>NC_052050.1:46969750-49369750 GCF_903992535.2 Arvicola amphibius
TCCTCATTCCCAGTCAATGCCTTAGGTATCTGTACTCAAGCTTCAGCCAGACTGAGGGGACTATGTAGGGCCAGGCTCCAGGACCTGGGTCCACTGCCTATGTCAAAGCTCCCAAGAGCCCCAAGTATTTTCCCCAAAATTGGATTATTTGTTGTTGTTATAGTAATAGTTGTTGCTGGGGTGTGTGTGTGTGTGTGTGTGTGATGTGTTGGGAGAACCACAGACACATCTATGGAGGTCAAGAAACAACTTTGGGAGTCATTTCTCTTCTGGAGACTTTAAGGCTTTGTGGGCAGTATTTTTTTAACCTGTGGCACCATCTTCTGTCCCAGTATTTACTTTTTAAACACTGGTTTAAAACAGGTTTGGGGGTCACTATAGTGGGGGAAAACCTCAGAGCTGTGTTGGTGTGATCTAGATTCTCTTTACTGACTCTTCTCTGGTTTTGGGTTGGGTTGGTTCCATCTCTTTTTCTCATCAACAAAATTGGCAGTAGTAATTCTCAGTTGCCTTCTCCGGGACGAACACTTAACAAGGGGTAATGAAATAAACCTTCTGGCCACACTGCACTGTCTCGTGAGCAGGGTCCAGCCATTCCACAGCCCAAGGCATCACCCTGCTAAACTTGCTCTTGGCCCTAGCAAGGCAGAGGGAAGGATGCAGGCTTCCATCCCATCCAGGCCCATTATAGCGGCATCATTTGGGGCCTGCGGGTGATGCTCGCGCATGATGTTCTGTCTGTGTCCTGGGAAGGGGGAGGGGGTGAGTTGTCTGTAAGAAGTGGGGACTCCTCTTCTGTCTCAGCTCATGCCAGACCTTTCCGTGCAGGTATCAGTCACTGCAAGGGAAGACGTGCCTGCCTTTGGCCCCCTCTGCCAAGCCACCTGTTTTCCAAAAGGTAAAAAACGTCTTCTATCATTCTTGCCATACTCGGGACCCCAGGTTGCCCACCTGAGCATCAGAGGCCTTGCAAGGAGGTCCTGCCTTTAGCGTTCTATCCTTCCTGGATATCTCCCTACCTTATGCTTTGGGGCCAGTCTGGCCCTTGTTGGGAAATTGATGATGGGATTGCCTTCCTATTAGAAGAAGGTCTTCCATACTGTGCTCCAGGCCAGGTGCCATGTGGAGGGTGGGTTTCCCAGTACTGGGGCAGCTGGCTTCCATGATGGTATATTAGCAGGTGGGGCTGGCCTTGGCTGGATACGACCAGATGTGAGAAGGGCTCTTGCCGGGGCTGTGCCCATCCCCCCCCCCCCCATGTTCTTTCTGTTACAGTGGTGGAAGCATTTTGTCTAGTACAGCCAAGGCTGGGATGAATTCTGAGCCCTCTTATCTGTTTCAGGGCGCAGAATTCCGGGAGTTTCTGCTCACAAGCTCCACAAACGCAGAGAACGCTTGCTGCAAGTCGGACAAGTTTGCCAAGCTGGAGGTGAGAGCACTGGACTGAAAGTCTCCCTTGGACTTGCTCTTAGCCTCTTTCAGGGTTCTCACCATGGTGCTTGTTCAGTTGGGGAGCTTTTGCTCCCTCCAAAGCCCTCAGCTCTGTGTTGCTTTGGGAACTCTTTCCTTTTTTCTTAGGAACTCACATAGATTCTAGCTCTCACCAGCCAATCACTGATTCTTTACTGAACATGTATTATGCCCAGGTCTTGTTCTCTTATCAGAGATAAGTGATACATTCCTTCTTGCTGCTATGAGTGCACAGGCTTTACTGAAGAAGAAAATTGTGGTTTATAATTCAGTGTCTGTGTTATACTCTGGGCTGTGATAGAGCCAGTGGGTAGTGATGCTTCTGCTAGGGAAGACAGAGGGTTTGTTCAGGGAGGGCTTCTTGGAGAGGTTGCTTTTGAGCTGCAAGAGAGCTGGAAAGTCATTCCAGACACAGGGAATAGTCCAAGGGTCAAACAGAATCGGATTGCTTTGGGTGGGAGATGTGATGGCAGCTCATGTGGCTGGAAGGTGGGGCTCAGCTGCAGATGGTGGTTGCATTAGGTGGAGAGAGGCTGGGGCTTACAGGTGATGGATGCTAAGAAGTTTTCAAGCAGTGTTTGATTTGCACGTTAGAGGCATCATTAGCCAGCGGTGTTAGAGGAGGAGAAGGGGTGAAGGGAGCTAGGACAGGAAACTTGGCCAGGTTGGAAGTGATTAAAGAGTCTATCTAAGAGACTCAACAGAGGTGAACATTTCACAGGAGGTACTGGTTTAAATGGTGGGTAGGTGTGTCCAGCCAGAGGCCTGCAAGCCACATGTGCCCCAGGATAACCATGAATGTGTTACAAGACAAAAATCATAGACTAGTAAGTATAAAACATTATGAATTGTCCCCCTGGTGACTGACTGTTTCTTATAGATGACAAACATTGTGCCATAATGTCAAAAGGTTGGACGTTCCTCTAAAGTCAGGGTTGGGAAGACCTAGAAATAAGGGTGGGAAAAGTGGGATTATAGGGTGACCCAGACTTTCATCTTAGGCTCTGTGGTGACGTGGAGACTATTAGGAGAAGAGCTTCCTTAGGATTGTGGCCTGCCGAAAGTGCTTGTCCAGTATGTGTATATGGAGGCCCCTGGAGGCAGAATGCATGTCCATGGCTGATACCTGACTGTTCGAGAGCTGTGGCTGAGGGCTGTGGATATAGATCTTAGTCTGAGATCTGGCCTGGGCATCCCTAGGGCAAGCCTTGGAATAGGTGGTATGGTCAGGGAGAGAGAGCAGGGGTTGACCTGGAAAATTTGTGCTAACTGTGGCATTAGTGAGCATAAAATCCAGTCTTCTCTAAGACCGCACTATGGTCAGGAGCTGGTGACAGAATGGCAGCCCTCAGACCAGGCATCTGGAGCACAGAGGGAAGTGCACAGGGGATGTCTGTACTCTTCATATGCCCTTCCTTTTAGGACCGGACCCGGGCCTGCTCTCCTGGACAACCTTCATGATGAACTTCAACACTCACACGCAGGTTCTATGCTAGGCTTGGGCACCTGAGGAGGACAAGTTTGAGACATGGAGGGCCATGGAGGTATTCTTGGAGTCTTTTAAGGTATGGATACAGGCTGACTTGGGATTGCTGTGGCAGAGGGGCAAAGAAAGCAAGCAGCTAAGTTATTGGGAATATGACCCTCAGAGTCCAAGGGCCAGTTAGTGACGAGGGTGGACAGGCTAGGAGTGGTCTTTGCAAAGGGCTGGGGCATTGTGTATGAGGTTGGAGCAACCAGCAAGGACTACAGTTGATCTCCATGCTCTCCCTTGGCCTGGACCATTGTCAGCCCAGGAATCCTCTGGGCAGGTAGGCGAGTGAGCGGAGGAAAGGAGGCCACATGAACTAAGAACCTCGCTGTTTCCACCTTCTCCCTCTGTGGTCCGGGAGCCCAGGGACGAACACAAGCTCTAGGGGTCTTCAGCAGCTGGGTAGGATGCTGCGTAATTCTTCCTTGCTGGCCAGGTCCTGGGACCTGGCTGGGGAGGGTGGATGGAGCCGCAGGCAAGTCTCTCTAGCATTGAAAAGGGAAAAGTTTTATCCAGAAGGAGCTTCCTGTCCCCTGTCCCCTGTCCCCTCTCCCCTGTACTCAGGCGGAGCCTGGGTGGCCACAGAACCAGTGAGGAGCAGAGACGGTTTCATTGCCATGTCCTGGCTGAGTGCTTGCTGGTCCACACAGCGTTTACATTGGCATTTGATTTAAACCTGACTGTAATGGTTTGCATTTGGCTAGATAGTATTTCTCAATATTTCCTTTAACATGGGGTGGGGTGGTGGGTCTGGAGAACAAGGTACAAGAGGCCATAGGGTCTCAGCTGTACCTCAGAGGTGGGACTTTGTTCCCACCTAGACTTTCTCAAGGTTCTGCCAGGTCTGTCTCCCATCAGAGATTTATAAACATGACATTTTGAGAGCCTGGTATTCGTATTGGGGTTACATGTATTTTAAAACCCCAGCTATAGGGTACTAGGCAAGATCTTTAAAGTTCCTAAGCTCGTTTTCTTGTTAAGGACCCAGAGATAATAAACTGGATCTCTGTCACTGTGTCATGAGAGTTCATTGGAATAATGCCCAGAAATTGCAGATTGCATGTGACACAGTAAATACCCTTAGCTGTTGTAACAGGGCACACATTAACTGTGCTGTACAGGTTGAATATAATCTTAAACCTCCCAGCTGTCATTAGTGCTCTGTGGGGAAGGCTGGTCTTATGGATGTAATAATTTTGGCATAATAATTCACATTCAATTTTAGTGATTCAATTTTAGTGATTTTGAACGGAAACAAAGACACAGAAACCAAATAATCTGTCGCAGGTCACCCTGGAGACAGATTTGAATTCAGGTCTCCCAAATTTTTTACCAGCTACATGATACTCCCTCCCCGTTTCTGACTATGAGGATTCCACCCATGCCAGCCAGGCCTGGGCAAGTCTGGGTTCAAGCTGTGGACTGCCCAGCTGGACAGTGAGAGCAGGGGCATAGCCCTGCTGGCCCTAGCTGGAGCCAGCTGCTGAGATTCCTCCTGGGGGTGGGAGAAGCCCAGCTGCTGTCAGGTTGGTAGGAGATTTCCTGGGGCTTCTGGTTTAGTCTTGATAGAAGTGTACAGGAAGAGGAGAAAATCGGGGGAATCTAGATGCAAGGACCTGGGTGTTAAAAACTGCATGCCCCGTATTGCCAGCATTTGGGAAGCCAGGGCAGTAGCATGCCGAGTTTTGAGGATGGGTTGGGCTACCATAGTGAGACTCTGTTTGACTTTGGTAGAGGAGAAAAGGAGTAAAGAAAGATGGAGGGAGTCATGGTGAATAGAGAGCCTTGCCAAGAGGAGGGTGAACATGAGGCTTAGGCCTGGGGAGGCAGAGGAGCAGCCACTTAGAGGACTTCTGAGGCTCTGGGGGCTCTGTCCCACCTCATATCACACCTATCCAAGTGTTCCACCTCCCACAGCAAATTAATTTATATGGAGCAATTGGAGCTGAGCTGCACTTGGTGATCTAGCACCATGCTGTGCTTTGCAGACATTTTATGAAGTGTTTGTTGCTTTGAGCTTTTACAGGTTCCCCTTTATACTTTAGAGCAGTGGTTTTTTTTTTTTTTCAGGTTTCAAATATTTATGTAACACTGTATGTAGGCTCTGACATTCTGCCCATGGGGTTCAATGGATGAGGTGGCCCAGCGGCTAAATGCAGGTGACAGATCTAAAGGACAGTGGCCCAAGGCCATTTTGCCCAGTCTCTTGCGTCTGTTAGGAGTAGTGGCAGCGTCCCCACAGGGTGTCTGAGGTATTCCTAGAGAGGCTTTCAAGAGGGAGCATGCTACAAGACTCTATTATGACTGTCCAGCGAGCCAGTGTTCTGTTTAATTCTGTGGTTGAGGACGGACCTGCTTTTTTCCATTCAGAGTTCACACCTGCCTTTGAGGTTGTGAGATGGTGGAGGTAAAAGGGGCCATCAGGGTCAGGTACACAGAGGGAGCCTTCGGGCCGTGTGTGACAGAGGGAGCTGTGTCTCGCTCCCTTTTGGAAGGTACTTATCCTAGAATGCGGGTCTGTAATGAAGTCAAAAGAATAGTGACAATTGTTTCATCTGTATGATAAGCATGCAGCGCATACGGACCATGGCTTGAGAATCCTTGACTGGTTCAACCTCCACTGACCTCATAATGCGGAAGCAGGAGTAGAAGACAATGGGACAGAGTTAGGACCCCCAGGAACAGGGAGGCAACAGGCTAATTTCTCTTAGCATTTGAGGAACTGGGAACAGTATAGGCGGGTGCTTTGGTCTCACCTGGTCCTTGGTGGTAGAGTGGTCACAGGGCATCTCTTGCAAGTCTTGGGGAGTCCTGTAGCCCCAGGCAGGGGCAGCCCAAGTCATATCCGTCATTGTGGAGAGAGGACTGTGGGACAGACACAGGCCCCAACCTTTGACACCTCTGTCACTCCTTTTTCTCCTGGGAGGGGGAAAGTTGTGGTACCAGAATGGTTGTAAGGCTTTGGTGGTACAGTGAGATGCCCTCATGCACGCACACGCACACACATGCATGCACACACACATGCATGCATGCACAGGGTAGGGTGGTGGGTGGGGGTGGGGGAACGTTTAGGCCTTGGGCTTGGCTCTGCTCAGCTCATGGTTTGGAGCCATAGACTGTAAGTTTCCATCCTGCTCCTGCTGGAGGAACAGAAGACCCTGACTAAAGCCTTCTCAGCAGGCAGGAGTTGAGTGTCTTTGTCTCAGAGGTCCCTGCCTCGGTTCCTTCCTGGGGTTCGGATGGGCACGCCCCACTTGGTGGGGCTCATCTCCTTGACTTTTGTCCTGGTGTTGACGGTGTTAAATTGGAACAATTCATACACCCTTCATACACCCTTTTATAAGGAGGCGATGGTGCCGGTGGCTGTGAGTCAAAGCGACTTGTTCTGAGATGCCAGCTGGGACAGAGGTGACACACGTGGGCAGTCAGAAAGCAGTGCATTTATCCGTCTTCACGCCTCACAGGACAGGTTGATGGAAGGCAGGAGTGTGGTGTGCTGAAGCCTGGGAGGCCACAGGGCTGAGGGAAATGGGTGGAGTCAGAGTGGTTGGCCAGGAGGACATGATAGAAAAGGCCAGTCCGAGGCTTCAAGGTGTAGAAATTTAGGTGAGATACAGTTCTGTATACACAAGAACTTTCCAAGGGTCAGGCTACCCACCACCAGAATGAGCAGATGGTCCCTGGGGTCAGGTGAGCCAAGTGCAAACCAGTCTAGCTAGTCCCAAGGCCTCCTAAAGCCTGCACAAAGACCTCCATGGCTCCCCCTTCCCTGCCTTTCGCATCCCATTGCCACCCGTTCCCCTCTCTCCCTCTCTGTCTCCCCCATTTGTCCCCCACCCCCGCCATGTTCCGACTCTGATGCCCAGGTTGAGTGGGCCAGCTCTTCCATTCAGTTGCTCATTGTGCTGTGATGTGAAATTCTTTAGAAGTCACCGGACAGTTTCATTCAAAGCAAGCCTTGTTTGGTGTCTTAGCAATGACTGTCACTCGACTTTCACACTAAAGTCAGGGCAGGAGAGCTAGCCTGAGTGGGCAGGTGTCACCCCAGGTGTTGGTATGCACTGCCTCATTTCATCCTTGTGACAGCTCCTCCTGGCAGGCGCCATGGGAGGACCAGGACTCCACCCTTCCTGCTGCAAGAGCAGGAGAGCATTTGACTGACAATCTGCCCAGCCCTGGAATTCTGTCAGTCAGTTCATTGGCTCCTCAGGTTGTCTTTGTTGACTCAGATAGTGGCACATGGCATCTGAAGCCACCTTCTTCCCATCTTTCCCACCTTCCCACCTTCACATCAACCTTTGACTTTTTTTTAAAAATGAGAGTGAGATCCTCAAACCTCCTGCTTTCTAGTTATCTTTAATCAGTGAGTCACTCCATCTTGACCTTCGACTCCATCCCCATCTCCTCACTCTGTCCTTCTCTCACCTCTCTCCCTCTTCCCATCTTTACCCCTCTTCCCCTTCTTTTCCCCCCACAATCCTTCGCCTTCTCCTTTCCTTTCCCCTGATACTTTTGGGGATAGGGTCTTACATGTAGCCTAGGCTGGCCTTAACCTCTCAAGTCTCCCAAGATGCATGAATTACAGGTATGCATTACCATATCCAGCTAGGACCTGGGATACTAGATTTGGATCCCAGCTCTATCTCTTACTAATGCGTGACAGTTATTTATTACTTGGGAGATTTTCTATTCTTCCTATACCTCAGCCTTTTAAGGATTCAATGAGATTGTGTATGAAGGTTCCTTAGACCAGATACACTGCACAGGGCTTCTTATTCACACTTAGATCCCTTCTGAGAAAGAGACAGTAAGGACTAGATCAGAACACAAATGAAGAGTGTGAAATATTGGTGACACTGGTAGTGGCAGTAAAGGGGACAAGCATATAAAGGAAGATGCTAGCATTTATGAAACATTAATGTCACTTAAGGACCCTTTTTTCTCTGATCCAAGACATGTCAGATAGCCTCAGATTCCAAAGAGTACATGATTGTATAATGCTTGAGTGGTAGAATGAATCAAACATGCTGGCTCTTGCAACCATGTCCCAGAAACACTGTTGCTAGGCAACTCTTCTGTGGTCCAGAGGGGAGAGGTGACATCCCTCATGGGGGCATCTTTGATTCAGACAATAGAGGCTAAACGATGTCAATTTGAGGCGGTATTTCACACCTCATTGTTGGTGGCTTGTCTTGAGGGCTGTTACATCTAGCAGCAGCCTTTCTGAGTCTCTGTCCCTTGTCAGGAGGGAATGGCATGTAGACCAGTCCCAGGTCTCAAAGGTGTCCCTAGGCTCCTGAAGAGCAGTATTTGTGCTGACTTGGAGCTCTTCCTGGATGTCTCAATGGAAGAAGGGGGCTTTGCTCTTCCTCTAGGGATATCTGATATTGGGGTCATGGGGTGAGCGCATGCCTGAATCCAAAAAGGCAGGAGTGGGTTGTAACTTAGGCCATATATGCTTCCTGACATTAGGGTGACAGGCTCACACCATAGTGAAGAAAATCCACTAATTACTGTAGCGAGAAGTCCAGGCGATTCTGAACGGCTTAGTGAGTCAAAGCACTCATGCTCTTTCCCTGTGTCCCCTGTGTAGTCCTGGGCTCTTCAGCCCTGTCATCAGGTTTGATTTCCCAAATGACTCCTGTGCTTTCAGCTGCTTTCCCCCCAAAGCCACCAGCAGACGTCCCTCCTGCTAATCTAGTAAGGGATGAGTTAAATGAGTGCTTTAGACTGAGCCTGTGTACTTTGCATCCCGAGGAGGAGGAGGAGAAGACACTGGAATGGATGTTGGTTCTGCCAGCGAGAGTTCTGCTGACTGGAGTTTGGTACCTGTACTTGAGGCACTAATAGTGCAGGTGTCCAGGAGCCTTTGCTCTTTGAGCCTAGAGCAGCTGCTTGACATATAGACCATCATCACAGACACTGGATCTTGTATTATAGCCGACTCTCAGGTGTGTTCTTGGGCACTTTTGACTCAATGCCCCTTTGGCCTCAACCCTACAGTTCTAGCACTTGACATGGTGCTGAGCACATAGGAAACACATTGTGCTTAATATTAACAACGTGAGAAGCTACATTTGTGATGCGCTGGGCTCTTTCTTAAGAGATTTATATATTTTGTTGCTACTTCCTTGTGTAGACACACCCTATTCCCATTCCACATAAATCTCAGAGAAGCTAAGCAACTTTCAGGGTCCCCAGCTAGTAGACGGTTTGTAGCGAGAGCCCAGCCAGGCATTATTCCTGGCAGTGCCAGCTAAGGCTTTTGTGCTTTTGGTCAACAAGTTGTGTTATCTGACCATCTTGCTAAGAAACTAGATAGATGACCAGAGGACAGTAGTGAAGGGTTGGGGTCGCTGGAGAAAACTTCCTCAATATACCTCTGCTTTAAACACCTCTGTAGCAAAAAAGAATGTTATCCTTAGGGGAGCCGGAATCCTGCAGTACTTCTGTTGGCTGGAAGTCTTCCCATAGATGGAGCTGAGTTCCAGCATCATAAACACCCCTCTTTGGTCATGTGCAGAGCAACATTGCCCTCTAGAGAATTCTGGGGAGAGATTGTCACCTAGGTCCAGCTCTTCCAGGGGCTCAGTTAATGTTCTTAAAGCTTAGTTATTCTCATTTTCTCATACACCATGACAAACCTGACTGTCCTGGTTGTCGCCGGCTGGATACTTGACAGCTTGCCAATACCCAGCCCACCCCATCTTGCCCCACCCTTTGCCCTTTGCTGGCCACAAGTGAATGCAGGGTTCTACAACCCCAGCAGCCCCTGCCTGTGCCCAGTCTGAGCCCATATCTCTTTGAACAGTCTTGCAGGCCTGTAGTGTTGATCAGGAAAGTGTGTCTTCAGCTTCTGCAAGCCCAAATGAGGGTAAGCTGCAGCTCCAATGCACAGATGCTCAGGGACTGGTTCCAGGGTTCTACAACAGGGGCGGTTGTAGCTATACAAGGCACACCTGTGGTGACAGTGGGAAGGGCAAGTCCAGTACACACTTAAGAGAGGAAGCTTAGCTTTGTGAACACAGAACTGCTGTGCAGTTGATGATGTAGCTCGGTGGTGGGGCTCTTGCCCGGCACGAGGGAGATCCTACATCTATTCCTCAATGTCACACCAAAACATAAAAGTCAAGGTAAAAAGGAGTCAGTGCTCAGTGCCTGTGTGGAACATGTGACAGTCATTTTACAGATAGAAAACCCTAAGAGATGTTGAGTTGCTAGCTAGACAGTATCACTGAGGTTTGATGAGCTCCAGGCTATGCTTCCTCTTCCCATGAACAGAGGATACTAGGTTGGCCCATCTTGTACCACAGAGCCCTCAGACCCTGCCTGGACAGAATTTAGAGAACTCTGCAAATCCCCATTACTGAGGAGTGGGTTTGTGACTATTTGTGTGTTCATGCTAGTGTGTACATGCATGTGTACATGTGAGCCCAGGACAGATTAGTCCTGAGGGATCAGGTCCTGACCAGGACTCTCAGACCTTTGTCACTTCCCACCCCTTGCAGAGAGCCATCCGTGTGCGTAGCCATTCCATGGAGACCATGGTGGGCAGCCAGAGGAAGCTGCATGGTGGAAACATTCCTGGCAGCCTCAGTGGGGGTATTGTCCACAACAGCATGGAGGTCACCAAGACCACTTTCTCAGTGAGTACTTTGGATTCTGGACTAGCATGTGCGGGGAGAGGATTAGGGAAGAAGGGTTTGTCCTACCCAAGGTTTGGGCTGGGCAACGCAAGCTGGACAATGGGCTGGGGAACACTGAAGCTGCTAAGAGCTGGTAGGTCACCTACCCATCCTCTGCTAGATGACAATGGTCCTGTGGCATCCCCATGCCAGGTTGCCCCTGGGGTTGGTTTGTACTATGAATTGTCTTCTGAGTTTGTTTAAGAACTGAGCGTGGGTGCTCATGAGGGACTCTGTTAGTGACAACAGTGGCCACCCCAGCTTGCTCTGCACCAGGTTCTGAGCTGGTGATTGATATACAAGACCCTATCTGATCCCTATTACGGTTGTATGAATAGACACAGGGGCATTCTCTATTCCACACTTTAGAGAAAGGAGGCTCAGCGAAGCTAGATAACTTACTAAAAGTCACCCAACCAAGATGAAGGTCTGGGGTTTGAATGCAGGACTTCCTGATACAAAGTTTAGCCTCTTCGTACTGTGTGTTCAGTTCTCAGGGAGAGACAGCCCCACGGGTCTGTGAGCTTAGGGCTCTTGACTCACACCAACCGGTGAGGGAACCACATAACCAGCCATTAATAAGGCAAGTGGCTTTTGACCTGGATGAGCTGGAATTTTCTTTGGAAAAAAGTTCTAAGCAGGAGAATAGGACTCACTGAGATGCTGGACTTTTATTATAAATTAGTCTGGATGCAATGGCTTGATGTACCTAACACTTTTCACGTCTACTGTCTTATTTGACCATTCTCCCCAAAGTGGCACAGTACGAGTGGGCATTGGGGCCAGAGTTAGAAACCTAGCAGGCTCCAGGCTTTTATGCCTTCTTGCTCAAACTTTTACCTTTGTGTCCCCTTCCCCATCATGAGTCTGGGGGAATCGTCAAGCAGAAGTCTTGACCAGCTTCCCACTGCCATCAGTGCTTGTGAACTTGGCTCAGTGCTTTTATTTGGTTTGTTATTGGATTCCTGCCTGGGTCCATTTATTCACAGGCAGTGATGGGGAGTCAGACGCCCTGGGTCCTTACTGCTAGCTGACCCTGACACATCCCTCTATTTTCTTCTGGTTCTTGACTTTCTCAGTAGCAAGGTGAAAGGTCACAGCTGACCACTCCAAGGGATCTCTAGACTTTTTAATCTGTGATTCCCTAAATCGCCCCAGCCAGCTCAGCATCTGGCCCTACTATGGTGACCCTGTGGTCCTCCAAGAGCTCTTGGCCGTGTTGAGTCGTTATCTGCCACCACAGACTTTGCTTAAGAACAAGAGAGAGGCTGTGAGTGGCTCAAGTGTTGGGGTCTCAGCTCCTAGGTGTTTTCTGGGGTCTCACCAGACCAGAGAAGGGGTGGGAAGGAAGGGTGGGCACGCGCACTCACTATGGCAGTTTTATTGGCAGCCTCCGGTGGCCGCAGCAACGGTGAAGAACCAGTCACGCAGCCCCATCAAGCGGCGGTCGGGACTCTTCCCCCGCCTGCACTCGGGCTCTGAAGGCCAGGGGGACGGCCGGACACGATGGTAATTGTCAGGGCCTGGCCTCCATCCCAGCTATGGGGCCTGTCAGCTCTCTCCTCCTTGTAGCTGTCAGGTGACCAAGCATAAGGACAGGTTTTCCCAGTGTCAGGCTTCCCCTGAGCCCTGGCCTCACTACCTATGCATCCTGTCACTTGTGCTTAGAAGAGTCCCTGGTTGGGAGAGCTGGGCAGTGATGGGTAGAGCTGCTGATGCAAAGAAAGTGAATGGATCTGTATGACTGCTCGGAGAGGGCGTGTAGAGCCCCAGTGTTCCCAGACAAGTAGAAGACCAAGAGCTGGCAAAGATAGCTGGGAAGGAAGAGAGAGTACAGACGCACAGGGTAGGGGTGTGTGTGTGTGTGTGTGTGTGTGTGTTGCGGGGGGGGGGGTCTCCAAAGATAGGAGGGGAGAAATTCCTGTTGTGTCTGTCACGGAGGGAAGTGCATTGTAGGGACCCAGCCCTGCGGTTTGATAGTTAAGAGGTCACCAAAAGTGCATGGGGGGGGGATGGGAAAATAGCTCAGTGTGTAGTGTTGCTGGGCAAGCATGGGGACTTGGGTTTGAATCTCTGGCATCTGTATAAAAAGCTGGGTGTGGTGACAGGAGGCCCTTGGGCTCTCAGGTTCAGTCTCAGAAAACAAGGTAGGAAGCTGTGGAGGAACACACCTATGTTGACTTCACAGGCAGTGGAAAGCACCTGCACGTACATGCACACACACACACACACACACACACACACACACACACACACACACAGTCTATATGGGCCGTTAGCCCCTCTAGGGCATCTGTAATCTTAACGGTAAAGGACAAGTGCTAGCGAGAATGTGGGGATAGCGGCACATTTGCACATTGCTGGTGGGGACGTGAGATAGTGCATCTGCTTAGGAAAACAGACTGGCAGCCCCCAACGGGCTAAGCATAGAGTTACCATAGGCCCATCAACCCCACCCTTAGGTGTATGTATATAGAAACCATGAGAATTGAAAACAGTTGTCCATAACAACACCAGCACACACCTTGAATAGGTTGCTGTTATTCATGGTATCTCAAAGCGGGAGCATCTGAAGGGCCTGCCATCTGACCGCTAGATAAGTAAAATGAAAGCAGTATAATCACAAAATGTCTTATTGTTTATTGTAATAAGCAGCAAGCGATGAGATACTCATGCGATCCACAATGTGGACAAACTTTGTAAATGCTAAGCTAGTAGAATCCAGATGTGAAGACCATGTATGTTGTCAAGTCCCGTTTCTATGGAATGTCATTCAGACTAGGCAAAGCCCGTAGAGACAGAAAGAGATAGGTTAAGAATAGTGGTTGGCAGTGATTGCATATGAGCCAGGGTTTCTTTTAAGAGGCCTTAAAATGTTCTAAAATTAGATAGTGGTGATGGCTGCATGATTCAATGAACATATTAAAAATTCTTCCATTGTCCACTTTAAAAAGATGAATTGTATGGCATGTGTAATAGGCCTCATTAATTCTGCTGCTATAAAAAGTGCTCTAAAGGTTATGGGAACTGGCTGCTCTTGCCTAAGACCTAGGTTTGATTCCCAGCATCCATACGGAGGCTCATGATCATTCCTAACTTCAGTCCCAGGGGATCCAAAGCTCTCTACAGACCCATGACTACACCAGGCGTGCAGGTGGTGCATATCCATACATTCAGGCAAACACACATTACTAAACAATAATAAATAAATAAATAACTTAAAAACTAAAGCAAACAGAAATGAGTGATCCTGGGGCTCAGAAATATTAATGAAAAATAAATGAATTGAGGACGAGCCGACCTGATCCCAGTATTTTCTATAGGATAAATTGTGGTCTTTGTTGAACTGTAAGAGGAGGGAGCTCTTGGAACCTTGGATGTAGAGTATCCCTTCACTCCCCACCATCCAGGGCTGCCTTGTCACATGTAGGATGTCTTCAAGAGTCATTACAACAGCTGCCCCCACCCAGCATCTCTCAGGAATCTGTGGGTATTGGGTTGATTCTCGAATGGGTTCCACTCAGTTCCCTGTGTGATCCTCTCTTTATCTGTAGCTCTGCCAGTTGGGATGGGCATGGGAGAGGGGTAGATTTCGACTGGGGGCCATCAAGTCAGGGCCCCTGTTTGGTGGCCTTGGACCGCTACCATGAATTCAGATTGACCTTTATTGTAGGGAGCAGAAACCTCTGCTGTGGGCTGCCATCCCAGAGGCTCAGGTGGGGAGGGAGGAGGTGGCCGCACTCTGTGTATTGGCTCCCACAGCCTGAACTCTGTCTAGGGTCAGGGGTAGACAAGGGCAGGGGCCTGGCGCCTAGGCCTCACATCTCTTCATTCTCTTCCCCCAGTGACAGTGCCTCTAGCACTCCCAAAACCCCAGATGGTGGACACTCTTCTCAGGAGATAAAGTCCGAGACCTCGTCAAATCCCAGCTCTCCAGAAATCTGTCCCAACAAAGAAAAGTAAGAGACTTGGGGTTTGGGAAATGCTGGCTGTTGCCATTGGGAGTCCTGGCTTATGTGCCCTGCCTCCAGGCAAGCTGAGAGAGACAGCTCTTGCCTTTGGAAGTCTCTGAAACGCAAAGACCACCAGGCAGAGGCTGGGGCAGCTGCTGTAGGCAAGCTCAGTCCTCTGGTGGATTTGCCTCACTGCCCATTTGCGTTGCTTCCCATCCCCACAGGCCCTTCATAAAGTTGAAGGAGAATGGCCGCGCCAACATCTCCCGTTCCTCCTCCAGCACCAGCAGCTTCAGCAGCACCGCGGGGGAGGGTGAGGCCATGGAGGAGTGTGATAGTGGGGTAAGTATGCCTCATTCAACCATGGAGCCACATTCTGCAGCCCAGCTGGTTAGACTGTGCTCTAAAATGCATGGAGAAGGTGTGGCCGAGGCAGCTGTTTCTCCCAAATGAGAGCAGTGAATGAGGGGCTCTGTCTCAACACAGTGCTTAAGGGCAGCAGTGGAGATTGTCTGTGCCAAGGGTGCTGACTGGAAGGGAAAGGGGTCAGGGAAAGGCTGCAATCATGGCTGAGGCAGAAGTGTCACTGTGGGGTTGGAGGCAGTGGCTTGTGTGGTCCTTCTCAGGACAGCTGTGGGACTGCTTGGAGGTACACTCGCCTTGCTCACCCAGTTTCTCTTCCCCAGAGTAGCCAGCCATCCACAACCTCACCCTTCAAGCAGGAGGTGTTTGTCTACAGCCCGTCCCCGAGCAGCGAAAGCCCCAGTCTGGGGGCTGCTGCCACCCCCATCATCATGAGCCGGAGTCCCACAGGTCAGTGGCATGCGAAGATGTGTATGACATAGTTGGAAGGCAGAGTGGTGGCCTGTGTCTTTCCGGTTTCTAAGATCCCTACAGTTGAACAGAGTAGGAAGGAAGAACCAGGTTGGAGGAAAAGGAAAGGGGTCATCCCTCAGGGTTCACCAAGTACCCAGTGTGAGAGATGATTTTTACCCAGGTGGTCACTGTGGGGAGGGGTTAGCAAGTCTCAGGAGAAGTATTTGTAGGCAAGCAGTGTTGTTAGGCTGTGAACGTCCAGGAAGAGGAAGGGCAGTGGGTAGGTTTTGCACACACTGGTCAATCATTTGTAAACACTCCTACTTGCCCACATTGTCAGCATCTACACTCTGGTGGGCTTTACCGTCTCTCTGAGCCTCACCATGGGAGGAGGGGAGGTTTTGGCCTTGCCATGGGCCCGAGGCATTGGGTCCTTGACACGGCTGTGTCTGAGTCAACAGTAGATACTCAGGACTTCATCTGAGGTTTATACATTCGCTCAGGACTTCTCAGCCCCCTGCAAAGATTTGATAAGCATACTCTGTAAAAATCACAGCTATTAACCTAACTGTGTGTTGTGGGACTGCAATAAAGCGGTGTGACCAGCCAGGTCTCAGCTAGGGGTAATCTTGCTCCCCACGGGACTCTGGCAGTATCTACAGTTACTTTGGGTTTTCACTGTAGCTGGGGTGGGGGTGGTGTTCTCCTGGTATCACTGGGCAGAGAGCAAACAATGTCAAAAGGAGGATGTGGTGAGATAGGGGACACCAGGGTAGAAGCAAAGGGCCCTTTGTGGCAGGCAGGCTTCCCAGTTAATGGAGTCCACAGCCTCCTTTCCTTCAGCTCTGTGGTCATGCAGATCTCAAGAGGGACCCTAACCCCAGCTTTAGCACTGGCAAGCTTACCTCCTGACCCTCAGTATACCCATTTGTAAAATGGAGCAGTCAGACACATTTCCTGATGTTTTTAAAGCTTAGTTAAAAATTAATGGAGTGAACAAGAAAATCTATCACCAAACCGTGTCCCTTTTGGCACTAAATAAAAACCAAAAGAAATGAATGCCAGCCTGCTCTCTCAGACAGGATTTGAGTGGAGGGAGTCTTTGGGAATGTCTGTAACTGGGTTAAGGTCACTCAGGGCAGGAAGAAATGTGGAACAGGTGTGGAATCTTTCCCAATGCCGACTACACCCCAAGAGGTGCACCCCAGTCTGTATTATCCTGATAATCTGCTTTTGACCCCTAGCCCCAGCACTGGTGGGCTTGGAGGTCTGGAAACCTGTTTCTGGCGGCTCCAGTGAGTGCGGGGAGGGGGGGGTGGAAGACTGAGAGGACGATGGCCTGGAAGTTTTCTGGAATCACAGATGCTGTCATCGGCCATTCATACTCGGGCTTCTGGGGACAAAAAGGGAATCATGAGGATCACTCAGGGACGGTCTCATAGCGTGCATGTGTACATGTATGTGCACATACTTGTGTGTGTATACATGTGTGTGTATGTGCATGCACATGTTCACGCACATATTATACATGGACGCAGTAAACTTTACAAGTATGATGGATCTGAAACACAGTTTGCAAATAATGGCAAAATATACCACATGCTTTATTATGAGTCTGATGCTCTGTAAGATTCTAATAGGACAGTTTCACTGGTACTTACCTAACTCTGGTACCTGCAGCCAGTTTAAGGCAGCAGATGACGGTCAAATCTGGTTCCCATGTGGGCGTTGATGGATATTATTGCCTATGTTGACATTTTACATTAGGAGACTGCATTCATTTCGTCAGTGGTACAGACAGCCTTTCTCTTGAATTTGGTAGTTCTTCTCAGACACTGGGGGTGTGGTGACTCCTTTGTTAAGTTTCACAATGTAGTGGCTGCAGGCGCCACCCTTTCCAGCCTTAGTTCATGTATCATTATTTTCCATTGGCTTCTTAAATCTAGACAGAAAAACTGTAAGCCAAGCCCCAGTTTGTCATTGCCAACTTCAGCAGTCTTCATACTCTCAAGACTGCTCTCTGGCTCCCACTGAGACGTCCCTTGGGGTTGAGGAGAGACGCGTAGCCTACCACCTCAGTGAATTTCTGAATAAGGGCACAGTGGATGTGAGGGACAGATCACAGCGAAACATGGCAATATAATGAGGAAATGGCAAAATTTGAGTATCCGTCATCTTCCTCGAATATGGCCTGCTTACTTAGAAACTTCCATAGTTTAATTTTGCAGATATTTAATTTTCAAGTGACCCGTGTTTAGTAACTAGGGCGCACCGTTTCTCCGAGTCTGAGTGCCGTGGCGAGGGGTACCTGTGCGTGAGCAGCTCCACTTTCCCCAGCCTCCCTACTCACTATTCTGATTTTGCTAGAATAATTCCTTAAGCTCCTGTCCTTTCTCTTTTCTCAGATGCCAAAAACAGAAACTCCCCGAGGTCAAACCTGAAATTCCGCTTTGATAAACTCAGCCACGCTAGCTCCAGTGCGGTAAGGATGGTGCGGGCAGCCAAGGAAGGGCCCCAGGAGCCCTACACCCCACGTTCCGGGACCCCCATAGCCAGTCTTTTTACTAGCGGTCTGGAGAGAGCATCTCAGAGAGTGCTCATTGGGTGCCCTGAGGCAGGTGGGGAAGGAGGCTCCCCCAGACCTGGGGGTGATGGCTTCTCTTCTTACCTGGTGCAGACACCAGGCTGGGGCTCACTAGCCAACTTTGTCACTCCTCCTGCAATAGAGCCACGTCCTTGCACACACCCCCGCCCAGGTGTGAGGTGGGTTCTGCTGGCCCCTGGGAGTCCAAGTGCCTTCCTGAGCTCAGATTGTTGAGTGCTCAGAAGCTGCAGGTGGGGGGTGATTGATGTCTGGCTTTTGAAAAATTCTTGTGTTTCTTAAACAGGGTCATTAATGGGAGAGCAGAGTCCTTCCCCTGTCCAAGGTGAGTGTCTCATAGTGGCCCTGAGAGGGACTATCCCCTTACAGACACAGCATCTGTGACTTTATGGCCCCAGAGTGGCCAGAGAGACTGTCAGCAGAAGGTTACTGAGAACTGCTGTTGACGGACATCTCCAGGCCTTCTAGGGAGGACTGAGAACAGGGCCTGGGAAGGCTTGTGCAGTGGCATTGGGACAGATTCCCACACTGGATGGAGCTGGCTGTAGTAACTAGAAGGGGGAGCAGCCAAAAGATCACTTCCTCCCATGGAGGGAGGAATTCCTCAGTTTATCCCTCGCTTTCCTGTTTGCAGGCAATCTGTCTCTCCTTGTATTTTTGGCCAAGGTTCGAGGCTGGTATATATCTTCCCCGTATGGCATGAGATGCCCCTACCCAACTGTTGCTGTGAGGGACACCCTTAGGGTTGTCTCTGCTCCTGGCACGATACACTAGTGGACTCCTGATGGTAAAGTCACCTGAGACCCATTGTAACCCCCACCGTTACGGATCTCAGGAATATGAGTGAATTGGAACCAAGGGAAGGGGCACAATGTGTTAATCCTGTTTGTGAGAAAATAGAGGAGAAAATGGGAGTGTGGTGTTGGCCTCCACCATCTGTGATGGACTTCGGATGCTTCTGTAGCACAATGCTTACGCATGGCCCTTGCGGCTAAATCCCCCTTGTATTTGGCATCCTCCTTGTATAGCCATGGGCAAGTAGGCTCCCCATTCCCACTCCAGCCTATTGTCTCCCCTCTTTTACCCAGTGCTTGTTCTCCATCTTCACTTCCTTATCTCTGCAGGGAAGTCTTGATTCTGGCCTGCACAAGGCTCCTCTTCCAGCAGTTTGGGGGTGCCATCCACTACTCTGACCGTTCAGGCCTGCTGTCTCACTGACCACCTGCCCAGCAGACCAGCTGTCTGTTCCATGTCCTGACCTGGCCATGATCTTGCTGGCTCCTTCTCCAACAGACCTGAAAGCCCCAACCTCCTGACCTCCTGATGTGACCGGTTATCTGAGTCAACTGTCAACTTGTTTTACCTGTTGGAAAAGAGTTGGGCATGGGGGATTCTGGGTCCCAGGGGGCTCAGCGAGAGGCTGGGGAGCTCGTCTCCCAGAGACAGAGGGGGTTGGTTGGTGGGGAGCAGAGGTGGGTGCTGTCTGTCTTGGGTACAGTGCCTTCCTGGACATGGTGGAAGGGCTGCTTTTCCAGGAATTTCCCAGCGTCCTCTGGGTTGTATCTCACGGCTCCTGTGATAGGCATTTCTGACACATCTGCTGGCCCTGGCCTAGGGACCTCTGTTCCTGCTGCTAGGCTGCCCTTAGGGAGGGCTCAGGCTGGTGGAAGCTTAGAGTCGGCGCTGGGTGTGTGCGGGCCCTGGCTGCATGCTTCCCTGACTGTAGTCACAAGATGTTTTTCCTTTCTAATTTTACACAAGCGCTGCTGACCATCCTTGTGGGGAGAGAAGCCCTAGCAGGCTTTTCTCCTTGGAGCAGATAGTTTTCCTCCGAAGGAGTGGGCAGCCAGGAGTGTGAGGAAGCCCAGAGATCACATGGCCAGCGCAGGGAGGTGAGGAAAGCTTCTGGATGGGCAGGGTCCAGCTCTCCACTTTTGTGAGAACCCAGAAAAGACATAGTTCAACCCATCTCTTAGGTGAGAGAGATGGGAGAGATGTAGTTGGGGGTGGGGTGACTTGACAAGTTTTAGTCAGGCTGGTGTGTGGCAGTTGAACTTAGCTTTGGAAATAGTATGGTGTCCCTCTACCTCTGTTCCTGGCATCTGTGAGGGGCTGCTTCTTGGCTCAGTTCCCAGTCCGGTTCTTCCCATCTCCAATTGCAGAGTTCCAGGCAGTTGTCCCCTCGGCAGGGCTCCTGGAAGCCAGACCCCATGAGCCCATGCTTTTTACACCGCAGACTGTCTGCACTCCTTGCCGTGGCCACCTTCTCTGGGGGAGCCCGCTCATCCAGATGAGCTCCCCCTGGCTCCTCAGCCTTCCAGGTTTGCATGGCGGTTCAGCTGCTGGGTGGAGCACCCGCCGCCAGTTTAAACACTGGGTCCAAACAACAGGCACTTGAAGATCCTGCCCCATTAAGTACACAAAGGTCTCGCTCTGGCACAGGGCTCCTGCTTCAGTGAGCAGATGACTAGATTTCCCACCAAGGGCTTTGTCTGCATAGGCTTCTATTCCCAAGCCAAAGTACAGCAGGGTGACCCAGCCTTGGGGGCTGGTATTGTAACTATGTCACCACGACTTTTGTCAACCGAGCACAATTTTCATCCTCCATTTCCAACACACTGTTGCAGCCAGGGGAGGGATACCTCTCCCTGCTTCCACTTGGGAAACTTGCTTACGCGAAATACTAGTCTGGTAAGATCTGCTCTGGTTAGAAGGTCAACGGACTATCTGTTTAGCTTTTATAAAAGCCAGCATAATGGCACCCACTGCAGGGAAGAGGCGGGTGGATTCTGGCAGTGCTCTGCTGGCAGGTTTCTGCTTGAACTTGAAAGGTCAAACTGTGTTTTCTTTGAAACTATTGCAGGACTCTGGCGCCCTCCTCTAGGTAGGACAGTTCTACCTTTGCTCGGTGGTTGCGCTATGTCGCATTTTGGTCTGGGTCCTCAGGATCTTCCAGGCTGTCCCACACTGTCATAGCTGGGAACCTGCTAAGTCTTGTCCCTACTGCTTTGGCTATTTCTCTGCAGGTATTACCTGTAGGCCGGGTGTTGCCTCTGCCTCTGGGCCAGTGGATAGGATGGATACCTGTGTACAGAGGAGCTGGGAGGCCCTGGGCTGTGATCTTCACCCTTGGCTTGCTGTTAGGTACTCTGGGCAGCACCTGAGATGCCCCGCCCTCTGGTCAGGCCTCTCTCTATCTAGCAGATCCATCCTATAGCTTCCCGCGTGTGTACTACCAGCCCAACCAGAGATTTTTGCCGAGCAGGAGAGTAATGGCCCAACCTTCTCTAAGCAGTTTTCCCTTTGGAGCTGTTCCCAGTCTTAGGGCTTAGAGTCTTGCTGAAGCTCCTTCATGTGACTGGGCTTGATGCTTCTGCTTGTGTTTGGAGACATTTCCACAGTTACCCCCACAAGGGATTCTCCTGGCCACAACTCTAGCTCCGGGGACTGCCTGGCTCACTGAAGGAACTATATCTTGCAGGTGTTAATAGGCAACCAGATGCCTCGAGCTCTGTTGATACATCAAAACAGATGTGGGAGGGCTCCATAGAGAACGCCTTTGCCAGAGTTTCTGTCTGTGATTATGCATGTCAAATGGCGCTTCTTGGAAAATAACCCGCGGTTCAGTTTTGTGGGCACTGTTTGATACTCAAGCCTTCTGGACTGCTTGCATCTCAACCAACCACGTTTTCCTCCTGAGAAGAACGAACTTGCCTGAGGCCATACAGCCACCTAGTGGGCGAAGCTGTTACTACACCCACAGCCTCTGGGCCCTTTCCTGTGCACCAACTGTACTTAACTGTTGGTGGGGTGGAGTAAACAGTTGCATTTCCTGGACTTGGGTTTGGGGAAAGCCTGTTAGCTGGGGTTTCTGCACGGGCAGGGAGATGCTGGGGTTGGAGGATGTTGATAGGGCCTCAGCCGTGGTTGGTTGTCATCATGAGAAATCTTGGTCAGTGAGGAGCCTGAGGCTTGAGTGAAGGAAACCGAGGGGAGGAACCCAGCAAAGTGCTGCTTGGGTCTCAGTGACAGGGGCAAAGTGGCCTGGAGAAAGATGCATCAGCTTCCGTTGGCTTCCTTGTTCTAAATCAGGACAGAAGGTGGTAAGAAGAACTAATTCTCCCATCTATCTTCTCTTCCTCCCTCTCTCCATTTCTCCCTTCCCCTCTCTGGTGGTGCTGGGAACCCAAGCTCACACTGAGTGAGTACCCTGCCCCTGAGCTGTGCCCCAGGCCTCTCCAGTCCTGAAGACAGAGATGGGTAATAAAATCCCAGATCAGGTGACTAGGCGGGACACAGGCAGTTTCATTTTCTTTCCTTTGACCCTTTAAGGTGCCAACTCAAACATTACCTTTTGTCCATTGTTCTTAGTCTGCAAAGACAGCTGTGTTATAGGGAGTGCCTGGGGTTCAGGTGGAGCTGTTGACTTCTGGGCCAGCAGGGACCAGGTTAGTCAGCCTTGCTCTGGGCCCCCATGCTCCTTCTCTAGCTTCTAGTTACTCCTCAATCAAAGGCAAGGACAAGTTGGTATAGTAAATAAGGCCTTGGAGGCATCCTACCAAGCTCTGCTGTCTGTTTTACCACTAGCCCCTTGCCCACACCACCCCCACGTCTCTTCAGCTGGGCCATGTGCTCCCTTGGGAGAAAGACGATCCCCCCCCCCCCCCGCCCCCAGAGCCAAGGGCAGTCTGCCTAGAGAGCAGCAGCTGGGGAGGCGGCTTTGGCCTGGGCCTTGCCATCCCTGGGGAGGCTGTGCCTGGCTGGAAGACTGGAAGTAGTCGCCATTGTCTTTGGTTTTGTGACATTTCCTCTCAGAAGGCTGAAATTCTCCTTCTTGCTCCTTGGTGTGTTTGCCAACTCTCCCTCCTCGTGATGTCACCTTGACCTCCAGCTCCCAGGGTGCCAGTGTCTCCATGTGAAGACATGCCTGTGTGGTAGAACCCATGAGGTGTAGTTTGGAAGTGAACCCTGTGACGATGACTTTTCTCTGCTTCCTCTCAGTGAGGAGGTGATTTGTAGATCCCGACTGCCTATGTATGTAAATAGTGTACATTTAATTTATTGCTATGGTAGCACATTGTATTTGTTAATGTATAAAACAAATTCTAAAAGGTTGACAAATGTATATTTTGTTGCTTAAATGTGTCTTTGCAGAAATTGACAATAAATAATAACATATTTTGTGTCCATCAGAGTTCATGTTTCTTTAAGTGGGGCACCAGACTTCAGCAGGGCCTCACATTGGAGGTTGGGTATTAGTTGGCTTGAGCCTGCTTCAGAATTTTTAAACGTGCCATCTTGTGATTAACAAACAAATTGGCAAACCTGGTTCTGGGAAATAGTTTGTTTGTTGGGTAAGATTGCTTGCTCTGCAAGCACGAGGATCTGAGTTCAAATCTCCAGCACCCACAAAAAGCTGTGCATGACTGCACATGCATGGGGGAGGGGCAGAAACAGGCAGACAAGGAGAACTTGTTTGTCAGTCAAAGGAAAATGACAAGCTTCCTGCTCAGTGAGAGACCCTGTCTCGAGGCAGTGAGGCCAAGAGCGAGGGGGGAGGACAGATAATGTCCTGTTCTGGATTTTGAATGTACAGGAGTACAAGCCTGCATACTCATGTGTATACCATATGCACGTACAACACATATGCATGCATGCATGCGTGCGCGCGCGCACACACACACACACACACACACACACACACACACACACTTGGTTTCTCATTTTGAAAAATATCAGACTGGATCTATTTGGCATGGACTGGCGAGAGCTGGCTGGAACTCCTTTTGGTGGGACCCTGAGTATACCATCGTCCCCCTACTTCTTGTTATTTGTTTAGTCTTTGTAGTCTCGAGATGAGACCCCTATTACCTAATGACTCGTCTCTTTCCTACAATTTTCCTCTTCCCCCGAGTTCCTCTTCAGTGTCTTGGTTCCAGGATTCTCCTGTAACTAAATGCCTTTCTTATTTTCCTCGGACTCGCAAGCGGCTGCGCTCACCTAGTGCTTTGCTCGACAGCTTGGGCATGGATTTGAAGGCAAGAGGCAGGGTTTAATCCATGTCAGGGGCTTACTTTGTGATCCTGGGCAAGTCCTTCATATCCTGGGGCCTGAATTTTCTTTTGTGTGCTATCAGAAATATAACCCCTGTGGGAAGCATGAGGCTAAAAATGAACTTAATGTGGAAAAGCTTTAAAAAGTTTTGTTTAGTCTCAGAGCTTCAATAATAACAATAATCCTAATAGCAGCAGCTGACATTTACCTAGGTAGCCAGTTTGCTGTAATAACTTTCTAGTCCCTAATAATACACCATGGGAAACCATGCAACCATGGGGCATATGGGGAAGACGGGCTAGGTGCATGACAGTCAAACACACTATTTGTGACAAGAATGAAGACATAAGCTTAATAAAACTGGTAACAATTTATGCATGCTAATGCTTAAATGCACACTACATGACTAAAGTGTATCAGCCTCTAACAGGCCTGAAGTTTGCTTGTGGAGGCAAGCATCGGAAGGCTTGCCATTCAGAAATTGTGAGACAGTAGGGGAGCCATAGTCTGAAGCTAGATGAACGGATGGGGTCCAGAGCACATGGGCTGCACAGAGGCAGCTGGCAGATGTTTGGGTATGTCGTGTGTTTTATATGTGTGTCCTACACATCTTGATTTAGCTGGGTGCAGTTGCCTGTATGCATCTCATATTTCTCATGGACAAAAATTCAAAAGCAGAGGTCCAAGCTGCCTTAGACTAATGTTATCCCCCATCACATCAACTGCAGAGGACCAAGTTTACATTTTAAAGACAAGTCTTGGGCCGGGCGTTGGTGGCGCACGCCTTTAATCCCAGCACTCAGGAGGCAGAAGCAGGCGGATCCCTGTGAGTTCGAGACCAGCCTGGTCTACAAGAGCTAGTTCCAGGACAGGCTCCAAAGCTGCAGAGAAACCCTGTTTCAAAAAACCAAAAAAAAAAAAAAAAAAAAAAAAAAGAAAAAAAAAAGACAAGTCTTAGGACAGAATTGATTCTAATCTCATTTAGTTCCCTTAAATAGCCATTGAGACTGGTGTTATTTCCTATTCCATATAATAAGGGTTCAGAATCACATCTCATTTTAGGACCCAACTCTGAAAGGCTGGTGACAACAACACGAAGGTAAGTTCTAGATGATTTGGAGTACCAGATGCACAGGGGGACAGCCAGCAATCTGTATGTCACTGTAATTGGCTTCCATGTCCCATGTGGAGCCCCATGCCTGCATTCTCCTGGACTGGGGGCTGAAGCCCATGTTGGGCAGTGCCTCCTCTCTGACAGTGGTTGCAGGCTTCCTCTTCATCTTTCACACAGCATCTGATACCTCTCTGCACCTCATAGTTTGGGTACTTCTTGGGTTCAACTCCTCTCCCTGGAAACAGGATAGGGAGGTCACTTTGGAGGGAGTCTTGTGGGAGCTGAGTTATCTCCTGTGTAGAAAGTGCGTACAAGGCGTGGATGTCATAAACCTGTGCCAGTTACTGTCCCTTCAGATTTCAGGACCCTGTTGGCACTCTGGAGTCCAGCTGTTACTCTAAATGCCTGCTCCTTTTCATTCTCTTTCAGCAGGTGGGCACACCTAATAGCACAGAGGCTTAGTTCTTAGGATTCTTGAAACCTGTCACCCCACCCACCAGGTCTGATAGCTTGGAGCATTCTTGGACATCTTGGGGTCCATTATTTTGCCTGTACAGGGGAAGGCTTTTCAGATCAGCCCTCCTCCACCTGCTGCATAGTGGGGTCCAATAATAGTATCAGTGTCCAGTTATATAATGCCGTAGTAACAAATTAAAACAACCCCATTTCAGTTTAGATTCAAAGCTTGTTTAAAAACTAACATTCAGTTCAAAGTTCATCTCGCTAACCCTTTGGTGGAGGCTGGCATCATGGGACAGTTGTCTTGCCTCGGATTGTGTGGTCTCTGATAACCAAATGTTTTCCCTGCTCCTCTGAGCCCACTTTCTGACTAGGCCTCATCCAAGTCAAAACTAAATCTTAACCAGTTAAGGATTCCCGCCCTCAACATCCAGTAAGGACACTTTCAGTCTCAACACCTAATCAGTTCCTCTTGGTAATTTTCCACCTGAGAAAATTATGTACCTTAAAACTTGGCTACAAATTCCCACTGGTCTCTGTCATGTTTGCTGTTGGGTTCAACTTCATTTCCTTATTGCAACAGTTTTGAATAAAGTCTCCTTTGTTTGATGGGTGCATTTTTTTTCTTTGCTTAGGGACTGGTCTGCCCTCCCACGAATGTCCTTCTCTAGATAGCAAGACAGGAATGCTGCATTTGTTAGGGAAAAGGCCCAGGAGGCAGGATAGGGCGGGAGCTGGTGAAGGTTGGACAGGTGTTATGTGATGCCTAAAGGAGAGAGGGAGGGGGTTGAGGATGGGGCAGAAGTGGCCAGGACAGCTGTGCATTTGACAGCGTGCTTCTACAAGGACATCTTCAAGGCCATGTGGGCAGCCATCAGTCAAGTTGTATGCTATAGGAGCTCCATATATTGAAGAATGAGTCTGTAATCACCACCTGACATGAAAATGGACACTGGGTGGGAACAGTTGTGGGAAGGCTGGCTACAGTGCCATACAAATCCAAGACTCAAGTTCTGTTGGGCTGATGACATAGGTCTAGTCCTGATCTGAAACCCTGAGAACCAGGAGAGCTGATGTTCAAGGACAGGCAAAGACTGATGTTGGCCAGCTGGAGCAGAGAACATTGTCCTTCCTCTACCTTGGTTTTTCCAGGGCCTCCCTGGATTGTAAGATTCCCATTTCCATGGTGAGCATACTGGTTATTCAGTCTACAGTTTCAAATCAATGGATTCTATATGCCCTTCATAGATACATCCAAAATGAGGGTTTTATATGATTTCTGGGTGTTTCTCAGCCTAGTCATGTTGACCTGTTCCTAGTCACCAGACAAATCTTCATCAAGCTATTCTTCTTGTGTTGCTGTGTGTGTGTGTGTGTGTGTGTGTGTGTGTGTGTGTGTGTGTGTATGGGAGGTGGCTTTCTGTTTTGATTTTGCTCATCCTGATGGCTCATTTCTGCACAGTTTTTGAGGCTCTGCTTGTATCCAGTGAGTCCAGGGGTCCTCTGGATTTTAAGTGTGGGATTGGTGAGCCATTACCATGGTCCATTCCAGCATCTTCTCTTGGTCATCTAACGGTGCATGTTTGCTCCCATGGCAGTGACTCCTTATAGGAGCTGGAGGAAGGTTCCTGAGAGGAAATCTGAGACCCATCAGTCACCTCAGGGCAGTGATCTAAGAGGCAGGACTTTTTGTCCATTTTCCTTAGGTGCAAATGACACCCAAAGCTTCAGGCTGTGCAGACACCTTATAGAAGATGCCTTTCAATTTTAGGCCACCCTCTTACCCTCAGAACAGAGGCTGTGCTGTGCATAGCACTGCACAGGGAAACATTCTCCAGCTGTTCAGCCTTGGGCTGCATAAAAATTAACCAAAAAACCTTTTAAAATATTGATTTCAGGTATTGTTTGAGGCATTTCAACTCAGTTGCTCTGGGGTAAGGCCCAGTATCTGCATTTTTTGAGAGGGGGGAGGCTGGCACAAGGTCTCACTATGCAGCAACAATTGGCTTGGAACTTACTATGTAGATAAAGTTAGCCATGAAGGTTAGAGATTCACCTGTTTCTGCCTCCCAAGGGCTGGGGTTAAAGGTATACACCACGATTCTCCTTAGGATCTGCATTTTTAGCTGAGCACATGCAGAATTCTGATGTAGTCCGATGCTTTGGGAATCATGGGTTCAGTTTACAGTCTCTGTTTGAAATCTATTTCTGGTGGTGCAGTCTCAGGCTCAGAGGTCTGTCCCCCACCTATAGGGAGGAGGAAATTCTGTCCCCCAACTTACAAGGGGAAGAAGAAACCTGTCTCCCACCTAGGGGGATTCTTTTTACAACTGATTATCGCACAGGTGGAAAAAAAATACATATCCTATAAAACAGAATTTGTAAGAAAATGAAAGGGAATTACCAGAGAGAATGGGACAGAACGAGTCATAAAACAGGAAGCTTGAGAGAAGCAATTTACTATGAAGATGGATGACAGCTGCAGGGATGACAAAGACACCCTGGAATAGGAGATGCTCTGAGGAAAGAGCAGCACCATCAGGAAATAGATGGACAAGAACTTGGTGAGGCGGAAAACCCGAGGTTGAAAGGATGGGAAGTTCTAGTAAAATGAAAAGCAGCTGCGCTTCCTCCTGCTCCAAATCAAAACATCAGAGGAGAGGCAGATGTGAGGTCCCAGAAACGGAACATACAGCTGCCGGGGAGAGCGGATGCTCACACCCACGGGTCAAGTGTTCCTTTGTGCTCATGGTATTAGAGGCGGGATAAGGAAAAGAGGGGGCAGACTCAAGAACAGGGCTGGTGAATTGGCCCCATTAAGTGGGATGATAACACAAAACAGCCCGTTCAAGAGAAGCCATCAATGCAAGCCGCTCTGAATCAGCTTCACGTGAGAACAATGAAGCGGATGCTGGCAAGACTGCCCTGGGACTGGCACGGGCACACGTGAGAAGATGGCAGAAAGTTTGTGCAGGGTATCAGATGGATTTTAACGATCTCCTTGTAAGACACTGCATACACACGAATGGTGTGTGTGTGTGTGTGTGTGTGTGTGTGTGTAGCCAACAAGGGACTCTCGCAAGGGCAAGATTGTTTAGAGAGTAATAATGGTGCTTGCCTTCACTCCTGATAAAACTGAGTCTGATCTCTGGATCCCCCACCTGGTGGAAGGGAGAACTGACTTCTACAAGTTGTCTCCCGACTGCAGGTGCATGTGCCAAGGCATGCATGCATGAGTGCATGGATGTGTATTGCATACACTAAATTAAAACATGTAAAAGATATTGGAATTCCAGTTTTTTAGGTTTTATAAGAAATTATTATTAATAAGGAATGTGAGAAAAATTCCAGAAAAGTGGACTGTGGACTGTGGAGTAGAGGTGAAATTTAGCTGCACACCTCAAACACAATAATGAATACATACAGTGGGGGGGAGAGAGAGAGAGAGAGAGAGAGAGAGAGAGAGAGAGAGAGAGAGAGAGAGAGAGAGAGAGATATTACTTAAAACTCCAATTTGAGGACTTCATTATTAACAGCTGGTATTTAGTAGGATGATTTTGTGACAGGTACCAAAACTAGCTCAAACTAGTTTAAGTCCTTAACAGGGCATTTGCTAACAAGATAGAGGTGTCTCTCTGCATTAAAAGGACAGAAGTGACATCTTACTTGCTCACCCCTTATTTCTGCTTTTGATTTTTCTTTGTTCTTTTGTTTTGTTTGAATTGAATTGTTGGCTTCTTCTTTACAGATCTTTGACAGCTACAAAGTGTTGTTAGATACAGTATGTATGCAATTGTATATTAGCTTTATCCTAGCCCTGAGTCCAGCTCTGCTAGCCTTGGTGTTAAATTCTCCCTTCACTGTCTAAATGGTGAAAACATGCCTAGGTCCATTAGCTCCATGTTCTAAGCTGGGGTGCACATGAGGCCCTGAAGAAGGGGGAGGGTCTTTTCTTGTCTGCGTGTGCTACTTAGAGAAGTTTAGGCTTCTGAAACAGGGTCTTGCAGCTCCTACCATGTGGGCACCTTCTCCAGGTCTGGTTTTGGCCATGTATACAGCCTCTCCAGTGCTCAGTGCCCACAGTACACTGTTGTAAGGAGGGCGTTTGTTGGTTCCAGGCTGCTCGGAAGCTCAGCCCCGAAATAATCACACAGAAACTATATTATTCAAGTCACTGCTTGCTCCATTAGCTCTAGATTCTTATTGGCTAACTCTTACATCTTAATTTAACCCATTTCTATTAATCTATATATTGCTACGTGGCTGTGGTTTATTGGCTAAAGTTCCGTCTGGCTCCTGTGTGGCTGCATGGTTTCTTTCTACTCTGCCCTTCTTTCTCCCAGCATTCAGTTCTGTCTTCCCCACCTACCTCTGCTCCACCCTGCCATAGGCTCAAGCCAGCTTTCTTTATTAACCAATCATATTCACAGCACACAGAGGGGAATCCCACATCAGTACACAGTGGCCAGCAGCCCTCTCTGACCCTCTGACCCTCTGACCCTGTATAACCCCCTCCTTGTCTTCACATCCTCAGTGGCTAGGCATTCTGGTAGTGAGACACCTCCCTGGAAACGGAGGAGATTCCCAATAAACCCCACTGGTGTAGGACCACAGAGATTACCCATCCAGCAGCAAAGCCAGGTAGAGCTGGTCCTTAGTCCTTGGGTGGGACAGTTCTTCCTGGGGCATTCTCTCTCACACTAGGGTTAGGAGCTCTATTGTCATTTCTGACCACCCTTAAAGTTTATAGTTAATAATTCTTTATATAGCCGGGCAGTGGTGGTGCACATCTTTAATCCCGGCACTTGGGAGGCAGAGGTGGGCGGATCTCTGTGAGTTCGAGGCCAGCCTGGTCTACAAGAGTGAGTTCCAGGACAGGCTCCAATGCTGTAGAGAAACCCTGTCTCGAAAAACCAAAAAAAAAAAAAAATTCTTTATATGAAACCTTCCCTCCTTAGGTTACTATGAGGGTTTTCTCTTGTGATAGGACCTAGGCTGGTAGACCAGCTTTCTTAGCATCTCTCTGAAGAAGCCTTTTGGCCAGGGGAACTGGCTCAGTGGGTAAAATAATTGCTGTTCAAGTATGAGGACCTGAGTTACGATCCCCAGCACCCTCATAAATAGCCAAGGGTATCCCTGTAAGACTATAACAGCAGCCCTGGGGGAGGGGGAGGGCTAAGGGCTGGATCCATATCCGGGGTAGCGGGAGACCCTGTCTCAAAAAAAGTGGAAGGCCAATAGAGAAAGATGGCCATCATTGACTTCCGGCCTTTATATAGGCAGACACCAGTGAAGGTGCATCTGTGTACTCGCACGTGTGTGCGCTTGCACCCGTGCGTGTGTGCATGAACGAGTCACACACATGCGCCTGGGATCAAGCATACGTGTGCTCACACATGCTAGGCAAGTGTCTTAGTCAGGGTTTCTATTGTTGTGATAAGACACCGTGAACAAATAGCAAGATGGGAGGACAGGGTTTATTCAGTTTACACTTCCACAGTGCTGTTCACCACCAAAGGAAGTCAGGACAGGAACTCAATCAGAGGAGGAACCTGGAGGCAGAGGCCATGGAGGGGAGCTGCTCACTCCCTTGTTCCTCATGGCTTGCTCAGTCTGCTGTGTTTTTCAAAATTTAATCTTCATTCATATATTACATCTTGACCACAGTTTCCCCTCTCTCCTCTACTCTGAGACCCCTTTTCCTCTCTCCTCGGGTCCACTTCTCTTTCGTTTTCCTTCAGAAAAGTGCTGGCTTCCCAAGGATATAAACCAAATGTGGTATATCATGTTACAAAAAGACTAGGCAAATCCCCTCATTTTAAGGCTGCATGATGCCACCTCATAGGAGGGAAAGGGTCCCAAGAGCAGGTGAAAGAGCCAGGGATACCTCACAATTCAGTGTTAGGAGTCCCAAAAGAATACCAAGCTACACAACCATAACACATATGCAGAGGACCTAGGTCAGTCCCACGCAGGCTCTCTACCTGTGAGCCCCTGTGAACCCTGGTTAGTTGATTCTGTGGGCCACTTTCTTATGATGTCCTTGACCCCTCTGGCTCCTACAAGTGTCCTTCCCCCTTTTCTGCAGGATTCCTTAAGGTCTGCGTAATGTTTAACTGAGGGTCTCTGTATCTTCTCCCATCAGTTTCTGGATGAAGCCTCTCTGATGATGGTTATGCCAGGCTCCAGTCTATAAATTAGTAGAGTATCATAAGGAATCATTTCATTGACGTTGCTTTTTCTGAATGTGTTTGGTTCTCTCCTAGGTCTCTGGGCTACCCAGACTCTGGTTCCTGGGTCTCTAGACAGTGTCATGGTGAGCCTCCTCTAGTGGCATGGGTCTCAAGTTGGACCAGTCATTGGTTGGCCACTCCCACAAGTTTCCTTACCCCAGCACATATTACAGGCAGGACACACTGTAGGTCAAAGGTTTTGTGGTTGTGTTGCTGTCCCAGTTCCTCCACTGGAAGGCTTTCCTGGTTACAGAAGATGGCCTGCTCAGGCTCCGTATCCCCTATTACTAGAAATTTTCACTAGGGTCACCCTCATAGATTCCAGGAAGCTTCCATTGCACTAGGTTTCTACTTGGCCTCTGAAATACATCTCAATTCCAGTTGTCTCTTCCAGTACTCTATCCCCCACACCCCATCAGTTCCCTCTGTTCCTGTCCTGGCTTCCTTCAATGATGGGCTATGATTTGGAAGTGTAAGACAAACAAGGCATTTCCTCCCCAACTTGCTTTTGGTCATGGTATTTCATAATAGCAATAGTAACCCTAAGACATGTATTAAGGATTTTATTTAATTAATTCACCAAGATGTTATAATCTAAACATTTACTATTAGAACCATTGAAGTGAACATGTAAACTGTTTTTCTTTGGGAGACTGTGGCAGTGGGAGAAGGGTGTCCCTTCACTGGAGGTAATTCATTTGAATGTGTGCAGACTGTAATTATTGGCTATGGTTTACCTGAAACTTGCAGAATTGTAAAACGACTCCAACAGAAGGTTTTATAGTAAGGGAGAATAAAAATACATATTAAGTAGACAACAGTGCCTGCCAAATTAGTTTCTTTGTAATTTAGTGTCTAATTTATCCTTGATCTAAGATTGGCTTTTATGGTTTGCTTATTTATTTGTTAATTTAGGCAGGATCACATGTTGTTCACACGATCTAGAAATCTATGTAGCTGAGGCTGGCTGCAAATCCTCATCTCCTCCTGACTCTACCTCCAGAGTGCCCGGATTACAGGCATGAGCCACTGTGCTCAGCTCCAGAGTGCTGGGATTACAGGCATGGACCACTGTGCTCAGCTCCAGAGTGCTGGGGTTACAGGCATGGACCACTGTGCTCAGCTCCAGAGTGCTGGGGTTACAGGCATGGACCACTGTGCTCAGCTCCAGAGTGCCGGGGTTACAGGCATGGACCACTGTGCTCAGCTCCAGAGTGCCAGGATTACAGGCATGGGCCACTGTGCTCAGCTCCAGAGTGCTGGGGTTACAGGCATGGACCACTGTGCTCAGCTCCAGAGTGCTGGGGTTACAGGCATGGACCACTGTGCTCAGCTCCAGAGTGCTGGGGTTACAGGCATGGACCACTGTGCTCAGCTCCAGAGTGCCGGGATTACAGGCGTGGACCACTGTGCTCAGCTCCAGAGTTCTGGGATTACAGGCATGGGCCAGTGTGCTCAGCTCCAGAGTTCCGGGATTACAGGCATGGACCACTGTGCTCAGCTCCAGAGTTCCGGGATTACAGGCATGGACCACTGTGCTCAGCTACAGAGTGCTGGGATTACAGGCATGGACCACTGTGCTCAGCTACAGAGTGCTGGGATTACAGGCATGGACCACTGTGCTCAGCTCCAGAGTGCCGGGATTACAGGCATGGGCCACTGTGCTCAGCTACAGAGTGCTGGGATTACAGGCATGGACCACTGTGCTCAGCTCCAGAGTGCCGGGATTACAGGCATGGGCCACTGTGCTCAGCTACAGAGTGCCGGGATTACAGGCGTGGGCCACTGTGCTCAGCTCCAGAGTGCTGGGGTTACAAACATGGACCACTGTGCTCAGCTCCAGAGTGCCGAGATGACAGGCATGGGCCACACTGTGCTCAGCTCCAGAGTTCTGGGATTACAGGCATGGGCCAGTGTGCTCAGCTCCAGAGTGCTGGGATTACAGGCATGGGCCACCATGCTCAGCTGGCGACTCCTGGGTTCATTTTTTAAAAAATTAAATCTTCATTTTATTTGGAATTTGGTGATATAGGATTAGAGAAATAGAGAATCATGTATTTTTAGATGTTCAGCCAGTTTTCCAAACATGATTGACTGCCCTAATATTTCCTGCATCCATTGGTCTTGTTCTGTATTAGCAATGATTCTTTTATTGACTCTCATTTGACTCCAGTGCACACAGGCAACCCTTTCTTTGATCTTCCTTTTTTATTCAACACATCCCACATACAAATTTATCTTCCTTCTGAGTAATGTACTTAATTCTCTAGTTTTGACGTTACTGAATTTTCAAGTGCCCGAGACAATGCTGTTTTGTTTTTCCCACCTGGTCCCCAAGATTAAATGATCCACCCCTTTAAGATCTTACAGCTTGCTCAGATTCTGCAATAAATAAAACTATCTAGAGCCAGAGAATTTGAATAGGAGTGTGCTGTGTTTCAGAGTATGTGATCTGCGATTTCTTTTTTGAATTTTCACTGTTTGAATTCCTTGTTTACAGAGGTGTTTTTTTTTCTTTTAATCAGTAATCAGTGATGCTTTATCAAATGATTTTGGTCGTCTAGGGGCTGATAGGCCATCGTGGTTGTATATTATTCTTTCAACGTCATTCTAGAATTAATCTAGGATTTCATTTTACATCCTTGCATCAAATGCTTTTGCAAGTGGGAAAGCAGGAAGCTGGGAGCCGGCACTAGCTTGCCGTCGTGGGGGAAGAATGACTTAATTTAGGGAAGGTAGGAGACCCGGGGCTATTTGTCTTCTCCTTGAGCAGAGATGACCTTCTGGAACTGAGGGAAACTATTAAAATTTCCAGCCGCGGATTTTGTCTAAACCGCAAGCAATTCCGAATGCTGCCGCTGGATGGCGCGCGCAGACTGTAGGACGAGAGGACGATCACCAGCAGGGTGGTGGTGGTGGTGTATGTTTGTGTAGTGAGGGGGAGGGGAAAGGGAGGGGGAGAATTAGCGGGCTCCCGGCTTTTCATTGGCTGCTTTTGCGCTAGGCTGTCGGTCAGGAAGGCCCTGCGTTTTTCGACACTTCCTCTGGGAAGCTAGTGCAGAGGTCCTCGGCTCTCTGAAACTGACTTCATTATTATTTTGACTATACAACTTTATGTGGTATCGTGCGATAATGATGCAGCGGGCATAGCTTGCTGTGGATTCTCTCACTTGCTGTAGTGAAGTTCCATCCTGAGGTCAGCGTGGTGCTGCTTGCTGGGCTCCATTTTCCAGTTGGATCACTTGTGGGGTCTACAATAAAGCGAAGCTTCCTAGGTCACTCTTTCTTTGGAGTGGGATTTGAGACTGGGCGTAAAGCTGATTAGCTAGGGACTGTAAGACACATCAAACTTTGCACAGTTTCTGGGAGCCACATGTTTGGCTGTGTAGGTGGGTTATTCCCCTAGCACTCTGTAAGACCAAAAATCAACCTGTAAGCCCCACCTGTCAAAGGACCCAGTAACTTCCTGGAATGCTGGGAGTTGTAGTTCTTGGAAAACAACAACGCCACAGGGGAAATAGGATGCCTGATGGTTTTGTCCTTAAAAGGTCCCTACAGCATGTGTCTCATCGCTGCTTGCTGGGAATTCCAGAGACTGGTCCTAACCAAAGTCTATCCCTATCAGCATTTAATTAAAGCTTGCTTCAACTGGATACAAATTGTGGAGCTGGGTTTTCTCTTGTGAATCTCAGAATTATTATTTGCAGTCCTCAGCAAGATAAGAAAGACCCTTCCAGTACACATTCTGGAGCTAGGCTCTTCACCCGGCTCCATGCTCAAAAAAGGAAATATATAGTAAGAGATATAGTAAGAGTTTTTTTTTTTTTTTTTGGCCAGTCTCTAGTTTTTTCCTTCTTTTGATTTTCCTTGAGAGCACTCTAGTGACACTGTATTCAAGCATTTCAGAGAGCCCTGGCGCATGGGTGTTTGTCAGCAGGCTTTCAACACCTAGGCTACACAACAGAACTGAGAAACCATAGGGCATTTCACAACACCAGCGGCCAATCTGAGAATTTGGACAGGCCCAGCAAGGATTTGGGAGCTGAAGAAACTCAGAGAGGCCCAGCCTCTGATGGGTTCCTAGAGTCTGGGCTTATAAGGGAGCTATTTAAAAAAGTGACCTCCTATTTTGTTAAAAGAGTTTCTCTTGGCTAGACTGGTGGACCTCTAAAGCAGAGGACTCCAACTGTTAAATGTTATCCCGCATTTTCTGTTGTCATTTGGTTTTGTGTTTTCTGTTGTGGCTTTGATTCTGTGTCTTGTCTTGTGGGACGTACCTGTTGTTATGCATTCTGACTTAGGGTGACTGGATAGATGAATGGCAGGACCGATTTGCTGCTCTTGGAGATGTCACTCTGGAAACAGTGGAGCTTTTGAAGAACGGGGTTCAACAGCAGGATGTGTCGGGTGCAGAATGCAATACTTGGGGCTGGGGTGTAGCTTTGAAGAAAAACCCAGGGCCTCATACAGAAGCCAGCAGGAGTCCCCCCCCCCCCTTGGCTGACCCTCCCCCTTCCCCCTCCAAGCGCCACTGCACAGCTGGAGATCCAATTCCACTGCCAGGGTCTGTAGCCGCTTACTGTGAGGCTCAGGAAATTGCCCAGCATCTACTTTCACAAGCTGCGGCCATATCAGAAGGTTCCATTACCCTCTCTCCTTTGGAACTGAGGGAGGTATGAAAAGTTTTGTCTGTTTGAATGTATGAATGTGACCACTGTATGCTTGCTTCTGACGGGTCTCCCTTGAATGTGTGAGTTTACTGTGTTCTGTGTTTCTTTGTTACAGCTCAGTTGTTACTGTTGCAGCCAGTGATGGCCTAGGACTCAGAATTTATCTCTGGGCTCTCTGGAGCTGGAGCTGACGTAATAGGGATTCAAATATCAGTTGGGTAAGAAGGATATTAAAGAATATTAACGTTGTTTTATGCTGTTCTACTTTATTGAAAGGCTGGCTCTGGAATTGAGTTATAGCTTGCCTTTTTTTTTTTTTTTCCAGACATAGACATTCTTTTAAAGTCTCTATGCCCAGGGAGAAAAACTGTGACAGGGAGAAAAGAAAAAGCAGAGCACCTAAAGGGATTGTTGGTCTCATCTAATTGCCAAAAACTATTATGAACTTTCTATATCATGGGATTTGCAAATCCACTGGCTATTGGTTAAAAATCTGTAATACTTTTAACAAAACATTATCTTAAAACTCATAACATGGGGTTGATAGTTGAAAGTCTGTGCAAAGGAACCATGTGGCATGGTTCTATTTTGGGATGTAAGCAACACATGCATGCCTGCTGCCTTAGGCAATCATGTGGCTGGCAGTCATCTTTGTGAAGGTTGCAAAAGAAAGATGTCCTATGACTTCACCACCATCTTGATTAAGGGCAATGATGTGGTACCGACTGATGAAGGAGACAACAGATCTCCAAAGATGCTTTTGAATTGGGATGGATTTCTGTGTGGTAGTTCCTGCCCTGTCTTGAAAACAAGGTTCTTGAAAAGCAGGATTTAAAAACAATGCTTGTTTAATGAGGTATTCAAGGTGCACCTCCATGCATACAGACAAGAATGTACCATGCTGGCAGACAGACTTTATAGTAAAAGTCACCCAGGTGGTGTTGGTTTTAGAGACCTTGTATCGTTGGGGAATCAGCTTTGTCTTCTGCAAATTATGGTTGTTCCCTGTGGCTTCACTCTTGAAATAGATAAAAGGGTACTTTATTTGGAGAGATTTTAAGCTCCTTTAAAAGAAAAATTTTGGAGTTTTACAGAAAATTTAAATAAAAATAGCTAAGTAATTTTAGGGACAGCTTTAAAATATTTAAGTTTATAAGGCTATGGGATATTCTATATTTATAAAATATTTTATTGTAATGTCTTTATTAATATATAATCTTGATAAATAGATAAATAAAAGACTGAAAATTAGGGCCACAGCTATGAGCACCAAACACTAGAGGCTGAGGTATTCTTGCTTATGATGCAGCAAGACAGTGACCTAAGCAGTCTGGCAAAGGGTCTCTTCTTACCTAAGTTCTATTCAGGCTGACAGAGCCTGATTTAAGGATGTTTGTCTAACTTCCTTGTTTTTACTAAAATCTTTAAGCTGTAGTTATTTTGGTAGACTGAGTCATACAAGGAATTATTATATTCTATAATGGTATGCTATGTAAGGCCCAAGAAAATAAACTTGTCAATCTCCCTATGGACTTAATTCATGAAAAGAACTTCAATTAAAATTTTGTATTTTTTATTATATACTGTTGAAGATGATTAAACTTTAATATGTTCAGAACTATACTTGTAGTCATGTTTTGTACTAATGTAATTAATTACAGGAAAAAGCTTTATCCTCCAAGCAAGGATTTTTTTTTTTTTAGATTTTCAAGACAGGGTTTCTCTGTAGCTTTGGAGCCTGTTCTGGAACTAGCTGTTGTAGACCAGGCTGTGAGTACTGGGATTAAAGGTGTGTGCCACCACTGCCCGGCCAAGCAAGGATTCTTTAGGTAATGTATAATTAACAGCTAATGGTTTTCAAATTCATTAGAGGTCTGCTGAACATGGCATTTAAGATGTTTAAACTTACTGTGACAGAGACTCCCAGATCCTAGCAGTGACCTCTAAGGTTTCCAAGAAGATAATGGGGCACAACAATGACCCCACCTGGATTGTGGTAATGATGGCCACTGGACAAGACTGCCCCAATGCCTCACCTGCCACCAGGACCAAGCTGTGAAAAACCAGGGCACTGGAGAGTTGATTGCTCCACTTCACCCGACAAAGCGATGTTAGTCCCCCCATATTCCTCCTCCACAGGGAAGCCTCTCATCTTCTGGGCCTAGAAGCCAAAGACTGATGCTGTCCTGGTACCTCTGCTCTCCAACACCATGAAGAACTCAGGAGTCTGGGATGTCCGTCTAGGTAATGGACTAGTGTCTGCCATTTTAATTGATACATAGGTCATTTGGATTATACTCCCTGCTGTAATTTGTCCTTCTAACATCTCTGATGCCATTGACGACTAGACTAACTGTGGCTTTGTTAGCTTGGCAGCACCAGACAACCAGCTTCTTCTGCCAGAGACTAAAGTGTGGGAGAGTCTTCTGTTTGTGTTGATTTTATTTGTTAATAAAGAAACTGCCTTGGCCCATTTAATAGGCCAGCCCTTAGGTGGGTGGAGTAGACAGAACAGGAAGAAGGAAGTGAGGTAGACGCTTCAGGCAATTGTCATGCCTCTCCTCCCTGGGAAGATGCCATGCCTCTTCTCTCTGAGACAGATGCCATGAAACTCCGGCCCAAGATGGACATATGCTAGAATCTTCCCGGTAAAGCTCCACGAAGTATTAGATATGGGTTAATCAAGATGTGAGTAAGAGGCTGAAACTAATGGGCCAGGCAGTGTTTAAATGAATACAGTTTGTGTGTTGTTATTTCGGGGCATAAGCTAGCCGGTGGCTGGAAGCTGGGCGGGATGAAAAGCAGGCCTGCCTGCAGCTCCCTTCTACACTAAAGCTACTAGGTCTCTTGTTAAGGAAAGGCAGACAGGGTTGCCTTGCTAACAGGCTTCATATTAAAGGACAAACAGGTTTCAGATGTAACTTTTCACTAAAGGAAGGTGCCTTGCAATGACTGGTCTCACTAATAACTACTCATATCTCTGGTAAATGATTTGATTCAAGAAAAGGTTTATTAAAGTCCATGCAAGTTTCAAGGGTCTAAAAATGTTCTAAAGTATATAAAGGCCTGAGGATATGGAAATAAGCTGAATAAGTTCTGAGTGTCTCAAAAAAGATTTAAGATGTATAAGTGAAGCTGTAAAGGTATAAGAAAGTGATTTAAAAATATGTGAAAATGGAAAATGTTTCAAATTTCTTTCCCCTTCTATGCTATTGTTACACTAAGATTTCAAAGACACAGAGTTTTAACATTGATTGGTGGAATTCTGATAGGCAGGTAGAGCAGAGGTGTGTTCTAGAGATAGGCTGTCTGTACTAGCTTAAGGGCCTAAAGGGTCTGTCTGGTTTTATCTTAGTCATACAGGTAGCAGAGAAGTCATTTGGATTGATATCCAGCTCTGGTCCTGGTTGTAGAAGCTTGGGAGAGGCTCAGGCTATTAGGTCATTTAGATTACTAGCCATGCCCAGTCTTGGTTGTAAGAGTTTGATAATGCCTGGCCCAAGAGATAAAGCACATCACCAGGCTATTAATAACTTCCAACTCTCAGCTTTTTGGCTGGAAGAACAGATTTTTCATCTTTCCCCTTGGAAAGACAATTCTATGTGCTTAACATTCCTGATTTATTTGGAGAACTGTGAGTTCAAAGACCTTTGTGCTATGCTCCCAACATTCTCTGTTCCTTCTCTTCTTATAGAAAGTCCATAATCTAAGTATTGGCTCAGTTGAATGATGCCCGAAGTCCCATAGGTATTCTTCACACCCTTTCATTCTTTTATATTTTGCTCCTCTAACAGGGTAATTCTAAATGACCTACTTTCACACAGTCCATTCTTCCTTGTGCCTGATCAGGTCTGCTCTTGAAGCTCTTTATTGGTTTATTTCATTTCAGTTTTTGTGTGACTCAACTCCAATATTACTGTTCTTTTTTGTAGCTTCTGTTGGGAGAACTTCACATTTTATTTCTGTATCTGCTTCTTGGTTTTGCTGAGTTGTTTATCTGTGTCCTTGTGTAGGTCACTGAACCTCTCGAAGATGACGACTGTTCTCCCACCTCCCCAGGGGTACGATGTTAGTCAGCTTTGTGCCACTGTGGCAGAATATCTGAGATAGAAACTTACAGGAAGAACATATTTATATTGGCTCATGGTTTCAGAGGGTTGTTACCCAAAGTTGTGGTCTGGGCCAAGTGTTTCAGGTTCTTGGCTCCTTATTTAAAGAGCTCACGCATACTGGCTTATTCGAAACAAAGTGATAGAACAGGATAGACTCACCCTCAAGAGTGACAGCAGGCCACCTGAGTGAGGGTATCAAGGGCCTCAAGTTATTGCTTTTATAGAGTTTAAGAGAAGGAAGAATTTGGTTGCTAAGAGACAGGGTGTTTTAAAAATTCATTTCTTTTATTTTTGAGATAATTCCATAATCACACCACTTCTTCCTCTCGTTTCTTCTTCCAGATGCTCCCAAATACCCTTCCTTGTTCCTGTGATTGCCGTACTTAGATTATGTCAGTCTTGGCCCATTGTGCATATTCCTTCCTGTAACACATCTGATCTTAATCTGTCATGTATAGTCATAAGATGGGAAATAGAGGATTTTCCTTAAAAGTTCCCTTTGAGGACACACTTTGCCTTATTGTGCATGCACCCAAAACCAGTTTATGCCTGAGTAGCTCATACCTCTTTGTTCTTGGATGGTGTTCTAGGAAGCATTTGAATGACCATTGTTAAGGAGAGTGACTTGTTCTGTCCTTTACAGCAGGTGCAGGTGCAGGTTAAAGCAGGTGGGCTCCTGCACTGCTAACAGGTTGTGAGGTGCTCAGAGAGATATGTGTGTATAGCCCAAGCTAAATGACATCCGGATTTCTAAGCAACGTTGCTGCTGGTCTGCCCCAGTTTCAGCTCTGGTCACCTGGCCCAGCTGCTTAGGTAGAAGAGGAGGAGAAAGAAAACTGCTCAGTTCAGAGTGGTTTCAAAGCAGGGGAGCCTGATTTTTGCGACAGGGTCTTTCCTCACTATCCACTAATGATGCATCCATGAATGGGTGAATCTGTTCATGTGGGCAGAGTCCTCATGACCCAGCTACCTCCCTGAGGTTGAAAACTGATGATGAACTGGGGGCAAGTCTTTAATGTGATCCTCTGGGGGGACATTTAATGGCTAAACAAGCACAAAGATGGTCACTGGAATGTCATTTCATTCTGTCTGTTGCCATGTGTCCTTGGTTCTTTGAGATTTCCATGACCTCACACTGGTGAATGCAATATAAAAAAAGGAGTCATTTGTCTCTGTCTGTGCCCCAGTGATTGACAGATTCCACAGAGGAGGCAAGGGATAGGTGAAGGAAGAAGTGAGCTAGGTCACGGTGGTGGCAACAATATTACAGTCTGACTGACTAACAGCCAGGATGCTTTTTTATTTATACAGAATTAAGTAATCTGGGATAGATTCATGTTGTTCCAAACCACAGATCATATCGTTTTCGTTTTCAGACATATGTTTAACTTTTCTCCTGCATATCTGGGGTCATAAGTTTAGTCATCATTGATAATCAGAGTTATCCTTTATAATCATTTTTACTCATCAATCCCATCACCCAAGTTTTAAGAACCTAGAGTCACATGACAGTCTGTTCTCTGCATGTGCTAACTTTTCTAAGAAAAGGAGGTCCTGACCCCTCATTCTCTTACCACATTTCCACACCATTCTTTGTCCATCAGCATAAGTCCCCGTGTAGGGCAGAGGTAGCTTCAGCTAATCTGACTTTGCCGCTGTACATGCTGCATGATCGCTTGAGCGTATAGTGGAAGAGGTTGTAATCTGACCTGTGGCCAACTCCTCTAGACCAGCAAATCTAAGTTCACTTTGCTTTGACTATCTTCTTCCTGAGTAAGTACAGGGCATGTGCTTTGTGCTTTAAGAATATCTCAGAGCCTCATAAAGAGACTTCTGAAACTTTATGTGTGTCACAACCTCCAAGGTGTAAGGACTGTCTTCAAGTAGGTAAGGATATCTCCCTAAAAGTGGGAGGGGTATTATGCTGCGGACTTTCCTGGGGAAGCTTAGGAGCAGTACTCCTGGGAGAAGGCACAAATGATTCGTAAAAAATTTCCATCAAATCCCATATCCCTAAATTGTACAAATATTAAGAGCCCCTAAGCATGCAACACATGGGGATCAAAACCGAAAGAGGCATGGTGTCCATCATGTGGCTCGGCTTTGCTGGATCTTTGCCAAGCAGCTGTGCTGGCTTTACAACTTTTGTTGTTCCCATCAGATGTGGCTGTAGCAACATACATGGACGGGAAAATTCCTTCATCACCCAGTCCAGCGAGAGATTCTGAGTGAGCCAGTCAGCAGGCCTTGTACCTGTGCACTGCTAGGGCGGTGGCCAAAGGCTGGGTGAGGCTTGATTGAATGTTCCTCTTGGAAGACCGAGGCTGCAGAAAAAATGGTTTGTTTATTTTTGCCTTGTGGGAGAGCTTATAGTTCAGGGGGATCTCTTTCTATATTGTTTTGGCTTAGGTGGAGATGTAAAGAGAGAATTTTCCTCCCAGTTTTCCATACCCACCTTGCTCGTGGCTTCTTAAGCTTTAGCAGGCTGCTGCCAGCTCTGCTTGGATCCACAGCACTGGTGACATTTTCATCGATGGCTGGTTGATAATGTAGGTCAGAGAAATGGAAACTTGTATTCTGTGGTCTTGCTGACATCAGCCTTCTCTTTTCTGTTTTGAAGTCTCTTATCTGGTGTTACACAGTAATATTGTACTTCAGATATTGTGTCTTTTCCAAAGGTGTTCCCATTTGTGACCCTTTACTTTCAAGCTTTGTTGTGTATTTGCTTTAGTTTTCTCTCTCTCTCTGTCTCTCTCTCCTTCTTTCCATCTCTTTCTCTAAGAACCATAGCCTCATATATACTTGGCAAATGTTCTACCTAGAAGTCCATCCTCAGCTGTAGTATCTTTTTCCCTTTCATTTATTTATTTATTTTTAGAAGTTGATTTATTTTAGTTTTATGTGTATGGATGAATGTCTTCCCTGCATGTATATCTGTGCCTGGTTCCCACAAAGGCCAGAAGGGGCTGTTGGATTTCCTGGAACTGGGGTCGTAACTGGTCATGTGGAAATCTAACCTACTACTCTGTAAGAACAGCAGGTGCTCTTAACTGCTGAGTCATTTCTCCAGCCCTAGAATTTTTATTTTAAACAGACAGATACTCATCTTTAAATCAGCATGGCAAACATTGCATTTCAATGGATGAGTTAAATTCATTTACATGTAACTTTACCCACTGATCACAATTGGCTATAAACTCCACATTCATGCTTGCTACCCAATTTGAAGGTATTAAAAGACACTCAGCCAGTCTCAGTAGAATGTGTTGGTGAATAGCAGAGTAACTACCACATCACCTGAACCTTGCTTTCTAAAGTCTCAAACCCTGCTGGCTCTGTTCATTCATCTCTAAAGGATTTCTTCCAAATCACCATAGCCCAGTGACCAGCCTTTTAATCAGTCACTAATTGCTACTTGTTCATTTGATGTATTTGAGAAAACATGAGAGATGTCTCTATGTCATAACTGGGTATATCTGGATAAGGCTGAGAATGTGCTCCTATGGTCAGGTACATTGTAAAATTCAACTCTGCAGTATTTTAATATTGGCATTAGCGTGATATTATGTATCACCAAAGCTGGTGAGATGCAAGGGATGCAGTGAGGTACTTACATATCTTTCCATCACCACATAGGTTCATTCAGAGCCAGAGATGTGTCCAAATGCCCCTGCATAACCCATAGGATGATGCTTTGAACATGTTGAAGGATATACGCAGTCCACTTCATTCCCCCTTTCCTAAAACAACCCTCATGTTAACCTCTGAATCGGCTTCCTTAGAAGTCTTCCCAGAGCTCCATGCATGTCCTTGTTCCTCAGGCTGTAGATGAAAGGGTTCATCATGGGGGTCACCACTGCATACATCACTGTGGCTACTGAGTCTTTCATGGAGTAGGTGTGTAGGGGCTGCAGATAAACCATACCAAGTGTCCCATAGAAGAGGGCCACCACAGCCAGATGGGATGCACAGGTGGAAAAGGCTTTGTACTTGCTAGAAGCTGAGGGAATTCTGAGGATAGCTCTGACAATCCAGAAATAGGATATGATTATGAATCCTAAAGGAGCAAGGAAGATGAAGCAGCCTGTAATGACCAGCATCATGTGATTGATGCGGGTGTCAGAGCATGCAAGCCTGAGCAGGACGTACATTTCACAGAAGATGTAGTGGATTTTCCGAGACCCACAGAAGGTTACTTTGGTCATAAGGATGGTGTGGATGAGGCCATAGAGGATAGATAGGGCCCAGCACAAGAGGAGGAGCAAGATACAGAGTTTAGGGCTCATGGCAGTAGTATAATGGAGGGGACGGCAGATGGCCACGTACCGATCATATGCCATTACAGCGAGGATGAGGTTGTCCAAGGCTACCAGAGACACCAGGAAGTAGAGCTGAGTCAGGCATCCTGTGTAGGAGATGGCTTTGTTCTGGGACTGAAGGTTCACCAGCATCTTGGGGATTGTGTTGGTGACAAAGAAGAGGTCAGTGAAGGAGAGGTTGGCCAGGAAGAAATACATGGGAGTGTGCAGGTGCGAGTCAGAGCCAATGGCCAGGATGATGAGCACATTCCCCACCACTGTGACCAGGTACATGGACAGGAAAATCCCCAACAGGATGCGCTGATGCTCGGGAACCTCTGAGAGTCCCAGGAGTAGGAACTCAGAGTCCCCACTCTGGTTTCCTCCATCCATTTTCCAATTTTCTGTAATGTGAGCACCAAGAATTGCTCTTAATTAGATGGAGAATGAGCATAAACAAAACCAACTGCTCTCTTAGTATTGAAAGTATCTTGGGCTGGAGAGATGGCTCAGAGGTCAAGAATGTTGACTCTTCTTCCAGAGGCTCTGAGTTCAATTCCCAGCAACCACATGGTGGCTCACAAACATCTAGAGTGAGATCATATGTCCTCTTCTGGGGTGCAGGCAAGCATACAAACAGAATTCTGTATACCAAACAAACAAACAAACAAACAAATAAATATTTAAAAAAGGATCTTAGAGCTAGGTGTGATGACACTTGCCCATAATCTTGGCTACTCAAGAGGCTGAGGATCATAATCTGAGCTTAGGAGGCTAAAGGCAGCTTTAACAAAACAACAAGACTTTGTTTGCCCCATTCCTAAAAATAATCTCAGACCCGGATTGAATCCAGTGTCTGTGTGTGCTAGGTTGGAGCTTTAGTCATGAGCTTCAGGTCCAACTGTATAATGATCCTCACCCCCACAGTGCATCAAAGTGTACAGAGATGGAAAATCATACCATAATTTCCCCCAAGCAAATACAACCTCCTTGGAACGTTTTGTGTTTCTATTTTCATTTTTATCCAATTATCCTTATCCACTTAATGTGATGGGGAAACATTCCTTAAGTTAATATTATAATTTATTGCCATTTAAAAAATACCAAGTAACTTAATGTTTATACCTCCTTAAGTATTTTTCCTTCTTTCCTTCCTTCTTCCTTTTTTTTTGAGGCAGAATCTCACTCTATAACTTTAGCTGTCCTGAAATTCATTCTACAGACCAAGCTGGTCTTGAACTCATAGAGATATGCCTGCCTCTGCCTTCTAAGTGTTGGAATTAAAGGTGTGGGCCACAACCCTTGCCTCTTTTCTTTATTCTTAAAAATTATTTCCTCCAGGTAGTATTTCTCCTTTCTTGATTTAGCTGATATACAGTCTTTCCCCATCTAAAAATTATATTTTATTTTAGAACAAATTTATTTTATTCTTTCTGTCTTTATTTATTCAGTGGCATTGGGGTTAGAGCCTAGTTCCTCATTCATGTATGCTAGACAAATGCTCTGCTCTGAGATGTATCCTTTGTTGTATACAATTCATACTGTAATTGTAATATCTTATAATCAGCATATAATTTTGGTGAGTCTAATTTACCTACTATACAGAATTCATGGCAAATGTTGATCTTTTCCATAGAATAAAACGACAGTTTAAACTACTCATTTGAATGGACTCAATAGTTCAAAATAAAAGTATTCTAAGTAATCAGGTTAATGCTCCTTTAATGCAAAGGCTTTCTTGACAGGAAAGAGAGAAGCTGAACTACAAATGAAGGAGAGCAGTGGCAGGGATGCGGTGTATCTGCCAAAGGGCAGCTCCACTGTCAAGGAATCCAGCCTCTGCGTGAACATGGGACCATTAAAGATGGAAATAGATGGGAGCGTGCAGTTGACGTCTGACAAGGTGATGTGGAGAGTCCATGAGTCTTCAGGGAGACTGGTGAAAAGTGTAAATGAAGGATGGAAAGACTTGGGAATGATCCTAAGCAGCTATTTCAGTAGATAGATGGGGAATAAGGAAGAAGATGAGGGTGTGGATGTTAGGAGCAGAACTTCCCCTCTACCAACTTTGGAAGACAGTCCACTGGAGGTATAGCAGCCGGGGATACACTGTTCCCTCACTCATGGCTACAGTGTGTGTGTATGTGTGTGTGTGTGTGTGTGTGTGTGTGTGTGTGTTTCTTCCCTCCCCTTCTGTTGCCTCCTATTGAAGCTAAGCCTCAGTCTTGTTCCATAGAAGAAAGGAAGGGAGGCTCTATGTCAGGTTGGAGTGCTGAGGATTATGGGGACTCCCCCTTTGACTAGGCTTGAGCTTCTGGTTTTGTAGAAGGAAGGGAAGCTGGCCCGGCCCAGGATTGCAGTCCCCACACCCTCAGTGCTCTGTCCTGGGGGAGGGGCCACTAAGAGAGAAGACTGCTTCTCTCACAGTCAGTTCTGGTGTTTAACTGAGAGATTTTTTGGCTAAAAACAGACCAAATACAGACAATTGTTAGCCTTTTCCCAAAGGAAGTGGCTTCATTCGCAGCAGAGCGCGGTGGCCTTGAAGCCCTGTGCTGTCGAGAGCAGGGGAGGCTGTGTGAAAGGCAGGTACAGGGAGGTTCATGGGATTGGGATGATGCCGTCTAGACAGCAGGAATCTAGAGTGCAGGAAGACCACAGAACTCTACCACAGTCAGGACTGGACCATCTCTGGCAGCAAACAGCCCTTCAGAGGGTTCGGAATGGAATGGATTGGTTTCTTTTGCAGTGTTTCAGAGGATTCTTAAAACAATTGTAGGTTGCACTGAGTGAAAATTGATTATGTGTGTGTCAGGGAAGGTGAACAAAGCCCTCTGGTGTCACTAGTGCAGTCCATCTAACTTTGGACGTTAAACAAATAAGCAGATAACAATAACAATCCCAGAAGAGGAGACTGGGACCTTGAATTTCTACAATAAGTTACCTAAAACGTCCACATTCTAACAGAAATTATGAGGTGAGAAAAGAAGCAGGCAAGGGACTGGGGACGGGAATCCCTGGTAGAAGGAACACTTGCCCAGTAGGTGGGACACTCTGGGTCTGATCTCCAGCATGCCAGAACAAAGCAGTATTCTGCAGCCGGGGCACGGAGGAGGCAGAGGCACTAGGATCCTTGCTGTTTGAGGCCTGTCTGGTTGACATAACAAGTTCTAGGCCAACCAGGGCTACCCAGAAAGATCATTTCTCAAAAACCAACCAAACCAAACCCAAACACCTCTCTCCTGAAACAAAACTCAAAAACCAGCAACAGAGACAGTCAACAAAAACAAAATTAACAAAACAAAACACGGAGCCAAGAGACCTGGCTTGGTTATTTTGGCTCTTAATCTCAGTACTCAGGAGACAGAGAGTATGTTTAGTCCAGCCTGTTCTACATGGCAGCTGTAGGCCAGCCAGAATTACGCAGTGGGACCCTATTTCAAACAACAAACTAACAAACAAGAAAGCAGACAAAAATGAAAGCCAAGAATAAACAAAGCCAAAAGTATATGGTGTAGAGAAAAAAAAATCTAACATCAGAAATAGCCTATGAGAACAGATTTTAAAACAAAAGCCAACAACAACAACAACAACAACAAAACCAGAAATAGATGGAGAGGAGAGAAAGTGCACCAAAGGGGAAGCTTCCCAGAGTAACAGAAAAGCACTGGTGAAAAAACCAAAAAACCCACAAAAACACACATTTGCTGTTAAAGTTCCTAGTTTGCTAAAACACAAATTGCCACTTTCTATTTGGCTAGATGATGCTAAGTCACTCAGTTTACAACAGGCATTTCTTCTGACTCTTAGATGAGGTGAGAGAACTGTTTAGAAGGCCAATGCGTTTACCTCACCTAGAGTTCTGGACAAAGAGCTGAGATACCACACATGGGCACATCTCTCCAAGCCTAATGCCATTATGAATTGGAGAGGTCTTTATGGAAAGGTCTAAGGGATACTTATTCTTAACCAGTACAACTCTCTGATATTTTCCACCCAATTTTAGTAGGATACTCTGCTCTGGGTGGGAGAAAGGCGAAGCAACAGGGTTTGCAGGCCCTCTCTGTCTGAGGCCAGGCTCTGCTCCCTCCTCAGACAGGAGTAGCCTCTTCTCATCCTGTGTTTGCCATGAAGCGCCTGGGATGCTGAGGTGGCAACCAGCCTATGACAGACCCTGAGTTGCAGCTGCACAGGAGAGAGGAGTATGGGAGAGAACTGTTTTGGGCTTCCCGCACAAGGGAGGAGACGTCCAGGCCAGGAGATAAGGGGTCAGAAGGAGGTAGGGACCCCAACAACTGCTGCGCCAGCAGAGACCTAGGGAGTCAGGAGATTCCTCATCCTGGAAGGCACCCAGAGGAGCCTCAGAAGCCCATAGGATGTTTAAAGTGGAGTAGTGATGTTCAAGACCGTTTACAGAAGAGGTATCTAACTATGGAGGGGGAAGGATGATCTTTTGGATCTGCTTGGACACTGCTACAGCTTTCTGCAGCCCATATGGATGCTCAGGTAGGTCTCACAGTGCCGGACAGTGTCTGAGCTATGACTGCCTAAGGTCACTTGGTGATTGGATGGCAGACATGAACCAGGAGACAGACATGGCAGACATGAGCCAGGAGACAGAGGTGCGGTGTTGGCATTTTGTGTTGTGTGTTTGTTTTGGATGAGACCACCAGCAGGAAGAAGGAGAGAATTTGGAAACTGGTCGGTGAAAGGAGCCCTTCCCTTGCAGCAGTGTTTCTGTGCTGAGAGCCAAGTCCCTTTAAGGTCCTTCTGACCTCTGTACTTTGAGAAACACCACTCTGAGTCTACAAAAGTTTTAGACTCCGGTGTGGGTGTGGTTAGATGGCCTTGGAGATTTAAGCCCTCTATTATGTGCTTGGCTGTGTATGGAAAGAATGTAGGGTGAGCTAAACAAGAACTCTAGGCTTGCAGAAGGAAACAGGATTTGGCACATCCTCTGTTCTCCCTAGCGGTGTGATGGTGAGTGGGGAACCCACGGTTCTGAGCTTCCTTCTCTCACCTGGGCAGGGCAGCCCTCCTTGTGGGTGGAGAATAGCAGGCAGGGCAGGTGATAGCACTTTGGAGTAAAGAGATCCTGTGAGTGAGAAGATAGGAGAGAGAGAGAGAGAGAGAGGAGAGAGAGAGAGAGAGAGAGAGAGAGAGAGAGAGAGAGAGAGAGAGAACGAGGGAGGGAGAGAGAGAACGAGGGAGGGGAGGAAGGGAGGGAGAGAGAGAGGGAGCGAGGGAGGGAGGGAGGGAGAGAGAGAGAGAACGAGGGAGGGAGGGAGGGAGGGAGAGAGAGAGAGAGACAGAGAGGCTATTTAGATCTTACTCACTGCTCTGTGTGGCTTTGGTCTGTTGCCTTCACTTTTCTCATATATAGGATGAAAATTCAGCCCATTTTTCTTTTTAAAACAGGACTTTGTGATTTGTCCTATTGGCTATAATTGGGGAGCAGGGGCTTGTTTCTTGGGTCTTCAGTCCCAGAAATCAGGAGACAGAATTTAAGACTCCTTGTGCTGCGGTTGCTCCAGGGATCTGAGAACTGATGCTTGAACCTCAAATTCACAAAGAAAGGGGCTGAAAAGGGTTATTTATTAGTTTTGAAGAGACTGTGGGGAGACAATCCCAAGATAGTTACTTGAGATGAACATGGATAATTAATTGCACTAGCGTTAATATCTGGCAGCAAAGGCATTGGGAAATGAATCTTGTTTACAGGAAGTAAAACAAATCATCATTACACAGAAACCTTCAAGTTTCCCTAGGAGTAAAGCTAAGTCAGAAATAAATGGCTCACAAGTTCTGAAATTGGCTTGAGACATTAGAGGTTTGGAAAGTCTCAAAACACTAAATGTTTTGGAAAGAGTTTGGAAAGTCTTCAAGTACTAAGTTAAGGCAGTTTTTAAAAAAATCAAGGGCCCGACTGTAGCTCAGTGGTAGAGTGCTCACTTGGCATGCATGGAGCCCTCAGTTTGATTCCAAACACTTTGAAAAAATTGTTTAGTCTTCGCTAGATATGGCGGTGCATGCTTGCAAGGTCAACACTGATGATGCTAGAGCAGGAGGATTAGAGATACCTCATAAGCAATATCAGTGGCAACATATTATGCACAGAGGAGATAAAACCACCTGGACCTCTGATTATTTCTCTTGAACACAGTATCTAGAGTGCATTAAAGAGAAGTAAACAGACAAGAAAGTAAGATCGCAAAAGCATGAACTAGCACTGGAAGGCATATAGGGAATCAAGGTGATGTAACTGCCAGACACAGACTGAGAAGAAATGATGTTTATGAAATACAATGAACCTGAAAAATCAGTGGGAAGTTTTATAAAGCAGTCAGTCATGAACACATAGAAAAATAAAACCACAGCATTAGTATTCTAGTTCTTCCTGGTCACTTTCTTATTTGCTGAAGAACCTATCATAGCAGCCAAGAATTGAAAATACTCTAAGAGTTCATCAGTTGATAAGTCACTAAAGAAAATGTGGTCCATATTCACTGTTGGATACTGTTAGGCTAAAGAAAATGAAAATCCAGCCCTTTGCAGCAATGTGGTTAGAAATGGAGTTACATTAAATGAAACAAACAAGTACTGAGTGACCTCATGCGTGGAATATAAACAATCAGGACTTTGTCTTGGCTGTTTTCCTGTCCCAAATCTCTTCCCTAAACTCTGAATGGTTGGTTCTTCCTTAGTGTTAACTGAGACTCAGCTCAACTGTACTCTGGTTCAAACACTATGGACAGATTTTAGCAATACTTGTTGTGGTGATTTGAAGGAAATATTGTTCATAATCTTAGGCATTTGAATACTTGATCCCCAATTGATGGTGCTATTTGGGTGGTTTGGGAGGTGTTGCCTTGTTGGAGGTAATATGTATTGGAAACAAGCTTTGAGAATTTAAAGACACGTGCCATTTCTAGTTCAGTACTCTGCTTTGTGGTTGTGGTTCAAGAACGAGCTGTTAGCTTCCTGCTATGTTGCCATGGCTACGGCTTGGTGCACTGCCAGCATAGGCTTTTATCGTTTTGTAACTGTAAATCCAATTAAATTATTCTTCCATATATTGTCATGTTATAGAAGCAGAGTGGTTCCTGGATGTGGAGGAAGTAGGTATTGAGGAGTGAATGCTCTCAGAAGATGAAATCAGAAGGCTGTGGGCTCTGCACTACAGTTGGGGTAGGGGAATGAGGGGAGAGCAGGAAGAGGGGAAGGAGTGGGAACTGGGATAGGTAGGTAAAATTAGAAAAGGTGGTTTAAAAAAATAAATTTAATAATAAAAATAAAAATGATCTTTGCTAAAAAAGTTAATTCTGTATCATCTGGCATAAACTCAGTGGTTTTAATATACACAACAAGTTTTTCTGCACATTGCAAATCAGTAACTATGTTGAGAGGTCCTTTAAAATACCTTAGTACCATGAAGATAGCATATCATTCTGACTTTTTGACAGAATCATGTGTTGTTGATTCATTTTACTTTAATTTTCTGATTTGTAACCTGTCTCTCCTGATTTGTTTGCATCAGTATAGAATATAGATGCTACAGTTATTGGTGTGTCCCATACAATGTGAGGAAGGATCCACTTAGTTCTCATTATAGTCGAATTCTCTTGCTTTTGGGATAGTTGTTGTTAATCTCCCAAAAAATTACTACAAGCTCTTTGCCAGGGTTCACTTTCTTCCCATAATTTGTCAATCCCATCATTATTAAAAAGTACTATAATTTCTGCTGGGTCTATTCTTGCTAATTGACAAAGTCTCAATTTCCCTTTTAGAATTAACTCAGAAACCTTTTCCATGTAAGCTTTTAATTTTTTACTCAGTTTATGTGGTAAAAATATCTATCCCAAGATAATATCCTCCCTCTGCATTAAAATTCCTGTAGGGGAATGTTTGGAAGGTAATGTGACCAGAATGCAGTTAAAATTCAGATCCAAATGATCCACATGTGCCTTCTATAATTTTTCTTCAATCAAAGCCAGTTCTCTCCCAGTTCTGCTGGGACTATTTCAGTCCTTATCACCATCTAAGGTTTGGTTTAAATTAATCAGGTCATCAGGACCTATCCCAATAGTGTGCCTAAAATGGAAAATGTCTCCTAGTATTCTTTGGAAGTCATTAAGAGTTTGTAATAGATCTCTACTAATTTACACCTTCCAGGGTCTAATTTTCTGTAAACCTATTTTATAGCCTAGGTAATTGGTAGAATTTCCTCTTTGTTTTTTTTTTTTCCAGGAGCAATTTGTAATCCCCAACAAGCAAATTTTTCTTTACTTTTTCAAACATGTTTTCTAAAGTATCCACATTTGAATCAGGTAGCAAAATCTCATCCATGTAATGATAAACTATAGATTCAGAAAATTGCTTATATACCATTTCCAATGACTGGCTTACAAAATATTGGCACAAAGTGGGGCTATTTAACATTCCCTGTGGGGAACCTTCCATTGATAACTCTTAGCTGGCTGAGAATTATTGTAAGTAGTCACTATGAAGGCAAATTTTTCTCTGTATTTTTTCTTCTAAAGGTATAGTGAAAAAGACCAATCCTTTAAATCAGTAACTATAATAGGCTATCCTTCAGGCAATAGAGAAGGCAAAGGAATGCTAGACCATACAGAGCCCATTGGCTGAATCATCTCATTAACAGCTCTTACATCTATTATCATTCTCCATTCTTTCAAATTTCTTTTTTAAACAACAAATACAGGAGAATTCCAAGGACTGGTTGATTCTTCAATATGCTGAGCATCTAGTTGTTCCTGTATCACCTGTCCTAAAGCCTGCAGTTTCTCTACTGCTAAAGGCCATTGCTTAACCCATACAGGTTTATCTGTCAACCATTTTAAAGGTAGGGCTGTTGGTGCCTTAAGCATAGAGAATTGTCATTTTCAAAAGCCAGAGATTCAATTATTATTTGTCTAATTTCTGAATTTGGCATCATTCTATTTACTGCCAAAGTCAATCTTTGTAAAAAAAATCTGCAAAGGCTTCCTTTGAGCCCTGTATAATTTTAGTAAATGACTCAGTTTTCTTTCTTACTTTTCCAATTCTTCCCCAAGCATTCAAAGTTGCTGCATGGCATAAATGGAGGGTGTGGTCATCATATACAGCTTGCCTTTCTATAGTAGCATAATCTCCTTTTCCAAGAATTTGATCCTGGGAGATTTTCCTACTTCTAGCTTTACTCCATTGTTCAATAGTCTTAGCCTCTTCTAGGAACCAGGTACTCCACTGTAATTGTGGATCAGGCTTTAAAACTCCTTTAACAACTCTATTCAGTCTTTAGGGATAATTCTATTACAAACTGACCACAAGATTAACATTTGCTTCACAGAAGGTGAATGCATGCTATATAAGACTAATGCTTACTTGAATCTCCTTAAATGTAACATTGGACAGGAGTCCAGTTTGCTGTAACAGAGTCTCTTCCATTTGCTATTTCCTGTAAGGTTACTGGATATATTAAGGTTGGCTGTTCCTCTCTATTCTTATAATGCAACACTGAAATTGTTTCTCTATTCCTCTGTCCGGATTTGAATATTTCTGTGATCTGTTTTCTAAGGCCTGTGTCTTAGCACTCAGATTAACCAACTTTTTTAGTGATAAGACAAAAATGATAAAGCTGATAATATTTACAATTGTCATTGCATAAATCCCACTACATTAGATATCCTCTTGTTTTATCATTCCATTTTCAAACTGTCTAGCATATTATCACATAGAGATCCAATCCCTTCATTGTAGTGGTTTCCCCATTTTTTAATGTTGAAAAAACCTCTCTCTTTTAACTAATTCTTTCCTTTAAGAATTCCTAATTGTCTTAACAAATCTACCGAAGATGACGGGGATGTGAGACTTATTGCTGCTGCATAGCACAGTAAAAGCCTGACTGAATTTCAAGGCAGCTATTTAGTTTGGCAGCAGCCTGAGGAGGGGTTTTAGGGACAGCTTAAAATCCATGATGGGGAGAGAGAGAGAGAGAGAAAGAGAGAGAGAGAGAGAGAGAGAGAGAGAGAGAGAGAGAGAGAGAGAGAGAGAGAGAACTGTCTGAAAAAGGCACAGGGGATTGTTCTGAAAAAGTGTGTGTGGAAGGGGATGCTGCCTGAAGGCAGAACCAGTCAGTCTAGAGCAGGTGAGTCTTGTGGTATTTGGAGCCCAGGTGCTTCTGGAGTTTGGGTGGCAGCTGGATACTATTTCTGAGAGGCTACAACAAGAAAATCCCAAACTCGCTCAGAGACTTGGGGAAAAAGAAAAGAAAGCCTAGCTGCGTGGGGTGGAGCTCCACATGGAATTCTGGCAGGAGCCCTATGTGCAGCTCTGGCCTGTGCCAGTGGCTAAAAAGTCACAGGCAAATGACTTTTTGTGAATTCGTACCTCAAACATTGGGTGTCAAATATAGCATAAATAATAAAAGCCCAGAGACAGATATTAGGGTTCAACTTGAAGATCAGAAAAGAAAAATAGCCAAGCTACTAGAGAGCTCTTGCCCCTATTAAATCTTCAGATTGGAAAAGAGCGAGTTCTTGTCTCATCCCACCTTATATTCCTCTCTAGTGCTGGGATTAAAGGCATGCATTATCACTGCACAGCTTCTATGGCTAACTAGTGTGGCTTCTGGGATTAAGGTTGTGCCACTGGCAATCTTGGTGGAACTCTGAAACATAGCTTGCTCCAATACTGAGGGGACCTAAGAGATGAGTGAACAGTCACATGTTGGGATGCCCCACTCTCTAGGACCTCCCCCAGCAGACAAAACCCTGGGCCCCTTCCCCAACTACCTTGGCTTTTCTAGCCAGGCAGCGGGGAGCTTCCTGCAGCTAGGTGCCCCAACCCATCCAGCAGCCATCCAAACTACTAGCTACGCCCACCCCCAAACCCACCAAGTCACTTGCAATCTCAGTGGAACTCTGAAAAATAGCTTGCTCCAGTACTGAAGGGACATAAGAGGTGATGAACAGCCACATGATGGGATGCCCTACTCTCTAGGACCTCCCCAGCAGAATAAAACCTCAGGCCCCTTCCCCAACTACCTTGGCTTTCTAGCCAGCCAGCAGGGAGTTTCTTGCAGTTAGGCTCCCCCAAACCCAAACCCATCCACTGGACCCCCCAGACTACTAACCACACTCCATCTAAGAGCTGAGAGCTTGCTGTAATACTTAGGGGTCCAAGAGCAAGAGCGTGCTACAACACTGAGGGGATTAAGAGAGAGCACAAGATAGCAAACCAGGAGAGAAGACCAAGAGAGCAGGCTTATAGAAACCTCAGAGGCTTTCTGAGACAGACATTGACAGTACAGAGCAGACCAAGAAAAAATCCCAAATACTTAGACTGCCATGACAAGGATTGGATCAAGACACAAAGACACTGCAGGCCTCAATTGAAGGAAGAGATGGGTAGGCACCAATGCAAGAATTCCTCCAACAACCTAAAAAGCAACATGGTAATACTAGAACCCAGTGGTCACACAACAGGAAGACTTGATCATCCTAACCCAGAAGAAGTAGAAGAACATGACTTTAAATGTAACTTTATGAAAATGATGGACACCTTTAAAGAGGAAGTGAAAAACTCCCTTAAAGAAATGGAAGAGAAGACAAACAAAAAATTGGAAGAAATTAAATCCCTCAAGGAAACCCAAGAAAACCAAGAAAAACAATCAAACAGGTGAAGGAAACAGTTCAAGACTTGAAGATTGAAATAGAGGTAATAAAAAACCCCACAAACTGAGGGATGGCTGGATATGGAAAATCTGGGTAAACGTTTGTACAGGAACTACAGAGACAAGTATAACCAACAGACTACAAGAGATAGAAAAAAGAATCCCAGACACTGAAAATACTACAGAGGAAATAGACTCATTGGTCAAAGAAAACATTAAATCCAACAAATTCTTAACACAAAACATTCAGGAAATCTGGGATGCCATGAAAAGACCAAACCTAAGAATAATAGGGGTAGAAGATGGAGAAGAACTACAGCTCAAAGGCACAGAAAATATATTCTACAAAATTATAGAAGAAAATGTTCCCAACCTAAAGAAGGATATCCCTCTGAAAGTACAAGAAGCTTACAGAACACCAAATAGACTGGATAAAAAAAAATCCCCTCACCATATAATAATCAAAACACAAAACATACAGAATAAAGAAAGAATATTAAGAGCTGCAAAGGAAAAAGGTCAAGTAACATATAAAGGTAAACCTACCAGAATTACACCTGACTTCTCAATGGAAACCATGAAAGCCAGAAGGTCCTGGATAGATGTGCTTCAGACACTAAGAGACCATGGATGCAAGTCCAGACTACTATACCCAGCAAAGCTTTCTTTCACCATTGATGTAGAAAACAAGATATTCCATGACAAAAACAGATTTAAACAACATTCATCCACAAACCCCGCTTACAGAAAGTACTAGAAGGAAAGCCTCAACCCAATGAGGCCAACAACACTCACAATAGCACAGACATCTGACAACCCTTCACTAACACAACCCAAAGAAGAAAAACATACAAATACTACCACCCAAAAAATAACTGGAGTTAACAACCACTGGTCATTAATATCACTTAATATCAGTGGACTCAATTCACCTATAAAAAGAGAATGGATATGAAAACAGGATCCAGCCTTCTGCTGTTTACAAGAAACACACTTCAACCTCAAAGACAGACACTACCTCAGAGTAAAGGATTGGGAAAAGGATTTCCAATCAAATGGACCTAAGAAACAAGAAACAAATGGTTGTAGCTATCCTAATATCTAACAAGATTTATTTCAAATTAAATCAATCAGAAGAGATGGAGTAGGACACTTTATACTCATAACAGGAAAAATTCATCAAGATAAAGTCTATGAACTGGACATCTATGCCCCTAATGAAGAGCACCCACATATGTAAAAGAAACATCACTAAAACTTAAATTGCATGTCAAACCCCACACACTAATAGTAGGAGACTTCAGAACTCCACTTTTGCCAATGGACAGGTCAACCAGACAGAAACTTAACAGAGAAATAAGAGAACTAACAGATGTCATGGATCAAATGGACTTAACAGACATCTACAGAACATCCCACCCAAATACAAAAGAATATACCTTCTTCTTAGCACCTCATGGAACCTTTTCTAAAATTGATCACATACTCGGTAACAAAGCAAACCTCCACAGGTACAAAAAATTTGGAGTAAGCCCCTGTGTGTTATTGGATCACCATGGATTAAAGTTAGAATTTAACAATAATACTACTTTCAGAAAGCCTACAAACTTATGGAAATTGATCAGTCAACTAATGAACCACCCATGGGTCAAGGAAAAAAATAAAGAAAGAAATTAAAGTCTTCCTTGAATTCAACGAAAATGAAGGTACAACATAACCAGACCTGTGGGACACTATGAAAGCAGTGCTACGAGGAAAGTTCATAGCACTAAGTATCCACATAAAGAAAATGGAGAAAGCTTACATTAGTGACTTAACAGCACAGCTGAAAGCTCTAGAAAAAAAAGAAGCAGACTCACCCAGGAAGAGTAGAAGACAGAAAATATTCAAATTGAGGGCTGAAATCAACAAAATAGAAACAAAGAAAACAACATAAAGAATCAATGAAACAAAAGACTAGTTCTTTGAGAAAATCAACAAGATTGACAAACCCTTATCCAAACTAATCAAAAGGCAGAGAGAGAACATCCAAATTAACAAAATCAGAAATGAAAAGGGCAACATAACAACAGACACTGGGGAAATTCAGAGAATAATCCAACACCACTTCATGATAAAGATCTTGGAGAGATTAGGGATATAAGGATCATACCTAAATATAATAAAAGAAAGATACAGCAAGCCAACAGCTAACATCAAATTAAATGGAGAGAAACTCAAAGTGATTCCACTAAAATCAGGAATAAGACAAGGCTGTCCACTCTTTCCATATCTCTTCAATTTAGTTCTTGAAGCTCTATCAATGGCAACAAGACAACAAAAGGAGATCAAGGGGATTCAAATTGGAAAGGAAGAAGTCAAACTTTCGTTTTTTTTTGCAGATGATATGATAGTGTAAATAAGTGGCCCCTAAAACTCTACCAAAGAACTTCTACAGCTGCTAAATACCTTCAGTGATGTGGAAGAATACAAGAGTAACTTAAAAAAATCAGTAGCCCTCCTATACACAAAGGATAAAGAAGCTGAGAGGAAAATCAGAGAACCATCCCCTTTCATAATAGCTACAAATAACATAAAATATCTTGGGGTAACACCAACTAAGGAGGTGAAAGACCTATTTGACAAGAAGTTTAAGTCTTCGAAGAAAGAAATTGAAGAAGATATCAGAAAATGGAAAGATATCCCATGCTCTTGAATATAAAGGATCAACATGGTAAAAATGTAAATCTTACCAAAAGCAATCTATAGATTCAATGCAATCCCCATCAAAACCCAACACAATTTTTCAGAGATCTTGAAAGAACAATGATCAACTTTATATGAAAAAACTCAAAATAGCCAAAACAATCCTATACAATAAAGGAACTTCCAGAGGCATTACCATCCCTGACATTAAGCTTTATTACAGAGGTACAGTAATGAAAACAGCTTGGTATTGGTGTAAAAACAAATGTTTTTGTAGTATGATTGAGCATCTTTTGGGTATATTCCAAAGAGTGGTATTGCTGGATCCTGAGGTAGGTTGATTACAAATTTTCTGAGAAACCACCATACTGATTTCCAAAGTGATTGTACAAGTTTGCATTCCCACCAGCAATGGACGAGTGTTCCCCTTACTCCACATCCTCTCCAGCATAAGTTATCGTTGGTGTTTTTTATTTTAGCCATTCTGACAGGTGTAAGATACCATTTTACACCACTCAGAATGGCTAAGATAAGAAACACTAATGATATCTTGAAAATCATTATTGGGCTCATTAAAGACCTGGGTTACTATTTGGATATCAATTCCCCAAACTCCTTCCTGGGAGGGTTAATTTCTGAGGTCCCTGGAGAGTGACTCCTCAGTGGATGGAGCCCCATAGCAGGATGATATCATCTCCTTTTGACTCCTTTTCTTATATATGACCCTGTCTTGATCTCCAGGACTAGGGCCTGCACAGTGCCTCCCCTCTCCTTTCTCTTCCAGAGAAGCCTTGCTCACCTCAGCATATGCAACAGGTGAGTAAATTCTCCTGGGAGCTCCCTTCTGCTCTGAGAAGTCACTTGAGCTGCTACCAAATGAGGAAGACCTCTTATTTCAGAGGATTCAGTAGGAAAAGTCTTGTTCAGGTAATATGTTATATGAAAGAAGGAGCTAGGGTGACCTTGGCCAGGGCCCTTCTGCCATCTGAGCAAATTCCCTGGGTGAAACCTGCTTATGGTTGCTAATGGCAGATGAGCACATTCAGAGAATCCAACCTTTCTGCCTGGACCAGTCTCTCAAGGAGCCATCATCAGAGGGCCTGAATGAGACTTTATCATCAGACCCATAGAGTTTGGTTGGAACATCAGAGAGATGTTAAGGCTCAATTAAGAAAGTATGTGTCTCAGACTGGATGCAGGAGAATACACAGCTTCTGGCCCATGCAAGAGTCTTTCCCAGCACCTACAGTCCAGTCCAATGCCCCTTCGCTGAAATCATGGTGGTCTTGTGGCTTTAGTTCCTAAATTCATTCTGCAATTGTTTTGGAATTAGGGAAAGCCCACTGTATATAAACTATGATGTCAGGCATTGAAAATGTGAAGCTAAACCAGATGGAGCTCTTCCCACAATCCACAGAGGAGTGCAGCTGTGCCCTGTGGAGAAGTGGCATACAAGTGGGTAGCAGAGACTCGGGAAGGGCACAGGTAGAGGGCCACAGGAGGTAGGGTTGAGCTATGTTGAGCAGGTTGAGCTAGGGGGAACCAGGATGACCCCCCATGGGCAAGTGTATTTTCATTCAGGCAAAGAAGTTTAGATTTTGGAATAAGAAATCATTCTAGGCAAAACAGTCAGAGAAAGCTGTGGAGAAAGGAGATTGAAGAACACAAAACCTTTACAGCTTGAGTTAACTTGTATTGGAGAGAGCGAGCCAGAGGTCTTTATTCTTTGGTTATTTGACTAAGGGGGTTATAGGCATTGTAAGGGTTACCAAATTGAATGTCTCCCACCTAACTCACACACAGAGCAGCTAGTCACTATATTGTGGGCATTTGAGATTTTGATTGATACTCTGCCAGCTATCCCTGAGTGCCTGTATTTGCTGCTGCTCTGCCTAAGTTGCATACAGAAAATTAATCGTGGAGACAGGGGATGTCTTCAGTATTTAGAGGATCAACTGCTGGCTGGTAGAGAGGAGGTGGTCAGAGGGTCTGCTGCATCAGTGGGGTAGAATCAGACCTGCCCCAGAGAGAACTGAAAAGGAAATGGGATGTCAGCAAGGAAAACCTCTAATTGGAGATATCACTAAATCATGTATAGACAGACATCATACCAACAGCCATTATTTATCTTCACAAAAGAAATGGGACGTTTTTAGCTATATGCCATTAAGATTGCTCTCTGTGGAACAGCAAGATCACTCAGCACACAAAGGCACTTGCTGCCATGCTCAATAACCTGAATTCAATTCCCAGGACTAACATGGTTGAATAAGAGAACTGACTCCCCTGACCTATGTACATAACACAAAAACACATGTGCCATGGCACACATGTATGTCCACATGAATGCTCACCATTACATATAACTAAATATTTTTTTAAATTTAAGCGTTTAGTTTTTTTTTTTTAAAACATTGCCAAAGTCATTTGTATGGAGACGAACATGCAATTATTCACTGCGAAAACTCCATGACTGATTTGGTCCCATGGCCTCCTTGCATCATGGTTCACCAGCTTTAGCACCATTGGAACAGCTTTGCCAGGGTAGGACATGGGGACCAGAACTCAGGGAGTTTCACCTGTTGCTGGTGTCCCTCCTGAACGCACGAGGCCACTCACATTTCATCACCTTCCATCCCCAACAACCTCAGAAGAAATCCTCAAAGTGCCAAGTTAGTTTTCTAACAGTGAATCTCTGTTCCTGTCGCATGAGCAGCGGGACTTTCATGCTTTCTGGATCTTTTTAGTAACGAAATGACTGACATGGGCCACTGAGAAGGGAGTCTGTCTCACAACCTTGTTGGCCGTGTGTCTTCTTTTAAGAATTGGCTACTCAGACTGTTTCCAGGTTTGGCTATATTTGGTATAGTTTTTATTTAGACCCACCTTTGCCAGTTCTTAGCTACACTTGTTTAATTGGCCTATTTTTATGAATCAGCTGATAGTCCTTAACCTAAAGTCTGTACTTAAAGGCATAACTCCTAGGAGAAATAAAGCAAAAAACTAGATGACTTGGGTATTTGCTATTGAATTGTCTGACTTTCTTGTATGTTCTGTTTCTTTTGCTATGTTGAAGCTCCTGATTTTAATATAACTTCACTTGTCTATTTTACTTTTGGTGCACGTGGGTAGATGGCCTTATACAAAACCGCCTTGCCAATATTGCTGTCTTGAAGTGTTCCCCTGTGTTTTCTAGCAATTTCCTAGATTTTCTTTGGGTCTTTTGGTACATTTTCTTTTCTTTTTCTTTTTTTTTTCTTTGGTTTTTCGAGACAGGGTTTCTCTGTAGCTTTGGAGCCTGTCTTGGAACTAGCTCTTGTAGACCAGGCTGGTCTCGAACTCACAGAGATCTGCCTGCCTCTGCCTCCCAAGTGCTGGGATTAAAGGCGTGCGCCACCGCCGCCCGGCTCTTGGTACATTTTCTTAAAGATCATTTACGTATATGGTGAGGAAAAGGGATCCAGTTTCATTATTCTGCATGTATGTAATGCCTAGATTATGTAAGATGTTCCTCTTGGGAACTGGCTAGAAGGACCTCTCTTTAGCGGCCGGACCAGCAGACATATTGCTGGGTTCCTCGTACAAATATTTCCTCTGACAGCCTCATAGCAATCATACAAAAGCACACCTTAAAAGAATAAGTTTTCCAGATAGAAAACCTGGCATTTTATAAATATGGGGTTTGACAGATGACTCAGTCAGTATAGGGCTTGCTAAATATACATGGGGGCTGAGGTTGGTTCCCAGCATCCAAGTAAAAACCCCCATGTGTAGTTCCAAGAACTTGTTAAACACATAACAACAACAACAGCAATAATAATAAGACAGAAATTTAAGTGAGTGTATCAAAGCTAATTTTAATGAAGACATAGATGATTAAAAATTAAATTTTCATGGGTATGGTTCCCAGTAGGCAGACCATCCCCCAGTGGAGGCCACACATCCAGGAGTATATGGGTGGCACAAACTGTACTAGATAGCTTTAAAAAAGCAGAGGACACGAAGCTGGGTAGGGAAGGGACACAGATCTGGGAGGAGTGGGAGTAGGGGTGAATATAATCAAAACACATTATATGACATCCTCAAAGAGTTATAAAGATGAGAAAACAAATTTGCAATTGAGAAAACAAAAAATTCACAAAAAAGTAAAGTCAAAAAAGGCATTGCTTTTTAAATAGAAGGTAAACGTTCTGAAAACACTTATCTAAAAATTCTTGATTTATGTGTAGCCCCTCTCCCTGCCTCTCCTTCTCCCATTGTCTCTCCTCTCACTGTGTTGCCTGGTTGGCCTTCAACTTGAATCAACCTCCTTCATATATCACCATGACTGACTTTAATTACTTTTCCTACTTTACTAAATTTCTCATAATTCTGAGTTTCCCATGATTTTGTCTCCCTCTTGAGTTTTACTTAAACAGTTTCACAGTTGGCAATTTCATCTTTGTTTTAGTTTTCATTGCATATATATGTATGTATATATATATATATATCTCACATCTTCTCTATCTATTAACTACTCATGGTGCATGGAGAAATGTCTGAAGTAATGGTACCTTCAGGCAACGGAAAGGTGAGCCTTTGAGGTAAAAGCCAACAACGGGAGATAATAAGTAAGTTTTGGCCAGAGGAGAGAAAACAGCCGTTTTAGTTAGGGTTTTTATTTCTGTGAAGAGACTTCATGACCATGACAACTCTTATAAAGGAAAACAATTAATTGAGGTGACAGCTTGCAGCTTCAGAGGCTTAGTCTATTAACATATGGTGGAGAGCTTGGTGGTGTGCAGGCAGACATGGTGCTGGCTACTTCTTGATTGGAAGACAGCAGGAAGTAGCTGTGACACTGAGCAGAGCTTAAGCAAAAGGGACTTCCAAGCCCACCCACACAGTTACACACTTCCTCCAACAAGGCCATACCCACCCTGACAAAGCCACACCTCCTAATAGTGCTACTCCCTATGAGCTTATGGGGGCCAATTACATTCAAACTACCACATTACTGCTGGGACACACATAAGTTTACCTTCAGGCATAGCATATGAAAATGAACCAGTGTATTTTTATTAACTAATTATAGTAAAGATGGATCATTTCCACTCTGAAATGTCTTATCACAGGAATTCATGGAGTCCAAATCTGAGAGCAATGGAACAGCAGTTACTGAGTTCATTCTTCTGGGCTTGGTAGAGTCAGCAGGGCTGCAGCCAGCCATCTTTGTGATCTTCTTCTTCGCCTACCTGCTCACAGTTGGGGGCAACCTAAGCATCCTGGCAGCTGTCTTGGTGGAACCCAAGCTCCACACTCCCATGTACTTCTTCCTAGGGAATCTATCCATGCTGGATGTGGGGTGCATCAGCGTCACCGTTCCCTCAATGTTGGGTCGTCTCTTGACCCACAAGCGTTCAGTTCCATATGGGGACTGCCTCACACAGCTCTTCTTCTTCCATCTGCTGGCTGGCGTTGACTGCTTCCTGTTGACAGCCATGGCTTATGACTGGTTCCTGGCCATCTGCCAGCCCCTCACCTACAGCACCCGCATGAACCACACAGTCCAGAGGATCTTGGTGGCCACATCCTGGGCTTGTGCCTTCAGCAATGCACTGACACACACTGTGGCCATATCCACACTCAACTTCTGTGGCCCTAACGTGATCAATCACTTCTACTGTGACCTGCCCCAGCTCTTCCAGCTCTCCTGCTCCAGCACCCAGCTCAATGAGCTGCTGCTCTTTGGTCTGGGTGTCCTTATGGCTGGTGCACCTGTGATTCTCATCGTCACCTCCTACATCCATGTGGCAGCTGCAGTGTTGAGAATCCGCTCTGCTGAAGGCAGGAAGAAGGCCTTCTCCACGTGTGGCTCCCATCTCACTGTGGTGGGCATCTTCTATGGGACAGGTGTCTTCAGCTACATGAGGCTGGGGTCGGTGGAGGCTTCAGACAAGGACAAGGGCATTGGCATCCTTAACACTGTCATCAGTCCCATGCTGAACCCACTCATCTACAGCCTTCGGAACCCCGATGTGCAGAGTGCCCTGAGAAGGGTCCTGACAGGAAAGCGAGACGTGGCATGAGGCTGATCAGGAGGGAAGAGAACACAGTATAAACTGGGCATGGTTGTGCATGCCTGTAATCCTAGCACGTGAGAATGGAGGCAGTGGGATGTGAAATTCAGACAGCAACTCTGAGGCCAGCCTATGCTGCATGATGTTTCAAGAGGAAGTAAAAGAAAAATACGATACAAGATTTTTTCCTTAGAGATTTTGTTTTATTTTCCTAAAAGTATTTCTTTAAGTTATGATAAATACAAATTTGAAGCTGAATGAAATAAAAGTTGAGATTTAGTTGTATATTTTCTTTTATTTTACATAAAATTTACACTATTTTATTATTACAATGGTAAATGAAAGTATTCTTTCCAAATATTTGGTAACAGTTATAAATAAAGTCTTCTAATGTTTAACTGTAAATAATTAAAAATCATTATTAAATTATTAATATTAAATTATTAATATTAAAAAAATGCTGTCTTGAGATGCAGTTTTTGGAGGTTCACCTAAGTTTGATTATATTCAAGTAAGTATTTTTCATGATATGTCTCAAATAGTGATTCCTTCCCAATTCATCTATAGAATCCCTGATGCCTCCACCCACGATGTGAATTATTTGGAGATACGGTGATTAGAAAGTAAATGTGCTCCCACGGGTGTGGATGACCCCACGTCGGGCACTTACATGCAACAGTAATTAGACACAGTGGGATATTTCTCTAAAAGGAAAAGAAGAAAAGTAACTGGGAAGCAGATGTGTTGGGGCAGGACTCCAGGGGGAATCCCACAGGGGTGGTGGAAGTAGACATGATTAAAATAATTGTGGGTACGTATGAAACTCTCAACAGTTTAAAAAATATTTTCTTTCTTTCTTCCTTTCTTTCTTTCCTTCCTTCCTTCCTTCCTTCCTTCCTTCCTTCCTTCCTTCTCTCTCTCTCTCTCTCTCTCTCTCTCTCTCTCTCTCTCTCTTTCTTTCTTCCATTAAAAAATTTACACTTCTTCCCCTCCTCCCATTCCCCTCCCTCTCCCCCACTCACCCTTCTCCCTCCCTGTCCCTCCTTAAGAGAGAGCAGGGAACCTTGCCCTGTGGGAAGTCCAAGGCCTAGGAAGCTTTGCATCTAAATAGACTAGGGTCCCCAAAAGCCAGTACATGCAGTAGAAACAAATCCCAGTGCCTTTATCAATGGCTTCTCAGTCAGACCCCATTGTCAGCCACATTCAGAGAGTCCGGTTTGATTGCATGCTCATTCAGTCCTGGTCCAGCTGACTTGGTGAGCTCCCATTAGAACAGGCACACTGTCTCAGTGGGTGGACCAACCCCTCGTGGTCCTGATTTCCTTGCTCATCTTCTCCCTCCTTCTGCCCTTCAACTAGACCTTGGGAACTCAGTCCATTGCTCTGATGAGGGTCTCTGTCTCTATCTCCATCCGTAGCCAGACAAAGATTCTATGGTGATATTCGAGATAAACATCAGTGTGATAGTGGGGCAAGGCCAGTTCAGACACCCTCTGCTCTGCTGCCCAAGGACCTAGCTGGGGACATCCCCACGGACACCTCGTATCCCCTCAAGAGTTAAGTTTCTTCCCAACACTAAAATGGCTCCCTTAATGTAGATATCTTCTTCCCTGCTCCTATATCCGCCCTTCCTCCATCTCTACTCTCCCATTTCCCCAAGCTCTCTCCAGTCTTTCCTTTCTCCCTTCTCTCTCCCCCTCTCCCCTTCCCCCAACATCATCCCCACCTCTACCCCCACCCCCATGCTCCCAACTTTTGCCAGGCAATCTTGTTTGCTTCCAATTTCTAGGAGGATCTATATATGTTTTTCTTTGAGTTCACCTTGTTATTTGGCTTCTCTAGGCTTGTGAACTATAGGTTTAATGTCCTTTGTTTATGGCTAGACTCCACTAATGAGTGAGTACATATTCACATTCATCTTTTTGGGTCTGGGTTATCTCACTCAGGATAGTACACCTATTAGAATGGCCTATGCTGGAGAGGATGTGGAGTAAGGGGAACACTCATCCATTGCTGGTGGGAATGCAAACTTGTGCAACCATTTTGGAAATCAGTGTGGCGGTTTCTCAGGAAACTGGGAACCAATCTACCTCAAGATCCAGCAATACCACTCTTGGGAATATACCCAAGAGATGCCCAATCATACTACAAAAGCATTTGTTCAACTATGTTCATAGCAGCATTATTTATAGAAGCCAGAACCTGGAAAAATATTTATTTTCAAGAAAAAATAGGTGTCAGTGATGATGGTGAAATGGGGTTGTGGTGGGGTTGTAATCCAATGAGGGGGTCTCAGGAGACTCAGGACCCTCAACCGCCCTCACTCTCTGACATGTGAAGATGCAGTGGGAAGGTGATTGTCTGACTCCAAGAGAAGAAACTTCATCAGAACACAGCCATGGCAGCAACTGGATGTTGACCATTAAAAAAAAATAATTAAAATGTAACTACATCATTTCAACTCTTCCCTTCCCTCCATCCAACACCTGCCATGCCTCCTCCCTCTCCATTTCATGATTTCTTATTGTTATTGTTACACATACATAAATATAAACAAATGAATACACCTACTGTGTCCATTAAGTCTTGCTTGTATGCATATGATCACAGGGCTGACCACTTGGTACTGAATGACAAGTTAGAGGACTCATTCTTGGGAAACACTTATTTTCCCTCTGTCAGCAACCTTTATTTCTTGAAGTTCTTTGTCTAGGCTGTGAGGTGTCCCCTTTTCATGATAACATGTCTATGGGTATTATCATTGTTCAGATCTTGCTTAGGCATTCCTAATTGTTAGATCCCAATTGTTGAGATACTAAGGATGTAGCTTCCCTGTAATTTCTAGGAGACAAAATCTCATGGTAGACTTCCCAGTTCTCTGGCTTATACAATATTTCCAGTATCTCTTCTGTGATGGCCTCTGAGGTGCATGCATTGTGTTGTAGATGTATCCATCAGGCCTGGGCATTCCGAGGTTAGTTGTTTCTGCATCTTGACTGGTTGTAGTTTCTGTAATGGTCTCAGTCTGCTGTACAGAGAAGCTTCTATAATGAGAGGTGGGAGTTGCACTTACTGGTATAAGGATATGTATTTAAAATAAAGTTGGAAATTATGGTGGCTTAGTATAGTAGCAGTAATAGCTTTTCCTCAAAGATCTATGATGTCACTAGCTCCAGGTAGTTAAGTAGGTTTCTAGTAGCAGGCATGACTTCCTTCTGTTGAACTGACCTGAACCCATTAGCAAGAGGTCCCCCAGCCAGACCTCATGCTCCATACAAACAATTCTGATGCTCAGTGTACTCACCCTGGCCAAGCATGTTAGGTGTTCTGGGACCGACACACACATAATTTCTACCTCGTGCACACCCTAGATTGTGAAGTTGGGAACGCATGACCACCTGTGATATCTTGTTTCTGGTATACATCCCAGTGCACACTCCCCAAGTAGGAAAGCAGGAGACTCCATGAGCCACTCACACTGTTGCACATCCACAATGCTGCACCCACCCACATACACATTCCAGTTAATGCGATTAACACTCATATAAATTCCTAAGCATTTACAAACTCCAGTTCTTGAGCCTAGAGGATGAATAAAGCCCTTGTCCCTGGAACAACCTTCACCAAACAGCATGAAATCTTGTTTATGAGGTCAGAAACCATGGCCCTCGAGATCCAGATGTGATTACCTTTGACTATTCTATAGGTGAATCAATACCAAGACTCTCCATGACTGAATTTTTAACAATAATGAGCTTAGCAAAAGTCCACAAAACAGGGACACTATCAAGTAATGGGGGAAAAATCCTACACAGGTTTTGCAGAAAGTAATAACCAATAAATACTCCAGATGGATAGATTTCAAATAGAAACACTAGTGTCAGGAACACTCATGATAATATGTCTCCTCCAAAAGCTACTAGTTCCATAGCAATGGCTGTCATGACAGTGACTTAGAAGATTCTGAACAGATAATTGAAAAAAATGATATAATTATATCCAAAGAGCTCAAAAAGGACACAAACACGTAAATGAATTTTAAGAGGACATCCCTTAATTCATACAAGAAAAATCCTGAATGAATTTCATGATAATACAGATAGTTCAATGAAATAAGAAAGTCAATCCAGAATTCAAATAGAATTCAATAGGGATAGAAATACTGATAAAAAGCAATGATCCTCTAAAAGAAAAATTCAATAAACCAAATGTTACAAAACTCTGTGGAAAACATCACCAATAGAATGGATCACATGGAGGATGAAATAGAGGGTTTGACGATGAAGCAGAAGAATTAGACCACTTGGTTAAAGTCAGTGACAAAAATGTGACTGGCAGGAGCAAATGAAATCTGTAAGACACAGTAAAAACACCCAGTTTATAAAGTATATACATAAAGAAGGAGACTTAGGTGCCAAAGACACAGAAAATATTTCCAATAAACGAAAAAAATTCAAATCTAGGGCAAGAGATGCCCATCTAGGTACAAGAGACACAAATAATGCCAAACAGGGCCAGAGGAGAAACTCCCCACATCATATTATAGTCAAACACTAAGTATTTAGAAGGAAGACAATGGAGTGTGAGAAACAGATGGGCTAAGTCATATGCGAAGTTGCCCATTAGAATAGCAAACCAAATTTCAGTGGAGACTTTAGAGCTCAGAAGGGGCAGAAGGTTATATTTTTAGTTCTGAAAGAGTAAAACTGCCAGGTTAGGCTACTACATCCAGCAATTCTATCTGTCTTTGTGGGGGATGAGGTTGTCTAAGTGACCTCCATGGCCATTAGAGTAACAATCTGTGGGAGGCAAGAAGACAGCTCAGTTCAACATGACTAATTAGCTGGTGGGCATTGATTCAAGCTTCAGAAATTTGATCCCAAGTAGTTTATTTTAGGCATATTTCATCACAGCACAATTTGGCAAAATCTTTTCTGATGGTAATTAATTTAATCCTGTGTGCTCAATAAAACATATATAAATCTCTTTGGATGACAGATTGCTATTACAAGGATTAGGATGCCTTGGATCATCTCCTGTTTATCCTACATGGGCATCAATAATTATCACAAAAATCAGAACTGCCAGTAGTATTCAAAGGTGCTATGTGGAGCTGCCAATGTAGAAAGGCAATTAAAAGTCCTACCCAGCTGCAAAGCTTATGAACCCCAACAATGGGCAGAATGGTAAGATATACCCAAGAGTACAATAGTGGCACTTATATCTTGGAGGTAACCAACAACTGTATAATTATATTTAAGATCCACTTAGTAGGAGGGAATTTGGGCCTAGTACTGTGAACCTAGTCAACTACTAATGACTGGTGAGGTCATAGACTCTAAAGGAGAGTCTCCTACTGCCCGATTCCTAAACCAGTGGAAATACCAACTGTATTCAACATTCTTATCCTTATATGTACAAGTGCCTTTAGTTTTCAAGCCTCATCAAAGTAGCTTCTCTTTGCAGCAGACAGAGACCATCACAGAAATCCACAGATGGTTATATGCAGAGAACAAATGGCTGTAGGATGCCAATCTCCAACTGATTCAACTAGAATCCAACTCCTACATCTAAGGTGCATCTTCAAGGAAGAGGGCTAGAAAGACTGTGAGTGCTAGGCCGTTTGCTGTGAGGGGACATCCTAACATGATGGAGAGAAATTCCACAAGGCTCTAAACCTAGAAAAAGAGCTACAGGCAATTAATGGCTGCCAACAGAGGGAGAAAATCAGTCTTCCACAGGGATGAGTCCCTGATTGTCCAGTCCCAAGTGGTCAGCCCTAAACATATACATATACAAGCAACACTAAATGGGATCAGTAAGTTGTATGTGTGTGTGTGTGTGTATAATACACACACATATAATATTAATTTAAAAAGAAATAATAAGTCTGAGAAGTAATGGAAGGGCATAAGGGGAGTTTAAGGAGGGGAAGTTGCAGTGGGAATGATGTAAACATAGTACTCACGTATGAAATTCTAAAAAAAGTGTTAAATAAGATAAAAAGAAAGGTTAATGCTATACACAAAAATATATCTAAAAATAATAGACTGTGTGGCCAATGGGTCTTTTAGAAGGAGATAGAGAGGGTGCCCCATAGCATATCTGTTGAGACTATGTTCCTTAGAATGGTATAAATGCATATTTAACCCCCTAGTCATCAGATTCCTTTGTGGCTATAAGAAAATGACTGACTCACTTTGAAATTCAACTTATAATTCTGTAAAATGTGAGGGAGGGATACGGGTACATGACAGAATCATTGGAAAGATGACTGGAACTCAATCAACCCACGTAAAGATCTCGGTATACTAATATAGCAAGCATGTGATGAATGTTACCCATTGTTCTTAAGTTAGTGAAAGTATTGGCCGTCCCCTAGGAGGAAGTCTGCATAGATTGTTGGATTTTATTCTCACAGAAAACTTAAGAAAGAAAATCATGTGCATTTCACAGATAAGCAAGTTGAGGCCTAAGGGGGAGAAGCAGTTGCTAAGAAATGGAGGACAAGACTCTCCATCCCACAGTGTGCACTACCTCTGGGGTTTGGGCAGCCCAGTTGTTGAGAGGGCTAAAGAGTTTGAATGTCACTTTGCACAGCTGCTCCAATTCCCTCTTCCATCAACTGTATCACTAAGGCTCCCAGCATGAAGGGCCTGGCCTGAAAACCACACTAGGAAGCAACTTTGGCTCCCCCACCCCCGCACTTCCTGTTTTCCCCAGCACAGCATTTCCAAGGTCTCTCCCAGGATCATTACAGGAATCCCTCTGGCCCTCACTAACAAGGTTCTAGGTGGGAACACATTTTATCCTTGAGGATTTGGTTTGGTTGCCATGGGCGTCTTCTGATTCGTCTCCTTTCTTAGGTTTTCCCTTCATCCCCAGACCCAAAGAAGTTTCTCTCCTTGTCCACAAGATAAAAGTCAGCCCTGCTCAGTCCTCAAATCCTGTTTGTAGCAGGCACGTAAAGCAGCTGTTTTCTTAGCCTAAAGACCCCATTCAGTCCTAGCTCCACCTCTAATTCCCTGAGAGACTTTGGGACAGCAGACAGCTCTTTATGCCCGTCTGCTATATCTCTTCTGTGTGCTGCAGACAAAGTGAAGGTGAGAACAAAGACAGGAAAAATTCTGGGTCCCCAGTGTGATGTGATGCTCCATTGCCTCACCACGGTGATGTTTATTAGGGCTTGTATCTTTGACCTGGCCTTGCCTGTACGCACACCCTCCTCCCATTTCTTGGGACTAATTTTGAGGTCCCAAGGGGCTGACACTATGATGGAAAATCCCCAGGACGGAGATGCCTCAACCTCTCTTTGTCTTGTTTCTCTCTCTCTCACTCTCTCTCTCACTCTCTCTCTTTATATATATAGCTCCTTATTGCTTTCACTGAAGCTGAGTGAGTTTGTGTGTTTCACATCCTTTCCCACAAAACCACATTGGTTTTTGCGCCATCAACAGGTGAGTTTTCGTGGCCCTTCCCCTGCCCTTAAGTCACCTGAAGTGAACGTCAGCTGTTTCTCAGCAAGCTGACCTTCCTGGCTGGCTTTACAGATCAGTCTCTCAAAATCAGAAAGGAGACTTGCTCCAGATGACATGTCTTCCGCAAATGAGTGTAAGAGCTGGTTAGTGTCGGCGATGGTCCTCACCAGTGATGATCCTCTCAAGATCCTACCCACCCCAGACATCTGGATGGTAGTGTTATGTGACTGCAAACATACATAGTCTCTTCTTGGTTGAGGTCAAGGCAGAAGCTAGTGTTCTGTGCCATGGCATGACTAGGTTTTCTTTTTTACAGAATAACTGTTCTGACTATGAAAATGATTTCTAAAGTTTATATTAAAAGATATTTCTGATCATTGTCCCACCTGCAGGAAAACCTGTGCTTCTTACTCACCTCTGTCCATCCTTCTTTCAAAATTCCTCAAAGTATAGCTTGTCCACATTCATATTGTCCCTTAAAAATATCTTTTGATAATTCTTGCTAGTCACTGATGCTTTTTTTTTTTGTCAACCAGTGCAGCCATCCATTTATTTGGGAAGTGGCGCATAGATATAGTGGATCTATAGATATAGGTCCCAGAGAAAAATAGAATACAGATTCTACTCGAGTTAAACTGAGGTGATTAGGTAAATAGTTAAATCATTTCTATAAGGTAAGCAACATATAGAACATAATCACAGTGAATTAGGAATTTGAAGACACAAATGCCACTTTGTAATGGGCAGGAACTGGTCAGGAAATAGCATCATTTCCACGAAGTCATGGAGATGTGGCCATGAGGCACTTCAAGGGCATTCTATGCAGAGAAACTGTCAGAAGCAATGGTAATAATGCAGGAAATCAAGACGAAAGGCTGCTGTGGCTATGACTCACTAAGGCGCTCACTTGAACTTCAACTACTTGTCTCTAAGGCAAGATCTTAGAGTGCATGAGTCCAGCCACAGGGATTAGGAGTGGAATTTTGAATCACAAGTGTGGTACAGAGAGCTTCAGGAAGAATACAAGAAAGGCTAAGCCTTGAGCCCTTGAGATCCTGGGATTAACAGGAGTGTTAGAGGTTAAGAGCAGGGGCTGTGGAGGGTTAAACCTGCCCTGCCTGTGTCTCTTGCTTTATACATGCTCATGTTTTTCTTGATGTAAAGCAAGGAATAAAATAGTACTCATTCTACAGTGTTGCTGAAAGAATTAATAAACTGCTGTATGTAAAGTCCTTAGAATAGCGTCCAGCCTAGAGCAAGCTTCCCAGCATCTCATCTGGGAGTGCTATTAGAGAATGCCCCAAGAAAACTGTCCACAGCAAAGGCATTGGTTGCTGCAGAGAAAGAGAGCTCTGTTTATCTTTTGTTCCCTTAGTTCATTGTGATGGGGTGTTTAGTAGGTTTATATCACCAGGTGTGACACTACATAGCATTTAAAACTCTGTCAATTATAGACAGTGTGGAAAGCTGAAGCAAGCAAGGGAATAAATGCCACCTTAGTTAAAGTCACTGGGAAGTTGAAATTTCTTTTAGTCTCTCTCTCTCTCTCTCTCTCTCTCTCTCTCTCTCTCTCTCTCTCTCTCTCTCTCTCTCTCTCTCTCTCTCTCTCCACACACACACACACACACACTGCTATACTCTCATAACATTATACCACGAGAATTTTGCTTAGCTTTCACTGTTTCCTGCCTGCATACACTGGTATCATAAAAGTAAATAGAGACTAAAATTTTAACTACTGTTGTCTTGACAGCTCTTTTATTTTTGCTGTTAGAGTTTCTTTCCAACATACAAACTTTGTTTTTTTTTTTTTTTGCTTGTTTCTCAGGATTAGTGTTGCGAATGTTACAAGTATTGTAAAATTAAATATAATGGTGCCATCTTTCTCTGCCCTCATCCTCCCAGAAAAATCAGATGCTGTCCTCTAGCAAAGCTCACTCTTCTACAGGACCAAAACTGGGCTGTTTTTTCTTTAGAATGAAGTATGGATTTGGCCTGTGATTTGTGTGTACACTAGGCAATTGGTCTGATACATGTTATAAACACATTGACACACATGTTCCTTTAAAGGCTATACCTCAAAAACAACAGGTTACATTTTAAAAATTATTTCTTATATTTTTTTGAGATTATTATATAATCATATCATTTGGAGGGAGGAATGGGAAGGGAGGGAATGATATAAGCTCCCCTTTTTAGCTTCTAATTGGTGTGCTTTCCAGCAGCTGTGATTTACATTTCCTCAATTCATTAAGAGATCTGATTGTTTTCCTACTTGGTTGTTTCTTTAGAGGAACTCATGCAGCCAAAGCCGAGAGCCAATGGAACAACGGTTACTGAATTCATCCTGTTGGGCTTGGTGGAGACACTAGAGCTGTGGCCACTTGTCTTCATACTCTTCCTCTTGGCTTACATGACCACGGTTGGGGGCAACCTTAGCATCCTGGCAGCTGTCTTGGTGGAACCCAAGCTCCACACTCCCATGTATTTCTTCCTGGGGAATCTTTCAGTGATGGACGTGGGGTGCATCAGCGTCACCATTCCCTGCATGTTGTTTCGGCTCTTGGCCCACAAGCGTACAATTCCATATGGGGACTGCCTCACACAGCTCTTCTTCTTCCATCTGCTGGTTGGGGTTGACTGCTTCCTGTTGACAGCCATGGCTTATGACCGGTTCCTGGCCATCTGCCGGCCCCTCACCTACAGCACCCGCATGAACCACACAGTCCAGAGGATCTTGGTGGCCACATCCTGGGCTTGTGCCTTCAGCAATGCACTGACACACACTGTGGCCATATCCACACTCAACTTCTGTGGCCCCAACGTGATCAATCACTTCTACTGTGACCTGCCCCAGCTCTTCCAGCTCTCCTGCTCCAGCACCCAGCTCAATGAGCTGCTGCTCTTTGCAGTGGGTTTCATAATGGCAGGAACCCCCATGGCACTCATTTTCATGTCCTACATCCATGTGGCAGCTGCAGTTCTGCGAATCCGCTCTGCTGAAGGCAGGAAGAAAGCCTTCTCCACATGCAGCTCTCACCTTACCGTGGTTGCCATATTCTATGGCACAGGCATCTTTAACTACATGAGACTCGGGTCCATCAAACTTTCAGATAAGGATAAAGCTATTGGGATTTTCAACACTGTCATCAACCCCATGGTAAACCCACTCATCTACAGCCTCAGGAACCCTGATGTGCAGGCTGCCTTCTGGAGGGTATTCACAGGGAAGAGGGCAGCAGCTTAAGGAGGTCTTAGGGCTCCTTCCATCTATTACTTTTAAAAGTAAACCTGGGGATGGGGGTGTTCTGTAGTGTCAAACACTACAACAGATTGTTCAGAACTCTTTCCATCTCAGAGCTTAGGTTTAGGGATAACAGTTATTGTCCCCAAAGAAGTTGTACCGTGGTAGACTATGGTGTGTACATAGGTTCTCCCCTGTCTGCCCTTTGATGAGTTCCACCTTTATTCACTGTATCTTCCCCTTAGCTGGAGTTCCCAAAGGGTCTCAGAAAGCATCCTTCTGGGGAGTATTATTTATTCCTCAAGTTCTAGACTAGTTGGTCTGTCTGTGCAACCCAAGCCTGGAAAAAGCTCCTTCCTCTTATAAAACTCTTACAAAGTTCAGAGGAAATTCGAAGCAGCTTTCTCTGTGGTTTCACATTTCCTAGAGAACTTGGAAGCTGGGTGCAGCTCATATACCTGACTGTAAATATTAAAACTCCACTTACATGTAAGAAAAGTTATGGTGCAAAATGAGCTTCCCTCAATTACCATGCTTGTTTGTTTCTAAACCTTTAAAAGATAAGAATTCCTAATCTAAACATCTAAACATTTCAACTCCCATTACTCAATGTTAAGTTCCTCTCCAAATTCTCACTCTTTGCCATAAACCTCCAAACCAAAAATTCATGTGTGAATGTAGACTGCATTGTGGTGCCTCACCCTGTCAGCGGGAGAGGGTTCTAACCTAGAGTGTTCTCTTATCCTGTTTTCTGTTTGTCAGTCATCAATCTAGTCATTGCTTAGGTACATCTTCCTCCTACGTGTTTTTTTTTTTTAGATTAATTACTTGTTTTTGAAAGTGTTACTGTCTAATTGATGCTTCTCTACTTCATTTCCAATATTCTCTTTTGACCTGAATCTATGGCTTAACTACTCCATGATATTTGATGTGGGTAGGCAGACTGGGGGATGGCTAAGATAGAGGTGGAAAGGGAGAGTATGGAAGGGGGACATACAACAAGATTGGAGGCAGAGCTTTTGTGGGAAAATACAAATAAGTGATAAGGAAATAAAGAGAAATCAGGATAGAAGTTCAAGTAAAGGCCTTGAGAAGAAATAACAGAAGCATTAGAGATGGTGACACGGGCTCCAGGGATAGAATAGGAGATGGGAAAGAATTCAAAGAATGATAAGACAGAAAGAAGCTATTAAAAGATTTGAGAGGGATAACATTTGTATGCCAGAGATAGATGATTTGGACTTCCCATTCTGTGTGGTCCAACAGCAACCAGTTCCTTACAGCCCCAAAGCTGTTATTGTTGCCAGTCCCTGTCCTAAGAAAGCAATATCTCAAGTTTTGATGAGTGTGCTGGAGTGCTTGGGGACTCAGTTGTCCTTTCTCTAGACAGAGAGGCACCTATAAAGTCAGGAAGAATGTCTGCCAGATGAGAAAATAAAGCAAGGATAAGGCAATGTTGGTCATGAATCAAACAGATTGTGACTAACACCGGGTTCACATTCCTGCCTTTTGATTCATCCCTGCTAATGCTTCAAAAACAGATAGAAAGATGCATCTTTCTTGATCTATTTTGACTCATCAGACAAACTTCAGGATACAAACAATGAGATTCCTATAGGGGTCTGGGAAAACATCAAGAGTTCTCAGCTCATATCCTCTGCTGTCCATTATGTCGTTGACCTTGAGAAAACTCCTTAACTCTCTTGACTTGTATTTGGCAGGAGGGACAAAGCAATCTTCATGGCTCTTTCACCACTAATGTTGTCTGGTTTTGTTAGTCTAAGTGTCTAGAAAGATTCTCATCCTATGAGTGCAGGGAGTGGTCACTTCTTCCACCATCGCTTCTCATCATCAACATTTAACACCACAGTGAAACACAGCTTGTTTGCCTTCAAGACCCTGGAGCCTCAGGTCTTCCCAGTATATAGCTATTCACTCCACGCTTCAAGGGTGACTTGCCTAGTGACTTGATATGGCTCCATCGCTAGGTGAAACGGAAAAACTGACATCAGTAACACAAAGAAACACTTTAGGCAGTAATCCCACTTCTCTGTTTACCCAGAGACATCACAGGGTTTCTTGAACAATTTGGAAGCTTCTTTTTCCTTTGAAAGTAAAGTCCTGCTTATTTTTGTTCCAAACTAGAAATATCTTCACAATTTAAATTTGCCATGAGACATGAAGTACATCGTGTTGTAAAAGCTCAAATGGTGCAGAATGTCACCATTGCCTTTCTACACCAGGACTACAACAGTGCTCCACACACCCACTCAAACACACATTCAAAACAACACATTGCTTTACCACTAAATCTCATCTTTTACATCATATAATTATAGAAATCAGTATACAAGCATATCTTATCCACTTTAATAGCTATAAAATATTCTACCTTATATATTAACAATGGTCTACTCCACTAACTCGTTTATACTTTTTGCTTTTCTAAGTGTTAATAATTCTGAGATTAATATTTATCTGTGTTTCCATGCATATGCAATTACCTCTATTGGTTAAATTTCTACAAGTAATATATAAGTGTGGGTGCATGTGCTAAAGGAAATACAAAGACAAATTTGAATTTTGGTAAGTATTCTGCCTTTCTTTTGCCAAAAAATTGTGCAGCATTTTACGTATTGATTGGCACTGTGTGAGGATGTCTGTTACTGCACATCTTTGAGCTCACTGGGTATTATAAATATATCTTTTGTCTTTAACAATTAAATACAACATTGCAGTGTTCTTTAATTTGAATTCCTTTATAAATGTGGTTAGTTATCTATAAATGGTTGGATTGATGGAAGCATAGATAAATATTGATATATTTGTTATTTGCATATTCTCTTCTGTCAGCAAATTGTTCTGGTGTAGGTGAGCACACAGAAAAGAAACAATCAACTGACCCCTCCAATTTAGGAGGGTTTTATTGTAGGTTTGAGAGAGAGCAGCCAGAGGCATCTGGAAGAGTCCAGAGCAGAGAGAAAAGAAGCTGACTGAACATGGACAGGTCTGGAGCAGTGTGATGTGGAGAAACCAGGTGGGTTATAAGGAGGACAAGTAGCTGAGAGAAGAGAAGCTGTGGACTGGAGCAGTCTGGGAGTTTGTGGTGGAGGAGGAGCTGCGAAGAGCCAGATGCTACTAGTGTGGACTTAATGCATAACAGGTACATGTGAATAGAAACCAAAGGTGTCTGGAGACTTGCATGGGCTTGATATTTAAGGGAAAAGGCCTTGTCTGGCAAGCAGAAACCCAATCCACAGGCTCTTGAGGAATACCGCTCTTTGTATAGTCCAACTTAAGATGAACCAAGACTGTCATTTTGGAGTTATCTACTGACTTTTAGGTAATTGGGATTCTCTTTGGACTTGACATCAAATTTTTGGGGAATGGGGTGGTTGCCCCTTTGTTTAGTTTGTGTATATTTTAAAAATTTACTTCCTTTATTATTAATTAAATAAAACTTATCTGGTAAGTGAAAATTGTACGTATTCATGGGCTAGCATGTTTTAATACCCATATACATTGTATAACCTTTGTATTGATTGGAAAACACTATTCATGTTCCAAGATGGCACTTTTGCCATGTACCCCCCCCCCCCACATAATCCCCTAGTCCTCACCTCCCTTTACTTTTTAGAGCCTCATCTGCCCAAATTGAGTTTTATATTTTTATTAAATGAATTATCTTTGTTTGTGTGAAGCCCAGAATAAAAGGACTTTACATTAAACATTGTATCGATGTTGTATCTGTGACATCTTTTAGGCCTTCCTGGTTTTCTTTCAAGCCAAGTATTTGATATATTTAATGCTTATTTTTGTGTACACTCTAAATTTTATATCAATTTGTTACAAGTGTTCCATTACAATTAGATGTAAACTTGGTAACCTATAAAACATGTGTGATAAACAGCAAAAGAAAAAAATGCTGTATAAGATCAGAACTGTGGACGAAGACAGACTTTTGTCAGATACGTTCGCCTGACAATCAACATGTACTAGGAAATCAAACAAATCCTTTAGGAATTCCAAAACTCAGTGATGTCAGAGGGAAACTTTGTATCTCTTACAGTTCTAACAGAAGTCCTAATATGGGGTTCAGATAGACAAAAGAGGCTAACCGATACTTTACAAAGGAAGATGTAAAAATACAGGATATATATACAACACCATCGGCCTTCAGAGAAAAGCAAAATATAGACGTAAGGCCACCGATGCTGAGCTTCTGGAAGATTCTGTTTCCATCAGCCTTCAGCCTATTTCCTCACTACACGAATGTCCTCTGGAGACTACCAGGAAACTTAAGCAATGATTCCTCTGGTCCCATGTAAGGTCTTTGCTCCCATGGCCTTCTGGCCCCTTCCTGAGTGCTCCTCTAATGTGTTTGCCATTGTTCTGCCTGAGCTTCCACACACATCTCAGGGGTTCAGTAGGACCAACTCCAAGCATCTTCGTAAGGACATTCAGTTCTGTAGTGGGGAAAGTTCCCCTATATCAGGTAAATCTTTCTGTACCATCACGTCTAGCCCCACTCCTTGGTCAGAATTTGTGCTCACATTTTGTCCAGGAACTGGAGAAATTCTCAAGTTCAGACAAGATGCCTAGACATTGAGTCAACTCCTTAGTGCTACTGAAATACATTTCTATAAACCAAATGCCTTAAAACCACAGAAATCTCTTATTTCATCACTCTGGAGGCCAAAAGTCTGAGACAAGTCTAATAAACTAATGTAAAGGCCTTATAGGTTCTTCCTTGAGGCCCCTAGGGGAGAAACTATTTCATGTCTCCAGTTGTACTGGCTCCTGGCATTCCTTAACTTGCTGGCACATCCTCAACCCTCATTTCCAACAACTTCCATCAGTCTGTTGCCTTTTTTCTACACTAATGACTTTGGAGCTGTTAGAACTGGTTATTGCTGGTCCATACAAAATGAGAAACCCAAATCTTCTATCTCTGATGTATCAACATTATACCTTCCTGTCGATCCACTCCACCACTTCCAGGACAGCCCACCACTTCCAGAATCGTGTTCATATCCCAAGCCCTCTTCCCAGTGGCCTTCTCTAATGAGCTCCCTGGAGAAAGACCTACACTCTTGTGGACTCCTTAGGGAGCTGCGACTGAAGGGACTTTCCCTCTACAACTGCCTCCCTCCCAGGACATCTTGCTTTCAGGTTCAAGTTCAGACTGAAAAATGGCTCCTCTCTGCTCAAAGGCCCTGGGATGACATCTGGGAAAAAGACATCTTGGGAAGGCCTCTTCTAGTTTCCAACTGTACCTCTTGCTTCCAGGAAGACCAGTAAAGACATAGTCACATTATCTATGCCTCAGTGGTGTAGATGGAGCAGGGGGGCTGCGTCCCACCACCAGGCTAGCTTTATCCAAAATAATTACACGGAAACTGTATTCTTTTAAAACACTGCCTGGCCCATAGTTTCAGCCTCTTATTGGCTAATTAACCCATATTTAGTAATCCATGTAGCACCACGAGGTGGATCGCTTACCAGGAGAAATCTTAACCTGCGTCCATCTCGGAGAGGAGAGGCATGGCGACTCACTATGGCGACTGCCTGAAGTGTCTCCCCAACTCTGCTTCCTTTCTCCCACAATTCTGTTCTGTCTACTCCGCCTACCTAATTTTCTGTCTCTTAAAGGCCAAGGCAGTTTCTTTATTAATAATGAAAGTAACACATAGACACTCCTCCATCACAGTGGCCCTATTGTTCAGTGGGACTGACATCATCCGGCTTCACTTCAACTGTGTGAGAAAACTTAAATGTCAGAAAGTATGAGACACTGAGGCTGTGTTGAGGGCTGAGATGTTTCCTTTTACATATCTCCCCTAATCCTCCTACTTTTTATAGAAGGGCCAACTTCTGACTTCCCAGAGCATGACACTGCCTCGACAAAGGAGATATCAGCTTGCTTTTTCTTCACTTATACCCCAGTCATGCACACACCCCATTGGATAGTAGAGCGTGTGCAGCTCCTCAGCCTCCTTCATGAAACCTCCATGGTTTGATGTGCAGCCTCAATGAGTATGCTTACAGGTTCATCCTCAGCTCTTACAAAAAAGAGAAGGGATGTCTGTTATCACCTCAAACTTCGCGTCATACAGAGTTTTTCAATGTTACTCGAAGGGAGAATCCACTTAAGGGAAGAACCAGGACAGTGACTCAGAGTCCCTGGCTCCTTTTCCGGTCCCCTTTCCCCTGACCTCTTCATTCTTAAGAAGCATATTCTCTCTGTGTTTAAGAGAATGCAGGGATTAGTTCACTGCTCACTCCTACTTCCTCTGCATCAGGCATCCTGAAAAACTGAACTCTTCACCACTGAGAGTTAGGAGGGATTTTCATCACAGGGAGTTCCAAGGGGGAACTGTCACTGCTCAGAGGAGATTCATGAGAGGGCTACTAGTGGGCTCATGTGACTTTGTGATATGCTGTAGGCAGCTCAGATGAATCCCAGTGGCATTATGCAAGTTGCATGTTCAGCAGTGTGGCAGGAGTCATCTTGTTGCTTTTCTAGACATATCTATAAGGTGGGTTCTTCCCAATATAGACTTTGTCTGGAGGCTGTCTGTAGAGTTTGTTTGGATGTAGATTGCAGACCAAATGGTCTCACAAACATAAATGAGCCCCTGCAACAACCCTGTCCCTGGAACTCATCCTCAGCCTCCCTTAAATCATGGAATCCACAGGAGTCTAGCCCAAGTTTCAGCGTGTTCAGAAAGTCTTCCAGGACTTGTGTAGATCATGCTGGTGCTTTCTCTTTCTTTTTTTGTCTAATTTTTAAGTTGATTTTATTGAGCTATACATTTTCTTTGCTCCCCTTCCTTCTCCCCTCCTCTTCAACCCTCCCCCAAGGTCCCCATGCTCCCAATTTACTCAGGAGATCTTGTCTTTTTCTACTTTCCATGTAGATTAGATCTATGTATGTCTCTCTTAGGGTCCTCATTGTTGTCTAGGTTCTCTGGGATTGTGATTTGTAGGCTGGTTTTCTTTGCTTTATGTCTAAAAGCCACTTATGAGTGAGTACATATGATATTTGTCCTCATGGGACTGGGTTACCTCACTCAATATGATGTTTTCTAGAGCCATCAATTTGCCTGTAAATTTCAAGATGTCATTATTTTTTTTCTGGTGTGTAGTAGTGCAACAACCTTGTCCCTGGAACTCATTGTGTAAACATACCACATTTCCTTATCCATTCTTCAGTCGAGGGGCATTTAGGTTGTTTCCAGGTTCTGGCTACAACAAACAATGCTGTTATGAACATAGTTGAGTACAAGCCCTTGTGGTATGATTGAGCATCCTTTGGGTACATACCCAAAGTGGTATTGCTTGGTCTTGAGGAAGTTGTTTTCTAATTTTCTGAGAAATCACCATACTGATATCCAAAGGGGCTGTGCCAGTTTGCATTCCCACCAGCAATACAGGAATGGTCCCTTTACCCCACAACCTCTCCAGTATAAATTTTCATCAGTGTTTTTGATCTTAGTGATTCTTACAAGTGTAAGATGGAATCTCAGAGTTGTTTTGATTTGCATTTCTCTGATGGCTAAGGATGCTGAGCATTTCCTTAAGTGTCTTTCAGCCATTTTAGAATCCTCTTTTGAGAGTTCTCTGTTTAGTTCTGTACTCCATTTTTTTATTGGATTATTTCTTCTTTTGATGACCAATTTCTTGAGTTCTTTGTATATTTTGAAGATCAATCCTCTCTCTGATGTGGGGATGGTGAAGATCTTTTCCCATTCTGTAGGCTGCTGTTTTGTCTTGTTGACTGTATCCTTTGCTATACAGAAACTTTCCAGTTTCAGGAGGTCCCATTTTAAATTGTTTTTTCTCAGTGTCTGTGCTACTGGGGTTATATTTAGGAAGTAGTCTCCTGTGCCAGTGTGTTCAAGTGTACTTCCCACTTTCTCTTCTATGAGGTTCAGTATGGCTGGCTTTATGTTGAGGTCTTTGATACATTTGGACTTGAGATTTGTGCAAGGTGATAGATATTTTCCCTCTTTTACATGATGATATCCAGTTAACCATTTGTTAAATATGCTTTCTTTTTACCATTTTATTTTTTGATTCTTTGTCAATAATTAGGTGTTTGTAGGTATGTGGATTAATATCTAGGTCTTTGATTTGGTTCCATTGGTCCTCCTGTCTGTTTTTATGCCAATACCAGGCTGTTTTTAGTATTGTAGCTCTGTAGTAGAGTTTGAAGTCAGGGATTGTGATGCCCCCATAAGTCCCTTTATTGTAAAGGATTGTTTTGGCTATCCTGGGTTTTTTGCTTTTCCATATGAAGTTGAGTATTGTTCTTTTGAGTTCTGTGAAGAATTTTGCTAGGATTTTATGGGCATTGCATTGAATCTATAATTTGGTAAGATTGCCATTTTTACTATATTAATTCTACCTACCCAAGAGCATGGGAAATCTTTCTACTTTCTGGTGTCTTCTCCAATTTCTTTTTTCAAGGATTGAAAGTTCTTGTCATACAGGTCTTCTACTTGTTTGGTTAGAGTTACTCTGAGATATTTTATGCTATTTGTGGCTATTGTGAAGGGTGATGTTACTCTGATTTCTTTCTCAGCCCATTAATCATCTGTGTAAAGGAGGGCTACTGATTCTTTTGTGTTAATCTTGAATCCTGCTACATTACTGAAAATGTTTATGAGTTGTAGGAGTTCATCTGGTGCCCCATGTTGGGCGCTATTCTGTTGTCTGTGGTTTTTGTCCTGCCCAGATCCTACTGTCAGTAAGTCTCAAAGAAATTATACAAAAGTCTACATTAATTATAAAACTGATTGGCCCATTAGCTCAGGCATCTTAATTAGCTCTTATAACTTATATTAGCTCATTATTCTTGTCTATGTTAATCACGTGGCTTGGTACCTTTTTTAGTGGGGCAGTCACATCTTGCTTGCTCTGTGGCTGGGTCTCAATTGCAGAAATGAGCTTTCCTCTTCCCAGAATTCTCCTGTTTTCATCGACCCACCTCTACTTCCTGCCTGGTTGTCCTGCCTATACTTCCTGCCTGGCTACTGGCCAATCAAAATTTTATTAAACTAATGAGTGACAAATCTTACAGTGTACAAGAGCATTATCCCACAGCAATTGTCATTCTAGTGAATGCAATTATTAAATAAATGAACAAAGAAAAATTTTTTTTAACAAGCCAAAGCATAATGAAATCCTTTATTTTCCTCAAATCTAAGAAATTTGAGGTGAGGAGTGAGTGAGCAGGGCTGTGATAGAACATATGTAGGATTTAGAAGGAGACACTTGAGGCAGAAATTACTGGAAGACCTCAGCAAGTGAATGGAGTACACCTTCAGTTTCTCTGCAGAAGTCATTGGGCCCAGGAGAAGGAGACTTTGTCCCTGACAATTCTGACAAGTGCCCCCTTCATGTCTTTGTTCCGCAGGCTGTAAATGAAGGGATTCAGCAGGGGAGTCACCACTGTATACATGACAGCAGCTGCTGTGTCCTCTACCACTGAATTGGAGGAGGAGGATGAGGGGCACAGATAAGCCCTTATCACTGTTCCAAAGAACAGGGCCACCACAGCAAGGTGGGACCCACAGGTAGAAAAGGCCTTGAGCCTTCCCTGCGCAGAAGGGACTCTGAGGATAGCTGACACAATGCGGATATAAGACACAAGGATGAGCAAAAAGGGGATTAATATGACGGCACCCCCCAAGAAGAGAAGCACAAGCTCATTAATTCGGGTGTCAGAGCAAGCGATCTTCATCAAGGGTTCCAGGTCACAGAAGAAGTCTGGAATGACTTTCTTGGAACAGAAGGAGAGACGGAACATGAGGAAGGTGTGTGTCATGGCAACAAGATTTGTAAGGGTCCAGCAGGCTGCCACCAAGAGTGAACAACGCCTGAAACTCATGATCATTGTGTAGTGCAGAGGGTGACAAATGGCCACAAATCGGTCATAGGCCATTGTGGCCAGGAGGAAGATGTCCATGTCTCCAAAGGTTAAGAAGAAGTAGAGCTGGACCAGGCATCCTGCATAGGAGATGGTCCTGCTCTGGGAGTGGATGTTCACCAGGGCCTTGGGTACCGTGGTGGAGGTGAAAAGGATGTCAGCACAGGACAGGCTGGTGAGGAAGAAGTACATGGGGGTGTGGAGTCGTACATCAGTAACAATGGCCAGGACAATGAGCAGATTGCCAGCCACGGTGACCAGGTACATCCACAGGAAGAGCAGGAAGAGGATGTGCTGCTGCTCTGGGTGCTCTGAGAGTCCCCAGAGGAGGAACTCAAAGGTGCTGGTCTGGTTCCCTCTTGCCATGAGCACTGAGGTCAATGAGGGAAGTCCTGAGCTTGCTTTCTGAGATGATTCACTCTGGATGATTGCTGCACACACCCTTCTCTGAGCTCTAGAGAAGAATCACAGTGTTACCTAGTAACCATCTGGTTTATTCATAGGCCACTTAATGCAGACTGCCCAAGATGCTTTTCCAGAAAGTTCTGCAAGATGCAAATGATGACCATTGAAACAATCTTCTTGGCTGATTTTCTACATTTCATCTGGCTACCATATTTTTGATTGTATTATAATTTTATTTAGCAATGCTATAAGGATCTAAGAAGATTTGCTCACCCACTTTTATGTGCTCTGTAGGCACTGAAGGTCAATTCTGCATTCTGGTTCAGTGCCCGAAAACTAACAGTAATAATCTTTAACCTCAGACAAAACTGTCTACACTGAAATCTTAGGCCATTTGGATTCAGCCTGCCAAACCCACTCAAACCACTCTTGGATCTCTGGGCAGCCGTTCTGATCCAACAGTGTCACGAACTTAATATTCTGAAGACAACAGCTCATTCTTCCCATTCTTCTAGAAATCATGTTTCTCCAGTAAGAAATCTACTTAGTAAAGACCTGTGATATCTAGACTATTCTCAGAGATTCAGTGAAACAGGAAAAAAAGATCAAAACCTCTGCTGTCTAGAATTGCAAAACTGGGGGAGGCACTTGTGATTCTAGCTCATGGGATATGGAGGTAGAAAGGTCAGCAGTTAATGGCTATCCTCCTCTACATAGTGAACTTGAGTCCAGTCTGGGCTACATGAGAGCCCATTTAAATAAACAGATATAAATGCTATACAAAATGACAAAACATGTATATGAGTGTATACATGATTGCTTTATTACATTTATGCCAATGTACACAAATCACTTCCAGTTTCCTACTTAAATTACAAAATATATACTGCATAAGACGATAGAGCTAACCTAGTTTCACAAAACCGACAATGATTCAACTTATACTTTCCAAAAAAATTCAATTAAGGTTAATTACAGGACTTAAAGAAGACAGTAGAAAAATTAGAAAGTAAAAATGGCTCATCAACTGGGAAAATATTAAATGTATTTAGTAGAAAATTAATATTAACAAAAAGGTATTTTACAATCTGCATTCTATAAAATATGTAGGTTATTGTAGAGCAAGGTCACTGAGTGTGTTGGAGAACACTGTCACTTCCTCCTTAATAACTATGCATTGGGCACTACCTTCCCAAACACATCCCAGGACTCTTACTCCCTCTAAAGGTCACTATTCTACATGTGTTGGATTATCATAGCCTACACATAAATATGTGAAATTATGTGTCAGTTACAAAATAAAGTAATTTAAATTTAATGTAAATTACTAATGTCTAGAAAATAATCATAATAATTTCACACATCAGAGCTTATGAAATATTATTAGCACAGCAAAGGAGAATACACTGCCTCAAACACCTTCACAAGATTCAATAAACCATACAATACACAAGGACAAGAGCAAAGCGGAGGAAAACAAGAAGAAGAAAAGACATTTAAAATCAAAATGAAGCTCAACATCAGAAAAGTAACAAACGGTTTTTAGTTATATCCCACAGTTTGTCTACACACAAAGGGATGAATTAGAACCCCTACCTCAGAGCATATACAGCACTAATTCAGAATGGACAAAGGCCTAACACATAAGAACTAAAACTGTGAAAGGTTTTGAATAAAATACAAGTCACAATTTTCAAGTAAATCAATAGTTTCTTAGAAATGACATCAAAGTACATGTCACATGATAACATGACACTAAAGAAAACACCATCAAATTGCATTTAATTTTAATTAAATTAAAAATGAATTTGAATTACGCTCTAATTTAAATAATTAAAACATTTGTACTTTGAAGGATATTCCCAAGAATTTAGAAAGTGTGAGGGCTTTTATTCTTTAAGACAGGTTCTGTCTTTAAATTTTCTACATAGCTAAGGATAACCTAGAACTACTGATCCTTCTGACTCCACCTCCTGAGTTTTAGATCCTGGGCATGTACCAATGTGCTCCATTTGGGGAGTAGGGTTTAACATTTTATCTAGAATATATAAGCAACAGTTACAACTTGATAAGGAGACAATAGCTAACAGTGATAAATTTTAAACATTTTCCAGCATACAATTTCCCAAGCAACTTTACTGAAACCATACGGTAAGATGTACTTTCCTTCCAGTCTATGTAACTGTCTTCCAGAAGGCATAGCTGTCTGCACTGATGTTTTCATATAGAAAATATTTTCTGTGGACACCAACAAACAAATTGTTTCAAAGGAGAGTGACACACACACACACACACACACACACACACAAAATGAGATGCCACTTCCCTCCTTCTCTAGGTCATCAGGCCAGTAAGTCAGGTAACATAAACTGTATCAAGGATGAGAAAACACTGAGGCCCTAGGACCCTGCTGGTGGAATGTGAAACAGTGTGACCAATAAGAAAAACAATGTGACATTTCTCAAAAGGCTCATCATAGGGTTATATAGCCCCCTTATACCCAGGAAAGCAAAAATATGTACATAAACTTCTTAACATTATTCATTATAGACAAAAGTTGAAAACAACCCAAATGCCTACCAGTTGGTGAAGGGATCCATGGTGAGACAGCAGTGCCCCTGGACTCCAGACTGCAGGTGTCAACATGTGTCTGGAAGGTGGTCTGTTCTGCATCAGAGCTGGGGCTGCAGCCTAGGGACTCAGGCTTCCAACAAGCTCCAGATGATTCTGATACAGGGCAGGGAGGGCATGGTACCCTCCTCAGTCAGTCCTTGCTGTACAAAACGAGCTGCTAATGACTGAAGTCTGCACTGGGAATCCTAGCAACCATGTGCAATGCAGGGTCCTGGACAAGCCTCATGTGATCACTTATATCGAAAGGAAAAGTTTGTAGAATATTTAGAGTAATCTGAATATGGGCCAGTGGAAGAATTAAAATGCTTTTTAGGGGATATGTAAGAGGCTTCTTCTTACGATACAGACTGAATTTTTAGGGGTGTAATACCGCAGTAGCTATAGTTTATTTTAACATATTTCAACATAAAAATGTGATTTATTACAACCTACATGGATACAGGCAATATTAAACAGGTGTTCTAGAAATAAGAACCTATTTTGTGAAATTAAACCTTAAGATATGCTTTCCAAATTCAGATGCCAAAGTCAAAGAGAATAAAATAATGAGAAAAGGAGAAGGAGCTACAGTAATAAAAAATAAAATCCAAAGATCCATTTCAAGAATCTGAGAACCCCATGGGAAGAAACGAAGTAAAGTGCTGGAACCCGAAGCAAGTTCTTCTAAGATGGAATGACCCCGCTTTTATAAACATAACCACTTTCCTAGATTCTGCATGTAGTTTTAAAGATTAAGAATAACCATATATCCTGGAAGGTTTTAGTGTCAAAGAGTCATTCATTGAACTCTATTAACACTAGCAAGCATCTTTTGAGAATATTCTGAGATATTGTTCAGAGCTCTTCATCTAGTTTGCCTTGTTTGACCATTTATCTCCATTTGTTTGTGAGGAAGCTGGTGCCCAGAGATCTTTTCTGACACACCATGAAACTTTCCCCAGACTCCAAAATTTGGACCTTTTCTGGACCATATCAATTTGACTCTTCTCTCTTGTTTTTAGGTGAACTCAATTAAAAAATATGATTATAATACAATTGCAATTAAATCACTAGTGGAAATTCTTAAGTCTAACTTTAAATAATAAACAATGAGCCAACTATACCCCGGTTCCTCTCCATTATACCATTCACCTGATGGTATGATGGGCTCACATGACACTCTCTATAGGCTACTGTTGTTTTGTTTCCTTCTTCTGATGCCTTTAAAAAATTATTATTTCTATCATCTTTTGAGATTATAATATGATTGCATCATTTTCCCCTTCCCTTTAAAACCTCCCATACATCTCAGCTTGTTCTCAACAAATTCATTGATTCTTTTTTACTAATTGTTGTTATATTAATATATATATATGTATACACACATTTATGCATATATACATACAATATATATATATACATACATATATATATGCACACACATAAATACAGCCTGCTCAGTATAATGTTCTTTGTAATCATGTTTTCAGGGCTGATCATTTGGTATTCATTACCAACTGGTGTGCTCTTCCCTGGAGAGAATTATTTCTCATGACCTCAGCATTCCTTAGTTCCCTGTCTTAGTTCTTTTAGTGTGTTCATCCAGACTGAAAACACAATACATACTTGTAACATGCTGTGGTTGAGAGACATACAGCATGCCCCTGGAACACAGGATGCTAATGCAGACAGAACATTGCAGCTCATCTGTGTGCAAGGGAAAGTGCACTCACTGCCACCAGTAACATACTAGGGCAGAGATGGAAAGGACAAGTGAGATTCTGAACTGCTAAGGAGAGACATCAGGGTGTTTGGGATCTGAGAGGACAGCTCCTCCCCTGGACTAGGACAGAATATATTACACTGAAAGCCTGGCTATGCCAGACCTGAGAGTTCAGGAGAAAAGAAAGATCACCCAAACTTGAGGAAGGAGACACTTTCTGGAAAACTCAACAGTGTGTTTCTGCCAGTGCCTCAGTTGAAGCTTGAGTAGAATAGGAAAAAAAAAGCAAAAAACAAGGCAGCAGACCTGAATGCAATGGGTTCTTTATGGACTCTGATGCCGAAACTCTTACATCTTAAATCCTCTCAGAGGGACTAGCAGACCTCACTGCAACCCTGTGCTAAGAAAGGAAGGTAAGGGTCATGAGTTACCTGAAGGTCACGCATGAGAAACCAGCAGAACCTGGGTGTGAGCTCTACCCTTATTGATTCCAAATGGCCTACTGTGGTGTGGTGTGCTTTAGACAGAGCGATAGCCTTTCAGAAACCATGCTTGAACCAAAATCAGTTCCTTTTGGCAGCTATTATTCAGTGACAGGGTCTTTCTTCCATGGTGGTCTAACAGACCATGCTTTTTGGCTCCTTAGCTGTCTTTCTGGGCTAGCTCAGTACAGGTGGTCTCCTAGGGACCCGACCCTTATCTTTTCCACAAACAGTCCCACTGTTGTTATATGTGTACTGTTAGTCTAATGAGATAGTTTTAAATTCCTTAGCTAGGAAGATTTTCTGCCAACCCATACCTGAACTTCAGGTCTGGACGCTGCTCTTCACATTCCTTGAAAATGGAAGCTCCTTCAGCAGCCGCTATCCTATCCCTTCATTAAATTCATACCAGTTCCCAAAGACTGTAAACCCTTTCTGGAACTGGTTAGTCAAAAATTAAATTTCACTGCCTCTATTTTAACACAATAATTAGTCACTATAATTGCTAACTCCACCTTCGCCACCACATGAAAGGCCAGCGCCCCCCTTTCATTTCCACTGCTATTCTGCAGTGCCTGAGCTGATGTCAGGAACAAAGAGATGATCAGAATGGAGCCAGGAAGGCAGGAACATTGGGCTCTTCTGCTCCATTCTGCCCTCATAAACTGTGGCACGATAAACCAAACAAAAAGTCAGTCACCCTGACTTCATGAGGAAGAAATCCAGAAGGGACTGTCCCCTGGCTAGTCTCTTTTCTGTCTGCAGTTGTGTTCAATGGGTCATGTACAGGCTTGCCTTTGATGCAGATTCTAGTATACAGGATCCACCCCCAGAAAGCAAATTCCAGGCAAAGCATGGACCTACTTTCCCCTTAGAATACTCTCCATTCTGAATGTACAATCTAGGATGAGAGCATGAGACTTATGGCCAGGCTGAAAGATGCACTCAGGGTTCCCTATGTGAAGGGGAAGATTTCTTTCACTTGCTTCTGCTCCTGCCCACAGGGATGGCTCTACCTCACTCCATGCTCCTTGTTCTCAAACCCTTTACTGGCTACACCAGCCTTAGGGCTCCTCCTTCATCTGCCCGCCCTGCAGCCTGTTTTCTGAACCTGTCCACTAGAGTGTTTGTTGACCACACTGACTTCCATAGGAATCCTGCCTTTTGGTTGGAAAGATGTGAAATGTACACCATCATTCCTCCCAAGCACTGCAGTTGCCAAGACTACGTTGTGCTTTCACTGTCCGGTGATTAAAATCGTCCCCTCTACTTTCTCTTTAGAAATGGAAAGCAAACCTTATTTACGTTTTCTCCCAGGTCCTGACATTCTGCTTCTCTGGTGGTAACAGGGGTCCTTTAAGGATGGTGCCCTACCCTAGCTGTGAGCTCACCATACTGCCTGTGTGTGTCCCTGTCACCATCACTATGACCTGTGGCCTCTTCTTCAGTCCTCCGTGTTGATCAATGTAACATGGAAAGTTTCCTGAGACTCAGCGGCTGTTTCTCTTCCAAGTGGAGTCTAATAAGATCACATCCTGAAGCCTCCTCTGGAGCTCAGGGGAGCCCTACATACCCCATGTAGAAGGACTGAAGGTTGAGCTCTGTTACTCAACATCAGGACCCCAATAATACCACATGAAGAGTTCCAGCCCTGGGCTGTCAGAGGACTTACCCATGTATTTATTTCCCAGAAGAACCAGTGTGAGACTCCATCTCTTGTGGGAAGCTGGAGCTTAGCAATTGCCTCAGGACGCACACATTCCCTCAGGAACAAGTTCTTGAAAAGGAGAAAGATGTGGTCCAGTAGCATTGGACGTCTTCCAAGAAAACTCATTAACTCTCTGTTCCCTAGACTGAACTAGAGAATACTACCTCATCTAACTAAATAAAATCTCCTTTGGACACACCCTCCTTAAAGTAAATCACAAGCTTCTGCTGAAATTGTTTCATTGTGTGAGTTTTTTGAAACAGTAAACACATATAATTTATGTATACATACATATAACACACACATATGAAATAATTGTCATTGTCCCTTCAGTATGCATTTTTCCTCAGTCTTTGTAAGGTCACTCCAGTAATTGCTTGGTTCTGTAAGGAGTTCAAAGAGTAAGATCCCAAGATTGGTCTTAATGGCGCTAATTTGAAGGGTTCTTATAGGTTACATATTGGATCACAGGACAACAAAATAATTATACTAATGGATCATAACAGTGCATAAAGGTAGGTAAGGATATCCCACTGGTACATGTTGGTGACTGAAGAGAGGGGAGGTAAGAGGAGAAAATAAAGGCAAAGAGAGAAAGAATGTTCATCTTTAGGAAAGAGTACAACTAATACATTTAAACTTTGAAAAAGCAATACTAGTGTAATATCATAGTAATAATCTTTTGCAAGTTGCCTATCAATGATAGCAGAAAAGTAGCATTGTTCTATACGCATGTCTGTACATGTCACTCTTTCCAAATGACCAGAATAACGTGTCTACTATTTGGACAAATTATGTCATCCTATATGATGTACTTCAAAGGCAAAAGAAGAGGCTTTGTGTGTTCCTGGCCAAATGTGTGTGTGTGTGTGTGTGTGTGTGTGTGTATATACATATATGTATATATACACACATGTACAAGATGTGGTCTATGAGGTTTCCAGCTTTGCTCCCCCAAAACAATAGTGACCTAACAACTCACGGAAGAAATCACTCCTACACACATTCCTGCTGATGTCCATTGAAGATACCCCAGGCTCTTTTGGTTTGTGCAGTATGGAATCTCCTCCCAAAGCAGCCTTATCTCTCCATCTCAAAGGACCAGGGGCATGAAGGTTTGAAGATAGTGATGGTGTCCAGGTGAATTGTCACAGCTGTGAGCACTGACTGAAGGCTTTTCTTCAAAGCAGAATGATTCTCTTCCACAGTGAGTATGAGGCCCAAGATAACAAAGAAGTTGCAGAGTAACCGAGGCAACTCAAAGACTAGAGACTTCCCCATGCTGTACCCCAGTGCCGAGGGATCCCATTCCTTATCACAGAGTCCCATGTCCTCCCCAGTTCCCTTCTCTAATCATGACATTGGCATGACTGAGCACTGAAATGAGCTGCAAACTTAGGGCCTCACAGTCAGATCCTGGTTTGGTTTTCAGCACATTTGTCTCTACAGAGGAATGAATGACCCTCCATGTACCCTGGGGGGATTCCTGTATGCTCCTAGATTGTGACTTCAATATTGGCAGTTATCAGTGTGTCATTTCCCTTCATTAATTCTCAGGACATCAAGAAGAACCCGCTGATACTAACCTTAAAATCATTGTTTTCATGACGAATAAATGCCAACAACCACCAGATACCTCAGCACGGTGTCTACTCCCGCACTTTGCCATGAGGGACCTCCAAAGATCTTTAGAATGGTCTGTCACTGTTTTGGTGTTACTCTTGATCCAGTCTTCCAAGGAGAAGCTTAACCCTGTCATACACAAACTTCTAAACACTCTGATCCCATAATTCAATTTTAAAAGTTTCATTTCTGCCTGTGTAAGTGGAGTTTAAGGATGGAAGCTCAATCTACAGCAGTCCCTATATGCCAGGCTCAGTCACCCAGACCCATACTAAAGATATGATTAATGTACTGAGTGAGGTAGCATACACATTTAATCCCAGCACTTGGGAGGCAGAGGCAGGCAGAGCTCTGTGAGTCTGAGGCCAGCCTGGTCTACATAAAGTGTTCCAGGATGGCCATGCTGACATAAAGGGACCCAGTCTCAAAACAAACAAACATGATTATTAGGAAAAAATAGAAGAACACATGGTAAATTTTGCACAGATTAATATATAAATAACCAAATAATAAGGGAGTTGACATTTTGATTTAGTGTTACAGCACTTCTATGGCCAGTGCAAGGCCTCAGGTTTAGTCCTCATTTCTCAATAAATAAAAATGCTAAAATAAATTAATACATTCTAAGTGTGAACTATGTACCATGTGATATTTTAAGAATGCATATAATTAAAACATATATACTATTTAAAGAATTACATATATAGCTTCTCTGGTACTGAGGATTATAGCCTGGTTATCCTTTGCTTACATACTGTGTTTGTCTTTTTGGGCGTGGATTACCTGACTCAGGATAATTTTTTTCTAGTTCCATTTATTTGCCTACAAATTTCATGATGTCATAGTTTTTTTTCCCACTGAATAATACTCATTGTGTAGATATACCACATTTAAAAAAGATACATTCTTTGGTTGAGGGCCATCTAGATTGTTTCCAGTTTCTGGCTATTACGAATAATGCTGCTATGAACATTGTTGAGCAAATGTCCTTGTGGTATGGTTGAGCATCCTTTGGGTATATGCCCAAGAGTTGTATTGCTAGGTCTTGAGGTAGATTGATTCCCAATTTTCTGAGAAACTGTCATACTGATTTCCAAAGTGGTTGTACAAGTTTGCATTTCCACCAGCAGTGGAGGAGTGTTCCCCTTACTCCACATCCTCTCCAACATAGGCTGTCTTTAGCATTTTTGATCTTAGTTATCCTGACAGGTGTAAGATGGGATCTCATTGTTTTTTATTTGCCTTTCCCTGATAGCAAGGTGTTGAATGCTTTAAGTGTATCTCAGTCATTTGAGATTCTTCTATGGAGAATTCTGTTTAAGTCTGTACCTCATTTTTAATTGGATTATTCTGTATTTGATGTCTAGTTTCTTGAGTTCTTCATATATTTTGAATATGAGTCCCCTGTCAAATATGGTGTTGGTGAAAATCCTTTTCCAGTCTGTAGGGTGCCATTTTGTCTTATTGACAGTGTTCTTTGCCTTACAGAAGCTTTTCAGTTTCAGAAGGACCCAAGAGGGATGCATGGATCTGCACGGGAAGAGGAAATAGATGAGATGTCCTGGGCAAACTGGGATGGGGGAGTAGAAGGGAGGGGAGGGGGCATGAGAAAGTGAGGAATCAAGATGGTTAAGTTAGGGGCAGGAAGGAGGGGAAGGGTAATGAACGAGATATCTTGATAGAGGAGGCCATTATGAGGTTAGGAAGAAAACCTGGTGTTAGGGAAACACCCAGGAATCTACAAGGATGATCCCTAACAATAGTGGAGAGGGGGCCTGAACTGGCCTTGCTCTGTAATCAGATTAGTGATTACACTAATTGTCACCATGCAGTCCTCATTGAGTACCTGATGGAAGAAGATGCAGAGATCCACAGATAAGCACTGGACCTAGCTCTGGGAGGCCGGTTGAAGACAGAGTAGAAGGATTATATGAGAAAGGTGAGGGATCAAGATCATGATGGGGAAACCCACAGAGACAGCTGACCTGAGCTTGTGGGATCTCACAGACTCTGGGTGGACAGGTAGGGAGCTGGCATAGGACCAACCAAGACCTCCTGCATCTGGGTGACAGTTGTGTAGCTTGGTCTTTTGTGGAGCCCTTAGAAGTGGGACCAGGACCTCTCCATGACGCATGAGCTGGCTCTTTGAAACCTATTCCCTATGGTGGGATGCCATCTTCAGCCTTGTTTCAGGGGAAGAAGCTTGATTCTGCCCCAACTTGATATGACATGCTTTGTTGATTCCTATTGGAGCCCTTACCCCACCTAAATAGAGAAGAAGAAGGAATGGATGTGGTGGGTAAAAGGAAATTGGGTAGAGGAAATAGGAGAAGCGGAGGGAGGGGAAACTGTGGTTGGTATATAAAATAACTAAAAAATTACGAATAAAAATAAAATGAAGCAAAATACCAGGACCAAAAGTTAAAAAGAATTACATACAATTTATTAAATTATTTTAACTTCATGAGGATGTGTTTATTATTATTTCTGTTTTTATTTCAGTGGTATATTTCTTAGCAAATGTTGACCAAAGGCAGCTGTAATCAATATCTGTCAAAGCCAGCAACTGGTGAGCCAGTCTGGGCTTACAGTATTCATCACCACCTTCTGTAGAAGGCAGTGACTTCTCTGCCACAGGAGGTACTAGATCACAGGGAAACCACTATCATTAGGGCTACTATGAAGGTGACATATATTAGATGGTCTAGATTCTGTAGACTCTTTTCATCTCTCAGAATCTGGAAAATCTGGAGACCTGCCATCAGCATGCTACATTAAAGAAAGCATGACTGCACTCTGATGCTTCTCTGGTCAATCCTAGTGAGATGATGAACTGTGAGTCTCTTTCTTTGAGACTCTAAACAGCAGAAAGACCTAGGTATAGGCTTGCAGAAATAGCAGATCTCAATTATACCAGGGGCTTTGCAACTCCCAAGCCGTAATTTCTAATAGAGTCTGAACAGCAGCGAAAGAGAAATCCCAACAGTGAGGATGGAATAGGTCAGCTCAGAGCTTGAACCTTGGAGACATTCTCTCCAATAGTCTCCAAATCACTCCTGAGATCCACATGTCCCCTAAGGGCACAAGCAGATGAGTTTCCATGAGGCTCAAACAATTACTGTGACTTGGATCTGAATGAAGACCTGAGAGAGTGATGGTTCAGGAGACTTTATAACCCACTGGCAGGTTCCCAATCTTATTACTAAGATCCATTTGGCTGCTCTTTGGAAGGTACCTCCTCCTCAGGCTCCATCCAGGACAACACTTTTTGCTCCTTCTGCTCATGGACCAGAAACTGTGAGCTTATACTTTTCAACATTTATCCCATTCCTATCTTCTCCATCTAAGCAGAACACAAGGATGCTGTTCCAAGAATGCCTGGTCCCAGGTGCTAGTGTAGTTGCTTGCACAAAGCTACTTGTGGAACAGGGGTGAAGGTTACAGGTCCAGGATGTCTTATGACAATGTCTGCTGACTTCAGGTAGGTCTGAGGACATTGCAGACAGAGTACTTATCATGGCTTGGTCTAGCCACATAGCAGTACCAGCTGTACAATGACCATGCTCTTCCTGGACCCTCATAAAGTCCCCACAAGTTACATAGAATCGTCATATCTCTTTATCACATCATATACTAGGTGAAATGAGCCACCAAATACTATACAGAGAGTTTAGAGGGACACAAATCTCAGCCTGACTCTAAGACCTAAGTCCTGAAGATGTAATATACAAGACAGACTGAGAGAATTCCTGCTCTCACCACATGGTTCCTGGGGCTTTGTCAATGAACACAGGGCTGGGAAGAGGCAGTTGTAATTTGGTTACCCCAGTCTAAGAATTTTCTATCTCCTGAAATGTGTTGCATGTGTGTTGTGTGTTATGGACATGTGCAGTCCAGCCATGCAAATGCAGGGTCTTAATAGAGAAACTACAAAGATGTGTCTGCTCCCACTATTTGCGACTTGGTAGTGGTCCCTCTGCAGAGTCAAAGTCACAAGGAGTGGGAATACTGCAGAAATCTGAAAACATGCAAGGCATGTTTCTTTGACCTAGTCTTTTGTACCCAGATGAGAAGGGTAAGCAATTGGGCTCACCTGCCCTTGAAAAATTGTCCTCAGTACCATAGCTCGTGTCAAAGCCCGAACACTCTTCAGGGGTGTAGATATTAGTGGTGGGCTGTGTATGAGACTATGAAACTCAGGCCTGTTCTTGATGCATATCCTTCTCTTCTCCTCGACAGTACAAGGTTAGTTTTGCTTTTTGTCCGGCTTTCTACAGAAATCCTCTCTCCCCCATGACAGAACTCTAACATCTGGCTCCATGGACCTCCATGCTTAGCCCCTATGCTCACAAGCCACTCTCCTTTTATTTTATATATTTTTGTTTATCTGTTTATTATAACAAAACTTTTGTGTTGCAACTTTTCCTTATATTCTTGAACTGTATTTTTTTTCTCATGGTTTATTTTTTTTATATTTAAAAATTTCCATCTCCTTCCCTCCTCCTCCCCCCCCTCCCCTCCTCCTCCCCCTTCCCTCCCCTCCTCCTCCCCCTTCCCTCCCCTCCTTCTCCCCCTTCCCTCCCCTCCCCTCCACCCATACCTCCCCTCCCTCCCTCTCAAGGCCAAGGAGCCATCAGGGTTCCCCACTCTATGCTAAGACCAAGGTCTTCCCAACTCCCCCCAGGTCCAGGAAGGTGATCGACCAAGCTGAGAAGGCTCCCACAGAGCCCGTCCATGCAGAAGAATCAGAGCCCAGAGCCATTGTCCTTTGCTTCTCAGTCAGCCCCCGCTGTTGTTGAACTGTATTTTTTATAATCAAACTTTTTTCAATAAACCGTTTATCAAAATATTGCTGCATTCAGTAGTCACTCAGTGTATATAGTCAAATACTTATATTTATGTTAAATAAAGGGTTGGATGTCTTTTTTCAGAAAGGGTTAGTTGGAACTGCATCCAGTGTGATAATACTTATAAACAGCAAGTTACTGAATAAAGCCTTTTTACTCAAAACCCTCTGTAAGACAAACACACAGACTTCTTTTCTATGACTTCCTTCTTAGTCCACAGCATTAGTTATTCCTGCCTTAATTGGCTACTGTTACCATCTACTGTCTGAATTTCTGTCCTCAAGGATTTCTTCACAATTATAAACTTGGCCTTATCTATGAATTAATGGTTAGAGTGAGCTAGTTGGAAAAAACAACTCTTCCATGTATGCAATCACACCTGCATGTTATTAACATATTTTTAGTTCTAGAAAGAGCCACTTCTGCAAATGAGCCTGGTTAAGAAAAGGAGAACACAGGCAAGAACAAATAACATTAGCTGGAATTGGTTACCAGACCAAGGAAGGGTCACTGAAAGGTCTGTAGAGTCTACAGTGTGCTCATTAGTCATAGGTAGTACATACAGCTATAATCCTGTAGAACAGGCAAAGAAGTAGATGGAGTGAAATAGCTGAAAAAAAACAGAAAGAATATAACGGTGAGATTAGGCTTGATGCATGGATACTTTTACCCCTTGGGAGCAAAGGGACAAGATAGAGGTAGAGACATGGGAATGACATGCATCAGAAACATGTTAAGAAATTGTCCTTTATGGGACAAGATAATCAATGATGAGTCTAGTATCTGGGTCCAACGCTCATGTGGGTGTCATGCTGGGCTGTGGGAGTGACAGAGGTGACAGAGATGTGGATGGACTTCCATAGGCGATAGCGATGCTTGATGAGGAGTGTGACAGGTCTGCTTGGGATCTGGCCTCAAGAGTTCTAATCCCAGGCCTTTGTGATTTCCCCACCACCCTTTGGCAGTGCTGGGAGAAGAGAGGGGAAGAATGGAAAGCTGTCTGAGGGTGGCATATTTGGGGAAGAGGACACAGTCAACTCAGTGTCTGAAAGGTAGATGTGAAAATGGCATAACTGGATTGCATAAACGGAGATTCCACAAAGCTATAAATCAGCATGAACATAAGTGACCAAGTCATAATTATCATGAAGTATGACTTGAAGATGAAGTTTACAGGAAATTATTAACCTGGGTGAAGAACATTTGAGAGTTAAATGACATTAGCTAAAGATCATCCAAACTATTCTTACTCCTTCACCTGAGTCTTTCTCACATTGATCCTGTCCTACCTGACATGCTTCAGGACCCTGGACCCCTCTCCAACTATGAATCCAAACTATTCGCTTTCTACTTCTCAGCAGAGAATTCTCTTTCCTAGCTTCCATGAAATATCATCTTGAAGCACCAGCTCCATGGCGGCTCTGAACTAAATCATCACCAGCAGGTAATATCTTTACTTGAATTTGTTGTGATGGTTTTCCCCACTGATGTCTTTCTCAGGATATTTGTCACTGGTGTACAGGAAGGATACTGATTTTATAAAGTTAATTTTGTGTTCTGCTATATTTTGTTGAAAGCGTGTCAGCTATAGGACTTATCTAGTAAAATCTTTAGAGTCACTTATGCATAGAGTCATATCATCTACAATCTACAGAGAAGGATACTTTGATTTCTCTCTTTCATATTTGTATATCTTTGATTTTGTCCTATTGTTCTAGTGAATATTACAGTACTGTGTTAAAAAGGGTGAAGGAATAACCATTACTTAACTTTTGAATTAAAATAACTTTAGAAAAATTTGTGAATGACAAACTATACTGAAAATAACCTTAGCAAACTGATCACAAATGGTTAAATGGCTTTTAAAAAATAAGAAACCATTTTCTCCCATTTAAGAGCCCAAGTGTGTGTGTGTGTGTGTGTGTGTGTGTGTGTGTGTGTGTGTGTGAGATTAGGTGACTGTTCCATCCCATTCAGCTTCTTCAACATTTCCAAACTGGAGTGCAGGGAGTTTATGAGGCACTGGTGGTAGCGGAATAAATAACTAAGAATAGGGACAGAAGACTCGAGAGAAACATGAAGTATGTGTAAACAAGAAGCCACCAAAGGGAAACATATGAAGGGCACAGTCTACCTTGTGAATGGGACATCAGGGAGGAACATTCACAGGGTTTTTGTTGGTAGGACTTGAATTTAGAGATCCTTAAGACTTACAGTCTTCCTATTCCATTGTATTTACTCTAAGCACTGGAGTGTGAGATCACTGTGTTTGGTCAAAGGAACAGTGACATATTCTAGGCTAGTTTTTCCAAGAGAGCATTTGTATTGGAGTACATGATTGAGTATCCTAATGATGGTTAGTGAGACGGGTGTGATTCTGGCTCTTCCTGAAACTGTTAGGCTCTAGGAACAAAGGCTATGTTCTATATGTTGAATAAAAAGAAATAATTCATATTTGTTCCAAGTTTGTGATTTTTCCTTGAGACCAAACTATGACTTTAGATCATGAAATATGAACTTTAAGCATGAACTAATAAAACTTGGGGCTGTGGTGATGCTGTTTGGGGAAATGAACACTTCTGATCACAGAGTCTTTATTTCTTAGATATGATTAGTCTTTATAGATAAATGATGATCTGTACCATTGATTGATGGAGATTTCCCCAAGTTTTGTGGCTCTGAATTTCATGGACTCAGGTACATATAGAGAGAACATGGATATGGGGAATGGTAACATATAGATAATAAATGTAATAATGGCTCTGGGTTTGTGTCTGATTTCATCTTGAAGGAGCAATGAGAGAAGAAAACGAGTCTTTTACCACAGATTTCACTCTCCTGGGAGTTACCAGGCAGCGGGAGCAGGAAGATTTCTTTTTCATCCTCTTCCTGTTCATTTACCCCATCACAGTGATTGGAAACATGCTCATCATCCTAGCCATACATTCTGACAGTCGCCTTCATAACCCCATGTATTTCTTCCTTGCCAACCTCTCCCTTGTTGACATCTTCTTCTCCTCTGTAACTATCCCCAAGATGTTGGCCAACCATATGCTGGGCAGCAAAGCCATCTCCTTTGGGGGATGCCTGGCACAGATGTATTTCATGATAGCTTTGGCAAACACTGACAGCTATATACTAGCTGCAATGGCATATGACCGAGCTGTGGCCATCAGCCGCCCACTTCATTATGCAACCATCATGAGTCCACGGCCTTGTATCCTACTGGTTTCTGGGTCCTGGGTGATTGGAAATGCCAATTCACTGGTCCACACCATACTCACAGCTAGCTTGTCCTTCTGTGGCAACAAGGATGTGGCCAACTTCTACTGTGACATTACTCCTTTGCTCCAGCTGTCCTGTTCTGACATCCGTTTCAATGTGAAGATGATGTACCTTGGGGTGGGGGTTTTCTCTGTGCCACTGCTGTGCATTGTCGTCTCCTATGTCCGGGTCTTTTCCACAGTTTTAAGTGTTCCATCCACCAAGGGCTTCCTCAAGGCCTTGTCTACCTGTGGCTCTCATCTGACAGTGGTGTCTTTGTATTACGGGACAGTCATGGGCATGTATTTCCGTCCCCTGAACAGTTACAGTCTGAAACACGCATTGATAACTGTAATGTATACGACAGTGACCCCAATGCTGAACCCCTTCATATACAGCCTGCGGAACCGGGACATGAAGGCTGCTCTGAGGAGACTCTTCCACCACAGCTCCTTCTCCTCCTCCATGTGAGACCACACACTGTAGACACTGTGGTCCCCCATCAGTAGCTCTAGGAAGTTTAGCTCCAATATCACCCCTGCAAGGAGATATCTGTCATCTTTCCAGCTTGAAATCCCTTTTTTCAGGAGTCTTCTGATGGTCTGAGGAAGTGACTCAGGGAATACACTAATTTCAATATATTTCTGCTCCCTTGGGCAGAGTGTAGCACTGGGTACAGTTGTCACCAACCCACTTTACCAGAAGAGCGGAGTTGGGAGTATAAGCATTGACTTTAACGTGGACAAAATTGGACAGATACTCTCTGTTCTACATGTGTCATGGGATGAGTTCACAGTAGCTCATGCTTTAAAGACTATAGATCACTGCATGCACATTTTATCTATCATGCTTGCTCACTGCTTGGCTTATAAACATGTGTGAACAAAGGCCTGTGACAAAACATGACAATTTCTTCACAGTCTTGGAATACAAAGTGCATCAATAGCTCTTAATGCATTTGATATAGGTGGATGAAAGTACCAGTTTGTGATTATGGTTAGAGACAACTAGACCTGGCATTATTTATCTATCCCAATAAATCCCTAAAGAACCAAGTCTGGGAGAGTACTTTTATTTATTTATTTTTTTCATGGGAAAATTTCCATGTTTAATGTAAAAGGCTCAAAGCATTGGACTATTTACATGTGGGTTAGAAAAGATGGCAGCGCGCCCAAGGGTCTTCCTGAGAGGCTGTGAGAAGACAGTTCATTTAAACCCCATTAAACAGAGGCATCCCGTCTCCGAGGAGGAGCTCAAAAGAGGCACCATATCCAGGCCCTTGATGCACGAGCATCAGCTTCAGATCAGGTCAGCCACGTTCATGGGCATCTCGTCTATCTGGGTGGAGTAGTACTGTTCTATGTCCCTGAGGATGCGGATGTCATCATTCTTCACAAAATTGATGGCCACACCTTTGCGGCCGTATCGCTCCGATCTCCCGATTATGTGAATGTACAGTTCTCTGTTGTTGGGCAGGTCGTAGTTAATGATGAGGGACACCTGAGGGACATCCAGGCCGCTAGCCCAGACATCTGTAGAAATGAGCACTCGGCTGGCACCTGAGCGGAACTCCTTCAAGATGGACTCGCGCTCCTTCTGGGGCATGTCCCCGTGCATGGATGACACAGTGAAGTTGGCTTCTCTCATCTTCTCTGTCAGCCAGTCAACCTTCCCCTTGGTGTTGCAGAAGATGACAGCCTGGGTGATGGTCAGCGTGTAGTAGAGGTCACACAGAGTGTCAAATTTTCACTCCTCTCTTTCCACCGCCACGAAGAACTGCTTGATGCCTTCCAGAGTCAATTCATCACGCTTCACCAAGATGCGGATAGGGTCGGTCATAAACTTGGTCATCTCCAGGATCTCATGAGGCAATGTGGCACTGATAAGAACCACCTGTGTGGCTGGCGGCAGGAACCTGTACACATCGTAGATCTGCTCCTTGAAACCTCTGTTCAACATTTCATCAGCCTCATCCAAAACCAACATCTTGATAGCCCGTGTCCTTAAACTTCTACGGCGAATCATATCAAAGACCCGTCCCGGGGTGCCTGCCACAACATGTTGCCCATAGTCCAGCTTGCGATGTCCTCCCCAACATTGGTGCCCCCAATGCAGGCGTGGCACTGTACATTCATATAGTCCCCGAGAGCCAGCAAACCCTTCTGAATCTGTATAGCTAACTCTCTTGTTGGATCCAAGATCAAAGCCTGGGTTTCTCGAACCTGGATATCCAAGCACTGGAGGACTGAAATGCTGAAGGTGGCCATCTTGCCGGTGCCAAACTGAGACTGGGCTATGACATCTCTCCCCTTAATTATCTGCTTGAGAGCGCGCTGCTGGATTTCTGAAGGCTTCTCAAAACCGTAGGCGTAGATGCCGCGCAGTAGGTCCTCCCGCAGGCCCACGGTGTGGAACGTGAGGGTCACGTCCACCTCCTAGCTGGTCTCGAACTCCACTTTGGTCATGTCCTCCTCTTTGAGCAGCCGCTTCCGCGCAGAGCCCGACATCGCCAACCTGGCCGTGGCCGCCCTGATTCTGAGTCCACCGAGAGGTGAGGAGCACGACTGGCAGCGGCCTGACCTACAAATTTTTTTTTTTTTTTGTCTGTCACAATAAAGTTTATTATGAAAACAGGCTGTTGTGGGGACAGAGGAAAAGACAGATACATCTGGGTTAGGTGGCTCAGGTGAAGTAGTGTGGCTTCTTCACATTGATGCCATATTCACTGAGGGCAGGGATCAAGTCCTCCATGGTTAGGGTGTACTTGCGGTCCTTGCTCTTGCTCAGGGAGCTGCCAGAGGCTGTGCCCTTCATTTTGCAGCGCTGTAGGGCATCGTTAGCAATATCTGAGATGAATTTCTGGGCAGCTAGTGAGATGAGCCGGACTATGCGTGGGTCTGAAGCTTCAAAGCCAGCACGGTTCAGGTAAAAACCAGTCACTGCATCTGGGATTGTAGGGGTGTAATCCTCCAGCTGCATCAAGAAGTCCACCAGTGGCGTGCTGGACACTACGGGCTTCACTTCTCTGTCGGCTGCGCTCGGCAGGGCGTAAACCCGGTTAGACATTGCCCCTTCACGGGGAGCCGCACCGCCCGCTGCCACCGATGCCGGCCCGCGCCGCTCCGCCCGCTCTGCCCGCTCCCCGGCTCGCGCCGCTACGGGGCCCGTGCCCGTAGCTCCAGCCCCGGGTCCCCCTGCGGTCCCCGCGGGGCTGGCCTTGCTCTCCGCGATTGTGCTGGTGGGCAGCGTGGCCTGCGTTGCCTCGGGGTCCGCGCTAGAGCCGCTGCAACTCATGGGGCTGGTGGGCGAGGCGGCGAAACTGACGAGAATGCTGATCCTTCCTCCAGGAATCCTCAGACTGAGACTGGCTGAGAGCTGTCTCCTCCTGTCTTATATACCTCTCTAGGGCTGGGATTAAAGGCGTGGCCCACTACCACCTGGTTTCTATGGCAAACCAGTCTGGCTACTTGGATTAAAGGTGTGTGATACCACTGGTATGTGAGGCTGACCAGGGTGTTTTTTTTTTTTTTTCTTCAGTTTTTCCTCATTTAATGGAAGATTAAATTCTTTTTTTTAATTTATTTTTTTTATTTTTTATTTTTTTTATTTTATTTTTTTTCTCATGGTTTATTTTTTTTTATATTTAAAAATTTCCATCTCCTTCCCTCCTCCTCCCCCCTCCCTCCCCTCCTCCTCCCCCTTCCCTCCCCTCCTTCTCCCCCTTCCCTCCCCTCCCCTCCACCCATACCTCCCCTCCCTCCCTCTCAAGGCCAAGGAGCCATCAGGGTTCCCCACTCTATGCTAAGACCAAGGTCCTCCCAACTCCCCCCAGGTCCAGGAAGGTGATCGACCAAGCTGAGAAGGCTCCCACAGAGCCCGTCCATGAAGAACAATCAGAGCCCAGAGCCATTGTCCTTTGCTTCTCAGTCAGCCCCCGCTGTTGGCCACACTCAGAGAGACGGGTTTGGTCGCATGATCCATCAGTCCCATTCCAACTGGAGTTGGTGATCTCCCATTAGTTCTGTCCCACCGTTTCCATGAGTGAACGCACCCCTCTCGTTCCTGACTTTCTCCCTCATGTTCTCGCTCCTTTTAATATTTAAAAAATTTCCATCTCCTCCCCTCCTCTTCCCCCTTCCATCCCCTCCCTTCCACCCATACCCCCACTCCTTCCCTCTCCAGGCCAAAGAGCCATCAGGGTTCCCTACACTATGTTAAGTCCAAGGTCCTCCCAGCTCCCCCCAGGTCCAGGAAGGTGCTCAACCAAACTGACAAGGCTCACACAGAGCCCGTCCATACAGTAGAGTCCAAGCTCATCGTCATTGTCCTTGGTTTCTCAGTCAGCCTCCACCATCAGCCACTTTCAGAGAGTCCGGTTTGGTTGCATGTTTCATCAGTCCCATTCCAACTGGTCTTGGTGATCTCCCGTTAATTCTGTCCCACCGTCTCAGTGGGTGAACACAGCCCTCACGGTACTGACTTTCTTTCTCATGTTCCTGGGAGAGTACTTTTGTGTTTCCTTCAAATTCAATATACTTCTAAGGCTCACCAGACTCCATAAAATCTTACTAAAGCCGGGCGGTGGTGGTGCACGCCTTTAATCCCAGCACTCGAGAGGCAGAGGCAGGCGGATCTCTGTGAGTTCGAGATCAGCCTGGTCTACAAGAGCTAGTTCCAGGACAGGCTCCAAAGCCACAGAGAAACCCTGTCTCGAAAAATCAAAAAAAAAAAAAACTTACTAAAATTACAGCAATCATATTTATTATATTTTCAAATAATTATTATGTGTTTTAATTACTTTAATAGAACTTTTGGTTAATTATAATGTAAAAGAAAGGTACAAGACTAAAGACTTGGGTGTCTTGTAAGAAGTGAGAAAGTTTGAAGTGGTACACATCTTTGTCCCCAGCACTTGTAACGCTAGACAAGATGATCTTGAATTTAAGGCCACTGTAGGCTAAATTAAGAATTTGGGGCTATCCTAAGATACTTAGCAAGATTCTGTCTCAAAAAATCAACTAAACAATTAATGCAAAAACCAATGCTTCAATAAATCTGTCCAACTGAGAATGTAGGAAAACACAGAGAAAGCATACAGAGAGAACTCTGAGACTTGTAACAGGAAGGCTTAGGACTTACTGGGCTGAGGGTGAGGATAAGAAACAGAGATGAAGAGAGAGGCTAATTTAGTTAAATATGAAGCAATGTGTAATTAGAAAATGAATTCACCTTGCCTTCTTCCCTTTTCTTTTTTTTTTGTTTTTTGTTTTTTGTTTTTTGTTTTTCGAGTTTCTCTGTGGCTTTGGAGCCTGTCCTGGAACTAGCTCTTGTAGACCAGGCTGGCCTCGAACTCACAGAGATCCGTCTGCCTCTGCCTCTCGAGTGCTGGGATTAAAGGCGTGCGCCACCACCGCCCGGCCTTCTTCCCTTTTCTTAAGCTCTTCTGCAACCCTGCATTGACTGTCCAACCAGAAGCCAGAGGATATGATAGCCTATTGCTGAGTTCACACGGATCAGTTTCAAGAGCTCAGGGGAGGTCTAGACCGGAGTCTGATAGTTTCTTTCCTCACTAGCATGACAAAATACCTGATAGAAGCAATAACGGAAGCAAAATTTTTTTTTTGGCACATGGCTTCAGAAAGCATGGTGGCGGGAGTGGCTCCATCATTGACCAGGAGGACAGGGGGTGGTTCACTGGTGTGGAAGAGGAAGCAGAGAAACTGACTGCAACAAGAAGTGGGCCAAATATTCAGAGATGCACCCTGTTCTGTCTGGTTTTATGTGTCAACTTGATACAAGCTAGAGTCATCAGAGAGGGTTTTATGTGTCAACTTGATACAAGCTAGAGTCATCAGAGAGGAACGAGCCTCAGTGAGGAAATGGCTCCATGAGATCCAGCTGTAAGGCATTTTCTCAATTAGTGATCAGTGGGGGAGGGCGCAGCCCATGGCCGGTGGAGACATCCCTGGGCTGGTAGTCCTGGGTTCTATAAGAAAGTAATCTGAGCAAGGCATAAGGAGCAAGCCAGTAAAAGGTACCCATGGCCTCTGTACCAGACCTGGCCTCCAGGATCCTGCCCTGTTTGAGTTCCTGTCTTGAATTCCATCAATAATGAATAGCAATATGAAAGTGTAAGGCAAATAAACCCTTTCATCCCCAACTTGCTTTTTGGTCATGGTGACTGTTCACAGCAATAGAAACCCTAACTAAGGCACACCCATAGTGACCTACTTCTGCCAGCCGAGCCCCACCTTCTACAGTCTCCATAAAATTCAAAATAGCACCATTTTTCTTTCTGATTAAGGGAAAAATAAATATTCGATGCTGGTGAATTTCTTTCTGATTAAAACTACACAGGCTAGCACACTCACACCCAGAGAAGTTTTCTCTGGCTGGGTGGGAAAAAGCCACAGGCCCACCCAGTGCCATTAATACCAAGTGGCTGGAGATGGACATGCATGCATACACCCAGCCCAGTTTGCTCTGGGCAGGCAAGAAGAAGTCATGGGCTGTCCTTAGATACAATTATGGTGAGCAGATATATGGTGGGGCAAGGGAGGGAGAGACAGAGAGAGGTTCATGTCTTATATAGAGAGATGGACCTGGAGAGGCAAAATCCATAAAGAACAGGTTGATGTGGGATAGTGTGGGAAGTCCTCCTGTATATGTGTTGCTTTTATTGGTTAATAAATAAAGAAACTGCTTTGAGCCTATAGAAGGGCAGAACAGACCTAGGTGGGGGAAAGAAGGTGGAGTCAGAGAGATGCCATGTAGCTGCTGCTGGGAATAGATGAATCAGAACCTTGCCAGTAAGCCAAAGCCACAGCCACAGCCACGTGGTGATACGTGATTAATAGTGATGGGTTAAATTAAGATGTAAGAGCTAGCCAATAAGAAGCTAGGGCTAATAGGCCAAGCAGTGATTTAATTAATACAGTTTCTGTGTGGCTACCGAGGGTCATGTCTGGGTCCACGGCCCTACTGCAGCCATGATCTGTGTCTATGTCCATGTCCCCTGTTACCACTGAGGGCTGTGAGGATTCCTGGGGTTTGGGGTTTCCACATGTGGCACATAGGTACCCAAGGGTCACACCACTTCAAGGGCCATGATGACCTGGGTGGCCTGCACTGCCACCAATAACCATGTTGTCAACCAGGCCCAAGCTGCTGCTGGGAGTCATGTCTGGTTCCATGGGCTTAGTGCAGCCGGGGTCTGTGTTAATATTAATTCATGGCTCCACCAGGGTCGTGTGGATGCCTGGAGACTGGGCCTCTGGGTTGTGTTAAGGCCTGAGGGCCACCCTGCCTCCGGGGTGATACCAATCTGAGTGGCCTATGTTGGCACCTGGAGCCATGGTGCCATCTGGGTTCAAACTGTTTCTCAGGACCATGTCTAGGTCTGTGGTCCTACAGCAGCTGGGGTCTGTGATGATGCCCATGGCCCATGTTGCCAACGAGGGTTACATAGATGCCAGGGTTCTGGGTCACCACATATGGCTATGGTGGGAACTGAGGGTTGTGCCCTGACTTGGGTCATGACACCAGTGACCACGGGCCATGTCTGGGTCCATGGCCCTGCTTCAACCAAGATCTGTGTTGATATCCATGGCTCCTGGTACCATCAAAGACCAGGTGAATGCCTGAGATTCTGATAGCCACCTGGTGTCATGCTGATGTCTGAGGGCCCTCTTACAGCCAGAGCAATGCCAATTTGAATGTTCTGTGCAGTTACCTGAGGCTTGGGATGCCATCTATGATCACATTTGAGTCTGTGATTCTACCACAACTTGGCTCTGTATTGATGTCTATAGCCCATATTGTCATCAAAAGCCACAAAATTTCCTGGCCTCTGGGCTGCCAACTGGTATGTCTGAGGGACATTTGTTGCTGGGACCATGCCAACCTCAGTGACTTGTATTGCCACCTGTGGCCATGGTGTCATCCTAGCCTGAAATGCTGCCAAGGGCTGTGTTTGAGTCCTTGACTGAACTGCAGTAGGGGTCTCTGCCTATGTCCAAGGCTTTGGTTACTACCAAAGGCAATGTAGATGCCCAGGGTCTGGGCTGTCACCTGAGGCCATCTCAATGCTGAGGGTCATACCAACACCAGGGCCATGCAGATTATGGTGGCTTGTGACATATTGATACCTGGGCCTGAGTTGTGGCTGGAGTCCATTTCTGGATCCATGGACCTGCTGCAGCTAGAGTCTGTGGCTTCTGTTGTCATTGGAGCAGCTTGACTGCTGGGGTCTGAACCACCACATGGGGCCAGGTTGGAGCTTCAGGATCATGCTGCTGCTGGTCCCATCTGGATCTGAGAAACTATGATTCCACCCAGGCCACTGTGACATCTGGCCCCAAGCTGCTGTTGCTGCTGACCACCTATGGGTCTATGGTCCTGTACAGCTGGGACCTGTGTGGATGTCTGTTGTTCATGTTAACACAGGGGCCCATGAAAATTATGTGTTGAACCATGTGTGGAAGTATAAGGGCCCTGCTTAGCTGGCCCTACCCCTCACTAGCCTGGAGTGACCCCACCCTCCTACCATGGGAGAGCTGATCTTGAACCTCCCTATCCCTGGGATAATGGACCTTGATGACCTTCACACAGAAAAGCTGGTTCCACTCCCTAATAGAAGGACTGCCCCACCTCACACTTGGAAAGCTTGCCACCCCTCCCCTTGGACCTGGAAGAGCTGACTCTGCTTCTCACCTGAGAGGAGTAGTTCCAGTGGCCTGGACTGATGAACTCAGCTGCCACTCAGGTACATATCCAGGTCTTGGAGTTGGCACGCCCCAACAGCTACCTCATCTACGACCTTCTGGAATGTGTGAAGGGACTACTTCTGTGGAACCATAGCCTTGGGGCAACAGAGGACAGCAGAGGGGAGTTTTGGTGGGGGAGGAGGTGTCAAGTATTAATGGAGTATCAAAGCCAGAGGCCTTGAAGCTGACCAACAATTCATTACACAATGAACATTTGCAGGTAAAGCTGTTTGGATAAAAGCGTGTATTGCAGGATACACTGCAGGTCCCAATGTCACTAAGAGGAATGAAGAGGCAATTGGGAGTGAGAAAGGCAGAGCCGTGAAGTATTTTTCTTTTCTTATTCTTTATTTTTATCTTATCTTAATCCAATTTTAGTTTTTCTTTGAGGGGAGACACTCTAAGAGTGAGGGGCAGATATGGAGGGACTGGGTGATGAGTGGGATTGGGGTGCATGATGTGAAATTCCCAAAGAATCAATAAAAATATAACAAAAAGAAAATGTATTTCACCAGAAACAAAACACCCCAAAATACATGGCCTCCTTTTCAATACTATCATATATATCAGTTTATTTGGTTTGGTATAGTAATATCCACTTTTTAAAACTCTATTAGTGGCTGTCTAGTTTACTAGTAGAATGAACATGTTCAAACCATTTTTCTTGGGGGCTAAAAGATGGTTCAGTGGGTAAATGTGCTAGTTGCTAAGTCTGATGAGTTTGATTCCCCCGCCTCCAGAACCCATGTGATGGAAGAACTGAATTCTGAACATTGTCATGTGACCTGCACATGCATATTTACCAATAAATAAGTAAATGCAAGTAAAACAGAGCAAAACCAAGCCAAACAAAAACCCCTTTATTTCTTAAGGGGAGGAACTACCAGGTGTGGAAAGGGAAAAGGAGGAGAGATAAGTGAGAAAGAGTAGCTGAAGGGATTAATATGATAAAAGCATACTACATCAGTAGAAAAGTTCTGGTAAGACCTTTATGTTTTACAATTAACCCACAGAAATAAAAATGAATAATAAAAATAAACATTTATTTTCTAGTTATAGCATTAAAAATTTAATTGACTGAAGTTCACTTTGTGTGTGTCTTAGTTAGGGTTTTTTATTGCCGTGAGGAGACACCATGACCATGGCAATTACAAAGAAATTAATTAATTGAGGTGGTGGCTTACAGTTTCAGAGGTTCACATCATTATCATCATGGCTGGAGTATGGCAGCATTCAGGCAGATGTGGTGCTGGCTACATCTTGACCAGAATGCAGCAGGAAGTAGACTGACTCTCACACTTCTGAAGCTTGACAGTGGGACAGTGGTCCTGTTAATGTCACTCCAGGACAGCATGATTTACAGCATCGGGGTGTGGGGGGATGACTGAGATAGTGACTTCAGAGATAACTTCAACAGTGTGTGTTTGCTCTTACACCTGCAAACATCCCTGTAGATCATTAAAGGAAATGAGGGAAGGTCTAGCTCTGTGTGAGGAATCGTGTCAGTGTGAGCTCAGCAGTCAGGGGGATTGGAGCTGTCCTGAGACTCCAGAAATTCTCAAATGTCCTTTGTGGTTTTCTCTTTGGCACTTACTATTTTTCTACAGGAAATATATCTAGTTCTATTTGACCTTGTCAAATTGACCCATAAAAACAGAATCCCTTGTATTCATTCTAGGATTCAGCTTGTTACAATTTTGCTAAGGAGTTATTATGTATTATGTTGTTTTGTAGAAATCTGAAAATAGTTAATTTATCTTGGGGTGTTTATGTGTGTATGGGCACACTTGTGTTAGGTGCACATTCAACCACGTGCGAGTGTACATGGAGGCCAGAGGTTAAAGTTTGATGTTTTTTTTTTGCCACTCTCCACCTTATTTTTTTTAAAAGTGTCTGTTCACTTTTTTTAAAAAAATTAATTTACACATTTTATGCGTCAGTGTTCTATCTGCATGTATGCTTACCTGCCAGCAGAGGGCATCAGACCCCATTATATTTGGCTGTAAACTGCCATGTGGTTGCTGTGAATTGAACTCATGACCTCTGGAAGAAGTTTGTGTTCTTAACCATGTAGCCATATCTCCAGCGCTCACGTTATTTTCTAAGAGAAGCTTTGTCGTTGAACCCAGAGCCTCACTGATTTGTCAGCCATTCCCAGGGATCCTCTCAATAATACCTCCTGAGTTCTGGGATTACAGCAGCATGTAGCTACACCCAGCTCTTTTACATGAGTTTTGAGGATCCAAATGCAGACCCTCCTGCATGTGAAGCACTTTAATCACCCTGTCCTGGAAATTCCCTAAATAAACTGCCTTTTCTTTTCTTTCTTTCTTTTTTTCTTTTCTTTTCTTTTTTCTTTTTTTTTTTTTGAGACAGGGTTTCTCTGTAGCTTTGGAGCCTGTCCTTGAACTCTCTCTGTAGGCCAGGCTGACCTCAAACTCACAGAGATCTGCCTTAAATGTGTGCTCCACTACCACCTGGCTTAATAAAGTACCTTTTCTTTCTCATTAGTTGATCAGTCACTCACATTTGTAACCAGATCCTTAGATCACATTCATTTATAACCAGATCCTTAGATCACTCCCAGTTTGGTGCATTAGAGTCCTGCAAACATGAGAAACATCATCTTTAATCATCCAAAGATAAGGTTTTGAAGTGTGACTCACCTATAGAAGATGATAATTTTATATATTCTGCATGATTAGCAAAGCAACTTGTGTATTGTTGGAAGATGCACTCTATTTGTTCATGGTGTTACCATGTTTGAAAATGAGAATGATGAATAGTTATTAATATTTTGAAAAGGTTTTTCCATGTTATCAACAGGAGAATATATTGATGGTATATTGGAGTTCCACCTTAGTTATCTAGAGACCTCTGAATTAACTTCCCTTTTCTGGGAATATCATCCATGCGATTAGGACAGGTAGCTGAATCTCACCTTTTCTGAGCCACATTGGAGGAAGATGGCCACATTATTTTCTATATTGTTCTTTCCCTTTGATTTATATGAAGGCCAAGTATTTGATCACTACATTTCAGATTATACTGAATTAAACTTGCAGTTTGTTATCTTAATCATATAAGAATTTTTGTGACTTAAATGATAACAATCCTGCTAGTTACTGTCATCTGAATAAGACTTTGGTAAGAGTATCCTTAGGAACAGTCTACTTTAATTAAATATGAATGTAGAATAAAAATCCATTCCCAGCACAGTTTTTTAAAAAATTAAGGATGGAGTACTGGACAAGATGGAAAATTTCTGCAGTCTCATTACTTAGAAAATGGGGGAGGAAGATGGAGAGTTCAAAGCTAGCCTGGCTACTTATGAGACCATGCCTCAAGAAACAAAACAAAACAAAAAAGACATAAGGGTAAGTAAATAGTGTGCAGTGTGGTAACCTCTGATCATTACTAGATTAAACTTCAGAAACTAATATTTACATCACCCATGCCGATATTATATACTCATATCCTCATTCATATTTATGTGATGTGAGTTACATGACCGAGACTGTGAAGATACAGTCATATGTTAGTCCAGGTCTTATGCTCACAGGCTTGCAAGGCTAGTAGATAGAAAAAAATTATCATACAGTAATCTACAGTCTTTGAAGCATGAGCTACTGTGATCACAGCCTGTGGCATAGGCAGGACAGATAGCATTAGTCTGATTTTGCTGTGTTAAAGTCAATGCTTAGACTTTCCCAGAGATGCTGCTGGTCAGTAGACTGTGAGACCTGAACCCAGAGTCTTGTGCTGCATGTTCGTCATGGGAGCAGAAATGTAAAGAAATCAGTTGCCCCCTCAGACTATCAGAAGGCTCTTGGAAAAGAATTTCAAGCTGGAAAGATGACAGGCAGCTCCTGCAGGGGTGATATTGGAACTGGATTTTCTAGTGCTTCTGACTGGGGACCATAGTGTCCCCACAGTGTCTGCAGTGGGAGGTCTTACATGGGGGATGAGGAGGCACTGTGACAGAAGAGTCTCCTCAGAGCAGCCTTCATGTCCCGGTTCCGCAGGCTGTATATGAAGGGGTTCAGCATTGGGGTCACTGCCGTATACATTACAGTTATTAATGCGTGTTTCAGACTGTAACTGTTCAGGGGACGGAAATACATGCCCATGACTGTCCCGTAATACAAAGATACCACTGTCAGATGAGAGCCACAGGTAGACAAGGCCTTGAGGAAGCCCTTGGTGGATGGAACACTTAAAACTGTGGAAAAGACCCGGACATAGGAGACGACAATGCACAGCAGTGGCACAGAGAAAACCCCCACCCCAAGGTACATCATCTTCACATTGAAATGGATGTCAGAACAGGACAGCTGGAGCAAAGGAGTAATGTCACAGTAGAAGTTGGCCACATCCTTGTTGCCACAGAAGGACAAGCTAGCTGTGAGTATGGTGTGGACCAGTGAATTGGCATTTCCAATCACCCAGGACCCAGAAACCAGCAGAATACAAGGCCGTGGACTCATGATGGTTGCATAATGAAGTGGGCGGCTGATGGCCACAGCTCGGTCATATGCCATTGCAGCTAGTATATAGCTGTCAGTGTTTCCTAATGCTATCATGAAATACATCTGTGCCAGGCATCCCCCAAAGGAGATGGCTTTGCTGCCCAGCATATGGTTGGCCAACATCTTGGGGATAGTTACAGAGGAGAAGAAGATGTCAACAAGGGAGAGGTTGGCAAGGAAGAAATACATGGGGTTATGAAGGCGACTGTCAGAATGTATGGCTAGGATGATGAGCATGTTTCCAATCACTGTGATGGGGTAAATGAACAGGAAGAGGATGAAAAAGAAATCTTCCTGCTCCCGCTGCCTGGTAACTCCCAGGAGAGTGAAATCTGTGGTAAAAGACTCGTTTTCTTCTCTCATTGCTCCTTCAAGATGAAATCAGACACAAACCCAGAGCCATTATTACAGTTATTATCTATATGTTACCATTCCCCATATCCATGTTCTCTCTATATGTCTCTGAGTCCATGAAATTCAGAAACACGAAAATTGGGGAAATCCTTGTTGGTCCATGGCAAAGATGGTCATTTACTCCTGAACACTCACATGTAACTAGTGAGTGGGCAACTCTGAGTCACATTTTCTCCATCAACATCTTTACACACCCATCTAAGATTTGATCACTTCATAATTAAAATGTGTCTTCCATTGCCTAGTGCACAGCTGGGGGGAAATTAAACATTAATTGCTCATTTAGTATGTAAGTCAGTTTTTCCTTTTGTCAAGAGTTTAGAATTACAAATTTATTATACATATAAGGACAGGCAGCCTTTTGGGGCTGTTAACAAAGTACTTCAGTGCAAGCAGCCTGTCAGTATAAGGGCTAAACTTGAAATGTGTAGTTGCACCGACCGAGCACTCAGCCACCCTACCATCCAGAAGATAACAGTGTCTATAGTGGCACTTGAGGACTTTAACCATGACATTCACTGGAATTAGCCCAGTGAGTGTTCTCAGAAACCCCATGGACAACGTAGATTTCATAGGCTTTATCTGGGTGACAAATCCTCAAGTATGCACTGCCATGCCTCTCTACAGTCTTCTTTCCTGCTCCTATATAAATATGCCCCATCATAGTTACACCTGATGCTTACTAATCTCTTCGATCTGTTTACAGAGATTTTTTTTCAGTTTTTTTTGCCACATTTTCATGCTCAGGCATCTTGCCCACATGACTGGCTAAACCTCATTTACTATATATCCAGCCTAAGAAGAAATAGCCACAATTTTTGGAGAAACAAGACATATAAATTAATTCAGTTTGTGAAGCTTTTGTGCGTGAGCTCTTTCACTGGACCTGAAACTTGTTGACTGGGCTAGGATGGTGGCCGGTGAACTGACACGATCTGCTTGTCTCTGTGCACAAATACTGGAGTTACAGGTATGCACAATCACTCCCAGCTTTCTGTGTGGGTGCTGGGGATCTAAAATCAGGTCCTCATGCTTTCATTGTTCATAGGGTACAACAATCAATTCATAACCCATGTTTCTTTAGCCATATAGATTCCTTGCAAGTGCTTCATTTATCTTCCCTTGAATGTACATTTGTTATTGTTGATTGTTCATGTAAAACAGTTACCGCACAGCTCAGCCTTTCTAAGTTCTCTCTCAGTGCCTTAGTAGATTAGACAATCATGCTTTTCTCCCTGAAATGCTACACTATTTCCCTAACTGCTTAGCTAGCCTCTTCCTTTCTCCCTTATCTTGCACTTTTAACCATACCAATTATGACTGGACTACTAATTGCTCAGCGAAATCTGTGCTAGTCTGGTCTTTTGGCTCAACAAATTTAACCGCATTTCTCAGTCTCCCTTGCAGGGAGGTGCAGCTATGTAACTGAGGTCTAGTCACCCAATTTTGTGTTAAAGTTGTGAGCTTCCTTCACACGCTATTCTGACTGGAAATGCTGAAGAAATTGAATGCAATGATGGGGTCCAGTTGTGGGATGAACCTATGTCAATAGTTTCCCTCAACCCCAAACAAAAACATTCACTTGTACTTTTATCTTGTGGAAAATAGTCTTTTATTCTTGTTAAGTCATTGACAGTTTATGGTCAGTTTGCTTCAGTAGTTGAGACATATGTAGTTCACTAATTTTTATAATGTGACTTCTATTAAAATTAATCAAATATGTGACTAATTAAATCACTATTTCTCAGTATTTCTTACATGAATTATGTAGTAGACACAGAGATGTAAGTTTTATCATCCTTTTCATAGCTAATGACAATATTGCTGCTTCACTTTGGTACCCTAAAAATGGTTTCTCTTGGTCTCTTAAGATAACCTCCCTCAACTGGGAAGTGGTGGTACATGCCTTTAATCACAGTACTCGAGAGGCAGAGACAGGTGCATCTCTGTGAGTTCGAGACCAGCCTGGTCTTTAAGATCTAGTTCTAGGACAGCTAGGGCTGATACACAGAGAAGCTCTGTCTCGAAAAACCAAAATAATAATAATAAAAACATACCCTCCCTCTTCTTCATACAGATTCATGATATATCATGTTTCAGACAGTAAACCCAGAAAGTTGAGACTGTGGGTAGCTCCTGCAGTATGGGAGGGAGTAAGACTTCAGAAGTGAGGCTTGAGAACAATATAACAAACTGAGGTGATGTTGGCCTGTCTCATTTCCATGAAAATACACAGAAGTTATAGGCTATTATAGAAACAAAAAGTGCCTTAAAATGTACGGCATAATTTGAAAAAAGCACAGGGGAATACCTTAATGTGAGAACCCGAAGCGTGATCAGAACAAAACTGTAAGTTGTTTTCTGTGCAGCATTGGACCCTCAGAATGCCAATCAGGGATATATAGCTGGGATGTGGTCTTTATGGCTTTAGGTTTAAAAGGCATGTCCAGAGATCCAGTGAAGCACAGGAATTCATTGTGTCTTCCTTAAACAGTTGAAGCAATTCCCTAAGAATGTAAAGAGAACAGAAAGAATTTTTCCATGAAGGCATGAGTTCAGGAAGAAGAGATCAAAGGACAGAACTCCCAGAAAACGATGATTGTTTCCCAAGAGGACCCAAGGGAAACTCTTGGACTGTAAGAGATTTCAGTCATATTTTTTTGTTTGTTGGTTTGGTCTAAACTAATTAAAAATCTTGTTCTTATACTTCTATAAAAGTATGTTAGAAAATACAATTTCAAGAAAGATTCCTCCATCAAAGTAATCATGGAGAATGTTCAGGAATTCAGGTTATCTCAACAAAAAGACATTTAAAACTAGTTGAAGAATTAATAATTTAATTCAGGTTTAAAAGGAAAATGGAAAGATGGAGAGAGTGAATGCGGAGCCCTAGTGTGAAAACATTTGCTCTCTCTACGCAGTCACTGAATTCAGTTCAATTACGATATAAACGGACATAGAAGGGCGTTCTGAAAATATGGAATTAGAAAACCGATACAGAACTGAGTTAGGACAATAGAGAGCCAAGAAAAAAAATTGGAACATATATCTGTATAATGGATTTTTATCAAATTATTTTCTGATTGTTCTATATAATGGCTTTTATCAAATTATTCTGATTGTTCTGATATTTTAAACACCATTTTTTTAAAAATTGTTTTTACTGAGCTATATATTTTTCTCCACTCCCCTCCCTTCCTCTACCCTTCCCTTCTACCTTCTCTCATGATCCCCATGCTCCCCATGCTCCCAATTTACTCAGGAGATCTTGTCTTCTACTTTCCATGTAGATTAGATCCATGTATATCTCTCTTAGGGTCTTCTCTGTTGTCTAGGTTCTCTGGGATTGTGAATTGTAGGCTGTTTTTTCTTTGCTTTATATCTAAAAGCCACTTATAAATGAGTGCATATGATATTTGCCTTTCTGGGACTGGACTGGGTTACCTCAATATATTTTCTAGATCTACCCATTTTTAAACACCTTTCTTCTTTCTTTCTTTCTTTCTTTCTTTCTTTCTTTCTTTCTTTCTTTCTTTCTAGACAGGGTTTTTCTGTAGCTTTGGAGTCTGTTCTGAAACTTGCTCTTGTTGACCAGGCTGGCTTTGAACTCATAGAGATTCACCTGCCTCTGCCTCCCAAGTGCTGGAATTAAAGGCATGGGCAACCACCACCCAGCATAACCATTCTTATAACAAAGATTGCATTTGAAATAAAGTCCCTGCCAATTTAGGAATGATTAACTTCAGAGCCGGACCATGAAGCTAGTGCCTCATGACAATATTTTGGGGCAGTAAGAGACAAAGGAAGTATTCTTTGTAGAGAGGTGAAGGGTTTATTCACAATTGGAGAATGAGTGGAGACATAGAACTGGCTTAGAGCACATTGGAAAACAACTGCTTGGCAAACCAAGCTTAGATGAATGCATACTTTCTCTGCTCATTTCTCAATGTTCTGTCAGAATCTGGACCCTTGATAAAGAATGGCCTTGGAGTGCAGTTCTTCATGCTCTACCATATGTAGATTAAGGAAGTGCTTTGCTTCTGTATACTTTTGCTTTGTTTCTATGTACTTCTTTTTATTTATTATTATTATTATTATTTTGTTTTTCGAGACAGGGTTTCTCTGTAGCTTTGGAGCCTGTCCTGGAACTAGCTCTTGTAGGCCAGGCTGGCCTTATTACTGTTATTTATTGAGACATTGTTTCATGCAGGGTTAGGTAAAAGTTTCTCATGATCATGTACATGGGTAAAGGGAGGTTTCAGAGTTGAGGTAATGCTTTTTAGTCTGTATAAAAAGCCATGAAAATAAAGCTTGTTATGCAGTTGTTTATACTCTGCATCTCTTGTGTCACGATTTGCATGGGATCCTTACCCAGGGACCCCAATGCACTAGACACTGACAATCCTGGGCCTTGTATCATTCCAAGTGAGACAGGGCCAATGGGAGAAAGATAGGGCAAAAAGAAGAAAAATAGCTTGGATTATCTTTTGTAACATTATTTAGTTGCTCAGAGTTCCTCCCCAGGTTATTACTTTCCTGTAAATCTAGACTTCAACTCACAATTCATGCTGATCTCCAGTTTATCTCCACTTTGTTGCACTTCAGAAACAGTCTGGATACAACATCTTCACATCTCCCTTCCAAACAATGGGAAGAGTGTGCCCTGTTCACAAAGATCCCATCCCTAGACAACATCCCTTTCCTCCCTCCCACCTTCCAACTGGAGAAATCACATGAACTAGGGACTATCCTCTTGATACCTGATTTTATTTGGACCATACACACTCTTCAGCAGAAGTCCCATTGTCAACGGAAGTCCACCCAAAACTGTGTCACCCTCCTCTTGACTCACCATGACACCCATCTGAGCACTGTCCCAGAGGCTTGGATGTTACTTCCCTCTTCATTGATAATCCCAAATCTATGAAAAGAGCATTTCTCAACACTCTGGTACATATCATTTCCATGTGTCTACATCTGTCTTATTTCTCACAACAATGAGTACATCTTCATGTCAGGTCAGCCTTTGTCTGTTCTTGTACATTTTCTCAGATACTTTTCTCCATCCTTAATCCTCAGTCCTCCATCCATGCCCAGACCTCTCTAATCTTTGCAGCTCAACAGCAGTTCTTTCCTGGGACTGGCAAGTGCACTGCTGTCCCTCCAAACCCTCAGATTTCTGATCTGCTCTAGCTGCACTTTTTCTCATGTCTATTCTCCCTTTCTGAACCAACCTATTTCATAGAGAGATCTATTCACAGAACTGGAGAAATATATCTGTACTCTACAGATGAGATGTGTTACTCTCAAACCGTTGGCTCATTCAACATAAAAATTATTACTGTGGATTGATCTTCAATGACAAAATGTTTGATCCCTAGATGGTAGTGACAGACAAAATATGTTATGCATCTTCATCTGGGGAAGAGGATATAGCACAGGTCAGGGAACAGGAATACAGCAGCCTAGATTCTACAGTAGGTTTGGTAGTGTGTGTGATTTTGGCCCCATGAAAGGGCAGCTTATCATTAGATATTAGAAACTGTGGATGCGGATTCTGCTCCCATTTCTGCAGACAGAAGTATCCAGTCCTTTTTAAATACAAACATTGATCTTTTTGTGATGTGATTATGGAAGTGGCAACATGTGATTGGTATCAGTTACAAAGATAAAAAATAATGCTTAAGAATATGAGGAAAGTTGGTGTCAGAGGGGAGGTTGTTATAATCAACGGGGAAAGTAGTGAGACAGGAGACAGGATCTCTTGTGTGGAAACTTCAGAATGGAGATGGGCAGAGCAGGGAAGTAGACTGCTTTCTACAGGGAGGTGTTGTTTTCATGGGGAAAGACCAACAGCCTTCTAGCTCAAGGAAAAGGAGTCTGGATACTCACAGGGGAAAGCTCCAGGCTAGTCAGAGTTCAAAGCTTGCCCGAAGGAGGTCAGAGTCCTAGACATTGATGACTGCTACATACCCCTTCCCTAGAAAGTGTGCTCTGAGATCGCAGTGTCACACAAATCCAAGTTATTCACTGAAGGCTCAAAGACCAGGTCCAAGATGAGCTACTCAGATTTCCCTAGTAGTCAACCGCTAAGTGTTTTGACAATGAAATGTCAGAACTCTGTGAAGGCCCACTGCTAGGCACCCTGATGTGAGGGAGCAGAAGGTTCTTTGCAGCTCTTCCCTGAAAACCATGATGGGCTTGTGTGAGTGCCTATGCTCATGCCATACAGCACAGACAACATTGCTTTAAGGGACAGATAGTGTGTAGGACTACGGGAAACAAACTACTAATGCTGCTGCTTCTTGGTCCCGTGAGTGTGGATATAAAGCCCAGGAAAAGTGTGCTCAGACGGGATTCTCTCATGCTGCCTTTTGCCCATCAGATCTCGAGAATGCTGATTCTAGGGTGAGGCTGATATCTGTGTCCCAATTTTGCCGCTGCCACTCAGTGCCTCTGGCACTTCATTTCATCTGATGAAGGACCTCCGATTAAAAAGTCATAATTCGACTTACCTTGTGGGAGCTTTTTGAGGGTAAAAGGAGAGGATGACGGTGATGCAGTCATTGGTGCTCTGTTGCTTTAAGCCACAGTAACAGACATGTTTTTCAGAGTCCCCTGCCCTACCGGATCAGATGTTTTAACGTGTCCTGGCAGTAGACCTAGCACCCGCTAGCATTCCTTTAGAGGGACGGGCATGCTGTAGAGAAGCATGTTAGTGCTGTGTTTGAGATGGACTCCCGTGTCTGGTCCGTGAGTAGAAGGAAGACAAAATGCTGTCCTGAATAGAGCCAGAGGAGGAGGGATCTTTCAAATGGCAGCTGCATATCTTAGCGGAGAGAGATTGGAACTCACCAAAAGGCTATAAAGTCTTTTGAAACATCACTCTCCCAGGTCTTCATTCAAGTCTTAGTAATTGTTGAGACTCATGAAAACGCTGCCTGTGCCCTTAGGGGACACAGTGCCTCTCAAGAGTGATTTGGAATTTCCTGGAGAGAGTGTCTCCAAGGTTTAAACTCTGGGCTGACCTATTCCATCCTCTCTGTTGGGATTTCTCTACTTCTGCTGTTCAGACTCTATTAGGAACTAACACTTGGGAGTTGCAAGGCCCCTGGTATAATTGAGATCTGGTATTTCTGCAAGCCTATACATAGGTCTACTTTCTGTTTAGAGTCTCAAAGAAAGAGAATCACAGTTCATCTTCTCACTAGGATTGACCAGAGAAGCATCAGAGTGCAGTCATGCTTTCTTTGATGTAGCATGCTGATGGCAGCTCTCTAGATTTTCTAGATTCTGAGAGATGGGAAGAGTTTATAGAATCTAGACTATTATATACATATGTCACCCTTTTAGTAACCCTAATGATGGCTGTTGTCCCGTGATTTTGTACCTCCTGTATCAGAACGTGTGGTCAGTGCTGGCTCATCATTGGTGACTTTGATGCATATAGCTGCCTTGGGTCAACGTTTGCTTATGGAAACAGTAATAAGAATAATAACATCCTAATGAAGTTGAAATAATTGAATGAATTGTTTGTAATTTTTAAAATAGTATGTATTTTAAATTATATGTATTCTAAAATACTTCATGGTATTTAGTTCACACTTAGGATGTATTAACTTATTTTACTACTTCATGTTTTTTAGAGATGAGGACTGCACCCAAGGTGAGGTCTTGTACTTGCTGTAGAAGGACTCTAACATTGAGCCAAATTCTCAACTCCCTAATTATTACATTATTACTACATAAATCTGTATATCATATACTAAGAATTCACCTACTTTTTCCTAATGGTTATGTGACTGTTCTCTACATACTATATCAAACTGTATATATAATCATTGAAACACTTTGAATGGTATTTTCCTATAGATATATACATATAGATAAATAAGAGATCACACCATGCTGGTGGCTCCGCTATTGACTGTTTAATATCTAGACTGTGTTCCCACGTCTGGTGCATGGACACTCACAGATACTATGGTATCCAATGATAAGTGTTTCTTTCTTGGTAAACACATTTAGGGGTTTTGGCATCCTTCTCAGAGTCTCCTATGAATTTTATCTATGGAATACTCATGGAAGGAAATAAATTATCTAGTGTCAAAGAGGAAAATGATGTTTTAATCTTCTAATACTTATCAGTGTTTTCTGTGGGCACAGAACATGGGCTTTACTGGCTTATGCACAGAATCTTGGCCATCTTTTCCTCCCAAAATAGAAAAATAAATCTTGGGAGCTTTCCTTCAGGTCAAGGAGACTAAATGTAATCTAAGAAAATCCAGCTTGGCTATTTTCTTTGTCATTGAATGCTTTTTAGAAACAGGAATGGTTTATGGAACATTTTGACAGAAACAGAGAGTTGCAATAATACGTTAAGTATCTAGAAGCAAAACAGAAATGCAATTGAAGAGAGATGAAAGTAGTTTGGACTTATTGTTTCACTGGTGTGAAGGTGTTAGAATGGCAATGTGAGTGTCAAGATGAAGCTGAATATCTCCTTCCTAGCCAACAACTGTCAGAAACTCATTGAAATGGATGATGAAGGAAGTTTTGTTCATCCTATGAGTAGCACATGGCTACAGAGGTAGCTGCGGCTGATGTGGGGTGATGATGGAGGAGTGTCTATGTGTTAGTTTCATTGGTTAATAAAGAAACTGCCTCGGCCCTTTAATAGGACAGAAAATTAGGTAGGCGGAGTAAACAGAACAGAATGCTGGGTAGAAGGAAGTGGGGCAGACGCTTCAGGCAGTCGCCATATGCAGTCGCCATGCTTCTCTTCTCCGAGATGGACGCAGGTTAAGATCTCTCCTGGTAAGTGACCACCTCGTGGTGCTACACGGATTACTAAATATGGGTTAATTAGCCAATAAGAGGCTGAAACTAATGGGCCAGGCAGTGTTTAAAAGAATACAGTTTCGGTGTAATCATTTCGGGTGTAAAGCTAGCCGGGTGGTGGGACGCAGCCCCACCGCAGCTCCATCTACAGGGTGAAGAGTGGAAGGTTATGTGGTCTGAATCAATGGTGAGAATGGCAAGCAAGGTTCTCCCATTTCTACATCTGAGTCCAGTCAAAACTGTCTAACAATAGCAAATAAATGATCAGATTTTGAGAAAAATGAAATCAATCTGGAAACAGCAGATAGAATTTAATAAGAAGCATAGAAACACCTTTCAACAGAAATTTAGTCAGAATTTACACTACACAATACAAATGAATAGACAAGATAGAATTCAAAAGTGTTTCTGAAAAAAAAAATACTAAGAAACAGACACTCATGCCAGCAATCAGTGCTCTGGGTGATGACAGACTATGTCTCTTGCAATCTGTTCCTGACTCTTTTCTGAATTGACATAGACTGTTGAATTAAATCTACTATGCAACGTCTCTCTGTAACTGTCGCTGCTTTCTCATTTGCAATAAAAATTAAAAGTTAGAGCCAGGCAGTGGTGGCAAATGCCTTTAATCCCAGCACTTGGGAGGCAGAGGCAGGTGAATTCCTGTGAGTTCGAGGCCAGCCTGGTCTACAAGAGCTAGTTCCAGATAGCTAGGACGGTTACACAGAGAAACCCTGTCTCAAAAAACCAAAATAAATAAATAAATAAAAATAAAAAATAAAAATTTAAAAGTTAGTAAAGCACTGTGTAGTCTATCTCTGAGGTCTTTACTACACCTTTCTGTTTGTTAAATATATCTTTTAAAGTCTGATTAGATCTTTCAATGGGGAGATGTGGTGACTTCAGAAGCTGCCATGCGATCTCTTGCCATGTGTTGGATGCCAAATGTTGCTTTTATCTAAGTTGTTCTACTTACCATTAAAGACTTGGGAGTCATATATTGGGATGAAAACCTACTAGATCAGAGAAGCTGAGAGCAACCAGCTAACCTTCATTTTTGCCTAGAAACCCAGCAAGAGAACATCTCTCCACACTATCCCAAACCAAAAAGGTCCACAAGTCTCTAGTTCCCTCCCTATCCCTTCCTGTACATCAGTCCTAACTGGTCCTCCACACTCTCTATGGCTAACTCTTGTCAACTAGTGGCTGGCTCTGCCTCGGTCTAAGGTTAATATTATTATTAGTGCAGTCTCAGAATTTCACGTGTGATCAAATATCCCGCAACAGGAATGGGCCTCATGTCCAGTCAGAAAGATGTCGGCTACCCTGGCAACAGATCTGCTGCCATTGCACCAGTAGGTGCATCTCGCCTTGCTAGTTATTAATGTCACATGCAGGTCCCACAGTTGAATGAGACCGTTGATGACAATTCTTCTGCAAAAAGTAGGTTCTGCTCCACACAAGGGTTAATTAGTAGAAAAAAATCTTCCACTCATCTGCATCTTGATTTCTCTGATTCTTGTGACCAGAGGTATCCATATTATCTTTTGAAACAAGATTTCTTACTGTCTTGGAACTTTTCAAGTAGGTTAGGCTTACTGGCCAACAATCTCCAGCATGTGTGACTGCACTTGGCTTTTAAGAAATGTAGGTTTTGGGGGATGAACTCAGCAGGTCTTTCTGATTGCTTGGTCAGCACTTTGTTGACTGAACAATCTCGCTACCCAGGAAAAACACATCCTATTTCTCATGTTACATGAAGAAAATTTAAGTTATTGCTTTGTTTTTGGTTAAAGAAAATGCTAGAGTAACCAAAACTGGTCTGTCTGGGCAATGACAACAGTTAACAGATGAACCATTTATTGCATTACCATGCGGAACCAGAACTGAGCAAGTGATGGATAGGACCGTGTCTTGATTAGGGTTGCTAAGTTGCATAAACTCTTGTTTCTTCACCCCATTTCTTCCTCTTTTTAAACTTAAAGCTCATATCAGTACCTCTGAGCTTGGGGGTCACTGAGTCACCCTATTTGTCCATTGTCCTATACACTGATAAGTTTTTCCATAGCTCATATTTTTCTTGTTTGACTGTTTTGAGACTGGGTCTCTTTATGCCAGCCTGTCTGTCCTGGAACTTCATATGCAGATGAGGCTGACTTTGAACTCATTGAGATCTGCCTACCTTGGCCTCTCAAGTGCTGGGATTAAAGGTGTATGCTACCTTGCCCAGCCCATTGGTCATGTCTTTAATTGGGATCTGGGTGACTGGGCCTGGCTTGTTGGGGCTGCTATAGACTGAGCTTCTGCCCTTAAGCTCCATCTACTCAGCCAGAAATGAAACTTTAAAATGGGATGATGATAGCAGGGTGTTTGGAAATTTGTGTATGACAGGGTTAAGCTCCTTCTTGGAGGACTGGTTCAAAATTAACACCAGGGCCTGGCAGTGGTGGTGCACATTATTATTTTCAGCACTTAGGAAGCAGAGGCAGGTGAATCTCTGTGAGTTCAAGGCCAGCCTGGTCTGCAGAGTGAGTTTCAGGACAAGCTCCAAAGCTACACAGAGAAACCCTGTCTTGAACCAACCCCCCAAAATAGTAACATAAAATACAGTGACAAGATTATTCTAAAGATCATCAGAGGTCCCCCATGATAAATTGCAGTAAGAGGCACAGTCCTGGGGTATCTGGTGGCTGTGGCATTTATTAGCCATGAAGACAACAACAATATGAAGTTTCAGTATCAGTGGGTTCTTATTGATGTCCTGAGAATTAGTGCAGGGAAATGACACACTGATAGTTACCAATGTTGAAGTCATAATCTATGAGAACACAGGGAAAAAAACCAGTAATCCCCGAAGGCACATGGAGGGTCATTCATTCCTCTGTAGAGACAAATGGGCTGACAGTCTGGGCTGGATCTGACTGTGAGGCCCTAAGTTTGCAACACATTTCAGTGCTCAGTCATTCCAATGTCATGGTTAGAGAATGGAACTGGAAAGGACATGGGACTCTGTGATAAGGGATCGGATCCTTCGGCACTGGAGTACAGCACTGGTAAATTTCTAGTCTTCAACTTACCTTGGTAGCTCTGCAACTTCTTTGCTGTCTTGGGCCTATTCTCAATGTGGGAGAGAATCATTGTGCTTTGAAGAAAAGCCTTTAGTCAATGCTCACAGTTGTGGTGATTCGATGGACACCCTCCCAACTCCTTCATGCTTCTGGTCCATTGAGATGGAGAGATGAGTGATGTGGGAGAGTCTTTTGTTTGTGTTGATTTCATTCATTAATAAAGAAACTGCCTTGGTCCATTTAATAGGCCAGCCCTTAGGTGGGTGGAGTAGACAGAACAGGAAGAAGGAAGTGAGGTAGATGCCTCAGGCAGATACCATGCCTCGCCCCTCTGAGAGAGATGCCATGAAGCCAGCCACCAGGTCAGACATGCTGAATCCTTCCCGGTAAGATACCACCTTGTGGTACTACACACGTCACTAAATATGGGTTAAAGAAAGATGTGAGAATTATCCAATAAGAGGTTGATAATGGGCCAGGCAGTGTTTAAAAGAATACAGTTTGTGTGTTATTATTTTGGGGCATAAGCTAGCCAGGCTGCCAGGAGCCGGGCGGGATGAGGCTGCAGCTCATCACTACAGATGAGGCTTCTTTGAGAGGAAATACCATGCTGTACACACCAAAAGATCCTGGGGTGTCTTTACTGGACATCAGCAGGAACATGTTATGAGTGATTTCTTCCGTGGGTTGTTGGATCATTATTGTTGTTGGGGAACAAAGCCAGAAATCCTAGATTAGCATCTTGCATAGGTTTATATATACATTTGTCCAGGAATACACAAAAGCCATGTTTTGGCCTTTGTAGTACATCGTATTGGAAGACACATGGTTTGTTTAAATGTAGGCATGGCATTTTGATCATTTGGAAAGGGTGACTTACACAGAAATATGTATAGATAGATGGCACTTTTCTATCATTGTTAATAAGTAACTTTCAAAAATTGCTGTCACATTTCACCAGTATTGCTTTTTAAAATTTATTTTTTAAAATAAAATTTATTATTTAAAATTTTAAATTTATTTAAAATTTATTAGTTTAATTCTATCCTAAGGATAAACATTCTTTCTTGGTTTGTCTTTCCTTTTCTTTCCTCCCCTCGCCCTCCCCTCATTCATCAACATATACCAGTGAGATATGCTTATCTTCAATTTTTTACTTAGTTATGATGCATTAGTACCATTATTCTGTTGTTCTATTATCCAAGACATAACCAATAAAAACCATTCAAAATAACGTCTTTGTCTCTTGGTATGTTCCCACCAATCTCGGGATCTTACTCTCTGACCTGTTTACAGAAGAAGCTTGTGTTTTACTTTAAGGAGGGTGTGTCCAAAGGAGATTTTATTTAGTTAGATGAGGTAGCATTCTCTAGTTCAGTCTAAGAAACAGAGAGTTAATGAGTTTTCTTGGAAGACGTCCAATGCTACTGGACCACATCTTTCTCCTTTTCAAGAACTTGTTCCTGAGGGAATGTGTGTGTCCTGAGGCAATTGCTAAGCTCCAGCTTCCCACAAGAGATGGAGTCTCACACTGGTTCTTCTGGGAAATAAATACATGGGTAAGTCCTCTGAAAGCCCAGGGCTGGAACTCTTCATGTGGTATTATTGGGGTCCTGATGTTGAGAAACAGAGCCCAACCTGCAGTCCTGCTGCATGGGGTGTGGAGGGCTCCCCTGAGCACCAAAGGAGTCTTCAGGATGTGATCTTATTAGACTCCATTTGAAAGAGAAATAGCCTCAGAGTCTCAGGGAACTTTTCATGTTACCTTGATCATCATAGAGAACTGGAGAAGAGGGCACAGGTCATTTTAATGATGATTGGAACACACCCATACACTATGGTAAGCTCACAACTGGGGTGCACCATCCTTAAAGGATACTTGTTTATCATTGGAAGAAAATATAAGATTTGCTTCCAAAATAGCAAATAGCAGATGAAATAAATCTATGATCACCAGACAGTGAAAGTCTTGACAACTGCAGTGCATGGGAGGAAAGATGAGATACATTTCAAATCTTCCTAAAATACAGGATTCCTATGGAAGTTGGTGCAGTCAACAAACAGTTCAGTGGAAGGGTCCAGGAAATGGGCTGCAGGGAGAGCAGATGAAGGAGGAGCCCTAAGACTGGTGGGCCAGTGAAGGGTTTGAGAACAAGGAGCATGGAGTGAGGTAGAGCCATCCTTGCCAGCAGTAGGACAGGCAGGTGAAATAAACCTTCTCCTTCACAAAGAGGAAATTCTGGGTGCATCTTTCAGCCTGGCAGTAAGTCTCATACTCTCACCCTAGAGCATACATTCAGAATGGAGAGTATTCTAGGGGGAATAGAGTACATGCTTTGCCTGAGAAGTTTCTACCTGGGGGTGGATCCTATATGCTAGGATCTTCATCAAGGCAAACCTGTACTTGGCCCATTGAACACAACTACAGATAGAATAGAGTTTGAAATTTCTAGTCTCTCTGGCCAGTGGAAAGTCCCTCCTTGAACTCTTTCTCATGAAATCAGGGTGACTAGTTTCTGTTTCATGCACCCCAGTTTCTGAAGGCAGAAAGGAGCAGCAAAGCTATGAGTGCCCAATGTTCATGCACATACTGAGCATCTCTTGGTTCCTGACATCAGCTCAGGCACCGCAGAACTGCAGTGGAAATAAAAGGGAGGGGCTGGCCTTTCATGTGGTACTGAAGGTGGAGTTAGCAAATATAGTGACTAATTATTCTGTTTAAACAGTGGCAGTGAAATTTAATTTCTGTCTAGCCAGTTAGGTGCAGAAAGGCTTTAAGGTCTTTGGGAACTGGAATAACTTTAATGAAGTGATGGGATAGAGGTTGCTGAAGGAGCATCCCATACACAAAGAATATGAGTGGCAAAATACAGACCTGAAGTCCAGGTATGGGTTGACATAAAATCTTCCTGGCTAAGCAATTAAAAACTTTCTCATTTGACTAACAGTGCACACACAACAAGGGTGGGATTGTTTATGGAAAAGATAAGGGTTGGGTCCCTAGGAGACCACCTGTACTGAGCTAGCCCAGAAAGACAACTAAGGAGCCAAAATACAGGGTCTGTCAGATCACCGTGGAAAAAAGACCCTGTCACTGAATAATAGCTGCCAAAAGGAACTGATTTTGGTTCAAGCCATGGTCTCTGAAAGGCTATCGTTCTGTCTAAAGCACACCACACCACAGTAGGCCATTTGGAATCAATAAGAGTAGAGATCACACCCAGGTTTTGATGTTCTCTCATGCGTGACCTTCAGGCAACTCAGGACCCTTACCTTCCTTGCTCAGCACAGGGTTGCAGTGAGTCTGCTAGTCCCTCTGAGCAGAGTTAAGATGTAAGAGTTTCGGCATCAGGGTCCATAAAGAACCCATTAGCCGCTCGTTTTGTACAGCAAGGACTGACTGAGGAGGGTACCACGCCCTCCCTGCCCTGTATCAGCATCATTTGGAGTGTGTTGAAAATATGAGTTTCCAGGATGCAGCCCCAGCTTTGATGCAGAACAGTCCAACTTCCATGCACTTGGTGACACCTGCACTCTAGAGACAGGGGGCACTGCTGTCTCACTATGGATTTCTTTGCCAACCGGTAGGCATTTGGATTGTTTTCAGCTTTTGTCTATAATTAATAATGCTAAGAAATTTATGTACAAGTATTCAGTTTTTGTGGGTGTAATTAGGCTATATAACCCTATGATGAGCCTTTTGAAAAATGTCAAATGTTTTCCATATTAGTCACAGTGTTTAACATTCCACTAATGTGAATGTGAAACCTAAGGTCCTAGGGCCTTAGTATTTCCTCACCCTTGATACAGTTGATGTTACCTGATTTATTGACTTGATAACCTAGAAGGTGTAAAGTGGCTTCTCATTGTGTGTTTGTTTCTCTCACTCTCCTTTTTGTTTGCTCTTTGAAACAATTTTGTTAAATAGTTGCCCACAGAAAATATTTTCTATATGAAAACATTAGTACAGGTGGCTATGCCTTCTAGGAAATATTACTTAGACTTGAAGAAAATACATATCATCATATGGTTTCAGCAAAGTTGTTTGGGAAAGTGTATGCTAGAAAATGCTTAAAATTTATCACTGTTAGGTATTTTCTTCTTACCAAGTTATAACTGTTACTTATATATCCTAGATAAAATCTTAATCGTTACTCCCCACATGGAGCACACTGGCACAAATCTATAGTCTCAGAACTCAGGAGGTTGAGACAGAGGGACCAGTAGTGCTAGCCTGTTCTTAGCTATGTAGAGATTTGAAGACAGATATTGTGTCAAATAAAAAGACCCCTCAATTTCTAAATTCTTGGAATTATCCTTCAAAGTACAAATGTTTTAATTATTTAAATTAAAGCTTAGTTTAAAATAAGTTTCAATTTATTTAAAATTAAATGTAATTTAATGGTATTTTCTTTACTGTCATATTATTGTGTGACATGTATTTTTGGTATCATATCTAAGACACCGTTGATTTACTCAAAATTTAGGCTTGTATTTTCTTTCAAGACTTTCATAGTTTTAGCTCTTACGTGTTAGACCTTTGTCCATTCTGAATTAGTGTTGCATATGATCTGAGGTAGAGTTCTAATTCATTTCTTTGCATGTAGACAAACTGCCTGATGGATATAAATAAGAAATGCTTTTGTTGGTTTTCTGATGTTGAGCTTCATTTTGACTTTAAATGTTTTTCCTTCTTCCTGTTTTCCTCCACTTTGCTCTTGTCATTGTGTATTGTCTGGTTTATTGTATCCTGTGAAGGTGTTTGAGGCAGTGTATTCTCCTTTGCTGTGCTAATAGTATTCCATAGACTCTGATGTGTGACATTATTGCAATTATTTTCTAGGCAGTCAGTAATTTAGAGTGTTAAAATTATTTAATTTTGCAACTGGCATATAATTGCACACATTTATCGGTAGTTTATGATAATTCAATGCTTGTAGAATAGTGGTCTTTAGAGGGGAGGAAGTCCTGGGAGAGACCTTGGGGAGGGAGTGGTCCATGCATAGTTAATAAGGAGGAAATGACGGTGTTCTACAACATAGTCAGTGGTCCCGCTTGGCAATAACCTATTATATGCTTTATAAAGTTCAGAATTTTAAAATAACTTTTTTGTTATTAATAATTATTCACTAAAGACATTTTGGTTTTTTTCCAGATTTATGAGGCATGTTTACCTTCTAATTTTATTAATGTCTTCTTTAAGTCCTGTAAATTAATTTTAATTGAATTTTAATGAGAGGTCATAAGTTGAATCATTGTCAGTTTTGTGAGATTAGATTTAGCTGTATCATCTTATGTACTTTATATTTGGTAATTTAAGTAGGAAATTGGAAGGGAAATATTTTCATTGGCATAACTGAAATAGAGTGATCATGTACATATTCATATATATGTTTTACTATTTTGTTTAGCATTTTACATTTCCCCATTTCTTTAAATGGTCTCTCATGTAGCCCAGGCTGGACTCAAGTTCACTATGTAGAGCAGGATAGCCATTAACTGCTGATCTTTCTACCTCCATATCCCATGAGCTAGAATCACAAGTGCCTCCCTAGTTTTGCAATTCTAGACAGCAGTGGTTATGATCTTTTATCCCTGTTTCACTGAATCTCTGAGAATAGTCTAGATATCACAGGTCTTTACTAAGTAGTTTTCTTACTGGAGAAACATGATTTCTAAAAAATGGGAAGCATGAACTGTTGTCTTCAGAATATTAAGTTCGTGACACTGTTAGAGCAGGACAGCTGTCCACAGATTCAAGCGTGGTTTAAGTGGGTTTGGCAGGCTGAATCCAAATAGTCTAAGATTTCAGTGTAGATAGTTGTGTCCATATCTTGAGACTGAAAACTGTCTGGGTTTATGGATTATTATTATTAGTGATCTGTCACTGAACCAGGTTCAGGGTTGGCATACAGTACCTATAGAACATATGAAGTGGATGACAAATCTCGAATTCTTAGAGCTTTGCTAAGTAAAACTATATATAGTTCAAGCAAAGTTACCTTGTTCAGAGGATATGTAGAAAAACACCCAAGAACTATTTTAATGGTTATCATTTGTATCTTGCAGAACTTTCTGGAAGAGCATCTTGGGCAGGCTGCATTAAGTGGCCTATGAATATACCAGATGGTTACTATGCAAACTCTGTGATTCTTCTCTAGAGCTCAGAGAAGGGTGTGTGCAGCAATCATCCAGAGTGAATCATCTCAGAAAGCAAGCTCAGGACTTCCCTCATTGACCTGGGTGCTCATGGCAAGAGGGAACCAGACCAGCACCTTTGAGTTCCTCCTCTGGGGACTCTCAGAGCAGCCAGAGCAGCAGCACATCCTCTTCCTGCTCTTCCTGTGGATGTACCTGGTCACCGTGGCTGGCAATCTGCTCATTGTCCTGGCCATTGTTACTGATGTACGACTCCACACTCCCATGTACTTCTTCCTCGCCAGCCTGTCCTGTGCTGACATCCTTTTCACCTCCACCACGGTACCCAAGGCCCTGGTGAACATCCACTCCCAGAGCAGGACCATCTCCTATGCAGGATGCCTAGCCCAGCTCTACTTCTTCTTAACTTTTGGAGACATGGACAGCTTCCTCCTGGCCACAATGGCCTATGACCGATTTGTGGCCATTTGTCACCCTCTGCACTACACAATGATCATGAGTTTCAGGCGTTGTTCACTCTTGGTGACAGCCTGCTGGACCCTTACAAATCTTGTTGCCATGACACACACTTTCCTCATATTCCGGCTCTCCTTCTGCTCCAAGAAGGTCATTCAAGATTTCTACTGTGACCTGGGGCCCCTGATGAAGATTTCTTGCTCTGATACCAGAATTAATGAGCTTGTGGTTCTCTTCTTGGGGGGCACAGCCATATTAGTCCCCCTTTTACTCATCATTGTATCTTATATTCGCATTATGCTAGCTGTCCTCAGGGTCCCATCTGCTCAAGGGAGGCTCAAGGCCTTTTCTACCTGTGGGTCCCACCTTGCTGTGGTGGCCCTGTTCTTTGGAACAGTGATAAGGGCTTATCTGTGCCCCTCATCCTCATCCTCCAACTCAGTGGTAGAGGACACAGCAGCTACTGTCATGTACACAGTGGTGACTCCCCTGCTGAATCCCTTCATTTACAGCCTTCGGAACAAAGACATGAAGGGGGCACTTGTCAGAATTGTCAGGGGCAAAGTCTCCTTCTCCTGAAACCAGTGCCTCCTTAGAGAAACTGAAGGTGTACTCAATTCCTTCTCCTTAGAACCATCATGAATTTTCTAACTCAGTGACTCCTTCTGAATCCTTCAGATGCTCTATCATGGTCTCGCTCACTCATTCCTCATATTAAGATTCTTAGATTTGAGGAAAATGAGATCTCTTTAGGCTTGGACTTGCTATGAATTTCTTTTTGTTTATTTATTTTATAAATGCATTAATCAGAATGATGATTGACTCAGTGAAAGACAGCATAATTGACCTTTGTTTCTATGTGTACAATTATTATGGAGCAGAAAATTGATTTTTTTGTCCAAAAGAAAATGCTTATTTTGGAGACTATCATCCATGAATACAATGCACTCCCCCATGTAACTTTATCCATCACCCCACACATTCTATTATCAAACTCATGTTCTCTTTTCCTATTGTGTGTACCCCACACCTGCATGTACTCACATGTAGCAAGGATTCTAATGGTCTTAATAATAAAAATCCAGAGTCAGAGATCAAGGGGTGAAAGCTGAGAGATTAGAAAAGTAGTAGCCAGCCACTAGAGAGATCTTTAACCTCTACTGAATCCTCAGATTGAAGGGGGCATCCTCTCACTACAAATTATCACATGGCATCCTTAGATTGCATCTTCAGACTGCATCTGAGCTCCTGTCTTCTCCCACCTTCTATCAACAACGTCTAGTTCATTTGTATTTGACAAATTCAGAGAAAATACTCAATATTTATCCTATTTTGGTGACTCCAAAGTGTTCTACCTAACTTACTTTCTATTGTAACTTGATTTCTGTGTCAGGTAATCAAGAAAAACTATAACTATCCAGTCTTCAACTTTCTCAGAGACCCAAGAAGAAAATAACATTAACTGAGTAAGCAGGAAGTGTAAGCAAGCAGTTTCTGTAAATTGTGAGAAATAACATAAACTGCTGGCTGCCTGGACAGTAACCCAAAGTTCTTCTGAAATGTTGGGGCATCCATTTTTGGCCTATAGGCCTTGAATATTCGACAGACTTTTCTATGATGCAGGGTTTTTGAAGGACTGTCCTACTTTGTCTGCAACATGTGGCAGTTACTATCTTTTAAATCCTGCTTGTTCCATAGGGCCTTAAGCTGTCAGTAGTTGAGGCAATGGAACTTTCTTGCCAGTGGCTTACTTTTGCTACAAATAAATCAAACTCCATGTGGAGTTTCTTTGATGCCCATCATCTTCTCTGAAGTATATTGGTGATGCCAGGAGCAGCCATGTCTCATTGTCATAAAAAAGAAAAAAGAACCTGTTACTAAGATGTCTTAAATGCCATATTCTGTAGATCTCTGAAGTGTTTAAAGATGACATGTCTACTTAAAATATATCTTTGACCTTGAAAACATATCTAATGTGACTATAAGTTCAATTATAATAGGTCATTAACTACTAAATTGCATTTATTATCCTAAATAGTTGATAATAATAATTTTCAAAGACTAGAAATTTTCATTAAATTGTCAAATGAGTTGTATGGGTACAACACCTTGAACAAGAGTAGAAATATATGTACAGTATGTTCTAATAAAATTAATCTCAAATTTGTATCAGTATACAAAATCTTAAGACAATATATCAAAATACAATTAAATGTAAAACATTTAAAAATAGTAGTTGTTTTTAAAAAATAGTCAATAATCTATCTTTTTATCTTATCAGCATAATACCATGATTTATATTATGAATTGTAGAAAAGAATCAACCTATGTTAAAGATTCTACAAGGCTCAGGGCTGATCAGAACTTGACAATTTTACAGAGTTGGAGTGTTGTATATCCATAGTCAAATTATCTTTATCATCCCTAGGTCTCTTAATAGCCATCACTGTTTATTTCTGTGTCTGACCTAACATTTGTGACAAATACATAGCCTTTGAAATATGTTCCTAAGAGACTCACTTCCATAATTTCAAAAGCTAAAAATGTCATGTGAAACTTATAACAGTTTCTCTGCTTTGATATAACCTGCTTACCTTCTGTCCTCACTAATGCACTTGGTAAATTCATTGACTTTTGAGATTTTGTTCTATAATTAATAAAGGTCCATGTTGCTGCTTCTCTTGTGGGATATGTTATTTGTGGCCGCCAGAATCTATGTTTCCTCATCATTATCTCCTGTTTGGCTCATAAAGAAACTATCTTGGGGGCCAAAGAGACAGCTCAGCTTTTAAGATCATTGAATACTGGTCCAAAACATTGGCTGACTACTGACAGAGAGATGACAAACAAATCAACCTAAAAGAATTAAGGAGCCTGAGAAAGATGAAGAGTTTTTGAACATATGATTGTATAGAATCACATAAAAGTTGATTATCTAGACATTAAAAGTAAACCATAAAAATAATTTCTAAAGGATTGTAAAAGGCAAAAATGCAAAAGTCAAATGAGAAAATATCTGTATGAAATTAAGGTAGGAGCTACCAACTTCACCTAGGTCAGATTGCACTAATAAAAACAAACCCAAGAAAACTTATTGTAAACTTTCATTCTTTTTAAACCAGTGGATGGAAAAATAAAAGGGAAATACACACTGTAGGCTAGCTAAAAGAATCTGCTACACACATTTCCACAAAGGATTAATAGTTGGCAGACCATGGAGTCCTACACATTTATAGAGCAGAACTTAAAACTCAGCAGGAAACCTGGAAAAGTTGTCACTTCTAAGCCAGCCCATTTTATCTATTACCTCCTAATGGATGCTCTTCAGTGTCTTACATTCTACTTTGTTGTCTAGGTATACAACAAAGCAGAAACTAGTGTGATTAATTGCTATAAAATGTTCTTGTACACTGTAAAAATTTGTCACTCATATTGGTTTAAGAAAAAACACTGATTGGCCAGTAGACAGGCAGGAAGTATAGGTGTGCCAACAAGGCCAATAGAATTCTGGGAAGAGAAAAAGCAGTCTGTCACCACCCACACACAGAGGAATCAAGATGAAAATGCTGTACTGAGAAATGGTACCAAGCCACATGGCTAAACATAGACAAGAATTATGGTTTAAGTTAAGATGTAAGAGCTAGTTAATAATAAGCCTGAGCTAACAAACCAACCAGTATATAATTAATGTGTATATTATCTGTGTGTTTCTATGGAACTAAACAACTGTGGGACCAGACAGGACAGAAACATTCATTTACAAATGGCACCCAAACCTTTGACAAGAATTTCCACATAAAGCCTGAGAAAGCTGTAAAAGTAAATAATAGACAAGAACAGAGTTAAGATTAGCTTCTTAGTAACCATCTTTTATCGGGTGGGCTCTGTTTGCTGGTGGCAAGCAGAGGAATGGCTCCTTTAAGAGTGATTTTCTGACTCAGTATTAGTAGCAAAAACAGTGCAGCTCTTTTAAGAGGCCCTGTAACCAAATAGTTAAATGGTGTTTATGAGCAGCCAGTGGCATGTTTTTTGGTGGTTGTATGGACCTAGAAATTCCATAGAGTTGTGGTAAAAAATGTGGCTCCCACTAGTACCTCTGTCATGAAGCTATACTCTCAGGAAGCCAACAAGTGGAGTGAATCCAGCTGTCAAAGCTGCGACTTTAATCCTTCGCAAATTAAAGACTCATGATCAGAAAAAGAGAGATATGCAGTAAAGACAGATTAAGACAGAAAAACCCTCTAAACAGTTTACAAAGTATTTAAAAATATGTTTATGTTTGGGAGGGAAAAGAAAAAGGATAGAGAAAATCTTTAAAAAAAAGAGAACAGTTGGATGTGGTGGCACACACATTTAATCCCAGCACTTTGGAAGTAGAGGCAAGTGAATCTTTGTGAGTTTGAGGTCCAGGCATGGTAGCACACACCTTTAATTCCAGTACTTGGGAGGCAGAGGCAGATGGATCTCTCTGAGATTCAGGTCAGCCTGTTCTACAGAGTGAGATCCAGGACAGCCAAAGAGCATAGAAAGACCCAGTCTCTAAAAAAAAATTAAGAATAAAAATAAAAGAAATATAGCTACAAATGGCATATAAAGATGGAAAATACATACAGAGTCTGGATACCGGATGTTATTATGTTGTCTTGAGTTGTTTGGCTGCTGAGAAAGGAAAAACAGCTACTAAAAGACATTTGATTACAAATGCTGCAGGACTAATCCAACCTATATATTTTGAAAATGTCTAGACATCAAAATTTAAGTCAAAAGATATGTTACTTTGGAGAAGAGGTTTTGTTTTCATTTCCACAGGAAATGAGAGGCTGTGGATTCATTCTGGGTTAAAAAAATAGGGTTTGATCAAGGAAGACTGCCTGAAAATTATCCAATAAGAACAGATGGCTCAAATGATCCAACGTTCCAGAGGACCTCTGTTGCAGTTTCCTCTGAGGTCTACATCTAGAACAGCCCAAGACTGCTGGCTGAGATGACCTAGGCTTACAGATTCTCTAGTCAAAAGTTGACCATAATCCTAATTTTTTTTAGGTCCCCATAAGATTATCAGTGCATCCCAATTATCAGGAAGTAGCCTAAAAACTATGCCCACATTCCCAAAAATGGATTATGAATGTTTGTCTTTGTTTAGTGTATTGGTTACAAGTTGTTATAAATAATGTTGAGGAAAAAAGCTAAACAAAGGAGATGAGAGTTAGAATTATTGTTTTGAAAAGAAAAAAGGGGAAATGTTGTGGGAAATGCTCTTGTACATTGTAAAGATTTGTTACACATATCGGTTTAATACAATGCTGATTGGCCAGTAGCCAGGCAGGAAGTATAGGTGGGACAAGCAGAAGAAGAGATTTCTGGGAAGAGGAAAGGCAGTCAGCCACCACCTAGATGCAGAAGATGCAAGATGAAAATGTTGCAATGAGAAAGGTTATGAAGCCATGTGGCTAGTGGCTAAACAGACAAGAATTATGGGTTAATTTAAGGTGTAAGAGTTAGTTAATAATAAGCATGAATGCAAATGGATGGAACTAGAAGAAAAAAAGCCATACTGAGTGAGGTAACTCAGACCCAGAAAGATGAACATGGACTACTCACTAATAAGTGGATATTAGCTGTATGGCAGTTGTATGGCTGGGCAGACTGTAAAGGGTAATGAGCCCAGTCCATGACCCTAGAGAAACTAAGTAACAAGATGAACCCTAAGAAAAAAAATATAGATCTACCTGGAAAGGGGAGATAGACTAGATCTTCTGACAAAAATTGGGAGTATGAGGGTTGAGGGAGAAGGGAAGGTAGAAGGAGAAAAGGAGGGGAGAAGGAAGGGGGCAGGAGAACTTCAGAGAGTGAGATAGTCGAGATGGAGGAGGGACAGAGATGAGAGCATGGAAAGAAATATCTTGATTAAGGGAGCCATTGTTGGGCTGGCAAGAAGGCTGGCACTAGAGAAATTCCCAGGAATCCATGAGGATGACCCCAGCTAAGACCTAATCAATAGAGGAGAGGGTTCCGGAACTGGCCTTGCACTGCAATCAGACTGATGAATATCACCATATCTTAAATATCACCATAGAGCTTTCATCTAGCAACTGATGGAAACAGAGGTAGAAAATCACATTGAAGTACTGGCCTGAGCTCCAAAAGTCTAGTTGAGGAGTGGGAGCAATGAGAATATGAGCAAAGAGGTCAAGACCATGATGGGGACATTCATTGAGACAGTTTAACTGAGTTAATGAGAGTTCATCAACTCTGGTCAGACAGGGAGGAAAGAGCATGGGACCAAACTACCAAACTAGTCCCTCTGAATGTGGATGGCAGTCGAATGGCTGGGGCAGACTGAGAGGCCACTGGCAGTGGCACCAGAATTTATCCTTACTGCATGTACTGGCTTTTTGGAACCCATTCTCTTTTGATGGATAACTTGCTCAGCCTAGATATAGTAGGGAGAACTTTGGACCTTCCTAAAAGCAATGTGCCTTACTCTCTCTGAGGAGTGGATTGGGGTTGAGGTGGAGTATAGGTGGAGGGGATGGGAGGAGAGGGAGAGAGTGGAAACTGGGAATGATATGTAAAATGAAAAAAAAGATAGCTTCTTTTCTTTTTTTAAAAAATAAAAAAGTTATAAGCCTGACCTAATAGAACAACGAGATTACAATTAATGTAGGCCTCTGTGTGTTTCTATGGGACTGAACAGTTGCAGGACTGGGCAGGACAGAAACATTTGTTTACAATTCTTTTGATTGTTCTGTGGATAAATTTCTCTGATGCTGACAGGAAATGATTGAACCAAATTTGGTTTTTGGGTCTGACCCCCTAAAGCATTTTCTTATGGCAAAGGAAGGCCTGTCTCTTCTTGATCTGTATTTATTAGTTCAATGCTGGCCTTTGCCACACCTTCTACATACTCCAGAATGCTAAGGGCTTCTATTTGGATTATCTGTAAAAAAAATTGTTTAAAGGATTTCCTTGCCTACAATCCATTTTCAGATAACCTTGCTTTCCACAATTAAAACATCTGACATTTTGATCTTTCTTAAAATTTTTAGAAATTACTTTTCCTATAATAAGCGTGAGATCCCACACTTATTATCTTTCTAATTGTCTATTGGTGCTGATCTTGCCTTTAAAGGCCTAATCACTGCTTTGAATTCTGAATTAGAATTTTCAAAAATCAAAGATTTTATTAATATTTGTCTGTCATTTGGATTTTATGCTATTCTATTTACACCTAAAATCAATCTCTGCAAAAAATTAGTGAAGTCTTCTTTTGAATCTTGTATAATTTTAGTAAATGACCCAGACTCCTTCCCTGATACTTCAAACTTTTCCCAAGCATTCAATGCTGCTAAATGACATAGAGTCAGGGTGTAATCATTAAATTTAAACTGTCTTTGCAAATTATGATATTGTCCTTTACTGGGAAACTGGTCTTGGGAACTATCAATACCTCTAGCCTATTTCATTGCTTTATGGCTCTAGCTTCCTCTTTCCACCATATTCTCCATTATAACTGAGGATTGGCTTCCAATATTGCTGTAGATAAATATTTCAAGTCATGGGGAATGATTCCGTTCTTAGTTTTCCATGAATTTAGCATCTGCTTCACACAGAGTGAATGCATACCATTTCATATGACTGCTTCCTTAAATCTCCTCATATCTAATATTACTACTGGATTCCATTAAACTTCTGCATAATGCTGGGGCTGCCTGTCATCTTCTGGTTGTTCTCGTATAGCAACTAGATCAGGTTTGTTTTCTATTATTATTACTATTATTATTATTAAAAATTTCTGCCTCCTCCCCACCTCCCATTTTCCTCCCGCTCCCTTAACTCCCTTCCCCCTCCCTTTCCAGTCCAAGGAGCAGTCAAGGTTCCCTGCTCTGCGGGAAGTCCAAGGTCCAACCCACTCCATTCAGGTCCAGGAAGGCGCACATCTAAACAGACTAGGCTCCCCCAAAGCCAGTACATGCAGTAGGATCAAAACCCAGTGCCATTGTTCTTGGCTTCTCAGTCAGCCCTCCTTGTCCGCCACATTCAGAGAATCCGGTTTGATCCCATGCTTTTTCAGTCCCAGTCGAGTTGGCCTTGGTGAGCTCCCATTAGACCAGCCCCACCGTCTCAGTGAGTTGGTGCACTCCTCGAGGTCCTGACTTCCTTGCTCATGTTCTCCCTCCTTCAGCTCCTCATTTGGGCCTTGGGAGCTCAGTCCTGTGCTTTAATGTGGGTCTTCTTGGGCTGCCGCTTTTCACTTTCATCATGGAATGATGAGGTAGGTTTTGCTTAAATTCCTCTGTCTGTGTCTAAGTATTCTTCTTGTTTTCATTAATAGAAAATAGATAAGAAATATGAGTTAAGTTGTAAGAGCTAGTTAGTAACAAACCTATGCTATTGACTTAAATTAAAAATAAGAAGTCTTTTTGTGGTTATTTGGGGCATGTTGGCCTACATATCAGTATCATTATTTCATTGTTCTAGTATCCAAGACGTAGCCATTAAGAACCATTCAAAATGACTTCTTTGTCTCTTAGCATGTTTCCACCGTTGTTGATCTTACTCTTGGACCTCTTTATAGCACATGCTATTACCATGTACAAAGAGTGAGGGAAAAGCCACACTGAAAGTAGAATGTTAATGATTTAAAATGTATATACATATAAACATACATTTATACATAATGTATATTTTATGATAGTATTTTATATAATATACATACTATATATTATGCACAAACATATTTATATTCTATGTATAAATATTTATACATTATATGTATAAATATAAACATATTATACATAATATATATATTTACTGTCTCAAAAACTCCATAAAATGAAACAATCTGAACAAAAGCTTTTGATTTATTTTAAGGGGTGTGTGTGAAAAATTATAGGCCAAAGGAGATTTTATTTAGTTGTAAGGGACAGCATTCTCTAGTTCAGTCTAGGAAACAGTTAATGAATTTTTTTGAAAGATGTTCAGTGCTACTGGACCACATCTTTCTCCTTTTCAAGAACTTGCTCCTGAGGGAATGTGTGAGTCCTGAGGCAATTACCAAGCTCTAGTTTCCCGCAAGAGATGAAATCTCACACTGGTTCTTCTGGGAAATAAATACATGGGTAAGTCCTCTGACAGCCCAGGGCTGGAACTCTTCATGTGGTATTATTGGGGTTCTGATGTTGAGGATCAGAGCTCAATCTGCAGTCCTGCTGCATGGGGTGTGTTGGGATTCACTGAGCACCAAAGGAGGCTTCAAGATGTGATCTTATTAGACTCCACTTGAAAGTGACATAGTCTCAGAGTCTCAGGAAACTTTTCATGTGTCAATTAACACAGAGGACTGAAGAAGTGGTACCAGGTCATTGTGATGGCGACAGGGACACACACAGGCAGTATGGTGAGCTCACAACTGGGGTGAAACACAACCCTAAAGGACCCCTGTTCACCATCACAGAAGCAGAATGTCAGGACCTGCAAGAAAATGTAAATAAGGTTTGCTTCCCATCTCTAAAGAGAAAGTCCCTGTTACTGAACAACAATAGATATGCTAATGTGGACTCCTTTGGACGCACACTTGCACACATATAAAACCAGGAGGCTTCAATCTTAGACAAAGAACTATGGCAGGCAACTAAGGAATGCCGAGATTAGGAGAAATATTCTTCTCCGGTGAAAACACACCAACTGGTAATACAATACCAAGTGGTCAGCCTTGAAAACATGATTGCATGGAATGTTATACATATGGAGAAAGTTGTATTTATGTATTTAAGAATATATACATATATGAACATGAACATGTACACACACATGTAACAACAATTAATGAAAAAGAGGAAATGATTTGAAAGAGTATAAAGAGGGATGTACAGGAGGGTATAGAAGCAATGAAAAATGATGCAATTATATTATAATCTCAAAAGATAAAAGAAATAATTCAGTTTTGGAAAGGCATCAGAAGAAAGAAAACAAAACAACCTTAGCATATAGAGACTGTCATGTATTATGAAGTGAAGTGGTATAATGGAGAGGAACCGGGGTATAGTTGGCTCATTATTATATGAAGTTAGACTTAAGAATTACCACTAGTGATTTAATTGCAATTGAGTTGTAGACATACTTTGATTTGAAGGAGGTTATAGTTTTATGATAATAACTGTTTTTAGCATAGAATATGTGGTATTTCCTTCTCTCTTTTAAAATAATGAGTATCCTTTTTTAAAATAAAATTTTATGGTCTTCATTTTTTAGGTCTTAAGCTTTACTTGTGTTTATTCTTAGATGTTTTAGGGATTTTGTTCTTAACACTTTACTGCCTTAACTTTTACAAAATTTCCATTCTAGTTTTGGTTATCAAAATTGGGGGAAATTGTTGGTATGTGTATATCTTATATCTATCCCTCATTCGGTGAATAATCTCCCATCGTAGGTCCTTACATAGCTTCTCCATATATATCAGCCTGAGTAGGTGTTACACTGTTGGTCCTGAAAACCTCATCTGCTCCTACCTCACTGAGAAAATCCTTATGGTCAGGGAGACCCAGCTTTGAGTTCACCTAAAAACAAGAGGGAAGAGTCAACTTGAGATGGTATAAGCAAAGATCAAAATTCTGGAATTTTAGGAACGTTTCACAGTGTACATTAGGCAAGATCTCTGAGCACCAGCTTCCTCCCAATCAGTCGGAGATAAATGGTCAAACAATGCAAACCATATGAAGATCTTCTACAGTATCTCAGAATGCTCATGAGAGACGCTTGCTAATGTTAATAGAGTTTGAGGAATGAATGTATTTGGTACTAAAAAATTCAAAGATATATAAATATGTGCCTTCTTAATATTTAAAACTGCATGTATAATCTAGAAAACTGTACATATTTATAAACGCAGAATCATTCTATCTTAGTAGAAATTGCTTTAGGTTCCAGCACTTTACTTAGTTTTTTTCTATGAGGTTCTCAGATTCTTGGACTGGATCTTGTAATTTTATTTTTTATAACTATATCTCCTTTTCTCATTACTTTATTTTCTTTGACATTGGCATCTGAATTTGGGAAGTATAGTTTAAGTTTTTTTTATGGTTTATTTTTTTATATTTAAAAATTTCCATCTCCTCCCTTCCTCCTCCCCCTTCCCTTCCCTCCCCTCCACCCATACCCCCCCTCCCTCCCTCTCGAAGCCAAGGAGCCATCAGGGTTCTCTACTCTATGTTAAAACCAAGGTCCTTCCAACTCCCCCCAGGTCCAGGAAGGTGATGGACCAAGCTGAGAAGGCTCCCACAGAGCCCGTCCATGCAGAAGAATCAGAGCCCAGCGCCATTGTCCTTTGCTTCTCAGTCAGCCCCCACTGTCGGCCACATTTTACAAAATAAGTTATTATTTCTGGAACTCCATTTAATGTTTCCAGTATTCTATGTACGTTGTTAACACATTTTTTTCTGTTGAAATATGTTAAAGCAACCTATAGTTACTGAGTTATTACACATATAAAAATTCAGTCTGTATTTTAAAAAGAATCCTCTTACATATTGCCTCAAAAGCATTTTCAATGCCTGTTTAACTAACAGTAATTTTTATTCTATTCTACCACTTGACTATGTTCAGTTTCTCTAGATATACTGCAAACTTTCTTTCTTTTTTTTCTTTTTTTCAAGACAGGGTTTCACTGTAGCTTTGAAGCTTGTCCTGGAAACTAGTTCTTGTAGACCAGCCTGGCCTTGAACTCACAGAGATCCGCCTTCCTCTGCCTCCTGAGTGCTGGGATTAAAGACGTAGACCACCACTGCTTGCAAACTTTCTCTTTAGATCCATTTGTTCAAGTGGAACCTAGTCCAGAACCTTGCATTACATGTGGTTGCTAGGATTCCCATTGCAGACTTTAGCAGCTCATTTTGTACAGCAAGGACTGACTGAGGAGGGTACCATGCCCTTCCTGCCCAGCATCAGCAACACCTGGAGCTTGTTGGAAGTATGAGTTCCCAGGATGCAGCCCCAGCTCTGATGCAGAACAGACCGACTTAGGGACATCTGCGCTCTAGAGTCCAGGGGCACTGCTGTCTCACTATGGATTCATTTACTAACTGGTAGGCATTTGAGCTGTTTTCATTTTTGTCTATAATGAATAATGTTAAGAAGTTTATGTACATGTTTTTGCTTTTCCTGGGTGTAACAAGGTTATATAACCCTATGATGAGCCTTTTGAGAAATGTCACATTGTTTTCACATTCCACCAGCAGGTCCTTGGGTATCAGGGTTTTCTCATTCTTGATACAGTTGATTTTTACCTGACTAGGCATTTTATTGTGTGCTTGTGTTTCTCACTCTCTGTTTTGTTTGCTCTTTGAAACAATTTTGTTTGGTGGTTGTCCACAGAAAATATTTTCTGTATGAAAACGTTAGTACATACAGGTATGCCTTCTAGGAAACAATTCTTAGACTCAAAGAAAAATACATCTCATCATATGGGTTCAATAAAGTTGCTTGGGAAAGTGTGTGCTAGAAAATGCTTAAAATATATCACTCTTAGCTACCCTGTTGCTTATATATTCTAGATAAAAATTTTAAACATTACTTTCCAAATGGAGCACACTGGCACATATCTATAGTCTCAGAACTCAGGAGGTTGAGGCAGAAGGCTCAGTAGTTCTAGGTCGTCATTAGCTATAGAGAATTTGAGGATAGATTTGCTACACGTGGTCCTGTCTCAAAAACAAATAACCTCCAACATTCTGAATTTTTGAGATTATATTTTGAAGCACAAATGTTTCAATTATTTGGATTAAAGCTCATTTTAAATTGAGTTTTAATTTGATTAAAATTAAATTAATTGATGATGTTTTCTTTACTGTCATGTTATTGTGTGACATGGATTTACTTGAAAATTTGGGCTTGCATTTTCTTCAAACACTTTACAGCGTTAGCTCTTACATGTTAGGCCTTTGTCCATTCTGAATTAACACTGTATATGCTTTGAGGTAGGATAATTAGTATTGTATATGCTCTGAGGTAGAGTAATTAGTATTGTATATGCTCTGAGGTAGGGTAATTAGTGTTGTATATGCTCTGAGGTAGGGTTTTAATTCATTCTTTTGCATGTAGACAAACTGCCTGATGGATATAAGTAAGAAATCCCTTTGTTAGTTTTCTGATGTTGAGCTTCAACTTGACCTAAACTGTTTTTCCATTCATTGCTTTCCTTCATTTTGTTCTTGTCCTTGAGTATCGTATGGGTTATTGTATTGCAAAGTTGTTCATGGCAGTGCATTCTCCTTTGCTGTGCTGCTAATATTCCACAGACTCTGATGTGTGACATTGCTAGCATTATTTTCTAGACATTCAGTAATTTTGTTAGTTAATAGTATTTTATTTTGTAACTGACACATAATTTCACATATTTATGGGTAGTCTATGATAATTCAACACATGTAGGACAGTGACTTTTAGAGGGAGGAAGAGTCCTGGGATGGATTTAGGGAGGTAGTGCCCAATGCATAGTTGTTAAGGAGGAAGTGACAGTGTTCTACAACACACTCGGTGATCCTGCTTGGCAATAACCTATTGAATATTTTATAGAATGTAGATTGTAAAATACATTTTTGTTATTAGTAATTCTCTACTAAAGACATTGCACCCTTCTTTCAGGTTTATGAGGCATTTTTATTTTCTAACATTGTTACTGTCTTCTTTAAGTTTTGTAAATAACTTTATTGATTTTTTGTTTTAATTTGAAAATTTCATTCTATTTATTAAAAGCTAATACAAGTTATGGAATGATTCCCCCATATTATTCTGTATTCATCATTTCTAAAGTTGTTTTTATTGAGCTATATATTTTTTCCATTCCCCTCTTTTCCTCTCCTTCCCCTTCTATCTTCACCCATCATCATTTGCATCTTGCAGAACTTTCTGGAAGAGCATCTTGGGCAGGCTGCATTAAGTGTCCAATGAATAAACCAGATGGTTACTATGCAACACTGACTTTTCTCTAGAGCTCAGAGAAGGGTGTATGCAGCAATCATCCAGAGTGAATCATCTCAGAAAGCAAGCTCAGGATTTCCCTCATTGACCTCGGTGCTCATGGCAAGAGGGAACCAGACCAGCACCTTTGAGTTCCTCCTCTGGGGACTCTCAGAGCAGCCAGAGCAGCAGCACATCCTCTTCCTGCTCTTCCTGTGGATGTACTTGGTCACCGTGGCTGGCAATTTGCTCATTGTCCTGGCCATTGTTACTGATGTACAACTCCACACTCCCATGTACTTCTTCCTGGCCAGCCTGTCCTGTGATGACATCCTTTTCACCTCTACCACGGTACCCAAGGCCCTGGTGAACATCCACTCCCAGAGCAGGACCATCTCCTATGCAGGATGCCTGGTCCAGCTCTACTTCTTTTTAACCTTTGGAGACATGGACATCTTCCTCCTGGCCACAATGGCCTATGACCGATTTGTGGCCATTTGTCACCCTCTGCACTACACAATGATCATGAGCTTCAGGCGTTGTTCACTCTTGGTGACAGCCTGCTGGACCCTTACAAATCTTGTTGCCATGACACACACCTTCCTCATGTTCCATCTCTCCTTCTGTTCCAAGAAGGTCATTCCAGATTTCTACTGTGACCTGGGCCCCCTAATGAAGATTGCTTGCTCTGACACCCGAATTAATGAGCTTGTGCTTCTCTTCTTGGGGGGTGCAGTCATATTAATCCCCTTTTTGCTCATCCTTGTGTCTTACATTCGCATTGTATCAGCTATCCTCAGAGTCCCTTCTGCCCAGGGGAGGCGCAAGGCCTTTTCTACCTGTGGGTCCCACCTTGCTGTGGTGGCCCTGTGCTTTGGAACAGTGATAAAGGCTTATCTGTGCCCCTCATCCTCATCCTCCAACTCAGTGGTAGAGGACACAGCAGCTACTGTCATGTATACAGTGGTAACTCCTTTACTGAACCCCTTCATTTACAGCCTTCGGAACAGAGACATGAAGGGGGCACTGGTCAGAATTCTCAGGGGCAAAATCTTCTTCTCTTGAGGCCAGTGATGTTTGCAAAGGGACAAAGTGTGTCCTCTATTCTCTCAGCACAGGATCTTCCAGAATTTTCTACCTCAAGGGTCTCCTTCTGAATCCTACATATGCTCTATCATAGCCCTGCTCACTTACTCCTCACTCAAGTTTCTTAGATTTGAGGAAATGAAAGATTCTCTTTAAGTGTGGACTTATTATGAAATGTTTCTTTGTTCATTTATTTTGTAATTTCATTCTCAGAAGGATGATTTACTCAATGAAAGACAGCATAATAGACAATTGTTTCTGTGTGCACAGTTATTCTGGAGCTGAAAATTCATTTTTTTTGCCCCAAAGAAAATACACTTTTTGGAGAATATAAACCATGAGTGCTGTGTATTTTTATAATACCCACCCTCCTTGTCAATATCAGATCGTTCCCAGCCGGGCGGTGGTGGCGCATGCCTTTAATCCCAGCACTTGGGAGGCAGAGGCAGGCGGATCTCTGTGAGTTCGAGGCCAGCCTGGTCTACAAGAGCTAGTTCCAGGCCAGGCTCTAAAAAAGCTGCAGAGAAACCCTGTCTCGAAAAACCAAAAAAAAAAAAAAAATATCAGATCGTTCCCTAATCCAGCTTCTCCTATGATCTGTCACACTTCACTATCAAATTCATTTCCTCTTCATCTATTGTATGAGCCCCACACATGAGCTCACATGTATATATCTCCTTCTGAGTCAAACTTGTGTTCCCTACATGCACATGCATGTAAGGTTGAATACTGGGATATGAGAAACCTATCACAGAGCTTGTGCATGAGAAAACTGCTCTCCCTCCTCCCGCAGCAGTCAGCTGCCTCAGCTGTGAGTGGGTTTGTATGGTCGTGCGCCGGCAACCATAGCTGTTGAAGGTTAATGAAAGTAACATCCCTGGCTCATCCAGAAGACATTATTTTGCTGTATTCTCTAGGATCTCTGGCTCTTATACCTTTTCTGCTCTCTCTTCCACCATGATTATTACCCTCTCGTGACCTTATATTTCTTCGCCATTACAAACATGTTGCTCCCCTGCGTGTGGTGACCCTGGTGTGTACAAACCAACTGCAGAGCTGGAGTGTGAAAGTCAAGCTCCTGAGGTTATAGACGACACAGCACTGATGGTGGGGATAAAAGGCGAGGCAGTAACAGTCTATGGATTTGCTATACTCTTTGTCATTGTTTCAGAGTAAGCTCCTTCCGCTTGGAAAATGTTTGTTTCAAACCATGTTCTTTGTTCTGCTATCAGTAGACTCTTTTTTTTTTTTTAGAATAAATCAGTTTTAATAAAAGGAGAAAGAGGGACACTTACAAAGCCAAGGCTCCAGCGAAGCAGAGGGTGACGGGGGGGGGGGGGGGAGAACAGGGCCATCTATCCCCAACCCGGTTCTTTTTATTTTTTTTATTTTTTTTCTCATGGTTTTTTTTTTTATATTTAAAAATTTCCATCTCCTTCCCTCCTCCTCCCCCCTCCCTCCCTTCCTCCTCCCCCTTCCCTCCCCTCCTTCTCCCCCTTCCCTTCCCTCCCCTCCCCTCCACCCATACCTCCCCTCCCTCCCTCTCAAGGCCAAGGAGCCATCAGGGTTCCCCACTCTATGCTAAGACTCTTATCTTGTGTCTATGAAGTCTCTGACCTGATCAAGAGGATACTGAGTGGTTGACCTACCCATTGCTGTTTATGTCGGTATACTCTATGAAGTTCATGCAATGATGGTACTGTCTGACAATTGTTTTCAGAATCTGTCCTCAGTTTTGAGATATGTGTGACCGTCCTTTTTCATAACTTTTCTCAAGGAGAACTATATTTTGCAGGGTTCATAATTCTAGAAGTCTGTGTAGCCCTTTAATACAGGGAGAAAGTGATATATTAAATTGAATTTTTACTATTATTTAAATTGTGTAATAATTGATATATAGTTATTAAATCAAGAAATTAATTTGAATGTTTGAAAAATTAAAATCAAAGTAAAGTCTACTAATGTTTTTAATGAAAATAAATGTTTAAAGTAAAAACAACATGAGGTCATGGAGAATGGATTAATTCTGAAAATATTGACAAGGTCAATATCAGATGGCAAAGACTTTTCAACTTGAATGAAACAAGTATATTTTCCCTCTGAAAATAGGAGATTATAATTATTCATTGCATAAAAATTATGAACTGTAAACCTATTTGTAGGCATTAATGAAAAGTTTACAACTGTGCAAAAATCATCAATACCTTTGTAAGTAAAAAGATTCATGAATACTTTCAATGAGAAGATAATAATATTATTTTAGTTAAGTATCATGGGATATGTATTATATTCTAACTTTATTCTAGATTTTCTTTTTTATATTATAAATATATTTTTATTTACTATTGAGAATTTGTTGGCAGTTGATGAATACTGGAGGAGGGAGCATGAGTGTTCTCAAGTGATGTGGCTCCGATAGGTTGTACTTGAGTCAATGGATAGCCCTCTGCCTAGTTACATACTGGTACCACTAATGGACTTAGTTGAATCCTCATTTTTTGAAGCCTTGGCTGACTGTACATGCCATGGTATATATTTCCTTTTGGCACATACAGCTTTGGTTCTTTTCTTGGGACTCCAGTGACTTCCTGGAGTTGGTAGAGATGTTGATGGATTACACAGAAGTTTTGTCTCCTTGGGCTGAGCAGCACTCTGGGCCTCGACAGGGGTGAGGAAGTCAGTGGTGTTGCCTTGATCAAGGAGGTGTCTTCAGAAAGGCAGTTGTCAAGAGAGTGTGGGTGGGTACACCCTGCTGGTGTTCAGTACCGTCCTTGTCTCTGTCACTCAGATCTAATCCTAGTTCCCATTTTAGCCAACTTCTACCCTAGAACATGGGGCCTGCATTTGTTGCATTTGTTGTTAAAATATGTTTAGTCTTTCTACTTCACAAATAAAGATAAAATACACCCCAAAATTCAGAGTCTCCTTGAAGACTGGCAATTTATGAACTGTAGATACCAGTGTAGTCAGATAGGAAAATATCCCCACTACTGTAGGTTGTTCTAAGGCTATAACTGAGGCGCATTACTCCCTCCAACTCTTTCTAGATTCCCTCACTTCGGCTCACACCACAGCATGTCAACTAGAATGACTTACCTTCTTCCATTCAGGGTCTGTGTACTTGGTAATTTTGCATTTTTTGCTTTATAATGACTGAAATAATTAACATTTATTTTTGTTCATGGGAATACTAAGAGGTATTCAAGTAAATGCCTGTGGATTTAACTCATTTTATAGTGAGTAGCAAGCATAAGTCTTCCCAGGAATCAGTATCAAGTACCCTAGTTAGAAAAGTGATGTCGATCCTTTCTCACTGTCTACTGAAAAGGGAACAAAGAATGGCTAAAAATAAATCATGTTTTAATTTCAAAGGCTTTCTGAAGGGAGTGTTTATACCTCACCTGAAGCATTATCATAATAGAAAGAGTATACTGTGATAAAGGTTTTAATTTAGAGTGTAATGAGTTTTAATGTAGAAAAGACAATGCCACATGTAATCATTTAAAGTTATTTAAAAAATCCAGATGAAAACACGGTATATAAATAAACTATTCAAGTAACTCCAAAGCAGACAGAAAAAGCAATCTAGGGAATCAGACAAAACAAATACAAACAAAAAATAAAAATGTTAGGCTTACCTCTGAACATTTCAATAACCACATTAAACATGTCTGCTCTAAGTATACCATTTAAAGCTATCAGGAGAGTGGATTAAAAAATAAATATCACCCAATAGCAGGCTCATTAAAAGAAGCACTATTCAAACATTTAAATTAAATATCTTAGTACGAGTTTGTTATCAGGTGAACGTATCTGACAAAAGTCTCCTTGGGGTGACAGCTCTGATCTTATGCTGTGCTTTGTCTTTTGCTGTTTATCACACACATTTTACAGGTGACTATGGTTACCTTTAATTGTGATGGGACACGTAATCGATTGAGAAGAAAGTTAGCATGAACACAAAAATAAGCACTAAATGCATCAAATCATTGGCTTGAAGAGAAACTAGGAAGTCCTAAAAGATGCCACAGAGAGATACAACATTGATACAACATTTAATGGCAATTCCTTTAATTATGTGCTTGTCACAAGCAAAATGATAAATTTCATGAAAATATGAAACAATTTGGGCAGTGGAGGCTCTGAAAGGTATAGAGAGATGGGACTGGGGGGTTACGTGTGTGGGGTACATGACAAAGGTACCATCTTGGAACATGAACAGTGTCTTCCAATCACAGCATAGGTTATACAATATTCATTCATGCTATCCCATGAATATGTACAATTTTCACTTACCAGGTAAGTTTTACTTAATAATGAAGGAAGTAAAATTTAAAATGGCAAACAAACTAACCAAAGGGACAACCACCTCACTCCTCAGAAACCTGATGTCAAGTCCAAAGGGAACCCCAGTTCCCCAAAGACAGTGAATAACCCCCAAATGAGAGTCTTGGTTCAGCTTGAGTAGCGCTGTACAAGAAACAGCAGTTCTTAACAGCCTGTGGAATTGGTTTCTGCTTGCCAGACAGGATGTTTTCCCAAAGGTCAAAGTCCATGCTAGTCTCCAGACACCTTTGGTCCCTATTCATGTGTATTTCAAAGTCCACACTAGCATCCTGGCTCTTCTCACCGGCTCTTCTACCATTAACTTTGGGGCTGCTCCAGTTCACAGTTTCCCTTCCCTCAGCTACTTGTCCTCCTCATAACCCACCTGGTTTCTCCACGTCCCACTTCTCCAGACATGTCCATGTTCAGTCTGTTTTATTTATCTTTCTGCTCTGGACTCTTCCAGATGCCTCTGGCTGTTCTCTTTCTCTCTAACCTTTAATAAAATCCTCCCCCTAACCATAGAATGGTCAGTTTGGTTGTTTCTTTACTGATTCCTCATTTAGACCAGAACAGACAACTTGCTGAAAGGAAATGAAAATAATTAATATATCAATATCTATCTATCTCTTCGTCTGCCTGTCTATCGATAACTAACCACATTTGTAGAGGAATTAAAATTAAAAAATAATACAATGCTGTATTTACCTGTTAAACATAAAAAATACATTTATAATACTGCACAAAGATGTACAGTAATAAGCATTTCTCATACAGTGCCAATCAAGATTCAAAATGCTGCATGTTTTTTTTTTTCTGGCAAAAAGAAAGACGAATACTTTCAAAGTTTAAATTTCTATTTCCTTTAGTGCACAGGCACTAAGACTTAAATATTACTTGTAGGAATTTAACCAGTGTAGGTAATTGCATATATATATATATGTGTACATATATATATGAACACAGATAATATCAATCTAAGAATTATTAACAATTAAAAAAGCAAAAAATATAAATGAGTTGGTGAAGTATATCATTGTTAATAAAGTGAAATATTTTATAGATTTAAAAATGAATAAGATGGGTTTTTAGGTTGATTTCAGTAATTATATAATGTAAACAAGGAAAGTTAGTTGCAAAGCAATGTGATGTTTTGAATGTGTGTGTGTGTGTGTGTGTGTGTGTGTGTGTGTGTGTGTGCAGGTATGTGGGGCACTATTATGGTCCTGGTGTAGAAAGGCAGTGCTAATATTCTGCACCATTTGAACATTTAAGAATGATGTATTTCAGGGCTAATGACAAATTTAAATTGTTGAGAAATTTCTAGTTTGGAAGAAAAATAACAAGAGAAAGATTTAAGAGGGAAAGGAAGCTTTGAAAATTTTCAAGAAACTGTGATTTTTGTGGGCAGACAGAGAGTCATTGCCTGAAGTGCTTCTTGTGATACTGATGTTAGTTGCTCTGTTTCTTTTAGGGACAGTGCCATGACAAGTCAGTAGGCAACTCACCCCTTGAAGCATGTCATGAATGGCCAGATGCTCCGGAGACAAAGAAGCCTTGTTTCACTGTGGTGTTAATTGTTGATGGTGAGAAGTGACGGTGGAAGAAGTGACCACTCCCTGCACTAATAGGATGAGAATCTTTCTAGATACTTAGACTAACAGAACCAGACAACATTAGTAGTGAGGGAGCCTTGATGGTTGCTTTGTCCTTCCTGCCAAGTACATCCAGAGAAGCTAAGGAGTTTGTTCGAGGTCAAGGACATCACAGACAGCAGAGGATGTGAAGTGAGAACTATTGATGTTTTCCCAGATTCTCAGACCGTCGTAGGAAGCTCATTGTTTGTGTCCTACTTTGTCTTACGAGTCAAAAAGGATCAAGAAAGATCCATCTTTATATCTGTCTTTTGATATTAGTAGGAATGAATCAAAAGGCAGGAATGTGAACCAGGTGTTATTTACAGTCTTTGTTGGGTTCATACCCAACATCTCCTCATCCCTGCTGTATTCCTCATCTGGCAGACATTCTTCTGACTTTATAGGCGCCTCTCTAGGTAGAGAGATGCAGTGGAGTCCCTAGGCATTCTAGAACACTCATCAAAACTTGAGATACTGTTTTCTTAGGATAGAGGATGGACTATAGCAGTGGCTTCAGGGCTGTAAGGAACTGGTTACTGCTCGACCACACAGAATGCAAAGTCCAATTCATCTATCTCTGACATATAAATGTTATCCCTCTCAAATATTTTAATAGCCTCTTGTTATCTTATCATTTCTGCGTTCTTTTCCATCTTCTCTTCTATCCCTGTAGTCCATGTCACCCTCTCTAATGCTTCTATTATTTCTTCTCAAGCCCTTTACTTGATAGTCTATCCTGATTTCTCCTTATTTCCACATCAATTACTTGAATTTTCTCACAAATGCTGTACCTCCAATCTCGCTGTATGTCCCCTTTCCATTCACTTTCTTTCAGTCTCTATCTTAGCCATCCCTCCCGTCTGCCTACCCACATCAAATATCATGGAGAATTAAGCCATAGATTTAGGTCAAAAAAGAGTGCTAGAAAAATGGGTAGGAGAAACATCAACTAGATAGTAACACTGTCAAGAAGAAGTGGTCAGTCTAAAAATCATGTGAGGAGGAAGACGTGCCTAAGTGATGTAAACAGAACACAGGATGAGAGAACACTCTAGGGTAGAGTCACTTTCCCTGACAGGGTGAGACATCACAGTGTGGTCTGCATTCACACATGGATTTATAGCTTTTAGAAGCTTCGTGGTGAAAAGTGAGAATTCAGAAGGGATTTTAATATTGAGTAATAAGGGGTTGAATGTTTAGAATAGAACTTCTTATCTTTTAAAGGTTAGAAACATACAAGAATGGTAATTGAGGGAAGTTCATTTTGCATCATAACTTTCCTTACATGTGCATAGAGTTTTAATATTCACAATCAGGTCTGCGAGCTGTGCCCAGATACCAATTTCTCTAGAATGAATAGGGAATATGAAACCAAAGAGAAAAGTTCCTCCCTATTTCCTCTGAATCTTATAAAAATTTTATAGGAGGAATAAGCTTTTCCACATCTAGGCTTAGGTTGCATACACAGACCAACTATACTCTAACTTGAAGAAAGCGTAAGACTCCTCAGGAAGATGCTTACTGAGACACTTTGGGAACTCCAGCTAAAGAAAAGATACAGTGATTAAAAGTGGAACTCATCTAAGGGCAGATCAGGGAGGACCTGTGTACACACCATAGTCTACCTGGGTACAAGTTCTTCGGGGAACAATAATTGTTATCCCTTAAATTAAGTTCTATAATAGACAAAGTTATGAACAATTTGTTGTAGTATTTGACAATACAGGACATCCCTAGCTCTACTTTTAGCTTTGAAAATAATAGATGAAAGGAGCTTTGAGACCATCTTAAGCAGCCGCCCTCCTCCCTGTGAATACCCTCCAGAAGGCAGCCTGCACATCAGGGTTCCTGAGGCTGTAGATGAGTGGGTTCACCATGGGATTGATGACAGTGTTGAAAATCCCAATAGCTTTATCCTTATCTGAAAGTTTGATGGACCCGAGTCTCATGTAGGTAAAGATGCCTGTGCCATAGAATATGGCAACCACAGTAAGGTGAGAGCTGCATGTGGAGAAGGCTTTCTTCCTGCCTTCAGTAGAGCGGATTCGCAGAACTGCGGCTGCCACATGGATGTAGGACGTGAAAATGAGTGCCATGGGGGTTCCTGCCATTATGAAACCCACTGCAAAGAGCAGCAGCTCATTGAGCTGGGTGCTGGAGCAGGAGAGCTGGAAGAGCTGGGGCAGGTCACAGTAGAAGTGATTGATCACGTTGGGGCCACAGAAGTTGAGTGTGGATATGGCCACAGTGTGTGTCAGTGCATTGCTGAAGGCACAAGCCCAGGATGTGGCCACCAAGATCCTCTGGACTGTGTGGTTCATGCGGGTGCTGTAGGTGAGGGGCCGGCAGATGGCCAGGAACCGGTCATAAGCCATGGCTGTCAACAGGAAGCAGTCAACCCCAGCCAGCAGATGGAAGAAGAAGAGCTGTGTGAGGCAGTCCCCATATGGAATTGTACGCTTGTGGGCCAAGAGCCGAAACAACATGCAGGGAATGGTGATGCTGATGCACCCCACATCCATCACTGAAAGATTCCCCAGGAAGAAATACATGGGAGTGTGGAGCTTGGGTTCCACCAAGACAGCTGCCAGGATGCTAAGGTTGCCCCCAACCGTGGTCATGTAAGCCAAGAGGAAGAGTATGAAGACAAGTGGCCACAGCTCTGGTGTCTCCACCAAGCCCAACAGGATGAATTCAGTAACTGTTGTTCCATTGGCTCTCGGCTTTGGCTGCATGAGTTCCTCTAAAGAAACAACCAAGTAGGAGAACAATCAGATCTCTTAATGAATTGAGAAAATGTAAATCACAGCTGCTGGAAAGCTCACCAATTAGAAGCTAAAAAGGGGAGCTTATATCATTCCCTCCCTTCCCATTCCTCCCTCCAAATGATATAATTATATAATAATCTGAAAAATATAAGAAATAATTTTAAAAATGTAACCTGTTGTTGAGGAATTGGGATTGACTGCGTGTCAGTGTGTTTATAGCATGTATTAGATCAATAGCCTAATGCACATACAAATCACAGGTCAAATCTACTGTTCATTCTAAAGAACAAATATCCCCGTTTTTGCTATTGTGGAATAGTAAGATTTACTAGAGGGCAGCATCTGATTTTCCTGGGAGAAAGGGCTCAAAGATGGCTGGCACTCTTGTTGGAGCCTACATGTGTAGATTCATTGTATCTGTGCACCATTTAACAAACAAATGAATTGCTACCCTTATTGACAAATACAGTTTTTTTAAAAAGAGCATTGGTGGCTAGTGAGAATGATGAGATTTTTCTTTAGGGGGCCAGTATGAATTTGGATAAACTAGACTTTGAAGGACGTTGAAAGTAGGATGGTTAAAGATGAGTGAGAAGCATGGGTTTTCCTGTAGTTGGTATGACTTTAGATGGAGCATGCAGCTCTAGTAACCCACAGGCTCACAGATACCTTGTAATATAAACTCTACAAGTTATTTTTACAGTCAAAATAGTCATTCATTAGAAAAGAAAACCTGCTGAGGCATCTCCCCAGCTTTTACAGTTTTTACTTTTTAAAAGTTGGCAGGTAGAGCACTCAAGTCTTCTGGCCTACCAAGTTGAGATTGGTCACTTTCCCTGTGGGTGGTCAACTTTATATAGAAGGAACTCGTGAACACACTAAAAATATTTTTTGCTAATAAAAAAAAAGAAGAAGAAAAACTGGTCATACCATGGCATAGAATTGTAGCTGCTGCCTTGTTTTCAACCAAGAATATAATAAGCATGATTTACGTCACCTAACACTACCACCCAGGTGTCTGTTCTTCATGGGATTCTTCAGAGGACCATTCCTGTCGAGGATATTCCCTGTGGAGGACCATCACTGGTGATGACCATTGCTGACACTGAACCAGCTCTCACACTCATTTGGAGAAGACTTGTCATTTGGTGCAAGTCTCCTTTTTGCTTTTGAGACACTGATCAACTTATCTGTAAAGCCAGGAAAGTCAATTTGCTGAGAAACAGCTGAAGTCCCCCTTCAGGTGACTTAAGGACAGAGAAAGAGCAATGAAAACTCACCTGGTGATTGCAGGGAACCAGTGTAGTGGAAAAGTATATATGGGGACAGGAAACACAAACTCATTCAGCTTCAGTAATTCAGTAAAGGCAGCGAGGATATATATCTCTATCCTGGGGATTTTCCATCATAGTGTCAGCCCCTTGGGACCTCAAAATTAGTCCCAAGAAATGAGAGGAGGGGGTGCGTACAGGCAAGGCCAGGTCAAAGATACAAGTCCTAATAAACGTCACCATGGTGAAGCAATAGAGCGTCACATCACACCGAGGACCCAGAATTTTTCCTGTCTTTGTTCTCACCTCATATTGTCTGCAGCACACAGAGGAGTTAGGACAAAAGCTCAGTTTAGCAGATGGGCAAGACAAGCTGTCTGCTGTCCTGAAGTCACTCAGGGAATTAGAGGAGTAACTAGGACTCGGTGGGGTCTTAGAGGCTAAGAAAACAGCTCATCACCCTTGCTACAAACAGGATTTGAGAACTGAGCAGGGCTATCTTCAGTCTTGTGAATGAGGAGAGAATCTTCTTTGGGTCTGCGGATGAAAGCAAAACCCAAGAAAGGAGGAGAATCAGAAGACACCCATGGCAACCAAACCAAATCCTCAAGGATAAAATGTGTTCCCACCTAGAACCTTGTTAGTGAGGGCCAGAGGGATTCCTGTAATGATCCTGGGAGAGGCCTTTGAAGCACTATACTGGGAAAAACAGAAAGTAGAGGGAGGCAAAGTTGTTCCCTAATGTGAGTTTCAGGCCAGGCCTTTCCAGGCTGGGAGCCTTAGTGATACATATGATGGAAGAGGGAGTTGCAGCAGCTGTGCAAAACAACCTTCAAACTCTTTAGCCCTCTCAACAACTGATGAGCTGCCGAAACCCCAGAGGTAGTGCACGTTCTGTGCAATGGAGAGACTTGTCCTCCATTTCTTAGCAACTGCTTATCCCTCTTGGGCCTCAACTTGCTTATCTGTGAAATAATTTCCTTTCTTATTTTTTCTTTGTGAGAATAAAATCCAGCAATCTATACAGAGTTCCTTATAGGGAATGGCTAATACTTTTACTAACTTAAGAACAATGAATAATATTTATTGCATTTTGCTATATTTGTATATGAAGAACTGTACATGGGTTGACTAAATTACAATCATTCCTTCTAATAATTATGTCATGTACCTACATCCCTCCCTCAAATTTTACAGATTAATAAATTGAATTTCAAATTGATTTAGTAATTTTCTTATAGCCACACATGAATCTGAGGACTAGGGCTTTAAATATGCATTTGTACCATTCTAGTAAACATGGTCTTCAACAGCTATGCTATGGGGCACCTTCTCTATCTCCTTTTAAAGGACCTATTGTCTATCAAATGTACTCTTAGATCTGTTTTTACATGCAGAATTTGTTGTATGAGGCCGCTTATTTTTTCCCAGCTGCTCAGTCCCAAAATAATGACACAGAAACCATATTATTTGCAATACTATTTGGCCAATAGCTTAAGCATATTTGTGGCTAACTCATATCTTAAATTAATCCATTTACATTAATCTGTGTATCATCATGAGGCTGTAGCTTACTGTGTAAAGTTTCAGTGTCTGTCTCTGGAGGGGCTACATGGCTTCTCACTGACTCCGCCTTCTTTCTCACAGCATTCAGTTTAGTTTTCCCCACCTAACTAAGTTCTGCCTTGCAGAAACTGCCAAAGCAGTTTCTTTATTCATTAACCAATAAAAGCAACACATAGACAGAAGGGCCTCCTACACCAAGAAATAGCTTTTCTTTGATCTTATTTAACATCTTTTAAAAAGAATTTTACATGGGCTCTGTGGGAGCCTTCTCAGCCTGGTTGATCACCTTCCTGGACCTGGGGGGAGTTGGGAGGACCTTGGTCATATCATAGAGTAGGGAACCCCTATGGCTCCTTGGCCTGGAGAGGGAGAGAGGGGGGTATGGGTGGAGGGGAGGGGAGGGAAGGGGGAGGAGGAGGGGAGGAGATGGAAATTTTTAAATATAAAAAAATAAACCATATTAAATAAAAAAAAGAAGCTAGAGCTAATGGGCCAAAGAGTGATTTAAGAAAAAAGAACTATATCACTCCCACTACAACTTCCCCAACCTTAAACTCCCCTTGGGGCCTCCCATTCCATCTCAAATTCATGACATCTTTTTAATAATATCTGTATATATAAATACAACCTACTGATCCCATTTAGTGTTGCTTGTATAAATGTGTATTTTAGGGCTGATCACTGATACTGGATAATCAATTAGGGGATCATCATTGTGGGAGACTGATTTTCTCCCTCTCTTAGCCTGTAGCTCTTTGTCTAGATTTAGGCCTTTGTGGTATTTCCCTCAGCCATGTTGGGATGTCAACTGCTGGTATTGTCATCATGTAGGTCTTGTTTAGGTAACCATATTGTTAAGATTTCATTGGTGTAACTCCCTGTTATCTACAGAGGACACTTCCTCACAGCAGACAGCCTAGTCCTGTAGTTCTTTCTAATCCTCTTCCTTGAGCCTCAGATATAGGAGTTGCATTGTAGATGTATTATTTGGAGATTCGTACCCTAAATTTACTTGTTCTCTGAATTTCAATCAGCTATGGGTTTTTGTGATGATTTCTGTTTGCTTCTCTGATAGGGAAGGGGTAAAAGCTAAAGGTATTTGTGGATATAAAAATAAGAATTTAGAATGCAGTTGGGAATTCTATTGATTTAGGAACTGGTCAGTAGGAGAGTCTCCTCTAGAGTTCATGACCTCACCAGCTATGAGTAGTTGGCTAGGTTCATAGTACTAGGCATTAATTCCCTCCTATTAAGTGGGCATTCAGTACAATTATGCAGTTGTTGGTTCCTTCCAAGATTTAAATGGCACTCTTGTACTCTTGGGTATATCTTGCCATTGCCATTCTGCCTTTCTCCATTGGCAGCTTGCATAGCGGCTTTGGATCCTGTTAGTAGTTTTGATATTTGTGATGACTATTGATGCTTTATGTAGGAAGAACAATGTTCCAGAGAAGAGCCCAAGACATCCTTTTATCAGTAATAGCAACCTGTGATCCATGCTTAATAGCCTAGTAAATAATGCTAAATCATACTTTCAGCTTCAACTTTTGAGATAACCTCACCATTCTATTATATCTGCTATCTTCTCTCATCACGAAGAAATATAAACCTGTTCTGTGGGAAGCTGACTTCTCCATATTAATGTTAGATTCTTGGCCCCTGTCTTAGTTGCTTTTCTAGTACCATGACCAAACACCTTGGCCAAGGCAATTTATACATAAAAAAGCATTTAATTCAGATCTTACAATTACTGACAGGGTCCATGACCATCAGGGCAAGGAGCATAACAGCAAGCAGGCAAGCATGGTATTGAAGTAGTAGCTGAGAACTTAAATCTGATCCACAAGAATGCAGCAGGGAAAGACAGAGATAACTGGACATGGTATGTGCTTTTGAAACCTCAAAGTCTGCCCTAGTGACATACCTCCTCCAGCAAGGTTTCACCTCCTAATCCCTTCCAAGAAGTTTCACCAACTAGGAACTAAATATTTAAACACATGAACCTATAGGGGCCATTTTTATTCAAACCACGACAGTCCCCAAATCTCCAGCTTAAGCATGTTGTATATGAATGTAGACGGTTTTCATTGTTCAGCAACAATATTTTTCCAAATATAAAGCCAAAAATACTATACTAGAAATTTTCAATGGCAGCAGAGCAGGTTTCAGGGTCAAGGTTTTTTTTTTTTTTTTTTTTTTTTTTTTTTTTTTTTTTTTTTTTTTTTGGCTGGCTCTGGTTTTAGGGCTAGGGTGGGTTTCTTTGACCGACCCTTTTACCCTACAGATAGAACTAGAGACATGATGCCAATGAGGTGGATATGAGTAGTCTTCACAACCTGGGGTCATGGTGATGCTCAGGTCTGCTGCCACTGAGGGCTGTGTCTGTATCTGTGGTCCTACTGTAGCTGGGGTCTCAGTTGATGTCCATGACCCATGTTGTCACCAAAAGCCATACAGATGGATCCATATGGTTTTTGTCTATAAGAAACAGAGTTCACTGTCAAAGATAGGTACAACCTTAAGGTAAATTGTGGGGGAATATGGTCTCAAGTAAATGGTACCAAAACCAAGTATTTATCATGATTCATGATTCTAACATCTGAAAAAAAAACAAACCAAAAGTAACAAAAGGGATAAAGAATGCCACTTCTAATAGAGAAAGTACTCAAAAAATTTTAATTAGAGATGATAGTAGAGCACAGGAATGTGGAAGAAGAATGGGTAATCTTGGGAGTCAAAGGATTAAAAGTGGAGAAGACGAAGGAGTAAGAGATTGTTTTTATACACCCAAAATATAGCATGTGTGAAACTCCCTTATTGAAACCCACTAGTTTGAAAGATAATTATAAAGCATAATTTCTTTTTAAAAAGTGAATGTGAACAGAGATACTCTGTGTAGGCAGGCATTGTTTCCAGAACACATGGGTTATTAAACAAAAATCTCAATACCAGGCATAGGGTGTTTCTCTACAAGTACCTGGTCAGGGAAGCCTCAGGAGCAACTGAAATAACACAAGATACTAACATTTTTCTTGATTCCCTGCCATAACTAGATGGCAAGACTCCTGAAGGTACTACATACTTTGCTTGCAGTACAGAGAGGACTCAATCTCAAAACAACTGAGAAATTTCCTCTCTGCTAACCAGATTTTGTGGTGCTAGAAAGAGCTATTAAAGCTGCTAGAAGAAAAATAATTTAATGATTCTCACCCCGTTCTAGACCCTGATACTACAATACCACCCCTCAAGGCAAGATGGTTTTTTTTTTCTTCTCATGGTTTATTTTTTTTATATTTAAAAATTTCCATCTCCTTCCCTCCTCCTCCCCCCTCCCTCCCCTCCTCCTCCCCCTTCCCTCCCCTCCTTCTCCCTCTTCCCTCCCCTCACCTCCACCCATACCCCCCCTCCCTCTCCAGGCCAAGGAGCCATCAGGGTTCCCTACTCTATGTTAAGACCAAGGTCCTTCCAACTCCCCCCAGGTCCAGGAAGGTGATCGACCAAGCTGAGAAGGCTCCCACAGAGCCCGTCCATGCAGAAGAATCAGAGCCCAGCGCCATTGTCCTTTGCTTCTCAGTCAGCCCCCGCTGTTGGCCACATTCAGAGAGACGGGTTTGGTCACATGATCCATCAGTCCCATTCCAACTGGAGTTGGTGATCCCCCATTAGTTCTGTCCCACCGTCTCCATGAGTGAACGCACCCCTCACGTTCCTGACTTTCTCCCTCATGTTCTCGCTCCTTCTGCTCCTCATCAGGACCTTGGGAGCTCAGTCCAGTGCTTCAATGTGGGGCTCAGTCACCTTCCCCATCTGTTGCCAGCTGGAGGTTCCCTCACGGTCCTGACGTTCTTTCTCATGTTCTCTCTCCTTCTGCTCCTCACCTGAAAGCTCTGGAAAAAAAAAAGAAGCAGACTCACCTAGGAGAAGTAGAAGACTGGAAATAATCAAACTGAGGGCAGAAATCAACAAAATAGAAACACAGAAAACAATCCAAAGAATCAATGAAACAAGGCAAGATGTTTTTAATTGTTTAATAGTGGCATAACTGTTACGGGGGAATCAATCTCTTTCTGATTGGACTTGGGGCCTTCTCCACATGATGAAATTTTATTCCTGGCATTATAAACCTGATCAAAAGTCCATGTATTGGGATGTCAAAGGTCTTAGGCAGGAATCTACTATTATTATTTTTCAAAATAATCGTGTTGTTGAATAACCTCCTAAAATGTGTTTATATCTATAGGTATATTTTTTCAGTCTTGGTAGAAAGGGTTTCTTTTGCAGTGATTAGTGATTCATGGAGAGATACAGAATTGATCAAAATGCTAAGAACAAGTAATTATGGATGCTTACCCCTAAATAGGAAGTCAGTATCAACAACCCTCCACAACTCTCAAGAAATATCATGAAAGAGTGTGTAAAAGTATGAAGAAAGAGGGGTGTATATTACTATGAAATGCTATCTTCTTGTCATGACATGGATGTTGCACTCAAACTTACGACAGTTGTTGTTACCTGCACAGGATCTACGCAAGATCAAGCCAGTCAATTACAGCATGGATGAGGAGAGGCTCAGAAGAACAAACTTGACTGAAGCTCTATTGACAGTTGACAGTGGCTGGGAGCTGGATAGTCACTTTTCTGTGGGGATTTAACCACTGGTAGACAGACCATGATCCAGGAGATAGCCTATGAACTCACAATGGTTGAATGATAACACTCTGCTTATATAACCATGATAATTTATGGAAAAAAAACTCAACTGAGTTTTCAGTTTCAAATGGACAAGAGCTTGTGATGGAGGAATAGTAAGCAGTAGCCATGACACCAGGAGCAGGAAGCTAAGGGCTCGCTCTTGAATCACAACCATGAAGCAGAGAGACTGAATTTGAAATGGCACAAATCTTTAAACTCTCAAAGTCTGGTTCCAGTAGCATACTACCATCAACAAAGTAACATCTCCTAACCCCCCAAACAGCGCCATCAAATAGGGATCAAGTGTTCAAATGTCCAAGACTATGAGGAACATCTCCTTCAAACCACCACAAATAGTATTGCCAAAATCTGTCCATGTTTGAAATTGAATAGTTGAGCTGAGTCTTTGTTAAGACTAAGGAAGAACCAACCATTCAAAGAGTTTAGGGGAGAGATTTGGGGCAGGAAAAAAGCCAAGACAAAGTCCTGATTGTTTATATTCCACACATGAGGTCACTCAGTACATGTCTGGCCATGCCTTGTTTGTTTTGTTTAGTGTAACTCCAGTTCCACCTGCATTGCTGCAAGGGGCTGGATTTTAGTTTTCTTTACAGTCTAATAGTATCCAACAGTGAATATGGGCTGCATCTTCTCTATTGACTCGTCAGCTGACAAAATCAGACTATTTTCAATTCTTGGCTGGTATGATTGGTGCTTCAGCGAGTAAGGAAGTGACCAGGAAGGACTAGAATGCTAACACTGTAGCTTTATTTTCTAAGTGTTCATGACTGTTTGTTTTACAAAACTTCCTCACTGATTTTTCAGATTCGTTGTATTTTATAAACATTGCTTTCCAGTCTGTGTCTGACAGTACATCATCTTGAATTCCTATTTGCCTTCCAGCGCTGGTTCATGCTTTTGCAATCTTACATTCTTATTTGTACTTCTCTTTTAATGCACTCTGGATACTGTGTTTAAGAGAAATAATCAGAAGTCTAGGTGGTTTTATCTCTTCTGTGTATAATATTTTGCCCCTAATATTGTTTATGAGGTCTCATTATGTGACACTGACAAGCCTTGTACATGATCCTCCTCCTTCATCATTGCTGAGATAGGAAGCATGCACCACCATATCTAGTGAAGACTCAACAAGTTTTTCAAATTGTTTAGAGTAAACCGAGGGCTCCACGCATGCTGGGTGAGTACTCTTCCACTGAGCTACAGTCATGTCCTTGATTTTTAAAAACTGCCTTAACTTAGTACTTGAAGTCACTAGTGTTTGAGATTTTCTAAACCTCTAAGGGCTCAACAAATTTTAGAACTTGTGAGCCATTTATTTCTGACTTACCTTTACTCCTAGGGAAACTTGAAGATTTCTGTGTAATAATTATTTGTTTCACTTCCTGTAAACAAGATTTATTTCCTAATTCCTTTGCTGCTAGATATTAACATTAGTGCAATTAATTATCCATGTTCATCTCAAGTAACTATCTTGGGATTGTATCCCCACGGCTTCTCCAAAACTAATAAACAACCATTTTCAGCCCCTTTCTTCATGAATCTGAGGTTCAAGCATCAGTTCTCAGATTCCTGGAGCAACCGCAGCACAAAGAGCCTTAAATTCTGTCTCCTGACTTGTGGGACTGAAGACCCAAGGAACAAGTCCCTGATCCCCAGTTATAGCCAATAGGACAAATCACAAAGTCCTGTTTTTTTTTTTTTTTTTTAAATGGGCTGAATTTTCATCCTATATATGAGAAAAGTGAAGGCAACAGAATCAGGCCACACAGAGCAGTGGGTAAGATCAGGAAAACTCTCTCTCTCTCTCTCTCTCTCTCTCTCTCTCTCTCTCTCTCTCTCATCACCGTCTTCTCTCTCACAAATCCCTCACTTCAAAGTTCTATCACCTGCCCTGCCTGCTATTCTCCACCCACAAGGAGGGCTGCACAGGTGAGAGAAGGAAGCTCAGAACTGTGGGTTCCCCACTCACCATCACACCCCTAGGGAGAACAGAGGATGTGCCAAAGCCTGTTTTTTTTTTCCTGCAAGCCTAGAGTTCTTGTTTAGCTCACCCTTCATTCTTTCCATACACAGTCAAGCACAGAATAGGGGGACTTAAAATCTCTGAGACTATCTAACCACACCCACACCAGGGTCTAAAATTCTTGTAGACTTTGAGTGGTGTTTTTCAAAGTACAAGGGTCAACAAAACAAAATTATCAAAACAAAACACAGAACCAACACTTCTGGATTTTGTTTGCTCTTGGCTTTCATTTTTGTCTGCTTTCTTGTTTGTTAGTTTGTTTTTTGAAACAGGGTCCCACTGTGTAATTCTGGCTAGTCTACAACTTGGCATATAGAACTGTCTGGACTCAAACACACTCTGTCTCCTGAGTGCTGGGATTAAGAACCAAAAGAACGAATCCAAATGGCTTGGTTCTGTTTTGTTTTGTTAATTTTGTCTTGTTGACTGTCTCTGTTTCTGATTTTTGGGTTTTGTTTAGGAGGGAGGTGTTTTGGTTTTGTTGGTTTCATTTACATAGAAATGATCTTTCTATGTAGCCCTGGTTGGTCTAGAACTTGCTGTGTCAACCAGACAGGCCTCAAACAGCAAGGATCCTAGTGTCCCTGCCGTGTCAGTGCCAAGGCTGCAGCATACTGCTTTGTTCTGGCAGAGTGGAGATCAGACCCAGAGCATCCCACGTACTGGGCAAGTGTTCCTTCCACCAGGGATTTGCATCCCCAGCCCCTGGCCTGCTTCTTTTCCCACCTTATAATTTCTGTTAGAATATGGGCATTTTAGGTAAGTTATTGTAGAAATTTGAGGTTCCAGTCATCTCTTCTTGGATAGTTATTGTTATTTACTTATTTGTTTAATGTCCAAAGTTACCATGAACTGCTACTAGTGACACCAGAAGGAACTGGTTCTCCTTCTCTGATCACACATGTAACCAATTTCCACTCATTGCAACTGACAATTATTTTAAGAACCCTCTGAGATGCTGAAAAACAAACCAATCCAATGTGAATCCTTTGAAAGGATGTTTGCCGCCATAGATGGTCCTGTCCTGACTGTGGTTGAGTTTCGGGGGTGTTTCTGACCTCTAGATTCCTGCTGTCTAGACTGCATCATCCCAATCCCATGAACCTCCCTACACCTGCCTTTCAGCACAGCCTCCACTGTTCTTGACAACACAGGGCTTCAAGATCACCATGCTCTATTGCGTGTGAAGCCAGTTTTTTTTTTTTTTTTTGGGAAAGAATTAACAACTGTCTGTTTTTGGTCTGTTTTTGGTACAAAATCTCCCACAGAAAACACTAGAACTGGCTGTGAAAGAAGCAGTCTTCTTTCTTATAGCTCCCCCCCCCCCCCCCCCGCCCAGGCCAGAGCATTGAGGGTATAGAGACAACAGTCTTGGGTTCTCTTAGTTTAGCTTCCTTCTTCACCACCAGAAGCTCAGTCCTAGTTAAGGAGAAAGAGACCCCTCAATCAGCACTCCACACTGAGGTCGAGCCTCTATTCCACAGGGAACAGAACAGAGGGCAGCTGCCTCTCTTCTACTGCAAAAGACAGAGGCCTAACTCCAGTAGGAGGTAACTGAACGGGAGGGAAGAAACACACACACACATACACACACACACACACACACACACACACACACACACACACACACACATACACTGTAGCCATGCAAGAGGGAACTGTGTGTCCCAGACTGCTGTACCTCCAGTGGACTGTCTTCTAAGCCTAGGGTGGTAGAGGGGAAGTCCTGCTCTTAACATCCACCCTCATCTTCTTCCTTATTCCCCATCTATCTACTGAAATAGCTGCTTACTTTTCTCTCCCCATCCCTCCATCCCACCCCACCCCCAAGTTCCCATTTTTTGTCCGGCAATCTTGTCTACTTCCAAATATCCAGGAGGATAACTATATGTTTCTCTTTGGATTCACCTTCTTATTTAGCTTCTCTAGGATCACGAATTATAGGCTCGATGTCCTTAATTTATAGCTAGAAACCAATTAAGAGAGAGTACATCCCATGTTCATCTTTTTGGGCCTGGGTTACCTCACTCAGGATGGTGTTTTCTATTTCCATCCATTTGCATGCAAAATTCAAGATGTCATTGTTTTTTTACCGCTGAGTAGTACTCTAATATGTATATATTCCACACTTTCTTCATCCATTCTTCCACTGAAGGGCATCTAGGTTGTTTCCAGGTTCTGGCTATTACAAATAATGCTGCTATAAACATAGTTGAACAAATGCTTTTGTAATATGACTGGGCATCTCTTGGGTAAATTCCCAAGGATCATTCCTGGGTCGTTCCATCCTTCATTTACACTTTTCACCAGTCTCCCTGAAGACTCATGGACTCTCCACATCACCTTGTCAGAAGTCAACTGCACACTCCCATCTATTTCCATCTTTAATGGTCCTATGTTCACGCAGAGGCTGGATTCCTTGACAGTGGAGCTGCCCTTTGGCAGATACACCGCATCCCTGCCACAGCTCTCCTTTATTTGTAGTTCAGCTTCTCTCTTTCCTGTCAAGAAAGCCTTTGCATTAAAGGAGCATTAACCTGATTATTTAGAATATTTTTTGTTTTAAACTGTTGAGTCTGTTCCCATGAGTAGTTTAATCTTTTTATTCCAAGGAAAGGTCAATATTTGCCATGAACTCTGAGATTAGACTCACCAAAATTATATGCTAATTATAAGGTATCACAATTACAGTATGAATTGTACACAACAAAGGAAAGAGGCTTGGGATACATCTCAGCATAGAGCATTTTCCTAGCATTCATGAATGAGGAGCTAGGCTCAAACCCCAATGGCACAAAGTAAGTAAATACAGAAAGAATGAAATAAATTTGTTTTAAAATGAGAGAAGACATAATTTTTAGATGCAAACACATTGGATATCAGCAAAATCAATAAAGGAGAAATATTGCCTGATGGAAATAATTTTTAAGAGTAGAGAGGCAGGCATGGTGTTCCACACCTTCAGTCCCAGCACTTAAGAGGCAGAGGCAGGCTTATCTCTGAGTTCAAGACTAGCCCTGTATTAGAATGAGTTTCAGGCCAGTCAGAGTTATAAACTGAGATCCTGCTTCCAAATAATTAAATAAATAAAAATAAAGAAAGGAAGGAAAGAAAGAGGAAGAAAGGCTTGAGGTATAAAAATTAAGTTACTTGCTATTTAAAAAATAGTAATAAGTTATAATAGTAACTTAAGGAATGTTTCTCTATCATATTAACTGAATAAGAATAATTGGATACAAAATGAAAATATAAACAGCAAATATTCCAGGAGGTTGTATTTGTTGGGGGAAATTTTGGTTTGATTTTCTCTTTCAATACACTTTTCTGCATTGTGTGTGTGTGTAGGGGGTCGTTATACAGTTGGAGATGGAGCTCATGAGTGAAGCTCTATAAGCACACACAAAGCACTGAATTCAACCTGGGTCAGAGAATATTTTTAGGGAAGGGGCTGACAAGGCCTTGTTATGTTGGTAAAGAGCCTTTAGCCTTTTAGGCTCAAGTAATTATCCTCTTTGAGTAGCTGAGATTCTGGGCAAGTGCCATCACACATAGCTCTAAGACACCTTTAATACTAAGAAAGCAGTTGATTTTGTTTATGCTCATTCTCCATCTACTAAAGAGTACTTGGTAAATCTTTCTTGGTGCTCACATTGCAGAAAATTGGGAAATGGATAGATGCAACCAGAGTGGGGACTCTGAGTTCCTACTCCTGGGACTCTCAGAGGTTCCCGAGCATCAGCGCATCCTGTTTGGGATTTTCCTGTCCATGTACCTGGTCACAGTGGTGGGGAATGTGCTCATCATCCTGGCCATTGGCTCTGACTCGCACCTGCACACTCCCATGTATTTCTTCCTGGCCAATCTCTCCTTCACTGACCTCTTCTTTGTCACCAACACAATCCCCAAGATGCTGGTGAACCTTCAGTCCCAGAACAAAGCCATCTCCTACACAGGATGCCTGACTCAGCTCTACTTCCTGGTGTCTCTGGTAGCCTTGGACAACCTCATCCTCGCTGTAATGGCATATGATCGGTACGTGGCCATCTGCCGTCCCCTCCATTATACTACTGCCATGAGCCCTAAACTCTGTATCTTGCTCCTCCTCTTGTGCTGGGCCCTATCTATCCTCTATGGCCTCATCCACACCATCCTTATGACCAAAGTAACCTTCTGTGGGTCTCGGAAAATCCACTACATCTTCTGTGAAATGTACGTCCTGCTCAGGCTTGCATGCTCTGACACCCGCATCAATCACATGGTGCTGATTGTCACAGGCTGCTTCATCTTCCTTGCTCCTTTTGGATTCATGATCCTATCTTATATCTGGATTGTCAGAGCTATCCTCAGAATTCCCTCAGCTTCTAGCAAGTACAAAGCCTTTTCCACCTGTGCATCCCATCTGGCTGTGGTGGCCCTCTTCTATGGGACACTTTGTATGGTTTATCTGCAGCCCCTACACACCTACTCCATGAAAGACTCAGTAGCCACAGTGATGTATGCAGTGGTGACCCCCATGATGAACCCTTTCATCTACAGCCTGAGGAACAAGGACATGCATGGGGCTCTGGGAAGACTTCTAAGGAAGCCGATTCAGAGGTTAACATGAGGGTTGTTTTGGAAAAGGGGAATGAAGTGTGCAAAGCATTATCCTATGGGTTATGCAGGGGCATTTGCACACATCTCTGGCTCTGAATGAACCTATATGGTGATGGAAAGACATGTAAGTACCTCTCTGCATCCCTTGCACCTCACCAGCTTTGGTAATAAATAAGATCACGCTAATGCCAATACTAGAATATTGCAGGGTTGAATTTTACAGTGTGTCTGACCATAGAAGCACATTCTCAGCCTTATCCAGATATACCCAGTTATGACATAGAGACATCTCTCATGTTGTCTCAAGTACATCAAATGCACAAATAGCAAAAATTCTTTAGAAATGAATCCACAGAGCCAGCAGGGCTTAAGACTATAGAAAGCAATGTTCAGTTGATGTGGTAGTTACTTTGCTATTCACCAACACATTCTATTGAGACTGGCTAAGTGTCTCTTAATACTGTCAAACTAGGTTGCAAGCATGAATGTGGAGTTCATAGCCAATTGTAATCAATGGGTAAAATTGCATGTAAATGAATTTAACTAATGAGTTGAAAAGCAATGTTTACCATGAGATTGTTTTTTAAAAAAAGATATGTATCTCTCTGTTAAAAAATATCCTAGGTCTGAAGAGGTGACAGCAATTAAGAGCACTTGCTCTTCTTTCAGAGAAACCAGGTTCGGTTCCCGCATGATAACTCACAACTATTTGCAGCTCCAGTTTCAGGGAATCCAACACCCACTTCTGGTTTTTGTGGGAACCAGGCACAGATATACATGCAGGAAAGACATTCAAACACATACAATTAAAATAAATCTATCTTTTAAAAATAAATTAAAGAAATGAAAGGAAGAAAGATGTTATAGCTGACTCCGAAGCTCAAGATAGAATGTACTACCACTCCTGCTTTTAGGGAGATATTCTTATCAACCTGAAGATCTTCCCTATGCCTTGAAGATTGTAACACACAAAAAGAAGCCAGAGGTCTCTTTATGATGATATGAGATAATTTTAAAATGTCTGCCCCTGTACTTTCTCAGGAAGAAGACAAACAAGTAAACTTAAAATGGTCAACAAGGTTCGGTGGACTAGAAGAGTTGGCCTCAGATCAGATTACCAGCCTTTTCCTACTATATAGTCAGGCAATTATGTAGCATATACAGCAACAAAGTTAGATTAGCTGAAGTTACCTCTGCTTTACACAGGGACTTATGTTGGTGGAAAAGTTGGTGTGGAAAGATGAAAAAAGAATCAAGGTCAGAACCCCCTCTCCCGCTTTGTTAGAAAAGTTAGCACATGCAGAGGTTCTGTGGTGACATATGACCAAGGAGCAAAAAATGCCAGGATTAGAATATAAACAAATTCTATAAATATATAACATATGAACATTGTATTATGCCAGAAATTGAGTAATATAACTGAAGCAGCCTTGGCTTGAGGATTTTTCTTGGGCACCCTGACCATTAAGAATTAATAATACACTGCTCAGGGCATGGCATTCTGCCTGCACTGGCTTAGAGGGTTTTTTTTCTGTCTAGCATTTTTGAAGCTGCAAAAGCTGGCAGCCTGAGAACAGGCTGTCATACGCCTTTAGATTCTTAAAAATTCAGCTATGGGGTTGATGAGAAAAAATGATTATAAAAGAACACTGTTTATCAATAATGACTAAAATTGTGGGGAAATGATTGTAAAAGATAGCTCTGTTTCGACATGGTCTATCAATGATGACTAAACTTACTACCCCAGATATGCAAGAGAAAAAGTTAAACATATGTCTGAAAACAAAAATGATATGACCAATGATTTGTGTTAGAGGAGAGCCTCTTGTTCTTCCCGGCCCCCGTCTATGTCCGGCAGCTCAATGGCGTCTCTGACTCTGCCCTCCTTCTCCCAGCATTCAGCCTAGCTTTACCTACCTACCTAAGTTCGGCCTTACTATAGGTCCAAAGCAGTTTCTTTCTTTATTAACGGTAATTGCAGCACACAGAGGGGACTCCCACATCAGATTTGGAACATCATGAATCTATTCCAGATTACTGGATTCTGTATAAATAAGACAGCACTCTGGCTGCCACTCATTCAGGCTACAAGATTGTGGCCTCCATTATGGTGTGGCTTGCTTCTTCCTCCTCCTATTCTTTGCCTCCTCTCTGGAACATGTCAACCACCAGGCACACTCCCTGCAGTCAGTCTATAAAGACAGAGAGAATTGACTCCCCCTTTATATTGCCTTCACCAATGTGAGGCCATGGAGATATCGAAGAACCAAGGAAACATGGTAACAGACAGAATGAAATAAAGTTTTACTAACCATCTTTATGCTTGTTTAGCCCTTAAATGTCCCTCCAGAAGATCACTTTAAAGATTTGGCCCCCAATTCAGCAATGTTCAGCCTCAGGGAGGTAGCTGGATCATGAGGACTCTGCCCTCATGAACAGATTTACCCATTCATAGACGTGTCATTGATGGATAGTGAGGAAAGACCCTGTTACAAACTCAGGCTCCCCTGCTTTGAAGTCACTCTAAACTGAGCAGTTTTCTCCCTCCTCCTCTTCTACCTAAGCAGCTCAGCCAAGTGACCAGGGCTGAAACTGGGGCAGGTAAGCGCCAACATTGCTTAGAAACCTGGGATGCCACTTAGCATGTGCTATGCACATACATCTCTCTGAGCACCCTGCAACCCTTAGCAGTGTAGGAGCTTACCTGCTTTGACCTGCACCTGAACCTTCTGCAGGATGGGAACATGTTACTTTCCTTAACAGTCCCCTGACAATGGGCATTCAAACTCTTCCTAGAACACCGTCCAAGAACCAAGGGATGATCTGACCTAAGCTGGTTTTGGGTGCATGCACAATAGGGCAAAGTGTGTCCTCAAAGGAAAGTTCTAAGGAGAATCCTCTATTTCCCATCTTATGACCATACATGGCAGATTAAGATCAGATATGTTATATGAAGGAACATGCACAATGGGCCAAGGCTGGCATAATTTAACTATGGCAATAAGAGCAAGGAAGGGTATTTGGGAGTATTTGGCGAAAGGAAAGGGAGGAAAAAGTGATGTGATTATATACTTAACTCAAAGATAAGAGAAATGAATTTTTGAAACACTCTTTATCTTAGCAACCAAATTCTTCCTTTTCTTAAACTCTATAAAAGGAAATCCCAAACAATAACTTGAAGCACTTGATACTAACACACAGGTGGCCTGCCTGTTCTATCACTTTGTTTTGAATAACCTTTCTGCTTCTGCCAATACGTGTGAGCTCTTTAAAAAAGGAGCCAAGAACCTGGAAACATCTGGCCCAGACGACAACTTCCAGTCACAACCCTCTGAAACCATGGGCCAATATAAATAAGTTCTTCCTGTAAGTTTCTATCTCGGATATTCTGCTACAGTGGCACAAAGCTGACTAACATCCTACTCCTGGGGAGGTGGGAGAACAGTCGTCATCTTCGAGAGGTTCAGTGACCTACACAAGGACACAGATAAACAACTTAGCAAAACCAAGAAGCAGATACAGAAATAAAATGTGCAGTTCTCCCAACAGAAGCTATAAATAAAATAGAACAGTAATATCGTAGTTGAGTCACACAAAAATTGAAATGAAATAAACCAATAAAGAGCTTCAAGAGCAGACCTGATCAGGCACAAGGAAGAATGGACTGTGTGAAAGTGGGTCATTTAGAATTACCCCGTTAGAGGAACAAAACATAAAAGAATGAAAGGGCGTGAAAAATATCTTTGGGACTTTGGGGCATCATTGAAGTGAGCCAATACTTATATTATGGACTTTCTATAAGAAAGGAAGGAACAGAGGCTATTGGGAGCATAGCACAAAGGTCCTTGTGTCCATAGATCTCCAAAGAAGCTAGGAATGCAGAGTAAGCTTGGATATTTATTTAGTGGGTTATGGAGGGGGAAGGGAGAAATGGAGAAGAGCAGAGATGCAGAGAGAGAGAGAGAGAGAGAGAGAGAGAGAGAGAGAGAGAGAGAGAGAGAGAGAGAGAGAGAGAGAGAAAGAGAGAGAGGGGAGAGACAGAAGCTGCCTCTTCCAGAGGGAGAGAGAAAAGGAAGGGACTCAGGCTACAAGCAGGAAGGAAGATCTGCCAACCTCAGTGGAGGGGGGAGTGGGCATGGCTTGTCTCTTAAAGAGACAGAACAGATCATTACATTCCCATCTCCTTTTTATAATAAAAAGGCAGGAGGTTAGACACCACAGGTTAAGGGAATCAGAGTGGCAGATTCTCAAAACTGCTTCCTGCTTATTTATGGGCATCATCTTTGGGGTGGGTGAACCTGAGGAAGTTGGGTGCTGGTCACATCCTGGTGTAGCTGGTCTGCTATTTTACCTTTGCTTATTTTTCTGACTCAGTAATTACTTAATGATTTGTGCACAAGTGCTTAAGCAAGACCAGGAAGATCATCTGGATAGGAGGTTGAGTTCACTGCCTCTCCCATCTTAATAGTTTACAAGATGTGGTTCAGCAGTTCAGTGGAAGAACAGTGAGACAGTGGCCGAGCTCTAATGGAGGCTCTCTGTTTTGATGGTTATTTCTTCATCCAGGATATGCATTGATTCCACACTCCTATCCTGCCTCCCTTCCTGTTGCTATAAATAGTTGTGCCTGAATATGTCAGGGAAAGGGGCAGAACCCTGTCTTCTGACTAAGATTACCACTGTATGTTCCAGCCAGTGACCCTCTATATAGGATAGATAGACAACATGCAGGGAATCATTGGATACAGCTACTTTTTATTTTTATTTTTATTTTTAGGCAATCAGAATTTTATAGGTCTTGTAGGCCTAACCACATCTTATTTTTCACTTTAATGTTTTGATAAGGAAACAGGACTCTAGTAAAAGTAGTATTTTTATATAAAATAAAATATCTTGTTTAATTAATAGTACTATAAGATATCATACATACTTACTGATCAAGATTCATCAACTCTTAAAGTATGAAATATCATGAGTATTGACATTATTATTATTTTTTTTTTGGTTTTTCGAGACAGGGTTTCCCTGTAGTTTCTAGAGCCTGTCCTGGAACTAGCTCTTGTAGACCAGGCTGGCCTCAAACTCAGAGATCCACCTGCCTCTGCCTCCCAAGTGCTGGGATTAAAGGCATGCACCACCATCGCCCGGCAAGTATTGACATTATTAGAGATTGATGTGTTTTGTATAATTTGGAAAATAAGAGTTTACCAAACAAAATCATTGGACATCTCTAATCATTGTAAATAGAATTAAATTTACTTTGAGTTGTTAAGTATTTGAGTATGTTATAGGGCACTTTAGAGCACTTAATTTGTTGTCTCTTAACATTTTTAATTGAAAATAGATTCTTTCCTCATGCAATATATCCTGATTATAGTTTCCCTTCCCTCTATTCCTCCTATTTTCTCCCCACCTCAATATTCCTCCAGTTCCACTCCCTTTCTGCCTTTCATTAGAAAAGAACAGGGTTCTAGGAGATAACAAATAAACATGACAAAATAAAATATAATAAGATGAAGCAAAGCTTTCATATCAAAGTTGGGCAAGGCAACCAAACAGGAGGAAATTAGTGCCAAGACCAGGCAATAGAGTCAGAGATCCACTTGTGTAGGACCTAGCCATGGCAAGCCCAATAGAGGCCTGAGTAATACTACTGATAGTTTACCCTGAGGCAATACCTGGTTCTGATAAAGATTACAAACTAAGACTACCCAGGTACCATACAGGAATAGACCATCCAAAGGAAATTCCTAGCATTCTAATTGTTGTAAATTAGATAGGATCACCTGCCAGAATGCACCCATTGCTTACCACCAGGACACCCCTAGACAAATGTCAGCCAATCAGGGGTCCTACACCTTAGAAACCTGTTACCCTTCACCCTGCTAATGTAACTTTTCTGGTTTTTGCCTTTAAATAACGCCCTCTAAAAGGGCAGTGTAAAGCTCTGTCCCTTTAAGAGACAAGCCATGCCCACTCCCTCTCTGTCATCTGCTGAAGCAAGCTGATTTTCAGCTTCCAGCTTGAGTTCCCTCTCTTTCCCATCTCTCCCCTGAAGAGGCAGCTTTTGCCTCACTCCATTCTCCCCACTTCTCCCCTTCTTCCCTCTCTGTCTGTCTCTCTATTTCTCTCTGCTCTTCCCCCTTCCCCCCTTCCCTTCTATAACCCATTAAATAAATATTCAACCTCACTCTGCATGGCATACCCATCCATGTCTCTGTCTCTTGCCTGCAGCATGGCTCCCTGCCTGGAACCAGCCGCCTTCTGGACCTGCAGTGTGGTCTTGTGGCATGCCCATCTGTCTGTCTCTCTTCATGGGACTCACTGCCCCTTGTGGTCCACTGCAGCCACTTGGGAACTGCACTGTCCCTACCTGGGACTGGCTGCTCTTGGGACCTGCTGCCCACTGCTGCTGCTTGGAGACCTGCAGTGTTTCTGCTGCTGCAGCCACTCGGGGTTCTGAAGCATTTTACTTAATCCATTACAGGTGGGGTACCTCCTCTTGCCACTGCTACACCAGTTGCTTTGACGAGGTCCCTGCAAGCTTATATTATGCACATAATAAACCTTGCTTTTGCATTTCCGTGATTTGGTCTCCCTGGTGTTTTTGGGGGGTCCCTACAGACTGGGCACAACACTTTTTCCTATAGTCAAGGGTCCTATAAAAATACTAAGCTACTGATGCTGGCACAGGTCTCTAATCTTAGCACCCAGGTGGCAGGGACCAACGGATCTCTGAGTTCAAGGCCAGCCTGGTCTACAGCGTGAGTTTCAGGACAGTCAAAGCTACACAGAGAAACCCTGTCTGTAGTTAATAACTATAATATTTATGAAGAGGACCTGTGTAGACCCATGTAGGTCCTGTACTTGCTACTTCAGTCTCTGTGAATTTGTATGTTCCCTGCTTAGTTGATTTACAAGGTCACATTCTCCTGGTTCCCCATCCCCATGGACACTTAAATCTTTTTGTCCTCTCTTTCACATGGTTCTCTGAGATCTGAGGAGAAGGATTTGAAGGCGACCTCCAATTTAGATTCTTTCTCTGCATAATGTCTGGTTGTGGAGTCTCTGCATCTGTTTTCATCTGAGGCAGAGGGAGCCTTTCTGATGATGATTGGATAAGGTGCTGATCATATTATTCTTTCTGTGTCTCTAATCATTGTAAATATGATTTATGTTACTTTGAGCTGTGAAATATTTAAGTATGTTATAGGGCATTTTAGAGCCTCTAATTTGCTGTATTTAACATTTTAATATAAATGGAAATAGTCATCCAATTGATCGAACTAAGTTAGTGTGTTTTAGTAAGAAAAATGTAATAAACATTTTTCAATAAGACAGGCAATAAGACAGGCAACATCTGCACTGATTTGAGGAAGAGATCTGCATCTTATTTCTGGCGTTAAGAAACCATCAGAAATAAGTATGAGATTAAAAAACCCCACCACGAATTTCGCAGAACCCTGACATCCACCAGCAAGTGGTCCCAGTGAGGATCACAACAACATGGAGGGATAATATGTTTCTGTTCATAGTTACTCTGAAAGTTTGTTGCTGAGAACTTTTGTAAGCTGATTGAGTTCTCAGCCCTTCATATTGTGGTAGAAAAATCTGTAAATGGTAAAACATGATGTGGCACAGATGCACAATGGATTGGGGAGTCGTGAAGAAGAAATTCTGTCATTTGTAGAAATATGGATGAAACCAGGAGACATCATGAGATAAGCACACTTTCTTTTATAGATAAGTTACAAAATGTTACAAAATTCCTAGGGTTGAATAGTGATTGGGAAGAGTGTATGTGTATGCTTAAGTGCATGCATGCTTGCACACATGCACGTGTGTGTGTGTGTGTGTGTGTGTAGTAATGCAGAATTTGATTAGTGCATGCTGAGAATATTGCACCAAGCCCATTAATATGTTCAATTAATGCATGCTGTGAAGATTTTTGGAGAGTCATCTCAACTGTTAAAAAAAAGTGAGTTTGAAAACACATTTGTTCAATAAATATGTGAAATTTGGCCACATACATGAAGGTCATATTTGAAACACAGAGAAAGTTTAAGTCATTTCCAAAGCACTGGGAATTCTTGTGTCTTGGGAAGGCAGGTGTTCATGGTGCCCTGGCAGCCCCTGGAATGTTCTAATTTCAGATGCCTCCACAGGGAGAATGTGAAGAAGAGGGAGCCCATTGGGAAGATGATGTCAGCCAAGCTGTTTGTCTCTTTGTTTCTTTGTCTTTGATAAACTTCCAGGTGTGAAGACTATTTGGCATCCTCTCTGCCCAAGAAGTGTCTGTCCCCTTCGCTGAGTGAGTGTCATTCCAAGAGTCCTCACTCCTTGCTCTCAACTGTACTTCCATACAAGTGATTTCATTTTTGGCCTTTGGAATGGCACCTCTCTCCTCCAAGGTGGCCCTTGGAAGGCTCAGATACTTGGCTGAGAGGTGATAAAGAAAGAAGGAGGCACTATCTGCCAGGATAACCAGACTATTCTCAAAAGAGTTTGTTCTGTAGTTGATGGAGAGGGATGATGGCATCTGAGTTTTAGAGATACTGAGTTGGAGGTATTGGCCTAATCAAGCTCACATAGAAAAGCTCAGCACCTCTGATAGCATTTGGCCTACTGGGACCTACGGATCTTGTTCATCAGGAGGCATCTTCCTCCGGTCATGCCAATTGCCTTTGAGGATCTCCAACTCTAACCATTTTCAATGTGAGTCTGGATGCACCCAAGTGATGATTCTCTTCTCTTCATTGAGGCAAATCACTGTGTGATTTTGTGAGGCTCAGGGGACGCCATGTAAGTGACTATACATATTGGGACCATCTATGGCTCTAGGGCTCTATAGCAGGCTGTGGCGTTGTGATAGCAAGCAAGATGGTATAAAACTGAATTCAGGAAACAGAAGACAAACAGCTTTTTTGGGTAGTAAAATAGGAGGGTCTGGGTATCTTGTTATTACTAACATCCCTTACAGCTAGTCATCTGCCTGTAAGTTCCACATCTGTGAATTCAGCCATGTTTCAAGAATAAGTGGAAAAGTTATGTCTATTCTGAGAAGTACAAGGGTAATCCCTCTTCCATGTCAGTATCTTAAACAATGTAAAATAACAAAAAGTCAGGCAGCATAGACACAGGGTAAGAAATCTAGAAATGACTTAGTGTATGGGAGGATTTCATAGGCTATGTGCAAACACTATTCCATCTTCTATAAGAGATGTGAGCACCTTCAGATCTTGGTATCTCCCTAATTTAGGGCCACTGTAGATGATATGTACAGTTTAGAGTTTGGGGAAGAGGACCATGTCCCCTCTCCTCTGGAAGCTTCCCTTTCATGCTACAAGATCTTGTATAGCCAAACTGTTCAGGCTACTATCTGAAGAGAGTGGTTTCCTTTATATAATTGTGGACTCAGGTAATCAGTCTTTTCCTCTAACTTCTAAACATCACATTCCTTCCCCTTGTTATTTCAATGTGTGTGTGTGTCTCAGTCTGCCTGATGCCATTGCTTTATATCAGTAAGTGCTGGATGTGTCATACCTTTTTATTAAGCATTTGTCTTTAACTTTCTTTCCTTTGTGTATGCTATGGCATCGCATCCTGGCTGCTCCTGGACATCACAATGCTTGATGTTTATTACCAAGATGTCCCCGTCCTTTTACCACTGTTGAACTTCATTCAGCTGATAACTGGTGGAAGAGAGTCATGGATCTGGGAGCCTCGGGAAATGATTCCTGTGTGACCACATTTGTCCTGCTGGGGCTCACAGAGACTCCAGCTCTGCGGCCTATCCTCTTTGTCATCTTCCTTCTTGCTTATGTAGCTACTATCAGTGGCAATTTCAGCATCCTGGCTGCTATCCTTATTGAACCCAAACTCCACACCCCCATGTACTTCTTTTTGGGGAACTTATCAATGTTAGATGTTGGATGCATCAGCGTCACTGTTCCTGCCATGCTGAAGCATTTCCTCTCCAATGACAGACGTATCCCCTATGGTGCCTGCCTTTCCCAGCTCTTCTTCTTCCACCTCCTGGCTGGGGCAGACTGCTTCCTGTTGACTGTCATGGCCTATGATCGCTATCTGGCCATCTGTCACCCCCTCACCTACAACACCCACATGAGTTGGAGGATTCAGAAGGCTTCAGTGTGCCTGTCATGTGTATTTTCCTTTAGCAATGCATTGACCCAAACTGTTGCCTTATCTGCTCTTAAATTCTGTGGCCCCAACACAATCAATCACTTCTACTGTGATCTCCCTCAGCTCTTCCAGCTCTCGTGTTCCAGCATCCAACTCAACGAACAGCTGCTCTTTGCAGCAGCAGCCTTCATGGGTGTGGTCCCCTTGGTCCTCATCACAGTGTCATATGGCCACGTGGCAGCTGCAGTTCTTCGTATCCGGTCTGCTGAGGGCAGGAAGAAAGCCTTCTCCACATGCAGTTCCCATCTCACTGTGGTGGGCATCTTCTATGGGACAGGTGTCTTCAGCTACATGAGGCTGGGGTCGGTGGAGTCCTCCGATAAGGACAAGGGCATTGGCATCCTTAACACTGTCATCAGTCCCATGTTGAACCCACTTATTTACAGCCTTCGGAACCCTGATGTGCAGGGTGCACTACGAAAGGTGCTCACAGGGAGGTAGCCCCCAATGGATACTCCTTTCCTCTGGCCTTAACCAATGATACAGCTCCACTCACTGCTTCTAAGTGATGTTGACTAATGTAAGTGGAGTGAGGGTATGATAAAATGGGGAATGTTCTTGCTTAGGAAGGGAAGTTCCCTAAAATAGTAATAACTATCAATTATGTGATCACTGCCATGAACAAGGTACTAAGTGGCTAGTGCCAGGGCGAAGTTAATTCTTCTAATCATGTAAGGTGCGTGGAGTTTGCAAATTGTAGATCAAGAAACTTAACTTCAGAGAGATTGAGTAACTTCCTCAAAGCCGCAGAACTACTGAATGCCAGAGCAAGGCTTTGATCCTAGAGCAAAGCTGTATAAGTAATTATTGAAAGGAGGAGGGGTACCTTAAGGTGAAGTGGTGGAGTGAGCAATAAAGAGTAGGAAAAGAAATGTCAGTGTGATTAAAAAGAACAATCCCAACAATTAAAACTACGAATTAAGAAAATTTTATTTCTTAACCAAATTTGTTTTGTTCCAAAGAAATTGGCTCAGATTGAGGAAATTTAAAGATACTTATTTATGAAACAAACAAATAAAAAGAAAACAGATTTAAAAACATAATTAACAGGGAATGTCATCATTTAGAAAAGCCATAGAGATAAGACATAATGTTTCCCATTGGACTACCTACAGCAAAGAACAGATGATTGTAGAAGGATGCTCATTGAAGCATCTTGAAAAGCAGGCTGTTTGAGTCAATATAGATTCATTAATAGGCCTTTAATTATAAAAAAGGTTTGCAACTTCTGGAAAAACCTCCCAGATTGAATATAATTTTCTTTTGTACCTCCAACTTGAACATGAAAGCAACTGTTCCCTCCATGTCATCCTGAGGAAGAAGGTGCTTCAAGTCATAGCTTTAGATGGCTATGTCCACAATACAATAAAGTGCACACCCACTAAAATGTTGGAGAGGTTAGAGAGATGGCTCAGTGGATAGAGCACTTTCCATACAAACATGAAAACTGGAGTCCAGACACCCAGCAACCACACAAATTGCAAGCAGATACAGTGGGCACTTATAACTCAAGCTCTCAGAAGACAGAGACAGGATCCTGATCTAGTGAGGAACCCTACCTCAGCATATAAAATGAAGAGTGATTGAGGAAGACATCAGTGTCAACTTTGAAATTCCATATGCATATGCATACATGTGTATACCCACATACATGTGAGCATGCATACATAGTCACACAAATATATGAGCAGCAAATACATAAAAAATATAGAAAGAGTAAAATAGTAGTCACCCTTAGGTTCACCGTTTACAGATAGTCATATGGACGTTGATATATAATTATTAAAATGCTTTCATGCATGATATATATTTGTAAAGATTAGAATTGCTTTATACCCAACACTCCACAATTTCACTAATGTAGGCAAACTTGATAATACAGGTGGTTAAATGTAACCTTTTCCAGTGGCAGCATATTTCTTTCAGTAGATGGGATGAAATGTATTTAATCATCTATCATTAGTGAACCTCTTGATTCAAATAATCTGGGCTACATGGCATGCTGTTTATCTGTGCACACTCTTCCAATGACTGAAGGCAGGAACCCACAATGAGGGTCCTTGGGTCAGATGATATGAACTCTAAGAAGACAGAAACCTGTGAGGAGGGGCTCTGAGTCAAAGGACATGAACTCTAGGACACTTAAAAACATTGGGCTAGATTGAGACTCAGAAGAGATTGAACTATCTGATATTTCTAGTTGATTATTTTTTTTTACCTATTTAGATGCTAAATGTTACAACCCATTGTTCCTTTATTTGAAATTAAACATTAGCAAAATTAAATATGCTATCTTAAGAATAATATTAGAAAATATTTTTATATGAGAAAATATAAAGATGCTCATCTTTATTCTTATAAATTTAAAACAGCTTATAACCTTCTTAACGATGAAGATGGCTATTGAGTCACATGTTAAAGGCAAGTAGGCACCTGCCGTTCTATTAGGAAGGAAGTCATTTGGGGTATCAGGTGATTTTTGGAGCCCTGGTGGAAAGGAGATGGAGACAGAGGTCCAGGGAATGGAAGTCTGAAAGTGAAGATTGTAGATGAGGATGACTTCCCAGAGAAGACTGGGAAAAGACCACAGACTGTGTAAGGAGGGGTCCAAAGGAGAAACATATTGTTAAGAGAGACTAGGATTTCAATAATTTTATTTGAACATAAGAGGAATATGTGTTATGGTGCTGCTGGGCAACACCGACAATAGAGGACTGTGGCTAATATGCTTAATAATGAAGCTTTTCTCCATAGAGTGAGACACAAGACCATGAAAACTGCAACAGTAATAAGAGAGATGCTTGATTTTCTATATAGTGATATGTGCGTTTACTAAGAAAAAGCAGCCACTGAAGTGCTTACTGAAGGAATAGGGCTAGTGTAACATATCCATCACTGATACTATGCCATCATTTTCCTTGTCAACAGCCTTGTGGAAAATCTGATTCACTGGATTGTTTAAAATTTTGATGTCCTGTTCCTGCCCTCCAGAAACTCATGAAGAAAATTATAATAAAACAGTTTAATCGCAACAATAGTATTTATATCTTCATTATAAATCCTATGGATTAAACTCTTAGTGAGTCAAGGATAATTTTAAGCACTGAAAGCCAGGGTTACCCAATTGTAAGGTTATTTCAGTTATTCATTTGCCTAATGCTTATTAGTATTCCAAATGGTCAGGCCTATTCTATGTAGAGTTCCCAATTCACAAACAACACTTTTTATTTTATATTTTATTTGGACTTCAAGACAACACTATCAATCTATGAGGGTAAGGATAATAAGTGTGATTTGTTTTATAGGTGAAATACTTGATGACTATTCAAATAACTTTACTTAAAATGTTAATAAATAAAAACAATTGGTTGTCTTAATCAATAATCTATAATTGTTAGAATATATTTCTTAAAAGAATCATGTTAAAAAATAGGTTAAGGGTAAAGTCAAATTGGTGTTTGATATCCTATAAGCAGTCAGAACATCCTGCCACCGCAGAATGACATTATTAGAGACTTTCTTTCCTAACCACACTCACCTCCTAACTCATGAGTGAGACCAATAATGAACACGTTCTCACAGCCCATCTACTAAAGAGTGACACATTTTCATTTCATGAAAAGCATCTTTAAGAAGTAGTAGCTCTTATTTTCAATAACAAAATACATTGACATATAGTGGACTCTCTATATAATCTGCATATATAATTTGTAAATATGGGGTTATTATTAAGGGAAACTCAGAGGAGACATTGATTTTCCTCTATTAGTGGCTAAGCACTAGAATTTGGGACTCTTGTAGCTGGTTGAAACCAAGGCAGGTGCTGTCAGTGAACCTGAATTGTAGTGTGTCGTCTTTCACACTTACTCTGTTAGCCACTTTCTGGCCAAGAAGCCAAGTGTGACTAATCTTACGGGCATGTTTACTAACTGTCTGAGGCATCTGAGAATATTTCCCAGTCAAATGGTTTTCAATCAAACTGTATCTACTGCTATTCTTAAAAGTCAAATATCTAATGGGTTCTGCTGACTATTTGGCTGGACTCCTTTACATTCATACTTAAAAATATTTTTATTTTTTATTAAGTCTTGGTGAATTTCACACAATGTATTTTCATCACATTCACCCCCCTCCCAAACTCCTTCCATGTTCACTCTCTTTCCTCACCTTCCTATCCACCCAACTTTGAGGTTTCTTTTTTATTTTCTCCTTATCAAGTCCAGTTTATGTTGCTCAATCAGTCTTGGGAGTGACCCTGGAGTGTGGTTGACCTACCAAGGGTCTGGTGATAACAGAAAGCCGACTCTGCCTCTCCCAGCAGCTATCAAATGCCAATAGCTCCTCAGCTCGTGGTGAGATTTTGTGTCTTCCCTACCCTGCTTCCACATTCAGGTTGAGATTTTGTGTAATTTGAGCTTATGCGAGTCTTGTTCATGCTGTCACATAAGGCCTCCTTCTAAAGATGCAACACATTTCTACCATTGTTAATTGGGCCATGTACCTGCTTAGATAGGTCATAGGCCCTAGGGGAGAACCTAATATTATTATTATTATGCTAAACAGACATAGTATTAAGAGCTGGAGAGATGGCTCAGTAGTTAAGAGAACTTGATATTCTGCAGAGGACCCAGGTTCTATTCCCAGCACCCGACATGGTGGCCAACAACTATTGAGAATTCCAGTTCCAGAGGGTCTGAAACCCTCCATGGGCCTTCCCAGTCTGCCTTGAGATGTCTTCTCAGGGCTTTTGCAACATCCTCAGAACCCTGTGCTCCCCAATCCTGACTCACTGCTGTTGCTCACATATATGCCCCATTGTACTTTATCATCCAAAAGCCATCAATTTATTTCTATCACTTAAATTCTAGATTTTTGTAAGATGTTCAAGGTCTCTTTTTTTCAACGCTTTTCCACTCAGTCTTTATCTATCAACTGCAATCTCCCAGAAGTGACTTTTGTGACCCATTTTCTTGGAGCAGGCTTACACAGCAAGATGGCAATAATGTCTATATTTATTGTAGCACATTTTTGTTCTCTCCGACCTGATGTATGGTCCTGAATGTCAGGATCTAAATTCTACATCATAATGTGTCTTCCAAACACACAGAAGAATGCTGGAAGATAGTTGAAATTCATGCAGTTTGTAGATGAACTGACAATGGAAAGCATGACCTATGAAAAGAAATTTGCCTTTTACCTAGGACTCCAGTGAAACCCAAACCACTTGATGTTTTCAAAGTACCTTACTGGGTCCAATATCAGGAGAAAATGAAGATGCAAAGGAATTAAAATTTATATTACACTTGTTCACTTATATGTGTATGCATGTGTCCACATGTGCCATGACTGAGCAATCATTAATTGCCTGTAGCTTCTCATCTAGGGGTAGGCCCTTGTAAGATTTCCTCCACCTGTGTTGGTATGTTGACTGGCGATATCAATATGCAGGTCTTGTTCAGATGACCATATTGTTGTAAGTTCATGGGTACAGCTTCCCCATTATATTTAGAAGACATAATTTCACAGCAGAGGTTGTGGTCCAACCAAGTCAACTTGAAGATTCTGAGAGGGACATTTTTAGAAAGAACATTTCTTCTGAAGTTGTAAAAGCAACTATTGATTTGGTATAATAGGGACAAGATTCTTGACTTTGGCATAAATGGCAATTTTTAAAAAATGTATTTGAATATATTATTTGAGAATTTTATAGATGTATATGTGTATCTTGATGATATTCACTTACCACTCCTCAACTCCTCCTCTGCCATATTGTACATTGGATGATATTCACTTATCCTTCCAAATTCAGATGGTCTTACCTTCTAGACACACACACCCCTGCCTGAGTTAAATTAGTGCCTCCTGTATGCTCATGGGTGTAGGACCATGCCCGGACAGATGGGACAATCTACCAGGAGCCACATCCCAGGAGAAACTGACTCTGCCTACCTCAGCTAGGGATGGATCTTCATGAGTTCCTCACCAGTCCATGCTGGAATTTTGACTCTCTTTTTTTATGTAAGCCTTGTGTAGGCAGCCACAGCTGCTGTGTGTTCGTGAGTGCAATTACCCTGTCATGCCCAGAAGACCTTACTTTCCAGTAGTCTTCCCCAGCCTTAGACTCTTACAATCTTTCCACCTCTTCTTTTGAGAACTGCACTAATGTATGTGTATAAAGATTAGGGCTGAGAAGGCAGTTTGATACCATGTCTCAAAATAATAATAGATTTCCCCTCAAGCTGATGACATATCTGACCACTAGTTTAGGCTAGGTTTATAGTTCCAGATATGAGCTCCATTCTATCAAGTAGGCCTTAAATCAATAAGAAAGTGTTTGGTGACATTTAATAGTAGAGATCATATCTTATTTTACTAATGGGATAGTAATTGTGAATGGTCATATTCCCATATGGCATAACAATGATCATATTAGTGAAGGGTTAATGATGAATGATTATTATAGTAAGGTGCGATAATAATGAGTCATTATAATAGGTGTATAGTAATAAGAGAAGAGTATAAGGCATATTGCTACGTTCAGAAAGTGACAGAAATATAACACACAAACAAGTAAAAAATATCCTGGAGGAATGCCTCCCAGTTCAGTAAGACTGCCTCCTTCTCTGAATTGAGGAAACCACTAAAGAACTGCAAAAATGTTATACCTTTAAGAGGTACAACGAGCTTCAGAAATATAAAAGGTAATAAATACGAACGAAGAAAGCCATAACATGACACATGGAGACCTCAGTTCTAGTTTAGCCTCTTTAAGCCTTAGTCTCTCCCAAGGACCTTAGGTCTATCTATCTATCTATCTATCTATCTATCTATCTATCTATCTATCTATCTATCTATCTATCTATCATCTATCTATCTATCTATCTATCTATCTATCATCTATCTATCTATCTTTATTTATTTTTATCCACTGCATGGTAAGTGCTTAGACCCACATAGAGTGCTAAAGGAAAGAAGAAATATATAACTATGGGAAACTGAATACTTAGGAAACAATATTAAGAGCAGTGTGTAAACCCAGGAACTGTTCATACACAGTGGATCTCTGATGGATAGAGGATGGTTATGGGAGAATAAACACCCTGACAGATGCTCAGATTGCAGGTGCTTACAGTGAGCCAGGCAGAGATGTGGAGGCCTGGGAGGCAGCCATAACCATAACAAAAAAGCAAGAGCAGGAAGGGATTGGAATGTTAGTTGAAGGTGCCTAGCTTTGTTCTTAGACTTTATGTTTACAGAATTAGGGGAAATAATGCTTCTGGGATTCTACAGAGTTCAGACCTTTATTTGATACATATCATTCATTTTAGAATATAAATATTTAGGAAGGGAAGGCTATTGTGAATGTAGCATCTTCCATGTGGCAGGGAGTTAGCTTGAAGCCTCGGGTCCCTGATGCTCCTGAGTCCCTCAGCATTGGATGAGGAATTGGGAGAAGTGGGTACTGGGTGAACACTGCTCCTTACTACTCATCTGACATTACTGACAATTTAGTTTTCTCATCTATGAAGTAGGACTCATAATGAGTCCTTCAAATGATCATTCATAGGATTCAATGACTTGAGTGGCAGAATTATTGAGTTGATGTTTGGAGTAGTGTAGATGTGAAGATTCCATTGGGTTTGAATTGAGAGAGTATCTATGTTTTAGAGTCTGTGATTCTTTCTTTAATGAAAATCATGGCAGGGACTTACTCATGAAGCATTCAACCAGATACCCACTCCAGCCCTCCCAGATGGTGCTATGGTCTTTGTACCAAACTTAACTTCATTTCTTTGAATGAACTCGTAGAAGGCACAGGTTTGTAGAAACTTTCCAGCCATCGAACATACACATGGGAAGGAGAATGGCTAATCTCCTGAGTCTCCAACTCTAACATATTGTGATGTGTCAGACAAGAAGAGACTAATTGAAAGGCTTCACTAACTTCTTTAGCTCTGCAGGGACTTGGAAGGCATCCAACTAGCAATGGTTCCCCCAGAGACAGACAGCCAGGACTGGGGACTGAAGTTCTGAAAGTTTACAAGCAGAATCCTTTAATTAGCTCCCTAGTGAGGGTTCAGGATACTACGGCCCAAAGGTTGAGAGAAGAAGACTGGGGAATTGTGATGTCTTCTGTATCTCTGCTAATAAGGCCAGAGGGAAGGGCTATCCAGACAAGATTTACTTTCTTTTAGTCCTTAGGCTGCAGGAAACCAGTTCTTCAGAGACTGGAGAGGCTAATTAGCCACAGGCGGTTATAGTAGTCATTAGTAAGACTCGTTAGCCATGCTCTAGGTGGAAGGGAGGGGTGTCTGTTCTATGCATGTGTGAAAATGTAACAACAAAACTTATTTAGTATTAACGTGTTAATCATACATATTAAAAAATAATTGAAGCAATGAAGCTATCTGGGTTTAAGCCAACCAACCTCCTTGCAAACATAAGCCACCAGGTTTCTTTCACTTTTATTTGGTTACTGGCATGGCATCTTCCTCCTTAATTCACACACGCAAATGTTTCTGTTTGCTGTGTCTTCTTGCTATCTCATTTTTTTTTTATTTTTCATATGAATGTGTGTATTGTTTCACAGTTTGTAGTGGGTAGATTATCTGATAGCTGCATCATGATTTCCTTACTCAGCCACACCTTAACCCTAGCTGTGATTTAACAGGCCTTTGCACGACTCTGATATACAGGTGAAGAGATCATATGTGGTGTTTCTCTTTCTGAACTCAGATGACCTCACTCAATAGATATATTCCAGTTCATCTATTGCCCTCTGAAAGTATTTCATTTTTGAATTATGACAAGTTTTTAATTGGACAGAGTGTGGCACTTGGCTTGTCTGACATTCTGGTGTGATAAGAATGCTTTCCTATTACTAGATAACTCTTTGAGATAGTCAGTTGGAATCTTTACAACAGAGTGAAAACCACTTTTCCCTTACTGCTTCTTATGAGTTAAGACTAAGAGATTCTTCTTCCATTAGCACAAATATCAGCACTACATCTCAGGCACTGAAAACATTTTCCTGTCCTCTCTGTAATGATAACTGTGCTTTAAAAATTATGGTGTATGTGTGCACATGCACATAAGTGAGTGTGTGTGCACGTACATAAACATGTGAAGGTCGGGGGCAACATGTGGAGTTCGTTCTCTCCTTCCATCTTTACTGTGTTCTTATGCTCAAAGTCAGGTCTGCAGGCTCACACAAGAAGCACTTCTATCTTCTGAGCCATCTCACCTGCCCAATGATGCTGTTTGTGAGGAATTTTTTATGTATCTAATCATGTAAACATTTATGTTATAACTTCTGCCTTTGCTGGTATACTTGAAATATAATTAACACTTTTCATTCCTTCTTTCATGACTTTTAATGTACTCTGTGATCTGGGAGCATGCCTGGTGATTTGAAATGGCCCTTTATCAAGTACTGACTGTGCATGTGCACTTACATCTGCTTCTGAACTTCGTGTTCTGTGACATCTACCCCTTCACACTAGCTCCCACATCTCATTCTGGAAAGGCTCCATCATGACTCTCATCTCTCAGATGGTCTCAAATTTTCTTCTCCACCTTAACTGCAGTTTCATTTTGCCAATTGGATTTTCCTCCCATTGCAACTTTACTTAGAACAATGCTAAATTTATAGGTTGACTTTTAGGGGGAGTGACATATCAGGGGCCTTGATCTGTCAGTTGTCCATTTATTATATAGTCTTGTGGGCTCCAACAGTGACAGTGTAGCAATAGCGATCTTTTCAAATGAGGGCCATGGAATAATCTATCTATAAATTTACATGTCACTTTTAGAGACGCATTATGGCCTTTTAATTTTTTTTATTTAAACCCCTTTTTCATACAACATATTTTGATCATAGTCATCAACTCCTCCCAGCCCCTATCCACATCCTTGCCCACCCAACTCCATGTTCTCTCTCTCTCTCTCTCTAAAAAGAGAAAAAACCAAAACAATAAAACCAACAACAAAATATGAAAATCAAAACAGACAAACTAAAAGAGAAGAAAGAAGAAAATCAATAAAGTTAGAATACCAAAGCAAAACCAAAAGTGCACACACATATCACACACACACACACACACACACACACACACACACCAAAACCTCCCCCCAAAACTGTCGAGTATTTTTTGTGTTGGCAGCTACTCCTGGGCATGGGACCTGCCCTGGAGTGTGATTGTTATACTCAGTTGCACTCCTTCAGAGAAAATTGATTTTCCCCCCTTCACAGCAAGTATCAATTGCAAAGAGCTTCTTGGGGTAGGACTTTGTGTCCTCTCCCCCCATCAGGGCTGGAACCTCATCAGGTTTGAACCTGTATGGGTTCTATCACATGCTGCCATAGTTTCTGTGAGTTCACATGTGCATCATTCCTGTTATAGCCATCCATCATCTCTTGCTTCTACAGTCTTTTTGCTTCCTCTTTCAATCCCTGAGCCTTGAGGGGAGGGGTTTGATGGAGACATCCATATTATGCCATTTTTAAAGAAAGATTCTTATTCTGCCTAGGCTGGCCTTAAGCTCTCAACTCTCTTACTCCTTTCTACTATGTGGTAGAATTACAGGTATGCCACCAACCTGACATTAGAGGTTTCCCCTTTTTATATATGTTCTCATTATGTACCCTCAGTGGCTTGAAACTTGATACATAGATCTGATTGGCCTTAACACAAGGATTTCTATTTTTCCCTGTCTTCTGAGTGCTGGGACTAAAGGCATGCACCACTACAGCAGGCAGGTCTTCACTTTTTAGTATACTTTATCAATATTACTTTGCTGTTGTGAAATGGAAATTTCAGAATGAAATATGAATATTTTAGACTTTTTTGCATATATTCATCTACTTATTTCATTAATTTTTTTGCATGATTTGCTGCCACCTAACAAATAGCAGAGACCTAAAACACAGAAATATGGGACATATTTTTAAATTAACATAATGAATACTGAAGAAATATGAAAGATATCACGATTAACATAGAAATGAAACAGTAGGAATACTCAAATCAAAGTGTGGAAAACAGAATATCAAAACATTTTCAGTAGCATTACCAAGAAGAAGTATAACTGGAAATAAATTTGAATAGCAAGGTCTAACAAAACATAATTATGTGTTTTTAATTTAAAATTTCTCATACAAGGCCGGGCGGTGGTGGCACATGCCTTTAATCTCAGCACTCGGGAAGCAGAGGCAGGCGGATCTCTGAGTTCGAGGCCAGCCTGGTCTACAAGAGCTAGTTCCAGGATAGGCTCTAGAAACTACAGGGAAACCCTGTCTCGAAAAACCCAAAAAAATTTCTCATACAGTAAAATGCTAGGCCAAGCAATCATGACTTTTTCTGCTAAAAATAAGCTTTCCCATCTTATGAGCCTCTTTTTATTTTATGTTAGCTTCCCTCTCTCACTCCCAGATAGATATCTATATATAAAGAATTGGAAGTTAGGATTCACAGGTAGTAGAGAACACAGGATGGTTGTCTTCTTGAGTCTTGACTACTTTGCTTAGTATACTATTTTTAGCTTTTATCTTGTTTTCTGCATATTCTAAAATTTCACTTGTATTTATGGCCAGATCAATAGGTGGAAATAATAATAAATAATAATGAAGTCAGGGCAGAGGTTAACTAGATGGGGGGGGGGGAGAACAACATGAAGAATCAGTGAAATAAAAAAATTAGTTCCTTTGAAAAGACAAATAATATTGACTAACATTTAGTCAAATTAACTAGAAGGAAGGCCAAATTTAATAAAATTAGAGATAAAAGGAAGACATTATAATAGTCATAGAATCCAAAGGATAATTGGGGAATCCTTTAAAAACCTATTTATTCCAGTAGGCTGGGAAATGAATAAATTTCTAGACACATGTTAACCTACAAAAATTAAACAAAAGGGGCACTCAAAAACTTATATAGCTGGAAAAAGCAATGGAATTAAATATGTAATGTTTCCCAACTAAAAAAAAAGCATAGTCTAAGATAGTCACTGTTGACTTCTTCAAGACCTCAAACTAACACTGATACCCACAGTTGTTTTGTAAGATAGAAAAGGAAGAAATGAGGCAAACTACATTTTATGAGACTAGTATCACCCTGATGCAAAAGAGGATAAGAATGCCATTACCACAGCAAAACTGTAGACACATATCTTTGATGAACATAGAAATTCTCAATAAAATACTTGGAAGCTAAATTCAACAGCTCATCAGAGATGACTAAGTGGGTTTCATTCCAGAGATGGCAGAATGATTCAACATATTCAAATCAGTAAATATAATTCATCATATTAATAGACTCAAAGGTAGAAATCACATGATTAGGCCATCTAAGTAGAGGTAAAAATGCCTTTGAAAAGTCTGCCATTAGCCGGGCGGTGGTGGCGCACGCCTTTAATCCCAGCACTCGGGAGGCAGAGGCAGGCGGATCTCTGTGAGTTCGAGACCAGCCTGGTCTACAAGAGCTAGTTCCAGGACAGGCTCCAAAGCCACAGAGAAACCCTGTCTCGAAAAAACAAAAACAAAAACAAAAACAAAAAAAACAGAAAAGTCTGCCATTTCCATAATTGCTAAGGCATTGAAGAAAACTAAAAGCAGAAGGCAAATAACTTGAAGTGATGAAGGCTATATGCATCAGCATTCTAATAACATTAAACTAAGTGGGGAAAAACTCAAAGCCTTTCCACTAATAGGAATGAGATCAGAGCATCACTTTTCCCACTCGCATTCAATATAGTCCTTGCGGGTCCTAGCTGGAGCAATAAGACAATAAGACAAGAAAAAGAAATGAAAGAGTTACAAATAGAAAAAAGAATTGACTCTGTTTTCAGATTGTATAATCCTCCATGCAAGAAACCCTCAAGACTCTATCAGAAAACAATAATAATCAAATAAAAGGAGCTAATAACGAGAATGGGAGGCATAGGAGAAGTTGGAGGGATAATATATGGGCACCCAATACAAGGGCACCCTCATATGTTAAAAAACCTCTAAAGCTTAAATCATACATTAAACCCCACACACTAATAGTGGGAGACTTCAACAGTCCACTCTCACCACTGGACAGGTCAGTCAGACAAAAACTGATCAGAGAAATAAGGGAACTAACAGATGTTATGACTCAAATGGACTTAACAGACATCTATAGAATATTCCATCAAAACAAAAAAGAATATACCTTCTTCTCAGCACCTCATGGAACCTTCTCAAAAAATTGACCACATATTAGGTAACAAAGCAAACCTCAACAAATACAAAAAAGTGGAATAACCCCATGTATTTTATCAGATCACCATGGCTTAAAACTGGAATTCAATAGCAATACTAATTCCAGAAAGCCCCCAAACACATGAAAATTAAACAGTGCTCACCTGAATCATCAATGGGTCAAAGAAGAAATAAGAGGAGAAATTAAAGACTTTATAAAATTCAATGAAAATGACTATACAACATACCCAAATTTATGGGACACAATGAAAGCAGTGTTAGGAGGAAAGTTCATAGCACTAAATGCTTACATAAAGAAGCTGAAAAAATCCCACACTAGTGAATTAACAGAACATTTGAAAACTTTAGAACAAAAAAGCAATCTCACCCAAGAGAACTATACAGCAGGAAATAATCAAATTGAGAGCTGAAATTGACAAAATAGAAACAAAGAAAACAATTCAAATAATCAATGAAACAAAGAATTGGTTCTTTGAGAAAATAAACAAAATAGACAAACCTTTATTCAAACTAACCAAAAGCCAGAGAGAAAATATCCAAATTAACAAAATCAGAAATGAAAAGGGGACATAACAACAGACACAAAGGAAATACAGAAATCATCAGGTCGTATTTCAAAAACCTATACTCCACAAAATTGTAAAAACTAAAGGAAATGGACAACTTTCTGGATATCTTTGGTAATATCACTTACCAAAATTAAATCAAGACCAGATAAGCAAATTAAACAGACCTATAACTGCTGAAGAAATAGAAACAGTCATCAAAAGTCTCCCAACCAAAAAAATCTCAGGAAATCTTAGGACCAGATGGTTTCAGCTCAGAATTCTACAAGATTTCAAAGAACTAATACCAATATTCCTCAAATTATTCCACACGATACAAACAGAAGGAACATTGTCAAACTCTTTTTATGAGACTACAATTACCCTGATACCCAAACCACAGAAAGACATTACTAAGAAAGAAAATTACAGACCAATCTCACTCATGAACATTGATGCAAAAATACATAATAAAATACTGATAAATTGAATCCAAGAACATATCAGAACCATCATCCACCATGATTAAACTGGCTTAATCCCAGAGATGCAGGGATGGTTCAACATATGGAAATCTGTCAGCATAATTCACCATATAAACAAATTGAAAAATAAAAATCACATGATCATCTCATTAGATGCCGAAAAAGCTTTCGACAAAATACAATATCCCTTCATGATAAAGGTTTTCGTGAGAGCAGAGATACAAGAAACATACCTAAACACAATAAAGGTAATATACAGCAAGTCAACAGCAAACATCAAACTAAATGGATAGAAACTCTTAGCAATTCCACTGAAATCAGGAACAAGACAAGGTTGTCCACTCTCTCCATATCTATTCAATATATTTCTTGAGGTCCTAGCTAGAGCAAAGGAGACACCAAAAGGAGATCACGGGGATAAAAATTGGAAAAGAAGAAGTCAAACTCTTATCTTCAAAAATTCAAGAAACCCTAGATGTTTGAATTCTGCAGATGGAAAAATAACTATCCAATAAGGACCATCAAGAAAAGTGATTATGACTCATAAGTACAGGTGATAAAACATATACATATATGTATATTTATGAATATATAGCGCTGGCTTTGGAGATGGATACTGGTTCTGTCCCTCTCTAAATTCAAGCATGCTGTTAAAATAAAAATTCAGAGTTTCTATCTCATGTCGGGAGCCATAATATGGGACAGAAAGAAAAAATAATTTAGGAATTTACTTTTCTTAATATCTATTTTTGTCTCTATCATACCTTTCATTGAATATATATGTCTGTATATGTCTATATAAATAATTTTTAAGTTTTCTACAGTGAACTATGAATTTTCCTGTAGTAATCTTTGAAGTTTTCAGGAAGAAGATGGGGTCCCACAACAACAACTCCATCTGGTTGATATGATGTCATGATGCTAATAATACTACTACAAGACCTGTTTTGGGTACTAGCTGCTCAAGATGGTTCCATTAGCTGAAATGGTGCACTCATTTTTTTTTAACATTCTGGCTAGAACTGCAAATAGGAAGCTCAGAAAAACCCTACCAAATACTCAGAGACTATTTGTAATTATACCAGACAGTAATCTTGGAACTAAACTATCATTTTATTTTCACAGGAACCCATAGAAAGAACATTGCCCCCATGACAGTTGGAAGTAATTCTAGAAGACGATGTCCCCTCTCCCAACAAGGTTTGTTCTCAGGGTTAGAGACATCATTTAGGGGTTGATTATAATTGGTATATGGTAGGGAATTGGGGGGAGTTTTATAGGCTCAGGGATCTCTTTGAAAAAAAAGGGGAAAATTAGATGGGATAATAGATTAGTATGAGCTTACTCACACTAATAATAATAGTGACTAATAGAGTGAATGCTTGTGAGATATTATTTATAGGCCATTACATTGGTATAGATTCTTGTATATTGATACAAAGTTAAATCACATTGAATATTGTATGCATGCATGCTTCTTCCTCTGCTTAAAGGATTTTTATATATTGATATAGATTATCATATTGCAATGTACATTTCTACCTCTAATCAATATACTTATACATAGTTTATATTTTGAAATCATTGTCCTCATTTGTTGCACAGTTGTTTATTGTATAATATTCTAATATGAAAGCTTAGTCTTTAAGTTATATAGGTATTAAGAATTGTAGATCAATAGTCATCTATGTTCATACTTATAGTTAGACTAATCAGGTTCTTTAGACACATCGAGATTATATTCTACATAGATAAGTAATCTTCAACCACTTCAAAGAGCTGTAGAATATGGCATTTAAATAACTTAGGGTTCTGCTGAAGTGAGACACGATTTTTCCTGGCAACACTGATCTATTACTGAAAGAAAGTTGAGCACCAAAAACACTCTACTTGGAGCTTGTTTTCTACTTAGCAAAACTGGCCTTTGGGCAAAGAAATGCCCATGCCTCAACCACTGACAAGGTACATGGTATCCAGAAATGGACAAGCAAAACTGTCAAATCTTGCCAAGGCAAGGTAAGACTGTTTTGAAAAATTTTGAAAAATTTTTCTGCCTCTGAAAATGGTCTATCAGTTAGTTATTTTAGGCCTTAGCCAAAGTTGGTTGCCTCAACGTTGCAAATGAGACTTAGGGTGATTGCCCAGGTAGCCAGTTGTCTCTGTCATTTGTTGTACATTTTGGAAGTTGCTTGATTGCACTTCCTACTTACTCAGGTAATATTTTTCTTCTCAGATCTTTGATGGGGTTGAAGAATAGATAGTTCTAGTTACTTTACTGTCATGACTTGGTCAAGTTATTTATTATTCAAGACTTAAACTAGTTAGGATAGGATAATTATTGAATATATTTGTTCTTATTGTTTTATTTTGTATTAGGCTTAGAACTCTCTTATTTAAACAAATGGGGGAGGTGATGTAGGAAGTCTTATAGCCATTGGTTACCCACCCTTGGGGTGTGACTTTTTATACTATATGTGCCAATGTAGAGCATGTGTCCAGTCTCTTTTCCAGCTGTAGGATTCTGTTTCTTATCTCTGTTCAAGCAGAGGATTCTGAATTGTGTGTCTACCCCTAAATAAATAACCATATTTCTGAATTCTGAGCTAGTGTGGGATTTCTTTTAAGCATCTTTTTTCAGTCCACTCTCTCCATATCTATTCAATAGAGTTCTTGAGGTCCTAGCTAGAGCAATGAGACACCAGAAGGAGATCAGAGGGATACAAATCAGAACATAAGAACTCAAACTCTTACTATTTGCTATCATACTATTATATGATAGCTTACATAAGCAACCCCAAAAATTCTACCAAGGAACTTCACAACTCATAAACACTTTCAGTAATGTAGCAGGATACAAGATTAACTAAAAAAAATCAGTATCCCTTCTGTACACAGATGGTAAATGGGCTGAGAAAGAAATCACAGAAACATCACTCTTTGCAATAGCCATATATGGCATAAAATATCTTGGAGTATCTCTAACCAAACAAGTAGAAGACGTATGTCAAGAACTTTAAATCTTTGAAGAAAAAAATTGAAGAAGATACTAGAAAATGTAAAGATCTCCCATGCTCTTGGGTAGGTAGAACTAACATAGTAAAAATGGCAATTTTTACTTACCAAAAGTAACCTACAGATTCAATGCAATGCTCATCAAAATCCCACCAAAATTCTTCACAGACCTCAAAAGAACTGTACTCAACTCCATGTGGAAAAGTAAAAAATGCAGGTAGCCACAAGAACTTCTGAAGGAATCACAATTTCTGACTTCAAACTTTACTACAGAGCTACAGTACTGACAACAGACTGGTACTGGCATAAAACAGACAGGAGAACCAAAGGAACTGAATCAAAGACCTGAATATTAATCACCACACATTTGAACACCTGATTTTTGACAAAGAAGCAAAAACATATCAAATGGAAAAAAGCATATTTAACAAATGGTGCTGGCATAATTTCATTAGGGAAAAGGTTACAAACATAGGGAAAGAGATGCCCGTTCAGGTAAAAGAGACACACAGGACACTAGATAGACAGGATCATAAAATAATCCACTTCTGTCATAGTATGCTTAAAATACTAAATACACAGAATAAAGAAGAAGTTTTGAAAGTTTTAAGAGAGAAAGCCCTAGTCATGTACAATGACAGTCTCACCAGAAAAACAATGGATTTCTCAGTGAAAAATTTCAAACCCAAGAACTCAGGCAAGAACTTGCCAGTTAAGACAACTTGACAGGTTAAAATAAAAAAAGAGAGTTTTCTCTATTATCTCCACTCTTATTCAATACAGCACTTGAAGTGAGCTAGAGCAAAGGGTCAAGAGAAGGAAATAAAATGAATAAATATATGAATTGAAGACTTGTTTATGGATGAAATGTAACTTCATTCTATAGATCCCCTATAGATTCCACCAGAACACTCTTAGGTGTTATCAAATGTTCATTAAGTGGAAGGATATAAAGTTAATGTACATGAAAAGCCTATAGATTTCTATATGCCAATGACAAATACACTGAAAAAGAAATCTCATTTCTACTCATCTTGTTTAGAATAGCCAAAAAATAAATACCCTAGAGTAAACCCTATGTGTTGACTGAGGTTTTCTATCCTGCCCAGTCCTGCAGTCATTCAGTCCCAAAGAATTACACAGAGGTCTACATTAGTTATAAACTGATTTGCCCATTAGCTCAGGCTTCTTATTAACTGTTATAACTTATATTACCCCATAATTCTTGTCTGTGTTAGTCATGTAGCTCATTACCTTTTTTGGTAAGGCTGTCACATCTTGCTTCCTCTGAGGCTGGGTCATGACTGCAGAAAGAACTTTCATCTTCCTAGAATCCTTATTGCCCTTCCTCTCCTTCCTGCCTGGTCACCTTGCCTATACTTCTTGCCTGGCTACTGGCCAATCAGCATTTATTTAAAATATAATTGACAGGATACAGACCATTGTTCCACAGCATTTTCTCCATTTATTAAAAAAAGTAAGAACTCTGAATCTAATATCTCTTATTTAGCTTTTCTCCTGGCTATTCTCCATAACAACTTGCAACCAACATTCTAAAAAAAGGAAAATATCCATAGTCCATTTTTTGGGAATGTGGGCATTGTTTTCTAGGATACTTCCTGCTGGTTGGGGGCACTAATAATCTTATAGGGACCTAAAGAAAATTTGGAATTATGATTAAGTCATGACTGGAATATCTCCAAATATTCTCCAAAGTAACATTCCAGCCTCATGACAGAGGTACCAACTGTAGCCATGTTTATTGCCACAACTTTATGGCATTTCAAGGTCCCTGCCAGCAAGCAAGCTGCAGCTGTCTAAAACCCTGTCTTAAAAAGCCATAATTTAAAAATAAAAATAAAAAAATAGAAGTTAAAATAAAGCCATGTAAAGATTAAAAGTACACAGAAAGTCTGGATACTGTATGTTATTATGTTGTCTTTGAATTGTTTGAATGCTGAGGAGGGAGCAACAGCTGCCAAGAGATATTTGTTTATAAATGCTGCTGAATTAATCCAAGATAGATATTTTGAAAATACCTTGACTTCAAAATTGAAGTCAAAAGGTATGTTACTTTGGAGAAGAGGTTTTGCTTTTGTTTCCACAGAAAATGAGAGGCTATGGATTTATTCTGAGTTAAGAAAAATGATATTTGATCAAGGAAGACCACCTGAGAAATCTCCAATAGGAACAGATGGCCCAGATATTTGAGTTCTATATCAAGAACAGATTCAAGACTGCTGCCTGAGATGATCAACCCTCATAGGTTACTCCAGTCATGACTTAATCATAATTCTAAATTTTCTTTAGGTCCCCATAAGATTATCAGAGCCCCCCCACCCCAACCTGCAGGAAGTAGCCTGGAAAATTTGGCCCACACTCCCAAAAATGGACTATGGGTATTTTCCTTTGTTTATAATGCTGGTTACAAGTTGTTATGGATAATGGTCAGAAGAAAAGCTAAACAAAGGATATTAGATTCAGAGTACTTGCTTTTTTATTTTTTTTAAAAAGAGGGGGAAGTGCTATGGGACAATGGTCTGTATCCTGTCAATTATATTTTAAATAAATGCTGATTGGCCAGTAGCTAGGCACGAAGTATAGATGGGACAACAAGATAGAAAGTAGAGGTGGATTAATGAGAACAGGAGAATTCTGGGAAGAAGGAAGTCCTATTCTGCAGTTGTGACCCAGCAACCTTTAGAATGGGAAAAAATCTTCACTTACCCCACTTTGGCAGAGGACAAAGAACTCAAAAAACTTGACATCAAAAACAACAAATAATTCAATAAAAAGGGGGGTACAGATCTAAAGAGAGAACTCTTAATAGATAAATATCAAATGGCTGAAAGACACTTAAGGAAATGTTCAACATCTTTTGCAATCAGAGAAACGAAAATCGAAACAACTCTGAGATTCCATCTTATACCTGTAAGAATGGCCAAGGTCAAAAACTCTGATGACAGCTTATGCTGGGTAAGAGTATTGGGGGTAAGTGGAACATTCTTTCATTGCTGGTGGGGGTACAAACTTGTACAGCCACTTTGGAAATCAATATTTCAAATTTTCAGGAAATTAGGAAACAATCTACCTCAAGACCCAGCGATGCCACTTTTGGATATATACCCAAAGGAAGCTTATTCATACCACAAGGACACAGGTTAAACTATGTTCAAAGAAGCATTATTTGTAATAGTCAGAACCTGTGAACAATCTGGCTGCCCTTCATCTGAAGAAAGGATAAAGAAAATGGGGTACATTTACACAATGAGTATCATTTAATGGTGAAAAATAATGACATCTTGAAATGTACAGACAAATGGATGGATCTAGAAAAAAAATCAATTGAGTGAGGTAACTCAGACCCAGAAAGACAAATGTAATATGTATTCACTCATAAGTGGCTTTTTGACATAAAGCAAAGAAAATCCAGCCTACAATTCACAACTCCAGAGAACCTAGACAACAAAGAGGACCCTAATAGAGACATACTTGGATCTAAATAGGAAGGAGAAAAAGATAAGATCTTTTTACCTGAGTAAATTTGGAGCATGGCAGTCAGAGGAGAGGGTAGAAATGGACAGGGGAGGAAGGGAGAGGAGCAGAGAAAAATGTATAGGGCAAAAAAACAATAAAGAAAAAGAAAAATGGGAAAAAGAAAGAATATGAATTGTTACTATACTTTAAAAGTATTTAACATCATTAGCTACCATAGAAATGCAAACTAAAACTACTTTGAGATTGTATGTCACCCTGCTCAGAATGACCATCAGTAAGAAATTAAATGTTGGAAGGAAGGGCTGCTTGTTTGTTCCCAACTGCCCAGCTAGCTTGGACCTGAAATAGTCACACAGAAACTGTGTTAATTAAATCACTGCTTGTCCCATTAGCTCTAGCTTTTTATTGGCTAGCTCTTACATATTAATTTAACCTATTTCTATTAATCTGTGTATCGCCGCATGGCTGTGGCTTACCAGCTAAAGTTCTGACCAGTATCTATCTCTTGTGGCTCCACAGTGTCTCTCTTACTCTGCCCTTCTTTCTCCCAGCATTCATTTCCATCTTCTCCGCCTACCTAAGTTCTGCCCTATCAATAGGTCAAGCAGTTTCTTTATTCATTAACCAATAAAATCAAATTGTAGACAGAAGGACCTCCCACATCAATTAAATAGCAACAAATACTAGCAAGCATGTGGGTCCATTACTGGTGGGAGTGCAAATTGGTGTAACTCCTATGAAAACCATTATCATGGATCCAGAAAGAGCTAGAAATAGAACTGCTGTATGACTCAGCTGTCCCATTCCCAGATGGACACGCAGAGTACTTTATGTCCTTCTTTCTAGACACTTGCTCATCCCTATTTATTGCTGCTCTATACACAATGGCTAGGAAATAGAATCAATCTAGATGTCCATCAATTGCTGAATGGATAATGAGAATGTTATGCACATACATGATTGAATTTTTAATCTTCTGTAAAAAAGATGAAGTTATGCAATTTTCATGAGAATGTGAGTCAAAGTAAAAAAAAGTACTGAGTTAACAAACACAGAAAAACAAACATTAAAATTTCTTCCTCAAAATACACAAGATCTCAAACAAACACAGCTATGGCCTCCAAATTTTTTTTCATGGTTTATTTTTTTATATTTAAAAATCTCCATCTCCTCCCCTCCTCCTCCCCCTTCCCTCCCCTCCCCTCCACCCATACCCCCACTCCCTCCCTCTTGAGGCCAAACAGCCATCAGGGTTCTCTACACTATGTTGAGACCAAGGTCCTCCCAACTCCCCCCAGGTCCAGGAAGGTGATCGACCAAGCTGAGAAGGCTCCCACAGAGCCCGTCCATGCAGAAGAATCAGAGTCCAGCGCCATGGTCCTTTGCTTCTCAGTCAGCCCCCACTGTTGGCCACATTCAGAGAGTCCGGTTTGGTCGCATGTTCCATCAGTCCCATTCCAACTGGAGCTGGTGATCTCCCATTAGTTCTGTCCCACCGTCTCCATGGGTGAACGCACCCCTCACGGTCCTGACTTTCTTTCTCATGTTCTCTCTCTTTCTGCTCCTCATCAGGACCTTGGGAGCTCAGTCCGGTGCTCCAATGTGGGGCTCAGTCATTTTCTTCATCTCTTGACAGGTGGAGGTTCTATGGTGATATGCAAGAAATTCATCAGTATGGCTATAGGAACTGGCCTTTTCAGGCTCCCTCTACTCATTTGCCCAAGGAACTAACTGGGGGCGTCTCCCTAGAAACCTGGGAACCCCTCTAGGGTCAAGTCTCTTGACAACCCTCAGATGGCTCCCTAAATTAAGATATATGCTTCCCTGCTCCCATATCCACCCTTCCTGTATCCCAAGCATCCCATTCCTCCGAGATCCCCCCCCCCATTCTCCCCTTCACGCTTTTCTCTCCGCATCTTCCCTTGGCCGCGTCTCGCCCCACCCTCAAGTTCCCAATTTTTGCCTGGTGATCGTGTCTACTTCCAATATCCAGGAGGATTACTATATCTTTTTTTTGGGGGGGTTCACCTTCTTATTATCTTCTCAAGGATCCCAAATTATATGGCCTCCTAATTTTTGACAGGTGAGGCATAAACATGCTACAGAGAAAGGTATCTTATTCAAAGAATAGTGCTGGCAAAACTGGATATTCACCTGCAGGAGAATGAAATTAAACTCTTCACTTTCACCTTGTACAAAAATCTATTCAAAATAGAGCAAATATCTAAATTTAAAACTGGAGAAACGGAAAGTTCTGGGAAAAACCACAGGGATTGATTGCTCTTCAGGACTGGGGTGGAACTTTCTGAATAGAATTCAACAACCAAAAACCAGACCCTAGTATCTACACACAGGACTACATGAAATTAAAAAGTTTCTGTACAGCAAGAGAAACTAACAGCAGAAGAAAGACACAGGATGGGAGAAAATTGTCACCTATTACAACAAGGGGATAAGAACCAGAATATATGAAGAATTGCAGAAATTAAAGATCAACGACATTAAACCTCCAGTCAACAAATAAGCTAATTTTGAAAAGAAGAAGAATGACTATTAACTATTTTTAAAATTTTTCAACATCGGGCTGGAGAGATGGCTCTGTGGTTAAGAGCACTGGCTGCTCTTCCGGAGGTCCTGAGTTCAATTCCCAGCAACCACATGGTGGCTCACAACCATCTGTAATGAGATCTGGTGCCCTCCTCTGGCGTGTGGTCATACACAGAGGCAGAATGTTGTATACATAATAAATAAATCTTTAAAATTTTTTTTCAACATCCTTAGTTACCATATTAAGTGCAGATTAAAATCAACATCATCAGAGTGACTATTTTTTAAGATAATTGACAATAAAAGTTGAAAAGAGTATGGGGGAAAAGAACTCATACACTATTGGTGAGAGTGCAATATAGTCACTATGTAAATCATGTACCACATTTTTATTATCTATTCATCTATTGAAGGACTGGATCCATTTGCTTACTATTGTAAGTAGTGCATTGGTAAACATAAATGTGTAAACATCTCTGTTGAAGACTATGGAGTTCTCTGGGTACATGCCCATGAGTGGAATAGGTGGGTCAAATGGTAGTTCTATTTTAGATTTTTTTGAGAAACATCCAAACTGATTTCTCTAGTGATTATATTTATTTACACTCTCACGAACAGTGCATAATACCATAAACGAGTTTCAGAGATCTCAATATGCATTCCCCACTGTGTAGTCCTGGATGTCTCTTACACAAATTGCATCTCAGGAAACAGATTTACATACTTTAAAATGTTGGCATTAACTCATTTAATCTGGACTAGAAAATGTGAAGATAACTTCAGTAGAGGATGTGATTTTCAAATTACAGAGTTTCCAATGCTTTAAATCATAATGTATCTTTATTACTTTCTCAAGGCAATTTTATATTTTTCATAACAAGCATTGTTCTTAATTTAGTAATGTATTACAGTGTAAACACAACACTCATGCCAGTTTTATTAAAAATTTTTCTAGCATAGGAAATTATTCACTACAAGGTCTTGTCCTAACTGTAGGCAATCATATTCATTACCTATATGCAAACTGCTTAGAGCATAAAAAGTCTTTAAAAATTAGAATAGTTAAAATTCTCAAACAAGTGAATAAGATGAATATCTTGAAGTTCAGACAACCATGACTGAAGTCAGTTGGTGAAGCCAAGTGGGCATACATACAACCTCACGTTCACTCAAAGAAATTCACTTGATGATCACATGAAATGAAAATACAGTTCTGTTTTCCAAAGTGTAACGAGTCAAGAAAAGAATAATTAGTGTTTTAAGAATACTTTCTCAGCAGTGAGGAGGCACATTCACTATTGCCAGTGGTAATTAGTGAATCTTTGTTTACTGATAGATTTTTTTTGGTCTGCATCTGTTGTGACTTGGAGAAACAGTCACCTATTTCCTCCCTTAGTAAATACTTTTGACTCAATATTTTTATATTTATTCTGCATCATTTAACTGTTTATTCAAATTTCTTGACTGCATGTGAGAAGTAAAGGAATGCAGGTATTTTCTATAACTTATTTTGGTAGATAATATGTTGACTTAAAACTCAGTAACTGTGTTTCAAATTTTCATTTTACTTAGTGCTTTAGAGTTAAATTTTATTTCAATAAAAACACCACAATTACTTTGTTTAAGGAATAAAATGCAACAAAGAGTGGCCTCCTGGCCCACACTTCTCCAACACCTATGCCTGTCCTTATGTAACTACTCTTGATTCTTTGAGTTATTCCTTTGGGTGCTCATATCTGTTTCTGAAGGAGTGGGCTTATGCTATTTTTCTTGGCTTTTGAATTGTAAATATTAACGTTTCTTCACTCTATAGGAGATAAGTTAGTGTTCTTAACATTTTCAACTATATAGTCTCCAAATCATATAGATATCTCCTTCCTTCTCTGTTTTTTTTCTTTGTAAAGTTTAAATTAGCATATAAAGTATTGTTTCCTGATGGTATTTTCTTAGATGGTTTTGGTGGAAATGCCTCTCACCACCCACTCTTCTGCCTTATCTGAAGGTGAGACACTACAGAAAATACAATATATTCTTCAGGATCTCACCAAAATTAAGGGAAGAATAATGTCAGACTGTCATAGACTAAAACCTTCTTCCAGATTAGAAATGTGCACTACAGCTTTCTTCCCTTATAGGTTCCTATGTCTCCTTCACAGACTGAGTCTTTAGATATGTCTCATGTGTCCAAACCTTCCATTTTTTTTTAAAAACTGTGCTTGTAAGTGTGTTTGTGAGTGTGTACATGTGTGTGCGTTCATGTGTGTGTGTGTGTGTGTGTGATACGTATGCAGTGTGCAGTGCACACAGAGGCCAAAGCTGAAGTTGTAAGTGGCTCACAAGCGACCCAGCATGGGTGCTGGGAACTGAACTCAGATCCTCTGCAAGAGCTGCAGATGCTCTTAACCACTAACAATCTCTCCATCCCCTCTCTATGATTTTTTAATTTATTTTTTTTGTTAATTTCAAGATGAGTACTATGCTTATATTATCCCCTTCCCTTGCTTCTTTGTAACTTTTCCCATCCCCGTAACCCTTCTCACATGGCCTCTTATTCTTTCATTATTATTGTTGCGCGCGCGCGCGCGCGCACACACACACACACACACACACACACACACCATTCTGAGTTCATCTAGTGTTGCTCAGTAGTGGCACTTGTATCCTAAGGTAAACATAGTCATCTAATTGGACTTGAGGTCCACTCAATAGGAAGGAATTCTTGCCTGGGCACTTTAAACCCAACTCATGGCTGATGAGGTCGTGAACCCTAGATGGGAACTTACTACTGCCATTTCCCTAAGCCTACTTTCTAACTGTATTCCAAATATTTATCCTTGTACAGACAAGTCTAACTCTCACCCTTCATCAAAAAGGCTTCTTTTTGACAGTAGATGCAAATCATTCCAGTCCCCTTTAAAACCCAATGATGTATATTTAAATTTTTATTTATTTATTTATGTATTATTTTTCCATTCAATTATTTACACTTCCTTCCCTGCTCCCAATCCTCTCCTGCTTTCCCACACCCCCTCCTCCCTCTCCCACCCTGCTCGAAAGAGGGCAGGGAACTCTGTCCTGTGGAAAGTCCAAGGCCCTCCCTCCTACATCCAGGCCTAGGGAGCTGTGCATCCATATAGACTAGGGTCCCATCTTCCAATTATTCTACTTGGTTTAAAGCCTAATTTCTCCCAGAAGTGGTCCCCGAGCCTCAAGACACAAATGCAGCTTCTGTTCTAAGCCCCCGGGGTGCTTGCTGTCCAGCCTTGTAGCCACTTGTGCCTAAGTCTTCTCTCCCCAAACTGAATGTTAATGTCAGGGGCACATGATCACAATATCATACCAACAAGGACACTGAGACCCATAGGGGAAAGGTATTTTTTTCAAGGTTGAAGGAGTTGTGAATTAAATGTCTCACTTATTCCCATACTTCTGTGGCATCCCTGGGATATCAGTAGAGCAGGATGTCTCCCGTAGAGACTGGAGATGTCAAATGAATGAAGGCATGCTAGGGAAGTTTACAGGTGGGATGTGACTATCGGTTCTAGAGATAGCTAGGCGGATAGACAGATAAGGCAGACAATGTCCTCAGGAGGCACTGAGCCATTGGGAAATCAAGTGGCTCTTACAGATCCAGAAGGGCACTTTGGTGAGGCCAGTGAGGAGCTTGAGATACTCAGAAGGCTTTGGAACAAGGAGCAGAGACTATCTTGATCTTGCTCTAGCAGGACAGGATTGTGATACCAGCATCTCCAGTCTTACCATGGAGTGAGAGGACTGCAAAGCTTCACACAGGGTGCAGGGACCCACTGCCCTGATTCAGATCCTGCTGCCTTGGGAACTCTGCCAGTAATTCCAGCCTCTCCTTCTATACTCCACTTCTAGGTGAGACCCGATCACCAGGGTGGAGGGAAGTACCACCATCTGGGAAGTACTTCCAGTTCTGTACTGAGAGACTGGCATCTAGGTGGTCATTTAGGGGCACTGTCCTGATTTCCTCACAGCAGGAAATAGGAGAGTCTGCTCCCCAGGCAAGGGCACAACAAATCTGCAGATTTAGTTTGGAAAAGTTAGGAAGAAGAAGCCAGTGTTCTTTGTCTGTTGATCTTCTACCAGCCATATTTTAATGAAGGAAGCAGTTGAGAGCACAAGACACTGAGCGTGGGGCCAGCATAGCTGCCATCCTGTCAAGGGACATTTATTTCAATTCTGGACTCTCAGACACTTTGATTTCTTCTCCCACTCCATTTCTGAAGCGGTATAGGAGAGGGGACATTAGGCTGACTGAAGTCCAGAGTCCTCATGGGAAAAAAAAGATTACAGAGGACATAGTGCTCCCATAGTGTTTTCCAGATAATTAATCAGTTGGTGACCCCTTTATCCCTAGCCAGCGTGTCCTTTTACCGTTGGCTGTGGAAACAATCCCGTCTCTCCAGAGCGGATCTCCTGTAACTGCCCTGCTGCAAGCAGAGCAGTCTCAGTCTGTGCTTCGCAGGGCTGAGCCCAGGCACACTCACAGGTGAGAGATGGGGTAGGGAGGAGGACAGGGTAGAATGATAGAGTGGTAATGTGGATAATTCAGTGTTCAGGGGAGAAGGATGCATAAGTGCCCGCCAATGAATGGCAGACAGCATGGGAGTGGGTTGAATGATTGGCTAGGTTCAAAGTCTGGGACTGGAATTTTCTCTGGTCCCTAGGTTGCTGAATGACTTCAGGTGCACTGTTCTCTGGACATTGATCCCAAGTTTGGAGCATGGTTTTGGGAAAGACACCTAAAACTCATTGCCTTTTTCCTGGTGAAAAAACAGGAAGGATAAGGCTCTGTCTTCTTCATCTGGGAATGTCCTCCTTGCCCATGCCCATGTGTCTGCCTGGCATGGAGTAGATACAATAGTTGAGACTGTTGAACAAACTGTTGAGAAGAAATGAGTGTAGAGTTGACAGGAAAGTAGAAGAGATATAGCTGTCTTTGGAATAGAAAGGGTTCTTCTTGGGTGAAATGCTAACTTTTCCACTGAAGTGAAAGTTGTGTGGACCGTGTTGAGAGAAAAATTGGGGCTGTGTGGGAGGAAGCGAGATTCAAGAAAGTAAACAGAAACTCTCAGGCCAAGAGTGCTGGAGGCACAATTTCCCCTGCCAACACTGTTATGCAAGACAGAACTACAGCCAGAGAGAGCAAGGGCAGAGTTGGCAGGTGGTCATGTACATCGAATCATGTGTTGGGTCACCCTGTATGTGGAGAGTCCATTGAAATCTTCATTTTTATGTCATTTGTTCCTGTGTTCAGGTGCATGTGACACACATGACTATGCTTTGTGAAGTGTTTGACTGTCTCTGTGTGAGTATGTCTCTGGTATGTATGTCTGCATGTCTGCATATGTCAGGACATACCTGTGTCATTGTGTAGCCATGCTTATTAAGTTCTGGGTCTTCCTATATCTGAACTGCTGGTGCATAGTTGACTCTGCTTGAGGTTTAGGGCAGTGGGCGCCTGGGTGACAAGGTTACTAGTTCTACATCTTATGCACCTCTGCTTCATTTTGTTCTCTTAAATCAGTCCTTCCCACCAACCATTTCAAAGCAGTACCTGCATTACCTGGGGCACTGAAGTATGGCCAGTATCCTAGAACTCAATCCTGCGCAAGCTATTCAGGAGCTGCCAAAATATCTCACATAATCAGAAATAGTTAGAAGCTGGAGGTATAACATTTATTAGGCACCTACTATCTGCTAAATCTTTACGAGGAGGAAGAAATATATATATATTTGTAGATGAAGTACCTTACTATGTTGTACAGACTTATTTCAAACTCTTGGAGTAAGGTGATGCTCCTAACTCATTATTGGCCACCATTCCCAGCTCTTAATTATTCCACTTTAAGAGGAGAGAAAAAAAAGCAGCTCAAAGAGATCAAGTAAATTCCTTAAACTTCCTCTTGTAATTTCCTATTAAAAACTCTCTACCCTTGTTTGTTTGGTAAATAGTTTCAAGCTGACCCTGCTCAAATGCCACCTCCCCTGTGGAGCCTTCCCAGATGTCCAAGAGGATTAGCCCTTGAACAAAGCCCTGGAAAGTTCATATGTGAAAAAACAATTGATATTTATGTTTAGAAGGTTTATCATTTAGGGGAAAATAAACAGCACAACAGAAAAAAATCATCAGCAACTGAGGTGCGAGTATAAATAAGAACTAGAAGAGAAGGGAGAGAGAGAGAGGCAGCAAGAGGGAGCTGTGGAGTTCCAGAGAGGCTTCTGAAGGGTGGTAGGAGCTAGATCTCAGTGTTGGAGTAGGGTAGGAATGGTGTTTTAGGTGGGGAAAGAATATGCTGGATAGGCTTGTGAGAAGATGTAAGAAGCACTGAAAAGGCCAGTCAGGCTGGCATCTGGGGAAGGAGAAAGTTCTGGGAGCAGTGGCATCAAGACTGTATCAGAATTCTGGGAGCTGTGTTGCAAAACTTTCCTGAGTAAGGTAACCCACGCTGTCTTCAGTAGGGGACACAAGAGTTGGTCAGGCAAGAAAGCTGAGTGGGAGGAATGCCCAGGGCTCTTACCGCTCTGGTTCCTCTCTCTAGAGCACAGAAAACTCACTGAGGTCACTGGGACTTCGTCTCAGGATGGATGGCAATATGTGTACCCTCAGGACTTGGGAGCTGTGGGCAGGAGGAAGACCACACTTCAGACGCTTCAGACAGTGTTGAGATCTGGCGTACAGCCTGTAGGTGAGAGAACCCTGCTGTTTCTTGCCTTGTGTCCTCCCTACCTCCTTCTCTGCCTCATCTCCTCCCACTCTGCATGGCGTTGGGGGAAAGGGCACATGTGAGCTTCTGTTCTCCCACAAATCATCTTTCTGTGCCCCCGCATTCTCCTTCCCTTATTGACAATGCTCTTCCTGCTCCCGTTAGTCTATTTCTAGCGGTCTACTCATGCTTCCAAACTAAGTCCCAACTTCACATCTTTGTTGGGATCTCCCTTAAATCAGCCAGGCAGAAGAACACACCCCTGCTTGGTACACACATTTAGGGTGGTGTTTACTACATTCTGCCTTGCTTGATGTTAAGGTCACTAGCTAGCTGTAGTGCCTGTGCTCAATTCAGTGCTTGAACTGGAAGAAGCACTAAGAAGTTGACAGGAACTATGTGGTAGAGCCAATACACTGCCCCAGAAAACTCCCCAACATGAACTCTGTCTGCTTCTCTTAAGGCAATGCCCAAAGCAAAGAATGATCAGACTGAAAAGGACATGGAAATAGAATTCTTTAAGATTGTGAACATGAACTCTACAGCATGGACGGGCTCACTGTGAGCCTTGTCAGTTTGGTTGCTCACCTTCCTGGACTTAGGGGGAGCTGGGAGGACCTTGGACTAAACATAGTGAAGGGAACCCTGATGGCTCTTTGTCTTTGGAGAGGGGTGGAGTGGGGGTATGGGTGGAAGGGAGGGGAGGGAAGGGGGAGGAGAAGGGGAGGAGATGGAAATCTTGAATAAAAAAATGAGAAAAAAAGCAAACTGAAAAAAAAAGATTGGATCTCAGGCACTGTGGGCATTTGAATTGAAGAAGGATGACTTATCACACATAGAAGAGATTGTTTGAACTGCCAGGTAAAAAGCTGTAGAGAAAGCCAGCTTGACACACAACCTCCCCAGAGGCTAAAATTGAAACTATTTATAGTAGTTACATGAAAGCTAGGTTTATTTCACTTAAGGAAACTAAAATAAATAAAAAAAAATCTATAGCCCTCCAGTATCAGACTGATCTATCTCTAGAAGCCACCAGGAACCAACCAGAGAACAGGAAGAAGCCATCAGGTACTTGGGAAAGGGAGCTACCACCAGTTAGTATCTGCTTTCTGCTTAATCCTCACAGTGCACTGTCTCATTTAATATTGACATCAAACATCTAAGAGAGAAATCAACATACTCATTTTATAGATCAGAAGAATGGAGACTAAATGAAAGTGGCTCTGTGATTACACAGCCAATCAGCACAGACCCAAGCACCTCTGATTTCAAAGCATGCTTTTCTGCAGCACCATATACACACCTAAGGGAGAGGTTGGGAAGACAGGCCTGGTACTGGTACCAAGGATGGAGTGGAGGAGTGCCAAGGTACCGACTTGGTTTCGTAACCCTAGAAAGCAAGTTCCCCAGGATGGTTCATAAGTAACAACGACAGAGGAAGGAAAACAAAAAGGTAGGAAATGCCCAAAGACTGTCCTGCCAGTGGACTGGTCATCATTCCTTCTCCTCCACTGTTCATCCTCTATGTTCACTTGCTGGTCTGCAGAGAGCTTTAGTCAAGATGTCCTTATTGGGTAAACTGTGCTCAAATCTCTGGACACAGCAGTGCAATGTGGTTTTTTCCTGACAGTTCCTTGTCCCCTTATCCTCTAGGACCACACAAAAGCTTGATCTTTTCTCTTGGCAGATGGTGTGCAGGTCAGTTCAGTCACAGGACAATTTTAGCATCTTTGGAGCAATGTGAAGAAAGCATGTTTTAGAGAAGATGTTGAATGGGGACAAGTGAGGGCATTGTTTCTGAGACTACAGAAATGTTAAGTTTTCTGTCCAGTTGATTTTATGAGGCAAGTTCAGAGCAAGGGCAGGCTTTGGCCGGTGTCATCTGTGGGTGTTCAGCCCTCTTCTTCCTAAACCAATGGCCCACATGCCCTCTTCCCACTGTCTGGAATTCTCCTCACAACAGTTCTGCTTAATGAGCTCCTGCCCATCCCCAAAGACCCAACTCAGGTCATTTTCCTGTGAACTCTTCCCAATCTCTCCAGGAAGAATTACATCCTACTCAGTTCACATTATTAGGAAAGTGCCAATCTCTCTGACCTTGGGAAAACTGTTGAAGGGCAAGAAGCTAAGGCTCATCCATCTCCCCATCTTCGATAGCACCCAGCATGGTGTCTGTGTCAGCAAACCACACCCCATGGGCCAAATACAGCCAGACTCACTTTTTATACACACAGTTTTGTTAGAACACAGTAATAGGTATCCATTTACACACTGTGGGTGGCTGTTTTACCCCACAGCTGCAGAGCTAAGGGGTGGCATGAGAGACTGTACCATTGAGAAGAGGAGAATATCCACCTTCTGATCCTTTCTGGGCAGTGCTAGCCAGTTCCTGAGCTAGCACATATGTAATGAAATGAACGGAAAATGCAGCAAGATGTCTTAGTATGAGATTTAGACTGGTGTCCAGATGGCCCGAGTCCTAACTCTACCTCTGTCTAATTGCTTGATCAAGGGTGTAAGGACGGTGATGATGATGCTGGACCAAAGCACAGAAGTTCTGAGCATTTATTACCTACTGGACACCTACGAGGACTTCTAAACTCACCTCTTGATTCTCCCAATCAACCCCAGGATTGGACAATTATATTTTTCTCATTAAGAAGAAGAGATTGAGGCTCAGAGAGGTTACACTGCCTTTGCTGGCACAGAGAGGCTCATCCAGGGCTGGTAATCAGGTCCGGCCAGCTCCGTAGGTTGGGATCCTAATTCTCTCTCCTCAAGAGCACACTTCCAAAATTAAGTTTCCTCATAAAATTAGCATTATTGGATGAGGAATGTGATTTTCAATCCATTTTACTAAGCAGAAACGTGTGTAAATATACAACATTAAAAATCATCTGGAGATGGTTCAGCAGTTAAGAGCACTGGCTGCTCTTCCAGAGGACCACGGTTCAGTTCCCAGCACCCATATAGCAACTTACAATCATCTCTAACTCCAATTCCAGTGGATCAGATACCCTCTTCTGGCTCTTCAAGCATGTGCATGGTACACACAAACATGCAGATTAAACAGCAAACGGATTTAAAATATTGTTTTTAATTTAAAAATTATTTTTTAAGGTCTAGAAAGTCTACTCGGGGTTCCCAGAGCTTAAGCTTCCTGTCTGATCTCTTCCTTCAGCATTCCCACGGGTACCTGATCTCCATGGCTGTGACCAACCTCACATATCAACCACAGTTCCAGCTCCTTGGCTTGATGGATGGCACAGATGCCCACCCACTTCTGTTTCTCCTTTTCCTTAGCATCTACCTGCTCAATGCCCTGGGCAACCTGAGCATGGTGGTACTGGTGAGGTCAGACGGGGCTCTGTGCTCCCCCATGTATTACTTCCTGGGTCACCTGAGCCTAGTGGATGTCTGCTTTACCACAGTCACTGTCCCCAGACTGCTGACCACTCTACTCCATTCTGTCCAGGCCGTGTCCTTCCAGGCTTGCTTTGCCCAGATGTACTTCTTTGTAGCGCTAGGCATCACTGAGAGCTACCTACTGGCAGCCATGTCGTATGACCGTGCAGTGGCTGTGTGCAGACCACTGCACTATGGTGCGGTCATGACGCCCTGGCGCTGCCTTGCGCTGGTGGCTGCTTCCTGGGCTGTGGCCCATCTGCATTCGCTGTTGCACACACTGCTCATCTCCGCGCTCTCCTACCCCCGCTCTGCCCCAGTGCGCCACTTTTTTTGTGACATGACAGTGATGCTGAGCTTGGCGACCTCAGACACGTCAGTGGCAGAGACTGCCATTTTCTCAGAGGGTCTGGCAGTGGTGCTGACTCCACTGCTCCTTGTGTCCCTCTCCTATACCCGCATCCTCCTGGCAGTTCTTGGAGTGAGGACCACAGGAGGTCGGCGCCGTGCCTTCTCCACCTGCGGGGCCCACCTGGTGGTGGTATCGCTTTTCTTTGGCTCAGTCCTTTCTGTCTACTTCCGGCCATCTTCTGCCTACTCAGCTCGCTATGACCGCCTGGCCAGTGTGGTCTATGCAGTGGTCACGCCGACCTTGAACCCTTTTATCTACAGTCTTCGTAACAAGGAAGTCAAGGGCGCTATAAAAAGGGGGTTCAGATGGAGAGCTGCACCCAAAGATAAGTAAGGGATGGTCTGGGCTGTCATGTCAAAAATAGTACTACCCCCAAATCAATATAGTCTCCTACCGTCTCTCTCCAAAATCAGTATATTCTCATTTATTCCCCCTTTCCTTCAAGTTCTATAAATTTTGTTCCTACACAGACTTATGCCTAGTAAAATAAAAATTAGATCCCAAGCAAAATATGACCACATGTTTGTATAGCAGTATGCAACACAAAGTTAAGTGAATGACAGTAAATTGGATGCCTTTGTATGTTGTCTGGGTGCTCAATATAGAGTTTAGTTTCAAATTTGGAAAACTAAGAAGAGAACGGAAAGTAAAGATAAGTTCATCGGGTCATATAGCACCGTAAACACAGAGTGCAGGTGACATCAATGGCAAATGCAGAGGAACTGAGGAAGGTGGGGACCTGGCAGTGGGTTTAAGGGGGTCTTGCTGCTTGCACAGCAATGTCAGTCATAGCCATGCAGGCTCTTCTGGGGGGTACTTCTAGATATTTTAAAAGTGATTTTCACTTATTTTTTTAATTCATAGATGCTCTCTTCTCTATTTGCATTGTGAACATTCAAAGAGACAAAATTTTCCTCCACCCACTCAAATAAACCTCGAGTACCGTCCCAGCTTTTCTCTGTGTACTAGTCCGCAATTTCCTTTTATTTCTTGAAATAATATATCTAGAAGAGCTTGTCGTATCAATACAAATTACCCCCTAATTCTGTAATGTGAACACCCAGCTATATTACTTCCACTGAATTTTAATCAGCTTTGGCAATACTTCCCACATACAAATATGTCTTCCCACCATTTCACCATCACAGAATAGAATGGACATTTAGCAGTGAATTGTTTGTGGCAAATGCTGGCCTAAGTGTGCCATGCACATGACTCTCACTTAGAGTCACGTTTCTGTCTACATTTACTTGCTTTAGTTATTATTACTATTTTGTTATTTAGTTATTTTTCAGTGTAGTGTGCTACTTCAATGAATCTGTAACACACACATTGGTGGAAGTCAGCTTCTCTTTGTCCTGTTCTACTTCACATTGTCTCTTTTCCTGTTCATCTGACTTCTTTTTTACTTAGATTTCTTTATGCTTTTATTCAGCTTTGAGTTGTCTTACTTGACAAAGTTTATCTGCTGTATTAATCATCCCAAAGAATGGACATTTAGTTTAACTGATATCAACTCTATTGTTTCATGTCTTTCAATTCTATTCATGCTCTTCACACTCACATTTATTAATTTCTCCATCTTTTCTCAATAATTTTGAAAGGCTTATATATCATCTTATATATCATCTTGACTTCCAGAAAGAGGGACTCGTATCATAATCATTGTTGATGTGACTTGACATCTCATCTGTTAGCATTAACAATCTGTGGTTGTCCTTGGAGAATGGAGTTGATGACCCCTCAGATCTCAGGAGTCCTATAGTTCTATTGCACTGCAGCCTTAGATGTTACAACAGAGTCTCTTGTCTTGAAAGCTTCTGGAAATTCAGGCTCTAAACTCTGACTACTGTGTGAGCTCCACCAGTTCATGTAAGGACCTTTTATATCTTCATGCCTTAGGGTGGTCAAGAACATTCACATTTGGGCATGGAGTACTTTAGACACTAGTGCCTAACCTATTGCTTCCATGATGTTGTTCTTCTAAAAACCTTCCTATGTCCAGGGTACCACTGAACATATAGAGGGAGCTTGCCATCCCCTTTCAATATCCAAACTTTTTTGGATGTCCTTTTTTTTCTTATCCAGAGTATTTTTATTTTTGCCATTTTTTCTAATTAAAATATGATTACATCATTTCCTTTCTTCCTCTCTTATTTCAACTCCCCCATATCTCCTATATGCTCCCACTCAAATTCATGGCCTCTTTTTATTTATTAATGTTACATACATATGTACATAAATATTTAAACACAACCTGCTGAGTTCATTTAGTGTTGTTGTGTGTATACAATTTGAGGTATGGCTACTTGTTATTGAGTGACCAATTAGAAAACATCTCCTTGGGGAAGACTAATGGCTTTCCACACAGATATTTTACTCATTTTTATTAAAATTATATTTTATACAATGTATTCTGATCATGGTTTCCCTTCTCCAACTTGTCTCAGATCCTCCTTACTCACCCAAATCCACACCCTTTATTCCTCTATCATTAGAAAAACAATAGGCATCTAAAACCAAGGTAAAATGAAATAAAAACTAGAACAGGACAAAACAAAGTTAAAAAGCCAAAGAAAAGGCTCAAAAACCACATACAGAGACTCATAGACACGCAAATTTGTGCACAGAGTAACCCCACAAAAAGACAGAGTCAGAAACCATGATATATAGGCACAAAGTCTGTGAGGTAAAAAACAAAACAAAAAATGAAAAACCTCAAAAAATATCCATTGAGTTTATTTTCTGTTGACCATCTACTGCTGGTTATGAGTCCTGCCCTTAAGCCACACAGCTATTTTAGATGTGTATCTGTCAAAGTTTACCTTCTGTATTAGGAGAGGAATACAGTGGCATCTGGAAATGATAGACTACAGAAATAAATTTGAGATGATCACTTAGCACATGCAAAGGTAGTTTCCTTAAGTACTTGAAGATAGTGACAGCTGGTTTGCCAGTGATGGAGAGAGTAGGCAGAGGATAATTACTCCTAAGCCAAATTTCAAGTGGATCAGAAATAGAGTTAAAGAAACTAAGACTTCACACAGCGTGTGAAAATGGCACTATACAATATTTTAATAGAAAACTCCTTTTCAAGAACTACTAGAGAAAAATGTATTGGAAAATAAGAGCAACTTCTTTTTCTACCCCAAATTTAAAATCTTTAATAAGAGAAAAGTAGACAAATAACCAATGGAGGAAAATTCCGTCAACCAGATAAAATGACAATATCCCTAGGAGGAAAAAGAAAGGAAAGCAACTTAAGGCAAAGATGTTGTTCAAAGAACACATGAAAGGAAAAGTAGCTGATAAATATAGAGAAAGGGTTTCCTTTACTGAAACAGTAATTCAACTTAAAAACAGTAAAATCTTGTATTTTACCTAGGAGAGCAATAAACACCTGAAAGCAAAATTCTAACATTGGGGATGCTAAAGAAGCATTAATCTTCCCATTTTCTTTGGGGAGATTGGAGTAGAAGAATGTCTCCAGCAATTTGGCAGTTTCCACTCAATTATAAAATGATGATATAATTTGAGCTAATATAGCTATTTCTGAGAATGTATCCATAGGAAAATAATTGCAAATTATTTGGATTAAGATGTAAAATTAAGGCAGTATTATTTAAATCAAGAACAAATGTAAAATAATTCAATGTACATCAAAAGCAAGTTATTGAAATACATTATTCTAAAAGTGTTACAAGTCTTGTCAGGTGTGGTAGCCATGCACACTGCCAGTCCCATTACTCAGGAGGTTGAGGCAGATGAATCACTGCAAATTTAAGGTCAGCCTAAGCAACATGGAGAGATCCTGCCTCAAAATAAAATTGAAGATATAAAAGCAGTACAAGTCCTTATGCAAAATGTTGAGTCCACAATACATTTTAAATGAAAACAATTAAACAACTGTTTAGGTCACTTATTTATTATATCCACAGCTAGGCTATACATAGACAATATGTAGAGTAACAACTTTTAACTGCTTTGATAGAGAAGGGTCCAGAAGCACAGGAGACCTTCACATTGGTTAGTTAGATGCCTTCAAGTAGCTGTCTACTATTTTAGTAGTCAGTGAGTTTTTGAAAATAGTAAATAAAGTTAACATTGGCATGATTGGAAGATTTCTTTCAAAGGTAGTCTTTTAGGCATATTTTAGGAAATATGAAAAATGCATTCAATGCAAGAAATCATCTTGAATAAACCCACAAAGCCTTGTTCATTTTAGGAATTAGCAATCACCTATCTTCAGGATGTTTATACCTGGTTTAAAAAAGAGTGTAAATTAACCAACATATAAAAGGACTGAATAACTCATCCCAGATTGCACAACTTTAATTCAAATAAGGAATTAGCATACAATATGTAGACATCAATAGAAGTAGTTCATCATTAACTGAGAAATAATTGGTGCTGTGATTTCCAAACAATGATAATTTTATAATGACCATGAAATAAGTTCTTAATCAACACAAAGAAGAAGCTATGAAGAAAATTTAAGGAAGAAAAATGACTCCACAGAACATATGTTTTAGACCAAGTGCATATTAACCTGGAAATAGTCCTCATTGAATAGATAGTTTTCTCAGAAGCGAAGTACTAAGGTGGCTGAGGAGTTGGAGATGTTTTCGTGAAATTGGAAACTACTGTATATTCTCTGAACACTATACTCCAATGTTAGTGCTTACACAGACTTAAATGGTAATCAAGGAGCACCCTGGGTGTGTCAGGTCTTAGGTTACGCCACACATGAAGTATAGTGGTAAATTCAAGATTCATGATGGATTCTAGCTACTGGAACTTGAGGAAGTCCCTTCATATGTCACTATTTGAAATAAATTGTGCCTACTATTTGAAAACATATTTTTAATCATTAGAGTCATTGTTTCAGAGAAAAATTAGTCATCTGCTTTGAAAACACCCTTCTTAAAGCTCCCTTTATATCCTGATTTCTGAAGCTATATATGAAGGGGTTCAGCATAGGGGTCACCACTGTGTACATCACAGTCATGACAGTCTCCTTCACAGTTGAGTTATCAGTTGATGGACACAAGTAGAGACCAATGATTGTCCCATAGAAGAGAGACACCATAGAGAGGTGCGAACCACAGGTGGAGAAGGCCTTTCGTACGCTTCTAGAAGAGGGGACTTTGAGGGTGGAGGACACTATTCGTACATAGGATAAAAATATCAACAGGAATGGGAGGATAATGACAAATCCTCCCATGATAAATATCATCGTTTCATTGACCTGAACATCAGAGCAGGCTAACTTCAGAAGAGCTGACATGTCACAGAAAAAGTGAGGGATCACATGGTCAGCACAGAAAGAAAGCCGAGCCATGAGCAGTGTGTGTGTCAAAGAGATGACTGTGGTCAGTAGCCAAGATAGTGCCACCAGGAGGAGACACAACTTGGTGCTCATGATGCTGGCATAGTGCAGGGGAAAGCAGATGGCCACATAACGGTCATAAGCCATGACCACAAGGAGGAAGCTCTCAAAGCCTGCAAAAAGTAAGAAAAAGTACATTTGTGTCAAGCAGGCAGCATAAGGGATGGATGGGTCCTGGCTCTGCATGTTCTGCAGCAGTTTGGGAATGGTGACAGAGGAAAAGCAGAGGTCAGAGAAGGACAAATTACTGAGAAACAAGTACATGGGCGTGTGGAGGCTTGAGTCCAGTTGAATAAGGATAATGATGAGGAGGTTCCCCAGGACGGTGGTAAGGTACATGGCCAGGAACAGGGCATAGAACAGGTCTTGCTGGAGTGGTTCAATGGGCAAGCCCAGGAGGATGAACTCTGAGACAACAGTTTGATTTCTTCTTCCCATGTCGATTTCTTAGCCTTTTCAAACTTAAGAATTATTTGAATGAATATACAAACATGTAAATAATGCAGAACTTTTAGGAAGACATTTCAAAAACTAGATTTAACATGTGTGTTATACAAGATTACTCCATTAGTCATTACTTTTTATTCCAAGTACCTAATAAATTGTAAATTCAATAATACTGACTTCTATAAGAATGTTTTTCTGAAAGTATATTTGTTACCCCAGCTACCTGGAAATCCAAAGCAGGAGGATCCAAGGCCTGCTTGGATCACATGATGAGCTTGGGGCCAGCCTCGCAACTTAATGAGACCCATCTCAATCTAAAATTAAAAGGGGCTGGGGCTAACTTAGAATTTCCAGTGCTGTGATAAAACACCATGACCAAAAGCAACTCAGGGAGGAAAGGATTTGTTTCGTTTACACTTACACATCACAGGTCATCGACAGAGGAGGTCAGAGCAGGAGCTTAACCTGGAGCAGGGTGGGAACCTGGAGGAAAAACTGATGCAGAAGCCACGGAAGAATGCTGCTTACGGGATGGTTCCATCGGCTTTCTTAGAGTAGCAAAGACCACCACTCACAATGAGCTGTGCACTTCTACATCAGTCATCAATCAAAAAAAATGCCCCCCAGGCTTGCCTAGGGGTCAGTCTGGTGGAGGCATTTTCTTGATTGAGGTTCCTTCCTCCCAAGTGGCTCTCACTGCTGTAAAGTTGACCTAAAGTAGCCAGTACAGGCTGTGAGTGGAGTGCAGCGGTAGAACACTTGCTTAGCATGTGCAATGTACTGTTAAGTCTTCGGCACTGGTTTAAAAACAAGTTTTATAATTGTGCCATGAGTGGATTTGGATGAGCAAATAGGTACAAATAATACACAAATCAGAAAACATTTTCTCATTCTTATCGCTCTGGAGTGATTTCACGGTGATGGTGGTGGTAAAAATGTTGCCTGTGGTACCGTTCTTAAGTCTAGAGCAACAACTGTCAAAGCTTGCTGCTTCCCAATGCCAGGGTATGCACGTGAAGCACTAGCCCTCTTTACTCTTCACAGCAATCTCATGACATAGATTCTGCTACTCAATGTTTTTAAGATAAATAAGCAGACATAATCATTTAGCAATTCACCCAAGACCTCACACATATTAAACAACAATCCTGGGTGTTACGTTCAGATAATCCTACTTCAGAGCCTTGTGTTCAGCTAGGACAATGTCTGAGAATGATTACACATGGCAGGTTGGTATATGCTGTCTAGAGAAAAACCTTACCCATTACAATAGAGAAAAATGAGTCGGGGAGGGTTAGGATGTGTAAGGGAAGCTGCATAGGGAAAACCCAGCAACACAGCCAATTCCACTTGTTCAGAGAACACAACAAGTGCAAACAATGAGCCCCTTTGGTAAAAGAGCCCAAAAGAACTAGACACCATGTAGTCTAATAAGCCAATTTGAGGATCAATGAATCAAACACAATCCCTGGCATTGTCTGAATGTGTGAACATGTAGAGAATAACCATGAGACATTAACCCTTTGAGGATGATTCTTTCCTCTCTCTCTTCACCTCCCACTGCTGAGGTAGGCAATCATCTCTGTATTCACTGCTTCAGGATACAGACAGGGCTAAAAAACAGAATCTGAAAGTTTTCTTAGTTCTGGATTCCCAAACCTCAAAAACCAGAATAAGTGAAAAATTTACTGGTAGATAAAACAAAACAAAAGAACAACAAAAATTTCTGGATAAAAGTAGAAGGTGAAAAGAAGCATCTTTCCAGGAAATGGGAAAGAGTCCCTAAAACAAGAGGGAAGAGTGAGGGTGAATCAAAGGTTTGTGTGTGGATCCCCTAGTGGGCGGAGCTGGTAATATCAAGAGAAGACATGAAGATTAAATACAAGCTTGACTAAGATGGGGAATAAAACCTTTCAAAACTGCCATATTTAATAAGTCACAAACCTGGCAGATTTGACAAATTGACTTTCGTCAATGGATAAACGTAAGTAACTAATATGTATTAAAGAAGCTAGAAGGCAATCAATGTTGGATGTATGTCCCTCATTGTGTCATGTCCCAAGTAGCCAATGGTTGCCACTCACTTTCCTTTCTAATCAATTAGAGCTGGCATGAAATTAATTGAAGGGAATAATTGATAGCTAATAAAAGTCCTTTGGTTTCTAGGAGTGGTGGCACATGCCTTTAATCCTACTACTCGGGAGGCAGAGGTAAGTGAATCTTACCTCTGTGAATTCAAGGCTAGCCTGGTGTACAAAGCAAGTTTCAGGAGAGTCAGGGCTGTTACTGAGAGAAACCCAGTCTCAAAACCACAAACAAACAAACAAACAAACCATAACAATTCCTAGGTCAACAGTAAGTTTGTGAAAACGTCAATATTATTATTCATCAGGGAAATATAAATTGAAATCACTGGAAGATACTACTATATCTCATCAGACGAGCTAGAAAAAAAGATCAAAAATGGCCAGTGTTAACAAGGATTTAAAACAACACTTTCATACATACCAGTAAAATTTTATTTATATGGGGCTGGAGGAATGGTTAAGTGGTTAGAGCACTGACTGCTCTTCTAGAGAACCACAGTTCAGTTCCCAGCACCCTTATGGTGACTCACAACCATCTGTACCTCGACGTCCAGGAGATCTAATGTCCTCCTCTGGCTTCAGTGAACACTGTATCCACATGGTACACAGAATCACATGGAGGCAAAAACACCCAATAGACATAAAAATTCATTTAAAATTTTAAATATATATTGCATTATAATATATAAATGCACATTCTATTTATTATTTTATTTATAGTGAGATGTGAAATACTAAAGACACTTTGTTAACTGCATTTCTTGAAATCCAGCATCCAGTCAGCTCTGCTTTTACCTGGTTGTGAACACTAATGTGATAAATTGGCAAGTGAGCACTGTATGTTAAAACCATGGGAATTTGAACAAGGAATTCATAGTCACAAGGTCTCTCCCTCATAAATATAAGAATTATTTCTTAGGGGACATTCAGAGACAATGATGCCCTTGGTTAAGTCCGATAGCTGACCAGTCTTGGCTAATTTAATAAGAAACAGCATCCTTATGTTGGGTATCTCAGACAACATCCATGGCATTTTATGGGAGTTTTCCAAATACACAGTAGAACAATCTATCCTATCGATGGTCAATAAAATATACATTAGTGAGGTTTTTAAACTGTCAAAATGAGACTGGGTTGTAGCTCAGTGGAAGAAAACTTGTCTAGGGTGTGTGAGACCTGGATTTGCTCACCATCATCACACATTTCTGTGTGTACTTGGATTGGAGAGATGCTGGAAGATTACATTGAGGAGGAATGAGTTGGAGAAATCTACTACAGAGAGCAACTACAGATAGCAATATATTGTGTTCTTTAAAACTATTTAAAATGGGTATTAAAATGTTCTCACTACAAAATCATAACGACATTAGCTACCGTAGACCATTCTGAAGTGTATATAGCCTCCAGAGCACCATGTTGTCCATGATAACTATGGACAGTTATAACCCTTAATTTTATAGCAGTGAAATAAATTCATCAGAAAAAACTGGAAACACTTACAATGGAAGACACTAATTAAACAAAGATGAACTGACCCTAGTAATATGAGCAAACCACAAGTGTGAACCATATGTAGAATTTCAATTTATTTTTAGAAATACAAATATATTTTCTCTGGACTTCATAATTATCCTTGTGAAATTCATCCATTTTGGATACACTTTTAGTTCCTTGGTGATATATTTTTCGATGTATAACTACTCTATAATATTTTCATTTGCCATACTGTTTTTAGTTCATTTTAATCAGCATGTTTAAAATGCAAAACAATAAAATTAATTATATTAACATTTTATTTAAGCCCATATGCTAAAATAACCTCATCTATTTCGAACTATAATCAATATTAACATTGGTTTCTAGTTCTTCTTTTCAAAATCCAGTATGTATTGTATATTTATGGCGCTTCTCCTTTTGAATTAGTCTCTTTTAAGTGATCAGTAGAAGCATATACTTTATTATTAAATTGTTAGGACATTATCTGTGGTATAGCTTCTCTATCAAAAATTTATATATAACAAACATGGCATATAAAGTGATTTTAGTCATAGTAGTGCTAGAGGAGCAAAAAGTTGCCCTTGATATGCTACATGCTTGGAGAACTTTTGGTCTGTACAAAACTCTCAACGATACAATCGTAAAAGTAACTGGTTCACACACAACACACATAAAGGAGAGGCCTATGATAAAAAACAAATAGCCTATTTTCCATAAAACCACTAGAAAGCCCTCATAAAACAAAAATTGAGTCATGGGCCACTGGAAGATAGAAGGGATATCAAACTGCATCTGAGGGCTACAGCATGGTTATAGATATGGAGACATGAAACATTAAATCGTAGCCCAAACATGGACATTTGACATGTGCCACCTGCTGGACAAACTGAAGACTTGGCTGAGTCAGGCAACTAATGAAGCCACTGGGGTCAGACCAAAGGAAACAAAACTTTGGCAAAGGCCAGGCCACCGTGGACAAAACAATATGAGATTCCTTGATAATACTTCTTCCACTTTTTAAAAGCTACAGTTATTTCATGTCTCCCTGGAGGTTAGATAGTGGTGGACCATGGAGCAGTTAACTGTAATCAGATCAAAGGGCTACAGAGACTTGTCCCCTTGGCAGCTCTCCTGAACTTCTTTTCTACCAGCTTTGCCCTGGAACAGGTAGCATGCAAAACCTGATACCACCACCTACCTTCTTGCCAGGGTGCATCTATGTCTCCTACCCCAAAAGAAGATCCCCATTTATCTATATGCTCAATATCTCACACTTCTTTAGCCACTTAGCAGAGCTACACCACTTATCAAGGAAGCTGTGAGAAAGGAAATGACTAGTCTACACCAGCCCAAGTGCCACTTAGACACACAGGGGCTACTTTGACTGCAGAAGGGCATTAAGAACTCAGCTTATGGAAATTTAGGTAGGGGAATCTCTCTTGCTGTTTATGAACACTGAACTTTTCAAATCTTTGTGTCTGATTCTTTATTAAGATAGATTTGCTTTTATTTTGTATGTGGATGTTTTGCCTGAATTTATATCCCTGACCATATTCATACTAGTGCTTATGGAGGTCAAAAGGGAGCATTAGTTTCCCTGGAACTGGAGTTACAGATGTTTGTGAGCTACCGTGTAGGTGCTGAGACTCAAACCCGGGTCCTCTAGAAGAATATCCAGTGTTCTTAGCTGCCGAGTCATCTCTTCAGTCCTGGATCCAATTCTTGACAGTGAAACTACTAGACTGCTTTACTTCTAGTAAATGGCTGCTTTACTTCTTTGCCTCTTAAGAATGTATCACCAGGAAGGATCTGAGATGCTTTAGTTAAAGTATTTGCCACACAGGCACGAGGACATGAGTTTGAATTCCAAGCACAGGCATAAAAATCTGTACATGGCCACATATCTGTAACATCAGCTCATTGGAGTAGAAACCAGGGATTTCAGAGCTTTGTGGCCAGCTAGCCCAGCTGAAACAGAGAGCTTCTGTGTTTCTGTGTTAGTGAAGAGACTGGATCAGAAAATAACATGGAGAACAATTGAGGAGTACATCTGATGTCAACTTCAAGCCCCTACATGCTTACGCTTAGGCATATACCCCCACAAAATATGCATGCCTACACATGAGCAGGCACACCACAAACAAATAAATTCTAAAAACATAAACAAATATAAAATAATTCATTAAAAGGGAACATTAGAGGAGCAAGAGTAAGGAATAAGGGAATACAATGGGGAGAGACATCCTAAGTTATCAAGGACCATGTTATGATATACACATCACTTTGGTGGTGGGTTCTTTCAGTTCACTCTGTTTCAATCAACTCATTCTGATGGGAAAACACCAAAACTTACCTCACAATGCCATCCTCTCTAGAGAGACACTATGTTGTTGCATTTGGAAGACTCACTGCCATTGCCCCTAGGTTCTGTAACATGGATGCAGTACTTTTCTAACTGTGTTCTCATCCATACCCTCTGAATTAGTGCCAAACCTTGGTGTTAGAGAAAAGATGTGAGAATCAAATGACAGGTATTATCTCAAGTGAGAATCTAAGTTAATTCCTAAACATACTGAAACGAGGAGAGTTTAATGGATAGTAATAAAAACTAGCTTTGTGTAAAGGGCCTCTCATTATGGTCTTCTATATACCGCCTTCCTGGACTTCAATCTAAGTTTTCTGAGATCCTTAGGAATCAAGCTCCATGAGCTATAGGCCTATGATCTTGGAAAATTGAGGGAGTTTGCTAGCCTTATACTTAAATTTCAGTGACTTTTACAGATCATCTTTCAGAAATGTGGGTTTAGAATACTTGATTTGCAAAGTATGAAGTACTAAAAATATATCATAGATTGCTTTCTATTGAAAGCTCTGATACCCAATTACACATGGAGAAAATATAGTACTGACGATGGTAGAAAATAAGGATGGTGGCTTCTAAATATCCCATAGTCCCGTCCTTTCAAATGAAAGACACTGATGTCTGTGAAAGCGGATTTTGGATTGGCTACCTCTTCTGAATCCCATGCCAGCTTACCCAACTGGTCGAATTGAGCTCCATTCAGACCCTGTTCCTTGTCTTCAACTTCCGTGCTGTGCATTTTCAGCTGGAGTTTCTACTGTCTTCTCTCTCCTCTTTTACAGGGCCCAGACTCCCGGGATCCCTGAATCCCACAGAAACTCATTAGTTAACACACCGAGTATTTCTCCACTCTCTTACCATGGACCGCGGAGCAGAGAACTGTAATCAAATCAAAGGGCCACAAAGGCTTGTCCCCTTGACAGCTCTCCTGAACTTCTTTTCCACCAGCTTTGCCCTGGAACAGGAAGCATGCAAAACCTGATACCATCACCTACCTTCTTGCCATTGTGCATCTATGTCTCCTACCCCAAAAGAAGACCCCCATTTATCTATATGCTCAATATCTTATACTTCTTTAGTCACTTTACCACTCTAATCCACATATCTGAATAAATTACATTTACAACAAGGATTCTGGGCTCATTACAAACCTTATATTCTCATGAAAGCTTCACTTAAACATCATGGTCTTTATTGATAATTCTCTCTTTTTTTTTTTTAAGATTCTTGCAGTACATGGACACACAGATATTGAAAGCAATGATGACTTTCAAATCTTATAAATGCATCACATTAAAAACTACTGAAATGTATAAATGAGCAAATTGTGTGCTATGTGAATCATTTGTCAATAAAAACTTTGTTAAAAGTTATTAGAATCAAACACTACACAACTTGATACGCTGCCTTGTGTTATTTAATATATATATGTATACGTTTACATATAAACATATGTGTACCTATCTTTTTTGACTAGACTTTGTTATAAAATGTAACTTACTAATAATGAAAAAATAGAAAAAAACATGTGGCTCAATATTATTAATGAGACTTAACCTTAGCCACTGATTCATGGAAGATAACTTTTTTCTTTATATTATTTTTGGGATAATAATATTTTATCATTTTCTACATTCCCTTTACTTGCTGCAAACCATCACATATCATCTTATTTGCTCTTCTTCAAATTTAAGGTCTCCTTTTTTATTAATTATTGTTACATGTATATGTATACTTCAGTCAAGTTTATTCATTCTGTGTTCAAACTCGGTAATATTCAACCTCATTGAAAGAAATGTACTTTAATAAGTCTTGTATATAACCATTTTTTACCCACTTCCAGAAGTAGAATTTTCTGTAAAGCTAAAGATTCTATAAAACTAAATCCAACAATATATTCAAAGAGTTCAAGCTGATGGCTCAGATCCTTTAGGGATATTTTCCCCACAGACATACTGAGTTGAGCTTCTATATCTGGGTATAGAAATGTGCATTATATTATTATTCAGTACAGTCCATGCATTTGGCACATATTCTTCTCACTTTTCTATGCCCATAATTCAAAAGTTAGTTCTTTTCCTGGTATCCCAGACCTATGGTCTATTCTACTTATGTATTTTAAATTAATGGCTGGCTTTTATAAAGTGATCCATTTCCTCTGCCTTGTGCTCTAGTCCTGACACTTCATTTTATACTTATCTGTTCCCTTGGTGAGGCTTTAAGCTGAGATTCAGTTTATTGAACGTTCATTTCCAGTGTCATTTCAATTTGAATTTATTTATTTATCTATTTATTTATTTATTCTTTTTTTAAATTAAGATTTTAAAAATACCTCCTTTTCTCATTTTACATAGCTATCCCCATTCCCATTCCTTCCCCTCTTCCTGCCCCCCAAACCACTTCTTAGAAAGGGTAAGGCTTCCCATGGGGAGTCAGCAAAGACTGACATTTCACTTTGAGGCAAGGCCAAAGTCTTTGCCCCTATATCTAGGCTGAGTAAAGTATCCCTCCAAACAGAATATGCATCTAGATGACAACAGTTCAAGAACTAGGAATAAATCCTGATCCTGCTGCCAGTTGCCCCACAGACTGCCCAAGCCTTACAACTGTTCCACACATTTAGTGGTCCTAGTTTGGTCCTATGCAGGTTCCCCCACTGTCATTCCAGAGTCAGTGAACTCTCACTAGCTTAGCTCAGTTGTTTCTGTGGGTATCATTATCCTGGTCTTGTCCCCTTTGCTCAAGTTACCACTCCACCCTCTTTTGGACTGGTCTCCAGTAGTTGGCCCAGTACTTCACTGTAGACCTCTGTATCTGCTTCCAATAGTTGCTGGATGAAGGTTCTATGATGACAGTTAAGGTAGTCATCAATCTGATCACAGGGGAAGGCCAATTTAGGTGTCCTCTTTACTGTTGCTGAGAGTATTAATTGGGGCCATCCTTATAGATTCCTGGGAATTTCCTTAGTACGATGTTTCTTGCTAGCCCTTGAATGGCTCTTTCAATCAAGATATCTCTTTCCTTTCTCTTCTTCTCCGTACTTCCCCTTTCTTGAAGATACGATTCCCTCATGTTCCCTCTTCCCTCCCTTTCTCCCCTTTCCCTCTCATTCCATATTCTCTTCTCCCCCCCCCCAAAAACTCCCAATTTTTCTCAGGAGATCTTGTTTGTTTCTCTTTTCCAGGGGATCCACGTATGTCTTTCTTAGGGTTCTCCTTGTTACCTATCTTCTCTGGAATCATGGATTATAGGCTGGTTATCCTTTGTTTTATTCTAATATTTACTTATGAGTGAGTACATACCATGTTTGCCTATCTGAGTCTGGGATACCTCACTCAGGGTGTTTTTTGCTAGATCTATCCATTTGCATGTAAATTTCAAGATGTATTTTTTTTTACAGCTGTGTAGTATTCCATTGTATAAATGTACCACATTTTCTTTGCCCATTCTTCAGTTGAGGGGCACCTAGGTTGTTTCCAGTTTCTGGCTATTATGAATAAAGCTTCTATGAACACAGTAGAGCAAATGTCCTCATAGTATGAGTATGCATCCTTTGGGTATATGCCCAAGAGTGGTATTGCTGGGTCTTGAAGTAGACTAATTCCCAGTTTTCTGAGGAACTGCTGCACATTTTTCCAAAGTGGCCATACAAGTTTACATTCCCACCAGCAATGAAGGAGCATTTCCATTACTCCATATCCTCTCCAGTATAAGCTATCATTGATGTTTTTGATCTTACTCATTCTGTCAGGTGTAAGATAGTATCTCAGAGTCATTTTTTTTTGCATTTTCTGATGATTAAGGATGTTGAGCAATTTCTTAAGTGTTTTTCGGCCATTTGCAATTCTTCTGTTGAGAATTCTCTGTTTAGATCTGTACATCCTTTTTTATTGGATTATTTGGTAATTTGATGTCTAGTTCCTTGAGTTCTTTGTATATTTTGGAGATCAGTTCTCTGTCTGATGTGAGGATGGTGAAGATCTTTTCCCATTCTGTAGACTGCTATTTTGTTATAGTGACTCTGTCCTTTGCCTTACAGAAACTTTTCAGTTTCAGGAGGTTCCATTTATTAATTGTTGATCATAGTGTTTGTGCTACTGGTATTATATTTAGGAAGTGGTCTCCTGTGCCCATGCGTTCAAGGCTACTTCCCACTTTCTCTTCAATGAGGTTCAGTTTAGCTGGACTTATGTTGAGGTCTTTGATCTGTTTGGACTTAAGTTCTGTGTATGGGACTAGATACGGGACATATTTGCATTCTTTTACATGTTGACATCCAGTTATGCCAGCACCATTTGTTGAAAATGCTTTCTTTTTTCTATTGAGTAATCATAGTTTCTTTGTCAAAAATCAGGTAATTCTCTTTCTTAGTTGCATCTTTGTGTGGTTTGGGTACCAGGGTAACTGCCACCTCATAAAAAGAGTTTGACAATGTTCCTTCTGTTTTGATTGTTTTTGAATTCTTCTTCTTATTATTATTACTATTTTATTGATTGATTTTTATTGAGCTATACATTTTTTTCTGCTCTCCTCCATTTCTACACTTTCCCACGGTCCCCATGCTCCCAATTTACACAGGAGATCCTGTCTTTTTCTACTTCCCATGTAGATTAGATCCATGTATGTCTCTCTTATGGTCCTCATGGTTGTCTAGGAGTGTGTGGAATAATTTGAGGAATATTGGTATTAGTTTTTCTTTGAAATTGTAGTAGAATTCTTTGCTGAAATCATCTGACCATGGGCTTTCTTTGGTTGGGAGACTTTTGATGATTATTTTTATTTCATTAGGGATTATAGGTCTATTTAAATTGTTTATCTGTTCTTGATTTAATTTTGGTTTGTGGTACCTATCCAGAAAATTGTCTATTTTCCCCCTTAAATTTTCCAATTTTTTGGAGTACAGAATTTTGATATATGACCTGATGATTATCTGGATTTCCTCTGTGTCTGTTTTTGTGTTCCCTTTTCGTTTCTGGTTTTGTTAATTTGCATATTTCCTCTTTGCCTTTTAGTTAGTTTGGATAAGGGTTTGTCTATCTTGTTAATTTTCTCAAAGAACCAATTCTTTGTCTTATTGATTCTTTGTTTTGCTTTCTTTGTGTCTATTTTATTAATTTCAGCCCTCAATTTGATTATTTCCTGTCATCTACTATTCCTGAGTGAGTTTGCTTCTTTTTGTTCTAGAGCTTTTACATGTCCTGTTAAAGTCGCTGTGTGAGATTTCTCCAGGTTCTTTATGTAGGCACTCAGTGCCATTTTATTGACCATTACTTAATCACAAAAGTAGAAGAATCCCATGGACTGTTAGATTCTTCATAATGTCCATTTCCAAATTGTTTCTAGGCAGCTAGTATCTCTTCTTTATAGTAAGTGTTCACTGATCCACCCATATTGGATCCTCAGAAAACCATGTTACAGGATCAGCATGATATTTCTCAGCAGCCATTAGAAAAATACCCCCAATCTCATCTATTATTTTGAAATAGAATTTAAAGGTTCAGTTATTCCATGCAACTCTTCCCAGGAATCCATTCTTCGAGAGCATCATCTTTTCAGCAGGGATATTATGTACAAAGGGATATATGCCTAGGTATTAAAGGACATCTCTTCCCCACAAATTAACTGCCAACCCTTGCAGCACATAAGGCTAGACGGAACCTGACTGACCATTTCTTTTCAGAAGGGCAAAGGAGGAATGAATCTGGGGGAAAAGGAAAGTTGTGGAGGAACTTAGAGGAGCAGAGGGAGGGGGAAACTGTGGTCCAGATGCATTGCATGAGAAGAAGAATCAAAAAAAGTTTCATGTGTAGGAGGAGGTCACTTGTTTGTCCCAGCCACCCAGAACCAAAATAACCACACAGAAGCTATATTAATTACAACTTCTTGGCACATTAGCTCTAGCTTCTTATTGGCTAACTCTCACATTAATTTAGCCCATTTCTGTTAATCTGTATATTGCCGGAGGCAAAGATTTGGCATGTCTGACTCTGGTAGCTCCATGGTGTCTCTCTCTCTGCCTTCCTTCTCCCAGAATTTGGTTTAGTCCCCCCCCCCCCCCCCCGCCTACCTAAGTTTTGCCCTATCAACAAGCCAAGGCAGTTTCTCTATTCATTAATGGTAATCACAGCACACAGAGGGGACTTCCACATCATTTCTTGTAGTGAGGAGCTGTGGGCTGCATTCCCACCACCCGGCTCCTGGTCGCCTGGCTAGCTTATGCCCCAAAATAACAACACACAAATTGTATTCTTTTAAACATAGCCTGGCCCATTAGTTTCAGCCTCTTAACCCATATCGAATAATCTGTGTAACACCACAAAGTGGTGTCTTACCGGGAAAGATTCAGCATGTCTGACCTGGTGGCTGGCTTCATGGCATCTGTCTCCCTGAGGAGAGGCATGGCAGTCTGCCCCAGAGAGGCGAGACATGGCGATTTATCTCACTTAGGAGAGGCATGGCATCTGACTGAGCCATCTACCTCACTTCCTTCTTCCTGTTCTGTCTACTCCACCCACCTAAGGGCTGGCCCATTAAATGGGCCAAGGCAGTTTCTTTATTAATGAATGAAATCAACACAAACAGAAGACTCTCCCACATCAATTTGTGAACTTTGTTGAGGTCCATAGGAAACTCCCACTTCATGGAATATTGAGACCACTGAGTTCCAGCCTCGGTGTCCCCTTTAGGGCTTAGAAGAAGACTAACAGCAAGCCCAGAACTTAGATCTGAGGGTAAAATGAACTCTCTACTATGCACTTTTCTGAATCAGTTTCTTTTTTATTTTCCTGCTCTTCTCCTTCTATTCTGTAAAGTTTCCAGTTTATATACACATGCAAAACAAAGGGAATCCTCTGAGCTTTAATGTCTCTTTATCTTTGAAGGTCCCAAATGTGTTCTATATGAAAGATGCCTCTCCTGACTTCATGTTCTGCCAAATGGAAAATAGTTGCAGGGTGATGACTTCTAATGTATCTCAGGGAATGAAGTGAAGATTAAACTGTGGAAACTGAGGTTATTGACTGTATGCCTGAATTTCCCACCGGAGGTCCCACAGAGTGTGTGTGTGCGCATGTGTGCGTGTGTGCATGTGTGTGTCCCAATATAACAGTACCTGGGAAAGAATTGTGCCCAATAATGCATGCTCTGCTGAATCTTGCACTAAGGGACAGTACTTATGGCTTAACAAGAGATCTACTGTAAGAATCAGCAGACATACAAATAGTGGTAGGCCCAGCACCTTGTGAACTGAGTTTATCTCCATCAGAACACATTCACTCTGGTGGGTCAGCCTTCTGCTCTATCAACTGAAATCTTACTGCATGAATCCTGCAGGCCAGAGCGATCGAGCACTGCTTAGGTGCTTTGGAGAGGCCAGTGGGAGGGCCAAGATTGAGACAACAGAACTGAAACGTTGGCACCTGTATCTAACAATCCATCAAATTTCTTAGCATCTCTACATAGGAGCACAGTGGTCCACTCCTTAGTAACTGATCCTATCCAGTACACATCTGAGAACCTGAAGCATTATAGTCCCCATTCCTGAGCAGATTTTACCCTATTAAACACTGACACTGGAACCAATAACAGTTGAGCACTATGTTGTTCTTTTTCTCTAGTTTGGATGCTAATATGAACAGATATCATAGCTTTAATCTCACCAATATAATCACAATATACAACTACTGGAAAAATCTGCAAATCTTCCATGTTTACCCTACTTCTCCCTATTATCAACCCAGCCACTCGTTGTGGCAAAGGTCCAACTGTACCAGCAGATATTTCTGGTGTCAATATGAATATGAAGGCAGTACTAAGTCATGTCTTGTGTGGCTTGTGGTTGCCCTGGAAAATCTTGATACATGAGGGTCTGGTCACTATGAAGGGCTGATTGTATTATTATCCAGCCAGGAGGATAAGTCTAAGTGGTTACTAGACCACAGATTTTGGTAGAGCCTGGGACTGATACCTGACCCAGTTTCTCTGAGGCAAAGGTTGTTCTTCACTATTCCTTTTAGATTTACATTGATTAATTACATTGCCCATTGATTTCCTAGTTTACAGTGAGGACATAAACCTGGGGCTTTAGGCTCCATGACTTGAGGGACACTCCACCTCCCTTGTGGATACTTCCTTTTAAAGTGTCAAGACAGATCACATTTAAAACATTCATGACCATTACTCATATTCATTTTTCTTGCTGGATGACTGCCAACAATTGAGGCAACATTTGGCCTTGGAGGACCACATCAAGAGATAAAACCCTTGAGTATATGAAGTCCCAATGTCAGCACAGAGGCAGATAAAATTATTAATATCTCCCTTGTTTCAAAAGGGATGGATGGCAGTCTGGCATGCAGCATTAGCAATCTCATATGCCAGTTATTTGACAATAATCACCCCTGACTCTTCATCAATCATTAGGTGACTGATAGCTTTCAAAGATGAGAAACATAATCTCTATATGCTTTATCAGGCCCTTTTCTACTTTTAGAAAGTTTCTCTGTATTTATTCCAGAATCTGGTAACTTACACTATGCTTGCAATGCCAAAGCATTTATTTTGTCATAAGCCTCAGGAAAATATGTAATCTGTCATTGAATATCACTGTACATGTCTTCTTCTCCATTTAAAAAGGTATAGGTATATTATTCTGTTGATATTTTTAATTTCTTTTTTTTAAAAGATGTGCGTTCTTTGGTATTGTGTGCATTGGTGTTTTGCCTACATATATGTCTGTGTGAGAGCATTGGATCCCTTGGAATTGTAGTTATATATAGTTGTGGGCTGCCATGTGGGTGCTGGGAATTGAACCCTGGTCCTTTGGAAAAGCAGCCAGTGCTTGTAATTGCTGAGTCATCTCTCCAGCCATTATTCTGTTGATCTCTAGTAGCTTGGTCTTGACATCTTTCTGCATAATCCTCCACAGTAAATATTTACCCCAGTTGGCTAAGATCTTACAAACAGAGGGAACAAAAGCATCCCTAGAAATAGAATCAAGGAGAGATAATGTGAAAGGTATAGTTGACCCATATTGAACATGAGCCTGCTTAAGATGTCTTAGATAAAATAGATATTTAATTTCTAACTCACTGCCCCAGTTTATTAGGATCAGGTATCTCATTCACTGTGAAAAGAGAGATTCCTTCCGTGTCTTCTTTAATCTCTTGGGCTTCACACAGAGGTAAAAGAGAGAATCCTTCCATGTTCTCTCCCATCTCCTGGGATCCTTATAGAGTCTCTTGTCTTGGAGACCTATTTTGTGACTTAGTGGAGAATAATTTTCTTATGGTGGGGGGAAACCTTCCCTAATAACCTCAGCAAAGAGATGAAGTAAAAAGCAAAAAACAAAACAAAACAAAAACAAACAAAAACAAAACTCCAAGAGCTGCACTTATTGGATAGAAATGAGAAGTGGAGAGAAGTGGAGCAGCAGGTGGATTGGCACAATCAGCACAAGGAAGAGGTAAACAGTAAACGTCCTCATACTATGTAGTATAGCTCCAGGTTCTAATTTTTCTTCTACTCCCAGTGTTCTGCTTTTTCCTGATCATTTTCACTTTTTAATTTAACCATGCTACTTTTTCCAATGACTGTTTATATTTCTTTACGAAGCTGGAAATCATTACTAGGATTTTTTTCTGGTTGTCTTGCATGCAATTATTCCTGAATTGCTCTTCCTAACCATGATCAATTTTTGGGATCAAGAGATTCCCCTTCAGGGAAAGAAGGCTGAGGTTCACTAATGGCATCCAGAAATTTCATCAACCAATGGTGTCTCAATTTAGCTCTCTTTGCTAGCAACATAGTTCCTAGAACTTTTACAGTGTTGCTACTTCAATCTTGCCTGTCCAATTTTTAACCACCAGTAAATTAATTCAGTAGATTCATCTTATTATATCTGTGTACACACCATAATCAGAAGATTTTCACCTTACTGTTTTCTTTTTCCTGTCTCCATATTTTCTTATTCCCACATTTCAGGTCCCTGTTTGAAGCACTACCTGTAAACAAGAGCATTTGCTTACCAAACAAGGGTCTCCGGATATGGTTGGTGGGAGTGAAAACCCGGTTAGGTTGGTGGGGGTCTCAGTGAGACTGAGGCCGAGATGTTTACTACAGCAATCACACTTTTATACATTTTTCAGAAACAAAATGTAATGGAGGATGCCATGATATAATGGTGGTTGCAAGCTAGACGAGGTACACAAGATTAATGTTTAATAACAATTGTTTAGCCAAGTTCTACATACTATCTATCCTGACTTCTAAGGAACAGAGAGAAACACAGGTAGCTTGAATGTTTCACTGTCTGAGTGAGTGCTTCAGTTTATTAGTAACTGAAAGGCACACAGTTCCCCAAGAGCAATAAACTCAAATCTGAAAAACCTATGATGTATGCCCCTCAAGGCAGTTAGACTGACAAACCCCATAATTTCCTGCAAATCACTGCATTCCATTCCCAGTGACCAAAGGCCCATGGGCATATTCTAATGCACAAAGTACTAAATCCAGCTTTCGTTGTCTCAACAGTGACTAAAAGCTGAAAGTAATTTCCAGGACTCAAAGGAGTCTCATAAGTATAACCCCCTCTTAAACAAAAATTGTATACCTCCAATATATAATGGAACAGAAAATTTGTTAGCATTTCAAAGGAGAGGGATGGGAACATAGTAAAGAAACAAAGGATATAATAAGCAAGATCAAAACCCAGAAGGGCAAAATCAAAATTCTGTAGCTCCATGTCTGTTGCCTGGGAATTTATGTTCAAAGGGTTTAGATGGCTATGCCTCCCCAGCTTTGTTGCCTGCAAAGAACCCCTTTCTTGGGTCCTTTACACTCACTATTTGGAGGTGCTCTTGGCCAATGTCTCATAGTTCTGAAATCTTCAACATATAGGTGGCGCCACTAAAACTTAGGGTTGAGTTTCACAGCTTCACCCAGTGTCCTCACACAGCCTTCATTCACTTGCTGCCTGTCCGTGGTGGTGCTCGGAAACCATGGTGGAATAGCCAATGAGCACTTCACTCTGGAAGCTTTCGTGTCTCTAATGACAACATTGTGTAGATGGCACTGCTAACTTGTAATGGAGCCTGGCCTCTTAGGATCACCCTCGTGTTCTCTTCTACAAGCTGGGAGCTTAGCTGGTTTGGGTTTTGCTCTGGGGTCACCCTTTCCATTGTTTGGGTACAGAGAAGGCCTCTTCTTAACTATAATAATAACTTCTTTAGTCACTGCAGCCTCTGCTAGCACATACCTTGACTGTAACATTAAGCTTCCTAGGGATATTTATCACTGAAAACAGGATATTTTATATTTTTTGTTCAAATTGCTTTTTCTCACGCAGATCTATATAATAAGAACTATTCCACAATAAGAACTATTCCACATACTCAATACTATTCAGTCTTGAATTTTCCTCCATAAAAGATATTAGTCCATTAAGTTAAAAATTTTCCTCAACCAATTTCTCAGAAAAGGTAAAATTCATTTAGATTCTCTGCTAAAATATCACTCAGTTGGCCCCTAACCCAGTTGTTAATATTACTCCTTTCTGAAACTTCTTGAGCTGGGTCTCCATAGTCTGCATTGCTCTCAGCAGGACTATGTTCATGGCTCTTACTAGACTGTTCCTTTAAGCTCTGCTTACAGCATTCAACCACTTTCTAGTCTGAAGTCACAAATTCTTCACATTTCTAAAAAAGGTAACAAATGCAAACAAACAATTGAAAACAACGTGGTCTTGTTCTTCAGAGCAATGGCTCACCCTCTGATACTAACTTACATAATCATTACTTTTCTGTTGTTGTGATGAGATACTATGTCTAAGGCTAACTTGCCTAAGAAGTTTATATGTGTACAGATGTGGCTGCTCTGGTAACTGTGCGGGAAGTGGCATCATAAGTCAAGATAAGTAATAAAAGGCAAAGGTCAGACTTATAAAGAACATGAAGAGTTCAAAGTTCTTTACATTGAGATTTAACTGCCCCAGGATCCCCACTGGATCTGTCTTCTCGGCATATGAAAAGGGAAACAGGGCCTCTGGAGGAAGGTCTTTGATTCTCATGGTTATGTAGGGGTTAACAAAGGATATAAGGTGATGAAAGAGATAGGATTGGTTTCTATGTGAATACTCAACAGAGGAAAGGAATCTGTCATAACCGGAAGCCTGCTCTATGCCATAGTAATACAAAGGCTTTAAAGAGACTAGCAGCTCTTTTCTTTCTGAAGTGGGAGAAAAGAAATGAAACTGCAGAATCACATAGTCTTCCGTCATCAGCAAGCTTCACTCATCTCATTCTGTGTGGTTTGGGAGGTTGTTGAGCTCCACTTTCCATCTGCAAAAAATATCAGTTTACCTTGTCTACTTCCCTTTTTTATGAAGAAGAAAATAAACATAGCTATAGAGTTTTAAATCCAAAATTCCAAAAGTGCAAATAAACATGAGTAGCATCCTTACCAACTGAACTTTCCACCAGCCTCTAGTTTCTTGCTTCCAGTGGGAGAAAAATTACATCCTTTGGTTATAAGATAATTCCCAGAAAAATACAAAATATAGTACTGTAGTGGCAGTGTTAGAAAAATCTATTTAATACCAGGCTATCTCAGAAAAGATTGCATAGAGATGAAATAAATTAGGATGGGAAGAACAGTTAAATACCAAATTGTGTGAAATTTTCTATGGAGTCATTTATGTGAAAGACAATAAGAACCTGTGAAATTGAGATTTTTGGATGTTCTTGAATACGAATCTCAGATCATGAAGTATAATTAAAAACTGGTATCATAGAAAAAAAAGCAGATTTCTGGACAAGATGATAAGATCCCAGGACACAATTTAATGATACGTGGAATAATGATGTTATTCAAAAAATTATAGCCTAACAGTTTTTATGCAATAGTTTTCTAGACTCACAAGGGAATGAAGGCACAGTGGGGTTCCTAGTTAAATACACATTTTACCTATGGAATAAGTATATAGAAAGTTCCCTTAACAGAATAGCCCAAAGTGTGGATAAGTTGAGAAATGCTGATATTAATATTAATATATCTACCTGAATTTGTTATAAAACTACCTAAAAGGTGATTATCATAGTCAGAAGAGATTTTTCTTTTGAAACACTCTTTTTAGGGCTCCTTTCATGTCTCTGTTCCTCAGGCTGTAGATGAAGGGGTTCAACATTGGAGTCACCACTGTATACATCATAGACATGACAGTGTCCTTCACAGTAGAGTTATTAGTTGATGGACATAAGTAGAGGCCAATAATTGTCCCAAAGAACAGTGAGACCACAGACAGGTGGGAGCCACAAGTGGAGAAGACCTTGTGAATGCCTCGAATTGATGGGACCTTGAGGATGGAGGAGACAATTCGTGCATAAGATGTTATGATAAATAGAAAAGGAAGTACAACAACAAGCCCTCCTATGATCAACACCACCAACTCATTAATGTGAATATCAGAGCAGGCCAGCTTCAGTAGAGCAGATAGATCACAGAAAAAATGGGGAATCACATTGTTTGCACAGAAAGACAATCTAGTTAAGAGCAAAGTGTGCAACATGGCATGTGATGTGGTCAGCACCCAGGATAGCACCACCAGACCCACACAGAGCTTGTGGCTCATGATGCTGGTGTAATGAAGGGGAAAGCAGATGGCCACATAGCGGTCATAGGCCATGGCAACAAGGAGGAAGCTCTCAAGGTCTCCAAAAAACAAAAAGAAGTACATTTGTGCCAGACAGCCTGCATAGGAGATGAGTGGGACTTGTCTCTGCATGTTCTGCAGCAACTTGGGCATTGTGACTGAGGAAAAGCAGAGGTCAGAGAAGGACAAGTTGCTAAGAAAAAAGTACATGGGTGTGTGGAGATGGGAGTCCAATAGAATGAGGATGATGATGATGAGGTTCCCCAGGACAGTAGTGAGGTACATGGCCAGGAACAGGACATAGAACAGATATTGGTGTTCTGGGGGGATGGGAAGACCCAGCAGGAGGAACTGGGAGATGCCTGTTCGGTTGTTTTCAGGCATGATCTTTCTGTAATATCTGTAAGGAAAATGGTAGGATCTGTCAAAATTTCAAATAAAATGAACATACCTCTAAGACATGTCCTTTAGGATAATTAATCTCACAGCCATCAAAATATTATTACGATACACAAGTTGCAAAAAATTTATATAACCATAATGTCTTAATTCTTTTGTAAATTTTGCATGTTTCAGTATTACATCCTTTAAATTCTACTCTTTTGCTCATTTATTCACTTATTTGATTTACAACCTCACCGCAGTTTTCCCTTCCTTTTCTTCCCAAAGTTCATCCCTGCTCTTTCTTCTTTCCTCCATCCATCCCTCATCTGTTTCTAATCAGAAAAATGCGGTCTTCCAATGGATATTGCTAAAACATGGCAAAACAAGTTGTAGGAAGACTAAGTGCTAAATTCTGCTCTTATGTGAGATACAAAATGTATTAACTTTCCTCTTAATTGTCAGTTGGTTATGTGTCCTCGGTGATTATGATTTGCTTCAACTCTTTCAGTTTCTTGCATTGTAATATTCCCCAGGTCTTTGTGTGAATGGTCTCAGTTTATGATTCTAAACTTATCTCAATGAAAATGCCATACGTTTAAATGGTTTAAATTATCATTTAGAACTCAGGTTGTATTTCTATCTTATCCTACAGAACTCTAATTTCTAAGGATGAATGATTTTTTTCCCCAGAATGTGTCACAAGCATTGAACATACAGCAGATTCCAAATAAAGCTTCCACATTCACCCGGTTCCTTTGCTTACCCATCCTCCTTCGGCCTCTCATATCAGTAAAAGAAATCCATGATCAAAGCAGAAATCAGAGTTTTATTTCATTCGTTCTTTTCTTTCACTATCTATACCCCCATCAAGTAAAACTTATAACCCTAAACTTTATTTTCATTTCATTCACTTTTGTTATAAATATTCCCACCCATGAAAAGGACATCATTTCACTTGGACTATTGAAACCAACTCTCGTTTTGCCTCCCTCATTCAAAGCTTCAGTACTCTTTTCAAATGGCTTTCTTTTTCTCTTCACATGTAAAGTGGAAATCCAATTATCCTTCCTTGCTGAATGAATTGTTGGTGGATTTCACTGCTCTTAATATGAAAGCTAAATTTCTTTCGGATGCACACTTGACATTACAGTGCCCAATCTTTCCTACACATACAGTCACATTTGGTCACACAGTGACTCTTGCACTCTATCTCCAGTAATGCAGAGTTTGAGGGTAAACTTCCCAGTCCTCTGCTTTTCTAAGCTGGTGTTCCTTCTGTGTAGCAGTTCCTTCCCATTGCTCCCACTAACCTGAATTACCATTTTTCCTTCAGGTACAGTATGTGGGCTTTCTAAGATAAGTCTCCCAAGTCTGTCTAGGGTAGATAAGACCCATTACCATTTTTTCACGGTACTCATCCTACAACATTCGGTGCCTGGGTCAGTTGTTCATCACTGATTCCCCCTAGGCTGTAAACTCAATTCAAGAAAGGCATGTCTGCCCTTCATCCTGCAGCAGGAACCTCTTGCAGGCTGACTATATTTATCCAATATACTTTTAATATTATCAGTTGCTTTTTGAAATGCGCTCATGCACTTTTAAAGACCCCCAATGTCTATCAAACTAGAGTAACTACTGCTGTTAGTTTTTCTTTGACAAAATATATGAACCTTAACTCTTTACCTATAATTTTGACTTCTTGTCAAATGTTCAAGAAGAACATGCTATGAAAGTATAAGAAGCTTACAGAATACCAAACAGATTGAACAAAAATCAAAAGTCATCAAAATAAAGAAAAAATAATATTCTGCAAAGGACAAAGGCCACGTGACATATCAAGGCAGATCTATAGAATAATACCTGATTTCTCAATGGAAACTTTGAAGGCCAGAAGGTCCTGGCTTCTTAGTGTTCTACAGACACTAAGAGACCACAGCTGCCAGCCCAGACTACAATACTCAACAAAGCTTTCAATCACCATAGACAGAGAAAACAAGATATTCCATGACAAAACCAGATTTAAAGAATACTTAGCCACAAATCCAGCCCTACAGAAAGTACTAGAAGGAAAACTCCAACCCAAGGAAGTAAGTTATCTGCTTCTGTTAAGGGAGGGAAAATACTCTTTACTTACACAGAGAATTAGAAGCTTGCTTCTCTTGTACCTGATAAGATCCCATCTCTGATATCTAGAGTGAATTACAGATGAGGTAGTTCATATGTAGATTCTGGGTGCAAGAGACAACAGCTTCATGTTTTCTGATCCATGAAACTATAAGTTCCCTCTCTACAATTAATCTAAGATAGTGCTTCTAAAATTTAGAATAAGTGAAATACACCAGGACATCTTTTTCCCATTATCGCTTGTTTTCCTTCAGTTCTGACTTTTATTTTTAAGTAACAGCCATAGAAATTCAGTTGCTGTTGTAAATGGACAGAGATACTTTTAAATTTACTCATCATTAGATTATTCAGAAAATTTAAAGTACCATTCCTGAGAGGCAATCTATTCAAAAATTGTGAAATCACTACAATTGCTTTTACAACAAAACTAAGTTTAAGAACTACTGCATCAAACCTGTATGGATTACCGAACTGGTGTTACACTGATGTGATAGAGTCTGATAAGATTATAGTGTTCATGGGTATTAACGAATATTATTACTAACAAATATATCTGGAAAATATTAGTGAAAATGCTTGTGGAAGCTTAGAAAGATGTGAAAGACAGAGAGGTACAGAGAATAGAAGTTGTCACCCTGCAGAATATCATATAACCTTGGAAACTAGACTTTTGGGTTAGAAAGACATTAAAAGTCTCTTAGTCACCACCCTTCCCAACTCACCTAGGATGTCTTCAAGTGATTCTAAGGCCCAATCCTGAGCTTATTCCCTTTATTAATTGCAGCCTAGGAAGTAATGCCTCTGTGTTCATGATCTGTGTACCATCCATTCTACTCATTCCTGGGCCTAAGGGAACCTACTCCCAGAGGAGTCCAGATCCTTAAAAAACTCAAATAAATAAAAATTAATTAATCAGGACCTTTCTAGAACCAATTAAGAGTCCTGTAATAGGGACTGATACAGCCCTGATCACATCTGGTTATTTTAGGGGGAGGATGGATTGACATGAAACTCACAGATGGACATGTAGTCATTGATACCATTGGGGATTGGCAGCCTAGAACCCACCTTATGGAGGGTTAAAAGGTACAGTCAGGAGACTTCTAAAGCACTTAAGCACCATAATATGAATGATTTAAAATATTATAATAATTCACACTAGAATCCATCAAATTTTATGACAACATACTACAGCAAGAATATTCCTGCGTGATCCACTCTCAATTCAGCCCAACTTGCTGTACACAGGCTCTAGGGAGATATACACATACTACTAACAAAGATTAGGTGTATATGGGCTAATTTTATATCTATACCAATAAATAAGAAAAAATAACTCCCTCAAATCATGTTCAATTATTTGTCAAGTCAGTATCTTTCAAAAGACTTCGGCTCCTTACCTCTCTAAGTGAAACTTAATATCCTATGCCACTATCATAATCCTACCATTCACCACAGAACCATAGATGACATTTGTTATTTATGATTTCAGTGCCTGTTCCGTGCACTTGGCTCTCATCTTCTGGTTCAGATGTTGTAGAGTTGTTGTATATAGTGATATGCTGAAAATTTCATTTCCAGGGAATCTATATGTTAGTTGGTCTTATAATTATTAGTTTGTTATAGATTTATTAACATTTATTTTTGTACATGGAAATATATGGTAGCCATAAAATCTTCTGTATTATAAGCTCAGTTTTTTGTTCTAGTGTGTATAAAGATCAAGATCTTCCTTAATAATGACTATCATTCACCCCACAGAGAATGACAACTCTGCTCTTTTAGAGTATTTTACAGAAGTATTATGGTTTAGTTATGAAATATTTCCCAAATGTGTGTGAAGGCCTAGTTCCAAAATCAGTGTTTAAAAGACTTTGCAGATGTGATAGAATCTTTATGTCCTTGGCATAGTCAATGGATCCATCCAGTGATGGAGTCATTATGGAGAGACTGAAGATAATATAATGTGGATTTATTTGGAGGGTACTTTTATTTGGAGGCATACTTTTGAAGGGTACATTTGTTTTTATTGCACCATCTCTAACTCTTTGCTTCCTGGTTACCATCAGGTAAATACTTTTCTTCTCCTATATCCTTATATTGATGTATCACCTCAATGTGAGATCAGAAATGTTAATCCAAGTGGCTATGGACAGAAATATCTGAAGTCATTAGTAGAATAGCCCTTTCATCATTTAAGACGTTTATTTCAGCTTTTTAGACACACAGTGAAAAACTGACAAAAGGAACAGACATGGTTGAAGAGTATCCTCAACTTCGATATCAGTGAAACTGTTGCTGTATTCCCCAGAAGAAGAACACACCCTTTGGGAACTATGTACACTTTATATGCTACTGTATGTTTTCTGTCACAAACCTTATTTCAGCTACAGCAGCAGAACTTAAACGAGGTGAACTTGACAGCACCTCACCTCCATCTTTCTGAAGACACTTTTCAGTTTTTGCACTGAAACCTCTCTGGATCACAGAGAAAGATGTCATAGTAGATTTCCTTTTGCAAATACTGTTATGATGTACTCCTTAAAAATTATTTTAAACAATAAGGCTTATTTTAAACAATAAGGCAGGTGGACTGGGGTCCTTTTTGCATATGTACCACAATTAGGTGCCTCTTCAGCCAATAACTCTATTAGATGCAATACTTTCTTGGCACTGAATGTTTCTCTAGTGACAGATAAGGAGAATATCAAATCAGAAATTATGGAGACACACACTTCAACTTGAAGTACAGTATTGCTGAAGAGAAGAATACAGGTACCAGATGGGGCCATATTGGACTACAAGAAGTTGGTATAAACAAGGTAAGCAAGTATTGATTGTGCACATTATAGGAATTTTGTCCGCAAGAACGAGATCATTGTCTGAAGAATGCTTCAGGAAAGAGAGGACTGTATTTCCACCTCAGAATGCCTGTGTTGGTTAAACATACTGAAGATAATAGTGTTGAGACATGGGTCATGGGTTGTAATTGAATGCTGACTTAATATTTCAGAAAAGAAATGGTGACCTCCAATTCTAAGAATATGACTAGATGGTTTTGAATTCCTGGATAAGAGGAAAATAAAGATGAGAATCTATATAATGTGATAGATATAGTTCAAGGAAGAAAAAATTAAGTACAATAAAATATATACAATGGGTCTTGAATTCCTTTTTATAATTTTCATTAATTTAAAAAATACCAATCCAAGTTTCCAATCCCTCCCCTTTTCCCATTCCTCCACACACCCTCCCACCCAACCCCCATCTAATTCTCAGAGATGGTAAGGCACTGCTTTGTGGAAGGTTCAAGGCCCTCCCAACTATATCTAGGCTGAGCAAGGTATACATCCAGAGAGAATAGGGTCCCAGAATGCTGGGAAGTCAGTCGCCATGACTCTCCTCTCCGAGATGGATGCAGGCTAGAATCGTCCTGGTGAGCCACCCCTTGTGGTGCTACACACATTACTAAATATGGGTTAAAGCAAAATGTGAGAATTAGCTAATAAGAGGCTGAAACTAATGGGCCAGGCAGTGTTTAAATGAATACAGTTTATGTGTTGTTATTTTGGGGCATAAGCTAGCCAGGCGGCCGGGATCCATGTGGCAGGAATGCAGCCTGTGGCTCCTTACTACAATTTATAGTACAAGAGACCATGCCCAAGTGGCCTGGTATTTTAAAGGTAATGGCTGAAGGAGTTCCCATCTCATTCTATCTTTTGTTACAAATGTTCCCAGCAATATATAACCTTAAAACATGCTGTGGAGCCTAAATGGGACCAACCTAAACACTCTGCATGTGGGAGAGTGTTGCATAGCTTGGTCTATCGAAGGGGCCCCTGGCAGTAGGACCAGGATCTATTCTTCATGCATGAGCTGCTTATTGGATCCCATTCTCTATGATGGGGTGTCATGCTCAGTCTTAATGCAGCAGAGAGGGGCTTGGTCCAGCCTCAACTTAATGGGCCAGGCTTTGTTGACTCCCCTTGGGAGCCCTTACCCTTTGGGAGAAGTGGATGGGGATGAGTTGGGGGAGGCAAGGGATTGTGAGAGTAAAGTTGGGAGGGACAACTGATGTTGGAATGTAAAATGAAATTTTTAAAAAATAATAAATAAAAAACAACCAAATAAATAAATAAATCTAAATGGATCAAAGATGAATATTAGGCTTGAAACTTTGAAAATGTTCGTTTAGAGGACAGAGCAGGAAAATGGTACAAGAGATGAGACTATGTACAGACACTCTGAAGTTTTCTCCAATTGCTCAGTAACTAATAGCAACAGTCAATAAATGTGATACTATGAAACAAAAAAAAAGCTTCAGCACAACAAAGGAAAGAATGATCTGCATGAAGAAATAGCCTTCAAATGTGAGAAAATCTTTGGCAGGTGCACATCTGACAGAAGATAAATATCCAGAATATACAAAGATCTCACATTCTAAAGAACAAGAAAACAAGAAACCCAATAAAAATGGGTAGAAGAAACTACATGGAGGGTTCTGAAAAGTTATGCAAATGGCCAAAATATACCCTTTAAAGTATTCAACATCCCTCATGACCAGGGCAATAAAAATGAAAACTACTTTGAGATTCAATTCCACTCCAGTAAGAAAGGCCATCATCAAGAAAACAAATATCACTAAACATTGGCAAGGGACCCTTATTCCCTCTTGCTCTTGACAGCAGTGTATACAGTTGCAGCCAATATGTAAATCACTATGGGGGTTTCTTAATATAACCCATAATAGAATTACCATATTCTCTAGTACCCATGATCGTATATCCTAAGTATTCACATCCTCTCTAGGGATACTTGCATGCCTGTCTTCATTGATGCTCTGCTTCCCATAGCAAGAAAATTGAGTCTCTGCTCCTCCCTGCTCTAGAGACAGCCACTTCTTTTCGTGCAGTGCCAGCCTCGTTCCAGAGACACGATGGTGAAGGTCGGAGTGAACGGATTTGGCCGTATTGGGCGCCTGGTTACCAGGGCTGCCTTCACTTCTGGCAAAGTGGACGTTGTTGCCATCAATGACCCTTTCATCGACCTCAACTACATGGTCTACATGTTCCAGTATGACTCCACCCATGGCAAGTTCAAAGGCACAGTCAAGGCTGAGAACGGGAAGCTCGTCATCAACGGGAAGGCCATCACCATCTTCCAGGAGCAAGATCCCGCCAACATCAAATGGGGTGATGCCTGCGCTGAGTATGTTGTGGAGTCGACCGGTGTCTTCACCACCATGGAGAAGGCTGGGGCCCACTTGAAGGGTGGGGCCAAAAGGGTCATCATCTCCGCCCCTTCTGTGGATGCCCCCATGTTTGTGATGGGTGTGAACCATGACAAGTATGACAATTCCCTCAAGATTGTCAGCAATGCTTCCTGCACCACCAACTGCTTGGCTTTTCCATGACAACTTTGGCATCGTGGAAGGGCTCATGACCACAGTCCATGCCATCAAGGCCACCCAGAAGACTGTGGATGGCCCCTCTGGGAAGCTGTGGCGAGACGGCCATGGCACTGCCCAGAACATCATCCCTGCATCCACTGGCGCTGCCAAGGCTGTGGGCAAAGTCATCCCAGAGCTGAACGGGAAGCTCACGGGCATGGCCTTCCGTGTTCCTACCCCCAATGTGTCTGTCGTGGATCTGACATGCCGCCTGGAGAAAGCCTCCAATATGATAACATCAAGAAGGTGGTGAAGCAGGCATCTGAGGGCCCACTAAAGGGCATCCTGGGCCACACTGAGGACCAGGTTGTCTCCTGTGACTTTAACAGTGACTTCCACTCCTCCACCTTCGATGCTGGGGCTGGCATTGCTCTCAATGACAACTTTGTGAAGCTCATTTCCTGGTATGACAATGAATTTGGCTACAGCAACAGAGTGGTGGACCTCATGGCCTACATGGCTTCCAAGGAGTAGGAAGCCTGCCTACCCTGACCACCCATCCCAGCAAGGACACAGCAAGAGAGAGGCCCTCGGCTGCTGAGCAGTCCCTGTCCAAACTCAACCCTTCACACTGAGCATCTCCCTCACAGTTTCCATCCCAGACCCCCAGAATAGCAGGAGGGGCTTAGAGAGCCCTACTCTCTTGAATACCATCAATAAAGTTCATTGCACCCCTCTTTAAAAAAAAAGAAAATTGAATCTTCTTAGATGTTTATTGGTGACGAATGAAAAGTAAAAATATGGACCCATGTATAATGGATTTTATTTAAGTGTGAGTTGTCTTGTAGCTGCATCTGTGGGGACAACTAATCAGGGTTTGTGAAGTCATGAATTTTGGAGAAAAATGAATAGTTATCATTTTACTAAACCAACATAATTCTGATCGGTAATTTGAAAAGGATTTTCTTTATTTTATGTATATAAGAATTTTTGCTCATACATATGTTAAACTATTTTAACATGCATGCCTGGTACCTTTAGAGGACAGAAGAGGATATTGGATCTCCTTGAATTAGAATTGCAAATGGTTATGAGCTGCCCCATTGGTGCTGAGAAAGGAATCTGTATCCTCTGCAGGAGCAGGAAATACTCTTAACCACTGAGCCATCTCTCCTGCCACACTGATAATTGTTACATATTTATATTTATGTGGGCTTGTGTATAGAGGAAAGAACACTAAAGAATGACTCATAAGAGGGGGAAAACAGAGACCTTAAGAGAGAGAGAGATGTAGAAGGAAAACAGAATACAATACATGTGTTATAAAAATACAAGAGTTAATACTGAATTGCAGCAAGTTTAAAGCAGAAATGAAAGGCAGAGAAATGGGTTAAAGAAAGGGTTGAGGAGATATTAACAAAACTAAATGAAAATGCCAAATGGAATCCAACCACCTTATAGGCTGTTATAAATAAGAATAGTTTTTATTTTAAAATAAGTTAAAAATAAAAAGGGAAGAGACCATTTAATATGCACTTACTATAAGACTAGGTCCATACCTACAAGAATTGATTCGAACAAATGCTTGTACATTAACATTCACAGATGCTATACTTATCATTGTCCCCACGTGGAAAGACTCACCAACCAATGATTAAGTAAATTACCAAGTCGTATCTGTACAATGCCATATTAATGAGCAATAAAACAATTATTGGCACATAGAACTACACAAACATACCTTGAAACCATGCTAATAGAGAAAAACCAGCCATGAAGAGCTTATATTCATATGAAATATGAAGAATAGAAAATCTGTACAAACATAAAGTACAGTGGAATTGCATGCAGATGGTTGGAGGTGAGCATATGTGTGAATTGGCACAGGAATTCTTTGGGGAATTAAGGGTTCTATAAATGCAATGTAGATTGCTTTGAATAACATGAAAATACTAAGGCTATTTAATTCTATTTATGTAAGTGAACATCACAGTACTCAGGGCTGATTGAATTGGAACTTGAGCCTATTATCCAACCACGTTTGCATCTCATATGAACTAGAACACTGAGAGTAGATGCATCACTTTTCTTGGAGTAACTGAAACCAATTGATTCACAATCATGGTAGATATAATTAAGGTTTTCATGGAGAGGTATGAAGTTAAAATGTGTGAACAGACATAGGAAAATGAACTGCTTTTTTGTTGGCTTGAGGAAACATTAAAAATGCTATCTGTTTGCTGTGTTTCTGTTCTCCTTACATATTTGCATACAGAGTAAGTTAGCTAATGAGCTTTAAATTTTTCTAGAATGTTGCGTATATAAGTCCTTTTGCAAGTATTCATGTTGAATTGAGATGCTGTCCTTGGAAGCCTTCCAAGCATTTGTGGTTTTCTATTGTCTCACTCCACATAAAAACTATTGTTGGATTGGCTGGAGAGATGGCTTGGCCTCCAACCAAAGACTAGGCTCTCAATCCAAAGTATAAAAACTACTAATGATTTTTTTTGTGTAAATATTTGTTGTATGAGATACTTTAAGTTATTAATAATCAGAATAACTTCTGATAATTTCATGAGGTTTTCCAATTACTTTCCTTTACCTCCTCCCTAAGAAAGTGGGGTTCAGTCAAATTAAAGCCATGTTCATTACCTGAACCGACAAGGAATATGCATCTTCCTATGCTCTTTTGGCTTTGCTGCTGCTATTTGTTTTGTTTGTTGCTGTTCTTTAAATTCTACCTTTCTGTATGTGTAGGAAGGAGTGATCAATGACTATAATTGGTCTCCACTAGAGAGTCCTGAGGTAAATTGGTCCTCCAAAGGTCCTGGATAATTGCCATGTCTTTAGTGAGTTATACAGAATCTGGACTCCTCTGGGGTACAGCGCCCCTAAGGCCCAGACATGGCAGCAGGGGCATGAGAGTAGGAATGGTACTGAGAGGCGATGAGTACAGGGGCCAGTAGTTTCTGTGACTGCAAATAAAAGGAAGATAAGCAGGGTTTTGAACCAGAAACTTTGCCTCACCCTCAGCAGAGCTAAGTAAATTGTCAGGAAAATAAGATGGTATCTTGCTTTCAATCCACATGAATTTCCAGTATTATGCAGGGCAGTTTTTCATGTATGATAAAATTTTCCTTTCCTATTACTTCCAAGACTTCACCATACTGTACAAATATTTGTTTCATGGTCATCATATAATCACTTTCATATTGATGTGTTCATTATAATTACTTGTTATGTAATTTTTTCTCAAATTCACACTGTTTCAACACAGAGCAGCACTGTGAGATGGATGTCAGTGCTGTAGTGCTGGACGATTGTTTACTACACTTTCCCCTGTGGGGTCCTAGCAAACTCTGAACAATGTCCTACCCAAGATGATGATCCATTCTATGCGCACAAGTTCACAAGTATGAGTCTTAGTGGCAATATCTGTGATAGCTCCTAAGTGCAGTCCATCTAGGAAGATACTAATATCATCTAGATGTTCATGTAAAATGTGTAATGAAAGCTACTCAATCAAAATTATTATTTCTACAGTATCCAAGATGATATGCAGGCATACTAAATGTTAGAAACAGATCTCTTGGGATTTTTATGTGCTGTTTAAGTTGAGAACTATGGGCTTAACACTTGAGGAAGGATGAAATCCATTGGTCCATCAGTGATAACAGTTGATAGTGATTTTTTTTGTTTTTGATCTTTGCACATATGCCTACATAACACAAAGGCACTGCTCATTTGCATGAGAAGCAGAAACTGGGCATGGTGGCCCATACCTGTAATACCAGTGCTCAGGAGGAAAGACAGGAGTGTTGCATGTTTGAGACCAACCTTGGATACATAAGAAGAGCATCTTTTTTTTTGTACCTTTAGTATTTTATTTTTTTTCCTCATGGTTTATTTTTTTTATATTTAAAAATTTCCATCTCCTTCCCTCCTCCTCCCCCCTCCCTCCGCTCCTCCTCCCCCTTCCCTCCCCTCCTTCTCCCCCTTCCCTCCCCTTTTCTCCACCCATACCTCCCCTCCCTCCCTCTCAAGGCCAAGGAGCCATCAGGGTTCCCCACTCTGGTGCGTGATATGTGATATACATGGTTTCCCCTTCTCTAATACTATTCCACAAGTCTAAGATTGAAAATTCTTAATTCAGTCAGCTGCATTAAACACTGCCAGTCTGTGAATATGCTAGCAGATAGATTTTGTTGTAGCATTTCAGAAAGTTGCTTAGATCTCTTGATTTTTTTTGTCTTTTCAGCTTTGTGACATGAGACAGAATTATTAGCAAGTGTTGTACAGAATCACAGAATTACAAGTGTGTGTGTGTGTGTGTGTGTGTGTGTGTGGTCCCATACATGCGACTTAGGATACAGACTGCATACTGTTGGAGGCATTAAAACCAACATTTGAGGAATTATCTCGAATATGGGATTCCAAAAAGGGTCGAGGTTGTACAGACTTGTTTCTAAGGCAGAAGATGCAAAATTTTCTACTGTGAACTGTCTTTTTTCCACTCTAAGTCTTTCATGTGATTGCATGAATTTCATCATGATATGAAGTGTTTTACTCAAAGTCTGCAGATTTTAACATTTATAAAATGTCTGCATAGCAAGTAGTATTTGTCCAAAATTTTCATTAGGGCTGAAACCACTTGATGTATATATTAACTATCATACACATTATAGACCCCTGAGGAGTAACTCAAGGGAGAATTCCAAATTAATATTGTTGCTTCTTTTTTATACTTTGCAAAAATTTTCATTGCATCTGTCTATTGCATCAATAACAACATTTTGGGGATTAAGGCATATGGATATGATTTGGAGTTAATCAGCATTACTGAGAAGTGATACATATGACTAACCGTAGCACTGTAGAAATACATTAGAAATCTGATGCTCATTATAGAGTATATAATTTAGTGCTCACCAGTCAAGCCTTTCAATTTAAACGGGGATTTTTCTATTCTTGAAGTTGAAAGAATCTGCATCAGTTTGTGAGGCAGGAATAGAGTCTTCACTGACCAAATTCATAATCTATCACAGATACTGTCCCCAGACGGAGATTGAGAATGACTGTAAACAACCAAACAAATAAGGACATATGTGACTTTCCCTGAACATAGCTTACAGTTGGTGGAAATAGCTTAATGCAGTGACCAAAGCATTAAGTGCATAGCAGTATAGGATGTTAGGGAATGTGGCTGAAGTTCTCAATTAGTATGGGAGAAAGGGTAAATTTAACTGAGTAGATGATAAGCAATATTCTTTATATGAGTAAGGATAAAGCAGATGAAGGAGGGAAGAGGAAGAAGTGAGAAGGAATTAGAGGAGCAACTCTAAAACGTCGGAGGTAAGGAGTTTTAACCCCAGCATTGATGAAGAGAGATGCAAGTGTCACTGTGAGACCATGTGGGGATATGGGGCTATTCCACTGGCACATGTGAGATAATGAAACAGCATTTGTGTCCCCAATAGGAGCTTAGTCCTTATCCTAAGAGAGACAAAAAATGATAATGAGCAACCAAACTGTCATCTCCAAGTTCCTCCTCCTGGGCCTGCCCATTCCCCCAGAGTACTAGCACCTGTTCTATGTCCTGTTCCTGGCCATGTACCTCACTACTGTCCTGGGGAACCTCCTCCTCCTCATCCTCATTCTACTGGACTCCCATCTCCACACACCCATGTACTTCTTTCTCAGCAACTTGTCCTTCTCTGACCTCTGCTTCTCCTCTGTCACAATGCCCAAATTGCTGCAGAACATGCAGAGCCAGGACCAAAACATTCCCTATGTGGATCGCCTGACACAAATGTACTTTTAAATAGCCTTTAGAGACACAGAGGGTTTCCATTTTATGGTCATGGCCTTTGCTTGCTATGTGGTCATCTGTTTTCCCCTTCATTACACCAGTATCATGAGTTCCAAGCTTTGTGGTGTGTGGTGTGTGTGTGTGTGTGTGTGTGTGTGTGTGTGTGTGTGTGTGTGTGTGTGTGTGAGAGAGAGAGAGAGAGAGAGAGAGAGAGAGAGAGAGAGAGAGTGTGATGGTGTTCTGCTGGTTACTTACCATGCTATATTCCATGTTGCACACTCTACTTCTGGCTAGATTGTCATTCTGTAAAGACAATAAGATCCCTTAGTTTTTCTGTGACATAACTGCCTGGTTCAAGTTGGCCTACTCTGACATTCATATTAATGAACTATTGATATCTATCTCGGGAGGCCTTGTTATGGTCATCCCAATCTTACTCATCATTATGTACTATGTATGAATTGTCTGCTCTGTTGTAAAGGTTTCATCTGTTTGGGTATTCCCAAAAGATTTTCTCAACCTGTGGTCTTGCTGTTCTATGGGACAATTATTGGTGTCTATATATTTTCATCAGCTAATAATACCATGAAGGAGAGTACCATGGCCATGATGTGCACTGTAGTTATTCCCATGATGATCCCCTTCATCTACAGCCTGAGGAAGAGAGATTCGAAAGAGGCCCTGACAAGACTCCTTTACAAGAAGAAAACCTCTTTATAATGCCAACACTGAGATATTTACTTAAATTTATCTAGAAACACATTATATTAATATTAAAATGTATTCGTACAATGAAATCCACACTCAAAAGCATACTATATAATATTTCCTTTTGCAGAGTAGTTCGATTAGGGAAATGGACCTCAGAGACTTATTGATGCTCTCCTCTGCCTTGTATGTGTGATTCTAGAAAAGCCTTAAGTAAGAGCCACTGAATTATCAGATCCTCATCTTTACGTTTTGTTATTGAAACTAGAGTCTTCTCTCATATAATACATCCTAACCACCATTTCCCCTCCCTCCACTCCTCTAACTTCCCCACCTTACCTCTCTCCCAGACCCATTCCCTCACATTTTCTCTTCAGAATAGTGTAGGCCTCAAGAGACAGCAAACAAACATGACAAATCAAGATAAAGTAAGACGTGGTGAACACTCTTGTATCGATGCTGGACAAGGCACCACCCAATAGGGGGAAATGAGTCTCAAAAGTAGGCAAATGAGTCAGAGAGAAACCTGATCCTACTGTTAAGAGTCCTCCTACAGAACATCAATAGCCATAAAATATACAATGAGGACCGGGTAGAGACCCCTGCAGTCCCTGGGTTTGCCATTTCAGACTTTGTGAGCCCTTATTAGCTGTTTCAGTAGGGCATGATCTTCTGTTCTCCATTCCTTCTGACTCCTACAATCTTCCCTCTCCTTCTTCCATGGGGTTCCTTGATCTCTGAGAAGAGGGACTTGAGAAGATGAACCTAATATAGATCTTCAATTTAGACTCTCTTTCTGCATGACATTTAGCTGTGGGCCTCTGAACCTATTCCAATCTGCTGCTGGGTGAATCCTCTCTCTGATAACAACTGGGCAAGGCACCAATCTACAAGAATAGCAGAATATCTTTAAGAATAATTTTACTTTTTGCCATTCATGTTTGGTTTTATCCTAGGTCTCTGGGCTATCCAGTCTCTAGTTTTCTGGCCATCCATGAACTATGGGTAATAGGGTCTCTCACATTAAGAGGGCCTAAAGTTAATAAAAACATTAGTTGGTCACTCCTACAAATTCTAGGTCACCATTGCCACAGAACATCTTAAATGAAGGTGGCTGGGTTGATGTTCAGGTTTTTCTTTCTGTATCCTGAGGATTCTTCTACAAGCAAAAGAGACGAGAATATAGGGATGAAAGCTCTAAACTCACACCAACTGGACCTCTCTATGTTCAACAAGCAGTGTGGATGTTGTCCTAGGCAATAGGGGGCCCTGCTGTCAGTTATCAGACAACTGACTTCTGCTCTCGAATCAGTCTGGATTGTTTTGAGATTTAAGGAACCAGTTTGAACAACAGCTCAGCTGAATGTAACCCAGTCCCACCACTGGAAGTCTTGTCTGGCTCCAAAATAAGCCTCCTGTGTTCTAGCCTGTTTCCTTTCTCATCCTCATGCGAAGACCAGCTCCTCCAGACCTCTCTGCTATTTTGTATGTCTATCCAACACAGCCTTCATGTAAGGCTCTGTGAGCATTTCTGTCTTAACACACATAAACTTAAGTGGTGAGCTTCATCACATCTTCTCTTTGTTATTTCATGTTTGATTTATGATACCACCTTCTACCCATTTACCTAAGCAGCCACTTCTCTATGTGTATAACTATCTAAGAATGTAGACAATTATTAATATAAATTTTAGGTTGTGCCTTTTTCCACAGAATATTCTTCCTGGATTATCATTCTCTATGTGGTTATAAAGGTTACACCAGTTCTTGTCATAGATAAACTAAAATATCAGTGGCATATTACAACAGAATTATCAGAGATAAAGGATAATATTAACATAAATTGATAAAGGAGATATTAACATATAAATTGTCATCAATACATGAGGAACTATATTAAATGTTCACAACATTAGGAAGGTTGAGAACAACTTAATTAGAGAATTGAAGAAAATGAAAAAATGTATACAATAAATAAGTCAGCCAGATGGATGATGGTGCTATACACCTTTAATCTCAGCACTTGGGAGGCAGGTAGATCTCTGTGAGTTTGAGGCCAGCCTTGTCTACAAAGGGACTTCCAGGACAACCAAGGTAATACAGAGAAACTCATTTTGACAAAACAAGATAAAACATACAAACAACAAAAGAAGTTAAAGTATCTTTATTTGAAGATATTCTATACATAAAAGACTTTAAAGACACCACTAGAAAAGTCTTAGAACAGATAAACATCTTATATAAAGTGCCAGGATACAAAATAAGCACCACAAAAGCCTTGCTATAGCCAAATAGCAAACATACTAAGGAAGAATGACGGTAATAATACAAATTCACAATTGTCACCAAAAATAATACATTCAAAGTAACCTAACCAAGGCTGCTTTTTAGACTTGTTCTTCAAATTATGAGTTCTTTCTGTTTTTCTCACTTATATTGGTTCTCAAGGTTATGTGTTCAAACTGAAATATTCAGAACCATGATCTACAAATAAGAGAAAATAGGTAGCACTTGTCCTTCTGGGACTTGGGTAACAACACTGTAATATTTTCCAGTTCCATCCATTTATCTACATTGAATCCTCTTCAGAGATACATGCATGCCCATGTTTATTGATGCTCTGTTTCTCATAGCAAAGAAATTGAATCATCTTAGATGTGTATAGCTGATGAATTAAAAGTGAAAAATGGACCAATATAAAGTGAAATTTTATTCATGTATAGAGTTGTATTATAGATGTATTTGTGGTGCCAACTACCCATGGCATGTGAAGTCATAGATCTTGGAGAAGAACCTGTAACCACCATTTTACTAAGCTGGCATAGTTCAAATTACTGGTTCAAAAAAGATTTTACTTTTATTTCATGGGTACAAGTGGTTTGATCTAAACATATGTACATAGTGCAGCACACACATGCCTGGTGTACACAGAGGTAAGAAGAAGGTATGGATCTCTGGAATTGGAATTATAAATTGTTGTGAGCTGCCCCATTGGTGCTGAGAAAGGGATCTATATCCTCTGCAGGAGCAGGAAGTACTCTTAATTGTTGTACAAGGCTATAGGGCAGAGTCCCGCCACTGGGCTAGCTTAACCAGAAATAACCACACGGAAATTGTATTAATTAGATTATTGCATGGCCCATTATATCTAGCCTCTTCTTGGCTAATTCTTACATCTTGATTCAACCCATTTCTAATAATCTTTATAGAACCACGAGGTCGTGTCTTACCAGGAAAGATTCAACATGTCTGACTCTGGCGACTTCATGGTGGCTCTCTCTGCCTGCCTTCTTCCTCCCAGAATTCTGTTCTGTTTACTCCACCCACCTAAGGGCTGCCCTATCAAAAGGCCAAGGCAGCTTCTTTATTCAACCAATGAAAGCAACACACAAACAGAAGAACCTCCTACACCACTTAACAACTGAGCCATCTCTCCAGTCCCATTAATACTTTTTAAAAACATTATTTATTTATTATGTGTACAGTGTTCTGCCTCTTTGTATGACTATAGGCCAGAAGAAGTTACAAGATCTCATTACAGGTGGTTATGAGCCACCATGTGGTTGTTGGGAACTGAACTCAGGACCTTTGGAAGAGCAGCCAGTGCTCTTAACCACTGAGCCATCTCTCCAGTCCCATTAATAATTTTTATACATTTACATTTGTATAGGATTGTGTATAGAGAACAGAACATGAGATGAGGGAAATGGAGGCCTTAAGAGAGAGATGTAGAAGGAAAACAGAATACATGTGATATGAAAATGCATGAGAGAATAATAAATTGTAGTAAACTTAAAGTAGAGATGGAGGGCAGAGATATGGGATAAAGAAAGCACTGAGTGGATAATTAACAAAACTAAATACAATGAAAATGCCACATGGAATCCAACTACTTTGTGGGCTAATTCAAATGATAGCTGTTAATTTAAAATAAGCTAAAAGTTAAAAGGGCATAAAATCTTTTAATGTAGAATTATTATATAATAAGATGCATGATTGATTCAACCAAATGAGCGTACACTAACATTCACATAAGTGTTACCTGTCATTGTTCCAAAGCATAAAGACCTGTCAACCAATGATTAAATAAATAACCAATACATATCTGTACAATGATGTATTATTTGACAACTAAAATCAATTAATTATTGGCACATACAACTACACAAATGTACCTTGAGAACATGATAATAGGAAGAACCCAACCATGGAGAGCTTATATTCACATGAAATATGAAAAACAGGGCCATCTGTAGGAACATAAAGTAGAGTGGAAGTGCATGTGGCTGGTTGGAGGTGAAGAGTATGTGTGAATGGGCACAGCACTTCTCTGGGTGATTATGGGTTCTAAAATACATTGTAGATTGCTTTAAATGAATTGTAAACACTAAAGCTATTTAATTATACTTATATAAGTGAACACCACAGTCCTAAGGGATGATCAAATTAGAACTTGAGCTCATCATTCAACCAATTTGAATTCTCAGGTCAACCAAAATACAGAGAGTAGACACATCATTCATTCTTCTTGGAGTAACTGAAACTAACTGATTAGCAAGCAAAATGTGATTGCTACCTGAGTAGGTAAAATTGTGTCCAAAATCCTAGATATGTCTTTCTATCTCAGGCACTATTTTCACATTCAAAACAAAAGTTTATAATCTCTAAGAACCCAGCAAATGTTAGACCAATAAGGATCAAGATTCCCTGGGGTAGAAAGTTTGTGTTTCATTATTATGTACAGAACTTCATTCAACCAATGATTGCCAAGTTTAAGACTGTCCTGAAGGAAGGAATTATGAATGCCATCTATGTCCTCATGATCAGTGGTGAACTTATAGAACATGGCATTAGGAAAATGATCTCACATATATGGAGAGGGATTGGGGTAATGGTGGTAATATGCACAATTAAGGTTTTCATAGAGAGGCAAAATCTAAAATGAGTGAACATACATATGAATGTAGATTGCTTTTCTATAGGCTTAAGGAAGCATTAAGCATGCCATTTGTTTGCCTTAAACCTAACCTTTCACATATTGGCTCATATAAAAGTTGACTGATGAAATTTAAATTTATCTAGAAGGTTTTGTTTATAAGTCCTTTTGAAAGTACTCAGTCATGTTGAATTGTGGTGCTGTCCTTGAAGCCTTCCCAGTATACATGGTTTTATATAGCTTTATTCTGCTTAAAATATACTATTGAATGGGTTGGAGAGATGGCTTGGCCAGTAAAGACTAGGACATAACCAAAAACATAAAAAACTATTGATAGCTTCTTCTGTAAATTTTTATTTTTTGAGACACTTTGTCATTAGCAATCAGAATACTTCATGATAATTTGGAGTGGTTTTCAGATCACCATTCTTCCCTTTCTCCACTAGCAAAGTTTGCTGCCATCACGTAGAAGCCCCTGTATATTACCTGAGAAGGCAATGAGTATGTATCTTTACATGCCTTTTGTTCTGTTGTTGCTATTTCTTTTTTTTTTTTTTTATATATGAGTTTTTTTTTTATATTTAAAAATTTCCATCTCTTTCCCTCCTCCTCCCCCCTCCCTCCCCTCCTTCTCCCCTTTCTCTCCCCTCCTTCTCCCCCTTCCCTCCCCTCCCCTCCACCCATACCTCCCCTCCCTCCCTCTCAAGGCCAAGGAGCCATCGGGGTTCCCCACTCTATGCTAAGACCAAGGTCCTCCCAACTCCCCCCAGGTCCAGGAAGGTGATGGACCAAGCTGAGAAGGCTCCCACAGAGCCCGTCCATGAAGAAGAATCAGAGCCCAGAGCCATTGTCCTTTGCTTCTCAGTCAGCCCCCGCTGTTGGCCACACTCAGAGAGACGGGTTTGGTCGCATGATCCATCAGTCCCATTCCAACTGGAGTTGGTGATCTCCCATTAGTTCTGTCCCACCGTCTCCATGAGTGAACGCACCCCTCTCGTTCCTGACTTTCTCCCTCATGTTCTCGCTCCTTCTGCTCCTCATCGGGACCTTGGGAGCTCAGTCCAGTGCTCCAATGTGGGGCTCAGTCACCTTCCCCATCTGTCGCCAGCTGGAGGTTCCCTCACGGTCCTGACTTTCTTTCTCATGTTCTCTCTCCTTCTGCTCCTCATCAGGACCTTGGGAGCTCAGTCCGGTGCTCCAAGGTGGGGCTCTGTCATTTTCTTCATCTATCGTCAGGTGGAGGTTCTATGGTGATATGCAAGAAATTCATCAGTATGGCTATAGGAACTGGCCTTTTCAGGCTCCCTCTCCTCAGCTGCCCAAGGAACTAACTGGGGGCGTCTCCCTGGAAACCTGGGAACCCCTCTAGGGTCAAGTCTCTTGACAACCCTTGCTATTTCTTTGTGTTATTTGTTGTTCTTTAAATTCTACCTTCCCCTATGTGTAGGAGAGAGTATGACTATAATTTGTCTCCACTAGAGATCCCTGAGGTAAATTGGTCTTAGAAAGGTCCTAGGTAATTATTATGTCTTTAATGAGTTCTACAGGATCTGGACTCCTCTGGGGTACTGAGCCCCTAAGGCTCAGGGATGGTAGCAGAGGGATGTGAGTACAGATGGTGAAGGTAGGTGGTGAGTAGAGAGCTAAATTGATAGTTCTTGTGCCTGCAAATAAAATAAAAGTGGGCAGGATCTTGGACCAGAAACTTCGACTCAGTCTTAGCAGAATTGGGTATGTTCAGAAAAATAAGTTGATTTCTTGTTGTCATTTTAAATGAATTTCCAGTGTTATGTAGGATAGTTTTCAAGGTATGATAACCTTTTTTTTTCTAGTTTTCACAAGACTTTACCACACTGTGCAAGTATTTGCTTCATGATCAAAAAATAAATACTTTTATTCTGATAGGTTAATTACAATTGCTCATTATATAATTTTCTCTCCGTTTCACACCATTTCAACACAAGAACAGCACAGTAAGATAGAGTTCACTGCTGTAGTGTTGAACAGTTGTTTTCTATACTTTCCCCTGTGGGGTCTTAGTAAACTATGAAAAATTCTCTACCCAAGATGACCACACTGTGCAAGTATTTGCTTCATGATCAAAAAATAAATACTTTTATTCTGATAGGTTAATTACAATTGCTCATTATATAATTTTCTCTCCGTTTCACACCATTTCAACACAAGAACAGCACAGTAAGATAGAGTTCACTGCTGTAGTGTTGAACAGTTGTTTTCTATACTTTCCCCTGTGGGGTCTTAGTAAACTATGAAAAATTCTCTACCCAAGATGATGATCAATTGTATTTGTACAAATTCACAAATCTGTGTTTTCGTGGTAACATCTGTGATTGCTTCTAAGTTCAGTCCATCAAGGAAAACATTAATATCATATAGGTATTCATGTAAAATGTGCAATAAAAGCGACTCAATCAAAATTATTACTTCTACAGAATCCAATGTGATACGCAGGTGTACCAAATGCTAGAAAAATATCCTTGGTATTTCTATGAGCAATTTAGTTTGAGAACTGTGAACTTAACATCTAAAGAAGGTATGAAGTTCATTGGTTAATCAGTGGTAATAGTTGATGGGGGTTTCACTGGATCTTGATCTTTGTACACATGCTTATATAACACTAAGGTATTTTTCATTTCATTTACAGAAGAAGAGAATCATGGTAGCACATGCCTGTAATCACAGTGCTCAGGAAGCAAAGACAGGAGTGTCACATGTTTGAGGCCAATCTTGAGATTTTTTTGTACTATTAAAGTTGAAGAAATCTGTATCAATTTGAGCAGCAGGTAACAATTTTTTTTCTGACCAAATTCATGCATATGACAGATAGTTTCCCTACATGGATATTAAGAGAGATTGCAAACAACCACACAGAACAAAAGCATATATGATATTTTTCCATGTAATTTACACTTGATGGAAGATAGCTTAAAGCAGTAATCAAAGAAGTAAGTGTTTGGGATATGTATAGGATGCTAGAGAAAAAGGCTGAATGTCTGACTTAATATAGAGAGGTAGAGTAAGTTGAGCTGTGTATGTGATAAGAAATATCCCTTACATAAAGGATGAACTAGATGAATAGGAAACAGAAGGGAGGAAGTTGATAGGAGAGTGAAGCAGAAACTCTAAAATGTGGGAGGTGAAGAGTTTTAACCCTAACGTTGGTGAAGAGAGAATGCAAGTGGCACACGTGAGATAACAAAACAACTTTTGTGTCCCTAATATGGTCTGTGTCCTTATCTTCACAGAAACAATTATGAAGAATAAATTAGACAAGAGATAATGGAATTCCTCTGTTGTAAATGAAGCATGTTGGAGGAGAAGAGAAGCGTCAGGAGACATGAGAACATGGACATGAACTGAATCTGCTTCTGTGTTCCAGTAAAGACAAGATGTGATCCTGATACATGGATATATTCTCACAGAAAGGGATAGATGAAATAAGACAATAAAGGGGAGACTTTATATAATTTATGACAGCATTTCAAGGTAAGAAAAAGTGAATATATCAAAATTCACTGATATCTGACTCAAACCTGAATTTCATTTGATATACTGTGGGATACTGGAGAAGTAAGAGATTGAGGAATGCTTTGGAAGAAAACAAAGTGAAGACATGGATTTCATTTGGGGATGTTTGAGTTTCTGATGCCTGTTGCACATGCAATGGAGGGAAGATGCTTAGTGAATAGTGGAGCAGAAACATGTTTGTTAAAGAAACTTTCATGTCTGTGTTTGAAATGGTAATCTAGGCTTTGGATTATGTGAGGTCTTCCTGAAATTTATCTAAAATTATGATGAGAAAGCTTATCCAAACTCTTCAAGAATATCAATATACAAAATAACAAAGAGAAAAATCACAAATGAACAAACAACAGCTGAGCAGGCAGCAGGAGAGAGAAGTAGTGCATTAAAAACTCTCTGTAGAAATGCATAGACCTGTTCATGTTAGGATGGGAGAAAGCAGTTAAGGAGAAGTTGAGAAAAATCCTAAGTTTCTATAATGATTACAGACACTTGGAGTTTGAGATTAAAACTACCATGATGACTGTAAGATCCATTGTGGTAGGTCATATGTATCTTTAATTCTACAGGATCCTTATATTTTCTCACTAGGATACTGGAGAAGAAAATGATAACGAGCAACCAAACTGTTGTCTCCAAGTTCTTCCTCCTGGGCCTGCCCATCCCCCCAGAGCACCAGCATCTGTTCTATGCCCTGTTCCTGGCCATGTACCTCACCACCGTCCTGGGGAACCTCCTCATCATCATCCTCATTCTACTGGACTCCCATCTCCACACTCCCATGTACTTTTTTCTTAGCAACTTGTCCTTCTCTGACCTCTGCTATTCCTCTGTCACAATGCCCAAATTGCTACAAAACATGCAGGGCCAGGACCCATCCATCACCTATGCAGGTTGTCTGGCACAAATGTACTTTTTAATGGTTTTTGCAGACATGGAGAACTTCCTTCTTCTGGTCATGGCCTATGACCGCTATGTAGCCATCTGCTTCCCCCTTCATTACACCAGCATCATGAGCACTAAGCTCTGTGTGTATCTGGTAGTGCTGTCCTGGGTATTTACTATGCTGTATTCCATGTTGCACACTGTACTCTTTGCTAGATTGTCATTCTGTGGGGATAACATGATCCCTCAGTTTTTCTGTGACATATCTGCCCTGTTCAAGTTGGCCTGCTCTGACACTTATATTAATGAACTATTGATAATTATCTTGGGAGGGCTCATTATTGGCATTCCATTCTCACTTATCATTGTGTCCTATGTGCAAATTGTCTGTTCCATCCTCAAGATTTCATCTGCTCGGGTTATCCACAAGGTCTTCTCTACCTGTGGCTCCCACCTGTCTGTGGTCTCACTGTTTTATGGGACAATTATTGGTCTATACATATGTCCATCAGGCAATAACTCCACTGTGAAGGAGACAGCCATGGCCATGATGTACACAGTGGTGACTCCCATGCTGAATCCCTTCATTTACAGCCTGAGAAACAGAGACATGAAAGATGCTCTGAGGAGGGTTCTTTGTGAGAAGAAAACCTCTTTATAAGGCAACGTTGGGACTTTTACTAAAATTTATCTGGTAAATATATTGATAATAATATTAAAAATGCATCCCTACAATTGAACACACATTCATGAACATACTACATGATATTTCCTTTTGCAAAGTGCAGTTTTGCAAAGTAGTTCAGTTACAGAAAAGGAACTTATGGACTCAGTTTGCCATCCACTGCCTTGTATGTGTGATTGTAGAAAAGCATTAGGTAAAAGCCACTTTTTAAAAGTCAGATCTCCACTCCTACATTCATTTCTAAAATTGAAAATAGATTCTTCTCTCATACAATAAATCCTAATCATCATTCCCCTCCCCCCACTTCTCATAGCTTATAGCTCCCTCTTTCCCTGATCCATTCCCCCTCCATTCTTCTTCAGAAAAGAGCAGGCCTCTGAGAGAAAATAGTGAAACATTACAAAACAAGATACAATAATACAAGTAAAAACCTCTCATATCAAGACAATCCAATAAGAGCAATGGAGTCTCAAGAGCAGGATAAATGGTTAGAGATACGCTTGTTCTCAAGCCAACAACCCTAATGTATAATCAGAGGACTTGGTACAGACCAAAGAGGCCACTGTACTTGCTATTTTAATCCCTATGATCCCATATGAGCCCTGCTTAGCTGATTCAGTAGGCCTTGTTTTCTGGGAGTCCTCCATCCCCTCTGATGCTTATAATCTTCCCTCCTGTTCTTCCTTAGGGTTCCCAGATCTCCAAAAGAAGGGACCCGATAGAGACCTTCAATTTAGATTCTCTCTTTCTCTCTCTGTATAATATCTGGCAAGAACCTTTGTACCTGTTTGTATCAGCTGCTTGAGTAACCCTATCTGATGTCAACTAGACAAGACACTCATCTATGAATATAGCAGAATATCAACAGGAGTCATTGATTTTTTTGACCAGTTATGTTTGGTTCTACCCTAGGTCTCTGGGATATGCTGTCTCCCATTCATGGCCACCCAGGCAGTGTAGGGTATGGGCTCCCTTTCATGGAGTGAGCCTCAAGTTAAGCCAAATTATGATTGGTTACTCCCACAAGTTCTACACCACCATTGCCCCAACATATCTTGCAGGCAGGACAGATGGTAGGTGGAAGTTTTTGTGAATGGGTTGATGTCCAGGTTTCTCTGTTTGCAAGCTGGCAGACTACCTTCCCATGCCAAAGAACCCAGAATGCAGGGGTGAAGGTTCTAAGCATATGGCAGCTTGACTTCTGTAATTTCAATGAGAGGTATGAATGTTGTCCTCAGCAATGGTATCCCACTGTCAGTTGTCAGAGAGCTTACTCTGTCCCAGTATCAGCCTGTATTGTTTAGGGATTGCCAAGATGTTCTTGGCCAAATGCTCAACCAAATATAACCCAGTTTCACCACTGAAAGCCTTACCTGGCTACAAATGATGACCTGTTAAGACTCTGCATCCTGCAGTACTGGGAGTCATCATTAGGGTCACCCTCATAGATTACAGAATGTCTCCACTCTACTAGGTTCCTACACTGCACCCAATTTACAACTGTCTATTCCAGTACTCTTTTCCTCCATTCTTCCCTGCACTCCCCTGCTCCCATCTCCCCCAACACAGTATACCTGCAGAATTTATTTTATTTCCTCTTCCCAGGGATATCTATGCCCCCACCCTCAGAACACTACTCTTTACCTCATCTGGGTTTTTGTATTGTAGCTTGATTACCACTTACATAACAGCTAATATCCAGTTATAGGTGAATACATGCTATATTTGTCTTTCTGGTTCTGGATTACCTCACCTAGGATGACATTTTCTAGTTGCATCCATTTACATGCAAATTTCATGTAATTTTTTTAACAGCTGAGTAATACTCTATTGTGTAAAGGTACCTTATTTTCTTTTTACATTCTTTAGTTTAGGGACATCTATGTTGTTTCTACTTCCTGTTGAATAAAACCATAATAAACATAGTTGAGCAAGTGTCCTTGTGGTAGAATGGAACATTCTTTGGGTATATGCCCCAGAGTGGTATACCTGGGTCTTGAGGTTTATTGATTCCCCCCTTTCCCAAGATTTTATTATTTTATTGAATTTAGATATTGACAGCAGTATAATATGAACAAATATAAATATGAACAAATGATATATCATGATCCAAGGCAGATGCTCCATAGGATTCAAATATCTCAGACAAAACCTTTGTTTAATATCTCCTTCTGTTCTTTCTACTGCTGCTTCTGAGTCAACTAGGGTACTTGGAGGGGGCCTTGAGAACTGAGGAAAGTTCAGAGGAAAGAAACTGAGACAGAGACACAGGAAAGATTCAGGAGGTCTGTTGGTTAATGCCAAACAACCCAGAGTTTATTTCAAAGACTACGTATATACAAAAGTAGAACAAAGCAGAACATAGGCAGTCAGACAGTATCTAAAACTACAAGGCTATTCCTGTTCTTGATCTAGCAGTTTTCTATCTATCACGTTCCTGTTGCTCTCATGCAGTTTCAATTTTCATCTTAATATGCCTTAGGCTTGGTGTCAGCAGTTTGTAGTCTCCTAGGTAATGTGTTCTTTCTCATGGGCAAAGTGCTCTTTCCTATGAACTTTATCAGAACATTCTCACAGCCCTCAAGGAGACTGAAGCAAGCAAGGTTGAACTCAAATGGATTATAAGTCAGAATGAACTCCAGATAGAAACAGAGGTCTTCCTGTGGGCTTCCACATTTCCCTTTTTTCATTTTAGGTTTTTAAGACTTCAAAGAGTCCCTCAGATGACTGTGCCTGACTGAAGTTCTTCTTTATCACACTCCAGACTTACCTGTCATGGAAACATGAATTGCATCATTCATGCTCTCTCTTAGATTGAAAGGTGGTAAAGAAAACTTACTCATCTTTGACTACCAGTCTCTGGTATTATAAGTTTATGGAACTGTGCAAAGTTTTGCTCCATGTTGTTCCAAGCTCACTTTCTACTGCAATTTCATAGTCAATGTGAAAACTATAAGTAAACAAATTATGCCAATAGAACAAAAGCTCAATAACTGCAATGCTACTAAGAAGTGAAGTAAATGCTTACTATGATGGGACAGCCTATTAAAATTGTTTTGAAATAACTTTAGCTGCTTTTGCTACATTAAAATAGAATTTAGCTTTTTTATTTTCATAATTCCTTCATATAATTTAGCCAAATCTAAGGCTTTATTAGAATCATACCAAATTCCTTTAATATGTGCTTTAACTTTTTTCCATCCAATACTGCTTTCATTATACACAAAAGATGTAACTGCACAAATCAATTTAGAGTTAGCATGACATTTCAATTGTACTTCTGTTTTTAGGTTCTGGAATTCATTTCCCAAAGATTGTACTACATCAAACAGGGCATTCAATTATGTTTCATTTTTACATATATATCTTCTTGTGTCTTTAATGACATAGAAACATTCTTAGACAATTGATTAACAAACCCTATATTTTGAATAGATTGAGACAAAGCTACTGAAACAACCACAGTAGTAGTAAGCATAAAAAGAAGAGCTGAAATTTCTGCTATAACTAATCCAACAATACATTTCTGTATACTTAAAGCTTTACTAATTTCTTCAATTACTTGCAACCCTTTTCCATCAAACCATGGGTCATTTACATGTACTAGAAACATTACAAAAGAAGGTTGTTTTAATACATGGTATGATCATCCACTTGAGTAATAAAATAGTCATAAGGCAATTAGGACATGATACATTAAAAACAAAACCATTTATTGTTGTAAGGAGACCACTTGTTGGTTCCCGGCTGCTCAGCCCTGAAATAATCTCACAGAAATCATATTTTATATCACGGCTTGGCCCATTAGCTCTAGCTTCTTATTGGCTCTTACACCTTAATCTAATTCATCTCCATTAATCTGTGTGTCACCTCTCCATTAATCTGTGCATTACCACAAGGTCTTGGTCTATCAACAAAGTTTCAGCACGTCTGTCTCCAGTGGGAGCTTCATGGCTTCTCACTTTGACTCCACTTCCTTTCTCCCAGCATTCAGTTTAGTTTTCCCCACCTAGCTCTCCTCTACCCTATCAACAGGCCAAGGCAGTTTCTTTATTCACCAATGGTATTCACAGCATACAGAGAGGAATCCCACATTCATTTATAGAAATTTTTATATTTCCCACCAAAAAAACCATAAGGCACTTTTATACAAGTTAAGATAGTTCCTTTTAGAGAGCAGACAGGTTTTGAAAAACTGGATTGTTCTGCCAATGTTCCCACGGCAGCAGTAAATTTCCAAACATGTCTATCAAAATCTCATACTGGAGTACCAAATTCCAGATGACAGTCCTTGGTCCCAAGATTTTGTAGTAGACAAAAGATAAGAGTCACAAATGATCTTGATCTTCAGACCAGTCAAGAATGCCCTGTGATGTCCCTAAGATGTTGTACTTTAATGAGACAATGCCAGTACATCATCTCCATAACAAAATTCTGTTAGACTCTCACAATTCTTTCATGCATGGAGGAAATCGTTGAGGGGGTGAAGTATCATTTACCCAATTACCTTGAGGAAGCAACAACTTGGTATGAGTTGTACACTGTTTATCAAGTCCCAGTATTTGTTTTGGAAACACTCTAAGACATCCTTCCAAACCAGTGTTCTTTGCAAAACATACAGGAATTGCTTTGCCATACCCAATATAAGAAAATTTTCAAGCAATTAGGAACCATTGAGTGACAGGTAAATCTAAAAGTTGTGTATCATTGACTGAGACCACAATTTCTTTTCCTTCTCAAACAGTAGGATGTTAAGTTGGTGGATCAGGAATATAGGCCCAATAGGTCTCACTCTGGCGTTTTTGGATTATCATCAGCAACATCAGGGTCAGCATATTTCTGCTCCACATATTGTACCAATTATTCAGGCAACCAAAGACCTTCATTTTCATCATGTGGAAAAATACAAACATGCTCTTGTCCCCATACTAAATCAGGGTAGGGATCCTACCATATATCAGTAGATGGATCTTTCCATTTAACTTAAGCAAATTTCATAGAAGTACCTTCATGCCAAAATTGATAAGTTGCAGATTTTTCATCAGCATACACTTTAAAAAAATTTAAAACAAATAAGGACTGCTTTAAGGTATTATGTGGTGACTGAAGGTATAAGCTCCCAATTTTTAACTTAGACTGCCATGAACTCATTCAATAATGCCTTGTCCTTGAGGATTATAAGGAATACCTGTTTTATGTTCATTCTTCCATTGAATAGAAATTGTTGAAATGAATTTTAATATATATGGAGCTATTATTATTTTTTAATATCTATGGTATCCCATATAGGAAAAACATTTTAGGCAGTGAGTTTGGCAATGAGAAGCCACATGTTTGGTAGCTTCTCCAGGTTGCACACTAGCCATTAAGAAGGCTGAATAAGTATCAGTTGTTATGTGCACATACTTTAATTTTTCAAATTGTACAGTATGAATAACAACCATTTGTTGTAAATTATTAGGAAAAAGGCCTTGGGGATTTATTCCAAAATGAGGTATGGGCAAATATTGTGGACATATAGGACAATGTTTGACAATTTGATGAGCAGTTTCTCTTGTTAATCCAAATCGTTTGATTAAACTTTTACTGTTTTGATGATGTAAAGCATGTGATTATTAATCAAGCTGAACTTAAGATAAAGCAAACAACTGAGCAAGTTTATCAGCTAAGGCACTGCTCTTCAACAATGGACAAGGAAGATTTAAATGTGCTCTAATGTGACCCACAAAGCATGACAATTTTCTTTAAAGAATTGCATCTTGAATTTTGTGAAACAAAATTCTAACTTGATCATTGCTAGTTCCAACAAAGGGGACAGTTCCTAAAACTTGAAGGAATCTAAAAATATAATGACCATTAGTATACAAATTGAATGAATTATTTACAAAAAGCTGAAAAACTATAGCAACAGTTTGTAACTCAACTATTTGAGCCAAAGCTGTAGTTGTTTGAGTTACATATCCTTTATCATTAATAACATAAGATGCTTTTCCATTAGAAAAACTATCAATAAAAACTAACATAGCATTTTCTACAGGATTTTTCATAATAATTTTAGGAAAAGTAAAGAAATACATTTGTACATATTATAGTATATATCAGTAGGAAAATGATGATTAATCAGTCCTGTAAACTACATGCAAGCAATTGCCCAAGAAATAAGCTTTTTGAAATAAGCTGTTGACTTGCTTGTTAGTAAAAGGTACACTAATAGTACAGGGTTCTTTGCCAAATTATTTCTGACATTCTACCCTGAAAAGAAGCAGCTATATCCAGCCCTTCATTATAAAAAGGACTGGTATCAGAACACAGTCAAATATAATCAGAAATGTTACCCTTCTTCCTAAATGACTTTACTGCAGCTTGACAAGCAGAGTTAACATTCTCATACGCCAACTGATGTACAAGTAAAGGTCCATCTTCAGAGTTCCCTAATGCCTTCCTGCTGTTGTCATTAGCTGGAAAACAAAATCTTGGAATAACTTATCAGGTTCCTGTCTTATTTTGTATAATTCTTCTATTTGCCTTCCAGGGACAGGCAATTTAATCCAGGTCTTCTTTGATGCAAAACTAAGTTAAGTATACACTACCACATTAAATTTTAATGATTTTCTGTATCTCTATAATCACCCTCTTCTGATAATGTCAAAAGTAATAGGAATATGTTGAGATCTATTAGTACTAGCTGTAATTTTACATTGCTCATGGAATTCTGTTTTTCATAATAAATTACCTCACCCAGATAAACAAGCTCTAGCCAGTTATTTCCAATCTCCAGAAGGTAAAGCGTCAATTTCCATTGTTTCTAAAACTGCTTGAGTGACAAACCATTGGTTCTTATTGAGAATAGGCATATTTTAATTCTTTAAGTTGTTCAAAAGGCATAGTTATATGAACTCTGGCTACATTTTCTTGAGTATCCTGCTGTTCTCTTACTGGGAATACCTCAAATTCTTGAATACCTTCTTCTCTACTACTGTGCAGGAAGTAGAGATGGGGCAATCAGATTAGGAGAATTCTGGGAAGAGAAAAGGCAGAGTTACCCACCAGAAGCAAAAGAAGTAAGATGAGGGCTGGAGAGATGGCTCAGTGGTTAAGAGCATTGCCTGTTCTTCCAAAGGTCCTGAGTTCAATTCCCGGCAACCACATGGTGGCTCACAACCATCTGTAAAGAGGTCTGGTGCCCTCTTCTGGCCTGCAGACATGTACATAGACAGAATATTGTATACATAATAAATGAATAAATATTAAAAAAGAAGTAAGATGAAATTTTATTTTTGCAATTTTATTTTATTTTTTCTTTTTTATTATTGTTATTATTATTATTTATTATTGTTATTATTATTACAAATTTTCACCTCCTCCCTTTTACTTCCCCCTCCCCCCATTTCCCCTCCCTCTCTCTCTCCAGTCCAAAGAGCAGTCAGGGTTCCCTGCCCTGTGGGAAGTCCAAGGTCCTTCTCCCTCCATCCAGGTCTAGGAAGGTGAACATCCAAACAGACTACATTCCCACAAAGCCAGTACATGCAGTAGAATCAAAACCAAGTGCCATTGTCCTCAGCTTCTCGGTCAGTCCTCCTTGTCAGCCACATTGAGAAAGTCCAGTTTGATCACATGATGCATCAGTCCACATCCAGCTGGCCTTGGTGAGTTCCCATTAGATCAGCCCCACTATCACAGTGGGTGGGTGTACCCCTCAAGGCCCTGAATTCCTTGTTCATGTTCTCTCTCTTTCTGCTCCTCATTTGGACCATGGGAACTCAGTCCAGTGATCCAATGTGGGTCTCTGTCTCTATCTCCATCCAACACCAGATGAAGGTTCTATGGTGATATACAAGATATTCATCAGTGTGGCTATAGTATAGGGGCAGTTTAGGTTCCCTCTCCTCAGCTGCTCAAGGAGCAAGCTGGGGACATCTCCTTGGACACATGGGAACCCCTCTAGAATCCAGTCTCTTGCCAACCCTCAAATGGCTTCCTTAATTAAGATATATACTTCCCTGCTCCCATATCTACTCTTCCCCCATCCCAACTGTCCCATTTCCCCAAACTCTCCCCATCCTCCCCTTCTAACTTCTCTCTCCCCATCTCCCTTTACCCCCATCCTACCCCCACCCAAAGCTCTCAATTTTTGCCTGGCAATCTTGTCTACTTCCAATATCCAGGAGGATAACTACACGTTTTTCTTTGGGTTCAACTTCCTATTTAGCTTCTCTAGGATCATGAATTATAGGCTCAATGTCCTTAATGAGAAAAGTCATATGGCTAAGCATAGATAAGAATTATTAAGTTGTAAAAGCTAGTTAGCAATAAGCACAAAAAATAGGCTAAACAGTATATAATTAATATTAGTCTCTGTGTGCTTATTTGGGACTGAATGGCTGTGAGCTTGGGTGGGACAGAAACTTCTGTCTACTTGTTCAAAGAAAATTTTTTTGTGGTAACTGTATACCCGAACACACAAAACTGCAATTATACATTTCATAGCAGTGAATAATAGAATTCTCACGGGGTGGTTTCATCATGAGACATAATACAATGTTTTACTAAATTGGAAGTTGAAACAACTACCAGTCATTTAGGGTTTTTCCCTAAACAAGTATACAGAGGTGTCATTGTGCCTAAGGTTCTTGATGCTTATGGCCAAGGGAAGACATGGTTGCCATGCAAACATATAACATTGTATTTTTTCCTATTCTTTAAGAAATAGCATTTTCATGTCCAAAAGTAAATGTGATTTTTGTCTATATTGGCCCACTTAACATAAAGATAATGGAGATGTAGATTCTCACAGAATAAAAAAATTTATTAAAATACAACATCATGAATTTCATCCAACTAATGATTGCCATATACAATAAAGCATTAGTGAAAAATGTAAAATGTAATTATGGATCCCAGCTATTTCCTCAAACAACAGGGACATAGATGCTGGCATTAGGCTGTAATATAACAAATAGGGAGAATGGCTGGAAAGATTGTGGTGATGGGTGACATTAAGATTTTTATTAAAGCTAATGAGCCAAAAGTAATCTAATGAATGGAAATGTGTGCTTCATTTTCTTTCTTAACAATTAAACATGACATGGAAAAGTGTGATTTTTACACATTCCTATCCTTAACATATATTAGTAGATGTAGAAAGTTGGGTCATAGAAGTCTGATCTATGCCAGTAACACACCCATTCCTCACAGGCTTGTTTACAGGCAATTGCAAAGTATCCACAGACTGTCAGGTGACATTCTTTCCAAATGGTGTGCATTTAAAAACTACTTACTAAAAATTTTATGTTCTAAAAAATATTATTTTTTGGCATGTATTTTCTGGTTTCTGTTCAAACTCTTCTCTTTGCCCCACAATGAACAGGCAACATGAAGCAAACAAGGTACCCACCCATGAGATTACCTCTAACTCACCTACCCCCAAAGTGTAGTCACAAGTTATCAGTGACTACTATCAGTCACCTTTTTTGCAGAGGTCCTGGGTAATTACCTCCTGAAATGAGTTACTGCAGCACCTGGACTCCTCTGGGACACAGAGTCTCTTATGTATGGATGCATAGCAAGGGAGGTGTGTGAAATGTAGTGTAGACACTGGAGAGCACTGCAGATCTGGTGACATCCAGTGCCCATAGTGAATAAGAAAAATAGGATCTCTTATCAGGATTTAGGAGTCACCCTTGCCCATCCAAGACCAATTATCGGAATGAGCTATTCCCTTGCTGTTCTTCCATGCACAGAAGATAACAAGCGAATCTCCCACCTCCAGCCTCTTTTCTTCTTTTCCAATCTCCCTTGGTCTCTCATATCAGAAAGGAAATCCATGATCAAAGCAAAAATTTAAGGTTTTGTTTTTCTCTCATTCTCCTGTCTCGCAACACCCAATTTCTATCTATACCCAATTTATTAATTCCTATGTACCTTAAACTTCATTTTTCCTTTAATCTGTACAAATCACAACTATTAATACCCTAATGGGTATCATGGGTATCATCTCACTTGGGCTAGGTGGACTGCAGTTCTTTTTCTACATGTGGAGATTTTTTGAACACTTTAATAGAAGACTGTGCATTTGTAAAATATGTTTTTAGAAAGCAATAGCCTTGTCTTGAAAATGGCCTGGGTTGTTTGTGTGTTTTCTTGTATTTTGTGCCTTTGGCCTATACTCTGTTAGATGTAACCCATTTCAGGCACTGAAGTTTCTCTACAAACTGGGAAGACCATATTGCCAAAGTTGACATGCACATATCTCATTGAATACAAAGAATTGAGCTGGTACCTAATTAATGTCTAATATGAGCAAACATCCTCTCAACTCTAAACCCCTTTTCCACAATGGTGACCTGCCTACATGATACTCTGGTGCAAGAGAGGTGTAAAAATTTGAAAATAAGAAACCGTTATCTGATTGGTTTTAAGGTCCACTTGGTGGGATAGCTCCTATGCCCAAAACTCTTTGGATGACCAAGAACCTGGGAATAGATAGGCCATAGGCCCATGGGAAAATCAGATATTATTGTTTTGCTAGTGAAATGTAGCAATATAATGGCTCTTCATTCTATTATGTTATATCCATAGATGAGTGTCTTTCTCAGCCATCATCATAGAAGCTTCCTCCTGCAGTCAATGGAAACAAACACAGAGGCCCACACCTGGGCAATGTACAGGGGTCAAGAGATCGTGAATCACCCAGTCCTAAATGGGATGATTTCATCAAACCCTTCTTCTCATGGCTAAGGGAAATTTGTGGAAGAAGGGGAGGAAAGATTGTAAGAGTCGGTGAGGATGGAAGACACCAAGGAAGCAATGCGTTCTAGACACAACAGGGCTGTTATGAATATATGCACATATGAATTCCCAGATACTGTGGCTGCTTGCACAGGCCCTATATAAGTTCATACTTGGTTCCAAGCACTGAGTAGGGGAAGTGGACATAAAATCCCATTCACAACCTAGACCTTGACCACTCACAAAAAATAATCATTTTGTTCAATAGAGTCTTACTGAGTATACAAACCACACTTAAGAGCAGTACCCATTCCCAGCAGTAGACAGTCAACTCAAATTCTAATAGTTATTGCAGATTTTTTTTGCCTCATATGTTTTGCCCAACTTTTTTAAAACCTTATTTGTCTTTTGATTTATAAATTATGGCTACTGTTTGGGTGTTATGTGCTCGGGTATATGATTCTTGTACTTTTTCTTTGGTTTTCTTTTTAAAACTTTCCTGTTTGTTTTCTAAAGAAATGGAGAAAGAAACATGGAGTTGAATATATGAGGAGGATCCAAAGGAGATGGAGAAGAAATCATAATAAGAATATATTGTATGAAAGACCCTATTTTCAATAAAAGAATAACAACAACATGAAAAGTTACATTTTTAGTTGCTTTACGTGTGAATTTTAGAATCACAGGATTAATTTGTACACAATAATTCTTGTTTCATTTATGAAGCTAATTTAATTGACTATTGAAATTAGTGTTTGAAGAGATGAAGTCTTGACAGATTTTAAACCCAGGAAAATGGTATATCAAAATATGTCTTAAGTATTTTATGTCTTTAATTTGTATTTTACAGTTTTGAAAATATTGATTTTTACACATACAGTACTAGATAATGGAACACCAACATTCACCACTGTGTTTCTTCCCTGTGGATGCAATGTGACCATTGTCTGATATTCCTGCTGTCATGCCTTTATGCCTTGGTGAACCTACACCCTCTAATCATATGCCAAAGTAAACTGTTTCCTTGATATTTTCAGATATGTATTTAGTGCATTTAACAGAGTTCCACATCTGATTCTTCCTTAATAATGACTTATGGTTTCAGCTCCTTCCACTCAGTAGCAGTCTGACTGTGTTAAATGGAAAATGCCAGAAATTAACAAATTGCAGTTTTAAAGATATGCTGCCCTATATAGTATGATAAAAACTGAATACATTCAGTTTCCATCCAGTAAGAGATCTGAATATTCCCTTCATCTAGCATTTCCATATTGTGTCTGCTGCCCTCCTTGTGACGGGCTCTTCAGCCATCTTTATTACTGATTCAGCTCTCATGCTATATTGCCTAATATAGGGGGGTTCAGGTAAATCTTCCAGTGAGATTTACAGAGCAGCCTAAAGCTAAATCTCATTGCCTGTGTCATTTAACTTCCTCGCTGTTACACAGGCACTGTAATAGTTCTCATAACCAAAAGGAGAAGGTTAGTGTAGTATGTACCACCATGGAATACTTTTGAGAGAGAAATATAGAACCATCACACAGATTTTTATTGTAACTAAGTTATTTTTATAGTTACTGTTAGCCTTTTTGTGTCTGATGTGTAGGTGAAACTTTACCATACATAAACATTTGTGGAAGAAAACCTCACAGCATAGAATTTCTGTACTTTAGTGGTTTTCAGTCATCTTTTGAGGTATTGGAATGTATTCAATCCCCTGTGAGACAAAGAAGCTGATTTAAAACTTTTAAAAGTTAGTAACAAACTATTTAGTAATTGGGCAATATTTTAATATGTGCTTTCAGATTTCTATTCTATGATGTGCAATTGATAGTTCTAGAACCCTTTTCAGGTTCTCTGGAATTATTTATGAACTACTATGTTGTTGAATGGTATTCCCCAATAGATAAGTAGTGTAGGTTTTTTTCTTGCTCTTCCTTGTTACATCATGATAAAAGTGTTACATTTCCAAGACTTACGTATACTTTGAACTTGGTACAGAAAAAAATACAACTATCAAAATTGTTGGGAAAACAGTAAACATACATTTAGTGGGAGATTTATGATAGAGAACACAAACATTGGAAAAGGAAAAAAACTACTGTTAATTGTATTAGGAACTCAAAGGAAATGGAGAACAAGAAATCACTCACACACACCACACTCACACACACCACACTCAATTGAAATTGAAAACTAAATGTCAACAGGAGTCAATGAAGTCAACACTGGTCTTTTTAAGAGAGTGATTTTTTTTTTAAAAATGGTATTATCCAAGCTCAAAAATGAAGAAAGGGAGCATAAATCACAAGGATGAGAAATGAAAGAGAGACATGCTTTATATTCCAATAAAATTTAGAGAGTAACAGAAGCACAACTCCATCCTCACACATTGATAGTCTTGATCAAAGCAGCAAGTTTCTTTAAACACAAATAATTTACAATTACTTCAATTTTTTTTTCATAGTCCACCCTCAGCTGACTCAAAATATTCTAAGCTGGGGTTACATATAAATCCTGGACATCCCACAAAGAGGCAAAAGGCAGGTATCCTTCAGACTTTCTCTTCGTTTCCACCTTCCCCTTGAGTGTATTCAGGAGTGATCAATGACTATGATGAACCCCCATCTCAGGGCTTTGAAAGAATTGGTCCTAGACTGATCCTGGGAAATTAACTGTATCACTAATTAGTGAAGCAGGATCTGACCTCCTCTGGGATGCTGAGCCCCTTGGGTCCAGAGATGGTTAGAAGGGGACCTGTAAGAAGTGTTCATTACAGAAACTGTTCTTTCCTGTTCTTTTACAGAATAAATGTGACCAGATTCTGAAACAGAGCCCTTAATATACTTTAAGTCATCCTAGATAAATTGTCAGGAGGTGCCTTGTTCTCTTCCAACTTATGGATCTTGCATTTTCAGTTTTATGAAAGTATTTGTGGCAGTTTTCAGGTATGATAACATTCTTTGTCATTTCCATACTTTGCCATACTGTAGAATTACCTTGTCCCATAGTTGCATTGATAATCATTTTGGTAATGATGGGGTTTATTATAATTGCATACTAGGCAAGTCTATTTTTATTTCAACCTAATAGCAGCTCTTTAGATGAAGGGAAATGCTGGTGTTTTTAAGCCTTATTTTGTACATCTTTAGATTTTAAACATTAATACATGTTGACCATATCTTCTATCCCAAAACAACTTGCTCCTTACTGTAACCCATATACCAGAGAATTGACATAATCTGAGCATCCATTTATTAAGTTGAATATCAACTTAATATCAACTTACATCCCAAAGAAGAACCAGTGTTTTCAGAAAATTTCACGTGAGTTGCATATATATTAATTGGTTGAACCATTTTCCTGGGAGATTCTTATCTGTTATTCAGGTCAGGAATTGTGAGTTTTAAAATTGAAGAAGTGAAGTTAATTAGGTCATCATCAGCAAGCTTCACAAGTAACCTCTGCTCCACAGTCTCTGCATGTAAATCTCAATAAGACATGGGCTCCACTCATTAACAGATTATGAGTAATTCTGAGAAACTAGGTGCGTGATTTCACCTATATAACTCTTCCATGTGTAAACGAACAATATCCAAGTTTTAAATGGCTAGTGCAGTGGCACCAATAACCATTAGCAGGATGGAGATCCCAATAGCTGTGCTCAAGCAGATAGTGTCAGTGGGAGGATTTCATACCTCTCTGTGTGTCTTTCATTTTCTTTTATTATTTTTTCTTTTTAGTTCCAGGTGGAACTCTAGGATATGGTCATGCTAGATAGCAGCAGTACTACTAGGACAAATGCCCAGGCCCTGTCTCCACATGTCTTTGTGCTTCTCAGGACTTTTTTTTGCCAGCATTGATATAGACTAGTGTTCATTAGACAGAGTTATCTGGAAAAAACCTAACAGGAAAAAGAAGTGTTTTATGATACAGTCCACACAATTGAGAATTGATGAGGGCAATAGGTGCAGACTGGAGTCCCTGGGAGGAGTGGAGGTTACAGTCTCAACTCTAAGGCAGTCTGGATGCAGTTTCTCAAGAGCCTGTAGTTTTTCTCTTTCTTCTGCCAGCTGCTCTTGTGAGGCTCATCACATTATGAAGTTATAATTACTTTGTTCTAATAATGTTAGTTACTAATTTAAGTGTTAGTAAAATTGTAAAACACCTTCATAGAAATATCTAGAACTATATTATGACCACAATTACTACCAAGATATATACCACTTCTTACAATAATTATCATGTTAGGTATGGATATCTGAAGCTGAATTTATGTGAAAGATTAAATATACCTACAGCTTTTTATTTGTTTCTCTGGAGATTCATGAAATATTCATCATAATAGTTTCCCTACATCACTAACAGTGGAATTATATATATTGAATAATTAAAGTTTTGAGTCATTAATATTATTTAGAAAAGTCAAACATATTCCCCACCCTAATACTTTCCATGAATACAATCACACCCCTGAGGCTAATGTCAGACTACCAAATTTTTATGGTAAAATGTCTAGTTTAGTCATTTAGTATACATTAATATTCACACAAGGTGGATTGAAGAAGAGCAATTATTTTAATTTAGTGTGACTTTTTGCCTTAAATTTGAAAGAATTTTATCTTTGTCCCATGCTACTGCACATTCTGGAAATCTTCATGGACACTGGATTACATCCAGGCAGGCTGACCTAGTTGTAGTATGTATGAAGGCATGGCCTTTCTTGCATGAAGTTACATTCTTTCTAAAGTAGTTGTAAACCAGTGATCAGGGCCATTGCTAGCTGTGAGATGAGTACAGGGTGCTGGGTGATCATGGGAGAAGGTCTTAATGTATGTAGGAACACAAGGAAGGTTTAACTTAGTATATGGCATGCCTTATTGTGGAAAAATAAGTGGGGCAATCCACACCACAGAGGAGAGTATGTGACAGGCAAGGAGAGTATCAAATGATACTCAGAAATGATAGAGGCACAAACTCAATTTGTAGTACAGAAATGTTGAGAGAGAATATAGGCACAATGTGAGGCCACATTGGACTGTAAATTTGGCATGTCAGATAAGCAGGTATTGATTGTGCACGTTAGGAATTTTGTTCTTTTGAACTAGATGGTCATCTGAAGAATGAATCAGGAAGGAGAGGACTGTAATTTCATCTCTGAATGCCAGTGTGTCTTAAACATAAGATACTGAAGAAAATAGCATTGAGATATAAGACATGGATTGGAATTGAATATTCACTAGTATTTCAGATAAGGAATGATGGTATCCATTTCAAGAACGTGATTGCATGTTTTTAAAGCCTGGAGAAAGTAAGATGAAAATGGGACTCTATATAACGTGCTTGGTTCAAGTTTAAGGGAAGAAAAGAAATGCAAAAATGCAATAAAACTCATATATAGGGTTTTAAATTCTATTTTTCATGTTATGAGAAAGCAAAGATTTAAGAAAAAAGAAGTTTGGAGAGAGAACCGAATTTCTCTTGGGATCCATTGAGCCTCTTATGCCTGCAGAGGCAGGGGTGCGGGGGATAAAGAAGATAGCAGTGAAGTACTGAATACTCTAGGTAATAGAGACAACTACATCTGACTTTTTTTGCTCATTTTTTATTAAAAATTTCCATCTCCTCCCCTCCTCCTCCCCCTTCCCTCCCCTTCCTTTCACCCATACCCCCATTCCCTCCCTCTCCAGGCCAAAGAGTCATCAGGATTCCCTTCACTATGTTAAGTCCAAGGTCCTCCCAACTCCCCCTAAGTCCAGGAAGGTGAGCAACCAAACTGACAAGGGTCACAGTGAGCCCATCCATGCTGTAGAGTCCAAGTCCACCGCCGTTGTCCTTGGTTTCTCAGTCCTCCTCCACCGTCAGCCACATTCAGAGAGTCCAGTTTGGTCCCCTGTTCCATCAGTCCCATTCCAACTGGACTTGGTGATCTCCCATTAGTTCTGTCCGACCGTCTCAATGGGTGAATGCACCCCTCACGGTCCTGACTTCCTTGCTCATGATCTCCCTCCTTTTGCTCCTCATCAGGACCTTGGGAGCTCAGTCCGGTGCTCCAATGTGGGGCTCTGTCATTTTTTCCGTCTATCGCCAGGTGAAGGTTCTATGGTGATATACAATATTCATGAGTATGGCAATAGAATCTGGACATTTCTGGATCCCTCTCCTCAGCTACCCAAGGAACTAGCTGGGGGCATCTTCCTGGATACCTGGGAACCCCTCTAGAGTCAAGTCTCTGCCAACCCTAGAATGGTTCCCTTAATTAAGATATATAATTCCCTGTTCCCACATCCACCCTTCTTATATCCCAACCATCCTATTCCCCCAAGCTCTTCCCATCCTCCACTTCACACTTTTCTCTAGCCATTCCCCCATCCTCCCATCCCACCCCACCCCCAAGTTCCCATTTTTTGCCTGGCAATCTTGTCTACTTCCAAAATCCAGAAGGATAACTATATGTTTTTCTTTGGATTCACCTTCTTATTTAGCTTCTCTAGGATCACCAATTATAGGCTCGATGGCCTTTATTTATGGCTAGAAACCAATTATGAGTGAGTACATCCCATGTTCATCTTTTTGGGCCAGGGTTACATCACTCAGGATGGTGTTTTCTATTTGCATCCATTTGCATGCAAAATTCAAGATGTCATTGTTTTTTACCGCTGAGTAGTACTCTAATATGTATATATTCCACACTTTCTTCATCCATTCTTCCACTGAAGGGCATCTAGGTTGTTTCCAGGTTCTGGCTATTACAAATAATGCTGCTATAAACATAGTTGAATAAATGCTTTTGTAATATGATTGGGCATCTCTTGGGTAGATTCCCAAGAGTGGGATTGCTGGGTCCTGGGGTAGGTGGATCCCGAATTTCCTGAGAAACCGCCACACTGCTTTCCAAAGCGGCTGCACAAGTTTGCATTCCCACCAGCAATGGATGAGTGTACCCCTTACACCACAACCTCTCCAGCAAAGGCTACATTGGTGTTTTTGATTTTAGCCAATCTGACAGGTGTAAGATGGTATCTCAAAGTTGTTTTGATTTGCATTTCCCTGATTGCTAAGGAGGTTGAGCATGCCCTTAAGTGTCTTTTGGCCATTCGAACTTCTTCTGTTGAGAATTCTCTGTTCAGTTCAGCGCCCCATTTTTTAATTGGGTTAATTAGCATTTTAAAGCCTAGTCTCTTGAGTTCCTTATATATTTTGGAGATCAGACCTTTGTCTGTTGCTGGGTTGGTGAAGATCTTTTCCCAGTCAGTAGGCTGCCCTTTTGTCTTAGTGACAGTGTCCTTTGCTTTACAGAAGCTGCTCAGCTTCAAGAGTTCCCATTTATTCAATGTTGCCCTTAATGTCTGTGCTACTGGGGCTGTATGTAGGAAGTGGTCTCCTGTGCCCAAATGTTGTAGAGTACTCTCCACTTTCTCCTCTAACAGCTTCAGTGTGTTCAGATTGATATTGAGGTCTTTAATCCATTTGGACTTGAGTTTTATGCATGGTGATAAATATGGATCTACTTTCATTCTTCTACAGGTTGACGTCCAGTTATGCCAGCACCATTTGTTGAAGATGCTTTCTTTCTTCCATTGTGTACTTTTAGCACCTTTATCAAAAATCAGATGTTCATAGGTTTGTGGGTTAAGATCCGGGTCTTCTATTCGATTCCATTGGTTGACTTCTCTGTTTTTATGCCAGTACCAAGCTGTTTTCAATACTGTAGCTCTGTAATAGAGTTTGAAGTCAGGGATGGTAATGCCTCCAGAAGTTCCTTTATTGTATAAGATTGTTTTGACTATCCTGGGTTTCTTGTTCTTCCATATAAAGTTGATTATTGTCCTCTCAAGATCTGTGAAGAATTTTGATGGGACCTTTAAGGAGATTGCATTAAATCTATAGATTGCCTTTGGTAGAATTGCCATTTTTACTATGTTGATCCTCCCAATCCAAGAGCAAGGGAGATCTTTCCATTTTCTGGTATCCTCTTCAATTTCTTTCTTCAAAGACTTAAAGTTCTTGTCAAATAAATTCTTCACTTCCTTGGTTAGAGTTACCACAAGATATTTTATGCTATTTGTGGCTATCGTGAAAGGTGACGCTTCTCTGATTTCTTTCTCTGCTTCCTTATCCTTTGAATACAGGAGGGCAACTGATTTTTTTGGAGGTGATCTTGTATCTGGCCACGCTACTAAAGGAGTTTATCAGCTGTAGGAGTTCTTTGGTGGAGTTTTTTGGGTCACTTATGTACACTATCATATCATCTGCAAATAACGAAAGCTTAACTTCTTTCTTTCCAATTCGAATCCCCTTGATCCTCTTGTGTTGTCTTATTGCTATTGCTAGAACTTCAAGCACTATATTGAAGAGATAAGGAGAGAGTGGACAGCCTTGTCGTGTTCCTGAATTTAGTGGGATAGCCTTGAGTTTCTCTCCGTTTAATTTGATGTTAGCTGTTGGCTTGCTGTAAATAGCCTTTATTATATTTAGGAATGACTCCTGTATCCCTAATCTTTCCAAGACCTTTATCATAAAGGGGTGTTGAATTTTGTCAAATGCTTTTCAGCATCTAATGAGATGATCATATGGTTTTTATCCTTCAGTTTATTTATATGATGGATTACATTGATAGATTTTCGTATGTTGAACCAGCCCTGCATCTCTGGGATGAGCCTACTTGATCGTAGTGGATAATTTTTCTAATGTGTTCTTGGATTCAGTTTGCCAGTATTTTATTGAGAATTTTTGCATCATGTTCATGAGTGAGATTGGCCTGTATTTCTCTTTCTTGGTTGAGTCTTTGTTTGGTTTAGGTATCAGGGTAATTGTAGCTTCATAAAAGGAATTTGGCAATGACTGTTCTGTTTCTATATTATGAAATACATCAAGGAATATAGGTATTAGGTCTTCTTGGAAGTTCTGGTAGAATTCTGCATTGAAACCATCTGGTCCTGGGCTTTTTTTGATAGGCAGGTTTCTGATAACAGTTTCTAATTCTTCACGACTAACAGACTATTTAGATTGTTCACCTGGTCCTGGTTTAACTTTGGTATATGGTACTTATCTAAAAAAGTGTCCATTTCTTTTACATTTTCCAATTTTGTTGCATACAGGCTTTTGTAGAAAGATCTAATGATTCTCTGAATTTCTTCTGTGTCTGTGGTTATGTTCCACTTTTCATTTCTAATCTTATTAATTTGTTTGTTCTCTCTCTGCCGTTTGATTAGTTTGGCTAGGGGTTTGTCAATCTTGTTGATTTTCTCCAAGAACCAGATTTTTGTTTCATTAATTCTTTGGATTGTTTTCTGTGTTTCTATTTTGTTGATTTCTGCCCTCAGTTTGATAATTTCCAGTCTTCTACTTCTCCTAGGTGAGTCTGCTTCTTTCTTTTCTAGAGCTTTCAGGTGTGCTGTTAAGTCTCCAATGTGTGCTTTCTCCATTTTTAAGTGGGCACTTAGTGCTATGAACTTTCCTCTTAGCACTGCTTTCATTGTGTCCCATAGGTTTGAGTGTGTTGTGTCTTTTTTTTCATTAAATTCAAGGAAGACTTTAATTTCTTTCTTTATTTCTTCCTTGACCCAGGTGTGGTTCAGTAGTTGACTGTTCAGTTTCCATGAGTTTGTAAGCTTTCTGGGGGTAGCATTGTTGTTGAATTCTAATTTTAATCCATGGTGATCCGATAACATGCAGGTGGTTACTAATATGTTTTTGTAACTGTGGAAGTTTGCTTTGTTACCGAGTATGTGGTCAATTTTTGAAAAGGTTCCATGAGCCACAGAGAAGAAGGTATATTCTTTCTTATTTGGGTGGAATGTTCTATAGATGTCTGTTAAGTCCATTTGGTTCTTTACCTCCATTAATTCTCTTAATTCTCTGTTAGGTTTCTGTCTGATTGATGAGAGAGGAGTGTTGAAGTTTCCCACTATCAGTGTGTGTGGTTTGATTGCTGCCTTGAGTTCTAGTAATGTTTCTTTTACATAAGTGGGTGCTTTTATATTAGGGGCATAGATATTTAGGATTGAGACTTCATTCTGATGGATTTTTCCTGTAATGAGTATAAAGTGTCCCTTTCCATCTCTTGTGATTGATTTTAGTTTGAAGTCAACTTTGTTAGAAATTAGTATGGCCACACCCGCTTGGTTCTTAGGTCCATTTGCTTGATAAACCTTTTCCCAACCCTTTCCTCTGAGTATATGTCTGTCTTTGTGGCTGAGCTGTGTTTCTTGTAAACAGCAGAATGTTGGATCCTGTTTTCGTATCCAATCTCTTAGCCTGTGCCTTTTTATAGGTGAATTGAGACCATTGATATTAAGTGATATTAATGACCAGTGGTTGTTAACTCCGGCTGTCATTTTTTTTTTTTGGTAGTAGAGACTGTGTGGTTATTTCTTTGAGATGTGCTGGTGAACAGTCGCTAGATGTCTGAGTTATTTTCGGCAATGCTGGACTCCTTGGTTTGTGATTTTCCTTCTATTACTTTCTGTAAGGCTGGATTTGTGGCTACATATTGTTTAAATTTGTTTTTATCTTGGAATATTTTGTTTTCTCCATTTATAGTGAACAAAAGCTTGGCTGGGTATAGTAATCTGGGCTTGCATCCATGGTCTCTTAGTTTCTGCAAAACATCTATCCAGGACCTTCTGGCTTTCATGGTTTCCATAGAGAAGTCAGGTGTAAGTCTGATAGGTTTACCTGTATATGTTACTTGACCTTTTTCCTTTCCAGCTCTTAATATTCTTTCTTTATTCTGTATGTTTTGTGTTTTGATTATAATATGGCGAGGGGATTTTTTTGATCCAGTCTATTTGGTGTTCTGTAAGCTTCTTGAACCTTAATAGGAATATCTTTCTTTAGGTTTGGGAAGTTTTCTTCTATAATTTTATTAAATATATTTTCTGGATCATTGAGCTGTAATTCTCCTTCTTCTACGCCTATTATTCTTAGGTTTGGTCTTTTTATTGTGTCCCAGATTTCCTGAATGTTTTGTGATGAGAATTTGTTGGATTTGCTGTTTTCTTTGATCAGTGCATTTATTTTCTCTATGGTATCTTCAGAATCTGAGATTCTTTCTTCTATCTCTTATATTCTGTTGGTAATTCTTGTTTCTGTAGTCTCTGTTCATTTACATAGATTTTTCCATATCCAGCTGGCCCTCGGGTTGTGTTTTCTTCCTTGCCTCCATTTCAGTTTTCAAGTCTTGCACTGTTTCCATTATCTGTTTGATCATTTTTTCTTGGTTTCCTAGGATATCGTTTATGGATTTACTCAATTCTTCAAACTTTTTGTTATTCTTCTCATCCATTTCTTTTTTTTCCATATTTTTATTAAAAATTTCTATCTCCTCCCCTCCTCCTCCCCCTTCCCTCCCCTCCCTTCCAGCCCTACCCCCACTCCACCCCTCTCCAAGACAAAGAGCCATCAGGGTTCCCTTCACTATGTAAAGTCCAAGGTCCTCCCAGCTCCTCCTAAGTCCAGGAAGGTGAGCAACCAAACTGACAAGCGTCACAGTGAGCCAGTCCATGCTGTAGAAGTCATGCTCATTGCCGTTGTCCTTGGTTTCTCAGTCCTCCTCCACCGTCAGCCACATTCAGAGAGTCAGGTTTGGTCCCCTGTTCCATCAGTCCCATTCCAACTGGACTTGGTGGTCTCCCGTTAGATCTATCCCACCATCTCAATGAGTAAACGCACTCCTCATGGTCCTGACTCCCTTGCTCATGATCTTACACCTGTCAGAATGGCTAAAATCAAAAACATCAATGATAGCCTTTGCTGGAGAGGATGTGGAGTAGGGGGTACACTCATCCATTGCTGGTGGGAATGCAAACTTGTGCAACCGCTTTGGAAAGCAGTGTGGCGGTTTCTCAGGAAATTCGGGATCCACCTACCCCAGGACCCAGCAATCCCACTCTTGGGAATCTACCCAAGAGATGCCCAATCATATTACAAAAGCATTTGTTCAACTATATTTATAGCAGCATTATTTGTAATAGCCAGAACCTGGAAACAACCTAGATGCCCTTCAGTGGAAAAATGGATGAAGAAAGTGTGGAATATATACATATTAGAGTACTACTCAGCGGTAAAAAACAATGACATCTTGAATTTTGCATGCAAATGGATGCAAATAGAAAACACCATCCTGAGTGAGGTAACCCAGGCCCAAAAAGATGAACATGGGATGTACTCACTCATAATTGGTTTCTAGCCATAAATAAAGGACATCGAGCCTATAATTCATAAAAAAATCCTAGAGAAGCTATATAAGAAGGTGAACCCAAAGAAAAACATATAGTTATCCTCCTGGATACTGGAAGTAGACAAGATCTTCTCATCCATTTCTTTAAGTGAGTTTTTCACCTCCTGTTTAAGGGACTCTATTACTTTCATAAAGTCAGTTTTTTCTACTTCTTCTTGATTAGTGTGTTCAAGTCCTCATGTTGTAAGTTTGCTGGGTTCTGGTGCTTTCATGTTGTTTTTCAAATTGTTGGAGGAATTCTTGCATTGGCGGCTGCCCATTTCTTCCTCTGAATAATCCCCTATGGGTCTTCTTTTAGAAGTTCAATTCACCCCAATGAATTCAATTCACTCACCCCAATGAATGATGGATCTTCTGGTAGACAGTCAGGTCTCCTTGCTGGCCAAACTGCTCGCTGACAAAGGGCCTACCTTGCTGTAGGCAGGCTTTTGAAACAGAGGACCTCGCACCCGCCTGGGTGCACTCAATTCTGGGTCCCGGCGCCTAAATAGGCTGAGCTGTGGGATTTTGTGGCCCCAAAGACGGGAGGATGAAGGGGGGGGGGGGTTCTGGGTGCAAGCTGGGAAGGGACAGGAAGAGAGAGGCAGTATCCTGGGAGAATAACCCCTGCAGGAAGAGCAGGAAGTGTATGTGTGTGTGGGGGTGTTGGGGAATGTCCGTGGTCCCTCTCTGGGCGGCTGCTTCGGTTCAGGCACTCACTCAACCATTCATTCAACCCAATGAATGTTGGATCTTCTGGTAGACAGTCAGGTCTCCTTGCTGGTCAAACTGCTTGCTGACAAAGGGCCTACCTTGCTGTAGGCAGGCTATTGAAACAGAGGACCTCGCACCTGCCTGGGTGCACTCAATTCCCGGTCCCGGCCTACATCTGACTTTTAAGTGGTGTTCTAATACACCAAAGTGTACATGTTTTTCTTGGGGCTTATATAACAATTATGAATATCTGGTTGCAAAAATACTTAGAGCTCACAGATATAAACTGTAGAATGGGGTGAACTACAGTTGCCTAGAATAAGTAGGCAGACAGAAAGAGATACATTTTGCATACCAGAAGCAATTAAGTGTGATTAGGCAGTCCTAGTACATGGTAAAGCAACATTAAGAAAACTCATTCATTGACTATAATAACTGAACACATTTGAATGTAGAAATACAATTACTTTGATTAGAGTTTGATTAATTACTGTAGAGCATGCAACATGCCATGTGTGTCACAAACCATGTCTGTTTTACATTGGGACATGGAGATGGATGTGTGGGAATAGGTGTTGACAGAGTGACGGGACTGGGCTGGGATCCTGTAACTTACCAAGGACATCTGAGGGAAAAAATGGACTGAGATTATCCCATGTCAAAGAATATAAAAATTAAAGAATATGAAAAATAAAGTTCTTTTTTCTAATGTAACCAAATGAGACAAAATAGTCCAATTGATCTATGTTCTCATACAGGATCAACCATTGGGAGTTTAAATTTCTTGGCCTAGATGTAGTAGGGAGGGCCTTGGACTTGCCACAGTACAGGGTGCCTTGTCCTCTCTTAGGATTGGAGGGCAGAGTGTTGCAAGGGTGTGTGGAGGGAGTGGGAAGAGGAGAGTGGGAATTTGGGTTGGTATTTTTTTAAAGTAATAAAATAATAATAAAGAGAAAGTATTTATTTTTTTTCTTAAAGTCATTGTAGGCTTATCATGACTAGAAACAACGAAACTTTCTTCTCAGAGTTCCTACTACTGGGCCTGTCCATCCCCCCAGCGCACCAGCACCTGTTCTATTCTCTGTTCCTGGCCATGTACCTCACCACTGTCCTGGGGAACCTGCTAATCATTGTCCTTGTTCTACTGGACTCCCATCTTCACACACCCATGTACTTGTTTCTCAGCAACTTGTCCCTTACTGACCTCTGCTTTTCCTCTGTCACAACTCCCAAATTGTTGCAGAACATGCAGAGTCAAATACCATCCATCACCTTTGGAGGCTGCCTGACACAGCTGTACTTCTATATGTTTTTTGGAGACATGGAGATCTTCCTCCTTGTGGTCATGGCCTATGACCGCTATGTGGCCATCTGCTTCCCCCTTCATTACACCAGCATCATGAGCCCCAAGATCTGTGTTTGTCTATTGCTGCCTCTGTGGATGGTGACTACATTTCATTCCATGATGCACACCCTGCTCACAGCGAGATTGCTTTTTTGTGAGAACAATGTGATTCTCCACTTTTTCTGTGAGCTATCTGCTCTTCTGAAGCTGGCCTGCTCAGACACCTATATTAACGAGTTGATGATATTTATCACAGGAGGTCTCACCATTATTGTACCATTCCTAATCATTGTGATATCCTATGCAAAGATTGTCTCCTCCATATTCAAGATTTCATCTACTCATGGTATCTACAAGGTCTTCTCCACCTGTGGTTCCCATCTGTCTGTGGTGTCTCTGTTCTATGGGACACTTTTTGGTCTCTATTTGTGTCCATCAACTAATTACTCTCCTGTGAAAGAAACCACCATGGCAATGATGTACACTGTGGTGACTCCCATGCTAAATCCTTTTATCTACAGCCTGAGGAACAGAGATATGAAGATTGCCCTAAAAAGAGTTATCTGCAATAAGAAAATCTTGTAATGGTAGCACTTGAGGTTTTTTTTTTTTACCTAATTTTATGTAATAAATGTATTGACATTAATAGTTCATATCAGATGTTGACCCTCATCACAGGACCTACATGAAAATTAAAAAGGTATAGTCAAAGTTGGAAAGATTGTCTTTCAGAGCTGGCTACATTTGCCTCCCTACTTTGCATAAATATTACTAGAAATGTGTAGTGGAGGAGGTTCTGTCTAATATGTTCTCTGTTCATTTACCTTGGGTTCTGCATTCACTGATACATCAGTCAAAATAGTGAAAGTAATAGATTTAAGACACTCAATGACAATGAAATCTCTCTACCACCCATGTTCCTCTTAACATTTCCTATAGGTTCTACCACACTGATTTTGAAATACTTTTTCTCTTAACTTCATCTTTTATTTTCATACCTGTGTTTCCTGTCTGTTCTTGATTCTGAAGCAATTTGGGATAACCATTTTGTACAACCATGTCAGTTATGTAATTTTTCCCTTAATTTAAAATAAACTAATAACCATGAACCTTTAAATTTACTTCTCAAAGATGAAAGAAAGAAGAAAGAAATCTAGAAGCTGGTAGAGTCTCTTCTATGTTTCATATTTTACTTTGTCAATCTCCTGTTTATACTGGATGGATATTTTACCCATGTGACAGTCTCAAGGAGATACAGAAAGTTCTGTTCACAGACTGAAGTATATGAGTCTCAGTGACTTCCCATCTCACATGGAGGAGCAATGGTTGAGCATGTGTTAAATCACAGACCAATTCAACTCTTTTGTCTCATTTATTTATTTTAGAAAGAACTTTATTTTTTATACACTATGGCATGGAATAACCTTGGTTCATTTATTTCCTCATTTGTCCTTGTTAGGTGATAACATACAAACCCAGTTCTTCACACTCTGCTGACCTCCCTGACATCCAACTCCAGGTGAAACATATCCTGCTGTTAGGGCTTCTCACTGCCTGGTGAACATCTCCACTTGACCCTCTGTATAAACTTCAATAAGAACATGCACACTTTGAAGTCTTTTGTTCCCACATAGGCTTCTCTTTGTTCTTTTTTTGAATCTCAAAGACTTTTTAATAAATATTTACAGCTATAAATGATGGTTTTTCTTTTCTAGCTATGCCTATAGTTATTTGAGTATTATTTGAGTTATTTGTGTTCTATTTCTTCTTTTTTATTGTTTTTCTTTTTTCCATTCAAAAATTTACACTTCCTCCCCTCCTCCCATTCCCCATCCTGCTCTCCCACTCCTCTTTCTTCTTCCCCCTCCCTCTTTAAGAGAGGACAGGGAACCCTGCCCTGTGGGAAGTCCAAGACCCTCCCCTCTACATCCAGACCTAGGAAGCTTTGCTTCCAAATAGACTAGGGTTCCAAAAAGCCAGTACATGCAGTAGAAACAAGTCCCAGTGCCTTTATCAATGGCTTCTCAGTCAGACCCCCATTGTCAGCCACATTCAGAGAGTCCAGTTTGATCACATGCTTGTTCAGTCCTGTTCCAGCTGGATTTGGTGAGCTCCCATTAGAAAAGGCACACTATCTCAGTGGGTGGACCAACCCCTCACAGTCCTTCTCCCTCCTTCTGCTCTTCAACTGGACCTTGGGAGCTCAGTCCATTGCTCTGATGAGGGTCTCTGTCTCTATCTCCATCTGTCACTGGATAAAGATTCTATGGTGATATTTGAGATAAATATCAGTGTGATAATGGGGCAAGGCCAACTCAGGTACCCTCTGTTCTGCTGCCCTAGCTGTGGACATCCCCGTGGACACCTGGGATCCCCTCTAGAGCCAAGTCTCTTGCCAACCCTAAAATGGCTCCCTTAATGTAGATATCTTCTTCCGTGCTCCTATATCTGCCCTTCCTCCATCTCCACCCTCTCACTCCCCCAACCTCTCTCCAATCTTTCCTTTCTCCCTTCTCTCTCCTCCTCTAGCTTGTTCCTTGCCTTATGATGTCATCTCCTACCCAGTGATCTCCATAACCACTTCTTTGTATTAACATTTATTTACAAAAGTACATAATTGCTCATAAAATTTTGAATTGTGCCTTTTTCTTGAATATTGATTAAAGATATTTATTAGTGTTTTTCCATATAATCAAGGTATCACCCAGCTGTTGTAGCTAAACTCTGAAATCCCATTGTTATTGCATCACAAAGTTAACCAGGAAAAGACAGACAATATATAAATTAACTCCATTTCCTCCACATGTGATAAACAGAGTTTAAAATACGGAAGTAGATTCTATATTCAATAGCAATTACATTAGGTGTAAAAGTTGTAGGAAGGAAACAAATGCTCTGCTGAGTGATGTAAAAGAATAAAAGACACAGCCTAGAATGCATATCTAGTTAAACGTATTTAATTTTTTAATGTTACATAAAATTATATAATTGTTTTACCATAATACTATGTGTTGAATACCATATCTAATGCAGAAGATGGCTTGTGTCAGAGTGCAAGTGGTCTAAAGAGAAGAGAAGCATTGCATAACAAGAGAGGTTAACTGAATAACAGAACACACACACACACACACACACACACACACACACACACACAAAATAGAAATCAATGCTTGTGTGGTGTGGGAAGTCCTTCTGTCTATGTGTTGTTTTTATTGGTTAAAGAACAAAGAAACTGACCTGGTCTGATAGGGCAGAGTAGAACTAGGTGGGGAAAACTAAACTGAAAGAAGACAGAGTCAAGAGAGAAGCCAGGGAGCCGCTGCTGGAGATATATGTGCTGAAACTTTGGTGGTAGGCCATGACCTACCACCAAATCTGTGCATGGTGATGCACAGATTAATGGAGAGGGATTAAATTAAGATGTAAGAGTTATCCAGTAAGAAACTAGAGCTAATGGCATAAGCAAGGATTTAAATAATATAGTTTCTGTGTGATTATTTTAGGAGTTTGGGCAGCTGGAAAACGAAGAAGTTGCCTTCTACACTTGTGTGATGGATTATGCCAGTGATCCCAGTACTTCTGAGGCTCAGAAAAAAAGCATTAATGTAAATTGTGAGGTCAGGTTAGCTGCATGGTAAGACCCTGTGAGGTCAGCTTGGGCTACACAGTGTGACCCTGTGAGGTCAGCCCATGCACAGTGCAATCCTGTGAGGTCAGCACATGCTACACAGTGAGACCCTGTGAGATCAGCCTTGCTGCACAGTGGGACCTGTGGGGTCAGCCTTGCTGAACAGTATGACCCTGGAGGTCAGCCTGGCTGCAAAATGAGACCACAGAGAGGAAATGGAACTCCCACATATCAGTGATGGGCCTTTGAATTATTGTAGCTGCTCTAGTAAAAAGATATTGGACAACACCTCAAGAGTTGAACATAGAGTTACAATATGAAAGGGAAATTGTACACCTGAGCACATAGCTATAACAGTTGTGGGATTCCATCAAATGGTATGACTATACTACTCATGCAAGTACATTTTATTTATTTATTTTTATTCTTTTGTACATTACATTCCAACCACAATTTCCCTCCCTCATCTCCTCAAACCCTCCCCTACTCCTCTCTCCTCCAGATCCACTCCTCCTCTGTTTCCCTAAAATGAGCAGGTCCCCCAGGAATATGAACATGGCATAAGTTACAGTAAGACTAGTCCCAAATCCTCATCAAGGTTAGATGAGACAACCCAATAAGAGGAAAAGGGTTCCAAGTACAGGCAAGAATCAGAGACACCCACTCTCCCACTGTTAGGAGTCCCATAAGAACACCAAGCTGCACACCATAATGTATAAACAGAAGATCTAGTTCAGAGCAGTCTGGGATCTGTGATTGCTGCTTCAGTTTTTATGAGTCCCTATGAGCCCTGCTTAGTTGATTCAGTGGATCATGTTCTTGAAGTGTCCTCAAGACCACTGGCTATTTAAATCCTTTCTCTCAATCTTCTTCTGGGATCCACTGGATCTGTCTAGTGTTTGGCTGTGTCACTGCATTTGCTTCCATCATTAGCTGGATGATCCGTCTTTGATGACAATTGGGGTAGGCACCAATCTATGACTATAACAGAATATCATTAGATGTCATTTCATTGACCTTTCTGGGAGGTTTGACGATCCTTGCTTGGTTATAGAAGATGGCCAGTTTGAGCTCTCTATCTCCCATTACTAGGAGACTTCACTAGGATCACTCTTGTGATTCTAGGAATTTCCACTGCACCAGGTTTCTACATAATCCCCCAGAAGCCCCCAATTCCAGTCATCTTTCCCAGTGTGTGTCTCCTTCTGGCCCTTCCACATTCTGTCTTATCCCTCCTGTTTCCATCCCTATAGGCCCCAAGTACACTTGAAAATATCCTATTTTCCCTTCCCAATGAGATCTATGGATACTTCCATGAGACCTCCTTGTTACTCAGCCTCTCTGGGTCTTTAGATTTCACATGATTATACTTTACTTAACTAATATCCAATTATAAGTGAGTACATACCATGTTTGTCTTTCTGGATCTGTAGTGCCTTATTAAGCATGACTTTTTCTAGTTCCTTCTATTTGCCTGCAAACTTCATGATATCATGTTTTTTAACAGCTGAGTAATACTCCATTGATAGATATACCACATTCCGTTCTTTGGTTAAGGGATATCTAGGTTATTTACAGTTTCTCACTATTGTTAATAAATCTGCTACTAACATAGCTGAGCAACTGTCCTTATGGTAGGATGGAACATCCTTTGTGTATATGCCCAAGAGGCTCAAGAGTGTTATAGCTAGGTCTTGAGGAAGAATGATTCCCAAGCTTATGAGGAACCACCATACTGATGTCCATAGAAGCTTTAAAAGTTTTCACTGATGGTCAAGATGGGGAAGGACAGAGATGGAGAGCAAGAAAAAAGATATCTTGATTGAGGGCACCATTATGGGGCTAGCAAGAAACTGGCTCTAGAGAAATTCTCAGGAATCCACAAGGATGACCTCAGATAAGACCCTAAACAATTGTGGAGAGGGTGCATGAACTGGCTTGCTCTTGTAATCTCATTGATGACTACCTTATTTATCATTATAGAACCTTCATCCAGGAACTGGTGGAGAGACATGCAGAGATCTACAACAGAGCACCAGGCTAAGCTCACAAAATCCAGTCAAAGAGAAAGAGGAGCAATAACATGAGCAAAGGGGTCAAGACCATGGTGGAAATACCCACTGACAAAGCTTACTGGAGCTAATGGGAAGTCACTGACTCTGGCTTGACAGCAGAGGAATGCACATAGGACCAAACAAGCCCCTCTGAATGTGGATGACAATTGTATAACTGGAGCAGACTGTGGGACAACTGGCAGTGGAACCAGGATTTATCCCTACTTCTTGAACTGGCTTTTTGGAGCTCATTCTCTTTGCTCAACCTAGATAAAATGTGAAGGGCCTTGGTCCTGCCTCAAAGTAATGTGCTAGCCTTTGTTTACTCCATATGGGAAGCCTTACCATTTCTGAGGAGGGATGTGGTATTGGGTGGTAGACAAGGTGAAGGGAGTGGGAGGAGGGAAGGGAGTGGGGACTGGGATTCGTATGTAAAATGAGAAAAGATTGCTTTTTAAAAAATAAATACATAAATTTTAAAAAAAAGCTTTCACTGCTGCTAGCAGTGGAGGAGTGTTTCCCTTGCTGCATATCCTCACTAGCATGAGTTGTCAATTGTGTTTTACGACATAGTCATTCTGAAAAGTGTAAGGTGGAATCTTGAAGTAGTTTTAATCTGCATTTCCCCAATGGCTAAGGATGCTAAACATTTCCCTAAGAGTTTCTCATCCATTTCTGAATCCTCTGTTGAGAATTTATTGTTTAGATCTGTACCCCTTTCAATATTGGATTATGTGAATATCTAAATTCTTGAGTTCTTTATATTTTGGATAATAGCCCACATTGGGTGCAGAGTTGGCAAAAATCTTTTTTCCTTCTGTATGTTACTGTTTTATCCTTTTGATGGTATCTTAGGCTGTGCAAAAACTTTTCAGTTATATGAGGTCCCATTATTGACTGTGGTTCTTAGTGCCTGTGCTATTGGTGCTCTGTCCAGAAAGCTGTCTCTTGTGGTAATGTTAGTTAACATGAAAGGTTGTTTCTCACTTTCTCTTCTATTAGGCTCAGTGTATCTTGTTTCAAGTTGAGGTTTTTAACCACTTGGACTTGAGTTTTGTGCAGGGTGATAGATATGAATCTCTTTGCATTCATCTATATCCTGACATATAGAAAGACCAGCACCATTTGTTAAAGATGCTTTCTGTTTTCCATTGTATATTTCTGGGTTCTGCATCAAAAATCAGGTGTCCATTTGTGTGTGGATTTATGTTTGGGTTCTCAATTGGATTGTATTGCCCAACCTGTCTGATTTTATGTAAGTACCATGCACTTTTTATTACTGTAGTTCAGTAGTACAGCTTGAAATCAAGGATGCTAATACCTCTAGATAACCTTTTACTGTGCAAGATTTTTTTTAGCTATCCTAGGTTTTTGGTTTTCCATATATGAACTTGAGTATTGTCATTTTGAGACCTGTAAAGAATTGTACTGGCATGTTGATGGGGGATTGCATTGCATCTGTAAGTCACTTTTGGTAGCATTGCCATTTTTTACTTCATTAATCCTACCAATCCATGAGCAAGGGAGATATACCCTTCTCCTATCATCCTCTTAAATTTCTTTATTTTAATTAGTTTTTAATAAAAACTATGTTTGCTCATTTTACATACCAATCCCTGTTCTCACTCCCTTCCCTCCTTCCACTAGTCCACAATACCACCCATTTGCTCTTCAGAGAGGTTAAGGCTTTCCATGGGAGTCAACAAAATTCAACACATTGCTTCTAGACAGGACCAAGGACTTCCTCACTATATCTAGGCTGAGTGAGGTATCTCTCCAAAGGTAATGGGTTCCAAAAAGCCAGTTCAACTAGTAGGTATAAATCTTGATCTCATTACTAGTATCCCCACAGTCTCCTTCAGTCATATCATTGTTTCCCACATTCAGAGGGCCTAGTTTGGTACTATACTGGTTCCCTGCTATCATGCTAGAGTCAGTAAGTTTCCATTAGCTCAGGTAAGCTGTTTTAGTAGGTATCCCCATCATGATCTTAACTCCTTTGGTTATATTATCACCCCTTCTTCTCTTTGACTGGACTTCAGGAGCTTAGTCCAGTGCTCTGTTGTGGATGTCTACATCTGCTTTCATTAGCTGCTGGAGGAATGTTCTGTGGTAACCTTTAAGACAGTCATCAGTCTGTCTACAGGGAAAGACCATTTCAGGCTCCTTCTCCATTGTTGTTTAGGGTTTTAGCTGGTGTCATCTTTTGGAAATTTCTTTAGTGCCAGGTTTCTTGCTAGCCCCTTAATAGCTCCCTCAATCAAGATATCTCTTTCCTTGCTCTCTCTTTCTGTCCTTCCTCCATACAACTATCCTATTCCCTTAAGTTCTCCTTCCCCATCCCCTTCTTTCTTCCTCCTCACCTTCCCCTCTCCCTTCTTTCCCTACACCCATGCTCCAAATTTTCTCAGGAGATCTTGCCTATTTCACGTTCACATGAGGATCCATATATGTTTCTCTTAGGGTTTTCCTTGTTACCTAGCTTCTCTGGGGTTGTGGACTATAGGCTTATTATCATTTGCTTTACATCTACTATCACCTTAGTGAATAAATATTGTGCTCATCTTTCTTTTTCTGGGTTGTCTCCCGCAGGATGGTTTTTTTCTAGTTCCATCCATTTGCATGCAAATTTCAAGATGTCATTTTTTATAGCTGAGTAATACTCCATTGTGCAAATATACCATATTTTCTTTACCCATTTATAAGTTGAGGAGCACCTAGGTTGTTTCCAGTTTCTGTATAATTATGAATAATTCTGCTATGAACATAATTGAGCAAATATGTGTTTTTTGTGTGTGGGTTCTTTCATATTGTTCCATTTGCCATTTTTATCTTGTTGGTTTTTGTTTCTTTGTTTTTGTTTTTAATTTTTTATGTTTACTTTTGGGAGGTTTGAGATGGAAAAGTACAGAGAAAGAGAAAGAGAATATGAAAACATGAAGTTGGTTGAGACAGGAAGGGAGAAGATTCTGGGAAAGACAGGGGAGAAGAAAAAGTGGTTAAAATATTTTGTAGGAAAATTTTAAAGCAAATTATTTATTGAAAATTTGACACAAGCTACAATAATCAGTTCATCAAAAATGTTAAAATAGATAGCTTAGAAAATGAATGATACAATAAGCAGCTACAGTATTTATTTTTTAAAATCACAACAATGAACAGTATTTACAAAGTACAGTCACAATTCCAGTAGTTTCACAATACCAAGGGCTAGTGTGAATGTTCAAGATGTAAACACATACTACTAGAATTCATTCATGATTGCTGCCTAGTGTTTAGATATACAAGCATCAAGAAGAAAGTCTTATTCTATTGGGACTTAATAAATTGTGCAGGAGTTTTTTCATAGAATTTTTCATCTCTGAGTTTCTCAAAGTATATATTAAAGGATTCAACATGGGAGTGACAACTGTACAAAAGACAGTGATGGCCTTGTCAACAGGAAAGCTGGAAACAGGTCTAACATACATGAAAATGCAGGGAACAAAATAGAGGAAAACCACAGTGATATGGGAGCTGCAGGTGAACAGGGCTTTACGCCTCCCTTCCTGACTGTGAGTCTTGAGAGATCTTAGGATGATTCCATAGGAGAGTAGGAGGAGGATGAAAATCACTATACACATAGCCCCATTATTGCCAATGACAGAGAGGCCAATGAAGTAGGTGTCAGTACATGCAAGTAGCAATAGTGGGTATATATCACAGCCAAAGTGGTCAATGATATTGGGACCACAGAAAGGAAGTTTATACACAGTGAGTACTTGAATCAGAGCATGTACAAACCCTCCTGCCCAGGCCATCACTAAGAAAAGGATACATACCCGTCGATTCATGTCATTCAAATAATGCAGGGGCTTACAGATAGCCACATAGCGATCATAAGCCATTGCCACTAGAATGACAATATCAACACCACCAAATAAATGCTCTATAAAGAGCTGGCTTATGCATGCTGTGAAGGAGATGGTCTTCTTATCACGGAGCAAGTCTACAATCAACTTGGGTGTGATGGCAGTGGAATAAACAGCATCCATGAATGACAGAGAGGCAAGGAAGAAGTACATTGGGGAGTACAAGTAGGGACTGACAATCACTGTCACCATAATGAGCAGGTTTCCCACCATCGTCACAATGTAGATGAGTAAAAACATAACAAATAATGCTTTTTGCCCTGCAGGATCCTGAGTGAAGCCCAGCAGGACGAATTCGGTGACACTGTTGTTCTGGCCCATTTATCCTCTTATTGGGTTTGTTCCAGAGAAGGAGCTCATGAGAACAGGGTCTACCAGAAACTGTGAACAAGACTATGAATGCATTGTTATAATCCAGTAGTGAACTGGTAGTAGGATTTATCAAATATCTATTGAGCTTCCCCTTGAAACAAGTTCCATCACTTCCTCTCAATAAATCTCTAAGTCCTAGGTTTGTCTCAATATTAGTGAATCTCTGTTCTCAAATGCATACAGAGGTATCTCTGTCCCCATACTTTTAAATGTAGTTAGTTAAAGCACATTACATCTTGGCATTGATAGCAGCAAACAGTAAAGCTCTCTCCTTTAAGAAACTTGAGAAATGATTGTGTCATTAAACTAAAACATATCTACTAGTAATAAAGAGCAAGGTTGAGCTGGTGATATCTGTGGAGGATATTTTAAAATATGAATTTGTGTAATGCCCACAGTAACATTGGTCTTCAAAGATTCATGCCAGGAGGCATAGAATCTACACCTCACAAGACAATTTTGGTCATCATACACAACTCATTCAATCTAGAAATTAAGTAGATTTTGAACTACACCAAACACCTCAAATATTATTGAGCATATCATTACGAGTAGCAATTAATTCATTGGACTCTGACATATTTTAGTAGTTACAGTTCGTGTGATGATTTTTTTAATAACCAGTAACACAATTACATCAATCATCAGGTTTTTCACAAGTATTTTTACTTTACCTCAATTAACCATTGCTCTTACCAGGTCCTGCAACAGCAGACCGTTTACTTTTTCCAGAACTCTCAGGAAAACTAGGCAGAAATATAGAGGGAAATAGAAACAGAAAAGAGAGAGTGAATACTAAATGGAGCATAGTGTTTATCTTAATACATCCTAGGTACTGAGGGTCCTCACATAGAAAATCAATGCCTGGATCTTCAAAAGCAGAACACTCAAAGAAAATGTGAAGACAGAATGTAAAGGTGTTGGTTGGGTTCATTTTCTAAACATAATTACCAGCATGTCTCTGTTTGCATCCTGAGAAACAAGGAGCTTGGACAACATGTCAGATCTCCCAGTCTCTATGCACTGTTGCTTCTGACCTCTTCTTTTTCTCTGCTGCTGGCATTCTCCCCCCTTTTACATTTGCACAATATCTCCAAGTTTACCACTGCTTCCTGAATGATATTAAGTGGAGAATGAAATTTAATAACTTCCACGACAGAATAATATCTTTCCTTTTATTATACATTGTCCATCAAGAAAGAATCTGAGAAAGACTTGGACAGAAACAGAGCAGTGAGGAAAGCCGTGGACCCTGAAGCCACACCTGGTTACAGCATGAGGTTCACTCAGCTTGTATCATCCTGATCTTGACCATCTTAGTAAACCTCCCTCTGCCTCTGTTTCAACATTTGTACCACAGGGACTTCCATAATATCCATCTCCTAGAGTGTCTGTTCGTGTTCTTATGAAATGCCTAAACACTGCCCAGCATATCAGAAGTCTCAGTGGTGGCTGTGATCACTATTCTTGGATGATTCACTGTTAGCATCAGCTGAGAGTAAGTCATGAGGATTTCTGTCTGCTCTACAGGAATGTAGACATAGTCTGGGTTAGAAAAAAAACAGCATATGTGTGTCTCATGAACCATTTTCTGGACTTGGATTAAAATCATACATTTTAGGAATAATTTGTTTTGTTATATGTACTAATATTATCAATATTTACCTGTGAAGAAATATAATTGAACTAATAGCAATCAAGAAAATTTCATGTCCAAGGACTTGGTACCAGAGGACATGTGTAAAGCCAGAGCAGATGTAAGAGCAGTTGTGATACAACTTCTACATGTCTCCTTCACATTTATGTTGCCACCTGAATCTGAACATCTGTCCTTGTCCATCTTGAACTTCCCAACTGCCATAGGCATGCCTGTCAGAGAACACAGGGTTATCACATAACTTATGTACAATTCTGTCTTCTACATTGTACTTCTACACATTCAGTTGTTTCAGTATTGATTAGCATTGGTTTTCACCAAACCAAACCTTCTAGTCATATATAATTTTTATGTAATAGAGAAAAACAGAGTACATAGGCTACATAATGCTAGACTTACGCATAATGTACATTATCAGCGAGTCGATTCTATAAACCCTGGAGAATTGTATGACTGCTTTCATTTTGTTTTTCTGTTTTATTTGGCGCCAGGGGGAGGTCGTTCAAGACAGGGTTTCTCTGTAGCTTTAGAGCCTGCCCTGGAACAATCTCTTGTAGTCCAGGCCAGCCTTGAACTCACAGAGATCCGTCTGCTTCTGACTCCTGAGTGCTGGGTTTAAAGGTGTGCATTGCCACCACCTGGCTGTTTAGACACGTCTTGAAAAATAATAGTATTATACATTATTAAGAATATGTCTTTTTTGAAATACAGCCTTATATTTTAAAAATGCTTTGCATAGAACTGAAATTTTATCACCAACAAAGAGGAGTGAAATATATCACTTGACAAAACACAGATACAAGTGAAAAAAATATTAGACTGTTTAAATCAGAATCAGAAGGTAAATATTCAGGGAAACTATTCAGTTTTTAAATACTATGTACAGTAGTACAGAATACCTAATAAATTCAAAACTAACAAAAGTCAGTGTTAAAATGTGAGCCATTCCTATGTACATATATATATATATTTATATAGCAACATATTCCTTGACAATTTTAAGATGCACACATGAAATACAACATCAGCAAACTGAAATATAACAGATTTTGATCTTGTAGAGCTTAAGCACTTGTGAGGATACAGAATTTTTAATTTCTTGTTTTATATATCTTAACTGATTATGCATCCTTTTAAAAAACAGCACACAAAACACAGCATCCATAAATAAAAATAATAAAGCACTGTCATTAATAGTATGTACATATTTCACTTGTTATTTGACCAGATGAAGAATAGTGGTACAATATCCCTACAAAAAAGTAGTCTGATACACAGATAGCAAATATGCTTGCATTTTATGATCAATGTTTGATTAGCATTATAATTTTCCAGTTTAGATACTTCCTGTGAGATCATAGGACTTAAAATATCAGCTGCATTTCAGTGTATCACAGGAATCTTTTGCTTGCATTCCTTGTTTGCGCTCTCTTATGCTCACAATATGGTTTAACCTGATGCTATCCAAGTTTAATTGCATAATCAATCTTTAAGCTTATATTTACTTCTTTAACGATGATAATCAGGAATAAATAGGATGTGAACACAAACCTATATAATGATTCTGGCTTTTATTAATAGTGTATAATCAAATAATCTCAAACATACTTCAAAAGAGAGTAACACAGTGGAGCGTTCCGTGGATTCTGGGCCATGTGCTTGTGTTACAGTGTCAGGATCATCTACTTATGATCCATATTATCTCACTACAGGGATCTGCCATGTCTCTATCCTAGGGTGCTTTGTTTACTTCTGAGCTTTCTTCAAGCTCTTCTCACTACTTGTGACCTCTAAATGAATTTCAGCTGTTGGTAGAGCTGTCATTTGTGTCACTTTTAGTGTATAGGTAAAAAGTATTTTAGGAATTTTTTATTCTATTACATTTTAGTGCTCACAATCATTGCCTGTAAAGAATTATGTTTCAACTGGAAACAAGCAAGGGGAAGTTCATCTACATGGTATAATAGTGGTTAAGGATACATGCAGTATCTTCACTTCCTTCAGATGTCAGCTTTGATGAACCTTCTATGTAATTCAAGCACATTTCTGCTGTTACCTGATATAGAAGATCTACAGCTGCCAGTCATGAAGCTTCAGACTGATGAAGGCACACGCAATCGAGCACAAGTGTAGGAAAGCATCCTGTTCTGCCACTTTCACACCTTATTTTCTATGTGTTTTAGCACCTTTAAAACTTCAACCAGCATTGGGCTCCACCAGAACAAATTTTCTAGAAACCAATGTAGTTATTACAAAAACAAAGTGAGAACAGAATCCTTCAGCCATATCATACTTAAACCGTGTAAACTAGACTACAGATTACTAAATATCTGATTCCATAAAAATTGGAGACTATGAATGTTTTTAATTCAAATTCCTCTTAATTACTTTCAGAAAAAATTAATCCAGGCATTAATTGCTTTTATGAAAGATAGTTTTATTATTCTTTTCAACCATAAAGAAGAATGACTCTATGCCACTTAAGGCATAGAGAGGCAGCGGGGTGAAAGTAACACAAGTAGATGTTTATGAAGGAAATAGGCTCAACGTGCATTATATACTTACGAGAAAATGAACTTATGAAAGTCAGCACAATAAAATTTAACATTTTTAATTTTTTAAGTAAAATACTTTACAAAACCAACATAATAAATCTAAGTGAATGAGGTATTTTCCTATGGATCATTTTTTACATAGATGCTACCATACTGAATAATTTTAGTTACATTCAGAAGCACACATCCAAATGACTGATGTGTTTTAAAAGAGAAAGATTAGAGAATATCTACTTGATTGACATTTGTTTCCCCACATACTAACCACAAGGAATAATATGTTAATCTAAATATCTTAATTTAAATGTATCTAAAAATAATTACACATCTTTGTTAATACATTCCACATAACTGATGGAATAAAATAAAGGAATAAATCCATTTCTGTTTTATAAAACATAAAATGTATTTCACTTCTTATTTTGTAAAACAGAAAAGAAATCAAATCAGTCTATGAAAATACTTTGTATATCCTGTTTTTGTCCATGTGGTTTTGTGTAATTTTGTTTAATATTCCCCAATTTATATATTTCTAATGGGAATGCATGACCTTTAAGACATTAGCAGAGGAATACTTAATTTATGTGTTTTTTTATTGGCATCATAAACATACATCTTAGGCCTAACTTTTGTTCTGGAAAATAAAGGGTTTTTTTAATGTACTGATTACAAATTCTTTATGTGCTTGTGTACCTTTGACAACACATGCTAACTTAGAGTTGTTAAGTAAACAAAGAAAGATTATCAAGTGACAGAACCCAGCACATTTCCTTAATACTTCCCTTTATCTCAGTCTTTTTTAGAGGTGTAAGTGTATCCAAGTGAATAACTAAAATAAAAAACCTTTAAATATGAAATCAATACTTACTGTAAAAGACAATTGGATAGTTTCATCTTCTGAGAAAATATCTACAGAAAAAAATCTGCATTTATACAAGTATGCAAAAGTTAATAGAATAAATGAAAATTAATTTGTCCAACTTCATTATTTTCTGACACAAAAAATCTCTAAATTAATTATGTGTCTTTTTCTATTTTCAGTCCACTGAAGAGAAACACTCAAAAACGTTCTTGCTTTAAGAAGATATGATAGAATTGACATACCTCACAAGTATATTAGTACCTAATAATGCAAAGTTAATAATTTAAATTTTTGAAACACTGATGAAGAATTTTGATGAGCAAAAGAAATCTTCTATCTTCAAAGAGCTTGAAGTAGAATCTCACTAAGGCTCCTTCTTTCTTGCTTAGAAACATATCCTTATATATTGAAGGTTCAGGAAAATCAAAACTTTCCACAAGTTTTCATTATCAAAGATAATCACTACAAGAAAAACTTAATATCTCAAGGACTACATATCAAATGAAAACATGATCCAGGTTGGCAGTCTTTGAGTTTTTACAAGCTGCTAGATCATTTAAGTAGAAAATATTTCTTTAATTTATATTAGCTGTGTGGGCATCTCTGTTTTAGTAGATAAGCTAATTAAAATATTTGGAACAAATTCAAAAGAAGTAATGTCTCGTGGACAGGCTTATTCCCTTTCATAGTCCCCAGAGGTAAGGGCCTCAGATCTTGCCAAAAATGAGTAGCTAACTTTCAAAAAGCTTTGGAAAACCTACGATGTGAGAAGAAAATTTCCAAAGTGCAATGTATAAGAACTATAAGTTACACATATGATGCATGTACATAATAAAGCAACAATTAAACCAGCATGAAATGTTATCAGCCTTGGTCCCTGTAGATAAGAACACTACTGCAAAGCATGGTCTCAATAAGTTTAGAAAGCCTTGAATTGTCACGTCTGATAACTGAGCCTTTTGCGTCTCTTAGAGCTAAAAATCAGAGATTTTGGAGAAACAAAGTGTTGGATTAAGGGTTGGATCTGTATGAGATGGAACCATAATGATCTGTATTCTTTTCATTTTGAGGAGCACCTAGATTGTTTCCAGATTCTGGCTACTACAAATAATACTGCTATAAACACAGTTGAGCAAATGTCCTTATGATATGAGTGTGCATGCTTTGGTTATATGACCAAGAATGGTATTATTGGGTCTTGTGGTAGATTGATTCCCAATTTTCTGAGAAACAGTCAGTGATTTCCAAAGTGGCTGTACAGGTGTGCACTTCTACCAGCAATGAAGGAGTATTCCCCTTACTCCTCATCCTCTCCAGCATAAGCTATCATTAGTGTTTTTGATCTTACCCATTCTGACTGACTTAAGATAGCATCTCAGAGTTGTTTTCATTGCATTTCCGTGATGGCTTAGGATGTTGAGCACTTCCATAAGTGTCTGTTGGTCATTTGTAATTCTTCAGTTGAGAATTTTGTTTAGATCTGTACACCATTCTTTTTTTCCTCATTTTTATTAAAAATTTCCATCTTCTCCCCTCCTCCTCCCCCTTCCCACCCTCTCCTTTCCACCCTTCCTCCCATTCGCTCCCTCTCCAGGACAAAGAGCCATCAGGGTTTCCTTCACTATGTTAAATCCAAGGTCCTCCCAACTCCCCTTAAGTCCAGGAAGGTAAGCAACCAAATTGACAAGGCTCACAGTGAGCCCGTCCATGCTGTAGAGTCCAAGCCTATTGCCGTTGTCCTTGGTTTCTCAGTCCTCCTCCACAGTCAGTCACATTCAGAGAGTCCGGTTTGATTGCCTGTTCCATCAGTCCCATTCCAACTGGAGTTGGTGATCTCCCGTTAGTTCTGTCCCACAGTCTCCATGGGTGAACGCACCCCTCACGGTCCTGACTTTCTTTCTCATGTTCTCTTTCCTTCTGCTCCTAATCAGGACCTTGGGAGCTCAGTCCGGTGCTCCAATGTGGGGCTCATTTTCTTCATCTATCACCAGGTGGAGGTTCTATGGTGATATGCAAGAAATTCATCAGTATGGCTATAGGAACTGGCCTTTTCAGGCTCCCTCTCCTCACCTGCCCAAGGAACTAGCTGGGGGCGTCTCCCTGGAAATCCAGGAACTGTCTTAGTGACTGTGTCCTTTGCTTTACAAAAGCTGCTTAGCTTCAGGAGGAACCATTTATTAATTGTTGCTCTCAGTGTCTGTGCTACTGGTGTTATATTTAGGAAGTAGTCTCCTGTGTCTATGGGTTGAAGGCTACTTCCCACTTTCTCTTCAATGAAGTTCAGTGTGACTAGATTTATATTGAGTTTTTTGATTAATTTGGACTTGAGTTTTGTGCATGGGGGATAGATATTTGCATTCTTCTACATGATGACAGCCAGTTGTTATGCCAGCACCCTTTGCTGATGATGCTTTCTTTTTTCTACTGTATAATTTTAGCTTCTTTATCAGACATCAGGCATCCGTAAGTGTGTGGTTTAATATCAGGGTCTTCAATTCAATTCCATTGCCCATCCTGTCTGCTTTTGTGCCAATACCAAGTTGTTTTCATTACTGAAGTTCTATAATACAGCCTGATGTCAGGGATGGTGATACCCCTGGAAGTTCCTTTATTGTAAAGGATTATTTAGGCTTTTATGGGTAGTTTGTTTTTCCATATGAAGTTGAGTATTGTTCTTTCGATATCTGTGAAGAATTGTTCTTGGATTTCGATGGGGATTACATTAAATCTCTAGATTGCTTTTGGTAGGATTGCCATTTTTACTGTGCTGATTCTACCTATCCAAGAATATAGAAGATCTCTTCATTTTTTGGATATATTCTCAATTTCTTTCTTCAAAAACATAAAGTTCTTGGTGTACAGATCTTTCACTTCTTTGGTTAGTGTTATCCCAGGATATTTGCATTATTTATGGCTGTTGTAAATGGTGATGTTTCTGATTTCTTTCTCAGCCCCTTTAATGTTTGTATATAGGAGAGGTCTACTAATTTTTTTGAGTTGATCTTAAATACTGACACATTACTGAAGCTGTTTATCAGCTGTACGAGTTTCCTCATAGAATTTCTGGAATTTCTTATATATACCATCATACCATTGCAAACACCAAAGTTTTGCTTTCTTCCTTCCAAATGTATCTTTTTGATCTTCTTTTGTTGTCTCATTGCTCTAGCTAGTACTTCAAGTACTATGTTAAATAGATAAGGAGATTGTGGACAGCCTTGTCTTATTCCCAATTTTAGTGGAATATCTTTACGTTTCTCTCCATTTAATTTAATGTTGTGGTACATTTACAAAATGGAATGTTAGTCGGTTGGAAAAAAACAAGGGCATCTTGAAATTTGCATGCAAATGGATGGAACTAGAAAAAAATCCTAAGTGAGATAACCTAGACCCAGATATACAAACATGGCATGTACTCATAAGTGGATATTAAATGTAAAGCAAAAGATAAACAGCCCATAGTACATAATCCAAGAGGAGCTAGGTAACAAGGAAAAGTTTAAGAGAGACATACATGGATCACCCTGGGAAGGGGAAACAAACAAGATTTCCTAAGAAACTTGGGAGTGTTTGGGGAGGGGGTGGAGAAGAGAGGGTGAAATGGGAGAAGTGGGAGAAGGGGAGGTGTTGTCGGGGTTTCTGTCCTGGCCGTGTTCCTGCAATTGTTAAGTCCCAAAGAGATCATCTAGAGGTCTACATTAACTATAAACTGATTGGCCCATTAGCTCAGGCTTCTTATTAACTCTTACAACTTGTATTAGCCCTTTATTCTAGTATATGTTAGCTGCATGGCTCAGTACTTTTTCAGCGGGGTAGTCACATCTTGCTTCTTCTATATCTGGCTGGGCCGGGACTGCAGAGGAATGGGCTTCCTGCCTCCCAGAATTCTCTTGTTCTCATTGACCTGCCTCTACTTCCTCTCTGGGTGTCCTGCCTGTACTTCCTACCTGGTTACTGGTCAATCAGCATTTATTTAAAATATAATTGACAGAATATAGACATTTGTCCCACACCAGGGAGGAGGAGGAGATGAGGGAACAGTATGCTCAAGAAGGGGGAAGGATAAAGAGGGAGAGAAATGAAAGAGATATCTTGATTGAGGAAGCCATTAAAGGGCTAGCAAGAAACATGGCACTAGGAATCCACAAAGATGACCCAGCTAAGATTCTAAGCAACAGTGGAGAGGATGCTTAAACTGGCCATCCATTGTAATAAGATTGATGACTACTTAATTATCATCATAGAACCTTCATCCAGCAACTGAAGGAAGCAGATACAGTGATTGACCGATAAACACTGGGCCAAGCTTCTGGAGACCAGTCAAAGTGAGGGAAGAGTGATAATATGAGCAAAAGGGTCAAGACCATGATGGTGATACCCACAGGAACAACTAAGTTGAGCTAGTGAGAACTCACTGACTCTAGACTGATAGCAGGGAAATCTACATCAGATCAAACTAGGCCCACTGAACGTGCAGAACAGTTATGAGGTTTGGGTAATCTTTGGGGTCACTAGCAGTGGTCTAGGATTTATCCCTATTGCTTAAACTGGCATCTTGGAGCACATTCTCTTTGGAAAGATATCTTGCTCAACCTAGATGTAATGGGGAGGACCTTGGTCCTGCCTCAAAGTGATGTGCCAGACTTTGTTGACTCCCCATGGGAAGTCTTATCATTTATGAGGAGTGGGTAGGGCAAGTGGGTTGGAGGAAGTTTCAAGGCCTTTTGCTTTTCCCTGTTGTTTCAAAATTTTTGCTTCTTTTCTGAAATAAATTCTAAACATTAATTGAGGCCCATCATCCAGGACTGATGAAACTAACTGAATCCAATCCTATGGCATTGCTTTGATGCTAGAGTTCATGTCTTTATCATCTCCCTATCAAATACAAAATGCAATCCATAAGTTACAACAGCTTGCTTTCCTATAGGTATCCATCTACCTTCTCTGGATCCTTTTGGGTCTTTAGAACTTGATGCTTTGTCAGAGTAGATTACAAGGTAGAAAGCTATAACCCTGGGTAAGTCGTCTCTGACAGCTACTAGCGATGCTGAATCCTGTCCTTGTGTCTTCTTTCCCTGTGCATCAGATCCAATAATTTCCTCAATTATTTCAAATATTTTTACTATTGTCTTTATTTTTTACTGTTGTAAATCCTGAATCTCCTGGCCTATATATTTCTAGTGATTTCATTTAGGCACCTAGTCTCTGGTACTCATTATGCACAATGTGATCACAAGGTCTTAAGTTTCTCTTTAAGGTTAACATCTCATCCTTCAACATTACTTGAATAGCATGTAGATTGCCATCCTGGAGAGATACTCTATCTTCTCACTTATCATAAATATTTAACAAATTTTGATATCAATTTCAACAGTATAAATTCTTTTTTTAGTTTTTTTAGTTTTTTGGGTTTTGTTTATTTTTATTATTAAAAATTTCCACCTCCTCCCCACCTCCCATTTCCTTCCTCCCCCTTAACTCCCCTCCCCCTCCCTTGCCAGTCCAAGGAGCAGTCAGGGTTCCCTGCCCTGCGGGAAGTCCAAGGTCCAACCCACTCCATCTGGTTCTAGGAAGGTGCGCATCTAAACAGACTAGGCTCCCCAAAAGCCAGTACATGCGGTAGGATCAAAACCCAGTGCCATTGTTCTTGGCTTCTCAGTCAGTCTTCATTGTCCAACATATTCGGAGAATCCGGTTTGATCCCATGTTTTTCAGTCCAGGTCAAGCTGGCCTTGGTGAGCTCCCATTAGACCAGCCCTGCAGTCTCAGTGGGTAGGCGCACTCCTTGCGTCCTGTCTTCCTTGCTCATGTTCTCCCTCCTTCAGCTCCTCATTTGGGCCTTGGGAGCTCAGTCCTGCACTCCATTGTGGGTTTCTGTCTCTATCTCCCTCCATCGCCAGATGAAGCTTCTATGGTGATATGCAAGATATTCATCAGTATGGCTATAGGAAAGGGCCATTTCAGGCTCCCTCTCCTCAGCTGCCCAAGGAACTAGCTGTGGACATATCCATGGATACCTGGGACCCCCTCTAGAGTGAAGTCTCTTGCTAACCCTAAAATGGCTTTTTAAATTAAGGTATCTTCTTCCCTGCACCCCTATCCACCCTTCCTCCATCCCAACCATCCTATTCCCCCAGGGTCTCCCCATCCTTCCCTCCTCACTTTTCTATCCACATCTCTCCATCACCCCTTACTGCCACCCCTCCCCACCCCCAAGATCCCAATTTTTGCCTAAAATAAAAGAAAGTACACACCTGGCCTTGTCTCCTTTTTGCATAGACCACTGCCTGGCTACAAGTGTTTGTAGGAGGAAGCTGTTTTCCTGGGCTTTCCTGCCTTCCATATATGTCACAGCCTTATCTCTGAAGAGGACTCAGTTTTCTGCAGTCTAGTGCCCCTGGCTCACTTCCCACTGCTGATCCCCAGACTTCCTTTTCCCAACTACAGACTCACTGCGGCTCACTATCTCCTGCCTACTTAAAACTCAACAAGGAAATCTGTCTTCCCAGAAAGCTCCCCTAGGTGCTCTGGGTGATAGCATACATCCTGCCTGAGAGCACTCCTCACAACTTGAGCTTCTCCATTGTGTCTGTCACACTCTTTGATAATTGATTGTTTATTCACTTGTCCCATTGTGATCATCACTGACAGATGGAGCCGTCCATCTTGGTCATAATTTTTGTGATAGACTCTAAGGTGGTAGCTGATGGGAGGCCCGCTTCTTGAATGACTAGTCAGCAGTAAGTGCTCATGACAAGAATCTCGAATCTGAAAATAACAATGTATGTGAATTTGAGGGTCTATCTTGGATTTCAAATCCTCAAACTTTCAGGTTCCTTTCTACACCTTCATGACTTTGCAGGGCCAAGACTTTGCAAATAGTTCTTAAATTTGCAAACTAGGTCCTAGTTTTCAGCATGGATGGGCCAGGCAAAAGAAAGAGTCTACCCACGAATTCCTGCCCACTGTGCTAAGCATGAGCAGTACGGTGACATCAGGGGACGGGAGAAGAGTGGCAGTGATGTGAAGATGCTCTCAGTTGTTTGACCCTGAGGGCGTCGTTCCAGCAAAGCAAATGGGTGTCAGTTTTCCCACAGCTTGCTTCTGCCAGCTTTGATCAACTCTTTGTAAGTGTGTTTGCCTATCCTTGCCTCATGTTCAGACAGCTCGTGCTTTTAGTAACTACCGTTCTCTGAGGCCTGGAACCACCTTTTCTTCTTCTGAAATTATTTATTTTTAATTTTGAGATTATAATATAATTACATCATATCCCCCCTTCTCTTTCCTTTTTCCACCTATACCACCCCTTGAAATCTTTTAAATTAGAATTCATGGCTGCTGTTTTGACATACACACACACACACACACATACACACACACACACACACTCCTGAAGACATAAGTGTTGGTAAATATTACCTTAAAGTGTGTTACTTTTGTTTATGTTGTGGAACATTTGTTTAATGATGTAGAGATGTGTTGCTTTTATTTTTTATTTTTATTTTTTGGTTTATTTTTTTATATTTAAAAATTTCCATCTCCTTCCCTCTTCCTCCCTCTTCCCTCCCCTCCCCTCTATCCATACCCCCTCCCTCCCTCTTCAGGCCAAGGAGCCATCCCTACTCTATGTTAAGACCAAGGTCCTCCCAACTCCCCCCAGGTCCAGGAAGGTATTCAACCAAGCTGAGAAGGCTCCCACAGAGCCTGTCCATGCAGAAGAGTCAAAGCTCAGTGCCTTTGTCCTTGGCTTCTCAGTCAGCCTCCACTGTCGGCCACATTCAGAGAGTCTGGTTTGGTCTCATGTTCCATTTTGTGCCCTTAGAAATGGATTCAATTTTGCCTGTAAAATTAATTTTATCCTTTTTAATAGTATTAATTTTTTCAGGTAACTTTTGATTTCAATGGTATTAATTCTGTCAACTAGCTATACATTATTAATCTGTAAAGACTGCATCATTCCTAAAAGTTCCATATTGTTCTTTAATGATAGAATTTTGTTAGAAGTTTGCATTATAAATGTTCACATACCTTTAACATTGCATACACATTTCAATAAGTCAAAGATGCTTATATAAGTGATTTATGTGTGAGACTCAAAAGGAATCCTATAATTTAAAGGCAGTACCTGATTTGATTAATAATGCTGACTGACATCCTGTAGTGGGAAATCTAGTCACAGATCTAGAGGAGGTAGCTGTACCGGCTGCCAACGGTCGGAAGGGTTAGGAAATAACCAAGATAGTCCTTTTATAACCAATTAGTTTTAATACAAGGGGAGAATAAGGGAACTTACAGATCCAAGGGTCCAGTGGAGCAGAAGGTACGCAGGAAGGGAAGAATCAAAAACGGGGGAATGCTACCCCGCTGGAGCAGCCACGCCCCTGAACGCAGGGATTGGGCCAGCTGCCCCAACAGGTAGCCTCATTTCAGTTCCTCCATGCAATTGTGGGCAAATATTTAACATTAATTTCTTAAATGAAAATAGAAATACATCAATTATTCTGCCTCAAAGAACATAAGAAACCAAAAAGAGAGAAGAGAATTCCATTGCCTGCCTTTTATCACTTGGTTTGCTTTATTGTTCATTGAATGCCATGCAGAACTATCTGGACCCTACTCTGGTCAGCAAGAAGAGAAAACTGAAATATTATTGTTACACTTCTCTACTAGAAAATATTTAAAGACTTTTCACTATAAATGACTACATTTTCTGGGGATGGAACACGGGATCTTCCCGAAGCCACACTCTGTCTTTACTGATTTTTTTGCTTCTTACCAATTGGCCTCAATCCCTTTGATGTGCATTCTGGTTCATAAGGACTTGGCTCTAGCACAGCCTTGAATTAACCATGGTTGAGTTCAGATCTATCTTTATGTATTCTTCTGGCAATTTTTATTGTTTTTTATATTTATATAATCAAATAAGATTTGCAAGCTTATTACTCTTTCCTGAATAATGTTAATAAAGAAAAATGGAATTTGGCAGCTACTGTGACCAAATGATGACTTTAAATTTCTTAGTCATGTGAATTAGGAACCAAGGCACACTTGCAGAGATGAAATGAATTCTAATAGAGAGCACTCTGGACTGTGGTGCCATACGTGTGTGGAAGTGTCAGATTGATTTACTTACTATATGACACTGTGCAACCTCATAATCCTTTTATTTCCATGATTCATTTAAGCATAGAAACATTAGTATCCACACCAGAGGTAGTCCCAGGACCCCACAGATAAAAGCTATAATTTTTTTCATGCAAAATTTCTGTAGCTCTGGAATAACCTAAATGGATGATAACTCTTGTTGATGTTCTTACTGTTTCCCTGGAAGCATCAGCTTATTACTAATCATACTATTCTTGGTCAAAAAGAATTGTAGACATATCCCAAGATACAAAAAATATAATGTAGGAACCACTTCAGGATATAGATTTAAAATATGTGTTAGAAATCCTCTAAGTACACAAAGATACTGCAAGAATGCACAGGTACCAATGGCAATTACACAGAAGAACATTATGTTGACTTAAAAAAAGCAAGCAAATTCCATTCACATTTACATTAGGTGAAGAAGGGTTTACACAAAGTCAGAACTTTTTTTAAAATATCTTATTTTCCACATTGTCTTCATTAACTGTACTTAACCACCAGGGGAAATTTAGTAACTACTGTAATTATTTACATAAGAGAATAAAAATCAGGTATTTAAACTATATCATATTTAAATACATGTAAACTATACTGGAAATTATCAAAATATATTATTCTATTAAAAACTTAAATAATATGAATGGTTTTGTTTTAAACTATTGTTAATAGTTTCAAAACAAAAATAATTTAATATAGTTGTTAAGAACATTTTTAAGACAGATATGTAACAATAATAAAGAAAAATAACTGTTCAGTTTGAGAGTAAGTGAGATGGACAAGGGAAGGATTGGAGGGAGAAAAGAGAGGGGTAGTTATACAATTATATTATGATTTTAATAATATTTTAGAGAATAGAAAATATGCATCTGTTAAAATAATAGAATTTTCCAGCCATAAAAAGAGTGAAGTTATGCCATTCGAAAGAAACTGTATAGTTTGGAGATAATCATGATAAGCTCATTAAATCAGTCTCAAAATAATAATTTCTTTCATTTATATGTCCCTTAATGATATAAATGTAAAAGCAAATCTGAGTTTCGTGTTGTTCCAAGATTGTCTGTTATGGAAAACAATATGTAGTGCTCTAGCATGCTTGTACTGAAACATTGTCCATTCCCTGATTGCCTGTTCCATGTCTGATTAGCAGGGATCCAAGAATTCCAGAGAGTCCATGTACATATGTCTGTGACTATTGATACTATTGCATAAGAAACAATCTGGTGCTAATGGTTTGTCCTTGGCATGCATAGGCATGGGTACATTTGTGGAACTCTCTGTATACACACTGACCTTGCTTGTGGTCAGTTTTTTGTGGCTTTACCCTGAACTCTGCCCTGGAAAAAAATGCACATCTGTGCTTGATGCTTACCACTTATCAACAGACCCTCTTGCTTGACTTTAACAAAATAAATAATTTCTCTTCAAGTGAAAAACAGAAAATCAACAGGAGCTATGGGAAGAGAAATGAGTGAGAAAGTTGAGGAAGTGTGGAGAATCAACTCCAATTACATGATATACCACATAAAAATGGTCTTACAAAATATAGCACAATAAAATACTTTAACTGCGTTGTATAGCAATTCTGGGTGATAGTACACAAAGCACTGCTGTAATTCCTGCAATTATTTTAAGATATACATATAAAAGGCCACAAGGAGCTATTAGAGCATAATAAATATCTGTTCTACTATACTGTAAGCAGGAAAGAGGATCTGTAATTTAAAATTTCTTATGTGTATGTGTGTACATATATATGTAAAATCATGATGTTTGTTACTATAGCATATAAAATATATTACTCCATAAAATATAGTAATAGGATAGTGGGTTTTGATGTATAAAACATGTTCCACTTCTGTTTTAGCAAGATGGAAAATTAACCAAATCAATCTGCAACAAAGACTAAATACAAGGTGATAATCTGATTAATCACTAAGAGTTTCTCCCTTAATTTTTTGAGTTTGGAAATGTTCAGAATATATATATTAAAATATCCTCTGTATTTCAGTACACCCCATGGATATTTATCTAATTTATCTTGGTGGTAGGATCACAAAATTCACACTCTGGATCTTATTTTCTTTAAGAAAAAAGTATGTTTAATATTTTTATGACAAATATTTCATTTACTGCTGTATTTTTGTAGAATGTCTAATAATGTGTGGTTGTTTAGCACACAGAAAAGTTGCCAAACTCACCATATTTGTAGCAAACATTTTTAACAAGAGTTCCCATTGTCTCAGTCTTTCAGGAAAATGTAAGAGCAATCAAATGAATATAAAAAGCACTTAAAATCATTTCAAATATTAATATAAAAAGTAATTGAAAATTCTTTTTTTAAGTTCCCATTCTTTTTTATTGATTTTTATTGAATTCTACATTTCTCTCTGGTTTTCTTTGAATTGTGTTTAAAAAGAATCTATGAGTCAGTTCATGTGATAATTGTCTTTCTGTGTCTGGATTACCTCACTCAAAATAATGTTTTCTAGCTCTATCCATTTTTCTGCAGATTTCAAGATGTTGTTATTTTTTTTTGATTTTTTTCCCATGGTTTATTTTTTTTATTTAAAAATTTCCATCTCTCCCCCTCCTCCTCCCCCTTCCCTCCCCTCCCCTCCTCCCATATCCCCCCTCCCTCCCTCTCCAGGCCAAGGAGCCTTCAGGGTTCCTTACTCTATGTTAAGTCCAAGGTCCTCCCAACTCCCCTCAGGTCCAGGAAGGTGATCAACCCAGCTGACAAGGCCCACACAGAGCCCATCCACACCGTAGAATCCAAGCCCATCGCCATTGTCCCTGGCTTCTCAGTCAGCCTCCACCATCGGCCACATTCAGAGAGTCCGGTTAGGTCGCATGTTCCATCATTCCCATTCCAACTGGAGTTGGTGATCTCCCCTTAGTTCTGTCCCACTGTCTCCATGGGTGAACGCTTCCCTCACGGTCCTGACTTTCTTTCTCATGTTCTCTCTCCTTCTGCTCCTCATCAGGACCTTGGGAGCTCAGTCCGGTGCTCCAATGTGGGGCTCAGTCATTTTCTTCATCTATCGCCAGGTGGAGGTTCTATGGTGATATGCAAGAAATTCATCAGTATGGCTATAGGAACTGGCCTTTTCAGGCTCCCTCTCCTCAGCTGCCCAAGGAACTAACTGGGTGAGTCTCCCTGGAAACCTGGGAACCCCTCTAGGGTCAAGTCTCTTGACAACCCTCAGATGGCTCCCTAAATTAAGATATATGCTTCCCTGCTCCCATAGCCATCCTTCCTGTATCCCAAGCATCCCATTCCTCCGAGCTCCCCCCATTCTCCCCTTCACGCTTTTCTCTCCCCATCTTCCCTTGGCCGCGTCTCGCCCAACCCTCAAGATCCCAATTTTTGCCTGGTGATCGTGTCTACTTCCAATATCCAGGAGGATTACTATATCTTTTTGGGGGGGTTCACCTTCTTATTATCTTCTCAAGGATCCAAATTATAGGCTCGATGTCCTTTAATTATGGCTAGAAAGCGATTATGAGTGAGTACATCCTATGTTCTTCACAGATATTGAGAGGACAATAATCAACTTTATATGGAAGAACAAGAAACCCAGGATAGCCAAAAAAATCTTATACAATAAAGGTACTTCTGGAGGCATTACCATCCCTGACTTCAGGCTCTATTACAGAGCTACAGTATTGAAAACAGCTTGGTATTGGCATAAAAACAGAGAAGTTGACCAATGGAATTGCATAGAAGACCCAGATCTAAAACCACAAACCTATGAACACCTGATTTTTGATAAAGGAGCCAAAAGTATACAGTGGAAGAAGGAGGGCATTTTCAACAAATGGTGCTGGCATAACTGGATGTCAACCTGTAGAAGAATGAAAGTAGATCCATATCTATCACCATGCACAAAACTCAAGTCCAAATGGATTAAAGACCTCAATATTAATCTGACCACACTGAGCTTGATGGAGGAGAAAGTGGGAAGTACTCTACAACAAATGGGCACAGGAGACCGTTTCCTACGCGTTACCCCAGCTGCACAGACATTAAGGGCAACATTGAATAAATGGGACCTCCTGAAGTTGAGCAGCTTCTGTAAAGCAAAGGACATTGTCACTAAGACACAAAGGCAGCCTACTGACTGGGAAAAGATCTTCACCAACCCTGCAACTGACAAAGGTTTGATCTCTAAAATATATAAGGAACTCAAGAGACTAGACTTTAAAATGCTAATTAACCCAATTAAAAAATGGGGCGCTGAACTGAACAGAGAATTCTCAACAGAAGAAGTTCAAGCGGCCAAAAGACACTTAAGGTCATGCTCAACTTCCCTAGCTATCAGGGAAATGCAAATCAAAACAACTTTGAGATATCATCTTACACCTGTCAGATTGGCTAAAATCCAAAACACCAATAATAACCTTTGCTGGAGAGGTTGTGGGGTAAGGGGTACACTCATCCATTGCTGGTGGGAATGCATACTTGTGCAACCACTTTGGAAAGCAGTGTGGCGGTTTCTCAGGAAATTCGGGATCAACCTACCCCAGGACCCAGCAATTCCACTATTGGGAATCTACCCAAGAGATGCCCAATCATACTACAAAAGCATTTGCTCAACTATGTTCATAGCAGCATTATTTGTAATAGCCAGATCCTGGAAACAACCTAGATGCCCCTCAGTGGAAGAATGGATGAAGAAACTGTGGAATATATACATGCTAGAATACTACTCAGCGGTAAAAAAAAATGACATCTTGAATTTTGCATGCAAATGGATGTAAATAGAAAACACTATTCTGAGTGAGGTAACCCAGATCCAAAAAGATGTCGTTATTTTTTTCTTCTGTGTAGTACTCTGTTGTGTAAATGTACCACATTTTCCTTATCCATTCTTTTTTTTTCATGGTTTATTTTTTTATATTTAAAAATTTCCATCTCCTCCCCTCCTTCTCCCCCTTTCCTCCCCTCCTCCTCCCCCTTCCCTCCCCTCCCCTCCACCCATACCTCCCCTCCCTCCCTCTCCAGGCCAAGGAGCCATCTGGGTTCCCTACTCTATGTTAAGACCAAGGTCCTCCCAACTCCCCCCAGGTCTAGGAAGGTGATCATCCAAGCTGAGAAGGCTCCCACAGAGCCCGTCCATGCAGAAGAGTCAGAGCCCAGCGCCATTGTCCTTTGCTTCTCAGTCAGCCCCCACTGTTGGCCACATTCAGAGAGACGGGTTTGGTCGCATGATCCATCAGTCCCATTCCAACTGGAGTTGGTGATCTCCCATTAGTTCTGTCCCACTGTCTCCATGAGTGAACGCACCCCTCACGTTCCTGACTTTCTTTCTCATGTTCTCTCTCCTTCTGCTCCTCATCAGGACCTTGGGAGCTCAGTCCAGTGCTCCAATGTTGGGCTCAGTCATTTTTTTTCATCTATCGCCAGGTGGAGGTTCCCTCACGGTCCTGACTTTCTTTCTCATGTTCTCTCTCCTTCTGCTCCTCATCAGGACCTTGGGAGCTCAGTTCAGTGCTCCAATGTGGGGCTCTGTCAGTACTAAGGCCATCTTATCCATTCTTCAGTCGAGTGTCACTTAGGTTATTTCCAAGTTCTGGCTATGACAAACAATACTGCTATGAACATAGCTGAGCACATGTTCTTGTGGCACGATTGAGCATCCTTTGGATATAGACTCAAAAGTGGCATTGCTGGATCTTGAGGAAGGTTGTTTCCTAATTTTCTGAGAAATCGTAACACTGACATCAAAAGGGGCTGTACCAGGTTGAATTCCCAGCAGCAATGCAGAAGTGTTACTTTTTCCTCACAACCTCTTCAGCATAAGTTGTCATCAGTGTTTTTGATCTTGGCCATTCTTACAGGTGTAAGATGTAATCTCAGAGTTGTTTTGATTTGCATTTCTCCGATGACTAAGGATGTTGAACATTTCCTTAAGTGTCTATCAGCCATTTTAGATTCCTTATGTTGAGAGTTCTCTGTTTAGATCTGTATTTCATTTTTTTACTGGATTATTTGTTCTTTTGATGACAAAATTTCTTGAGTTCTTTGTACATTTTGTAGATCAGACCTCTGACTGATGTGGGGTTGATGAAGGTCTTTTCCCATGCTGTAGGCTGTTGTTTTGTATTGTTGACTGTGTCCTTTGCTTTACAGAGCTTTTCGGCTTCAGGAGGTCTTATTTATTAGTTGCTTCTCTCAGTGTATGTGCTACTGTGGTTATATTTAGGAAGTGGTCTCCCATGTCAATGGATTCAACTGTACTTCCCACTTTGTCTTCTATGAGGTTCAGTGTGGCTGGCTTTATGTTGAGGTCTTTGATCCACTTAGAATTGAGTTTTGTGCATGGCGATAGATATATATCTATTTTCACTCTTCTACATGTTGATATTCAGTTATGCCAGAACCATTTGTTAAATATGCTGTCACTTTTCCATTTGATATTTTTTGCTTCTTTGTCAAAAATCAGGTATTCGAAGGTGTGTGGATTAATATCCAGGTCTTCTATTCAGTACCATTGGTCCTCCTGTCTGTTGTTATGCCAATACCAGGCTATTTTCAGTACTGTAGCTCTGTAGTAGAGTTTGAAGTCAGGGATTGTGATGCTTCCAGAAATTCTTTTATTGTACAGGATTTTTTGGGCTATCGTTGGTGTTTTGCTTTTCCATATGAAGTTGAGTACCATTCTTTCAAGGTCTGTGAAGAATTTTGCTGGAATTTTAATGGGCATTGCATTGAATCTGTAGATTGCTTTTGGTAAGATTGCCTTTTTTCTATGTTAAATCTGCCTACCCAAGAGCATGGGAAATCTTTCCACCTTCTTGTGTCTTCTTCAATTTCTTTCTTCAAAGATTTAAAGTTCTTGTCATAATAGTCTTCCACTTGTTTGGTTAGAGTTACTCCAAGATATTTTATGCTATTTGTGGTTATTGTGAAGGGTGTCATTGTAAATTCCTACTTTCAGGGAAAATGTCTTCATTTGAAAACAATACTACATTTTTATGCATATGTAAGAAGCTGATTAAGTAGAAATTAACATGCCTTGCCCCATTGTTAATAATGACACATATTAATAAAATTTTATCAACCCTTTTCTCTTTTCAATCAGTAAAGCTCTTCAAAGGAACTTCTATTTAAGAAGGTACAAGAGCATCGATGTGCCTCATAAACATGTCAGGTAAACAAGAAGCAAAAGCTATGATTTCAGGTCTTGGAAACTGATAAAGACATTTCCTCAAGTGAAGAAGTTGCCTTCAGTTTTTAAAAAATTTGAGTAGAATCTTCCTAAGGCCCTTTTCTTCCTAGCAAAATATAACCCTGTACATTGAAGTTTCCAAAAACTGAGACTTCGCATGAATGTTTATAAGCAAAAATGAATGTGACAAAAATATGTACCTCAATAACTAAATACCAAATAAAGGCATACCTAGATTGAGTAGAATTTAGTTTTCAGACTCTTTCAGGATTTAACTCTTCAATTTATATTTATGACATATATCTATGACTTTTACCATTGCTATTTTAATAACTAAGCTTGTTATAATACTTGGAACAAATTCAAATGAAGTAATGTCTCTTGAACATATTGCTTCCCTTCACTAATCTCTAGAGGTAGTAGATTTGAATCATGCCAATAATGGGTAGCTAACCACAAGTTGAATTTAAAATCCTGTAATTTGAAAAGAATTCTTGAAAACTCTGAATTACACATCATGAAATATTTAAGTAGAGAAAATAAGATTTGGACAAGCCAGAACAGGAATCAGTCTTGGCTCAGGTACCCATCCATACATTCAAAATTCATAGTTTCCACTGAGTATGATAGACAGTCTGCCCAAGAATCATTATGTGCAAAATTGGGAAGTAAAGAGTCTCTTAGAGATAGCACTTTATGTTCTAATTCTTGGAAACATAGGGGTAAAGGCTCTATGTAGATACTATCTCAGTATCTCCATATTCAATATAGGTATTGTCTTCAGCAAAGAAACTTTGCTGTCTGATGTAGGAAATCCTACAGCCAGTAGCCTTTAAGTTACCTGCCCACTTGGGCATGGCCTCTTATACTATAAATGTCAATGTAAAGCATACATTCTCTCTCTCTTCTGGCTGTGGTATTCGGTTGCTTCCCCGTTCGAGAAGAGGACTGTGATCTGTGAGTCTACCCCTAAACAAATGACCCTTTATTATACTCAATTCTGATCTAGTATGGGATTTCTTTTAGCATCCATCTTCATTTGGCACCCCACATGGATCTGAACTTCACATCTTCCAGGAGGATCAGTCTAAAAGACCCAAACAATCCACAGCCCAGATCTCCCATCCCTGCCTGCTTGGCTTGCTTTCACCTACTAAGCATTTTTTTGGGGGAAAAACCCCACCACAGCAGAGCTAAGTACGCATGGCGACTTGGAAATTTCCCAAGCTTGCGCCCATTCTCCACTACCTGGTTCCTTGCTATACAATGACTTGCACTGCTTCTGGTTTGTGCTCCCTGATCCTGAGTTCCAGGCTCCTTGTTCCATGTAAAGAATTAATTTAATTGCTTTTAATTTGTCAAGCAAAGCATATTTGTCAACATTTAACTAATAACAAGGCAGAAAAACAAAGTGGCACAGGACTATTCATGGTGCAACTGGTTGTGTTACCTCTGGTTGTGCCTCTACAACCATGACACCTGCTGGACAATAAAGATTATTACACCTGAAACAGTTTACCAGACCTCATAACACTGGTAAATATTTTATTAATTAATAAGACAATAATAAACTTGAAAGTTATATGGCAGACAACATCACCATGGAAAATTTTAGTAACCTTTTTGCTGATACTACGGATAGTATTTTGCAAGGCTTATATGGTTACTGTGATACATCCATTTATTGGATGTTGGGACTCGTTTTTTTCTTCATATTATATCCTTTAAAAATGGTTTGATAACAGAGCCAAGAATGAGGCACATTTTGATCTGCAGTCTAAATATTAATAGCTTGATCAGACTAATGAATGCAATGTTCTCATTCTCAAATTTTTCAGCCAATATGGGTGTATCCCAAAGCCCATTCTGAAATGGGAAAATGCAGGTGACTATTTCCACATTCACCAAGGTAGGCAATGGGTAAGAATTTACAATCCAAGACAATTGTATTCCTGATTCACTGAACACACCAGCCTTGAGTACTCTGGATGAGATGAAAGTCAATGTAGCAGTTTTTGTCCCAAATTATAACCAGTGACCTAGTAAACTGCTATCAGCCCTATTATTACAAATAAGTAATCACAAGGCTTTAAGAACTTACTTGCAATCCTGCAGAATTAGGCAGAAGTTGTTGTAAAATAAAAAAAAAACAAACCTGCTTTGTGAAAACTGGCAGTGTAAAGAAGGCAGCACTGGAAGTGTCAGTCATCTGTAATGCCAGACACCCTCCATAAACTCTTAATGTGGCTAGGCTTTGGACCCACTGCTATAGTCTCAGGTATCCACCATTTTGCTAATAAGTTACACAGTCAAATGGCTTTAACAACTCTTACACAAGCTATGTCTTTGAGTCTACAAGATAGCATTAATAATTCAAACCAAACCAATAGACAAGAGACCACTTAGGTTTAGTATTAACATAGCAGCCTTTTATAAGTGTACTAACAACTTTAGCCTAATCCCAGTTGTAGGAGGAGGCCACTTGTTCATCCCAGCCACCCAGAACTAAAATAATCACACAGAAATTGTCTTAATTAAAACACTGCTTAGCCCATTAGCTCTAGCTTCTTATTGACTAACTCAATTAATTTAACCCATTTCTATTAATCTGTATATTGTCACATGGCAGTGGCTTACCGGCAAAGATTCAGCATGTCTGACTCTGGCAGCTACATGGCATCTCTCTGACTCTGCCTTCTTTCTCCTTGCATTCAGATCCATCTTCCCTGCCTACCTAAGTTCTGCCCTATCAACAGGCCAAGGTAGTTTCTTTATTTATTAACCAAGAAAAGCAACACAAAGACAGAAGGACCTCCAATACAAACCAATAAGTTTACTGGGTGTATCATGTTACCCATGCCTTTACAAGTCTATATGTATATATATATATGTATATATATATACATATATATATATGTATATATATATATAAAATTTGGATTGTCTGAGTAACAACAGCTGTCTGGCAACTGGACATGATGGTATTCTTTGTTCACAGCTCTTGTTGGCACATTCCATGCAGAAGAGGTTGTGGCCATATGGAACTAGGGCAGCAATAATGTCATTCTTAAAACAAACCACACAGTTTTGCTTTCTTTTTGATTCTGGAGGTGAACTAGAGGTGGAACTACCATTGGAAAAGAAGTAACTATTGGTACCATTAGAAAAATCAGCGATGTATATTGGAAGGCCAACATGGTTGCCTATACTAGGTGGATCATTCTTAACCCTCCAAGGGTACATGCCCCTAAATGGTTATTGAACAGACCAATTCCAAAGGAGGCTAAACAGAAAAAACCAAGGCACAGTTTATTCTAAAAAACCCCACTCTTACTAAGGCTCTAAATTTATTAATACTGAGATCAGCCTGTTCATTGCCAAAGTCCTGGGTTAGTAGAAAGTAAAGTTTGAAGGCTTTGGTCTCCCCAGAAATGGACTTTACAAAGAGGCACACAAGGACTATGATTATTAAATAAGTTCAAGAATTTAAATGATAAAGGTCATTGTTCCTCAAAAACACACTTGTCTATTTAACCCTGAATAATCAGCCAAAAGTATAATGAAATCCACTGTTCTGCTAGAGATGTGAACAAGAAATATCAGGTTCTGTCTTGTCTCTGGAGCGAATAGTGACTTAGGGCAATGAGATATACATCAGATTAAATGTAATGGAAATGGTACTGAAATAACTAAGGAAGTTCTTATCCTTCAACTTTCTAAAAATATATGAAAAGAACATTTCTGGAGATTAGTATAGTAATCTGAACAAAATAAACAAAGATACTAAAAGAAAACTACAATAGCCTAGGAAAATAGACCCCCCCAAAATAATAAAAGATTCAGCAGTTTATAAAAGTTGTGTGCCATGAATAAGCAGAATTTATTCCAGCAATAAAGGTTGTTTTGACATATAAAAATTAGTCAATGTAAATCCTTATTTATAGAATAAAGGACACAAGCCGGCGGTGGTGGCACACACCTTTAATCCCAGCACTGGGGAGGCAGAAGCAGGCGGATCTCTGAGTTCGAGGCCAGCCTGGTCTACAAGAGCTAGTTCCAGGATAGACTCTAGAAACTACAGGGAAACCCTGTCTCGAAAAACCAAAAAAAAAAAAAAAAAAAAAAAAAAAAAAAAAAAAAAAAAAGAATATAGGACACAGAAATTAGTAACTATAATAAAAACATGAAAGTTCTTGTTTTGCTCTTAATAGTATTTCTCGGTCTACAGCTATATGTGTAATGACAACAGCTATTTAAATTTTTTTAAATATTTATTTTTTTATTTATTATGTATACAATATTCTCTCTGATGTATGCCTGAAGGCCAGAAGAGGGCACCAGACCTCATTACAGATGGTTGTGAGCCACCATGTGGTTACTGGGAATTGAACTCAGGACCTTTGGAAGAGCAGACAATGCTCTTAACCGCTGAGCCATCTCTCCAGCCCCAGCTATTTAAATTTTTATGATAGATGACTAAAACAAGAACCTGTCATTGAGGATGCAGAATAACTGCAAACTTAAATGTCTTCAAGGTGTTAGGGAATTTTGGTCATGAAAATCTTCACAGTCCTGAGGAAGAAATTGGTGAATATGTGAAGAATATATGAAGAAATTTGGAATCATGTGTTTGTGTGTGTGTGTGTGTGTGTGTGTACATTTACACAGTGGAGTACTACATAGCAGAAAAAATATGACATCTTGAAATTTGCAGGCAAATGCATGGATCTAGAAAACATCATATTGAGTGAGGTAACCCAGACCAGAAAGACAAATATCATATATACTCACTCATAAGTGGTTTTTAAACATAAAGCAAAGAAAACCAGACTACAAATCACAATCCCAGAGAACCTAGATAACAATGGGGCACTAAGAGAGACATACATGGATCTAATCTACATGGGAAGTAGAAAAAGACAAGATCTCCTGATTAAACTGGGAGCATGGGAACCATGAGAGAGGGTTGAAGGGGAGGGGAGAGGAACGGATGGAAACAGAGAAAAATGTATAGCTCAATAAAATAAAAAAAGAAAAGAAAAGAAAGTCACTTAGATCTATAAACTTCTAAACAAAGTGTCAGTGGGGAGGCAAAGAAACAGGAAAGATTTTTGGTTTCTACACTAGGAAAGTTGATACTAGTATCTTTCTTACCTTTTGTTTAGCATCTTTTTCTAGAGAGCAACCATATCAATTGAAAGTGTGTCAGTTTCCAAAATTCATTCCTATGGACAGAATAAGATACATTCTAGTACAGTTGAAAGAGCAAATATTTCTTTCTTCTACATGACCTCAGACTGAGAAAACTTCCCCAGGGACACAGCCTGAACAAAACCCCAGATTCTTAAACACACAGTAATGAGAGTCCTTCATGTCTTAGCTCATGGTCCTCAAGGGGTTAAGATGCACACTTCATCACCTGTTAGCCAGGACCAGACATACAGACTGTTGATAAATTAGTTTCAACTTCAGGGAAAAGAACTAATCAGTGATTTGTTTATAAATAAATACATCAAGATATCTGTCCCTAAAATAAAATCTTCAAAAATCATACATAATTAATTCCTGTGAGGGCAAAGGTGAGACAGATTCATTCAATAATAATGTCCTCAGTAGACTTTCCATACACAATGATACCAGAATAAGCTGGGGTTTTTTTTATGTCATTGACAAAATTAGGGATTAGAAATATTTGTGTCTCTTGTTCTTTAATTGTTTTTGTAAAAGAAAATCAAAAGATACTCTATATTTTCTCCAGAACTTTCAGTTTCAAGTTCAACATAGAATTTGTCCTTCTTTCATCTTTTCTTTTAATTTTTAAAAGAATTGCAAAGGCATCAGAGCTTCAAAAGTATGTGTTAAATCCATCTGAAGAAGCTTGTGTTGTTTGACAGTCTGCTTGCTAAAGTATCATTTAATCAATAATAATTGGAGATGCATACATTACCTGAAATGCTGTCTAAGCAGCTGTATGCGATGATTTCTCTGTGTTTCTGAACACACTGGACACTCTCAACTGCACCAGAAGCCAAGGTAAGCTACCTAGAATTCTGATTTTTAAGCTAGTTTATCTTATTTTCCTTCTCTCCCTGGAAGGAGTTTGCAACTAAAAGAACTGAAGCATTACATTTGGACACCTTTAGATATTTCAGGAGATCATACACAAATATTTGATCTCCTAACTATAGATACAGATATATATGAAAATACAATTTATGGAATCTAGGTTGTGTACATATGGTACAAAGAGAATGAAGCAGTAGGGTGGGTCACCAAACATTTCTTCCTGTATGTGACATGCGATCTGTACATGGAAGTTTGTGTGATTTGTCATACATATTTTCTTTTTAATGGTACTTTTCTTTTTTTCTTAATAAATTTTCCATTTATTTTATATACCAACCACAATTCCCCTTCCCTCCTTTCCTCCTGTTCCCCCCCTCATTTCCCTTTTACACTCCCCCATCCATTCCTCCTCCATCTCCATTTAGAAAGGGGAAGGACTACGATGGGAGTCAACAAAAAATTAATCTATCTCACCTTATATCAGTACAAATAGACATTGGATACAGCTAAGAATTTAAAAATGCTCATTTGAAAGTAAAGCTGTGACAGATGTATGGCCTTCACAGTCATGAAGCTAGGTTAGAATGGGAGGAAGAATTCTTTTAAACTCTCTTTTCAAAAGAACACTTTCAACACTGAAGCTAATATTCAAAGGTTAATGCATTAAAAATTCTGTCTTGGAAAGAGAAGGGTATATTTTCAATCATGAATGGATATCTGTACTAAAACTCAGGATCAAGGACACCTTTAATTTTGATCTTATAGAATGTCTTTGTATGTGAAACTAACCAGGATGACATGTTTCTGATACAGTGAATAAAGTCCTAGCTATACTACAGGATTTAATATTCTTAAGATGTGATATAGCTTTTTTAAAGAATCAAGGCAGTTATTGATAAGTACAAAGTGGAAGTTAAACTCTCTCCTTTAGGGCTATTGCTTCCCTGTATGTATTTATATTGTATCATCCTAAGAAAGGTGAGTTGCAGAGGCAGAAAACATCAGTTTTAGAATTTAGCATACCTAGGATATTCTTGTCCTCTGTCATTGAAATTCACATGCTATGGCCCTTGGCTCCTCAACTTGACAATATGTAAGCATGTAAAGCACAAGTTAACTAGGTATTCTTATTTAGAGCGACTCTACAGATTTGCAGGCTGCAGACCTGAACTCATTACACTCTGGCTTTTTTTTTTTTTTTTTGCAGCTTATCAGAGGACTGTGGAGGATTTCCTATGACTACAGCTGGTGACTTTAAGGCACTAGCTCAATTATTTGAACTCTGGTAATGCTGGTCCTCAAAGTAAACTGGTATGCATTAGAGACACAGGCACTGAGTAAATGATAAAAAGCTAGAGACAGACATCCTGTGTTTGGATACAGGCTTTACATTTTACCACTGGTACTTTAGGTAAGTCTTCTTTTCTTTAAAATTCAAATTTAAAGGCATCTAAAATTTTGACACTATTGAGAGAAACAGGTGAAATACAGCAAACAAATCACTTAGTATAGTGACAAGTGTACAACCAGTGCTCAGTGTAAAGACATCCCTCAGAAAACTTGTGCAGGACATGTAAGCCTCAACATGCTGCAACAAATGTGGAAAAATACAGCACAGCAAAAGCTTCGTGCTCAAATATCTGAGCATAAGAATTGAAATAAGTACCCAGGTTTTCTCAGTGTGAGATGAGGTTTTTCATTTATGTCTTTGCTTCTCCATTGCAGGCTTTACTTTTATGGAAGATCAGTCTCTTCTTGATATGTGTGTGTGTGTGTGTGTGTGTGTCTTTAAACCAGAGCAGGAAACATTTATTCCTTTAACCAGCCATTGAACACTAGAGACGTCAGTTTTGACATATGGCTTATTTGTTTAGTTTGTCTTTGTGTCTGCGTGATGTGAGGGAAAGGGGGGGATATGAATACTTTAAAAGAATTAAAATATATCCAGATTACTTGAATTTTTGCAAAAAATAGAACTATTACTGAAATAATGATGAATGAGTTATACTTTGGGATTATTTATGGTTTTGATTATGAAGTATGATTTTGGCATATGCATTCTATAATTTAGGAAACTATATTAGTTCATTGCTGATTCTCTCAAGAACTAACTCCTTTTGGTTTTAGTTTTGTTTTGGGGGTTGTGTTTTGTTTTTGCTTCTTTGCTTTTTGTTTGTTTAAAGAGAGAACAGAAAGTTGATGGTTAGGAAGGAGAGGAGGAGGATCTTGTTGGAGTTGGGGAAAGAAGAAAAAAATGATCAAAATATATTGTAAAAAAAATTTAAGAAAAAAGAAAGATTACACCCATGATAATGCTAGGTATTCTGGGGGACATTCATGGCAATCTCTTTGTTCTAATCTTCAAGGCATTTTATAAATTGGTAATTACAATTTTATAAGCATAGTATATTACTTGAATCATGTTACGATGCTTCCTGTGCTGGCATGACTCAATTTCCTCTGTTAATACCTCATAATTTACTCAACTTAAATGTTCATGTATTCGATTATAGGACTCCAAGGAAAACATAGAAGTTATACTTATTTTTAATCCTAAAATTAGTAATAGAATATTAAGAAATTTATAAAATAATTAAAATTTAAAAAGAAAAAAGATATCCATAATCTCAGATCCTGAGTTAAATATCCTAAGTATGTACATTTATTTATTTTCCAAATTTTTACAGTGTGGGGCCCAATGTGATATTTCAACATATGTACTCAGTATACAGTGATTAAATCAGCATCATTTTTCCCTCTTCTTATCAATTACACTGTAGAGCACACACCAGTATTATCCTTCTAATTGACAGTGTTTGGGGACATGTTAACTATCATTCTCATGTTTTAGGAATCACTGTTCTACCTTTATATTGACTTTAATTTTATTACTCATTTATGGGACAGAACATGTGATACTTTTTGGCTTGTTTCACTTAACATAATATCCTCCAGTGCCACCTTTCTAGTAAGGATGCAAAGAAAAGGGAACTCATATAAATATTTGTGAAATTAAATCTATATACAATTTTATGGGAAATACTCCATTTTAATTTTTATTCTTGAAATAAACATTCAAAACACAAAGTCTTTTAATATTGATTCTATGGACATTATCACTAACTTTTACCTCTGGCATTTTTACATAATTATGAGTAGGGTAAAACCTATTTTATAGTTCTAATTCACCTATTTCATATACAGTTCTAGATCTTTTTAATTTCTAAAACAATTGCTTCTAATGATTATAATGTTCCATTCTTCTGGAGAAAAAAATCAAGTTTGCAATTGCTCCTTTGACCCCAATAAATTTGATTCCTTTTTTCTTGATGTTCTGTGTCTTAAAAGAATACAGTTGAGGTTGAGAAAATAAGAGACTAAAAAAATCAAATAAGAAAAGGCTTGAGGTTTATACTTCTACAAAATTTGGGAAAACAGGACCTCATTTTTGAAACAATAGAGTGATGGAAATACTGAATTTTTGGAATATTTATTTTGATTCTTTTTTCCTAAAGGTAAAAATAACACTTTCTGGTTCAAAAACAAATATCTACACTACACAGATGGAGAATAAAAGGAACGTGACTGAATTCATCTTGATAGGTCTCACACAGAACCCCCAAGTGCAGAAAGTAGTGTTCGTGACATTTTTGGTTCTGTACATGGTAACAATTTCAGGCAACCTGCTCATTGTGGTCACCATCATCCACAGCAGGGCTTTGAGTTCCCCCATGTACTTCTTCCTGAGCCATCTTTCTTTGATAGATATGATTTACACTTCCTCTTCAGCCCCGAAGCTGATTGTGGACTCCCTTCAAGAGAACAAAGTCATCTCCTTTAATGGATGCATGGTGCAAGTCTATGCAGAGCACATTTTTGGTGCAACTGAGATCATTCTCTTGACAGTGATGGCCTATGACCGCTATGTGGCCATCTGCAAACCTCTGCACTATATGACCATCATGAACTACAAGCTGTGCATTCTCTTGGTGGGAGTGGCCTGGACCGGAGGGTTTCTCCATGCAACTATTCAGATCCTTTTTACAGTCTGGCTGCCCTTCTGTGGCCCCAACATCATAGACCATTTTATGTGTGACTTGTACCCACTGTTGGAACTTGTGTGCATGGATACACATACCCTTGGTCTCTTTGTTGCCGCCAACAGTGGGTTCATCTGCCTATTTAACTTCCTCCTCTTGATGGGCTCCTATGTGATCATCTTACGCTCTCTAAAGAACTATAGCTTGGAAGGCAGGCACAAAGCCCTTTCTACCTGTGTGTCTCATATTACAGTTGTGATTTTGTCTTTTATTCCTTGCATATTCGTGTATTTACGCCCAGTAACCACTTTGCCAATTGATAAAGCTGTTGCTGTCTTTTATACTATGGTGGCTCCTCTGCTGAATCCTTTAATCTATACCCTCAGGAATTCTGAGGTAAAAAATGCAATAAGGAAGCTCTGGAGGAAAAAAAATGTGAATTCAGATAACAATTAAACAGGGTCTTTGAACTTTACATACATAGGTAATACATTAAATTACTTTCAACTTTTTTTGCCTGTTGACAATAATGTCTATAATGCAGACTTGAATGTTACTTGGAGGTAGTTACGCAGAAGGTTAAACTGGGGTAGTTGGTAATTCATTTATTTTCTCTTTTCTCATACTTTTATCATCATAACCAAATGCCTCTTTCTTTTATAGATCTATCTATCTATCTATCTATCTATCTATCTATCTATCTATCTATCTATCTATCATCTATCTATCTATCTATCTATCTATCTATCATCTATCTATTTATCATCTATCTATCTATCTATCTATCTATCTATCTATCTATCTATCATCTCTATCATCTATCTATCTATCTATCTATCTATCTATCTATCTATCATCTATCTATCATCTCTATCTATCATCTATCTATCTATCTATCATCTATCTATCTATCCATCCATCTATCTATCTATCTATCTATCTATCTATCTATCTATCTATCTATCTATCTATCTATCTATGTGTGTCTGTGTATGTACCAGGTTGGTGATGATGCCCAAGGAGGATATAGAGCCCTTGGATGCTACAGGGTGTTTTGAACCACTCACCATGAGTTTTGTGTAGCAAATCCTCATCTTATATGAGAGGAGAATGTTCTCCTAATTGCTGAAACATTTATTCATTCACAAATGATTGCTTTTTAGTCAATAAATATAAAGTAACAGAAAAAAATCTCAATGTTCTAAAAAAAACCTAGACTACTAGGTTAATATTAAAAATAACCTTAAGTAATATTGAGATGCTGCTTTTAAAATATAACTGAAAAGAAAATGTTTAATTATATCATTTTCCTTCAGACTATGGGCTTCACATAATTTTTGTGGATTTTATTATTTATTAAATATAAGTTGTGCAGAAAAGAATACTGTTCATCTTATGCCTACAAAACTGACATTGTTTCCATATTTTATAATTAGAACCCAATTGCAGAACAAACTAAAACAAATTTCTTTTGTTTGAAAGTAAAGTTTACACGCAGTAAATATAAGATGAATATCTAAATAAGGAAGAAAAGTAAGTTCTTCCCTGAACACTGGGATTCCAATATTTTGGAAATACATAGTTGTTGTTCATCAAATGGTGAAGACATTTTTTTTTGGAACAGGATAAGTTTACAGTAGCTAGTTAGAAGCTAGTGCATAAGAAATTCCTCAGTGACTGCCACATGTATGTGATCCTTCCACTAGAATGCTGGTGAGTGCCAGATGTATGTGATCCTTCCAGTAAGATACTGAAGAACTGAGACTTGTAAAAGGAGCTAAGTCCTAGATTGACAGACTGTTATAAGTGTAGAAATAATGGTGGTATGTGCCCAGCTTACTGCAGTTAGACATAGAATATGAAATTGGATGAGTGGAAGGACAAGAGGTAAGTCTGGTTTGAGTCAGAAAGGAGCATAGATGAATATGGTCAAAATGCATTCTGTGTATATGCAAAATTTTCAAAGAACTAATAAAATATATGAGTTGATGGGCATCGCAAATTGATTCAGGTAGATAACAAAAATAAATCTTATTTACAGAAGCATAGAAAATTAAATATTTATAAGTGCATTTAATTAAAGAGGTGAAAGATAGTAACATGTATACATTTCTTACTATGAAGTAAATAAACTGTACTGAAGGCTATAAAACATTTATGAGTGTCATTGAAGGTAACATCCACAAATGAGAAAATACCCTATCTTCATGAATTATAAGTTAATAGTATTAAAATCTTCATACTAGGCAGAGCTGAATCTTTTTCTAGATAAAAGTGGGTTACTAAAAAAGTTGATGCCGCTTGAATAAAGGGGAACCCTAAGTATCTTGGAGATTCTTGTTCAGTTTCTCTGGGTGAGGTGGGGATAAGGGGAGATGGGGGAGAGAAAGAAGAAGGAGAGGATGGGGAGAGCTTGAGGGAATGGGATGGTTGGGATGGAGGAGGGGGGATATGGGAGCAGGGAAGTAAATATCTTAATTACAGGAGCCATTTTATGGTTGGCAAGAGACTTGACTCTAGAGGGGTTCCCAGGTGTCCAAGGAGATGTCCCCAGCTTGTTCCTTGGGCAGCAGAGGAAAGGGCCTTGTCCTATAGCCACACTGATGATTATCTTGCATATCACCATAGAACCTTCATCTGGTGATGGATGGAGATAGAGACAGAGACCCACATTGGAGCACTGGACTGAGCTCCCAAGGTCCTAATGAGGAGCAAAAGGAGGAAGAATATGAACAAAGAAGTCAGGACTGCGAGGGGTGCATTCACCCACTGAGATGGTAGGACAGATCTAATTGGAGATCACCAAGGCCATTTGGAATGGGACTGATGGAGCATGTAATCAAACTGGACTCTTTGAATGTGACTGATGGTGGAGGCTGACTGAGAAGCCAAGGACAATGGCACTGGGCTTTGATTCTACTGCATGGACAGGCTCTGTGGGAGCCTTGTCAGTTTGGATGCTCACCTTTCTGAACCTGGGGAGAGTTGGGAGGACCTTGGACTTCCCATAGTGTAGGGAACCCTGACTGCTCTTTGGCCTGGAGAGGGAGGGAGTGGGGTTGTGGGTGGAAAGGAGGGGAGGGAAGTGGGAAGAGGGAAGGAGATGGAAATTTTTAATAAAAAAATAAAAAAAGAAAATTGGGTTTTTATCAGTATTAAACCTTCTTTGGAAAGTCACTGTTGCCTGATATCTAGAAAAACAATGCCATAAAATTTATTGCAGTCATTGTAGTATTAATTTTCAATTTTCAATTTATTTTTAATCAGTTAAATAGTAAATGCTCTATAAATTTAAAGGCGACATTTGATATATATATATATATGTATGTATATATTAAGTATATATATGTATATATATATATATATATATCTTGCATAAAGATGATAGTAGACAAATGAGCATATACATTATACAATACTGGTCCTAATGTTCACTGGATTCCTCAGAACTTGTTCGCTCTACTCCTCTGTGGTTCTTGCAGTGTGGATCTGGTTTCCACACTGGCTCCACAACTTCTGCTTCAGGCTGCCGCTTGGTGTGAGTCTCTTATGTGTCTCTGTAGTCCTCTTTTTTGCTGTTTTATGTATAGACAGGTTTTGGATCAGCATAGTATTAGTAATTAGCATTAGATGGGCCCTCTTTGCCAGTTGTTTTGGGTTGAACAAACAAGAATTAGTACTTTAAAAGTTTTTCTGTGGTCCTGCACTTAAGTCACCTATTCTTTGGACTTTATTTATTAGGAAACTTTTATTTTTTATTTAACTTTATCACTTACTGTGTTACATTTAATGTTTTACACACATATATGTATATATACATATATATTTAAATCTTAACATTTCAAATGAGATATTTTTGAAAATTGAAATCTATTATTTTATTATCCTGAGGTCAAGTTATATTTGTCTCAATAGTGTTTTTAACTAAATAAAATATAATAAGATAAAACAAAAATCATCACATTGAAATTGAACAACACAAATTAACAAAAGGAAAATACATAAGCGACCCCAAAAACTCCACCAAAGAACTCCTACAGCTGATAAACTCCTTCAGTAACGTGGCAGGTTACAAGATCAACTCCAAAAAATCAGTTGCCCTCCTATACACAAAGGATAAGGAAGCAGAGAGGGAAATCAGAGAAGTATCACCTTTCACAATAGCCACAAATAGCATAAGATATCTGGGAGTATCTCTAACCAAGGAAGTGAAGGATTTATTTGACAAGAACTTTAAGTCTTTGAAGAAAGAAATTGAAGAGGATACCAGAAAATGGAAGGATCTCCCCTGCTCGTGGATTGGGAGGATCAACATAGTAAAAATGGCAATTCTACCAAAAGCAATCTATAGATTCAATGCAATCCCAATCAAGGTCCCATTAAAATTCTTCACAGAGATTGAGAGGACAATAATCAACTTTATATGGAAAAACAAGAAACCCAGGATAGCCAAAAAAATCTTATACAATAAAGGTTCTTCTGGAGGCATTACCATCCCTGACTTCAAACTCTATTACAAAGCTACAGTATTGAAAACAGCTTGGTACTGGCATAAAAACAGAGAAGTTGACCAATGGAATCGTATAGAAGACCCGGATCTTAAACCACAAACCTATGAACACCTGATCTTTGATAAAGGAGCCAAAAGTACACAATGGAAGAAAGAGGGCATCTTCAACAAATGGTGCTGGCATAACTGGATGTCAACCTGTAGAAGAATGAAAGTGGATCCATATCTATCACCATGCACAAAACTCAAGTCCAAATGGATTAAAGACCTCAATATTAATTTGAATACATTGAGCTTGATAGAGGAGAAAGTGGGAAGTACTCTACAACAAATGGGCACAGGGAACCGTTTCCTGCGCATAACCCCAGCTGCACAGACATTAAGGGCAACATTGAATAAATGGGACCTCCTGAAGTTGAGCAGCTTCTGTAAAGCAAAGGACACTGTCACTAAGACACAAAGGCAGCCTACTGACTGGGAAAAGATCTTTACCAACCCTGCAACTGACAAAGGTCTGATCTCTAAAATATATAAGGAACTCAAGAGACTAGACGGTAAAATGCCAATTAACCCAATTAAAAAATGGGGCGATGAACTGAACAGAGAATTCTCAACAGAAGAAGTTCGAATGGCCAAAAGACACTTAAGGTCATGCTCAACCTCCCTAGCTATCAGGGAAATGCAAATCAAAACAACTTTGAGATATCATCTTACACCTGTCAGATTGGCTAAAATCCAAAACACCAATAATAACCTTTGCTGGAGAGGTTGTGGGGTAAGGGGTACACTCATCCATTGCTGGTGGGAATGCACACTTGTGCAACCACTTTGGAAAGCAGTGTGGCGGTTTCTCAGGAAATTCGGGATCAACCTACCCCAGGACCCAGCAATTCCACTATTGGGAATCTACCCAAGAGATGCCCAATCATACAACAAAAGCATATGCTCATCTATGTTCATAGCAGCATTATTTGTAATAGCCAGATCCTGGAAACAACCTAGATGCCCTTCAGTGGAAGAATGGATGAAGAAACTGTGGAATATATACATGCTAGAATACTACTCAGCGGTAAAAAACAATGACATCTTGAATTTTGCAGGCAAATGGATGGAAATAGAAAACACTATTCTGAGTGAGATAACCCAGACCCAAAAGATGAACATGGGATGTACTCACTCATAATCGGTTTCTAGCCATAATTAAAGAACATCGAACCTATAAATTTGGGATCCTTGAGAAGATAATAAGAAGGTGAACACCCAAAAAAAGATATAGTAATCCTCCTGGATATTGGAAGTAGACACAATCGCCAGGCAAAATTGGGAACTTGAGGGTTGGGCAAGACTGGGCCAAGGGAAGACGGGGAGAGAAAAGTGTGAAGGGGAGAATGGGGGGAGCTCGGAAGAATGGGGTGCTTGGGATATAGGAAGGGTGGATATGGGAGCAGGGAAGCATATATCTTAATTTAAGGAGCTACCTGAGGGTTGTCAAGAGACTTGACCCTAGAGGGGTTCCCAGGTTTTCAGGGAGATGCCCCCAGTTAGTTCCTTGGGCAGCTGAGGAGAGGGAGCCTGAAAAGGCCAGTTCCTATAGCCATACTGATGAGTTTCTTGCATATCACCATAGAACCTCCACCTGATGATAGATGAAGAAAATGACGGAGCCCCACATTGGAGCGCCGGATTGAGCTCCCGGGGTCCTGTTGAGGAGCAGAAGGAGAGAGAACATGAGAAAGAAAGGACCGTGAGGGAACCTCCATCTGACGACAGATGGGGAAGGTGACTGAGCCCCACATTGGAGCACTGGACTGAGCTCCCAAGGACCTGATGAGCATCAGAAGGAGCGAGAACATGAAGGAGAAAGTCAGGAACTAGAGGGGTGCGTTCACTCATGGAGACGGTGGGACAGAACTAATGGGAGATCACCAACCCCAGTTGGAATGGGACTGATGGATCATGCGACCAAACCCGTCTCTCTGAATGTGGCCAACAAAGGGGGCTGACTGAGAAGCAAAAGACAATGGTGCTGGGCTCTGGTTCTTCTGCATGGACGGGCTCTGTGGGAGCCTTCTCAGCTTGGTCGATCACCTTCCTGGACCGGGGGGGAGTTGGGAGGACCTTGGTCTTGGCATGGAGTGGGGAACTCTGATGGCTCCTTGGCCTTGAGGGGGAGGGAGGGGAGGTGTGGGTGGAGGGGAGGGGAGGGAAGGGGGAGAAGGGGGGGAGGGAAGGGGGAGGAGGAGGGGAGGGAAGGGGGAGGAGGAGGGAAGGAGATGGAAATTTTTAAATGTGAAAAAAAAAATAAATAAAACATTAAATGCCAAAAAAAAAATAAATAAAAAAATACTTCTGAAAAAAAAAAAAAGAAGGTAGAAGAATAAGAAACCCACTCTTCACACATACAGGAGTCCCATAAAAGTATTAAAATAATATATATATATATATATATATATATATATATATATATATATACATATGTATATATATGCATACACACATATATGTGTGTATGTGTGTGTATGTGTACATACATGCACAGAGGACCTGGTGCAGACCCATGAGTTTTATGTTTCAATCATTGTATATTCATACAAGCTTTGCTCAGTTGCTTTATAGGGCTTTGTTATTTTGGTGTCCTCTATCCACTCTGGGTCCCATACTTTTTCTAGACCCTCTTCCATGGAGCTTGCCATGATCAAGTAGGCTTCATATTAGAGATGCAGGGATGGTTTAACATATGAATATCAATAAATGTAATCCATTATATAAGCAAACCAAAAAGTCACATGATAATCTTGTTAGATGTCAAAAAAAGCCTTTGACAAAATCCAGCACCCCTTCATTATAAAAATACTGGATACAAGGAACATACCTCAGCATAATAAAGATAGTTCACAGCAAGCCCCATATCCAACATCAACTTAAATGGAGAGAAACTCAAAGGAATTCCACTAAATCAGGAACGAGACAAATTTATACACTCTCACCATCCCTATTTAATATAGTACTTAAAGTCTTAGCTAGAGCAATAAGACAATTGAAGGAGATCAAAGAAATACAAATTATAAAGGAAGAAATCAAAGATCTCCCATGCTTTTGTATACGCAGGATTAATGTTAAAAAATGGCAATCCTACCAAAAGCAATATATAGATTCATTACAATCTCTTTCAAAATTCCAACACAATTCTTCACAGAATTTGAAAGAACAATACTCAACTTCATATGGAAAAAACAAAAAACCTAGGAGAGCAAAGACAATCTTGTACAATAAAGGAATTTCTGGAGGCATCACCATCCCTGACATCAAGTTCTATTATAAAACTACAGTAATGAAAACAGCTTGGTATTGGCACAAATCAGACAGGTTGACCAATGAAATGTAATCGAAGATCTGGATATTAATCCACACACCTATAAATAACTAATATTTGACAAAGAAGCTAAAATCATACAATGACCCAGACCCAAAAAGATGAACATGGGATGTACTCACTCATAATCAGTTTCTAGCCATAATTAAAGGACATCGAGCCTATAATTGGGGATCTTTGAGAAGATAATAAGAAGGTGAACCCCCCCCAAAAAGATATAGTAATCCTCCTGGATATTGGAAGTAGACACGATCACCAGGCAAAAATTGGGAACTTGAGGGTGGGGTGAGACGCGGCCAAGGGAAAATGCGGAGAGAAAAGCGTGAAGGGGAGAATGGGGGGAGCTCGGAGGAATGGGATGCTTGGGATACAGGAAAGGTGGATATGGGAGCAGGGAAGCATATATCTTAATTTAGGGAGCCATCTGAGGGTTGTCAAGAGACTTGACCCTAGAGGGGTTTCCAGGTTTCTAGGGAGATGCCGCCAGTTAGTTCCTTGGGCAGCTGAGGAGAGGGAGCCTGAAAAGGCCAGTTCCTATAGCCATACTGATGAATTTCTTGCATATCACCATAGAACCTCCACCTGGCGAGAGATGAAGAAAATGACTGAGCCCCACATTGGAGCACCAGACTGAGCTCCCAAGGTCCTGCTGAGGAGCAGGAGGAGAGAGAACATGAGAAAGAAAGTCAGGAACGTGAGGGGTGCGTTCACTCATGGAGACAGTGGGACAGAACTAATGGGAGATCACCAGCTCCAGTTGGAATGGGACTGATGGATCATGCAACCAAACCCGTCTCTCTGAATGTGGCCAACAGTGGGGGCTGACTGAGAAGCAAAGGACAATGGCGCTGGGCTCTGATTCTTCTGCATGGACGGGCTCTGTGGGAGCCTTCTCAGCTTGGATGATCACCTTCCTGGACCTGGGGGGAGTTGTGAGGACCTTGGTCTTAACATAGAGTAGGGAACCCTGATGGCTCCTTGGCCTGGAGAGGGAGGGAGGGGAGGTATGGGTGGAGGGAAAGGGAAGGAAGGGGGAGGAGGAGGGGAGGGAAGGGGGAGGAGAAGGGGAGGAGATGGAAATTTTTAAATATAAAAAAATAAACCATGATGCCAGTCCACGTGTGACCAGGTGTTTACAATGTGTGGATTAATATAATAAATCCTTTTTGTTAATAAAAAAAGTAAAAAAAAAATAAACCATGAAAAAAAAAAGAAAAAGGAAAGCATCATCAACAAATGATGCTGGCATAACTGGATGTCAACATGTAGAAGAACGCAAATAGATCCATATCTATCCCCATGCACAAACCTCACGTCCAAACAGATCAAAGACCTCAATATAAATCTGACCACATTGAACTTGATAAAAGAGAAACTAGGAAGTAACCTTCAATGAATGGGCACAAGAGACCATTTCCTAAATATAACCCCAGTAGCATAGACACTGAGAGTAGCAATAAATAAATGAGACCTCCTGAAACTGAGACACTTCTGTAAAGCAAGGAACACAGGCAATAAGACAAAATGGCAGCCTACTAAAAAAAGATCTTCACCACTCCCACATCAAACAGAGGACTGATTTCCAAAATATATAAAGAAATCAAGATTGGAACACTGGACTGAGCTCCCAAGGTCCAAATGAGGAGCAGAAGGAGGGAGAACATGAGCAAGGAAGTCAGGACTGTGAGGGGTGCGTCCATTCACCGAGACAATGGGACTGATCTAATGGGAGCTCACCAAGGCCAACTGGACTGGGACTGATGGAGCATGTGATCAAATCGGACCCTCTGAATGTGGCTGACAAGGAGGGCTGACTGAAAAGCCAAGGACAATGGCACTGGGTTTTGATTCTACTGTATGTACTGGCTTTGTGGGAACCTAGTCTGTTTGGATCCTCACCTTGCTAGACCTGGATGGATAGGGGAGGATCTTGGACTTCCCACAGGGCAGGGAGCCCTGACTGCTCCTTGGACTGGAGAGGGAGGGGGAGGGGGAATAAGGGTAGGGGAAGGGAAATGGGAGGAGGGAAGGAGGTGAAAATTTGTAAAATTATATAATTTAATAAAAAAGAAATCAAGAAATTAAACATCAATATTTCAAATAACTCAAAAATGGGAGTAGAGAGCTAAACAGAGAATTCTCAACCGATGAATCTCAAGTAGCTGGACACTTAAGGAAATGTTCAACATCCTTATCCATCAGAGAAATGCAAATCAAAATGACTCTGAGATACCATCTTGCACCAGTCAGAATGGCTAAGACCAAAAACACCATGATAGCTTATGCTAGAGAAGATGTGGAATAAGGAGAATACTCATCCATTGCTTGTGGGAATGCAAACTTTTGCAACCATTCTGGAAATCAGTATTGTGGTTTCTCAGACAATTGGGAATCAACCTACCTCAGGACCAAGCAATATTACTCTTGGGCATATACCCAAAGGATGCTCAATCATACTATAAGGACTTTGTTCAACTATGGTCATAGCAGCATTATTTGTAATAGCCAGAGCCTGGAAACAACCTAGATGCCCCTCAACCAAAGAATGGATAAAGAAAATGTACATTTACATAATGAAGTACTACTCAGTGATGAAAAACAATGACATCTTGAAATTTGCATGCAAATGGATGGAACTAGAAAAAAAACATCCTGAGTGAAGTAACCCAAAACAAGAAAGATGAACATGGTATGTACTCACTACAAGTAGATACTATCTGTAAAGCAAAGGATAACAAGCCAGTAGTCCATAATCCTAGAAAAGCTAAGTAGCAAGGTGAACCCTAAGGAAAACATACATAGATCCATCTGGAAAGGGGAAATAGACAAGACAGCCTGACAAAAATGGGATCATTGGAGTGGGGGATAAGGGAGGGCAGAAGAGAAAAGAGTGGAAAAGCAGAGTCGGGAGGAGGACCTGAAGGAAAGGGATAGTAAAAATGAAGAAAGGACAGAGATGAGAGCAAGAAAGAGATATTTTGATTGAGGGAGCCATTATGGGGCTAGAAAAAATCTGGCACTAGAAAAATTCCTCGGAATCTACAAGGATGTGAAGCGTGGCTGTCGGGCGGCAATTGAAAATAACCAAAAATAGCCTTGTCCAAATTAATCAGCTTTAATAAAGGAAGTGGGGGTAAGCTTACAGAGCCAAGGTTTCAGCGAAGAGCAGGGAACCAAGAAGGGAGGAACTTACCAAAACCCAGTTCTTTTAAAGGTGTTTTTTGCCCTGGAGCAGCCACGCCCCTCAGACAAGGGATTGGTCAGCCTCCCCAACAAGGATGACCCCAGCCAAGACCCTAAGCAATGAGAAGAAGGTGCACAAACTGGTCTTGACCTGTAGCCATATTGGTGAATATTTTAAATGTCACCATAGAACCTTCATCTTGCAACTGATGAAAATAAAGGCAGAGACCTGCAGTGGATAACTGGACTGAGCTTCCAAAGTCCAGTTGAAAAGTGGGAGGAGTGAGAACATGAGCAAAGAGGACAAGACCATGATGGATACACCCACTGAAACAATCTACCTGAGATAATAGGAGCTCACCAACACCAGCAGGACAGGGAAGGAACCAGCATAGGACCAAACCAGACCTTTGAATGTGGGTCACAGATGTGTGACTTGGGAAGACTATGGAACCACCAGCTGTGGCACCAGGGTTCATCCTTATTGCTTGTACTGGCTTTTGGGGACCCATTATCTTTGGATGGACTTCTTGCTCAGCCTAGATATAGTAGGGAGGGCCTTGAACTTTCCCCAAAGCAGTGTACCTTACTCTCTCCAAGGATTGGATGGGAGGTGGGGTGGGAGGTAGGTGGAAGGAATGGGAGGAGGGGAAGAAGTGGAAACTGGGATTGGTATGTATAATGAAAAAAGGTAGTTTTTTCTTTTTATAAAGTAAAATAAATTATAAAAAAGAATAAAAAGTCCATAAGCCAAACTTAAACAAAAGGGCATATGTCTCAAGGATGAGAAATGATTTAGGAGGCATGATATACATGCCAATAACATTGGCTGTGTAATGAAAGAGTGCTTTGGAAAACTACATTTACACAAAATGACAGTCTAGATCAAAGTAGCCAATTTCTTTAAACTTGAAACATTTATGATTATGTGAGTTGTTTTCAAATTGTCCACCCTTAGCCTACACAAAAATCTAAACTTGGGTTAAAATAAATCCTGTTCATTCCATTAAACAGGAAAATGGTAGGTATGAATTGATGTTTTCTTCATTTCCACCTTTCCTGTAAGTATGCTCAGAAGGGATCAGTGGCCATCATCAGCTCCCACCTCAGGGCTCTGAGAAAACTGGTCTCGGGCAATTACTGTATTTTTAATGAGTTATGTGACATATGACTCCTCTGGGATGCAGAACCCCTTGGGTCCAGAGATGGCTAGAAGGGGACATGTAAGAAGGTGTTGACTACAGAGGCTGTTCTTTCCTGTGCTTATATTAAATAAAGGTGACCAAGGTCTAAAGCATAAACATCAACATATCTCAGTTATCCTAGAAAATTGTTAGTAGTTATCTTACTGTCCTCTAACCTATGGATCTTCCATTTCCAGTTCTATCACAGTATGACTCGCAATTTTCAGGTATGATAACATTCTTTTCCATTTCCATACTTTGCAACATTTTCCCATACTATATAAATACGTTGTTCCACAGTTACACTGATAATCATCTTGGTGATGATCAGGTTTACTACAACTACTTACAGTGCAATTCTTTTCCCATTTCAAACTATTAACAACTATTTAGAGGGTAGGGGAAATGTTGAAGATTTTAAGTCTTTTTTAAAAAAAATCTTTAGTTTGGGGACATAAGTAAACATTGAACATATCTCCTATCAAAAAGAGCTCAGAAATCTGTAACTTTAAGTAATGCACATACTTGTTCCTTACTGCAACCCATCAATCAGAATATCACCTGAGTGTCTATTTATAAAGTTGAATATTAGTTTCAAAACAAGAGTCAATGTTATCACGGAATCCCAGGTAAGTTGCATGTACACTAACTGTTAGAACCATGTCCACGGTAGATTATCATCTATTATTCAGGTAAAGAATTGTGAGTTTTAAAATTCAAGCAGTGAAGACCATTAGGTCATCAGCAACAAGTTTCATGGGTGACCTTTGCTTCAAAATCTGTGCAAGTAAGCTTCCCTAAGACATGGGCCCCAATCATTCACAGAATAAGAATAATGGTGAGAATCTAGGTGCACAATCTCACCTGTATTGCTCTGCCCTTTGTCACCAACATAACAGCCCTGAGTCAAACTCTTAGTGCATCTGTCCTTAATGACCATTAGCAGGATGGAGACTCCAGTAGCTGGAATCAGTCACATAGTGTCATGGAAGGAGTTTCCAACTCTGTTGATCATTTTCTTCTATTTTTTTTTTTCAGTTAGAGGTGGAATTCAGTGACTTGGTCATGCTAGATAGCTATTGTACCATTGAACTAAATTTCCAGGCTCCATCCCACATCCTTTTATGCTTCTTGACCTCTTTGCTGTCTTTGATATAGAATAGGGTTCATTAGACAGAGTTATCTAGAAGAAAACAGAACAAGACAAGGGAGTGTTTTAAGATACAGCCCCCACAATTGATAATAAGCCAATAGGTGCAGACTGGGGTTTCTGCGAAGTGTAGAGGTTACAGGCTAAAATTCAAGGCAGTCTGGGTAACATTTCTCAAGAAATGCACTTTTATGCTTCTTCTTGCAACGGATCACATGAGGCTCATCACATAATGAAGTGTTAGAGTTATTTTACTCTGATTTAATGTTAATTGCAATTTGAATATTAATAACAGTGTAAAACACTTTCTTAGAAATATCTAGAACCATAATTTAAAAAACTTGTTACCAGACTGAGACCAGATCTTATACTAATTAACTATAAAATTAGTTATGAATATCTGAAGATGAACTCAAGAGTAGAAAAAATAAGTGATATTTCATAAAATGTTCATCATATATATTTTCATCATTCTCTGTGGAATTATAGGAATTGAAGCATAAAATAGAATCATTAATATTACTGAAAAGAGTATTGCATCTTACCTACCTTAATACTTTCTATGAATACACAGTTGCATTTGTAAAGCTAATCAAAGAGTTCAGACTTTTTGGAAGAGTCTTTGTCTCAGGTTACACCAAAATCAGGAAATTTTTATGGCTACTGAGTCACAACAAGACAGGAATGGTCTTGCTGCACTATGAGGGTAGACATGGCCTTCTTGCATGAAGTTACAATCTGGAAACAGTAGCTGTGAACCAGTGATCAGGGCCTTCATTGTGAGATGAGCACAAGAGGGAAGATGGTACCAGGACTTAATATGTGTAGAGACATAGGAAGTTTCAACTTAGCATATGGCATATCATATTTTGGAAACATAGGTGGGAGAAGTCATAACAGAGGAGAGCATGCAATAGGTATAATGAGCATCGAATAAGAAATGTTGGAGACACAGATTTCAATTTGAAGTATAGCATTGGTAAAGAGAAGAATGTAGACACTGCATGAGTCAATAATGGACTGTATAGGTTGATACAAGTTGGATAAGCCAGCATCATTTATGCACACAATAGAAATTTTGTACTTAAAAATGAGATGAACATCTGAGGAAAAAAATCAGGAAATAGAGGAATGTATTTCCATGTAAGATTCCAGTGTGGGTTAAATATACTGAAGAAAATAGTATTTAGATATGAGACATGGGTTGGAATTGAATGCTAACTTCAATATTTCAGGCAGAAAATTATACCATCCATTTTTAAGAATACAATTGGAGGTTTTAAATGCCTGGGTAAAAAGAAAATGAAGACGAAAAACTATATGTTCTACTAGATTAGAGATTAAGGTAAGAAAATTGAAAAAAAGCAATAAAACTCATACAATGGACATTGGATTAATTTTATTGTGTCTTAAGAAACAAGAAATGTAGGAGATAAAAAATTTTGGGAGAGAGAGTGATTTTTTAGATGCATTGAATCTCAGATACCTGTGGAAAAAGTCATAGAAGATGAATAGTCAAAAATGCGGTAATAAATTCTGTAGATTAGAGACAGCCATAACTGACTTTTATTTTGTAAACTAACACATTAAAGTATGGGCCTATATAGAATTAAAAGGACTAGGTGTATAAAAATCCTACAAGAAAATTCACAGAAAAACTACAGAATGGGTAAACTTCATTTGATTAGAATAAACAAGCAGGCAGGAAAGAGATATGCCAATACATGGTGCATATCAGAAGCAATTAGTAGCGATTAGACACTACTAGACTATTAATGCACGCTAATGTAACAGTAAAAGAAGCCATTCTTGGATATAATGACTAAACATACATGGATGTAGAGATTACAATAAACATACATGGATGTAGAGATTACAATTACTTTGATGAGAGAAAAATTAATTGCTGAAGAACATGCAAAACAACACACCATGTATGACACAGAATCATGTCTGATTTCACAGGAATAGATGGATTGAGGGTGTGTCAACAGAGTTTATGGGACCGGCTTATTATGTTATCATTTACCAAGACCACTAAGGTAGTTGAGTATCAAGGTTATTCCATGCTACAGTGAAGCAAAGAGTATAAAAATTACAGAATATAAAAATTATTTTTCAAAATTAAACAAATAAAACTGAAAGGTAGAATCAATTAATCTCATACTGGCTCAACCATACAGAATTTATAAAACTATTAAATTTTTTTAAATTTTTGGGCTCAGATCATGAATGGAAACAATCAAACTTTCATCTCCCAGTTTCTTCTTCTGGGCCTGCCCATCCCCCCAGAGCACCAGCACCTGTTCTATGCCCTGTTCCTGGCCATGTACCTCACCACTGTCCTGGGGAACCTCCTCATCATCATCCTCATTCTACTGGACTCCCATCTCCACACACCCATGTACTTGTTTCTCAGCAACTTGTCCTTCTCTGACCTCTGCTTCGCCTCTGTCACAATGCCCAAACTGCTGCAGAACATGCAGAGCCAGGACCCATCCATCCCCTATGCAGACTGTCTGACACAAATGTACTTTTGGATGGCCTTTGCAGACATGGAGAGTTTCCTTCTTTTGGTTATGGCCTATGACCGCTATATGGCCATCTGCTTCCCTCTTCATTACACCAGCATCATGAGCCCCAAGCTCTGTGCTAGTCTATTGGTGCCATTGTGGATGTTGACCACATTCCATGCCATGATACATACCCTGCTCATGGCTAGATTGTCTTTTTGCAAGAACAATGTAATCCTCCATTTTTTCTGTGACATATTTTCTGAAGTTAGTCTGCTCAGACACTTACATTAATGAGTTAATGATATTTATCATGAGCAGTCTCATTGCTATTATTCCATTCCTACTCATTGTTATGTCCTATGCAAGGATTGTCTTTTCTATACTCAAGGTTCCATCTATCCAGGGCATATACAAGGTCTTCTCCACCTGTGGTTCTCATCTGTCTGTGGTGTGTCTATTTTATGGGACAATTATTGGACTCTACTTCTGCCCATCAACTAATAACTCTATTGTGAAAAAGACTACCATGGCCATGATGTACACAGTGGTGACTCCAATGCTGAATCCCTTCATCTACAGCCTCAGGAACAGAGACATCAAGGAGGCCCTGATAAGAGTTTTCTGCAATAAGAAAATCTTTTTGTAATGGTACACTTGTAATTTTTTACCTAATGTCATGTAATAGACATAATGATGTTAATATTGTCTGTCAGATGTTGTCCCTCACCATATCTTCTACATGAAATGGCATGCTACATAACTGTTTAATACATGAAAGAGAAGAAGTTTCATGGAATAGTCAAAGTAGGAAAGAGTGTCTTTCATAGCTGGCTACATTTTCCTCCATACCTTGAGAGGATGTCTAATATGATTTCTGTACCTTACATTCTTAAGTTGCTGTAACGTTTTATCATGTACCCTGATTTCTCTTTGGGGTCAGTATAGCTGTGCAGTGTGACCCTGTGTGGTCAACATAGCTATACAATGTGGCCCTGTGAGCTCAGTCCATGCTACATAGTGACATCCTGTGAGGTCAGAATAGATGCAGGGTGAGAGAGACCCTGTGAGGTCAGCCTTGGCAACAAGTGTGACCCTGTGAGATCAGGATAGGTATGCAGTGAGACCATTGACCTTAGTGTGGGATGCACAGTGAGACACTGAATGGGAAACTTCCACTGAATGGAACTTCCACACATCAATGATGGGCCTATGAAGTATTGTGGCTGCTATATTAAAAAAATTGACAGTACTTCAAAATTTTAAACATATAATTACTGTATAACAGGGAAATTGTAAACTAGAACACATATCTACAACAGTGGGATTCAATGATGAGTACACTCAGTCTCCATCTGGTAAGAGATTCCAGTAATAACTGTAGGGTAAAAGGGACAACTGGAGCAGGAAACCAACCAATCACTGAGCACCCTGACTCTGAACCCAGAGTCAGAGAAATGAAACACACCCTGTATTTGGAACCTGGGCCAAGAAGAGAAACATCTTTATCCCTAAACCTAAGACTCAAGACATGTTCCCTGGCTCTGAAACTAGCATCAAAGAAACACACTTTGTCCCTAAAATCAGAGTCAGCCAAAGAAATATGCCCTGGTACTAAGATTAGAGTCAAAAAGCTAAAAAGGACCAGTGAAAGAGACAGTTTGGCCATGAAGACAGAGCCATCTCTGCCCCAACCAGCTAAACTGACGAATCCCTGAACATGGAATACCTAACTAATCCCCCATCTCTCTGGGAAAACTCTGCCTCTAAGAAGCCCTATACAAGCCTCTCCATCCTTTTCAGTTAAGAGCTGCCATTAATCCCTCCCTGGCAGAGATAGCCACTTTCCTGGATTTCTCCTTCCCAAATAAACCTCTTTCTCAAAAGAGTCTTGTGTGACAACCTTCATTTGCTGATACAGAGCAGAAGAACCTGGCCAGGATGTTTCCCTTAGGGGACTGAGCTGAAAAAAATCTTGCTGAGATGCTCCCTAGCGGAGCTTAGCAAGGCCAACAGAACAGAAGAACCTTGCTAGGAAGGTTTCAGATTCCTCCACTCAGTTCTAGTCTGACAGTATTAAATGGAAAATGCCAGAGTTGAACAGTTCATGGTGTTGAATGATATGCCATCCATCTAGTATGATGAAAACTGAGCGCTCAGTCTCCATCTACAAGAAATATGAGTGATCACATTGTCTACCATTTCCACAACCTATCTGTTGCCCTCCCTGCGAGGTGTTCTTCCACCATCTTGAGAACCAAGTCAGTTCCTGTGCTGTGAAGCCTTATATAGGAAGTTTCACATAAATCTTCCAATGAGGCTTAGAGAGCAGGCTAAAACTGTATCACTTTTCCTGTGTCTGTCAGCTAACTTCCTGTTACAAAGGCATTGTAATAGCTCTCATGACCAAAAATAGGAAGGTGAGTGTAATATAGTATATTTTTGGAGAAAGAAAACAGAGAGTACTAGATGGCTTTAATTGAGGTAATTTATTACTATAAATAATTGTTACTCTTAGCCTTTTCTGTGCCTAATTTGTAAGTGAAACTTCACTCTACACAAATATTTGTGTAAGAAAACCCAATGCAACAGAATTTTTGTACCACCCTTGTTTTCAATCATCTTCTGAGGCATTGGATTCTATTCCCTTGTGGGAAAAAGACATTGATGTATTTTTAAAAGGTAATAACAAGTTATTTAGTGACTGGGAAATATTTATTATGTACTTTTAGATTTGTATCCTATGGTGTTGCTAACTTAGTAGTTTTAGAATCCTTTTTCAGATTATCTCGAATTCTGCATGGACTATTATATTGCCTATGAATAATAACCATGTACTTCCCCATATGTAAATAATTCAGTTCTTTTGTCATTGTTGTTCTTTGCTACATCCTGATAAAAGAGTTACATTTACAAGATATAAAAATACATTGATCTTGATACAGGGAAAAAGATGACTATCAAAATTGTTGGGAAAACAGCAAACAGAATTTTGAGAGAAATATATGCTTGAGTTTACACACATTGGATAAGAAGAAAAATCTATAATTGATTGTGGTAATAATCTAGAAAAAAATGCCTTAACCTCAAAAGAAGTGGAGAAGAGGAAATTACATACATACACACATACACTGCAAAAGCACATGCACAAACACAGGGTAGGAATCAGTTGAAATTGAGGATGAACTATCAAAGAAGTTATTGAAACCAAAAGCTTGTCCTGTTAACAGAGTACTAAAAATCCATTAGTTCATCTTAAAAATGAAGAAAGGAACATGAATCACTAGGATGAGAAATGAATGAGGAGGCATGCTATACATGCCAAGGAAATTTAGAGAACAGCAAAAGAATTCTGAGAACAACTCCACACCCACAAATTGATGTCAAGATCAAAGAAGCAAATTTCCTTAAACACAAAGTATTTATAATTACTTCAGTGGTTTTCAAATAGCCCACCCTTAGCCTACATGGATGTCTACATTTGTTTGATTTACAAATAAATCATGTCCATTCCATAACAGGCAAATGGTAGGAATAAATAGATCTTCTTTTTTATCATTTTCACCTTCTCCAAAAGTATATTCAGCAGTGCTCAATGCCCATCAATATCTCACACCTCAGAAGACTGAGAAAATTTGTCCTGGTTAGGTCCAGGGCAATTATTGTGTCTTTAATGAGTTGTACAGTATCTAGACTCCTCTGGGATGCAGGGCCCCTTGGGTCCAGAGATGGCTAGAAGAGGACATGTAAGAAGATGTTGACTACAAATGCTGTTTTTTCCTTGCTTACAATGAATAAATGTGACAGGATCTGAAGCAGTGACCTTAATATAACTTCATCCCTCTTAGAAAAATTGTCAGGAGGTACATTACTGTCATCCAAATTATGGATCTTACATTTCCAGTTTTGTGATCATATGACTGGCAATTTTCAGGTATGATAACATTCTTTGCTATTTTCATACTTGACAACATTTTCACAAAGAGTAGAAAATACCTTGTTCCACAATTGCATTAACATTCATTTTGGGGAGGATTAGGTTTGTTACAATTACTTACAGGGTAATGTAGATGGAATGGCAGGCTGTGTCCCGCCACCTGGCTAGCTTTACCCAAAATAATTACATGGAAACTGTATTTTAAATACTGTCTGGCCCATTAGTTCTAGCCTCTTATTGGCTAATTAACCCATATTTTGTAATCCGTGTAGCACCACGAGGTGCTCGCTTACCAGGAGAGATCTTAACCTGTGTCCATCTCGGAGAGGAGAGGCATGGTGACTCACTATGGTGACTGCCTGAAGTGTCTCCCCAACTTAGCTTCCTTTCTCCCACAATTTTGTTCTGTCTACTGCGCCTACCTAATTTTCTGTCCTCTTAAAGGGCCAAGGCAGTTTCTTTATTAATAAATGAAAGTAACACATAGACACTCCTCCATCAGGGTAATTGTTTTTTTTTTTTCCATTTCAACATAATAACATCTCTTTAGAGAGTAGGGGCAATGCTGGAGTTGCTAAGTCTTCCTTCAAAACATTTTTAGCTTTGGAACATTAGAAAACTTTGAACAGATCTCCTATTCAAAAGAGCTCAGAATTCCGTAATTGTAAGTAATGCATGTACTTGTTCCTTACTCAAACCCACCGACCAGAATATTGACATCATCTTAGTCTCCATGTATAAAGTTGAATACCATCTTCAAAACAAGAGTCAGTGTTTTCAGAGAACCCAAGGTGAGTTGCATGTATATTAACTCATAGAACCATGTCTGTTGGATATTCTCATCTGCTATTCAGGTCAAGAATTGATAAAGAGAACTACATTGGTCAGAATTAGCAAGCTTCATATATGATCTCTGCTTTGTAATCTCTGCATGTAAACATACATGATGTATGTATTATGGCAATTATTTTTTTCAATAAAAATTCAGGAGTCATGTATAAGGGTAAAAACCTGAATAATCAGATAAGCAGCTGAGAAGTGATCAGCTCACTCCTCACTCTCTCCTTCCTCAAACCAAAAGGGCTGATAATCTTTCTAAATCCCTTCATACTACTTCTGGTATCTCGCTATATGTCCTCAGCCATCTAAAAGCTCTATGGCAAATTTTGATCAGCTGGTAGCTAGTTCTGCCCTCTGATTCAAGGTAAACTTTATATCAGCCTCAGAAGTATAAGAGTATGCTCAAAATATCCCACAAAACCTACATAAGATATGGGGCCCACTCATTCACAGAGTAAGAATAATTCTGAGAAACTAGGTACACAATTTCACCTATATTGCCATTCTCATTATCACCAAACATAATGTCCAAGTATTAAACCGTTAATGCAGCTGCACTAATGACCACCAGCAGGATAGGAGACCCCAAAGTTAGACTCAGTCAGATAGTCTCTTGGAAGGATTCCTAACTCTTTGTGTGTCTTCATTTTTTTTGAGTTAGAGGTGGAACTCAGTGCTTTGGGCATGCTAGGTTAACTACTGTATCACTAAGCTAAAGCCCAGGCCCTATTTTCACATCTTTTTGTAATTCTTCTTGATTTCTTTGCCATCTTATGACTTGGGTTCATTAGAAAAGTTATCTAGAAGAAAACATAACAAGGTAGGGAATTGTCTTAAAGATGCAGCCCACACAGTTGAGAACTGACAAGTCCAGGAGATTTGGCCTGGAGTCCCTGGGAAGAGTGGAAGTTACAGTCTCACATTCAGGGCAATCTTCAGGTTTCTCAAGAGACCTAGTTTTTCTGTTTCTTCCAACAATTGTTCGCATGAGGATTATCACATTACAAAAGGTTACAGTTATTTTTACAATAATTTAAATGTAATTACTAATTTAAATGTTGATCACAAAGTAAAACACCTTCATAAAAATTTCCAGAGTTATAATTTGACCAAACTTGCTATCAGGACATGGAACAGTTTCCATAATAATTAACTACAAAGTTAGGTATGGCTACCTGAAGATGAAGACAAGAGAAGGATAAAAATGACAGATTCATAAAATGTTCATCATATATATTTTCCTACATTACTATCAGTGGAACCATATACACTGAAGCATAAAAATTGTGAGTGTTTAGTATTATTGAAAAGAGCACTGCATCCTACTCACCTTAAAAACCTTCCATAAATACACAGTTGTATCTATAAATCTAATCACAGAATATTACATTTTCATGTTAAAACTTTCAAGTTTGGCGATTTTATATTATGAGGGAGTTGAAGAAGAATGATTATTTGGATTTAATGTGCATTTCTGCCCTTAAATTTGAAAAAAAATTTGTCTCAGAATATATCACAGCCAGGAAATTTTCATGCACACTGAATCTCATCCAGGCAGGGCAGGTGTTGGTTCTATATGTGGGCAATCATGGCCTTTTCATCATGAAGTTACAGTCTGGCAACAATATCTGTGAAGCAGTAATCAGGGCCATTTGTAGTTGTGAAATGAGTACAAGATGCACAAGCAACATGGTAATATATCTTACTGTATGTAGAGACGCAACAAGGTTTAACAGCATATGGCATATCATATTGTGGAAACTAAACTGAGACAAGTCATACCACAGTGAAAGCATGTAATAGATAAAATGAGGATCAAATCATAAATGATGAATTACAAACTTCATTTTTAAGTGAAGAATTGCTCTAGAGAATAATGCAAACAGTTTGTGAAACCACAGTGTGCTAGATGTTGGTAAAGTCAGATAAGCAATCATCCATTTGTGCACATGATAGAAATTTTTTCTTAAGAAAAAGATGTTCACCTGAGGAATGAATCAGGAAATATTCAATTGTTTTCATCTCAGAATATATTTTCATCTCAGAATGCCAGTATTGGATAAACATACTGAATAAATTAGTTTTTAGACAGGGGACATGGTTTGGATTTGAAAGCTGACTTTAATATTTCAGGCAGAAGACAATGCCATCCATTACTAAGGATATGATTGTATTGTTTTAAATGACTAGAGAGAAGAGGGTGAAGAAGACAAACTATATGCTTTGCTAGTTTAGAGTCCAAGGTAAGAAAAAAGAAAAAAACCAAAACTTTTGTAATTGATATTGAATTAGTTTTATTGTATGATGAGAAAGAAGAGACATGGGAAACAGATGTTGGGAGAGAGAGAATTGAATTTCTCTTGGGATGCATTGAACCTTAGATTCCTGCGGGGGAAAACATAGAAGATGATTAGGCAGTGATGCGGTGGTGATTCTGTAGGTTAGAGACACAGTTATATCTAGCAATTAATTGATAATGTAAGATATTAAAGTATATGTGTTTTTCTTGGGGCTCATAAAATCTAGAGGATTAGGTGTAAAAAAAAGTCCTTTAAAAACAGATAAAACTACACAATGAAGTGAACTATAGTTGCCTAGAAGAAGTAGGCAGGTAGGAAAGAGTTATGTTAGTACATTGTGCACTTCAGAAACAATTAGGTGTGATTAGGTAATACTAGACAATTAGAGCATGCTAAGGCAACAAGAAGAAAAATCATTCATGGTTATAATGACAGAAAATACTGGGATGTAGAGATTACAATAACTTTGTGAGAGTAAGCTTGATAACTGAAGAAAAAGCAAAACACCCTGTGTATTTCAGAAACATGACTGTTTTTGCGGGGGCATGGAGATGGATTGGGGGAGTGTCAGTATAGTATATAGGACTGGTTTAACATGTCATCACCTACCAAGGATAACTGAAGAGCTTAAGAGATTAAGGTTATTCCATGCCATAGAAATCACAGAATATAAATGTAGAAAATATAAAAAATATTCTTTCTAAATTAAACAAATGAGATTGATTAATAGAATTCATCTGTCTCATATAAGTTTGACCAGGAGTGTTTAACAAATTGCTAATTATTTTTCTTAAAGTCATTGGAGACAGATCATGACTGGAAACAACCAAACTGTCGTCTCCCAGTTCCTGCTCTTGGGCCTGCCCATACACCCAGAGCAACAGCATCTGTTCTATGTCCTGTTCCTGGCCATGTACCTCACCACCGTCCTGGGGAACCTCATCATCATCATCCTCATTCTACTGGACTCCCATCTCCACACACCCATGTACTTGTTTCTCAGCAACTTGTCCTTCTCTGACCTCTGCTTCTCCTCTGTCACAATGCCCAAATTGCTACAAAATATGCAAAGCCAGAACCCATCTATCCCATATGCAGGTTGTCTGACACAAATGTACTTTTTATTTTTTTTTGGAGTCATGGAGAGTTTCCTTCTTACAGCCATGGCCTATGACCGTTATGTGGCCATCTGCTTCCCTCTTCATTACACCAGCATCATGAACCCCAAACTCTGTGCTTGTTTATTGCTGCCACTGTGGATGCTGGCCACATTCAATGCCATGATGCACACCTTGCTCATGGCTAGATTGTCTTTTTGTGAGAATAATGTGATTCTCCACTTTTTCTGTGACATACTGGCTCTCCTGAGGCTGGCCTGCTCAGACACTCACATTAATGAGTTAGTGTTACTTATCATGAGTGATCTCATTGGCATTATACCTTTCCTACTCATTGTTATGTCCTATGCAAAGATCGTCTTTTCTATTCTCAAGGTTCATTCTACCCAGACCATCTACAAGCTCTTCTCCACCTGTGGTTCCCACCTGTCTGTGGTGTCTCTGTTCTATGGGACAGTTATTGGTGTGTACTTATGTCCACCAGCTGATAACTCTACTGTGAAAGAGACTGTCATGGCCATGATGTACACAGTGGTGACACCCATGATGAACCCCTTCATCTACAGCCTGAGGAACAGAGACATAAAAGAGGCCCTGATAAGAGTTTTCTACAATAAGAAAATCACTTTGTAATGGTAGTGCTTGTGATTTTTAATTATTTTTATGTAACAAACATAATGATGTTAAAATTTTATGTCAGGTGTTTTCCCAAATCTTAGAACATACATGAAAGGGCATGCTACATAACTGATCAATACATAAAAAAAGGTGTAGTGTAGTAGTCACAGTAGGAAAGATTGTCTTTTATAGCTGGCACCATCTTCCCCCATACTTTGCACAAATTATCCTGTAAATGCACAGTCAAAGAGCTTCTGTCTAATGCAGTCTGTGTTCCTTAAATTCTTAAGTTGCTGTAACATTTTACCGTTTACCCTGAGTTCTGTGGACATTGATGTATCAACTAAAATAATTTAAGTAATAGATTTATGACTCTTGCTAACAGTGCAATCTCCCCACCACCTAATTCCCTTCAATTATTTCCTACAGGTTCTCCCACTCTGACTAGATATCCTTTTGTTCTCTCAAATCCCCTTTATTATTTTATGTCTTTGTTGTCTTTTCTGACTTCTCTTGATGCTGAAAAAATTTGGGGTAATCATTTTGTACAACAGTGTCATTTATAAAAATTTTCCTTGTAATTTGAAATTGACTAATAACCAGGAAGAATTTAATTGACTTATCTAAGATGATGGGACGAATAAAGAAAGCTAGAAGCTGGTAATACCTCATATATGTTTCATTTTATCTAGTAAAATTCTGTTTATAGTTAATGTCTTTATTTTACCCTTGTGACAATCTCAAGGATATAGAGAAAGTTCTGTTTCATATAATAAAGAACACGAGACTCATTGACTTCCTATCTCACACCAAGGGGCAATGGTTCAGTTGTGTATGAGGTCACAGACCAACTCTCCTCTTTTGTCTCATTTATTTACTTTAGAAAGAAGAATATTTCTTTATTTTGCATATTATTAGCCTCACTATGAAATGGAATAACTTTGTTCACTTGATTACTTCAGTTGATGCTGGTATGTGATGACATACAAACTCAGTCTTTATACTCCTCTGACCTCTCCTAACGTCCATCTCCATGTGAGGCCAGTCTTCCTCTAGGGCTTTTCACTGCCTGATGAACTCCACTTAAGCCTCTCTGTAAACTTCCATAAGAACATCTAATACTTGAACTCTTTCATTCCAAGAAGTCTTTTCTTTGTATTTTTCTTTTTTTTTTCTTTTAAACACTGCCTGGCCCATTAGTTCCAGCCTCTTATTGGTTAATTTTCACATCTTGCTTTAACCCATATTTAGTAATCTGTGTAGCACCACGAGGTGGTCGCTTACCAGGAGAGATCTTAACCTGCATCTGTCTTGGAGAGGAGAAGCATGGCGACTGCTTATGGTGACTGCCTGAAGCGTCTGCCTTTTCTCTCCCAGAATTCTATTCTGTCTACTCCACCCACCTATGTTCTGACCTATTGGGCCAAGCAGTTTCTTTATTAATTAACCAATGAAAGTCCTCCATCAGACATGTGGGTGTGTAAGGAGGGCACAGCCTGAGTTGCCACTCTTAGTGGGGTTTTCCAGCAGATTTAAACCTGTGTGAGAATTCTTCCCAGTTTGGGTAGTGCCTTCTCTCATGCTTTTCATTTCAAACTGCTTGGGTTCTCAGTAGTTGGAAAGAAGCAGCCAAGGTGGGAGCAAGTTCTTAGTGATGACGAGCCGGGAAAGGCGGTGCATCCCCAGTGGCAGCAGCACTCCCTGCCCTTTCAAAGCCAGCTTTGTGTAAGGCTGGGCTCCTCAGGAGCTAACGCCATTGTCATCAGCCAGCTGTGGCTCATAAAACCAAGTCTGTCCTTTTAATGGCCCTTGGGAAATACTTTTTCTGATAGATCTTCTGATTCAGTTTAAGGTATTTGCTTGTTTGGCTTGCTTTTATTTTGTTTATCTAGGGATTGATCTTTGTTGAATTATGATGCCATCTCTACCCAATCATATCTATAACCTCTTCTCTGTACATTCATATATTTACAAAAGAGCATAGTAGCTCATAAAATTTTTAATTGAGCCTTTTCATTGAATACTATTCTAAGACATTTTATTATATTTCCCCATGTAGTTAATTAGCAATAGTTGTCATAGCTAAACTCTGATATTTTCATGCTATAAAAGAATTATCATAGACAAGATATACAATATACATCACTTTTCTCAACCTCTGGAAAATAGGGTTTAACAGACAGACATAGATTCTCTATAATATTATGTTTAAGAGCTATTGGAAGTAAACAAAAGCTCTGTTCTGCAATATAAAAGAGGTCCACAGAACAAAAATATAGCTTAGAATGCACATCTCTTTAACTCCAAATAAGAACTTTGGAAAGAATCCTATCGACTGCTTGGAAATCATTTGCCATTATACTAGATAGTAATCTTGAAACTTAATCATCACTTTACATAAAGAGAACATCACCCCATGACAGCTGGAAGCAATTCTAGAGGACGATGTCCCCTCTTCCAAAAAAAAAAAAGTTTGTCCTCAGGATTGAGAACACTGTTTAGGGGTTGTTGATTATTATTTGTATATGATAGAGGGTTGGGATGGAAACTATATAGGTTCAAAAAAGGGATAATAATAGTGGGTAATAGAGTGAATACTTGTGAGCTATTATTTGGTATAGTTTTTGTATATTGATACAAGTTCAAATTATATTAGTTATTTCTGTTTACAATTTTTGTACACCTATGCAAAGTTTTTCATTCAGAGTATATATATATATATATATATATATATATATATGTGTGTGTGTGTGTGTGTGTGTGTGTGTGTGTGTGTGTGTGTGTGTATGTATGTATGTTTCTACCTCTGTTTAGGACATTTTGTATATTGATACAACTTTTAGGATATATTTTCATATTGTATTATTAAATATAAGAGCAATATAGAACAAGAGAGAAAAAAGAAAAAAGATGAATAATGATTGATAGAAGAATAACAAAACATGGACAGATGATTCCCAATGTGAGTACACTTCCTTACCCTCTGATTTTTAACCCTATTTTAGCTCATCCTGGTGTCTTTAATTGAACCCTAAGTGGAAGTCCTCAAAGCTAGAACTTTAAGGCTCCCATATATATTATATATGTGTGTGCGTGTGTGTATACTATGCTAGCATTATAATTTTTTCTTTTATTTTAGACAAATAAAGGAAATGTTGTAGGATTTTTGTATACTGTCTGTAGATACATTGCTTTCATTCACTTAATAAAGAGCTAAATGGCCAATATCTCAGCAGAAGCTATAGGCAGGACTTCCAGGAAAAGAGAGAGAGAGAGAGAGAGAGAGAGAGAGAGAGAGAGAGAGAGAGAGAGAGAGAGAGAGAGAGAGAGAGACAGAGACAGAGACAGAGACAGAGACAGAGAGAGTAGGAAGAGGAATTTAGATGGAAGAGATAGTCACCAGACAGCAGGGAGGAAGCAGGATGGGAAGTAAGGAGATGAAGTAACCAGACACATGGAAGAATGTATGCTGTAGGAAATCATTGTACAGAGGATCAACAAAGCTCTTAAGGAATTGTTGGCCAGAATATCTTGCCAGAGGCTAGGGGACATCTTCATCTGGCCTTAACAGGGATCCTTTTCCAAATGAACTTCCTCCATTTTGATGACAATGGACTTATCCCAGCTTCCAAGCATTGGGGCATCTCAGACAAGGAACACACCTCTGTCCATGGTGATATTAGAGATCCTATCTCCCTCCAATTGTAGTTGTCAGCCCCCTGGTAACCCATGAGAGAGGATATGCTTATGATTTTCCTCAGACTGTCATGATGGCAATATGGGTACTGGAAAGAGATGTATGCCCAGTCATGGATCAGCCACCTTCCAACAAGGAGGGAATGACACATGATGGGTAATGTATATACTCCCCTTTCTTGCTCTAATTGCCACTCAAAAAAAGATTTATTAAGGGGAGAGGTTGAGACCTCTAATTATTAATATTTTGAAATGTTTGGCATAATATAAAAAGGCTATTTTATCCCTCCTGGATGCTCATATATGCATTAATTTTTCAGGGTGGTTTTGTTAACCATTATTCTCTTTAAATGTCTCCTTCAGCAGATCCAGCATTAGTGGACAGCAACTAAGGTGACTCATCAGGTATTAATAGCTCTTAGGCATCCTTCTCACAGTACTCCACAGGAGGTTATGCATGCCATGCTATCTGTAATCCAAAAGGCTACTGCCTATTACCCCCACCCTGGCAGCACTCCAGGAATAAATGCTCTTCAAGGGTTGGTAGTCAATGATGGGTAAGATTTTGTTTGGCAGGCCAACCTATGACACTCAGAGTCTAGCTGCTGAGCCCTCCTGAGGTGGGGTAAACAAGGCCTGAGCAAAGAACTCTGACTCCTGCTGAGAGATAATGTAATAAATAAAAAAAGGGTGGATATGTAGGAAGTTAAAACCTACCAGGCCAAGAGGAACCAACCTGGAGTCTGACTGACTCTGTCAGAGGTCCTGATCCTGCCTAGCCAATGAGGAAAGACTATGTGATATCAATGATCAGAACACCTGGGTGCTGAGAAGGCTTATAATTTTTTTCCCTGTTTGTTAGATAAAAAAGTCTGCTTTATCCTTACAGTGGACTCCCAGGTTCTGTGTACATTGATGTTGCACCTTCTCATTCCCTCCCCTGAGGAAGATGTTAGGGCCCAGCTACAGTTACAGTTATAGTTTTCATATAAAGGTAGTCAGATAAAATGAGTGAAAAGACATAGGAATGTGGACATGGTTCTATTTGCTCAAGGAAGCATTAAAAATGCCATCTGCTCACCATATTTCTGCCCTTCTTTTTTGGTACACATAGAAAGCTGGCTGTTGAAGTTTATATTCTTCCAGAGAGAGAGTGTGTGTGTGTGTGTGTGTGTGTGTGTGTGTGTGTGTGTAGTCAGTTACTTTGAATTAAGATGCTGTATTTAGAAGCCATCTCACTGTGTGTGATTTTCTACAATCTCCATCTACTCAAAAACTACTATTAAAAGATGAGAAACTGTGGATGTCTTCCAGACTAATATAGTTGGTTAAGGCAGATGTCCTGAGCAGTCTCCAATGGGATCAATGGCCAAGGTGATCCAACATCTAGAAAGGTTCATCTAACTGAGAAGATACAGGCTCACTTGGTTAAGGCAGATGTCCTGAGAGGTCTCCAATGGGATCAATGGCCAAGGTGATCCAACATCTAGAAAGGTTCATCTAACTGAGAAGATACAGGTTCACAGACTATAGCCAAGATTTAACAATAATTCTAAATTTTCTCAGGGTTTATCAAAGATTATTAGTATCTACCATTCAGCAGGAAGTAGTCTAGAGAGCTATGCCCAAATTCCCAAAATATTGTTTATGAAAGTTTGTTTTCATTTAAGGGGTTTGGTAACAAATTGTTATTGCTCATAGTTAATTCCATTATAAAGAAGTAAGTGGGATATGATATAGAAATAATGGTAAAAAGCATAGATTATTGAATTTACTTTAATCAAAAACAACTGATAATCTCAAAATATTTTACACTAGTATTGATTTTAGTTTATTAATGTAAGTTTAAAACTGTGATATTATGTGTATATTTCTTATTTAATGTATTGTGTTTATTCATCTAAATTAAAATATAATATATAATTGATAAATACAGACATATAAAATATTTTTAGTTATCTATACTCTTCAAATTTATATTCGTGCTAGTTAGGTTTTCTAGATATACAAAGATATATTTCAAATAAATAGGCATTCTTCAAATATTTAAAGACCTTCAGAATATGACTTTTAAAATGTGTCAACAACTTAGACTTCTCATGACAGTGAGACATTTCTGCACCAATGTTTTCCAGAGAAGATGATAGACATCAAAGAAGCTCTATATGGAGTTTATTTTCGTTATGGCAAAAGCTAACCATATGGGCAAAGAAATTTCTCTTGCTTTATTTTCTGACAGTTACTGTACAAACTGGGCCAGCAGGACACAAAGGGTGACTGCCAAGCTTTGCAAAGACAAGGTAGCACAGCTCTTCAAAATTCCCTGCTTCACAAGAAAGTCTGTCAGATATGCTGGTAGGCCAAAGACAAATGTCTCAGCATTACAGAGGAAAAATGGATGACTCTGCAGGCAACCAGATGTTTATATCATTTCTTACATTTTTTGGAGGTTGTTTGCCTGGACTTCCTACTTACTCAGATGATATTATTTCCTTCTGGGTTCTTTGATGGAATTAAAGACTAGATAGCTATAATTATACTTTTCTTTAATTATGATGAAAAGATAAATTAGATAAAAAACTTTCAACTGAACAAGATAGGATAAATAATTATGTATTTTCTTTAATTTTGCCAAATACAAATAGACTTGATATTGTAACTGTTAAAAAAAACTTGTTTTGATGAGTTGGAGAGATGCTCAGTCACTAAAGGTGAGGATCATAACCAAAAGTTTCAAAACTATCCACAATTTCTTGTGTAATTTTTGTGTTTGAGACACTTTAAATCATTAGCAATGAAAATAATGTCTGATAACTTGGGGTAGTTTTTTTAGTCAGCTTCTTCATTTCTTCTTCTAACAAAATAGGCTCCAGTGAAGCAGAAGCCTGTTCATTATTTGAATGGATATGCATCTTTCCACTTTTTTGGTTTTCTTTTCTTTTTTATTAATTAATTAATTTATTTTTAATTAAAAATTTCCACCTCCTCCCCTCCTCCCATTTCCCTCCCTCTCTCCCCATTCCCCTTCCCTTCCTTATCCAGTCCAAAGAGCAGTCAGGGTTCCCTGCCCTGTGAGAAGTCCAAGGTCCTCCCCCCCTCCATCCAGGTCTAGGAAGGTGAGGATCCAAACAGACTAGGCTTCCACAAAGCCAGCACATGCAGTAGGATCAAAACCCAGTGCCATTGTCCTTGGCTTCTCAGTCAACCCTCCTTGTCCGCCACGTTCAGAGAGTCCGGTATATGTTTATTTGTTTTGTTTGTTGTTACTGTTTGAATACTACCTTCTGTAACTGTAGAGAGGAGTGATTTATGATTATAATTGGTTTCCACTGGAGATCCCTGAGGTAAATTGGTCTTAGGAATGTCCTGGGTAATTACTATGTCTTTAATGAATTATACAGGATCTGGACTCCTATGGGATGCAGGGCTCTTAAGGCCCAGGAATTCCCATAAAACAGTGTGAGAAGGGATGGTGCAAGTAGATTATTTGTAAAGAGGCCAGTACTTCCTGTACTTGCAAACAAAATAAAGATGAGCAGGATCCTGAACTAGAAACTTAGACTTGGCCTCAATACATCTGGATACATTCAGGAAAATGAACTGGTGACTGGCTATAAATCCCAATGAAATTCCAATATCATGCAGGACAGTTTTTCAGGTATGATGACATTCTTCTTTTCTCTGTCTCCCAGAACTTTTCATGATCATCATATAAACCATATTTATAAGCATGGGTTCATTATAATAACTCATTATGTAATTTTCTCTCCATATTACACCATTTCAACAAGAGAACAGTGCTGTGAGATGGAGTTAGCTGCTATAGTGCTGAATGGCTGTTTACTTTCCTCTAGGGGGTCTTAGCAATCTCTGAAAAACATTCTACACAAGATAGTGATCAGTTATATTGCATAAGTTCACAAATCTGTGTTTTGTGGTAATATCTGTGAATGTTCCTAAGTGAAGTCCACCAAGGAATACATTTCTGTCATGTAGGTGTTTGTGTGAAAGTACAAGGAGAGCTACACTTTAAAATTCAGGGTTTCTACAGAATTCAAGAAGATACGCTGCCATACTAAATGTAAGAAACATATCACTTGTGATTTTCAAGTGCTGTTTAATTTGAGAAAGTTGTGCTGAATATCCTAAAGATGGTATGAAGTCTTTTGGTCCATCAGTGTTAACAGTGAATGGAGATTTATCTGACTTGTACTGTTTGTAAATATGCCTACCTAACAGAAACATGGTGTACATTTACAAAAGAAAGAGAAGCTGGGCACAAAGGCACATACCTATAATGCCAGTGCCCAGGAACCAGAGGCAGGAATTTAGCATGTTTAAGGCCAATCTTGGATATACAAGAACATATTTTTAAATTATACATGATATTTTTTCCTGCATGTTTTCTTCCTCTGTAAAGCTAATCTCCAAAGTCTAAATGTGCAAACTCGGAATTTGCGCTGCATTGAACACTGTAAGTCTGTGAACAGCTAAGCCATCAGATTTGGGTATAACATTTCAGAGAAACTTGCTTAGATATTTTGATGTTTCTCCTCTTTTGTTAGCTATGAGCATGATAGGTTCATTAGCCAGTGCCTTGCAGAATCACAGAATGGTGTGTGTGTGTGTGTGTGTGTGTGTGTGTGTGTGTGTGTGTGTGTGTTCACCCATACTTGTGACTTAGGATACATACTGCCCAGTGTATGAGTCTGATTAGGGCAAAATTAGAAAAACTGTCTAGAATATTGGAATCCATGAGAAGAATGCATACAGAGTTGTATCTTAGCAGAAAATGCAAACTTTTTTCTAGAGTGAACCATCTTTTTCTCTAATACCTTCATTTGATTGCAAGAAACACGTTTTGTTATGAAGTATCAGTTACTTAACTCAAAGTCTACAAATTTCAATGACATTATAGAATATCTACACAGCAACTGGGATTTTTTTTCCAAAATTGGCATCTGGGTTTAACCACTTGATATATAAATTAGCCATCACAAACAGAAAAGATATTTGAAGAATAACTCATGTGAAGATCCCAAAGTAACTTTGTTGCATCTTCCTTTTTATACTTCATAAAAATCTTCAACATGTCTGTCTTCTGCACCAAAACAACACAATTGGGTGGAGTAAAGCATAAGGATATGATTTGGAGTTATTAATATTGCTGAAAAGTGATAGAAAGGATTAACCATTGTACTGTGGGAAAGCAATGGTAACTCTGACACTATAGAGTATAAAATTTAGTTCTAACTGGTAAACATTTCTCTTTAAATTGATAGTTTTCTACAATTGAAGTCGAATAAATCTGTATTAATTTGAACAGAGAGTAACAAGTCTTCACTGGACAAATTTATACATTGTACAGATACTGGTCCTAGTTGGATATTAAGAATGATTTTGAACAACCATAGGCAATGAAGTCATGTGAGACCATTGATGCATGTAGATTTATGTGAATGTGGATTAAACAGTGATTAAAATAATAAGTGCATGTGGACATGTGATATATATAGGATCTAAAGACATAGTGAAGGTCTTAATATAGGGAGATAAGGTATATTTAGTTGTCTATGTTATAAGTAATAACCTTTACATACAAATGAGGATGAACCAAGTGAAGGGGAAGAAAGGGAAGGAAGTGATAGGGAAGTACATGAGGAACTGTAAAATTTAGGAGTGGAAGAGTTTTAACCCCAGAATTGGTGAAGAGAGAAAAGCAAGTGTTATTGTGAGACCATATAGGGCTATAACACCGGCATGTTTGAGATAATAAAATAGAATTTGTGTCCCTCATAGGATCTTTGTTCTTTTCTTTAGGGCAACAGTGGAAATATGAAAATAAAGCGGAAAAGCAGTGATGGATCTGCTCTGTGTCAGAACGCCACAGTGTGAAGGAACCAGGTTGAAGGAGAAGAGAAGGGACAGGAGACATGAGAACATCAAATTGAGTCTCCTTCTGTATTCCAGTAAAGATACCGTATGATCCTCATATATAGATATAATCTCACAGAAAGGAATGAATAAAAAAGGAGAATGGAATATATAGATATAATCTCACAGAAAGGAATGAATAAAAAAGGAGAATGGAATATATAGATATAATCTCACAGAAAGGAATGAATAAAAAAGGAGAATGGAATATATAGATATAATCTCACAGAAAGGAATGAATAAAAAAGGAGGAGAATGGAAGTGAGACTCTGTATAATGTATGACAGCAGTTCAAGGTAACAAAAAAAAACCAAATGGATCAAAGTTCACAGATTTCTGAATCAAAACTGAATTTCTTTTACTCTACTAAGGGAGACTGGGAAGTAATACATGGCATGATTGGAAGGCAACAAAGTGAAGACATGAATTCACTTGGGGCTTCTGTGCTCCTGGTGTCTGTCACACATGCAATGGAGGGAAGATGATTAGTGAACAGTGGAGCAGAAATCTCTAGGCTACAGAGACATGGATGTCTGAATTTGTAATGTTTATCTATGTCATTGTAGTATGTGTAATTTTTCTTGAAAGTTATATAAAATTACAATGACATAGTTTATCAAATTCTTCAAGAACATCAATATACGAAAATAGAGCAAATTACAAATGAACAAACAAGAGTTGATTAGGCAACAGGAAAAAGAAGCACTACTTCATTTTGTATCTCAGTAGAAAAGGCATAGAGAGTTCTAGGAAATGATGGGAGATAGAAACATGTTATGAATTTGGAAAAATCATTGATAATTGTAATAAATACAGACATCTGGAGTTTGGGGTTATAGTTAATATGACGACTGTCAGATATATATGTTCTTATATATCTTAGATATATGTTCACTTTATTTTATTTTAAATGATCCTGATATTTTCTCCTTAGGATATTAGAGAATAAGAATGATAATGAAGAACCAAAGTGTCATCTCCCAGTTCCTCCTCCTGGGCCTACCAATCCCCCCAGAACAACAGCACCTGTTCTATGCCCTGTTCTTAGCCATGTACCTCACTACTGTCCTGGGGAATCTCCTCATCATCGTCCTCATTCTACTGGACTCCCATCTCCACACACCCATGTACTTCTTTCTCAGCAATTTGTCCTTTGCTGATTTCTGCTTTTCCTCTGTCACAATGCCAAAATTGCTGCAGAACATGCAGAGCCAAGTACCATCCATCTCCTATGCAGGCTGCCTGACACAAATATTCTTCTTTCTATATTTTGGATACCTTGGGACCTTCCTCCTTGTAGTAATGGCCTATGACCGCTATGTGGCTATCTGTTTTCCCCTTCATTACACAAACATCATGAGTTCTAAGCTCTGTGGGAGCCTGGTGGTACTGTGTTGGGTGCTGACCACATTCCATGCTTTGCTACACACCCTACTCACAGCCAGATTGTCATTCTGTGATGACAATGTGATCCCCCACTATTTCTGTGATATGACTACTTTGCTGAAACTGGCTTGTTCTGACACCCATGATAACAAATTGGCAATATTTATCTTAGGAGGCCCTATAGTTGTACTCCCTTTCCTTCTCATCATTGTTTCCTATGCAAGAATTGTTTTCTCCATCTTCAAGGTCCCTTCTTCCCATGGTATCCGTAAAGCCTTTTCTACCTGTGGTTCTCACCTGTCTGTGGTGTCGCTATTCTATGGGACAGTCATTGGTCTCTACTTATGTCCTTCTGCTAATAACTCTACTGTGAAGGAGACCATCATGACTTTGATGTATACAGTGGTGACTCCCATGCTCAATCCCTTCATCTATAGCCTTAGGAACAGAGACATGAAGGGAGCATTAGAAAGAGTATTTTGTAAAAAGCAAAGTACTTCCTTCCTATGATGGTAACACTTTAGATTTTTATATAATTTCTTTTAGAAAAAAATTAATATTAATATTGGATGTTGTTACAGAATTTTTACTCACTTTGGATGTTACTGTTTAAAGGTCCCACAATATAACTTTTACTACAAAAATTAGAAGGAGTTTATATGAGTAGCTGAATTTGGAAAATAATTTTGAGGGACCTGAATATGCACTCCTTGTTTTGTCCAGGCAGTCCTGGATATTTTAGTAGACTTAAAGTCATATATAATCCCCATCATTATTCCAGGATTTTCTCATTTTGTCCTAATGTCTACTATGACTATGTGCTTATATATGTATACTCTATGATCTCAGATCCATACTTAAAATTATCCAAATATCTCAACTCACCAGCCCTTTTCCAGGCTTTCACATGTTCTTTCTACAGTCTGTAATTAAATAATTATATAATTTAATCCCCTAAAATCTATCTAATCCATTGTCTATACCAGTTTTGACTCTTAACAGATTTCAGTAAGTCCTTGGTATTTTGTTTTCATTATTGTACTTTTTTTCTATATCTGATATTTATCAGTAGCCAGGGACAACTTGATGTGTTTCTTCAAAATTATACAAAAATATTTGGTTACAGCTTGATGTTTTCTTTTCTTTTTCTTTCTTTATGGGCTTGATTTTATTTTGTTTTCTTGGTTTTGGTGAGTTTTGATGTTATAATGGGTGATTTTTTGAAATATAAGTTAAAATTGTGTGAGTAGGGAGGGGAAGAGTGTCTGGAGGGAGAAATATGATCAAAATATATTTAACTTAATTTTTAAAAAGATAAAAATAAAGCATAAAATATATATTTTTTAAAAAAACTGAATTCCAATAAATCAATGTCTTAAATATAAGACATGGAAATATGAGACCATTATTAGAAGGAAACCCCAGAAAAAGTCTTTAGATTTGAGGATAAAAACAGACATAAAAATCAATCAAAAAAACCAAAAAGTGGCAAGTGGGATTACATCAAACTAAAAAGGCTGAGCATGGCGTCCCACCATAGAAAATGGGCCACAACAATCTGGCTCATGCACCAGGGGTAGATGCTGGTCCTGCTGCCAGGGGCCCCTCACATAATCCAAGCTTCAACACTGTTTCCCACATGTGGAAGGCCTAGTTTGGTCCCATGGAGTCTCCACAGCTGTCGGTCTAGTGTTCATGAGTCTCCACGATCTTGGACCAGCTGTCTTTGTAGATTCCTCCATCGTGATTTTGACCTGCCTTGCTCATATATTCCCTCATAGCTCTTTTTGCCTGGATTCTCTGAGCTTGACCTGGTGCTTGTTTGTGGATCTTTGCATCTGGTTCCATCAGTTTTTGAAAGAAGCCTCTATGATAAGAATCAGAGTATTTACCAATTTGATTAGAGGGGAAGGTCAGTTTGGGGACCCTGTCCACTATTGCTGGGAGTCTTAGTTGGGGTCATCCTTGTGGATTCTTATGTATTTCCCAAGCATTAGGTTTCTCCCTAACACCATAGTGACTCTCTCTATAAAGATATCTTTTTCATTTCTTTCCCACTTCATCCCTCTCCCCTCAACCATTCTGTTCCCTCATGTTCTCATGCATCTTACCCTCCACTTTACAGTCTCCCTTGCCTTCAGCTTACCTAAGAGATCTCATCTAATTTCCTTTCCCAGGGTGATCCATGTGTCCCTCTTAGGGTCATCCTTGTTGCCCATCTTTTAAAACTGTGGATTGTAGTCTGGTTATCCTTGGCTTTACATCTAATATCCACAGATGGGTGAGTACCTCACTCAGAATTTTTTTCTAGTCCTATCCATTTGCCTGCAAATTTCATGAGGTCATTTTTTCCTAAAGTTGAGTGATACTCTATTGTATAAATATACCATAATTTCCTTATTCATTTTTCAGTTGAGGGACATTTAGATTATTTACAAGTTCTGGTATTATGAATAATGCTACTATAAACATTGTTGAGGAAGTGACCTTGTAGTATGGATTGAGTAACCTTTGGGTATAATCCCAAGATTAATATCTCTGGGTTTTGAGGTAGGTTGATTCCTAATTTTCTGAGAAACCACCATACTGATTTTCAAAGTGGTTGTAGAAGTTTGCATTTTCTGGATAGGTTCCACATACCAATATTGAATCAAAAATAGATAAACAATTGAAATAGACCTATAATCCCTAAGGAAATAGAAACAGTCATCAAAAGTCTCTCAAACAAAAAATTAAAATCCTAGTAACAGATGACTTCAGTGTAGAATTTTTCAAGAATTTCAGAGGAGCTAATTCTAAAACTCTTCAAATTGTTTTACGCATTAGAAACAGAAGGAACATTGCCAAACTCTATTTACAAGGCTATAGTTATCCTGATACTCAAACCACATGAAGATGCAACAAAGAAGGGGAACTACAGAACAATTTCCCTAATGAACACTGATGTAAAAATACTAAATAAAATAATGGCAAACCAAATCCAAGAACATATCAAAAAATGATCCACCATGAATGACCAAGCAAACTTGATCCCAGAGATGTCAGGTTGGTTCAACATATGGAAATCTGTCAAGGTAATCCACCATATGAAAAAATGAAAGCAAAAAAAAAAAAAAAACACGATCATCTCATTAGGTGATGAAAAAGGCTTTGAGAAAATCCAACATTTATTCATGATAAAGGTCTTGAAGAGAACAGGGATACAGCGAACATATCTAAACATAATAAAAGCATTCCATCCAAAATTAAAGAATATACCTTCTTCTAGGGACCTCATGGAACATTCTCTAAAATTGTCCACAAACTAGGTAACAAAGAAATCCTTAACAGATAGCAAAAATAAAGAATAACCCCATGTATCTTATTGGATCACTATGGCTTAAAATTAGAATTCAATAGCAACACTAATTTTAGAAAGCCCACAAACACACAGAAACTAAACAATGCACACCTGAATAACCAATGGGTCAAGGAAGAAATAAAGGAAGAAATTAAAGAATTTCTAAAAAATCAATGAAAATGACCACACAACATACTGAAATTTATGGGGCACAATGAAAGCAGTCTTAAAAGGAGAGTTCATAGCACTAAATGTCTACATAAAGAAGCTGGAAAAATTCCACACCAATGAGTTAACTGAACAACTGAAAACTCTGGAACAAAAAGAAACAAACTCACCCAGGAGGACTACATGACAGGAAATAATCAAATTGAGAGCTGAAATCACCAAAGTAGAAACAAATAAAACAATACAAAGAATCAATGATACAAAGAGTTGATTCTTTGAGAAAATCAACAAAATAGACAAAACTTTATCCAAACTAACCAAGAGGCAGAGAGAAAATATCTAAATTAACAAAAACTGAAATAAAAAAGAGGACATAAAAACAGACACAGAAGAAATACAGAGAATCATCAAGTCATATTTCAAAAACCTGTATTTCACAAAATTGGAAAACTTAAAGTAAATGGACAGCTTTCTGGAAAGATATCACTTACCAAAATTAAATCAAGACAATATAAGCACATTAAACAGACCTATAACTGCTGAAGAAATAGAAACAGTGATTAAAAAGTCTCCCAACCAAAAAAATCCCAGGACCAGAGGGTTTCAGATCAGAATTCTAAAGAACTAATACCAGTACTTTCAAAGTATTCCACAAAATAGAAACAGAAAGAACATTACCGAACTCTTTTTATGAGGCTCCAATTACCCTAATACCCAAATCACAGAAAGACATTACTAAGAAAGAGAATTACAAACCAATCTCACTCACGAACATTGATGTTAAAATACTAAATAAAATGCAGGCAAATTGAATCAAAAAACACATGAGAACAGTCATCCACCGTGATCACATCTGCTTCATCCCAGAGATACAGGGATGGTTCAACATATGAAAATCTGTCAACATAATCCACTATATAAACAAACTGAAAATAAAAACCACATGATCATCTTATTAAATGTTGAAAAAGCTTTTGATAAAATACAACATCCCTTCAGTTTAAAGGTCCTGGAGAGAGCAGAGATACAAGGAACATACCTAAAGATAATAAAGGCAATATACAGCAAGCCATCAGCCAACATCAAACTAAATGGAAAGAAACTCCCAGCAATCCCACTGAAACCAGGAATAAGACAAGGTTGTCCATTCACTCCTTATCTATTCAATATAGTTCTTGAGGTCCTAGCTAGAGCAATAAGACACTAAAGGAGATCAAGGGGATACAAATTGGAAAAAAAGAAGTCAAATGCTCACTATTAATAATATCATAGTTTACATAAGAGACCCCAAAAATTCTACCAAGGAACTTCTACAACTCATAAACACTTTCAGTAATGTAGCAGGATACAAGATTAACTCAAAAAATGAGTAGCTCTCCTGTACACAGTTGATAAATGGGCTGAAAAAGAAATAAGAGAAACATCACCCTTCACAATAGCCAAAAATAGCATAAAATATCTCCGAGTAACTCTACCCAAACAAGTGGAAGACTTGTATGACAAGAGCTTTAAATCTTTGAAGAAAGAAACTGAAGAAGACACCAGAAAGTGGAAAGATCATGCATGCTCTTTGGTAGGTAGAGTTAATATAGTAAAAATAGCAATCTTACCAAAATCAATCTACAGATTCAATGCAATGCCCATCAAAATCCCAGCAAAATTCTTCACAGACCTCGAAAGAATGGTACTCTTCATATGCAAAAGCAAAAAACCCAGGATAGCCCAAACAATTCTGTACAATAAAAGAACTTCTGGAGGTACCACATCCCTGACTTCAAATTGTACTACAGAGCTACAGTACTGAAAACAGACTGCTATTGGCATAAGAACAGACAGGAGGACCAATGGAACCAAATAGAAGATCAGGATAGGAATCCACACACCTTTAAATACCTGACTTTTGACAAATAAGCTTAAATTATAGAATGGAAGAAAGAAAGCATCTTTAACAAATGGTGTTAGCATAACTGGATATCAATATGTAGAAGAATAATAATAGATCCATATCTATCACCATGTACAAAACTCAAGTCCAAATTGATCAAAGACCTCAACATACATCCAAGCACACTGAACCTTATAGAGGAGAAATTGGGAAGTACACTTGAACTCATTGGCACAGAAGACCAATTCCTAAATATAACCCCAGTAGTACAGATACTGAGAGAAACAATTAATAAATGGAACTTCCTGAAACTGAAAAGCTTCTGTAAAGCCAAAAACATGGTCAACAAGACAAACAACAGCATACAGAATGGGAAAAGATCTTCACTTACCTCACATTACAGGTATGATCTCCAAAATATACAAATAACTCAAGAAATTGGTCATCAAAAGAGCAAACAATCCAATAAAAATGGAATTCAGACCTAAACAGAGAACTCTCAACAGAGTAGTCTAAAATGGCCAAAACACTTTTAAAAATGCTCAATATCCTTAGTCATTAAAGTAATGCAAATTAAAATAACACTGAGATTCTATTTTCCACCTATAAGAATGACCAAGATCAAAAACACTGATGACAACTTATGCTGGAGAGGTTGTGTGGTAAAGGAAACACTTCTGTATTGCTGGTGGGAATGCAAGCTGGTACAGCGCCTTTGGATGTCAGTGTGGTGATTTCTCAGAAAATTATGAAACAACCTTCCTCAAGACCTAGTAATACCACTTTTGGGTATATAACCAAAGGTTGCTCAAGTGTGCCACAAGGTTATGTGCTCAACTATGTTAATAGCAGCATTTTTCGTCATAGCCAGACCTGAAACAACCTAAATGTCCCTCAACTAAAGAATGGATAAGGAAAATGTGGTACATTTACTCAATGGAGTACTACAAGCAGAAAAAAATAATGACATCTTGAATTTTGCAGGCAAATGGATGGAGCTAGAAAACATAATTTTGAGTGAGGTAACCCAGACAAAGACAATTATCACATATTCTCACTCATAAGTTGTTTTTAAACAAAAAGCAAAGAAAACCAGCCCAAAAATTACAATCCCAAAGATCCTAGACAACAATAAAAACCCTAAGAAAGACATACATAAATCTAATCTACATGGGAAGTAGAAAAGGACAAGATCTCCTGATTAAATTGGGAGCATGGGAACCATGAGAGCGGGTTGAAGAGGAGGGGAGAAGCTGGGAGGAGAGTAAGAAAAATGTAGAGATCAATAAAAAATCAATAAAAAAGAATTCTGGATTTACAATCATGTCCCAGTTCTTTGAATTCTTTAGAGAAATCTTAGTTTAAAAGCAAACTGTACTTTACAAGGAAACACATATTCTGTTAAGCAATTTATCTTAAGCAATGTTATCAGTCTTCAGCCACCCACAGTCCTGGACTCATTGTTCACTGCAAAAGACCACTCAGAAATGCAGGAAGCCAGGCAGCCCACTGAATATCAGTCCTATAGTCTTGCTGCTGTTCTGTGCCCTGGCTCTTCCATAAAGATGGCCTCAGTAAATCAGCCCCATCTGATAAGCCCAAAGCCAACTTTGGTGCATTTTAGGGAGCAAAAGCTCAAAAACTGCCAGCTGTTATCTTTAATAATTATAATGGGTGCCACCACGAATCAACCTTTGACCATGTTAAGTGACTTGACAGTTCAAAGCTGGTCCTATGGACTCAGTGGGTAGGCAGCTGATTGATTTTTTCATCCATTTTTGCTCATTTTCAAGGCATGCTTTCCTGAAACAGAGGTATTTCTTTTACCTGGAATCCAAAGGAGAACACTGATGGTCTTTGTTCTTGTTGCACTGGATACCTCTTTTGTTTGATGATATTGTTTTTATCTAACTATAGATTTATTTCCTTTTATAATGATTTTGGTTTAGTATGGTCATGTACACAGAGCATAAAATTTATACATAATTGTAGTCCCTTTTAAATGTACAGTTCAGTGGCATCAAATGTGTTCAGATTGTACAATTTACCTTAAATTCCTAAGCACAGTTTGCTATCTCACTGACCACAGAACCATCATCCTAGTTGCTATTCTGGGGCACCCAGGAACCCTGAAACCAACCCCCAGTCAGATGTGACATCTTACCTCCTGACATGTGAGTAAATTGGGAGCATGGTGACCTTGGGAGAGGGTTGAAGTGAAGGAAAGGGGCAGGGAGGGCAGCAGAGAAAAATGTAGAGATCAATAAAAATCAATAAAAAATAAAAAATATTATTAAGCAACAAAAATCAATTATTGGCACATGGAACTACATAGAAATACCTTGAAAACATGTTAATAGAAGACAACTATGAAGAGCTTTTATTCAGTTGAAATATCAAGAATAGGACAATGTGAAAGAACATAAAGTAGAGTGGAATTGCCTGTGGATAGTTGGAGGTGGTGACTGAAAGCTAATGGAGTATGTGTGAATGGGCAACAGACATCTTTGGGGAATAATGGCTTCTAAAATGCACTGTATACTGCTTGAAAGACACCAAACATACCAAGGCTATTTAATTATATTTATGAATGTGAAAATCACAGTTATTAGGGATGAATGAATTGGAACTTGAGTCTATCATACAATCATTTTTGCTTCTACTGTCAAAATCACAAAGAGTAGATGCATCATTTTTCTTAGAGTGATTTCATCCAATTGATTAGCTAGCAAAACGTAGTTGTTCTAGTCAACTAGATCTAACACAATATGTCTAAAATACTTGATAGATCCCTAAATCCCACATACTATTTTCACATTCAAATTCAAATGTTAATCATCTCTACAGGTCAATAAATATTGGCCCAATAAGGATCAAGATTCCCTGGGGTAGAAAGTTTGTGTTTCATTATCATGTACAGAAATTCATCTAACCAATGACTGCCAAGTTCAGAACTACAATGAAGGAAGGAATTAAAGATGTCACCTATGTCCTGTGATCAATGCTGGACTCAGAAGTTCATGCTGAATTCATGACCTTAGGAAGTGACCTCACATATATGGAGAGAAGTTAGGGTAATGGTGGTATTAGGTGCAATGAAGGTTTTCATAAAAAGGTAAGAAGATGAAATGAGTGAACTGGCACAGGAGCTTGGACTACTCTTCTATAGGCTTGAAGAAGCATTGAAAATGCCATCCTCTTGTCATATTTTTGACATCATATACTGGCACACATAGAAGGTTGGATGATGGAGTTTAAATTTTTCAGAAGGTTGTATATATGCACTAAGTCTTTTGGAGGTAGTCATGTTGAATTGAGATGCTTTTCTTGGATGTCTCCCCATTGTGTGTGATTTTCTATGATCTCACTCTGCTTAAAAACTGTTGGATAGGCTGGAACCAATCAAGGAAGACTTTTAATGGCTTCTTGTGTAACTTCTTGTTGTATGAGACAAGTTAAGTCATTAACAATCAGAATAAGGCCTGGTAGCATGGGGGGGTTCCCAATCACCCTTCGTTACTTCTCCCTCTGGGAAAATGGGATCTATTCAAGCAGAAACCCTGCCCATACTTGAGTAGGCAATAAGTATTCTTTCTATGTTTTTTGACTTTCTTGTTGCTGTTATTTGTTTTGTTTGTTGTTGTTTAAATTCTACATTTCCTAAGTGTAGGAAGGAGTGATTGGTGATGATAATTGGACTCCACTAGAGATCCTGGAGGAAAATTGGCCCTTGAAAGGTCCTGGGTAATTAGTATGTCTTTAATGACTTAGACAGGATCTGAACTCCCATGGGATGCAGTGCCCCTAGGGCTCAGAGATGGCAGCAGGGGGATGTGACTAGGAATGGTGCAGGTATGCGATCAGGATAGAGGCTACTAGTTCCTGTGACTGCAAATAAAATAAAGGTGAACATGATAGTGAACTCAAATTTTTGGTTCAGTCTCAGTAGAGCTGGGTAAATTCAGGAAAATACGCTGGTATATTGTTGTCAGTCCAAATGAATTTTGAGTGTGATACAGGACAGTTTTCCAGGTATGATAGCATTCTTCTTTTCTCTGTCTTCCAAGACTTCACCATACTGAGAAAGTATTTGTTTCATAGTTATCATAAAACCACTTTTATTGGTGAGTTTATTACATTTACTTATACTGTAATTTTGTCTTAATATCATACCATTTCAACAAGAGAGAAGCACTGTGAGATGGAGTTCTCTGCTGTGATGCTGAACAGTTGTTTACTAGACTTGTGGGTCTTAACAAATTTATGATTAATTTACTTGCAACTTTACAAATACGTTTTAGTGGTAAGAGGTGTGATTGATTCTAAGGACAGTCCATCAAGGATGACATGACTATCATGTGGGTGTTCATGTAAAATATACAGCGAAAGCTACTCAACCAAAATCAGTACTGCAACAGAATCCTAGATGATATGCTGTGTCCCAAATCTTAGAAACATATCCCTTGAGATTTTGTTTGTTGTTTAATTTAAGAACTGTGAATTTAATAACAAAAGAGGGAATCAAGTCCATTGGCCTATTAATGATAGCAGATAATGGTGATTACCCTTGATTGTAATCTTTGAACACATGCCCACCAAACACAAAGGTACTGTTCATTACAGGAGAAGGAGAAACTGGAGTGACACATGGCTGTAATGCCAGACTTTGGGAAGCAGAGGCAGGACTGATGTATGCTTGAGGCCATGGTTGGATACATAAGGAGTACATCTTTTTAAATGGTCCATGATATTTTTTCTACATGGTTTCCTTCTCTGCCATTCTAGACCACAATGTCTAAGTGTGCAAAATGTTAATTCAGCTGTACTAAAAACTGTCAGTCTGTGAAAGTATAATCAGTCAGACTAGTTTGTTCTACTTAAGATAAAGTGGCTTAGATCTTTTGATATTTCTCCTCTTTTGTGAGCTTTGGGGCATGATATAGATTTATTAGTCAGGGTTATGAAGAATCACAGATTAACACATATATGCTTGTGTGTGGTATGTGTGTGTGTGAGTATGTGTGTGTGCACTCATGCACATGCACCCATACATGTGACATAGTACACTGACTGCCCAGTTATAGAGGCTGATAAGGCCAACATTTGAAGAACTGTTTAGAACACTGGAATCCCTGAGAAGAGTGGAGGATTCAGACTTGCATCTAAGGCAGAATATGAAAACTTTTCTACAGTAAACTGTTCTTTTCCCTTAATTTATTCATCTGGTTGCATGAAGTTAATCATTTTATGAAGTGCTAGTTACTTTACTCACAGTCTACAGATTAAATGACATTTATAGATTGTCTTCATAGCAACTAGTAATTTTCAAAAATTGACATTGGGCTTAACTGACTTGATACATAAATTAAGATCACACAAAGTATAGACATCTAAGGAGTAACTCATGTGAAGACTGCAAACTAATTTTGTTACTTCTTTTCTCTAGTTCATAGAAATTTTTATCATATCTGGCTATTGTACCAATATCAGTGGTGTTTTGTGGATTAAAGGATATGAATATGATTTAGAGTCAGTATTACTGAGGTGAGATACAAATTACTAACCTTAACACTGCAGAAATGTAACATTAGATCTCTGACACTCATTATATAATGTAAAATTTAGGGCTAAATGGTCAAGTCTTTTTATTTAAATGGGGATTTTTCTACCTTTGTGGTTGAAAAATGGTAGCAGTTTGAGCACCAGGCAACATGTTTGTTGCCCAGATTCCTGCATCAGGACAGGTATTAGCCTAGTTATTGATTAAGAATGAGTGTAAACAACCAATTGTAATGAAGTTGTGTGTAATCTTTCCTGCATAATTTACAACTGATAGGAAGATAGCCTAAAGCAGCATTCAAAGTATTAAGTGATGTGGGATGTTCTTCTGTTTATGTGTCACTTTTGTTGATTAATGAATAAAATGCTTTGGCATATGGCAAAGCAGGATATGGCTGGGCTGTAATATCTATCTATCTATCTATCTATCTATCTATCTATCTATCATCTATCTAATCTATCTATCATCTCTATCTATCTATCTATCTATCTATCTATCATCTATCTCTATCTATCTATCTATCTATCTATCTATCATCTATCTATCTATCTATCTCTATCCATCTCTATCTATCTATCTATCTAATCTATCTATCATCTATCTATCTCTATCCATCTCTATCTATCTATCTATCTATCTATCTATCTATCTATCTATCTATCTATCTATAGAGAGAGAGTAGGCAGAGTCAAAGAGATGCCACATAGCTACTGAAGGATAAAGATGCCACTGGAACTTTACCAGTAGACCGCAGCCTCATGGTGATACACAGATTAATAGAAGCAGATTAATTTAAGATTATAAGAGCTAGCTAGAAATACACCTAAGCCAAACAATGTTGTAATTTACATAGTTTCCATATGATTAATCACATCTGGGCAGCTGGGAAATGAATGAGCAGTCTCCATTTACAATTAAGTGTATGTGATATGTAAAGGATGTAAGGAAACATGGGTGAAGGTCTTAGCATGGGGAGATAGGGTAAATTTAACTATATATGAGACAGGAAAAATACCTTTCATGTGAGTAAGGATAGACCAGCTGAAGAGGAAAGAAAGGAGAGGAATTAATAAGCAAGTAGAGGAGAAACTCTACAACTGGGAGGTGAAAAGTTTTAAAGACAGCGCTGTTAAAGAGAGAAATCCAGTATCAATGTGAGACCACATAGGAATACAACTTTGGTATGCATAAAATAGTTAAACAGAGTTTCTGTTCCAATAATGAAACAGTGTTAGTGTCCCTAACCGGAGCATTGTCCTTATCTGCAGAGGAACAGTGGTAATCTGAAGAATAAAGCAGACAAGAGATGATGGAACTCCTCTGTTAGGATACCACAGTGTAAATGCAGCAGATTGAAGGAGAAGAAAAGGGTCAGGAGGTATGAGAATATGAATATGAACATAAACTGAGTCTGCTTCTGTAGACAAGAGGTAAGTCTCATATATGGACGAAAGGGATGGATGGATGAAAGAGGAGGAAAAGAAAGGGAGACTCTGTATAAAGAATGACAGTTCAAGGTAAGGAAAAATGAATGGATCTCAATTCACAGATTTCTGACTCAAACACAAATTTCTTTTGCTATATGATGGGATGCGGGAGAAGTAAGGGAATGAGGAATGCTTTGGAATAGAACAAAGTGAAGGCATAAATTTCACTTGGGGCTTTTCATACATACAATAGAGGGAAGATGGTTAGTGAACAGTTGAGCAAAAATCCATATGTTACAGACACATGGATATCTGAGTTTCAAATGGTAATCTAGGGGATTGGAGTATGTGAAATTTTCTTGAAATTTATATAAAATTATGATGTTAAAGCCCATCCAATTTCTTTTTTTTAAATATTTATTTATTTGTTATGTATACAATATTCTGTCTGTGTGTATACCTGCAGGCCAGAAGAGGGCACCAGACCCCATTATAGATGGTTGTGAGCCACCATGTGGTTGCTGGGAATTGAACTCAGAACCTTTGGAAGAGCAGGCAATGCTCTTAACCTCTGAGCCATCTCTCCAGCCCCTCCAATTTCTTCAAGAATGTCAATATATAAAATGACATAGAACAAAGTACAAATAAACAAACAAAAGTTACCGGGGATGTGCAGACAGAAGAAGAGAGGAGCATTAGTCCACTTGGTATCTCAGTAGAAATGCATAGACTGTCTATGAAAGGATGGGAGATGTAAACCTCTAAAAGAGAAGTTGAGAAAAATCATGAATGATTGGAATGATTATACACATTTGGAATTTGAGGTTTTAATTACAATGGTAACTGTCAGATCAATTGTAGAATATGTAACCTAGATATATATTCATTTTTTATTTTGAATTTTAATGAACCCATTATTTTCTCATTAGGATACTGGAGATAAAAAATGATAATGCACAACAAAACTGTCATCTCCCAGTTCCTCCTCCTGGGCCTGCCCATCCCCCCAGAGCACCAGCACCTGTTCTATGCTCTGTTCCTGGCCATGTACCTCACCACTGTCCTGGGGAACCTCATCATCATCATCCTCATTCTACTGGATTCTCATCTCCATATGCCTATGTACTTCTTTCTTAGCAACTTGTCCTTCTCTGACTTCTGCTTCTCCTCTGTCACAATGCCCAAATTACTGCAGAGCATGCAGAGCCAGGACACATCCATCCCCTATGCAGGTTGTCTGACACAAATGTACTTTTTAATGGTTTTTGGAGACGTGGAAAGTTTCCTTCTTGTAGTCATGGCCTATGACCGCTATGTGGCCATCTGTTTCCCCCTTCATTACACCAGTATCATGAGTCCCAAACTCTGTGTGTGTCTTATGGTATTCTGCTGGGTTCTTACCATGCTGTATTCCATGTTGCACACTCTACTCTTGGCTAGATTGTCATTTTGTGAAAACAACCTGATCCCCCATTTTTTCTGTGACATATCTGCTCTGCTCAAGTTGGCCTGCTCTGACACTTATATTAATGAATTAATGATATTTATAATGGGGGGACTTGTTAGTGTCATCCCATTCTCACTCATCATTGTATCCTATGTAAAAATTGTCTGCTCCATCCTAAAGGTTTCATCTGCTCGGGTTATCCACAAGGTCTTCTCCACTTGTGGATCCCACCTGTCTGTGGTCTCACTGTTCTATGGGACAATTATTGCTCTCTATATATTTCCATCAGCTAACAACTCCACTGTGAAGGATACTGCCATGGCCATGATGTGCACTGTGGTGACTCCCATGTTGAACCCCTTCATCTATAGCCTAAGGAACAGGGATATGAAAGAGGCCTTGAAAAATGTCCTTTGCAAAAAGGAAATCTCTTTATAATTACAACACTTTGATTTTAACTTAAACTTACCTAGTAAATATATTGATATTGATGATAAAATATATGTATGAAATATTAAAAATTCAATATTATATTTCAAAATTATATTTCTGCTGCAAACAGGAATGTTTCAAAGTTTTTCAGTTAGAGAATGGGACCTTAGTGACATAGTAATGCCATCCTCTGCCTTTCCTGTGTCATTCTAGAATATCATTAGATAAGAGCCACTGTTTTTATCAGATCTCCATTCCTCACATTCTTGTTACCCAAAATTTTTTGATTTTATGCAAATTTCTGTGCTGAATGCAGTATACTTTTAAAATATAAATAAATGATTTATCATGGTCCTATGGTGATGCTCAGTAATCTTTTTTCTGTTTATTTTTCTCACATACAGTACATCCTGACCACAGTTTCTCCTCCCTTCACTCTTTCCATTACCTCTCCAACATCCCTTCTCTCCCAGATCTACTCCTCTTTCATTTCCTTTCAGAAAAGAACAGGGATCCCAGGGATATCAACTGAACAGAGCATAACAAGATGCAGTAAGACTAAGCAGAAACACTTATATTAAGGCTGGACAAGGGAACTCAGTAAGAATAAAAGGATCCCAAGAGCAGACAAAAGTGTCAGAGATACCCCAGCTTCTACTGTTAGGAGTCCCATAAAAACCTCAAGCTAAATAACCACAACAAGTACGAAGAGTTCCTAGAGCAGACACATTCAGGCTCCATGATTGCTGTTTCAGTCTCTGTGAATCTCATTAGCCCTGCTTAGTTGACTTTGTGGGCCATAATTTCCTCATTTCTTTGACCTCTCTTTGTCTCCAATAATATTTCCCCCTCATAATTTGTATGGCTCCCCAACATCCATCTATTGATTATGTGTGGATCTTTTAATCTGCTTCTATCAGCTGCCAGAGAAAACTTCTCTGATGATGATTAATATTGGAATAAATCTATTAGTATAGCAGATTGCCATTAGTGATAATTTTATTATTTATTTTATTATTTATTGTCATCTCTTGGTAGGTTGTATTTGATTCTATCCTAGGTCTCTGAGTGATCCAACTTCCAGTTTCTGACCATATAGGCAGGTCATGGGATTCCCCTCTTTTCTTTGGCCTAAAGTTAGATCAGTCATTCGTTGGCCACTGCCACAAGCTCTGTGCCCCAGCACATCTTGCAGACAAAACTGGCCTGATTTCAAGATTTTATGGAGGGATTGGTGTCACAACTCCACCACTGGGAGCTTGTCCTTGTTAAAGAAGGTGGCCAGTTCAATAACTAAGGAGCACTTCATTATACAAATATGTTACAATTTTAGACCCATTCTTCATTTGAGGGACATATCTAGGTTGTTTCTATCTCTGGTAATTGTGAATAAAGCCACTATCAACATAGTTGAGCAAATATCCATGTGGTAGGATTGAGTGTCTTTTGTATATATGCTTAAGAGTGGTATAGCTGGGTCTTGAGGTAAACAGAGTCAAAATTTTATGAGGAACTGCAATATTGATGCCAACAGTGGCTGCATAAGTTTGTATTCCCTCCATCAATAAAGGAGTGTTTCTCTTGCTCTAAATCTTTACCAGCATGAGGTATCAATTGTGTTATTGATCTTAACCATTCTGATAAGTATAAGATAAAATTTCAATGATGTGGGAGTGTCATCTGTCTATCTGATGATTTCATTGCTTAATTAATGAAGAAACTGCTTGGCCTGATAGGTCAGAACATAGGTGGGTGAAGTAGACAGAACAGGATGCTGGGAGTGAGGCAGATGCCTCGGGCAGATGCCCTGCCTTTCCTCTCTGGGTCAGTCGCCATGAAGCTAGCCACCAAGTCAGACATGCTGAATCTTTCCTGGTAAGACACCACTTCATGGTGCTACACACATTACTAAATATGGGTTAAAGTAAGATGTGAGAATTGGTCAATAAGAGGCTAGAACCAATTGGCTAGGCAGTGTTTAAATCAATACAATTTTTGTGTTGTTATTTCAGGGCATAAGCTAGCCAGGCGGCCGGGAGCTGGGCGGGAGGAAAAGCAGGCCTGTCTGCAGCTCCTCACTACATTTCAAAGTAGTTTTGATTTAAATTTCCTTGATGGTTAAGGATGTTGAACATTTCCTTAAGTGTTTCTCAGTCATTTGAGATTCATCTATTGAGAATTCTCTGTTTTATATGCACTCCATTTTTAACTCTGATAAATTTTTATTACTTTATAAATAATAGGAATCAAAATTTCCACTTCCTCCCCTCCTCCAACTTCCAACACACTCCCCCGCTCCCCTTCTCCCCCTCCACTCCAGTCCTAAGAGAGGGCAGGGTACCCTGCCCTGTGGAAAGTCCAAACCCTTCCCCCCTCCATCCAGGCTTAGGAAGGTATACATCCAAATAGAATAGGATCCCAAAAAGCCAGTACATGCAGTAGAGACAAATCCCAGTGCCATCATCATTGGCTTCTCAGTATGCCTCAATTGTGAGCCACATTCAGAGGGTCCAGTTTGATCCCATGCTCATTCAGTCCCAGTCCAGCTAGATTTGGTGAGCTACCATTAATTCAGGCATGCTGTCTCAGTGGGTGGACCCACTCCTTGGTGTAGGGGGTTCTTCTGTCTATGTGTTGCTTTCATTGGTTGAATAAAGAAACTGCCTTGGCCTTTTGATAGGGCAGAAATTAGGTAGGTGGAGTAGATAGAACTGAATGCTGGGAAGAAGAGCAGAGTCAGGCAGACACCATGGATCTCTTGCCTGGGACAGATGCTGGTTACAATCTTGCTGGTAAGCCACAGTCACATGGCAATACACAGATTAATTGATATGGGTTAAATTAAGATGTGAGAATTAGCCAATAAGAAGTTAGAGCTAATGGGCCAGGCAGTGTTTTAATTAATAAAGTCTCTGTGTGATTATTTCGGGCATAAGCTAGCTGGGCAGACAGGACAAAAAGCAGACCCTCTCTACATCAACATATTGGTCTATTTAAATTGTTCACCTGGTCTTGATTTAATTTTGGTATATGATATTTATCTAAAAATGTCCATTTCTTTTACATTTTCCAATTTTGTGGCATATAGGCTTTTGTAGTAAGATCTAATGATTCTCTGAACTTCCTCAGTGTCTGTTGTTATGCCCCCCTTTTCATTTCTGATCTTGTTAATTTGAGTGTTCTCTCTCCGCCTTTTGATTAGTTTGGATAGGGGTTGGTCAGTCTTGTTGATTTTCTCAAAGAACCCGCTCTTTGTTTCATTGATTCTTTGGATTGTTTTCTGTGTTTCTATTTTGTTGATTTCAGCCCTCAGTTTGATTATTTCCAGTCTTTCACTCTTCCTGGGTGAGTCTGCTTCTTTTTTTTCTAGAGCTTTCAGGTGTGCTGTTAAGTCTCTAATGTGAGATTTCTCCATTTTGTTTATGTAGGCACTTAGTGCTATGAACTTTTCTCTTAGCACTGCTTTCATAGTGTCCCATAGGTTTGGGTATGTTGTGTCTTCATTTTTGTTGAATTAAAGGAAGGCTTTGATTTCTTTATTTCTTCTTTGACCCAGGGGTTGTTCAGTAGTTGACCGTTCAGTTCCCATGAGTTTGTAGGCTTTCTGGGGGTGGAATTGTTTTTAAATTCTAGCTTTACTCCATGGTGATCCAATAAGACACAGGTGGTTACTACAATATTTTTGTATCTGTGGAAGTTTGCTTTGTTCCCAAGTATGTGATCAACTTTTAAGAAGGTTCCATGAGATGCTGAGAAGAAGGTATATTCTTTTGTATTTGGGTGGAATGTTCTATAGATGTCTGTTAATTCCATTTGATCCATGACATCTGTTAGTTCTCTTATTTCTCTGTTAAGTTTCTGTCTGGTTGACCTGTCCACTGGTGAGAGAGGGGTGTTGAAATCTTCTACTATTAGTTTGTGGGGTTTGATGTGTAATTTGAGTTCTAGTAATGTTTCTTTTACATATATGGGTGCTTTTATATTAGCTGCATAGATATTCAGGATTGAGACTTCATCTTGATGAATTGTTCCTGTTATGAGTATAAAGTATCTCTTCTGACTGATCTTAGTTTGAAATCAATTTTGTTAGATATTAGGATAGCCACATCCACTGTTTCTTAGGTCCATTTGCTTGGAAAACCTTTTCCCAACTCTTTACTCTGAGTAGATGTCTGTCTTTGTGGTTGAGGTGTGTTTCTTGTAAACAGCAGAATGTTGGATCCTGTTTTTGTATCCATTCTCTTAGCCTATGCCTTTTTATAGGTGAGTTCGTCCATTGATATTAAACGATATTAATGACCAGTGGTTGTTAACTCCAGTTAGCTTTTGGTGGTAGTGTTCGTGTGTTTACCTTCTTTGAGTTGTCTTTGAGTTGGTGGAGGGTTGTCAGATGTCTGTGCTCTGATGGGCATTGTTGGCTTCCTTGGGTTGAGGTTTTCTTTCTAGTACTTTCTGTAAGGCTGGGTTTTTGGATACATAAATATTAAATCTGTTTTTGTCATGGAATATCTTGTTTTCTCCATCAATGGTGAAAGAAAGCTTTGCTGGGTATAGTAGTCTAGGCTTGCATCCAAGGTCTCTTATTGTCTGCAGCACATCTATCCAAGACCTTCTGGCTTTCATGGTTTCCCTTGAGAAGTCAAGTGAAATTCTGATAGGTTTCCCTTTATATGTTGCTTTACCTTTTTCCTTTGCAGCTCTTAATATTCTTTCTTTATTCTGTATGTTTTGTGTTTTGATTATTAAATGGTGAGGGGATTTTTTTGATCCAATCTATTTGATGTTTTGTATGCTTCTTGTACCTTCATAGGAATATCCTTCTTTAGGTTGGGAAAGTTTTCTTCTATAATTTTGTTGAATATATTTTCTGGGCCTTTGAGCTGTAATTCTTCTCCTTATTCTACCCCTATTATTTTTAGGTTTGGTGTTTTCATGGTGTCCCAGATGTTTTGTGCTAAGAATTTGTTGGATTTGCTGTTTTCTTTGATCAATGAGTCTATTTCCTCCATTATATCCTCAGCACCTGAGATTCTTTCTTCTATCTCTTATATTCTGTTGGTTATACTTGTCTCTGTAATTCCTGTTCACTTACCCAGCCATCTCTTGGTTTGTATTTTCTTCATTACCTCCATTTCAGTTTTCAAGTCTTGAACTGTTTCCTTTACCTGTTTGATTGCTTTTTATTGTTTTTCTTGGGTATCTTTGAGGGATTTACTAGTTTCTTCTTTTTGTTAGTCTTCTCTTCTATTTCTTTAAAGGAGTTTTTCACTTCCTGTTTAAAATTCTCCATCATTTTCATAAGGATACACGTAAAGTCAATTTCTTCTACTTCTGGGTTAGTGTAACACCTGAGTCTGTCTTACTCTCTTGCTACAGTTCTTTGCATGCCACTGTACCATACATGAGCTGGGCAAGGGCCTGGAGATTGAAAGAACACACAAGAGACCTGGGTCATTTGAAAGGAGATCAACCAAGTGCCATTTATTCGACTTTGGAGAATGTTCCATCAGTGGGTATGGTGCTAGTGATAACCGGTGGCTTAATGACAGATTTTCAGTTTTCATTGGAGGTCCAGTTCTTGAGAGGCTGCTTGTGCTCAGACTATAGCTCCACACATGTTTGTATACAGTCAACACTAAATAAGCTCAGCAGGTTTGTTGTTGTTTTATTTTATTTTATTTTATTTTATTTACTTTATGACAAGAGAAAACAAAGTTGACTGCTAATAATGCTAAGTGAGACAGGAGAGGAATTGGGGGTGGCTTTAATATGAACACATTAAATGCATGTGTGAATACTAAATAAGTACTTTAAAATATCAAAGGCAACAGTTACCCCATCTGACCTACATATTCCAAGATTTAATTTTTCTTTGTGGCTGAATAAAATTTCTTTGCATATATGTACACGTTTTTTTCTTACTAATTCCTCAGTTGAAGTACACCTGGAAGGATTTCATTGCCTACATATTCTGAATAACGAGGCAATTGACAGTTCTGAGCAAGAATCTATGTAACCGTATATCAAGTTCTTTTGGCATATGCCAGGGAATAGTAGAACTTTGTAACATGGTGGATCTATCTTTAGCCTTTTGAGACCTATACACCTAGCTGCTGCACAAGGAATTCCCCCCAGGCAGGTGGGGAATTGCCACACCCAAGATGGAATAAACAATGCTCTACAGCTAATCACCAGGCTGGGCAGAGGGAGCACCTGTACAGAATGTTTTAGCTGGATGACCAGAAACTGTCCTCAAGATAAACCTCAGAAGCAGGGGTAGACCTGGGCCCTACAGTTAGGATGTTTAAGTCTTATTGTTGTGTATTTGCTGGATTCTGGTATCATCATGTTGCTTTCCAGGTTATTGGAGGAATTCTTGCATTGGCGCCTACCCAGATCTTCCTTCAAATGAGGCCAGCAAGAGTCGTGGCATCTTGGTCCAATCTTTGCTGTGGCTGACTGTGTACTTGGGAGTTTTTCTTGATCTGTCCTCTCTTAGGTCCCCTCAGCACTGGAGCTGGCTCTCAGATCCCCTCTTCCGTGAAGCAAGCTGAGTTGGGGGATCCAAGGACCCTACAGATGAAAATGAATACTTGGGGGCAGGCTGGAATGTGATAAAGAAAGCCAGCAGCCCAGTTTAGATCTGCTCAGAAAAGGAGCAGGGCCTCTTCCCGGGCTCCAAAGACCTTGCAGACAAAAAAGGCAGGCTTGGGATGCAAGGTGGGGCAGTACAAAGAAACCCCAGAGGCAGGGACACTCCTGCTGGCTCCCCAACCTCTCAGCCCTGAAGTAGGCTGAGTTGGAGGATCCAAGGACCTCGCAGATAAAAAGGAGTGCCTGGGGGCAGGCTGGAATGTGCTAAAGAATGCCAGCAGCTGGGAAACACCCCGCTGGATTGCCAGAAGAGCTTAAGGAGTTGGAGGGGGCTGTACTCAGTTCCCTGGGACCACCTGGCCATGCGGCCACTCACTCACCTGTCTCAATCTACTCAGCACAGAAGCAGGGCCTCTTGCCAGGTTACAAGGACCTGTCTGGATGCTCTCAGCACCTCTGAACTCCACTTTCAATTGGATTGTTTGGTTTATTGTTGTCTAGATTCTTGAGTTCTTTATATATTTTGCATATTGATCCACTATCAAGTATGGAGTTTGTGTAAAGCTTTTCCCATTCTGTAGGCTGTTTATTTGTCCAGTTTCTGGTGTACTTTGCCTTATAGAAGAAGATTTTCAGTTTCATGAGGTTCCATTTATTAATTGTTGTGCTCAGTGTCTATGCTATTAGTGTTCTACTCAGGAAGTTGTCTTTTGTACCAATGTGTTCAAGGCTATTACCTATTTTCTCTTCTATCAGATGCAGTTTGTAGCTTAATGTTGATATCTTTGATCCACTTAGATTTGAATTTTGTGCTGCTTGATAAATATGGATCTATTTGTATTCTTCTACATATTGACTTCCAGTTAGACAAGTATCATTTGTTGAAGATGTTTTCTACTTCTGTTGTATATTTCTGGCACACTTTTTAAAAATCAGGTGTCTACATGCATGTGAATTTATGTCTGGGTCTTTGGTTCTATTCCATTAATCATCATGTCTCTTTTTATGCAATACCATGTGATTTTTATTACTGTAGCTCTGACATACAGGTTGAAATCAGCTATGGTGATGCCTCCAGAACTTCTTTTATTTTTCAGCACTGTTCTATCTATTCTATTTGTTTGTTTGTTTTTCCATATGAACTTGAGTACTGTTCTTTCAAGATTGAAAAATAATTGTATTGTAATTTTGATAAGGATTGCTATTGGTAGTATACACATCTTTCTTATAATAATTCTACCAAACCATGAGCATGGAAGATCTTCCTATTTTGTTATATATTCTTCAATTTCATTCTTCAAAGACTTGAAGTTTTTGTCATATAAATCTTGGACTTGCTTGGTTAGGGTTATATGCTGTGGAAGCACATTCTGCTCTAGCCAATAGCCCTTAAGATACCAGCCCACTTGGGCATAGTCTCTTATACTGTAAAAGCAGCAGTAACTGTGCACTGCTTCTTGTTCCGGCTGCTAGACTCTGTTCCTGTTCATGCAGAGGACTTTTGTCTAGGACAGTGATCTCTAAGTTTTCCCCTTAAATAAATAACCCTTTTATTATTCATAATTCTGAACTGGTGTGGGATTGTTTTGTGACTTATGTCATCATCTGGTGCCTGAACATTTGGTTTTAGAAACCCCAGGCTCCACTGCCCACCACTGGCTCAGTTAGAGAAATGGTCAAAATGTGTGCTTTAAGTAGCAAAGCAATGCCTCAAGTTTGGACTCAGTTAATCTCAGCACTCCTAGAAAGGTGACCACAGTTACCTTGGATGTGCTTTTTTTTTAAAGAGGAGGCAAGAATTTTAGAGCAACAAGAAAAGCAAAAGGACTTGATATTTCCCTAGATCAAATGCTAGGCAAAGGACTTTACTCTGATCTTTAGGAACAAGCTCTTTATGATGACCATACCTTGTCCCTATGTAGCACAGCAGCTTTAAAGGCTTAGGACAGGATTCAGGAACTAGGAAAGAGAGTTGAATCATATATTAGGGTCAAACAGGGTCAGAGAGACCCTTTCAGTGACTTTTTGCAAAGACTAACTAGGGCAGTATGAATAGGAGTAACTGACCCAGAAGCTAGACGTATAATAATTGAATCTTTGGCTTATGAGAATGCCAATATAGAGTGCAAAGGATTCTTGGTCCTCTAAAGATCAGATCAGTACCCATGGATGAATGGGTCCTGTATACAATGAATGTCGAGACACTCGACTATGGTACTGAAGCTTGGGTAAGAGAAGCAATTTCCAATGGTAAGTGAAGACATCAAAATACCAAATGTTTTAATTGTGGTAGAATGGGACATTTGAGAAGGGATTGTAGAAATGGCTTCTTATGAATAATGTCTCCTCTGGGAATGGCAAAATAGGAGGACTCAGACTTCAGGAATATGTAGGAGGTATGGCAAAGGCCAACATTGGACCAATGAATGTAGGTCAATGAAAGACAAGGCAACTTGATACCATCAGGAAATGTTGTGGGGGGCCTCTTTCAGGCCCCCATGACAAATGTGGTCTAGTCATTCCCAGTTACTGTGGAGAACATGTCTTACAAGGAAAATTTAAAAATCCAATGCCTGCTGTGAAAAGCAATACTGGTCTGAAGATGGGATAAATGTGGAAGATGAGTCAAAAACTCCAGTAGGACAGAGGAAACATATATTCTGGCAGACTTCTATAATGATCAAAGACCAAAGCTAAGAGTATGTATAAATGGCATTTTTATTGAAGGCTTATTAGATATGGGTGCAGATGTAAATACTATTACTCCAGAATCTTGGCATCCGAATTGGCCTCTTCAGGAGGTAGATGTTCAGTTCCTGGAAATTGGAACCCTATCTCAGGTAAGACAAAGCATGAGATGGGTTGAATGCATAGGGACAGTAGGACAAACATGAAGAACAAGGACATATACAGTCAATATTGTGTTGGTTTCTCAGGAAATTGGGAGTCAACCTACCTCAGGATCCAGCAATACCACTCTTGGGAATATACCCAAGAGATGCCCAATCATACTACAAAAGCATTCATTCAACTATGTTCATAGCAGCATTATTTGTAATAGTCAGAACCTGGAAACATCTTAGATACCCCTCAATGGAAGAATGGATAAAGAAAGTGTGGAACATAAACACATTAGAGTACTACTCAGCAGTAAAAAACAATGACATCTTGAATTTTGCATGCAAATGGATGGAAATAGAAAACACTATCCTGAGTGAGATAACCCAGACCCCAAAAGATGAATATGGTATGTACTCACTCATTAGTGGACTCTAGCCATAAACAAAGGACATTGAGCCTGTAGTTCACAAGCCTAGAGAAGCCAAATAATAAGGTGAACCCAAAGAAAAACATATATAGATCCTCCTAGAAATTGGAAGAAGACAAGATTGCTTGGCAAAGCTGGGAGCATGAGGGAGGGGTAGGAATAGGGTGTGGAGAAGGGGAGGGGGGAGAGAGAAGAGAAAAGGGAAGGCTTGGGGAGAGCTTGGGGGAGTGGGAAGGTTGAGATGGAGGAAGGGCAGATATAGGAGCAGGAAAGAAGATATCTTCATTAAGGTAATGATTTTTGCGTTGGCAAGAGACTTGGCTCTAGAGGGGATCCCAGGTGTCCATGGGGATGTCCTCAGCTAGGTCCTTGGACAGCAGAGGAGAGGGTACGTGAACTGGCCATATCCCATAGTCACACTGATGAATATCTCGAATATCATCATAGAACCTTCATCCAGCAATGGATGGAGATAGAGACAGAGACCCACATTGGAGCACTTAACTGAGCTCCCAAGGTCTAGCCGAAGAGCGGAAGGAGGGAGAAGATTAACAAGAAAGACAGGACTGCTAAGGGTTGGTCCACCCACTGAGACAGTGTGCCTGATCTAATAGGAGATCACCAAATCAAGCTGGACTGAGATTAAATGAGCATGTGATCAAACTGGACTCTTTGAATATGGCTGACAATGGGGGCTGACTGAGAAGCCATTGATAATGGCACTGGGACTTTTTTCTACTGCATGTACTGGCTTTTTGGGACCCTAGTCTATCTGGATGCACTCCTTCCTAGGCCTGGATGGAGGGAGGAGGGCCTTGTACTTCCCACAGGGCAGGGTACCCTGCCCTCTCTTAAGACTGGAAGGGGAGGGAGGAGGGTGAGTGGTGGAGTAGGAGGGGAATGGGAGGAGGGGAGGAAGTGGAAATTTTTGAATGGAAAAATAAAAATATTAAAAAAAGAAAAGAAAGCAAAGAAAACCAGCCCACAAATCACATTCCTAGAGAACATAGACAACAATAAGGACCCTAAGAGAGACATACATAGATCTAATCTACATGGGTAGTAGAAAAAGGCAAGATTTCCTGAGTAAATTAGGAACATGGGGACCTTGGGTGAGGTTTGATAAGGTAAGGGGAGAGGCAGGGAGGGGAGCAGAGAAAAATGAAGAGCTCAATAAAAAAATCAATACAAAAAATACAAAAAGTCTATCAAAATGAATTCTTAATTCTGAACATTTATACCACAAATAAAGGGTACTCATATTTGTAAAAGAAACTTTATTAAAGTTTAAATCACACAGAAGACCCAATACACTTTGGTGGGACACTTCAACATCCCATTATCAACAATGGACAGGTCTTCCAGAGAGAAAATTTACAATGCAATAAGGGAACTAACAGACATTATGGCTCAAATGGACTTAACAGACATCTATAGAATATTTTATTTCAACACAAAAGAATAAACCTTCTCAACACCTCATGTAGCCTTCTCTAAAACTTATCACATAATTTATCATAAAGAAAATCTAAACATATCCAAAATAATTGCAATTAGACCCTCTATTTTATCAGATTACCATGGATTAAAGTTAGAATTCAACAACAAGTACACTCAGTCACAAAGAGACTGAGAGGCTATGGAGTGCCTAGCCCAAAATGGGATGTCTGTATTACACCTCTCCCCTCAAGGCTCAGGGGCTGTTAGAGAAAAAGGAGTTTAAGTGCCAAAGGTGGTAGATGACTCCAAGGAAACAGCATTTTCTAGACCCAAGAGTACAAATGTACATGTGAATTCATTAAAACTTTGATGGCACCACAAGAAAACACAAGTCAGGTAAGTCTTAGCCAAGAAGCTATTTCCAATTTAAAGTTGCCAGGAGTGAACGCACCCCTCACGTTCCTGACTTTCTCCCTCATGTTCTCGCTCCTTCTGCTCCTCATCAGGACCTTGGGAGCTCAGTCCAGTGCTCCAATGTGGGGCTCAGTCACCTTCCCCATCTGTCGCCAGCTGGAGGTTCCCTCACGGTCCTGACTTTCTTTCTCATGTTCTCCCTCCTTCTGCTCCTCATCAGGACCTTGGGAGCTCAGTCCGGTGCTCCAATGTGGGGCTCTGTCATTTTCTTCATCTATCGTCAGGTGGAGGTTCTATGGTGATATGCAAGAAATTCATCAGTATGGTTATAGGAACTGGCCTTTTCAGGCTCCCTCTCCTCAGCTGCCCAAGGAACTAACTGGGGGCGTCTCCCTGGAAACCTGGGAACCCCTCTAGGGTCAAGTCTCTTGACAACCCTCAGGTAGCTCCTTAAATTAAGATATATGCTTCCCTGCTCCCATATCCACCCTTCCTATATCCCGAGCATCCCATTCCTCCGAGCTCCCCCCATTCTCCCCTTCACATTTTTCTCTCCCCATCTTCCCTTGGCCCAGTCTCGCCCAACCCTCAAGTTCCCAATTTTGCCTGTCGATCGTGTCTACTACGGCGGGACAGAACTAAAAGGAGATCACCAACTCCAGTTGGAATGGGACTGATGGATCATGCGACCAAACCCGTCTCTCTGAATGTGGCCAACAGCGGGGGCTGACTGAGAAGCAAAGGACATTGGCGCTGGGCTCTGATTCTTCTGCATGGACGGGCTCTGTGGGAGCCTTCTCAGCTTGGTCGATCACCTTCCTGGACCTGGGGGGAGTTGGGAGGACCTTGGACTTAGCATAGAGTGGGGAACCCTGATGGCTCCTTGGCCTTGAGAGGGAGGGAGGGGAGGTATGGGTGGAGGGAAGGGGAGGGAAGGGGGAGAGGAGGGGCGGGAAGGGGGAGGAGGAGCGGAGGGAGGGGGAGGAGGAGGGAAGGAAATGGAAATTTTTAAATATAAAAAAAATAAACCATGAGAAAGAAAAAAAAATAAAGTTGCCAGGAGAGAGAAACTCAGTTTGCTTCAGTGGAATGATACTGGGTAAATCATCCACACTCTGTGGTAACACCCAAGTTTTGGAATGGTTTGCCAACAGGAATCTGGCTGTATGTTTTTTGTGTGGTTTTCTTTGGTTGTTAATTTGTTTGTTTGTTTTAAGAGAGAGAACATGAACTTTTCTTACAGAGGTAAGAAATAATTTTTAAGCAATTGAGGTAAGGAGAAAATGTAATAAAAATACATTGTATGAAATTCTCAAACAATAATTAAAAACAGGTTTTTAGAAAGTTCAACATAGGATTGCTTCTAAGAAAGTACAGAAAGTCTACTCCTAGTTGTCTACCTAGGATTGATATGATAATTAAACAAGCAGTTAAGCATGACCATCTATAGCAATACTGTGTATAAATTTCATAAAGTGGAAAGAGCCATTAACTGATGACTAGGGAAAAATTTTCATACAATAAAAAAATAGTAGTCAGTGACAAAAATAACTGAAATATTGATGTGTATTCCTATATACATGTACCTTGGAAAACATCATAGTAATAAGAGGGTGGAGACTGTATGCTATATGGTTCCCTTCATATTAAACATTAATGATAGGAATGTACATAGAGTAGAATGGAATTCTTCCATCTGTAAGAGATGAGGCTTGGAGAAATGGACAGTGGAAATGAATGGCACAAATGTTTGAAAATAATTGTATGATAACTACATAAAGTAGTAGCATTAAATGGTGTAACTATAGATTTCATAGTAGTGAATAGTATAATTCTCAGTTATATGTTCTTAGTTATGATAATTATAGTACAATTATTATTATAAATAATATTGTAGTCTCAGTTCCTATAATCCTGTAATTATATCATGAGATATAACTCAAAATTGTTGGAGAAGACCACTTGCTGGTTCCCAGCTGCCCAGAGAGGGAGGCTGCTTGGAACTTGTTTGTTCCAGGCCAGCCACTTAGCCCTGAAATAATCACACAGAAACTGTATTATTTAAATCACTGCTTGGCCCATTAGCTCTAACTTCTTATTGGCTAACTCTTATATATTAATTTAACCTACCTCCATTAATCTGTGCATCACCACAAGGTCATGGCTTACCAGCAAAGTTTCAGCACATCTGTTTCCAGTGGTGGCTCCATGGCTTCTCCTAACTCTGCCTTCCTCCTCCCATGCTATAGGCCAAACCAGTTTTCTTTATTCATTAACCAATAAAATCAATGCATGTCAGAAGGACCTCTATACCACAAAGTTTTACTAAATTGGAAATTGAAACAGCTACCAGTCACTTTGGGTTCTTACCTAAACCAGTATACAGAGACTGGAGCAGTGGTTCTCTACCTTTCTAATGATGTCACCCTTTAATGCAGTTTCTTTTTTTAAACTTTATTTAACTTTATTTCATGCACATTGGTATAACAATGTCAGATTCTCTGGAACTGGAGTCACAGACTGCTGCAAGCTGCCATGTGGGTGCTGGGAATTGAACCTGGGTCATCTGGAGGAGCAGTCAGCACTCCCAACCACTGAGCCATCTCACCAGCCCCTAATGCAATTTCTTATGTTGTGGTGACCCCAACTATAAAATTATTTTCATCACTACTTCATAACTAATTTTTCTACTATTATGAATTCTAATATAAGAATCTGTGTTTTTCAATGGTCTTAGGCTACCCCCACAAAAGGGTTGTTTAACTCCTACATAGGGTCTATGCTGCTGCAATAAAGATATCACAGGGTCTGGGGTTGTTGATGCTTATGACCAAGAAAAAGCATGATTGTTATGCAAAATAAAACACATAATACTGTGTCTTTTCATGGGGCATTATCCAAAAAATAGTAATATTTTCCTGTCCAAAAGGAAATGTTATTATGACCTATACTGGCCCTATTAACATAAGAATAGTGGAGAAGCAGAATTTTTTATTCCCTCAGAATGAAAAAATAATTATAACACAACATCACAAATTTCATGCAACTGATGTACAATAAAGGATTAGTGAAAAACATAATTATGGGATCTCAGCTATTGCTTCAAAAGGGCAGGTATATAGACGTTGGTATTTGGCTGTAATATAACAAATAGAGAGAGTAGCTCAAAAAACAAGGGTGATGAGAAAAATTAACATTTTTCTTAAAACTAAGGAGTCAAAAAATCATCTAAAGAATGGGAATGTGTTCTTTATTTTTTCTTAACAATCAAACATCATGTGGGATTGTGTAATTTTTCCTCATTCCTATCCTTAACATAAATAGGCAAATGTCCCAAGTGGGATCATAGAAGTCTGATCTATGCCAGTAACATACCCATTCTGCAAAGGAATATTGTATACAGAGTTATAATGTATCCACAGAGAGGTGGTAACATTTGAACATGGTGTCTTCTCTGCATTTATGTGACAGTTGTGTAGTTTGGTTTTCTTGTGAGAGTCCTGGAAGTGGGAGCAGGGGCTGTCACTGACTCTGTTACTGGCTTTTGGAATCCATTTCCTCATACTGTGTTGCCTTGCCCGATATTAGTGGAGTTTCTTAGTCTTACTACAACTTGACATACCATGTTCTATTGATATCCATGGAAGACCTTTACTTTTCAGAATAGAAATGGAGAAGGAGTGGATGGAGACAGGGGGGAGATTGGGAGAGGGACTTTGAAAAGAGGAGGGAGGGAAAACTCTGACTGGATTGTATAATTAATTAATTAAATTTAAGATAAAAGAAAAAGAAAATGTAGTGTCTTTAACAGCCACTTATATGAAATTACATTCTAAGAAATATTATGCCATATTATTTAACATGTACTTTTTGGTTACTTTAAAAAAGATGTTCAAACTTTCTTGTTCACGTTACAAAAAACAGGCAACATCTAACAATAAAGTTAACATCCAACCATGAGATTCTCTCCCACTCCACCTCACCCAAAAATGTAGTCACATGTGATCAGTGGCTATTATCTGTCACCTCTCCTATGGAGGTCTTGGATAATTACTACTTGTAATGATTTTCTGTAGCACCTGGATTCCTCTGGGACACAGAGCCTCTTATCTCAGGGTACATAGGAGGGGAGGTGTTGGAAATGTAGTATAGACACTGGAGAGGTCTGAAGACCTGGTGTCTTCTGTGCCCAGAGTGAATAAGAAGAGTGGGATCTTTTTTATGGATTTAGGAGTCCCCCTTGGCTATTCAGGTAATTATCAGGAAAAAGAGCTATACCCTCTCTGTACATCCAACTTGAGAGTATTTTTTCCCAATCACAACTTCTCAGGATAGTTTTTCAGATATGACAATATTTATCTTTGCCATCTCTTTGGCTCACATTATTCTCATATAAGGTAAGTGTTTGTTTTGTGACCAACATTAATAAACATCTTAGTATCTATAAGGATCTTTACAATTACTTGTTTTTCAATTTTTCTTCCAAATCACATTATTTCAATGTAATAACAACTATGGGAAATAGATTTCAATTTTATAGTTTCCTTTGGATTTTTGTGGTGAGAGAATCACTCTCTACTAAGTTGACACTGAACTCATGGTGATCTCCATCATCAGCCCCCCAAGTGCTGGGACATAGGTCTGCACTGCTACATAAGAATCTTGTTTGCAGTTCTTTTGTTTTAAAATCTTTCTCTCTCCCTCTCTGTCTCTGTCTCACTGTTCCTGTCTGTCTGTCTCTTTGTCTCTGTCTATGTTGAGGTCAGAGGATATCAGATATCCATGACCTCATATTTCACAATACATAGTGTCTTATTGTTTGCCATGCATATTCCAGACTATATGGACTGCAATCTTTCAGGGATTCTCTTATCTCCACCCCTCATCTTCCATAGGAGCACTGTATTACAGACATACACTACTCCACCTGGGCTGTCATTCACAGGGAAAACAGGATTTGGAAAACTGGGTTATGGCTTTCCCTACATTTGTCATCTCTCCATAGTACTGAAATATGATTCTAAAGTATACATCAAAGGATGCAGCTTCATTAAATACCCATCAACAGAGTGAAAGTATCTTCTGTGTCGTTTTGTTGAATGTTGGTCATGCTAGCCAAGGACTATACAGTTGAGCTACTTACCTAGTCTCACATGTCTCTTAATGTCCCACCTTGCTTTCTTTGCCAGTTTAAAGCATGCTGCATTGTTCATTAGTCAAAATTGTCTAGAAGAAAACAGAATAGAAAGGGAAAATTGTTCTAATGATACAACTTATATAATGTTGTCAGTGAGGTTAGAATACCTACAGAACCAGCCTAAAGACTTTGTAGTAAGAATAGAGGCTGCAGTTTTGAGTACATAGAAGTCTAGAGACAGGATATTTCTTTAGCAGACTGTAAATTTTCCTGTATATCCTTCTTTGTGCTTCATGAGTCTTATGTTATGAAGAGTAATTTGCTAGGTCTACTGACTTCACCAATAATAATATTTAGAATATCCTTCTAACATAATTAGTAACTGGCACTTGTCAAAACTTTTCAGGGACTAAGAAATTATCCATCACTTGATGCTATGTCTATATGAGGGAGAACTCAAGATAAATTTTGCATATATTTACATACTTTACTTTTTGTATTTTCAATAATTTATAAAGCTATCATCCTATTGATTTTCCTATATCAATATTAGTGACATCCTCTGTGGTACTTTTAGGTACCAGAATTGCAGAAAACAGTCATACCCTCACGCCCTCAGTATTTAGTAAATGCAAAACTAATTCTCTGTACTTGATCAAATAGTGTCAAGTTTTCAATTGGTTAAGTCTAGTGAGTTTTAATTCTTCAAAATTTAAATAGGTGTGTGTATTCTATTTAATGAGAATTTTCTGTTCATAAAGGTGAAGAATTTGTATCTCAGCCTGCATTACAGCCAAGAAACATTGGGAAAATGTTGGTCACATCCAAGCACGATGCCAAATGTTTTCCCTGTTATAAGACAAGAACAGTCATGATTTTTCCTGCATGGAATTTGAATTCTAGTATGAAGTCTGCTATAAACCAGTGATCAGGAGCAGCAAGGACTATGAGTGAGTTTAGAATGCTATGGGAACATGGCAGTAGGTCTTACCTACCTGGTAATGAAAGGTAGACAAAGGTTTTTAGAGCAAGCAGCATGTACTATACATGAAAGATAAGAAGGAATAAGTCAGAAAAAAACATACACATCATGAAGAAGTTAAAAGTTACAAGGAACAAGTGTTGAAGAATGGAGACTAGAAATCATGGATTCCGTAATTATCCACAGAGCAAGTGGAACACAAGAGTTACAATAAGCCCATATGTGACTTGAAAGATGATAGATAAATAGATAGATGGATGGATGGATGGATAGATAGATAGATAGATGATAGATAGGCAGACAGATAATAGAAAACTTTCTTAGAATCATCACATGGTGAAAGAATGATAAAATATGAGGCCATTAAATTTGTCTAGGATGACTAACAAGGTAAGTTCAAGAGAAACAAATGAATTTTATGCCATAATCAAATAGAAAAAACACTGTTTAAGAAGGACCAGCTTGTGAAATATATTAAAGTTTAACAAGTCCTTAATAGTTATTAATATAGACATGTTGATCTGGACAGCATACTTATTGCAATGATGTTTTACATAGCATGTCAATTTATTACTTCTTCTGCTCATCATCTGATGATTTTGAAATGTTTTCATCTTTATTTGGAATTAAGTTAAGTGGCACTATTATGGTTTTCTTTTCTAAAAAGGCATTGGAGTAAACAAATGACTAGAAGAAACCAAACTGTCATCTCCCAGTTCCTCCTCCTGGGCCTGCCCATTCCCCCAGAGCAGCAGCACCTGTTCTATGTCCTGTTCCTGGCCATGTACCTCACCACCGTCCTGGGGAACCTCCTCATCATCATCCTAATTCTACTGGACTCCCATCTCCACACACCCATGTACTTGTTTCTCAGCAATTTGTCCTTTGCTGATTTCTGCTTTTCCTCTGTCACAATGCCCAAATTGCTGCAGAACCTGCAGAGCCAAGTACCTTCCATTCCCTATTCAGGCTGCCTGTCACAGATATACTTCTTTCTATATTTTGGAGACCTTGGTAACTTTCTCCTTGTGGTCATGGCCTACGACCGCTATGTGGCCATCTGCTTCCCCCTTCATTATACCAACATCATGAGCCCCAAACTTTGCATGAGTCTGGTGGTGCTGTCCTGGGTGCTGACCACATTCCATGCCATGCTGCACACTTTGCTCATGGCTAGATTGTCATTCTGTGAGGACAATGTGATCCCCCACTATTTCTGTGATATGTCTACTCTACTTAAACTGGCTTGTTCTGACACCCATGATAACGAATTGGCAATATTTATCTTAGGAGGCCCTATAGTTGTACTCCCTTTCCTTCTCATCATTGTTTCCTATGCAAGAATTGTTTTCTCCATCTTCAAGGTCCCTTCTTCTCATGGTATCCATAAAGCCTTTTCTACCTGTGGCTCCCATCTGTCTGTAGTGTCGCTATTCTATGGGACAGTCATTGGTCTCTACTTATGTCCTTCTGCTAATAACTCTACTGTGAAAGAAATTGTCATGTCTTTGATGTACACAATGGTAACTCCCATGCTGAATCCCTTCATCTATAGCCTTAGGAACAGAGACATAAAGGAAGCATTAGAAAGAGTAATTTTCAAAAAGCAAATTACCTCCTTCCTATGATGGTAATACTTCAGATTTTTATATGATTTATTCTGGAAAACATTGATATTAACATTAGATGTTACTACAGAATTTTTACTCACTATAAATGCTTATGTTTAAAGTTACAACTATATAACTTTCACTACAAAAATGGCAAGGAGTTTATATGAGTAGTTGAATTTGGAAAATAAGTTTGGGGGACCTAAATATGTACTCATTGTCCTGTCCAGGTGATCCTGAAAATTGCAGTATAGACTTAAAGTCATTTCTGTTCCTCATGGTTATTCCAGGATTTTCTCATTTATCCAAAAGTCTGCTGTTACTGTGTGCTTATACATATCCAAATATTATTAACTATTGGTTTGAGATCATAGAATATCTCAACTCACCAGCCCTTTAGCAACTGCTCACATGTTCTTTCTACAGTCTGTCATTAGATAATTATATTACTTAATTCTCTAGACTCTGTCTTTATTTCATTGTCTATATTGATTTTATAACTGGTCTTGACTCTTAGCAGGTTTTTGTAAGCCTTTAGTATATTCTTGCCATTATTGTACTTTTTTGATACGTGGTATTAATCAGTACTCAGGAACACCTTGGTGTGTATTTTTTCAAAATCAGGTAAAATTATTTGGTTACGCTTTGGTGTTTTGTTCTCTCTTATTTTGTGCATTGTTTTATTTTGTTTCCTTGGTTTCAGAGGGATTTATTTATTTATTTATTTTAGAAAGAACCTAAAATTGGGTGAGTAAGATCTGGGGGGGGGGGGGATAACCAAAATATATTTAACTTTTAAAATTATTTTAAATAATAAAATTTAAAAGAAACCTGATGCCCAAGAAATTTATGTCTTACATATAATACATGGAGCTATGAAACAACAGAGAGAAACTCCAGGATTTGGGGGTTAACACAGATGGGAAAACTGACAAAAAAGGAAAAGTGAAAAGAGGCAAAGAGGATCGCATTCAATGACAGCCAATAGGATCGCATTCAATGACAGCCAATAGGATCGCATTCAATGACAGCCAATAACTCTCACTGAGTTCAAATAGTTCTTTATATACTGTGTAGAGCAAATCTTATCATATAATGTTTTATATTCTGAAGGTTGCCTTTTTGTTTACTATTTTCAGTTATGTAGAGAAGCTTATGTAATTCTCAAAAATAAAATGAAAATTTTAAAGAAGAAAAAGAGAAATACATCAGAGAAGATTGAGGGGCTTATGGCACCCTACTACTTTTTCATAACTATTAACTGTTAACAGACTTTGGGAGCATGTAGGCATTGTTTTAGTAGCATATTTACAGCAGAGCCAATCAGACTCCAAAAGATAGCTACAGATCCATGTTGCATGGGATGTACTAATTATTCTCAGTGTGTCACAAAACAAAATGAATAGTCATGAAATTGAAAAGAGATTTGTGGGGAGGAGGGACATGGCAGGGAGCTTAGGGAAGAAAGATTACATGTGTGAAGTTATCTAAAAATTATCAAAAAATATTTATGGAACCACAACTGCACAGAATGCAAAGATCAATGTATTGTGGGGACAAAATCTCAGTAGATATAGTGGCAGCATAACTACTGCATCCTATGCTCAGAGAACATCACAGAAGGAGGAGTGGGGAGATTCTGAGAGTAGGAATGCCAGTAAGTCTGCTGTGTGACTGATTTTCTTAGAGATGTCTACTTAAATAAGGCCTGAACAATGACAATATGCTAATATGGGGGAGGGGAAAAATCTTATAGGGTCCCATTCCTAAACTAAAAACTACAGGCAGCTATTGGGTGCTGAGGGAGAATTGGGTTCTCCCAGTGATGAGCCCTCATTGGATTTCCAACACAAAGTGGTGAGCCTTGAAACCACATCCACAACAAATATTGGTTTGAAAGAGGAGACATGCAATAGATTAGAGGAAGGAAAAGGGAAGGGGAAGTGCTGTAATCATATTTTAATTACAAATGTAAAAACAAAATGACAACAATAATAATAAAACAATAGATATTGCCCATTTGAAGATTTTCTGGGCATATTGCCAAAGGACTCTTCATCCTACCACAGAGATACCAGGTCATCCACGTTCACTGTTGCTCTATTCACAAAGTTAGGAAATGGACAAATCCTAGAGCAGTGCTTCTCAACCTTCCTAATGCTGCCACACTTTAATACAGTTCCTCATATTGTTGTTATTCCAACCATAAAGTTATTTTCATGGCTACTTCATTATTGCAATTTTTCAACTATTATGATTCATAATGTAATTATCCGATATATAGACTATTGAAATGCAACCCCTGTGAAAGGGTCGTTTGATACTACAAAGGGGTCGCAACCCACGGGTTGAGAACCACTGTGCTAGATGTCCATCAACTAATTAGTGAGTAATGAAAATGTGGTAAGCTTACATAATGAAATATTTTTCAGCTGTTATGCAAAATGAACTCTTATTAGCATGGGCGAGCTATCTCCATTACTCATCTGATATGTGGCAGCATGGGCAGGGGAGAGATGCCATTCCCCTGCCTATCAATGTCTCCGGCAGGAGGAATAGTGGCTTTGAAGTCAGAAGGGTGGAGAGACTTCTCCTGCCTGCCACCAGCTGCAACATTCAGGAAAGCAGGCCCTGCACCTCGCCTGGGCAGCACAATTGAGTCAAACCTATTGGCAGATGTATGGGCAAGCTGGACCCAATATTGTGGGCATGAAAAAGCTGTCTACATCACTCAACTGCCATGTGGCAGAGTGAGAAATGGCCTCCTCCCTCTTCAATGCCTGAGGCAGGTGGGAGAGCTGGCCTTGAGGTCAGAAGAGCGAGAAATTCAGCCCTGCACCTTATCTGCTGCAGTCCTCAGGAGGGTGGTCCCTATGCCACACCTGGGCAATATAGTAGAGCTGGCCTTGATGCTGGGTGAACTGACCCTGAGGACTGAGGATGTCAAAGCAGGAGAACAAATCCTGCCTCTTGCTCATTGCTACAAAAGGAACTCACCAAGGCAATATAAGAGAGCTCACCCTGATGTTGAGGATAAAGGAGAGCTGACTGCTGGGCTGACCAACTACCCAGACGCAGAACCAGGGTTAGGATAGGTTGGCCCACCCCAATATTCACCCCATCTTTATGATCTGCAGGAGCACATGAAAGGAACACTCCTACAGACCAAAAATTGCTTGATTTCCATAACATCTGGCAACAACAGAATAACCAAGAGGAGTCACAGTGAGGGCCCAGCATTGCTAGTGTAGCAGAAACCAGAAGTTTTAAACCAGACCAATGACTCTTGGCAATGAACACTTGCAAGTAAAGATATATGGACAAGAGACTTTACTTCATGATTCAAGGTATCACACTCTAGCAGACATAATTAGATTTTTTCCTTTGTTTTCATTTTTCTCTTAAATTTTGTTGGGGGTGGGCTGCAGTGGCAGAAGGTGGATAGTCAGGAACAAGAAGTGAGGGAGATTGAGATGAATGATGTGAAAGACACAAAGAATAAATAAAAAGAAAGGTTAAAAAGAAAAGAAAAATAAAATCATGTAACTTGTAGGTAAATTCACAGAGTTTAAAACAACTGAACGAAGTGGCCCAGATTCAGAAAAACATCGTTTTCAGCTATTTGTTCTCAACTGTATGTTTCTTCTGTTGAGAATAGAATATTCATTCATTAGCCGGTTACCATATAGATTATTTGGTGTTTGTGATGTTCAGTTACCTTCAGTTATTTATATATCCTAGATATACATTGTATGCTTGATATGAAGCTCAAAAGGGTTTTCCCATTTGTAGACTACCTCTTGACCCTGCAGGTTGTGAAGAAACTTAGTTCTTGGAATTATTTCCTGTGTTACAGAAATATTTCAGAATGTCCTAGCTTGTGCTTATTTACAGCTTGAAGTGTTTTATTTACTTTCCTATTGTAGTTTCAAAGTTAGGGTCATATAATCTATCTATCTATCTATCTATCTATCTATCTATCTATCTATCTATCTATCTATCTATCTATCATCTATCTATCTATCTATCATCTATCTATCTATCTATCTATCTATCATCTATCTATCTATCTATCTATAATCTATCTATCTATCTATCTATCTATCTATCTATCTATCTATCACCTATCTATCTATCTATATGCAGGCAGATAAAGAGCTAGACAGACAGACAAATAGACAGATAATCTAAGAGCAGGCCTAGAGAGATGTTTTAGCAGCTAAGAACACATACTATTTTAGAAAGGGCCTGAGTTTTTTCCCAAGTATCAACACAAAGTTGCTCAAGATGCCTGTACCTCCAGCTCCAGGGACATATGATGCCTCTGACCTTTGGGCACACAGAGACACATATGCATAACTAAAATTAATAAAATAAAAAATTAAATGTAAGATTCACAAATGAGAGAAAATACAATATTTATCTTACAGACTTTTGCTTACTTTGTGATTTTAAAGATTTATTTTCATTATTTTAATTAAAATATTTTGTTTAATTTTCATGCACTAATGCTGTATTTATATCAGTTCTAGCCTTTCTTCTCCCTGCACAACTCCTCCCACTTTCTCCATTTCCCTCCCCAAGTTCATGATCTCTTCTTTATTATTGTTGTAAGTATTTACAGGAGGCAAAGATATACTAACACACGACATACTAACTGGGAGTGTTTCCAAACTGTGTGTCTTTAAATGTCACAGTGGCTTCCTTAGTAAATCATGATCTCTAATGTACATTCTATCAATCAGTGTGGTCTCTAATTACTTCTAGGGATTTTTCAAACTCTCTTCCTCAAACACCCTCCCCACTCCACAAAGAATAGGCTTTAGCCAGTTAAACAAGTAAACAAATAAGCCCCCATTTATGGGTTCCTCTCCAAGTCCACCATCCCTTAAGTATAGTAAAGTATGATTTGTGCTGAAGGACTCTGGGAAAACTGGTCCTATAGAGGTCCTTGGGAATTACTGTTTACAATGAGTTACTGGACTCCTCTGGGATGTAGAGCCTCTTAGGCTCAGGGATGACTATAAGGGATATGAGAAAAGTAGAGGTGAAGATTAGGAGATGACTATGTGACTTTTTACAATCCGTGTCTATAGTGAATAAAGGAGAGCAGTATCTTTTATGAGGGCTTGGGCATTGTCCTGTTCACTGCAGGTAAGGATGAGCTGTTTCCTTACAGTTCTAGCCTGAGGATATTGGTTGGATGATGTTATGCAGCACAAGTTTTCAGATATGTTAAATTATTTATCTCTTCCCCCTGAAGACTTTGCAATTGTTGAAACATTTTGTTTCATGGACATTTAAGGAGCCTGTCTCAGACTGAAAAACAACCAACAAACATTTATGAACATTGGTCACACACAAGTACTATGCCATGGGCTGGCCCTGCTGCAAGATGAAGGAAGACATAGCCTCTCCTGCAAGTAGTGCACGTTCTTGTGGGAGCCTACAAGAATCAGTGATCAGGGCCAATGAGCCATGTGAGAGGAACATAGAATAATGTGAGAGCATGCAACAGGTCTCAATCTTGTGTAGAAAATTTTGATTAGCAAGAGTCATATAATATCAGTGAAAGATAAATGGGGATAACATAGGTGAAGGGGCTAAAGAGGGGAGGAAAATATAGGCAAATGAAACAGCAAGTGTAAAAATGCTGGAAACAAGATAATGTGACTTTTCTTTTTTTTCTTTTTTTTTCTTTTCTTTTCTTTTTTTTTTTTTTTTTTTGGTTTTTCAAGACAGGGTTTCTCTGCAACTTTTTTAGAGCCTGTCCTGGACCTAGCACTTGTAGACCAGGCTGGCCCCGAACTCAGAGAGATCCGCCTGCCTCTGCCTCCCGAGTGCTAACTTTTAAGACTGGCATTGGAGAGGAGCAGCACACACAGGTGTGCCATAGCTCAGGCAACAAAGCATCATTTGTGAACATGGTAAGAGCTTTGGATATTGTTGGAAGTTGGCTTGAATAAGAGAAATTAAAACTGTTAAGTCCTTTAAGTGAGTTCCTGAGGTTCATCACATTAAATTACTCAAAGTCTAATGACTTAAACATTGATAATCTTGTAAACACATTCTTGGCAACATCTAGTTGCCTGGTCTAGGAGTGTGGTGTTGAGGTGATGAATGGATGAGGTAGAGGGAGGAAGAGGAGCTACAGGATTTACTAGCTTGACAGTGCCAGGACGAGAAATAAAAGTGACACATTTCTTAGTCAATCCAGGCATTTCAGACATTGGATTTATCAGTTCCCCAGTGTCACCCTTACAGAACTGAATACCCAGTGTTTCTTTTACAGAACTGAGAACAAAACATGGGCAAATTGGGAAAGAGAAAAGTGGTATCATAAGTTTCATTTGGATCTGATGTACTTGACGTGCCTGTGACATATCCAAGAAACTAAGCAACAGGTTAGAGTTCTGAAGGTGACACAAATTTAACAACTGAGTTTCAGATATCAATTTAAGCCAATAGGATATCCCATTGGCTTAAATTAATATCTATATCACACACACATATATGGAATTATTAAAAATAAAGTTTCAGAGTCCTGAGAAACAACAATGTATCAGAGCTACTAAGAGAAGGAACCAATTTCATCTGCCTAGGAAGGTCATTCAGACAGGTAAGGGAAAAACTAACATGTTTTGTGTTGCAGAAGTTCATAGATAAACCTGTTTAGGAAATGATAGAATACTGAAACATACAAGGAGGATTTTTAAAAAATACTATCAGGTGTTACAGATATTATGTTTATAATTATGGTTATGAGAATAATTGTTTTAAAGTAAATAATATAAAAACAACCTAGAAATCTGCTTATTTTAATTTGTATTTTTAAGGATCTATGTCATTTTTACTTAACATTACAGGAGAAAGAATATGACAGAAGGGAACAAAACTGTAATCTCCCAGTTCCTCCTCCTGGGCCTGCCCATCCCCCCAGAGCACCAGCACCTGTTCTATGTCCTGTTCCTGGCCATGTACCTCACCACTGTACTGGGGAACCTCATCATCATTATCCTTATTCTGCTGGACCCCAATCTGCACACTCCCATGTACTTGTTTCTCAGCAACTTGTCTTTCTCTGACCTCTGCTTCTCCTCTGTCACAATGCCCAAATTGCTGCAGAACATGCAGAGTCATGATCCATCCATTTCCTACACAGGTTGCCTGGCACAACTGTACTTTTACTTGTATTTTGCAGACTTTGAGAGTTTCCTTTTAGTGGTCATGGCCTACGACCGCTATGTGGCCATCTGCTTCCCCCTTCATTACACCAGCATCATGAGCCCCAAGCTCTGTGTGAGTCTGGTGGTGCTGTCCTGGGTGCTGACCACATTCCATGCCATGTTGCACACCCTGCTTGTGGCCAGATTATTTTTCTGTGAGGACAATGTGATCCCCCACTATTTCTGTGACATATCTCCTCTGCTGAAACTGTCCTGCTCTGACACACACATTAATGAGCTGGTGATATTTATCATGGGAGGACTTGTTATTGTCATTCCATTCCTTCTTATCATTGTGTCATATGCACAAATTGTCTCCTCCATTCTTAAAGTTTCTGTTCAAGGCATTCGCAAGGTCTTCTCCACCTGTGGCTCCCACCTGTCTGTGGTCTCACTGTTCTATGGGGCAATTATTGGTCTTTACTTATGTCCTTCAGCTTATAATTCCACTGTGAAGGAGACAGTCATGGCAATGATGTACACAGTGGTGACTCCTATGCTGAACCCGTTCATCTATAGCCTGAGGAACAGAGACATAAAGGGGGCATTGACAAGAGTTCTTTGTGAGAAGAAAATTCCCTTATGTATTTGATAGTGGCACTTGACAATTTTGGAAAACTGTACCCAATAAGTAGACTGCACGAATGTGGAGATATTATTCCAGATTTCCTCATTGCCATCCAAGATTCTGTCAAATGAACAATATTTTCAGTATAATATACTAACTCATTTATCATTTATTATTAAAATCAATAGTTAAATCACTTCAACCAACAAAAAAGCTATCTCAAAATAAAGTGTTTAATATTTAAAATTGATCACCCACTAGTAATATAATTGCCTTATTTCAAAGTAGAAGAAACCTGACTTCCAGTCATCAAAAAGACACATACCTTTAATCCCAAGATTTGGGAGATAGAGTTTAATGGATTTCTGTGAGTTCAAGGCTACCCTGTGAAACACAAGATCAATGCAGTAAAATCCAGGTGGTGGTGGCTCACACCTTTAATCCCAGTACTAGAAGGAATATAAAATTGGAGAAGAGAGAGGCTTAGCTGCTTAGTTTTGCAATCACCCAGCATTTGTAGAGGTAAGACTTCTCTAGTGGCTTGGCTGCTTTGGTTTTCTGGTTTTTGGATTGAACCCCCATTTCTGCCTTTGGGTTTTTATTATTCATGCTACATTTGGCACCCAATGTATGGGATATGAATTCACAAAAAGCTGTTTGCCTGAGACATTTTAACACCAACACAGGCAGGGCTGCATATGGGGCTCCCACTGGAGCTGCATGTGTGGCCACACCCCTACCCTACTAGGCTCTCTCTCTCTCTCTCTCTCTCTCTCTCTCTCTGTCTCTCTCTGTCTCTGTCTCTGTCTCTCTCTCTGTGTGTGTGTGTGTGTGTGTTTGTGTGTGTGTCTCTCTCTTTCTCTCTCTTTATGTGGGTTGAAGGTTTTCCTTGAATCCCCTTCTAAGACTGCTGCCAAACTACCAAACTAGGCTTTACAGATACTTCAAGCAGAAGGAACCTTGAGAACAGAGGTGACAATTCGTGCATAGGACACAATGATGAGCACAAATGGAATGACAAGAATGAAGCCTCCCATGATAAATATGACCAACTCGTTAACGTGTGTGTCAGAGTAAGACAGTTTTATCATAGCAGATTTGTCACAGAAAAAGTGAGGGAATCACATTGACCTCACAGAATGACAATCTGGCCATGAGCCGTGTGTGAAATATGGTATGGAATGTGGTCAACATCCAGGATAGTACCATAAAACTCACACAGAGCTTTGGAATCATGATACTGCTGTAATGAAGGGGAAAGCAGATGGCCACATAGTGATCATAGACCATGGCCACAAAATGAAAGCTCTCGAGATCTAGAAAAACAGGAAAAAGTACATTAGTGCCAGGCAGCCTGCACAGGGAATGGATGGAACTTGGTGCTGCATATTCTGCAACAATTTGGAAAAATAAGGGTAAGGAAAAGAAAAGCTGTTGAGAAAAGATACATAGGCATTTGGAGATGGGTTTGCAGTTGAATGAGGATGAAGAAGAGGTCCCTCAGGACAGTGGTGAGGCACATCACCAGGAACAGAGAGTAGTACAGGTTTTGGTATTCTGAGGGGTGGGCAATCCCAGAAGGAGAAACTAGGAACTGACAGTTTGGTTCCTTTTTGTGCTGCCCTGGATCTAGGATCTTTAAGAGAAAATAAAATGCCCTTAAAATCCAATAAAAGTGAACATATATATGATGTGTTATCGGTGATCATGTTCTCATCACTTAATCTCATCTTCATATCTGAAACCTGAATCTGCAAACAGAATTACACGATGGCTAAATCTCAGGCATCTAGCATACTTTTTCCCCATTAGTGTTAGAAGCTACAACAATGACCCTTCCATCACTTTTAAAATATACTCCCAGGTATCCCTGTGGTCTCCAGTTCTCTGGATGATGGTACAACTATTCACTCACAATAACTACTATTTGCTGTGTTTCTAACAGAATATTACATATCACTGCTTTCTGGAGCATGTTTCTGAACAGTTTCCCTTGTAATGATGTACTTCCAGCCCTCAGATTGTTCTTGTGGCATCAATTGTCATCCTAGCTTCATGGGCACACCTAACACCTTCACTACCCTACCAGCAAGTCCTGATTGATTAGCTCCTCCTGGACTTACCAGGGCATCTTCAGATCAACAGACCTCATTTCCCCCTAACCTTTTTCCAACCAACCTCTTCTTCTTTGAAATCTCAATATGAATGGAATCTAGTCTCAACTCAGAATCCTAAGTTTTTTCTTTCTTATATTTTTTCTATAGCAATATAGAAAGTCCTACAGATTTTGTGCTTCCCTTTATCCTGTATTTTTCTGCCTTTCCTGCTTCCTTATTTCCTCTACTCTTCTTTATGTTTTCTAATTTTTTTATTAATTTAGTTCTTTGACAATTTGATTCATGTATATAATGCATTCTGATTACCTTTCCCCCTACTCTCTCTTTTATGCCCCACCCCTATTAACCATGTGTTTTGTTCTTATCTGTACCTTTCACAGATTCATGACTTTTCATTTTGTTTTGTGACTTATTTTGTTTATTTAGGGACATCTGTGTTACCACTGGATTGAAGCTATTAGAGTCTGGTGGGGGTCCTCATTGTGTACTGAACCAAAGACAATGACCACCCTTTCCCTCAATCTATCAGTACAAAATATTTCAGTGATGAGGGGCAGAGACCTATTCACAGAGAATTTCCTAATGCCAAAGGATTACCCCGAATAATACTTGTTGCCCTATACTCATTAGTTCAATGCCTGCCTTTGTCACACCTTCCACATAATCCAGAAAGGAAAGGCATTATTAATGTATTATTCTTTAAAAAAAACCTGTCTACAGTACCTTTTAAAGTAACCTTGTTTGCCACAGTTATAACATTTGACATTTTATTTTTTTCTCAAACCTTTGTAAATCACCTCTCCTATCTATGTATCATCATGTTCATGAGATTCTATATTAATTGTATCTCAAACCCATTCCTCCAAAGGTTCTCAACTTGTCTTTAATGGTCTAATTATCATTTTTCATAGAGAATTGGTATTCTCAAAAGCCAGAGATTCAATTATCATTTGTATAGCTACTAAATTTGGTATTATTCTATTTACTGCTGTAGTCAATCTCTGTAAGAAATTGGTAAGGGATTCTTTTGGGTCCTGCATAACTTTAGTAAATGATTCAGTTTCTTTCCTATTTCTCCAATTCTGTCCCAAGGATTTAAACCTACTGCATAGCATAAATCCAGGGTGTGTTCATAATATACAGCCTGCCTTTCTATAGTAGTGTAGTCTTTTTCTCCAAGAATTTCATCTTGGGAGATTTTCCTATCTCTATCTTTACTCCATTGTTCAATAATATTAGCCTCTTCTCTGAACCAGGTACTTCACTGGAACTGTGGACAAGTCCCTAAAACAACATTAACCAAATCTATCTGGTCACTAGGCATAATTCTATTACAAACTGATCACGAGTTTAACATTTGCTTTACAGAAGTTGAATGCATGTCATATGAGACTATTGCTTCCTCGAATCTCCTTAAATTTAACAATGGCACAGAAGTTCAGTTAGCTATAACAGAGCCTCTACAATATGGCAATTCCTATAAAAACACTGGACATATTAATATTGGTTGTCTGAGAACCCTAGGCTCTTCCTCTCTATTCTTATAATGCAATGCTGAAATTGTCTTTCCATTAAACTCTTCTGTCTGGAATTGAATCCCTCTGTGATCTGTTTTATTAAATTTTTCTAAGTCCTGTATCTTAGTACTCAGATTAAACAATATTTTTAGTGATTAGACAAAAATGATAATACTCGGTCAGGGAAGAAATAAAGAAATTAAAGTCTTCCTTGAATACAACGAAAATACAGACACAACATACCCAAACCTATGGGACACTATGAAAGCAGTGCTAAGAGAAAAGTTCATAGCTCTAAGTGCCCACATTATAAAAACAAAGAAAGCCCACATTAGAGACTTAACAGCACAGCTGAGTTCTAGAAAAAAAAGCAGATGCACCCAGGAGGAGTAGAAGATTAGAAATAAACAAACTGAGGGCTGAAATCAACAAAATAGAAACACAGAAAACAATCCAAAGAATCAATGAAACAAAGAGCTGGTTCTCTGAGAAAGTCAACAAGACTGACAAACCTTTATTAAAACTAATCAAAAGGCAGGAAGAGAACATGCACATTAACAAGATCAGAAATGAAAAGGGGGACATAACAACAGACACTGAGGAGATTCAGAGAATCATTAGGTCTTACTACAAAAGCTTATCTGTCACAAAGTTGGAAAATGTAAAAGAAATGGACTTGTTTTTAGATAAGTACCATTTACCAAAATTAAATCAAGACCAAGTGAACAATTTAAATAGACATATAAGTCGTGAGGAAATAGAAGCTATCATAAAAAAAACTCCCAACCAAAAAAGCCCAGGATCTGATGGTTTTAATGCAGAATTTTATCAGAAATTCCAAGAAGAGATGATACCTATACTCCTTAATGTGTTTCACATAATAGAAACAGAAGAGTCATTGTCAAACTCTTTTTACGAAGCTACAGTCACCCTGATTCCAAAACCACACAAAGACCCAACCAAGAAAGAGAATTACAGACCAATCTCACTCATGAACATTAATGCAAAATTTCTCAATAAAATTCTGGCAAACATAATCCAAGAACACATTAAAAAAATATCCATTACGATCAAGTAGGCTTCATCCCTGAGATGCAGGGCTGGTTCAACATACGAAAATCTATCAATGTAATCCATCATATAAATAAACTGAAAGAAAAACACCATATGATCATTTCATTAGATGTGGAAAAAGCATTTGACAAAATTCAACACCCCTTTATGATAAAGGTTTTGGAGAGGTTAGATATATAAGGATCATACCTAAATATAATAAAAGCATTATATAGCAACCCAACAGCTAATATCAAATTAAATGGAGAGAAACTCAAAGCCATTCCACTAAATTCAGGAACAAAACAAGGCTGTCCACTATCACCATATCTCTTCAACATAGTTCTTGAAGTTCTAGCAATAGCAATAAGACAACATCAGGGATTTTAATGGGTATTGCTTTGAATCTGTAAATTGCTTTTGGTAAGATTGCCATTTGACTGTATTAATTCTGTCTACCCAAGGTCACGGGAGATCTTTCCACTGTCTGGTGTCTTCTTCAATTTCTTTCTTCAAAGATTTAAAGTTCTTGTCATATAAGTCTTCCACTTGGTTGGTTAGAGTTACTCTGAGATATTTTTTTTCTCATTTTTTTTATTCAAGATTTCCATCTCCTCCCCTTCTCCTCCCCCTTCCCTCTCCTCCCTTCCACCCATACCCCCACTCCACCCCTCTCCAAAGACAAAGAGCCATCAGGGTTCCCTTCACTATGTTTAGTCCAAGGTCCTCCCAGCTCCTCCTAAGTCCAGGAAGGTGAGCAACCAAACTGACAAGGCTCACAGTGATCCCGTCCATGCTGTAGAGTTCATGTTCATTGCCATTGTCCTTGGTTTCTCAGTCCTCCTCCACCGTCAGCCATATTCAGAGAGTCCGGTTTGGTCCCCTGTTCCATCAGTCCCATTCCGACTGGACTTGGTGGTCTCCCGTTAGATCTGTCCCACCGTCTCACTGGGTAAAAGCACTCCTCGCGGTCCTGGCTTCCTTGTTCATGATCTCCCTCCTTTTGTTCCTCATCAGGACCTTGAGAGCTCAGTCTGGTGCTCCTATGTGGGGCTCTGTCATTTTCTCCATCCAATGCCAGGTGAAGGTTCTATGGTGATATGCAAGATATTCATGAGTATGACAATAGGATCTGGACATTTCTGGCACCCTCTCCTCAGCTGTCCAAGGAACTAGCTGGGGGCATCTTCCTGGACACCTGGGAACCCCTCTAGAGTCAAGTCTCTGCCAACCCTAGAATGGCTCCCTTAACTAAGATATATAATTCCTTGTTCCCATATCAACCCTTCCTATATCCCAACCATCCTATTCCCCCAAGCTCTTCCCATCCTCCACTTCACACTTTTCTCTCCCCATCCCCCCATCCCTCCATCCCCCCACCCCCATATTCCCATTTTTTGTCCGGCAATCTTGTCTACTTCCAATATCCAGGAGGATAACTATATGTTTTTCTTTGGGTTCACCTTCTTATATAGCTTCTCTAGGATTTTTTATGAATTATAGGCTTGATGTCCTTTATTTATGGCTAGAAACCAATTATGAGTGAGTACATCCAAACCCCGCAACAGACAAAGGCCTGATCTCCAAAATATATAAGGAACTCAAGAGACTAGACTTTAAAATGCTAATGAACCCAATTAAAAAATGGGGCACTGATCTCAACAGAGAATTCTCAACAGAAGAAGTTTGAATGGCCAAAAGAAACTTAAGGGCATGCTCAACCTCCTTAGCAATCAGGGAAATGCAAATCAAAACAACGCTGAGATACCATCTTACACCTGTCAGAATGGCCAAAATCAAAAACACCAATGATAGCCTTTGCTGGAGAGGATGTGGAGTAAGGGGTACACTCATCCATTGCTGGTGGGAATGCAAACTTGTGCAACCACTTTGGAAAGCAGTGTGGAGGTTTCTCAGGAAATTTGGGATCCACCTACCCCAGGACCCAGCAATCCCACTCTTGGGAATTTACCCAAGAGATGCCCAATCATATTACAAAAGCATCTGTTCAACTATGTTTATAGCAGCATTATTTGTAATAGCCAGAACCTGGAAACAACCTAAATGCCCTTCAGTGGAAGAATGGTTGAAGAAAGTGTGGAATATATACATGTTAGAATACTACTCAGCGGTAAAAAAACAATGACATCTTGAATTTTGCATGCAAATGGAGGGAAATAGAAAACACCATCCTGAGTGAGGTAACCCAGGCCCAAAAAGATGAACATGGGATGTACTCACTCATAATTGGGTTCTAGCTATAAATAAAGGACATTGAGCCTATACTTCGTAAAAATCCTAGAGAAGCTATATAAGAAGGTGAACCCAAAGAAAAACATATAGTTATCCTCCTGGATACTGGAAGTAGACAAGATTGCCGGACAAAAAATGGGAACATAGGGGTGGGGTGGGATGGGGGGAGGGGGGATGGGGCGAGAAAAGTGTGAAGTGGAGGATGGGAAGAGCTTGGGGGAATAGGATGGTTGGGATATAGGAAGGGTGGATATGGGAACAAGGAATTATATATCTTACTTAAGGGAGCCATTCTAGGGTTGGCAGAGGCTTGACTCTAGAGGGGTTCCCAGGTGTCCAGGAAGACGCCCCCAGCTAGGTCCTTGGGCAGCTGAGGAGAGGGTGCCAGAAATGTCCAGATCCTATTGCCATACTCATGAATATCTTGCATATCACCATAGAACCTTCACCTGGCATTGGATGGAGAAAATGACAGAGCCCCACATAAGAGCACCGGACTGAGCTCCCAAAGTTCTGATGAGGAGCGGATGGAGAGAGATCATGAGAAAGAAAGTCAGAACCATGAGGGATGCGTTCACCCACTGAGACGGCAGGACAGAACTAATGGGAGACCACCAAGTCCACTTGGAATGGGACTGATGGAACATGCGACCAAATCAGACTCTCTGAGGGTGGCTGATGGTGGAGGCTGACCGAGGAGCCAAGGACAATGGCGATGGGCTTGGTCTCTACGACATGGACGGGCTCTGTGTGAGCCTTGTCAGTTTGGTTGCTCACCTTCCTGGACCTGGGGGGAGTTGGGAGGACCTTGGACTCAACATAGTGTAGAGAACCCTGATGGCTGTTTGGCCTCAAGAGGGAGGGAGTGGGGGTGTGGGTGGAGGGGAGGGGAGGGAAGGAGGAGGAGGAAGGAATGATGGCAATTTTTAATAAAAAATAAATAAACTGGAAAAAAAAGAAAAAATAAAAAAGAAGAAAAAGAAAAAAAAAGATACCTTAAAAAAGAGAAAGCTAGTGAAGGTGTATTTGAACAACCAGTAGCAGAACTTGGCAGCTTCAGGCACGTGGTTCTGGCTGTAGAGTGAAGGGGAGAAGATGAGCTATGGCATATTCCTCTGTGACTAAGGAATGTTGCTAAGGAAAGGCAAGTGTCAGAAAAGTGCCTGAATTTAGATCCATAAGAATATGTAGCAGATGACTACTGATATTCATAAGGCCAAGCCACCAGATGAGTAACCCTCTGATGGAGGAATCTAGATGAGCAAGGCTTATAAGGTCAAAGGCTACTATGAATGCTCTTTGCTTCTGTCTGTAGTTCATGAGCCTAGAGAATCCAAATAATGTGAACCCAAAGAAGAACATATATAGATCCTTCTGGAAATCGGAAGCAGACAAGATCAGTGGGCATAAGTTGGGAGCATGGGGGTGACAGTGGTGTGGGAGTAAGGGGAGAGGGGAGAAAAAAGGGAGAAGAGAAGGATTGGGGAGAGCTTGGGGGAGTGGAAGGGTTGAGATGGAGGGAGGACAGATATAGGAGCAGGGAAGAAGATATCTTAATTAAGGGAGCCATTTTAGGGTTGGCAAGAGACTTGGCTCTAGTGGGGATCCCAGGTGTCCATGGGGATGTCCTCAGCTAGATCCTTGGGCAACAGAGGAGAGGGTGCCTGAATTGGCCTTGTCCCATAGTTACACTGATGAATATCTTGAATATCACCATAGAACCTTTGTTCAGCAATGGATGGAGATAGAGACAGAGACCCATATTGGAGTACTAGACTGAGCACCCAAGGTCTAGTTGAAGAGCAGAAGGAGGGAGAAGATGAGCAAGGAAGTCAGGACCTCGAGGGGTTGGTCCACCCACTGAAACAGTACACCTGATCTAATGGGAGCTCACCAACCCCAGCTGGACTGGGACTGAATGAGCATGTGATCAAACCGGATTCTCTGAATGTGGCTGACAATGGGGGCTGACTGAGAAGCCATTGATAATGGCACTGGGACTTGTTTCTACTATATGTACTTGCTTTTTGGGATCCTAGTCTTTTTGGATGCACACCTTCTTAGGCCTGCATGTAGGGGGGAGGGCCTTGGACTTCCCACAGAGCAGGGGAGGAAGTGGAAATTTTGAATGGAAAAAAAAATACATAAAATAAATTAGAAATTAGAAATAAAGATTAATGATGACCTTTAATAACAGTGTATTAGGCAGACATCTCACGTATATGGAGAGGGTTTAAGTAATGGTTGTAGACGTACTATCATGGTTTTTATAGGTAAGAAGATCAAATGAGTGAACAGGCATAGGAACATAGACTGTCTTTCTTTTTGGTAGGGGAGCATTAAACATGCCATCCCCTTGTCATATTTTTGTAGAATACTATTTTACATTGTGTTACCTTTATTTATGTCTTATTTGTTTACCTCTGTGAAGCTGTGTTATTGTGCCTGTCTAAAACAGCTAATGGTCTAATAAAGAGCTAAAAATACAATAGTTAGGCAGCAGAAAGAATAGGTGTGGCTGTCAGGCAGTGAAAATAAATATAAGGAGAAATCTGGGAGGAGCATGAAAAAAGATCAAGGAATGACAGAGGAAGGAGGAGGACTTCAGGAGTCACCTACACAGCTACATAGCCAGACACAATAAAAAAGGAAAGAAAAGGCATGCAGAAATAGAAAAGTAAAAACCCAAAGGCAAAAATTAGATGGGATAATTTAGGTTAAGATAAGATGATATAAACAAGCCGAACTAAACCAGGGCATTTATAATTAAGAATAAGTCTCCAGCCGGGCAGTAGTGGCACACACCTTTAATCCCAACACTCATAAAGCAGAGGCAGGCAGATCTCTGTGAGTTCAAGGCCAGTCTTCTCTACAAGAGCTAGTTTCAGGACAAGCTCCAAGGCTACACAGAAAGTCTGTCTCAAATAATAGGCTTCCATGTGTGATTTGTTTCAGAGCTGGGTGGCAGGACCTCCTCCAAAATTAATGAAAACAGACAAAACGCCATATTCCTGCCCTTTTCTTCAGTGCACATAGAAAGTTGACTGATGAAGTTTAAATTTTCCCAGAAGATTGTGTATATGTCCGAAACCCTTTAGCAGGTAGACAGTCATGTTGGATTGAGATGCTATATTTGGAAGCCGTCCCAATGTGTGTGATTTTTTTATACAGTTTTATCCCATTTGCACTTAGAAACTACAGTAGGATAGTCTGTAGAGTAGGACCAGTGATTAAAGGTGAGAATCACAGCCAAAATTTTCAAAACTATCTATGGCTTCTTGTGTAAATTTTTCCTGTCAGAGACAGATTAAGTCTTTAGTAAAGAAAATAATGCCTGATACTTGGCGTGCTTTTCTAGTCAACTACTTCATTTCTCCCTCTAAAACGTAGTATCCAGTTAAACTGAAGCCTATTCATTTCTTTACAGTCAATGAAGATGTATATTTCCACTCTTTTAGTTTTTTTGTGACTGCATGTGTAAATGGAGATTTGACTTGTTTCTTGGCTGCACAGACACAAATAATCACACCAAAATTATATTAATTATAAGACTGTTTCGGCAATGGCAATTAGCTAGTTCTAAACATCTTAAATTAACCCATTACTATTAATCAGTGTATCACCATGAGGCTGTGGCTTACTGGTAAGATTCTGGTGTCTTTCTCCTTCAGCAACTATATGGCATCTGCCTGGCTCTACCTTTGTTCTCCTTGAACTCAGTTTAGTTTTCTCTCCTACCTATATTATGTTCTGCCATAGGGCAAAGCAGCTTCTTTACTAACACAGAGTACTAATACATATTCATAGCATACACAGGGGAAACCCACATCATGCATATGTTTATTTCTTTTGTTTGCTCTTATTCTTTAAATTCTACCTTGTCCTTGTTGTAGCAAGGAGTGATCAGGGCAATAATTGGTCTCCACTAGAGATGGTTGAAGTAAATTGGTCCTAGGAAGGAACTGGGCAATTACTATGTCTTTAATTAGTTATAGTATATTTGGATTCCTGAGGGATACAGGGACCCTAAGGCCCAGGAATGGCTACAGGAGAATGTGAGTAGAGATGGGAAGATAGGAGTAAAGGAGCCATTAGCCGCTGTGTCTGCAAATAAAGGTGAGTGGGATCCTGAACCTAAAACTTTGACTCAGCCTCAGCAGAGCTGGGTACATTCAGAAAAATAAGCACATGTCTTGTTGCCAATCCACATGAATTTCGGGAGCCATGCAGGACATTTTTCCAGGTACAGTAGCATTCTTCTTTTCACTGTCTCCCAAGAATTTATTACATTGTGACTATTTCATGATCATCATATAACAGCTTTCATATTGATGGTTTTATTACAATTATTCATTATGTAGTTTTCTCTCATTACCATACTATTTAAATGCAAGCGTAGTACTGTGAGATAGAGTGTACTGCTCTAGTGCTGAATGGTTTATGATAATTTTCATTGTGGGATTTTAGCAAACTCTGAAGAGTGTCCTACCGAAGATGATGATTTGTTATTTCCATTCAAGTTCACAAATCCGTGCTTTAGTGTTTATATCTGTGATTGCTCCTAAGTTCAGCCCATCAATCAGGACATAATATCATTTAGGTACTAATGGAAAATGATATTCCTATAATCAAAACCAGTTCTTCTGCATAATCCAAGATAATTTTTAGGTGTACCAATGCTTAGAAACATATCCCTTGGTATTATTTGGTGCTGTTTAATATGAAAATGATGGGTTTAACATGTGAATAAGGCTTTTACTCCATGATCCTATCATTGGTGACAGTTGGTGGTGATTTCTCTGGATTGGGATCTGTGTACATATTCCTCCATTACACAAAGGTACTATTCGTTTATAGAAGAGGCAAAAACTGGGAATGGTGGTATATACCAGTAATCCTAGTGTTCAGGAAAGAGTCAGGGCTGTTGCATGTTAGAGGCCAACCTTGTGTGTGTGTGTGTGTGTGTGTGTGTGTGTGTGTGTGACCTTAGTATGTGACTTAGGATACCAACTGCATAGATTAGTGACTGATAATGAGAAAATTTGAAAACTGTCTAAATATTAGGGACTCTGAGAATAGTGGAGGTTATAGACTTATATCTAAGGCAAAAATGCAAAATGTTTCTATAGTGTTTTATCCTCTTCCCCTCATTCTTTCATCTGACTGAATGAAGCTCATGTTATGAAGTGTTAGTTTTTTAAGGTAAAACCTGCTAATTTTAATAACATTTCTAGAATATATTATTACCACCAAAGGTCCATAATTGGTATTGGGCTTAATCCATTTGATGTGTAAATCATCTATCACAGAGAAGATAGTCAACAGAGGAATAAATTTAGTGAAGTTTCCAAAGTAAATTTGTACCTTATTTTTTATAATTCATAATTTTTTATCCTATTTGTTTTCTGCAAATGACATTTTGTGGTTTAAAGCATATGTATATGACTTGGAGTAGTCAGTATTATAAAACAGTGATGCAAATGATTAGCCCTCACAGTGCAAGCATCCTACATTAGATCTTCGATGCTCATTATAGGTTGTAAAATGTAATGCTGACTTGTCAAGTTTTTCACTTGAAATTAAGAATTTTCTACCATTGAAGTTGAAGAACCATATATCAGCTTGAGCACCAGGCAAAAAATATTTACTGAGCAAAGTCATCATGACAAGTCATAGCCCTAGTTAGAGATTAATAAAATTGGTAAATAACCAAATAGCATGACATCATATAAGACCTCTACTACACGTAGATTACAACAGGTGTAAAGATATCTTAAAGCATTGGATGCATATAGAATGCTATGAGATATAAAGGTCTTACTTAGTATGAGGAGTTGGTAAACTTAACTGTGTATGTAATAACTAATACCATTTACATATAAACGAGGATGAACCAAATGAAGGGGGAGAAGAATGAAGTCAATGATAGAAAAGTCGATTATCACTTCTAAAAAGGGAGAGGGAAGAACTTTGTTCTATTTTTTTTTCCTAACACAGGTATTCTCTATAGCCTGGGATCCTGTCCTGGAATTAGATTTTTTTTTTTTTTTTTTTTTTTTTTTCCCCTCATGGTTTATTTTTTTTTATATTTAAAAATTTCCATCTCCTTCCCTCCTCCTCCCCCCTCCCTCCCCTCCTTCTCCCCTTTCTCTCCCCTCCTTCTCCCCCTTCCCTCCCCTCCCCTCCACCCATACCTCCCCTCCCTCCCTCTCAAGGCCAAGGAGCCATCAGGGTTCCCCACTCTATGCTAAGACCAAGGTCCTCCCAACTCCCCCCAGGTCCAGGAAGGTGATCGACCAAGCTGAGAAGGCTCCCACAGAGCCCGTCCATGAAGAACAATCAGAGCCCAGAGCCATTGTCCTTTGCTTCTCAGTCAGCCCCCGCTGTTGGCCACACTCAGAGAGACGGGTTTGGTCGCATGATCCATCAGTCCCATTCCAACTGGAGTTGGTGATCTCCCATTAGTTCTGTCCCACCGTCTCCATGAGTGAACGCACCCCTCTCGTTCCTGACTTTCTCCCTCATGTTCTCGCTCCTTCTGCTCCTCATCGGGACCTTGGGAGCTCAGTCCAGTGCTCCAATGTGGGGCTCAGTCACCTTCCCCATCTGTCGCCAGCTGGAGGTTCCCTCACGGTCCTGACTTTCTTTCTCATGTTCTCTCTCCTTCTGCTCCTCATCAGGACCTTGGGAGCTCAGTCCGGTGCTCCAAGGTGGGGCTCTGTCATTTTCTTCATCTATCGTCAGGTGGAGGTTCTCACTCAGAATAGTGTTTTCTATTTCCATCCATTTGCCTGCAAAATTCAAGATGTCATTGTTTTTTACCGCTGAGTAGTATTCTAGCATGTATATATTCCACAGTTTCTTCATCCATTCTTCCACTGAAGGGCATCTAGGCTGTCTCCAGGATCTGGCTATTACAAATAATGCTGCTATGAACATAGATGAGCATATGCTTTTGTTGTATGATTGGGATAGTAAAAATGGCAATTCTACCAAAAGCAATCTATAGATTCAATGCAATCCCAATCAAGGTCCCATTAAAATTCTTCACAGAGATTGAGAGGACAATAATCAACTTTATATGGAAAAACAAGAAACCCAGGATAGCCAAAAAAATCTTATACAATAAAGGTACTTCTGGAGGCATTACCATCCCTGACTTCAAACTCTATTACAGAGCTACAGTATTGAAAACGGCTTGGTATTGGCATAAGAACAGAGAAGTTGACCAATGGAATCGTATAGAAGACCCGGATCTTAAACCACAAACCTATGAACACCTGATTTTTGATAAAGGAGCCAAAAGTACACAATGGAAAAAAGAGGGCATCTTCAACAAATGGTGCTGGCATAACTGGATGTCAACCTGTAGAAGAATGAAAGTAGATCCATATCTATCACCATGCACAAAACTCAAGTCCAAATGGATTAAAGACCTCAATATTAATTTGAACACATTGAGATTGATAGAGGAGAAAGTGGGAAGTACTCTACAACAAATGGGCACAGGGAACCGTTTCCTATGCATAACCCCAGCTGCACAGACTTTAAGGGCAACATTGAATAAATGGGACCTCCTGAAGTTGAGCAGCTTCTGTAAAGCAAAGGACATTGTCACTAAGACACAAAGGCAGCCTACTGACTGGGAAAAGATCTTCACCAACCCTGCAACTGACAAAGGTCTGATCTCTAAAATATATAAGGAACTCAAGAGACTAGACGGTAAAATGCCAATTAACCCAATTAAAAAATGGGGCGATGAACTGAACAGAGAATTCTCAACAGAAGAAGTTCGAATGGCCAAAAGACACTTAAGGTCATGCTCAACCTCCCTAGCTATCAGGGAAATGCAAATCAAAACAACTTTGAGATATCATCTTACACCTGTCAGATTGGCTAAAATCCAAAACACCAATAATAACCTTTGCTGGAGAGGTTGTGGGGTAAGGGGCACACTCATCCATTGCTGGTGGGAATGCAAACTTGTGCAACCACTTTGGAAAGCAGTGTGGCGGTTTCTCAGGAAATTCGGGATCAACCTACCCCAGGACCCAGCAATTCCACTATTGGAATTAGATCTTGTAGACCAATTAGCCTCAAACTCAGAGATCAGCCTGGATCTGCCTTTCCAGAGCTGGAATTAAAGGCATACGCCACCACAGCATGACTGTTATGGAAAAACTTTCACCCCAGCATTGATTAAAATAAAAATGCGAGTGTCACTGTGAGACCATAGAGGGAAATGCCACTTGTATATTTGAGAAAATTAAACAGTGTTTTGTTCATGATAGGAGCTTTGTCCTTATCCTCAGAGCAAAAGTGGTAATGTGAAGAATAAATCAGAAAAGAGATGATTTAACTCTTCTGTTAGAATGTGTAATCAAAGCATGTTGAGAGAAGAATTTGAGATGTAAGTACATGGATATTAATTGAATCTACTTCTGTGTTCTGATAAAGACAAGAGGTGATCCTGATATATAAACATAATCTCACAGAAAGAAATGGATGAAATAGGAGGAGAATGAAGAGGAGACTCTGTATAATGTGTGACAATAGTTAAAGGTAAGGAATTCAGAGATTTATGACACAAACTTGAATTTCTTTTACTATCCAATGAGAGACTGGAGAGGTGGATATTCAGGAATGCTTTGGAAGGCAACAGAGTGAAGTCATGGATTTCTCTTGTGACTTTTGAGATCCTGATGCCTGTAACACATGCTGTGATGAGACTGTTAGCAAATAGTGGAGCAGACATCTGTGCACAGAGACATACACATCTGAGTTTGAATAATTAATCTAAGACATTGGAGTATATGTATTTTTGAAACATATAAAATTATAAGAACAAAATTATCAAATTATTAATAACATGAATATACAAAATAAAATACAGCAAATTACAAATGAACAAATAACTGTTGAGCCAGCAGCAAGAGAAAGAAACATTAGTACATCTGACTTTAAGTAGAAAATGCATAGATCTATGTTGAAAAGGATCAGAAATAGAATGAGGTTAAAAAGAATTTGACAATAAAATCATTGATGATTATATTGATTACCAAGATTTGGGGTATATAGTTACTATAATCATTGTCAAACCTCTTTTTTTGTAAAAATATATGTTCATTTTTAATTTAAAAGGATCTTAATATTTTCTCCTTAGGATACTGGATGATAAGAATGAAAATGAAAAACCAAACTGTCATCTCTTCCTTCATCTTTCGGGACCTGCCCATACTCCCAGAGGATCAGCCGCTGTTCTATGCCCTGTTCCTGTCCATGTACCTCACCACCATCATGGGGAATCTCATCATCATTATCCTCATTCTACTGGACTCCCATCTCCACACACCCATGTACTTCTTTCTCAGCAACTTGTCCTTCTCTGACTTCTGTTTTTCCTTTGTCACCATGCCAAAGTTGCTGAATAATATGCAGAGCCAAGTTCCATCCATCTCCTATGTAGGTTGTCTGACACAAATGTACTTTTTCATGGTTTTTGGAAACATGGAAAACTTCCTTCTTGTGGTCATGGCCTATGATCGCTATGTGGCTATCTGCTTTCCCCTTCATTACACCAGCATCATGAGCCCCAAGCTCTGTGTGTGTCTGGCACTGTTGTCATGGGTAATTACTATGCTACATTCCATGCTGCACACCCTACTCCTGGCTAGATTGTCATTCTGTGAAGACAATGTGATCCCTCAGTTTTTCTGTGACATATCTGCCCTTCTTAAGTTGGCCTGCTCTGATATTTTTATTAATGAACTAATGATATTTGTCTTGGCAGGGCCCTTTATGGTCATCCCATTTTTACTTATCATTGTGTCCTATGTAAAAATTGTCTCCTCCATCCTAAAGATTTCATCTGCTCGGGTTATCCATAAGGTCTTCTCCACCTGTGGCTCCCACCTGTCTGTGGTGTCACTGTTCTATGGGACAATTATTGGTGTCTACTTATGTCCATCAGCTAACAACTCTACTGTGAAAGAGACTGTCGTAGCGATGATGTACACAGTGGTGACTCCCATGTTGAACCCCTTTATCTACAGTCTGAGGAACAAAGATATGAAAGAGGCCCTGCTAAGAGTCCTTTGCAAGAAGAAAATCTCTTTATAATGGCAACACTGAAAGTTTTACTTAATTTCATCTAGTAAATATATTGATGCTAATATTATAAAATATAGTACAACTAATTTATTCAAGCCCACACAAAAGACCATACTCCATAATAATTTCATTTGCAAAAGGGTATTTTGCAAAGTAGTTCAGTAGGGAAATATTAAGATCTGCAAAGGCTAAGTAACACAAAAAAGCCAGACTCATCAGAATTATACCTGACTTCTCAATGGAAACTCTGAAAGTCAGAAGGTCCTATATGGATGTTCCTCAGACACTAAGAGACCACAGATGCAAGCCCAGACTATTATACCCAGCAAAGTTTTCTTGTCCTGTTCTTCAGTACACATAGACAGTTGACTGATATAGTTTAAATTTTCCTGAAAGATTGTATAAGTGTCCAAAATCTTTTAGCAGGTAGACAATCATGTTGGATTGTGATGCTATATGTGTAAACCATCTCAGTGTGTGTGATTTTCCATAGTTACATTCCAGTTGCACTAAAAACAACTGTAGGATGGTTTGGAGAGTTGGATTGGTGAATAAAAGTAAGAATAACAGCCAAAATTTTCAAAACTACCCATGTTTTGTGTAATTTTTTCTTCTATGAAATTTTAAGTCATTAACAATGAAAATAATGCCTGGTAACTTGGGGTGCTTTTCTAGTCAACTACTTCATTACTCCCTCCAAAAATGTAGAATCCAGTAAGGCAGAAGCCTGTTCATTACTTGAGCAGTCAATGAGTATACTTATTTCCATGTTTTTACTTTCCTTGTAACTGCATGTGCAATTAGAGACTGTACTTTTGTTTCCTGGCTGCCCAGACCCAAATAATCACACTTAACTATATTAATTACAACACTGTTTCACCAATGGCTCAGACATATTTCTAGCTAGATCTTACATCTTAAATCAACAACTTTCTAGTCATCTGTGTATCTCCATAGGTTGTGGCTTACTGGTAAGGTTCTGGTGTCTTTCTCCTTCAGCAGCTATATGGCATCTGCCTGGTTCTACCTTCTTTCTCCATGCATTCAGTTTAGTCTTCTTTCCAACCTATATTATGTCCTTCCATAGCGCGAAGCAGCTTCTTTATTAACAAATAGTAATAAGACATATTCATAGCATACACAGGGGAAAACAACACCATGCATATGTTTATTTCTTTTGTTTGCTGTTATTCTTTAAATTCTACCTTCTCCTTGGTGTAGGAAGGAGTGATCAGTGACAATAATTGCTCTCCACTAGAGATGGTTGAGGTAAATGGTCCTAGGAAGAGACTTGGCAATTACTATGTCATTAATGAGTTATACAGTGTCTGGACTCCTGAGAGATACAGGGACCCTAAGGCCCAGGAATGACTACAGGAGGATGTGAGTAGGGATGGGCAGATAGGTAATGAGTAGAGAGGCCACTAGTCCCTGTGTCTGTAAATAAAATGAAGGTGAGCGGGATCCTAATCCTGAAACTTTGACTCAGCTTTAGCATATCTGGGTACATTCAGAAAAATAAGCACATGTCTTGTTGCCAATCCACATGAATTTCAGGTGCCATGCAGGACAGTTTTCCAGGTACAGTAGCATTCTTCTTTTCATTGTCTCCCAAGATTTTATCACACTGTGAATATTTCATGGTCATCATATAACAGCTTTAGTATTGAAGGTTTCATTACAATTACTCATTATGTAGTTTTCTTTCAATACCATGCCATTTAAATCCAAGTAGTACTGTGAGATAGAGTTCACTGCCCTATTGCTGAATAGTTTACAATAGTTTCCACTGTGGGATATTTGCAAACTCTGAAGATGGTCCTACTGAAGATGAAGATCCATTTTATCTGTACAAGTTAACAAATCTCTGCTTCAGTGTTTATATCTGTGAGTGCTCCGAAGTGCAGTCCATTAATAAGGACATATCATTTAGGTCCTAATGTAAAATGATACCCCAATAGTCAAAACCAGTCTTTCTACCTAATCCAAGATGATTTGCAGGTATACCAACTCTTAGAAACCTATACCTTGATATTTCCTGGTGCTTTTTAATTTGAGAATGGTGGGCTTAACATATAAGTTTTTTTACTCCATTATCCTATCATTGGTGACAGTTGATGGTGATTTCTCTACTTTGTGATCTATGTACACAAGCCTCCATAACACAAAGCTACTATTAATTTATAGAAAAAGCAGAAACTGGGGGTGTTAGCACATACCTGTAATCCTAGTGTTCAGGAAAGAGTCAGGGGTGCTGCATGTTAGAGGCTACTCTTGTGTGTGTGTGTGTGTGTGTGTGTGTGTGTGTGTGTGTGTGTGTGTGAGACAGAGAAAGAGAGAGAGAGAGAGAGAGAGAGAGAGAGAGAGAGAGAGAGAGAGAGAGAGAGAACATTTGAAAACTGTGTAGAATATTGGGGACTCTGAGAAGAGTGGAGGTTATAGACATTATTTAAGGCAAATTGCAAAATTTTTCTGTACTGTTTTGCCCTTTTCCCCTAATTTTTTCATCTGACTAAATGAAGCTTATATTATGAAGTGTTAATTGTTTTAGGCAAAATCTGCTCATTTTAATGACCTCTATAGAATATATTATTACAGACTATAATATGTCGAAATTGGTATCGGGTTTAACCCATTTAATGTGTAAATCAGCCATCCCAGAGAGGATGGTCTAGTGAGGAATAACTTAAGTGAACATTCCAAAGTAACTTTGTTCCTTATTTTTTATAATTTATAAAATTTTTTTTTGAAAAAAAAAAATTTTATCGTATTTGTTTTCTGCAAATGACATTTTGTGGATTAAAGCGTATGTATATGACTTGGGGTTGTCAGTATTATGGACAGTGATGCAAATGATTAGCCCTCACAGTGCAAACATACCACATTAGGTCTCTGAAGCTCATTAGAGTGTGTGAAATTTAATACTAACATGTCAAGTTTTTCACTTGAAATTGAGAAATTTCTACTATTGAAGTTGAAGAACTATATTTAGCTTTGAGCAAAAGGCAAAAATATTTCACTGTGCGAAGTAATACATCATGACATGTCATAACAGTATTAAGAGATTTATAAAATTGGTAAATAGCCAAATAGAGTGGTCATATAAGACCTCTAATACATACAGATTACAATTGATGTGGAATATCTTAAAGTAGTGATTAAAATAATAGGTGCATTGGATACTTATAGAATGCTATGAGATATAGACAAGGGACGTAATTAGTATGAGGAGTTAGTCAAGTTAACTGTGTATGTAATAACTAATACAATTTACAATTGAATGAGGATGGACTAAATGAAGGGGTAAAAGAGGGAAGTGAGTGATAGAAAAGTAGATGAGCAACTCCAAAAATAGAAAGGGAAGAACTTTAATCATGGCTAGAAACCGAATATGAGTGAGTACATCCCATGTTCATCTTTATGGGTCTGGGTTACCTCTCTCAGAATAGTGTTTTCTATTTCCATCCATTTGCCTGCAAAATTCAAGATGTCATTGTTTTTTACCGCTGAGTAGTATTCTAGCATGTATATATTCCACAGTTTCTTCATCCATTCTTCCACTGAAGGGCATCTAGGCTGTCTCCAGGATCTGGCTATTACAAATAATGCTGCTATGAACATAGATGAGCATATGCTTTTGTTGTATGATTGGGCATCTCTTGGGTAGATTCCCAATAGTGGAATTGCTGGGTCCTGGGGTAGGTTGATCCCGAATTTCCTGAGAAACCGCCACACTGCTTTCCGTTCACTCATGGAGACGGTGGGACAGAACTAATGGGAGATCACCAACTCCAGTTGGAATGGGACTGATGGATCATGCGACCAAACCCGTCTCTCTGAGTGTGGCCAACAGCGGGGGCTGACTGAGAAGCAAAGGACAATGGCTCTGGGCTCTGATTGTTCTTCATGGACGGGCTCTGTGGGAGCCTTCTCAGCTTGGTCGATCACCTTCCTGGACCTGGGGGGAGTTGGGAGGACCTTGGTCTTAGCATAGAGTGGGGAACCCTGATGGCTCCTTGGCCTTGAGAGGGAGGGAGGGGAGGTATGGGTGGAGGGGAGGGGAGGGAAGGGGGAGAAGGAGGGGAGAGAAAGGGGAGAAGGAGGGGAGGGAGGGGGGAGGAGGAGGGAAGGAGATGGAAATTGTTAAATATAAAAAAAAAATAAACCATAAGGAAAAAAAAAAAAAAAAAAAAAAAAGAAAGGGAAGAACTTTTTCCATTTTTTCCCTGATACAGGTTTTCTCTATAACCTTGGAGCTATCCTGGATCTAGATCTTGTAGACTAGACTGGCCTCAAACTCAGAGATCAGCCTTCCTCTGCCTCCCTATTGCTGGAATTAAAGGAATGCACCACCACAGCATAACTACAAAAGAAAAATTTTCACCCCATCACTGATGAAGATACAAATGCAAGTGTCACTATAAGACCATAGGGGAAAATATCACTTGCATATTTGAGAAAATTAAACAGTGTCTGTGTTCATAATAGCAGCTTTGTCCTTATCCTCAGAGTGACAGTGGTAAGATGAAGAATGATTCGGAAAAGAGATGATGTAACTCCTCTGTTAGAATGTGTAAATGAAGCATGTTTAAAAGAAGAGAAGGATTCAAGACATAAGAATAAGGAAATGAATTGAATCTACTTCTGTGTTCTGATAAAGACAAGAAGTAATCCTGATATATGGATATAATCTCACAGAACTGAATAGATGAAATAGGAGGAGAATGAATGGGAGACTCTGATTAATGTGTGACAGTAATCCAAGGTAAGGAAAAAATAAATGAGTCAAATTCAGAGATTTTTTACATAAACTTGAATTTCTTTTACTATCCAGTGAGAGACTGGAAAGGTTGGAGATTGAAGAATGCTTTGGAAGACAACGGAGTAAAGACATGGATTTCTCTTGTGGTTTTTGTGCTCCTGATGCCTGTCTCATATGAAGTGAAAAGAAGATTGTTAGTGAATAGTGGAGAAAACATATGTACATTACAGAGACATATACATCTGAGTTTGACCTGGAGTATGTGTGTTTTTGAAACTTATATAAAATTATAAAGAGAAAAAATTTATAAAATTTTTCAATAATATAATATACAAAATAAAATACAGCAAATTACAAATGAACAAGCAACTGTTGAGCAGGCAGCAGGAAAGAGATGCATTAGTAAATCTAACTCTACATAGTAAATGCATAGATCTCTGTTGACAGGAAGGGGAAATAGAATGAGGTTAAGAAGAAATTAACAAAAAAATCATTGATGATTATACTGATTACTGACATTAGGATTTGGGGTATAATCACTATAATCATTGTCAGACCCTTTTTGTATAAATATATCCAAAACATATGTTCATTTTTTTTAATTTAAAAGGATCTTAATATTTTCTCCTTAGGATACTGGATAATAAAAATGAAAATAAAAAACCAAACTGTCATCTCTTCCTTCATCTTTCGGGACCTGCCTATACTCCCAGAGGATCAGCCGCTGTTCTATGTCCTGATCCTGGCCATGTACCTCACCACCATCATGGGGAACCTCATCATCATCATCCTCATTCTACTGGACCCCCATCTCCACACACCCATGTACTTCTTTCTCAGTAATTTGTCCTTCTCTGACTTCTGTTTTTCCTCTGTCACAATGCCAAAATTGCTGAATAATATGCAGAGCCAAGTTCCATCCATCTCCTATGTGGGCTGCCTGACACAAATGTACTTTTTCATGGTTTTTGGAAACATGGAAAACTTCCTTCTTGTGGTCATGGCCTATGACCGCTATGTGGCTATCTGCTTTCCCCTTCATTACACCAGCATCATGAGCCCAAAGATCTGTGTGTGTCTGGCAGTGCTGTCGTGGGTATTTAACATCCTACATTCCATGCTGCACACCCTACTCCTGGCTAGATTGTCATTCTGTGAGGACAATGTGATCCCCCACTTTTTCTGTGACATATCTGCTCTTCTTAAGTTGGCCTGCTCTGACATTTATATTAATGAACTAATGATATTTATATTGGCAGGGCCCTTTGTTGTCTTCCCATTCTTACTCATCATTGTGTCCTACATACAAATTGTCTCCTCCATCCTAAAGATTTCATCTGCTCGGGTGATTCACAAGGTCTTCTCCACTTGTGGCTCTCACTTGTTTGCGGTCTCACTGTTCTATGGGACAATTATTGGTGTCTACCTATGTCCATCAGCTAATAACTCTACTGTAAAAGAGACTGTCACAGCGATGATGTACACAGTGGTAACTCCCATGTTGAACCCCTTTATCTACAGTCTGAGAAACAAAGATATGAAAGAGGCCCTGCTAAGAGTCCTTTGCAAGAAGAAAATCTCTTTATAATGGCAACACTGAAAGTTTTTACTTAATTTCATCTAGTAAATATATTGATACTAATATTACAAAATGTAGTACAATTAATTCATTTGAGCCCCACAAAATACCATACTCCATAATTTCATTTGCAAAAGGGAGTTTTACAAAATAGTTTAGTTCGGGAAGTAGACCTTGCTGACTTAGTGATGTCATCCACTACGGCGCAAGTTTGATTCTAGAAAAGAATTAGACAAGAGCCAATGTTATATCAGATTTTCATTCCTTAGATTCCTTTTTTAATTGAAAACAGATACTTCACTAAGTTCACACTCTTGTTTAGCTGTGCGTCTTTTCATCTATTTTAATCATTTATTTGATGGCATCTAACCAATGTATTAAACATTTTTTTTCTCTCACCTGGTTGGTTCTATCATAGGTCTTCAGGTATTTAGGCTCCTTGTATTTCTTCTTCCAATCAGTGTTAGGGGTAGACTTCCTCACATGGAATGGGTCTCAGGCTGGACCATTTGGTTGGTTATTGCCGTTTATTTTGTGCCACTTTTTACAACACCACATCTTGCTGCCAGATAAAAATTATAGATCAAAAGTTCTGTAGTTGGGTTTAGTTTCCTAATTCCTTCACTATGAGTCTTTCCTGGTTATAGGAGATGGCTGGTTCTGACTCCAAATCTTCTATTATTAGGAACCTCAGCTAGCATCACCCTAATTGATTTCGGGAGGTTTCTATTGCACTATATTTCTCCCTGCAACTGAATTAACTCTAGCTACTGTTGTTCCTCACAGCATTCTCTCCCTCCATACTCCGCCTACCTTATCCTGCCTTTTGCCATCCCCACCTGCACCCAGTTCAATATCTATTATATTTCCACTTCCAAGGGAGATTTATGCATCTGCCCTTGAGACATCCTTGTACCTTTGCCTCCCTGGACCTCTGGATAGTAAGTAGCCTGATTGTCCTTTACTTGAGGGTTTGTGCTAGTTGGAAAGAAAATGGACCCTAGAGTGATTGGCACTATTAGGGTGTATGGGCATGCTAAAGTAGTTGTGGCCATGTTGGTAGACATGTGGCACTGTTGTGGCTCCTATTTTCAAGTTATTCCCAGTGTTACAGTTCACATCCTGATGCCTTCTGATCAAAATGTAGATATCTCACCTCCTCCAGCAGCAAGTCTGCCTACAAGCTGCCATGTCCCACCATGAGCTTAATGGACCAAAACTCTGAAAGTGTAAGCTGCCCCAATTAAATGTCTTCCATTATAAGGGTTGAGGTGATCATGGTGTTTCTTCACAGCAATAGAAACACTAAGACAATATTAATATCTACTTAAAAGTGAATACATATCATGTTTGTCTTTCAGAGTCTGGGTTACCTTGGCCAAGCTGATTTTTTTCTAGTTCTACCCATATGCCTGTGGTTATATTTTGTTTGTGATGTAACAAATAAAGTTTGCCAGAGTATGGAGCTAAACCACTAGCTAGCCACAGAGGTCAGGCAGTGGTGGCAAGAACCTTTAATTCCAGCACTCAGGAGGTAGAGGCAGAAGGCTCTCTGTGAGTTCAAGACAACTTTGGGATTCACTTGATTGATCCAATCTCAAAAAGAAATAGAGTCAGGTTGCTCAAAACTTTGATCACAATATTTGGGAGTCACACAACTTTTTTCCAGTGCTAAGAAGGTGAAGACAGAAAGACAAATGACTGAACAGAATGAGGAATATAAATAAGGCTGGAGTAGACAGGAGGGCACTGCATTTAGTATGAGAATTTATGGAGACAGTATATTGCCTACTTTGGTTTGAGGAATAGGTAAAGGTAAAAGTTCTTTAAGTGGCTTCTTTACTTCTCTGATCTTTCAGCATTTACCCTGATATCTGACTCTGGGTTTTTATTATTAATATCAACTAGAATCCATGCAATATCTCTGCCTACAAGTACCATAATGTTATTTTCTTTATTTCTAAGTAATACTCTGTTGTATAAATACCCCACTTTTTCTTTATCCATTCATTGCCTGAGGGGTGAAAGCTATGGAATAAGGGGAAGGAAGAATTGTGGGTCCTGTAAGGGTCAAAAACACAACAAGAAAACCCACAGAATCAACTAGCCTGGGCTCATACTGTCTTACTGCAACTAAATGACAACCAGGAAGTCTGTGTGGCTCTAATCCTGACACTCTACATATATGTTGTAATGGTACAACTTCGTATTTTATGGGACTCCAATAGAGGGAGTGGGGCTGTTGTTTGTGATGCTTTTGACTACTTTGGAACCCTTGTCCTCCTACTGGGTTGCCTCACCAAGCCTTAATTTGAGGGCCTATATCTAGTCTTTTTGAAACATGATATGTTATGTTTGGTAGATATCTGTGGGGGGGGGCTCACTTTTCTGAGATGGAGAATGGGGTGGAAAATGGGTCTGGGCAGAGAGAAGAGAGGAAAAATTATTGTCAGGATTTAATTTATGAAATAATGAATTAATAAAAAATTAAAAAGAAATGAAAATAGATTTTCTCATAAGACACATCCAAAGCAGTTAGTTTCCTTCCACTACCTTTAACTCACCCATTCCACCCCAGATGCACTCCTCCTTCATTTTTTCTTTAGAAAGATGCAGGTCTCTTGGAGACAGCAACCAGATGTGACAAAAGAAGATACCGTAAGATAAGGTGAAAACCCTCATATTGAGGATGGAAAAACCAACACAATAGAAGGAAAGAAGTTCATGAGCAGGCAAAATAGTTAGAGATAAACCAGCTGTCACTGTTTCAAGTGCCACAGAAAAATCAAACATACAGCCCTAACATATGTGCAAAAGACTTGATACAGACCCGTGCTGGCCCTGTGCTTGCCATTTCAGTCTCTGTGAGCCCTGCTTAGTTGATTCAGTGGGCCAAGATCTTCTGGCATGTTCCATCCCCTTTGACTCTTTTAATCTTTCCTCCTCCCCACCCCAACATAGTGTTCCCTGATATCCTAGGAGAAAAACCTGATAGAGACCCCTAATTCAGATTATCTCTACAGAACGTCTGGGGTTCAACCTGTTGTAGGAGGCTGCTACTTAGTTCCCGGCTGCCCAGAATTCCAAAATAACCACACAGTAACAGTATTAATCAAACCACTGCTTGGCCCATTAGCTCTAGCTTCTTATTGGCTAGCTTTTACATATTAATTTAACCCATCTCCATTAATCTGTGCATCACCACAAGGCCGTGGATCCCTGGAAAAAGTTATGTCATCTGTCTCTGGCGGGGTTACATGGCTTCTCCTTTACTCCTCCTTCTTTCTCCATGCATTCAGCTTAGCTTTCTCTTACTATCTCTGTTCTGCCCTGTGTAATCCTAAGACTGTTTCTTTATTAACCAAGGTATTTACAGCATACAGAGGAGAATCCCACATTGCCTCCTTTTTTCTATTTAAATAAAAAGGAAGGTTTTAATTTTAACATAGTAAAATTACATATATCAAAGCAAGTATAGTATTTATATAACATTTATACTTTATCTTAACTAACAAAAGCTATAACTATCTATTCTTCAACTCCATCAAAGACTCCAGAGGCTATAACATTACCTAAGTAAAGAGGAAGTACATTCTAAGCAACTTTCAAAATTCTAGAATTGACAGAAACATCTTTCTGTCTGGACAGCCACACAAAGTTCTTCTGTATCATTGGAGCACCCATATTCAGCCTACAGGCCCATAGTATTCAGCAGAATTTCCCATGAAGCATGAAATTTCAAAGACAATTCTTCCTATATTGGCAGTTTGTCAGTCACTTTTTTCTGTGTCCTGCAGAATGTCTAGCAGATGCTTTCATGAAGCAGTAACAAATTTTTTTGTCTCACCTTCAGTCAACTTCAGTGGTCATTTCTCTATGGGTCCTGCATGTCCAGTTCATATAGCATTGTAGTAAAATAGGAGCAGTGGGTTGTGTTCCCACTCAGATCCGGCTAGCTTTACCTGAAATAATTACATAGAAACTGTATTCATTTAAACACTGCCTGGACCATTATTTCTAGTATCTTATTGGCTAACTCTTACATATTCATTTAACCCATTTCTAATAATCTGTATCACCACTTGACTGTGGCTTACCCGGATGAGTCTAATGAGTGTCCTTCTGTCTTAGGCAGGAGCCTCCTGGTGTCTGCCTGACTCTGCTTTCTTTCTCCCAGCATTCTGTTCAGTCTACTCCACCTATCTAAATCCTGCCCTTGTTCAAATGTCTACTAAACTTCCATAAGGAGTCTCTTTGATGCCCATCTTCCTCTTAAAGTAATTGGTGCTGCCAGGAACAGATGTGTCTCAATGCCATGAAAAGTCCTAAGTCATTAAAACATTTTAAGTGCCATATCCTAAAGGTCTCTGAAAGATTTGAAGAATACCTATCTATCTGAAATATATATGTATATATTTAGAAAACCTAAATAACATGACTATAAGCTTGACTATTATGGATGATTATCTATTATATATATATATATGTATATATATATATATATGTATATATATATATATATATTATATATCACATTTTAAATGAGCTACACAAACACAATACCTTAATAAAGAGCAGAAATACATATATACAGTATAAAAATTGACCTTAAAGTTGTATGAATAGACCAAGAAACATACCAATGCAAACTATTTATCTCTATATTATATCCCTCCTTAAATGTAAACAAACATTTATAAACAACATTTAGGGAATTTAGGTGTAGTTCTCTCCAAACTGCTTCCTTCTTTTTATTGAGTGACATAATTTTTTCTAGTTAATTTTTAATATTGATTTTTATTGTGCTCTAAATTTTCTCTGCTCCCCTCCCCTCTTCAACCCTCTTGCAAGGTCTCCATGATCCAAATATACTCAGGAGGTCTTGTCTTTTCCACTACCCATGTAGATTAGATCCATATATGTCTCTATTGGGGTTCTCATTGTTGTCTAGGTTCTCTGAGATTGTGATATGTAGGCTTTTTTGTTTTATGTTTAAAATCCACTTGAGAGTGAGTAAACAAAATAATTGTCTTTCTGTGTCTAGGTTATTTCACTCAAAATGATAGTTTTATAGCTCCATCCATGTGCCTACAAATTTCAAGATGTTATTTTTTTCTACTGTGTAGTACTCTATCATGTAAATGTACCATATTTTCCTTACACATTCTTTAGTCGAGGGTGATTTAGGTTGTTTCCAGGTTCTGGCTATGACAAACAATGCTGCTATGAACATAGTTGAGCACATGTCCATGTGGCACGATTGAGTATCCTTTGGATATATACCCAAAAGTGATATTACTGGGTCTTGAGGAAGGTTATTTCCTAATTGTCTGAGAAATCATCACACTGATATCCAAAGGGGCTGAACCAGGTTGCACTCCCCCAAACAATGCAGGAGTGTTCCCTTTACCCCACATCCTCTCCAGCATAAGTTGTTATCAGTGTTTTTGATATTGGCCATTCTTAAAGGTGTAAGATGGAATCTCAGAGTTGTTTTTTAAAGGGAACACTCCTGCATTGCTTGAGGGAATACATAGCCAGAAACTGGAAACAACCTAAATGACCTTTGACCAAAGAATGGATAAGGAAAATATGTTACATTTACACAATGGAGTACTACACAGCAGAAAAAATAACGACATCTTCAATTTTGCAGGCAAATGGATGGAACTAGAAAACATCATTTTGAGTGAGGTAATCCAGACCCAGAAAGACAATTATCACATATACTCACTCATAAGTGGTTTTTAAACATGAAGCAAAAAAAGCAGCCCACAAATCACAATCCCAGAGAAACTAGACAACAATGAAGACTCTAAGAAAGAGATACATAGATCTAATCTTCATGGAAATAGAAAAAGACAAGATCTCCTGGGTAAATTGTGAGTATGGGGATCTTGCTTGGTAGATGGCAAAGGGAAGGAGAGAAAAATGTGAGAAAAATGTAGATCTCAATAACAAAAATAATAAAAAATTAAAAACAAAAAAACACATACCACACATCACAAAAATATGGGCACCAGAACATAAAAGCAAAAGACTAATAGACTAAAATTCTCACCAAATCAAAAAGAGGCAAAAAGTAAGTTACATTCTGAGTTCATTTGGTGTTGACCTGCTTCTCATGAACATAGGGCCTATACTACAGTGATATTTGGCTAATATACCCAATGAGACGCTGTAGAAGAAAATTTGTTTTTCCTCTGTTAGCAGGTGTCAATTTCAAATATCTTCTTGGTTAGAATTAGGAGCCTGTTCCTTCTCTCGGTGCTAAAACCCAACCTGACTTGAACTTTTACATGACTTGTGTGTGATGCCATAGTCTTTGTGAGTTCACATATGTATCAGTCCTGATTTGTCTGAAAAGTTCCTTGGAGTCACCCATCACCTGTGGCTACTAGAATCTTCCAGCCTACACTTCTAAGTAAATCCCTCAGCATTGAAGTTATTGTGGAAGATACTGTCTTTTTTACTAGTGTCTAGTTTTTTTTTACTTCTGTTTAAGAATTCCCATGAATCTGAGTCCCTAGGTATTTGTCTGAGTGTTTAGAATAATTCCATTGATTAATTTGCCACTTTTTATGCACACATTTACTTCCCACACAGTGAGAAAGAATGATATAGTCTCAGTCTTCTGAATGTGGATATCCAATGTTCCAGGCACTATTTGTTGAAGAGATTGTCTTTTCCTCGTGTGAATTTTAGGTCTGCTCTAGTTTTTATTATTGCTGATTATATAGTCTATTACATGTTAAAATATTAAGTTTTCTCATGTACAGGAAAGTGATTTAATGTATATGTTAATATTATCCTTTATTATTGATCATTCCTCACCACTGAGATTTCAGTTTATGTATGATAATACCTGAAGTGACCTTGACAACCATTGACAATAATATTCCTCAAAGAATATTCATTGGAAAAGGTGACAACATAAAAGTTATATAAAGCATCTCTGTGTATAGATAGTTTTACACTCAGACAATTGGCTTCTCAGGTAACTATGTAGTAGGCTATACCACAAATCAAGACATGAAAGGACAATGAGAATATGTGATGGAACTTAGCATTCAAATTTGTGTGTGTTAAAATAGAAATGCTTCTATCTTACATGGAGCTGTTCACTGGACAGATATGCAGAACAGCAGAGAGTTATGGATGAACTGAACTTCAAAGATAAGAAAATGAATAAAGTCTAGAATAGAGGAACATTTTATACCATAGTTTATACAGACAATAAAGAGAATTAAAGGATTAAGGTAAGAGATCTAGTTCATGACACACTAGAGCATTTAATCATTCATGTGACATGAACATAGTACAACAGCATACTTTTCAAGTTCTATGAAATATCTGCATAAGAAATTTTACAGGCAAAATTAAAAGAATATGAAAGAAAATATTAAATACTGAATATTGTTCTGCCTCCAGCTTTTTTATATCATAATGTGTAGATAGCTTTTAAATGACTGTTGGCTAATAATTTCAGGAAAAGAAAAATGGCATAGACACCATCAAGCAAGAGGATCACAAAATTTTTTTAAGGTCAGGATAGGTCAAAAAGGACAACACAGAATAATTATGAAGCTAGGTGGTGGTAGCATATGCCTATAATCCCAGTACTTTAGGAGGTAGAGGCAGGTGGATATTTGTGAGTATAAGGTCAGCTTAGCCTACAAAGTGAGTTTCAGAATAGCCAGGGCTACATACATAAACATTGCCTTGAAAGACTAAAAAAAAAGAACTATAAGTGAAAGGAAGATTAAGAGATGAAGTGGATATAAAATTAATCTATGAAGAATACTAGGAGACATAAAAAAGTTTGTATTTGAAATATTTGAAGGCTTTGAGGCATCCTATGATTGTGATAAATCATCATATATTAATTTTATATATATACATTTATATATGTATAAATGTATCATTTATATATTTATAAATATATAATATTTATATATGTATCATTTATCATGTATCATTTATACATATATAAATATTATAGTGCAATCAACACAGAAATTTGGGTAAAATAATAAAATCTTGGGAAAATTGAGAATCAATGTAGTGAGGAGTCGAGCAGGCCTGCTTTTCATCCCGCCCGGCTCCCACATAGTTAGCTTAGCCCTGGAAATAACAACAAATTGTATTCATTTAAACACTGCCTGGCCCATTAGTTCCAGCCTCTTATTGTCTAATTCTCACATCTTGATTAACCCATTTCTAATAATCTGTGTGGCACTACGGTGTCTTACCGGGAAAGATTCAGCATGTCTGACCTGGTGGCTGGCTCCATTGCGTCTGACCCAGAGAGAAGAGGCATGGTGATTGTCTCAGAGAGGAGAGGCATGACGGCTTCCTGAGGCATCTGCCTCACTCCCAGCATCCTGTTTTGTCTACTCCACCCACCTGTGTTCTAACCTATCAGGCCAAGCAGTTTCTTTATTAATTAACCAATGAAATCATTAGATAGATAGAAGACACACCTACATCAAATCAATATATTTCAAATCTGAGCTATTTTATTCTCAAGCATATACCCAATGAAATATCCATCCAAGCACAAAGGCAGTTACTCAGGTATGTTCATTATGGGTTTATTCATTATAGTCAGAAAATGGAAGCAATCTAGATGTCCCTAATTGAAGAATGGATAAAGAAATCATGCAGTATATTTATACAATGCAGTATTACTCAGCTGTTAAAAAATCATAAAATATGCATGAAAATGATCCAATAAAAATATTCTTCTTGAATGAGGCAACCCAGAACCAGAAATCAAATTTGGTATGTATTCACTTCTAAATGTGTTGACAGAATTTTCTGTCCTGCTTGGTCCTACAGTTGTTCAGGCCCAAATAAATACACAGAGATCCACATTAATTATAAACTGGCTTTATAATTAACATAAAGTAGCTCAGGATTTTTATTAATTAATTCTTGCATCTTATATTAGCTCATTATTTTTGTCTATGTTAGCCATGTGGTATGGGAGGTATGGGACCTTTTCAGTGAGGCATTCTTATCTTGCTTCCTCTGTGTCTGGGTGATGACTGCAGACTGACTCTTCTTTCCAGAATTCTCCTGTTCTTGTTGCCCCACCTCTACTTCCTGCCTGGTCACCCCACCTATACTTCCTACCTGACTATTCACCAATTAGTGTTTAATGAAAATAATACAAATGACAGGATAAAAGACCATTGCCCACAGCATAAGTAGACATTAGTTGTTAAGTAAATGATAATCAAGTTACAATCCACAGACTCAGAGTTGTTATGGAAAGTGAGTGTTATAGGAGCAAAATTTGGATCTCTCTGGGAAGGGAAAATGCAATAGATTATGTAGGTAGACTGGAGACATGTAGATACAGGATCATGAGGGATCATGTGTGGGAGTAAAGATAGAGTGTGGCAGTAGAGTAATAGACAGATGAAACCTGTGTGAATTTATAGGGCAATGTGGAACCCTAGTGCAGTAGAAACTTCCTGGAATCTATGAAGGTGACACTAGTGAGAACTCCTACTAATGGAGAATACAGAGTCTGAACTGATCAATTTTTCTAGCCAGACAAGTCTCCCCGTAGTCCAATTTTATTATATTTGGTAGAGTTGTTAGCCTAAGAATTATCACAAGGACCCTCACACAACTCAAGTTGATGCAAGGACAGATGTTAGTGCTCTGAAAACTGACAGCAGGGACCCAATTGCAGGAGACAATATTTACATAGTTCATTGAACATAGAGAGGTTGAACTAGTTTAGACTTGAAAAATTTACCCCTACATTCTCACCTCTTTTGAAAAAGAACGTAATCTTCAGAGTTTGGGAAGTAAAGCCTGTACACCAATATAACCACAGAACCCTCCACCTACAATCTGTCCTGTCTATGTGGTGTGCTGTCAATAGTGGTCCAAAACTTGTGGAAGATTAAGGCAACTAAAGTTTGGTTTAACTTGAGGCCCACTCTACAACAGAAAACCAATGCCCTGCACTCTATGGATGTCCAGAAACCAGAGACTGAATAACCGAGAACAGTAGGATCAAACTAACCACCACTATCTAAACATCAATTAAATGATTCTTAATAATACTATATTATTGTACAGGATTATTTTGGCTATCTTGGGTTTTTGCCTTTCCATATAGCCACAAATAACATAAAATATCTTGGAGTAACTCTAATCAAACAAGTGGAGAACTTGTATGACAAGAACTTTAAATCTTTGAAGAAAGAAATTGTTCTTGGGTAGGCAGAATTAACATATTTTTTAAAAAATGGCAATTTACCAAAAACAATCTATAGATTCAATGCAACGCCCATCAAAATTCCAGCAAAATACTTCACAGACCTCGAAAAACAGTAATCAACTTCACATGGACTGTTGTGTGGAAGCCATGCTCACCACCTCAACTCTGGGAAATATCATGCATTACACAAACCATTTTGTCTGAGTAAACACTAAATCTGCCATGCAGTGTGCTGATCAGCCTGGAAATATCTCCATGTATGGCATTAGGAATTTGTCATGCTTTCCTTCCTGTGCACACCTAGCAGACCCGATCCAGCTTTTTTTCCAGAAAGACATGCTGAGTAGCAAGTATGCTCTCAGCTGCTTTCCTCAAAACCATGAGTAGGCATACAAATACCTGGATCCAATGTTTGTGCATGGCCATGTGGATTAGCCCCAAATGTATGGGTGTCATTTTGTATGGGGAGACTGCTCATTTCCCAGCTACTGAGACCTGCAATAATCACACTTAAAACTAAATTAATTACAACATTGTTTGGTCAATAGCTTAAGCATATCTCTAGCTAACTCTTATTTATTTATTTATTTGTTTATTTATTTATTATGAAGAAAACAATCTATCTCTTTTCATTATTCAATCCAAATTCCCACTCCCTCCACTTCTCCAATTTCTTCCACATACCTTCCAACTCCACCTCCATCCAATCCTCAGAGAAAGTAAGGCACATTACTTTGGGGAAGGTCCAATGTCCTCCCTAAAATATCTAGGTTGAACAAGCTATCCATCCAAAGAGAATAGGTTCCCAAAAAGCCAGTACATGCAATAGGGAAAATCCTGGTTCCCCTGCCAGTTGCCCCTCAGTCTATTGCAGCCATGCAACTGTCAGTCACATTCATCGGGACTAGTTTGGTTCTATGCTTGTTTCTTCCCAGTCTGGCTGGAGTTGGTGAGGTCCCATTAGCTCAGGTAGACTGTTTCAGTGGGTGAACCTATCATGGTCTTGACCTCTTTGCTTATATTCTCACTCCTCCCAATCTTGAACTGGACTTTGGAAGCTCAGTCCATTATTCTGGTATGGGTCTCTGCCTCTGTTTCCATTAGTAGCTGGATGAAAGCTCTATAGTGATATTTAAAATATTCATCAGTCTGACTACAGGGCAAATCAAGATCAGGCCCCATATCCTTTATTGATTGTGGTGTTAGCTGGGGTTATCCTTGTAGATTCCTGGGAATTTCACTAGTGCCTTGTTTCTTGCTAACCCTATAATGGCTCCCTCAATCAAGATATCTCTCTTTCTTTGTTCTTATCTCGACTATCCCATTCCCTAAAGCTCTCCCTACCCTGCCCCTTCTACCCTTGATGTGGGAGAGTCTTCTGTTTGTGTTGATTTCATTCATTAATAAAGAAACTGCCTTGGCCCATATAATAGGCCCACCCTTAGGTGGGTGGAGTAGACAGAACAGGAAGAAGGAAGTGAGGTAGATGGCTCAGTCAGATTGCCATTCCTCTCCTCTCTGAGCCAGTCACCATGAAGCCAGCCACCAGGTCAGACGCCATGAAGCTCCGGCCCAAGATGGACATACACTAGAATCTTCCCAGTAAGGCACCACTTCGTGGTGCTACACAGATTATGAGTTATGGGTTAATCAATATGTGAGTAAGAGGCTGAAACTAATGGGCCAGGCAGTGTTTAAAGAATATAATTTGTGTGTTGTTATTTCGGGGCATAAGCTAGCCGGTGGCCCAAAGCCGGGCAGGCTCTTTTAAGAGATCCTGCCACGAAACACTTAAACGGTGTTGATGAAAAGCCAACCGCATGCTTTTCGGTTTTCAGCTGTAGCAGGAAAAAAGTTGCGCTGTTTTAAAATGCCAGCTTTCTGGGCCATCCTGTCAGGGCAAACTCTGACTCTTTCAAGAAGGCGGTCCTGACTATGGAGCTTTTGATTGTTGTTTAACATGTTGCAGCTTGCTTGCTGGCAGGGACCTTGAACCGCCACAGTTTTATCCCACTAAAACCTACTGTAGGATGAGCTGGGGAGATGACACTGCCATTAAAGGTTTGGATCAGTCAAAACGTTCAAAACTATCCATGGGTTCTTGTTTCCTGGCTGCCCAGACCCAAATAATCACATAGAAGCTATATTAATTACAACACTGCCTCACCAATAGCTCAGGCATATTTCTAGCTGGCTCTTGAATCTTAAATTAACACATTAATAGTAACTTGTGCATTGCCATGAGGCTGTGACTTGCTGGTAAGTTTCTGGTGTCTTTCTCCTTTAGTAGTTATATGGCATCTTCCTGACTCTGCCTTTTTTATGCCTGCATTTGGTTTATTTTTCTTGCCTACCTAAATTGTGTCCTGTCATAGGCTAAAGTAGCTTCTTTATTAACCAATGGTAATAAGACATATTCATAGCATACAGAGGGGAAACCCACCTCATGTATATGTTTATTTATTTTGTTTGTTGTTCTTTACATTCTTCCTCCCCCTTAGTGTAGGAAGGAGTGATCAGTAACTATAATTGGTCACCACTGGAGATCTCTGAGGTAAGTTTGTCCTAGGAAAGAAGTGGGTAATTACTATGTCTTTAATGAGTTATACAGTATCTGGACTCCTAAGGGGTGCAGGGCCCCCAAGGCCCAGGAATGGTCACTGAGGGATGTGAGATGGGATTAGCAGATAGGTGATGAATAGAGAGGCCACTAGTCCCTGTGAATGCAAATAAAATAAAGGTGATCAAGATCCTGAACCTGAAGCTTTGACTCAGCATCAGCATAGTTGGGTACATTCAGAAATATAGACTATTGTCTTGCTGCCAATCCACATAAATTTCGAGTGTCATGCAGGACATTTTTCCAGGTACAGTAGCATTCTTCTTTTCATTGTCTTCCAAGAATTTATCACACTGTTCGTTTTTTATGATTATCATGTAACAGCTTTAGTATTGATGGCTTCATTACAATTACTCATTGCATAATTTTCTCTCAAAACCTTAACACTTCAATCCAAAAGTAGTACTGTGCGATGGAGTTCACTGTTCTACTGCTGAATGTTTTACTATACTTTTCACTGTGGGGTCTTAGCAAACTTTAAACTGTTTTATACCCAAGATGACGATCCATTCTATCTGTACAAGTTCACAAATCTGTTCTTTAGTGGTTATATCTGTGATCATTCCTAAGTGCAGTCTATCAAAGAAGACATAATATATCTGGGTGCTCATGTAAAATGATATCTCTATAATGAAAACCATTTTTTCTACATAGTTCAAAATTATATTAATCTGTACCAACTATTAGAAATATAACCATTGTTATTTATAGGTGCTGTTTAACTTGAGGATGGTGGCTTAAAATATAAGTAAGATACGTAATTCATAAGCCCATCATTGGTAACAGCCGATGGTGATTTCTCTAGATTGTGATCTATGTACACATGCCTCCATAACACAAAGGTAATATCCACTTTTAGGAGAAGCAGAAAATGGAGTTGGTGACACATACCTGTAATCCTGCTGATTAGGAAAGAGTCAGGGGTGTTGCATGTTTGAGGCAAGTCTTATGTATGTGTTTGTGTGTGTGTGCCTATTTATGTTACTTAGGATACTGACTGCATAGATTAATGACTGATGACATATGAAAACTGTCTAAAATATTGGGGACTCTGAGAAGAGTAGAGGTTATAGACTTCTATCTAAGGTAAAAATGCAAAATTTTTCTGTAGTGTATTGTCCTCTTCCCCTAATTCATTCATCTAACTGAAAGAAGCTCACATTATAAAGTGTTAGTTTTTTATACAATATCTGCAGATTTTAATGACATTTATAGAATATATTATTACCAACAATCATATATCCAAAATCAGTATTGGACTTACCACACTTAATGTGTAAATTAACCATTACATAAAGAATAGTCAACTGAGGAATAACTTAGGTGAAGATTTCAAAGTAATTTTGTTCCTTCTTTTCTACAATTGATAAAATTTTTCATCTTATTTGTTTTGTTTGCCACGGTCAATGACATTTGTGGATTAAAGCATATGTATATGACTTTTAGTTATCAGTATTATGAAAGAGTAATGCAAATGATTAGACCTAATGCTGCACATATACCATATTAAATCTCTAATGTTCATTATAGTACGTGGAATTTAATGCACACTTGTCAATTTTTCAATTGAAATGGGAATTTTCTACCATTGAAGTTGAAGAAATATATATCAGTTTGAGCTTCCGACAAAAAATTTTCACTAGACAAAGTCATACGTCATGACAGGTACTGGCATTAGTTAGAGATTATGAAAGATTTTTAAATAAACGAAGAGTTTGAAGCCATATAAGACCTCTACTGCGTGAAGATTACAATTGATATGAAGGTAGCTTGAGGCAGTGATTAAAACAAAGCATTGGATACATAGAGAATGCTCAGGGACAAACATGAATATCCTACCTACTATGGGGAGATAAATTTAGTCATGTATGTGATAACTAATACCCTTTACATATGAATGCTGATAAACAAAATGAAGGGGGAGAAAATAAAAGGAAGTGATAATATACTAGATGAGCAACTCTAAATTGAGGGAGAGAAGAATTTTAACCCCAGCATTGATGAAAAGAGAAATTCAAGTGTCACTATAAGACCCTAGGAGGGATATACCACTGGCATATGTGAGATAATTAAACAATGTTTTTGTCCCTGATAGGAGCTTTTTCCTCATCCTCAGAGCAACAGTGATGATGTGAAGAATAAATCAGACAAAAGATAATGGAACTCCTCTGTTAAATGTGTAAATGAAGCATGTTGAAGGAGAAGAGAAGGGTCAAGAGACATAAGAATATGGACATGAATTAAATCTACTTATGTGTTCCAGAAAAGACAAGATGTTATCTTAATATATGGATATAATCTCACAGAAAGGAATGAATAAAATAGCAGGAGAACGAAGGGGGGACTCTGTATAATGTGTGACAGTAGTTCAAGGTAAGGAAAAATAAAGGGGTTAAATTCAGAAATTTCTGGCATAAACTGGAATTTCTTTTACTATCCAAAATCAGACTGGAGAGGTAGGAGAATGAAGAATTCTTTGGAAGACAAGAAGGGAAAGACATGAATTTCTTTTCTAGCTTGTGAATTCCTGATGCCTGTCACACATGCATAGGAAAGAAGATTGTTAATGACTAGATATCTGAGTTTGAAATGATAATCTAACACACTGGAGTATGTGTGTTTTTGTTGAAACTTATATAAAATTATGATGACAAAATTTATCAGATTTTCAATAGTATCAATATGCAAAATGATACACAGCAAATTACAAATGAACAAACAACTGTTGAACAGGTAGAAGGAGAGAGAAACATTAGTACATTTGACTCTTGGTATAAAATGCATAGATTTTTATTGGAAAAGTTGAGAGATAGAATCAGGTTAAGAAAAAGTTGAGAAAAAAATCATTGATGATTGTAATGATTGCAGACATTTGGAGTTGGAGGATATAGTCAATATAATCATTGTCAGATCTGTTTTTGTAGAAATATATCCATAATAGTTCATATTTTTTAAAATTTGAAAGGGTACTAATATTGTCTGCTTAGGATAGTGGATGATAAGAATGATAATGAAAAACCAAACTATCATCTCTTCTTTCATCCTCCGGGGCCTGCCCATATCCCCAGAGCATCAACACCTGTTCTATGCCCTGTTCCTGGCCATGTACCTAACAACTGTCATGGGGAACCTCATCATCATCATCCTCATTCTACTGGACTCCCATCTCCACACACCCATGTACTTCTTTCTCAGTAATTTGTCTTTCTCTGACCTCTGCTTTTCCTCTGTCACAATGCCAAAGATGCTGGAGAATATGCAGAGCCAAGTTCCATCCATCTCCTATGTGAATTGTCTGACACAAATGTACTTTTTCATGTTTTTTGCAAACATGGAAAACTTCCTCCTTGTGGTCATGGCCTATGATCGCTATGTGGCCATCTGTTTCCCCCTTCATTACACCAGCATCATGAGCCCCAAGCTGTGTGTGTGTCTGGTAGTGATGTCCTGTGTATTTAACATGCTGCATTCCATGTTGCACACATTACTCCTGGCTAGATTGTCATTCTGTAAGGACACCATGATCCCCCACTTTTTCTGTGACATATCTGCCCTGCTCAAGTTGGCCTGCTCTGAAATTTTTATTAATGAACTAATGATACTTGTTTTGGCAGGGCCCTTTATTGTCATCCCATTCTTACTGATAATTGTGTCCTATGTACAAATTGTCTGCTCCATCCTAAAGGTTTCATCTGCTCGGGTTATCCACAAGGTCTTCTCCACCTGTGGCTCCCACCTGTCTGTGGTCTCACTGTTCTATGGGACAGTCATTGGTGTCTACTTATGTCCATCAGCTAACAACTCTACTGTGAAAGAGACTGTCATGGCCATGATGTACACAGTGGTGACTCCCATGTTGAACCCCTTCATCTACAGCCTGAGGAACAGAGATATGAAAAAGGCCCTAATAAGTGTCCTTTACAGGAAGAAAATCTCTTCATAATGGCAATACTGGAAGTTTTACTTAATTTCATCTAGAAAATATATTATATTGATACTAATATTGCAATATGTATCCCTACAATTGAACCCACATCATAGACCATACTCCATAATAATTTTATTTGCAAAAGGGAGTTTTGCAAAGTAGTTCAGTTAGGGAAGTGGACCTTTGTTACTCACTGTTACTCCACTGTCTTCCAAGTATGATTCTAGAAAGCATTAGATAAGAATCACTCTTATATCAATATTTCATCTCTTAGATTCTTTTTAAAATTGAAAACAGAGTTTTCTCTGCATTTTCCCTAATGTTTATCTGTGGTTCTCTGCATCTATTTTCATCAGTTGTTTGATGGAGTCTGACTGACATATTAGGTGTTGTTTTATTTACTTTTTTCTGACCTGTTTGGTTCTCTCATCAGTCATTTGGCTTCTGGTTTCTCTTCCTTCTGAACGTCAACAGTATGGTTCCTCTCATAACATGGGTCTTAGACTGGACCACTTACTGTTAGTCATTCCCGTTTATTCTGTGCCAATTTACCATAGCACATCATGTTGGCAGAAAAATTATAGGTCAAAAATTTTGTAGTTAGTTTAGTGTCCCAGTCCCTCAACTCTAAGTCTTAGGAGATGGCTGGTTCAGAATCCATATCCTCTATTACTAGGAATCTTAGCTAGCATCACCCTAATTGATTCCAGGGGATTTCTATTGCACTGTTTCTACCATGCCACTGAAGTGTCCCTAGTTCCAATTGTTCCTCCCAGTACAACCTCCCTCCCTACTCCTCTCACATTTTCCCATCCCCACCTGCACTCAGCTCATCCCCAATATCTACTATATTTCTCCTTACAAGGGAGATTCATGCATCTGCCCTTGAAATATCCTTGTAACTTGAATTCCCTGGATCTGTGGGTTGTAGCATGATTGTTCACTACTTGACAGTTTTTGCTGGTTTTAAAGAAAATAGACCCTAAAGGGAATGGCATTATTAGGATATATGGACTTGTTAGAGTAGGTGTGGTCATGTTGGAAGAAGTGTGTCACTTTTGGGTCTCCTATTTTCAAGCTGTGCCCAATGTTACAGTTCATATCCTGATGCCCGCTCATTAAGATGTAGACATCTCACCTCCTTCTCCAGCAGCATGTCTGCCTGTGAGCTGCCCTGTTCTACCATGAGTTTAATGGACTAAAACTCTGAAAGTGTAAGCTACCCCAATTAAATGTTTTCCTTTATAATGGTTGCTGTGGTCATGGTGTTTCATCACAGCAGTAGAAACACTAAGACACAGTTAATATCTACTTACAAGTGAGTACATACCATGTTTGTCTTTCTGGGTCTTGGTTACCTTGCCCAAATTGATTTTTTTTCTAGTTACACCCATTTGTCTGTGGTGATATTTTGTTTGTAATCTAACAAATACAGCTTGCCATAAGATCAGAGTGCAAGCTACTAGTTTACCATAGAGGCCAGGCAGTGATGGCAAGCACCTTTAATCCCATTACTCAGGAGACAGAGGCAGATGGATCTTTGAGAGTTGAAGGCTACCCTGAGCTTCACTTGATTGATCCAGTCTCAAAGAGAAACAGAGTCAGGTGGCTCACAACTTTGATCCCAATACTTGGGAGTCACATGCTTTTAATTCCAGCAAGAAGGAGGTGGAGACAGGAGGGGATATGGCTGGGCAGAGAGGGGAATATGAGGCAGGAGGAGACAGGAGTGCATTGCATTCAGTCTGAGGATTTGTGGAGACAGTATCTTTCCTACATTGGTCTGAGGATTTGGTCAAGGTAAAGGTTCTGTCTAGTGGTTGGCTCCTTTACTTCTCTGATCTTTCAGCATTTACCCTGACGTCAGACTCTGAGTTTTTATTATTAATACCTATTATAATCCTGGAGATATCTGCCTACAAATTTCATAATAGCATTTTGTTTACTGCTAAGTAATACTCCATTATGTAAATGTCCTACTTTTTTAATTCATTATTTTGCCAAGGATTGTATCCTGTGGAAGAAGGGGAGGAGAAATTGTTGGAGTCATAAAGGCCAAAACTACAAGGAAACCCACAGAATCATCATGGGCCCATAGTGTCTCACTGTAACTAATTGACAACCAGGGTCTAACCTAGGTCCTCTACGTATATGGTATAGTGGTATAACATTGTGTTTTATGAGACTCCTAGTAGAGGGAGAAGGGGCCATTTTTTCTGCTACTTTTGACTACTACCATTATCCTCCTAAAGTGTTGCCTCATTTAGCCTTAATTTGAGGGGAGTTTTCTAGCCTTATTGAAACATGATATGTTATGTTGGGTTTATATCTATGGAAGAACTACAATTTTATGAAGGGAAATATAAGAGAGATAGATTGAGATTGGGGAGGAAGAAGTGTCTGGGTAGAGAGAAAGGAAGAAAAACTATTGCCCATTCTCTCCCCATCCGCTGAGGCAGGCTGGTCTTCAGCTTCCGGCCTGAGCTCACTCTGTTCCATCTTCCTCTCAGAGAGGCAGCTTCGCTTCTCCCTCTCTCCCCACTTCTCTGCTTCCCCCCGTCTCTTTCTCCCTCTCCCCTTTAATAAAGCTTTATGTCTAAAAAAAACTATTGTCAGGATTTAATATATTAAAGAATAGATTAATAAAAAATTAAAAAGAAATGAAAGTAGATTTTCTCATAAGATACCTCTAACCACAGTTTCCTTCTTTCTACCACCATCAGCTCACCCATTCCTCCCCAGATGTACTCCCCTTTCATTTCCTCTTCAGAAAGGTTCAGGTCTTCAAGAGACAGCAACTAGATGTGACAAAAGAAAATACAGAAAGACAAGGTGAAAGCCCTCATATCAAGGCTGGACAAGGCAATCCCAGTCAAAGGAAAGATATCCACAAGCAGGCAAAAAAGTTAGAGATACACCAGTTCTCACCCACAAAAATATCAAGCCAACAGCCCTAATATATGTGCAGAGGACCTGGTACAAACCCATGCAAGACCTGTGCTTGCAATTTCAGTCTCTTTGAGCCCTGCTTAGTTGATTTAGTGTGTCCTCTTCTTCTAGTATCCACCATCCCCTTTGACTCCTCCAATCTTTCCTCCACCCCACCCCCACACTGGGTTCCCTGATATCCAAAAGAGAGAAAACTGATGGAGACCTGTAGTGGAATTTCAATTGTATTTTAATAAGTAAAGACTGCCTGAAGATCTGAGAGTAAAACAGTCTTACCAGTCAGCCTTACAGAGCAGATCATGGTAACACACACCTTTGATTTCTATAGCCACAGTGACATGCAACTTTAATCCCGGTAGCCACACTACTTGCCCTAGAAACAGGGTGGTGAATGCCTTTAATCCCAGTGGTGTATGACTTTAATCCCAGTCCTAGATAGTAATATAAGATGGGGGAAAGTAGCTCTAATAGACAGTATCATTCTGAGATTCCTGGAAGCAGGATCACCATTATAGACTGAGTTCAAGGTAAGAGCCAGTGGCTGGCTGTTTTTGTGTTTTGGGTCTTTAGGTTGAACCCCAGTTTCTGACCCTGAGGTTTTACTAGTTGCACTTCGGAGATCTCCAATTTAGACTCTCTCTCCAGAATGTCTGGCATCTGATTTCTACAACTGCTCCAATCTGCTGCACAATAAAACCTCTCTAATGACAAGTGGACATGACATTTATCTATAAGTATAGTAGAGCATCATTAGGAATCATTTAATTGATGTTTATCTAGGTGGTTTTGGTTCTAACCTAGTTTTCTGGGCTATTTAGTCCCTGGTTTCTGACCATATAGGCAGTGCAGGTCATTGAGTTTCTGTTGTGGAGTGGGCCTCAACTTAAACCAAATTTTCATTGGCCTAAACTCCCACAAGTTCTTGGCCAACATTGCTAGCACACCTTACAGGCAGAACAGATTGTAGGTGAGGGTTTTGTGGTTGGGTTGGTATCCAGGCTTCACTTTCCAAAGCCTTCAGAGTATCTTCCTTTTCCGAAGAGATTGGAATGTAAGGGTGAAGGCTCCAAGCCCCTACTAGCTCAACCTCTCTATGTATAATTAACTATGTGGATGTTGTCTCCTGCAGTTGGGCCCCTGCTGTGAGTTACCAGAAAGCTAAGTCTGTTGTAGCCTCAGCCTGAGTTGTTTGCAGATCGCTATGGAGATTCTTAGGCTAACAAATCAACCAAATGTAACAAAATCCCACCACAGGGAACATTGCCTGACTAGAAAAAGTGGCCAATTTAGACTCTGTATTCCCCATTACTGGGAATCCTAGTTTTCACAGATTCCAGGAAGTTTCCACTGCACTAGGATTCCACATTGCCTTCTAACTGCATGCAATTTCCAACTCTCTATCCCTGAACTGTCTCTCTCTATCCCCCTCCCACACCTGAACCCTCATGATATACATTCCCCAGTCTACCCCCATAATCTATTGCATTTTCCCTTCCCAGAAAGATCCTAGCTTTGCCCCTATAGTGTTCATCTTCCCATAATCTCTCTGGATCTGTGTATTGTGACTTGATTATCATTTACTAAACAATTGATATCCACTTATAAGTGAATATATACCATATTTGATTTCTGAATCTGGGTTACTTCATTTAAGGTAATTTTTTCTTGTTATTATCATTTGTATGCAAATTTGATGATGCCATTTTTCAACAACTGACTAATACCCCATTGTGTAACTGTATTGCATTTTTTCTTTATCCATTCTTCAAATGTGGAGCATCTAGTTGTTTCAGTTTTCTGGCTATAATGAATAAACCCACAATAAACATAGTTGAGAAATTGTCTTTGTTCTAGGACAGAGAGACCTTTGAGTATATGACTGAGAATGGTATAATTGTCTTTTTTTTTTTTTTGCATGTGCAGAGGATTCACATTTATTCGTTCAAATACAGTACCTAATGCTTGCTAAACATGCATTTCACACTAACTGGGAATTGAATCTTCAAGAAGATTGATTCCCACTTTTCTCAAGATTTTATTACTTTATTCAAATTTCTGTATTGACCACACTATAACATTCAAATATGAATAAATGATGTTTCATGATTCTAGGATACCCCAAAGCTTCCAAATATTTCAAACACAACCTTTTTCTAATGTGTCCTCCTACTCTTAACCTCCCTTTCACTTTTTTTTTCTTTCCAATTTTTTTAAAATAAATTTAGCAGAGTTTCTCTATGTAGACCTGGCTGTCCTAAAACTCACTTACAGGTGGACTCAAACACACGAAGTTTCACCTGCATCTACCTCCCACAATCTAGGATTAAAAGCATGTAACACCATTTCCAAGCCATTTTTTTATTTCTGTGTTGTCCATTCTGACCTGTACTGACCATGAAAAAGAATTGAGATTCTCTTGCATAATGGTGTTGTTTGTGCCATTTTTCTTTCCCTGAAATTATTAGCCACCAGCCATTTAAAAGTTACCTACCCAAAATGATAAAAAGAAGCTGGAAACAGAACAATATTCATTATTTATCATTACTTTAATTTTCTTTTTATTTTGCCTGCAAAATTTCTTATGTAGATATTTTACAGTATGTAAAAAATGCTGTTCAACCACGTTCATGTTACATGAATGATTAAATGCTCTAATGTGTCATGAACTAGGTCTCTTACCTTGATTCATTCATTCCCTTAATTGTCCCTGTACACTATGGTGTAAAATATGTTCTTCCATTCTAGACTCCATTGACTTCCCCATCATTGATACCTGATAGAAAAAGAAAACCAATTTTCTTCAGTGGAGCATAACTGGGTATATTAACCATATTTCAGTGTAGGCCCTATGCTCATGAGGAGTAGGCCAACACCAACTGGAATTAGTATTTTTGTAGACTTTTGCCACATCTTGATTTGGTGGAAATTTTTGTCTTATTGACCCTTTGTTTTCTTGTTTACAAGTCCATTTTTGTAGTTTTGTGATATGTGTGTATGTGTGTATTCTGTTTTTTTTATTTTTAAGGAAAGAGAGAAAAGACAGAGTGAGGTGGTAGAGAGAGGTAGGGAGGGTCTGGGAGAAGTTGAAAGAGAAGAGAGCATGATTAAAATGTATTGTACAAATTGTTATTTCAATTAAAGAACAAAGAAAAAACATGCCTATTGGATCAAGGACTTCAACATGAAATGCTTACATGACTCTCAGAAAAATAGGAAATACACCTCAAGATATAGGCATAGGTGCAAGCATTGTAAATGGGGTGTTAGAAGTTCATTTAATTGACAAATGAAACTAAAACTTCATGAAACTAAAATGTTTCTGTACCCAGGTTACCTCACTCAGGATGGTTTTTCTTAGTTCCATCCATTTGAATGCAACTTTCAAGATGTCATTGTTTTTTGTTTGTTTGTTTGTTTGTTTTGTTTTGTTTCCCCACTGAATAGTAATCTCATGTGTAAATGTGCTACATTTTCTTTATCCATTCTGTGGTTAAGGGGCATCTAGGTTGTTTCCAGGTTCTGGCTATCAGAAAAAAATGGTGCCATGAATATAGTTGCACAAATGTCACCATATAACCTTCTTCCAGCAACTGACAGAAACAGAGTCAAAGACCTACAGAGGAACATTGGGCTAAGCTCCCAAAGTTCAGTTGAAGAGTGGGAGGAGTGAGAATATGAGCAAATAGGTCAAGACCATGATAGGTACACCCACTAAAACAGTTTACCTGAGCTAATGGGAGCTCACCAACTCCAACCAGACAGGGAAGGAACCAGCATAGGTCCCAACTACTCCCTCTGAAAGTGGGTGACAGTTGTATGACTGGGACAGACTGCCGGGCCACATGCAGTGGCACCAAGATTTCTCTCTACTGCTTGTATAGGTTTTTTCAGATCCTATTCTCTTTGGATAGATAACCTGCTCAGCCTATATATAGTAGAAAGGGCCTTAGACCTTTATCAAAGCAATGTACCTTACCCTCTCTGAGGAGTGAATGGCGGCTGTTGTGGTGCAGGGCAGGTGGAGGAAATGGGAGGAGAGGAGGGAGTGAAAAAATGGAATTAGTATGTAAAATAAAAAAATAGTTTGTTGACCTTTTTAACAAAATGAAATAAAAGAAATTATAAACAACACATAAGGAACAAAAATGGTTTATGTACAGCAAATGTAACAGACAATAAATTGGAAGCCACGTATGGATCTGGATAAAATATTTGCCTGCTATATGTGACAGAGAATTAATACCTAGGCTATACTATCCTTGGGAGGCCTGCTCTTTCTTAAGGGAAATGGAGGAGGAGTGGATGTTGGCTATAGGGAAGGTAGGAAGGACAGGGATGACAGGGGGGAGCAAAAATGTAATATATGAGAAAAAATAAGTAAATAAATACGGAAATATTTTTTTAAAAGAAAATTATTGAACACACAGAGTGAAAGAGAGAGAAGATATAAGAAATTAATGCCTGCTGGCAAAGAAAAAAACATTTTTTCCCTAGAGAAATCTCACAGGTATATGAAACATCTTTCAGTGTAAGTCTTATGCTTATAAGTTGTTGGCCAGCACTTAATGGACTCACTACTTTTGTAAAGTTTTGTCCTCTGTATGTTTTGTATTAAGTGTCTATTTTGTGGTTTTGAGGAACTCCTGTGTGTGTGTGTGTGTGTGTGTGTGTGTGTTTCTCGTGTTTCATTTGATTTCTAAAGAAAGTGAAAAGGCATGGAGCGGGGTTTGTGGAGAGGTCTGGAGGATCTGGGAGGAGTTGGAGAATGAGTAAGAATGATCAAAATAAATTGTCTGGAGTTTTACAATTAAAGAATGATGGAGGAGGGTCATCTGTCTATGTGTTACTTTCATTGGTTAATAAAAAACTGCCTTGTTCATAAAATCAGGAACAAGGAAAAGATATCCACTTTCCCCACCTTAATTAAATACACAGAAATTTGGTTGATGAAGTTTAATTTTTTTCCAGAAGGTTGGGTATACGTCCTAAATCTTTTGCAGTTACTCAGTCATGTTGGATCGAGATACTGTATTTGGAAGGCATCCCAGTGTGTGTGTGTGATATTCTATGAACTCATTCTACTTAAAAACTACTGGTGGATGGGATGGAGTGACGGTTCAGCCATTAAAGGCTAGAATCACAACCAAAACTTTCAAATCTATACATGGCTTCTTCTGTAATTCTTTTGGTTTGTGACGCTTTAAGACATTATTAATGAAAACACTGTCTGATAACTTTGAAGTGATTTTCTAGTCAACTTCTTCATTTCTCACTCTAACAAAGTGGGCTCCAGTCAAGCAGAAAATTGTTCATTACTTGAACAGTCAATGGGTGTGCATCTTTTTTTCTTATGAATTCATGTGTTTATTCCTTTTGTTTCTTGTTTTTCTATCATTTTTACAATCCCCTAAGTGTAGCAAGGAGTGATCAGTAACAACTGGTCTCCACTAGAGATCCCTGAAGTAAATAGGTCCTAGAAAGGACATGGGTAATTAGTATATCTTTAATGAGTTATACAGCATCTAAACTTCTAAGGGATTTAGGGCCCTTAAGGCCCAGGAATGTCCACAGGAGAATGTGAGTAGGGATAGGGCAGATAGATGATGAGCACACAGGCCACTAGTTCCTGTGCCTGCAAACAAAATAAAGGTGAGCAGGATACTGAACCAGAAACTTTGACTCAGACTCGGCAGATATGGGTACATTCAGGAAAGTAAGCTGTTGTCTTTCTGTCAATCCACATGAATTTCTAGTGTAATGCAGAACAATTTTCAGGTATGATAACATTCTTCTTTTCTCGGTCTTCCAAGAATTTATCAGACTGTGAATGTTATATAATATAATCATCATATAATCACTTTTGTGTTAATGACTTTAGTACAATTACTCATTATACAATTTTTTCTCGATATCCCACCATTTCAATTTAAGAGCAGTACTGTGAGATGGAGCTCACTGTTCTGGTGCTTATTGGTTTAATATACTTTCCGCTGTGTTGTCTTATCAAACTCTGAACAATGTCCTACCCAAGATGATGATCAATCTTATCTGTACAAGTTCACAAATCTGTGTTTTAGTGGTCACATCTGTGTTTTTTCCTAAGTGTAGTCTATCAAGGAAGACAATAGCATCATCCAGGTACTCATGTAACATGAAACCTATACAATCGAATTAGATCCTCTTCATAATCCAAGATGTTATACAGGGGTACCAACTGTTAGAAACATGCCCCTTGGTATTTACAGGTGCTGTTAAATTTGAAAACTGTGGTCTTAACATCTTAAGAAGGCAAGAACTCCATTAACTTATTATTGGTAACAGTTGATGGTGATTCTCTGGATTGTGATCTATGTACACATGCCTCCACAACACAAAGGTGCTGTTCATTTATAGAAGAAGCAGAAACCGGGGATGGTGGCACACACCTGTAATATCAATGTTTGGGAATAGTCAGGAGTGTTGCATTTTTCATGCCAGTTTTGATTCCATAAGGAGAGCATCTTTAAATGGTGCATGATTTTTCCCAATATGCTTTACCCCTCTCCCAGGCTAATATGTAATGTTTAAGTGTACAAACTCTGGCTTCAGTTGCATTGAACACTGCCAGTTTGTGAAGAAACAAGCAGTCAGACTTAGTTGAAGCATTTCAGAAAAAATATTGATTACAACTCTTGATGTTTCTCCTGTTTTGTTAGCTTTGAAGCATGCAATAAGTTCATTAACCAGTGTTATCCAGAATCACAGAATGATTTGTGTATGTGTGTGTGTTTCTCTCTGTTTGTATGTATGTGTGCACATGCATGTGACTTAGGATAGTGTCTGCATAGATTAACAACTGATAAGGTAAACATGTGAAAACTGTAGAATATTGGGGCTTCTGAAAAAAGTGGAGGTTATAGACTTAGATCTAAGGAAGAAATAAAATTTTTTCTACAGTGTATTGTCCTCTTCCCTAGTTCTTTCATCAGACTGAATGAAGCTCATGTTTTAAAGTGTTAGTTGTTTAATGCAAAATCTACAGATTTTAATGACATTCATAGAATATCTTATTACCAACTAGAATTTGTCCAAAATTGGTATTGGTCTTAATCTACTTGATATGCTTATCAACTATCACACAGAACATAGTCATCTGAAGAGTAACTTAAGTGAAGATTTCAAACTAACTTTGTTCCTTTTTTATAATTTATAAAAAAGTTTATCCTATTTGTTTTCTGCAACAAAAATCAATGACATTTTGTGGATTAAAGCATATATATGTGACTTGGAGATACCAGTATTACCGAGGAGTGATGAAATGATTAACCCTAACATTGTGCACATCAAATCTCTGATGCTGGATATAGAGTTTAAAATTTAATTATATCTTTTCTAAGGTTTCAATTGAAATGAGGAATTTTCTACTATTGAAGTTGAAGAAATTTATATCAGTTTGAGCAGCAGGCAAAATTATTTCACTGTACAAAGTCATACATCATGACATGTACTGGCCCTAGTTAGAGATTAAGAAAAATTGTAAATAACAAAACAGAATGAATATAAGAGCTCAAATACACATAGATTACAACTGATGTAAAGGTAGCTTAAATCAGTGACTAAAATAATAAGTGTATTGGATATATATAGGATCCTATGAGACATGGCTGAAGGTCTTACTTAGTTTGGAGAGACAATGAATTTAGCTGTGTATGTGATAAGCAATACCTTAACATACAAATGAGGATGAACCAAATGATGAGGGAGAAGAGAGAAGGAAGCGACAGTAAAGTAGACGAGCAACTCTAACATGGAGGGGGTAAAGAAATTTAACTCAAATATTGATGAAGAGAGAAATACCAGTGTCCCTGTGAAAGCATATGGGGTATACCACTGGCAAGTGTGAGTATATGTAACAGTGTTTGCATCCCTGACAACAGCTTTGTCCTTATCTTATCCTCAGAGCGACAGTGGTAATGTGAAGAATGAATCAGACAACAGTTGATTGAACACCTCTATTAGAATGTGTAAATGCAGCATACTGAGGGAGAAGAGAAGCTTCAAGAGACATAAGATCATGGACATGAGCTGTATCTGCTTTTGTGTTCCAGTAAAGTCAAGAGGTGATCCTAATATATAGATGTAATCTCACAGAAAGGGATTGGATAAAAGAAGGGCAGAATGATGGGGAGACACTGTATGATGTATGACAGTAGTTTAATGTAAGGAGAAATGAAAGGATCAAACTCGGAGATTTCTGACTCAAACCTGAATTTCTTTTACTGTCCAATGAGAGACTGGAGAGGGGGAAGGAAATGAGGAATGCTTTGGAGACAACAGAGTGAAGACATAAATCTATTTGTTACAGAGACACGCATATCTGAATTTGAAATGGTCATCTAAGGCACGGAATATATGTGGGTTTTTTGAAACCTATATAAAATTTTGAGGACAAACTTTATCAAAATTTTCAATCACATCAATATACAAAAAACATACAGCAAATTACAAATGAATAAACAACAGTTGAGCAGGATGATGGAGAGAGAAGCATTAATGTGTTTGTATCTCAGTAGAAAATGCATAGATCTCTCTTGAAAAGGAGAGGAGATAGAATCAGGTAAAGAAGTTGGGAAGAATCATTGAAGATTGTAATGATTACAGACATTTGGAGTTCGAGAATATAGTCACTATAATAATTGTCATATCTCTTTTTATACAAAACATACCCAAAATATATGGTCAATTTTTAATATAAAGGATCCTAATTTTTCTCAAGGGAATACTGGATAACAAAAATGATAGTGAAAAACCAAACTATCATATCTCACTTCATCCTCCAGGGCCTGCCCATCCCCCCAGAGCACCAGCACCTGTTTTATGCCCTGTTCCTGGCCATGTACCTCACCACCATCATGGGGAACCTCATCATCATCATCCTCATTCTACTGGACTCCCATCTCCACACACCCATGTACTTCTTTCTCAGCAACTTGTCTTTCTCTGACTTCTGCTTTGCCTCTGTCACAATGCCCAAATTGCTGCAGAACATGCATAGCCAAGATCCATCCATCTCCTATGTAGGTTGTCTGACACAAATGTACTTTTTCATTTTTTTTGGAAACATGGAAAACTTCCTTCTTATGGTCATGGCCTATGACCGCTATGTGGCCATCTGCTTCCCACTTCATTACATCAGCATCATGAGCTCCAAGCTCTGTGTGTGTCTGGTAGTGCTGTCGTGGGAGATTAACATGCTGTATTCCATGTTACATACCCTACTCTTGGCTACATTGTCATTCTGTAAGGACAACATTATCAAGCACTTTTTCTGTGAAACATCTGCCCTGCTCAAGTTGGCCTGCTCTGACATTTATATTAATGAACTAATGATATTTATCTTGGGAGGACCCATTATTGTCATCCCATTCTTACTCATCATTTTGTCCTATGTGCAAATTGTCTCCTCCATCCTAAAGGTTTCATCTGCTCGAGTTATCCACAAGGTCTTCTCTACCTGTGGCTCCCACCTGTCTGTGGTCTCACTGTTCTATGGGACAATTATTGGTCTCTACCTATGTCCACCAACTAATAACTCTACTGTGAAGGAGACTGTCATGGCCATGATGTATACAGTAGTGATTCCCATGCTGAACCCCTTCATCTACAGCCTGAGGAACAGGGACATGAAAGAGGCCCTGACAAGAGTCCTTTGCAAGAAGAAATTCTGCCGATAATGGCAGTACTGAGATTTTTACTTAAATTTACCTGATAAATATATTGACATTAATATTACAAAATTTATCCCTATAATGGAACCAACATTCAAGTACATACATTTCCATTTGAAAAACACAGTTTTGCAAAGAGGTTCGGGCAAGGAACAAGACTTTGTTGACCTAGTGATGCCTTCCTCTGCCTTGCATATGTGATTCTCAAAAAGCTTTAGTTAAAAGTCACTGTTTTGGCTGATCTCTATTCTTTCCCAAGATTTTGTGATATTATACAATTTCTTTGTTAATCTCACTATAATTCCCATGTTGGGCCCTTTAATTTACAGACTAAGGAACAGAGAAATGAGTCACTGCTAAGAGTCTTTTAGAAGAAGAAAATCTGTTTATAATGTACTTGAGTTCATCTAGTAAATATATTAATACCAATATTACAAAATGCATCCCTACAATAGGACCCCCACAAAAGAACATATTCCATAATAATTACATTTGCAAAGGGGAGTTTGCAAAGTAGTTCAGTTAGGAAGTGGACCTTGCTGACTTATTGACGTCATCCACTGCCTTGCAAGTGTGATTCTAGAAAAGTATTAGCTAAGAGCCACTGTTGTATCAGAATTTCACTCTTTAGATTCCCTTTTTTCATTGGAAATAGATTTGTTGCTGAATTCTGCCTAAGGTTTGGCTGTGGGTCTCTGCCTCTATTTTTACCAGTTGTTTTATGGAGCATAACTGTTGCATAGAGATCATTGCATTTATTTCTTTCTGACCTATTTGGTTTTCTCATAAGTCTCTGGCCCATCTGGCTTTTGGTTGCTCTTCCTCCAGGTAATGGCAGTGGTGCACTCTCACTCACAGCATGGGTCTCAGGCTGGACCAGTTATTGGTTGGTCACTTTCATATTTTCTGTGCAGCTTTTACCATGGCACATCTTGCTGTCAGGACAAAGTATATACCAAAATCTTGCAGTTGGTTTAGTGTTCCAATCACTCCACTAGACATCTTGTTTGGTTATATGACATGTCATGTTCAGTCTCCATATCCCTATTACTGGGAGTCTTAGCTATCATTCTAATGGACTACAGAGAGTTTCCATTATACTATGTTTCTATCCTGCCACTGCATAAATTTCTCCTTTAAGCCAAAGACACTGAATGGTGTAGGAGGTCCTTCTGTTTGTGTGTTGCTTTCATTGGTTAATTAATAAAGAAACTGCTTGGCCTCATAGGGAAGAACTTAGGAAGGCGGAGAAGACAGAACTGAATTCTGGGAAGAAGAAAGCAGAGTCAGAGAGCCACCATGAGCCACCAGGTCAGACATGCTGAATCTTTTACAGTAAGCCACGACCTTGTGGTGAACACAGAGTATTAGAAATGGGTGAAATCCAAGATATTCATGAGTATGGCAATAGGATCTGGACATTTATGGCTCCCTCTCCTCATCTGCCCAAGGAACTAGCTGGGGGCATCTTCCTGGATACCTGGGAACCCCTCTAGAGTCAAGTCTCTGCCAACCCTAGAATGGCTCCCTTAATTAAGATATATAATTCCTTGTTCCCATATCCACCCTTCCTATATCCCAACTATCCTATTCCCCCAAGATCTCCCCATCCTCCACTTCACACTTTCTCTCCCCATCCTCCCATCCCCCCATCCCACCCCACCCCCAAGTTCCCATTTTTTGTCCAGCAATCTTGTCTACTTCCAATATCCAGGAGGATAACTATATGTTTTTCTTTGGATTAACCTTCTTATTTAGCTTCTCTAGGATCACGAATTATAGGCTCGATGTCCTTTATTTATGGCTAGAAACCAATTATGAGTGAGTACAGCCCATGTTCATCTTTTTGGGCCTGGGTTACCTCACTCAAGATGATGTTTTCTATTTCCATCCATTTGCCTGCAAAATTCAAGATGTCATTGTTTTTTACCGCCAAGTAGTACTCTAATATGTATATATTCCACACTTTCTTCATCCATTCTTCCACTGAAGGGCATCTAGGTTGTTTCCAGGTTCTGGCTATTACAAATAATGCTGCTATAGAACCTTCACCTGGCGTTGGATGGAGAAAATGACAGAGCCCCACATTGGAGCATCGGACTGAGCACCCAAGGACCTGATGAGGAACAAAAGGAGGGAGATCATGAGCAAGGAAGTCAGGACCGTGAGGGGTGCGTTCACCCATTGAGACGGTGGGACAGAACTAATGGGAGACCACCAAGTCCAGTTGGAATGGGACTAATGGAACAGGCGACCAAACCAGACTCTCTGAATGTGGCTGACGGTGGAGGAGGACTGAGAAACCAAGGACAACGGCTATGGCCTTTTCTCTTCAGCATGGATGGGCTCACTGTGAGCCTTGTCAGCTTGGTTGTTCACCTTCCTGGACTTAGGGGGAGTTGGGAGGACCTTGGACTTAACATAGTGAAGGGAACCCTGATGGCTCTTTGACCTGAAGAGGGAGAGAGTGGGGGTATGGGTGGAAGGGAGGGGAGGGAAGGGGGAGGAGGAGGGGAGGAGATGGAAATCTTTAATAAAAAATGAGAAAAAAAAGAAATGGGTGAAATCAAGATGTGAGAGTTAGCCCATAAGAGGCTAGAGCTAATGAACCAGGCAGTGTTTAAATGAATACAGTTTCTGTGTGATTATTTCAAGTATAAGCTAGCCAGGTGGTATAGAACAAGGGCCCTCTCTCAACAACAACTGAAAATAATACACCTATTTAATTATTCTTATATAAGTAACATCACAATCCTTGGAGATGATTGAATGTAACTTAAACCTACCATAAAACCACTTTTGCTTCTTATGTTAATCAAAATACAGAGAGTATATGAATCATTTTTCTGGAGTAACTGAAACCATTATATTAGCAAGCAAAATATGGCTGTTTTTAACAACCAGAGCAGGTAGTACTCTCTCTAAAATACTGGATACATCCTTAGATCACACTTAGTATTTTAACATTCACAAACATAAGTTACTCATCTCTAGGAACTCAATAACATTAGACCAATAAGGATTGAAATTTCCTGGAGATAAAAATTTGTGTTTCATAATCATGCACAGAACTTCATCAGATGACCACCAAGTTCATAACTACAATGAAAGAAGGAATTAGAAATTCCACCAATGGAATCATGATCAATGATGAACTCATAGAACAGGGCATTAGGAAGTCATCTTACATACATTTAGAGGAGTTGAGGTAATGGTGGTAGAGGGTACTATCATGGTATTCATAGGTAAGAATACCAAATGAATTACCTGGCATAAAAACATGGACTGCTTTTCTTTTGGCTTAAGGAAGCATTAAATATTCCATCTACTTGCCATATTGTTGTAGAATATTATTTTAAGTTGTGTTACTTTTGTTTATGTTGCATTTGTTGAACTCTGTGAAGCTGTGTAACTGTGCCTGTCTAAAACACCTGATGGTATAATAAAGAGTTAAACAGCCAATAGTGAAACAACAGAAAGAAGAGGTGGGACTGACGGACAGAGAGAATAAATAGAAGGGGAAATCTGGGAGGAGCACAAAGAGGGATCAAGGAACAAGAGAGGAAGGAAGAGGAATTCAGAGGCCAGCCACCAAGCTACACAATGAGACACAGTAAAAAGGAAAGAAAAGGTATGCAGGAAAAGAAAAGGAAAAAACCTAGAGGCAAAAATTAGATGGAATAATTTAGGTTAAGACAAGCTGGAATAAACCATAATTTATAATTAAGAATGAGCCTCCATGTGTGATATATCTGGTAGCTGGGTGGCAGGAAACAAAAGGAGTAAAGAAAACAAACAACAAAACCATATTCCTGCCCTTCTCCTTGGCACACATATGAAGTTGACAGATGAAGTTTAAATTTACTAGAAGATTGTGTCTATGCCCAAAACCCTTTAGCGGGTAGGCAATCATGTTGGATTGAGATGCTATATTTGGAAGCTGTCCTGGTGTGTGTGTGATTTTCTACAGTTTCATTCCACTTGCACTTCAAAACTACTATAGGATGGTCTGGAGAGTTTGAACTTCCATTAAAAGCAAGGATCACAGCCAAAACTTTTAAAACTATCTGTAGCTTCTTGTGTAAATTTTTGTTATGTAAGACACTTTAAGTCATTACCAATGAAAATAACATGGGCTGATTTTCTAGTCAACTGATTCATTTCTCCCTCTAAAAAAGTGGGCTCCATCAAACAGAAGCATGCTAATTACTTGACCAGTCAATGAATATACATATTTCCACCTTTATTTTTTTAGTTTTCTTGGAACTGCATATGTAAATGGAGACTGTACTTTTGTTTCTTGGCTTCCCAGACTCAAATAATCACATATAACTATATTAATTACAACACTGTTTCACCAATGAATCAGGCATATTTCTAGCTAGCTCTTACATTAAAAATTAACCTATTACTATTAACCTGTGTTTCAGTGCGAGGCTTTGACTTCATGGTAAGGTTCTGCTATCTTTCTCCTTCAGCAGCTATATGGCATCTGTCTGACTCTGCCTTTTTTCTCCCTGCATTTAGTTTAGTTTTCTATCCTATGTATATTGTGTCCTGTCATAAACCAAAGCAGATTATTAACAAATAGTAATAGGACATATTCACAACATGCAAATACTTCCACTTCTGCTTGTACTTTCGCCTCTACTTCTGGTTTAACCTCTACTTCCGGTTGTGCCTCTACTTCCGGTTACGCCTCTGCTATTTCTGCTTATACTTCTGCCTCTACTTCCGGTTTCGCCCCTGCTTCCATTTCTGCCTTCTACTTCCGCCTATACTTCCGGTTTCGGCCCAATTTCCGCTTCCGCTTTTACTTCCCACCTCTGCTTCTGGTTTCACCTGTACTTCCTGCTTCGCCCCTACTTCTGCTTCCGCTTGTACTTCCGCCTCTACTTCCAGTTTAACCTCTACTTCCGCTTCTGCCTTCTAATCCCACCTCTACTTCTGCCTCTACTTCCGGTTTTGTCCCTACTTCTTCCACTTTTACTTCCGCACTTACTTCCGATTCCGCCCCTACTTCCGCTTCAGCCTTTACTTCCACATTTACTTCCGGTTTCGCCCCTACTTCCGCTTCTGCTTGCACTCCGCCTCTACTTCCAGTTTCACCTCTACTTTTGGTTACGCCTCTGATCCTGTTTCTGCTTATACTTCCGCCTCTACTTTCGGTTTTGCCTCTATTTCTTCCACTTTTACTTCCGCATTTACTTCTGGTTTCGCCCCTACTTCCGCTTCCGCTTGTACTTCTGCCTCTACTTCCAGTTTCGCCCCTGCTTCTGCTTTTACTTCCCGCCCCTAATTCCAGTTTCGCCCCTACTTCCGTTTCTGCCTTCTACTTCTGCTTCTACTTCCGGTTTCCCCTCTACTTCCGCTTATTTATTTATTTAATCAAGATGAGTGTGAGATACTCCTTTATTCCTGAAGAGGGCGTCATATCGCACTATGGATGGTTGTGAGCCCCTTAGGTTGCTGGGAATTGAACTCAGGACCTCTGGAAGAGCAGCCAGCGCACTTCACCGCTGAGCCATCTCAAGTGCTCTAGGCTCACCCACTGAGCGTGTAGTTAATCGCGGGGGCGGCAGCAGGAGCGCTGTGAGGAAGCTAGAAGCCTCCAGCTGCCTCTGCTCGCACTTAGCTTGGTTTCTCCGCAGTATTCATCCAGGCCACCAACCCTGGAAGGATGACGTGCGCCTCCAGGAGGGGTTGTCCCTCCCCTGCTAACTCCACCTGGAAACTTTCTTAAAGACATAGCAGGGTCTTGTCTCCTAGGGCGTGTCAAGTTGACAATGAGTACTATCAGAAGAGGTCAGTATGGAGGAACAAGGTGTCCTAGTTAGGGTCTCCACTGCTGTGACAAAAGACCATGACCAAAAGTCAAGTTGGGGACGAAAGGGTTTATTCGGCTTACACTTTTGTACCGCTGCTCATCACTGGAGGAAGTCAGGACAGGAACTCAAATGGGGCAGGAACCTGGAAGCAGGAGCTGATGCAGAGGCCATGGAGGAGTCTGCTTACTTGCTTGCTCCCAAGGCTTGCTCAGTCTGCTCTCTCTCTCTCTCTCTCTCTCTCTCTCTCTCTCTCTCTCTCTCTCTCTCTCTCTCTCTCTCTCTCTCTCTCTCTCTCTGTCTCTCTCTCTGCCTCTCTCTGTCTCTCTATCTATCTATCTCTATCTCTTTTTGCCTTTATATGAGGAAGTTTTATTGTTAATTATTTACCTTAATAGTCTCAGAAAGAAAAACTGATTAGTTTAATCCAACATGATTTGTAGTTGGCAAAATCTAGTGAAGCAAGTGTATTCTGATTGCTAAGGATTTCATTTGGCAATACTTAACCACCTAACACTTGGAACATAATCCAGAACAATGCATCACCCCTCCTTTTCACTTTAATGCCACACCTACCTCCCTTCATTATGGAAATATCTTCATTAAATATGATTCCCAGAGAACAGGTTCCTTGGAGCATATAGCCCTGAGGTCAATGCACAAAAAGAAAACTGAAAATAAAACTCTGTATGATAATATACTAATCTAAAGAAACCAAACCTTCCAATATATTAAGAAATAAATCCAGTTCAAATGCACAGAGGCTCTGGTGGAGTAACTGAAAACAGCCAGTTATTCCAAGATACACAAGCAGGAACAGTGCACCTCGCCCAGCAGTGGCGCTCAGAAGCCAAAAGTGTTCTCTCCGCTGTAGGCCACACACAAGAATACATCTTCATCCTTTTTCTTCTGGTAAAGCTGCCCCATAGTTAGGCTGGACTGTGGGACTGTCTTGTCCACAAACAGGAAGATCGTCTTCTCAGAAGGAAGCTGAATCCTTTTCCTGATGATCCACATGAACAGTGATGTCAGATGGAACCAAGTACCTCCTTTTGTCAGTGTTAACAATCTGAGTGCCTGAGACCTTTTCCACGATCATGGGAATCCGGTCGGGGTACTTCGCTCTGATCTTCGCAGATTCCACGCGTCTATGTTCCAGCGAGTATTCCTCCTTAAACATCTACTTCATGGCGGTGGGAGGCACTGGGGGGCCGGAGCTGTGGACTTTGAAGAAGCAACCACAACAACGGAGGGGCAACTGCAGCGATGACTACTCGGCAAGCAGGACTTCCGCAGTCCTCGGCCTGCTTTCTTATAGAACCCAGGACCACCAGCCCAGGACCGGCACCACCACCGTAGACTGGGCCCTCCTTCATTGACCACTTAATGAGACAATGCCTTCCAGCTGGATTGCAAGAGGGCATTTCCTCGGCTGAGGCTCCTTCCTCTGGTGACTTTAGCTTGTGTTGTGCTGACACACATAACCAGCCAGTACAGAAGACATGAGGCCTAAGGACAGCCTTAGGGGCCTAGAAAGAGACAAGAAGGGCAATGCTATCAGATACTGTGTTGCTGTTTCCGGATATGGCAATCCAGTGTTAGATGCTGCAGAGACACAAATGACAAAGACCTGAACAACCTCTTACTACATCCAAAAGAACATTCTCCAGCAGGAAAACTTACCAGTGCCCTAGTAAGTGGACAGGATTACCTTGTCATAGCAGAAGCAAGGGCCTCAAGCCAGCTTGACAAAAATTAACAAGACACTACAACTACAACTAGTCCTGTTGTAGAAAATTATCACTCCAGGCAGTATTTAAAACAATGGCTAGTAGATCTGATAGCCTTCATCTAAGACAGAGCCTCAGGCTGCAACCTAAAGTTTACAGGAAATACAGGGGTCAAAGGAACACAAGAAGTCCCTCAAGGGTGTCATGGGCAAATCCAGACAAGAGAAAGATACACTAATGGCTCACTTCTTCCAAGCAGAAAATGTCAGAACAGAAAATGAAGGAAAATCACAGTTGGGAACATTAGAAATACATCAACCAATTGCAATGTATTGATTTGGTCTGACTCTTAATTCAAACAAACTTAAAAAGGCATAAGGCAATTAGGAAAAGTGAAGCAGTGACTGAATACTTGGTGATATTGAAAATGGTTTGGTTGCCTTAGGTGTTACAATGAAAGAGTTACAGACTAAGCAGCATGGTGCTGGGATTTGTATTAGAGCCCTCTAGGAGCAAAGCCAGGGTCTGGTGGGGTAGGGGAAGAACTGGATTGGCCAAACTGATAGTGTACCAGCCAGGTGATAGAGACTTAATCATTATTCCCCTTCTGCTTCTTTAATGGGTTTTCAGTTTTATATAATCAGAAGAAATATCATCAAAAGATGGTTTAGGCAGTATGCATACTCTTGTCCATTTTCGTTTTTGAAATAAGGTTTCATGTTTCCCAGGCTGGCCGTGAACTTCCTATGTAGCTGAGGATGATCTTGAACTGGATCTTCTGCCTCCACTGGCCCAGAGCTTAGATGACCTGCACCACCCAGGTCATCCTCCCTCTTTCCTTCTTCCCTTTCTGAACAATTTGGTGAGAATATGGAGAAAAGAGGGATAAAATTATGTATCATTAAAATAAGTTTTAATTGTCCAACCACATTAAGAAGAAATGCAAATAAATATAGAAAAGGAAGAAAACATGATCAATATATTTTCTTTTTTTGAATGTTCTACATAGCAATAACAATAATTTTGACCTGCTGTAGTGTGAATTCTAATTCGTGTTAATAATAAAAGCCCAGAGTCAGCTATTAGGGGGTGAAAGCTGAAAGATCAGAGAAGCAGAACAGCCAGCCACTAGTTCTTACCTCTATGAAATCCTCAGACTGAAGTGGCAAGATCCTGTCTCTACGAATCTTCAGATTGAATTCAGCCTTGAACATTGTCTCCTCCCGCCTTATATTCCTCTCTCCACCCAGTCACATCCTTTCCTGTCTCCACCTTCCTAGTGTTGTGAAGAAAGGCTTGTGACTCCCAAGTACTGGGATAAAAGGTATGTGCCACCACTGCCTGGTCTCTATGGTTAACTAGTAGGTAAGCTTCAAGCTATATTTGTTAAATCACAAACAAAATATCATCACAAAGTGTCACAGCACATTTGTAACACAGGATGGATGAGTGTTTTTCTAAACACTTTAAAATATTTCTCAACAAGCAGGTAAGTAAAACATGGCTCACATGTAATCAGATGTTATTCTGCCTCACAGAAGAAGAGATTACTTACTTGTCTTGTTTGCTGCAACAAAATAGCCCATGAGAGCACCTGAAGGAAAGGGATGCTTTAGTTTAAAGTGCTCCGGTAAACTGAGGCACATTAGGACAAAGAAGCAGGAAGTGGCTGGTCACATTGAGTCCAAACCAGGAAACAAAGAACAGGGATGCATGTTGGCAGAGACTGCTCGTTTGTTCCTGGCTGCCCAGACTCGAAATAACCACATAGATATCTGTGTCAATTGCAATACTGTTTGGCCAATAGCTTAAGCATATTTCTGGCTAACTCTTATATTTTAAATGAACCCATTTCCATTAATCTGTGTATTACCACGTGGTTCTTGCTTACCGGCAAGATTCTGGTGTGTCTGTCTCCTGCGGGCAGCTACTTGGCTTCTCACTGGCTCTGCCTACTTTCTCTCTCTATAACTCTTCCACCCTGGCTACATTCTGTTAAGTCGCTGGCTGAAAGCAACCTCTTTGTTAACCAATAAAAGCAACACATATACAGAAGAACTTTCCACACCAGATTGACTCTCTCTTTTAAGTAAGTCCAGGACCCTAGCCCATGCGATGAACCATTTCTCCTTAGGGGAGTCTTCTACCTCAATAACCTAGTTTAGAAAATCCCTCATAAACAAAAGTGACCAAAGACTTGTGGCCTTGCTAAAACTTTAAAACCTGAGCACGACACTGGGGATCCTTGCAAACACTACTCTAAGTGAAATAAGCCAGGCACAAAGAGACAACTTTTTTTGTGGTGATTCCACTTACACTAGGTACCATCCGTCAAATCCACAGAATGAGGAAGTAGGACAGAATTTGCCCCAGGCAAGCAGGAGGAGAGGCCAGGGTATCAGTGTCTACTGAGAGCAAGGCTCCTGTCTGTGATGATGACAGCTTTGGGAATGACCAGTGGTTAACAACAATTGTATGAATGGCTGCAATGCCGCTCAGCTATGCACTTAACAAGAGACTAAAATGCTAAGTTTTTCACATATATTTTGTTACATAGACACAAAAAAGCATTCAAAATTTTCAGTTGTCTTTTAATATAGATTAAACCACTAATAGATGAGTTTGACCTAAAAATATACCCAACTAGAGAGGCCATGACTTTGGTCTGGTCTGACTGCAGGCCCATCACATAGTCTATAAACCATTGTATGGTGTTGTTTGGGCTCATAATTTTGCAATTACTTTCCTTTTAATACATGTCATTATCTGTGGTGGGAACACTATCAGTGAAAAGGCCTATCACAATTTATTTACCACCCCTCTGTTGTCTTCTTTTGTTAGAGACTCCTTGTATTATGAAACACAACTGTAAACTGATTTTTCCATGAATTTTAGATTTTTTTTAATTTCATCAACTTTTACAGAAGGATTCAGATTTCATGGAGTAGAGGAGTCTGGGAAATAGTGGGAGAAGGAGACTGGCTGAAGGCTGCAAGGAATGAGATGTGGGGAGGAGGGGATGGGCATCAGGAATATAGCTGGGATGTTTCCTGGGAAAGGAGATGCAGGTGGAAAGTATCGGGGAGGTGGGGTGATTATGGAGGACAGGAACGGACTGTGGAGTTTGAGTAGGGGACAGGCACTGAAAGAAAGTACACCCAGTGGTGGCCGTAGTCACAGGAAGGTAACTGATGAGGGTCATGGGAAGGTCTGGGAATCAAGTGGCTAGTAGAGCCGGTTTTAAGCCTCGAGAGCAGCAGCGGTGGCACATTTGATGCCAGAATGTGAACTGGAAGATGACCAGCCAGCAAGTGCCTGTGACCTGCATTCTCCCTTAGTATCCCGGAAGAGGAATGGGCAAAGCGGGCCAAAGGGAAGACCACAGGCTGGGGGCAAGCCTGGTGGGCTTGGCGGGAAGCAATACCCCCCTCTGGTTCCTTTGCTAGAGTTGCCCATTCCGTACCTAATCAATGCTGCTGCCATCCTGATGGCTTTGTCATTGGTTAAACACTGGTAAATGTCACCATCACCACCACCCTGGGGAACATTTCTTACCAGTTCACCATGTGCTAACAAGTACTGTCAGTGCTCTCGGGTTCTTCTGGCATAATTTTTACAGCCACCCTCATGGGCCTCCTCCCCTGTCGGCTGGTGATGGCTCAAGGAGGCACAGTCCCAAGGTTATACCGAGAGGCCATACCTCTGTAGCCTGGGTTACACTGCTCCTTGGAAGTCTGTACCCGGGGACAGCGCCACAACTCCTATGCCCCAATCCAACTTGAGCAGCTTATTTCAACCTGAGCAACACACCCCAGAGTGTTAGCAGGAAAGAGTCAGAGTGTGCCAGTTTTGGATCCATAAAGAGAGCATCTTTTAAAATGATTTTTCCCTACATATTTTTCCGCTCTGCCAGGCTAATACGTAATATCTAAGTGTACAGACTCTGGATTCAGCTGCATTAAAGTTTGTCAGTCTGTGAAGTCACAAGCAGACAGGCTTGATTGTAGCATTTCACAGAAAGTTGCTTACAACTCTTGATGTTTCTCCTGTATTGTCAGATTTGAGACATGTGATAGATTCATTAAACAGTATTATCCAGACTCACAGAATGATGTGTGTTTGTATGTGTGTGTGTGTGTGTGTGTGTGTGTGTGCACATGCATGTGACAGGATACTGACTGCATAGATTAGTGATTGATAAGGTGAATATGTGAAAACTGTGTAGAATATTGGGGCTTCTGAGAAGAGTGAAGTTTATAGACTTATATCTAAGGCAGAAATGAAGATTTTTTTTCTACAGTGTATTGTCCTTTTCCCCTAATTATTGTGTCCAACTGAATAAAGCTCATTTTATAAAGTGTTAGTTGTTAATGCAAAATCTACATATTTTAATGACATTTATAGAATATCTTATTACTAACTAGAATTTGTCTAAATTGGTATTGGGCTTAATCCTCTTGATGAGTAAGTCAACTATCACATAGACCATAGTCATCTGAGGAATTACTTAATTGAAGATTCCGAAGTAAATTTGTTCCTTCTGTATATTTCATAAAAATTTTTCATCTATTTGTTTTATGCACCATTATCAATGGCATTTTGTGGATTAAAGCAAATGTATGTGACTTGGACATATCAGTGTTACTGAGGAGTGATGCAAATTAAAAGCCCTAACACTGTTCATATACCACAGTAGATCTCTGATGCTCATCATAGAATCTAAACTTTAATGCTACCTGTTCAAGGATTACAACTGAAATGGGGAATTTTCTACCAATCAAGTTGAAAAAATTCATATCAGTTTGAGCACCAAGCAAAAAAAAAATTCACTGGACAAAGTCATATATCATGACATGTACTGGCCCTAATTAAAGATTAGGAAAAATTGTAAATAGCCAAACAGAATGAAGTCAAATAAGACCTCTAATGCACATAGATTGCAACTGATATAAAGCTAGCTTAAAGCAGTGATTAAAGTAAGTGCACTGGATACATGTAGGATGTTACGGGATGTGGCTGAAGGTCTTATTTAGGGGAAATAATAAATTTAGCTGTGTATGTGTTAAGTAATACACTTTTCATACAATTGAGGATGAACCAAAGGAAGGTGGCAAAGAGGGGAAAAGGTGATAGTAAAGTAGATAAACAACTCTAAGATGGGGGAGGGGAAGAGTTTTAACACCAGTATTGATGAAGACAGAAATACAAGTGTCACTGTGAAAGCATACAGGGAATTATCACTGACATATGTGTGTATATGTAACAGTGTTTGTGTCTCTAGTAGGAGCTTTATCCTTATCCTCGGAGCAACGGTGGTAATGTTAAGAATAAATCAGACAATATTTTATTGAACATCTGTTATAATGCATAAATGAAGCATGTTGAAGAAGAGAAGTGGCAAGACACATAAGAACAAAAATAGAAACTGAATTTTATTCTGTGTTCCAGTAAAGACAGGGGTGATATTGTTATACAGATATAATCACACAGAAGACGGATAAAATAGGCGCAGAATGAAGGGGAGACACTGTATGTGTATGACAGAAGTTCAAAATAAGAAGAAGGAAATAGACCCAAATTCAGAGATTTCTGACTCAAACTTGGATTTCTCTTAAGTGAGAGACTGGAGAGTGAAGAGATTGAGGAATACATTGGAAGACAACAGAGTGAAGACATGAATTTCACTTGGGGCTTTTGAGATCCTGATGCCTATCACACATGCAGAAAAGAAGATGGTTAGTAGCCAGGGAAGCTGAAATCTATGTGTTACAGAGAAATGCACATCTGATTTTGAAATGGTAATCTAAGGCACTGGAGCATGCGTATTCTTTTGAAACCTATATATAAAATTATGATGACAAAGTTCATCAAATTTTTCAATCACATAGATATACAAATTAACATACAGCAAATAACAAATAAATAAGCAACAGTTGAGCAGGACGCTGGAGAGAGAAGCATTAGTGTGCTTGTATCTCAGTAGAAAATGCATAGATCTCTATAGAAAATGATGGGAGATAGAATCATGTTTTTAAAAAGTTGGGTAAAATCATTGATAATTATAATGATTACAGACATTTGGAGTTTGAGGATATAGTCACTATAATCATTGTCAGTTCTATTTTTGTACAAAATATATCCAAAATATAGGTTCATTTTTTAAATATAAAGGATCCTAATTTTCCCCAAGAGGATACCAGATAATAAGAATGATAGTGAAAAATCAAACTGTCATATCTCACTTCATCCTCCAGGGCCTGCCCATCCCCCCAGAGCACCAGCACCTGTTCTATGCCCTGTTCCTGGCCATGTACCTCACCACTGTCCTGGGGAACCTTCTTATCATCCTCATTCTACTGGACTCCCATCTCCACACACCCATGTACTTCTTTCTCAGCAACTTGTCCTTCTCTGACTTCTGCTTTTCCTCTGTCACAATGCCCAAATTGCTGCAGAACATGGGGAGCCAGGACCCATCCATCTCCTATGCAGGCTGTTTGACACAAATGTACTTTTTTATTTTTTTTTTTGGAAACTTGGAAAACTCCTCCTTGTGGTCATGGCCTATGACCGCTATGTGGCCATCTGCTCTCCCCTTCATTACACCAGCACCATGAGCCCCAAACTCTGTGTGTCTGGTAGTTCTGTCCTGGGTGCTTAACATGCTGAATTCCATGTTACATACCATACTCTTGGCTAGATTGTCATTCTGCAAGGACAACATGATCCAGCACCTTTTCTGTGACACATCTGCTCTGCTCAAGTTGGCCTGCTCTGACACTTATATTAATGAATTAATGATATTTATAATGGGGGGACTTGTTAGTGTCATCCCATTCTCACTCATCATTGTATCCTATGTAAAAATTGTCTGCTCCATCCTAAAGGTTTCATCTGCTCAGGTTATCCACAAGGTCTTCTCCACCTGTGGCTCCCACCTGTCTGTGGTCTCACTGTTCTATGGAGAAATTATTGGTCTCTACCTATGTCCATCAACTAATAAGTCTACTGTCAAGGAGACTGTCATGGCCATGATGTACACAGTGGTGACTCCCATGCTGAACCCCTTCATCTACAGCCTGAGGAACAGAGACATAAAAGAGGCCCTGATAAGAGTCCTTTGCAAGAAGAAAATCTGCCTATAATTGCAGCACTGGGTCTTTTACTTAAATTTACCTAATAAATATATTGATGCTAATATTACAAAATGTATTCCTACAATGAAATCAGCATTCAAGAACTTACATTTCCATTTGCAAAAGGCAGTTTTGCAAAATAGTTCAGGTATGGAACAGGACTTTGTTGACTTAGAATGATGCCTTCCTTTGCCTTGCATGTGTGATTCTTGAAAAGTTTACTTACAAGTTACTGTTTGGGCTGATCTTTATTCCTTCCCAATATATTATGATAAATTTCTATGCTAATCTCACTATTAAGTCCCATGCTGAAACCTTTCATGTAGAGTCCAAGGAACAGAGATCTAAAAGAGTCCCTGCTAAGAGTCTGTTGCAAGAAGATAATCAGTTTATAATGGTAAAACTGGGATTTTTAATTAAATTCATCTATTAATTAATATATTAATATATAATTAATACATTGATACTAATATTACAAAATGTATCCCTACAATTGTACCCACACAACAGAACATATTCCATAATAATTTTATTTGAAAAGAAGAGTTCAGTTAGGAAGTGGACCTTGCTGACTTAGTGATGTCATACACTGCCTTGCAAGTGTGATTCTAGAAAAGTATTAGATAAGATCTTCTGTTGTATCAGATTTTCAATCCTTATATTCCTTTTTTCATTGAAACTATGTTTATCACTTAATTCTGCTTAATGTTTGGCTGCGGGTCTCTGCCTCTATTTTCATAGGTGGCTTTATGGAGCGTAACTGATACATAGGGGATTATTGCATTTATTTCTTTCTGTTCTGTTTGGTTCTATCATGAGCCTCTAGCCCATCTAGCTTTTGGTTGCTCTTCCTCCAGGCAATGCCAGGGGTGTACTCTCACTCACAGCATGGGTCTTAGGCTGGATCAGTTATTGGTTGGTCACTCCCATATTTTCTGTGCCACTTTTACCATGGCAAATCTTGCTATCCAGACAAAGTGTAGTTCAGACATTTTTGCAGTTGTTTTAATGTCCCAATCCCTCCACTAGACAACTTGTCTGGTTATAGAACATGGCGTGTTCAGTCTCTATAGCCCTCTTTCTAGGAGTCTTAGCTAACATCACCCTAATCGATTCCAGAGGGTTTCCATTATACTGTGTTTCTGGCCTGCCACTAAATTGCCCCTGGTTCCAGTTGTTTCTCCCAGTTCTCTTTCCCTTCTTATTCCCTTCACCGAATCCTTGTTGTTTCCACCCCCATTTGTACCCGGTCCATCCTGAATATCTATTTTATTTCTTTATCCAAGAAAGATATTTGCATCTCCCCTTAAGCCATCCTTCTAATTTGGCCTCTCTGGATCTGTGGATTGAAGCATGATTGTCCTTTACCTGACAGTTTGTGCAGGTTTGAAAGAAAATGGCTCCCAGAGGTAGTGGCACTATTAGACTGTATGAACTTGTTAGAATAGTTGCAGCCTTGTTGGGGGAAATGTGTAACTCTTGGGTCTCCTGTTCTCAAGCTATGCCCAATGTTACAGTTCACATCCTGGTGCCAGCTGATCAAGATGAAGATATCTCACCTCCTTCTCCAACAGCATATCTGCCTGCAAGCTACCATGTGCCAACATGAGGATAATGGACTAAATCTCTGAAAGTGTGAGCTACCTCAATTAAGTGTTTTCCTTTATAAGAGTTTCTGTTGTCATGCTGTTTCTTCACAGCAATAGAAAAACTAAGGCAAGTTAATATCCACTTAAAATGAGATCAGAAGAGAAAATTGATTGAGACCTCCAATTTAGACTCTCTCTACAGAATGTCTGGCTTTCAGTTTCTGCAACTGTTCCAATCTGCTTTCCAATGAACCCTCTCTAATGACAATTAGACATGGTATTGATCTATAGGTATAGTGAAGTATCATTAGGAATCATTTAATTAATGTTTAGCTAGGGGTGGTTGGTTCAATCCTAGTGTTCTGGGTTATTTAGTCCCTGGTTTCTGGCCATCTAGGCAGTGCAGGGCATGAGTTTTCTGTTGTGGAGTGGGCCTCAAGTTAAACCAAAGTTTAATTGGCTTAACTCCCACAAGTTCTGGACCACCACTAACAGTACATCTTACAGGCAAGACAGATTGTATGTGGAGTGTTCAGTAGTTGGGTTGGTGTCCAGGCTTCACTTTCCAAACTCTGCTGGGTCCTTGAAGTAGATTGATTCCCAATTTTCCCAAGATTTTATATTATACAAATTTCTATGTTGACTGCACTATAACTTTTAAATATGTATCATGATCCTATGATGCCCCAAATCATCCAAATATTCCAAGCACAACATTTTTCTAATGTCATCACCTATTCTTCTTATAATAATATATTATAAATTTATCTCATAATGTCCTCTTTACTCTTCTTTTTTTCTTTGTTTTCTAGCTTTTTATTTATTTATATTTTTTCATCATTTTTTATTAAAAATTTCCATCTCCTCCCCTTTCCCTCCCCTCCCTTCCACCCATACCCCCACTCCCTCCCTCTCCAGGCAAAAGAGCCATCAGGGTTCCCTACACTATGTTAAGTCCAAGGTCCTCCCAACCCCACCCCCAGGTCCAGGAAGGTGAGCAACCAAACCGACAAGGCTCACACAGAGCCCGTCCATGCCCAATAGCGTCCAAGCCCATTGCCATTGTCCTTGGTTTCTCAGTCAGCCTCCACCATCAGCCACATTCAGAGAGTCCGGTTTGGTCGCATGTTCCATCAGTCCTATTCCAACTGGACTTGGTGATCTCCCGTTAGTTCTGTCCCACCGTCTCAGTGGGTGAACGCACCCCTCACAGTCCTGACTTTCTTTCTCATGTTCTCCCTCCTTCTGCTCCTCACTTGGACCTTGGGAGCTCAGTCCGGTGCTCCAGTGTGGGGCTCTGTCTCTATCTCCATCCATTGCCAGGTGAAGGTTCTATGGTGATATGCAAGATATTCATCAGTATGGTTATAGGATCTGGCCTTTATCGGCTCCCTCTCCTCAGCTGCCCAAGGAACTAGCTGGGGGCATCTCCCTGGATACCTGGGAACCCCTCTAGAGTCAAGTCTCGTGACAACCCTAAGATGGCTCCCTTAATTAAGATATATGCTTCCCTGCTCCCATATCCACCCTCCCTATATCCCAAGCATCACATTCCCCCAAGCTCTCCTCATCCTCCCCTTCACGCTTTTCTCTCCCCATCTCCCTTTGCCCCCATCCCACCCCACCCTCAAGTTCCCAATGTTTACCCGGCAATCTTGTCTACTTCCAATATCCAGGAGGATAACTATATGTTTTTCTTTGGGTTCACCTTCTTATTATCTTCTCAAGGATCATGAATTATAGGCTCGATGTCTTTTAATTATGGCTAGAAACCGATTATGAGTGAGTACATCACATGTTCATCTTTTGGGGTCTGGGTTACTTCACTTAGAATAGTGTTTTCTATTTATGCAGAGTAGAAGAATTTATCTTAATATTTATGATATTGTATAGGTTAATGTCTGTTGCTCTGTGCCTTTCTATCTGCCTATCAGACTAAACATCAGTGAGTCTGACAACTAAGCATTGCCAAGATTACAGTTGGTGTGACTTCTTCAAGCCTGAAAGAAAAACCTTATGATTACTTATGTGTCTCTGTCTCTATTGTTTATTTAAAAAATGAAATATGACCTTCAATATCCAGCTCTTATATTGGCTAGAGTTTTCCTGAAGGAGAGCTTTTTAAAGAAGCAGCAGTAAAGAAAGTTACTTTCAGATCATGTGAGCCTGTTTATTTTATAAAGGCCTTTTTAAATAGGTAAGAATTTTTTCCTAACGGTTCACTACTCTGAGGCTTTCTTTTATTACCCTGGAACAGATCTGGGAACTGGCATTGTGATTCATTTTCCTGACTTTTCACATATTAGTACACATAGAAAGCTGGCTGGAGAAGTTTAAAATTTTCCAGAAGTTTGTATATCTATTGAGAAGCTGTCCTTTAAAAGCTATTCCAATGTGTGTGGTTTTCTATTCTCTCACTTTGTTTAAAAATTATTGCTGGAGCTGGGTGGCAGTGGTGCACATCTTTAATCTCAGTACTCAGGATGCAAAGGCAGGTGGATCTCCATGAGTTAGAGGCCAGCCTGGTCTACAGAGTGAGTTCCAAGACAGACAGGACTTTTTCACAGAGAAACTCTGTTTTGAATATATATATATATATATACATATATATATATATAACAGTAGGATATATATATATATATATATATATATATCCTTTTGGGTGGGCTGAATAGATAGCCTTTAAAGGCTAGGTTACCTACCTGATAACTAATAGCTTCTTGATTAAATTTTATTATATTAGACACTTTAAATCATTATCAGAATAATGCATCATCACTTGGAGTGGTATTTCAGTCACCCTTCTTCACTTGTTCCCCCTAGGAAAGTGGGATACAATCAAGCAGAACCCCTGTGCGTAACCTGAACAGGCAAAGAGTTTGCATTCTTTCAAGCTTTTGTCACTGCTATTTGTTTGGGTGTTTTGTTTATTGTTGTTCATTAAATTATGTCTTCCCCTAAGAGTAGGAAGGAGTGATAGGTAATAATAATTGGTCTTCACTTGAAATCCCTGGGTAAATTGACTGTAGAAAGGTCTTGGGTAATTACTATGTCTTTAATGAATTATACCAGATCTGGACTCCTAAGGGAAGCAGGGCCCCTAAAGGCCCAGAAATGGCCATGGGGATGTGAGTAGGTATGGGGCAATGGGATGAGTACAGAGGCCACTAGTTCGTTTGCCTGAAAAGCTGAGCAGGATCTTGAACCAGAAACTGTGACTCTGTACCCAGCAGATCTGGGTGCATTCAAGAAAATAAGCTGGTCTCTCTCTGTCAATCCACATGAATTTCTATTGTGATGCAGGACAGCCTCTAGGTATGATAGAATTCTTCTTTTCTTGTCTCTCAAGACATCACCATACTGTACAAGTATTTGTTTCACGGTCATACTATAACCACTTTCATAAGGATGGGTTCATCACAGTTACTCTTCATGTAAATTTCTCTCGGTATCACACCGTGTCAGCATAAGAGCAGCACTGGGAGATGGAGTTCACTGCTGTAATGCTAAATGGTTGTTTTTGATACTTTCTCCTGTGGGGTCTCAACAAACTCTGCAGAATGTCCTACCCAAGATGATGATTAATTTTATCTGTACAAGTTCACAAATCTATGTTTTAATGATAATATCTGTGACTGATCCTAAGGGCAGTCCATCAAGGAAGATATTAATTAATATCATCTATGTTTTCATGCAAAGGTACAAGAAGAACTCTCAAACTCAGTACTTCTACATAACCCAAGATTATAGGAAGGTGTACCAAATGTTAGAAACATATCACTTGTAAATTTTAAATACTGTTTAGTTTGAAAATTTTCTGAATATCTAAAGACGGTATGAAGCCCATTGGCCCAATGGCGGTAACAGTTGATGGTGGTTTCTCTGGCTTCTGATCTTTGCACATATGCATACCTATCACAATGGTACTATTAATTTACAGAATAAGGAGAAACTGGGCATGATGGCACATACCTATAATGCCAGTGCTCGAGAAGCCTAGGCAGGAGTGCTGCATGTTTGAGGCCAGTCTTGAATACATAAGGAGAGTATCATTTTAAAGGCCTATTAATTCTTTTTCCTATGTGTTTTCATCTTTGTAATGCTAATACACAATGTGTAAGTGTGCAAACTCTGAAATCAGCTGCATTGAACTCTTGTCAGTCTGTGAAAATTTAAACAGTCAGACTTGGGTGTACATTATCAGAGAAAGTTGCTTAGATCTCTTAGATATTTTTACTCTTTTGTGAGTTCTGAGATATGTAATAGGTTCATTAGACAGTGTTGTATAGAATCATATAATAACACATGTGCTGTGTGTGAGCATGTGCTCCCATGCATGTGACATAGAACACAGACTCCCCAGTGTGAAAGACTGATAAGGACACTATTCAAAGAACTTTCTAGAACATTAGAATCCTTGAAAAGAGTGGATGCTACAGAGTTGTGTCTTAGACAGAAAATGTAGATTTTGATACAGTGATGTGCCCTTTTTCTCTAATTCCTTCATCTGACTTCATGAAGCTCACCATGTTATGAAGTGTTAATTATTCTACTCAAAGTCTACATATTAACGGACATTTATAGAAAATCTGCAGAGTTACACCAAGAAACCTTGTCTCAAAAAATAAAGAATATCTGCATAGCAACTAGCATTTGTCCAAAATTGCTATCATGTTTAACCCACTCCTAGATAAATTAACCATCACACACAATATAGACATCTGAAGAATAACTCAAGGGAAGATTCTAAATTCATTTGTTGTTTTTACTTTTTATTGTTTATAATATTTTCATGCTGTCTTTGACACCAATATCATGACGTTTTTTGGATTAAAACATATGGACATGATTTGGAGTCATCAGTATTACAGAGAAATATAAACAACTAGCACTAACACTGAGGAAATGCAACATTAGATCTCCAACACTCATTATAAAGTACAAAATTTAGTGCTAATTTGTCAAGTCTATCTGCTTAAGTAAAATTTTGTATACCATTGTATTTTATGAAATCTGCATAAGGTGAGCAGCCAGTAACAAATCTTCATGAGCCAAATTCATGCATTATGAAAGGCACTGGCTCAGTTGGAGATTAAAAATGATTATAAATAATAAAACAGAAAGAGAGGATATGATACATTTCCTCCACAGAGTTTACAATTGACGGTGAGGTGTCTTAAAGTAGTGATCAGAGTTTTAAGTACATGGGATATGTTAGGATACTATAGAGCATGGCTGAAGGCCTCACTTATGAAAAGATAGAATAAATTTAGCTGTATATGTGAGAAGTAATATCCCTTACATATGAGTGAGGATGAAACAGATAAAAGAGAAGCAGAGGGGAGGAAATGATAGGGAAGTAGAGGAGAAATCTGAAATGAGGGCAGTGAAAACTTTTAACCCAACATTGATGAAGAGCAAAAAGCAAGTGTCCCTGTGAGACTAAGTAAGGATATACCACTGGCACATGTGAGATAATGAAACAGCATTTGTGTCCTTAATAGGAGCTTTTCCTTATCCTCAGAGCAACAGTGGTAATATGAAAAATAAACCAGAAAAGAGATGATGGACTACCTCTATTAGAATGCCCAGTGTAAATGAAGCAGATTGAAAGAGACAAGCAGAGTCAGAAGGCAAGAAAACATAGACATGAACTGAATTTGCTTCTGTATTCCAGAAAAGACAAAATCTGTTTCTCACTTATGGATACAATCTCACAGAAAGAAATGGGTGAACTAGGAGGAGAATGATGAGGAGACTGTATAATGTATGACCGCAGTTCAAGGTAAGCAAAAAAACGAAAGGATCAAAATTCATAGAGTTCTGACTCAAACCTTAACTTCCTCCTTGGCTTTACTATGGGAAGCTAGGAGGAAGGATATTGAAGAATGTTTTGAGAGACAACAGAGTGAAGACATGAATTCCACTTGGGGTTTTTGAGCTTCTGATGCCTGTCATCCATGCAATGGAGGGGAGATGATTAGTCAAGAGAGGAGTAGAAATCTGTATGCTAAAGAGACATGCATTTCTGAGTTTGAAATGGCAATCTAAAGCATTTTTTATTTTTGAAGGGTTTTATTGAAATTTATATAATATTATGATGTTAAAATTTACCCAAATTTTTCAAGAACATCAATTCTACAAAATAACATACAACAGATTACAGATGAACAAACTAGAATTGAGCAGACAGCTGTAGGAGATGTATTAGTCTACTGTGTTTATCAATAGAAATGGCATAAAGCTGTCTAGGAAACGATGGAAATAGAAACCTGTTTATGAAAGTTGAGAAAAATCATTGAAGGTTATGATTACAGACATTTGGAATTTAAGATTATACTTACTATGATTATTGTCACATCCATTCTGGTAGAATATACATCCTAAATATATGTTCATTTTTTTCTTTGAATTATAAGAAATCCTGTTATTTTTTCATTAGGATACTGGATATGAAGAACAATAATGAACAACCAAACTGTCATCTCCAACTTCCTCCTCCTGGGCCTGCCCATCCCCCCAGGACACCAGCACCTGTTCTATGCCCTGTTCCTGGCCATGTACCTCACTACTGTCCTGGGGAACCTCATCATCATCATCCTCATTCTACTGGACTCCCATCTGCACACACCCATGTACTTGTTTCTCAGCAACTTGTCCTTCTCTGACCTCTGCTTTTCCTCTGTCACAATGCCCAAATTGCTGCAGAATATGCAGAGTCATGATCCATCCATTCCTTATGCAGGCTGTCTGACACAAATATACTTCTTAATGGTTTTTGGAGACATGGAGAGCTTCCTTCTTGTGGTCATGGCCTATGATCGCTATGTGGCTATCTGTTACCCGCTTCGGTACACCAGTATAATGAACACCAAACTCTGTGTAAGTCTAGTAGTGCTGTCCTGGGTCCTTACTTTGCTGCATTCCATGTTTCATACCCTGCTCCTGACTAGGTTGTCTTTCTGTGATGAGAATGTGATCCCCCAGTTTTTCTGTGACATATCTGCTCTGTTCAAATTGTCCTGCTCTGACAGTTATATTAATGAACTAATGATATTTATCTTGGGAGGGCTCGTTATTGTCACCCCATTCTTACTCATTGTTGTTTCCTATTTACAAATTGTCTCCTCCATCCTGAGAGTTTCATCTACTCGAGTTATCCACAAGGTCTTCTCCACCTGTGGCTCCCACCTGTCTGTGGTCTCACTGTTCTATGGGACAATTATTGGTCTCTACCTATGTCCATCAGCCAATAACTCTACTGTGAAAGAGACTGTCATGGCCATGATGTACACAGTGGTGACTCCCATGTTGAACCCCTTCATCTACAGCCTGAGGAACAGAGATATGAAAGAGGCCCTGATAACAGTCCTTTGTAAGAAGAAAATCTCCTTATAGTAACATTACTAGAAATTTTACTTAAATTTATCTATTAAATATATTGATATCATTATCACAAAATATTTCCATACAATGGGACCCACATGCAAGAACAAACTGCATATATTTTCAATTTCAAACAGAAATTTTGTAAAGTTGTTCACTTAAGGAAGGGGAGATCAATGACTCGGTGACAAATCCTCTGCCATGCATGTGATCCCAGGAAATCATTAGGTAAGAGCCATTGTTTATCAGATTTTCATTCCTTACATTCTTTTTATATTGAAAATAGATTCTTCTCTTACACAATACATCCCAACTGCAGTTTCACTTTGCTCCACTCCTCCTAGTTCCCCATCATGGCCCCCTCCCTCATATCTATTACCACTCTGTTTCCTCTCTAGGAAAGTGCAGGCCTCCAAAAGATGACGGTCAAACATGACCAAAAAAGATAGAATAAGACAAGGCAAAAGCCTTCACATGGAGGCTGGACAAGGCAACCCAGGAAGAATAAATGAGTATAAAAATAAGGCAAATGAATCACAAAAACCCACCCCCACTCTTAGAAAACTCACAAAACAGCCAGCTAACAATCTAACCTCTATGCAGAGGACCTGGTACATACCAAAGCAACCCCCATGCTTGCAATTTCAGTCTCTATGGGCCTATGTGAATCCTACTTAGGTGACATGGTGGGCTTTGTTTTTCTGGAGTCCTCCATCTCCTCTGACTACTATAATCTTTCTTGGACCTCTTCCCTGGTACTCCCTAATCTTAAAAGGGGAGGGCCGCAATTGGAGATTTCCAATTTAGATGTTCTCTCTGCAGGATTTCTGATTGTTGGCCTCTGCACCTGCTCCTATTTGCTGTTGTAGGAAATCTCTATGATGATGGCTGGACAAATCACTGATCTATGAGAACAGCAGAATATCATTAGTAATAATTTCATTGATTTTTTTTTGCCAGTTTGGTTCTACCTAGGTCTCTGGACTATGCAGTCCCTGGTTTCAGAGCATGGGTTCCATCTGGTGCAATGGGCCTAAAACACATCAAAAATGGGTTGTCCACTCTCACAAGCTCTGCTCTACCATTGTCCCAGCATATGTTTCAAGCAGAACAGATTGTATGTGGAGAGTTTTGTGACTATGTTGGTGTCCGTGTTTATCTATTTTGTAGCCTGAAAAGTTCTTTCATATGTTAAAGAGACTAGAATGTAGGGATGAAGGCTGCAAGCCTTCATGAACTGATCCTCTGTATGCTCAATGTGATGCATGGATGTTGTCTATGTCAACCGGGCCCCTCTATCACTTTTCAGAAAACTAACCTCTGTTCTAGCATCAGTCTGGGTTGTTTAGGGATATCCACAAGACATCTACAACAACAATTCAACCAAATGTAACCCACTCCTACCACCAGGAGCCTTGTCTGGCTACAAAAGACAGCCAGTTGAGACTGTAGTCATTCATTTCTAGAAGTCTCACTAGGATCATTGATTCCAGGTATTTCCCACAACACTAGGTTTCTACACAGCCACCAATAGGCCTCCCAGTTCCAGCTGTCTCTCCCAGAACTTTCTCCCTCCACCCCTGCAACTCATTACTCACATTCCCATCCCCACCTGCAGTCAGTTCAGCTGAAGAATCGACTCTATTTCTTTTTAACAGAGAGATCAACACTTCTCCTCCATAGCCTTCCTCATTATGTAACCTCTCAGGATCTGTGAATTGTAGTTTGGTTGTCATTTACTTAACAGCTAATATTCACACCGAAATGAACTCATACCATATTTATCTGTCTGGGTCTGGGTTACCTCACTCAGGAGGACATTTTCTTGTTGAACAATTTGCATGTAAATTCATGTCAGTTTTTATTTTTTTTTTATTTTTTTTATATTTAAAAATTTCCATCTCCTTCCCTCCTCCTCCCCCCTCCCTCCCCTCCTTCTCCCCCTTCTCTCCCCTCCTTCTCCCCCTTCCCTCCCCTCCCCTCCACCCATACCTCCCCTCCCTCCCTCTCAAGGCCAAGGAGCCATCAGGGTTGCCCACTCTATGCTAAGACCAAGGTCCTCCCAACTCCCCCCAGGTCCAGGAAGGTGATCGACCAAGCTGAGAAGGCTCCCATAGAGCCCGTCCATGAAGAACAATCAGAGCCCAGAGCCATTGTCCTTTGCTTCTCAGTCAGCCCCCGCTGTTGGCCACACTCAGAGAGACGGGTTTGGTCGCATGATCCATCAGTCCCATTCCAACTGGAGTTGGTGATCTCCCATTAGTTCTGTCCCACCGTTTCCATGAGTGAACGCACCCCTCTCGTTCCTGACTTTCTCCCTCATGTTCTCGCTCCTTCTGCTCCTCATCGGGACCTTGGGAGCTCAGTCCAGTGCTCCAATGTGGGGCTCAGTCATCTTCCCCATCTGTCGCCAGCTGGAGGTTCCCTCACGGTCCTGACTTTCTTTCTCATGTTCTCTCTCCTTCTGCTCCTCATCAGGACCTTGGGAGCTCAGTCCGGTGCTCCAAGGTGGGGCTCTGTCATTTTCTTCATCTATCGTCAGGTGGAGATTCTTCTTATTATCTTCTCAAGGATCCCAAACTTATAGGCTCGATGTCCTTTAATCATGGCTAGAAACCGAATATGAGTGAGTAATATATACTACTCAGCGGTAAAAAACAATGACATCTTGAATTTTGCAGGCAAATGGATGGAAATAGAAAACACTATTCTGAGTGAGGTAACCCAGACCCATAAAGATGAACATGGGATGTACTCACTCATATTCGGTTTCTAGTCATGTCAGTTTTTAAACAGATGAGTAACAATTCCTTGTGTAAATGTCCCTCATTTTCTTTATCCACTCTTCAGTTGAGAGACAGGTAGGTTGTTTCCAGTTCCTGACTATGATAAATAAAGCTGCATTAAATATAGTTGAGCAAGTGTCCGTGTGGAAGAATGGAGCATCCTTTGGGTATAAGCCTGAGAGTGGTACAGCTTGAAGTAAATTGAAGGTTTTATTATTTTATCCATATTTCTGTGTTGACTATAGCATAATATTTAAACATGACTAAATGATGTATCATGATCTAGACTGATGTTCCCTAGCATCTAAATAACTCAACCACAACCTCTTTTTAGTGTCTCCTACTGTTCTCCCTACACTAGTTTTTATATCATTTCATCTCTTATCCTTCCCCTTTCTTTTTGTTTCTGTGTTGTCTTTCTCATCCTCTTGTATAACAGTATTATTTGTTCTATCTTTTTTCATGGAATTATTAGCCAGCAGACATTCAAAGTTTATTTGCCCCAAACCACAGAAAGAAGGTGGAATATAACAAAATTAAATCTCAAACATTGCTTTTTGTTTTAAGATATTTTATGCAGATATTTTATAGTACTTCAAAAATATGCTTTCCAACTACTTTCATGCCATGTGAACAGTTATAACCTCTAGTTTTCCATGAACTAGATCTCCTGTCTTAATACATTCATTCCCTAATTTGTCTCTATATGGAATGATGCAAAATCTGTTCCTGTATTCTAGACTTCATTGACTCTCTCATTTTTATTCAAATACCAACACCATCAAAGTTCTTTTCTTAGTTGCATGTCTGTCCAGTGCACATCTTCTTGTGTGTGTAATCTTAACATACACACACATGAATGGTAAATTCTATCACTACTTCTCCTTGTCCTTTCTTATTTAAATTTATCATATTATTTTCTACATAAATACCTGAGCCTTGACATCTCTATGTGCACAACTGCCCATAAAAATAGACAATCATTCATACAGCTTTTATATTGTACCTTTTCAAGTAAATATTCTTCCTGGAACATTATTTTCTACATGGTTTTAAATGTCACAGCAGTTTTTGTCACAGATGAACTGAAATTTCAGTGATATAGTACAACAGAATTATCAATGATAAAAAATATGTTCATATAAGAAATCATTTCCTATATGTGAGAAAAAAACTAATATTTTAATATGCAATAGGTCATGCAATCAATAACAATTAAAGCTAAGCAACACCTAAAATTCACCTTAGAGAAAAAGTCAATCTCGTCAATAAATAATTCTGGGAACACTGAATATCCACATATGGAAGAGTGATACTAGACTTTTCTTTCTCACTGTGCATGAAACCAATGCATTGCATACAGATAGGCATATTGATAAATGGGATCAAATTAAAGATGTAGACTTAAGTCCATACACTTAAGGACACCAGATTTCTTAATAGAAAGCCAAAAATACACACTTGTAAGAAGACAGCAACTTCAACAATCCCTTCAAAGCTGAGGAATCTGCCTGGAAGAAGATGATGAAAGCTTTTAATTGACATAAGTGATGGGTGTCTTTAAAGAAACAATGTCTTCCAGAAACAACAGTACTGGTGTACATATTAACTCACAAAACTGTAGCAGCGTGCCCAGTTTCCAGCCATATGGGATGTCAGCACTGAGAGAAGGAGCAGATTCCTACTCTTAGCAAAGGATATAAATGAAATAGGTACCTGGGTAGACTGGAGGTGATTGGGGTTGGGAACAGGAAGTAATCAAGTTGAAGGGTTGGAAAAGAAAATCCTGGGAGAGACAACTGGAACTGGGGGGTACATATTAGGGGTGAGGTAGAAACTAAGTTCAATGAAAATTCCCTGAATTCTACCAGGGTGACTAGTAATGGGAATACAGAGTCTGAAGCAGCCACCTTCTGTAATCACACACTGCTTCCAATGGAGGGAATGGCATCAACATGACACAAAACCTTCAACCTACAATATATCCTGCCTGCAAGATGTGCTGGGTAATAGTGTCACTAAATTTGTGGGAGTAGCAAACAATGACTGATCTAACTTGGGACTGAGGCCACAAGAAGGTGGCCAAGCCTGACATTGCCTGGAGCCCAGAAACCAAAGGCAGGATATCCCAGAGATACAGGGTAGAACCAAATATGAATGGCAAAAAAATCAGTGAAATGATTTCTAATGGTATTCTGCTATACTCATAAACCGGAGCCTAGCATAATAGTCATCAGAAAGGCTTCACCCAGCAACTAATAAGAACAGATGAAGTGATGCACCTTAGGTGACACTCAGAGGAGTCAAGGACACCACAGAATCAACTAACCAGGGCTCCTAGGGGCTAACAGAGACTGAAACAATAGAGCTGGTATGCATATGACATAGCTCCTCTGCATATAAGTTATGGCTGTGTAGCTTGGTGTTCTTGTAGGACTCCTAATAGAGGGAGTGGAAGCTGTTTGACTATTTTATTTGCTATTGGGGCACTTTTTCTCCTCCTGGACTATCTCACCCAGCATTGATATTAGGGTTTATAACTAGTCTTATTGTAATTTGTTATTCCTGTCTAGTTGATATTCTTGGGAATACTGTTGTTTCTGTAGGGAAACAGAGGAGGAATGCATCTGGGGGATATGGGGTATAGGGAAGGTGGGAGGGGCCGGGATCAGAGAAGGGAGGGAAGAATGTGATTATGATTTAAGATATGAGAGTTGAATAAATAATTTTTTAAAAAAGAAAATTATCCAACACACACACATGGAGAAAGAGGAGAGAGAGAGAGAGAGAGAGAGAGAGAGAGAGAGAGAGAGAGAGAGAGAGAGAGAGAGAGAGCGCAGACTATATATAATTGATACCTTTTGGGAAAGAAAAAACAATTTTCTCTAGTTAAGTCTCATGGGATATATGAATATGAAGCATATTTCAATATTGGCCATATTCTCATGAGCAGTTGGCTAAATGAACTCAGTATTTTTGTAGACTTTTGGGCTCAGTTTGCTTTGGGGAGGATTTTTGGTCTTTTTGAGATTTTTGCTTTCATATTTCATGTCCATTACATGATTGTAAGGAGTGTGAGTGAGTGTGTGTGTGTGTGTGTGTTGTGTTTTGCTTGTTTTTAAGGAAAAATACAAATAGCATGGAGTGGGGTTGAGAGATCTTTAGTTAGGATCAGGGATGATTTGGAGAAAGAGAAAGAATGATCAAAATAAATTGTATGAATAGTTTCTATTATAGAAAAACAGATAAAGACAAAAAGAAAGGAAAGAAACAAAAAAAGAGAAATCAGTGACTATTGGTACAAGGTATTCATCACGAAACTTTATCTTTTCTGGAAAAAAAAGGAATACACTACAAGATATAGGACTAGGCAAGGGCATTATAAATGTGGTACTGATATCTCATTAAATTGACAAATAATACTAAATGAAGTATATGTTAGTACACTAAAGGAAACAGATAGTCAACTGGAAGTAGCCTGTATATTGAGGGAAAATATTTTCCAGCCATATATATGACAGAGGACATTATCTAGAATATACAAAAAGTAAAAAAAAGAAGAAAAGAAAACAACCCAATTTAAAAAGTGAGCACTGTGCAAATGAATAAAATTCCATAGCATATGTTTTCATTATCCATCAGTTTAAGACATCTGTACTGTATCTGTTTCTAGCTATTGTGAAGAGAGCGCCAATAAGCAAAGAAAAACATGCATCTGTGCAGTAAGCAAAAGACACTGAAAATACTACAGCTGTTTACTTATACTTATGTAATTGAATACCACCATCCTTAGGAATGATTGAATTGGAATTTGAGCCTACCATACAATCACATTTGCTTTTCATGTCACGTAAAATACAGAGTAGACATATCATTCTTCCTGGAGTAACTGAACACAATAGATTAGCAAGGAAAATGTGGTTGTTTTACCCAACAAGAGCAGGCAGCACTTTGTCTAAATTACTGAATACATCTTTAGATCCCACTTACTATTTTTCCATTCAGAAACAAAAGTTACTCCTCTCTAAGAGCCCAATAAGATTTGACCAATAAGGATCAAGATTCCCTAAAGTTGATAGTTGATGTTTCATTATCATGTGCAGTAATTCATCAAACAGATGACTGTGAAGTTCAGGACTACAATAAATAAATGAATTAGAAATGCCACAAATTGCCTCAAGATCAATGGTGAACTCAGAACAGGGAATTAGGAAGTGATCTCAGGTATATAGAGAGGGGTTGGGGTAATGGTGGTAACAGGTACAATTATAGTTTTTATAGAAAGGTAAAAAAACCAAATGAGTAAACAGGCATAGGAACATGAACTATTGGCTTGAGAAAGCATTAAACATGTCATCTGTTTGCCATATTCCTGCCCTTTCCACCAGTGGTACATGTAGAAAGTTTCTTGATAAAGTTTAAATTTTTCCAGAAAGTTGTATGTATGTCCTAAATCATTTCCATGTGGATAGTCATGTTGGATTGAGATGCTTCATTTGGAAGTTGTCCAAGTGTGTGTGTGTGTGTGTGTGTGTGTGTGTGTGTGTGTGTGTGTGTGTGATTTTCGACAGTTTAGTTCTGTTTCAAAAATACTGTGAATGGGCTGGAAAGATGGCTCAGCCATTAAACGCTAGGCTCACAACCAAAACTTTTTAAACTATCCATGGTTTCTTGTGTAAACTTTTGTTGTGTGAGACACTTTTAGTCATTAACAATGAAAATAATTCCCGATAACTTGGGGTGGTTTTCTAGTCAGCTTCTTAATTTCTCCCTCTAACAAAGTAGGTTCCAGTCAAACAGAAGCCTGTTTGTTACTTGAACAGTCAACGGGTATGCATCTTTCTACATTTTTTTGTTTTGTTGTGGCTGCTACTTGCTTATTTGTTTTGTTTGTTGTTGTTCTTTAAATTTTACTTTCCCCTAAGTGTAGGAAGGAAAGATTAGTGACTATAATTGTTCTCTACTAGAGCTCCCTGTAGTAAATTGGTCCTATAAAGGTCCTGGGTAATTACTATGTCGTTAATGACTTATACAGGATCTGGACTCCTAAGGGACTCAGGGCCCCGAAGGCCCAGAAATGTCCAAAGGGATGTGAGTAAGGATGGGGCAGATATATGATGAGTACAGAGGCCACTTCTTCTTAAGCCTGTAAACAAAATAAAGGTGAACAGGATCCTGAACTAGAAACTTTGACTCAGCCTCAGCGGATCTGGGTACATGCAGGAAAATAAGCTGTTGTCTTACTGTCAATCCACATGAATTTCCAATGTGTTGCATGACAGTTTTTCAGGTATGAAAACATTCTTCTTTTCTCTGTCTCCCAAGACTTCACCACACTATGCAAGTATTTGTTTCACAGCCACCATATAACTGCTTTTACACTGATAGCTTCATTACAATTGCTCATTATGTAATCTTTCTCTCAGTAACACTCCATTTCAATCCATGGGTACTGCTGTGAGATGGAGTTCACTGTTCTGGTACTGAATGGTTTGCTATACTTTCCACTGTGGGGTCTTAGCAAACTCTGAACAATGTCCTACCCAAGATGATAATCAATTTTATCAGTACAAATTCACAAATCTGTGTTTTAGTAGTAACATCTGTGATTGTTCCTAAGTGCGGTCCATCAAAAATGACATTATTATCATCTGGGTCTTCATTTAAAAATTCAAGAAGAGTTACTCATTCAAACTCAGTGCTTCTATAGAATCTAAGATAATATATAGTTGTACCAAATATTAGAAACAGATCCCTTGGGATTTTTATGTGCTCTTTAATTTGAGAATGTTGGGCTGAATATCTGAAGACGGTATGAAGTCCATTGTCCCATCAGTGGTAACAGTTGATGGTGATTTTCAGGCTTGTAATCTTTGTACATGTTCCTATCTAACACAAAGGTACTGTTCATTTGCAGTAGGAGAATTGTCGCAGTGATCCCTCCAGATGAAGCAGTGAATCGATGCTCAAAAGAAATCCCACACTAGCTCAGAACTGAGAGATAGAGAGTTATCTACTTAGGGGTAAACTTACAAATCAGGATTCTGTGCTTGAATGATGGATGAAGATCAAATTCAAACAATCCGAACTATGCAATTGGCTAAAAGGAGCAAGGGGAAGGAGAAAAAAGGGCGGACACAGATAGTATAAGAGGCCATGCCCCAGTAGGCGGGTAATCACAAGTGGCAGGTCTTCCTACAGCACCTCCATTTTTTGTTTAAATAAGAGAGTTCTAAGCCTAATACAAAATTATATACAATAAAAACAAATATACTATTCTAACTAGCTTAAGTCTTGTATAATAAATAACTTGGCCAAGTCATGAGAGGAAAATAACTACAATTATCTAGTCTTCAACCACATTGAAGATCCAAGAAGAAAAATAATATCACATGAGTAAGTAGGAAGTACAGTCAAGCAACTTCCAAAATGTGCAACAAATGACAAAGACAACTGGCTACCTGGGCAATCACCCAGAGTCTCATTTTCACCATTGAAGCAACCAACTTTGGCTAAGGCCTAGAATAACTACAGACCATTTTTAAAAGCAAGAAATTTTTCAAAACTGTCTTACTGTGTCTTGGCAAGATTTGACCATCCTGTTTATCCATTTCTGGATACTATGTATCCAGTATCAGTGGTTGAGGCATGGGCATTTCTTTTTGAAAAGGCCATTTTTGCCAAGAAGAAAACAAGCTCAACATTCTCTCTGGAAAAGATCGCTGCTGCCAGGAGCAATTGTGCCTCATGTAAACAGAACTCTAAGTTATTTAAATCCCATTTTCTACAGCTCTTTGAAGTGGTTGAAGATTATCTATCTATGCATAATATAATCTCTATGTATCTGAAAAACTTGACTAGTCTAACTATTAGTATGACAAACATAGATGACTATTGATCTATAATCCTTAATACCTATATAACTTAAAGACTAAGACAAAAATGACTGTAATAAATGAGGATAATGACCTCCAAATGTAAGCAATATATAACTACCTTGATCAGAGGTAGACATGTACACTACGCTATGGTAAATATATATCAATATATAAAAATGTTTTTTAAAAGGTAGAAGCTTGCATGCATACAATAATCAATATAATTTAACTTTGTATCAATATACGAGAATCTATACCAATGTAATTGCCTATAAATAATAACTCACAAGTATTCACTCTATTACTCACTATTATTATTAGTGTAAGTAAGCTCATACCAGTCTATTTTTATACATTTTTATTGATACTTTTTAAGCTCTACATTTTTCTCTACCCCCTCCCTGCTACTCCCCTCTTCCTTCTACCCTCCCCCAAGATCTCCATGCTCCCAGTTTCCTCAGGAGATCTTGTCTTTTTCTACATTCTACTTCCCATGTAGGTTATATCTAAGTAAGTCTCTCTTAGTGTCTGCTCTAAGTTCTCTGGGATTGTGGTTTGTAGGCTGGCTTTCTTTGCTTTATGTTTAAAAACCACTTATGAGTGATTACAAGTGATAATTGTCTTTCTGTGTCTGGGTTACCTCACTCAAAATAATATTTTTATTATTATTAAATATTTTATTTTATATTTTAAATATAATATTTTATTATAGCTCCATCCATTTTCCAGCAAAATTCAAGCTGTCATTATTTTTTTCTGCTGTGTAGTACTTCATTGTGTAAATGTACCACATTTTCCATATCCATTCTTTGGTTGAGGTGCATCTAGGTTGTTTCCAGGTTCTGGCTATGACAAACAAAGCTGCTATGAACACAGCTGAGCACATGTCATTGTGGAATGATTGAGCATCCTTTGGATAGATACCCAAAAGTGGTATTACTGAGTCTTGAGGAAGGTTGTTTCCTAATTTTCTAAGAAATCGCCACACTGACATCCAAAGGGGTTGTACCAGCTTACATTACTATCAGCAATATAGAAGTGTTTCCTTTTCCCCACAACCTCTCCAGCATAAGTTGTCATCAGTGTTTTTGATTTTGGCCATTCTTACAGGTGTAAGATAGAATCTCAGAGTTGTTTTGATTTGCATTTCTCTGATGACTAAGAATGTTGAACATTTCCTTCAGTGTCTTTCAACCATTTTAAATTCCTCTGTTGAGAGTTCTTTGTTTAGGTCTGTATTCCATTTTTTATTGGGTTTTGTGATCTTTTGGTGTCCAATTTCTTGAGTTCTTTGTATATTTTGGAGATCAGACCTCTGTCTGATGTGGGGTTAGTGAAGATCTTTTCCCATTCTGTAGGCTGTCATTTTGTCTTGTTGAGCATGTCCTTTGCTTTACAGAAGCTTTTTTGGTTTCAAGAGGTCCCATTTATTAATTATTTCTCTCAGTTTCTGTGCTGCTGGGGTTATATTTAGGAAGTGGTTCCCTGTGCCTATGTGTTCAAGTGTACTTCCCACTTTCTCTTCTATAAGGTTCAGTGTGTCTGGTTTTATGTTGAGGTCTTTGATCCATTTGGACTTGAGTTTTGTGCATGGTGATAGATATGGGTCTATTTTCATTCTTCTACATGTTGATATCCAGTTATGCCAGCACCACTTGTTAAATATGCTTTCTTTTCCATTTGATATTTTTTTGCTTCTTTATCAAAGATCAGGTGTTCAAAGATGTGTGGATTGATATCTGGGTCTTCGTTTCAGTTCCATTGGTCCTCCTGTCTGTTCTTATGCCAATACCAGGCTGGTTTCAGTACTGTAGCTCTGTAGTGGAAGTTTGAAGTCAGGGATTGTGATGTCTTCAGAAGTTCTTTTATTGTACAGGATTGGTTTTAGCTATCCTGGGAATTTTGCTTTTCCATATGAAGCTGAGTACCGTTCTTTTGAGGTCTTTGAAGAATTTCACTGGGATTTTGATGAACATTGCATTGAATCTGTGGATTGCTTTTGGTAAGATTGCCATTTTTACTATGTTAACTCTGACTACCCAAGAGCATTGGAGATCTTTCCACTTTCTGGTGTATTCTTCAATTTCTTTCTTCAAAGATTTAAAGTTTTTGTCATACAAGTTTTCCACTTGTTTGGTTAGATTTACTCTGAGATATTTTATGCTATTTGTGGCTATTGTGAAGGGTGTTGATTCTCTGGTTTCTTCCCCGGCCCTTTTATCATCTGTGTACAGGAGGGCAACTGATTTTTTTTTAGTTAATCTTGTATCCTGCTACATTGCTGAAAGTATTTATGAGTTGTGGAAGTTCCTTGGTAGAATTTTTAGAATCGCTTATGTAAACTACCATATCATCACCAAACAGTGAGAGTTTGACTTCTTCTTTTCTGATTTGTATCCCTTTGATCTCCCTTTGGTGTCTTATTGCTCTAGCTAGGACCTCAAAAAATATATTGAATAGATATGGAGAGAGTGGACAACCTTGTCTTGTTCCTGATTTCAGTGGAATTGCTGGGAGTTTCTCACCATTTAGTTTGATATTGGCTATTGGCTTAATGTATATTGCCTTAATTATGTTCAGGTATGTTCCTTGTATCCCTGCTCATGACCTTTATCATGAAGGGATGTTGTATTTTGTCAAATGCTTTTTCGGCATCTAATGAGATGATAATGTGGTTTTCATTTTTCAGCTTGTTTATATGGTGGATTACATTGACAGATTTTCATATGTTGAACCATCCCTGCATATGTGGAATGAAGCCAATTTGATCATTGTGGATGATGATTCTGATATGTTCTTGGATCTATTTGCCAGTATTTTATTTAGTATTTTTGCATCAACGTTCATGTATGAGATTGGTCTGTAATTCTCTTTCTTAGGTGTTGGCTTAGGTCTATTCCCTAGAAGGTCCCAGATTCATGTCCGGACCTTCAGCAGTCTCTGGCTCTGGCTCACTCGCTCAGCAGTTATTCCCCTGTACCTGTTTCAGTGGAGATTGTTGACTCTGGATCTGGTCGCTGACTCAATCCTGATCTGCCTGTGTCTGGGAACTGGGTTTGCTCCTGGCTTCTGTTCCTGGTGGAACCTTCTCTCTGTGTGTGTCTTAAGTTACTGGTTTAGTCCCATTCCGGTTCTGGTGGAGATTGCAGAGACTGAGTCAAGTCGTTGGTTCAATCCTGGTCTGCCAGTGTCCCAAGACTGGGTTGGCTTCCAGGACTGGATTTTCTCCTGGCTTCTGCTCCTGGTGGAGCTTGTTTCCTCAGGCCCTCTCTAATAATAACTTTCAAGGACTAGAAATTTTCATTACATTGTTAAATGAACTGTATGGGTACAATGCCTTGAAAAAGATTAGAAATATATGTACAGTATGCTTTAATGGAAATAAAGTTAAATTTGCATCAATATACACAAATCCATAACAATGTAAAATATTTAAAACTAGAAGTTGCTTTTTTGATTTAAACATAGATTCAATAATCTACCCTTTTATTCTATTCCTATATCACACTTTTTTGGAATGAGATCCCTGAATCTAATCTTCTTTGTTCAGCTTCTTTCCTGACAATTACCAATAGCAACTTATTACTAACCCCTCTAAATGATGATAAATATTCATAACCTACTGAATGACCAATAAAGCGCTTCCCAAAATGTGGAAATGTGGATGTCCTGTTCTTAAATTTATTTTCTGCTGTCTGACTGGGCCATGACATCTTTTGGGGACCCTGAAAACAAATTTGGATTAATTGTCAAGTTCTTGGAAAACGAGATATATGGGTGCCAAATGAAGCATGATCCTAGTTAGTCTTATTAATAAAAACCTGGTGTCAGATATTGAGGAAAATGCTAAAAGATCACAAAGCAAAGGGAAAGCCACCGTCACTTCTTACCTATCTGAATCCTCAAACCAAAAGGGCTAAGAACCTGTCACTGCCCCACCTTATCACTGTCTGTCTGTGCAGGACCTCCAGACCTCTATGGTTAACTAGTGGTTACCTCTGTCCTCTGATCTCAAGGGAAGCTGTATTTGTCAGAGCACAAACAAAATATTACACAACAATATAGCATGCTTAAAACTGAGTGATTTCAGTCTCTATCCTGTAGGAGATCTGAATAAAAACCTCCTCTTGTATTTCCACAACTTATATGCTGCCCTTCTTATGAGGCGCTTTTCAGCCATCTTTAGAACCAAATCCACTCATGCTATGAAGCCTTACACAGAGAGGTTTAGGTAAATCTTCAAATGGGTATTACAAAACAGGACACAGCTATATAGTATTACCTGTGTTCTTCACTTTATTTCTACATAGACATTGCGATAGTTCTCATGATCAAAAGTAGAAAGGTGAGTGTAATATGAAATACAGTGAAACATTTTTGAGAGAAATATATAGTCATCAAATAGCTTAAATTATGTTAAATTATTATAATTTAATTGCTATTATTAGTTAATATGAGTCTCTATTATGCCTTGTTTGTAAGAAAAACTTTACCTCAGTCAAACATTTGTGGAAGAAAACCCTACAATATAGAATTTTGGTGCTACCATTGTTTTCTGACATTGTCTGAGTCATTGGAACAAAATTCTCCCATGTTAGGAAAAGGCGATATATTTTGAAAGTTAATGACAAACTATTTAGTGACTGGGCAATTTTTTAATACATATATTTAGATTTTTTTTTTTTTTTGGTTTTTCGAGACAGGGTTTCTCTGTGGCTTTGGAGCCTGTCCCGGAACTAGCTCTTGTAGACCAGGCTGGTCTCGAACTCACAGAGATCCGCCTGCCTCTGCCTCCCGAGTGCTGGGATTAAAGGCTATATTTAGATTTGTATCCTGTGATATTACTGGCTTAGTTGTTCTAGAAATCTTTCTTTCAGACTCTCTGGAATTCTGCAAGAACTATTATGTTGCCCATAAATAGTTTAATTTTGTACTACCCAATAGATAAATAGTTTCATTCTTTTTCTTGTTTTTTTTTTGTTACACTTTGATAAAAGAGTTACGTTTCCAAGATTTGAATATACTTTCAACTTGAAACATAGAAAAAGACAACTACTGAAATTGTTGGGGAAATAGCAAACTTTAAACATAGATGAAAATTTACAGCACAGAGTACAAATATTGCAAAGGAAAAAGTTCTAAGCTTAATTGTATTAGAAACCTAGAAAAAAGGATGTCTTAAACTCAAATAAAGCATAGAAAACAAAATAACATGCATATAACATACACAGAATAGATAAAGGTTGAAATTTAAAACTAACTACCAGAAGAAATCAATGAAGCCAAAAGTTGGTCCTTTAAATACAGTGATAGAAATTTGACATCCAAGCTAAAAAATGAAGAAGGGGTCAAAAGTCAAGAAGATGAGAAATGAAAGAGAAGCCAAGCTATACATGCCAAGAAAAATTAGAAAGTAAAAAAGAATGAATAACAGAATATGTACAAATTGATAGTATATATTATAAAATACAATTTCTTTAAACGGAAGCATTTATAATTACTTCAATCATTTTCAAGTTTAAAAAAAACTCTTAGCCTACTCAAAATTCAATGCTGGATTATACATAAAACCTGACCATTTCATAAGAATGCAAAGGGTAAACATTCATCTGACTTTCTCTTCATTACCAACTTCCCCTAAGAATATTCAGCCTACACCTCGGGATCCTGGGAGTATTCATCCTCAATAGGTCCTGAGTAATTACATAGAATCTGGACTCCTCTGGGATACAGAGCCCCTAGGTCCAGAGATGGCTAGAAGGGAACATGTAAGAAAGTGTTAACTACAGAGGCTGCATTTTCTGTGCTGATAATGAATAAAGGTACCAGGGCCTGAATCAGGAATCCTAATAACCCTTCAGGCATCCCAGATGAGTTGTCAGGAGTTATCTTACTGTTCTCCAACCTATGATCTTGCACTTCCAGTTTTATGACAGTATGACTGTTAATTTTCATGTATGATAACATTCTTTGCCATTTCTATACTTTCTATCATTATGCCATACTGTATAAATATCTTGTTTCACAGTTGCATTGATAAGAATTTTGGTAATAATGTGGTTTGTTACAATTATACTTTGCAAGTCTTTTGCAATTTAAAGCTAATACTAGGTCTTAAAGTTGGGGGTAATGTTGGAGTTCTTAAGCCTTCTTTTGGAACATTAATAAATTTTGGACATAACTCCTATCAAAAAGAGCTTGCTCCTTTTGCTCCTGGAAAACATCAACCAAAGTATTGACATCACCTGAGTGTCCATCTATAAAGTTGAATATCAGCTTGAAAAGCAGAATTGGTGTTTACAGATAATCCCAGGTGAGATGCATGTATATTAACTGTTGTAACTATTTTTATGTGATATCCTTATTTGCTATTAATGACTGTAAGTTCAACAATTGGAGAATTGAAGTTCATTAGGTCAGTAGCAACAAGCTTCACAGGTAACCTCTGCCTTGTAATCTCTGAATGTAAGAGTGGACCGCGCACATTTACAGAATAATAATAATTCTGAGAAACTAGGTCCACGATTTCACTTCTATTTCTCTTCCCTTTGTAAACAAACATAACATCCAAGTGTTAAGTTGTTATTGCATGTGGACTAATGACCATTGGCAAGATGAAGACACCTACAGCTGAATTCCTTCAGATAGTTGTGGTGGAAAAATTTACTACCTCTCAGTGTGACATTCATTTTCTTCTATTTTTTTTTTCAATTAGAGGTAGAACGCAAGACCTTTGGCATCTTAGACAGCTACCATACCACTCAGCTAAATGCCCAGTCCTTGTCCTCATGTCTGTGTGCTTCTCCCTGACTCCTTTGATAGGGTTGATATAGATTGTAGTTCATTATATGGAGATATCCAGAAAAACATAGAACAGGATAAGGAACTATGCTTATAAAAAAAGTTCGCATGTAATTTGGAATTGATAAGTTCAGTAGCTGCAGAACAGATTTCCTGGGAACAGTGGGGTACAACCTCAAATCCAAGGCAGTCTGGATGCAGTTTCTAAGGAAACTTCAATTTTGCCATTTCTTCTGCCAATTGTTTACATGAAGCTAGTCACATTATGAAGGATTAGAGGTACTTTACTCTGATTTAATGTTAATTACTAATTTAAATGTTAATAACAATGTAAAACACCTTCATAGAAATTTTCAGAAATTTGACAAAAATTTCTATCAGCACATAGATCAGTTCCTACAATAATTAACTACCAAGTTAGTTATGGAAATTTTCAGAAATTTGACCAAAATTGCTATCAGCACATAGATCAGTTCCTATAAAAGTTAACTACCAAGTTAGTTATAGATAGCTGAAAATGAACGCGAGAAGAATAAAAATAATGCCTACTTTATAAAATGTTCATTGTATTTCCTTCCCTTCATCACCATCATTGTAATCATAATTAAAGCAAAAAAATTTTGAGCCATTAGTATTATTGAAAAGAGTATTACATCATATCTATCCTAATATTTTTCATAAATACCCAATTGCATCTCTAAAGCTAATCACAAAGTATCCAACTCCAGTTGGAATGGGACTGATGGATCATGCGACCAAACCCGTCTCTCTGAGTGTGGCCAACAGCGGGGGCTGACTGAGAAGCAAAGGACAATGGCTCTGGGCTCTGATTGTTCTTCATGGACGGGCTCTGTGGGAGCCTTCTCAGCTTGGTCGATCACCTTCCTGGACCTGGGGGGAGTTGGGAGGACCTTGGTCTTAGCATAGAGTGGGGAACCCTGATGGCTCCTTGGCCTTGAGAGGGAGGGAGGGGAGGTATGGGTGGAGGGGAGGGGAGGGAAGGGGGAGAAGGAGGGGAGAGAAAGGGGAGAAGGAGGGGAGGGAGGGGGGGAGGAGGAGGGAAGGAGATGGAAATTTTTAAATATAAAAAAAAAATAAACCATGAGGAAAAAAAAAAATTTCATACTAAGTGGTCAAGTTTAATGAGTTTATATTATGGGGAGATTAAAGAGGAAAAATTATTTCTATTAATGTGCATTTCTGACTTAAATTTGAAAGAGTGCTTGTTTCAGGCCACAACACAGCCAAGAAATCTTCTTGGACATTGGGTCATATTCAGATATAGCAGGTCTTACTGCAGGATAAAGGCATGAATGGCCTTTCCTGTATGAAATGTAGACTATGACAGCAATAGCTGTAAACCAGTAATCAGAGTCCTCAGTAGCTTTGAGATGAGTACAAGTTGCTGAGGGAATAGGATATGATAGCAGATCTTATTGTGAGGAAATTTTTACTGAGCATATGGCCTGGCATGTTTTTGAAACATAAGTGGGATCAGCCACATCACAGAAGAGAGTATTTAGTAGGTTAAAAGAACCTCAAATCAGAAATGGTGGTGGCACAAACTTCAGTTTGAAGTAAGTATTGCTGAAGAGAAGAAAGCAGACACCCAGTGAAGCTATATCTTAAAGGTTAGTATAAGTCAGATAAGAAAGCACCATTTATGCACATGACAGGAATTTTGTCCTTAAAAACAAAAGGGTCACCTTAGGAATAAATTGAGAAAGAAAAGATTGTATTTTCATCTCAGAATTCCAGCATGTTAAACATACTGGAGAAAATAGTGTTGAGACATGTGACATGGGTTGGAATTGAATTCTGATTTCAGTATTTCTAAGATTGATTAATTGGATAGTTTTAAATGCCTGGACCAGAAGAGGATGAAGATGAAAGTCTGTATGTCATGCTAGGTAGGAAAAAAGAAAAAAATACAATAAAACTCATATGCTGGGTCTTTAATTACTCTTATCATATTATGAGAAGCAAGATAAGTAGAAAACTGCCTTTGGACATACCAGAGTAGCAGTGAGGGTCAGTTTCAAAAGGAAACCCTCTGATGGATCATTTAGGCAAGACCACGGGACTGGAGACCCTGGAATGTCTTTTGCTTCTGCCACATCTTTACATGTCTGGTGCAACACTCTTTCTCTGGTACCTAGCATGGTGTGAGTGGATGTGGGGAGAACTCCACTGCCTGTAATATAGTGTGTTTATTGCTTGGAAACATTCTGTTCTACTGGGTATTTTTACCCGTGGATTGTCAAGAAGATGACCCCATGCTATGCTGTACTGTCTTATTTGATAATATTAATTATAGCCTATAAAGAGTTTAGATGAACAAAAATAAATATGAAGATATGTTTCACAGATAAGGCCATTGAGTTCCACCCTAGGAGCTGCTCAGGTTAAGCATTAAAAGGAAAGAAAGCACCTGAGTCCAGGAGTCAGGTTGGCTCCATTTCTCTTAATGCTAAAAAGAGGCAGTCATGTACTACTAGATAAATCAAAGCTCCAAAATAACTTCAGGGTAGACCAAATGCCTTGCTAATAGTTTTAAGATAAATAAGTCCAGAAAACAAGCTAAAGTTTACAAGAACACATAGCTGAACTGTCTGACTCATAAGCCTAGGTTCAAAAGTACAAAACATTCTGAGTGTTGTTAGCTCCCCTTGCTAGGTCTTGTTAATATTCAAAGTGATGATTAATACCTTATACCCATTTCAGTCCTCAATCCCCTGATATAAAAAAAAAACTATTGATGAGTGGGTATGTTAAAGATTTAAAGTACATGTGACTGATTCTTTTTTGTACATAAAAGTTTAGGTTCGTGATTCCTTCAAGACGCCTTACCTTTTAAGATAAATAATAATTGGCTCTTTCTTTGTAACTGAAAAATGCAGCCCGCCAGTAAAAGATCTGACAAGAACAGCTGGCTTGCCCACACAGTTAATCAATAACAAGTTGCTTTGGTATTAATGTATGAGGGTTCTTGGGATAATTTGTTTTTCACCTGTTATATGTAAAATATTTAATCATGTAAGGTAGATAAAAACATGTTTTACCTATATTCATTAGAATCATTCACTTGAAAAACAGAGTGTAACCACATTGTAATTACTATATTGCCTGAAAAGCTTTGTTGGGGTATGTAAGCTGTAGAAAAATGTATACATAATAAAGAAAGAAAGAAAGAAAGAAAGAAAGAAAGAAAGAAAGAAAGAAAGAAAGAAAGAAAGAAAGGAAGGAAGGAAGGAAGAAAGAAAGAAAGAAAGAAAGAAAGAAAGAAAGAAAGAAAGAAAGAAAGAACATAGAAAGAACACAGAAATCAGATAATAAAGAAGGAAGCATCAAGAGAATGTATGAGTGTTTCCTTTCCTAAAACCCACCTCTGAAAGAAAAGTTTAGATTACAGTGACTCTGATTGATTCCTTCAAAATCCTGTGCTTCTGGAGGCTGACCCACAGACAGCAGTAGAAAACAGAAGATGTTGTGAGAGAGAGGAGTATATTTACCTTGGGAAACATTCAGCATTAGATGCCTGCAAGAAAAACAAAACATAGAGTATGATTAGTCAGCAATGAGTTAGAGAGACAGTTACATCTGACTTTCATTTGGTAATCTAACACATTAACATAAAGTGTTTTTCTCAGTGTTCATATAGAATTGTGAGGATCAGGCATACAAAAATAATTCAAAAATTCACAGAAAAATAAACTATAGAATGGAGTGAACTATGGTTGCCTAGAATAAGCAGGCAGGCAGGAAAGAGATATGCCAATACATTTTGTGTATCAAAATTAATTAGAAGTGATTAGGCAACACCAAAAAAGTAGAGCATGCTAAAAAAATTAAGAAAAGTCATTCATGGCTATAATGACTGAATGTATCTGGATGTAGAGATTATAATTATTTTGATAAGAGTAAGATTAATTACTGTAGAGTATGTGACACACCATGAGTGTCACAGACACATGTCTGTTTTCACTGGGATAAATAGATGAATTGGGGAATTACAGTGAGTATAAAGAGCAGGGTTAGTATGACATTACCTAGAAATGACAACTAAAAAACTTAAGGGAATAAGGATGTTACATGCCATAGTGAAGCAAAAAAATTATAAAAATTAAAGAACATGAAAAATAAAGAAAAATTCTTCTTTCTAAATAATACAAGAATGGAATTCATCTATGATATCATACAGGCTTAACTACTGGCACCATAAGAAACTAGTAATTTCTTCCTGAAGTCATTGGAAGCAAATCATGACTAAAAACAACCAAACTGTCATCTCCCAGTTCATCCTCCTGGGCCTGCCCATCCCTCAAGAGCTCCAGCACCTGTTCTATGCCCTATTTCTGACAATGTACCTCACCACCATCCTGGGGAACCTCATCATCATCATCCTCATTCACCTGGACTCCCATCTCCACACTCCCATGTACTTGTTTCTCACCAACTTGTCCTTCTCTGACTTCTGTTTTTCCTCTGTCACAATGCCAAAATTGCTGCAGAACATGCTGATCCAGGACCCATCCATCCCCTATGCAGACTGTCTGACACAAATGTACTTTTTAGTAGCCTTTGGAGACATGGAGAGTTTCCTTCTTGTGGTCATGGCCTACGACCGCTATGTGGCTATCTGCTTCCCCCTCAATTACAACAGCATCATGAGCCCGAAGCTCTGTGTGAGTCTGGTGGTGCTGTGCTGGATGCTGACCACATTCCATGCCATGCTGCACACCCTACTCATGGCTAGATTGTCATTCTGTGAGAACAATGTGATCCCCCAGTTTTTCTGTGACATATCTGCTCTGCTCAAGTTGTCCTGCTCTGACACTTATATTAATGAACTAATGATATTTATCTTTGGAGGGCTCTTTATTTTCATCCCATTCTTACTGATAATTGTATCCTATGTACAAATTGTCTGTTCCATCTTAAAGGTTTCATCAGCTCAAGTTATCCACAAGGTCTTCTCCACATGTGGTTCCCACCTGTCTGTGGTCTCACTGTTCTATGGGACAATTATTGGTGTCTACTTTTGTCCATCAACTAATACCTCCACTGTGAAGGAGACAGCCATGGCCATGATGTACACAGTGGTGACTCCAATGCTTAACCCATTCATCTACAGCCTGAGGAACAGAGATCTGAAAGAGGCCCTGATAAGAGTCCTTCGGAAGAAGAAAATTTCTTTATAATGGCAACACTGGAGTTTTTACTTAATATAGTAAATATGTTGATATAAATATTACAAAATATTTCTCTAAAATAAGACACATTCGATGGCATACAACATAATATTTACACTGCAAAGAGAAGTTTTACAAAGTAGTTCAACTAGGGAACAGGACCTTAGTAACTCAATGATGCTATCCTGTCTTTCATTTGTGATTCTAGATATTCATTAGGTAAGTGACACTGTTTTTTCAATTGTTTTTTTTTTGAACTATGTATTTTTCTCCATTCCATTCTCTTCCTCTGCTTCCACTTCTAGTCTCTCCCATTATGCCTTAATTCCAGTTTACTCAGGAGTTCTTGTTAGAGCCACTGTTTTATCAGATATACATTCCTTGCATTCTTGTTAACCTAAAGATTTGTGACTTTATGCAAACTTCTATGTTGACTGCAGTATAATTTTAAAACATGAATAAATGATATATCATGATGTTATGTTGACTCTTAATAATGTTTTCTGTTTATTCTTCTCCCATACAGTATATTACAATTATAACTTCCCCTTCCTCCATTTGTTGCAGCCTCTCTCCCAGATCCATTTCTCCTCCTTTTCCTTTAAAAAAAGAGCAAGGCGGGGCTGGAGAGATGGCTCAGTGGTTAAGAGCATTGCCTGCTCTTCCAAAGGTCCTGAGTTCAATTCCCAGCAACCACATGGTGGCTCACAACCATCTGTAATGGGGTCTGGTGTCCTCTCATGGCCTGCAGGCATACACACAGACAGAATATTGTATATATAATAAATAAATAAATATATTTTTAAAAAAGAGCAAGGCTCTCTGGGATATCAACTGAACACAGCATAATAAGATGCAATAAGACTACACACAAAACTTTGTATTGAGACTGGAAAATGCAACTTAGTAGCTTCCAAATATATAATTTATATGTATTTTATACATGCATATTATATGTATGGTGTAGACAGATTTATTGGAATTACTCAACACATAAGGACAATGTTACTCCCAGAAGCCATAAACTATTAAACAAGAAGTCCATGTAGGATACATTCCTTCTAGTTGTCAGTCAGGGGTTCACAGAAACTCCCAAAGACAAACAAGCTATTACTACTCATGGTTGTCCACAAAAACATGATTCTAAAATTCTATTGCTGAAGGCACTGTGTGTTCTGGTCATAGAAAGTATAGAAATGAAACAGGTATTGACCTGGAAGACCCTCCACCACTGGCTATCTTTCATAGTGCCAGAAGATGACATGTTGGATGTTGAAGAAGAAAAGTCATCAAAAGTCTAACCTAGGAAAGAACTTGGAAAGCTATAAGAATTATGCATGTAGCAAGATATGGCCTTTGAAAAGTAGTACCCAGATGTTTATGAAGGTAAACAACAGCTTTATTGTTGGATTGACGACACACTGCACGGGAAGGAACTCATGCAAAGTACTATAATCATGGCCAATAATTACCATTATACTCAGAGATGAGTGCATCTCTCAATCCTTAACAGAGACACTCCAGGTTTTCAAAGAATAGAGTTTTATGCAGGGACTTACAACTGTCACTGTGTAGAGAAAAAGTGTTTGTGAGTATATAGCCTCAACTAAATTTTATATCATATTCTTTTCCCTCAAAGCTGAGAAACATTATAGGAGAGTGAACAGAAAATAGGAGTCAGAAAATGGTGGTGACTAAAGCAAAATATTGTATTTCAGTGTGAACTAAACAGCTATGGTTGAGTGGATGACATCAAGCTAGGCAACATTTTAGCAAGGAAATTGAAAAGGCTCAGGGGATCCCATTTCTCCCTGAAGAGATTATTGTCAATTGATGGCTGCCAAGTAAACGTAAGTTAATATTTTCTCATCTGTTGCCCCTGGAAGATTTTCCAGGCTGCATTAGATAACCCTATACCTATTAACATATGAGTGTGGAAGGCCACATATGATTCAGTTTCCATGTGAAGTCAATTCTGACTTATAAATCATTTGAGTTCAAGCTTGTATGTCTGCTTTTTCCAAAAACTTTGAGGAATGTGAGAAACTTCTGAATAATCCCATGGAAAAGAGCATTTTCCCATGAGAAAAAAACACATTATCTATTAAGACTGGAGCTCATGTGTGCTAGCCATATGCAATCTAGTTAGAGATAGAAGCTGCTTGCTGCTGGCATAATTCTTGTGAGATATAATGCATCTGCTTGTGTTTCCTCCCAAGGAAAGTACAGGGAGGTGGTTAGCTGACTGCACTGCTCTTTGTTCTGCCTTCTGCCTTTAATCTGTATAAAAGCAAGCTCTGAATAAACTTGGGGCTAGTTGGTATTCACACTCAGACCTCCCAGATCTATACTGTGTTTGTGTCTCCATTTCTCTCAGTCTGCAATTTCTTCAACTCCATGCCCCATCCCAGATACCTCCTGCTGATTTCTCTCAGAGCTGGCCCCAACGTATGAACAGCAAAAGACATAGTGGGTATAAAAAAGAACTGAGAAGCCAATGATAATGGCACTGAGATTTGTCTCTACAGCATGTACTGGCTTTTTTGGGATTCTAGTCTGTTTGGATGCACACCTTCCTAGGCCTAGCTGGAGGGGGGAGGGCCTTGAACTTCCCACAGGGCAGGGTACCCTGCTCTCTCTTAGGACTTGAGGGGGAAAGGGGAAGGTGAGTGGGAGAGTGGGAGGGAAATGGGAGGAGGAGAGGAAGTTGAAATTTTGAATGGTATTATTTATAAAGCAATAAAAGTTAAAAAAATAGAACAGAACATGGGGGTAGTGTGGATGGATATGATTAAAAAACATTATACATGCATTTGAAATTCTCCAAGAATAATTATTTGAAATTAATTAGCAAAAAACCAAAGTCCCTAGAACTTAATGGTTATTTCAAAATCAGGCATATTAATGGCTAATTAATACCTTAAAATGTGATCAACACCCATAGCCATCAGGGAAATATATGCTAAAGCTACATTCAGATTCCATCTGACCCAGGTAAGAATGGTTTTGGGGGGAGGGTACTGGGAGGGGACTGGAAAGAAGAATCAGCAATTGTGAAAAAACTGGGTTTGATTTCCACCACACACATAATAGCTTATAACCATCCATAGTTCCAGATCCAGGGTATCTGGTACCCTTCTCTGACCTCGGTGGATACTAGGCATTTAATGGTACATACACATAAATCTGGCAAAACTTTCATAAGATAATTAAATCTAAAACAAAAGAATGACTATTTTTTTAAAAAATTATCACAGATTAAGAGGAGATCTTCCAAGGAAGTCAAAATATAATACATATAAAAGGAAGTATATGATTTATTAGAAATTAAAACAGTCTTTAAAGAGACAGAGTATAGAAAAGTAATAGAGTAAAAATAAATAAGCCATGTAAAGATGTAAAATTCACAGAGAGTCTGGATTATGTATATTATTGTGTCCTCTTTTGTTGCGGGAGCTCCTTCTGCTCCTTCAGCCAATAGCCGCTGAGATACCAGCCCTCTGAGGCATGGTCTTTCTCTCTTTAAAAAAAGCAGCCACTGCTGTCTGCTATCTCTCTGGCTTCCAGCTCTGCTTCTGGCAACTAGGCTCCCTTTCTGATTGCACAGAGGGCTGTTGTCTGGGATGGTGATCTGTAAGTTTTTCCTCCTTAAATAAATAACCATTCTATTAACCATAATTCCAAACTGGTGTGGGATTGTTTGTGACTTACGCCTTCATCTGGCTCCCAACGTGGGACCCAAACCCATGACCCTGTGATTAAAAGTCTTGTGCTCTACTGACAGAGCTAGCCAGGCACTCATGTTACACTTTTGAATTTTTTGACTGTGAAGAAGCAAAGTACAGAGAGATATTTCATTGTATGGGCTGCTAAGCTAAACCAGCATGTATATTATAAAGGTATCTTGACTTCAGAATTTGGTTCTAAGGATATTTTGCTTTGGAAAAGAGGTTTTTCTTTTGTTTCCATAGAAGATGAGCCAAGAGCCCCTGAAAGGTCACCTTGAAGACCCCTCAAAAAATTGTTTCACCCAATAAACAACAGGAAGCAGTTTGGAGAAAACAACACCCATACTCCCAAATATTGTTCATAAATGTTTGTTTATATAAAGGGGACTATGCTATGGAGATTTGCATTGGTACAGATCTTGGTTTATTGATACAAATTTAAGGTAAATTTTTATATGTATATTTCTGCTCTTGATTAAGGCACTGTGTTTGTGCAACTCATTTAGAAAGGTAATGTATAATTAAGAAATTTAGGTTAATAGATAATCATCTATAATAGTCAAATTTGTAGTCATGTTAGTTAGATTTTCTATATGTACAGAGATGTATTTCAGATGAATAGGGATTCTTCAAATCTTTCAAAGACTACAGAATATGTCATTTAAAATGTTTTAAGAAGTTAGGACTTTTCATGAGGGATACATGTCTGTCCCTGGCTGTACCAATTACTTCAAAAGGATGATGGGCACTGAAGAGGCTCCTTATGGAGTTGTTTAGCTATTTGGGCAAGAAACTGCTCTTGCTTGAACTGATTGATCAACTGAACATGTAGAACCCACAGAGAAATGACTATTAAACTTGGCTAAAGGTGAGATGATACTTCAGGGTTTATGATTCATGAAGGAGTCTGCTAGACATTCTGCAGGATGAAGAAGAAAGTGACTGACAAACTGCCAATATAGGTGGAACTGTCTTTGAAATTTCCTGCTTCATGGAAAAGTCTGTGAGATACTATGGGCCTGTAGGCTGAAGATGGATGCTCCAATGGTACAGAATTTTGGGTGACTGACCATGCAGCAAGATGTCTCTGTCATTTCTAGAGTTTTGGAAGTTGCTTACAATGCATTTCCTGTTTACTTAGGTAATATTATATCCTTCTGGAGTCTTTAATGGAATTGAAGAATAGCTAGAAAGTAGGTAAAGTTTTTGTTAATTATGATAAAAGATAAATTAGATATAAATATTATAACTGCAATTCTTGCTTGATACCTGTTTTGTTATATGTAATTTTACTATGTTAAAGTTAAAGCATTTCTTTTTATTTAAACAGAAAAGGGAAGGTGATGTAGGATTTCACTCTGTGTGCTGTGATTACATTAATGAAAAAAAATAACTGCTTTGGACCTATAGCAGGGCAAAACTTAGTTAGGCAGGGAAAACTAAACTGAATGCTGGGAGAAAGAAGGGTGAAATCAGAGAGAAGCCATGTAGTCCTGCCAGAGCCACACAGAATATTTCCCAGTAAGGTAGAACCTCATGGTGATACACAGATTGATGTAGATGGGTTAAATTAATATGTAGGAGTTAGCCAATAAGAAGTTGGAGCTAATGGGTCAAGCAGTGATTTAAAAAATATAGTTTCTGTCATTATTTCAGTTCTGGGCAGCCAGGATTAGCAAGCAGACTCATCCTACAATACAATGATAAGTGGTCACCCCTAAACACATGTACATACTAAAAACACTGAATGGATTCAGTATAGAATTGTCTATGTGTGACTTTGTGTGTGTGTATGTATGAAACATTTAATGATTAAAGAAGAATTTGTCATGAATTTGAAAGAAAGTAGAAGAGACAGAGACATAGTAGATATTGATCATATTATCATAACTGCTAAAATTGAAGATATTACTATACCTGATTTCCTGTTAAAATTTATAGTGAATACAGCAATGACAGCATCAATTAAACAGAACCAAGATCTGGATATAAATCCCTGAATCTCCAGCAACTTAATATTTGACAAAATAGCCTGTAGCAAATAGTGCTGAGAAATAGGATATCTACACGTGAAAGAATTAAACTAGCTTCCATTTCACAATTTTCACACAAATTGATTCAAATGGATCAAAGACTTGAGTAGTAGGCCTGAAATTCTGAAAGTGTTTTGTCAGAGGACAGAGCAGGAGAAAGAGTTCAAGAGAAGAGAACATGTAAGGATCTTCTGGAGGGAACTCCAGTTCTCAGTAAATCATGACAACAATCAACAAACAGTATGTTATAAAATTAAAAAAAAAATACTTCAAAAAAAAGAAAGTTTCCTGAATGAATAAAAAGTCCTCAGAGTGTTAGAAAAATTTTGTCAGGTGCACAGAAGATTAATATTCAGAAAAAAAAACAAAGAATTCAAAAATCCAAACAACAACAACAAAATAAGAAATCTAATGAAATGAACAAAAGAAACTACAGAGAACATTCTTTAAAGAAGACATGCAAATGGCCAATATACATGTTTCAAAGTATTCAATATCCCACAACACCAGAGCAATCAAAAGAAAAGTTACCTTTTCTTAGATTTAATTTCACTCCAGTAAGAAAGACCATCATCAGGAAAATAAATGTCACCAATGTCACCAAACAATGTCAAGGAGCTCTTTTCACTATTGACCAAAATGTAAATAGTTGAAGTTGACATTTAGATGACTATGTCTGTTCCTTACTAAAATTCAAAACAGAATCACCATATTATCTAGAACTCTTAAGTATGTGCTCTATGCACTCACAACTCGCATACCCACATTTAATCATGATCTGTTTACCATAGTAAGGAAATTGAATAACCTTAAATGCCTATAGCTGGTGAATTAAAAAATAATGACTTAAGTAAAGTGTAGGAATTATCTGTGGGGCAAACTACCTGGTGGAAGTAAAGTCATGAATCTCAGAAAATAACCTCCAACCACCGTTTTACAAAACCAGCACAATTAAAATCACTAATTTAAAAAAAATATTCTTTCTAATTTTATGTGTATAAGTGTTTTGCCTATCAACATGCAAATAGTGCAACCCATGCACTGCTGCACACAGAGACCGGAAGAGGGTATGGATCTCCTGGAATTGCAATTGCATACAGTTGTGAAATGCTCCATTGGTGCTATGAAAGGAATCTATCCTCTGCAGGAGCAGGAAATACTCTTAACCAATGAGACATCTCTCCAGAACCATTAATACTTGTTATATGCCTGTATTTATGTAGGGCTCTATATGTAGAGGTCAGAGGACTAAAAATATTTCTTATGATAAGGGGGAAATGGAGGCCTTAATAGAGAGAAGTAGAAAGACAACCAAATATGTGTAATATGAAAGTGGAAGAGAGCAACAGGATTAGGGCAGAGTTGGGGATAGAGAAATTGGGTAGAAAACACATTTTGAGCAGATGATGAACAAAATTAAGCATAATGAAAATTCCATAAGGAATTCAACTATCTTGCAGGTTATTTTAAGTATGACAAGATTTAATTTATACTAAATTTTTAAAGGGAAATAACCTTTTAGTGTAGAATTACCATATGAATAGACACATAACCTACAATAATTATTTCAAATAAATGACTGTACATCAACATTCACAGAACTTATACTAATAACTACCCCTCAGTGGAAAAATAAATCAACCAATGATTAAGTGAGTAGACAATGCATATCTGTGCAATGACATATTATTTGGCAATAAAAAAAAATCAGCTATTGGCACATAGAACTATTCAAACATACCTTGAAAACATGTTAATAGAAAAAAATTAGCAATGAAGAGCTTATATTCACATGAAATATGAGGAATACAAAATCTGTAGAAACATTAAGTAAACCTGAATTGCATATGGATGGATAGAGGTGAGTGTATGTTCGAATGGGCACAGGCCATCTTTGGGGGAATATGGGTTCTAAAATGCATCATAATTGCTTTGAATGACACTAAAATTACTAAGGCTGTTTAGTTATATTTATGTAAGTGAACATCACAGTACTTAGAGAAGATTGAACTGGTATTTGAGCCTACCAAACAATCTCTTTTGCTTCTTGGGTCAAATAAAATATAGAAAGTAGATGAATCATTCTTCTTGGAGTAATTGAAACCAATTAGTTAATGAATAAAATGTGGTTGTCCTATAAAACCAGAACTGGCAGAACAGTGTATAAAATGAAGGATACGTCCTTAGATCCCAATTTCTATTTCCACAATTAAAAACAATCATTAATCATCTCTAAGACTGCAGTAAAGGTTAAACCTATAAGGATCAGGATTCACTAGGGTTAAAATTTTATGTTTCATTTTCACAGATGAAATTTCCAACTGATAACTGTCAGTTCATTCAGAAATTATCATGAAGAAAGGAATTATGAATACCACCTACAGACTCAAGTTCAATAGTTGAACTCATATAATGTGGAATTAGAAAGTAATCTTACATATAAAGAAGAGACAGGGCACTGGTCATAGCAGGTACGATTAAGGTTTTCATAGAGAGGTAAGAAGACAAAATGAGTGAACATGCATAGGAGTGTGAATTGCATTTCTATTGACTTAAGGAATCATTAAACATGCTATCTGCAATATTCCTGAATTTCCACATATTGGTACACATAGAAAGTTGTTTGATAAAGTTTAAAGTTTCCATAAGTTTGTATAACTGTTGGTATGCTGTTCTAGAGAGCCTTCTCATGTGTGTGGTTTTCTACTTTCTCTCTCTGCTTAAAAGCTACTGTTATGTATGTTGGAGAGAAAGCTCGGCCATTAAAGGCTAGGCTTACAACCAACCACATCCATATTAAAAAAAAAATAACTACAGATAGCTTCTTGTGTAAATTTTTTTATGTAATATACTTTAAATCATTATCAACCAGAACAATGCCTGATGATTTGAGGTGGTTTTCACCCTTCTTCTCTGTCCCCACCTTGGAAAGTGAGCTTCAGTCAAGCAAAACCCCTGTACATTGCCTGAACAGGCAAGAAGTTTATATCACTCTAAGCTTTTGGGGCTTTCTTGTTGCTGTTATTTGTTTAGGCAATTTTTTATTGCTGTTCTATAATTTTAACTTCCCCCAAGTGTTGGAATGAGAGATAGATGATAATAATTGGTCCCCCTAGAGATCCCTGGGGTGAATGTCCTAGAAAGGTATTGGGTATTTACTATGTCTTTAATGAGTTATACGGGATCTGGATTCCTATGGGATGCAGGGTCCCTAAGGCCTGGGTTATGGCCACAGAGGAATGAGAGTAGGGATGGAACCGATAGATGAGTGCAGAGGCCAATAGATTTTTTTGCCTGCAAATAAAATAAAGGTGAGCATGATTTTGAACCAGACACTTAACTCAGCCTCAGAAGAGTTGGTTACACTCAAGAAAATAGCTCACATCCTGATGAGAACCCACTTGAAATTCCAGTGTGATGCCGGACAGTATTCCAGGTGTAATATCACTCTTTTCTTCGCTGTCTCCTAAGACTTCGCCACACTGGAAAAGTGTTTGTTTCGTCATCATTAGGTAACTAAGTTCATATGGGTGGGTTCATTACAAACACTCATTAGGTAATTTTCTCTCAGTATCACATCATTTCACATGAGCGCAGTGCTGAGAGATGGAGTTCACTACTGTAGTGCTGAATGGGTCTTTACCATGCTTTCCCCTGTGGGTTCTTAGCAAATTCTGAGCAATGTCCTACCAGAGATGATGATTAATTTCGTCTGTACAAGCTCAGAAATCCGTGTTTTAGTGGTAACATTTGTGACTGCTCCAAAGTACAGTCCCTCAAGGAAGACACTGATATCATGTAGGTGTTCATGTAAAAGTACAAGAGCTACTCCTTTAAACTCACTGCTTCTACAGAATGCAAGATGATACAGGAAGTTGTACCAAATGTGAGAAACATGTCACTTGAGATTTTTATGTGTTGTTTAATTTGAGATTAGTGGGCTGAATATCTAAAAACAGTATAAAGTACATTGGCCCATCAGTGACAACAGTTGATGGTGATTTCTCTAGCTTCTGATCTTTTCATACATGCCTACCTAACTCAAAGATACTGTCCATTTTGAGGAGAAGGAGAAACTGTAAATGGTGGCACAAGCCTATAATGCCAGTGCTTGGGAAGCAGAGGCAGGAGAACTGTATATTTGAGGCCAATCTTAGATACAGTAGGAGAACATATTTTGAAATGGTGCATGATTTCTTTTTCCTATATTGTTGTCCCTCTGTAATGCTAACCTCCAGGCCTACAAACAAAACTCTCAAATGAGCTGCTTTGAACACTTTTAGTCTGAGAAGATACAATCAGTTGGACATCGGTGTACATATTAGGGAAAGTGAGTTAAATCTTTTAGTGCTTTTACTTGTTGTCAGTTTTGAGTCATGTGATAAATTCATTTACCAGTTTTGTACAGAATTTTAAAAATGACATATGTGGCATGGGCATATATGCCTGTGACTTAAGATACAGAGTACCCAGTGTACAAGACTGATAAGGATAACATTTGAAGAACTTTCAGTAATATTGACAAAATGAAGAGTATAGGTTACAAGGTTGTATCTTTGGCAAAATAATGCAAAATTTTTCTTTTGTGAACTGTCCATTTCCTCTAATTCTTTCATGTGACTGCTTGTCATAAAATGTTAGTTATATTACTCAAAGTCTACACATTAAATGACATTTATAGAATATCTGCATAATTACACTGAAGAACCCAGTTTTGAAAAAATAAATAATACCTTCATAGCAAGCAGTATTTGTCCAAAACTGGTATCAGGCTTTAGCTACCTGATACATAAATTAGCCAATACACATAATATAGACATCTGTGGAATAACTCAAGTGAAGATTCCAAACTAAATTGTTGCTTCTTATTTTATATTAGTCATAAAATGTCTCATCCTGTTTTCTGCATCAGTATCAATGGTATTTTGTGGATTAAAGCATATGGTTATGATTTATAGTTATCAGTATTACTGAGGAGTAGTACAAATGACTAACCCTAACACTGAAGAAATGTGATATTAGATCTTTGACACTCACTATGAAATGTAAAAATTGGTCAAGTTTTCCTGTTTAAATGGAGATTTTTCTACAATTGAACCTGAAGAAATTTGCATTAGTTTGAGCAGCAGGTAACCAAACTTCACTGGTCAAATTCATGCATCATGATAGGTACTAGTCCTATTTGGAGATTAAGAATGATTATGAATATTTAAACAGAAAGATGGCATATGATACCTTTCATCCATATAGTTTACAGTTGGTGGTTAACTTCTCTTAAAATATTAATGAAAGTATAAAGTACATGGGACACATATAGGATACTATGGAACATGACTGAAGGTTTTACATATGGAGAGATACAGTAAATTTAGCTATATATGTGATAAGTAATATCCCTTACGTTTGAGTAGGGATGAGGCAGGTGAAAGAGAACCAATGGGGAGAAAGTGATAGGGAAATAGAGGGGAAACTCTGAAATGAGAGAGGTGAAGAGTTTTAACCCCAGCATTGATGGAGAGAGAAAAGCAAGTGCCACCATGATGAGACCTTATGGCTATATACCATTGGCCATTGTGAGATAATTAAACCGCATTTGTGTACCTGATAGGATCTGTGTCGTTATCCTCTCAGAAACAGTGATAATATGAAGAATAAATCAGGCAACAGATGATGGAATTCCTCTGTTAGAATACCACAAAGTAGGTTAAGGGAGAAAAGAAGGGTCAGGAGACATGAGAACATAAAATGAACTGAGTCAGATTTTGTATTCCAGTAAAGATGTAATCCTCATATATAGATATAATCTAATAAGAAAGAACTGATGAAATAGGAGGAGAATAAAGGGGAGACTCTGTATAATGTATGAAAGAAGTTCGAGGTAAGGAAAAAATGAATGTATCAAAATTCATAGAGTTCTGTTTCAAGGCTTAACATCCTTTGCAATTCTATGAGACATTGGGTGATAGGAGATTGAGGAACTCTTTGGGAGACAGCAGAGTGAAGACAAAAATTTCACTTGGGGATTTTGAGCTTCAGATACTTATCATATGTCCAATGAAAGGAAGATGATTAGTGAACCCTGGAGCAGAAATCTATATGTTATAGGGACATGAATGTCTGCATTTGTAATGGTAATCAAAGGTATAGGAGTATGTGCATTTTTCTTAAAATTTATATACTATGATGATAAAATTTATACAAATTATTCACGAACAACAATACACAAAATAATATAGAGCCAATTACTAAGGAACAAACTAGAGTTGAGCAGGTTGCAGAAGAGAGAATCATAAACCTAGTTGGTATCTCAGTAGAAATAGCATCAGTTGTCTCGGAAAGGATGGGAGATAGAAGCCTGTTTATAGAAGTTGAGAAAAATCATTGATGGTTTAATTTCTATAGACATTTGGAGTTTGAGGTTATAGTTACTATGATGACTGTCATAGGCACTGTGGTAGATACATATCCTAAATATATGTTTATTTTTATTTTGAATTTTAAGGGATTCTGATGTTTTTCATTAGGATATCGGGGATGAAGAATTATGATAATGAACAACCAAACTGTCATCTCCCAGTTCTTCCTACAAGGCCTGCTCATCCCCTCAGAATACCAGCACCCATTCTATGTCCTGTTCCTGGCCATGTACCTCACTACTGTCTTAGGAAACCTCATCATCATTATCCTCATTCACCTGGACTCCCATCTGCACACACCAATGTACTTGTTTCTCAGCAACTTGTCCTTCTCTGACCTCTGCTTCTCCTCTGTCACAATGCCCAAATTGCTACAAAACATGCAGAGCCAGGACCCATCCATCCCTTATGCAGGCTGTCTGACACAAATGTACTTTTTAATGGTTTTTGGAGACATGGAGAGCTTCCTTCTTGTGGTCATGGCCTATGACCGCTATGTGGCTATCTGTTACCCGCTTCGGTACACCAGTATAATGAACACCAAGCTCTGTGTAACTCTGGTAGCGCTGTCCTGGGTACTTACTGTGCTGTATTCCATGTTACACACCCTACTCCTTGCTAGATTGTCATTCTGTGAGGACAATGTGATCCCCCAGTTTTTCTGTGACATATCTGCCCTCCTCAAGTTGTCCTGCTCTGACATTTATATTAATGAACTAATGATATTTATCTTGGGAGGGCTCGTTATTGTCATCCCATTCTTATTTATTGTTGTTTCCTATGTTCAGATTGTCTCCTCCATTCTAAAAGTTTCTTCTGCTCATGTTTTCTACAAGGTCTTCTCCACCTGTGGCTCCCACCTGTCTGTGGTCTCACTGTTCTATGGGACAATTATTGGTCTCTACCTATGTCCATCAGCCAATAACTCCAATTTGAAGGAAACTGTCATGGCTATGATGTACACAGTGGTGACTCCCATGCTGAACCCCTTCATCTACAGCCTGAGGAACAGAGATATGAAACAGGCCCTGATAAGAGTCCTTTGCAAGAAGAAAATCTCCTTATAGTGTCAATAGTAGAATTTTTATTTAAATTTATATTGCTAATATGTTTACATTAATATCACAAAATATATCCCTATAATTGGGCCAACATATGAAAACAAACTATGTAATATTTTCATTTACCAGCAGGAATTTTGCAAAGTTGTTCAAGAAGATGACCTTAGTGACTCAGTGATACCATCCTATATCTTTCATGTGTGATCCTAAAAAATCATTAGGTAAAAGCCATTGTATTATCAGGTTTCTTTTCCTTGTATTATTTTTATTGAAAAGAGATTCATCTCTCGTACAATATATCCCGACCACAGTTTCCTCTTGCTCCACCCCTAGCTCTTCCTATATCCCTACTCCCTCAGATCCACTACCCTCGGTTTCTTCTTCAGAAAAGAATGGGCCTCCGGGAGATGATAACCCAAACACCATCAACAAAAGATACAAAAACACAGGTGAAAGTCCTGTATGGAAGCTGGACATGGCAACCAGGAGGAAGAAAGGACTCTCAAAACTAAGCAAAAGAGTCATAAACACACCACATCTGATGTCAGGAATCACACAACAGCAGAAAAATAACAGTCCTAACATATATAGGCAGAGGACATGGTACATACTTATGCATCTCCCATGCTTGCAGTTTCAATCTCCATGAGCCCATATTAGCAATAATTAATTGAAGTGGTGGTCAATGTTCTCTTGGTGTCCTGCATCCCCTCTGACTCATACAGTCTTTCCTGGACCTCCTCCCTTGAGCTCCCTAATCTTGAAGGAGAGGGACCTGATGGAGACTTCCAATTTAGATCCTCTCCCTTTCCTACTGGGTCTCTTCACTTGTTCCTGCTGCTGCTGGAGAAATTCTCTATGATGATGACTGCACAAGGCACCAAACTATAAAAACAGCATAATAGTATTACAGATCATTTCATTGATATTTTGCCAGTTTGGTTTTACCTAAATTCCCAGCCTATCCAATCCCTGGTTACTGGTCATGCAGGGCATAGGCTCACTCTGATAGGTTAGGCCTGAAGTTAAACCAAGCAGGGTTTGACCAGTCTAACAAGTTTTGCACCATCATTGCCCCAGAACTTCTTGCAGGCAAAACAGATTGTAGGTATGGGGTTTGTAGTCTTCAAGTGCTAAAGTTTCATGTGCTAAAGAAACTAGAATGTAGGGGTGGAGCCAGCAAGCCTGCACCAGCTCAACCTCTGTACGTTCAATGCAATTCACAGATGTCTCTGGCAATTGGACCCCTCTTTCATTTTTCAGAAAGCTAACCTCTCTCCTAGCATCAGTCTGGGTTGTTTAGGAATCTCTACAAGATATCCACAATCAACAGATAAAACAAATGTAACCTGGTCCCACCACCAGAAACCTTGCCTGACTACAAAAGATGGCCAGTTCAGACTCCGTGGCATCATTAGTAGAAGTTCTCACCAGGGATATAGATTCCACTGCACTAGGTTTCTACAATGCCCTGGAAATGTCACACAATTCCAGAGTCTTACCCAGAACTCTTCCTTCATCCCCTGCAGGTCATCCTTAACATTCCCAATCCTAAAATCCACCTGAAGAATCTATTCTATTTCCCCTTATCAGGGAAATTCATGCTTCCTCACTATGTCCCTCTTCTTAACATAACCTCTCTGTGTCTGTGTACTGTAGCTTGATTATCATTTACTTAAAAGCTAATATCCACTTAGAAGTGAATACATACCACATTTTTTCTTTCTGTGACTGGAGTACCTCACTCTGAATGACTTTTTCTTGTTACAAAAATTTACATGCAAATTGTATGCCGTTTTTTAAACAGTTGAGCCATACTTCCTTTTGTGTATGTACCTTACTTGAGGTATCCATCCTTCAGTTTAGAGACATCTAGATTGTTTCCAGTTCCTGAGTATTATTAATAAACCACATTAAACATAGTTGAGCATCTGGGTTGTAGTGTTGTGTGCCTTAAAACTCTGCACTTTGGAGGCAGAAGCAGATGAATCTCTGTGAGCCTGGTCTACAGAGCTAGTTCCAGGACAGCTAGGGCTGTTTCACAGAGAAACAATGTCTGAAAACAAAACAAACAAACAAACAAACAAAACACCATAATTTAACAAATGTCCTTGCCGTAGGATGGATATACATCTTTGGATATATGCCTGTGGCTGATATAGTTGAATATTGAATTAGATTGATTCCAAATTTTCCCAATGTTTTACTATTTTATAAAAATTTCAGTGTAAACCGTAGTATAATATTTAAACATGGTTAAATAATATATCACAATCCTAGGCTGATACTCCATAGCATCCAAATAACTTAAATACCAACTTTTTCTAATGTCTCATTATTTTTATACACTAATTTTTACATAAGTTCATCTCTTATGCTTCCTTTTTCTTTTTATTTCTGTGTTGTTTTTTCTGACCTATTCTGAACCTCAACAGATTTTGTCATTTTTTTTTTTGTATAACAGTGTTACTTGTACCATTTTTTCTGGAATTGTTAGCCAGCACACTTTTAAAGTTTTTTGCCCAAAACCATAGAAAAAAGCTAGAGTATAACAAAATTTAGTCTCACACATTCCCTTTTATTTTCTTGTTTAAAATTTGCTTATACAGTTTCTTATGCAGATATTCTATAATACTTGAAACATATTCTGTTCAACTATTTGCATGTCATATGGACTCTTACACACTCCAATGTGCCGTGAACGGGGTCTCTTACAGAGACATGCATGACTGAGTTTGAAATGGTAATCTAGGGCACTAGAGTATGTTTTTTTTCCTGAAACTTATATCAAATTATAATGATAAAGTTTATCAAATTCTTCAATAACTTCAATATACAAAATAGCATATAACCAAAATACAAATGAACAAATAGCAGTTGAGCAGGCAGCAGGAGACAGAAGTATCAATACATTTTGTATCTCAGTAGAAAAAGCATACATCTCTCTAGAAAAGGATGGGAGATAGAAACATGTTAAGAAAAAATTGGAAAAATCAAAGACGATTGCAATGATTTTAGCCAGTTAGATTTTGAGGTTGTAGTTACTATAACGAATATCATATATGATTTTTGTACAAGATATATCCTAGACATATTTTCATTTTTTTTTTAATTTTAAAGGGTCCTAATATTTTCTTATTGGGATACTGCATAATAAGAATGATAATGAAAAACAAAACTGTCGTCTCTGACTTCATCTCCCAGGGCCTACCCATCACCCCAGAGCACCAGCATCTGTTCTACGTCCTGTTCCTGACCAAGTACCTCACCACAGTCCTAGGGAACATCATCACCATCATCCTCATTCTAATTGACTCCCATCTGCACACTCCCATGTACCTGTTTCTCAATAATTTGTCCTTCTCTGACCTCTGGTTTTCCTCTCTCACAAGGCCCAAATTGCTGCAGAAGATTCAGAGTCAGGAACCATCCATCCCCTATACACGTTATTTGACACGAATGTACTTTTTAATAGTTTTTTTTTTTAAATGTGGAGAACTTCCTGCTTGTGGTCATGGCCTAAGACTACTTTACGGACATCTTCCTTTCATTATACCAGCAACATGAGCCTAAAACTCTGTGTGTGTATGGTATCTCTGTCCTGGATATTTAACATGCTTTATTCCATGTGTAAAAAAATGACATTTTGAAGTTTGCGTGTAAATGAATGGAATTAGAAAACATAACCTGAGGAAAGGAACCCAGACCCAAAAATTTGAATATGGTTTGTACTCACTCGTAAGTGGATACTAGCTATAAACAAAGAATATTAAGCCTATAGTTCATGACCGTAGAGAAGCTAAGTAATGAGGTGAACCCCAATAAAAACATATAGATCTACCTGGAAAGTAGAAATAGACATGATCGCTTGACAAAATTGGGAGCATGGAGGTGAGATGGAGAAGGGAGCATGAAAGGGAAAGAGGAATGGAGAAAGAGGGGTGAGGAGAACTTGAGAGAATGGGATAGTAGAGAAGAAAGAAGGACAGAGATTAGAGCAAGAAAAGAAATATTTTGATTGAGAGAGCCATTATAGGGTTAGCAGAAACCTGGCTCCAGAGAAATTCCCAGGAATCCACAAGGATGGCCCCAGCTAAGATTCTAAGCAATAGAGGAGAGAAGGCCCAATCTTGACTTGCCCTGTAATCAGTCTGATGAATATCTTAAATATCAACATAGAACCTTCATCCAGCAATTGATGGAAACAGAGGCAGAGACCTGCATAGGAGCACTGGACTGATCTCCCAAAGTCCTGTTAAAGAGTGAGAGGAATGAGAATATGAGCAAAGTGGTTAAGACCCTGATGGGTTCACCCACTGAAACAGTCTACCTGAGCTTTTGGGAGCTCACCAACTTCAGGTGGATTGTAAAGAAACAAGCATAGGGCCAAACTAGTCCCTCTGAATGGACATGATCTGCTATCCCTAGCCCAGAAACTACTTCCAACTGACCACTTACAAAGGAAAAGTTCATTATTCCAATAGAGTCTCACTGAGTAACAAACCACATTAAGGGCAGGACCCATTCCCATCAGTAGACAGCCAACTCAAACTCAGTGATACTTTATGAAGACTTTTTTGTCTAATAATTCTCTGTTGGTTCGTTTTTACCTTATTTATTTATTCTGGTCATTGACTGGGTGCTTTTATGGGTTTTATGTATGTGTATATGTATGTGATTCTTGTACTTTTTTGTTTTCTCTTATTTTTTAAACTTACTATTTTCTAAATAGATTGAGGAAAAAAGTGTGAAGATTAATGGAGGAGTCTCTTGAAGGAGTTGGAAGGGAAATAATTATCAGTATATATTGTTAAAATTTTTCCATAAGGAGGAAAAACCACCACAACATGGAAATCTAAAGTTTTAGTTGCTTTGCATAGAAATTTTTAAACACAAAATAATTTTGTACACAATAATTTTTATCACAACCCCAGCTTCTCTGGGAAATAAGAAGAATCCTAAGAGAAACATACACGAATCCCCCAGCAAAGGGAAAATAAATATGATCTCTTGAGAAAATTAGGAGCATGGGTAGAGGAGAAGGGAGGGGAGAAGGGAAGGAGTGGCAAGAAGGGGAAGGAAGAGAACATGATAACGGGAATTGTCAAGATGAGGGAAGAACAGAGAGGAAAGAAAGAAAAGAGATAAGTTGATTTGGGGAGCAATTATAGGGCCAGTGTGAAGCCTGGCGCCAGAGAAACTCCCAGGAATCTACAGGATGTTAAGACCCTAAGGAATAGTAGAGAAGGTGCCTGAACTGGTCTTACCCTGTACTCTGATTGATGACTATCTTAATTGTCAGCATAGAACCCTCATCCAGAAACTGATGCAAGCAGATGCAGAGATCCACAGTTAAGCACTGGGCCAAGCTTCAAGAGACTAGTTGAGGAGAGGGAGGAGCAATAATATGAGCAAAAGAGTCAAGATTATTATGGGGATATCCATAGAAACAGCTGAACTGAGCTAGTGGGAGTTCACTGACTCTGGGCTGACAGTGGAGCAACCTGTATAGGACTAAACTAGACCACTGAATATGGGTCTGAATGTGTGGTTGGGGTGGGCTTTGCAGCCACTGGCGGTTGGATCAGGATCTATCCCTAGTGTTTGAACTGCTTTTTTGTTTTTGAGCACATTCTTTTTGGAGGGAAACCTTACTCAGTGTAAATATAGAGGGGAGGGCCTTGGTCCTGCCTCAAAGTGATGTGGCAGACTTTGTTGACTCCCCATGGGAAGCCTTACCCTCTCTGAGGAGTGGATGGGGATGGGTGAGGGAAAGGTGCAGCGAGCAGAAGGAGGGGAAGGAGTGGGACTGGAGTAGGTATGTAGAATGAGAAAAGATTATTTTGAAAAATTAATTTATTAATAAATAATCTGTGTTGGAATTGTGATTGTAATTTAATTGAATATTGAGATCAATGTTTGAAGAGAGGACATCTTAGGAAAAAATTACCTTAAAGTCCTGGAAAATGACATTTCAAAGTATTTCTTAAGCTTTTTATGTCATTAATTTGTATTTTGCAGTATTAAAAATTTAGATGTCACAAAACAGTACTAGATTATGGAACAATGTACACACACTGTTTCTTGCCTGTCACTGCAATGTGACCAGATATTATCATGCCATCATGCTGTGGTGGACCTAAACCATCAAAATATGAGCCAAAATAAACTGTTCCCTTGACAGCTTCATCTATGCATATAGTACATTTTTGAAACCTCCATTCCTTGATTTTTTATGGTTTATTTTTTTATATTTAAAAATTTCCATCTCCTCCCCTTCTCCTCCCCCTTCCCTCCCCTCCCCTCCACCCATATCCCCTTCCCTCCCTCTCCAGGCCAAGGAGCCATTGGGTTCCCTACTCTATGTTAAGACCAAGGTCCTCCCAACTCCCCCCAGGTCCAGGAAGGTGATCAACCAAGCTGAGAAGGCTCCCACAGAACCCGTCCATGCAGAAGAATCAAAGCCCAGCGCCATTGTCCTTGGCTTCTCAGTCAGCCTCCACCGTCGGCCACATTCAGAGAGTCCGGTTTGGTCTCATGTTCCATCAGTCCCATTCCAACTGGAGTTGGTGATCTCCCGTTAGTTCTGTCCCACCGTCTCCATGGGTGAACGCAACCCTCACAGTCCTGACTTTCTTTCTCATGTTCTCCCTCCTTCTGCTCCTTATCAGGACCTTGGGAGCTCAGCCCGGTGCTCCAATGTGGGGCTCAGTCAATTTCTTCATCTATTGCCAGGTGGAGGTTCTATGGTGATATGCAAGAAATTCATCAGTATGGCTATAGGAACTGGCCTTTTCAGGCTCCCTCTCCTCAGCTGCCCAAGGAACTAGCTGGGTGCGTCTCCCTGGAAACCCGGGAACCCCTCTAGAGTCAAGTCTCTTGACAACCCTCAGAAGGCTCCCTTAATTAAGATATATGCTTCCCTGCTCCCATATCCACCCTTCCTATATCCCAAGCATCCCATTCCTCCAAGCTCCCCCCATTCTCCCCTTCACGCTTTTGTCTCCCCATCTTCCCTTGGCCCCGTCTCGCCCCACACTCAAGTTCCCAATTTTTGCCCGGTGATCATGTCTACTTCCAGTATCCAGGAGGATTACTATATGTTTTTCTTTAGGTTCACCTTCTTATTATCTTCTCAAGGATCCCGAATTATAGGCTCGATGTCCTTTAATTATGGCTAGAAACCGATTATGAGTGAGTACATCCCATGTTCATCTTTTTGGGTCTGGGTTACCTCACTCAGAATAGTGTTTTCTATTTCCATCCATTTGCATGCAAAATTCAAGATGTCATTGTTTTTTACTGCTGAGTAGTATTCTAACATGTATATATTCCACAGTTTCTTCATCAATTCTTCCACTGAAGGGCATCTAGGTTGTTTCCAGGATCTGGCTATTACAAATAATGCTGCTATGAACATAGTTGAGCAAATGCTTTTGTAGTATGATTGGGCATCTCTTGGGTAAATTCCTAAGAGTGGAATTACTGGGTCCTGGGGTAGGTTGATTCCAAATTTCCTGAGAAACCGCCACACTGCTTTCCAAAGTGCTTGTACAAGTGTGCATTCCCACCAGCAATGGATAAGTGTACCCCTTACTCCACAACCTCTCCAGCAAAGGCTATCATTGATTCTTAATTAATACTTACCATTACAGTTCCCTCCACTCAACTCTAGTCTGACAGTCTTAAATGGGAAATGCCAGAGATTAACCATTCACAGTTTTAAATGATACTCCACCCCATATAGCATGAAGAAACCTGAGTGCTTTCAGTCTGCATTCAGTAAGAGATCTGAATAATATTCTCTAGCATTTCCACATTCTCTCTGCTGCCCTCTTTGTGAAGTGCTCTTCAACCATCTTGAGAACCAAATCCACTCCTGTGCTATGAAACCACATGCAGAGAGGTTCGGTAAATCTTCAAATGAGGTAGACAGAGAAAGCCAAAGCTATGCCACATTGTCTGTGTCTTTCACCTTACTTCCTGTTACAAGGGCGTTGTAATTGTTCTCATGATCAAAAGTACAAAGGAGTGTTATATGCAATACAGTGAAATATTTTTGACAGAAATATGATTTTTCAAATGGCTTTAGTTATGGTCAATTATTATAATGAACTGCTGTTATTAATTACCATGAGTCCTTATTGAGCCTAATTTGTAAGAGAAACTTTCAATCATTTGTGGAAGAAACCCCACAATGTGGAATTTCAGCACTGCCATTTTTGGGGGGTATTGTCTGTGTCATTGGAACATAAGTCTCCCATGTGAGAGAAAAGCAACATATTTTGACACGTTAATAATGAACTGTTTACTGACTGGGCAATATTTTCATATGGACTTTTAAGCGCATATGCAGTTGTGGTACTAGCTTAGTAGTTCTAGAACCCTTTTGCAGATTGTCTGGAATTCTGCATGAACTATTAAGCTGCCTGTGAATAACTTAATCACACATTCCTAAAACATAGTTTATTTCTTTTTCTTGTTCTTCTTTGCTATATAATAATAAGAGAGTTAATTTTCAAAGACTAAAATATACTTTGGACTTGATTCAAAAAAGACAAATACTGAAATTTTGGGGGGAAAAGAAAACTTAAAAATTAGAGAGAAATTTATGCCACAGAATAAAACATTGAAAAGGAAATAAGTTGTAAGCTTAATTGTATTAGCTAGGAAAAGAAGACTGACCTAAACTCAAAACCATAGAAAAAAAATAACATGCACACAAAAATACACAGATTAGGAATTAGTTGAAATTTAAAATAAGAAACAGAATAAGTCAATAAAGCCAAAAGTTGGTTCTTTAAATACAATAATAAAAAAATCCAATACCCAAGCTAAAAAGTGAAGTGGGGGTAGAAGTCACAAGGCTGAGAAATGAAAGAGGAGGCATAAGAAGATAATTTCGAGTGTAACAAAAGAATGTTGTGAACAACTGCGCTGAAACAAATTGATCATATAGATCACAAATCCAGTTTCTTTAAACACACAGCATTTATAAATTATTCAGTGGTTTGCAAATAGCCCACTCTTAGCCTACTCAAAAATCAAAGACAGATTATACATAAATCCTAACCATTCCATAAACAGGCAAAATATAAGCATTCACCTATATGATTTTTTCTTCACTTCCACCTTCCTCTAAGAATATTCAGCCCACACCTCAGGATACTGAAAGTAATTGTCCTTATGTATGTATGTATGTGTGTATGTATGTATGTATGTATACATATATATATGTATGTATACATACATACATATATATGTATATGTGTGTATGTGTATGTATATATATATATATATATATATATATATATATAGAGAGAGAGAGAGAGAGAGAGAGAGAGAGAGAGAGAGAGAGAGTCCCAAGTAATTACATAGACTCTGGACACCTCTGGGATACAAAGACCCTTTGTCCAGAGATGGCTAGAAGGGGACATGTAAAGAGGAGTTGACTACAAAGTCTGCTCTTTCCTGGCCCTTTAATGAGTAAAGGTGACCAGAGTCTGAAGCACAGACTTGAATACACATTTAATAATCCTAGAAAAAATATCAGGAGGTACCTTATTCTTCCAACCTATGATCTTGCATTTTCAGCTTTATGACAGTATAACTGGCAGTTTTCAGGTATGATAACATTCTTTGCTATTTCCATTTGCTATTTGCAACACTTTACCATAGAGAAATAACTTGTCCCACAGTTTCACTGATGATCATTTTGGTAATGATGGCCTTGATCACAATTACTTAATGTTTTCCATTTCAACCTAATAACCACTCTTTAAGTTAGGGGAAATGTTGGAGTTCTTAAGCCTTCTTTTAGTAAGGTCTTTAGTTTTGTAAAATTAGTAAACTTTTAACAGATCTCCAATCAAAAGAACATGCTCCTTACTTCAACCCATTGACCAGAGTATTGACATCACCTGAGTGTTCATTTATAAAGTTGAATATTAGTTTCAAAAGCAGAATTGTGTTTCTAGAAAATCTCAGATGAGCTGTATGTATATTAACTGCACAATTTTGTCTTTATTGTTCTTTCCTTTGTAAACAAACATGACATTAAATTGTTAAGTTGTTAGTGCAGCTGCACTAATGACCACCATCAGAAGAATGGAGACACCAGCAGCTGGACTCAGTCAGATAGTTCAATGGAAGGTTTTCCCACATTTCCGTGTGCCATTCATTTTCTTCTATTTTTTTTTCAGTTGGAGGTGGAACTCGGGGATTTGAGGATGCTAGAAAACTACACTGTCACTGAGCTAAATGTGCAAGTCGTTCCCCGCATGTCTTTGTGCATCTGCTTGACTTCTCTGCCAGCTTTGATATAGACTGGGGTTTATTAGATAGAGATATCTAGAAGAAAACTGAACAGGACAAGGAATCGTTTTGAAGATACAGTGCACACAATTGGGAATTGATAAGGTGCAGAATGGACTCCCTGGGAACAGTGGAGATACAGTCCCAAATTCAAAACAGTGTGGATACAGTTTCTAAGGAGACCAGTTTTTCTTTTTCTTCTACCAATTTCTCATATGAAGTTACTCAAATTATAAAGGTATTTCTTTTCCTATATCACTATCAGTGGAATATTATAAATTGAAGCATAAGGATTTTTAATCTTAACTGGAGTTACACATAAATCTTATCCATTCCATAAACAGGCTAATAGTAGGTATAAATTGACATTATTGTCTTTTCCAAATTCCCCATAAGTCTATTCAGGATTCATCAGTGGCTATTATCAGCTGAGAAAATTGGTCCTAGAAAAACTGAGAAAATTGGTCCTAAATATATCCTGGACTATTAATGTTATCTCTAATGAGTAATGCAAAAACTGAACTCCTCTGGGATACAGAGTCCCTGGGTCCAGAGATGGCTAGAAGGGTACATATAAGAAGGTGTTGATTACAGAGGATGTTCTTTCCTGTGCTTATAATAAATAAAGGGAACCAAGGACTTCCCATGCTGTCCTCCAACCTATGGAGCTTGCATTTCTAGTTTATCAAAGTATGACTAGCAATTTTCAGGTATGTTAAAATTCTTTGCATTTCCATATTGTGCAATACTTCATCGTACTGTAGAAATACCTTGTTGCTCAGTTACAATGACAATAATTTTGTTGATGCTCAAGTTTAAATTACTCATAGGGCATTTTTTCCATCTCAACCTAATAACTTGGCAGGGTAATGCTGGAGTTGTTAATTATTCTTTTAAAACATCTTTAACTGTGTAACATTAGCAAATATGGAACGGATCTATCAAAAAGAGCTCAGAAATATATAACTTAAAGTAATACCTGTACTTGCTTCTTATCACAACCCATCAGTCAGAGTACTGACATCACCTGAGTATCCATTAATAAAGTTGAATATCAGCTTCAAAACAAGTGTCATTGTTTTCAGAGAATCCCATGTGAGTTGCATGTATACTAACTGCTAGAACCATGTCCATGGGATATTCTACTCCACTAAAGAATTGTGAGTTTAAAAACTGAAGAAGTGAAGTCCATTAGGTCATCTGCAGAAAGCTTCACAGGTGACCTCTGCTTTGCAATCTCTTCATGTAAGTTTCCACAAGACATGGCCCCCACTCATTCACAGAATACAAATAATTCTTTGAAAATGTTACACAATTTCTCCTGTATTCCTCTTTCCTTTGTTACTAAACATAACCTCAGAGTTTTAAACTGTTAGTGCAGCTGCCCTAGTGACCATTAACAGGATAGAAACACGAGCATCTGGACTCAGTCAGATAGTGTCAGGGAAGCATTTCCCACCTCATGTCATTCAATCTCTTCTGTTAATTTCAGTTAGAAGTGGAATTCAGGGACTTGGGCGTGCTAGATAGCTACAGGACAACTGCGCTAAATGCCAAGACCCTGTCCTCACATATCTTTGTGCTTCTCCTTTACTTTTTTTGATAGCATTGATATAGACTAGGGTTCATTCGACAGAGTTAACTAGAAGAAAACATAACAAGACATGGAACTGTTTTAAAGATACAGCGCACACAATTTAAGAATTACTAAATCCAAAAAGTGCAGAATGGACTCTCTGGAAAGAGTGGAGGTACAGTCTCAAATTCAAGGCAGTGTGTATACAGATTCTAAGGAGACCAGTTTTTCTTTTTCTTCTTCCAATTGCTCATATGAATTTAGTCACATTATAAAGGATTAGAGTTACTTTACTTTGATTTAATGCTAATAACTGATCTAAATGTTAATAACAATGTAACCTTTCATAGAAATTTCCAGTATTATAATTTGACCATACTTTCTAGCAGGACCTTAACAGTTACTATAATAATTACTATAAGGTTAGGTATGGATATCTGAAGATGGAATCAAGTGGAGGATAAAAATACCTACTAGTTTATAAAACGTTCATGGTATTTCTTTTTCCGCATCACCATCAGTGGAATCGTATGAGTTGAAGCATAAAGATTTTGAGTTATTAGTATTATTGAAAAGAAAACTGCATTTTTAACCCTTAATACTTTCCATAAATGCACCATTGCATATGTAAAGCTAACCACAAAGTATCAAGTTCTCATTCTAAATGATCAAATTAAATGAGTTTAACATTCTTGGGAGACTGAGAAAAAGAAAATATTTGAGTTTAATATGCATTTCTGCCTTAAATTTGAAAGAGGGCTTTTCTCAGGCTACACCACAGTCAGGAAATCTTCATGGACATTGGGTCATATCCAGGCATAGCTAGCCTTGCTGCAGGATGAGGGCAAGCACAGCCTTTCCTGCATGAAGTGTAGACTATGGCGGCAATAGCTGTGAGCGAGTGATCAGAGTCATTAGTAGTTGTGAGATGAGTACAAGATGCTGATGGAACATGATAGGAGGTTTTATTGTGTATACAGTCATAAGAAAGGTTTAATTCATATTTTGGAAATATAAGTAGAACAACCATGCTGTTGAGGAGATCATGTAATGGGTAAAAAAAAATATTAAATCAGAAATGATGGAGGCACAAACTTCACTTTAAGTACAGTATTGCTGAAAAAATGCAGGCATGACTAAATATATTTGGATGTAGAGATTTTATTTATTTTGATTAGAATAAGATTAATTATTGTAGAGCATGTAATATACCATGGGTGTTACAGAAACATGCCTTTTTTCACTGGGATATACAAATGGATTGGTGAATGTCTGCAGAGTAGAAAGAACAGGGTTAGCATTTCATCATCTACCAAGAAAAACTAAAGAAGTTAAGGAATTAAGGATATTCCATGCCATAGTGAAGCAAAGAATAAAAAAAAATTAAAGAATGTCAAAAATAAAGAAAAAAATCTTCTTCCTAAATTAGAAAAAACAGTGGAATTGATATATGATCTTATATAAGCTTAACTACTGGCAGTTTAAGAAACTGGTAATTTTTTTTCTTAAAGTCATTGAGAGCAGATCATGACTGAAAACAACCACACTGCCATCTCCCATTTCCTCCTCCTGGGCCTCCCGATTCCCCCAGAGCACCAGCATCTGTTCTTTGCCCTGTTCCTGGCCATGTACCTCACTACTGTCCTGGGAAACCTCATCATCATCATCCTCATTCTACTGGACTCCCATCTCCACACACCCATGTACTTGTTTCTCAGCAACTTGTCCTTCTCTGACCTCTGCTTCTCCTCTGTCACAATGCCCAGATTGCTGAAGAACATGCAGAGCCAGGACCCATCCATTCCCTATGCAGATTGTCTGATACAAATGTACTTTTTAATAGTTTTTGGAGATATGGAGAGCTTCCTTCTTGTGGCCATGGCCTATGACCGTTATGTGGCCATCTGCTTCCCTCTTCATTACACCAGCATCATGAGCCCCAAATTCTGTGCTTGTCTATTGCTGCCGCTGTGGATGCTGACAATATTTTTAGCCACGATTCACACCCTGCTTGTGGCTAGATTGTCTTTTTGTGAAAACAGTGTGATTCTCCAGTTTTTCTGTGACCTTTCTGCTTTCCTAAAGCTGGCCTGCTCAAATATTTATGAAAATGAATTGATGATATTTATCAGTAGTGGACTCACTGTTATTATACCATTTTTACTCATTGTGATGTCCTATGCAAGAATTGTATCCTCCATTCTCAAGATGTCTTCTACCCAGGGCATCCACAAGGTCTTTACCACCTGTGGCTCCCACCTGTCTGTGGTCTCACTGTTCTATGGAACAATTATTGGTCTCTACTTGTGTCCATCAGTCAATAACTCTACAGTGAAGGAGACTGTCATGGCCATGATGTACACAGTGGTGACTCCCATGCTAAACCCCTTCATCTACAGCCTGAAGAACAGAGACATAAAGGGGGCCCTAAGAAGAGTTATCTCTAGGAAGAAAATCTCTCTGTAATGACAGCATTTGGCATTTCTACTTAATTTTATGAAATAAATGCAATGATGTTAATATTTTATGTCAGATCTCATCCTTCATCATGGGAACTACATGAAAGTGCATGCTACATAACTGTTTAATACACAAAAGAGAGCCAGGTGGTGGTGTCACATGCCTTTAATCCCAACACTTGGGAGGCAGAGGCAGGTGTATATCTGTGAGTTTTAGGCCAGCCTGGTCTACAAGTACTAGTTTCAGGACAGGCTCCAAAGCTACAGAGAAACCCTGTCTCAAAACAAAAAAAAAAAACTACACAAAAGAGAGGTATTTTACTTGAGTAGTTTGGTTTCTGCTATTTGTTTATTGGTTTTGTTTGTTGTTGTTTAAATTCTGCTTTCCCAAAGTGTAGAAAGGAGTAATTGGTGATGATAATTTGTCTCCACTAGAGATCCTGGATGCAAATTGGTCTTAGAAAGGTCCTGAATTATTAGTATGTTTTTAATGAGCTATACAGGATCTGGACTCCTATGGGATGCAGAGCCCCTATGGCCCAGAGATGGCAGCAGAGGGATGTGACTAGGAATGCTGCAGGTATGTGACGAGGACAGAGGCCATTATTACCTGTGACTGCAAATAAAATAAAGGTGAGCCGTGTGGTGAAGCAGAAACTTTGACTTAGCCTCAGTAGAGCTGCATAACAACAGCAAAATAAGCTGTTGTCTTGTTATCAGTCCATAAGAATTTCCAGTGTGGTGCAGGACAGTTTTTCAGGTATGATAACATTTTTCTTTCTCTGTCTCCCAAGAGAACCACCACATTGTACAAGTATTTGTTTCATGGTCGACACATAACCACCCTTATACTGATGGGCTCATCACTGTTCCTCACTAATTTTCTCTCACTATCACACCATTTCAACACAGGCACAGCGCTGTGATATGGAGTTCACTGCTGTAATGCTGAAGGTTTGCTTACTATACTTTCCCTATCAGGTCTTAGAAAACTCTGAAGAATATCCTTCCCAAGATGGTGATCAATTTTATCTGCACATGTTCACAGATATGTTTTAGTGGTAACATATGAGATTGCTCCTAAGGTCAGTCCATCAAGGATTACTTTATTATCTGGGTGTTCATGTAAAATATACAATGAGAGCTATTCAACAAGAATATGTACTGCTAGAGAATCCTAAATGATATGCTGTGTTCCAAGTATTAGAAACATATCCCTTGGGATTTTTATGTGTTGCTTGATTTGAGAACTGTGGACTTCATATCTAAAATAGATATGAAGTCCATTAGCAATCAGTCATAATAGTTGATGGTGATTTCTCTGTCTTCTGATTTTTGCACACAACCTCAACCAACACAAAGGTACTGTTCATTTACAGGAGGAGAAGCTGTGTATGGTGACACATGCCTATAATGCCATCGCTAGGAAAGCAGATTCAGAAGTGCTGCATGTTTGAGGCTAGTTTTAGTAGATATGGAGAACATCTTTTTAAATGATGCATGGAATTTTTCCTACAAGTTTCCCCCTATGTGATGTTAATTTACAATGTCTAAGTGTTCAAACTCTGAATTCAACTGTATTGAAAAGTGTCAATCTGTGAAGATACAATCAGTTATTCTGTTTAAGTGAAAGTTGATTATATCTCTTGACGCTTCTATTTTGTGAGCTCTGAGACGTGATAGATCATTAGCAAGGGTTGTCAAGTATCACATATTAACACTTGCGTGTGTCTGTGTGTGTGTGTGTGTGTGTGTGTGTGTGTGTGTGTGTGTGCATGTCTAACCATATGATTTAATACACAGGCTGTCTAATGTTAGAGGCTTATAAGGCCAAAATTTGAAGAACTGATTAGAATATTGGAGTCTCTGAGAATAGTGGAAGATACAGACTTGTATCAAAGGCAGAATGTGAATTTTTTTCTACAATGAACTGTCATTTTCTTCTAATTCCTTCTTCTGATTGCATGAAGGTCATCATCTTATAAGGTATCAGTTACTTTACTTAAAATCTATAGATTAAATAACATTTATGGGCTGTCTTTATAGCAACTAATATTTTTCAAAGATTGACGTTGGGCTTAACTTACTTGATGCAGAAAATAACCATCACATACAGTACAGGAATCTGAGGAAAAACTCAAATAAAGATTCCAAACCAATTTTGTGTTTCTTTTATATAGTTCATAAAAATTTTAACATATCTTTTTGTTGTACCAATATCAATAACCTTTTGAAGATTAAAGCATTTAGATATGATTGGGAGTTATCAGTATTACTGAGGTGTGATACAAATGACTAACCCTAATACTGTAGAAATGCAACATTAGATCTCTGACACTTAGAATTTAAAATTTAGAGATAACAGTCAAGTCTTTCACTTTAAATGTGATTTCTCTACCTTTGAAGTTAAAGAAATTTGTGTCAGTTTGAGCACCAGGTGACAAATGTTCACTGCCCAAATTCATGCATCAAGACAGGTACTTGTCATAGTTTGAGATTAGGAATGTAAACAACAAAATGGAATGAAATCATGAATATTTCCTACATATAGTTTACAATTGATGTGAACATAGCATAAAGTAGTCATCAAAGTATTACATGCAGGGGTTATGTATAGCATGCTATGAAACATGGGTCAAGGTCTTATTTAGTATGAGGAGAGAGGGTAACTTTAGCTGTATATATGGTAAGGAATATCCCTTACATATGAATGAGGATGAACCAGATGAAGAGGAAGGAGAGGGAGAGGAAGGAATAGGCATGTAAAAGAGAAACTCTAAAATTGGGAGCTGAAGAGTTTTAACCACAGCATTGATAGAGAAAGAAAGAACTCCAAGTGTAAATTTGAGACCATTTAGGGATATATCTTTGGTACACATGAGATAATGAAACAGGGTTAGTGTGTCTGATAGGAGATTTGTCCTTATCCTCACAGTAGCAGGGGTAATCTGAAGAATAAATCAGGTGAAAGATGTTGGAATGCCTCTCTTAGAATACCACAGTGTAAACGGAGAAGATGGAAGGGGAAGTGAAGCATAAAGAGACATGAGAACATAGACATGAACTGAGTCTGCTTCTGCATTCCAGTTAAGATAAAAGGTGATCCTGATATGTGAACATGATCTCACATAAAAAGATGGATGAAATAGGATGAAAATGAGGGGAAATGGATGAGGGAAGAAAATGTATAATATATGGCAGCAGTTCGAGGTAAGGAAAAATGTATCAAAATTCACAGATTTCTGATGAAAACATGAATTTCTTTCACAATGCTATGGGATATGAGAGAGGTAGGAATATGAGAGATTTGTTGGACGACAACAAAATGAAAATGTAAATTTCACTTGAGGCTTTTGAGCTCCTGATGACTGTCATAGGCACAATGGAATGAAGATGATTAGCTATCAGTGGAGCAGAAATCTGAATGTTAAGAGGCATGCATGCCTGAGTTTGAAATGGTAGCTTAAAGCATTAGAGTATATAAGATTATCTTGGAATTTATGTAAAGTTATGGTGATAAAGCTCACACAAATTCTTCTAGAACATCAATATACAACATAACACAGAGAAGCCCAAAGAAACAACAGATACCCAGGATTTCAGACAGCAGGAGAGAGAAGCATTAATTCATTTCATATTTCAATAGAAATGCATAGAAGTGTCTAAGAAAGGAAAGGAATAGAAACCTGTTAAAGAGAGGTTGATAAAAATTATTACTGCTTGTAATAATTACAGATATTTAGAATTTTAGATTATAACAACTACTACTGTAACAGAGCCATTGTTAGATAATATGTACCCTAGATATATGTTCAATTTTATTTTGAATTTTAAGGGACCCTGATACTTTCTCATTAGGATACTGGAATCGAAAAATGATGAGCAACCAATCTGTCATCTCACAGTTCTTCCTCCTGGGACTGCCCATCCCACCAGAGCACCAGAACCTTTTCTATGTCCTGTTCCTAGCCATGTACCTCACCACTGTCCTGGGGAACCTCATCATCATCATGCTCATTCTACTGGACTCCCATCTCCACACACCCATGTACTTGTTTCTCAGCAACTTGTCCTTCTCTGACCTCTGCTTCTCCTCTGTCACAATGCCCAAATTGCTGCAGAACATGCAGACCCAGGACCTATCCATCACCTATATGGGCTGTCTGACACAAATGTACTTTTTCCTGGTTTTTGGAGACATGGAGAGTTTCCTTCTTGTGCTCATGGCCTATGACCGTTATGTGGCCATCTGCTTCCCTCTTCATTATACCAGCATCATGAACCCCAGACTCTATGTGTTTCTGATGGTGTTCTGCTGGATACTTACAATGATGTATTCCATGTTGCACACCCTACTGCTATCTAGATTGTCATTCTGTGAGGACAATGTGATCTCCCAATTTTTCTGTGACATATCTGCTCTGCTCAAGTTGGCCTGCTCTGACATCTATATTAACGAATTAATAATATTTGTTGTTGGAGGACTTTTTAGTGTCATTCCATTCTTGCTCATCATTGTGTCCTATGTACGAATTGTCTGCTCCATCCTGAGAGTTTCATCTACTCGAGTTATCCACAAGGTCTTCTCCACCTGTGGCTCCCACCTGTCTGTGGTCTCACTATTTTATGGGCCAGCTATTGGTGTCTACTTATGTCCATCAACTAATACCTCCACTGTAAATGAGACAGCCATGGCCATGATGTACACTGTGGTGACTCCCATGCTGAACCCATTCATCTACAGCCTAAGGAACAGAGATATGAAAGAAGCCCTGATAAGAGTCCTTTGCAAGAAGAAAATCTCCTTGTAATGGTAACACTGAGAATTTTACTTAAATTTACCTAGTAAGTATATTGATATTACTATTATAAAATATATCTCTGAAAGGAGACACACATTTACTAACATACTACATAGTATTTCAACTGTAAGTATGAGTTTTTCAAAGTAGTTCAGTTAGGGAATGGAGCTTTCATGACTCAGTGATGACATCATCTGTCTTTCATGTGTGATCCTAGAATCATTAGGTAAGAGCCACTATTTTATTTAATCTCCATTTCATACATTCTTGTTACCCCAATGTTTTCTGACTTTATACAAATTTCTGTGTTGACTACAGTATACTTTTTAAATATGAAAAAATGATACATAATGAAACTATATTGATGCTCAGTAATCTTTTTTTATTTATTTATTCGTCTCTCATACATTACATCCTGACCACAACTTCCCTCCCTGCAGTCATCTAAGCCCCTTCCACATCTCTCCTCTCTCAAAAATCCACTTCTTCATTTCCTTTCAGAGAAGACCAGGCCTCCTGGGAACATGGCATAAAAAGATGCAATAAGACTAGGCACAAACCCTCGTATCAAGGCTGATAGACACAACTCAGTAGGAGAAAAATGATCCCAATCACAGACCAAAAAAAATCTGAAATGTACTACTACCACTGTTATGAATCCCATAAACCCCCCAAGCTAATCAACCAGAGCATGTATGCAGAGTCCCTCAAGCAGACCCATGCCAACTCCATGATTGCTGCTTCGGTCTCTGTGAACCCCTATGAGACCTACTCAGTGGATTTGTCAGCCATGTTTCTCTGATGTCTTCAACCCACTCTCTCCTACAATCCTTTCTCCCCATCATTTGCAGGGTCACCCAAGCTTTACCTAAAGATTGTGTGTGGCTTTCTGCATTGCCCCCATCAGCTGGCAGAGGAAGCTTCTCTGGTGACAATTGAGATAGACAACAGTCTATTAGTATAGCAGACTATAATTCGGAATAATTTCACTGGGGGTAGATCTTGCTTGGCTCTATCCTAGGTCTCTGAGCCATTCAACTTCCATTTCCTAGCCATCCAGGCAGATAATGTTCTCTCTCTATCAGCATAAACCTAAGTTAAACCAGTCTTTGGTTGGCCAATCCCACAAGCTCTAAACCACCATTGTCAGAACATATCTTACAGTCATAAAGCCTGGGTAAAATGCTATGTGGATTGATTGGTGTCCCAATTCAACCACTGGAAACTTGTTGTGGTTCAAGAAGGTAAGTGGCCAATTCAATACTTAAGGATACTCCATTATGTAAATATACCATTTTTTTTACCCATCCTTTGTTTTAGAGATATTTAGGTTGTTTCCAGTTTCTGGCTATTGTGAATAAAGCCACTATAGATATACTTGAGCAAGTATCCTTGTGATGGGATACAATGTCTTTTGAGTATATCTGTAAGAGTGGTATACCTGGGTCTGGAGGTAGATGAAGTCAAAAATTTTATGAAGAACAGCAATATGATGTTCAAAGTGGCTATATAAGTTTGTAAACCCTCCATCAATAGAGGAGTGTTCCTCTTCCTCCAAATCCTAACCAATATGAACTGTTACTTGTGTTAATGATCTTAGCCATCCTGAGATGAATAACATGGAATCTCAAAGTAGTTTAGATTTGAATTTCCTTAGTTGATGAGTGAAGAACAGATGCTTAAAAGAAATCCCACAATAGCTCAGAAATGAGAAATAGATATTTATTTAGGGGTAAACTCACAAATCAGAATTCTCTGCTTGAACAGTGGCCAGAGATTGAATCCAACAATCCAACAATCTGAACGAGCAGCTTGCAAAACAGAGGAAAGGGGCTAACGTAGGTTCTGCATTGGCATATATGGTCTAAGAGGCCAAGCCCCAGTAGGCAAGTAACCACTAGCTGTAAGACTTCCTACAGCACTTCCCCTTTTGTTTAAATAAGAGAGTTCTAAGCCTAATAAAAATTATATACAATAAGAACAAATATACTGAATAATTATCCTATCTTAACTAATTTAATACTTGTAAGATAAATAACTTAGCCAAGTCATGAAAGGAAAGTAACTACAATTATCTAGTCTTTAACCCCATCAAAGATCCGAGAAGGGAAATAATATTACTTGAGTAAGCAGGAAGTGCAATCAAGCAACCTCCAAAATGAGCAACAAATGACAGAGACAACTACCTGGGCAATCACCCAAAGTCTCATTTGCAACGTTGAATCAACCAACTTTGGCTAAGACCTAGAATAACTGACAGACTATTTTCAAAGGCAAGAAATTTTTCAATACCATCTTACCCTGTCTTGGCAAGATTTGACAGTCTGGCTTATTCATTTCTGGATACTATGTATCTTGTCAGTGGTTGAGGTATGGGCATTTCTTTGCCCAATGGCCAGTTTTTGCCAAGAAGAAAACAAGCTCCAAGTGGAGTGTCTTTGGTGCTCAACATTATCTCGGGAATAGATCAGTGCTTTCAGGAGCAATCATGTCTCACTTCAACAGAACCCTAAGTTATTTAAATGCCATTTTCTACAGCACTTTGAAGTGGTTAAAGATTAACTGTCTATGCAGAATATAATCTCTATGTGTCTAAAGAACCTGATTAGTCTAACTATAAGTATGACAAACATAAATAACTATTGATCTATAATCCTTAATACCTATATATAACTTAAAGACAAAGACTTCATATTAGAATATTATATAATAAACAGTTGTGTAACAAATGAGGACAATGACTTCAAATGTAAACAATGTATAAGTACTTTGATCAGAGGTAGAAATGTACAATGCAATATGGTAAATATATATCAATATACAAAAATGTTTTAGGCAGAGGTAGAGCATGCATGCATACAATATTCAATATAATTTAACTTTGTATCAATATACAAGAATCTATACCAATGTAATTGCCTATAAATAATAACTCACAAGGATTATTATTATTAATTATTATTATTATTATCACTATTATTAGTGTGAGTAAGCTCATACCAATCAATTATCCCATCCAATTTCACCCACATTTTTTCAAAGATATCCCTGAGCCTATAAAATTTTCCCTAACCCCCAACCCTAAACCAATTATAATTGACCCCTAAATGATATCCCTAACTCTGAGGACAAACTTTGTTGGGAGAGGGGATGTCATCTTCTAGAATTACTTCCAGCTGTCATGGGGGTGACATTTTTTTCTATGGAATCCTGTGAAAGTAAAATGATGGTTAAATTCCAAGATTAACGTCTGGTATGATTGCAAATAATCTCTGAGTATTTGCTGGAGGTCTGGCCAGAATGTTGTAAAAATGTGCACTATTTCAGCTAACCAAGATGGAACTACCTTTTGCAACTGGTACCCAAACAGGTCTTGTAGTAGCGCTATCAGTATCATGATGTCATATCAACCAGGTGGGGTTGTTGTGGAGCCCCATCTTCTTCCTGGAAACTTCAAAGATTACTGCAGAAAAATTCATTGTTCATTGTGGAATACTTAAGAATTATTTATATAGACATATACAGACATATCTATTCAAAGAAAGGCACGATAAAGACAAAAATAGGTATGAAGAAAAGTAAATCTTTTTCTAAATACTTGTTTCTTTCTATCCCATATCATGGATCCTGACATGAGACAGAAACTCTGGATTTTTTTAACAACATGCTTAGATTTAAAGGACAGAGCCATTGTCCAACTCCAAAACCTGCTCTATATATTCATAAATATAAATATATACATGATGTAGGTGTGTCTTCTATCTATCTGATGATTTCATTGGTTAATTAATAAAGAAACTGCTTAGCCTAATAGGTTAGAACATAGGTGGGTGGAGTAGACAGAACAGAATGCTAGGAAGAGGGAAGTGAGGCAGATGCCTCGGGCAATCGCCATGCCTCTCCTCTCTGAGCCAGTCACCATGAAGCCAGCCACCAGGTCAGACACAATGAAGCTCCAGCCCAAGATGGACGTACACTAGAATCTTCCTGGTAAGGCACCACTTTGTGGTGCTACACAGATTATTAGATATGGGTTAATCAAGATGTGAGTAAGAGGCTGAAACTAATGGGCCAGGCAGTGTTTAAATGAATACAGTTTGTGTGTTGTTATTTCGGGGCTTAAGCTAGCCAGGCGGCTGGGAGCCAGGAGGGACAAAAAGCAGACCTGCCAGCTGCTCCATACTACATATACATATATACATAAATATATAATTTTTAACATTTGTGCTTATAAATCATATTTGATTTTCTTGATGATCTTTATTGGGTATTTATTTTTTTCAACTGTCAGTATTCAAACATCCAGGGTCTCTTGAATTTTTGAAGATGAGTATTTTCCTGCAAAGACAAGAATAGAACCCTGCCCCAACCCTTCTGCTTTCCTTACCACCAGTATGGTTACCACCATTGTGGATGAGCTGTCATTTCTCCCTTTCAAGAGGTTCCTTCTCTTCAAGCCAAATCTTTATTAATTTTGATGGTATCCATAATTTTTCTTCTCCTGTGGAAATAAGAGCAAAACCACTTCCCCAACACAGCATATCTCCTGGCTTCCATTGTGAGGTCAGCACATCTTTGAAGTAAACCAGTTGATTTAATTCAGAAGACTTTTCTGTTATCCAATGTCTTTCTGGTGCTGTTGTTCCTTTCTCATTCGTGTTAAGAAGAGTCAGGGTTAATAAAGCATTATGTAATCTACTTCTGGGGGCATTTTCCACCCCTTTTTCTTTGTTTAACATATCCTATAACTATAAGTTCAATTTTATCTCTCTATAACTGCTTGACCTGTAGGATTGTGTGGTATATCTGTAACATGCTTAATATTATAATAAGCTAAAGAAACATGTATATTATAAAAGTATCTCAACTTTAGAATTTGGGTCTAAAAACATGTTGCTTGGGATAAGAGGTTCTTCTTTTTTCACAGAAGATGAGAACCTGTGGATTGCATCCAGGTGAATATGATTTTATGGACCAAGACCTCCTGGAAGGTCACTGTAAACATCCTAAAAAATTTACTTTGCCCACCTGCTGACTGAGATGAACCTAGCACACAGCACCCCTGAACAGCAGTAAGCTTTCAACACTGTGTTTCCTGCCTGTGGTGGCAATGTAAAAAGGTGCCTGATATTCCTGCTTAAAGGCTTTACTCCCATGGTAGACCTAAAACCTCAAGAAATGAACCAATTAAACTGTTTCCTTGGCAGATTCCTGTATGTTTATAGTGCGTTTTAGGGACTTCCAACCCTGTTTCACTCTTAATAAAGACTTACATCTTCAGCTCCCTGCACTCAGTTACAATCTGAGAGTATTAAATAAAACTGCCAGAGATTGACAGTTCATAGTTTTAAATGATATGCTATTTTGTGTATTGTGATGAAAACTGAGTTCTCTCAGACTCCATCCAACAAGAGATTTGAACACTCACTTCATCTAACATTTCCATAACCTATCTGCTGCCCTCCCTGTAAAGTGCTCTACAGTCATCTTGACAACCAAGTCCACTCCTGTGCTTTGAAGCCTTATACAGGGCATTTCAGATAAATCTTCAAATGAGGCTTAGAGAGCAGCCTATATCCACCTCACATTGCCTGTATCTATCACCTAACTTCTTGTTACATAGGCATTGTAATATATCTTACAATTAAAAGTAGGAAGGTCAGTATATAATAATATATATGCTATACATATAAGTGTGTGTATATGTGTGTATATACATACATGTATGTGTATATATACATATATAAGAGTATTTTTGAGAAAAAATAGAGAGTACTAGATGGCTCTAATTATGATAAAGTATTATTATTATTATAATTTTCATTATTAGTTACTATTAGTCTTTATTGTGCCTAATTTTTAAGTGAAACTTTACCATACACAAATATTTGGGGAAGAAAACCCAACACTATAGAATTTTGGTGCAACCTTTGTTTTCAGCCATCTTCTGAGGCATTGGATTTTATTCTGCTGCAGGAGGGAAAATTGATATATTTTGTAAAGTTAATAACAAACTACTTAGGAATAGTGACTGGGGAATATTTTAATATGTAATTTTATATTTTTATCCTATGATGTTGCTTAGTAGTTGTAGACCCCTTTTCCAAGGTTCTAGAATTATGAATGAACAAACATTTTACCTATGAATAACTTAACCAATTAATCCTCCAATATATAGTTTCATTCTTATGTTTCTTGTTTCTTGAAATGAGTTACATTTTCAAGACTTAAAAAACTTTGAAATTAATACAGAGAAAAATATGAATATCAAAATTGTTGGGAAAACAGCAAGCAGATTGTTGAGAGAAATGTGTGCTATAGTAATCACACATTTGGAAAAGAAAAATTATGTAAAGTTAATTGTGTTAGTAACCTAGAAAAGAAGAATGCCTCAGACTCAAAGGAAGCAGGAAAAAAGACACACACAAACACACAGACAGACACACACAGTAGGACTCAGTTGAACTTGAAAAACAAATATAAAAAGAAGTAAATAAAGCCAAAAGCTGGTCCATTGTGGAATGATAAAAATAAAAAGTCCATTACCAAACTTAAATGAAGAAAAAGACATATGTACTTAAGATGAGAATTGAAGGAGGAGGCATAATATACATGCCAATGAAATTTGGGAGTAACAATTAATTCTGAGAACAACTCCATCTCCACAAATTGATAGTCAAGATCAAAACAGCCAATTTCTTCAAACACAAAGCCTTTACAATTACTTCAGTGATTCCCAATAGCCCATCCTTAGCCTATACAAATGTCTATCTAGAGTTACACATAAATCCTTTCCATTTCATTAACATACAAATGGTAGGTATTAATTGATGTTCTCTTCATTTTCCAACTTCCTCATAAGTATATTTATGATTGATCAGTAGCCATCATCAGCTCCCATCTCAGGAGACTGAGGAAATTGGACCTGGATGGATCCTGGGCAATTACTGTATCTCTAATGAGTTATTCAGGACTGGACTCCACTGGGATGCAGAGCCCCTGGGTTCAGAGATGCCTAGAAGGGACTTGTAAGAAGGTGTTGATTACAGATGTTCTTTCCTGTGCTTATATAAGTAAAGGAAACCAGGGTCTGAAGCAGTGACCTTAATACATCTTCAGTTATCATAGATAAAATGTCAGAAGGTACCCAACTGTCCTCCAACCCATGCATCTTGCATTTCCAGTTTTATCTCAGTATGACTGGCAATTTTCAGGTATGATAAAGTTCTTTGCATTTCCATACTTTGAAATACTTCATCATACTGTAGAAATATCTTGTTCCACAGTTACCTTGATAATATTTTGGTGATGTTCAGTATTATTATAGTTACTTACAGGGCAATTCTTTTTCCATATCAACCTAATATCAGGGTAGGGGAAATGATGGAGTTCTTATGTCCTCATTTGAAACATCTTTAGCTTTGGAACATTAGCAAATATTTAACAGATTTATCAAAAAGAGCTCAGAAGTCAAGTCTATAACTTCAAGTAATACACGTACTTCCTTCTCACCACAACCCGTCAATAAAAGTATTGACATCAGCTAGTGTCCATTTATAAAGTTGAATATCAGGCTCAAAACCAGCATCAGTATTTTCAGAGAATCCAAGAGAGTTGCATGTATGCTAACTGCTAAAAACATTTCCAAGGGAGATTCTCATCTGGTATTCAAGTAAAGACTGTGAGTTCAAAAAATTGAAGAAATGAGGTCCATTAGGTCATCAGCAGCAAACTTTACAAATGACCTCTGCTTTGAAATCTCTTCACATAACCTCCATAAAACATGGATTCTACTCATTCACAGATCATGAATAATTCTGAGAAACTAGGTGCATGATTTCTCCTGTATTGCTCTTCCCTTTTTCACCAAACACAACATCTAAGAGTTAAACTATTAGTGCAGCTCCCCTGGTGACCATTAGCAGGATGGAGACTCCAGCAGCTTGGACTCAGTCCTATGGTATCATGGAAGAAGTTTCCAACTCTCTTGTGTTGTTCATTTTCCTCTGTTATTTTCAGTTAGAGATGGAATTCAGGAACTTTGGCATGCTACAGAGATAAAGTACCACTGAGCTAAATGCTAAGGCCCTGTTCCCATATCTCTGTGTAATTCTCCTCGACTTCTTTGCCAGCTTTGGTATAGACTGGGGTTAATTAGACAGTCATTTAGAAGAAAGCATAACAAGGCAAGAAACTGTTTTAAAGATACAGTGCACACAATTGAGCATTAATAAGTAAAAATGGTGCAAACTGTAGTACCTGGGAAGAATGAAGGTAACAATATCAAATCCGAGGCAGTCGGATGAAGATTCTAACAATACTACACTATTTTTCTGCTTTTTCCAGCAACTGATTGCATGAGGCTCATTACATAATGAAGGGTTAGAGTTACTTTACTATGATTTAATGTTAATTACAATCTGAATGTTAGTAACAGTGTCAAACATTTTCACAGAAATATATAAAGCTATAATTGAACCAAATTGCTATTGGGACATAGGTTAGTTTGTATAATAATTAATTATTAAGTTAGTTAAGGATATCTGAAGATGAACTCAAGAGAAGAATAAAATTAACAGCGACTTTATAAAATGTTCATCATATATATTTTCTACATCACTGTCGTTGAAATCATATGAACTGAGCCATATTTTTAGTCATTAATATTATTGAAATGAGCATTGCATGCTACCTGTCTTAATATTTTTACGAATACACAATTGTATCTGTAAAGCTAATCACAGAGTATCAAATTTTTATGCTAAAATGTTAAGTTTAGTGAGTTTATATTCTGGGGAGATTAAAGAAGAGTAATTGTTTTAATTTAATGCTCATTTCTGCCTTAAGTTTGAAAGAGTCTTTGTCTCAGGGAACACAAAATTCAGAAAATCTTTATGTATACCGAGTCACATTGAGGCAGGACTGGCATTGCTGCAGTATGAGGGTGGGAATGGCCTTTCCTGCATGAAGTTACAGTATAGTAAAAGCAGCTATGAATCAGTAATCAGAGATAACAGTAAATGGGAGATGAGCACAAGATGGAACATAGTAGTAGATCTTACTGTGGTATAGATACAATGAATAGTCAACATAACATAGAAACATACTGGGATAAGCCACACCACATGGAAAGGATGTAATAGGTATTATGAACACCAAATTAGAAATCTTGGAAGCATGAACTTCAATTTGAAATACAGCAATGCTGAAGAGAGAAACGCAGGCACCATGTGAGTGCATAACGAGCTGTAGATGTTGATAGAAGTTAGGTAAGCAAGCATAATTTGTGCACATGATAGGAATTTTGTCTTTAAGAATAAGATGGTCATCTGAGAAAAGAATCAGGAAAGAGAGGGTTGGAATTTTTTAAAGCAGCATGAAAGACAAAGATGCCATGCGACAGAACTCAGGTGGAGAGGTTTTTTATTGTGGGAAAGTGAATGGGAAATGGGGGAGAGAAGAGGGGTGACAGGCCTCTGAGGACAGAAGTGGCAGAAGAGAAGAAAGAGGCAGAGAGACAGGTGGAGAAGCGTGAATACAAAGAAAAAGGAAGAGATGGGAGGTGGGCAGGCCACCTTTTATCAGGGACTATAGGGAATATGCACAGATGGTTCTCTGTGGCTGCAGCTGAGGATTTTTCCTTTCAGAACCTCAAGGGAAGGCCAGTACAGATACATGAGTACTACTAACAGAGAGGACTGTATTTCCAGCTCGGAATGCCAGTGTGGATTAAACATTTTTGAAGAAAATAGTGTGTAAGCATGGGACATGGGTTGTAATTGAATATTAACTTTAATATTTCAGGTAGGAAATGATGAATCCATTTCTAAAAATATGATCGGAGGGTTTTAAATGCCAGGGTAAGAAGAGGATGAAGATGTGAGATTATATGCTATACTAGAGTAGATATCAAGGTAAGAAAAAAGAAAAATGCATTAAAACTAATAAATGGATCTTTAACTAATTTTATTGTAGTATGAAAACATGATATGTGTGAGACTAAAGCTGTTTAGAAAAAGAAGTAATTTTTTTTCCTTGGGATGTATTGAGCCTCAGATGTTGGTGGGGGAAAAACCATATTAGATGATTTGTGAACAATTAAGTAGTGAATCTGTGTTAGAAAGAAAGCAAACACTGATTTTCTTTTTTATTTAATTTTTATTTATTTTTTATTAAAAATTTTCATCTCCCTTCCTCCCACTTTCCTCCTGTCCCCTCCACCCACACCCCCACTCCCTCCCTCTCTAGGCCAAAGAGCAGTCAGGGTTCCCTACACTATGGGAAGTCCAAGGTCCTCCCAAGGCCCCACAGGTTCAGGAAGGTGAGCATCCAAACTGACAAGGTTCCCACAGAGCCCGTCCATGCAGAAGAATCAAAGCCCAGTGCCATTGTCCTTGGCTTCTCAATCAGCCTCCACAGTCAGCCACATTCAAAGAGTCCGGTTTGATCACATGCTCCAACAGTCCCATTCCAACTGGCTTTGGTGAGCTCCCATTAGATCAGTCCCACCATCTCAGTGGATGAACGTACCCCTCACGGTCCTGACTTCCTTGCTCATGTTCTCCCTCCTTCTGCTCCTCATTAGGACCTTGGGAGCTCAGTCCAGTGCTCCAATGTAAGTCTCTGTGTCTATCTCCATCCATCACCAGATGAAGGTTCTATGGTGATATGCAAGATAATCATCAGTGTGGCTATAGGACAAGGCCAGTTCAGGCACCCTTTCCTCTGCTGCCTAAGGAACAAGCTGGGGACATCTTGGACACCTGGGAACCCCTCTAGAGTCAAGTCTCTTGCCAACCCTAAAATGGCTCCTGTAATTAAGATATATACTTCCCTGCTCCCATATCACCCCTCCTCCATCCCAACCATCCCATTCCCTCAAGCTCTCCCTATTTTCTCCCTTGTCTCCCCCCATCTCCCCTTATCCCCACCTCACACCCACCCCCGTGCTCCCAACCCCGGCCTGGCAATTTTGTCAATTTCCAATATCCAGGAAGATAACAATATGTTTTTCTTTGGGATCACCTTCTTATTTAGCTTCTCTATGATCATGAATTATAGGCTCTATGTTCTTTATTTATGGCTAGAATCCACTTATGAGTGAGTACATACCATATTCCTTTTTTGTGTCTGGGTTACCTCACTCAGTAAAGTGTTTTCTATTTCCATCCATTTGCATGCAAAATTCAAGATGTCATTGTTTTTTACCGCTGAGTAGAACTTTAAAGTGTATATGTGCCACACCTTCTTTATCCATTCTTCTATTGAGGGGCACCTAGGTTGTTTCCAGATTCTGGCTATTACAAATAGTGCTGCTATGAACATAGTTGAACAAATGCTTTTGGAGTATGATTGGGCATCTCTTGGGTATATTCCCAAGAGTGGAATTGCTGGATCCTGAGGTAGGTTGACTCCCAGTTTCCTGAGAAATCACCACACTGATTTCCAAAGTGGTTGTACAAGTGTGCATTCCCACCAACAATGGATAAGAGTACCCCTTACTCCACATCCTCTCCAGCACAGGCTATCATTGGTGTTTTTGATTTTAGTCATTCTGACAGGTGTAAGATGGTAGCTTAGAGTTGTTTTGATTTGCATTTCCCTAATCGCTAAGGAGGTTGAGCATGACCTTAAGTGTCTTTTGCCCATTCGAACTTCTGTTGAGAATTCTCTGTTCAGTTCAATGCCCCATTTTTTAAATGGGTTAATTAGCATTTTAAAGTCTAATTTCTTGAGTTCTTTATATATTTTGAAGATCAGACCTTTGTATGATGTGGGGTTCATGAAGATCTTCTCCCAGTCAGTAGGTTGCATTTTTTTCTTAATGACAGTGTCCTTTGCTTTACAGAAGCTGCTCAGTTTCAGGAGGTCCCATTTATTCAAAGTTGCCCTTATTGTCTGTGCTACTGGGGTTATACATAGAAAGTGGTATCCTGTGCCCATGTGTTATAGAGTACTTCCCACTTTCTCTTCTATCAGATTCAGTGTGGTCAGATTAATATTGAGGTCTTTAATCCATTTGGACTTGAGTTTTGTAGGTGGTGATAGAAATGGATCTACTTTCATTCTTCTACAAGTTGACATCCAGTTATGCCAGCACCATTTGTTAAAGATGCTTTCTTTCTTCCATTGTATACTTTTAGCTCCTTTGTCGAAAATCAGGTGTTCATAAGTTTGTGCATTAATATCTGGGTCTTTGATTCGATTCCATTGGTCAACATCCCTGTTTTTGTGCCAATACCAAGCTGTTTTCATTACTGTGGCTCTGTAATAGAGTTTGAAGTCAGGGATAGTAATGCCTCCAGAAGTACCTTTATTGTATAGGATTGTTTTGGCTATCCTGGGGGTTTTTTTTTTTTGTTTTTCCATATAAAGTTGATTATTGTTCTCTCAAGGTCTGTGAAGAATTTTGTTGGGATTTTGATGGGGATTGCATTGAATCTATAGATTGCTTTTGGTAGAATTGCCATTTTTACTATGTTGATCCTCCCAATCCACGAGCAAGGGAGATCCTTCCATTTTCTGGTATCCTCTTCAATTTCTTTCTTCAAAGACTTAAAGTTCTTGTCAAATAGATCTTTCACTTCCTTGGCTAGAGTTACCCCAAGATACTTTATACTATTTGTGGCTATTGTGAAAGGTGATGTTTCTCTGATTTCTCTCTCTGCTTCTTTATCCTTTGCGTATAGGAGGGCAACTGATTTTTTTGGAGTTGATCTTGTATCCTGCCACATTGCTAAAGGTATTTATCAGCTGTAGGAGTTCTTTGGTAGAGTTTTTGGAGTCGCTTATATATACTATCATGTCATATGAAAATAACGAAAGTTTGTTTCAGTGTTGAGCAATAACTGATTTTCAATTGGTAATCTAAGATAATAAAGTATAAGTGTTTTTCTTGGGACTCATATAAAATTAAGGGCATTGAGTGTATAAAAGTTAATCAAGAAAATTCACAGAAAAACTACAGAATTAGGTAAATTGTTTTCATTACTTCCTAGAATAAGCAGGCAGGCAGAAACAAGATATGCCAATATATTGTGCATATCAGAAGCAATTAGTAGTGACTAGACACTACTAGATTATTAGAGCATTCTAATGCAACATTAAAATAAGCTATTTGTGACTATAATGACTAAACATATTTGGATGTAGAGATTATAATAACTTTTATGACAGTAAGATTAATTACTGAAGAACATGCAACACAATACTCCATTTATGTCTCAGAAACATTGCTGCTTTCACTGAGATGTAGAGACGGATTAGGAGAGTGTTGGAAGAGTATATACTACTAGAGTAGAAGGTCATGAACTACCAAGGATGACCAAAAATAAAACTAAAGAATCAAGGTTATTCTATGCCAAGTAAAGACTGTAACAATTACAGAACATAAAAATTATTTTTTCTAAATCAGCAAATGAGATTGAAGAGTAGAATCCATTTACCTCACACAGGCACAACCATTGGGTAATTATTAAATTGTAAATTATTATTTTAAAGTATTTGATGCAGGTCATGACTGGAAACAACCAAACTGTCATCTCCCAGTTCCTCCTCCTGGGCCTGCCCATCCCCCCAGAGCACCAGCACCTGTTCTATACCCTGTTCCTGGCCATGTACCTCACCACCGTCCTGGGGAACCTCATCATCATCATCCTCATTCTACTGGACTCCCATCTGCACACTCCCATGTACTTGTTTCTCAGCAACTTGTCCTTCTCTGACCTCTGCCTCTCCTCTGTCACAATGCCCAAATTGCTGCAGAACATGCAGACCCAGGACCTATCCATCACCTATGAGGTTTGCCTGATACAAATGTACTTTTTCATGATTTTTGCAGACATGGAGAGTTTTCTTCTTGTGGTCATGTCCTATGACCGCTATGTGGCCATCTGCTTCCCCCTCCATTACACCAGTATCATGAGTCCAAAACTCTGTGTTTGTCTATTGCTGTCACTGTGGTTACTGACCACATTACATGGCTTGATGCACACCATACTCATGGTGAGATTGTCTTTCTGTGAAAACAATGAAATTATCCATTTTTTCTGTGAAATATCGGCTATCCTGAAGCTAGCATGCTCAGACACTTACATTAATGAGTTAATGATATTCATCATGAGTTGTCTCATTGGTATTATACCATTCCTACTTATTGTTATGTCCTATGCAAAGATTGTCTTTTCCATTCTCAAGGTTCCATCTACCCAAGGTATACACAAGCTCTTCTCTACCTGTGGTTCCCACTTATCTGTGGTGTCTCTGTTTTATGGAACAGCTATTGGTTTCTACTTAAGTCCATCAACTAATAACTCTACTGTGAAAGAGATTATAATGGTTATTATGTACACAGTGGTGACTCCTATGCTGAACCCCTTTATCTATACCCTAAGGAACAGAGACATCAAGGAGGCCCTGATACAAGTTTTCTGCAATAAGAAAAACTCTTTGCAATGGTAGCACTTGTGATTTTTACCTAATTTTCTATAATAAACATAATTATGTTAATATTGTATATCAGATGTTGTCCCTCATCATAGAATCTACACCAATGGGAATGCTACCTAAATGTTCAGTACATAAAAGGAAAAAGGTATAGTGGAGTAGTCAAAGTAGGAAATATTGTCACTGAGACCTGACTACAGCTTCCTCCAAACCATGTGTAAGTTACTCTGGAAATGCCTAGTGGAAGAAGATCTGCCTAATATGATCTCTGTTCCTTATAGTCATAAGTTTCTACAACATTTTATCATTTACCCTGAGTTGTGTGTTCACTGATTTATCAATTGAAATAGTTTAAGTAGGGGCTGCCTGGAATCCCTGATCCTGTGCCCTGGAGTTCCATCTGGACTGGTGAGTGGGTGCGGACCCTGGGGCAACCTGCCCTGGAAGAGAGCACAGACCCCCTCCCCAGCTCCCTCTGCAGGCTTGTCTTTGTTTCTCAAGTCCCTGCCTCTCCCAAGCCTTCCCTAGTGTTTTCAGGTGTCCTGCTCCTGTACTAAGGCCATCCACCCAAAGGGGTCAGACTCTGGCCTCCAGGCAGGTCTGAGGATTCCTGCAAGGGAGTGCGGGCTCCTTCAGATTGTGCTGCCAGGTTCGCTGTGTGATATTCCATCCCGCCCTGCCCCCACCTTGGCCCTTTTGTCCGGGCGGCTCCCTGGGCTGCCTGGAATCCCTGATCCTGTGCCCTGAACTTCCATCTGGACTGGTGAGTGAGTGCAGACCCTGGGGCAACCTGCCCTGGAAAAGAGCACAGACCCCATCCCCCCAGCTCCCTCTGCAGGTTTGTCTTTGCTTCTCAAGTCCCTGCCTCTCCCAAGCCTTCCCTAGTGTTTTCAGGTGTCCTGCTCCTGGACTAAGGCCATCCACCCAAAGGGGTCAGACTCTGGCCTCCAGGCAGGTCTGAGGATTCCTGCAAGGGAGTGTGGGCTTCTGTAGATTGTGAAGCAAGGAATAGGTCCTCCTCTGGCACTGGGGAGATCCAGCCAGTTTCAGTCACAGCAAAGATTGGTCTAGGACACCAAGCGCCTCCAGGCTCCTTTTGAAGGAAGAGATGGGCAGGCGCCAATGCAGGAGCTCCTCCAACATCATGTTGAATTTGAATGCTGTATTTGGAAGCCATCATAGTGTGGATGATTGTCTACAGTTTCATCACACTAAAAACTGCTGTAGGATGGGCTGGGGAGATGGCACTGCCATGAAAAGTGGGGATCACAGCCAAAACTTTCAAAATTATCCATGGCTTCTTGTGTGAAATTGGTTTTGTGAAATACTAAGTCATTAGCAATGCAAATAATGTCCGATAACTTAGGGTGGTCTTCTAGTCAACTACTTCATTTCTCCACTTAATAATATGGACTCCAGTCAAGCAGAAGCCTGTTCATTACTTGAACAGGCAATGAGTATGCATCTTTCCACTTTTTTAGTTTTCTTGGGACTGAATATGTAAATGGCTTCACAGACGCAAATAATCACATAGAAACTATATTAATTACAACATTGTCTCACCAGTAGCTCAGGCATATTTCTAGTTAGCTCTAACATCTTAAATTAAAACATTAATATTAATCTGTGCATCTCCATGAGGCTGTGGCTTACCGGTAATTTCCTGGTATCTTTCTCCTTCAGCAGTTATATGGCATCTGCCAGACTTTGCCTTGTTTTTCTGCCTGCATTCAGTTTAGTTTTCCTGCCAACTTATACTGTGTCATGTCATAGGCCAAGGTAGTTTCTTTATTAAACAACGATAATAAGACATATTCATAGTACAGAGGGGGAAACCCACATCACACATATGTTTATTTATTTTGTTTGTTGTTGTTCTTTAAATTCCACCTCCCCTTTAGTATAGGAAGGAGTGATCAATGACTATAATTGGTCACCACTAGAGATCTCTGAGGTAAATTTGTCCTAGGAAGGAAGTGGGTAATTACTATGTCTTTAATGAGTTATACAGTATCTGGATTCCTAAGGGGTACAGGACCCCTAAGGCCCAGGGATGGTCACAGAGGGATGTGAGGAGGGATGCACAGATAGGTGATGAGTAGAGCGGCCTCTAGTCCCTGTGTCTGCAAATAAAATAGAGGTGAGCAGGATCCTAATCCTGAAACTTTCACTCAGCCTCAGCAGAACTGGGTACATTCAGAAAAATAAAGTGTGGTCTTGCTGCCAATCCACATGAATTTCAAGTGCCATGCAGGACAGTTTTCCAGGTACAGTAGCATTCTTCACTGTCTCCCAAGAATTTATCACACTTTGAATGTTTCATGGTCATAACAGCTTTTGTACTGATGGCTTCATTACAATGACTCTTTATGTAATTTTCTCTCAATACCATAACATTTCAATCCAAGAACAGTTCTGTGAAATGGAGTTCACTGCTCTAGTGCTGAATGCTTTACTATAGTTTCCATTGTAGTCTTAGCGAACTCTAAACACTGTCATACCCAAGATGATAATCCATTTTATCTGTAAAAGTACACAAATCTATTCTTTAGTGGTTACATCTGTGATTTTTCCTAAGTGCAACCCATCAAGAAAGACATTTTATTTATATATATATATATATATATATATATATATATATATATATATATATATATATAATATGTGTGTGTGTGTGTGTCTGTGTGTGTGTGTGTGTGTGTGCTCACAGGAGGATAGGAGGAGGTAGAAATTTTAAATAAATAAATAAATAAATAAATAAGAAAGAAAGAAAGCTAGAGGGAGTAGGAAACACTGATATTTTAAGTTAAGAATAAAACTGTGATAAAGCAATAAAAAGGATATCTCTATAATGAAAACCAGTTCTTCTACATGGTTCTAAATAATATTCAGGTGAACCAACTATTAGAAATATGTTCTTTGTTATTTCTAGGTGTTGTTTGATTTGAGAATGGTGGGCTTAGCATCTAAGTAATATATGTACTCCCTTAGCCCATCATTGGTAACAGTTAATGGTGATTTCTCTGGATTATGATGTATGTACACAAGCCTCCATAACACAAAGGTACTATCCACTTCTAGGAGAAGCAGAAACTAGGGTTGGTGGCACATACGTGTAATCCTAGTGTTTAAGAAAGAGTCAGGGGTATTGCATGTTTGAGGCAAGTCTTGTGTGTGTGTGGTGTGTGTGTGTGTGTGTGTGTGTGTGCATTCATGAGACGTAAGATACTGACTGCATAGAATAAGGACTGATAAGGTGGACATTTGAAAACTGTCTAGAATATTGGGGACTCTGAGAAGAGTAGAGGTTATAGACTTCTATCTAAGGTAAAAATGAAAAATTTTTCTATAGTGTATTGTTTTCTTGTCCTAATAATTTCATCTGACTGAATGAAGCTCATGTTATGAAGTGTTAGTTTTTTACACAAAATCTGCAAATTTTAATGCCATTTATAGAATATATTATTACCATCTATAATATTTCCAAAATTGACTCAACACACTTGATGTGTAAAACAACCATCACAAAGAGGATAGTCAATTGAGGAGTAACTTAGCTGAAGTTTTCAAAGTAATTTTATTCCTTCTTTTTTATAATTGATAAATTTTATTCATCTTCTTTGTTTTCTGTACCAAAATTAATGGCATTTTGTGGATTAAAGCATACATATATGACTTGGAGTTATCAGTATTATGGAAGCATAATACAAATGATTAGTCCTAACACTGCACATATACCACATTAAATCTCTGAGGCTCATTATAGCATGTAAAATTTAATGCAAGCTTGTCAATTTTTCAATTGAAATGGGGAATTTTCTACCATTGAAGTTGAAGAAATATATATATTAGTTTTTAGCACCAGGCAAAATTTTTCACTAGAAGTCATACATCATGACAGTTACTGACCCTAGTTAGAGATTGTGAAAGATTTTAAATGACCAAACAGAATGAAGCCACATAAGACCTCTAGTACATGTAGATTACAATTGATGTGAAGGTAGCTTAAAGCAGAGATTAAAACAATAAGAGCATTGGATAAATATAGAATGCTGTGGAACATAGATGAATGTCATACTGAGTATGGGAGATGGTAAATTTAGCTGTGTATGTGATAACTAATACCCTTTACATATGAATGTGGATAAACCAAATGAAGGGGGAGAGTATGGAAGGAAGTGATAATATACTAGATGAGCAACTCTAAAAAGTGAAAGGGAAAAAATTTAACCCCAGCATCAATGAAAAGACAAATTCAAGAGTCACTGTGAGACCCTAGAAGGGATATACCACTGGCATATGTGAGATAATTAAACAATGTTTCTGTCCCTGATAGGAGCTTTTTCCTCATCTGTAGAGCAACAGTGGTAATGAGAAGAATAAATCAGACAAGAGATGATGGAACTCCACTATTAAATGTGTAAATGAAGCATGTTGAAGGAGAACAGAAAGGTCAAGAGACATAAGAATATGGTCATAAATTGAAATTACTTCTGTGTTCCAGTAAAGACAAGATGTGACCCTAACATATGAATATAATCTCACAGAAAGGAATGGATAAAATAGCAGGAGAATGAAGGGGAGACTCTGTATAATGTGTAACAGTCATTCAATGTAAGAAAAAAATTTCTGACATAAACTGGAATTTCTTTTACAACCCAATGAGAGACTGGAAAAGGAGGAGAATGAGGAATGCTTTGGAAGACAAGAGAGCAAAGCCATAAATTTCTCTTGTAGCTTTTGATCTCCTGATGCCTGACAAACATGGAGTGGAAAGATTGTTAGTAAATAGTGGGGCAGACATCTGTACATTACAGAGACATACACATCTGAGATTGAAATGATAATCTAAGGCACTGAAGTATGAATGTTTTTCTTGAAATTTATATAAAATTATGATAACAAAGTTTATCAGATTTTTCAATAACATCAATATACAAAACAACATACAGTAAATTACAAATAAACAACTGTTGAGCAGGCAGCAGGAGAGAGAAACATTAGTACATCTGATGCTCAGTACAACATGCATAAATTTCTATTGGAAAAGATGAGAGATGGAATCAGGTTAAGAAAAAGTTGAGAAAAGTTCATTGATGTTTATAATGATTACAGGCATTTGGAGTTTGAGGATAAGTCACTATAATCATTGTCATATCTGTTTTTTAGAAATATATCCATAATATATGTTCATTGTTTTTTAAATTTAAAAGTGTCCTAATATTTTATCCTTATAGTGGATGATAAGAATGATAATGAAAAACCAAACTGTCATCTCTTCTTTCATCCTCCGGGGCCTCCCCATATCCCCAGAACATCAACACCTGTTCTATGCCCTGTTCCTGGCCATGTACCTCACCACTGTCCTGGGGAACCTCATCATCATCATCCTCATTCTACTGGATTCCCATCTCCACACACCCATGTACATCTTTCTCAATAATTTGTCCTTCTCTGACCTCTGCTTTTCCTCTGTCACAATGCCAAAGATGCTAAGGAATATGCAGAGCCAAGTTCCATCCATCTCCTATATAGGTTGTCTGATACAAATGTACTTTTTCATGTTTTTTGCAAACATGGAAAACTTTCTCCTTGTCATCATGGCCTATGACCGCTATGTGGCCATCTGCTTCCCACTTCATTACTCCAGCATCATGAGCCCCACGCTCTGTGTGTGTCTGGTAGTGTTGTGCTGGGTGATTACCATGCTGCATTCCATGCTGCACACTTTACTTCTGGCTAGATTGTCATTCTGTGAGGACATCGTGATCCCCCACTTTTTCTGTGACATATCTGCTCTGCTCAATTTAGCCTGCTCTGACATTTTTATTAATGAGCTAATGATATTTGTTTTGGCAGGACCTGTTATTGTCATCCCATTCTTACTGATAATTGTGTCCTATGTACAAATTGTCTGCTCTATCCTAAGGATTTCATCTGCTCGGGTTATTCACAAGGTCTTCTCCACCTGTGGCTCCCACCTATCTGTGGTCTCACTGTTCTATGGGACAGTCATTGGTGTCTACTTATGTCCATCAACTAATAACTCTACTGTGAAAGAGACTGTCATGGCCTTGATGTACACAGCGGTAACTCCCATGCTGAACCCCTTTATCTACAGCCTGAGGAACAGAGATATGAAAAAGGCCCTGATAAGTGTCCTTTACAGGAAGAAAATCTCTTCATAATGGCAATACTGGAAGTTTTACTTAATTTCATCTAGAAAATTTATTATATTGATACTAATATTACAAAATGTATCCCTACAATTGAACCTACATCATAGACCATACCCATAATAATTTCATTTGCAAAAGGGAGTTTTGCAAAGTAGTTCAGTTAGGGAAGTGGACCTTTGATACTCAATGATATTATCCACTGTCTTCCAAGTGTGATTCTAGAAAGCATTAGATAAGAGTCACTGTTATATCAATATTTCATCCCTTAGATTCCTTTTTTAATTGAAAACAGATTTTTCTCTGCACTCTCCCTAATGTTTAGCTATGGGTCTCTGCATCTGTTGTTTGATGGAGTCTAACCGACACATTAGGCATTATTTTATTTATATTTTTCTGACCTGTTTGGTTATCTCATAAGTCTTCAGGCCAATTGGCTTCTGGTGTCTTTTCCTCCTGAATGTCAAAGGTATGTTTCTCTCATATCATGGGTCTTAAACTGGACCACTTACTGGTTAGTCACTCCCAGTTATTCTGTGCCAATTTACCATGGCACATCTTGTTGGCAGGAAAAATTTTGCAGTTAGGTTAGTGTCCCAATCCTGTTACTATAAGTCTTAGGAGATGGCTGGTTCTGACTCCATATCCATATCCTCTCTTACTAGGAATCTTAGCTAGCATCACCCTAATTGATTCCAAGAAGTTTCCATTGCACTGTGTTTCTACCATGCCACTGAAGTGTCCCTAGTCCAATTATTGCTCCAGTACTCTCTCCCACCATAGTCCTCCCATCTTTTGCCATCCCTACCTGCACTCAATTCATCCTCAATATCTATTATATTTCCCCTTTCAAGGTATATTCATGTATCTGCCCTTGAAACATCATTGTCACTTGGCTTCCCTGAATCTGTGGATTTTAGCATGATTGTTTACTAATTGACAGTTTGTGCTAGTTTGAAAGAAAATGGACCCTAGAGGGAATGGCACTTGTTGGATTAGGGGCAGCCATGTTGGAAGAAGCGTGGCACTGTTTGGCCTCCTATTTCAAGCTGTGCCCAGTGTTACAGTTCACATCCTGATACCTGCTGATTACAATGTAGATATCTCACCTCCTTCTCCAGCAGCATGTCTGCCTGTGAACTGCCATGTCCCACCATGAGTTTAATGGATGGGAGTGAGTGACTGCATCTGCTCCTATCAGATTCTGAGAGTTCTTAAATAAGGCATCAGAGAGCTTTTAAGAACTGTTCAACATCCTTAGAAATCAGAGAAATGAAAATCAAAATGCCTCTGATATTTCATCTAACCCCAGGCAGAATTGCTAAGATTAAGAAAGTGAATGAAACAAATGCTGGTGAAATGTAAGAAAAGGAGAACCCTTATATGATGTTGGTGGGAATGAAAACTGGTTCAACCACTATAGATATTAGTAGAAACCTATCTAATATCTAAACCATATACCCAAAGAATTCTACATCTTACTAGACTGGTATGTGGCTATCCATGTTTATTGATGTTCTATTCACAATAGCTAGAAATGGGAACAGTCAAGATCTCTATCAAATGATGAATGGACAACACAAAAGTGGTACATATGGAAGAGGTTCAGACCCTGTGTGTGCTGCTATAGTTTCTGTGGGTTCATCCATGCATCGGAGCTATTTTGTCTGAAGAACACTGTTTCCTTGGAGTCATTCATCTCCTGGGCTTTCATAATCTTTTCACCCCCCTCTTCAAATGATGCCTGAGTCTTGAGAATTGTTGAAAATTTTATCTTTCCTCCAGTGTGTATTTTGGGTTCCTGGTAAGAAATAAGGTGCCCATGAGTAAAAACTTGAATGTAGTTCTTCAATTTGATTTTATTGATCAATCAATTTTTATGAAGTATATTAACTTCATGCTTGATGAGAAAGGATATTCTAGTCCTCTCTCTTCTACTGGAATTATCCAACGTTCTAGCACCATTTGTTAAAGAGATTGTCTTTTTCTCTAATGTGAACAGAATATTCAGTGAAAAGGACTACAATGTAAATGCTTTCTGGATCATTATCTACTTTTATAGATAGTTATATACATTTTGGGAAGTAGATTCTTAGGTAATTTGGTAGGAGGTAACATCATAAAACATTTAAGGACAAAAATGAGATGTGATGGAACTTAGCATTCAAAGTTCTGTGTGTTGACACTGATGGCTCACAGGGCCTTACATGAAGATATGTACTAGACAGACATGTAGAATATCATCAAGCTATGCAAGAGCTGGTCTTGCAGATGAGAAAGTCAATGGATGCTAAAATACAAGAAGAGATTTTTATACCATAATTTACAGGGGAAGGTAAGGGAATGAATTGAAGAAGACAAGAGAACTAATTCTTGGTACATTAGAGTATGTTACAATTTATGTGATATGAGAGAAACTATATAGCATATTTTTCAAGTACTATAAAATGTCTGCATAAGGAATTTTGCAAGGCAAATGAAAGACATTCTTAAAGACTTGCATGTTCTCCTTCTAGCTTCTTTCTGTGGGTTTGGTGAAAATAAGATTAAGGACTGCGAATTTCAGGAACAAACATCACAAATACCATTTTTATATAAGAGGACCAGAAAAATTAGTTCAGGATCACACCAAGCCAGAAAAGACAACAAATAAATGAAAAAGTAAGAAAATGTTGAAAGATGAAATGATTTGAAAATCAGTGTAGGAAGAACAGGAGGAAACATTAGAAGGTTATTGACTGGAATAGAAAAGAAAGTCCCTTCAATACATAATAAGGAAAACACTAAAATTACATTAGAAAGAAAGAATTCTAAATGCTTCCATGGAAAAAGGCTAAGTATAAAGGCAGCCCTATTGCAACTGAACACAGCTTCTCCATGAAAACTCTATAAGTCAGAAGGGCATGACTGGATGTATCCCAGACTCTGAGAGACCATAGATAACAGCCTAGACTACCACACCTAGGCAAACTTGCAATCAATATTTATCTACAAATTCAGTCCTTCAGAAGATACTAGAAAAAAATTCCAACCCAAGGAGGTTAACTGCAAGCATGAAAACACAGGAAATAAATAATCTCACATCACTAAAACCAAAAAAGGGACACACACATACACAGTCACACACATAAACACTACCACTTCTACCACCAACAAGAAAGTAATGGAATTAAAATTATTTGTCATTGATAACTCTTATTATCAATTGATTTAATTGTCTAATAAAATAAAGTCTAACAGAATGAATATAAAAACAGGATCTATTCTTGTTCTACATACAAGAAAGACAGATCAGCATCAAATATAGATAGACATTATATCACAATAAAGGGTTGAAGATAGTTTTTCCATGCAAATGGACCTAAGAAGCAAGCTAATATCAGCAGTCTAATATCTAACAAAATAGAGTAAACCAAAATCAATGAAAAGAGATAGGGAAGGATACTTCATATTCATTAAAGTATGAATCCAATGAGATGACATTTCAATTCTTAGCATCTATGCCCTAAATGCAAGGGCATCCATATTTGTAAAGGAAACATTACTAGACCTTAAACCATAAATTGGCCCTCATACATTGATGGTGGGAAACTTCAATACCCTCCTTTAATACCAATATAGAGGTCATGTAGACAAAAAACAAACAGAGAAATACTGGAGCTCACAGGCATTAAAATCAAATGTACCTAATATATACCTACAGAACATTTCACCCAAACACAAAAGAATATACCTTCTTCTCAACCCTTCACAGAACTTTCCCATAAATTGACCACATAATGAGTGACAACGTGTAAGTGTCAAAAAATACAAAATTGGAATAATCCAGTCAGACCACCACTAATTAAAGCAACACCCTTCACAATAACCACAAACAATATAAATAAATCTTGGTCTAGCCCTAACCAAGCAAGCTCAAAAATTGTATGACAAAATCTTCAAATCTTCAAAGAATGAAATTGAAGAAGATATTAAAACAATTGAAAGCTCTACCATGCTCATTGATTGGTAAAATTACTGTAGGAATGATCATCCTACCAAAAGCAATTAAAATTCTACCACAATTCTTTACAGAAATTGAAAATTCAGTTTCATATGAAAAACAAAACCCAAAAAAACAGGATAGCTAGAACAGTTCTTAAAAATAAAAGAAGTTCTGTAGGCATATTTATCACTAATTTTAACCTGTAGTGCAGAGCTATAGTACCAGAAATATATGATATCAACATAAAAAGAGACATGTTGATCAATTTAATAGAACCAAAGACCCAAACATAAACCCCACACTTGTGGACACCTGAGTTATGATACAAACACCTGAAATATACAAAAAAGTAAAAACCATCTTCAACAAATGGTGCTGGTCTACCTGAATGTCAGTATGTAGAAGAACACAAATAAATCCATATTTGCACCCAGAATAAAATTCAAACCAAGTGGATCAAAGATCTCAACATTAAACTATACACTGCATCTAATAGAAGACAAAATAGGGAATAACCTTGAATGCATTGGCATGAAAGAAGAATACATAAGTAGAAATAGATTACTGAGCATCAATATAAGATTATTATATATAATTTGTTAATATTTTAAAAGTGTACTGCAACCAACACAGAAATTTGCATAAAATCACAAAACCTTAGAATAACAGTAATATAAAGTATGGAGATATTATCTAGTGATTTTCTAGAATCACACATTAAAGACAGAAGATGGCATCACTGAGTCACTAAGGTCCCATTTCTTAACTGAACTAATTTGAAAAATTTGTTTCTAGTATGCTATTAAATGTTTGTCTCATTTAAGAGATACATTTTGTAATATAAATATTAATATATTTACTAGACATATTTAAATAAATATCAGTGTTACCATTATAAAGAGATTTTCTTCTTGCAAATAACACTTATCAGGGCCTCTTTCATCTCTCTGTTCCTCAGGCTGTAGATGAAGGGGTTCAGCATGGGAGTCACCACTGTGTACATCATGGCCATGGCAGTATCCTTTACAGTATCATTATTAGCTGATGGAAATATGTAGAGACCAATAAGTGTCCCATAGAACAGTGAGACCACAGACAGGTGGGAGCCACAGGTGGAAAAAACCTTGTGGATAACTCGAGCAGATGAAACCTTTAGGATGGAGCAGACAATTCGTACATAGGACACAATGATGAGTGAGAATGGGATGACACTAAAAAGCCCTCCCAAGATAAATATCACTAGTTCATTAATGTAAGTGTCAGAGCAGGCCAACTTGAGCAGGGCAGATATATCACAGAAAAATTGATGAATCACATTGTTTTCACAGAATGACAATCTAGCCAGGAGTAGGGTGTGCAACATGGAATACAAGATAGTCAGCACCCAGCACAACACTACCAGGCACACACAGAGCATGGGGCTCATGATGCTGGTGTAATGAAGGGGGAAACAGATGGCCACATAGCGGTCATAGGCCATAACCACAAGAAGGAAACTCTCCATGCCTCCAAAAACTATTAAGAAGTACATTTGTGCCAGACAACCTGCATAGGGGATGGATAGGTCATTGTTCTTCATGGTCTGCAGTAATTTGGGCATTGTGACAGAGGACAAACAGAGGTCAGAGAAGGACAAGTTGCTGAGAAAGAAGTACATGGGAGTGTGCAGATGGGAGTCCAGTAGAATGAGGATGATGATGATGAGGTTCCCCAGGACGGTGGTGAGGTACATGGCCAGGAACAGAGCATAGAACAGGTGCTGGTGCTCTGGGGGGATGTCCAGGCCCAAGAGCAGGAACTGGGAGGTAAAAGTTTTATTATTCATTGTAATTTTTTCTCTCCAGTCCTAATGAGAAAACATCAGTGTCCCTAAAAATTCAAGTTATAAATGAATGTAGATTAATGATATATATTCTACAGAAATAGATTTGACAGTTATTGTAATAATAATCTCTAATTCTAAATATCTGTAATCATTGCTATCACAAATGATTTTTCTCAACTTTTTATTAAGAGATTTCTATTTTTCAGTCTTTCTAAAACAGCTCTATGCATTTCTACAGAGTTACAAAATGAGCTAATGCTTCTCTCTCCTACTGTCTGCACATCATGGGCAACTGTAGTTTGTTTATTTGTACTTTGTTTTAGGTTATATTGTATATTGATGTTCCTGAAGAGTTTTGGATGAGCTTTAACATCCTAATTTTACATAAATTTCAAAAAAAATCTCACATACTCTAATGCTTTACATTACTATTTCAAACGCAGACATCCATGTCTCTGTAACATACAGATTTCTGCTCCACTCTTCACTAATCATCCTCCCTCCATTGCGTGTGGACAGGCCCCAGAAGCTCAAAAGTCCCATGTGAAAGTTATCTTTTCAGGTTTTTGTCTTCTAAAGCATTCCTCCTTCTTTCTTCTCCAGTGTCCCACAGTACAGTGAAAGAACTTCAGTTCAAGTCAGAAGTCTGTGACTTTTAATCCACTTATTTTTCCTTACCTTGAACTGCTTTCATACATAATACAGACTCCATCTTCATTCACCTCCTATTTCATCCATCCCTTTCTGTGAGAACATATTCATATATGAGGATCCCATCTTGTCTTTACTGGAATACAGAAGCAGACTCGGTTTATCTCTATGTTCCCATTCCCATGTCTCGTGACCATTCTCTTCTCCTTTAACATGCTTCATTTACGCTGTGGCATTCTAACACCAGAGTACCACTATCTCTTGTCTGATTTATTCTTCAGATTACCCCTGTTGCTCTGAGGATAAGGACAAAGCTCCTGTCAGGGACACAATCCTCATTTCATTATCTGTGCACCTATGCTCTTTCGTCATCTCATGTGCACCAAAGGTGTACCCTTCCTTATATGTTCTTACATTGACACTTGGGCTTCTCCCTTTATCAGTGCTGCAGTAAAACTCTTTACCTTCCAATTTATGAGCTTCTTCTCCACTTGCCTATTGTTTCCTCCTCTTTCTTTCCCTTTCATCTCGCTCATCCTCATTCATCTGTAAGGCATATTACGCAACACATAAACAACTAAATATATTCTATCTCCCCATATCAGTAAGGCCTTCACCCATGTCCCATTACATCTTTTTTTTTTTTTTTACTGAAATGTGTTTATTCTATAGCAAGATAAAAGCATTTTGTTTTAGTTAAGCAAAATACAAACAACTTAATTGCTGCTATCATAACTCATAAAAAAGTATAAAACAGCATAAAAACACAATAAGCAATGTAGCGGTGAATGGTGTATGTCACCAGTGTTTACGTTAAAGCCCGGTTTAGGAAAAACTTTACATCTTATATATATTCCGTGCACTTAATACTTTGATAACTGTTTTAAGCTATCTTCCCATCAATGGTAAACTATATGCAAGAAAGGTCACACAAGAGTTTATTTCATTTGACCATTTGCATTCATTCCTAATCTCCAACTGGGGTCAGTACCTGACCTATTGCATGAATTTGGGCAGTGAGCATTTGTTACATGGTTCTCAAACTGTTACACATTTTTTTAAATTCAAAGGTAAAAAAAAATCCCAATTATAATTGAAAGATTTGACCAGTTATTCTGAATTTTATACTCTATAATAAGTATTATAAATCTAATGTTACATTTCTATAGAATTTGTAAAAATAGTCATTTTATCACACCTCAGTAATACTGATGACTCTCAATAATATCCATATGCTTTAATCAAAAAAATGTCATTGATATGATAAAAATTTTTATGAACTATTAAAAAAGCAGCAAAATTAGTTTGGAAACTTGACTTGAGTTATTCCTCTGATGTCTATACTGTATTTGATGATTAATTTATGCATCATGTCAGTTAAGCATGATGTTTATTTTTGAAAAATACTAGTTGCTATGAAGGCAATCAAAGGTGACATTTAATCTGTAGACTTTGAGTAATATAACTAACACTTCATAAGGTGATTTTCTTCATGCAATCAGGTGAAATAATTAGAAGAAAAAGACAGTATATTTTAGAACGGTTTTCATATCTTGCCTTAGATACAAGTCTGGATCCTCCACTCTCCCCAGAGACTCAAAAAATCTAGACAGTTCTTCAAACGTTGGCCTTATCAGTCTCTAACACTGGGCAGTTTGTGTTGTAACACACATGCAAGAGATCATATAAACAAACAAACAAACACACACACACACACCACTCATACACACACATTATTCTGTGATTTCACATAACACTGACTGAACCTTTGATGTCTCAAAGCTGACAAAAGAGAAGCATCAAGTTTCTCTAACACTATACCAAAATCTAAATGCTTGTAATTGCACAGACTGGCAGTGTTCAACAAAGATAAATATAGAGTTTACATGCTTAGACATTGTGTATTAGCACTTCAGAGGAGGAAAACATGCAGGAAAATATCATGGACCATATATAAAGATGCTCTCCTTATGTATGACCTCCTGCATCTGCATCTCAAGCAGTGGCATGTACAGTTTCTCCTTCTGTAAATTAACAGTACCTTTGTCTTAGGTAGGTATGTGTGCAAAGATCAGAAGACGGAGAAATCACCATCAATTCTTATCACTGATGTGCCAATGAATTTACATACTGTTGTTAGGTATTCAGTCAACAGTTCTCAAATTAAACAGCAAATAAAAATCCAAAGTAATATGTTTCTAACATTTGGTACTACTACATATTTTCTTAGACTCTATAGAAGCATTGAGTTTGAATGCGTAGCTCTTCTTGTACTTTTACATGAACATCTTCATGACATTAATGTCTTCCTTGATGGATTGCACTTAGGATCAGTCATAGATGTTACCGCTAAAACACAGACTTGTGAGCTTGTGCAACAAAAATGATCATAACCTTAGGTAGGACATTGTTCAGAATTTGTTAATTCCTCACAAATCAATATACCATAAACAACCATTCAACATTACAGCAGTAAACTCCATCTAGCAGCACTGTTCTTGTGCTGAAGAGGTGTAAAACTGAGAGAAAATTATAGAATGAGTAATTATAACAAATCCATCAGTATAAAAGCAGTTCTATGATGTCCATAAAACAAATACTTCCCCAATATGGAGATGTTTTGGGAGACAGAAACAAAGAATGTTATCATACCTCTAAAATTGCCCTGTACCACACTGGAAATTCATTTTGATTCGGAGCAATATGCCAACTTATTTTCCTGAATTTAACTAGATATTCCTAGGGTAGTCAAAGTTTCTAGTTCAGTATCCTTACCTTTATTTTACTCACAGGCACAGGATCTATTGACCTCTTTATTCACTGCCTATATGTTCCATCTAACTCACACCACTCTGTGGGCATTTCTAGGCCTTAGGGGCCATATATCTCTTAGGAATCCAGATTTACCATCACTCATTAAAGACATTGTAATTACCCAGGACCTTTCTAGGATGAATTTAATTCTGGGATCTCTAGTGGAGAACATTTATAGCCACTTATCACTCCTTCCTCTACTTAAGGGAATATAAAATTTAAATGGCAACAGTAATCAAAATGAATAAATTTATTTCAGTCACAAGAAAATAAAAAAAGAGTGGAAAGATGCATATCCACTCAAGTAATGAGTAGAATTCTGCTTGACTGGAGCCCACTTTGCCAGAGGGAGAAATGAAAAATCTGACTAGAAAACCACCCCAAGTTGTAAGAAATTATTTTCATTACTAATGATTTAAAGTGTCTTATACAAGAAAATTTTTCACAAGAAACCATAAATAGTTTTGTAAGTTTTGGCTATGATCCTAACCTTTAATGACTACATCAATGCTGCATCCAACAGTCATTTTAAGTAGAATAAGATCATACAAAATCACACACACTGGGATGGCTTTCAAATACAGAATCTCAATTCAAAATAACTGAGTACCTGCAAAATTATTTAAGACATATACACAACCTTATGGAAAAATTTGAAGTTCATCAATGATATTTCTATGAATGATATGTCCAATGAAAAGGACAGGAATTTAATGAGAGATGACATGTTTAATACTTCCTCAAGCAAATAGAAACACAATTTATATTCAATGAGTTCAGCATGAATCATGAGGCCATTGATGGCATTTATAATTCCTTCCTTCATTGTAGTACTGAAATTGGCAGTCATCTCTTTGATGAAGTTCTGTGATTATACTTCTACGACTGGAAATCTTGATCCTTATTGGTCTAATCTTATTGGACTCATAGAGATTATGTTTTTGAATGTGAAAATAGTAAGTGGGATAAGGATGTATCCAGTATTTTAGACAAAGTGCTGCCTGCTCTGTCTGAGTAAAAGAACCACATTTGCTTGCTAATATATTGGTTTCAGTTACTCCAAGAAGAATGATGTGTCTACTCTCTGTGTTTTGGTTGACATGAGAAGCAGAAGTGGTTGTATGGTAGGCTCAAGTTCTAATTTAAACATCAACTGATAAATAATGAAAATATGGTACAGATATACTATGGAATATTGTTCAGTTGTACAGTGCTCATTTTAAAAATTAGGTTACTTTTTCAATGAAAAGAGAAATAAGAGAACTAACAGATGCTATTACTCAAATGGGCTTAACAGACATCTATACAATATTCCTCAAAACAAAAAAGAATATACCTTCTTCATAGCACCTCATGGAACCTTCTCAAAAATTGACCACATGCTCAGTAACAAAACAAACCTCATCAAATAAAAAAAAATGGAATAACCTGATGTATCTTATCAGATCACCATGGCTTAAAACTAGAAGTAAACACCAATACTAATTCCAAAAAGCCCACAAACACATGGAAATTAAACAATGCTCACCTGAATTATCAATAGGTCAAGGAAAAAATAGAGAAATTAAAGACTTCCTAAAATTCAATGAAAATGACCACACAACATACCCAAATTAGTAGGACACAATGAAAGTAGTGTTAAAAGGAAAGTTCATAGCACTAAATGCCTACATAGAGAAGCTGGAAAAATCCCACACTAGTGAATTATCAGAACATTTGAAAACTATAGGACAAAAAGAAGCAAACTCACCCAAGAGAAAAAGATGGCAGGAAATAATCAAATTGAGAGCTGACATCAACAAAATAGAAACAAAGAAAACAATACAAAGAATCAATGAGACAAAGAGTTGGTTTTTCAAGAAAATCAACAAAATAGACAAATCCTTTATCCGAACTAACCAAAAGGCAGAGAGAGAATATCCAAATTAATAAAATCAGAAATAAAAAATAAAATAAATAAAATCAGAAATAAAACAACAGACACAGAAGAAATACAGAGAATCATCAGGTCATATTTCAAAAACCTATACTCTACAAAACTGGAAAACTTAAAGGAAATGGACAACTTTCTGAATAAATATCACTTACCAAAATTAAATCAAGACAAATTCAACAGACCTATAACAGCTGAAGAAATAGAAATAGTCATCAAGCCCAGGACCAGATGGTTTCAGCTCAGAATTCTACAAGATTTTCAAAGAAGAACTAATACCAATACTACTCAAATTATTCCACACAATAGAAATAGAAGGAACATTGCCAATTTTTATGAGGCTACAATTATGCTGATACCCAAACCACAGAAATACATTTCTAAGAAAGAGAATTACAAACCAATATCACTCATGAACATTGAAGCAAAAATACTAAATAAAATACTGGCAAATCAAATCCAAGAACATATCAGAACCATAGCCCACAATGATCAAGTTGGCTTCATCCTAGAGTTTCAGGAATGGTACAAGATGGTCGATCACCTTCCTGGACCTGGGGGGAGTTGGGAGGACCTTGGACTTAGCATAGAGTGGGGAACCCTGATGGCTCCTTGGCCTTGAGAGGGAGGGAGGGGAGGTATGGGTGGAGGGAAGGGGAGGGAAGGGGGAGAAGGAGGGGAGGGAAGGGGGAGGAGGAGCGGAGGGAGGGGGGAGGAGGAGGGAAGGAGATGGAAATTTTTAAATATAAAAAAATAAACCATGAGAAAAAAAACGAAAAAAAAATAAAATTTCAAAATTTCAAAAAAAAAAGAAAAGAAAAAAAAAGATATGAAAATCTGTCAATGTAACCCACCATACAAACAAACTGAATAATAAAAACCACATTATCATCTCATTAGATGCCAAAAAAGCTTTTAACAAAATAGAACATCCCTTCAAAATAAGGTCTTAGAGAGATCAGAGCTACAAGGAACATACCTAAACATAATAAAGGCAATATACAGCAAGCCACAGCCAACATGAAATGAAATGAAGAGACACTCCAAGAAATCCCACAGAAATCAGAAATAAGACAAGGTCTTCCACTTTTTCCATATCTATTTAATATAATTCTTGAGGTCTTAGCTAGAGCAATAATGCACCAAACAGCGATCAAGGGAATACAAATTGGAAGTCAATCTCTCACTGTTTGCTGATGATGATAGCTTACATAAGCAATCCCAAAAATTCTACAAAGGAACTTCTACAACTCATATACACTTTCAGGAATGGAGCAGGATACAAGATTATCTCAAAAAATCAGTAGCCCTCCTATACTCAAATGTTAAAAAAGGGTTGAGAAAGAAATCAGAGAAACATCAACTTTCACAGTACCACAAATAACATAAAATGTCTTGGAATAACAAGACAAGAACTTTAAATCCATGAAGAAAGAAATTGAAGAAGACACCAGAAAGGGGAAAGATCTCCCATGCTCTGGCATAGGCAGAATTAACATAGTAAAATGACAATATTATTAAAAGCAATCTACAGATTCAATGCAATGCCTATCAAAATCCCAGCAAAATTCTTCACAGACCTTGAAAGAACGGTACTCAACTTCATATGGAAAAGCAAAATACCCAGGATAGCCTAAATAATCCTGTACAATAAAAGAACTTCTGGAGGCATATAAGGGTGCAGTTGTATTTGGGGCATAAATGTTCAGTATTTATATTTTCTCTTGATGGATTTTTCCTGTGACTAATATGAAATTACCTTCTTTGTCTCTTATGACTGATTTTAGCTTGAAGTCTATTTTGTTAGATATTAGGATAGCTACACCTGCTTGTTTCTTAGGTCCATTTGATTGGTATATTTTTCCCAACCCTTTACTCTGAGAGGATGTCTGTCTTTAAGGTTGAGATGTGTTTCTTTTATGCAGAAGAAGGATGGATTCTGTTTTTATATACAGTCTGTTATCCTGTGCCTTTTAATAAGTGAGTTGAGTCCATTTACATTAAGGATATTAATGACCAGTGATTGCTATCTCCTGTTAATTTAGTTTTCATTGTTGGTGATGTTAATTTGTGCATTTTCCCCTTTTTGAGGGTTTGCTGCTATGAGACCATCAATTATCTGTGTTTTTGTTGGTGTAGCCAACTTTCTTGGGTTTGAGTTTTCCTTCTAGTATTTTGTGTAGGGCTGGGTTTGTGGCTAGGTATTGGTGAAATCTAGTTTTGTCATGGAATATCTTGTTTTGTCCTTTTATGGTGATTAAAGGTTTTGCTGGGTATAGTAGTCTAGGCTGACATCCATGGTCTCTTATGTCTACATTATGCTTGACCATGACCCTCTGGCTTTTATTGTCTCTAATGAGAAATCGGGTGTAATTCTGATATGTCTACCTTTATATGTTAGTTGGCCTTTTGTCTTTGCAGCTCTTAATATTCTTTCTTTACTCTGTATGTTTAGTGTTTTGATTATTATGTGGCGAGGGGACTTTTTTGGATCCAATCTATTTGATGTTCTGTAAGCTTTCTGTATCTTCATAGGCATATCTTTCTTTAGGTTGGGTAAGTTTTCTTCTGTGATTTTCTTGAGTATATTTTCTGTGCTTTTGAGTTGAACTTCTTCTTCTACTTCTTCTTCTTCTATACCCATTATTCTTAGGTTTGACCTTTTCATGTCCCATATTTCCTGGATATTTTGTGTTAAGCTTTTGTTAGATTTAATGTTTTTTTCTGACTATTAAGTCTCTCTTTTCTACTGTACCTTCAGTGTTTGAGATTCTCTCTTCTATCTCTTGTATTCTGCTGTTCATGCTTACGTGTGTGGTTCCTGATCATTTTCTCATGATTTCTGCTTCTATAATTCCCTCGGCTTATATTTTCTTTATTGTCTCTAGTTCAGTTTTCCAGTCTTGAATAGTTTCTTTCATATGTTTGATTTCTTTTTCTTTGTTTTCTTTAAGGATTTGCTGATGTCTTCCAATTTTTTGTTTGTCTTTTCCTCAATTTCTTTGAGGGAATTTCTCATTTTCTCTCTAAGAATTTCAAACATTAAGTCTTTCAATTCTCTGTTAGGTTTCTGTCTGATTGACCTGTCCATTGGTGAGAGAGGAGTGTTGAAGTCTCCAACTATTAGTGTGTGTGGTTTGATGGCTGCCTTGAGTTCTAGAAGTGTTTCTTTTACATAAGTGGGAGCTTTTATATTAGGGGTATAGATATTCAGGATTGAGACTTCATTCTGATGGATTTTTCCTGTTATGAGTATAAAGTGTCCCTTTCCATCTCTTCTGATTGATTTTAGTTTGAAGTCAACGTTGTTGGAAATTAGTATGGCCACACCCGCTTGTTTCTTACGGCCATTTGCTTGATAAACCTTTTCCCAACCCTTTACTCTGAGTAGGTGTCTGTCTTTGTGGTTGAGGTGTGTTTCTTGTAAACAGCAAAATGTTGGATCCTGTTTTCATATCCAGTCTCTATACATGCTAGAATACTACTCAGCGGTAAAAAACAATGACATCTTGAATTTTGCAGGCAAATGGATGGAAATAGAAAACACTATTCTGAGTGAGGTAACCCAGACCCAAAAAGATGAACATGGGATGTACTCACTCATAATCGGTTTCTAGCCATAATTAAAGGACATCGAGCCTATAAATTTGGGATCCTTGAGAAGATAATAAGAAAGTGAACTCCCAAAAAAAGATATAGTTATCCTCCTGGATATTGGAAGTAGACATGATCACCAGGCAAAATTGGGAACTTGAGGGTTGGGTGAGACTGGGCCAAGGGAAGATGGGGAGAGAAAAGCGTGAAGGGGAGAATGGGGGGAGCTTGGAGGAATGGGATGCTTGGGATACAGGAAGGGTGGATATGGGAGCAGGGAAGTATTTATCTTAATTTAAGGAGCCACCTGAGGGTTGTCAAGAGACTTGACCCTAGAGGGGTTCCCAGGTTTCCAGGGAGACGCCCCCAGGTAGTTCCTTGGGCAGCTGAGGAGAGGGAGCCTGAAAAGGCCAGTTCCTATAGCCATACTGATGAATTTCTTGCATATCACCATAGAACCTCCACCTGACGATAGATGAAGAAAATGACAGAGCCCCACATTGGAGCACCGGACTGAGCTCCCAAGGTCCTGTTGAGGAGCAGAAGGAGAGAGAACATGAGAAAGAAAGTCAGGACCGTGAGGGAACCTCCATCTGACGATAGATGAAGAAAATGACTGAGTCCCACATTGGAGCAATGGACTGAGCTCCCAAGGTCCTGATGAGGAGCAGACGGAGAGAGAACATGAGAAAGAAAGTCAGGAACGTGAGGGGTGCGTTCACTCATGGAGACGGTGGGACAGAACTAATGGGAGATCACCAACTCCAGTTGGAATGGGACTGATGGATCATGCAACCAAACCCGTCTCTCTGAATGTGGCCAACAGCGGGGGCTGACTGAGAAGCAAAGGACATTGGCGCTGGACTCTGATTCTTCTGCATGGACGGGCTCTGTGGGAGCCTTCTCAGCTTGGTCGATCACCTTCCTGGACCTGGGGGGAGTTGGGAGGACCTTGGTCTTAGCATAGAGTAGGGAACCCTGATGGCTCCTTGGCCTTGAGAGGGAGGGAGGGGAGGTATGGGTGGAGGGGAGGGGAGGGAAGGGGGAGAAGGAGGGGAGGGAAGGGGGAGGAGGAGGGGAGGAAAGGGGGAGGAGGAGGGGAGGGAAGGGGGAGGAGGGGGGGAGGAGATGGAAATTTTTAAATATAAAAAAATAAACCATGAGAAAAAAAAAGATTCCCTGGGGTTAAAATTTTCTATGTCATTATCACAGACAGAACTTCATCCAAATGATGACTGTCAGGCCATAAAATTGTTATGAAGGTTCTGTAGTGAACAGCCTGCCATGCTCCTCACTACATGAAGGAAGGAATTACAAATGCTACCTACAGACACATGGTGAAGGGTGACCTACAGAACATGGAATTGGAAAGTAACCTCACATGTAAGGAGAGGGGTTGGGACACTGGTCATAGTAGGTACAATTAAGGTTTTCAAAAAGACAAAATGAGCAGACATGCATAGGAATGTGGATTGCTTTTCTATTAGATTAAGGGTACATTAAACATGCCATCTGCTTGCCATATTCCTGACTGTTCATATATTGTTACACAAAGAAATTTGGCTGATGGAGTTTAAAATTTTCAGAAGGTTGTATAGCTGTTGAGATGATGCCCTAGAGAACCTCCCAATGTGTGTGGTTTTCTACTATCTCACTCTGCTTAAAAACTGTTGTGGATGGGCTGGAGAGATTAAAGGCTAAGCTTACAAACACCCATCCTCCAAATGAAAAACTGCAAAGAGCTTCTTGTGTAAACTTTTGTTATGTAAGACATTTTACATCATAAACAAATAATGCCTGATGATTTGCGGTGGTTTTACAGTCACACTTCCTCACTTTTCCCCCTAGAAAAGTCTGCTCCAGTGAAGCAAAACCCCTGTATATTGCATGAACAGGTAAGAAGTTTACATGTTCCCAGTCTTTTGAGGCTTTCTTGTTGCTTATATTTGTTCAGATGTTTTTAAAAGTTGTTCTTAAATTGTATGCTTTTAAACTTTGCCTTCCCTAAGTATAGAAAGGAGGAATAGGTGATAATAATTGGTCTCCACTAGAGATCCCTGGTGGGGAAAGGTCCAAGAAAGGTCTTGGGTAGTTATTATGACTTTAATGAGTTATGCAGGATCTGGGCTCCTATGGGATGCAGGCCTCCTAAGTCCCTATGATGGCCACAGGGGGATGTGAATAGAAATGTGGCAAAGAAACGAGAATAGACACCATTAGTTCCTTTGCATGCAAATAAAATAAAGGTGAGCAGGTTCTTAAACCAGAAAATTTGACTCAACCTCAGCAGATCTGGGTCCATTCAGGAAAGTAAGCTGCTGTCTTGCTGTTATCTCACATGAATTTCCAGTGTGATGCAGGATAGTTTTTCAGGTATGATAACATTCTTCCTTTTCTGTCTCTTAGGACTTTACCACACAGTACATGTATTTGTTTCTTGATAATCATTTAACCAAGTTCATATGGATGGGCTCATCACAATTACACATTATGTAATTTTCTCTCGATATCACACCATTTCCACATGAGAATGGCACTGTGAGATGGAGTTCACAGCTGTAGTGTTGAAAGATTGTTTACTATACCCTAGCCTGAGGGATCTTTACAAACTTTAAACAATGTCCTACCCAAGAGGACAATTAGTTTTATCTGTACAATTTCCCAAATCAGTGTCTTAGTTTTAATATCTGTGATTGCTCCTAAGTGTAGTCCATCAAGAAAGACATCAAATCATATAGGTGCTCATGTAAAAGTACAAGAAGAGCTAGTTTTCAACTCAGAATACAGGATGATAGGCAATTGTACCAAAAGTTAGAATAATATCACCTGAGATTTTTATTTACTCTTCAATTTCACTACAGTGGGCTGAATATCTAAAGACGGTATGAAGTCCATTGGCCCATGAGTGATAACTGTTGAGGCGATTTCTCCAGTTTATATTCCTTGCACACATGCCATCTAACACAAAGGTACTGTTTATTTAGAGGAGGAGGAGAAACTGGGCATGGCGGCACATGCCTATAATGCCAGTGCTTGGGAAGCAGAGGCAGGAGTGCTGCATGTTTGAGGCCTGTCTTGGGTGCATAAGGAGAGGATCTTTTAAATGGTACATGATTTCTTTTGCCTACATGGTTTCCCCTCTGTAATGCTAATCCTCAATGTTTACATGTGAAACTCTTAAATCAGCTGTGATAAACATTGTCAGTCTGAGAATATACAAGCAGTAGAACATTGGTGTATATATCAGAGAAAGTTCCATAAATCTCTTAATGTATTTACTATGTTGTCAGCTTTGAAACATTTGATAGATTCCTTTACCAGTGCTGCACAGAACCAAAACTGACATATGAGGTCGGGGGTGGGGAGGAGGACCACTCATGCATGTGACTTAGGATACAGACTGTACAGTGAGAATATGATTAGAAAACATTTGAATGACTTTCTAGAATACTGGCATCCAGGAAAGAGTGAAAGAGTATAGGTTTTAGAGCTGTATCTTTAGCAAAAAAAAAATGTAAAATTTTTCTTTTGTGAAGTGTCCTTTTTTTCTAATTCCTTCATGTGATTGCATGAAGCTTATCATGTTATGAAGTGTTAGGTACTTTACTCAAGATCTACATATTAAATCACATTTACACAATATCTGCATAGTTACACTGAGAAACTCTGTCCTGAAAAAAATAGAGAATACCTGCAGAGCAAGTAGTTTTTTTCCCAAAATTGGTATCAGGCTTCAACCACCCGATACATAAATTAGCCATACACACAGTAGAGACATCTGAGGAATAACATAAGTGAAGGTTGCAATCAAACTTGTTATTTCTTTTTTATATTATTTATAAAACTTCCCATCCTGTCTTCTGCATCAATATCAATGACATTTTGTGGATTAAAGCATATGGATATGATTTTGAGTTATCAATATTGCTAAGGAATTGACTAACCCTAACACTACAGAAATGCAACATTAGGTCTTCGACACTCATTATGAAGGGTACAATTTAGGGCTAATTATTTAAGTCTTTCTGTGTAAATGGGGATTTCTCTACTGTTGAAGTTGAAAAAATCAGTATTAATTTGAGCAGCAAGTACCTAATCTTCACTGGTGAAATTCAAGCATTATGACATGTACTAGCACTAGTTGGAGATTAAGAATTATTATTAATAATCAAACAGAAAGAGAGCAAATGAGATCTTTCATCCATATAGTTTACAAATGATGTAAACTTAAAGCAGTGATCAAAGTATTACTGTGTAGGATACATATAGTAGACTATGGAACAAGGCTGAAGGTCTCACTTATGGAGGGATAGAGTAAATTTAGCTGTGTATGTGCCAAGTAATATCCATTATATATGAGTGAGGATGGAGCAGATGAAAGAGAAACAGAGAGTAGAAAGTGGTAGGGAAGTAGAGGAGAAACTCTGAAATGTAGGAGGTGAAGAGTTTTAACCCTAACATTGATAAAGAGAGGAAAGCAAGTGTCACTGTGAGAACATATGGGGATATACCATTGGCCACTGTGAGATAATGAAACAACGTTTGTGTCCCTGATAGGAGCTTTTGTCTTGTCCTAAGAAAAACAGTGGTAATATGAAGAATAAATCAGACAAGAGATGATGGAACTACTCTGTTAGGATGAGCAGTGTAAATGCAGCAGGTTGAAAGAGAAGAAAAGACTCAGGAGACATGAGAATGTAGACATGAACAGAGTCTGCTTTTGTATTCCAGCAAAGAGAAGATGTGACCTTCATATGTGAATACAATCTCACAGGAAGGAATTGATGAAATGGGAGGATAATAAAGGAGAGACTCTGTACAATGCATGGTAGCAGTTCAAGATAAGGAAAAATGAAAGGATCAAAATTTACAGATTTGTGACTCAAACATGAATTTCATTTACTACACTATGGATACGGGAAAAGCAGGAGAATGAGGACTGCTTTGGGAGTCAACAGCATGAAGACATGAAATTCACTTTAGGCTTCTGAGCGTCTGATACCTGTTGTATGTGCAATGGAGGGAAGATGATTAGTGAACAGTGAAGCAGAAATATGTATGTTACAGAGATATGGATATCTGAGTTTGTAGTGGTAATCTAAGGCATAGGAGTATGTGCAATATTCTTGACATTTATATGATGTTATGAGGATAAAATTTATCCAGATTCTTCAAGGAAGTTCATTATGAAAATAACATAAAGCAAATTACAAATTACAAACAACAGTTAAGCAGAGAGCAGGAGAGAAAAGCTTTAGTCTACTTTGTATCTCCCTAGAAATGGCATAAAACTGTCGAAGAAATGATGGAAATAGAAACCTATTTAGATAAGATGAGAAAATTCATTGATGGTTGTGATTATAGGCGTTTGGAGCTTGGGATTATAATTACTATGTTGACTATCAGATCCATTGTGTTAAAATATATATTTAAAATATATGTTCACTTTTACTTTAAATTTCAAGAGATACTGATATTTTCTCATTTGGATACCGCAGATGAAGAATGATAATGAACAACCAAACTGTCATCTCCCACTTCCTCCTTATGGGCCTGCCCATCCCCCAAGAGCACCAGCACCTGTTCTATGCCCTGTTTCTGTCCATGTACCTCACCACTGTCCTGGGGAACCTCATCATCATCATCCTCATTCTACTGGACTCCCATCTCCACACACCCATGTACTTCTTTCTCAGCAACTTGTCCTTCTCTGACCTCTGCTTCTCCTCTGTCACAATGCCCAAATTGCTGCAGAACATGCTGAGCCTTGATCAATCCATCACCTACACATGTTGTCTGATACAAATGAACTTTACAATAATTTTTGGAAACATAGAGAGCTTCTTTATTGTGGTCATGGCCTATGACCGCTATGTGGCCATCTGCTTCCCCCTTCATTACACCACCATCATAAGCCCCAAACTCTGTGTGAGTCTGGTGGTGCTGTCCTGGGTGCTGTCCACATTCAATGCCATGATGCACACCCTACTCATGGCCAGATTGTCATTCTGTGAAGACAATGTGATCTCCCACTTTTTCTGTGACATATCTGCTCTGCTCAAGTTGGCTTGTTCTGATACTCATATTAATGAATTAATGACATTTATCATGGGAGGGCTTGTTATTGTCATCCCATTCTTACTGATCATTGTGTCCTATGTACAAATTGTCTGTTCGATTCTAAAGGTTTCATCTACTCGAGTTATCTACAAGGTCTTCTCCACCTGTGGCTCCCACCTGTCTGTGGTCTCACTGTTCTATGGGACAATTATTGGTCTCTACCTATGTTCATCAGCTAATGACTCCACTGCAAAGGAGACAGCCATGGCCATGATGTACACAGTGGTGACTCCTATGCTGAATCCCTTCATTTACAGCCTGAGGAACAGAGATATTAAGGAGGCCCTGATAAGAGTCCTTTACAAGAAGAAAATCTCCTTATAGTGGCAATACAAAGATTTTTACTTAAACTTACCTTGCAAATATATTGATATGAATATCACAATATATATCCATATGTGCAGACATACATATAATAACAAACTACATAATATTTTCACTTGCTAATGGGAATTTTGCAAAGTAGTTCAGTTAAGGAAGGGGACCTAATGACTCAGTGATACCATTCTCTGTCTTTCATGCATGATCCTAGTAAACCATAAGGTAAGCACAATTGTTTCATCTGATTTCTTTCTCTTCAATCATTTTTTAAGGAAAATAGATTCTTCTCTCATACAATACATTCCAACGACAGTTTCCCATAATTCCACTCCTATTAGATCCTCACATCTCCCTATTCTCTCAGATCCAATACCCCTCAGTTTTCTCTTTAGAAAAGAAAAGGCCTCCAAAAACAGATAACCAACCATTACCAAAAACAAAGTATACAATAACACAAGGTGAAAGCCATGATATGGAGGCTGGACAAGGCAACCAACCAAGTAGGAATAAAGCAAAAATAGACAAAAGAGCCATAAACACACACACACACACACACACACACACACACTGTCAGAAATCCTACAACATCACCCAGCTAACCATCTTCACATATATGCATAGGACATGGTACACACTCATGGATCCCCTATGCTTGCAATTCCAGTCTTAATGAGCCCATATTGTAACTACTTAATGGACATGGTGGGCCTTGCTGTTCTGGTGTTCCCCCAAACCCTATGATCTTTCCTCAACTGCTTCTCCAGGTCTCCCTAATTTTGAAGGGGAGGGACACAAAGGAGACTTCCAATTTAGATGTTCTCTACATGTATAATTTCTGACAATGGGTCTCTCTACACATGCTCCCATCTGCTGCTGGAGAAATTCTCTATGATGGCAACTGGACAAAGTACAGATCTATGAAAACAGCAAATTATCATGAGGCATCATTTCATTGATTTTTTTTTGCTAGATTGGTTCTGCCTAGGTCTGTGAATTATACAGTCCCTGATCCCTGGACATTCAGGGCATGGGTAGCCTCTCGTGGGATGAGCCTGACATTAAACCAAAAATGAGCTAGCTACTCTGACAAGTTCTGCAAGACCATTGCTCCAGAACATGTTGCCAGTAGGACAGAGTATAGGTGGAGGGTTTTGTTGCTGAGTTAGTGTATAGGTTTCTATTTTTGTAGCCATAAGAGTTCTTTCATGTGCTAAAGGGACTAGAATGTAGGGGTGAAGGCTTCAAGCCTACACCAGCTTGACCTTTATATATTCAAAGAGCTGTAGGAATGTTGTTGCTGGCAATTAGGCCACTCTGTCACTTTTCAGAGAGTTAACTTCTATCCTAGCATCACCTATGGCTGTTTAGGCATCTCCACAAGACATCCCCATTCCCACCACCAGGAGCCTTGACTGGCTAAAAAAGATGGCCACTTCAGACTCCATAACCTACATTACTAGAAGATCTCACTAGGGTCAAAAACTCCATGTATTCTCCACTGCACTAGGTTTCTACACTGCCCCCAAACTACCACAAATTCCAGCTGTCTCTTCTAGTATTCTCTCCCTTCATCCCCTACAACTCATTCCTCACTTTCCCATACTCACCTGCTGTCAGTCCACCTGAAGAATCTATTCTATCTACACTTACAGAGAAATCCATACTTCCCCACTATAGCCCACCTATAAACATAACTGCTCTCATTCTGTATATTGTAGTTTGATTATCATTTATTTACCAGCTAATACCCACTTAAAATTGAATGCATACCATAACTGGGTCTGGGTTACCTTACTCTGGACGATTTTTCTTATTGCAACAATTTGCATGCAAATTTTATGTCATTTTTTTAAACAGTTGGGCAATATTCACTTTTGTAAATGCACCACATTTTCTTTATTCATCCTTTAGTTTAGAGACATCTAATTTGTTTCCAGCTCCTGACTATTATGAATAAAGCTATATTAAACAAAGTAGAATAGCCGGGGGCTGCACGCATTTATTCCCAGCACTTGGGAGGCAGAAGCAGATGAATCTCAGTGAGTTCAAGGCCAACTTCGTCTTCAGAGCTGGTTCCAGACAACTAAGACTGTTACACAGAAAAATCCTGTCTGGAAAAACGAAAAGAAAGAAACAAACAAAACAACCTAGTTGAGCAGGTGTCCTTATGTAGGATAGAGCATCCTTTGGGTATATGCCTGTGAGTGTTATGAAAGGGACTTTGAAATAGATTGATTCTAAATTTTTCCAAGGTTTTATTTTTTAATTCAAATTACTGTGTTTACTGCAATATAGTATTAAAACATGAGTAAATAATTTATCATGATCCTAGACTGCTGCTTCATAGCATCCAAATGACTCAAACACAACCTTTTTCTATTATTTTCTACTGTTCTTCCCATTGTTTGAGGTTTCTATCCTACCTGGTCCCACAGCCATTAAAGCTCCAAAGAAGCATATAGAGGTATACATTAATTATAAACTGATTGGCCTAGTATCTCAGGCTTCTTATTAACTCTTATAACTTATATTAACCCATAATTCTTGTCTGTGTTAGCCATGTGGCTTGGTACCTTTTTTGGCAAGGCAGTCTCATCTTGCTTCTTCTGTGTCTGGCTTCCTCTGTGTCTGGGTGGCAACTGCACACTGAAAATTCCCTCTTCCCAGAATTCTCATTGCCCCACCTCTACTTCATACCTGGTTGCCTGCCTATACTTCCTGCCTGGCTACCAGCCAATCAGCGTTTATTTAAAATACAAGTAACAGGGTACAGATCATTGTCCCACAGCCTCTCCCTATACTAGTTTTTAAATCAGTTCATCTCTTATACTTCTCTGATGTGGTATTCCCCTCTGTATGTTGTGAATATGTTTTATTATCATTTGTTAATAAAGAAACTGCTTTAGCCTATGGCAGGACAGAAGAGAGCTAGGTGAAAAAACTAAACTGAATGCAGGAACTAAAAGGCAGAGCCAGGGAGACACCATGTAGCTGCTGAAGAAGAGAGATACCAGAATCTTGCTGATAGGCAACAGCATCATTGTGATGCACAGATTAAATCCAAGCCAATATAGAGGGAATAAGAAGGCAGCGTCAGGCAGATGCCATGTAGCTGCTGAAGGAGAAGAATCTGGAACCTTAAAAGTAGGCTACAGTCTTGTGGTGATACACAGATTAATAGAAATAGGTTAAGATATAAGAGCTATCTGGGAATACACTTGAGCCATTAGTCAAAAAGTGTTGGAATTAACATAGTTTTGTGTGATCATTCAGGTCTGGATGGGCAGGAAATCATGGCACAGCCTCCATTTACACTTCTCTTTTATTTCTGTTTTCTTTTCTGACCTATCCTAACCCTCAAGAAAGTTTTGTCCTCCTCTTGTATAATGATATTATTTGAAGGATTTTCCTGAAAATATTAGCCAGGAGACATTCAAAATTTGTCTGTCCCAAACAATAGAAAGGAGCTGAGATACAACAAAATTCAGTTTCAAACATTACCACTTGTTTCATTTTTATTTTGCCTGCAAAATTTCTTATGTACATAGTTTATAGTACTTGAAAAACATGCTGTCCAAATACTTTCATGTCACATGAACTGTGACATAATATAGTATGCACTGAAATGGAACTCTTACCTTGATTTACTCATTCCCTTACTTGTCCCTAAAAGTTATGATGTAAAATCTGTTCCTCTGTTTTAGACTTCATTGACTTTCCATTTTCAAAGGGCACTTTCAGAGTTCTCTGCTATACTGCATATCTGTCCCATGCACATCTCTATGTAATGCTCTGTATTTTATCTTAACACAAACTTAAACTTAAATTCTACCACATCTTTTTATTATCCTTTCATGTTTTGATTTATGATACCATCTCTTATACAATTACTAGAGCAATTTCTCAGTATACATAACTATCCCTAAATGGAGACAATTATTCATGCAGCTACTATGTTGTGCCTTTTTCTCACTGAATATTCTTCCTGGAATATTATTCTCTGTGTGGTTTTAAAAGTCACAGCAGTTCTTGTCATAAACTGAAATCTCAATGGCATAGTACAAAAGAATCACAAATGAAAAAGTATGTTAACATATGGCTTTTTTGGAATTATGGTAGCAGTAGATATACTACATAATCTTCTGGGAATCTCTTAGGTTGCAGCTCTTGATCCCCATTTTGAACAGTGGTAGCATCCAGGATTCCTTTTCAGAAAGAAACAATCCTGTTTTATGACAGGACATGTAATAATGAAGTGGTCAAGATGCAGAGGCTAGCAATAGAACACTTGAATCAGATGGCTGAAGTTGAATACATCTTTTTACATGCTCAAGAGTTCATTCTTTTCAGTATTTGAGAGCAACAACTACAGTCCCCCTACTCAAGTTACCCCATGGGCTGACTATTTTATCATTGCTGGAGTCATTTATCAGGCACCACATGTGGGATCAGTTATAAACTCTAGTGCTTACTGTAGACCATGGTGTTCAGTCGGGTTTTGATAAACCTATGTCATACTGTCAATGGCATCTTTCTGAAAGGTGTTGGTTGCACTTTAAAGATCACGAAGATCAAGATAAAGTCAAACCTAAAGAGGTAAAAAGAAAGAAAAAATCAAGCTCTATGTTTCAGAAACAACATTTGGATGCTTTACTCATTGACCTCTGACAAAAATTCCCACTTAGATTTGTTCGTCGATAGTCTGGTGAAAAGCCTGTCTCCATGGATCAGACAAAGAAAGAGGCAGAATCTCCCAGTCAGTAGGTTGCCTTTTTTTCTTAATGACAGTGTCCTTTGCTTTACAGAAGCTTCTCAGTTTCAGGAGGTCCCATTTATTCATTGTTGCTCTTATTGTCTGTGCTACTGGGGTTCTACATAGGAAGTGGTCTCCTGTGCCCATGTGTTGTAGACTACTTCCCACTTTCTCTTCTATCAGATTCAGTATGGTCAGATTAATATTGAGGTCTTTAATCCATTTGGACTTGAGTTTTGTGCATGGTGATAGAAATGGATCTACCTCCATTCTTCTACAGGTTGACATCCAGTTATGCCAGCACCATTTGTTGAAGTTGGGAGCATGGTGGTGGGAGTGGATGGGGGGAAGTGGTGAGGGGGAGAGAGAAGGATAAGAGGAGGGTGGGGGAGAGCTTGGGGGAGTGGAATGGTTGAGATGGGGGAAGGACGACTATGGGACCATAGAAGGAGATGTCTTAATTGAGGGAGCCATTTTGGGGTTGGCAAGAGGCTTGGGTATAAAGGGGTTCCCAGGAGTCCATGGGCATGACCACAGCTAGGACCCTGGGCAGTGAAGGAGAGGGTGCCTGAACTAGCCTTGTCCTGTAATCAGACTGATGACTATCTTGAATATCACCATAGATAGAACCTTCGTCCAGCGACGGATGGAGAAAGAGACAGAGACCCACATCAGAGCACTGGACTGAGCTCCCAAGGTCCAGTTGAAGACCAGAAGAAGGGAGAATATGACCAAGGAAGTCGGGACCACGAAGGGTTGGTCCACCCACTGAGACAGTGTGTCTGAGCTAATGGGAGCTCACCAAAGCCAGCTGGACTGGGATTGAATGAGCATGGGATAAAACTGGACCCTCTGAATATGGCTGACAATTGGGGCAGATTGGGAAGCCAATGATAATGGCATTAGGATTTGTTTCTACTGTGTGTACTGGCTTTTGGGGATCCTATTCTATTTGGATGCATACCTTCCTAAGCCTGGATGAGGGGGAGGGCCTTGGACTTCCCACAGGACAGGGTACCCTGCTCTCTCAGAGGACTGGAGGTAGAGAGGGGAGTGTGAATGGGGGAGTGGGAGGGAAGTAGGAGGAGGGGAGGAAGTAGAAATTTTGATTGGCATTATTTAAAAAAAATTAAAAGAGGAATAAATAAATAAATAAATAAATAAATAAATAAATAAATAAATAAATAAATAAATGTAAGATCCAAAGGGGAAATTAGAGAGCAGAAGTAACCTCCTATCCAATCAAGTTGAGTTTGGATTATTCCAATTTCTTTCTCTACTGTTTCAAAATTTTTCATTTTTAAGGTTTTTCCCCACCTAGGTAATTTTTGAAGCTATTGTAAAAGAGATATTATTTTCAGATTTTCTGATCCATAAATTTATTGTTCAGGAGCAGGAAAACCATTTGGTTTTGTGCCTTGAATTTTTTTCCATTCTTCTACTTTTTGGGAAGTGTTTTTGAAAGCTAAAAAGTTTGGGGTAGAGTCTTAAGGTCAATTTAAGTTCTGTGTGATTCTTTACATGAAAGTAGATTTGCATGACCCAAATTAGCCATAACTATTGTCTCTAATAACCAATAAATACAAGACCAGAGAGAAAGAACTCAGATTCCCCCAGAGGAATGTCTACAGTGTATCACTATGTACAAAACCTCATCTAGCTGATAATTGCCATGTACACAGAGCTGGTCCGGGAGTAAGAAACTGCAGGTTATCTGTGGCTTCAGAATCATTAACAGATATTAAGACATGGCATTAGGGCATAAAGCAAAGCCTACAGAGAATGGTTGGGAGAATGGTGATACAGTTTTATCAACATTTTTCTAAAGAGGGAAGGATAAAAGGTAAGTAACCAAATGGAGTGGGTAACTGGGTTTTTCTCTTATATCTTAATTAGAGAATAAATTCAGCATGGTGTAGGCCAGAGCATCTTTTGCCTTATTCCTGTCTTTAACATATTGGCAGATAGAGGAAATTGGTTGCAGAAGTCTGATCCACCCTAGCAACATGACTATTCCTCATATAGCCAGCCAGCTTTACAGGAGGCCAAGTTATACTGACAAACTACATGCTACCTGGGATGTGTGTCTTTAAAAGCCACCATGGCTTCTTTAGTAAATTATGATTGCTAATGTACATTCTATCAATCAGAGTGGTCTCTTATTACTTCTAGGGATTTTGTAAACTCTCTTCTTCCGGACCCCTCCCCACTCCACAAAGAATAGGCTTTAGCCATTTAAACAAATAAACAAAAAAGCATCTATTCAGGCTTTTTCTCCAAGTTCACCATCCCTTAAGCATAGTAATATATGATTGGTGGTGATAATCAGTCACCACTGAAGGTCTCTGGGAAAACTTGTCCTACCGAGGTCCTGGGTAATTACTGTCTTTAATGAGTTACTGGACTCCTCTGAGATACAGAGCCTCTTAGGCCCAGGGATAACTGGAAGAGGATATGAGAAAGGCGTAGGTGCAGACAGGGGATGACTATGGGACTTGTTACAACCTGTGTCTACAGTGAATAAAGGAGAGCAGTATCTTTTATCAGGACTTGGACATCATCCTGTGGAACCTGGGTAAGGATGAGTTACTTCCTTACAGTTCTTCTAGCATGAGGATATTCGCTGTAATATGTGATGCAGCACAAGTTTTAGGTATGCTAAAATTATTTGCTATCTCTTTACTCTGAAGACTTTGCTATTGTTGAAGTATTTTTGTCTTGTGGACATCATTCATAGTCTATTTAGTAATGGGGTACTTCTTTACAATTACTCCTTATGCAAAGTTCTCGAAGGTCATATCATTGCAGCACAACTATTTGTTTGGGTTTTTGAGAAAAGGACTCACTTTGTAGACTAAGTGTGCTTTAAACTCAAGGTGATCATATGTCCTCAGCCTCTCAATTGCTGTAATTAGTTATAAGGCGCTATACCCAGCCTGCTGGTTCTTACACCAATTTTAGTGTTCTTTCTGTGGTTCTTAAATCTTCTTTAACATACCTTCACTTACGGAGCTTTAATAAACTATGAACAAGTTGAAATATCCAAGACCATAATTAAACTTATCTGACAGAGCTCAAAAATCTACATGTTTAATAGTCATAGATGCAATTGTTCCTAAGTACAGTCCACTCACAGTACTATTAACATCACCTGTGGGCTCATTTGCTCTGTAGCATTTTACACGTCAGAGGTATAATAGGTGTTTGTGATTAATTTCAGATAGGAAATTTTGAATTTATGAAAAATATGTGAGTAGATCAGGTGTACAGTATCCTGTGATATTGGAGACTAAAAATAATTTCCTCATGCCTCTGTTCTGTATCATTAAAGTTTATACAGGAAAATAAATGTGATGAATAATTTATTTTATACATTATTATAAATATTAAAAGAAGTATATACTTGTTTCAGAATCTCTTGGGTATTCCTTCCTTGTCTATACTATTAAGTGAAGAATTACTTGCATATTTAATGTTAGAAACACTTCCATTAAAACTTTCATATGCTGTCCAGATCTAAAATTGTAAGCTTCACAGCTGAAGAAGATACAGTCATTAGGTCAGCAGCAGCAAAAACTCCAGGTGAGATCTTTGGTTTCTGATTACACCACATGCTCTTACATAAGACACAGGTTCCAATAACTCACAAAACAAGCAGAATTTCAGAATCAGTGTGATCTTTCCTAAATGTCTCTTCCTTTTGTGACAAATATGCAAACATTGAATGTCATGAACATCACCAACAGGATAAAGATCCCAGCATTTGATTTTGACTCATTTAGTCTGTTTTCTGTCTCTGTGTCTCTGTCTCTCTCAGCCTCCATCCTCACTTTCATTTCTGTGCTTGGCGATGTTTTCTTTCTTTGATTGTTTGATATTAGACTTCAAATGCAGTACTTTAGACATATGCTGGCTAGAGTTGTGCCATTGAATTACATTCCCAGCCCTCCCACATCTCTTAAGAATCCTCCTCTGCTTCCTTTGTCAGAACTGAGAGAGATTGAGCATTATTAAAGAAGGTTGTCCAGAAAAACTATAACCAGAATATTCTTAGTTGTTTATATCCAGTATGTGCAGGGACAACTGACAAAACAGAGTCTCTGAAATATCAGAAATTGAAGTTGTAAGTCCAGAACAGTCTAGAAGCAAAATCCTTCAGGAGAGTACACTCTCTTCTGATATCCTTCAGTTTGTTGTATAAGTCTCATTGCCGTATAAATGGCAATCTTTATTCAAGTGTGCTGACTAAAATATTAACAAGGTTGAAATGAAACTTCAGAGAAACCTTAAAACAGATGTTTCTCAATACCTAGTATCAGGAACAAAGTTGATGCATCTAATAAACCAGATATAATTGGATAGATTTGAGATGATATGCCCCAAAATTTTGAAACAAGTACATCCTTCTTTTAAATTTTCATTAATTTATAAAAATAATCATAATTTAGTATTTCTGCACCAACTTCCATGACACTCTCAGAACAGAAGCGTAAAAATTTACTTTCAGTCACCAACATTACAGAAATAAATTATACACCCATCCTATGCTCAATATTTTAGAAACACAAAATTTCCTGTCTGAAATTCATCACAGAACATCAAATTTTATGCAAAATTGTTATACAGGAGGTTTATATCCTGAAAATATTATTTAAAACATTTTAATTAAAATGAAAACTTTATGCCTTTAACATTAAATGAAATAGTTTCAGGCTGAAGCACAGCCAAGATATATTCAGAAAGCATTGGTTTCAATCAAGCCTTATGCCAGCAATTGGCCCTGCTACAAGATGAAGACAAATACAGTGTTTTCTGCAGAGTTCGCAATTCTGGAGTGAAATCAGCTATAAACCAGTGACTGGAGGCATCAGATGCAGTAGGGAAATTATGGGCTGCTTAGAAACATGGCACCAGGCCTCTCCCAGTCTCACCGGGTGTCCAAGGTTTGATTAAGAAACTATGTCCTAATATGCATGAAGGATATGCCAGGTAAAGAAATCGCAGATAACAAAGTAATGATGAATAGCAGATTTTGAAAACTGGAGACAACATACTACAACTTCCAACAAAGCCTTTACTGAAGAACAGGATAAAAATTTAAGGCTTTGTGTATGTTAAAGATTATGCCTCTTTCTAAAGTGCAATGATAATCCCCATGAAGCAATCATCAGAAGAAAACATCAGATTACTATTTCAGGGTGCAACTTTATGGATGAAACCTATTGAAGAAGGGTTGACAGCACAGTTACTGATACAAAGAAAACATCTGTTTTGATATTCCAGGAGACAGAAGATGTCACATTCTTCTATGAATATGCTCTTTTGGTAAGCTATGGAGGAGCAACAGGTGAACATGGAGAAAGATCTATCAGATGTTCTAGATTGAAGGTAAAATAAATAAATGAATTCGCAAAAGAATCTTGCTTGTGATGTAATTTAGAATTCCTCATACTGAGCTATAAAAGCATAAGAGCAGGAGGTGCAGAGAGAGATGAGTGACATCATTAAAATGTATTCCTGCAGACAGTTCAGCCTTCTGCATGTCAGAGAGACTGGGAACGAGATGCAGAGTTGACGAGAAAAACACACAGACTTCTCCTCCGAAGAATAAAACCTGCGTCTTCATTTTAGTATTCTTTCTGTTGCTTGTTCTACTCTGTTTTTTCTGTTCTGTTCTTCTACCCTGATGACTCCCTTCTTCCTCTTTCCTATTGACTTCCTTCTAACTTCTTTATTTTTTCCCTTGCAGTTTACATACCCCAGAAAAATCTTTTGAGCAATCTAAAAACTACAATGTGGTTACATTCTATTTATAAGTGAATTGTTGCAATGAGGACAAGTCAAAACATCATGCTCCTTATTTCTCTTACATGATTATACATTTATGTGTTACAGGTGAAAAACAAATTATCCCAAAGAAACAATATACATTCATGTCCAAGCAGCTTATTACATTAAGAAATTGTAAGCAAGCAAGGTTTTCTTCTCAGCCAGTTCTTTTACTTGTAGACTGAATTTTGCAGCTACAAAGAAGGGAGCTATCATTTTATTATTTACCTCAAAATGTAATCTTATTTTAAAAATATAAAAGTATCACAAATCTACATTTCCAATTCAAATCCCCTTTATCTCCTTATGTTGTTATATTGCTATTGTTAGATCTTCCTCTATATTGAAGAGGTATGGAAAGAGTGGAAAGCCTTGTCTTGTTGCTGATTTTAGAGGAATCGCCTTGAGTTTCTCTCCATTTATTTAATTTGGTGTTATCTGTCGGCTTGCTGTATATTGCTTTTATTATATTTAGGTATGAACTTTGTATCCCTAATCTCTCCAAGACCGTTATCATAAAGGGGTGTTGAATTTTGTCAAATGCTTTTTCAGCATCTAATGAAATGATCATGTTTTTTTCTTTCAGTTTACTTATATGATGGATTACATTGATAGATTTTTCATATGTTGAACCAGCACTGCATCTCTGAGATGAAGCCTACTTGATCATAATGTATAATTTTTTGTATGTGTTCTTGGATTCTGTTTGCCAGTATTTTATTGAGAATTTTTGCATCAATGTTCATGAATGAGATTGGCCTGTAATTCTCTTTCTTGTTTGAGTCTTTGTGTGGTTTTGGTATCAGGATAACTGTGGCTTCATAAAAGGAGTTTGGCAATGACTCTTCTGTTTCTATTTTGTGAAATACATTAAGGAGTATAGGTATTAGCTCTTCTTGGAAGTTCTGGTAGAATTCTGTATTGAAACCATCTGGTTCTGGGATTTTTTTTTTTTTTGGTTGGGAGGTTTTTGATCACAGCTTCTAATTCCTTGCAACTTACAGGTCTATTTAAATTGTTCACCTGGTCTTGATTTAATTTTGGTATATGGTACTTATCTAAAAAAATCCATTTCTTAAAAAAAAATCAGTCATCTCTATTTTAAATCCTCAAGGTGCATACCCACTCATCAACAGTTTTTTTTATTAAATCATATCAGAAGGCTGAAGGCAGAAATTGGTACAAAGAATTAATCATCACCTTTGTTCACCAACATTTTGCAGCAAGAAAGGTAAGCCAGCCACCAATATCCATGGTACCACTGTCCTGTTCGCTGAACTCAACAAGCCTCTCTCTCAACTACTAAAAGTGCCTTCCTAAAGCTTAAATTGTTTTCCAAGATTTTCTACATCAAAACCATTAACAAAAACATCTTAACCTAATTTAACAATCGATGTGTCTAAATTCTTTCTAAGGGTGGTAGTTGAATCATGAATCTGCTCAAGGAGAAATGCTTAGAAAAAAAAACAGCCACTATTATTGAAAGCACCGGTAACACTGCCCAGTGAGGAGTTCGAAACCCCTGAGAGGGTTCATGCAACTTAAAGACTGTGAGGGACCTAGTAATCATGAGGGCAATAAGCAGAGTTGTGTTCAATAACAGCATGAGGTCTTCAGGACATTTAGTCCTTGTGGCTCTGCCTCTCCAAAGCTCATTGAGTGTGTTTTTGTTGACTGCCCAGTCATGTTCCATGATTTCCAAAATTGTTTGTTGTTCCCTTGCATGGCCCCCAACATATTGGAATCTGTTGAACTTCAGATTCCTATAGTTCACCCCAGAGAAGGTAATTAGTTAACAATGCAATACAGAATCTCTAGGCAAAAAGAACATTTTCATTAGTAATCCAAAATTTGTCATGGGGTTGTACATAGAATTTTGAGAGGATTTGGCTCAGAAAAAAATCTTTCATAGAATAATGTTAACAAAAGGGGCAGATAAGATAAAAAAAAAAAAAAACCTTGAGCCAATCCCGCCCCACCCCAACTCTGAGAGCATACTTCCAAGTTCCCAGTTCAATGATGGGCTCACTGTCTTCTGTAGCTTTAACTCTTTGTGAGAGTTGGCTTGTTGGCTTTGGTTATCACTAGCGCTCGTTTCTTCCTGTCTTCTCTGTACTGTGACTATTCTGTGGTCGTGTTATCCTGAGTGATTTCAAAGCTTTGATCTCTAACTTTTTCCCCAATAAATTAATATATTTATTAATACATATGTATATTTTGCACCACTTACAATTTTAAAAGAACTGTGTATACATTGATATTAAAATTAAATATATGACTTGGGCATGGTCATTGACTAGAACAAGCCATGGTGATCCAGTCCCCTTAATTTACAGAATAATCTGTCAAAGCAGAAGGGAGGAGGAGACTCGCGGAAGATCATTTTACTCTTTTCAGGGTGGAGACCAAGATAGTTCTAGATCTCTTGACCTGACCCAGAAATAGGCTCCCCCCTTCTCTCTGTGTAGAAAAAGCAAAATAAAAAGTTTGAAGACGGGAAAAAAGATAAAAAAAACCAACAAACTGTGTGTCTCAGAATAAAATTCATAAATTATTAAGTGATTAATGAACATGTAAACATGGTAGAAAGAACTAAATATTCAATCATCAGTACTATATTTATACAGATAACAAACATAGGAGTATGCATGTAATTATTGTAATGTTTTGGAAATTGATATTATTGAACACATAAAAGATGGTTAACAGGAAGACATGATAATATTTATTTTGAAATCTAACATGTTTTTCTCTTAAAGGTACCTGAGACAATATGACAGAAGGGAACCAAACTACCATCTCCCAGTTTCTTCTCCTGGGCCTGCCCATACCCCCAGAGCACCAGCACCTGTTCTATATCCTGTTCCTGGCCATGTACCTCACCACTGTCCTGGGAAACATTCTTATCATCATCCTCATTCTACTGGACTCCCATCTCCACACACCCATGTACTTGTTTCTCAGCAACTTGTCCTTCTCTGACCTCTGCTTCTCCTCTGTCACAATGCCCAAACTGCTGCAGAACATGCAGAGCCAGGACCCATCCATCCCCTATGCAGGTTGTCTGACACAGATATACTTCTTTCTCTATTTTGGAGACCTCGGGAACTTCCTCCTTGTGGTCATGGCCTATGACCGCTATGTGGCCATCTGCTTTCCCCTTCATTACACCAGCATCATGAGCCCCAAACTCTGTGTGAGTCTGGTGGTGCTGTCCTGGGTGCTGACCACATTTCACGCCATGCTGCATACCCTGCTCATGGCCAGATTGTCATTTTGTGAGGACAATGTGATCCCCCACTATTTCTGTGATATGTCTGCTCTACTAAAGCTGGCCTGTTCTGACACACATGTTAATGAGGTGGTAATATTTATTGTGGTCAGCATCTTTCTTGTTTTGCCATTTGCACTCATTATCATGTCCTATGTACGAATTGTGTCTTCCATCCTCAAGGTCCCTTCTTCTCAAGGTATCCGTAAAGCCTTCTCCACCTGTGGCTCCCACATGTCTGTGGTCTCACTGTTCTATGGTACTGTCATTGGTCTGTACTTGTGTCCATCAGCTAATAACTCTACTGTGAAGGACACTGTCATGTCTTTGATGTACACAGTGGTGACCCCCATGCTGAACCCCTTCATCTACAGCCTGAGGAATAGAGACATAAAGGGAGCTCTGGAAAGAATCTTTTGCAAAAAGAAAAATCAACTAAGCCTATGATGGTAAAACTTAGAAATTTCACACAATTTCATCCCATAAACATATTTATGTAAAGACTGAAATATTTTGTAGAATTTTCCTACCATGGAAACCTATCATATTCATAGCTCGTACTAATTGTCCACTACATTAAGAAGTTTAACTAAATAGGTTAACATGGGGAGTAGGTCTTAGGCACTAGAATCACCTTTCTAATTGTCTTGCCCATATGGTCCTGGAAAAGTGATAGTGTAGATGTACTACTATGTTGGATTTCTTTCCTTCTGATAATGAAGTTAGTCCAGAATTGTACAATGTTTCCAGATTTCTGTTCTGGTGTTACTATCCTTTTTAAATACTACTTGTAATTTAACTCAATATTAGCAATATTCAAAAATATCAACTTTCTATGCTGACTTTGTTCCTTCTTTGCCCAGAAATTTTGACATTACTTTATTTCTTAATTCCCTGTACCTTTTTTTTTATTTTGATGTTGTGGTGATTTGAAAAGGAATGCCCCATAGGCCCATATGTTGCACACCATTATTGCAGGAAGTAGTAATTAATATTCAAGGTATCAAACCACCAGAATTAATTTCTGGTAGAGGAAACTCATTTACTGCAAAGCCTGTAAGAAATACAGACTCCAATCTTTTGTTTCTGTCTGTAATTTTACATGTGCCAATTTGCATTCTTTCTCTGGTGGCTATGGAGATTTCCCCACAGCCTCTATTCTAATATATGTGAATCTCATGAATACTATTCTGATCTATTGAACATTTTTATCTGTGGATTGTAAAGAAGGTGGCTTCTTCATAGATGTATTGTCTAATTAATACTAATAATATTAAGCTATACAGAGTTTTGATGAATAAAACTGTTGATGTACAAAAGAGTTCACAATAGCCCAGAATGAAGTATGACAAAGGTTTATTTATTTGAAGATAAACTCTGAGAAAGAGTAGCCAATCCACAGTCCTCTGCATGCGCTGGGAACTAGAAACAAATACAGCATATAAGAGCCCCCACACACATTTTGTCTGCATTTATACTACATGAGACCACACCCAAAGTGGGCCAGTATCTTACAGGCTATTGGCTAAAGAAGTTCCCACAGCATGTTCCCCTTTTGTCTAAATAAAAGAGTTCTAAGCCCAATACAAAACTGTATACAATAAGAACAAATATCAAGAATTGTCCAGGGAAATAAAGAGGCAAAAGCATATATAAAATTAAAACCAGCATGAACAACATCAAACAAGAAAAATACACTAAATGTTTCCTTTTTCGGCTCTATCGCCTCTGGGCTCCGTCCCCACTTGGGTTTGACCTACACCCGACCGGAGAAAGATGGCGGCGCCAGCAGCATCCGGGCTCTCCTGGCAGGTACGGAGCTTCAGTACATCAGTGGTCAGGCCCTTTGCCAAGCTTGTGAGGCCCCCCGTGCAGATCTATGGCATCGAAGGTCGCTATGCCACTGCCCTTTATTCTGCTGCTTCTAAACAGAATAAGCTGGACCAAGTGGAAAAGGAGTTGCTGCGGGTGGGGCAACTCCTGAAGGACCCCAAGGTGTCTCTTGCGGTTCTGAACCCCTACATCAAGCGCTCCATCAAAGTGAAAAGCCTGGCTAGTATCACAGCCAAGGAAAAGTTTTCTCCGCTGACAGCCAACCTCATGAATTTGCTTGCTGAGAACGGACGGCTAGGCAATACCCAGGCGGTCATCTCTGCCTTTTCCACCATCATGAGTGTCCACCTTGGAGAAGTGCCATGCACGGTGACCACAGCATCTCCTTTAGATGAAGCTGTTCTCTCCGAGTTAAAGACCGTGCTGAAGAGCTTCCTGAGTCAAGGGCAGATATTGAAACTGGAGGTTAAGACTGATCCGTCAATCATGGGTGGCATGATTGTCCGAATTGGGGAGAAATACGTTGACATGTCTGCGAAGACCAAGATTCAGAAGCTCAACCAGGCCATGCGGGAGATGCTCTGAAGGCCTTCGCCTGTGTGAGCGCTCATCCTGGGAGCAACAATAAACTGCTTCCTGAACAGAGGGTGCCGCTTCTTGTCCTTCAAGGGATCTGCAGTGCAAGGTCTTCATCCTCCTGTGGGCTCCTCTAGTCTTGAGGTTAGAATGCCCTTGGGCTAGAGGATTTGCTTTGTGTGTTATTCTTAGGGATTCCTTGATTAAATTAACATTGTATCTACAAAAAAAATGTTTCCTTTTTCCTTTTTATTTTATTTATTTTATTGAGCTATATTTTTCTGCTTCCCTCCTTTCCTCTCCCTGCAAGCCAGTTCCGATGAAATGTTTTCCTTTATAAGAGTTGCTGTGGTCATGGTATCTCTTCACAGCAATAGAAACTCTAGCTAAGACAAGAGTCTACATTATTTTTCTGTTATTTTACCAATTTATTTTCAGAAAAACAGAAAAAAAAATACCTAAAGGCAACCACAAAGTTAATTTTCCATTATGCCTTCCCTCTGTTTGATATTTTCCTTTGCTAATATATGTTTTCAATTACTTTATATCACTATTTTACTGACTAAGAACTAAATTTCAACACCTTCCCCCATTACCTGGTATCTATGGGTAAGCCTTAGTAATACAGAAATTTGCCTAATTCCGCACCTTCTTTCCAGATTCTCTCACTTTAAAAAGAAAGGAGTAACTATTTTTCCAACCTCTTGTGTCACATGATAGGCCAGGATTTCAAATTTGGCCTATTTGTACCTTTTATTGTCCCTCAGAGTGTGCAATAACAACACCTCTTTCACCATCTCAGATATTCTGCTGAAATGCACACCTTCACTAGAAGTTAATCTTCCTCCAAGGTCCTTACTATTCCATGGGTCTCCTCAGTGGAAGCTTCTGCCTAAGGATCCACTGCCATTTAAATATTCTACACTTCCACAATGCTAAACGCTGTACTCCATACGATATTTCTTCAAGTCATTTATAACATTTCTTGGCTTATGATATCACTTCTCACCCCATTTCATAAGAGGCCTATTATCTACAAAACTAGATCATGATGATATAATTTCATTTTTACTTTGAAAATTATTCTGAAACATCTTACTATTCTCTGTGTATTTGTTGATGCCATACATATAATTCCAAATCTCAGTGGCTTAGTAGAATACAGCAAACAGAGATAAAATATAATGTTAATATTGAAATTAATCAAGGTCACCTTGAAAATAGACCCTATAGTTGGAAGCAATGAAAATTAGGTTTGGTGGCTCTAGGAAGGACACAGATTATAATAAGTTGTTATATTCGGTGACTTAATAGAAGAGTCTCCAAAGAATGTTTTTGACTTTTGTTTTTATTTTGACTTGACAAATGCATTAAGCTGTGTATACATTTTATGGGGCTTAAAATAAAGCTATACAAGATTGTGATATAAAATATTTATCACTTCATATTGAAAATTGGCAAAGTCCTTGTTTCTTGAATTTTGAGATAAACAATATATAACTGTAGCCTGTGGTCATACTAGGATGTAATATCATACCTGAATTTTTGTTTATGTCTTCCTACACTATATTGATCAGTCTCTCCATCCATGGATTCTGGAGTTATTTAATCCCAAACTTTCACAAGATTAACTTTTTTAAAATCCAACTAAGAATGAAGACATATGACACCCCTCTTATTGTGCCTGTCTTTTCTCAGTTAACTTAGCTATCTCTGCTCCCATTCAGGTTACTGTAAATAACAGTATCTCATGTCTGAGTTATATACCTCTGTGTATATGTGTTGCATTTCCTGACACACTCAACAGGAGAGAGGTGGAGATTGTTTCTATTTCTTCATAGATAGTGTTTGTGAAGACATTTCTAGATAAGGTTAGATCATAAATAAAATCTATGACCCAGTGAATGAATTGCTACCTATATAGGATCATGATGCAATGTTAAAGGGACATGATTTTTAAAAAAGTAGGAATTGGTACCTAATCAGAGAAAATTATAAACCAGGAATGTGTCGTTGGAAGCTGAATCTGCTATGACTTCTTCCTGTATTCCCCTTTACTCTGTTTGCTGGCCTCCACCTTATGAACTGATCTTCTTAGTCACATCTTACCCACTATGAAGGATTAAAGTATCTAAAAATGTGAATCACAATTAATCTTTCTTCCTTTTGAAGTTTATACCAGGCATACTATGAGAACAATTTCAAATAAATAATTCACCCTCTATCTCTCCACTTACAAAAGTCAACTCTAAATGAATTTAAGACCTAAATATAAGACCTGAATCTGCAGGATTGTTTTAAGAATACTGAAAAGAAGCCATGCAGCGGTGGAGCGCACTTTTAATCCCTTCACTGGGGAGGCAGAGGCAGGCGGATCTCTGTGAGTTCGAGACCAGCCTGGTCTACAAGAGCTAGTTCCATGACAGGCACAAAAGCTACACAAAGAAACCCTGTTTAGAAAAAAGAAAAAGAAAAAGAAAGAAAACACAAAAGTTTACTCCGAGACAGCTTGTTTATTTCCTAACCACCCAGACCCGAAATAATCACACATAAACTGTTTAGTTAAAATGTCTTTCAGCCATTTTAGATTCCTCCGTTGAGAGTTCTCTGTTTAGGTTTGTACTCCATTTTTTATTGTATTATGTGTTCTTTTGATGACCAATTTCTTGTGTTGTTTGTATATTTTGGACATCAGACCTCTGTCTGATGTGGGGTTAGTGAAGATCTTTTCCCATTCTGTAGGCTGTCATTTTGTCTTATTGACCGAGTCCTTTGCTTTACAGAAGCTTTTCAGTTTCGGGAGGTCCCATTTATTAATTGTTTCTCTCAGTGTCTGTGCTGCTGGGGTTATATTTAGGAAGTGGTCTCCTGTGCCAGTGTGTTCAAGTGTACTTCCAAATCCCTTAAAGAAAGCAAAGAAAGCCAAGACAGCCAAAAGAAAACAATCAAACAGGTGACTGAAACAGTTCAAGACTTGAAAACTGAAATAGTGGCAAAAAGGAAAACATAAACTGAGGAATTTCTTGAAAAGGAAAACCTGGTTAAATGATCAGGAACTGCAGATGCAAGCATCACCAACAGAATACAAGAGATAGAAAACAGAATCTCGGGTGTTGAAGATGTGACAGAGGAAATAGATTCATCAAAGAAAATGTTAAATCCAACAAACTCTTAACACAAAATATCCAGGAAAACTGGGACACCATGAAAAGATCAAACCTAAGAATGATAGGGATAGAAGAAGGAAAAGAACACCAGCTCAAAGGCACAGAAAACATATTGAACAAAATCATAGAAGAACTTTTCCAATCTAAAGGACATGCCTATGAAAGTACATGATACTCATAAAACACCAAATACCCTGTACCAAAAAAGTTCCCTTGCCACATACTAATCAAAAATAAAAACACTAAACATACAGAATAAAGAAAGAATATTAAGAGTTGCAAAGAAAAAACCAAGAAACATATAAAGGCACACCAATCAGAATTACACCTGACTTCTCAATGGAAACTCTGAAAACTGGAAGGTCCTGAATAGATGTTCTGCAGAGACTAAGAGACCATGAATACCAGCCCAGACTATATGCCCAGAAAAGCTTTCAATCACCATAGACAGAGAAAACAAGATATTCCATGACAAAACCAGATTTCCCATGAGTCTATGGTGGCCATTTTCATTCAAACAACCACATTAATTGAAAGTAAACAGATAGAACACTCTGTATAATTGTGTGTATGTAAAATGTCAAGGTCAAGAAAATCCATACAGATACAAAATAGACTGGAGTTTCCTCTGTGTGATGGTAGACAAAGTAGGGAAAGTGTAGGATAGCTAAGTGTTTATTGATCTTAACTGTCAATTTATGGGATTTAGAAACACAAAGGAAACAAATCTCTAATCCTGTTTGTCAGGGATTATCAAGCTAAATTAACTGAAGTAAGAAGACCTACCCTAAAAGTAGGCAATGTCTTTCCATGGCTTAGGATTTCAGACCAAATGAAAAAGAGAAGACATAATGAGCCCAGGCATTCATCTCTCTGCTTCCTGACTCTGAACACAATATGACCAGCCTTCTCCTGCTGCCATGACAAGTTCTATTCCCAGGAACTGTAAGCCAAAATTGCCCTTTTCTTCCTTAAGTTGCCTTTGTCAGGTATTTTTCATAATAACAAAGCAAGTAATTAACACAAAGTATAAATAAACTCAGGAGAGTGATGAGTGGGTTTTAAAAATAATTTTGGAATATTTGCACAGTTCTGAGTATACAAATAACTTTACACTCTACAAAAGCAAATAGTTTATTTTTACATACATCTTTTTCTGTCAGGAGATATAACACCAGTTTCACTGAACTGAAAGTTGAGTCTACCACACAGACACTTTGGGTTATTATGTAAAATATCAGAGAATAGTGGCATTATTCTTCCTGGTGTGGTTGATGCTGATACCAAATGGGAAACATGCTTCCTGCATAAAACAAGCAGGAAGTTTAACTCTGTCTGAAGTCCTGGGGAAGTGTTTTAACATCTTTAGTAGCTCAATGTCCCAAACAAAATGTTAATATTGTCTGGAACAACCCATTACAGGCAAAGTCAATGAAAGCTCAGGTTCCCTAGGATGGTTATGTGGTTTAACTACTATGTACAGTTGATAATTGTATTCAACACATAGTACAGTTGACACTATGTATTCAGTTGATAATTGTTAAACACAGGGGACAGAGAGCAAAAGCTGGGATTATAACCATCAACACTGGCCTCAGACACAATGACAAGGATATAGAACATGGCACTAGGTTGTACTGATACAGATACAGAAAGTGGCTGGGGTAATGGTAGTAGATACAATTAATGTTTTCCCAGAGAGGTGAAGAGCCAAAACAACTAATAAGAAGTGGGAATCTAGGCTTCTTGTATCTTGACCTGAAGAAAGAAACATGATCTTAAAGAATTCATCAAACATTGTTCTTATTCCTATCCTTAACATATATTGACAGGTATAGAAAGCTGAGTCATAAATTCTGGTCTTTGTTGGCACCATGTTTATATATCTTGAGGACTGTTTATATAGTTTCGGAGAGTGTCACTTGGAAACATTTCCAAAGTACATGTGTTGCATAGTAATGTTTCCATAATAGCAACTGATGGCTTCTTCTACACATTTTCAAACTCTTAGAAACTTCTAAATTATTAATTTTAATCCCTAATTATTCCTCAAAATACAGACTCCAGGAACATAGGTGTGCAGCTTATTCATGAACAAGTTATGAATAAGCATCTAATTGTGAATCTTTCTTCTTCTCCTTCTCCCTAAGTATCACACGGTCAATAGCTAATCAGTTACCACTACAGGACTCTGAAAGAATTGGTCCTAGAAAGGTACTGAATAATTACTCTAATGAGTTGTTCAGGGTCTGGAATCCTCTGGGATACAGAGTCTCTTAAGCCCAGAGATAACTGGAAGAAGAGATAGAAAAAATGATGATACAGATCTAGGCATTGAGTAGAGACTATTATTTCCTATGGACATAGTGAATAAAGAGAAGCATGATAATTTATCAGGAACTGTGTATCACCCTCAAATATTCTGGATGAGTTGGCAGGTGGGTGAATGGGCTGATGTTTTTCTGTTCTTCCAACACAGGAGTTTCAATACGCTACAGTGTATGATGTTCTGTTAGATCTCTAGGAAATAATTTCCTTCTTTGTCTTCCTTCATCTTTGGAGACTTTGCCACACCATAGATATATTTGAATTAATGGTTACCATTTGTAATATTTATTCATCATGTAGTTCCTCTTATTAATAGTTGTGTGATTATTCTCCTAAGATCATACCCTACCAACATAATAGCTCTGTGATGATAAAGACATTTTTTAACTTTACTGTGGGGCATTAATAAACCTTAAGTTGCTCTCCCATCAAAGATAATTTAAATTTATCTGATGGGACTCACTAATGTGTGTTTTTAGTGATAATATAAGTGCTGCCTCCTCCAGCACCCAGGTATCATCACCTGCTGTTCCATTTATAATGTAGAATCTGAGCTACAGAATCACAATCCACATTTTCACAGAATTCTGGGTGATTTGTATTTACTGTGAACCACACTGTCTCCTAGGGGATTTCTATGTGCTGTCCTGATTGAGAATGACCGATTTAATGGCTGAAGAAGATACAAAGCTCTCTGGATCACCAGGGACAGCACCTGCAGGCGAGGTCTCTGGTCTGTGACCTCCACATATTTTACTATACTACATGGGACCCCCCCCCTTTTACAAGGGAAGTAGAATTTTGGGAAACTACTTTTATTTTACCTTGAGTCTGCTGTTCTAAATACTAATGACATTGAAAACCACATTCATGGCACCATCAGAATTAGTATTTCACCAAAATCAGTGCCAAAGACTAGTCTATATGTTAATCATGACATGAAGTCTTACACAGTGAAGCATGATTTTTCTCTACATGCTGCTTCTCTCTGTAATGAACCATGCAATGTTCACATATACAGTCAGTGAGCTCAGCTTCATTAAATAAAGTCTGCGGGGTGAAGGCCTCAGAAGTGAGTTCAGTGATAGCACATAGAAAAAAAGCTTCCGGCATTCCCGTAAGCTCTTTCTCTGCGTTGACAACTCCAAAACATAGTGGAGTTTGTTGGTGTTGTCAAGAAGAAAATGTGTGTGTGTGTGTGTGTGTGTGTGTGTGTGTGTGTGTGTGTGTGTGTGTGTGTGTGTGTGTGTGTCTTGGTCTGGATAAGTTGTTTTAAGTCCACACAATACTAAGAACTGATAAATGTCTGTCCTGAGGCCGGGATTTCAATATAGAAGCTTAGTGGGGTACAGAGATCAGCATCCATGAGAAATGTTTCTGACAATGTATGTCTTTGCCTCAGAAGGAAAGGATTTGCTTTATAAAAAAAATCATTTGCAAAAAAAAAAAAAAAAAAAAGACAAATCCCTAGCTGAGTAGAGGTTGCACACCTGAGTACAAGGCAACCTGGAGCAGGATTCCTACTCAGGAGAATACACTCATTCTCTTACCTTCCGCTGACTGTGGGACACTCATCACATTGAAGAAGGTATTTTTCTGTACTTCCAGTCTGCTGTTCTAAATGCTAATGACTTTGAAAACTATATTCTTAGCAAAAATAGAACTTTTTTTGGCCAAAATCAGTGCCAGAGTTTACTCCAACTCAAAAAATAAGTTAGTCATGACAGGAATTCTTGTAGAATGAATCATAAGAATTTCATTTTTGTGTTTCCGTCTGGAGGAATACGTGGAAGTTGGGATGGAGGATATGAGGGAGTGGGACAAGGATAGGAGGGGAAAGAACTGTGATTGGAATGTAAAATGATATTTAAAAAATATTTTTAAAAATTATTAAAAAGAAGTTCATTTTGAGTAATCAGCATTACTGAACAGAGAAGTCCATCAGATCTATCCTTGTAATTTTTATAAGTACAAAATAGCATTAGTAACACTGACAAGTGACGAAAATCGTGCTAAATGATCGAGTCTGGTGATTAGGAATATGGAAAGTATGCTTTGAGACAGGGTCTCAATGTGTTACCCTGCCTAGCCTGGGACTCTATTGAGATGGGGCTAGCCACAGACTCACAAAGGTCTGCCTGCTTCTGCCTCCAGAATACTGGAACTAAAGGAATATACTACCCTCAAGATTTGGTATCTGTGTTGGCTCTTATTTAGTGGGGGGTCTGTAGCCTTTAACATTTAAGTAGTCTGTCTCAGACTGAAACACAACCAACATTTACGAACACAGGTAACATAAGTACTATGCCAAGGTCTTATTAGAGGACATAGCCTCTCCTGCAGGTAGTCTGGAGAGAAGCCTACACGAGTCAGTGATCATTGAGCCATGTGAGAAGAACATAGGATGCTGCGAGAGCATGGTAACAGGTCTCAATCTGGTATGGAAATTTTTGATTAGCAAATATCATATAATATCTATGAAAGATAGATGGGGATAACATAGGTGAAGGGGCTAAAGAGGGGAGGAAATATAGGCAAACGGAACAGCAAGTGTAAAATTCTAGAAGCAAGAAAATGTGACTTTGAAGACTGGCATTGGAGAGGAGCAGCACACACAGGTGTGCCATAGCTCAGGCAACAAAGCATCATTTGTGAACATGGTAAGAGCTTTGGATATTGTTGGAAGTTGGCTTGAATAAGAGAAATTAAAACTGTTAAGTCCTTTAAGTGAGTTCCTGAGGTTCATCACATTAAATTACTCAAAGTCTAATGACTTAAACATTGATAATCTTGTAAACACATTCTTGGCAACATCTAGTTGCCTGGTCTAGGAGTGTGGTGTTGAGGTGATGAATGGATGAGGTAGAAGAATGAAGAGGAGCTACAGGATTTACTAGCTTGACAGTGCCAGGACGAGAAATAAAAGTGACACATTTCTTAGTCAATCCAGGCATTTCAGACATTGGATTTATCAGTTCCCCAGTGTCACCCTTACAGAACTGAGTTCCCAGGATACCCTTTATAGAACCAAGAGCAAAACACGGGCAAGTTGAGAAAGAGCAAAGTGGTATTATGGATTTCATTCGGATCTACAGTACCTCATTTGCCTGTGATATATCCAAGGAACTATAACTACTAAGAAACAGGATAGAGTTCTGAAGGTGACACAGAATTGGCTGAGTTTCAGATGTCAGTTTGAGCCACTGGCATAGACAAGTGCATGCATGCATACGTACATACATACATACATATGTGGAATTCTTAAAAAATAAAGTTTCAGAATCCGGACACACACGCATGTGTAAGAGATATTAGGAGAAGGAGCCAATTACAGCTGCTTAGGATGGACATTCAACAGGTAAGGGGGAAAACTAGCATGTTTTATGTCACAGGAATATGTTTACACATAGGAAATGATAGAATACTGAAACACACAATGAGGTTTTTTTAAAGATCGTGAGTAATTAAATATAAGTTTATAATTATGGTTTGAGATCAATTGTTTTAAAATAATTAATAAACAAAGAGCCTAGAACTCTATTTTTATTGGGTTTCTAAGGATATATGTTATTTCCCTTAAAGGTCCGGGAGAAAGAACATGACAGAAGGGAACCAAACTGTCGTCTCCTGGTTCCTCCTCCTGGGCCTGCCCATCCCCCCAGAGCACCAGCACCTGTTCTATGTCCTGTTCCTGGCCATGTACCTCACCACCATCCTGGGGAACCTCATCATCATCATCATCATCCACCTGGACTCCCATCTGCACACACCCATGTACTTGTTTCTCAGCAACTTGTCCTTCTCTGACCTCTGCTTTTCCTCTGTCACAATGCCCAAACTGCTGCAGAACATAGAGAGCCAGGACCCATCCATCCCCTATGCAGGCTGTCTGACACAAATGTACTTTTTAACAGTTTTTGGAAACATGGAGAGTTTCCTCCTAGTGGTCATGGCCTATGACCGCTATGTGGCCATCTGTTTTCCCCTTCATTACACCAGCATCATGAGCCCCAAACTTTGTATGAGCCTGGTGGTGCTGTCCTGGGTGCTGACCATACTCCATGCCATGCTGCACACCCTGCTCATGGCCAGATTGTCATTTTGTGAGAATAATGTGATCCCCCATTTTTTCTGTGACATATCTCCTTTGCTGAAGCTGTCCTGCTCTGACAAACATGTTAATGAGTTGGTGATATTTATCATGGGAGGGTTTGTTATTATCATTCCATTCCTACTCATTGTTGTGTCTTATGCACGAATTATCTCCTCCATTTTTAAGGTACCTTCTGTTCGAGGCATTCACAAGGTCTTCTCCACCTGTGGCTCCCACCTGTCTGTGGTGTCACTGTTCTATGGGACAATTATTGGTCTCTACTTGTGTCCATCAGCCAATAACTCTACAGTGAAAGAGACTGTCATGGCCATGATGTACACTGTGGTGACTCCCATGCTAAACCACTTTATCTACAGCCTGAGGAACAGAGACATGAAGGGGGCCCTGATAAGAGTCCTTTGTAAGAAGAAAATTCCCTTCTGTCTTTGATAGCTGCACTTGATAATTTTAGGAAATTACACCCAAAAAATAAACTGTAATAATGTGGGGGTGCTGTTCCAGATTTTTCCTTCCATATCAGATTTTATTAAAAGCATAGGCCAGCAATTGCCCATTATGTAAAAGAAGGAATGTCTAAGTGTGAAGCTGAGGACAGAAACTATTTTTGTGACTCTGACTGTTCTTCTATTTTGCTTTTCTTTGGTGATCCTGAAAAGGCATGTATTAGAGCTACTATTTCAGTGCCCTCCATTCCTTACGTCAAAGTCACTCCAGAACTTTATCAGTTTACCTGAGTTATGTTTAACTACGGTCTCATTTTTAAATTGCCATCCAAAATCCTAGATCAATGATAATATCACAGTATCAGCCTCCATCTCCTAATATCTTCTATGTTCTCTCTCTGAACAAACCTTGGCTCTTATTCATTCCTAATTTCCTTTAGCCTTTACTATTATATTGTGCATACGGATGCTTTGTCTGTGCACTGTATATGCAGTGCCATTGAAGGACAGAAGAGGGCATTCAATCCCCTGGGACTGGAGTTTAAGATGGTTGTCCATGACCCCTTCTCAGTAGCGGGATTTTGTCTGGTTTGAACTTGTGTGGGTATTGTGCATGTTGTCACAGTCTCTGTGAGTTCATATGTGTATCGGCACTGCTTTCCACAAAGAAAGTAAAGTATATGTGGGGTTTCTTCAAAGTCTGTTATCCTCTCCGAAGTAGATTGATACTACCAGGAGAAGACATGTCTCATTGTCATAAAACAAAGGAGAACTTTGGTTATTAAAACAGCTTAAATGACATATTCTGTAGATTCTGAAGTGTTTGAAGATGACCTGTCTATCTAAAATATATCTTTGTTTGACCTTGAAAACATACCTAATGTGACTACAAGTTTAATTATGACCGATGATTAACTATTAACCTACATTTCCTTATTATCCAAAACATTTGGTAATAATAATTTTCAATGACTAGAAGTTTATATTACATTGTTAAATGAGTTATATAGGTACAATACCTTGAACAAGGGTAGAAATGTCTGTACAGTATGTTATAACAAAATTAATCTCAAATTTGTATCAATATACAAAATTTGTATACAGTATACAAAAGTCCAATCTAATATAAAACATTTAAAATTGTAGTTGCTTTTTAAAAGTAGATTCAATAATCTTTTTATCTTAATCATATCTATATCCTCCCTTTTCTCTTTTCAGAATAGATTCAAAATCTATCCTTTTATCCTGTCTATATCCCCTTTTTTCTTTTCAAAATAAGAACCTTGAATCTAATTTCCTTTGTTTAGCTTTCTTCCTGATAATTACCAAAAACAACTTGTAACCAATCACCCTAAACAATGACAAATATCCATAACCCAATGAAAGACCATAAACCACCTACCCCCAACTCTTGGAAATGGGGGTGTGATGTTCTTAAATTTATTTCCTGGTCTCTGTGGATGATGGCATCTTTAGGGAATCCTAAAAGAAAAATTTGGGTTAATTGTCAAGTCCTGGGAGTGGTAACTGTATCATTTGTTGTACAGTCTGTTCAAAACGGGAAAGTGCAGGGCTTGTCTCAAGTCTTGGCTAGAGTAGTCTATTAGGCTGTATCATCTCAGCTAGCCACTTCAAAATAGTTCTGATCAGTTTGTAGTTCAAAGATGATCTTTCAGTGATTTTGTTTTAGCTTAATGGTGTTATCATAGTCATGGTGGAATGATCATTGTGGGGCCCTATCCTCATTTTAGAGACTTCAAAGGTTGCTGTTGGGTGTGCTCATGGTTCACTGCAGAAAACTGATAGAGACTCAAACCCAAAATCATGTACAGGAAGGTAGATAAAAACTTTTTCTAGAATTAGTTAGTACTCTAAATGACCATTAATATCATGAAAAAAAGTTTAAAATATATACATAGATATAAATTATCTTATAAATCTTATGCCTTAAGAAAATTTGTTTAAGAGTCAAAATAAGCCGGGCAGTGGTGGTGCATGCCTTTAATCCCAGCACTTGGGAGTCAGAGGCAGGCAGATCGCTATGAGTTCAAGGCCAGCCTGATCTACAAGAGCTGGTTCCAGGACAGGCACCAAAGCTACAGAGAAACCTTGTCTCAAAAAAAAAAGACTCAAAATAAAACTAAAGGTTTATGAGGTTAGTGGCAATAAAATAGTCCCTAATTTTTGTTTATCTTCTGTACCGTATTAGGTAGCTCTTCTGACATGAGACAGAGATTTTGGATTTTACTTTAATAAACCATGCTTGGGCTTAGAGAAGGAGAGAGCCACACTCCAACTCCAAAGCCAACTTTAATTTTTAATTAGACCAGGCTACAAAAGAAACCATTTGCATTATATATCTGTAGAGAACAGCAGAAATAAACATTTGGGAAGATTTTAGAAATTTTATCTTGTTGAAAATGTAATAAACCAGTAGGCCAATTTACTCCTTTTCTTGGGACACTTTTTCTGGATGATTTGTCCTTTTTCTTCAGATGTCTCATTTGTCCAGTCATCTTTGACTTCCTTACCAGGATACCTTTATTCTCCTGAGAAGACAGAAACAAAACCCTTCCTCAACCCTAATTTTGGGGAAATTCTCTTTTGGCAAGTTATATCTGATCAAATGAAAAGCATTTGTTGGTTTTATAGGTTACTTTAAATGTCCATGTTGTCTGATTAATTATTTCTCTTCTAACTAAGAGTTGTCTTTTATTCAGATAGAATTTTTGTCAATTTTTATGGTATGCATAACTTTTCTTCTCCTGTGGAAACAAAAGCAAAACCCCTTTCCCAATGTAACACATGTCCTAGTTTTCATCCTGAGGTCAGTATGTCTTTAAATTATATTATTTGATTTTATTCCATAGTTTTTTCTACTATCCAATATCTCTCCACAGCTGTTGTTCCTTTCTTATTAGCATTTAGAAAATGTAAAGTTAATAAAGCATCATGAAATCATTTTGGGGGGCATTTATCATCTCTTTCAGTTTAACTTATCATTCAGAGTTTGATTTGATCTTTCTATAGGATTGTCCTGTAGGATTGTGTGGTGTACCTGAAATATGCTTTATATTATAATGAGCAAAAACTTTTTTTTCCTTAAAGACATGTGTTGGACCATTGTCTGTGCAAGTATACCCATGGTGGCCATAAGTTCTAGCAAATGTGTGATTACCGAATCAGCCTTCTCCCAACTCAGAGCAGTTGCCCATTGAAAAAAACTGAATAGGTATCAATGGTGTGGTGTATATATGTTAGTTTTCCAAATTCTACAAAATGGAACACATCCATCTGTCATATTTCATTCCTTTGAGTGCCCTTTGGGTTATCCCATGAAGGAAATGGTGTTTGGTTGTATAAAGAACAAATAGGATATTTCCTTATAACTTCCTTGGCTTGTTGCCATGTGATGGGAAAGTCTTTTTAATTTTTATTGCTTTATAAATAATACCATTCAAAATTTCCACTTCCTCCCCTCCTCCCATTTCCCTCCCACTCCCCTACATACCCTTCTTCTTCCCCCTCCAGTCCTAAGAGAGGGCAAAGTACCCTGCCCTGTGGGAAGTCCAAAGCCCTCCCCCCTCCATCCAGGCCTAGGAAGGTGTGCATCCAAACACACTAGGATCCAAAAAGCCAGTACATGCAGTAGAGACAAATCCCAGGGCCATTATCATTGACTTCTCAGTCAGCCCCCATTGTCAGCCACATTCAGTGAGTCTGGTTTGATCACATGCTTGTTCAGTTCCAGTCCAGCTGGCTTTGGTGAGCTCCCATTAGATCTGGCACACTGTCTCAGTGGGTGAACTAACCCCTCACAGTCCTAACTTCCTTGCTCATCTTCTCCCTCCTTCTGCTTTTCAACTGGGCCTTGGGAGCTCAGTCAAATGCTCTGATGTGGGTCTCTGTCTTGATCTCCATCCATTGCTGGGTGAAGGTTCTATGGTGATATTCAAGATATTCATCAGTGTGACTATGGGACAATGCCAGTTCAGGCACCCTCTCCTCTACTGCCCAAGGACCTAGCTGGGGACATCCCTGTGGACACCTGGGAACCCCTCTAGAGCCAAGTCTCTTGCCAACCCTAAAATGGCTCCCTCAATTAAGATATCTTCTTCCCTGCTCCCATATCCGCCCTTCCTCCATCTCAACCATCCCACTCCCCTAAGCTCTTCCCAATTCTCCCCTTCTCCCTTCTCTCTCCCCCTCTCCCCTTTTCCACACCCCATTCCCACCCCCATGCTCCAAACTTTTGCCTGGTGATCTTGTCTGCTTCCAATTTCCAGGAGGATCTATATATGTTTTTCTTTGGGTTCATCTTATTATTTAGCTTCTCTAGGATCTCAAACTATAGGCTCAATGTCCTTTGTTTATGGCTAAAATCCACTAATGAGTGAGTACATATCATATTCATGTTTTGGGGTCTGGGTTATCTCATTCAGGATAGTGTTTTCTATTTCCATCCATTTCCATGCAAAATTCAAGATATTGTTTTGAGATACCATCTTACACCTGTCAGAATGGCTAAAATCAAAACACCGATGATAACCTATGCTGGAGAGGATGTGGAGTAAGGGGAACCCTCATCCATTGCTGGTGGGAATGCAAACTTGTGCAACCACTTTGGAAATCAGTGTGGCGGTTTCTCAGAAAATTGGTAGCCAACCTATCTCAAGATCCAGCAATGCCACTCTTAGGAATATACCCAAGAGATGCCCAATCATACTACAAAAGCATTTGTTCAACTATGTTCATAGCAGCATTATTTGTAATAGCCAGAACCTGGAAACAACCTAGACACCCCTCAATGGAAGACTGGATAAAGAAAGTGTGGCACATATACACATGGGAAAGTTTTTTTTAAACATTTGCTACTGACATATTTGTTACTTATGTGTTTGTGTATGTATGAATATGTATAAATATGACTATCTCAGTTCATATTTGAAGTTTGTGTGTTTATGGTTTCAAGGCTGATCACTCTTCATTGCACAACCAATAAAGGAGTTCATGCATGGGAGTGAGCTTTAAGCCTGATTCAACAGCTGTTGGTTACCACAATCATTTGAGTGCCATTTACTGAACATTTATGGATATCTTGTCATGCTGGTAACTGGAATGATTCACAGGTGTTCCAGATGCATAGGAATCTTTGATTACTTCCCTCCTGTGGCAAATTGAATAGTATTTTCTGGTACCATGGAGGCTTTACCTCAGGAAAGAGAGTTTCAGGTCAGATCTGCTAAAAATCATCCTAATTCTATGTCCTAATTGTGTGGTATCTTCAGCAATAGGAGCCCACCCTCCACCCCTGAGAGGAAACTAAGGGTTATATAGGTAATATTTATTACATTGGGAGTCATTTGGATTACCCTGATCAACCATTTAAAATGAGATTTTTCATGACTGGTACTGGGAATCTTGTTAATCTATAGTTTTGTGACAAGAATTGAACATTGTCAACCCAAATGGCATGCATAGATATAGACATACATACATACAAACATACATACATACTACATACATACAGACAGACAGATAAAGATAGAGATATATCATATATATACAGTATGATTCCTTGAGGCTTTATCAAATAGCTTTGGTCTTATCTGTCCCTCGTCCTCTCTTCTTCTTGATCACCCTTCTAGTCCCTAGTTGGAGCCCTTCCCTGTTCTTTTTCTTTTTTTATTTTTTATTAAAAATTTCCACCTCCTCCCCTCCTCTCATTTCTCTCTCCCACCCCTCAATCCCCCTTCTCCTCCCTCCCCAGTCCAAAGAGCAGTCAGGGTTCCCTGCCCTGTGGGAAGTCCAAGGTCTTTGTGACTGCAACTTTTTAATCAGCTGACTATTTTCAAGATGAATGAATGTATCAATATATAGCAATTCAGTTTCTTCTGTTGCTGACTGTTTTACTGTAAGGTAGGCCCTGTTTTGTTTTTCCAGTCTTCAGTTGAGCACAATCTCTATTTGGGGATTACTAGACTGCTATAAACCTTTTATGTACAAATGTTCAAGTACCACAATTATTTTAGGTATGCCTAAAATATGCCTTAAAATAGAATTTCTGAGTCTTGTGGTAATTCTACTATTAATTTCTGAGAAATTGCTAAATAATTTTCTCCAGAGCAGCTGTAACATTTCCTATTCTCACCAATAATGTAGAAGAGTTTCAATTTCCATATTCACAAACAATTATTTTACATTTCACTAGCTAAAACCAACATAGTTGGTGGTTATGACATTTTCTTTAAAGATTTTAGCATCTTTAGAGAATGACTAATTATGTTGAGTATTATGTTATGTTATGCTCATTATTTGCCATTTATATGATTCCCATTCAGAAATGTTTGTTGGATTCCTTTGCTTTTTTATGTGTTGTTTTTCTTTCATTAAGTTGTAAAAGTACTTTTTATTCTCTAAATAACAGACTCCTACCAACTCTTGTGCAAATGTCAAATGTCTTATACCATTTGTGAGTTATTTATAAGAAAGAGAAAGTAAAGAGGTATCTTGATAGAGAAAGCTACTATGAGGTTAGGGAGAAACCCGGTAGTAGGGAAATTTCCAAGAATCCACAAAGGATGACCTCAGCTAAGACTCCTAACAATAGTGGAGAGGAGTGGAGAGGGTGCCTGAACTGGCCTTCCCCTGTAATCAGACTGGTGAATGCCCCAGCTATCATTATGGAGCCTTCATCTCACAATTGATGGAACCAGATGCAAAGATCCACAACCAAGCCCTTGGCTGAGCTCCAGGAATCCAGTAGAATAGAGGGAAGAGGAAATACATGGGCAAGGAAGATCAAGATCATGATGGGGAAATCTACAGAGACAGCTGAACCATGCTGAACTCTAGACTGACATCTGTGGAGTCTCCACTAGACTGAACTAGGCTTTCCATATGTGGGAGACAGTTGTGAAACTTGGACTATCTGAGGGCCCCCTAACAGTAAGACCAAGATCTATCTATCATGCATGAATTAGATTGTTGGAGCCCATTCCCTATTATGGGATGTCATGCTCATCCTTAACACAGGGTGGAGGGGCTTGGTCCTGCTCCAACTTAATGTACCAAACGTTGTAGAGTCCCCATAGTAGCCCTTACCTATTGGGAGAAATGGATGGTGGTGGGCTGAGGGAGGTAGGGTGTGGGAGGAGGTGGGGAGGGAGAACTTTGGTTGAAATGTAAAAAAAAAAAAATTAAATAAATTTTAAAAACTCCCTGGAAGTATCCATTGTTGCACAAAAAAATGGTTGATATATTCTTCCTTCTGCTCCTTGTAAGTTTTTGAGTTGTTTTGTGTGTATCATATCCTAAGGCATAATAACAACTACCACTAGGAAAGACTACAAACAAAAATTAGTGAATCAAGATTGGAAACTTAGGCAATGACATACATACAGTTGAGATTTAAAAATGTCTTTAATCATTAAGTAATCAAAGGTGATGAAATTTTACTCCTTTACATATTCTAAGATTTCTATTGTTATAGATTTTGTGAATATATATATATATTGCAAAAAATAGCATGTGGAATTGAAATTATATTTATCATTACAAACCCATCACATTCAAAGTGAAACTATTATCTTACTCTTAAATTCACTTCCCTTTTATATTCCATCATATCCTCAAATCAGGCCACATTTCACCTGTTCAAATGTGAACCAGATGTCAATCATTTAGTCTTGATTCATTCAAGAAAAATATTAGTTTGGTTGTGAAATACCAGTCCAACGTCATGTGACTGAATCTTAATCCATTTTAATATATGTGTACATTCATACATACAGAAGTTTGCAGTGTCTAGGGCAATTTTGTAGTAAACTATAGAATCAAGAAATAGAATGTAGAGCAAAAAGAAAATATAGGTACATAATGACATAAGCATAAGCATTTTTTGCTTGTCATGAAGCACCAATAAAGGCATCTACTGACAAAGAGTAAAAGTGGGTACAGGAGGATGTCTGGACTGCAGAGATGTGATCTAATATATAAGAATGAAATGATTTGGATGTGACCATTTAGAAACAACATTGAAAAAATAAATTGATCAATGTTGGAGACTTAAACAATGATGTCCATGGAGCTAAGACTAAAATGAATGGCCACTAATCCTATTTATGAAGCTGTGGGGTGCTGAGGGAGATGCTCCAAATTTGAATAATCTGAGCCAAAATTTACTTTCTTTCATACAATTACCACCAGACAACTACAAAGAATGTCTGCAAAAATTATCAAGAAGTTTAAAATAACAAAGAAGGAAAGATCTTCCAGGAGGATAAACAGATTCCAACTTCCTTCCTAATGACCAGAAAGAAGAATTTTGGGCCCTGGTATGAATCATCTCTTAGGCAAACATAAATCAAAACTCTTACTACAAAGCAAACAGTCTATTCTGAGTATAAATTAGGGGAAAGAAAAAAGACAAGGCACACATGGAAACAAAAAAGAAAGAATGAAAGATAAAGATGTGTTCTCAGAAGTGGCAAGTAGTTTTTAGTAATGAAAAGTGCTGATTAGCAAAGTAAACATAAATATTTATATGTGCCCCATATATGAGCCAATGCATTACAGATATGAACTTTTGTGGGCTGCTTCTCTGAGTCTTGGCTCAAATATTATTCATGCTTCTTAGTATAATAAGTTAATTTTTCTATTTTTTTTAATAAGAGTGGAAATAAGACTTGGGTATTTAAGTCAAGTCAGTTTGGACATGGGAAGACAAGATATAATTCATACCTGAATTATGGCAATATAAATAAGAAATTTCAATTAAGCATTTTTACATTATGCTGACCAGAGTCAGGAAAACTGTCTTGGAAAGTTACTGGTACCCACTTTCCCTCAAAATACATTACTACTTAGCGCAATGATTATGAGAGGAAACATAAATTAACATCTGTCCCTTCTTGGGATTTGCACCAATGCTCAAAAGAATAACTCCATTGACTCACTTATGGAGCAGTGGTGGAATACAAAGAGTTGCATTTTCCTAAAGTTGTCAGGATCTGGCTTTCCAGGGCCCTATTTTATAAGTCTGTAAGTCTGCCAAAGACTTGATGCAAGCCTTGATTCAGAGAACTATTCAGGATCAAGGCAGTAGCAGTGAATACAGGTTCAGATAGCAGGAGTCATAGACAAAACTGACTCCAAGAAAAACATGTTCATTTATGTTCCAACCCTAATCAGAGATTCTTCTGAGTTCTACAAACACTGTCCAAATGGGATTGGAGAGCTAGATGTGCTACATCTGACCCACAGAATTTCTAAATGATAACCTATATTATATGGAGTTATTCTGTACACTAGTATTATTTCTGCAGACACTTTACATATTGAACAATCCTAAAATATTTCATTTGAGCAGAAAGTTTTATGATGTAATGAAAGGGTCTATAATACCCAATATCAGTGTGAATATATTTACTATTTAAGTTAATTTAAAATTCCAGTAGCTACCATCATAGCCAGAAGAGAATTTTCTTCTTGCAAAGGACTCTAACTAGGGCCCCCTTGATGTCTCTGTTCCTTAGGCTATAGATAAATGGGTTCAGCATGGGAGTCACCACTGTGTACATCATGCCCATGACAGTCTCCTTCACAGTAGAATTGTTGGCTGATGGACATAAGTACAGACCAATGACTGTCCCATAGAACAGTGACACCACAGACAGGTGGGAGCCACAGGTGGAGAAGGCTTTACGGATACCTCGAGCAGAAGGAACCTTGAGAATAGAGGCGACAATTCGTGCATAGGACACAATGATGAGCACAAATGGAATGACAAGAACAATTCCTCCAGTTATAAATATCACTAACTCATTTACATGGGTATCAGAGCAGGACAGCTTCAGCAGAGCAGACATGTCACAGAAAAAGTGGGGGATCACATTGTCCTCACAGAAAGACAATTTGGCCATGAGCAGGGTGTGCAGCATGGCATGGAATGTGGTCAGCACCCAGGACAGCACCACCAGGCTCATACAAAGTTTGGGGCTCATGATGCTGGTGTAATGAAGGGGGAAGCAGATGGCCACATAGCGGTCATAGGCCATCGCCACAAGGAGGAAGCTCTCAAGGTCTGCAAAAAACAGGAAAAAGTACATTTGTGCCAGACAACCTGCATAAGGGATGGATGGAATTTGACTCTGCATGTTCTGCAGCAATTTGGGCATTGTGACAGAAGAAAAGCAGAGGTCAGAGAAGGACAAGTTGCTGAGAAAAGAATACATGGGTGTGTGCAGATGGGAGTCCAGGTGGATGAGGATGATGATGATGAGGTTCCCCAGGATGGTGGTGAGGTACATGGCCAGGAACAGGGTATAGAACAGATGCTGGTGCTCTGGGGGGATGGGCAGGCCCAGAAGGAGGAACTGGAAGATGACAGTTTGGTTCTTTTTTGTGTTGCCCTGCATCTAGGATCTTTAAGAGAAAATAAAATGTCCTTAAAATACAAATAAAAACAAACATATGTGTGACGCGTGATCCGTGAACATGTTCTCTATACTTAATTTCATCTTCATACCTGAAAGCTGACTCTGCAACCAGAATCACCCCATGTCTAAATCTCAGCCACCTAGCACAGCATTAGAAACAAAACCTTCTCTCCCATCTAAAACATACTCACAGGTAATCCTGTGGTCTCCAGTTCTGATGACTGTATGACCGTTCACTTTCAATAACTACTATTGGCTGTTATTTTTCTAACAGTATATTCCATGTCACTGGTCCCTGGAGTATGTCTCTGAACAGTTTCCCTTGTGAAGATGAACATCCAGCCCCCAAATTGCTCTCATGGCATTAGTTGTCATCTAAGTTACATGGACACACCTACCATCTTCATTACCCCAGCATCAAGTGCTGAGTGATTAGTTATTCCTGGATTTATCAGGCCATCTTCAGATCAACAGACCTCATTTTCCCCTGACAATTTCCTAACCCACTCCTCCATCTGCCATGCCTTAGTGTGAATGGAATCTAGGCTCAAGTCAGAATCCTCAGAGTTTTCTTTCTTTTGTTTGTTTCTCTAACAATCTAGAAAGTTCTACAAATTCTGTGCTTCCCTTTATTCTGTATTTTTCTACCTTCTCTGCTTCCTTATTTCTTTCCCTCTTCTTTATGTCTCTCTTTTCAGCTTTTTTATTAATTTAGCTAGTTCTTTGGCAATTTGATTCATGTATGTAATGTAATGTTCTGGTTACTTTCTCCCCCGCCCCATTCTCTCTTTTATGTCTCCCACCCCTATTAACCATCTGTGTTGTTTTTATCTGTCCCTCTCAGATTCATTATTTTTCATTTTGTTTTGTGACTCACTTAGTTTATCTGGGGACATCTGTGTTACCACTGCATTGAAACTGCTCATTAGGGCCTGGTGTGCACCCAACCAAAGACAATGACCAACCTTTCCCTGAATCTGTCAGTACAAAATATTTCAGTAGTGAGGGGAGAGCTCTATCTACACCTGGCTGTTTATGGGACCATTCTTGTGCAGACACACAATGCAGTCATTCATAACTGTTGAGAGCTCATGATTGTAATCACTATGTATTGCCCAGAAGATGGCATTTTACAGCCCTTATCCCTATATTATATCTTTAGCATTCTTTTCTCCCTTTCTTCAAAAATGTTCCTGGAGCCTCCAAGAGGCTATATAGTCCCATACTGGCCTCAAACTGTTTTCACCTTCAGAATGCTAGGGTTGCATTGTGTGATGCTATGCCCAGCTTTGAGTCTCTTTCTATTTGAACTATGCTTATCCCATTTCCCAAATTTGGACCATGCCAAAATTATGTCTGGATGGTTAGATCAGCTTTAATTTGAATTCCCTGCTTCCACACTTACCTTGTTTTGACTCCTGCATTCCCTGGCTGTCTGAGATGAAAATCTGGTAATCATTACCATGCTGAAAGTTTCATGAATGCTCACCATTTTTCAGATGAAGGCAAAATTCTTTTAAGGCTCAAAAGGCAAAATGTTCCAGAAGAGTTGTCCCTTGCCTATTCCACATTATCATGTGACCCACTGCATGAACAGGTCCTACACAACAACGTGTGACTTCTCCGTCACTATCTCTTCACGCCTGCCTTTCACAGTTGCCGTTCTTTCTACCTGGTCTCATCTGCTCTGTGCTTCCACTTCACCCGCTTCTCCTCCATCTATCCTCCATTTAGACTGCAGGTGACTTGAGGAGCTAAATCTCTCATGCCTTTCTAGATGAGCCCCACAGCCACATTTCCACTGTATCCTGTGTTCATCCCATTGCACTCAAGTCCCTGATCACTGGTTTGACTGACTTCCCAACCCTACGTAAACTCCATGCAGGAAAGACTATGTCGCCATCTCGTGGCATGAACAGCACCTGGCATTCTCATGAATTTCCGTTGGCTGTCCCTCAGATTGAAACACAGATTTCTTAAACTTCAAGGGCTGCAAATGCTCATCTAAGATGATCACTGCTATTGTGCCTTCACATAAGGAGTCTCTAGCTTGAGCTATACAGCATTACCTTTGGACATCTTAATATATAATTCCCGAGTATAACTTCAGACCTGTGGAAAATATTATACTGCCTAAGCATGCTACTTTTTATCCTAAATGACCTGAAAAATATAGCATACATTATACATAAATATTTTGCCCTTTATGTTGATATATTTGTGATTTGCTAATATGAGGATGAAAATAATATGATAGATTTAATTATTTGGGAAGAAAGGAAGGAAAGGGGGTAATTTCTACTCTTGAGACCACACTCCAGTTTGTCTCCAGGTACAAGCATATGTTGGATGCTTCAGTGCTAAGAAAGCTGAAGAGGAACAATGAGGCACATGGTACCTTTTTCCTCTAAAGAATAATTGAATCCAGATACTATAAGTTTCACCCTAGTGGTGCTGTTTATTCAAGCTGCACTGATAGTGCTTGCTTGCTTGCTTCCTTGTTTCTACAATAAGGAAAATCATCATTAAAATAGTGTACATGTGGCTTACCAAAAGGTTCATTCCTGAGAAATGAGGAAGATCTCAATTTGGCATCTAGATGTTATAATAAATCAAAATTAAGGGATACCACCTGGAAGAAAGTGACACTCATTAAGAATAAAAGTTTGAGCCATTCCCATGATGGTACCTCTCATTTCCTCACCTCTTATACATGTTCTCATACATATTCTCAGTCAAGGCTACAAATAAGAGTTGTAAAGCATAGAGCTTCAAGCTGGAGATACAACCCAGAGATAGAGTGCTTGTCTAGCATGCCCAAGACACTAAGTTTAAGACCTTTAGTAATAACACTGCTGGTCTGTGGATCACACTTAGAATAGTAAGATGATATGATATATTCTTTGAGGAAAACTTCTGAACTGTTCCCCAATTAATGTAATAATCCTAATCTCATAGAGAAAAGCTCTCTAAAGTGTTCTTAAGCTCCTTGAGTATTTAAATAATATAGCAAATATAGTCAAGGGCTGAAAACCTATGTATCTGATATCTATCTCACAGGGATTCCATCATGCTGAAATGGCTCAGTTTGTGAGAATGCATTTTGTGCTAATGTTAATAAATGTTGTCCTTAATATATGACATAAATAAATCCCATAGAATGTCATAAAAGCAATAAAATCAAAAACCTCAAGTTGCAAGAACACTAAGACATCAGCTCATTCACCCTCCAGTCAACTTACCCAGAAGTCTCTCAGGGTGACTCCAGGAGCTGGCCTAAAATTCTGCTCCGATTTATTCATCATAGGCATACGAAGAATGATCTCTAAGCTGTCACCTGTGTACGTCACCCCTGTTCATATTTCTCATTCTGCTCATCTCTGATCCTACGGGACTCTGAATCTCAGTGGAGTCTTTGTCCCAGATAGACTCATTTAAAACAAGGTAATTATCCAGGACCCTTCTAGAACCAATTCTCTAGAAACCTTGTTTCTGATTAAATCCCCTGATTATACATGGCTATACTTTGGAAAATGGTGGGAGCATAAAGAAACTCATGGGGAAATGTTTACTCATCACTAAGGTTGTGTCAATGAGCTTTCATCAGAGGAGGTAATGAAGGAGGTTGAAGAATCCAGAGAAGGTATCAAAGACTGTGAACACTTGGTCAGTTTTCCACAAGAGTCCTTTAGATGATCTGATGCAGAGAACCATCGTTAAATACATGTGCTTGAGACTCAGCTTGCCACTGGCAAGCTGGGCCTTTGTCTGAGATACCAGCCCAGCAAGGAGCCATTAGCCTGAAACAGAAGACCCAGCAGAGGGTGAGTGTGTTTCCGCAGACATTCCTTGACCCCCGAATCTTTCTGGTCATTCTGCAGGGGTTTCTCCCCACGCCTTCTGCCCTTCTCTTTCTATCCCATCCCAGCGTCCCTAAAGCACTCCAATCATAAACCACATGTCAAAACTCTCCTTTCCTCTTCCTTTTTACTTAAATATCCTGCCACTCAGGAAGCAAACAAGGAAGACACTACTTGGATGGCTTAACGTCAAGTGAATGCCCCAAAGTTGCCCTCAGTATCCTAAAATGTCATTTTATAGATGCATGGGTTTATGAAATGTCCAGCAGTGGGAAGAAGCAAACAAAACCTTAAGAGAAACCAAATGCTGGGGTCCACTTTGCCATTCTCATCAGAAATGGTTCTCATTGGTGATGGTCTAAGTAAACACAGCCAGGCTGCGGGAAGGGTGGTCTGGCACACAGTCCAGGGCAATAACCAACTAAGAGGTACCTGAAGAGTAGCATTTCTTTTATTAGAATGCAGAAGACCATTCTCCCACCAGGATATTTTACATTCAGGCCAACACAATCTCTTCATTTGAGATTTTATTTATTATTTATTGTTTTTATTCTATTAATCTACATAATAGTCTGTTGATTTTGGTTTTTCAAAACCTAGTTCTTAGTTGTTTGTTTCACTGATATTTCCCACTGTCTTTCTAGTCTCTCATTTATTTTAATCTGATATGTAGTGTTCTTTACTTCTGTTACCATGCCTATTTGTTCATTTGTTATTTCCTTGAAGAATAGCATTAAGTTGTTTCTGACCTTACTGCTTGTCTGCAGGTGTCTCTTGGTAGAAATTTTGCTATTAGAAGACGTATTCTCACTACATCCCACTATTTTGAATGGAGTGCTTCCATTTTTATTTCCCTTGAGATATATCACTATTTCCCTTTTATTTTATTCCTTGAGCCATTGACTACCCAGAGACATGCTTAATTTTTATATATTTGGGGATTTTCTGTAATTCTTTCCATTACTGAGTTTTAACTTTATATCGTTGTATTCAGAAAAAGCATTTGATATTATTTTAACCTTCTTAAACCCTTCTTGTGTGGTCCAGCATATCATCCATTTGAATGAATGCCCCATGTACACTTAAATACTTGCTCAGTCACTGTTAGACACAGGTTCTCCACTTGCCCGTTAGCTCCTGATGCTTTAAGTCCATTGTTTCCTCATTTGTTTCCTGTCTAATGATCTCTCTGATATGGGAAGTGCTGTGCTAAGATATTCTACTCTCATCATCTCACAATCCACTCCTCCTTTTCAGGACCTTTACTATTTGCTTAGGTGGTTAGATGCCCCACTATTTAAAAAGAATTAACCCTCTTTTGGATATATGTTGTCCTCATCTTTTTCAGTTCTCATTTAATGTATGTTGTAACAGATACATGCTGTTACCACTGTCTTTATTTTAGTAACTATTTGTAGAAGTTTTTCCATCATTTGACTTTCATTCTTATTATGTCATACAGAATGGGGAGTTTTGTCTGTCTGTGTCATTCTCTGGTTGGTTGCTTACTTGTTCAGTTGTTGTTTATGAAAATTTTTTCCTTTCTTTTATTTTTGAGACTATATTAAAATTACAACATCTCTCCCTTCCCTTCCATTGCTCCCAACCCTTCCATATACTAATGTGGAATTCCCCTGTGTATGTTATGAATATGTTTTATTGCCATTGGTTATTTAAAAAGCTGCTGTTTGCCGATGGCTTAACAGAATATAGCCAGTCTGGAAAAAAGAGGGGGGGGCAGAGTCAGAGAGACACCATGTAGCCACATCAGAAGACAGATGTCAGACACCAGATGGAAGCTTACCAATAGGCCACAACCACATGGTGATGCACAGACTAATAGAGATGGGTTAATTTAAGATATAAGAGCTAGCTAGCAATACGTTTAAGTGACTGACCAAGCAGTGTTTTAATTAATATAGTTTCTGTGTAATTATTTCAGGTCTGGGTGGTCAGGAACAAACAAGCAGCCTCTGCCTACAGATTGGTACCCAAACATTTGGGGCTGATGCCCACCACCTACTTTGTGTCCAGGTTCTTGTGTACCCACTCAGGATTGGGAGAAAAGCAGCTGAGACAGCTTAGCACTCTCCACCTGGGCAGATGGTGGGGTGGGATCTGCTAAGAGTGCACAGGAAGGAGAGCATGATGGATTCCTGTGGCCATACACAGAGGTATTTCAGGTCATGCAGGGCACTGCACAGCATATTTAGCTTTTACTCAGAAAAAAATAGAATGGTTTATATGCTACACAGTGCTACCCAGAGTTGAGGTGGTGAGGATGGCTCCCAACTGATGATCTCAGAGGCAATATAAATATGTGTCCACCATGTTGGACTGGGCAGAGCCAATAGTCAGAGTGACAGGGCTGGTCCTAGCCATGCCTGCTTAGCATTTGGGGGTTAAAAGCTCTCCTGGTCAGAAAACAATTACAGATATGCACACAATAAAGACAAATTCAAATGGAAAAGACCTGTAAATGGGTCACAGTGTTGGATAAATGTACATAGGCCTAAGAGAGAGAGAGAAAGAGTATAAACAGTTATAAGAGTACAGACAGTCATAGATTAAAGGGGTAAAGATAATAAAATAAATATTAAACTTGTAGAAAAAGTAATAGAGTAAGAAAAATAGGCCATGTAAAGATGGACTATACACAGAGAGTCTGAATTATGTATATTATTGTATTTTCTATGAATTTTTTCACTGCAGAGAGACATTTGATTCTGAGGGCTGCTACATTAAACTAACATAAAGGTATCTTGACTTCAAAATTTGGGTCTAAGGATATGTTGTTTGGAAAAGAGGTTCTTCTTTTGTTTCCACAGAGGATGAAAAGCTGTGGATTCCTTCCAGACTAATGTGGTTTGATAAACAAAGATACCCCAAAAGGTTGCCATGAACACCCAAAATTACTTTACCCAACAAAAAGCAGGAAGTAGTTTGGACAGAACTATGCCCAAATTCTCAAATATTGTTTAAAAATGTTTACATTTAAATGGGGATATGCTATAGAGATGAATACTTTTCATTGGTATGGATCTTGGTTTATCTATAAAATATAAGGTCAATTTTGGTATATGTATTTCTGCTCTTGACTAAGATATTGTGCATGTGCAGCTCATTTAAAATGCAATGTATAATTAAGAAATAAAGGTTAATAGATAGTCAACTGTAATAGTCAAGCTTGTAGTCATGTTAGTTAGGTTTTCTAGATGTACAGAGATAAATTTCATATGGATAGGTATTCTTCAGTTCTTTCAAAGACTAACAGAATATGGCATTTAAAATGTTTAAGAAATTAGGAATTTTCATTACAATGAGACTCATCTGCTCCTGGCAGCACCAGTCTACTTCAAGATGATGATGGGCATAAAAGAGACTCCTTATGGAGTTTGTTAGCCATTTGGGCAAGAAACTGCTCTTGCCTGGACTGCTTGATGTTATGATGTATGAACTGGATATATAAGAGCCACAGAAAAATGACTGCTGAACTTGCCTAAACTTCAGGGTTCCGGCTTCATGAAAGAGTCTGACAGACATTCTTCAGGACACAGAAGAAAGTGACTGAAAACTGCCAATAGAGGTAAAACAGTCTTTCAAACTTTTTTCTTCATGAAAAAGTCTGCCAGATACCATGGGCCTGAAGGTTGAAGATGGATACTACAATGATACAGAAGAACTTTGGGTGACTGTCCAGGCAGCAAGATGTCTCTATCAATTCTAGTGTTTTGGAAATTGCTTACAATGCACTTTCTGTTAACTTAGGTAATATTATATCCTTCTGGGGTTTTTGATGAAATTGAAGAGTAGATAGTTATAATTATAGTTTTCCTTAGTTATGATAAAAGATAAAGTAGATATAAATACTGTAATTCTTGGTTGATAACTATTTTGTTGTATGTAATAATGCCATGTTAAAGTTAAAACCTTCCTTTTTAATTAGAAAGAAAAGGGGAGGTGATATGGAATTCCCCTCTGTATGCAATGAATATGTCTTATTGCCATTGGTTAATAAAGATTTGCTTTTGGCCAATGGCTTAACAGAGTATAGTAAGGATAGAGAGAGAGAGTAGGTGGAGTCAGAGAGACACCATGTAACTGCCACAGGAGACAGATGCCAGACACCAGATAGAACCTTACCAGTAGATTAAAACCACATGTCTCTGTCTGTTGCAAAGAGAAGGACAGAGATAAAAGCAAGGAAAGAGATATTTTGATTGAGGGGACCATTATGAGGCTAGCAAGTAACTTGGTACTAGAGAAATTCCAGAAATCCATAAGAATGACCCCAGTTAAGACCCTAAGTAATAGAGAAAAGGGTGCCTGAACTGGCCTTGCCCTGAAGTTAGATTAAAGAATATCTTAAATGTCACCATAGAACCTTCATCCAGCAACTGACGGAAACAGAGCAGAGTCCTGCAGCATAGCACTGGGCTAAGCTCCCAAAGTCCAGTTGAAGAGTGGGAGGAGTGAGAATATGAGCAAAGAGGTCAAAACCATGATAGGGACACCCACTGAAACAGTTTACCTGAGCTAATGGGAGCTCACCAACTCCAGTGGGACAGGGAAGGAACCAGCCTATGTCCAAACTAGTCCCTCTGAATGTAGGTGACAGTTGTATAGCTGGAACAGACTGAGGGGCCACTAGCAGTGGCACCAGAATTTATCCCTACTGCTTGTACTGGCTTTTTTGAGAACCTAATCTCTATGGATGGATACCTTGTTCATCCTAGATAGAGTAGGGAGGGCCTTGGACCTTTCCAAAGCAATGTGCTTTACCCTCTCTGAGGAGTGAATGGGGGTGGAGTGAGGTGGGAGTAGGTAAAGGGAATGGGAGGAGGGAAGGGAGTAGGAACTGCAATTGTTATGTAAAATAGAAAAAGATAGTTTGTTTTCTTTAAAGAAAAAGAAAAGAGGAGGTATTTCCTTGCTGAAAGGGGAAGACTGTACTTATCTGTGGTAATAAGGACCAATACTTCAAGTGCAATTGTGGATTGTGTGTGTTTAGTGGCATGGTGGTTGTAGGTTAGGATATTACAATGGGGCTCACCCTCCCCCAAGTGCAGGGATCACTGTTGTGCACCACCATGCCCAGCTTGAGGCTTGGCTTTTCTGCATTATTCATTCTACTAGCTTCTTTCCCATTACTGTGATAGAACACCATGACTAGAGGCAATTTATAAAAGGAAGAACACATTTGAGCTTGTAGTTCCAAAAGGATAAGAGTCCATCATGGCAGGAAGGCAGCAGGAGCAGGAAACTGAGAGCTCCTGATTTCAAACACAAGCAAGAGGGGTTAAAGGAAGTGCTGTGTGCTTTTAATATCTCAAAGCTTATCTCCGGTCACCAGCTTCCACCAGCAAAGGAACACCAACTTCCCCAAAAAGCATCACTACCTGAGGAACAAGTGATTAAATATACAAGCCTATAGGGATGTTTTTTCATTCAAACCACCACATTCCACTCTCTGGGATCTGCAGGCTCTTTACCTTATGATAATGAAAACTTTATTTAATCCAACTTTAAAAGTCCCCATAGCCTTTCACTATCTCAACATTATATAAAGATCCAAAATATCAAGTTTCTCTCAATTGTTACTATCTATAAAATCAAAATTATATCTTTCTAATATACAACAGAACAGTTACACATTGTCATTCCAAAAAGGAAAAATCTGGGAATAATGAGGAAATACTGGACCATAGTAAGACTGCAACTCAGTAGGGAAGACTCCAAGTCCTGTAGCTCTATGTCTGAGTCAAATGACCTATATGGCACCATCCCTCCAACTTTGCTGCTTGCTGCATCTCAATCTCAACATTTATCTCTTCCTCTCCCTCTCTCTCTCTCTCTCTCTCTCTCTCTCTCTCTCTCTCTCTCTGGAATCTTGAGCACAGGAAACCTCAAACCCCACCCCTAGAGTGACACACATCCTCCAACAAGGCCATACCCATTCCACAAGGTGATACCTCCTAGTAGTGCCACTCCTTATGAGATTATGGGGGCCAGTTACTTTCAAACTACCACAATTTCAAAAACAAATTGTTTTGAATGTTTCACCATAAGAAAATGATAAATGTAGAATTGGAAAAATTGTTCAGTGAGTAGAAGTGCTTGGTCCACAGAATCAGACCCGAGTTTAAATCCCCAACACTCACATAAAAAAGGCATGGCCATGTGACTGTTTAACTCCAGCACCATGTGGAGTAGAAATGGGAGGATCACTTGCTTCCCTTCTTAATCAACTAGACAATTCTACTTCCACTATTTTAATTACTAGGCAGTACTATAATAGTTCATTTTAAGAAAAATTACCCTAGTGAAATGATGTGGGATGTCCTTCTGTATATGTGTTACTTTTATTGGCTGATGAATAAAATTCTTTTGGCCAATGGCTTAGCAGAGCAAAGGCAGGCAGGAAATTGCTGACAGAGGTTTCTGTGCTGCCTGGTTTCACAGTCATCCAATCCCAAAGAAATAAATAGAGGTCTACATTAATTATAAATTGGTTGGCTTATTAGCTCAGGCTCCTTATTAACTCTTATATCCTTCATCAAACCAAAATTCTTGTCTGTGTTAGCCACATGGCTTGGTTCCCTTTATCAGCAAGACATTCTCATCTTATTTCCTCTGTGTCTGGGTGAAAACTGCAGACTGAGCCTTTCCTCTTCCCAGTCCTCCTGTTCTGGTCACCTGTAATTCCTGCTGGGCTACTGGCCAATCCGCATTTTATTAAACCAGTACAAGTGGTAAACCTTTACAGGGTATAAGACTGTTGTGCCACAGCAGGAAATCTGAACAGAGATATAGAGAGAGAGTAGGCAGAGTCAAGGAGACACCATGTAGCTGCCAAGGGAGAAAGATGCTGAAAAACCTTACTGGTAGGCCACATAGCCTCGTGACCATACACAGATTAATAGAAATGGGATAATTTAGTTGTAAGAGCTACCTAGAAATATGCCTAAGCAGTATTTCATTTAATATAGTTTCTGTATGATTACTTGGGTTTGTATGACCGAGAAACTAGAGCACAGCCTCCATTTACAATGAAAAAAGAGGTTAATAATTTGATATTAATTATCTACTACATAAATAATCTCAAAAAAATACCATCATGTCCTATCACACTGTCATTTTCTTCTTACAAAATACTCTCCCCAGAGCCCCCTTCATATCTCTGTTCCTCAGGCTATAAATGAAGGGGTTCAGCATGGGGGTCACCATTGTGTACATTGTAGCAATGATAGTCTCCTTCACAGTAGAGTGACTACCTGATGAACATAAGTACAGACCAATGACTGTCCCATAGAACAGTGACACCACAGACAGGTGGGAGCCACAGGTGGAGAAGGCTTTACGGATACCTCGGGCAGAAGGAACCTTGAGAACAGAGGCGACAATTCCTGCATAGGACACAATGATGAGCACAAATGGAATGACAAGAATGAAGCCTCCCATGATAAATATGACCAACTCGTTAACATGTGTGTCAGAGCAGGACAGCTTCAGCAGAGCAGACATATCACAAAAAAAGTGGGGGATCACATTGTCCTCACAGAATGACAATCTGGCCATGAGCAGGGTGTGCAGCATGGCATGGAATGTGGTCAGCACCCAGGACAGCACCACCAGACCCATACAGAGCTTGTGGCTCATGATGTTGGTGTAATGAAGGGGGAAGCAGATGGCCACATAGCGGTCATAGGCCATGGCCACTAGGAGGAAGCTCTCAAGGTCTCCAAAAAGCAAGTAAAAGTACATTTGTGCCAGGCAGCCTGCATAAGAAATGGATGGCACTTGACTCTGCATGTTCTGCAGTAATTTGGGCATTATGACTGAGGAAAAGCAGAGGTCAGAGAAGGACAAGTTGCTGAGTAAGGAATACATGGGTGTGTGCAGATGGGAGTCCAGGTGAATGAGGATGATGATGAGGAGGTTCCCCAGGACGGTGGTGAGGTACATGGCCAGGAACAGGGCATAGAACAGGTGCTGGTGCTCTGGGGGGATGGGCAGGCCCAGGAGGAGGAACCAGGAGAAGACAGTTTGGTTCCCTTCTGTCATGCTGTGTCATCTGAATCTTTAAGAGAAAATTTTAAAAGTCATTTAAATCCAAATAAAAATTAATACATTTCAGTGATACACAATCTGCCAACTGTACATCAGTAATTGATTTCATCCTCATAAACTGAAAAAAATCTTTCTTTTGTGTGTTTTTGACACATAGACCCCCTTAGTAGCCTTAGTTGGCCTGAAGCTTCCTAGATAGACCCAGTGGGCCTAGAGATTAGAGATCTCCCTGCTTCTGATTCCTGAGTTCTGGGACTTAAGGTTTGCACCACCAAACGTGAATTAAATTTCTTAAATTTAGTTCTATGACTAAGTCAAAGCCACTTGTCAGTTATCTCACTGGTAATTAGATACAATGAGATTGTCTGTTATTTCCTATCTAAAAAACACACACAGGTGAGTCACTCTCCTGCTAATTCAATGGCCATTGGTTCTCAATAGTTGGAGCTGGGTTTTGCTGACAGTAGCTACTGTTTTCTGAGACTTTGTACTAAACACCCCCTCTCTTATATTTCTATAGTTAGTGCCCTGCAAAAGCTTGCCAATTTCCATAGCACCAATTTTTTAATTTATTTATTTTACAACCAAGCCACAGGTTCCCCTAACTCCTCTCCTCCAAGTCCCTCTCCCTGATTCAACCCCTTTGTTCAGAAACCCCCAATTCACTCCTTCTTCATTTCAGTTCAGGAAGATCTCCCATAGATAGCAAGAAACATGGTATATCAATTACTATAACACTAAGCAGCTCCACATGTATTAAGGCTGGACAAGGTGACCCATTATGAGGAATAGCCCCTGCTTCCACTATTAAGAGTCCCAAAAGAGGAACAAGTTACACAACTATAGCATACCTAGGCACCAGTCTGGTCACAGGAGATGGCCAGTTCAGGCTATCCTTGTAGATGACTGGGAGACTTTCTTCCACTGGGTTTTTACATGACTCTGAAATGTCTCCCTTTCCCAGTAGACTCTTTCAGTACTCTCTCACTTTGCCCCCATGACCTGATATCTTATGTTTCCATCCCCACCAGCCATTAGTTCACTCACAAACCTCTTCTATTTCAGCTTCCTAGGGATACCCAGAGAACCACCCTTGAGCCCTTCTTGTTACTTAACCTCCCTGGGTCTGTGGATTTCAGTACTGTTATCCTTTATTTTATAGTTAATATCCACTTATGAGAGAGTACATACCATGTTTGTCTTTCTGTGCCTAGGTTACCTCCCTCAGGATGATTTTTTTCTACTTCTATCCATTTGCTACGGCATCAACTATCACCTACAATTCTTTGCTAAGCCACTCTGTTATCTGTAGTACACCAACAACAACTCCCCATATTATCTCCCCATAGGTATAACAGGACTATCATCATCTCAATAAAATGCCATGCACAACTTGCCCTGCCCTTTTCCCAGTCTTCTCTTGCAGTTTCTCATAACTCAAGAGAAGAAATCTACACTCACAGAAGAGATGTTTGAATTTTCATTCATCCATTCATTCCCATCAACATCTAATCTAGCAAATCCCATAGAGTCTGTCATTTCATTTCTCTCTAAGTCATCCATGATCATTTCAATTGCCACACAGAAACTACTATTGTATCTCATCTATACAGTTGGACAATCCTAGTAGAATAATTTATCTCTTTTCTTCCATACTCTATTTCAATCTTCTCACATTGCGACTGCTTGAGATGAAACTGATCATCATTCTACTAAAAGTTCTTTTGTTTTCTCCTCCTCCACAACACAAAGGCAAAACTCCTTCTAAAGACACTAGAAAAACCAGGATAATCACAAATGGTCCCTTCCTGCCTCCACAGCCTCACCTGCTCACCCAGCAACTCTCATATTCCACTTTCATCCACACTGGACTAAAAAGTCACAGCGTCTTGACTCCAGCCCACCACAGTTGCTGTTCCTGCTATCTAGTGACATCTTCTCTCTGCCCCCATTTCACTGGGCTTGCTTTTTAAGTACAGTATATGGGGCTTCACCCACTAAATCTTTGGTTCCTTTTGAGGGGAGACCAGATATCATGTTCCCATTGCACCCTCTTTCCATTCCACAACTACCAATTCCCTGGTCGCTGCTTTGAGCTGACTTCTCACCTTACTGCATCTGTGCAGGAAAGGCTGTGTCTGTCTTCATCTTGCAGCAGGTTACCTGAATGTGAACAAGGTTTCTCAATCATACCACAAAGAAAGACATGATGGAGGAGTGTCTATGTGTTACTTTTATTAATAAAAAACTGCCTTGACCCTTTAAGAGAATAGAAAATTAGGTAGGCGGAGTAGACAGAACAGAATGCTGGGTAGCAGGAGTGGGGAGACACTTCAGGCAGTCGCCATAGTGAATCTCCATGCTTCTCCTCTCTGAGGTGGATGCAGGTTAAGATCTCTCCTGATAAGCGACCACCTCGTGGTGCTACACAGATTACTAAATATGGGTTAAAGCAAGATCTGAGAATTAACCAATAAGAGGCTGAAACTAATGGGCCAGGCAGTGTTTAAAAGAATACAGTTTCCGTGTAATTATTTTGGGTAAAGCAAGCCGAGTGGCGGGACACAGCCCACCGCTCCATCAACAAAGATATTTACTCAACTTTGTTCATAGCAGCATTATTTGTAATAGCCTGAACCTGGAAACAACCTAGATGCCCCTCAACCAAAGAATAAAGAAAATGTGGTACATTTACATAATGTAATACTACTTGGTGATTTGAAATTTGCATGCAAATGGATGGAATTAGAAAAAAAAAACATCCTGAGTGAGGTAACCCAGACCCAGAAAGACAAGTACAGTGTGTACGTACTCATAAGTGAATATTAGACATAAAGCAAAAATAACTAGCCTATAGTCCATAACCCCAGAGAAGCTAGGTAGCAAGGAGAATCCTAAGAGAAACATACATGTATCCCCCTGGGAAGGGGAAATACACAAGATCTCCTGAGAAAATTGGGAGCCTGGGGGTGGATGGAGAAGGGAAGGCTGAAGGGGAGAAAGGTAGGAGAGGGAGAACTTAAAGGAACAGGATGGTCGAGATGGGGGAAGGACAGAGAGGAAGAGCAAGAAAGGGGAAATCTTGATTGAGAGAGACATTATGGGGCTAGCAAGAAACGTGGCACTAGAGAAATTCCCAGGAGTCCACAAGGATGACCCCAACTAAGACCCTAAGCTATTGTGGAGAGGGTACCTGAACTGGCCTTGCCTTGTAGTCAGATTGATGACTATATTAAATGTCATCATAGACCTTCATCCAGCAACTGATGGAATCAGATGCAGAGATCCGCATTGATTCAGCGATTCCAGCAGAGCACTGAACTAAACTCCGAAAGTCCAGTTGATGAGAGAGAGGAGCAATAATATGAGCAAAGGGGTCAAGACCATGATGGGGATACCCACTGAAACAGCTTACCTGAGCTAATGGGAGCTCACCAATTCTGGTCTGATAGCAGGGGAACCAGCATAGGACCAAATTAGGCCCTCTGAATGTGGGTGACAATTGTATGGCTGAGGCAGACTGTGGGACCATTGACAGTGAGATCAGGATTTATCCCTGCTTCTTGTACTGGCTTTTTGGAACCCATTCTCTTTGGAGGAATACCTTGTTCCGCCTAGATATAGTGGGGAGGGCCTACCTGAAAGCAATGTGCTAGACTTTGTTGACTCCCCATGGGAAGCCTTATCCTTTCTGAGGAGTAGATGGGGATTGGGGGGCAAAGGTGGAGGGAGTGGGAACTGGAATTGGTATGTAAAAATATATTTAAAAAGATAGTTTTTTAATAAAATTAATTAGTTAAAAAAACAAAACAACAAAAAAAATGATGAAAGGCTTAGATTTAGCCATGGAGTTAAAGTTAATTTAGATGTGAAATACCTGTGTATCCTCATAAATTCTGATTCTGATCAGGAAATCTTGTGTGAAATCAAAATATTACATTTTAAACATCCAAACTTTACATTTGGTGATGTTAATTCTCGAGGTCTGTGGACCACACTCCGATAGGATAACCATATAACTCACTTTTAAAAATATAGATTTTTCACACTGTCTCCAATAATTGTGACTATAATCTCTTCAAAGGGTTATCTTGGCCTTTTTAAGTTTCTCAAATATTGTTATAAGAACCAGTCTCCATCAGCTCAGGGTTTGAGGGGGATCCAATAAAGCTGGCTCAATGAACTAATTACTCAACTTGACTTTTCTATCTGAGGGAGTAAAACTTAATTCTCTGGGGCTGGCAAGCAGGGGGTTAAACTTAGCTCTCTGGGCCATCGAAAAGGGGGGACACACATATACACATAGATTTCCAACTTGCCAAGATAATACTTAGAATGAGTGTTTCTACCCTCATGTTTCCCTTATATTTCTTTTGATATCTTCCGTTTAACTAACTTTATTTTTCCCTTACAGCTTATATATACTAACAAAATCTTTCAATCAGTATAAAAATTGCAATGTGGATACATTCTATTTTTAAGTGGATGATTACAGTGAATACAAATAAAAAGCAGCATGTTTTCCATATCCCTTACATGAGTAACCATTGTATGTGTTATAGGTGATAAACAAGTTATTCTAAGAACCCACATACATTCCTACTGAATCTTGTTAAAGATTAACAGAATGAGCAAGTAAGGTACTTTTCTCAGTCAGTTCTGCTGTTGACAGGTTGCATTTTGTGGTTACAAAAAAAGAACCAATCATTTTATTATTTATCTCAGGTAATCTTATTAGGAATATTAAAAGAATCACAAATCTAAACTTTTATATATAAAAAGGAATCAGTCTTCCCTACTTTAAATCTTCAGGGTACATATCTATTCATCAATAATTTTTTATATCAGGAAGCTGAGGACAGAAATGGTCACAAGGAATTAATAATCACCTTTGATCACCAACCCATTCAAGAAAGATACAACAGCCAGCAATAGTCAGGCTGCCAGTGTTCCTGTTCCCTGACCTCAATGAATGTCTCATTCAGCTATTAAAAGTATGTCCTTCAAGCTGGGCGGTGGTGGCGCACGCCTTTAATCCCAGCACTCGGGAGGCAGAGGTAGGTGGATCTCTGTGAGTTCGAGTCCAGCATGGTCTACAAGAGCTAGTCCCAGGACAGGCTCCAAAGCTACAGAGAAACCCTGTCTCAAAAAACCAAAAAAAAAAAAAAAAGTATGTCCTTCTCAAATTTAAATTGTTTTCCAAGATTTTCTACCTCAAAGTCACTAACAAAAACATCTTAACCTAACCTTAAGTCATATTTAAGGCTTTGTTTTAGCTGTGATGTATACCAAAACCCTGTGAACACTTCTCTCAATATTAAGATTAAAAGAACTTAAGCTAACTTATCTTTCTGGGACTCAATTGTGTTTTCTTAATCATTACCCTAAGCCATAGACTATAGCTCCTCAAGAGAAACTAGCTGTGTGACACTTCCTTGTTCTTATTTTCTATCCTCCGCAGCCCCTGCTTTATCAGGGGTGGGGACAACACCATATCTTGCTTTTACCTATATTAGTTTTCCCACTAAACTAACCCCTATCATAATCCTTCAATATATTTATTAAAGACCCTCAGTCATCAAAATCCTATTTAAACTAGCACTATTATTGTATAAATCATTGCTTCAGTTAAACAGTACAGCTTAAGAGGAAATCATCTTCATAACAATCCACAGGTAAAAATGCCAGGTATATTTCCATGAAATAATTTTTTGAAATAATCAGACTACATTAAAGGCAATGGGGATCTCCCTTTCACACCATGCCAGAAACCAGAGACAAAAGACAGCAGCAATCATGCAAAGACACAGCAGTATCAAGAGACATTCTGGAGCTGAACCTTTTGGGGTTTTGCCTTTCTGAGATGCACCCATCACTGCCTTATATGCTAGTGGGCCAATCCTCTGAAGCTGATTACCACCTGTTGCTCCTCTAACACACTACACTAGAAATATTATAAGTGCGAAATTCTAATCACAGCATTTCTACAGTGCAGAATCTCCTTGGGAGGCACAGAAATGGAAGTATATCTGAAAACATTATCTTGCAGAATATCATGCATGAGACATGGGAGATTAAGAACTTCCAGTTAAGGACATAAAGGTCCCAGTTCATTTAACTTCCTGCCAACTTACCCAGAATGTCTCAGGGTGACTTCATGGCCCTGATCCAAGATCCTGTTCCCATTTATTCAGTATAGGCACACGAAAAACAGCCTCTGTGGTCATCACCTGTGTCTCTACCATCCCTGCTCACATCCCTCATTCTGTTCATCCCTGGGACTAAGGGGCTCTGCGTCCCAGAGGAGTCTACATCCTGGAGGAACTCGTTAAATAAGACAAAATAATTATTCAAGACCTCTCTAAGACAAATTGTCTTGGAAGCCTGTAACAGTGACTGATTAGTCACTGATCATGTGTGACTTACTTTGGGGGCCAAGGGGATAGAGAGCAGCTCACTGAGAGATGCTTAATCATTGCCTGTCTAGGGAATCAGCAGTAGTCCTGTCTGCTGGGTCCTGTGTTTGTTGAGAATAGTTTGAGAGGCCTTAAAATAAACAGGTTCATTACCTTGAAGACTCTAAAATAGTTTCAGGGTATTAAAGCTTAGGCTCTATCATGTGAACAAGAAACCACCAATAGTCTTTGAATACCACTGTAAAAGATACATATTTCAGAAATATTTCAAGGGTAGCAGAATCTTTCACTACAACCAAATTTTTCAATCAAATGGACCTAAGAAACGAGTTGGTATAGCTATCATAATACCTAACAAAATAGACTTCAAATTAAAATTAATCAAAAGAAATGAAGAAGGACATTTCATATTCATCACAGGAAAAATCCGACAAGATGAAGTCTCAATTCTGAACATCTATGCCCCAAATACAAGGGCACCCACATTTGTAAAAGGAGCATTACTAAATCTTAAATAACACATAAAACCCCACATACTAATAGTGGGGAGACTTCAGCACCCCATTCTCAACAATGGACAGATCTGCTAGACAGAAACCTAGCAGAGAAATAAGGTAACTAACCACTGTCATGAGTCAAATGGGCTTAACAGACAGCTACAGAACATTTCAACCAAACACAAAAGAACAAACCTTCTTCTCAGCACCTCATGGAATAATTCTCTAAAACTGACCACAAACTCTGTCAAAAAGAAAATCTTATTAGATATTTAAAAACTGGAATAACCCCCTGTATCTTACTGGACGACCATGGCTTAAAGTTAGAATACAACAACAACACAAATTACAGAAAGCCTACAAACTTATGGACACCTAGTGACACTCAACTGAATCACCACTGGATCAAAAAAAATAAAGAAATAAATTAAAGACTTTCTACAATTTAATGAAAATGAATACACAACATACCAAAGTTATGAGACACTATGAAAGCAGTGCTAAGAGTTCATAAGTTCATAACACTAACTGCCTGCATAAAGAATTTGGAGAACTGTCACACTACAACTTAACAGCACACCTGAAAGGTCTAAAACAAAAGAAGGAGACTCACCCAGGAGGAATAGATGACTGGAAATAATCAAACTGAGGGGTGAAATCAATAAAATAGAAACAAAGAGAATAATACAAAGAATCAATGAAACAAAGAGCTGATTCTTGAGAAAATCAACAAGACAGACAAAACCTTATCCAAACTAACCAAAAGGGAAAGAGAAAATATACAAATAAACAAAATCATAAAGGAAAGAGGGAACATAAAACAGACACTAAGGAAATCAAGGTAATCTTTAGGTCATACTTCAAACCAGTACTCCACAAAGTTGGAAAATCCAGAAGAAATGAACAGTTTTTTTAAAAGGTACAACATACCAAAATTAAATCATAATTAGACAGATGATTTAAATAGACCTATAACCCCTAAGAAAATAAAAGCAGTCATTAAAAGTTTCCCAACTAAAAAAGTTCAGGGTCAGATGGTTTCAGTGCAGAATTCTACCAGAAAACGAAAAAAGAGATAATACAAATACTCCTCAAACTATGCCACACAATAGAAACAGAAGGAACATTATCAAACTCTTTTTATGAGGCTACAGTGACCTTGATCCCAAAGCCACAGAAACACTTATCTAAGAAAGAGAATTATAGACCAATCACCCTCATGAACATGATGCAAAAAATAATTAATAAAATACTAGCAAACTAAATCAAGAACATACAAAAAATCATCCACCATGATCAAGTAATACTTACCCCAGATATGCAAGGATGGTTCAACATATGAAATTTGTCAATGTAATCCACCATGTAAACAAACTGAAAGGAAAAAAGCCACATGATCATCTCATTAGATGCTGGGAAAAAAACCTTTGACAAAATCTAACACCTTTTATGATAAATGTTCTAGAGAGATCAGGGATGCAAGGAACAACCTAAACATAATAAAAGCAATACACAGCAAGACGACAGCCAATACAAAATTAAATGGAGAGACACTCAAAGCAAATCCACTAAAATCAAGAACAAGACAAGGCTGTCCACTCTCTCCATATCTAGGCAATACAGTACTGGAAGTTCTATTAGAGCAGCAAGACAACAGAAGGAGATCAAGGAGATACAAATTGGAAAGGGAGAAGTCAAACTTTTGCTATTTGCAGATGATATAATAGTATACATAAGTGACCTCAAAAATTCTACCAAGGAACTCCTATAGCTAATAAACACCTTCAGTAATGTGGTGGGATACAATATTAACTCAAAATATCAGTAGCCCCCCCCCAATGCAAATAATAAACCAGCTGAGAAAGAAATTAGAGAAACATCACCCTTTACAATATCAACAAATAATATAAAATATCTTGGAGTAACCAACCAAACAAGTGAAATATCTGTATGACAAGAACTTTAAGCCTTTGAAGAATGGAAATTGAAAAAGTTATAAAAAGGAAAAAATCTCCCATGCTCTTGGACAGGTAGGATCAATATAATAAAAATGACAATCTTACCAAAAGCAATATACATATTCATGCAATCCCCATCAAAATCCCAACAGAATTCTTCACAGACTTCAAAAGAACAATACTCATCTTCATATAGAAAAACAAAAAACCCAGGATAGCTAAGACAATCCTGTACAATAAGGAACTGTTGAAGGTATCACCATCCTTGACTTCAGGCTCTACTATAGAGCTACAGTAATAAAAACAGCCTGGTATTGGCATAAAAACAAACATGTGAACCAACAAAATTGAATTGAAGACCTTCACATTAATCCACACACCTATGAATACCTGGTTTTTAACAAAGAAGTCATAACTGTACAAAGGAAAAAAGAAAGCATCACCTGGACCTGGGGGGAGTTAGGAGGACCTTGGACTTAACATTGAGTAGGGAATCCTGATGACTCCTTGGCCTGGAGAGGGAGAGAGTGGGGGTATGGGAGGAGGGGAGGGGAGGGAAGGAGGAGGAAAAGGAGAGGAGATGGAAATTTTCAATAAAAAAAGAAGAAAAGAAAAGAAAAAAGAAAAGAAAAGAAAAAAGAAAGCATCTTTAACAAATAGTATTGGCATAATTGGATGTCAATATATAGAAGATTCCAAATTGATATATGTCTATCACCATGCATAAAATTGAAGTCCAAGGGTAAAGCAGGAATCCTTAAAACTGTTTTACCTTTTATTAAATCAAATCTGTACACAATGATTAAAATACAGAAGGAAGAGTACAGATGGTATCACCAGGTACTCCATTGATCCCACTGGGGAAACAGCTCTCTGCCTCTGCACCATAAACTCATTCCTCAAGGGCCAATGGATCTCTAAGCCATATCTTTGCCAGTTCCCTCACTGTCACAGAGATCATATGACTCTCATCCTCAGATGAGACCACATCCATAGGGCTAAAATCACCCTAATACCATTGGCTAACCAGATGGAATTCCCAAAACACAAGTGGATCAAAGACCTCAACATAAATTCAGTTACATCAGCTGGGCGGTGGTGGCGCACGCCTTTAATCCCAGCACTTGGGAGGCAGAGGAAGGCGGATCTCTGTGAGTTCGAGGCCAGCCTGGTCTACAAGAGCTAGTTCCAGGACAGGCTCTAAAAAAGCTTCAGAGAAACCCTGTCTCGAAAAACCAAAAAAAAAAAAAAAAAATCAGTTACATCAAATTTCAAATAATCCAATTAAAATGGGGGTCAGATCTAAACAAAGAACTTCCAAAAGAAGAATCTAAAATAACTGAAAGACATTTAAGGAATTGCTCAATAATCTTAGAAATCAGGGAAATGCAAATCAAAAAGACTTTGAGATACCATCTTACGCCTGTCAGAATGGCTAAGACCAAAAACACTGCTTTACAGCCTGTGTTGGGGAGGATATGGAGTAAGGAAAACTCCCACTGCTGGTGGGAGTGCAAACTTTTACAGACACTTTGGAAAGCAGTATGACTATTTCTCGGAAAACTGGGGATAAATCTATCTCAAGACCCAGAATTACCACTCTTCTATATGAACAAAGGATGCTCAATCATACCACACGGACACTTGCTCAACTATGTTCATAACAGTATTATCTATAATATCCAGAACCTGGAAACAACCTAGATGCCCTCAACCAAAGAATGGGTAAAGAAAATGTGGTACATTTACACAACAGATTATTACTCAGCTGAAAAAAAAACAATGATATAAAATGTTCAGGCAAATGGATGAAACTAGAAAAAAATCATCCTGAGTGAGGTCACCAGACCCATAAAGAAAAACACAGTATATACTCACTCATGAGTGGATACTAGATGTAAATCAAAAATTAATCAGACTACAGTCCACAGCTCCAGAGAAGCTAGGTCACAAGGAGGACCCTAAGAGGGACGCGTGTATCACCCTGGGAAGGGGAAATAGATGAGATCTCCTGGGTAAACCAGGAGTGGTGGAGTTGCAGAAAGGAGGGGATGGGGATGAGAACATGAGGGAATGGAATGGTCAGGTTGGGGTAGGATAGGCGTGGGAAAGCAATGAAAAAGATAGCTTGATAGAGGGAGCCATTATGGGGTTAAAAAGACACATGGTGCTAGGGAAATTCCCTGAAATCCACAAAGATGACCCCAGTTAAGACTCCTAGCAATGGTGGAGCTGTCATTCCTGTAGGGTAAAGGGGACAACTGGAGCAGGAAACCGACCAATCACTGAGCACCCTGACTCTGAACCCAGAGTCAGAGAAAGAAACACACCCTATATTTGAGACCTACCTAAGCCAGGAAAGAAACATCTTTATCCCTGAACCCAGGACTAAAGACATGTGCCCTGGCTCTGAAACTAGTGTCAAAGAAACACACTTGGTCCCTAGAATCAGAGCCAGTGGAAAAAAAAAAAATGTCGTGGTCCTAAGACTAGAATCAAAAAGCTAAAAAGGACTAGTGAAAGAATCACAGTTTGGCCATGAAGGCAGAGCCACCTTTGCCCCTGCCACTGCCCAACTGAACCAACCAATCCCAGGGCAGGAAACCAATCAATCACTGGGCACTCTGACTCTGAACCCAGAGCCAGTAAAAGAAACACACCCTGTATTTGAGACCTGAGCCAGGAAAGAAACATTTTTATCCCTAAACTCAGAACTAAAGATATGTGACCAGGGGGCTGGAGAGATGGCTCAGCGGTTAAGAGCATTGCCTGCTCTTCCAAAGGTCCTGAGTTCAATTCCCAGCAACTGCATGGTGGATCACAACCATCTGTAATCAGATCTGGTGCCCTCTTCTGGCCTGCAGGCATCTCTCCAGCCCCAACATGGGCATTTTCTCCAGGACAGGCTCTAGAAACTTCAGGGAAACCCTGTCTCGAAAAACCAAAAAAAAAAAAAAAAAAAAAAAAAGATATGTGACCAGGCTCTGAAATTAGTGTCAAAGAAACACACTTTGTCCCTAGAATTAGAGCCAGTAAAAGAAATATGCTCTGGTCCTAAGATTAGAGTCAAATGGGTAAAAAGGACCAGTGAAAGAATCACAGTTTGGCCATGAAGTCAAAGCCATCTCTGCCCCTGACCAGCTAAACTGACCAATCCCTGATCAGGGAAAAATTAACCAATCCCCCGTCTCCCTGGGAAAACTCCGCCCCTAAGAAGCCCTATATAAGCCTCTCTGCCTATCAGTTAAGAGTTGCCATTAATCCCTCCCTGGCAGAGGCAGCCACTCTCCTGGATTCCTCCTTTCCAAATAAATCTTTTTCTCAAAGGAGTCTTGGGTGACAACCTTCATTCGCCAGCGCCAGCACAGAGCAGAAGAACCTGGCTGGGACATTCCCCTTAGGGAACTTAGCTGAAAAACCTTGCTGAGATACTCCCTAGGGGGCCTCAGCAAGGCAGAACAGAACAGAAGAACCTTGCTAGGAAGCTCCTTAAGGGGGCTGAACAAGGCCTTTGGCTGGAGGTGGAGATTGCTACATTTCTGCAGGGGGCTTCCCCTAGCAGAGTGTCCACAGAAAAAAACATCTAGGGCCGGAAGAGAAGCAAATAGCTCTGCTAGGATGCTCCTGTAAGGGAACAAAGCAGAACTCAGCTGCAGCGGCTCTCCAGGAAAAGAGCAAGATCCCTATATCTTGCAGGGAGACCATTCCCCACCAGGCACCCCAGGTAACGTGGCTTCCAGATAGTCAGGACACCTTTCCTCCAGGGCAGAGCTGTCCTGTTGCAGCTCCAGCCTCCAGAGCTCTCCTATTGCACCTCTACTTATATCCTGGCTTCCTGATAAGTCAAGATATCCCAATACCACTACTGTAACACATTCCCCTACAATTCCCCTGTAATCAGATGGATGACTGCCCTGTCATCCTAGAACCTTCATCCAGTAACTGATAGAAGCAGATGCAGTTAACAGCCAAGCACCAGGTCAATTTCCAAGAGTCCGGTTGAAGAGAGGAAGAAAGGATTATATGAGGGAGGGGGGTCAAGATCATGACAGGGAAACCCACAGAGATAGATGACTGGAGCTCATGGAAGCTCATGGACTCTAGAATGGACAGTTGGGGAGCCTGCGTGGAACTGAACTAGGCTTGTGGGTGACAGTTATGTATCTTGGTCTGTTTGTGGCACCCCTTGCAGGACCAGGATCTATCCCTGGTGCAAGAGCTGGCCTTTTGAAGTCCATTCCATATGGTGAGATGCCTTGTTCAGCCTTGATGCAGTGGAGAGGGGCTTGGTCCTGCCTCAAATAAATATGCCAAGCTTTGTTGACTCCCCATAGAAGGCTTTACCCCTTTTGGAGGAGTGAATGGGGAATGGGCTGAGGAGAAATTGGGGAGGGAGAGGGAAGAAAAGAGGGAGAAGGAACTGTGGTTGGTATGTAAAAATAAATTTTTAAAAAAGACAAGGAAAGCTATATAAAGTTAAAAGAAGATTCGGGAAGAATTTTCTATGCCTCCCACCTCTTTTTCCCTCTCCTCACTGCCTGACTCCTGCCATGAATTCCAAGTGTTTGTAGTTCCCAGGAGGGATTTCTTAGCAGCTCTCTTCTCCTTTCTTCTCAGCACTCCAATCACAAACCACATGTCAAACTATCATTCCCTCTTCCCTTTTACCTAAATGCACTGCCACTCAGGAAGCAAACAAGGAAGACACTACTTAGAGCACTGGATGACTTAAGGTCAAGTCAACTCACTTAAGTTGTCTTGGCATCCTAAAATGCCATTTTATAGATGCCTCACCTTATGAAATGTCCAGCAGAGGGCAGAAGCAAACAAAACCTAGAGAGAAACCCATGCTGGGGTCCATGTTGTTGTTCTCATCGGTGGTGGTCTGAGTAAACACGGCAAGGCTGTGGGGAGGGTGGTCTGGCATAAAACCCCAGGCGATAATCAGCTAAGAGGTAAAAGAGGTAACTCGTTAGTTACCGAGTGAAGAAAGGCTTTCTCTCTCTCTCTCTCTCTCTCTTTTTTTTTTTTTTGTTTTTTCGAGACAGGGTTTCCCTGTAGTTTCTAGAGCCTGTCCTGGAACTAGCTTTTGTAGACCAGGCTGGCCTTGAACTCAGAGATCCGCCTGCCTCTGCCTCCCGAGTGCTGGGATTAAAGGCGTGCGCCACCACCACCCGGCGAAGGCTTTCTTTCATTAGAATGCAGAGCACCTTCCTCCTGCCAGACTTTCCCATTCAGACCTCCACTTGTTTTTTTTTTGTTTGTTTTTTTTATTTACTTGCTTATTCTCTTCCTTCCATCAGGCTACCCAACAGTCTGTTGATTTTGGTTTTCCAAAACCTATCTCTTAGTCATAAGTTTCACTGATATTTCCCACTGTTTTTCTAGTCTCTTGTTTATTTTAGCCTGATCTGTGTAGCTCTTTTCTTCTGTTACCATGGTCTTTTTTTATTTCTTTTTTTCTTTTTCTTTTTTTTCTCATTTTTTTATTAAAAGTTTCTAACTCCTCCCCTCCCCTCCACCCATACCCCTACTCCCTCCCTCTCCAGGCCAAAGAGCCATCAGGGTTCCCTACACTATGTTAAGTCCAAGGTCCTCCCAACTCCCACCAGGTCCAGGAAGGTGAGCATCCAAACTGACAAGGCTCACACAGAGCCCGTCCATGCCGTAGAATCAAAGCCCATCGCCATTGTCCTTGGCTTCTCAGTCAGCCTCCACCGTCAGCCACATTCAAAGAGTCCAGTTTGATCACATGCTCCATCAGTCCCATTCCAACTGGTCTTGGTGATCTCCTATTAGTTCTGTCCCACTGTCTCAGTGGGTGAACGCACCCCTCAGGGTCCTGACTTTCTTGCTCATGTTCTCCCTCCTTCTGCTCCTCATCAGGACCTTGGGAGGAGTAACATTAAGTTGGTTCAGTTCTTGTTGGCTGCAGGTGTCTTGTGGTAGAAATTTTGCTATTAGTAAACATGTCATGTTCTCACACAGAGGAGGAGTGGATTGGGGAAAGGGGAGGTGAGAGGGGACAAGAGGAGAAGAGGGAGGGAAAACTGTGATAGAGATGCAAAATAAAAGAAAATTTTTATTAATTAAATGAAAAAGATGTATTCTTGGTACTATTTGGGATGGTGTGCTTCTATTTTTATTTGTGTTAAGATACATCACTCCTTCCCTTTAAATGTATTTTTCAATCCATTGGCTGACAAGAAGCAAGCTGAATTTCTATATATTTGAGGGGTTTTCTGAAATTCCTTCTGTTATTGAGGTCTAGTTTTATATCACTGTGTTCCGAAAAGACATTTGATACTATTGAAACCTTCTTAAACCCTTTGTGTGTCCCAGCATATCATTCAGCCCAGAAAATGTCCCGTGTATACTTAAATGCATGCTCTGTTGCTGTTAGGCACAGCTTCTCCGCATGTCTGTTAGCTTCTGATGTGTTAAGTCCATTGTTTCCTCATTTGCTTTCTGTCTAATGAGCTGCCTGATGTGGGGAATGTTGTGCTAAGGCATTCCAGTCTCATCCTCTCATAATCCATTCCTCCTTTTCTCAGCCTTTACTATTCCCTTAGATGGTTAGATGTCCCACTATTTTAAAAAGAATTGGCCCTTTTTTTGTTATATAATGCCATCCTCTTTTGTAGTTCTCATATAATGAGACATTTTATGCTGTTACCACTCTCTCTTTTTTTAGTTTTATTTATATGTAAGATATTTTCTCATCCTTTCACTCTCAGTCTCAGGATGGAGGTTTTGTTTATCTCTCTTGTCCATTTGTTATTTAGCTGATCAAGTGTCAGTTTACTTTTTAATGGAAATCTTTTTTCTTTCTTTAATTTTTGAGATTATAATAAAATTACATCATCTCTCCCCTTCCTTTCCCTTCCCTTCCTCCTAACCCTTCCATATACCCCTCCTTGCTCTTTTTTCAAAGTCATGGCCCCTTTTTTTCCTCTTGTTATTACATGGATATATATTGAAAAATATGTCTGCATATAAATATACATGTGTATATAATATACATATGTGTATATGTATCTATTCCTAAATATAACCTGTTCAGGCTATGTTATGTTACTATGTATGTCTTCAAATAACTGTCCATTTCCTCCTAGGAAAGACTTTCTTCCACTCTCAGGACTCCTCAGTGGACTGTAGTACTCAGCATAGAGTTGAGGCCTTGAGTGTTTTCATCTGTACACTTTGGCGTGTGCTGTCTTTGTTCAGCTCATGTTAGACAGTCATGTTGATGAGACTTGATGTAGCTCCTAAGATCTACTTAGAGACACAATCTCACAGCAATCTCCTGATGTGGCATTCCCCTCTGTATACTATGAATATGTTTTATTACCATTGATTATAAAGAAGCTACTTTGGCCTATGGCATGGCAGAATATAGGGAGGTGGGGAAACTAAATTGAATTCAGGGAGAAAGAAGGTGGAGTCAGGCAGATGACAGGTAGCTGCCAAAGGAGAAAGATGCCAGAACCTTAATGGTAAGCCACAGTCTCGTGGCGGTGCACAGATTAATAGAAATAAGTTAATTTAAGATATAAGAGCTAGCTGGGAATATGCCTGAGCCATTAGTCAAATGGTGTTGTAATTAATATAGTTTTGTGTGATTATTTAGGTCTGGCTGGCCAAGAAACAAACACAATCTCCTTTTCCAATTTCCCTAATCCTCTAGCTCTTAGAATACCCACAAACACACAACACACACACACACACACTCACACACAAAATGTCCCTTGAGCCTTAAGTGTGAAATTGTTTTGAAGATGTATGTATTAGGACTAGGATCCACAACTCTGCATCTGATTGGTTATAATAGTCTTTGTATGTTGCAAAGAAAAGTTTCCTTGCTGAAGGGTGAAAACTGCACTTATTTGCGGTAATAAGGACAAATATTTCAAGTGCAGTTGTGGATTGTGTGGGTTTAGTAGCATGGTGGTTGTATGTTAGGATATTACAATGAGGCTCACTCTCCCCCAAGTTCAGGGATCACTGTTGTGCACCACCATGTCCAGCTTGAGGCTTGGCTTTTCTGCATTATTCACTCTACTAGCTTCTTTTCAGTTGTTGTGATAGAGCACCAAAATAGAAGTAATTTGTAAAAAGAAGAATGCATTTGAATTTATAGTCCCAAAAGGATAATAGTCCATTGTGACAGGAAGGCAGCAGGAGCAGGAAACTGGGAGCTCCTGTCTTCAAACACAAGCAAGAGGGGTGGAAAGAAGTGCTGTGTGGCTTTAACACCTCAAAGTTATCTCCAGTGGCATACTTCCTCCAGCAAGAGCACATCAGCCTCCCCAAACAGCATCACTACCTAAGAATCAAGTGGCTAAATAAACAAGCCTATGAAAAATATTTTTCATTTAAATCATTACATTCTGCTCTCTGGGATCTGCAAGCTCATCACCTTATGATAATGCAAACTTTATTTAATCCAAATTCAAAAGTCCTCACAAGAGGAAAAGCACACAAGACTTTTGTTTTAAGTTTCCAGGATTTGTCTCAGGTCAACAGAGTGAGGAAGAAGACAGCAGTCTTGGAAGTTTACAGTCTTTATTACTTAATCACGCCCCTCTTCCTGTCTGTTTATCAGGAATACATCTAATCCTCATGACCACTTGCATAATATAACATACACCAAATCATCCCATTATAATATAAAAATATGTAAAATCATCTGTTCATAGAGGTCAGAGGGAGTAGGGGAAAGTTGGAATGGGGAGAGCTTGATCAATGGCCTCTACATTGTAATTAGATAGGAGTAACATCACTGTACTGTTGAATCATCAGGTGCCTATAACCAGAATGTACTATATATTTCTCTCTTAGAGTTTCTATTGCTGTGAAGAGGTACTATGACTACAGTAACTCTTATTTTTTTAAACTATCTTTTTATTTTTATTATCTTTGTATCATTTTATTATTATTTCCCTTTTTACATATCAATCCCAGTTCCACTCCTTCCCCTCGTCCCACTCCCTCTACCTTTTCTCCCATCCCACCCCCCTCATCCACTCCTCAAAGAGGGTAAGGGTTCCCATGGGGAGTCAACAAAGTCTAGCACATTGCTTTGAGGCAGGACCAAGGCCTCCCCACTATATCTAGTCTGAGAAAGGTATTCCTCCAAAGAGACTGGGTTCCAAAAAGCAGTAAGAATAAATCCTGTCTCACTACCAGTGGCCCCAGTCTTCCCTAGCCATACAACTGTCACCCACATTCAGAGGGCCTGGTTTGGTCCTATACTGGTTCCCTTGCTGTCAGGCCAGAGTTGGTGGGCTCTTATTACCTCAGGTAAGCTATTTCAGTGCGTGTCCCCATCATGGTCTTGAGTTCTTTGCTGGTATTCTCACTCTTCCCACTCTTTGACTGGACTTTGGGAACTCAGCCCAGTGAACCACTGTGGATCTCTGCCTCTGGACCATGGCAACTCTAACAAAGAAAACATTTAATTGGGGTGGTTCACATATACTTTCAGAACTTCAGTCCATTATCTTCATGGTGGGGAGCATGGCAACATGCAGGCAAACATGGTACTGGAGAGGTAGCTATGAATCCTACATCTTGTAAGCAACAGGAAGTCAACTGAGATACTGGGCAGTATCTGAACACAGGAAACCTCAAAGCCTGTACCTACAGTGACACACATCCTCCAGCAAGGCCATACCCACTCCAACAAAGCCACACCTCCTAGTTGTGCCACTCTCTATGAGATTGTGGGGGCCAATTATATTCAAACTATCACAAATTCTGAAAACAGATGGTTTTGAAGGTTTCACCATTAGGAAATTATAGTTGTATATTGTTCAATAGTTAGAAGTGCTTGGAGCATGAGAATCGGACCTGATTTTAGATTCCCAACACTAACCTAAAAAAGGCATGGCCATGCACCTGCCTAACTCCAGCACCGGGTGGAGTAGACACAGGAGGATCACTTGTTTCCTTTTTCAACCAACTGCGCATTTCTACTTCTACTATTTTACTTACTGGACAATTAAATAATGTTATAAAATTTTCCTAATGAAAAAGAGGTGAATAACATAATTCAGATAACAGTAACATTGATATCAGTTATCTAATACATAGAATTGGTGCTGGTACTCTGGAGGGATGGGCAGATAATAATAATATTGATATCGATTGTCTACTACATAAATAATCTCAACCATTACCATCATGTGCATCATACCATCATTTTCTTCTTACAAAATACTCTGAAAAGAGCTCCCTTCATGTCTCTGTTCCTCAGGCTGTAGATGAAGGGGTTTAGCATGGGAGTCACCACTGTGTACATCATGCCCATGACAGTCTCCTTGACAGTAGAATTGTCAGCTGATGGACATAAGTACAGACCAATAATTGTCCCATAGAACAGTGACACCACAGACAGGTGGGAGCCACAGGTGGAGAAGGCTTTACGGATACCTCGAGCAGAAGGAACCTTGAGAATAGAGGCGACAATTCGTGCATAGGACACAATGATGAGCACAAATGGAATGACAAGAACAATTCCTCCAGTTATAAATATCACTAACTCGTTTACATGGGTATCAGAGCAGGACAGCTTCAGCAGAGCAGACATGTCACAGAAAAAGTGGGGGATCACACTGTCCTCACAGAATGACAATCTGGCCATGAGCAGGGTATGCAGCATGGCATGGAATGTGGTCAGCACCCAGGACAGCACCACCAGGCTCACACATACCTTAGGACTCATGATGCTGGTGTAATGAAGGGGGAAGCAGATGGCCACATAGCGGTCATAGGCCATGACCACTAGGAGGAAACTCTCAAGGTCTCCAAAAAGCAAGAAAAAGTACATTTGTGCCAGGCAGCCTGCATAAGAAATGGATGGCACTTGACTCTGCATGTTCTGCAGCAATTTGGGCATTGTGACTGAGGAAAAGCAGAGGTCAGAGAAGGACAAGTTGCTGAGTAAGGAATACATGGGTGTGTGCAGATGGGAGTCCAGGTGAATGAGGATGATGATGATGAGGTTCCCCAAGACAGTGGTGAGGTACATGGCCAGGAACAGGGCATAGAACAGGTGCTGGTGCTCTGGGGGGATGGGCAGGCCCAGGAGGAGGAACCAGGAGAAGACAGTTTGGTTCCCTTCTGTCATGCTGCGTCACCTGAATCTTTAAGAGAAAAATTTGAAAGTCTCTTAAATCCAAATAAAACTGAACACATTTCTATGATAGATGATCTGCTAAGTATCCTTCGATAATTGTTTGCATTCTCATAAACTGAAAGAAAATAAGTACATTTCTTTTGTGTGTTTTTGACAGACTCTCCACTTAGCTTTAACTGACCTGAAGCTCCCTGTGTAAACCAGGTGGGCCTGGAACTGAGAGATCTCCCTGCCTCTGACTCCTGAGTGCTGGAACTTAAGACAACCACCACCATGTCTGGATTAAATTTCTTAAATTTAGTCCCATGACTAAGTCTAAGCCACTTATCAGTGTATCTCACTGGTAATTAGATACGGTGAGATTGGCTGTTATTTTTATCTAAAACACACGTAAAGGTGAGCCACTCTCATGTTAATTCAATGGCCATTGGTTCTCAGTAGTTAGAGTTAGTTTGTTTTGGTTTTGGGGGGGTTGTTTTTGTTTTGTTTTGTTTTGTTGTTTTCCTAATAGTAGCCACTTGTTCCTGGGCCTTTGTACTAAACACTCATCTCTTCATTGTATGGCTTTTTCCATTAAAAAGCTTGCCTATTTCCATGACATCCATTTTTATTTATGTTGTGTCCCAGCCACAAGTTCCTCTACCTTCTCTCCTCCAAGTCCTTCCCTCTGACCCCACCCCTCTGGTACTACCACCCCCAATCCACTCCTCTTTCATTTCTGTTCAGGGAAGGGAAGGTCTCCCATGGATATTGACAGAACATGGCATATCAAGTTGTCATCTGACTAAGCACCTCCCTATGTATATGTATATGTATATGTATATGTATATGTATATGTATATGTATATGTATATGTATATGTATATGTATATGTTAAGGTGACCCCAGTATGTTGGGTCCCAAAAACTAGTAAGAGTCAGAGACAGCACCTGTTCCCACAACTGTTACATAAATGCAGAGTGCCTAGGTTAGTACTATGCAGGCTCACTGGTTGTGAGTTCAGTCTCTGTGGGCCCCTATGAGCCCAGGTTAGTTGATTCTGTTGGGTTTTCTTGTGGTGTCCTTGACCCCTTTGTCTCCTACAATCCTTTCTCCCTCTCTGTTGCAGGACTCCCAAAACTTCACCTAATGTTTAACTGTGGGTCTATATCTGTTTCCAACAGTTGCTGGATGAATCCTCTCTGATGACAGTTGGGCTACGCATCAACCTGGTCACGGGAGACAGAAGTTCAGGCTATATATCCGCTGTTGCTAGGGGTCCTAGCTTTGGTCATCTCATATTCTGCTTTCATCCACACTGGACTAAAAAGTCACAGTGTCTTGACTCCAGCCCACCACAGTTGCTGTTCCTGCTATCTAGTGACATCTTCTCTCTGCCCCCATTTTACTGGGCTTGCTCTTTAAGTACAATATATGGGGCTTGATCCACTAAATCTTTGGTTTCTTTTGAGGTGAGAATGGACATTGTGGTCCCACTACACCCTCTTTCCATTCTACAATCGTCAGTGCCCTGGTCACTGGTTTGAGCTGACTTCTCACCATACTGTGTCTGTGCGGGAAAGGCTGTCTATCCTCAGGTCTTCATCTTGCAGCAGGGCTACCTGGCATTCTGCCTGGGTGTGAGCAGAGTTATCAATATTTGCTGTCTGTGCTTGGAGTTAAGGCATAGTTAGAAGCCTATACATCTCAGACTCAATAGTTTGGAACCAAGTAGCTTTAGATACTGTGTTACAGGATTCCCAGTGTAACTTCAGATCCATGGAAAGCATTAGGCTGCCCAACGCACTATGATTTATTTAAAACACACAATCAGACAACCTGTTATGTGTGACTGCATTGGTGTTTTGATTCTTGGGTAATAATATCCATATGACTCATTGATATTGAGATGAGAACTATTAATTTGATACCTGATTTAGGGAGAGAGGAGGAATAAAGAAAATTTTGAAACTTTGTTTCAATTTGTCTCCACATATCTATGTCAGGTGCCTCAGAGATAAAAAGATATTTAATAAGGCTTTTAAGGCACATGAGAAGTTCCTCCCTTGAAGAGACACAAGTGAACCCAGCTACTGTAATTTCAACCTTACCAACAGTATTCAGTCTAGCCAAACTAACAAATTTTACATTTAGACATGACCTTCTAGAGTTGCAGTTGGGAAAGCATCAATAAAATTTTATATTATATACCTATCTCAGAATGAGCTTCCCTGGGAAATGAACAGGATACACCGCTGATATCGAGGCACTTATGAAGAACCAGAAAGCACAGGAACAGTGCTTTGCAGACAGTGCCACTGATCAACACCTGAGTTCTGGGGGTTCAATAATGGTGATCATTTTCCTCATGGGTTACCTGTTCAGTTCTCAGTCTGAACTGCATATAAGAGTGACAAAAGGCTTAGTTTTAGTCACAGCACAAAATTTAATTTAGACCTGAAATACTCATAAAGTCTGATTCTAATTAGTAAGTCTTGGGTGTGCTCAAAATTCTACATTTTAAATATTCAGACTTTACATTTGGTGACTCTAATTCTGCTGAAGTGTGAACCACACTTTGATATGTTAATCATATAGCTCACTTTTAAAAATACAGATTTTCACTCTGTCACCTAATAATTGTGATTATAATCTCTTCCAGGGGATTACCTGAGTCTTTTTAAGTTCCTTGAATATTGTTGCCATGAGAACCAGCCTCCAGCAGCTCAGGGGTTGTGGGGAATTCAACAGAGTTAGTGGACTAATCACTCAACCTGACTTGTCTATCTGCGGAAGTAAATTTAATTCTCTGGGGCCAGCAAAGGGGAGCTAAAATTAACTCTCTGGGCCCAGAAAAAATCAGGAAACACACACACACACCTCCAACATGTCAGGATCTCACCTAGGGTGCTGATGAATGGCAGGCCTTCAGCAGGTCAGAGAAACTAAAGAGGAGATGCGGAACAGGTAAACTACTGGACAGACAAACAGACACACGAGGACTTTTCTGAGTGCCAAAGCTGAGCTCTTCATTTTATTATTCTTACTGTCGCTTTTTCTACTCAATTTTTTTCTGTTTTCCTACCCTGATGTTTTCTTCTGTCTCTTTTCTAACTTTATTTTAGCCCTTACAGTTTAGATATCCCAGCAAAATTCTTCAAGACGTATAAAAATTACAATATTACATTCTATTTTTTCAATTTAATTATTATTATAAATACAAGTAAAACATTGCCTGTTTTCCATATCTCATACATGATTAAACATTTTATGTATTACAGGTGAAAAACCAGTTGTTCCAAGAACCCTCATACATTAATACCCAAGCAAGTATTTATAGATTAACAGAGTATAAGAAAGAAAAGTATTTTTTCCAGCCAGTTCTTTCCTGACAGGCCGAATTTTGTAGTTACAAAGGACCAATAATTTTATTGTTTATCTTAATAGGTAATCTTATAAAAAAAAATCTTAAAAGAATCACCAATCTTAACTTTTATATATTAAAAAGAATCAGTCTTCTTTCTTTAATTCCTCAGGGTACATACCTGTTCACCAACAGTTTTTCATAACAGGAAGCTCAGGGAAGAAATGAACACAAAGAATTAATCATCACTCTTGATCTCTAACCCATACTAGTAAGAAAAGTACATCAGCCAGCAATAGTCAGGTTACCTGTTCCCTGACCTCAATGAGTCCCTTGCTCAGCAATCGAAAGTGTGTTCTTCTAAACTTTAAATTGATTTCCAAGGTTTTCTACCTCAACAGTACTAACAAAAACATCTTAACCTAATATTAAGCCATACTTAAAGCTTTGTTTTAGCTATGATGTACAGCAAAACTCATGAACACATCTCTCAATGTTAAGATAAAAAAAAAAAAACTTTGAGCTAGCTTAGCTTCTGGGACACAGTTGATTTTCTTAATCATTAACCTAAGCCAGGGTCCATACAGCTCCTCAGGAGAAAAGTTGTGTAACACTTCATTGTTCTTATTTTCTACCCTCTGCAGCCCCTGCTTTATCAGGGGTGTGAACAACACCATATCTTTCTTTTACCTATATTAGTTTTCCCACTAAGCTAACCTCTGTCATAATCCGTTACTATATTTATTAAAGACCCTCAGTCATCAAAATCCTACTAATACTATTACTGTATAAAATCATTGTTTCAGTTAAACAGTACAGCTTAGGAGGAAATCGTCTTCATAATAATTCACAGGTAAAAATGCCAGGTAAAATAGGATATTTTGATGAAATAATCATACTATATTAAAGGCAATGGAGATCTCTCTACACCCACTCACACCATGCCAGATACCAGAGACTAAAGGTAACAGCAAACATGCAAAGACACAGCAGGGGCAAGAGTCATACTGGAACTGAGGCTCTCAGGCCTTACCTATCCCAGATTCACCCATCAGTGCCTTGCACACTGGTGTACTGAGCACCTGAAATAAAATGCCACCTGCTGCTCCTCTGACATGGTCACTGGCACTTGAATAATCAAATACATAACAAGAACATCTGTATAAAATGTGTACCTCACAGGAACGTCACTATATTGAGATGATATAATCTTATGATAACACATTGCATAATAATACTAATGAATGCTATACTAAACATAGTATATGTGACAACATCTAATCAGAACATTTCTACGATATGGAAAACACATTGGGAAGCACAGAGATTGAAGTATATCTGAAAAAAATGTCTTGCAGAATATCATGAGACATGGGAGATTAAGAATTTCCAGTTAAGGACATAAAGGTTCATTCAACTTCCTGCCAACTTACCCAGAATGTCTCAGAGTGACTCCATGGCCCTGATCTAAGATCCTGTTCCCATTTATTCAGTATAGGCACATGAAAAACAGCCTCCGTGGTCATCACCTGTGTCTCTACCATCCCTGCTCACATCCCTCATTCTGTTCATCCCTGGGACTAAGGGGCTCTGCGTCCCAGAGGAGTCTACATCCTGGAGGAACTCGTTAAATAAGACAAAATAATCATTCAAGACCTCTCTAGGACAAATTGTCTTGGAAGCCTGTAACAGTGACTGATTAGTCACTGATCATGTGTGACTATACTTTGGGGGCCAAGGGGATAGAGAGCAGCTCACTGAGAGATGCTTAATCATTGTCTGTCTAGGGAATGAGCAGGGTATTGTATTTAAGGAGAATAGTTTGAGTGGCCTTAATATAAGCAGGGGCCTTACTGTGAAGATTCTAAAAATCTTCAAAGTATTAAAGCTTAGGCTCTATCATGTGAACAAAAAACTATCAGTGGTCTTTGAATACCAAAACATATTTCAGAAATATTTCAATAGTAGCTGAATCTTTTACTACAACTAAATTCCCCATGAACATATTCCAGATGAGAGAGAAATCAACTACAAGGATTAAGCATTTGAAGACACACAGGAAGGACAGGAATAAAGGAAAAGAGAGATGCTACCACATCATGTTCAATTCTTCCTCGAGCCAAAATAAAAAAGGAAAATGGATTTGTATCTTATTCAGTTACTTCTAGCTTCTAACTTCTCTAAGAAAACCTTGAGGGCAGCCCCCACCATCATCCTAGCCAATCTTCTTAGATCTTGAATACCTTCCCAGTGTCAGCTTCTCCATCTGATCATTTGGGCAGTTTGAATGTATTTGGCCCCATAAGCTCATAGAAAGTGTGATGTGTGACCGTGTTGGAGGAAGTGTGGTCTTGATGGAGGAAGCTGGATGACACACACCTTTAATCCAGCCCTTCAGGCTGGAGGAGACACCTTTAATCTGGGCCACAGCTTCTGCTGGAAACGTGCTGCTGTGAGGACGGGCTTTTAGGTCTTTTTCTTAAATTTCACTCAGTTTAACAGTCAGTGGACTTGCTGCCTGCCTACCACCATGCTCCCCAACATGATGAACTGAACCTCTAAACTGTAGGCGAGCCCCCTCAATTAAATGTTCTTTGTACGAGTTGTCATGGTCATGGTGTCTTTTCATAGCAATATAAACTCAAAGTAAGACAATCATGAGATTATAGTTGATATTTGTAATATTCTATTATATACTTCTCCTGTGTTCCCTTTTCATCATTTAACTAGATTTGGTCTTCATTCTTCAGAAATATTGATCTTAATAGTATTGCCTTCATTGGATTTCTAGAATAGCTGCCTTTGATTTGTTGACACAAAAGAAGATCCTACAGTTGGCTTTATTCTCTTAGTAATTACATTTCTCTGATTCTTTTAGTTGTGAACTGACATTCCATTGTCTGTAGTACAATAGTTTACCCATTAACCTGACAAAGAACATCTCAGTTGCTCCGAGTTGGGGTGGTTATGAATGAAGCTTATATAAATAAAGTTCCTGGAAATTAGACATGATCTTTTTCTTCATTTTGTACAAAAATGAATTTTTCCATGTTACCTATGATTAGATTACCTCAAGCAGTATAGCAATTTGTCTTTTGATTCAGAGACTTAAAGAGCCCTCAACTTGCTGACTAGCAGTCTCACTGTCTACTAAAATAGAACCAGTTAGGCATCTATTTAGAAATGGTCCTTTCTTTGAAATGTTATCAAATATATTTATGTAGTGTCATATTCTCATCTTTCCTTCTTAATCCATAATAACCTATAGCAAGATACTGATAGTGGGAGTGCCTCCAGTATTGTCCTTTGAAGTCTGAAGGTTTGAGGGCTACCTCACATGTTTTAATCCCATGTTAAAGAGTCACTTACACCTAAGATAGAGTTTTCAGCCCTTTGGCTAAAATCAAGTAGATGAAGAATGTATTTCTTTCTGATGCAGTGAGCATTTTTACCTGAAGTGGTTTTTAAAATTTAGCAAATGTAAAGCATAGCTCAACACAACTTCAAAGTTAAAAGGTCTAGTTATGCTGTTTAGGTCAAATCTATTTTTAAAAAGTTTTATTCTCATAAAAAGAAGTGAAATACAGAAAAATAATAGAGATAAACCCATGCAAGAGGTAAATTAACAACAGCGAATGCTTCAGTTTACACTGCATAACCCCCTTTGTCACTGTTTACATTTCATTCATTACTTTAGTATGATACTTCATCTCCGCATCGACAATTTTAACAAAATCTTGGAAAGTCTTTTGTTCAGAAGCAGATGCTGGTCTAACAGAAACACACTTGAAAATGTTCTTGTCTGGGTCGTAATGTCCAACACACCTGTGAACTCGGCCTCTGATCAGTCTTGGAAGTTCACGATCCTGTTTTTCAAAACATAAAAGTCAAAACTTATGTATTGCTTCATCTAAAGATCAACGTCTAATTTATAATATGACAAATGATATATGATGATGTGATATATGATATGATAAACATGAATCACCATAGATGGTATGGTTCTCTGTGCTACTTATAAGATAGCTAGGTATACACACATATCCTGTCACAGAGGAATGGCCCTATCATGGATAGGGCTTCTTACAAACTAGCAAGAAGTTGCTTACTGGAAAATTTAAGATTCTCCTCATAACAGCTCATGATAGATATTCTTTTTGCTAAAAGACTTTCTACTGCCATAGGACTGTAGCCTATATTTTCATGTGATTTTTGTGTTGTTGTTGTTGTTGTTAGCCATAGACATTGAAAGTGGACACTTTAAGATACTCACAATTTCATAAAATACACATGGAAGAGTATTTTTCCCATCTCTCATAAGAAAAGTCTTTGAATAATGTGGACCAGGCGTGACAGCTGAATCCAAGACAGCTAGGCAACATGGAAGTGGGGAAATTAATATTGATAAATACAAACAAAATTTAACAAAGAAAAGGTGATATTTAAGTGTCATTACATAACAGCCTCTCCCCATTTCATTTATACAGTGGAATTCTATGAAGGAATTATCCTTTCAGTGTGTTTTGTAGACTGGCTGAATTCCAGAGCTGTTGTAACAATAAAATGCACTATAACAACAAATAAGCCTTATAGTTTAATGAAAACAACATTGAAATAGAATTTTAGTGTCAAGTCTTCAGCTTCATACTATTTTGTAACATTGTTCAAACTTGATTTTTTAATTTCCTAAAACAAACTATATCCCTGTAAGACACACAAGAACAGAGAAAAAACAAATAGATGTCAAATGTTTTCATTACTTCAGGTAAACAAATTGACATACCTATTCCCTTTCACAGTTACATTCTGAGGTAGGGTAGAAGCACCTAAAATCTACCTTTGGGGCTAATTTTCAATACATATTTACCATAGTTTTATGAAACACATTATCTCTCTAAGCTAATTCATCCTACATAATTGCAAGTTTTTATTGTTTTAATCTACATCTTCCCATTTCCTTTCCCTTGAGCAAATTTTTAACATCTCTCAAAGCTGTTTCTTCATCAAAAAATACAAGTCTTAACTCATGTTTAGCATCATAAATTTTTATCAAAGTATGTTATTCAATCACTTAGTAACCATTTCCTATGCACTGTTAGTAGACATCTGTTATTCTGAAGCCAGCCTACATTTCCCCAAATAAACATCATCTCCTTTTCCAATTTGTGTTACTCTTCATGATACCCTAGACATTCCTAATGACATTAAAAATATCCAAACATATTACTGAAATACTCTTGAAATATTATACCTACCCAATATTTCAAAAAGAAGTACAGTTCTCTGCACTTGTGCACGCCAGTACCTCATGCTTTCAATGACTGCAGAAATAATTCTTAAAGAATTATCTTTTTCCTTTAACTGACACAAGGGGACATCCTTTGGGGGGAAAACAGCATTGGAAAAATGTTTCATTTTATTCATTATACTTTCTGAACTATGTAGAGTCTAGGTCCTTATAATAAGTACACGTGTAGAATGTGTAAAAAGAACTACTAAAAGTTTCAATGAAATTAAACCCCCAAATTAAAGCCAGCATTACATCGCATTGCATTATAGTGTAAAAACAAGAATGTACTTAAAATAAGAAAAGAACTATGAGGTAAGAGAGATGTCCCAGTGGATGAAGTACTTGCCATATAAGCTTAATGACCTGAGTTGGATCCCCAGAACACATGAAACCCAACTCTACAAAGTTATCCTCTGACCTCCTGACCTCCGTATAAATGCCCTCTGACTGCTACACATATGTTTTGCTTGTGTGTATTTATGTGTGCATATGGGTATATGTGGTACCCACAGAAGTCAGATCCCCTGTAACTGGAGTTTCAGAAGGTTGTGAGCTATCATATGGGTGCTGGGAACAGAACACAAGTTCTTCAAAAGTGTGGCCACTGTGTTTAACCACTGAGCCATCACTTCAGCCTCATCCTTTATAAGTTTGTTTATGTGTTTGTTCATTTGTTTGAAGATCTAGAAATACAGCTTTTTATCACAGCACTTGGGAGGCAGAGACAGGCAGATCTCCTGAGTTTGAAGCCAGCCTAGTGTGCATAGTGAGTTCAAGGTAACAGAGTGAGACCCTGTCTTAAAACAAACAAGCAAGTAAGCAAAAAAGATACTAACTTTGAAAGTTAGGGTAACAATTTCCTTTATGGGGGTAAGGGTTGTAAAGAGAACTGACAAAACTATTTTCCAAGTTTCCCCATCTTCAACCCCTAAGCAAGAGTTAAATATGCCTCCTTGAAGATGAATGCCACCGTGAGCCATTGTTACTAGGGTGACGGTGCCAGATCATTCTGTGTACAAAGTAGCATAATATTGAGAATCACTATAAAGCATGCTATCTTATCCTCTTTATTCCAGAAAATAAAAAAAAAGAATTGACCCTAATTGCTTGCTAAACAAAATGATGTTCAGATTATAGTCTGAACAAATACAGACTACTTAAACATCCAAACACTAACAGCAGTAACAAACTAAAAGGGCAGAGAGACAAAGATAGAACGATCATGACCATGAAAACTGGGCTCACAAAGGGACACAGACATTGCTACTGATAAGATACTGAAGTAGGACAAAACAAACCTCCACCTCTCAACATCAACATCCACCCAGTGACCCCCCATGTAGCTGACCTTTGGTAGATGCCAAAAAACAGAGGCTACCAGGGTGAGGCACCAAGTAAGGAAATGCAGCCCCCCAGAACACATACATGTACAGAGGAACAATGGATCTGGCCCTGGGATGAGGAATGAGAGAAGACAACCTGCACATGTGTAGAAAACATTTCAAAGGCAATCAGAAGTGCAGCTGAGGAACAGGTACATGCTCTGTAGAAGAATGGGATTCAAAGCTGATAGGTATCAGTATATGTCATATTATTCACAGTGTGAAGAGTCCAGGGTGAACAGCACTTTGCAATACAGTGTAGAAAACAGGAAAGTCAGAACAGGACCAGAAGTCCTGTGAACTATGAAGCAGAAGTCAGTGTGAACTATGAAGCAGAAGTCAGTGAACTATGGCCTACACCCCAAATCTAACCCACTGATTTTATCAACTTTTATTGGACCATAGCCATGTTCATTCACTAATGCGGTGTCTGTGGCTGCTTATAAGTTACAATGGCAGAGTTCAGTCATGAAGTAAAATAACTACAACAAAGAGAGTATGGTTCATAATGCCAAAAATATTATCTGGCACTTTGCAGGAAAGTATTTCTGATATCTTTTGGGGAAATGGCAATAAAAAGTATAGATTGTTTCTACAAACAATAAACTATTGTTACCTTAATAACTAAAAGAGTAAAAATCAGTAATAAATTCTAAAATCATTATAAAAAAATGTAACACAGTTCAGAAACTAACATTCACCTACTCTAATAGGAAACTGGGTATTTGTGTGAATCTGTATATAGCATGGATGTATCTATCTACATACTTACTACACATTTAAACATGTAAATAAGTCATTCATTAATATTTAAATGTTTACCTTCAGAGTGTTTTCTCTTGGGGTGTCACCCAACACTGTTTTCTTAAATTGATTTTGTTGAAAACTAGGCTTAAATGTCTGCAGTGCACTGGCTCTGTCCGGGCCTTTCACTGTAGAGCCAGGCAGCTTTGATAAACATGTTTGTCTGAGTACTCCAGTTTCCTTGTGTCCATGTAAGTTGGGAAATTCAGGCATTCCTGACTGTTTCTGTTGTTGAGCTCCCAAATTCATTGGATAAGAATTGAATTTACTGTTTGCTGCTGGGTTTGCTGTTTTATGCTGAGGACGGAAATCATTTTTATCCCAAGTTCTCAAGCTGGTATTTCTGTTGTCGCCTCTGAAGCTGTAAAAGTAGAACATACTTCTCTGTCTTTTTATTTAGAAAAAACTGATGATTTTTTTCATTTTTATGACAATCAGTGGTTTGCAGCTACTATGTAGTGAGAAATTTCAAACACATCATTCATTGCAAAATGGTACAATATAGTATTACTTCTCTTTCCAAACTTAGAGACACCCATAGGGAAGAAATAACTCATACAAAGTTATATAGCAGCAAGTCACTGGTAAGTTCAGAATTCAGGTGGGGCAGGACTACATAAAGATATCTTGTATCCAAAAAATAAAAAATAAAAAGACATGAAATTAAAGGGGGACATTGTTGAAATACATGGAAGTGTAAGAGTAAGAAATTAGTGTCATATATAGTTATATTTCATTGTATGTGTGTATGAAATTCTCAAATCTGGTAATAGAACTATTATATAACCAAGCTCTATCACCTTTAATGTCCAAAGAACTCTATGTCATACTATGGAGATTCTTCCTTATCCAATCTTGCTGGTCTAATCATAATAGCAGTGAAAGGGAATCAGCCTAAATGTCCATTAGTAATGAATAGATAATAAAAATATGATTAACATATACAGTGGAATCTTATTCTGTTGTAAAAAAATTTTTAATTGTAAAATCTTCCAATAAACTGATGGAACTAGAAAATATTATACTAAGTGAGGAAACCCAGGCTAATATCAACAAATGTCATGTTCTCATATGTGAATCCTAGCTTCAATTTTTTTAGATAGATATGTTTAACTTAGAATACTTATAGAGGCCAAGTGGCTAAAAAGGGGACATTGAAGAAGTATCTTAGGGGGAGCATAACAGAACATAGGCAATATGAAAGGAGAGACTGTGGATACTGGGGATAGAAGAGTTTATGTAGGAATAAAGATAGGCATACAGGGAAGATCGGGACATAATCAAAACAAAAAGTATATTTAAAAGCTATATAAAAACCTACTATTTTATTTATATTTTTAAAATGATCTTTTCTCATCTTACATACCTATCCCACTTCCCACTCCCTCCCTCCTCCAACTCCCTCCATCTTTTCCCACCCTATCCACTCCTCAAAGAGTTAGGTAAGGCTTCCCATGGGGAGTCAACAAAATCTAACACATCACTTTGAGGCAGGACCAAAGCCTTCCCCCCACCATATTTAGGCTAAGCAAGATATCCCTCCAAAAAGAATGGGTTCCAAAAGCTAGTTCAAGCACTAGGGATAAATCCTGGTCCCATTGCCAGTATTCACACAGACTGCCCAAGCCACACAACTGTCCCCCACATTCAAAGAACCTAGTTTGGTCCTATGCAGGTTCCCCTGCTATCAGTCCAGAGTCAGTAAGTTCCTACTAGCTCAAGTCAGCTGAACCTACTACTTTTAGGTCAGTTTAGGCCTTCCATATATATCCACAAGTTCTGCCCCAACAGATCAGAACAAACCACTCATCAAAAATATTTGGAAAAAATTACAGCTATACCCGACATATACTTGTTATTATTACTTATGTACACCACGCCCTACTACATAACATTTACAATGTATTACATTGTACAATTTAAAGTATACAGAAAGGTGTGCATAGATTATATTCAAATACCAGTTATTTATTAATGTAGAAATTTCCTAAATGTATTTCTAAGGAAGATCTTTTTTTAAGGACAGAAGAGAAGGAAACAAAGGCAGACTTACCCCCAACCACTCTGGCTGCTTTCAGCACTTGACTGCATAGGTTTAGACACAGAGTCTTGACTTTTCAGGGAATAAGAAGCAGAAGCTGGTATTTGCCTTTCAATGAAATATATTGTTAAATATAGTTTGCTTTCAAGTTGAGAAATGCATAAAGAAAAATAGCATCACTCAGTAACAGACACACATTTATTGGTTCATATTTTTACACATACCCTATATTCGTTGTTTTCTTTAAGGGAGTCACCTCTGGATACACAGCTTCCCATGCCCAATCTCAAAAGTATAAAAAAGTAAAAATAAGATACTTTTTTAAAAATAATTCCTTATATTTAATAAATTTGAGAGATCTAACAATTTGAAGATAAAGACGCAGTCCTCAGTAGCATTTGATTGTAGGATTTGTCATAGCCTGCCTAATTTTATAGACATCTTTCTTCCCCATTGTAAAAATAGTTTAATCTGTCTTTTCCACAATCAATTCTAACATAGTGCCTTGTAACTGGAAACATAAATTTAGTCAAATCCAATGTTTCTTAAACTTTATTCTACCCTACATCAAGAAATAAATCATAACTGGTAACTAGATAGCTAGTGTATGAGACTAATGGAGAGACATAGAATGAAAGGGTAAGATAACAAAATTTTAACATCAAATCTAATCCTTACTATGCATGATATACACTGACATTTCTATTCTGTTCTAGTTACTCTCTTATGTTTTCAAGATTTCTATTTTATGTTTTAATTATAGGGTGTAGGTACATGAGGGAACATGTCCATGGAGGCCAGAGGATCCCCTGGAGTTGGAGTTATAAGAGGTTGTAAGATACCTGACATGGGTGATAAGAACCAAACTCAGATCCCTTGAAAAACCAGTAATTTCTCTTAACCACTGAGCCATCTCTCTATTCCCTTACTCTCTTTTTTATCATTATTAATAAAATTTATTCTGTTTTTTACATGAAGTATCCTGATCCCATTTATTCCCCGTCTCGTCACATCTGCCCTCTGCCCTTGCATCCCCCCCACCAATAAAACAAAATTCAAGAGAAAAAAAACTGAAGAAAAAAAATTTTAAAAAAATTTAATAGGGAAAAAATTCAAAATTTCATATAGAAGCTGAAGTTGAGCCAACAAGTCATGCAGTATACTCCGTAGTCCATACTTCTCTACTTGCATTGCAAAGAGTCATTGGTCTGGTTTGAGGCCCCTGGTCTCCACTACCCATGTGATGCTGGGCCCGTACTAGTGCTCTTCCTAGACTGTACAGCCCACTGGCACCCTGTGTTGTGTTCTGGCAGCTTTGGGCCTGTGGGTCAGGCTTTAACATGCTCCAGCAGACCATAGATGGGGTGGATGTTGGGGCAGGCCAAGTCATAACCCTGGGTCTGGGCCTGAGCTGCTGTAGGAGTTGGTTGACCAGATAAGAAATGGGGACAGCTGTCCCATGCTTACGATTTTGGGAGTGGCTCACCCACACCTCCGCTAACAGGGTTGGATCTGTTGTGCTGCCCTGCCGGGGTACGGGGTTTGCTCTCCTGAGAGTTGCAGCTGGTGGGAACAGGGATAGCTCTCCCACTCTTGTGACCACAGGGACAGTTCTCCTACCTGTTCCAGGCATTGGTGGGCACGGGGGAGGACTTCTTTCCCCTGTCCATGCTACCACAAGACAGATTAGCAGTGGGCAGCTCCCCCATGCTCACATCTTCAAGCCTGGCTCATCCACATGTGCACTAACAGGGTTGGCTTTATTGTGTCATTCTGTTGAGGCACAGGCCCTGTTATCCCGAGTGTTGCAGCTGGTGAGGTCAGGGATAGTTCTCCCATTCTTATGACCATAGAGCCATCTCTTCCTCCTGCTCCACGTGGTGGGGGGAATCTTTCTCCTACCCATTATGTCACAAGACAGATGTTACTCTCTTTTAAAAGTTGACTGTATCCCAAACTAATAAATCAAGATAAAAAATCATATTTCCTGGTCGGGCGGTGGTGGTGCACGCCTTTAATCCCAGCACTTGGGAGGCAGAGACAGGCAGATCTCTGAGTTCGAGGCCAGCCTGGTCTACAAGAGCTAGTTCCAGGACAGGCTCCAAAGCTACAGAGAAACCCTGTCTCAAAAACAAAAAACAAAACAAAAAAAATGTATTTCCACATGTAATAGTTCACACTTGTTAATTTCTCATGTTCAGTACTCATGCTACTTATTAAACATTTTAAATAGTAAGGAAGATTTTAAGTGGTAGAGAATGCTAAGATAAATGGTGTCTTATGCATGCCCATTTTCTACCTTTTATCCATAAAAAAGGAATGGGGACGAAATATGGCTCTCTGTGGGAAAAGACATTTGCCATGGAAGTCTCATATTTTGAGTTTGATGCCAAAACCACGTGGAATGAGAGAACTGACTCCCAAAAGTTGTCCTCTGACCTACACACACATACCATCATGATATGCATACATGTGCACTCATTCGCACATACTAAAAATAAAATTTAAATTTTGAAAATGGGAATGTTATATGCTAACTTTATACTTTTAAATTTCTGGTGTTAAAGAAAAACAATTTAATGACTATATCAAAGTCTATGGAAATATACTAAATGAAATTTAAAATGAGTACTGCTATATATAAAAATTTTATATTTAATATTTTATTCACATATGATTCCAATAGTAATTTTAAAGTTTGTCTCCAAAATTTAAATATACATAACATAATGGACCAAATCTATTCCAGAATGTTTGCCTATCAGTGCCTTCTTTCAGAGGTAAATAAAAAGTCAGTAAACATTGAGCAGGTGAACAAGATGGCTTAGTGCCATCAAGCATGATGACCTGAGTCTCATCTCTGGAACACACATGCAGATAGATAGATAGATAAATAGATAGATAGATAGATAGATAGATAGATAGATAGATAGATAGATAGATAGATAGATAGGTAAACATACAGCTAGCTAGCTTACTGGTTCACAGGGTGACAAGATTTTAGTGGTCTCACTTAAAAGGTGTCACATTAGAAGCTTCCTGACTCCAAAACTTAATCAAGAGTTACAGAAGGAGTCGGTTTCTAAAAAGTAGAGCTAGAATATGTAAATTCCCAGCAATAGCAACTTACACAATGTACTAGTTGAAGCTATATAAGGGCATACTAGATGAGAGTAGCTTAGAACAAAATATCTCAAACTGGATAATTTACAAATAGGAATTTTTGACAGTGCTGGAGACTCATCTTAGATTGAGGTAACAACAAACTAGGTATTTGGTGAAAGCATGTTCTCTGCTTCAGAGATAGCCCCTTAGTGTATCCTCATATGACAGAAGCAGCAAACATACTTCTCCTTCATCCTCCTTTTTATGGGCACTAGTCCTGTGCACAGAGGTAGAGTCATCACAATTACAAGCACCTCCTAAAAGTCTGTCCCCTACTCAATGGTTAAGCTGCAACTTAAGAATTTTCAGAAAAAGAGTAAAAAACACAACAAAGAAAAGCAGGCAAAAATGCCCTAAGAAAGCAATGACTAGAACACAGCACCAGAAGTTCCTGGGTTTGTGTCTTTTCTACAGTCCATTTTTTTTCCATTTTTTTCTTATACTTCATATACACTTTTCCCTGTTTCTGAGGTAACACAAATTCTTCCATTCTTTCCTACCAAATATATGTCACAGTAATCTGTTCTGAGAAAGAAAAACAATCTTTGCACTGTGGATTTCTACTTTATTAGAACAAAGGCTCCAGACATAAAGATACTCTATTTAAATGCTAAGCCACCCTCGTAGACAAGGCAACTCAAAACTCCTGTGCTGGAATGCTCAGAAGGAGCCAAGTAATCTCTATATCTGAGCCGTGAAAAACAGCAGGGACTTGCTTCAATGAGAGACCCAGGAATTTTCTACAATCCTAGTTCTTGTCTCTTGAAATTTCCACCTTACTCATTTTCTTACCTGTTGGCAAAGGAGGGAAACTGTAACTGTCAGAAACAGTACTGGTACCTGGATCATTCTGAAGTGGAGTAGAAGTTAATGGCTGTCTGGTCCTCTTTTTCTGATTGAATAATGGCACAGGCAAACAGCCTACATTGAAGGTACCAATAAATTAGTATAAATCAGGTAAGTATATCTATTTCTAGACTAATTACCATTAATAATATGTAATGATGCATAGTTTGTCTACTTCTATATGCTAATACACCAGATATATTTATATGTTCTTAAAATGATTTTTATAATCTTTTAGAAGTCCTAAATAGCTCACCAGTATTTCTAAAGTCCTTTCTTCTACTACCTTATCACCTTAATTCTTACTTGTAAGCAATTCTCTGTTTTTATCCTCAAACATTTCCCAAATCTACTTCTTTTCCATATTTCCCTCTTCTGCTTGTCTAATTTCTTATCAGCAGCAGAGTACCTACAGAATATACCAAAGCTAAGAAAGAAGAAACTATGAACCACGTTTTCCAAAATTCTACCCATGTTTTAGTGTGTGACAGCCAGCTTCTGGAGCCATAGTCATCAAACTTCAATTTGACTAAGATTTATCCTAGAATTCTGATTAACATGTGGGTTCAAAGATTACGATTCCCAATGTTGACAATTTTATCTCAATATATTTAGTCTGAAACCCAAATTATAATTTTAACAAATGTCCCAGCTATCTATAATGATATTTTTCTATGGATCATTTTGAAAATATCTTAGACAGTGGCTCTCAACTTTCCTAATGCTATATGACCCTTTAATACAGTTACTCATGTTGTAGGAATCCCAACCATAAAAATTATTTCATTGCTACATCATAACTATAGTTTTGCTACTGTTATGAATTGTAATGTAAATATGTGATATGCAGGATATCTGATATGCAATCCCCAAAGGGGGGTCACAACCCACAGATTGAGAATCACCTTAATTGCCTTAAAAGAATGATAATACCCAATCCAAATGAAAATAAATACTATCACCACTTCCTCCAGATCCCAGAGGCAGGTTCTCCAGTCAAAAATAAATAAATAAGTAAATAAATAAACTTTAGAAGCTACAAGGGAATTCAGGTACAAAAGACATATTCAAAGCAAGAACTAGAAATCCTAGATAGGGCCCAAGTTCTTAAGTCTTAGTTCAGAAACTCTTGACACGCTACCATTGTCTTGCTGCCCCTTTCTTACTGCACTGCAGGAGAATACTAACTGTGGAGGCTCTCTAATGAAAAACTAGAATCAGGTGGGCTCTTGAGTCAGGCTGCCGATGTTTAAACTGTGCCTTCAAAGTGAATTTGAAAACAACTTCAAAGTTAAATGTGAGCAGTTTCCTTAAACTCTTTGTGCCCATGATACATACAGAGAAGCATAACATGGTGATTAGGATTATGGAGTCTAAAATCAGAGATTTCTAGGTTCAAGTCCTGTTTCTACCACTAAGTAGGTTATTTAAGGTCTTTGTACCTTGGTTTCTTATCTAGAAAACAGAGGTGATGATAAGAATTAAATAATACTTCTGATGAAATGTATAGAATACGGTGTGCCCACCATAAATTATTATTATGATCTTCATTGTACATTATGATCACTTCCCTAACTCTCATCATTCTTGACTTCTGTCCTTATATTACCTAATAATCGACAAAATGTAAATACAAAATATTAGAAAACAGTAATGCTTCTAAAAACATTTTGAACAAATCAATCATGAAACCACAAAAAAATGTATTTCTTTGTTTCCTGCTTACAAGCATAAGTAAACCATTCACTTACATTTTGGAGAAAACAAGCACCAGAGGAAATCTCAGTCATTTTCATTCTACTCTCATCTCGACAGTACTAAATACTGTACCTTCACAAACCTCTTTACCTCTTTTGGATATGAAAAAAAAGAGGCTAATGTTTAATCTCTTTAAAAAGTTCCTTCCAAAATGTTCCTAGAAACTATACGCCTTATGTGGTATCTGAAAAATACCTAAAAATGTAAAGGCTTTTCAATACCTGCTGTACTTCGAGTTGAATTTTCATTTAGGTTTCTCTTCATTTTCTTCAGTATCACAGCTTTGGACTTGGCATCACAAAATGAAGCTGACTAAACTTTCAAAGGAAGAAGCTTGTAACTCATTATCAACAAGACCAAATTTTCAGCCTATTAAGTATGAGCAGTATGGTTTAAAACTTTCTAAAGTGACCACTTCAAGAATTGCTTTATGACTAAGAATATGAAACATATCCTATGTTTCCAGCTATGTTCAAATAAGTTAAGATGGGTGATATAATAGTTTCCTAAATATACACAGACTTTTTAGACAGTCTAAGTAATTTATTTCAGAATGAAAGACCCATTGTAGGAATTCTGGACCAAAGCTTTAAGGAAAAGGGACTAAAGGCACTGGCAAACTTGGAGAAACAAGTAAAACATTGTTTTCATTATATTTTTTCTGCTTTTAGCTTCCTAATATATTTATATGTTAATTTAAGTTAACAAATACTTGCCCATGAAAAAGTCCAGACATAAACCCAAATAACTTCTGCTGCAAATTCACTGCCCAATGAGACAGACTGATGTGAACACAACTAAAATATAAATCAAACAGGTAACGCTAATGTCCAAAAATTATCCTAAAGCTGCAGCATGTAAGGCAGGGTTTCACAACCAGACTCACTTAAACTACTGGTTTTGCTGGGTCTCTACCGCCCAGGGGCAGGAGCTACAGGTGTAGACCACTAAAGCCTCAGCTGCCAAGAGATCCTGCCTCAGGAAGGGGTGTGTGTGTGTGTGTGTGTGTGTGTGTGTGTGTGTGTGTGTATGGTGTGTAGGGTGTGTGTGTTTGTGTGTATGTGGTATGTGTATGGTGTGTGTGTGTGTGTGTTTGTGGGTGTATGGGTGTGTGGTGTGTGTAGGGTGTGGTGTGTGTGTGTGTGTGTGTGTGTGTGGCGGGGGAAGGGGGCTACCCAACCCACAGACACACCCACACCCTCTGTGTATGTATGTGTGTGTGGTGTGTATAGGGTATGTGTGGTTTTGTGTGTGTGTGTACGGGGTGTGTGTATGTGTAGGGGGGAGGGGGGACTACCCAACCCACAGACACACCCTCTCTATATGTATGTGTGGTGTGAGTCGGGTGTGTGTATTTTTGTGTGTGTGTGGTGTGTGTAGTGTGTGTGTGTGTGTGTGTGTGTGTGTGTGTAGCGGGGGGAGGGGGCTACCCAACCCACAGACACACCCTCCCTAACACCTTGCCTCACGAGGAGGAGGCCGGAAAAGGCCTGTGTGGGTCCCGCACTGAAGGAAGGGTTACATTTTCCAGTCAGAATTCATGTTCTCCCCGAAACCCCCACCCTCACCCCACCCCTGCCGCCGCCTAACACAGACAGTCACGGGGCCACGGTATTTCCCTTCTGGAATCCCCGCCAACACCACGTACAAACGGAGCCCTCGAGTTAACCTCGCCTCCCTCGGCGGCCGCGTGCTGTACAGCGAGGCAGAGCAAGAAGCCTGTGCGCAGGCGTGGCAATATGCGCATGCGCAAGATCAGAGCGCAGCCTGCGCTTGAAGGTCTCGCGAGAGTTACAGAAACAACGGGAATTTCTCAGCCAGAAAAGTCAAAAGCGACGCCCATGGCTCACTCGCTTGTGAGGTACGCAGCCGGCACAAGCATGGCTCTGCGTCTTTAGCTCTTCTGTCCACAGAGAGAAACGTGTTCCGGTTATGGACGAGGCTGAGGGAGATTCCCCAGCCCAGCCATGCTCTGCCCCAGCTATGTCAGGAAATCATGGCCTCTCTTTCCTTATGCCTTGCCCATTTTCTAGACGCTAGATATTTTCTAATATGCTGGGGGCATCCTGGGCCGTGTCTAGAAGAGAATGATTTCTAAGGCGTCAAAACAAGATGTGTCTTGCCTACTCTGACGACGCCATGGATCAGGCCGATGTGGAGCTGCAGCCAGTTTCGAACTGACACCCCCCTCCCCAGCCACCAAAGCAAAGAACAGAAATGCAGAGCCAGTGCTGCAGTTGTCCAGGAGTGCGTAAGAGCACATAGGCCCCAGAGGGACTCCACAACGAAGCTGGGTAGTATGACAACCTGAGCCCTGAGCTCTAAGCCTCCTGCCTGGAAAAACTGGGAGTTCTCGGCTCTATGACTTTGGGTAACTTAACCTTTCTATGTCTACATTTTCTTCCTCAATAAAATAGCAATAACAATATTTACTCCATTGGCTTAAAATATTGAAAGGTATTAAACTGTCCCAGCACACAATAAGTGCTCAATAAAGGTTCATTCCTGTTTCAAACAGTAGCTTCCGTTTTGGGGGGGCACTATTAATATAGAGCAGGTATTTAGATATCTGGGCTCAAAGACCATGTCCTCTCCCTGCCCTGTCTTCTGGCTGTGTGACATAAGTGAAGGGAAGAAGTGGGAAGTGCAGCTGTGGAGGGATGGTTAGTAGAAAAGGTCTACAACTACAAGATACTAAAAATAGGCTTGAAAGTCAGTAAATATGTGTGGGAGTAGATGTTAGAGTGCTAAATTATAGCAGAACTAACTTGAATGACAGGGTAAAGAATAAACTTTGAACATTTTTAATCTGGAAAAAGATTTCAACAAAATATCTGGAAAAACTGAGCGGTGACGGCGCACGCCTTTAATCCCAGCACTCAGAAGGCAGAGGCAGGCGGATCTTTGTGAGTTCAAGGCCAGGCTGGTCTATAGAGTGAGTTCCAGGATAGCCAGAGCTACACAGAGAAACTGTGCCTCAAAAAATAAAATACATTGATTAATTAAATAAATCTGGAAAAAAAGAAAAACTGTATTGATCGTGATTCCAGATAAAAGACTTAAAGACATGAGTATAGTAAGCTTCGAGGAATTGAGCTTTGACTTCATATATGCATACATAAACACATGTACAATATATAACCAAAAAAATTTCTCATTATTAAAAGAGACAAGAGATCAAGTATGGCTTAGTGGTAGAGAGAGTGGTTGCCTTAGAATGAAGCCCTTCTTAGAGCTAAATCATCTAAGAGAATCTCAGGTGAGGGATTGCTCAAATCAGATTGGTCTGTGGCCATGTCTCCTAAAGATGATACTGATTGCTAACTGATGTGGGAGGTCCCAGCCCACTCTGAGTGGTACCAGCTCTCCCTAGGTGGGTGACTCTAGGCAACATAAGATAGCTGACCAGAGCGGAGAGTGAGCCAACAAGCTTTCCTCCCGGTTTCTGCTTCAAGTTCCTGCTTAAATTCCTGTCCTGACTTCCTGAAAGGATGGATTGTGACCCAGAAGTCACTTCCTCCACCTAAATTGCTTCTGGCCAGGGGGAGCATTCCATCACAGCAACAGAAAGCAAACTAAAACATCTTCTGACACAGTTTCAGAACAGTCTCAGCCTAAATTTCCTTCCTACAAAATTTCTGGCTTGGCTCTGATTGGCTAGCCATACTATGAAGTCAAACTTCGCTCTCTTTGTTTTAAACACATAATTTTATTGAGAAATTGATCATCTCAGCACTCAGGAGGCTACAACAGAAGACTCACAAACTCAAGGCCAATCTGAGCTACATAAAGAGTTTGAAGCCAGCCTAAGCTATATGGCAAGACCTGGCCCAATATATATATATATATATAGTGCTACAAGTAATGTTTTACAGGGGAGGGCATATTTTAAACATTTGTCAACAGATGATGTCAGCTAGGAAGGATTTCACTCAATAAGTTATCAGCTCTCTGAACTCTGAAGAAATAACTAATAAAAAGTGTTTTGTTTTGTTTTGTTTTGTTTTGTTTTGTTTTTTGCCATGTGCTTTGGAAAGCAAAGTTAGTGCTTTGGGGAACCGGGAGTTAAAACCCTCTTGGAAGTTAACGTGGTATAAGAGAGTGAAAGCCTGTGTTGCTCCAGTTCTAAGCAAATGCTTTCGCTTTCTAACAAGGCTTCCTGCAGGAGACACACTGTACACAGTCAACAAGGTAAGGATGAGAATTGCTGCTATTCGTTAACTGCCCGGGAAGTTACTCATTCATACACCTAACAGAAACTCTAGGAATGTGAAAGTACTTCCAAATGCTGGCCTGTTAAAATTCCATAAAACAAGCCTCAAAGTTCGAGTCACTGGTGCCTGCCACAAGTAAGTTACTGAAGTGGCATTTCCAAAGAGAGACTAGGGCAAAGGACAGAACACACCACGGGTCAGCAGGAAAGAAACAACAGGGCAGAGTGGGAATGATTCTCTGCGGTTCTCTTTTTACATTTGCTTGCTCTCATCATCATGAAGTGTTTAGTGTATGCCGAGGCAGAGAGAAAACCAGCAGCTACAGGGGCTTTGTCTTAGATTTTGGCAGTAATTATGATGTATAAGCAAATTGGCTTTGCTTTGTATCTGCGTTATAATCTCTTAAGAATTGAGACATTGGTTTATTAAATATTATGAAACATCTTGTATTTTCATCATGTATTTTGTTTGTGCGTTTTGTAATTCTACACTGTATTGGCTGTTTATGTGAACTCTGAAAGAGCAAAATTAGAAGTTCAGAGGAGTCCAAGAAAAACAGAGGCACCCTGTTGTCCGTGGAAAACACTGGCCTTAATGAGAAACATGGCTTCCAGGCCTAGCTCGCTATTATGTAACTGTGGAAACTTAGTCCTGCTGCTTAGTGTTTCTTTCTGTTATCCTTGCAATGAGGAAGTCAGCCCAACCTGTTATATCTTATAAAGTGGATTTATGAATATATTAAGCAAATGTCTATAGGAAAACATTATAGATTAGCCCACCTACCCTGTGTGGTAATGATTGCTCTATTGTGTCCAAACAACCTGGTGTTGCTAATATAAATATTCCCTATACTTTAACATTCTTGGCCTTCTGGGTGATTGAGCATAAACTCAATATTTGGCTCAGAGTCACTTCTCCAAAGCCATATAATCATCTTATTCTGCATAAGTTCCCCTATTAAGACCCCTGTAGAACAACGCATTCTAGAAGACAGTTTTTAATACTAATAAATGAGATTGCATCCATTAAAATATATGTGTGATGTATGTGTGATATATGCACATTGTTTTTATATATTATATTGCAAGATATTCTTAGACATTAAAAAGATTTGAAAATTGCTAACAGTTGCTTTTTGCTTGGTATTTAGACAAAATTAAAAAAAAAAAAACATAGACTTACCAAAGAGTTCCTGAGAAAGACTTTAAAGATGTTTCAGAGTCACTTTTTAAAAATAATTTTAAGTTCATTCATTATTTGTGTGTGTATGTGTGTGTATGTGTGTGTATGTGTGTGTGTATAAGAGAGAGGGGGGTAATAGACACACATGTGGAGGTCAGAGGTCAACGTTTAGGAGTTCGTTCTCTCCCTAGGGTAGAACTCAGCAAGATGTTTTCCCTCCTGCACTTCTACCCATTGTGCCATGTCACCAAGCCCATCATTAACTGGGTTTCTGTGTCTCTGACTGCAGAAAGAGGCACTCTGAACACCTGTCCTTGACTGTTTGTAAAGAGAGACTCAAATGTCTTCAGATCGTGAAAAGTTGCTTACTTCAGAAATGTTTTTTAAACGTCAGTGGAAACAAACACTAAATAAGCCACATTGTTATATTTGGGAGGATTGGGCTTGTTGCAGTATTATTATTATAAATAATCATCCTGGATAGAAAACGGAATTTTTATAGCAGGAGATGCTAACACAGTTGTACTTAGATCTGCTGACCATCTGAGGGAGTTGGAAGTTAGCAGCTGCATCTCTAGTTGATCTTTGCATATTTTAACCCAAATATGGTAAAGGGAGGGGCTACAGAAGGGAGTGTCCATAGAATAAACAGTCTCGGACCTTGTGACAGAAACAATTGTTAAATACTCGAGAACTCTGTACTTTGCACTTCTTGCTTAGATCTAAACTTGGAAACTTTTCTGAGGAGTTAAGCGTCCTTTGACCTCTCTTGTGAATTGCAGAAATCAGACCAGTCTACTTGGTAAAATGACTGCTTGTGTTGCTGAAGAACCTATTAAAAAGATTGCTATCTTTGGAGGGACTCACGGAAATGAGCTGACAGGAGTGTTTCTAGTTACTCACTGGCTAAAGAATGGTGCTGAAATTCAGAGAGAAGGGCTGGAGGTGAAGCCATTCATAACCAACCCAAGAGCAGTGGAGAAATGTGTCCGATACATTGACTGTGACCTGAATCGTGTTTTTAACCCTGAAAATCTTAGGTAAGACTGTGTTCTGTATTCTGTGAGAGCCTGCTTGTGTGAAAAGCAGTAGTCACTGGGAGAGAGAACACGTGCTTGCTCGAGTCAGTGGTCAGACCCATACATAGCGCGTCCTTAACCCAAAAGATCAGTTTCGCTTTTAATCATGCTGCATGGTGAATTAGACAACTACCCAAACTCAGCATTCACGTGCTCTGCTGTAAACTTTTACAGCTCCAGGCTTTGCTGGTTATTCTTTTTTTTTTTTTTTTTACTGTATGCCACGCAGTATACAGCAACAAATGGGAAAGATCATTATTTCTGACTCGTGTCTTGAAAGACACAAATATAATAATCCTATGTATGAAATTTGTGTTTGGGCAAGCTTGGACAGTGTGTGAAAATAAAAATAAGACTCGAAATACTTCTCAAAAAATAAGAATAAGTCAATGTTTGGTCATTATGTAAATTAATTTGGTCACTGTAAACATGCTGTTTTTTGGGAAATTCACCACTGTACTTTCTTGTAGGATGTGTTTATGGTAAAGTTCTAGCTGAGAAAATGATGACGTTTTGATTGATGCTTGTTGACTGAAAGCATCCAGAGCCTGAGCTCATCAGGGCAGTGTGCGGCCAGAGGAAGAGATGGGTTCATCTCTAGTGGTGGGGTATCAGCGCCGAAGAAAACGAGGGCTGAAGACACCTCCTCCAACCTCTCTGAATTTGGGTTACAGCTGATTTAGATAGTTCCATGTGGTGTGTGTGGTCACCATACGCTAGGTTGGTAAATACCAGTTATTTCTTCCTTTGTCTATATCATAATATTTACTATTGTACGTGCCTCTCTAAGTATTTTTCTTAGCACCATTTTTTATTTAACCTAAAAATATTGTTAAGCATCTACCAGGTGTTGCGGATGTACAAAGCAGTGTACACGATGGTTTTTACACTCGGCTGGTTGGTAGACCGCTCGCTAGAACAAAAGGCACCCAGAAGAGCACCTAACAGCTTCATGTGCTTGCTTTGTTGTTTTATTGCACTAGGTTATGGGAGGCACTGTCCATGCAAGCACCTAAACTCTTGTTAGTTTTTATTTTGAGACAGGGTCTTACTAAACTAACCAGGTTGGCCCTGAGCTTACTCTGTAACCTAGGCAGGCCTGAACTTTTGACCCTCCTGCCTCACACTGCCAAGCAGTTGGAATTACAGGCCTGTGCTAGCAGGACTAGCGTACGCTTGTTTGTTGACAAATGCTGGTTAGAGAATTCCTCCGCCCAGTGTTATCACCGAACAAAAGAACATAGATAAAACAAAATTCATCTTTACAAAATATTTGCTTTCCCCAGAAGTTATACAGCAGTGATACTTTGTGCACCAAATAATTTTATTAGCAAAATTTAAATTTCAGAAATACTTTTATCTTCATGATTGAGGTTATATCGGGACAATTATGAATTGAATGATGTTTATAATGAATTATGAATGTTTATTCACCTAAAATAGCTATTGACTAGCACATATATGACAAGTAAGATTTGTTGAAGAATTAATCCTTTAACCTGTGTATTAACTTTCCGGATAGCTCTGAAGTGGATTGGGGCGAGTTTTCTTACTAAGAACAGCCAATAGTGCCCGTTCAGTGACAGGTTCACATTCTCTTTCTTAGTCTTAACAGTCTTCAGAGGTTAGACAGCTCTGTCTCATGGTGGTTATGAAAATCATGAGATAAATAACCAATGAACCATCTTCTAGGCAGCTGTCTTTTCCTACATCCCTCATTTCAGTGGTGGCACCATTACCCACAAGTGCCTCACAAAGGCAACCTGAGAGCCGTCTCTGCTCCCCAGCCCCCTTGTCTGCTGTGGTAAGTTCTCCCACATGCTCTTTACAGAACTCCACAGAGCAGCCAGGCCTGAATTCACAGGTCTGTCACCTCTGCTACTCAGGAAGCTGAGACAACTTATCAAGATCCTTCTTTAAAATAAATAATTCAAGAAGTGGACTGAGGTTGTATTTCAGATGGGAGAATACTTGCCTAGCATGGATAAGGCTCTGGGTTCTCTCTAATGCTATAAAAATTATATATATATATATATATATATATATATATATATAGCCACAAAGCCAGCCTTCCTCTGTGGACAGATAATATAGCCTTTTACAGGACGTACATGCATCCAGTTTAACCCAGGCTTCTTCCCATGAGTTCATGTGGTGACCACAGCACTGCCCCTAGCATAGAAATCTGCTTTCCCATGCTGGATGTTCTTTTTAAATCTTCTATCCAGAATAGATCTAAGCAACCTACTGTTACAACACAGCTATTATAGCAGTGTGGCTACTAGTGCCGCCCAAGGTCTGCCCCTGTCTGTCCTTGCAGTCTGGTCCTGCGAGACTCTTCTTATGGTAACTGGACTCCCCCCAGCCAGGCATGAGAATTCAGAGTGTCCACTATCTTTCAAAACTTAAAACCTTGACGCTGAACATCTGAGTGGGTAATGGTGCCATTTATCCAAATGGAAATAAAATAAATAAGTTCTGGAGTGACCTTGTGAGATAATATGAACTAATCTTATAGGAACTAATCTTGAGTTAACTTTGAAAAATACCTGTGGGGGGTGTGTGTGTGTGTGTGTGTGTGTGTGTGTGTGTGTGAAAGACAGAGAGAGAGGGGAGAGAGAGAGAGAGAGAGAGAGAGAGAGAGAGAGAGAGAGAGAGAGAGAGAGGAGATCACATTAGGAACTGTATTTGATTGCAAATAGAAACTCAAGAATAGTAATCTAAACTTCTGTTCATGGACTTTATGTGCAAATATAGGTTCGCCGGTGCAGTAGCTCCCTGATGTCACCAGTGCCTTTGGCTCGTCTGTCTTCTCACTGTGCTTTTCTTCACATGCTCTGTTTTATTCCTTGTGGTCTTGGCTTCATTATCACAAAAAGGCTAATGTACCTTCCTGATTGCAGATGTGATTTCCAAGCAGGAAAGACTCTCATACAAACTATTTTTTTTAAATGGCGAGGTAATATAAATATATAAAATTGTGTAAATATATATATGAGAAACAATAGAGAAGTATAAGTTTAAACCATTATCATGTATAGAAAACCCTCGGAGTTCTCTTCCGCAGTCAAGCTGAGAGGCCGGGTGAAACGCAGACACAGGCAGTGCTGGCAGGCAGGAGGAAAGGAGAAGAAACGAGTGAAATCATAACAGTGAAAAACCTTTGTGAGTCCTTGAATCTACAAAATTGTAAATCTCGTTCAGACAACTGCAGGCCTATAATTCTAGCTACTTGGGAGGCTGAGGCAGGAGGCAATCCTCCACCCTTAACTATAGAATAAATGCAAAGCCAACCTGAGAAAATTAGCAAGACTGTCTCAAAATTAAAAAGAACAAGAAGGAGGTGCTAGGACTGTAATTCGGTGACAGAGCTCTTGCCTAACTAGGTGAGGCTCAAAGTTCAATCTTCAGCACTATAAAAAACTGCAAGTAGTAAAGAGAGGGTGGATAAACCCATTTGAGAATATAATGATCACTTATCAACCCTTGTTCCAGAAAAATTATATAAGTGTATTTGGTAAATTTTGTACTTTGGAAGGGTTTGTGGTTTGTTGTTTGTAAACTGTGTCCTAAATCATACCCAATCTTCAGTTTAAAATACCCAATAAAGACATAAGCACCTGAGTTGAACTACATCTTTGCACGAGAACCACAGTGGCGGTGGAGGGTGATGGTCTTGCCCCATAATAAATAAGCAATACACAATAACTACAAGGAAGTGCTTATCAAATTAAAGACTATGGCTTTCTGCCTCCTCTGCCGCCATGTCGCCCGTGAAAAAGCTTGTGGTGAAGAGGGGCAAAAAAAGAAGCAGGTTTTGAAGTTCACCCTTGATTGCACCCACCCTGTAGAAGATGGGATCATGGACGCTGCTAATTTCGAGCAGTTCCTCCAGGAGAGAATCAAGGTGACGGCAAAGCTGGGAATCTCGGTGGAGGGGTTGTGACGGTCGAACAGAGCAAGAGCAAGATCACTGTCACTTCCGAGGTGCCTTTCTCCAAAAGGTATTTGAAATATCTCACCAAAAATTATTTGAAGAAGAACAATCTCCAAGACTGGCTGCGTGTTGTTGCCAACAGCAAAGAGAGCTATGAGCTGTGTTACTTCCAGATTAACCAGGATGAAGACGAGGAGGAGGAGGAAGATTAAGACACATTGGTCTGGAATGTTTTGAATTAATTCATAAATAAAATTTAGGAACAAAAAAAATTAAAGACTGTTTTTTCAAAGTTGAAGTCATGTGGTAAATTCCACTTGCAAAGCCCTACCCAAGACCAGCCACATAACCAAACCTAGCATTTTTATAAGCACACCAGTGCAGCGCCGGATATATGGGATCAGCAGGAGAAAAGGTGCAGTTTTTCATTGCAGAAGTTTCTGATACATTTTCATGTTCTGCACAGATTTTTAATATACACATGAGGTTTATAGTTTGTTCTTTGTGTGCTATCCCCATTGTGTATTTATGTTATTGTAGCCATAAATGACGTTATTCTTTTTCTTTCTGCTAAAACAGCAAAGAGATGTCTGAGGATTTGCCATATGAAGTGAGACGGGCTCAAGAAATAAATCACTTATTTGGTCCAAAAAATAGTGACAATTCCTACGATGTTGTTTTTGACCTTCACAATACGACTTCTAACATGGGCTGCACTCTTATTCTCGAGGATTCCAAGAATGACTTTTTAATCCAGATGTTTCACTATATTAAGGTAATCTCAATGTTATTAATGTGTGTTAGCTTAGGATTCTTTCTATTTAAGTCATTGAAAGATGTCAGGAAGGCGGGATAAAGAGAAATGGATTGTATCCCATGGCCAAATGTGAGGCTTAATGAAGTGCTACACAAAGGGACAGAGGCAGTGCTGACAAGAAGATAAAAAGAAGTAAACAATAAACACAATGAGGAAAATAATAAAAAGTCTATAAATGCTTGAATATACAGTGTTATAAATTTTATCAAGATGGTCACAAAACATGTGGTATTTGGTAAAACCAAATAAATTAATACCAAAATTTAAATGATGCAGTTGAAACATGTCAATTGCACAGCGTTAGGAAACTCAAGAGATCATTCAGGGTTGACTAAAGTGTAAAGACAACAAGTGTTAGCCTCCTAGCACCTTACCCTGAGCCCCATCTGGTATCTGTGACTGAAACACCTCTGCTGTGCAGTGTGCTTCATGAGAGCATCAAGACTTCAGCCCAGGCAGCTGGGTGCATCCTCGCACTCACCGGAGATGCAGATGACAGCTGAGCATGATGACATATGCTCAGCTACAAGATGAGGCTCAGAAATCTGCAGAATGAAAAATTCCACCATCCAGGATCTACAACTAGAGAAAAATTTGCTAGAACAGCAGCACTATCACAAATACTGAATTATCTGTTTATTATAATAAATATTCTTCCTTCCTGAGAGCTGGTATGACTTAATAGAAGGAATTTGACATAGATGTCCAGGAGAACCTGAGTTCAAATCCTGACTTTCTTATTCATCTCCCAAAACCTTGCTTCCCTTATTTTATAAAACAGGCGTAGTAACACTTAACCCGTGTAAACGCTAAACGTCTTCAATGCAAAGAAGAGTTAAAGCACTTAACTTAGGATGTAACTTATAGCCCCTTCCTATGATGTAACTTATAGCCCCTTCCTGTGACTGTCAGTATGGAGGCCATAGATGCCTGGAGTTACTGTAAAAGATATTAGCCAGCAGGAATTTGTCAGCGCTCTGGCAGCCTTCCTCAAAAAGTCCAGGAAGCTGAAAGTCCCCAAAAGGATGGACACAGTCAAGCTGGCCAAAAGTGAAGAGCTTGCCCCTGCGAGGAGAGCTGCCTTTATATATGAGCTTATTTTCCCACAGCACGGCACCTGTACCTCCATAGTGGTATGGGGTCGGCTCCATGACCAAGATCTATGAAAGACAGCAGAGAAATGGTGTCAGGCCCAGCCACTTCCACAGAGGCTCCAAAAGTCTGGCCAACTGGTTCCTCCAAGCCCTGGAGAGGTCAAAAATGGTAGAAAGGGACCAAGATGGGTGCCACAAGCTAGTACTTCAGGGACAGAAAGATCCGGATAGGAACACCAGACAGGTTCCAGCTGCCAACAAGAAGCATTAGAACAAAAGATGCTGGATTAATAAATGGCCACATTCATTTTATAACCTATAGCCAAGGCTAGCTGTTTCTTTCTTTTCTCTTTGAGTTTTAACAGTGACTCCCTAGTGCTTCTGGGGTCAGAATGGGGGTGGGGTTGGGGAGACCACAATGTAGCAATCTTTTTTGCTCACTGAAGGGAAAATTGGATGCTTTCGTTACTGTATGTGAAACCACATGGCTTATAATTAGTTATAAAAACCTAGAGGCTAGCCCAGGTGTAGTGGCATAAACTTCTAATCCCAGAATTCAGAAATTAGAGGCAGGTGTAAGTTTGCGATAAATTAACTCTACGTAGTAAGTTCCAGGCCACACAGAGCTCCATAGTGAAATCCTTGTCTCAAATTGAAACCTGGCTCAATTTCTCATCAAAATAAGCAGAAATTGTGGAGGAAATTAACCAGTATCTGGACCATAAGTAGTAACAGAATTTAAGGCTCATACTCTGCTGAATAGTAAGTATAAACAAAGATGTAAACAAAATGTTTTCAGAAGTAGTCAAATATGTTCAGAAGGAATATTTATTTCCTATTTTTAGTTTTCATCTTTGGCTATTGTTTTATGTGCATTTTCCCCAGACAACTAATATATTTTGATTTTATATATAATTCATTTGTTTGTTTCAAAGCTATAGCACTGGGTTTTAGAGACTATTTCATAAGGCTATCTGGCTAATTTTAATTATGATATAAAGCATATTGAAAGGACTATTGACTCTGTAGCAGCCAAGAGAACAAAACATACTTTGCATACTAAGAACAATGTTTTCAATTCTGTTCAGACTTCCTTGGCTCCGTTGCCCTGCTATGTTTATCTTATTGAGCATCCTTCCCTCAAATATGCAACCACTCGTTCCATTGCCAAGTATCCTGTTGGTAAGTTGTACTTCCTACTGGCACAGGTAAAGAGAATACAACCTAACTGAAACACAAAGAACATAATCTAGCTACCTCACATTTCATTAATCTTATAATGATCAGGTGAACCGATTAACTGTAGGCAAACCCTAACCATACCTAATTTCCTGAATTTCTCTGAGCAGATCTCTGGATTTATTCCTAGTATTTTATTTGTTGTAACACTCAGACTCTCAAATTAGTCTGATGTTCTCCTCATTCCCAAAACTCAAGTGGAATAGAACAGTCTCTTACTCCACCAACTGTATTGCAAGGATTTGTATATTCCATCGGTATTTGTGTGTCTATTGGAGATCAATACTGTGCTAGGTCTTTAGGACGTAGCAGTGAGCAAGACACGCATCTTACCTCAAGGAGCTCGGGGTCTAATGAGAAGATGGGACTGTAGTCAGATAATTACTCCGTAGTGGTGAACTGCTATAGTGGCAAGTGGCTCCATTCTGTTTCCTGGGAGACCTCCTAGTATAATTAATTATCTACAACTACACTGTAAGCAAAACTATTACTACAACTCAAATCTATTTTGTTAGCTCTCACATGTTTTAAACAAGAGTAATTTGAAAGAGACTTGAAAAGTAATAGAAGCAAATAAGTTTTTAAAAAAAAACTCGACTATTCAATTGGTAGGATTTTTTGTTACATGGTTAAAATAATTTATTATTATAATTGGAGAACTATATCCAAATATATGCACATTATATAGGCTAAATATTCAATAACATTACATAGTTTAAATAAACCAAAGCTTTGGCCTGAGGCTATAGCTCAGTGATAGAGTCCTTGCCTAGTATTCTAATACTTCAAAATATATAGATAGACATATAGATAGAGCGACAAAAATAAAAGCAAACCATAGCCTAAATGATACAGAATAAAGCTACGCTTGCTTAGCATGTATGGGGGCTTTCATCCAAACGCCAGAACTGCAATAATAATAACAGGATAGATAGCCTGGTTTCATTTGACACTGAATAAAAGGATAAGACTTCTGAAGTCTGACAGATCAGGCTTGGTCTATGATATTTATGGTTGGTACTTTTTTCTAGTTAGAACAAATGTCTGCTGATGTGTTGGTCCCTTGCAAACAGAGCTAAGTTTTCAAACATTTTAACCCAAGGAACTATAAGTACATTATAACTAAGAAATGCTAGTGTGTTCTCCTTCTGATTTTGAAACTTTCTTTGGAGTTTATTTATTAAATGATGAATAAAAACACTAAAGATCAAGAGAAAGAAAAATCTTTTTATTCAACATTTTATAGTCATAAAGAGTGTCCATACAAACTTATTTTAGCTGCTACAAACAGTATAAGGACCATTCTAATGCCAAGTTGCCTCAAGTCACAGGATCCTTCTAGATAAACTTAATTGTAGTTTGCTGCAGGCAGCCTGATAATCAAACCCAAGCATATCCATTCACACTCCCCACCCTCAACACGGATGAGTAAGTAGACACAGTCTTCTTAGATTCTAGGCATAACCTTATCTCAAATTTAGCACTTTTTATGACCCTTGTTTCTTCCTTTCCATCCTGAATGTGTCTTGGTCCTATTCTGTGGATTTAACAATTCTGCGCTGATGAGAGATCTTGGGCCAAACTTAATTTTGGTTTTGAAAAATATTCTCAACTTGGGAAAACAAACAAGATTCTTGGGCATGAAGTACCCACCTCTACCACTCTGTAGCCCTTGCTCTCCACGTTGATCTACTACACCACATCTTCTGCTTCCTCACAACAACATGAGGGACCAGCCTCTTTTTATTCTTCACATCTTCTGCCTCCCTCACAACATCGTGAGGGACCAGTATCTTTTTATTCATCTGCTCCACAATCTTGAATGTGTCTTTCCTGTGGTCACAAGACATGCACTGTAGTTCTCTAAACATCATTAAATAAAGAGTGTCTCAGGTCTCCCCTGCACATCCTTTATTTGGGGCCTTCAGTCACTAAAGTGCTATGATTACTGTAAGTGCCTTAAGCCATTCAGCACTTACTCTTAAGCTGAAAACAAGGTACTTTTGCCTTGTACTGTGGATATTCAACCAAAACTCTGATTCTGTTAGAATGAAGAAAGATGACTTTGAGGTAGATAAACAACCTCTCCTACAATACACAGACATATGCAGAAACATATTTTTCAGAGTTTTACAAATCATTTATGCAGAAATAAATACCTTACCAAGACCTTTGATACCATGCATGTAAAGAAAGGTCTATTTGTACATATAGGAAAAATAAGCACAACAAAGATTTTACATGAAGATGATAAAAATGTAAGTTTTTCTTTGTTTGTTTGTTGGTTGGTTGGTTTTTGGTTTTCCAATACAGGGTTTCTCTGTAGCTTTGGAACCTGTCCTGGAACTAGCTCTTGGAGACCAGGCTGGCCTCAAACTCATGGAGATCCGCCTGCCTCTGCCTCTCAAGTGCTGGGATTAAAGGCATGCACCACCACCTGAAAATATAAGAAGTTTTAACAAACTAGGAAATAGTAGAAATGGGTGAAAATCAGATGAGGGTAAAGGAACTTATGAGTTTTGTGGAATTAAATGATGGTGTGCAGTATTAGAATTTGCAAATGGTTTAAAAGATGGAGAAGGTGGTAAGTGAAGGGATGATTTTGTGGGAAGTTGGGCAGGAGAAAGGGACTAGACAAGTGGTTTAGAGACGGAACATTCTGTAGTGGTGAGCATGGAAAGACATGGTAGTACAGGCACAGTTTTACTGGAATAGAAGAAACGAATCTAATTTTACAGAAAATGAAGAACAAACTTTGCACCATCTTATCTGTAAGTTATAGATATAGTGTTATAATAAAGGCAAGAATGTTGCTCAAAAATCACATAAACTAAACCCAAAGCTTAATTAGATAGATTTCTTTACTACATAGACATATTTCATCCTGCTAAGGTAACTATGAAGTCCATGACAGTTTCCTTTTGTGGTCACCTATTACTTATCAGCCTCACTTGGTCTGCATCTTTTACTAAGTAGTCAGTTTTTAATGTTTTGACAATACTGAAGGACATAAAAGAAAAAGGTAACCCTGAGTTCCTCCTTCAGTACAGCTCTGTGGGTTTCTATGTTCTGTATTTACTCTGCCATTGTCTCCATTATTTTCCATGATATTAAACAGTCACGACACTGGGATCCTAGGTCTTTGTATTTTAAATGCTTCATCTTTCAGCATATTCTACTACATCAAAGTGATGTGTCTGCTTCTGTACATAGGTATAGAAGTTGGTCCCCAGCCTCAGGGTGTTCTGAGAGCTGATATTTTGGACCAAATGAGAAGAATGGTTAAACATGCTCTTGATTTTATACACCATTTCAACAAAGGTGAGTGTTGGGTGGCAGTTATTTCTGTGTGTTTGTGTACATGACTTAACCATGAGGGGTGTCTCTATGTAAAAGTTAACCACTAAACATTGAAATATGAAGAGAATCTAGGTCATGTTTATCACATTTATGATCTTAACTGGTTAGCTATGTGTGTGTGTTTTGCCTTCCCACACCCAAGTCTCACTACCTAGGCTGGCCTTGAACTTTCAGTCTTTCTGCTTCCAAGGACTGGCATTACAGATGTGTGCCACAGTCAGTTCCTAGAGTGAAAACTATCTTTTCACTTCAACAGTTCCTCAAGGAATGACCAGTAGAAACATTCAAAAAAAAAGCAGCTCTCACAATAAAGCTCCCAAATCAAGCCATTTTCCTTATCCAATTAATTTCCATTTTGAACAAGACAGATGAAGCCCACCCTGCTGGGAAAGTCTAGAAGGCTAATGGATACTGGGGAGACATTTTGTTCAGCAGCACAGCCACTAGTAAGCTGCCCATGCTCCTGTAAATTTCCTCGCCATGCTTCTGGAAGCAATCCTAAGGAAACTTACTGGGTTGGAAGAAAGACACAAAGGTAGGAAGGACTGGGTGGGAAGCAGAAAGTAAGGAACAGGAGTGGTGGAACAGGAGTGGCTAAGCGAGGCTAACTTAGTTATAGTGGGATGATGTTTTTATGTATTATGTCTGTAATTAACAACTGGATGGTGAATGGTGAAGAGGTGGGTGAGTGGATCTTCCACTTAATAAATCTAAAAATATTCTAAGTACAACAACTATACAACAATTTACTTTAAAATTTAAGAAAACTATAAAGGTGTCATAGACATCCTATGTAAATAATAATTCCATTAAGCTGCATTGAGGAATGTATAGTTCTGATGATGTAACGAAAGTGCAGCTCAGGGCCTGTGGCAGGTATTGTCCCTTAGCCTCAGGGAGCATCTCCTTCGGCCTCAAGAGCTTCTTGTATGTGGGAGTCCTTTGACCTCCAGAAAGTCTTAAAACTGAAAATCAGTTCTTATCACCCTTGTCTGGGGGCAGGTCTATGCTGTCTGCTGGTGGAACTGGTGTTGGGAAGATCAGAGCATATCTGCAACAGACCCTCAGATGCCAAGGGTCGAACCACAGTGTGTTAAGAAAGTAAACAACCAGGTGGAAGGCACAAACCTGATGGAAGACATGGTATCTTAGTCAGTGTTCTATAGCTGTGAAGAGATGCTGTGACCATGGCAACTCTTATAAAGAAAGCATTTGATTGGGGATTGCTTACATTGAGAGGTTTTTGTTCATTATCACCGTGATGGCGGAAAGCATGGCAGCCTGCAGGCAGACATGATGCTGGAAAGGTAACTGAGAGGTCTACATCTGGATTGTCGGGCAGCAGGAAGAGAGAGACACTGGGCCTGGCTTGAGCATTTGAAACCCCAAAGTCCACCCCCAGTGATACATTTCCTCCAACACCTCCTAACCCCTGTCAAGTAGCGCCACTCCCTAATGACCAAACATTCAAATATACAAGCCTATGCAGACCACCACACATGGTTTACAAATCACAGTCTGTAGTCCCTGTAACATGGATGAGGGGTGGTGACTACAGAACACCCCTCTTCATCCTTGCATCACCCAGGCTGTTCTTCCCTTCTTCTTAAATCTGACTTGGCCATGGAATCTGTTTTTATGCCCCAGAAGCTTGAAAAAGACAACACTCTGGAGCTTGTTTTCTTACTGTTCCTGGGAACCCCTCGTGCTACTATGTGAGTCTTTCCATACTGGTAGGAAAAGGTTACACAATGGAGAGCTCAAGGATCCCCAGCACACAGTCACACAGATCAAGCTGCAGCCTCTCAAATGTCAGACATGAGAGTGGAGCTGTCCCATACCATTCAGCAGCCAGAGGACCTGCCAGCTCACCTTGCATGTGTCATCGAGACAATCAGAAATCAATCAAAGCCAGACTAAACCAGAGGAGCTGCTGGTCAACCTACAGAATCACAAGCTCAATGCTTTAAGCTGCTAAGTTCTAGGCTAGCATGTTGTAAGGTAAAAGGCAGCTAGAAGTGATGATCCATCTCCCCATTCCAATTCCACTCCAAGGAAAGGAAGGCTTTCCTCTGGGCTTCAGCCACAGCACACTGTAGCCCTCCATCAGATACAGGTTCCAGTGTGGGCTCAGAGACTGCCTCCTGTGCCTGTGAACTACTGCTGCTAGTATTTCTTGGCACTGGGTTGTTTAGTTTTGCACCATCTTTGAGGGTTGCACTCCACTGTTGAGCAGACTCCCTGCATCCCAAAAGGTCCCTCCTCCAGGGTTGTCAGATGTGCATGTCCCATTACGCTGAATGACGTGCATTGTCTCATTATGCTGAATTATGTGCAGTGAAACCATTATGCTGAAGCCAGCTAGCTCGCTGGATGTCTCTGTGAAGACACACAGTCGTGCAACGTCAGAAGGAAGGACTCTGCCATAAGCTCCTCCAAACTTTCATCTGACAGTCAATGAACACAAGCCTGCAGAAGGCCAGAGTGTTGCTCAAGAATACACAGCCAGGAAGACCAGAAGAGAACCCAGCGGCTCTCTTGGTCGTGGTCCTAGCAAACACTGAAATGTGTGCCTTCTGTTTCTACCTCTGTCTCACGCACTTGTGGGGAGTATACTGACAAATAATTCCAGAGTGTGTTTGGCGTCTTGACATTTATGAGCCTCCATAGCAGACTGACTGCCTTGCTGCACTCTTTCCTTCCTTCCTTAAAGTGCCAGCTTCTGTTTTTCTAGGACATTTCTTTCTAGCTGTGATTAACACATTCCATCTCTTACCATAGGAAAAGAATTCCCTCCCTGTGCTATTGAAGTCTATAAAATAATGGAGAAAGTTGATTATCCAAGGAATGAAAGTGGAGAAGTGGCTGCTGTTATCCATCCTAATCTGCAGGTAACATCTGTTTCTTTGAAACACTGAAAATAATAGTATTCTACTTTGGGGTATAATTATACTGTCCATATGGCATTGTGTGCTTATTTGCTAATTTATTAGTATTTAAAGTATCGTATCAGTCAGACTTTCATCACTATAATGAAATAAATGACAGAAAAAAATCTAATAAACTGAAAAAGGTGTTATTCTGCTCACCACTCTGGAGGTTTCAGAGTGGCTGCAGTATTTTGTGGTTGCAGCAAAAGCACATGGTCAAGAAAACTGCACAGGCAAGGATGTAAGTGTTTGCAGGACAGGACCACAGCCCCCTCCAGAATCCTCAATGACCTAAAGGCTTCTCTCGAGGAACCATTTCCTACAGATCCACAGCTCTTCCTGATAGGACCACTCTTAGGAACCAAGCCTTTAACACCTGGACCACTGGGAGGCACTACCCACCCCAAACTATAGCAGGGAGGACCCCAGACCCTCTCTGGGTATTTGCCACATATAATGTGTGCTGACTCTATGGGCACATCTATGAGTGTGGCCTGTAGTCTCATGTGATTAATAGTCTGGAAACACTGAAGTCCAATGTCCTATCTAGAAATGATGACAGCCAGATACTGTAACCTCATAATGGGGGGAGAGAGGCATCCAAACAAGACTTTCAGAATTGAAAATGCCTACCCATGTGCAATTGTAGGGGAAATTATGTACATTTTATTTGGGGTTTAATTTTGTTTTGATTTTTTTGAGAAAGGGTTTCCCATTGTTGCCCAGGCTGGCTCAAAGTCATGATTTTCCTAACTCAGCCTCCCAAATTTGGGATTACACTAGTGTTCTACCTCACCTCGACGTAGTTTTTAATTTCTGAGCCCTTATATTCTTAGATTACAATAGACATTGAGCATGGTATTGTGGTGCATGCTGATAATTCCAACACTTGGGAAAATGAGACAGCAAGATTACAGATTTGAGGTCAACCTGGGTTACAGTGGGAAACCTTGTCTCCAAAAGAGAGGAGATGAGAAGGCATAAGGATGGAATGTCAAAAGAAGAAAAAGATCAGAACTGTCACATAGAGATACAGCTATGAGTGACAGATCTCCAACTCATATTCTCTGCCACTGGCCACATAGTTGACAGCTCCCTGAACTTGTTTTTCTGGGACATTCCTGACACGGTCCCTTGACTCTCCTTTGAATCCCAGTATCACACCTTGCCTGCTTTAGTCAATAACAACAGGGTGAAGGAGCTCTCGGGGCAGTTAGGAGGCTGAAGTCTGGAGAAGTCAAAGGAAAAGGCAAGGAAGAAGAGCGATCTCAAACAGCTGCAACACCCGCTCCATCGTTAGACCTTGGAGTGAAAGAGGTGGAAGGGTGAAAGAGACCCGGAGGGCTGTGTGATGCAAGGCTTTTCAGCCATGAATACATATCACCTAGAGAGCTTTCTATTTAAAAAAAATTAAATTCTTATAAAATACATCCCGACTACAGTTTCTACAGTTTCCCCTCCCTTCACTCCTCCCAACACCCCCACCGTCCCCTCTACCCCAGACATTTCCCTTCAAAAAAGAGAACTTTCTAAAAACTAACAGTGCCAAGCATCTCAACTAATCTGACCCTATTGGCTTGAGTATCCGTAGTTGAAAACCACTGATCCAATTCAAATCCCTACTTAATGGCTCTAAGAGCCATCAGGCAACCTCATAAAGCATCCTGCCCACAAATTCAGACCAATAGAGCATATCCTGCCTTTAGCTTCATGGAAGCCAACTGAAAACCAAAGGAGCCATGAGCAATGGTCTTTAAAGACAGTGTGTGCTAGAGAGGAAGAAAACAAGCTCAGGAGACAGGCAGCTGACAATGCCACAGCAGCCTCAAACACGGGCCTATTCAAGTATGTTCTCCTCAGTGACGTCCTTCAAAAATGCAAAAGCAGTCCTGGGGAGGCTGAAAGGCAGGATGAGGACAGTAACCAACTTGATTAGTGTTGGGTCCCAAAGTCAGGAAAGATCATTGGAATTGCTAGACCATAAGGAAGGGCTCAAGTCAGGTCCGGTGGCACAAGCCTGTAATCTCAGCTACTTGGAAAGGCTAAGGCAACAGGAGCACAAGTTAAAGGCCTTCCTTGGTCATAGTGTGAGTTCAAGGCCAGCCTGAACTAGTGAGACCCTGTCTCAAAGAAAAAGATAGAAGGCTTGGAGTATAATCCAGTGGTAGAGCTAGCATGTGCAGAACTCTAAAATCAGTTTTCAATCTCTCTCTCTCTCTTTCTCTCTCTCTCTCTCTCTCTCTCTCTCTCTCTCTCTCTCTCTCTCTCTCATTTCTATAAGAGAGATTGATAGGTTGTTATCTCAGTAATTATGTTTGAATATCTGCTAAGCCTGTTCTCCCTGGGATGGAAGATTCAGGACCTGTGTTTCTGAGACGAGGCTAACTCCTCTCACGGGTACAAGAGTATGCTAGCCTCCCAAGTGATTCTGAAATGCAGCAGTGGCTGAGAAAAAGTACTGTGGGCAGCTCTTCTCAATTTCAGTCAGTTTATTCACATGAAGATTGTTTCTCAGTGGGTCCCAGCAGGAGGTGAAGTTCTACTTTTCTAACAGCCTCCCCGTTTTACAGCTGATGCTGCTGTAAAAAGTTAGGAATGCAGAGGACTAAGCCCTGCCCTGGCCTAGACAGTCATCTTAGCCAACTCCCCAGATGTTTGGCCAGCACAGCAATGCTCCAGGGCTCCTGTGGTCTGAAGCATTAGTGTTAGAAGGTTCACATACATCTCAACGCGTCCCTGTTGTGTCTTTTCAATAGAGAATGTCTTTTTTAATGGGCAATGTTAGTCATCTACAGTCTGGCAGAAAAAAATTAAAAACAGGAGAAAAAGCCAAATGTAATTAATTAATGTATTTTGATGTCTCCTGGGAGGATCAAGACTGGAAACCGTTACACCCTGGAGATCCCGTGTTTGTGTCTCTTGATGGAAAGACTATAACACTGGGTGGAGACTGTACCGTGTACCCGGTGTTTGTGAATGAAGCTGCATATTATGAAAAAAAAGAAGCATTCGCAAAGACAACCAAGCTAACACTCAACGCAAAAAGCATCCGCTCCACTTTGCACTAAAAACCACTGCCAGCTCACAGTTCCTGGGAGTCTTGCAAGCCTCCAGGACCCTGTAAACGCCCCAAGAGCAGGGCTGTGCCTTATTCTACTTCTTTTCCTCAACACTTGGTCCCATGCAGTAAGCATCCGGGCCAGTTTCTGAAAGAAAAGAATAAATTAATGAATGTCTTTCAAATATATTCTGAATGAGTGACATACTGCTCATTCAGACCAGTGTGTTTCTGGTTTCTGTGTTACATTACATTACATTGCATTACATTCTGGTAACTTTAACATAGCTTCACATTCAAAAGGTAACATTGAAATCAATGCTACGTGCAATTTACCACATAGCAAGACAGTGAGATAGATTGAATGCACATCCTTAAGTAATGCATAAGTGCTTCTAAAAACTAATACTACAGAATATTTTTAAGTTTTGACTTCTTTAGAGTCTTCAGAATTTCTAATCATATGTGATCTCGTTTATGGCCTTGGTACCCTGAATGAGTGCTGTCTAATTAAATGTGATTTTTTTTGTTTTACATGTATTTATTTATTTATTTAGTGTGTGTGTGTGTGTGTGTGTGTGTATGTGCGTGCGTGCGCGCGCGCACTCACATTCAAGCCACAATATATATGTAAATGTCAGAGGACAATGTTCAGAAGTGGGTTCTCTCCTTCCACCATGTGGATCCCAGGGATCAAACTCAGTCAGGCATGGCTATAAGCACCCATACCTCAATAACAGTCTGTAAATTTTTATGTGTATGGGTGTTTTCCTGCGTGTATATTTGTACACCACATGTGTGCCTGATGGCCTCTACAGCCAGAAGAATGTGTCAGATCTCCTAGAAGTGGAGTTACAAACAGTGTGAGCCACCATGTGGATGCTGGGGATCGAACCCAGGTCCTCTAAAAGAACAATCAGTGCTGTTAACTACTTAGTCATCTCTCTAGTCTACTGTTAAATCGTTTTAATATATATATATATATATATATAATCTAGACATTTTAATATATACATATGTATTTAATCTATATATGTGTGTAGCTTTATCCACTTTCAGTTATATTTTATTTTGATTGAGTCTATAACAATCTACATATCCAGTCCCCTCATTTATAAAATGAAGGTGATCGTATAATGTCAACATAATAATGGTATCCCTGTTAGGATTAAGCAACTAATGAATGCAAGCGCTTAGCTCAGTGCCTAGTACCCAAGATGCATTTCATCAGTTATTCAAGATTAACACAAAAGGCCCTTCAGGGTCTGCCTCTCCATCCCCACAACCTCTAGTCTCATCTCTTCCTTCCTGTTCTTTCTGTTCCAGTGTCTTCATGTTGTTTTGTTCCTATATGCCTTCACCCAAACTAGTTCTTCCTCTAGAATTTTCTCACCTTCCTGCAAGTTCCTCCTCCCCAGACTGATCTTGCCCTGACCTATCACTCAAAATGCAACTCCACTCTCATTGTGTGTGCAAAGACTTCTGAATCTCCCTATGTCCTACTCAGTTACTCCTTGGCCCTCCTCCCCTTCCATCTCACCATGACAACATTAACACTATCTTTATCAGTATCTACAACCAGGATGTGCCAAGAAAGGTTGGTAGAATAAATGTGTGCATCAGACACATTTGGAGGTCACTTATGTATACTATGATGTCATCAGTAAATAGTGAGAGTTTGACTTCTTTTCCAGTTTGTATCCCCTTGATCTACTTTTGTTGTCTTATTGCTCTAGCTAGAACCTGGAGAACTACATTGAATAGACACGGAGAGCAGATAGCCTTGTTTTATTCCTGCTTTTAGTGAGATTTGTTGAGCCAAAATTATCTCAGGGCCTTTACCTCGAAGCCTATAGGACAGAAAAAAAAGCCTGGCTCGAGTTCAGGGCCTATATTTCAAGGCCAGTAGGACAGAGAAAAATCTGGCTCCAGTTTTAGTAAGAATGAGACAGCAAAAGCTAGGTAGACACCCCTACGGCCAGGGGGAGGCTGCCTCTCATTAGCTAGAGGTACCCCCACATCACAGGATGTCACTTAACATATGTAAGCTGACACTCACAGTAATTAGCTGAGTTCCTGATTGTCCTGCATCATGGGGCTGTGGGATGGGCATATAGAGCACTCACCTTTCCCTGAGGAATAGGGAGGCTCAGGAAGCCTAGCAGGATGGCTTTGAGCTTCTCTCCATTTAGTTTGACGTTAGAGAGTTGGGATAGTTCCTCTTGTTCTTTGCAGTACCCACAGCACATAACAACGCTGACACGCAACAGGAGCATGAAGTTTTTGTCAGTCAAATGAGAACTCATCTAGTGAGTGTGAAGGACTTCTAGAAGGACTTCTCTGGAAGACTGTTCTGTTGAGTCTCCTGGGTGATGCTGAAACCACAGGAGTACACCTGGACAGGACCAGGGACCCACAGACAGTTGTCGTATCAGAAGGAGGAGCAAATGAGAAGAGGTAAGAAGAACTCTAGAGAATGCAGGGATCAAGGCTTTGGTGCTAAGAGGTTCAAGTCAGAAACACATCAGGGACAGAGCAAGGTGTGTCTGAAAGGCCTTGTGCATATCTTCCACAAAAAGCCTAAAGAACAGCTTCTTAGGGGACTCCTAGAGCTTTTGGGTGGCTCTACCTTCCCTCCTACATTGTCTTCAGGAGGCTTGTCAATTAACCTGCCAAGATGCCTCTTATATCTTCCACCCCAACACAGCCACATGAAGCTGATACAGTTTTTGGCAGGTTGTGATTCCTTAACATGTATCAAGTCAGTGATAAGTGGACGTCTATCAAGGATGTCACAGTGCTCAGCACTCCCCCCCCCCACCTTGTGATTTTACAGTCTTAGCGCTCCTGTGGGGGATTTTACAGTGCCTAGCACAGGAAGGAACTGCTGTAGAAGATTGTAACTGTGGTTGCCACCCAAGCTTAGTAAGTTTCATAGTGCATAACAAGAATGCACTCCATTCAGATTCACAAAGTAAAGGACATTGACCAAAATGGTACATCTTATCAAACCAACAGAGAAGGCTGACATTTCCTGAATTTATCCCCCCTAAAAAATAATAGAGATTTGATTCAAAAGCCAAGTCAATCAAAACCTGGAGTCTATAGGAGGTTGCTATATTACAATTTGGGGAAAAACATAACTAGAGCCACAGTAGCTATTGATAGGTTAATTTAGTTCAATGCAAGCGTCCTATTTTAGGAAAGAAATCTATTAAGTGGAAAAATTAACTTTTGCCAATTCAATTGTCATAAGAACTCACCAAGAAGTGGTACTGCATGGTGTGGATATAGGTGAAATATCTGTTTGAAGGTGTCCCCATCTGATAGTCTCCATTTTCACTGCCAGCTAGGAGACTAATCCAACCACAGACATGGAAACGGAAGTGACAGAGTCACCAGTGATACTTTTGAGGTAGCTACTGGAAAGCAGAACCAGACAACTGATGAAGGAAATGGAGAGGCCACCGAGAGTGTTACAAAAGTGACTGAAGACAGAGGATGCGGAAACGTATGGCATATCCTATATAATAAATATACACATCCTATATAATAAACATACACATCCTATATAATATACATATCCTATATAATAAACATACACATCCTATATAATAATTATATCCTATACAATAAATAATCATATCCTATACAATAAATAATCATATCCTCCCCCTTTTCTACCACCTTTTGATTATTTATACTCGTATTCTCTATTAGTGCCCATAAAGAGTGTCCAATTTTAGTAGAATTGGGACTAAGTCCTCACACTCAGTAGAGACATGTTTATAGAAGTGGGCTGGATCCCTTCCTTTCTGTAGAACCATGCTATCCTGGTCAGAGAAGACAAAGGCAGCATTTCTTGATACTGGTCTGACTAAACTTTGGAGAACCTGAGTATCTGGACCAGAAAAAAAGTTACAACTTTTGCACACTGTTCCACCTGCCTCCGGGTCTTGATTTCCCTGCCCACTAAACTGTAACCTATATTCACCAATTTAGAAAACTATGTTGTTAAGGTAACCAACCTGAATGAAAGTGCTTGTAATGTAGCTGACCAAAAAGACTGTGATTCTTTAAGCAGATAATTTTTCATAATATCAACAGTCATAAAAATGATCGTGCCTAATGACCTAGTCATTTTAGCTGCAGAAATATGTCCTAAAACAGGCATTCCACTTTTTTTCTATCAGCCCACCCAGAATATCACCGTTAATAGGCTATTCCTAGGTTAACCCAGGATGTGACTATGTGCAATTCCCACTTCTTTGCCTTCCAACCAGAGATAGAAGGAAAGAATTTTTTCTGAATTTAGTTATTCAGTAAACTAAGAAAATAATCAAATGTAGTATTCTACCTGATAATAAATTAGTTGCAATCTCTGTAATCCATTACCACAAAAAGCAATGTTTTGGGATTCAGAAAAAAAAAAACTCCTATCCTATGAGATAGCCCAAAAGAATGAAAAATGCCCAAACATAAGCATTAGGCTGATGGCAACTCTCATTGCCTCAGCACGGAAATCCTGGGTGTTAGCAGGGAGTTATGCTTCCTTGTCTCAAAGAGGAGTCATGGGTTTACACGTATGCAAGAAAAACAGCAAAACATGGTGGGTGGAGCTGAGAAATTGGAAGGCCTGGACTGCTAACATCATCTGACTGTGACTTCCTATAACTACTTCAAAAGTTACGGAATCAGGCTGGAGACATGAGTCAGCAGTTAAGAGAACTTGCTGATCTTGCAGGTGGCCGAAGATGGGTTCCCAGTACAGCTCACAACCACCTGTAACTCCAGATCCAGATCTGGTGCCCTCTTCTGGCTTCCATGAGCACAGGCATGCACATGTGTGTACACAGACATACACATGTAAATCTTATACACATAAGATTGATTTATTTTAACTTTTAATGAACCATTTTTTTTGTTTTATGTGCCTTGGTGTTTTGCCCGCCTGTATGTCTGTGTGATGGTGTCAGATGCCCTGGAATTGGAGCTACAGAAAGTTGCGAGCTGCCATGTGGGTGCTGGGAATTGAACACAGGTCCTCTGGAAGAGCAGACAGTGCTCTTAACCACTGAGCCATCTCTCCAGCCCGAGGATAATTTTTTTTTATTCAAACAAGTTGTCAAATATGTCAAATAAGATTCCAGATATGTATGTCATTTGAGATGTAGACACTACATGAAGGTGATGTGTAATCCAGCATGCTAGCTCAGTCACTGAACGGGTCTAGTGGCAATGCTTTGGACCCAAACCTTACTTTTACCCGTTCCTGTTAAGAAACACTTTAAGATTTCTAGTTGGTCTTCATATTCCCACATGCAATGCAAAGACAAAAACACGGCCATGACATGACAAAATAAATATTTATTAGAAATCAAAACTATTTCCTCAATGAGGCCAAAGTAGTCTTTCTCTTTATGATTTCTTAAACATGTAGTTTCACATATACAACACTAAAAACAAGTCCATAAGTTAAATTTTACAAGAATCAGGCACATTCAGTGAGAACAAGATGATAATTCTGTATCTGGAACAAGATCACAGTAAATATAAAATAAGTTAAAAATGTGTAAGTCAATGCAGAAGTCAAGTATGGCTTACAGACTCTGGTGAGGGCCTGTCTCCCTGAGCCTCACTCAGAACCAAAGGAGACAGTCACCAGGCCCTGAGGAAGAAAAGGAACCTCAATAATACTGTACTCTCTTGGGCAGGTGCCTAAGAGCTCAATGACTTCACAGTACAACGTTTTACTCCTTCCCCTGACACTGGGAAGGAAGGTGAGCAGCTGTGTTATTCCAGACACATGACATAATGTCTAGAATACAGAACTCTTCCTGGGGAAATGTTAAGCTAAAACAGGGTTTACAGCTACTGTCTGAGCATGCTCAGTCTCATACCTGGAAAATCTCTTCTCCCTACATTACTGAAATGTAAATCATGGAGTTTTAAGACGTCCTGATAGGCCCATAGAGTCAGTGATGTATATTGCTGTTGTCATTGCTGTTATTTTGTTATTTGTGACTTTAGGCACATTTGACATTCAGACTTGTCATTAGGCTTATAAAGACAATGCTAACTTCCATGTCGTGTGAAGGAAAAAACTAGCCCCTGAATGTGCCAACTACAAAAACACCCAATGATAAAAACTGTGCAGAAGGGCCGGGCGGTGGTGGCGCACGCCTTTAATCCCAGCACTCGGGAGGCAGAGGCAGGCGGATCTCTGAGTTCGAGGCCAGCCTGGTCTACAAGAGCTAGCTCCAGGACAGGCTCTAGAAACTACAGGGAAACCCTGTCTCGAAAAAAAAAAAAAAAAAAAAACTGTGCAGAAGGATACCTGTGGCCCAGATAGCAGGACATGCTAGCCTCACCTCTTCTGACATGACTTTAGACAAGTCTATGTTCATTCCGGAGCCCGAGTGCCCAGGTGTATGGTGAGGGATTTGAACCTTTTGATCAGGACGCTTTTTATCGAGCTTCCCGTCCTTGGTTTGGTGAACCTTCTTAGCTTGACCCTCTGGGCTGAAAGCCTTTGGGGAATGCCACATTTGGATGAATATCCAGTTCAGAAACAGTTTTGCCAACAAATTCCATCCAAATCCACAGAAAGCTGATCTCCACAACACGTAAGAAGACAAAGGTCCAGCTGGTCATTTCTATCTGCCCAACTTCTGCCACCTTCTCTCCAAGTGGGGCATGCAAAACTAAGTGATTTTATCTGCCAACTTCCAAGTCAAAAAAAACCTGGAATCCTAGCTCCCTAGAGCCAGTGGTTGCCCTTCAAACAAAGACATCTGTTCAAGATGACTCAGGGAAACTCCAGCAATATAATACTGGTTTGTAAAATACCTAGGAACCTTAAATTTACCTGATTGCTTCTTCAACATCTTTCCCCATAAGTGCTCAGTCCATTTCTTGAACACCCCCAAAAGCTAAAGCAGCTGTTTACCAAACTGAACCACAATCTGAGTCTAGTTCTCTCACTATTCCTGACCATCAGGAGCACATCTGCTCCTTCTGCCCATGATGTCCCCCTCAAATATTCTCTTTTCCAGGGACACAAACATACTTTGTCGTCTTCCCCTCCCTGAGTGTGATCTTTGAGCACTAGAGATCCCGGAAATTGAGGAGGTAGTGGCTGCTGTTGGCTGGGCAGTCTGTAGTGCTGTAATCACCCCACCACCTCTCCCCCAGCTGGCCATGCAGGATGGAATCCCAGCTTCTCATCTGCCCAGCTAAGCTGAGACACAGAACCTTCCAGAATGGCAAAACCTGCCAGAGTGAACTGCTTTACCTGGTCTCCAGTCAGATTAGCTCACCAATGTCAAGTTTTCTAAAGACCCAACTTATTTATGATCCCTTTAACAATTTTTTAAAAAAATATCTTCATAATGATCTGTAATTCTATCTCAAGCCTTTCCATATGAACCCTTTTTACTAAATACCGGAAGAGTGGGGGTTGGGAGGACGGGTTAACGCATTTCCAGTCACTGGGAGAATTCTCCAGTCTCCAAACTGACTCTGAAATTTCAAGGAGAAGAAAACTCTGAGGCTGAGGGTGTGAAAATAAGCGCCAAGTCGGGCAGGACTTCTTTCCTCAGAAGCCTTCTGCTACAGTTTCGAAATTCACAGTTAACAAAAAAACGTGTGCTAGCGGGGCAGCTCAGGTGTCTTGCTGAATCCCCCCAAGGGAGACACTGATGTGTGCTCGTCACCTCTGAGTCTTAAGACCTGTAAATAAATCAGCTGCTATTTCTGACTCAACTCCAGGGAGGCCAGCACTGGGTGAGACTGGAAAAGGATGTTCGCCAAACCCTTCCCCCAGATCACAGCCTGTCTCCCTCAGGCTTTACAGTGTCCTGACTCTAGCTACCCTGAGACCTAGTATATAATACTTACATCCTGTCCAAAAGCCCATAATCTAGTTCTCAGCTTTCAAAGTTGCTTACTTCATCTGAAGTAATTTTCATTCAAAACTGAAATGTCTTTTCTAAACTAAAAATAAAAACCATGTGTTAATTCACTATTAAAAACATCTCTCAGTTGGAGACAGTTTTAGCCTTGGATTTCATTCCAAGGATGGAGTCCAGTTTCCTGTTTGCTGGAGCCTCTGGAAGGGCATTTCCATAGCTCTCTGCCCTCCTCCCGCAGCAGATCTGACTTAGCTCGGGTCCTCTGCGTGTTCTGGTACAGGATCAAAAGTCTGCCACAAATTCTGGAGATGTAGTCATAGTTGGGGAAGTAAAGAAGTCTGGGATGGAGCTGGCCCCAATAATAGGGCAATTCCAGGAAAAAGACTACTGGCCCCGCTCCTCAGACTCCAGTTCCTCCCTTCCCCAGCACATGTGCCTTAGAGCCAAGCCAACCTGCAGGTACCTCACACTGGACTTCAGGAGACTTCCAGACTCAGGACTGCTGGCCAAGAATTTGTACTGACCTCCCTCAAGCCACAAAACCCAAGGTACTTTCCTTTCAGACCCTGACCGCTGCCCCTCAGCAGCCACCAGTCGATGTAAGAATGGTTTTGCTTCTAATCCAGCATTCAACACAGCACCTCAGCCCCAGGACTCAGCCTGCAGCATCAGGACCAACCATGGTGTCACACCAGCTCGAAGCCATGTTTTTACACTGACGTTTCTGGAAATTCCTCTAGTTCATCAAATGCATAGAGGGTTGTTTTGCTATTGCTCCTGGAAGAATCTTGGATTTTGTTCACATCTGCTACAGGGAGGGAACAGAGAGAGAGAGAGAGAGAGAGAGAGAGAGAGAGAGAGAGAGAGAGAGAGAGAGAGAGAGAGAGAGAGAGAGAGAGGAGCTTAGAAGTTCATCACTCTGTACCCTGTTCCTGTGTGTTAGTGCAATCCTTTTTCCTGGCGGTGTGAGGATTGAACCCAAGGCCTGAGCTACATCCCAGCCCCCAACCACTCAGTTTTCAAAACCTGTTCTAAATAGTACTATAGAGAGTCAGAACCGGGGAGGACCTCCAGTGGGAAAATCACATGATTCACATGAAGTCATATGATCCACAAAAGAGGGTCCCACACCACCTCCCAGCAATAGTACCTGTCCGTCTTATGGGCCCTGGATCTTCATTAAGGAAGGACACGTGTGTTTTCCACTCAGTCCACTTCACCTCGTTGATCCTGCATGTATGACCATTGTAATCACTACTCCATGATCGCAACTCAGTAAACAAACACATTTAGGATGTCCCAGTTTCTATATAGCTCCTCTTCTGACTGACACAGATATGGGGATGCCCAACCTCCTGTTTGCTGATCCTGGCCATATCAAAAACTACTGCCCCACATCCCTTCCCTCTTGATTACCGCAGACACAGCCGGAAGTCCTCATCCGCTACTTTGCACAGCTCTCCCATGCGGAATCTGCTTCTCAGCCATTCTGGTAACATTTTCTCAAACTCCAAGATGGTCCTGGCTCTCTAGGGATATAAAGAAGCCTGAACTAGCTTCCTCAAGCTTGCTCTGAGAGCCCTACTCCAGAGGAGGGTACACCCTCAGGTACCCCATCTAGTAGCTCCAGTCCCACTTGTGTTTAATGCATAGATCTTGACAGTTGAGGCAATCTACAGAACTCACACATGAGAAAGCAGAAAACTTGGGGACAGATGGTTAAATTGCTTTAAGGTTGACATAAATAGTATATTTGGACACCAGGAGCCTCCATTGAAAGGTTGGGGTCCTTGGAACTGCATGTGAAAGAAAGTTCAGAAGTCAAACATTCCCACACTCTCTCCCAGGCTTGAACTCCATGGGGACTTTCCTGTTCTTGAGTCCAGTCTTCCTAGAACACTGTGTACAATCCAGCTAAAAAGGTTCTGGTAACTGGGAACCCTCTGTGGCAAGGCAAAGCTTCTCTCCCTGTAGCCCTGTGTGTCTGTCCCTTGCAGGCATCTGCTCTCCTCCTCGACCCCTACTTTCAAAAGCCACTTCCCAAGTGGCACTGTTTCTAGTCAGCTCACAGATCTGGCCATCACACAGGGTCCACACTATGAGTTGTTCTCAGGAGTGAGAAATGATAACGTCCAAATAGAACAGAACAGAGACGTCACTTTCATTGTTCCAGAACCTTCCTTCTCCTGCTTCAACCTGAGGTCACCTTTCAGTGTCCACACATCATGGGTGACCATGAATAAAGCATCCCCAAAAGCCTACATTTGCCTGCATGTGCTGTTGTTCAAAACCAAAAGGACCTACATTAAGACTCAAGAAGATTCTGACGGCTGTGCAAGACCTCAAGATGAAGTGCTGAACAAAGTCCCAATAGAGGCCTCTGTCCCACTCACCTGCAGGCGCCAGATCCGCTCACTCTCTTTGGAGACATTTTCCACTGTCTCGCCCATCAGGGCAATGAGCATGTTGAGGAGGAGGACGAAGGTGAGGATGACGTAGGTTATGAGTAGGAAGAGAAAGAGGATGGGGTAGGTGGAGTTCTGCTGGATGTTCAGGTCGCCCAGACCTATGGTGAGCTTGAAGAGCTCCAGCACCGCATCGCTGAAGCTTCCGTAAGAGCTGCAGTCCTTTTTGTCTTTGGAGCACCTCTCAATCAGCGAGGCCAGCGCTGGGGGGACAAACAGATGACCTTGGGCTCTCTGGTGCCTGGCTACTCGGAGAACTCATGTGTTTGCATGTGTGCACTGCTGCCTCCCTCCTTCTGGCAGCTCAGCTCCCATCTCTCCTCTTCTCCATCTCATGAGGCTGGTTTTCCTGCCTGGCCTCCAGAAATCCCTTTCTGTCAACTGAAGCCCACCCTCTTCTCCCCTCCTCTACCTCCACTTGGCTCTCACTCATTCATAGCTTACCATGGTTACAAATTGCCCTTTGTATGAACCTGGCTCCATACAGACTAAGGTTCTGGCTCTGTATACCTGAGTTACGGTATCCCCTAAAACCATGAGATCCTGCATCCCCTCTTGATGTAGTGCTAAGAGTTCCCTGTGGATAAGGTTGGGCTTGCTTTTCTCTTCTGTGCAATACACCACAGTGGTTTGTTGCGGGGTGAGCAAAATGGGTAGGCTCATGTGTGAGTGAATGCTTGGAGAAATAAGTGAACAGGTGAAAGGTCAAATACACAAGCAACATTTGTCCCAGCAAAGGCATCAGACAGATGAGAGCAGCTGTCTAATTTGAGTCAACAGTCACTACAGGAACAAAAACAGCACCCACGAAATTGACATGGAGAAAAACATGCTAAACATGCCATCTCTTTATGCAGTGGTTAGAAATAAAATTGGGTTATGCTGTTCCCACTGGATTTTAAAAAGTGCCTCCATATCTCTGGTCCCCCACAAACTGTATCTCTCACAGAGATATCTGAAGTAAACAGTGAAAGCCACAAGATGTGGAGGCCAGAGGAAGTTACCTCAGTGTACCATGTTGAAGACTACCCATCAAGTTTCTGTGACCTCTCCTTTCCCTATCTGTAGAATGGGTGAAAACATCTACTGAGTCTGTCTCAGATTATGATGGATGTGAAAGTCTGGGGAAACCACACACTGGATGGGTAAGAGTGACAGGCCAGGGGTTAATCCATGGGGTCATGGGTGATAACACCAACTTGGTCAAGTTGCTGAGAGAAGGAAAAATAATCTGCTTGGCAAACACCAATGTGGCAAGTACTGCATCATCACTGAGGCTGCCGTGTGTTTTGCCATTCTGATATCCGGATAAAGTGCTTTACAAGCATGGGAGTTACTGTTAGTTAGGAAGCAATTACCTACTCCAAATCCAAGTAAGAACAGGATGTAAACAAACAAGAACTTCAAAACATCGTGCAAGATGACCTACAAAGAAATGGACACGATTCAAGTGTGAGATGCGAGCACACCATCGCTGTGCACCCATCTCCCTCCTACCCGCCTTAACCCTGCTTTCACTCTGCTCATTCTCCTTCCGCCTTCATCCCCTTGATGCTCCCCGTTTCCTCTGAGTGCCCCATCTCTATCAGGAAGCCTTCTTTCCTGCTTTGTTCCCAAGGCTTCTCTTCCCTAATCTCACCTCCCAGGACACAGTTTCTCTGAGTCTCCCTGTGACTTTCTCTATGGAGTCTCACATCTGGGCCTCCCTGGGGGCAGTGGTGTGCCTGTGCCAGCCCATACCAATGTCTGAGAACTGACTGTTGAATTTGCATGAGTGTTGTAACCGTGGCCATTGAGAAGAACTGAACAAAACATTCAATTGTAGGATAAAGAAGTTCTGGGGCTCTCATGAAAAACACCAATTGTTTGGTTGAAGCGTGCCCAAAGCATAGGTCTCCAGTGTTCTCACACAGATAAATGGTAGCTCTGTGACCTGATGGCTGCGTTAACTAAGTTGAAATCGGAAGTCACTTCACAGTATATAGCTATACCCAATTCTACACTTTAAATGAACACATATTTTCAAATTGTAACTAAATAAAAGATAAGAAAAAATTGCATAACTATTCAATCATTTAAGTCAAACTTAGTGGAACAAGCCTATAACTCAAGTGTGTTGAAGGCTGAGGCATGAAGCCCATGAGTTTATAACCAACCTGAGCTCTATATTAAGAACCTATCTCAAAATCAAATTTTAGTCACATAAATTTATAATGAAGCTACACTTTTAAGATAATAAATATTCAGAATTGAGAGTTATCTGGTTGTTTTTCCTATACAATTATCTATGGGGATTACTTATAGCTATTGTAACCAGAGAGTGGGAATAGTACCAACAATGTGCCACTGCACGTATCCTCCCAGCTGCTAAGTCAATGTCAGCAACTGCAAATCCACCATGGTAGAATATTCATGCCATGAAAATTGGCAATGCTACAGATATTTAAATCCTGCCAACAAAAGGTTCCTTGTTTTATTGATGTCTACATCTAGAATCAAGACACTGGCCCAGAAAAATGTCAAGGCAGATTAAACTTTAAAATGTGGCCTGTCAGCAACCGAAGGAGGTAGATGCAGAGATCAACAGCTAAACAAAGAGCCGAGCTTCTGGAGACCAGCCCAAGAGAGGGAGGAGCGATAATATGAGCAAAGGGGTCATGACCATAATGGGGATACCCACAGAAACAGCTAACCTGAGCTAGTGGGAGCTCACTGGCTCTGGACTGATAGCGGGCAAACCTGCGTAGGAGCAAACTAGGCCCACTGAATGTGGGGGACAGTTGTGTGGCTTGGGCAGTCTGTGGGGCCACTGGGAGTGGGACCAGGATTATTCCCTAGTGCTTGAACTGACATTTTGGGGCCCATTCTTTTTGGAGGGATACCTTGCTCAGCTTAGATATAGGGGTTGGAGGGCCTCAGTCCTGCCTCAAAGTGATGTTCTGACTTTATTGACTCCCCTTGGGAAGCCTTACCCTCTCTGAAGAGTGGATGGGGGACTTGGGTAAGGGGAAGGTGGGGGTAGCAGAATGAGGAGAGGGAGTAGAAACTAGGACAGGTGTGTAAAATGAGAAAAGATTGTTTTTTAAAAAGTAAATTTAATAATAAAAAATAAAATAAAATGTGGGCTGTCAGAAACTCTCAGCTGGACAACATGAAGAGAATTAGTCTCCATGGAGGCTCAGCCATGAATGGGGCATCATGTCCCCTCCCCACAAGGTTCAGGGAGCACTGTGGAATAAAGGGCAGAAAGATTGTAAGAGCCAAAGGTCAGGGACAATTAGATGGAAGTAATGTCTTCCGGACATGCCAGGACCAGTGTGCCAATGAACTGTAACGGTTGCCTGTAGAACAGCTGCATAAGATCAAGCCAACCTCCATTCCAGCATGGGGTGGGGGCACCAGCAACCCCAATTGAGAAGCTACTGATAGTTGACGGCTTCTGGGGAAGAGAGGGTCCGTTTTTCTTTAAGAGTGGGGCCTTGCTAAGTTGGTCACATTGCAGCAGATGACTCCACACCCAAGAGTATATGCACAGCACAAATTGGAATCATTAGGTGTGTATGTGTGTGTGTGGTTTTATATATTATATATGTATTATATATTCTATACATATGTGTGTATATGTTTGTGATATTTTTAAAGAAAAGAGAACTTGAAGTTAAGAGTGTTGGGTGAGGAAAGAAGAAGTTTGGTAGAGGAGTCAGGTAAACATGACCAAAAGACATAGTAAGCACGCATGAAATTTTCAAAACGTTAGTTAGAATATTATATTTTTCAGTATAGGCTAGCTCTCGCTGTTACATCATGACTAGCACAGGAATGTTACCAACCCTTCTGGTGTTTGCTAACAGTTATCCAGCTCAACAAAGCAGTTGCTCTCCGCTTGACTAACAAGCTCCAGGCTAAGTCTCCCGGGCTTCATCTCACCTTGCTGCTTACAAAATAAACCGTCAACCAGCCTGAAGGTCAGACAGAAGCAGCGCTCACTTGTCAGGTGCCACCACAGGCTGGTGACATCCTTCATATAGTAAAAATGTATGATGAATGTATGTATGCATGCAATGTATATACACTTGTCTATGTACCCTTGTAGGCATGCACATGCACATATATCGCAAAGGGCAATTGTTAGATATTTTTCCAGCATACCGATGCTCAAGGGTCAGAATATTTCCTTCATAAAGTATGCCCCTATCCACTACCCAAACAGCCCAGGTGTTTTAAGAGCTGGACATTTAACATCTGACCAAAATCCAGTGAAGACTGTGGCATTTTGGAGAAAGTGCTGGACTACCGAGTATCGCTTCAGATCTGAGCATCCACATCTGAAAAGTGGACGCCCTGCCCTCAAAGGGCTTTCTGCGCAGTTCCCAGCATACCTTCTGGATCATGACGCTGTACATGCCCATGGACTGGAAACCTCTCGTGTAGTAGAGCATGTTCGCCCAGCCCAGGGCCATGGCCAGCACGAGGCAGGCGAGGTATTCTTTGTAGGCAAACAAGTACAAGAAGACAGACAGTATCACAAGCACAGCTTGGACAAAACTGTTCAGGAGACACAGGAGACAAGGGCCTTACTTCTCAGCAGCGGGCAGAGACATTCAACCCCCAAACCTTAACCTCTCGAAGGGTCACCCCGATGCTGATGAGATGTATAAGGTATAAGGCTGCCTGTCATCCATTCGGCTGGGTCTGAATGCAGTGTAGACTGCATCGCTAGCAGAAAAGTAGGGCCACTGTGGACTGGTTGTACCTGGCTGGGACTCTGGCATACAGCCCACAATGCCAGATGACTTGGAAATCACTTACATGTTACAATTCCCACATAGATAGATGTGAGAAACACTAGGGTAGATTAATGATTTAGTAAAAAGTATGTTTTTAATAAAATTACAAATCTTCCAACATTCATACTCAGAAACTAATCATAATTCTAAAGTCTCCAAAAGCCTACTCTTCTATCATTTTAAGGTATAACACAGCTGGAAAATGACAGTTACCATCTTTCTACTTCTACGAAGTACCCAGCGTGGTCAAAATCGGAGACTAAAAATAGAAGGGTGGTTGCCAGAGGGGAAGACAGATGGGGTTAGGGTCTGCTCGGTCCAGAGTCTCAATTCTGCAAGAGGAAGAGCAACCTAGAGGCTGGGTGTACAGCTGCGTACACTCTACAGCCTTGAGCTGTGCTTGAAATGGTTAATATGGAGGCTTCAGGGGCAGCGAAATGGCTCAGGTGGTGAAGGTGCTTCCTGCCAAGCCTGACAACCTGAGTTTAATTCCTGGAACTCATGTAATAGGAGGAGAGAACCAACTCTTACATGGTGTCCTCTGACTTCCATATATGGCATGACTTCAACTATGGCATATGTCCTCCACTCTTTCTGCACGTGCGCATACACACACACACACACACACACACACACACACACACGCATACACACGCATACACACGCACACACTTAAATAAGTATTTTTAAAGTATTTTAAAGATGGTAGTTTTTTTTTTTACCTCTTCATTGTAGAAGAGGTGGTAGAATGATTTCAAGAGCCAGAGGTGTAAAGCCATGTTTTCTGAGCATGACAGGGTTGTTATTTATAAGAATCACAGTGGCGGGGGCTGGAGAGATGGCTCAGTGGTTAAGAGCATTGCCTACTCTTCCAAAGGTCCTGAGTTTGATTCCCAGCAACCACATGGTGGCTCACAACCATCTGTAATGAGGTCTGGTGTCTTCTTCTAGCCTTCAGGCATACATGCAGACAGAATATTGTATCCATAATAAATAAATAAATATTTTTAAAAAAAGAATCACAGTGGCTGTGGCAGCATAAACAAGATCTGCACGAGATCAAGCCAACCAAATTTCCAGTGTAAGCTAAGGAGGGGCCCACAAAGCCCCACGCATAGCTAAGGAGCTATTGGCAATTGATGGCTGCTGGGGGAGGAAGAGTGTTTCCTTTGGTAATGTGGTCTTTGATTGGCTGCCAGCCTTGTCTAGATAGTGAGTTCTGAGCCAGCTACATAGTGAAACCCTGTCTCTGAAAAACAAGCGAATACATGAAATTGGAAGGGAGAAGTGGTAGAGGAACATGAGAGGTGGTGGAGGGGTGAGAGTAAAAGTTAGATTTGATGAAAATGTATTATATATGTATATGAAACTTTTCCAAACAATAAATATAGCATGCAACAAGCATACATGATGAAAACATTCTCCTAAACAGTGCCGACACTTGCAGTTTGGAGGACATCTAACTGAAAGCTCTTATGCTTCTAATGTCAGACAGTTTCACAATTACAGCGCCTCTAACCAAATTGAGGCCACAACAAGCTTGCTTTTCCTGCAAGTGAAAACAAAGGCCTGACTGATAAACCGCACTAAGGACTATGGTGAGCAAGGGTGCCCTACCCCCTTCTACCATAGCAAAACAAGGAAGAAACTGAAGAGCAGGACAAAATGCACCAGGACCAGAGACTGTGTAAACAAATCTTCTCTGGAACTATCGAACCTTCTCAACAATGGCAGGCACACATGTACTCTGCGCTCACTCCAGGGCAGTGTCTAACTGGCCTGTGCACTAACTAAACCCGTCCTTGGGGGATGAAGAACTCAGTTCATATCTCTGGAGCAGTGGTTCTCAACCTTCCTAATAATGCAACCCTTTAATACAACTCTTCACGTTGTGGTGACCCCCAATCATAAAATTATTTTCACTATTATTTCATAATGGTAATTTTGATACTGTAAAATTACCTGTAAAAAGGGTTATTTAACTCCCCAAAGGGGCCGCAACTCTCGGGTTAAGAACCACTACTCTAGAGGGCAGGTACACACTTAATAAAACTAGGTAGGAGCTGGAGATAGCTCGGCTGGCATAAAACCTCTGCATGAGCATGAGGACCTGAGTTCAGATCCCCAGCACCCATGTAAGAAAGCCACTATGGCAGTGAGTGCTCACCATCCCAGCCCATGGGGAGGAAGAAACAGGATCAGATCCTCAGAACTTGTTGACTAGCCAGTCTAGCCAATCAGGAACCTCCATGTTCAGTGACAGACCATGTCTCAAAAAATAAAGGGTCTCAAAAAACAAGGCCAAGACTGATTGAGGAAGATACCCAACATCAAATTCTGACCTACATACATACATGCACATGCACTCCTGTATACGAGTAGGGACATACGACACACACACAATTAGAAACATCAGTCTCCTACATATTCAGAAGAAAGACATCAATAGTGTGCCACAGTTGTAGAACCAGCATTCTTCATCCTCAGCTGTGACAGTACCACAGAGCCATGATGACCCTCTGCTCATTAAGGGAGAGGTTAAAGGAGACCTCAGTCAGCTGCATCTGACTTCATGCAAAGAGACTGCTAAGCTGGGCCTTCTCACAGGAGCCCAGGGCCACCAACACAGCAACAGCTGGGGCTCTGACACTGCTGGGACATGGTGTCATGGTGTGTAACTTACTGCCCTGCTCCAAGGACTCCAGAGGTGACTATACAGAAGACTGACTTCTTAGGTGCCTTCTCGTCCTGACCAACCAAGATCTCAGGTGGCAACTTTAAGGTACCATTGAAGCTAGAAGGGTAATACCCTTCTGTGTGCAAACACCATCAGGACAGTCAAGCCTCTGTTTCTCTGGGGTGCCTGCCATTTGGGGCTCTGAGAGACGGAATCAGCCTTCCTGCGCTATCAGGACAGGTTCTGTCCTAGGGGCTCCTGATCCTCTTCACAGACACCTACATACTTCTCCATCTAGAAGAGGCAGAGGGGGTCTCTGAACTATAATGACAGCGGGATGCTTAGACACGGACACAGGAGGTGGGCTGGACAGACCTACTTACAAGACAAAATGAAACCAGGCATCTGACAGGATGGACTGTAGATCAGAGGGTCTCAGCAGGAAAATGGCAATGCCCTGGAGACAACAGAAAAGAAAGGCTTAACCTCTTCCTGCCCTCACCCAGGGTTCTAGGAAGGACTGCCCCAGTGGGGATTCTGGGAGGGTTCTGTATGTGGTAGCTCAGCTGGAGTACAGGGGTGACCTATGCCTGGAGGACATCACTGACCCCTCAGTGAGGATAACTCTTCCCACAGGCTTCTCACTCCTATTCTCGGCCCAGAAATGGCAAAGCCACACAGTCACTAAAGCTACCCGCCAAATGTGGCCTAATTTTCAGCTTCTGAGCTTTTGTGCCTGCTACTTCTCATGGCCTCCTGTCCTGCTCTACTGTACTGATGAAGCTTCCACTCCTACTCCCATTGCCAGACAAGTCATCTCCATCCCTCTAAACACGGTTCTGATCCACCTTACAGTCTCAGTGTTTGTAACCATTAGCTCCCTATCCAGCTGAGCTTAAGAAAGGCAAACTCCCTCCCTCCCTGTCGCACATGCATCCCAGAGACCCATATACAAAAGGCTCAAAGTCTGTAGGTTGGTTGGTTCATTGGCTGGTTGAACGGATAAGCGGGTACACGAGTGGATACGTGGTAAGTAGATAAATGGATGGTCACACAGGTAGGGAAATAATTGAAGAAAGAACAGAAGTATGGTGCTGAGGTTGTGTAGGATTTGGATGGATGACTGAGTGACTGGATAAAAGGCAGGTGACAAGGTGGTAGAACCAAGAAGGAAGACTAAAAGACACTGATGGCTTGAAGGCTGTATACATGGCGCACAACTCGACCGGAGGAGGAGATGGAACCGATAGAATAGGCCTGTCTTACTCATTGTTCTCTGTACTATAACTTAGGAATCTAAGGCCTAGAATGGAACTGTCTTCCCGAAACCCCTACAGTAGTGGCAATACAGGCTAGAGTGCAAGCCAGGCCTGCTCCCACCCTGTTGGCCTCAAAGGGCAGTCTAGAAGGGTATAGAAATATACTCACCTCTTTCACAGAGATGCATGTGGCCCAGATAAGAACAAACATCCTACCTAGGAGTTGCAGCCAACTCATCTTGTGTGTCAGCGCCAAGGGGTGCGGGAGGTCCTGGGGAAAAAAGGAAGGAGATGATAAGAATGGGGAATAGGTAGGGAAAGGCAACACCAGCCCTGAAGGAACTAGGCTGTAAAAGCATTCTGGGCCTTCAAGATGGACGAGAGGCCATTGTGGAACCTCATCTCCTGGCCCTGCCTGCCCCACCCTCAATGAGAACCCAGAACTCTGCAATGAGAGAGACAATGCTCTATTTGCTAACAAGCCCATTGCTTGGTTCTTTCCAACCACATCCACTCGATGAGGCCTCCTCCCATAGTTCAGTGAAGCCGAGACTGCACTCCATTAACAGATGGGAATCTGAGGCCCAGAGTAGTGGGGAAGTTTGACCAGGTAACCTCTCCTCCACCCACCTTCTGTGGGCCTCACAGCAAACACAGTGTATTCTAGAAAGCCTGGAAAGGGCCTGGAGTTCCTTCATCCCCAACTCTCTCCCAGTATGAATCTCCCTAGATCTATTCACCTACAGTTTGGCTAACTATTCCGTGCACTGGGAACTTTGGAGAATAATTGGACAATACCATGAAAAGGCCTTAGCCTCTCTGGACCTTAGTTTTCCCATCTCCACATGAGGCAGTTCCAAGATCCTCCACCTCAGACCTTCCCACCCACCCCACCCCCGTCCCTAGAACCCACGTACCTTGTCCTCCCGGGGACGGTAGTAAGAGACGAGGGTCAAAGTGATGTTGTAGAAGAAATAGAAACAGAAGGACAGGAAGAACATGTACTTGGCGAATTTCTTCCACTTCATATGCAGCAGCGTGTGTAGGGGCTCCAGGGTCAGCATCTCATGCCGGTTCTGGGGACAGAACACCCCATGGAGATGAGGCAGGCAGAGAAGGACCATTTCTCAAAGGGCCTATCAGGAGCCCAGAGTCAGTGGGGTCAGTGGCAGAAGGCTCTAGTCATCGGAAGTAATGGACTGGCTTGATGGAAATGTTGGAAGGGTAACTCCCTGTGCCCATGGCTCCTTTAGGAGCAGTCAAACGCTCTGGGGGAGTGGGCCATACTGGGGCTTCCTACAGGAAGAGCTGCTGCACACTGGACTGGAGACTAGAAAGGGGCTCTAGTATCTCTGTAACCTTAGGACATCGCCTGAGCTTTTCTCGGCCTTCACCTCTTCATCTATACCACATCCCTTATCCACCCTGCCGAACAGGCTGCCGTGAGAGTCCAGGGAGCCTCTGGGAAGTAGGACTGTTGATAAAATACAAAGGATAGATACCTAGCCCTCTGCCTCACTCACCCCAGGAGCTGAAAACTGAGCTGATCCTCGATCTTCACCTCCAGCTTCATTAGTGTTCCCTCTCCTACCTCCTCCAGAAAGGTCCAGATTGCTCCAGCTAGCAAGCACTCTGACTTCCTGTGTACTCAAGTTTAGAGGAATAAAGGCCTCTAAGCCAGACCACATAGATGAGTTAGGGTATACGAGATACCACACACCTCTTAAATTGCCTCCAAACTGCCCAAGATTTGAAAGCCAGCTCCTCAACCTTAACTCTGTTATTCATTGTTGGTCAGAAACAAAAGACCTAGCTTCTGCTTGGGCCATGCCCTCTGTTCCAGACTCCACCAAGACAAATCACCAATATGGGGCTTAGGGGACACTGGCACAATTCCTCCAGGGTCCTCAAGCCCTGGTCCACCCCTCACTCCTTGTTTCTGCCAGCCTGCTTGGGAGACCCACGTCAATGTTGGTGTTGTAGACGATGATTTCCAGCACAGAGTTATCTGTCGTGGTGTCTACATTGGTGAGGTCATAGAGTGAGGACGACACAGGCCCATATGCCCAGTCCGTGAACTTCCTGGACAGGCTCCGAAGAGACTTCTCCTTGATCTCACGACTGAGGATGTACTTCAGAATCTGGGGATGAGAAGAGAGATAATGGGGCTTGGAAATAACAGGGCTAGACCAGCCAGAGGCAGGTCAACCCTGAATACGTTCAGTATGAGTGCCACCTCTGCCTGGAGTCATGACTGTGAAACATGTGTCCTTCCAGCTGTGGCTGTGAAGTGGAAGTTAGGTTCATAGTTCTTGCCTTCTCACAAGGAACCAGATTATGAGAACCCTTTGCACACTGCAGTCAAACCATCAGCGAGTAGGTCTCCCAAACCATCTGGACTCCAGTTCAGCAAGGAATCCAAAAATGACCATCTTTAGAAGAGATCTCCATGAGGCTTGAACTTAAAGCTCTCAGTTGCTCTGCTCCTCCATTCCACCCTCAGTCTAGACTTTACAGCCAGGCTCATCACTCCGGCTGGACAAGCCATGGCATCAGGCACCAAAGAGGCCCATGGAGTTCACGCTGCAGGTCAGTGATCCTCAAACTCTGCTGTATGTCAGGGTCTCTGGAGAGTTTTTCAAAACACAGAGCCAACTACTAAAACTCCAGATTCAGGAAGAAACCTGGAGACCATTTTGTGAAGCTCTCTGAGTGGGTACCCTATGCAGGAAGAGGGGTCCCTGCTCTCCATCTGACCACTTCCTAGAAGCTAAGCCATCTTTTACTGGGAATAGAGCATCCAGGGATATGAATCCACAATCCAACAAGAGGGACCTGTTGGGAAGACAGCATTAGTGTGTGAATCTCACTCAGCTCCACAGCCTTCCTACTGCATCTCCCATCACAGCCAGTGATAGAGGAGGGTCATCTGTCTATGTGTTACTCTCATTGGTTAATTAATAAAGAAACTGCTTGGCCTGATAGGTCAGAACATAGGTGGGTGGAGTAGACAGAACAGAATGCTGGGAAGAAGGGAAGTGAGTCAGTCACCATGATTCTTCAACCCAAGACGGATGTAGGCTAGAATCTTTCCCGATAAGCCACCACCTCGTGGTGCTACACAGATTATTAGAAATGGGTTGATCAAGATGTGAGAGTTAGCCAGTAAGAGGCTAGAGCTAATGGGCCAAGCAGTGTTTAAAAGAATACAATTTGTGTGTTGTTGTTTTGGGGTATAAGCTAGGTAGCCGGTGGCCAGGAGCTGGGCAGTGGGACACAGCCCACAGCTCCTTCTACAAGCCAGGCAGACAGCTCCTACACCCCAGTGAGTAAAAGCCCCAAGGACAGGTCTGCAGCTCAGCAATCGCTGTGTCCTCCACTAGCAGTATGGCAACCACTTTGGGTGGCATCCAGAAACATTTTCCACAAGGCACTGAATAAAGGAGAGGACTCAGGAACCTCCCTGGTGGGTACCTCCCTGAGACTGGCCCGGATGAGAGCACTACCTCCTGGAGCAGCAGTTCTCCACCTGGGGATCCCGTCCCTGTTGGGGTTGCATATCAGATAAATACATTGCAATTCATAGCAGTAGCAAGTTACAATTATTAAAGAACAATGAAATAATTTTATGATTGAGGGTCATCACAACGTGAGGAACGGTATTAAAGGACTGCAGCATTAAGAAGGTTGAGAACCATTGCCCTAGAGCTTAAGGGGTCCCAGGGCCGTGTCCCCTCAGGATGCGTCTTCCCTGGTTCTGGGTAGTAGGGAGCACAAATGAGACACTGGCATGCAGAGGAAAAGCTTACAAAAGAAATTAGACCCACAAATACCCTCTGACTCTCCTCAGAGCCCCTATAAGCTATGACCCTGGGTAGCACGACAGGGGGGTCAGACATACAATTCTCCCTTTGTTAAAGCCATTCTGCATCTCCTCCTCCCCCACAAGGGAATATAAAGATTTCTTGTGAGCTCCAGTCCTGGCCTGACCTCAGTGCAGCTGACTAGGAGAGGTAGAAGGGCACACAAACAAAACTGCTGAGTGGTGCCAACCATCTAGTGTCCTCCCACAGCCCCCCAGGAGCCGCAGTCCCCTCCCAACATTGGTCCCCTGAGAAGAAACTTGATCTCAGCCAAGCCACAGCTCCAACCACAGATAAACAAAACACATCGGCCTGGCCTAGCCTAGGTCTTCCCAAAGAGCTCAGCTGAGCCTAGAGTTCTTTGACCACATCACACAGGCAAAGGGGCCTATATAGCCACACTGCTAGAGAAGAATCCTAACCAACAGGCTAAGGTCCTTCTATTGCCAGAGAGCAGACACCCATTGACTGTGGACCCAGAGCAGCCATTCTGGAACCACAGCCCCAGAAGAGACAAGCCTGAAGGACAAACACACAGCCTGTAGTTGAGCATCACCACTCAGGAATGCTCAGCCACGAAGCACCTGAGATATTGCATCACCTTGGACTTAGGGATTCCCCAATCTGGCCCCACCTAGGAAGTTCCAGGAAGAGAGACTGAACTCTGGAGTACATGACTGACATCCTAAGGATAGAACACGTGCTGGGTTTAACCGAGCCACCTCTTGAAATTCCAGACCTAAGCTGGGGCCTTCCTAATGTTGAGGCTGGACCCTGTGTGGGATCCTCTGACGGGCATCAAGCCGACAGAGGAGCAGCAGCTGTGCCTCCCCAGTCCCCACCCTCGCTGCAGGGCCCCACCTCAGCCTTGCCCATCTTGGCAGCCAGCTGCAGTGGCGTGAGGCCATCGTTGTTGCGCATGGTCTCCAGCTCCCAGTTGCCACTCCTCAGCAGGATCATGTCGTACATGCGCTTAACAAAGTCATTCTGGGTCTTGAAGTCCTCGGCCACTGTCACCAGTGCGTGCAGGATGTTGTTTCCCCGAGAGTCCTGGGAAGTGATATCTGTCTGCTCATTCTCCATCAGCAACTGCACAATTTCAGGCTGGTTGGTACATGCTGCCAAGGCCAGGGGTGTCTCACCTGGGGAAAGGGGTGTCAGAGCTCAGTCCTTCCTAGGCCAAAAGCAACATCCTTCAGGCCCTCGGACCAGAGTCCCAAATGCAGCTCACCACAGCAGCACTGATCCCTGAGGTTCCCTGACCACCCCCCACTTCCCCTTGCTCAGTGAAAGCTGAAGCAAGATCACACCAATAGTCTCCTGCTTCCCCTGCTGCCCACTGACTTTCCAATACTCTGCTCAGCAGGGGAGCAAAGCAACCCAGTTAGGTCCCTGCTTACTCAGGGTGAGAACTCTAATTCCAAGACGACCCAGAAAGCCTTCTAGGTTTTGAGTTCTCATCCTCTCAGCCACGCTCACACCTCTACAGGCACAGCAGCCTCCTCCCTCCAACATGGGGCATAAGCTGTTCTTGCTTGGTGTCGACGCTCTGCATTGCTTATCCCCAGTCTTGGTTCAGATCCCACCTTTTCGCTGACTCACTTTAACCACCCTATTTAAAAATTAGAAATCCTCCCGCTCACCTGGACAAAATTCCTGTTTCCCCTTCCTCTGTTTTACTCCTACCTGTGCCCTCTCTTCATTCCACCCAACAAATGTTTCTCAACACTGGCTGTAATTAGGTCCTATGCTGGGCAATGGGGACAAAAGAATGACTGAGCAAGAGGCTGTCCAAAGATGCCCAGACTCATCTAGTCCTGCTGATTAAAAAGCCAGAGGTGGGGGTTGGAAAGATAGCCCCGTGGATAAGATTGTTTTCTGCACAAGCATGAGGAACTCAGTTCAAATCCCCAGCACCCATGTAAAAAGCTGGGCATTGTTGCTCTGGGGGCAGAATTAAGCAGTTTGCAAAGGCTTACTGGCCACCAGCTTAGCTTCAGGTTCAGTGAGAGACTGTCCCAAGGGGAAAAGATGAAAAGTAATACAGGAGAACACCAGATAACCTCTGGTCTCTGCACACACACATGCACACACACCACACACATAACCTCAAATATAAACCACGCATACACAAAGAGAGAGATAAAGAGAGAGAGAGACAGAGTGGGAGGGAGAGAGGAAGGAAGGAAAGAAGACAGAGAGAGAGAAGGAGGAGGAAAGGAAGGAAGGGAGGGAGGGAGGGAGGGAAGGACGGAGAGAGAGAGAGACAGAGAGAGAGAGAGAGAGAGAGAGAGAGAGAGAGAGAGAGAGAGAGAGAGAGAGAGGAAGAGGAGGGGGAAGATGGAGAGGAAGAGGAGGAGGAAGAGGAGGAGGAAGAGGAGGAGGAGGAGGAGGAGGAAGAGGAGGAGGAGGAGGAGGAGGAGGAGGAGGAGGAGGAAAGAAAGTTATAGCCTTTGATCCCAGTACTCAGGAGGCAGAGGCAGGAGAATATCTGTGAGTTCAAGGCCAGCCTGGTCTCCTGAGCGTGTTAAGTTCTAGGACAGTCTGAGCTACACAGTGAAACCCTGTCTCGAAGAAAAACAAAAGACATAAATTTAAAAAAAGTCAAAGCAGTTACAGTCAGGCCCAGTGGCACTTCCTATTGCCTGTCCTTACTGTGCTGGTGGTAATATATTTATAAACACAACAGAATCTCACACTAAAGTGGGTGGATTTCACTATAAGTTACACATCTTTTTTTTAAAACTCAAAGAATCTGTAAAGACAATGTGAACATTGTCAGAAGGGGGGAAAGGATGTGTGTCTTTCCTCCCACTAACAACACCAACACACACACTACACACACACACACGCACAGTCTCACGTACAGGAGACATACACATTCAAACACACACACACACACACACACACACACACACACAAACAAACAAACTAAATAAAGCCAAAAGGACATTATAGGCATTATAGCCAAGAGTACCTACCAAAAAAACTCCAGAACCTCAAGTTTGCAGAAGTCACTCCCTTACATAAATGACACACCTGTAAGGACATTTATCCAGCACACACAACACAACCTCAGCTGCTTCTGGATTTCTGAGGAGTCAGGGGTTCTCCCCACTCACTCTGCCAGTCCGCACAGATAGCACCCATCTCTGTCTTACTGCTCTAAAGCAGGTCCCTTTCCTCCTCCTCAGCCCAGTGTCCTCACCTGTCCTTCACGCCCTTTTACACACACACACACACACACACACACACACACCACCCCAAGTCTGTTTTCTGCAAATGTGACCCCTTCTGCTACCAGATGGCACTGTCAGGCAGGCTCTTCTACCCCAATGAGCCTCTCTGGAGGTGACACGGGTGATCCCTGGGGATGGGTCAGAACCAACCCATCTGCAGAAAGGACTCTCTCTTGCAGCGCCCCCATGTGGCAAGGCCGGTCACAACGCGCTCAGAACAAGAGGCCCCTTCTCCTCTCCACCATAGCCCCTTCAATGTCACCTACCAAAATAGAAGCCTTCATGCTGGTTCTTAGGGTTGAAGAAGATACCCTTGGCGTGCGCGTTGACGTCAGCGCCTGCTGCTATGAGCACGGCTGTGATGTCTCCCTGGCGCCGCTCAATAGCGATGTTCAGCGCCGTCTGCCCTGCGAACAGAGCCGGCATGAGCGCTCAAAGGCCTGGGACAACTTAAGCTGACCATGGAGCCCCTTGACCCCAGGGAGCAGGAGCTGACTGAAAACACTAAGGGTATAGATATCGTGTGAAAGACACCATGTTGGTAGCCGCCTTGGTTCTGGGAAAGCAAGGTCGAGTGGTTCCCTACCCTGGAGAAAACCAGGGCAAGGATGCCCATGACCTCCTGCAAGCCTAACAGAGGGCTTGGTGGAGAAATCAAGAGGCTAGGGGAGTCTGAGAAGGAAAAGGACTTGTGACCAGGACAGAAAAGCCTTACTACAGGGATGGATAAGGTTGATAAATTCACTCTCTCAAAAATATGAAGAAAAAAAAAACCTCTCCAGTGTGGGAACCTAAGGACACCCAGGAATAGACTCCATCCTTGCCCTCAGAAGAATCTTCTGGGCAGGCCTAGTGGCCCAGGCCTGTTGTCTAGCTACTCAGAAGGCAGGGAAAGGAAGATCACAAGTTCAAGGCTATCTGTACTGTGGAGTAAGCTCAAGACCCACCTGAGCAACTTAGTGAGACCCTAGTTCGATTTTTCAAAAAGAGCTGGGGATGTAGCTCCATAGAAAGAGCACTTCCCTAGACTACCACCCCAAAAATAAAGTGATCTTATCTTGTGCCAGCGGTGGGAAGATCTAGGACCCTGAAATATAAACAAGAAGAAAGAAACGTACAGAAACAGATTGGGAGGGGACAGGAGTCGGGACAGGTAAACCTTGGGCTCTGTTCTGAACCTCTGCAGGACTGGTGCCAACAAGTGACAGGCTGAGAACTGGATATGGATCATTCTTTCTCTCTTTGCCTTGACCCGTAGGGAGCTCACCCTGCGGTTCAGCAGTCAATCATAGCAATTGCTACCTGGGGATCCCACCCTCCTCCATAGTTCCATGGCTCTCCCTTTTGAAACTCCATAGAATTCAAACAAAATAAATCAAGATTACTTTCCCCATAACAACGGTTAAAGAGCCCGTCTAAAGTCCCACCTGGGAAGACTGAGCTGCTTACGTCCCTGGCATATCAACAAGATAGCCGATCGTGAGCTGACCACTCTGCTAACTGTGATAAGTCAGTTACTGGCCCCAGAGACTTAGGATGTGGCCTAGTAACTACTCGCAGGGGGTGTCCTGGGGAGGACACAAGGCCCTAAATTATATTCCCTGGTTCCACTTTCAAAGTGACGCAGAAAACTAGACTGAAATGGGACAGCTTATGACATTGATGACTGCAGCGCTGACCGCTGCCTTTACTGGCCCCTACCTGGCTCTCTAGCCTCATTGCCGGGCTTTGGTTTGTTCGTTTATATTTGTTTGCTGTGTGGTTCCTGGGGATCTAACAGTGTCCTGTGCATGCCGGGGAAGCTCTCCTCAATTGAGCTACATCCCCAGAGCACCCAGTCTTCCCACTGTCAAATCAGCTATGGCCGTGCTCATCTTGGGGCTTTTCCCCTGAACTTGCTCCGGCTACTTCCCATCAGCTAGGCTCTAGGTCAAGGTTGCTATTCTACAGTTACTCAGCCCAGTCACTCGCTCTCACATTACATCGTCATTGCTGTTCCTAGCACAGTCTGTCTATAGTCACATATATAGAGCATCCCCGTTTCCTGACTTGTCCACCCCTGCTCAGCATTATTCGCGGGAAAAGGGAAGGATGAGCAGCGTGCCTGCTGCGCATCTGGCTTTCACGGCCAAAGTGCCTCTGTAAAGAAAGACTGGCGTGGCTGTGTAGCCACACCACATGGGAAATACCAGCCTCCGTCCTTTGCTCTTAGGTTGCCTCTGCCTACAGGGTACCTTCATAGGCCTCTTCCGTGTACTCGGCATTGATGAACCTGTCCAGGATGCCGTTCTCCTCAGCAAAGGCAAGCAGGATCCGCACAATCTCTTTGGTGTTGGGGTTGATGTTGAGCAAAGCCTTCATCAGGCAGGTCTTTCCTGTGTCTGAGGCTGTCAGCTTGTGCATGAGGAAATCTGCAGATGGAGTCAAGGATAAAGGCAGGGCAGGGAGGGCTGGTTGCCCTGGGCCTCCCAAACAGAACAGGGTGTGGGAAACTGCAGCCTGCACCTCAAAAGCACACCCTCTACCTTGTACTGGGGGGACCCCAACCCTGTACTACCTGGCGCTCTTCCTTCCTCTCCTCATACCCTCCTCCGGCTCCCTGCTTGGTTTGCTGTTCACTGCTCTCTACACCTACCCAACACCCACTGCTCTTTGACCTTTAAACCTTCTCTCTGGAGGGGAGATAATGTCATCTGCTGCCTGGATTCCCACTGGCCATATTTGTGCTGAAATCTCCATCCTATCTCTCCTCATGGCCTAAAAGTTAGCTCGTTACCTCCCCCATCAACCCGTTCCTCACCTTGTTCCCCAGACAATAAACCCCCTAATCTTTCCATTCCTGCCAGGGCCTGAGGAACTCTCCAGAACTCTTGCTCCTCTCCCAGGCCTACTACAGAATTCCAACACCGTTTGAATAGCAACCTCTCTCCAGATTTACCCCACCCCATAGCCAGACCATGCCCAACACCTGCCTTAACCCACCCATGGCTCCCCATGGCCCTCTAAATCAAGCTCAAGGTTGCTATGTCAGTATCCAAGGTGCCTTACGCTCCAACCCAACAGGAGACGGAGTAGAGGCCAAGCCAAACCAAACAGGGTCCCCGGGGACTGCATCCCATCAGGGCCAGGCACTGACCAGACACATCCAGGCCACGGCGCCGTCTGCAGAGCTCCTGTAGTTCTTGTAGCAGTTCCCGCAGCTCCCCCACGCAGCCCTCAGACACAGCCGCGAAGATGCGCTTCTTCAGCCTCTTCTTCTTCTGCCTCTGCTCTTCTTTGGCCAGGTTTACGCTAAGACCAGAAGGCAGGCATTGAGAATTCACCCCACATTCGCCTCAACTCCTACCCTCTTCCGCTCCACCACCAGAGTTGCTGGCCTCCAGACCGCTGCTCCAACTCCTATGCCTCTCGTCTTTTGGGATGCCCATGTTTGTACTCTGTGTTGTCTGATCCAGGTTCCCCTTCCTATGTCTATATGCAATCACAGTGATCAAAACACACCTGTATACACACGGAGATGATCAAGAAGTACGTGTAAGTTATTACTTTGAAATGTGGAATTAATGGAGGGGAACACTCCCTTTTATCTCCCTATCTGAACTTTTCCCTCTATCCCTCCCTGCCCCCACATTCTCAACAAACCTTTGTTGTAACATAGATGTACGTCCTTTCATTTGTATGTGCTCTTGCAAAAATGCATACTGATGTTCTATGTGAATGGATTGTAAATTAATATAGCTGTGTGACTTTGCTAAAGTCCTTATTCTCTTATGCATTGTTTGGATGCTTTATAATGAACAAACCATTTTATAATTTACTGATATTTCTCTCCCTTTCACAAAATGTCACATGCCACAACCATGGGCCAGGCCTCCAGACGTTTGTCCCAGCTCCCCAGGGATAATTGTTTCTTTCTCTCTCCTGTGCAGCCCAACCCTGTGACACCTCCTCTTGCTGAGAACAGTGGCATAAGGGGGAGAGCCATACTGACCTTGGACTGTTGGGATTGGATGGGGTCTCTGTCACATCATCCTGAGGAGACTGGGGGGAGTCCATGTCATCGCAGTTGCCAGACATGCTGGCAACAGGGGAGAGGAAAGAGAAGGAAAAGAGCAGGACAAGTTTAGAAATGTACAGAGCTGCCATGCCACAGCCAGGCACAGCTATGTGCCCAGGCCAGCAACCAGTACTCACCACTGCCGGATGTTGGAGTCCATCGGCTTGGAGAAGATGGGAGGAGAGGTCTTGGTGACTGTGGGGTTGGGCTCAAATCCTTCTATCTCCAGGAAGAAGTGTGCACTGGGGAGACACCCAACCAAGGCCATTAGAGCTGGGGCCACAGAGGACCCACCCATACTAGTCCTCAGCCTGTGTGTCATGTGTCCTACCCTATTCCTCATGGATGGAGTAGATCCTGGATTCTAAGCTGAGTCTGAATGGCTCTTGTCTCTAGAGTACCATGTGGATGAACCCAAGAGGCTCAATGAGGATGGCCCAACACCTGAGGATCTGCAGCTGTCCTCAGGTATAAGACCTTGCATAGATGGGAACAACATTCAGGCAAAACACCAATGCACATTCAAAAAACACACACACACATCGAAGATGGAAAGACAGCAACAGGAGCTCGGTTTCCCATTGCCATCCAGCTGCTCCTAGAACCTAGACCTGAAGGCAAAGCTTTTTAGAAGGGGTCCCTCGGCTCAAATCCACACAGGCCTTACAGCAACTTAAGTGAAAGGGCCAGAGTCACCCTGGCTTCCCTCATTGCCCATTAGTCCCTTTGTCATAGCAGAAAATGGGCTGAGAAAGATAGGGTAGGGCAGGGAGAACTGAAGGGGCTGGCAGCCTAGGCTCAGTATCCCCCACCAAGAAGAAACACCCAGACCAAAGATGGGGGCCTATGCCCCTAATCTCATCACTCAGGAGGCCTCAAGAAGATCATAGGTTCAAGGCTAGCCTGTGCTACATAGTAGGATTATCTCTTAAAAAAATATAAAATATATCATGTGAGAAGAGCTATCTTCAAGCTAACAGGCAACAGCAAAGGGTGGCGAGAGTGGGGGTGGGTGAGAAAAGAGCCCTTACATGCTGCTGTAGGGAACGCAGAGCAATGCAGCCTCCGTGGGAGTCAGTATGAAGGCACCGCAAAAAGTTTACAACAGAACTTTCCTATGACCCTGTTGTAGAATCTGTAGGTCTGCAGCAAAAAGAGCCCTACAAGGACACCTGTAGGTGTGCATGTTTCCTGCGTCACTGTTCACCATAGCCAGGTTACAGGCAGCCAGCTGCCCACCCACAGGTGAACAAATAAAATATGGTAGTTTATAAAATGGTGTTCTAGTCAGCCCTGAAGAATGAGATTCTGTATCATTTTTGAGAAAACGTATGGAGCTGGAGATCAGCCTGCTAAGTGAAATAAGCTGACTTAGAAACACAAAATATCATCTTTCTCTCACTTGTGGAAGATCGAAAGGGGACGTAAAACTACATGTGGAGGCCAGGCGTGGTGGCGCACGCCTTTAATCCCATCACTCAGGAGGCAGAGGCAGGTGGATCTCTGTGAGTTCAAGACCAGCCTGGTCTATAAGAGCTAGTTCCAGTTCAGGCTCCAAAGCTACAGAGAAACCCTGTCTAAAAAAATAAAAATAAAACCTACAAGTGAAAATGCTAGGGATACAGAAGGATAATAATAAAAGGAGGAGAAATAAGAAAGAATAAGAAGGATGCAAGAGAGATAGCTCAGCAGTTAAGAGCACTGGTTGCTCTTTCTGAAGACCCAGGTTCAATTCCCAGCATGCACATAGTGGCTCAAAGCCATCTGTAACTCTAGTCCTATGAGATCCTGTGCCATCTCTCTTCTGGCTTCTGTGAGCATTTCACACACGCATAGTATACAGACATACATGTATGCACAACATCAATACACATAATAATATATATTCACATACAAATAAATGTTCAAAAATTATTTTTAAGAAAAGAAAAAGTAACAAGAGTGGAGAATATGATCAAAGTTCATTATGTGAATTGCATGAATGTCAAAATGAAGCCCCTAACTTTGTGCAATTGATATATAGTAGCAAAAAAAACAAATTAAAAATAAAAAAAAGGATAGGGAGGCCCAGAAAACATTGTCAGTGAAGAAAAAAGACAAAGCTATGGCCAGCTTTCTCCTCAAACATCAAGGGAATGGAAGACACACACTACCTCAAGAAAAGCAGGACGCTCTACCCAAGATATGCTAGCCACAGCCAGCCACAGCCACAAATGCAGATACACATGACCTTGAATATCACAGTTACACACTGGGAGATGAGTCTTCTAGTAATGTTAAGGTGAGGATCAGCTAAGGGTGAATTCAACTGCACTACACTCAACCCTGCAGCTGCTGCAGCTTAGCTGCTGCTGGCCATGTGACCCACCCAGAATGCTGGTCTCCTGACAGCAGGCACGCAGCATTTCTAAACACCTTTACTGCCTGAGTCTTCCCCAGGCCCAGAAAGGTAGATGCTGCAAAGTGCAGCTCCTCCCATCTCAAGTTCAGAGAGAAGAGCAGCTGGGTGTGATCAGGGCCCCAGTCTACAGGCAAGGCATCTGAGGCTAAGGATGAGTAAGCACCTCCCCCCAAGGGCAGACGCGAATTGGCCATAGAACCTGCTTCCCGCTGTCCAGGCTAACGAATGTCACAGCAATGCCCACTGTTCTGCTCAGTTTAGTCCTCTGGCCCTGCTTCCAGCTGAATCCCCTGCAGAAATTGGCTAAAAGGAGGCTACCCAATTGGGGCAGGCAGGAGAATCCTGGTACCTCTCCCCACTTCAGGTACAGACAAGCCTATAAGCTTATAATAAATCCATAAAGGGGGCAGAAGACACACTGATCCTCTCCCTCCTGGCTTCTGACCACCAAAGAGGAGCCTTCTGCCAGGCACAGCAGCTCACACTACAGAGCACTCGGGAGGCTGAGGCAGAAAGATTGTTCAAGGACAGTCTGGCTAAGAACCTGTTGAGGAGAACAGGGGAGAGGAAGAAGAGAGTGTGTGTATGTGTGTCTAGCCTCACCTAAAAGCAAATACTTCAAAACAGAAGGAAAATATCAAAAGAGAGAAGACAAAGGGAGGAGAAAATCTTTGGCTGGGACCCAAAGCTTGGATTCTGGTCAAGCTCTGCCTCTACCTCCAGGTGGGCGCTTTCCATCTTTGGACCAGGAATCCTCAGCTGATGGGATACTGGTTGGGCCAGATCATTCCCAGCCAAGGCAACCCCAAGACCATGCACTTGTGGACTGTCCAGCTGAAGTGGGCGTTGACTGTACCCTGATCTACCACTCTGAAGCTTCCCCACTCCACTATGGCAGCAAGACTCAAAGGTTCCAGGCACATCTCTTAAAGATTTGGCCTCAAGACAGCCTGCTTGAGAACTGTCAGATTTTCTCCAAACAAAAGGAGCCCCAAACCCGCATCCATGGATTTTCTCCAAGAAAGTTTGGTCTGGTTCTCTTTTGAGCCTGCCCTGTTACTGAGGCTGCTTCACTCAACAAATACTTATCAAGTTCCTACAGTGTGCCACGCACTGGTCCTGCAACTATGATACAGGGTGACTCCCTTCTTTTCCAGATCTGCTATTCCAGTGGGTTGATCAAAGCTGTCTCCAAGGCAAGACCAATGCATAGCACAGATAGGCCATTTGGTTCTTTGCCCTGGTCAATACACTGTCATTCAGCTGTAAGTTTCCCAATAGCAAGGACTATAATAACATTATCTTTGATTTTCAAGACTCAACCTTGATTTCCTAAAGGTGATCCTGGTACTCAGAAGAGCCCACTGAATGGATGCTTGAAAGGCTAAGTGACGATTGAGACATATTCAAGTGGAAGGAATAATGGCTGATCATGCAGATGAGTTAATATATGAATAGTGGGTAGATGGCAGAATAATGGAAGAACGGATGGATGCAAGATGCATGGATAAATAATAAGTAGTTAAGTACGTAGATAAGGTAGAGAGCCTGTGGATACAACCAGTACTCAGACAGATCAACACAACCTTAAACTGTCAATGGTAGAGGCTGAATCCTCCCTCTGACTGGCTGTGACCCCAATTGCTGAAAGCTCTCGCCTTTTCCCACCCCACCCCCTTCTCAGTCTCATACACAAAGCTCAAGTGGGGTCTTTTGTGACTCCTCTACCGAGTCCCCTCTTCTCAAGGGCTCCTCAAGAGATCAAGAATGATACAGAAAGCCACATCATGTAAGCATTCAGCACCCAGGTCTAAATCCGAGGGCCTCACAGAAGGGAGAAAGCATCATCTCACTGTGCAGTGATCTGGCTAGGCAGCATCCTCTCTGTCTCACACACTCCCCTCATTGCCTCGCCTGACCCCTCATTCATTCCTCCACTTACTCAAAACTAATCAGTTGCCCAGTGTATGAAACTGAGGGGCTAGGAAGGTGACAATCACCCCTTCCAGAGACCCCATCCTCAGAGATGTCAACCAGGACTAACACATTTGTCCCAGTGACCACATCCAACTCTTCAGGGAGAGGCAGGAGCATGAGAACAATGGAGGCCCTTATGACTGAGGTCAGAAATTAGAGGTTCTGTACGTGATAGCTGGAATATAAACTGGATATTGAAATATGCCTCTGGTTCTAGAAAAGCCCTGGAGTAGAGAGAATGAGAAATGCTTCCTGGGCTAGAAAGGAAGTCTGTCTTAGAAAAGGAAAGCTTTGGATCCAGAGAACAAGATGTGGAGAGAGGAGTAATGACAGCCAGGCTGGGGAAGACCAGACAATTAGGCAATGGCCTAAATCACGAGGCAGGGTCTGACCCATCCCTGGCCTACTTGACACTAGACAGCCACATCCTAGCCACTATCATAAGCACATGGGAGGTCTGGACCACATGACAGCCTGGCTCCTTCCTGCTGTAGATGCTCATTGTTTATTCCTTTGGTCTAGGCCAAAGGGTGCAACCTGGGTGTGGTTAACTTGGGTGCACAGACAGCTGTATATCACTTCTCCACCATTTCTGTCACTTTCAAGAGACAGCACCAAGACCAGGAAGCAGGGCTACACAGGAGCTTGTCTAGCCATCAACTTTTATCCAAGAAATGTCCAAGTGTCCAAACTCCCCAAGGCCAGCTCTCTGACCCTGGATGTTCACTTGCTTAGGGCCCAATAAGGAGGTCAATGTAGCAACTACTGAAGGATTGACATGGCACCTCAGGAAAGCTTCCAGGTCCAAAGAGCTCTCCCCTCTGTGGACCTGTAGACCTCCTGCCTTCAATTCTCCCATGAGCACATAGCCTAATCGTTCATAATGACTGCCATTGTACTCTGTCTTTACAAATAATTTATTCTTTTTCTTTCTTCCGTTTAGGCCCAAGACTCATACTCATTACCGAGGGAAAGTCTCAAACCTTCACACGAGACCCCTCAGAGAGTCTGTGGGACCACCACTTCAGAAGATAAAAGTCACACCTCATATCCTTGCCTGGGCCAGATAGCCTGTAACTAATTTCATGAACAGACACGGGCTTCAAAAAAACGCAGTTCAGATGGGCCTGATGTGAAAGAATCCAGGATTTTCTTGAGAGCCTGTCCACAACCCTACCCCTATGCCCAAACCTCTCCTCAGAGTGAAAAGGAGACCCAGAGAGATGGACCATATTGGCTTAGGTTAACTGTGTCTCTCTCACTTCCTGGATGGGCCCATGAAGATCCAGGCTGCCCCCAGTTGTATGCCACCTGTCTCATCTCCACTTCCTCCTAGCTTTCTCTCTTGAATTCCAGGATAGAAGCTCTGCCTGGGGTCTTCTAGGCACCTCTTAGTTGGTACTTCACACATGACCTCGACTCTCCACTCCTGCCCTTGCTCCCTCGGTAGGCTCTTGACCGAGGTAACCCGCCATCCTTCTGAGTTACCCCACTGGAAGGGTGTATCTTCTGGCTTTTCCTTCTCCTTCTTGCCCCTAGAAGATCCCATGACTAACTCCATTCTCATCCATCCCTTCCTCCTTCCCTGAACACTCAGGTTCAGACCTTATCACTGTCACCTGCTTCCCAACAACTTCCTCCAGGTCTCTCTGCCCTCAGTCCCCCTTATAACACATTGTCCACATGGGTCACCCGGAGAAACATTTCCAAAATTCCTCTCTCCCTGCATCATCCATCAGGAAATCCCCTGTGCCTCCCCCACTCTCCGCAGGATCATCTGTATGCTTTAACAGATCCCCCAAGACCTGGCCCTAACAGGACTTGTCTCTCCTTGGCTCTTCTGCCCTCGTGGCTCTTCAGTTACTAAAATCCTCAGTCCCTGCTCTCAGCCTTCACTCTCAGGACCCTTTCCCATCAACGTCGCCTACCAAAGCCCACTCTAATGTCACCTCCTCTCTGAGATGCTCCAGAGTGTCTGCAGGCTCAGATTGTCCTGCCTCTCCTCAGTCATTCTCTGTCATAGGTTTTTTACTTACTCCAGACACTTTTCACATTCCCCTTTGTGCCCACTCCTAAGAGCGGGTGTTCTTTATCTCTGTGTTAAGGTGTCTATCCCCTAATACACAGGAAACCTCAGTGATTCGGACTTTAACCAACAGGCAGACAAAACCAAGTTCTTCACTGACCCAAGAGGAGGGCTGGGGTGGGGTCAGAGGAGGAAGGAGAAATGAGACATCCTAGACTGTGGACCTGAACTAGCCTCTTGGTATAGCTTGGCCCAATTGAGAGGTACCCAATCAACCAAAGAGATCAGCCGTGGACATTTAGAAGTCTGCTCTCTGTCCCAGCATCCTCAACTTAGAAGTGAGACAGAACCACTCCAGCCCTACCCAGCTCCAGGAGCCCCATACTATGGAAGTCAACACACAGTGTGCACTGATCCCCTTGCTGTGCTAACCACGTTGTCAACATCATGGCAATTAACTGTGTCTTATAAGCTGGTTCATTAGTAGTGTCATCTAATAGAGAGTCAGCTTGACACAACTATAGCCATTTTGATCATAATCTCCATTTTTCCCACTAGATGACCGTGCCATGCATCTAAAGACACATAGTCACTGCAGTAACTGAAGCTGAACATGGGGTTGCACATCCATAACCCCAGCACACAGGTGGAGGATCCTAAGTTCAAGGCTCCTTTGCTATGTATCAAATACCAGACAAGCCTAAGAAACACGGCAAGATCCTCTCTCAAAAGAAAATACTCAGGCAAAAGCATTATGTGCCCAGCTTGTTAATTGACAGTGGCCATGAGAAAAGCTGGGTATATTCTGGTTAGTTACAGCCACCTTTATCCAGCTTAGCCCAAAATATCCACCTCCTTCCTTGCATGCCAGGATTCTCCTGTTTCGCCGCCTCCCAACATACACTTTTTTCTGTAAGTTCCCCATAATTTACATTTTGCACAATACTGAATCCATCTTTCAGTACCTTCTGCCTCCCCAGGTTTTCTCAATGCAGCCTGTTATACAGAGTTGATTCCATGGTAGATTAAAAGCTACTGCTTGTGTAGGTGAGAAGAACATGCCCAGCTGAGGACCCAGACTACTTAGAATGACACCGCCTTTTTACTCCTCGTCTCAAAAGCCGCTTTAGCAACCCTTACACTTCCAAGAGCCTTCCTGATGCTCTTGCTTCCGTTCCCCCTAACTCCTCTAAGGAGAAACTATCCCTGTGCCAGTCATGAAGACATCAGGAAAGGCACCTGAATATGTAGTACTGGTCCCCACCCCCAAGTTACACCCAGTCTGTCATCAGGCCACCCCAGATGACACTCAGAGTCTTAAGTCTATGGGAGACAAGGGATACCTGGAGTGAGTACCTCCAGAGCCCCACACTATACAAAGCTCAGGCCCAAGCCTTCAGCCTTACCTCTTCTTGGTGGGAGTAAGATCTGCTGGCCTCTTCTCTGTCAGCACAACGGAGTTCCCACTGGGTGCAGTGGTTCTTCTGCCCATGAGGGGCACCATCTCCTTGGAGTGGGCATTCATTGCTGGAGCCCAAGGCATATGCTGAGGTTAAGGAGGGCAGGGGGTAGCTTCTAGGGGTTTCAAACTCCCATGGGTACCATCTACCTCTTGCTCGTACCTCTCCAACAGGAAGTTCACTCCCTATCTTTCCAAACTGTCAGCCTTTCTTGGGCACAGGCAAACTGTTCCTGTGGTTTCCATATCCCTTGCTTCTATAGTCAGGGGACCTGCCACAATTTAAGTCACCTCAGATAACTTACTCAGATATGGAAGTAACCCCCAGCCCTTGCCTACATACAGATGAGTGCCCTTTAAAGTTTGCCTCTACCCAAGGCAATCAATAGACATACAGAGCTGAAAAGGCTTTGCTGGGCCAAGAGCAAAGGTAGACAAAGGTGTGCCTCACCCTCCCCCAGCCTCTGGTTTCCCTCCTGAGAAATAGTTGAATGATCCACAATAAACCTGTGCCCCTGACACCAATTGCTCCATCCTTCTTGGGCTAAGCCCATGAGTGTGGGCTATTCTGAACAGCTGGGGCAAGTGGGGGTCAGGACAGTCTGGACTCGGGCTCCAGCAGCTATAATTAGCTCCTGAGTCAGACTATTCGCCTTGCATCCTCACCTGTTGGACTCTCTCCCTGCCCTGGGATCCAGGTCCCTCAAACAGGAACTACCGTGTCACACCTGCCAGAGACCTGACACTGATTGAAATGGTCTGATCTAGGAACACAGACCAGGCAGAGGCCATGGGGAGATCCTCCATATCTGCTATGTCAGTATCTATGAGCCAGAGGGCCCTGTTCCTCTTCAGTGCTGAGATAGTTCATCCCATCTTGAACGCCCATAACATCCCTGCCATGGAGATTCCCATCCCTAAGCTAGTTGAGGGAGACAAGCCCTAGTGTTTCTCTTTCCTTGGGATTCCCAAACCTCGGGGGAAGGTTCCTAGACCTGTCCAAGCCTGCATCCTCTCCACTGCCTGTTGTCAGAGCTGGCATGGCTTTTCTTTCCCCATACTAGAACCCCAGCTCTCCCTGCATCTTCCTGAGGACCCTGGGCCGAGGGCAGACGTAGTCTGGAGGATCCCAAACCCATGCTGTAGTCTTTCTGGGGGATACCAGCTTCCTAGGTGACAAGGACTTACCTGGAAGGTTCCAGGTGGTGGTGGTGGTGATAGCCCTTGCTTTGAGATCACGGCATGTCTGGAGCCAAAAACCCACCGTCAGGAAGGTGGCTGAGGAGGCGAGAGGCTCTCATCATAGGCACGGAGATAGGTGACAGCTGGAATGAAGCATCAGAGGCAGAACTGGCTGGGCCACCTGCCCTTGGCGCCAGGCAGGCCACACCCACCGCCCACGTGCCCTACGTGAGTCACCCCCACACCCACAGAGCAGCCTCACCCCACAGGAGAAAAGGCAGGAAAGGCACAAAGCTGAAGGTCTGGTCCCAAGCCTTCCCTGTCTTATACGTGATGCTCAGCAGACATCAATAGCCTTCCCTGTCTTATACGTGATGCTCAGCAGACATCAATAGCCTCGGTTTCCTCACTCGGGAAATGGGACCCATTACAGAGAGCTTTCTGATCGAGGATGTTATGCACAGGCAAAGGCGATGGAGGTAAAGAAGTTCCACAGGTGCTCTGCTCTGATCCCAGGAAGGAAGGCTGCAACCAAAGGCTGTCCTGGTGCACCCCAGGGTGACCAGCTGTAAGACTTGACATCCGTCTTTCCAAAATAGTTCCTGGGATCAAGCCCCTCGCAGACAGAGGAAGTCCAGTGTTTCCCAATAGTTATTATGCATCATGGGCCTTTATGTGCGACAGCCTCACCACTTCCTGTCTCTGTGATCTTGGGCAAGTCATTTCTCCCAAGCGTGGGTTTCCTCCACCTGTCAAGCACACATCACCCACCTTGGAAGGTAGAGAATAAATGAAGGAGCAAATAGAAAGGGCACGAGCGAGGGCCGAGAGTGCAGAAGGATTCATAACCTATGTCAGCTGGTAGTGCTGTTGTCACACCCGATTGTTCTCCCAGCAATTGTCTGTGTCACTTCTCCAAGACCAGGGCGCTACAGGAAGACTCTGTGCCCTCCCTGCTTGTCCAAATGGCTTCTGGGGAAGGGGTGGAGCCGAGCTTGACTCAGGAGCTGCACATGTCCTTCTGCAGGGGAGATGTGTAGGCAAGGCATGACAGGGTTGGAGTGGAAGTCCCTGCTCTGTGACAGTGCTGTTGGCTGACATAGCAGGGACTTTCCCGACTGTTCCCAAGAGGCAAGATTCTGGATCACTGATAACTAAAACCTGCCAGGCCTGGGGAGTTGGCAGGATGAGGCAGGGTCAGCTTCTAGGCCACAAGAGAGAAAGACCTGTGGCCAGAGCAGCACAGAGTGGTCTTCAGGTGTGGCTTTGGTAGGGTGCTGCTCCTGCAGCTTACGCCACGGAAACCTACAGTTAGAACTCAGGGGTTCTCACTATTGCGCCAGCAACGCCACCATCAGGGCCCTACCTTCAAGAAGATGCAGGCTCTTTCTTCCTCGCCTGCCCAGACCTGACTCAGCCTTGGCTTGCCTTTGCTTCTGATGTCTCAGAATCCTGGGCAAGAGGCTGTTCTGGGCTCTGTGTTGAAACTTTCCTTGATTACACGCTTTTCTTCAGCAACCAGATAGAGACTAACTTAAAAGGTCCTTTATCACTCACGCCAAGGCTCACTCTGCAACAACAGGATTAGGCAAGGCTCCCTCTGCTATAAAGATATGGCCTCACAGAAACTTGGTGTAGCTCCAAGGGCTGGTCCATTAGTGTCATTGAATCCAGCCATCTGAGACCCCTTAAGTAGGAGGCCCCAGCAAGACCCCAGTGAAGGATTCAGACCCTGAGAGTGTTGTCCCTACCCTCAGGAAATGTATGGACCATCCAGAAGACCAGCTCCAGCTGGGATAATCCCTTCACAAGCAACAGGGACCAACTAAGGTGGGAGGGAATCATCAAATGAGGAAATGATGGGTTCCAGGCAGAGGGAGCATTTGGACTAGAATTGGAAGGAAGGAAGCTTCGTCCACAGAGCATCAGACTCCTAAGACCCTGAGCTGTTTCAAGGTGTGGTGACATGCCTAGGGCAATGTATGCACTCAGCAAAGTGATCAAATGTGGGGTTGAGATGCACTGAATGACCCCTTAGTCACCCAGAGTTGTGTTTGGCCCCTGGCCAGTCAGGGACACTGTCGCCACTGCAATCTAACATGGAACTGACCCGGGCTGGGCTGACCCAGCAATGCATGCAAAAGGCAGTGCTTCTGCCTGCCTACATGGATGGCATCAAGTTTGCCTTTGTGAGGTTTCTGTCTCCAGCCTGGGGTCCACAAAGCACAATCGCAGATCTGTACAGCTGGAATCCCCACCTCCTTCTATATCCTTCTCCAGCCCTTGCAAACCCAGCATTGCTTACCTGGTCCTGTCTGCCATGTGAATGGCCCCACAAAGCCATTCTTAACAACTGTCTCCTACCAGACTCCCAGTTCCTGCAGCAGCCATGAGCTGGGTTGTGCTCACTTTTCTTCAGCAATCTCAACTCTCCTTCCTTGGTGGAAAGAACATACAATAATCCCAGGAAGAGGCCTTTCCAATTAGGGTATGTATGCACATAGAAGAGACAGGGCCAGAGCCTGGGGTCAGGTGCAGGCAGGGAGGGAGGAAGGCAAGATTCTTGCTATTCCTGTCCCAGCCTGCTTTCCAGAGGCCTGAACATCAGGCAACCTCTTATGTCTGTCAAGATACCAAAGATCCTGCTAGCTGAGGTCAGAGCAGAAACCCTAGTCAGTGGTCTGTCTAAAAAGCCATTCTCTGCCTGATGCCCCACACCCACAGAGGGCTCACAAGAGGTCTGAGCAAATCCACCCCACTCTCTGCACCTTCTAAGACCTATAGATTCCAACTCCCCAGAGAGGATGAACTGGAGTCTCTGTAGGTGGGGGCCAGTGAAGAGGATCAGATTCCTTCACACATTCCAGAAAGCACCCTACTTAGAGGCTAGAGCAGGAAGTGAGGCAGAGTTCTGTCTCCCTCCTCAGGCCTGAACAGAGATCAGGATAGGTTCCACCTGCATCAAGGCAGGACATTGCCATTTCAGGGCTAAGCGCTGAGAGGGAGTGCCAAGGGTGTCAGTGGTAGGGGGAGGGGCTGCTGTTGAGGGCAGGGTTAGAGAATTCAATTCATTGGAAATCTGCACTTCTGCTCAATTTTGCTGTGAACCTAAAACTGCTCCAAAAATAGTTTATTAATTTAGGGCCTGGCTATATAGCTCAATGGTAAAGTACTTGAATAGAATGTATCGGGCCCTAGGTTCAATCCTCACCACCAGCAAGAGGGTGGGGGAGGGAAAGAAAGAGAAAGGAAAGGAGGAAGGAATGGGGAGGAGGAAAAGAGAGAAAACTGGAATCCACTGAATGAAGGTGCATTAACAAACAGTATTTTAATTTAAAAAGAGGAGGAAGATTCAGACATGACCTTTAAAAACAAAAGAGGTTCACACAAACGTTTTGTTTGTTTTACTTTCAAATTTTCATTTATTTCAAAATCTTATTACAGCCAAAACAGTGGAATTAACTACATACAATAAAGCATATGCATATTTTAAGTTATGGGGAATAAAGTCTGTTTTGGTAGGCAGTGTTAATGAAAATTAAAATCACATACATTATAATTCAACATCCTCAATTTAGTACCTTATCTTGCTTTCCTGTGTTCTGCTAAATCCCCACGCCTAAACTGTTTTTAAATACTTAAATTTAATATTACTGTCTTTGCCTATACTCTGACTTCAAACAAAACTTTGCGTAAGCTTCTCCACTATCTGGTCTATTTGATCATCAATGTCATGCAAATATGGATGGCCAGCCCCTGATAAATCTGTTCCATTTCCTTCATAGTCTAAAAGAAAAAATACTCTTCTCTTTAAACTAACTCTTGATGTCTGTCTTGGTACTCTGCAGCCACTCTACCAGACTGAGACTATACTACCTCTAGGATCCCAGAGTTGGAAGGGGGATTCACTCCTAGAAGAAATGAAGCCCCAAAGAGTTCCACCTAGTTCTCAGAATAAAATCCCACAGCAGAACTCAGAGCCACCAGTGACTAAACCCCAAATGATTATGGCTCCCATGCCTAATGTCTAAGCTGTCTACAGACAGCTCTGAGCTTTATCCATCAAGTCCCTCTTCTGAATCCCCTGAAGCCAATGGGGACAGTTGTGAGACGCCCCCCATGCATCAGAACATGTTCAGGATTCTCTGAATTGTCTCATAGAGCAGCAGCCTGGAAGATTTGAGGTAGAAACAGAGCAGCTTGCAGAAACCGTGAATGTTTAGGTTACAACAGGAGATGCTTGGCAAGAACTGTAGGACACATCTACCAAAAGGCCGCGTCTGTCCCAGTTCTCTCTCATATGGGAGCTTGTCTGTGTATCAAACTGGCAACTTCCTTCCACCAAATGCTGCCTCAGAGGCATGGGAATGAATGCAAATTAAGGCTCAAGCTGCAAAAGGGATCAAACTAAGACCACAAATCTGTGCTGTCTCCGGAAGAACCTTGTCTTAACCTCGGTATCAACGGAGCCAGCAAACAGGTTTCAAGAGCAGATGTTCTTCAGGTGGGTCCGTGGGAACCACTGAGTGCTCTCTTCTCTAACCCTATGGAGGACCACTTAATTTGTGCAGGAAAATTACTGAAATTGACAAAGTCAGTTTTAGAAGGCACTAGAGGAAGGGAAAGCCTAATGCTGAAGAAATGATTCGGAGAATTGAAAACGTCCAAGATGCAAATTGCTGCCGAGATGCAAAGCAGAAGTTGCTTGTAGGACTCCAATCAAATGGTTGCGGTGGTACCCTTTCAGCTTCAGCACACAGAGGAGATACGCCTGAAAACCATCCTAGCTACTTCACGAATGAATCAACAGTTTATACGTCGGATGCTGTCCCTTTAACAATTTTACAAAGGAACACCCACAAGATCTCCTCCAACTCTGACTACATTCAAAAAGCTGGTCCTATTTCAAAAATCTGAGGCAGGGGAAATGACTGAGAGGTTAAAACACTTGCCACACAGGTGTGAGGACCAGAGTTCAGATCCCCAGAATCTGTGGAAATATGGAGCTGCTGTGGCAGCTCACCTGTAACCCCGGTGCTCAGAAGGCAAAGACTTGCTCAGAAGCATCCCCTGAGCAAGCCGACAGCATGGCAGACTGTATTGACTAGTTCTGGGTTCGACTCTGAGGCCTTGCCTCAGTGAATAAGGTGGAGAGCAATCTAGGAAGATTACCAGCATCAACCTCAGATCAACACACACACACACACACACACACACACACACACACCAGAATACATGCATGCACACCGCAGGCAGAAACAAATGAAATTTGTTGCTATCAAACAATCTGTTTTCTGACACAAGTTGCTTTCTGTGCTACAAGTAAAGCAAGGAACCCAGGGCCCACAGTGGTAGTGAGAAGCCTGTCCAACTCCCTTAGGGCAGGAATGGCCCACATGCCCCAAGCCTGACTCAGCAGTAAAGATGGGTTTGAAGTCAGGCTGCCTGGGGTCAAACCTAGGTCATGCTCTTTGCTGGCTGTGTAACTTACTGTTGGAGCCTTGATTTGCTCATTTATAAAGGAGAGCTAATAACAGCTTCCTCGCGAGCTGTTAGGAAGCTTAAAGGATAACGCACATCAAGCCCTTTCATAACCACTCCAACCATCCTGGCGGTCGGCATTCTTCCTCCTCACTCACCTGCCCTGTGGCCTGCACATATCTCACTTCGCCCGTGGGCACCTCAGCGGCGGACCTTGCCCTCCTCCATCTTCCGTGTGAGATGAGCATGGTCAAGGGTCCTGCGACTCCCTCCAGAGAGTGGAATGTCCCCAAGGGCTTGTAAATTTGAACACTTGATCCCCATCTAGAGGCACTGTTTTAGGAGGTGGACATTGCCTAGCTTACAGAAGCAGAAACTCCCACACTTTCAACTATCAGACACTGATGGCTTAGAGCCTGGCCCCAGCAAGTCGTTATGCCTTACACAAACATTTAGAGCCTGACTCCGGGTGATGTATGGCCCTTATACTAAACCAGTGGCTCTCCATCTTCCTAAAGCTGGGACCCTTTGTTCCTCATGTTGTGGTGGCCCCCAACCATAAAAGTATTTCATTGCTTCTTCATAACTGTTTTTTCTGATGGTCTTAGGTGACCCCTGTGAAAAGATTGTTGACTCCCAAAGGGGTAGCAACCCAAAGGTTGAGTGACAAAATAGTCTCAAGAATGACCACTGAGCCTGATGACTCAGTGATAAAGTCTCTTGACTCCAAGTGTGAAGACCTGAGTTTAATCCCTGGGACCCACAAAGTAGGAAGAGAGAACTGGCTCCCACAAGTTGTCCTCTAACCTCCACACATATGCTGTGGCAAATAAATAAATAATTTAGAGCAGGAAAAAAAAAGAAAGACAACTGATGCTATAAAACTTACGATTTAACAAGATAATGAGAAGCCTGCTTAACCTCTCCTGATATGGACCCCATACAAACAGCGCACAAGATAAGACCATGTCACTTCCTTCTAACTGTAAAAACAAAACAAAACAAAAACCTTCCATTTCCCTCAAGAGGGTACTCTCTCTCTCTCTCTCTCTCTCTCTCTCTCTCTCTCTCTCTCTCTCTCTCTCTCTCTCTCATTTAGATCACTATTAGCCAGGTGTAGTGGCACATGCCTTTAATTCCAGCACTCAGGAGGCAGATGGATCTCTGTTTGAGGCCAGCCTGGTCTACAGAGTAAGTTCCACACAAGTCAGGGCTACAGTGAGATCCTAACTTAAAAAAAAAAAAAAAAAAAGGAAGGAAGGAAGGAAGGAAGGAAGGAAGGAAGGAAGGAAGGAAAGAATTGTCCCATTTTCGCGCTCTTTCTCTCTCCTGACACTTCCTCACACTGTATCACTGTATTTTCTTTAATAAATCTCTGTGTCTGCTCTGGGCTGATAAAGACTTTTTACCCCTTCTCACTTGTCATTGCTGTGCCCTGTACACCATAGCATTGTTCCTCTGTGCTCTCTGCTTCAGGCTTCTGCCTTGAGTCTCTGCATTGGCTTCCCCTGATGATGGGCTGCCACCTGTAAGATTAAATAAACCCTTTTCTCCCCAGGTTGCTTTTGATCGGAGTGTTTTATCATACACACACACACACACACGGGGTGGGGGGCAGACTGAAGAGAGAACTACCTAGCAATGTCAGCCCAATTATTAGCGCCAAGTTCATACTTATTATAAAGCATATCTGCAGACACATACAGAGTTTATTTTATGAATTACAAGACTAACATTGGGAGGTGCATTTAGCACTGCAGGAAGTGGAGCAGGATTGTGATTACAGCAAAAGAAAGATCATTAAAAACTTCCTGCCATGTCCTCTAGATTGAAAGCTTCCTGCCATGGCTTCTGGATTGAAAACTTCCTTTGGATATGGTTTTGTATTTAAAAAAAAAACAATGAAGTTAATACTTTGTAAAGACATTGAAGGGGAAAGTCACTTTGGAACGACTTGATTCTGCTGGAACTGGGAACGGGACTAGCATCCCCCACCTTCTCTGGGCTTGTCAAATGACACACTCCTCCAAAGCCTCTCAGGGCAGGTAAGATAGTCAACACAGTGTAGAGGAGAAAGGTTTCAGCATTTTATATCAAAGCAAGTATTTAAGAGTTGTTTTCCTGGACTCCATTTGCTCATATCCCAACAGTCCAAAAATCCAATAAAGCCAGGGTGTAACATGCGTCCAAGTGGAGATTTGCCATCCACTCTGTTTAACAAAGCTTGCACACAGTTGAAAGCCAAATGTTTGAAAATTCGCCTGAAGACAGTCATGGTTGGATGCAGATCTCTTCCCACACAACCTCCTACTTTTCCACAGCATGCCCTGTGAAGTCCTAGGATTGTGCCTAGGCAGGCACAGAATGGACACAGCCAACAACAGGGCTCGATGTTCCCTGAGCATACCCTTCTCCCCACATAGGCAATGGGCCATCCAAAGACCCAGCATTGACCCCTGGATGGTGTCCCTCACTTCTCCTCTGGGGCCATGGAGTCCTTGAAGACCTCAGCATCCTCTGGCTTAAGGGATCCTGCAAAATGCTTCAGATGAACTTCCTCAGGCTGGGTGGTATGCCTATCTCGAGTGCTTGCATCCCTCAGAAGGGGAACCAGGGCAAAGTTCTTCCAGTTTCTCCCTGCAACTGAAAGGCAACAAAATCATTAGCACCTGGGATGCAATAAAACAAGCATGGGTTTATTGGTAGGCCTCACATCTCCAGATGAAAGGAGACCTGGGTACCCCTCAATCAAAGAAACCTCTCTTTAAAGCAGACAGAGACCATGACAGAAAACCACAACTGGATATAATTCAGAGATCAGTGGGTTGTGGAGAACCCATCCCCAGTGGATACATCATCAACACAACTCCTACACCTAAAGCTCAGGTAATGTTTTGAAAAGGGGGCAAAGACTGTAAGAGCCAGGGGACCAGGAAGTCTGCTATTAGACTGTCTCCTAGAGATGGCTGCCTAAATAAGACCTAAATAATGACAATATCAATAGACATGATAACACAGAAGAAGAAAATCTCAGAGTCCCACCCCTAGACAAAGAACTACAGGCAACTAATGACTGCTGAGAGAAGAGGAATTAGCCTCTCCCAGGGCAATCTCCATAATTGGTTACCCAATACAAAGTGGTTATCCTGGAAATCATATACACACTAACAACAAAAGCAAACTCAGCAGGTTATATTTATATATTTGTGCATATAAATATGTGCATACATATCTATAATAACAAAAGAAAAAGAGATAATGGGGGGACCTGGGAGGGGTTGGGAGGAGGTGACACAGGAGGGGTTAGAAGGAAGAAAAAAATGGTATTATGTTTTAATTTTAAAGTATTTTTTTAAAAATTAGCCAGGTATAGTGGCACACACCTTTAATCCCAACACTCAGGAAGCTGAGACAGGTGGAACTCTGTGAGTTCAAGGCCAGCCTGGTTTACAACATGAATTCCAAGACAGCCAAAGCTACATCGTTAGACCCTGCCTGGAAAAAATTCTTCAAGCTCTTGGACTCATGAAGTTTCCTCTTCCCCTCATCCATGCAGGTAACATCTCTCTCTCTCTCTCTCTCTCTCTCTCTCTCTTCTCTCTCGCTGTTTGTGTGTGTTGTTGTGGGTGTGGTGGTGTGTTTGTTATGTATGTTGTTAAATAAATATATTATTTGGTTTTTTTTTATTGATTTGAATTGAGCTATATCATTTTCGCTGGCCCCTTCCCTTCTCCCTCTCCCCTTCACCCTCTCTTATGATCCCCATGCTCCCAATTTACTCAGGATATCTTGTCTTTTTCTACTTCACATTAGATTAGATCCATGTATGTCTCTCTTAGGGTCCTCATTGTTGTCCAGATTCTCTGGGATTGTGATTTGCAGGCTGATTTTCTTTGCTTTATGTTTAAAAACCACATATGAATGAGTAAATGTGATAATTGTCTTTCTGGGTCTGGGTTACCTCACTCAATATGATGTTTTCTAGCTCCATCCATTTTTCTGCAAAATTCAAGATGTCATTATTTTTTTTCTGCTGTGCAGTACTCCATTGTGTAAATGTACCACATTTTCCTTATCCATTCTTCAGTCAAGGGGCATTTAGGTTGTTTCCAGGTTCTGGCTATGACAAACAAAGCTGCTATGAACATAGTTGAGCACATGTCTTTGTGGCACGATTGAGCATCCTTTGGATATATACCCAAAAGTGGTATTTCTGGGTCTTGAGGAAGGTTGTTTTCTAATTTTCTGAGAAATTGCCATACTGATACTCAAAGGGGCTGTACCACCTTGCACTCCCACCAGCAATGCAGGAGTGTTGCCTTTATCCCACAATCTCTCCAGCATAAGTTGTCATCAGTGTTTTTGATCTTGGCCATTCTTACAGGTGTAAGATGGAATCTCAGAGCCATTTTTATTTGCATTTCTCTGATGACTAAGGATGTTGAGCATTTCCTCAAGTGTCTTTCAGCCATTTTAGATTCCTCTGTTGAGAGTTCTCTGTTTAGGTCTGTACTCCATTTTTTATTGGACTATTTGTTCTTTTGATGACCAGTTTCTTGAGTTCTTTGTATGTTTTGAAGATCAGACCTCTGTCTGATGTGGGGTTGATAAAGCTATTTTCCCATTCTGTAGGCTGTCGTTTTGTCTTATTGACCATATCCTTTGCTTTACAGAAACTTTTCAGTTTCAGAAGGTCCCATTTATTAATTGTTTCTCTCAGTATCTGTGCTACTGAGGTTATATTTAAAAAGTGGTCTCCTGTGCCAATGCATTCAAGTGTACATCCCACTTTCTCTTCTATGAGGTTCAGTGTGGCTGGCTTTATGTTGAGGTCTTTGATCTATTTGGGCTTGAGTTTTGGTCATGGTGATAGATATGGATGTATTTTCATTCTTCTACATGTTGATATCCAGTTATGCCAGCATCATTTGTTAAATATTTTCTTTTTTCCATTTGATTTTTTTTCTTCTTTGTCAAAAATCAGGTGTTTGAAGGAGTGTAGATTAATGTCCAAGTCTTTGATTCAGTTCCATTGGTCCTCCTGTCTGTTTTTATGCCAATTCCAGACTGTTTTCAGTACTGTAGCTCTGTAGTAGAGTTTGAAGTCAGGGATTGTGATGCCTCCAGAAGTTTTTTTATTGTACAAGATTGTTTTGGCTATCCTGGGTTTTTTGCTTTTCTATATGAAGTTGAATACCATTCTTTCGAGGTCTGTGAAGAATTTTTCTGGGATGTTGATGGGCATTGCATTGAATCTGTAGATTGCTTTTGGTAAGATTGCCATTTTTACTATGTTAATTCTGCCTACCCAAAAGCATGAGAGATCTTTCCACTTTCTGATGTCATCTTCAATTTCTTTCTTCAAAGATTTAAAGTTCTTGTCACACAAGTCTTCCACTTGTTTGGTTAGAGTTACTCTGAGATATTTTATGTTATTTGTGGCTATTGTGAAGGGTGTTGATTCTCTGGTTTCTTCCCCAGCCCTTTTATCATCTGTGTACAGGAGGGCTACTGATTTTTTTTTAGTTAATCTTGTGTCCTGCTACATTGCTGAAAGTGTTTATGAGTTGTAGAAGTTCCTTGGTAGAATTTTTGGGATCTCTTATGTAAACTATCATATCATCAGCAAATAGTGAGAGTTTGACTTCTTTTCTGAATTGTATCCTCTTGATCTCCTTTTGGTGTCCTATTGCTCTAGCTAGGACCTCAAGAACTATGTTGAATAGATATGGAGAGGGTGGGCAACATTGTCTTGTTCCTGATTTCATTGGGATCACTGGGAGTTTCTCTTCATTTAGTCTGATGTTGGCTGCTGGCTTGTTGTGATTGCCTTTAATATGTTTAGGTATGTTTCTTGTATCTCTGCTCTCTCCAAGACCTTTATCATGAAGGGATGTTGTATTTTGTTGAAAGCTTTTTCCCAAGTAACATCTTAAGGTCTCTTCTTCCCCAGGCACTGGCAAACCTGTGACCTCATTAGTCTATCACACACCTGCTTCCACCTCTACTACCTGGCTCCCTAAATGGGAGGGTAAAGAGGTTTCTGCAATGCAACTCCACATTGGGCAACTCTTAAGTGATGAAGAGCAGCCAAGAAAAATTAAGACTTAGAGGCAAGGTCCAAGCAGGGCATAGAAGCTGAGGAAAACACCAAGGGAGACCTGGTAACACTGGGCTTCAAATAAGAACTTTGGCAACAACTAAAGCCCCAAGGAACTCTTAAGGAAGACTAGTTATTATTGTCCATCAATATACTGACCACTAACTGGCTGGGAAGTGGAGACACCCAGCTTGGGAACTGGAGACACCCAACTTGGGAACTGTTGGCCTAGCCAGTTCCGGGGTCTCCAGAGCATCTAAAGTTCCCAGTACCATTCACCATATCCTCATTCTCATACCAAGTCTCCCCATGTACTCCCTAGTTCCTTCACTGACCACCTGTCCCTCCCTCTCCTGCATTCTCCCACTTCCTCCTTCCACATGCGGCTTGGCAGGGAGGGGTCCTTGTTATCCAAATTATCAGACTATCACTAGAGTTTCTACCATTACAGAAGTGAGAAAGCAAAATCCTGAAGGAATGTTCCCTAAGAAATAGGTATAAAGTATAAAATCTGATTTTAAACCCCACAGCTTCTGTTCCAAATCACTGGTCCAACTGGAATAAAGGTTCGCTGAGGACGGGTAGTGTAGAGGGCATGATGTCCTTTTGCGCACAGAAAAAGCACTAGTGGGAAACCAGGAATGTTAAACACTCAGGACTGCCTCCTCAGGTGAGGAGATCCACACCTGTTTTCCACCCAGAGGCTGGGGTGGATGTAGTTGATAGCCTGATGCTCTGTGTGGTCTGTAGGGCCAGGCCTCACTCAAATCCCCTCCCCCAGACTGTTATGCTTATCCCACACTCTTCCTCCCTAGGCCTTTATCCTGATCATTGTTTCTCAGTCAATAAAACCCATCCTTAAGGGTGACGTCACGCATACTGCATAGCTTGGTAACCTCTACAATGACCTAGACCACACTAGATCCTCTCCTAGGCCCTTAAGTTATAGAACCCATTCTTATGGAAGAGGTCACATGTGTTTTGCAAAAGAGTTTCAGTGTAGTCATGTCGTAAGCTTTATTGTGATAATTATCACCAGGAAACTTTTCCCAAAATGGTACCATACTTAAATATGTCTAAAATAAACTGCCCTGCTCAGACTCCAGAAGTGTGAACCAACACCAGCTCACTAAGTCAGTGGGAGGATCATGGAAGGCCACTCAAATCACACACAGCCATCTTTGAGTAGTTCTCAGAAAATGTTAGTCTGACTGACAAATTGAAGAAAAGATAATGAGCAAAGGTGGCAATTAGACCAAGGAGTCTTTCCCTTTGCATTCCCAGGAAAATCACCAAACTTCTGGGACCTGTGTGAGAGCAAGGAAGTCCAAGGGCAGGGAACTGCTTTCCAAAATGAGCCGCTTTTTTTTCTGTGCTAGAGATAGAATCCAGACCGGTTTCACAAGCTAGCCCAGTACTTGACCACTGGGCTACATCACCAGCCCCCTAGTGAGCCACTGGTGAGATAGATCTCCATCCGCTCTTGTTGCTCATGACAACCATAAACTGTGAAAAATGCCATTCGGCAGAATGTGTTTAGAATTGAGGTGGCAGATGTGAGATTCTACAAATCCTAAAAGAAGTGGCATTCATAAGGGAAGCCCTATCAACGCCCTGGCTCTGCTTAGTGACAATTTTACCAACTATAGTAGAGTGAACAGCCATCCTAGTGAAGCCTGGAATTTCCCCTGAGAGAGGAGGAAAAGTCATGGGGCAGCTGACACAGTTAGAATCAGTCACATGGAACATAGGGGAACAGGTGCTACAATGCTGGAGGGCTGGTCAGCTTTGGGACTGAGAACTAGACCCTGCTTGCTGATGGTGAGATTCCAAAATACTTGATAGAGAATGGCTGTAATGGGGTTGGAAGTGGGGCAGACATACTTTAACTCAAGTATAAGAAAGGAACTCAGCCAGTGTGTGGAAACATCCTTACACTCACTTATGCCTAGCACAAGCTCAAGGTGATTCCTGAATAAGTGAAGAACCGTTTAGTATATAAAATAATAATAAATAAATAATATAAAAAATACTTAAAGGTAACTGAATCCAGGCTTTCCACAGTATCTTATCTACCATGTCCAGCACACAATCTGGACCTAAAAGGGAATCCAAGAAAATGTGGTTCTCTGTCACAAAAAAGAAAAAAGAAAAAAATAGCAGTCAAGAGAAATAGATGCCATGATAGCCCAGATGTTGGGTTTAGCTAGAGACCGCTGAACCCAGGGCCCTGTGTTTGGTAGGCAGAGAGTACTACCTCTGAGCCAGTCCATCCCTTAGCAGACAGAAATTGTAAAGTAACATTACTATGTTCAAAGAAGCAGAGGAAAACATGTTCCTAATGAGGGAATGGCTAGAAGACCTCAGCAAAGAAATAGAACCGTCAGCACAGGAAAAAAACAGGAACTCTAAAACCAAAACGCTTAAAACTTGAAGTGTGAAATTCTCCACAAGAGAGTAATAACAATTTGGAGCTGACTTAAAAAAAGTGGGGGGGGGGGATAAAAAATAAATAAAAAAAAGTGGGGGGGGGGGCTTGATGAATATGAAGGCTTCTGCAAAAATACTGTGTGGTCCAACACCCAGAGTCTCAAACTGTGGGTTGTAACCCCATATGGGGTCATATAACCAAATGTGGGGGCCGTTAAAATGCTGGCGACATTAAAGGTTTTCTGAACATGCAATGACCAAAGTTAATCTGAAATCAGTGAGTTCAAGGAGCGCCTGGCAGTGCTGCACAGGTGTGTCAGGGGACACGCAGCAGTCACTAGCATGTGGATGGCTGGCATCTGTCACTGCTACGCAGCCCAGGTCCTTTGTGAGGAAAGTCAACATGGAGTAGGAAACCCCCTTCCCAGAGTCAGGCCCCTCCCTGCCGTGGCCCCACCCATCCCACCTCACCTCGGCCTGACCTCAGGGAGAAGCTCAGGGTGCGCTTGACGCCCTCACAGTTGCCCGGGTCCTCGTTGATGATGCCCACATTGGTGTTCCAGGTAGTCCAGTTCACCTCGTCCACCCTGTGGGGGAGGGGACAGGATCCGGGGCCAGCTGTCTAAGGCAGAGCCCATCCAGATGAAGACACAGCAGGTGGAGGGACAGATAGGGCTTGTTTCATGGACAATCCGTCCTTTCTAACCATTCCACAAGGTCCAGGAATTTTAATACTGGATTCCTAGGTTTGGCTCTGTTCACCAAGTGGTCATTTTTGAACCCCTCAAGTCTTTCAGGGCTTCATGTTGGAAGTTTTACCCCCTGAGATCTGAATGGGTGTCCTGTGCCCAGAGCTGAGTCCTATGTGGCCCTTGGACCTGACGCTGGCCTTGAGAGTTCCCTGAACCTGTGACTGGTCCCAGGGAGTCCTGAGTCCAGCCTCTACACACTCCTCTGGCTCTCGATGGGTCCTGCATGCCCTGGACTGAGAGCAGGAGCTCTCAGCTTCAACTCCTGCTTTGCCTTACCTGAAACACCACCGGTAGTCATCCTTGCCATCTGGCGTGAACCCCACCTGTAGCAGCTTGCCGGAGCGGAAGGCCTTCCTCATGCATTTCAGGAAACTCTTCTCTGTGTCCAGGATGGTGATGGCTCTCTGAAGGGAAGGGGAAATAGGCCTTCCTGGACCACCATCTCCAGAATCTCTCCCAGCCCCAGCAACCTCCAAGCTGGCCCTGTAGTACCTCCTATAACAGGTCTGTTTCCAAAGCCTGGCAGGCACATGCTCCGTGAAGGAGATCAGCCAAGCCTGCCTATACCTGGCTACTTACTGCTTACTGGGTCCAGGAAGGCAACCCTATGAACTGGTGGCACTTATAAAGGGATCACTTGGGGACTTGTGTGACATCAGAGTCCCAAACATGAGACTGCCCTGCAAAACCCTGGCTCTGCTACCCACCAGGCGCGTGACTGAAAACACAGACAGATGACATCTCTAAGGCTCAGTGCTTCCTGCCCCCTACTCAGTCCCATAGGAGCTCATGTGCCCCACTATTTGACAGCAAGGGACAGTCAATACCACTGAGGCTGCACGCCCTGCCCCACTCTGCTGCCCACCTGCAGCTTCCAGATGTTCTTGCTCTCTTGTGCGATCTTGTTGACCGTCTCACCCATGAGGGCAATGAGCATGTTGAGCAGGAGGATGTAGGTGAGGATCACATAGGCCAGTAACAGGATGATGAAGACAGCCTTGAAGTCGTAGTTCTCGGTGAACTCCAAGTCGCCCATGCCGATGGTGAACTTGAACAGCTCCAGGCACGTGGAGTACAGGCTGTTGTAGGAGTTGTCGGGTGGCCTGCAGGCAGGCCCTCGCCACCTGTGTGGGGTGGACTCCACAGGCACAGAGTCATTCTTCCCATCCTCAATTAGTGTCACCACGGCTGTAGGTCACAGGAGAAAAGGGTGTTGATGGATGGAAAACAAGACCCCAGACTCCCTGATACATACCTCTCCTACCCAGCACCCGGCAGCAGGAAGGCCACCCGCTTATGTAGCATCTCCCCCTCCCAGACTATCAGAAAGTTGTAATAACACACAGCTTTCCTATAATAAGAGCTTTAAATTGATCTAGTAGGAAAGGTGTTTGAAGAAATATGCAAAGCTATGTAGGCCATGTACATAAAGAGGCCTTTGTATAATACACAACTTGCTTAAAAAGACAGGAAGCCTGAGTCACTTTGCCAGCCACACTACGTCTTTTAAAGATCCACTCTGTAACCACAGTGTCAAGCCACACCATGGCTTTTAGAGATCCACTCTATAATCACGGACGTCGAGCAACTCAAAGCAGAGTGGCCTCTGCTAATATTCTTCTTTGGAAGTGTACTGCAGGCCTGAGTACTGCTAAGCAGCCATGTGCATCAGTGCCCCGAGAACACCCTAAGCCCAATCCCTTCTTGTACTAATATGCAGAACTTCAGGTCAAGTGCCACAGCCCACACCTATCAGCATCCCTAGTCACCAATGTTCAACCCTCCTAGACAGGAGTTCTAAAATAAACCGCAGAGTGGGAGCAGACACGGGCATGCCTCAGGAACCACGTAACCACAGAACTCAAATGAGAACTGAGGCAGGGGCATTGCTAACAACAGGATGTGGAGCAGGTAGAGGGGCCCAGGATCCGGCTTAAAGGGGCTCCCAAGGACCAGAACTCAGCTTCAAAATAACTGATGATAGTAAGGATTATGGCTCACGTGACAGTGAGAATCTACAGGGAATAAAAAGAACCCCAAGGCCATCCATCCTCATGTTTAAAAAAAATGAATTGAGGAGATGGGAAAAAGCTCTTCCTTACGATAAAATGCCAGGGACTAAAGAGGCAATGAGTGGTGGGGTTAGGGAATCATGAAGGCTGGGGCTGTAGCTCAGTGGGCGCTAGCCTGGCATGTATTAGACCCTGGGTTCAATCTCCAGAACCAGGAATAAAGAATGGAAGGGATGGGGAAGGGAGGGGAGGAGTAGGGAAGGGAAGGAAAGGGGAGAGAAAGAGACAGAGAAGAGACAGATAAGGAATGGAGAAATTTTAAAATGTTTAAATTGGGGAATCTGGGTAAGAAACAGAGAGGAGTCATCTATACTACTCTTGAAAGTTTCCTGTGAGTCTGAAATAGTATTGAAATAAGTTGGACAAAAGCTCGGCCAAAATAGAGCTGTTCAGCAAGCAAGTAGCACAGTATCTCTAAAGCATCCACGAATGCCTCATCCATCACATTTCCAAGTTCTCGGGCTCGTGCTGATGTGTGTTCTGTCTGTCCCTTGGTCACCTGCAAGAATGCACCTGTCTTCCCCACCTGGCTCCTCCTCCCCCAGCCCTGCAGAGCCTGAGGAGGTCATGTGAGCAACACACCTGCCTACCACCAGCTTTGACTCAGCCCATTACCTGTGGAAAATCCAAACAAGAACACGAGGTAGACAAACATGAATCGACACAGGTCCCTGAGGATCATCTGCAGGAAAGAGCAGGCTGGTAAAAGGCAAATCCAACCATGGTAGGAACACAGGAATGATCAGGGATGCATCAGCCTAGAGTGACCAGAGGATATGTGACAGGAACCTGCAGTGGGCTAGGCTCTGTGGTTTCCAGCTCAGACGTCATGAGGAAATGATTCCCACCTCTCCCATGGCTTTTGCTCCGGTTGGGAGATGGTGGTTTGGAAAGCAAAGGCAGCAAGTTTGAAGAAAATCTGCAGGCTCGGGTCAATGCCAGGTTGCTGGATTCTAGGGCAATAAATAGGCTAAGGGCTAAACAAAAGGCTCCCTGGAAGATACAGAAAGGCTGAAAAGAATTCATAGGGCAGTATCTCACATCCGTGGGGGCAAACAGGGCTCTGTGGAAAACACGCTTGGAAACCCACCTTTTCTATCATGACAGCATAGATGCCCATCTGCTGGAATCCTCTGGTATAGTAGAGCATGTTGGTCCAGCCCATGGCGAGGGAGAACACCATGGAAGCCACGTACTCCTTGCGGTGGCAAAAGTACAGTACCACAGACGCCAGCATGAACAGAGACTGCACAAAGCTGAGGGCAGAGGCAAAGTCGTTCAACTTAGAAAAAAGGCCCAGACTGCAAGAACCGGAAGAGTGAGAATGTAACCATGCAGGGGCTGGAGATGCGCTGTCCCAGCAGGCACAAGGAGGAAAATGTATGGCATGTTGGAGGGGAAATTTTATTCTTCAAAATTTTATTCAATGGGGGCTGGAGAGATGGCTCAGAGGTTAAGAACGTTGCCTGCTCTTCCAAACGTCCTGAGTTCAATTCCCAGCAACCACATGGTGGCTCACAACCATCTGTAATGAGGTCTGGTGCCCTCTTCTGGCCTGCAGGCATACACACAGACAAAACATTGTATACATAATAAATAAATAAAATATTTTTTAAAAAATTTTATTCAATGTAAATATAATATAGATGGTCCTTGACTTATGATAGTTCTATCCTGTGCAATCCATTTTTTTAAATATAAGTGAGAAATGTATTGAATACCCCAACCTACTGATAATGAGCAGTTACACACGGCACTCTACAGCATCAGCTGCTTCCCCTCTGAGCAACCCCACTGAAACACTGAAGGATGTCCAGAAAACAAGACCAAGAAGGAAAAAGAAGTGAGGAAGAGATGGGAGCCATGAGAATCCCAAGGCTGACAACAGAAAGAACGTGCCAGGTAAAAGAAGGGTCAGGCTGGAAAACAACCCAGTCTCAAAGAGAAAACAGGAAAGAAGGTATAGTGTACACCTCTGTCACCCCAGCACTCCAGAATCAAAGGCAGGAGGATTGCTGCGAGTTAGAATAGAAGGCTAGTTTGGGTTACATAGAGAGGCCCTGTTTCAAACAAAAGAAAGAAAACTCTAGGCAAAGATCCCTCAAGGGGAAGAAAAGTGATCTGGCCACGTGTTATAACTTCTAAGTATGATTTTGAAGAAAACTGCACCTGCTTTAGGATGTGTGGGAAGAATTAACATTGTCTACAGAGAAACTAAACAAGGGGAAATTAAGGGAATGGTAATCTGATAAACCAGAAGAAACAAACCAAAAACAAGTAATGGAACTATTACAAAGCTGTTCGACAGGAATATTTACAAAGAGACAAGAATGCAAATGATGATTACTGACTAAAACAAAATATTATATAATCACATCGGAATGATGAAAAGGGGGAAGCAGATGGGGAGGAGGATGCGAAATCCTTCTCTGTGGCATGAGTATGTGTCAGAAGAAAGAGCCCAAGGAAAGCAGGTTTCAGAGAAAGGGAAGGGTTGGAAGTAGGAAACTCCCGGGTTTGAGTATAAGAATTTTTGCACTCTTATGAGTTATATCAGTATGTTTGAGTAGTTTTGATAACATAAAAGTAATATATATTCATTGGTATAATTGCATGCATGTGCATGTATATGTGTGTTTTAACGTAACTGTAATGTGGCTATAACTTTTAGGAATGTAATCTTGAGTCTAGTCTTACAATGCTATGTAGGGGAACATTTCTTCTTTATGCAAATAAGTATTGTGCTCACCAATTGCTATAGACCCTAAAGATTGAGCTTGCCCTTTGGAACTAAAATAAAGGTATTTGATGATTACTGTGGGAACATGAGGCTTATGAATCCTAAGAACAAGCTTGTCACAATAGCACCAGAAATCATCTCCTTAATCACACCAGAAATGAAAAGAGAAGCCCCAGGACTGAGGGAAACCTGGGCATCGGAAGAGAGTTTAAGTCCAGATCCCAGGAAACCCGTGGTTGAAAGCCGTCTGTGCAGGATGAGGCTCGCAGGTTCTAGTCTATTTTATGAACAGAGGCTCTGCGATACCTGTGCCTTTGCTCATCCATCTCCTCTAAAAGCAGTGGCCCCCAACCAGGAGAACATGCCACCACCCACAAGAAAAGAACTGGTGGTATTTATCTGCGGGCATTTTGATAATCAAGCCTGGAAGTGGGGAGGGGGGAAGCTATTGGACAGAGGCCTGGGACGCTGCTAAATACTCAGTGCATGGGACAATCCCTTTCTCAACAACTGTGAATTGTGTAGTTCAAAATGTCCATGAAGTTGGAATGAAAAGCAAACAAATTTTTTAAAACCTGCCTTAAAGACTGGAGATTCTTGAAGGCAAGAACTATGTATAGTCCACCTCCGTCTCCCAGTGTCGACCCAGTGAATGGCAGAGGGATGCACACACGGTGAACAAAGGGATGGGAGGGACCCCCTAACTCCAGCTGTAAATCATATGACACCGTGACACAGTCTGCCAACCCCAGCCCCTGACATTTATCTGGCAGTGTAAACATTGATATTCATTCATCTGATGAATATTTGTTGAGTGCCTTCCACCATTGCTTCAGCCTGCCTACTGAGGCCTGCCCTGCTATGTGCCTGTTCAAGCATAGGTGAGAGAATGAAGGAGCTAAACAGAACACAAAGCAGCACTTACAAAAGTATCTCGCTGTAGCTGTCCACAAACAAACTCTTGAGGGATGGCCGCCTCTGCAGGAAATACTGAATCTGTGAGGGAACAGACAGAGTACGTTTCTGGGAAGTGTTAGATGTGGCTGAACAGGGAAACTCCTGGTGTTTTTGGAGGGCCAGCATGCTGGAACACTGGAGTGGGTTCCAGCAGACTGTGAAGACCGGAGCAGCAGCAATCAAGCTAATGGGATGGGTGATGTCATGTGACTCATGGAGCGCTTTAAAAACATTGACTACAATTACAAGTGTATCTTGAAGGCAATTCAGGAAGAAAAAGATCACCAAAATGCTATGAGCGCTGTATCCCACGGTAGAGCTGAGAAGCCTCTTTGCTTCTAACTTGTTCTCCCAGCACCACCTTCCTTTACAATAAATGAGCATAGCATTATCATAAAAATCCCTTTATGCTTTTGTAGTATGATTGGGCATCTCTTGGGTATATTCCCAAGAGTGGTATTGCTGGATCCTGAGGTAGGTTGACTCCCAATTTTCTGAGAAACCACCACACTGACAATAGAAGCTCACAACTTGTGAAGGAATGCTTACCCCTCGGAAGAAGAAGTAGAATCCTCCCAACACAGACAGGATCTCTCCAGTGACTCGGAAATAGTCTCCAACAGTGTTCCTCAGCTTATAGGGGGGCTGTGAGGCACAGAGAAGCCAATGAGCTTATAGGGGGGCTGTGAGGCAGCCAGCGACTCCACTCACTCACTCATTCACCCATTCAGCAAACATTCACCAGGGGCCACCAGGTACCCAGCCTTACAGTTAAGACTCGGCCCTGCCAGGAGACAGGCCTCCATTGAAAGAGAGAAGCAAAGGCCTGGCAAAGTGACTCCATGGAAACCTGAGAACTGAGTTTGGTCCCCGGAACCCATGATGGAAGGACAGACTGACTCCAAACAGTTGTTTGTTTCCAATCCTGATCTCTGCATGTACACTATGACACGTGTGCATGTGTGTGTGTGTCACACATACATACATACATCACAACAACAACAACCAATAAATTTAAAGAAAGAAAAACAACAAGGTAGTAGGGGAATATCTGCTAGAAGGTCTCTCTGTGGGCCTGCTTGCCTGAGTCTCTGGGTATCAGAGGATCCTTGCAGGGCTGTGCTGTCTCCCAAGCAATGTCCCTGCCCAGGGTTCTGAGTGGACGGGAGCAGGGGACAAGGTAGGTGGAGGTGCTCTTACAGACCTGCTGCTTTGGAATCCCATTCTCCCCACAGCCTGTGGTGTCCTTCGCCCAGGCACATCACCATTTTCTGGGAGGATCCCCTTGGCGCTTTGCCAGCACTAGCTCACTCCCTCGTCTCACTTATTAGCATACTTCTCTCTCTAACAAAGTGTGTGTCCTTTCTTTTGTTAATTTGTTATAATGCTGGAGTGCTGGGAATCAAACCCGAGGCCTTGCACATCCTAGGCAAGCACTATGCCGCTGAGCTATACTCATTATCAATTTTATTTTATTTTCAGATGAAGTCACTAAATGCCTTTTATACACAGATAGAACTCAAGCTTTTAAACTAAATTTACAGGTAAAAATGTTCCAGAAATAGGGTGGAAAATTAGTGGTCTGGGTATTAAATGAGAAGGTTCAATTCAGAAACATAATGGAATCCCTGGCTCAGAAAAGAGTAGAGTCTCATCCTAAACTGAACTGAGAGATGGAACCCAGCCTGGCACAAAAGAAGGTACTCAAGGGCATAGGTCCAAGAAGCAGATTTGTAACAAGCAGGTGAGTCAAACAGTGCAGGCCAGCAGGTGGCAATGGAACTGGGGCTTGTACCATCCTATGATCTCCAGACACCCAGGGGCAACTGCCTCCCAGTCCTGAGTCCTCATACTCAGGAGCCTCAGGGCTCACATGCTCAACCTCCCAGAACCATGGACTTAAAAGACAAAGTCCAGGCACAGGCCAGCCTGCAAGAGGGGAAACTAAGGGCAGGAAGCAAGGCTCTCCAAGCAGCCTTTCTACCTCTCAGTGAGCTAGGAAGGGGTAGCAGGCGAGGTCTAGACCTGTGGAGCCAATAGCGTCTCAGGAGAGTACCCCACCCCGACCCCCAGATAGGGCCCGTGCTCCTGTCCGCACCAAGCCTTCCACAGGCCGATAGTAGGCAGCCGTGGTGAAGACGATCATATACAAGCAGTAGACGAAGAAGTTGAAGTAGAAGATGCGCTTGACAAATCTGTCCCACTTGTCCTGTAGGAGTCTGTTCAAAGGTTCCACCAAAAGCATGTCATGGCGATTCTATGGGAGCAGAGAGAAGTGAGGTTCACTCTTGCACCAGCAACTACCTGAATAGCTACACCAGCCCACGGCACTCCTCACACCTGTGTAACCCATACAGTCAAGGAAGAATGTCCCCTCAGCCTGCCAAGCAACAAGGGTCACCGGAGGTCTGAACCGTTGTACAGCCAGGGCCTTGGGCTGGCCCCAACTCTGCTGCGGTCCCTTGAGTGACCCACCCTCTTAACTTCAGTATCTCCATGAGTACACTGACTGGGAAGAAACCGGTCAAGCCCTAAGACAGTGGTTCTCAACCTGGGGGTCAAATGATCCTTTCACAGGGGCCACCTATGACCATCAGAAACCACAGACATTTACGTTACGATTCATAACAGTAGCAAAATTACAGTTATGAAGTAGCAACAAAAATAACTTTATGGTTGGGGATCACCACCACATGAGGGTTGCAGTGTTAGGAAGGTTGAGAGCCACCACTCTGAGTGTTCAGCCGAGACTTCAGCATTTCCCGCATTCCAATCCCATTGTCTCTAGCAACTGGCCCTCTTCACTCCCAGGGCAAGAGGATGATTCTTGTTGGGGAGGGGGGTTGTTTCTACACTCTTCACTTCTCATGTTTGCAGCCCAGGGTCAGGCAGAGGTGGTAATTACCTATGCATGATACGTGAAGGAACCTAAGAGGCCTGACCTAGAGCAGGCCTGTCCTGGTGCCTACACTGTCATTTGAAGTAGGCTTTAGGCAAAGCCTCCAAAGGCTTGACGGCTCACAGGACCTAGGATGTAGAACAGCTGAACCCAAGGCAGCTTGCTCTCGCCTTCTGCTTTGTGTTTGGGCTGTACCACACAGGCCCCCTTGTGTGACACCTTGAATTCTTTGGGGATGGGAAGCTCCTCACTCCCTCACTCCAGAGCTTCTAAAGGGGTGCTAACTGCAGGGATGTTCTGTTATTTGGCATATATTTAGTCATCTCTGCCTTCCACCAGCGTGCCTGCTCAAGCCAAATGGCCCCAAGATAAGCCCACACTCCTATCCCCAGGAAACAATGGGGACATAAATTTTTGGTGGCTGCCCCAGAGCTTTCTCTCCTCCAGATTAAATTCCTCAGTCTGTAGTGAGGTCATTCCCTTTTCAGACCACCCCTTTAAGAATGCAGAAGTCAGATTTAGCATGGCAGATCAGGTGGGGCTGACAGGACAAACTAGACCAGGCCTCGCCTTTCTAGGACTCTTATCCTAAAACTACAGCTTCATCCTGTGAAGCGCTATGGTCACCCTCACTACCTCCAGTGGAGTCTGCTTCTGGAGCTTGGAGTGTCACTTTAGGAAGAGGGGACAAGTGAGGTGGCCTACCCAATGAAGATAGACTAGTACTCAGTAATGCTTCACTTGGAGCCAAAAATATTAAATAGAATGCCATCCTCAGTACACAAAAGTAAATTCTAGATAAAGGACCCAAAATGAAATACCCTACAAATGAGTGGGGAAAGAACAGAGAAGGGCCGCTGTGTGACTCTGTAAAGAAAAGGCCTTCAGGGGCTGGAGAGATGGCTCTGTGGTTAAGAGCATTGCCTGCTCTTCCAAAGGTCCTGAGTTCAATTCCCAGCAACCACATGGTGGCTCACAACCATCTGTAATGAGGTCTGGTGCCCTCTTCAGGCCTGCAGACATACACACAGAATATTGTATACATAATAAATAAATATTTAAAAAAAAAAAAAAGAAAAGAAAAGGCCTTCAGAGCACACAGCACACAATTCAGAAGCCAAAAAAGAAAATGAGCAGCCAGCTTAACCCTATCAGAATGAAAACCGTTCATAAGTAAAGGGTGCTGTAAAAGGCAGGAGACAAATGGGGAGGAGAAGCAACACCACACTGCAGCAGGAGCAAAAAGGTTGATGACTTATTCGGAAGCAAGAGGTCTATAAACCAGAATAAGCCAGCAAATAGTCCTGTAAACCTTAGGAGACCCACCAAGGTACAAGAGGCCAGTAAATGCATAACAATGTCCCGCCTCACCGCGGGACTTACAGGCTTTGGAGGGAGGAGGGTCAGGAGTCCAAAGAAATGGGGTGGCCATACTTTTTGATTTGGAGAAAGCAATTTCATGTGTCTTTCACTGAAAAATCCCCAAGCTCGTGTCAGTGGCCTGCAGTGTGGTGAGCCGCTGCAAACAGCTTGACCGTCCTCTGGGATGGATGCTGGGCAACAGCCTTTAAACGAGACAGATATCTGGGTGCTAATATAAAGCTAACTACAACACGCACCAATGAGCGAAAACAGCTGCTTGCCCTACAGGGTGTATAGTATGAGCCCATTCACACAAATAAAAAACTCTCTGAAGCTTTTCACACGGTATCAAAGGGAGCTGTCCTTATCTCTGTACTTCTGAAATGTTCTCATTTTTATGAGCGAATGACTATCGTTCGTTTGCTAAGGGAAACATAATGGGAAGGAGGAGGGACAAGACTGCAGGACACAGGCTCCTCACAGCAGCCTTTCCTGTGAGAGACGGGACGCAGCTTGAGCAGGGACGCTCGCCTTGGCCACTCACAGGGGTCTCGCTGCTGCTGTAGGCAATCACCTCCAGAACTGAGTTCCTCTCACAGGTGTCAACGCAGGACAGGTCATAAAGGGAGGAGTGCACAGGCCCGTAGGCCCATTCGGTGAACTTCCTGGACAGGTGCCGGCACTCAGGTTCGTGGATCTCCCTCTGGAGAATGTAAGCCAAGACCTGTGGCAGGTAGGAGAGCCCTACCGGGTCAGTCAAGGCCAGGCTCCAGGCTGCTTCCCCATGTGGCCTCTGAGCTCTTCTGAAAAATGCACTCAGCTTCCCACCTCCATCAGGAACCCAACCCAAACCCCAGCAACTAGTTAGATCCACTAGCTAGCTGCCTCTAGCCCCAGCTGCAGCTGCATCAGGTGCATTACACCAGGGACCCCTTCCAGAAAACTTCAAACTGGAAGGAAATAATCAAAGCCTAAGGAAGCAATAAGCCAGTCGTGATGGTTTGTGGCTGTTGTCACAGCACTCAGTAGGTTGGGACAGGAGGATTGCTGCAACTTTGAGACCAGCCTAGTCTTAAATGGGCAGGGACAGTTTCCCAGTATCTCTACTATTGAGAAAGTCCCTCCCCTCCAATTCAAGCAGCCCCAGACACATCATCAGCCTTACCTGACATTATTCATGGGTCCCTGATTGGTCTGGAACCTGGTCTACCTAGTCTGTTCCAAATTCCCCCCTTAGGACCCTCCTTATCATTACAAAATTCTCACTCACACTAGTAAAACAACAATCAGCCTCTTCTCTCAACCTAGGCTACACACACACACACACACATACACACACACACACACATCCCTGCTTGATGGTTTCTGCTCACAGCTCCTCTGACTCACACTAACAGCCCCATTAGCTGGTGGAATTAGAGTCCGGTACACACAGTCCTCTATCCAGACCCCCTCCCTGCCTGATAATAGCAGCTCCAGCCAAAGCACCCACCCTACCCCAATCTTCCCAGTGCTAGCAGCCAGAGCCAGTGGAGTGAGCCCCTTTTTGTTGGTGAGTTCTTCCAGCTTCAGGGTGGGGTGGAGTTTGGCGCCCAGGATCAGGATCTCGTTGTACATGTTTGTCACGAACTTGGTGTTGTCAGCTGTATTATCTGCCACCTCCACCAGGGCATGTAACACCGTGTTGCCCACCGAATCCCGGGCACTGATGTCTGCTGGCTGCCAGGAGTTCTGCAGCAGGAACTTCACAATGGCCAGCTGGTTGGTGCACGCAGCCAGCGACAGAGGTAGCTCACCTGCAGCCAACATAGGGTCCTCAGTGGGGCCCCAGGAATGAGACTGGCTAGTCCCTGAATAACTGGGCCTCTAGCTCCCTTATGTATGCCACATGGCCTCCCTACCAAAGTAGAAGCCAGGCCGCCCTTTGGTTTTCTTGAAGAAGTCTCCGTTGGCCGCGGCCTGAACGTCTGCTCCGTTCTCTACCAGGAGGGTCACCAGTGTCATGTTTCGCCTCTCAATGGCGATGTGCAGTGCTGTCTGACCTACAGAGGGAAGCTCAGTTAGTCTTGTGATTAAGGCCCAGAGAGATGCACTCCCAGAGAAGGCCCCTAGCAGGTAGCAACTGTGGAAGAAGCACACAGAAAACGCTAGCACAGCCCCTCACAGTGGGAGGCCAGGATCCACAAATGAGGCCAGGAAAATCGTGAAGCAGGAACAGAACAGAAAATACCAAGTTGCAAAAGAGAGGAGACAGAGGGAGATAGGAGGGAAGGTAGGGACCACCCAGTCAGCAGGAGAGCAGCAGAGATCCCAGGAAGGAGACTGATCAGAACCAGAACGCAACACAGTGGCAGGAACTGGGGCAATCCCCTCAGGGCGCAGGTGTGCTGTAGCTGCACCAGGCCACCCCCCCCCCACCTCACCCTTGTAGTAGCTGTCTGTGTAGCTGGCGTTGACAAACTGCTTCAGGCTGTCGGTCTGCCGTGCGACATCCAGGAGCAGAGCGATGGTGTCGTTCTGCCCGTTGTGCAGGTTGAGCATAGCTTTTAGCAGACAGGTCTTTCCTGTCTCTGGGTCTGAAGGGCAGAGAGAGGGTCAAAACCAGGCCAGGGTTGGAAAAATGGCCCCCTCCTGGGAAGCCAGCCCTCACAGGGCCACCTTTGAATTCGCTGTCAGTCAGGCGCTTCTTGCTCTTCTGCAGAAAGGGCAGCAGGCTCTCCAACTCCTGGCAGTTACTCTGAGCCACAGCATCGAAGATGCTCCTGCGGTCATAGAGCCTGGGGGGCTTCTCCACACCGACACCGGTGGAGACAGAGTCCTGGGATGCCTGCCTGGGAAATAAATTACACCCTCAACTCAGGCCCTGCTCTGCCCTGAAGCTGTTGGGCTTCTGAAGCCCCAAGGCAAACCAGGCAGTTTAGGAAACAAATCTAATGGGGATCCTGGGGCACAGCTGTTCATCCCATCCTGCCCCTGACCTGTCTATAGAGACTGGAGAAAGTCTTTGCTATTGTCACCTCTCCTACCCAGTACACTTGCCTTCCTTCTGGGGCTCAAGAGACAGAAGCCTAGAGGGTAAGCTGGGTTGGCTTGACCTCTGATGAATGAAGACATCTTCACACTTCCCAGAAGCCACCTGTGACTCCCGGCCCTGCCTCAGAGGAGGTAGGAAAGCTGATAGGTTCTTCCCCTGAGCTGTTTGTTTTCTTAGTCCATAAGATCCTAACTTTGAATCTGAAGTCTAAGTATTTGGGTCTGGTGAGCATTCACGGCCTGGAAATCTAGCATATGCTGGCCGCTGGGATCAGTGTACATACTCCAACACCTGTGACTGTGTCCAGTGAGGGTACAAGAGTGTGGGCCAGACCACCTCTGAAGGCTCCCAGCTCCCCAGCTCTGTGACTTTTAACCCAGAAGCAAGACCGCTACGAGGAGTTAGCCCATGGCTGGGGCTGCCACTGGTGGAGCCACTAGGGAAAGGAAGGACCTCCAGATTTACCTGACACAGGCAGGCCCATCCCCAGGCCTCTGGATAGTGACAACAGAGCTGACGGTGATGACAGGGCAGGAGACCAGTCCGCCTTCCTCATAAGGGCAATCCATAGGGGAGGCCTCCTCTGAGTCACCCTTCCCAAAAAGCCGGGTGCGGCTCCTGGTGGTGAAGATGTGGGGCTTGGCTGGAGATGGCCTGGAGTTAAGGTCTCTGTCCGGAGGGTCCAGGCAGGAGTTCTCTTGGAGTGGGTGCTCAGACTCCCCAGAGTCTAAGCTACCCCATTTCTTCATCTTTTCCAGATCCTCTGTGGCCCAATGTGCAACCTGTGGGTAGCCACAAAGATGAGGTCTGTGCCCATGTGGAGGACCACAGCTCATCCCTTCCCTGCTCTCCTTGTCAAGGCTCCCGTGAAGCAGGACACCGCAAAAGCCCAATTAGTACTGCCCTGCAGAAGCAAAGCTTTTAGGGCTATGCCTTCCACTCCAGCAACCCTGGGGAACAGAACTGTACTGCCCACAGGGTCCTGTGGCCACAGTGGTCAAGCTCCCCACCTTAGAGCCAGCAAGCTCTGAGGCTGAGGTCAGAAGCCTCCCGCCCCTGAGATTCTCTGGGGCTCAGCTGCCTGGCTTGTTCTTCCTGCCTCCACATACCACATTAGAAAAAGGACATGGAGGAACTCACTCGGTAGTGAGACCAAAGGGTTGACCAAGCCCCAAGGAGCCAGGCAGTCCATGTTCGTGGAAGATGGTGATGCCCCCGTCCATGCTGTATAAACTCACGTGCCAGGTGCCAGCAGTCACACGTACCACCTCCCTTTGCCCTTCCACATAGCTGCAGCAACCAAGTGTCAGGAGGGGGCTGATGTGTGCAGCATGTATGAAAGCCTTGGGTCATTTTTGTGAAACTGGTGTATTTCCAGCATCTCAGCCTATGCTTTGTGGCATCATTTGCTGTGGCATTGGCCGGTGTTCTAGACCTGAACCTCTTTAGACATAAGCTAGTCGCTCAGGTGGGTGCTCTCCACTTAAGTGGGGAACAACACTCTTTCCCACCCATTCTCCCATGGTCCCCCTCCACCTGCTGGCCATCCTGCTTCCTAGTGCCCAGGTCTCTCCTGGTGCTCCCATGGTGCCACCAGCTGGAGTGTTTTCCCCTCCCCTTCCCTGCCCAAATCTTCCCACTTTTCAAATGCCTTCTCCCCTCAGGACCCAACACCGGTCTACCCACCTCCAAAAGCCCCCCCCCATCCCTGACCGTTCAGAGAGGCCAGGCTCCTGCCTAGCCATCCTGATCGCCCTTTTAGCACAGGCCGCCTTAGGGTCAACTATCTCTGTCTACATGCTTGCCTCCTCCCGTGCCCTGTGACCTCCGCCCAGCAGAAACTGCCAGGAAAAAGCCATGCTGTGTCCCTTCCTACCAAGGCTCAGGGACCATCATGGAAGAAGAGACAGAGAGTTTGCAAGAGCCAAGGGTCCAGGGGGAAATGAAACACTGTCTTCCGGACACGACAGGGCTGCTGCCCTGGTGGACTCGCAGCAGCTACAGTTTTCTGTGCAAGACCCATCCGACCCACACTGAAGAGCGAGGGCTCAGGAGGCTCCATCCCTAACTCTGAGTTACTGGTAGTCGGTGGCTGCTGAGGAGCAAAAGGTTGGTTTTCTTCCGGAGTGTGGCCCCTGGTAGGTTGCCTGTAATCCGGTGGATGATCCCATATCTATGCGCATCAGGGGTTCACTCGGTTCGGGTATTTAGAACAAGGAAGAGGAGGCATGGGCAGGAGACACGGAGCACAGTGAGGCTAAGAGGATAGATGTGATCAAAGTGCATTGTGCTTGTGTGTGAAATTCTCGAAGAATAAATTCTAAGACCTATTTTTAGAAAAGGAAAAGCTGTGCTGGACTCTGGAAATCAGAGCGATCAGACACGGGCTGTCATCCGTCTCAGATCACAGTCTGTTAGGGAAACGAACAGCCCAGCCATGTCTCCATGCTGGAAAGCAGCCACAGACAGAGGCTGAGGAGGTCTCTCGAGTCCTGCATTTCCAAGGGAAAGTTCAGGCAGCACAAACCCTGTGCGCATGGCCAAGCCAGGCCCACGAATCGGCTGTGGACTAATATTCACAGCCAAGAAAAACAAAATGAGGGGCCCTGATGAGCCCCAACCTGTGCCTGGCAGAGCATAGCTGCATCCCTTGCTGGTCTGCTCTCGGGAGCACCTATGGCCGTGGGATCCATCAGAGCCACTGCCACAGAGAGTGCTCCCAGACACAGAAAACTCTCTTCTAACCACTCCTCATCTGCTCAGCTTGCCATTCAGCCCCATCTACACTGTGCTGCAGCTCAGACAGGAGACAGGGGAACAATAGGACCGGAAGCTACAGGCCTAGAAGGCCAAGGAACAGAATGGAAACATGATTAGGCAGGCAGCAGGAAGCCAAGTAAAGGTTTGGAATTACAGAGCCGGGTGCTGCTGTTGGCTTTCGAAAGACAGTTTCCTGCCAAGGACCTGTTGTTCCTAGTCTGGGGAGGCTGTGGTGATTTTAAAAGCTCAGCATGGTGTGGGGTGTGACTCAGTGGTGGAATGGTGCTGAACGTGCATGATGCCCTGGGTTCCATTCCCAGCGCAACAAAAATCTACTAAAAACAAATAAATGATAGGCACAAGGGACAAATGAGAATAAGCATGGTCAGTATATTTGAGCACATCCTATGGTCAACACATTCACCTACATTCACTTAATTCTTGCATCTCTAAGAGGTAAATCTTTCCCAGATGTGGAAGCTGAAGCCAGAGAGGTTACGTTATTTCCCAGATGTCACACAGTGACCAGGAGGAACCTGGATTTGACTGCGAGCATCTCTAGCCCTCTGCCACCTCTCTGACTCCTTCCCCTGGGACCAGACAGAAGTCCCAAACCTAAAGCAACCTCCTGATCAAGCAAGTATCCCAAGATCCCCCAAGCCCCAAACAAAGTACAGATAAGGTTCATGACCAATGCCTCACTCTCTCCAGAATGTCCATGACTGACCCTTGGATAACCTGGCTGCAAACCCAAAAAGAAAGCAATCCTGATGAGCTGAACCACTTGACAAGAGAGATGCTACCAACAGGCCTCTCCATGAACTTTGCAGCAAGGTTCTTGGCTGGGTCTTTTCCTCTTCCTTGAACTGATCCCAATGTAACCAAACCAGGAACTGGGATGCAGCGCACAAGTCACTGTGAATCATCACCGCACTTTCTGCATCCAGTTCTCCTTGGAACTAAGCTTCTCCCAGTCCAAGGGTAAGATGATCAGTGGGGGAGGAGGGAGGGCATTGGCAAAGGAAGGAAAGGGAAGGGGACAAGATAGTCTATCATAGCCATGACTAAAGTATGTCTGGACACAAGCCCCATAGGAATGCCACAGTCACAGAAGAAGGTGTTATAGTGACCCAGAGAATTTAGCCATGTTTTCTGCAGACACTTGTTGGTTTTCAGATGGAGGTAGGGGTTCTGGTTTATGCCAGGGCCATGAACTCATGATGCACTCTAGGGCTGTCTTGAAAACCCACCCTCCGAGACCCACTTTAACTCTGGGTCTGCATTTCCTTGCCAATGGGTGGAGAGTATCCCTCCTTTCTCTCCTTTCCAGACCATGGGGGCATTCTGGGGGTGCTTCTCCCACTTGCCTCTGTGTCCCAAACCTCCCTCCCATTAAGACCTTGAGAGCATCTCCTTCTGGCTGCCTGTGATTCTGAGAAGCTGAGAAAGCATGGCCAGCTACATCACGCCCATTTCTACCCAGCCCAAGCATCAACTCAGGAAAGACAGAGAACTGAGCAGGGCTTCCTATGTATACCAGGAAGGAAGGACAGAAGGGCTCTGCTAAGAACAGAGAGGAACCAGCGCAAGAAGCCAGGCTGCCCCCACCCAGCCCTACACCTTTCTGCACAGAGACCAGCACACTGACCGCATCCAGCTATGCACAAATCTCTGGCCTCTACAGTAGTTGCAGCCTCCTCGTCCCTGCTGCAGGAGCCAATGTAAGAACGCTGGTACTAACAGCGCCTCTTGCAGGGACCCGCTGCCTACAGTCAGTCGAATTAAGTGTGCGGCACTGTCGCTTCTCCCAGTCACCCCTAAGGCAGCCATGGCACGACCCAGTTTCCAGATGGGGTAATTGAGGCCCTCGGAGCCCAGCAGAACCATGCACAGCTGGACAGTGGCAGGTCATCAAATGGAGAAGGGGACTTACCGGCTAGGTGCAGGCACACCACAATGGAGTAAGTGCGTAGGAGCTGTTCTTTGTGGAAGAGTCAGGCTGGTGTGTGGTAAGAGTGGCCTTCCTGCCTCTGTGAGGGTCCTTGCCCCTCCCTGGGTCCACAGCAGGGGTGGGCTCTGGGCATACTCTGGCACTCAAGGAAACATTTCCAGCAATGGCAGCAGCTGCTGTTGCCACGGCTCCGATTCCCAAAGGATTCCAAAGCTTTTCCCATCATTTTTGCCCTTTTTCAGAAACCACTTAGCCACCGCCCCGCCTCCAGTCATGCCAGGGCTGAGGTGCACTTAGCCGCCTACAACCCAGTCCAGTCTGAGCCATGCCTGGTCTCCCAGGGCAGGAAGACTTTCCAAATCATTTTTCTTGTATGTCATGATCTAAGGAGCAGCTTCCCCAAATGACTGCCCGAGCCAGATAGGCAAAATCCAGTGTCCTAAAAGGAGTGGGACCCCTGTGTCACCTTGTCTGGAGGCCCTGCCTCCTTCGGGCCTCTGGGTTCTTGGGTACTCAAGTCCAGGGTAGAGGATAGGTTTTGGGGTCTCTAGGCCTTCCAGAACCCAGCCTTACTTGACTGGGGTTCCACAGTGAACAACAAAACACAAGAGAATGTGTGTGTCAATTTCTTGCATCCCCTAGTATCGCCCTAACGACCAGGAGGCTGGTTCATCCATCACACACAGTGGGCAATTAGGACAAGCCCATTCCTTCCCAGATCCGGTCCAGGAAAATCCACCAGCTTTCAGGGATTGCATGCAGGCTGCACCCACAAACGCCCTGCAGAAGCCACCCAAGCAGCTGCATCTGGGAAGTCAGGAGGCGTCAATAAGCCGCAGCTCAGAGACACCTGCTGCAGCCTCACCTGGAGTAGGTACAAAAGCTGTGACCAGAGTGGAGGCCCTCAGAGTACAGTGACTCCCCATCACTCTATAGAACTGTCACCAAAGGACTTCCCCATACCCACTTCCCAGGCCCTGCAACAACCCCAGGCAGTGGGTGGGCAGAGACTGTCATACTTGAGTTGCAGGAGAGAAACCTGTGGCATCAAGGTATTAGACAGTTATTCAGGTCACATGACTAGTCCAAGGCATGAGATCCAGGCTTAGAAAACCATTCCATACCGCACTCCTCCTCTGTTGCATATGCCATTTTAGCTTCAGTTAGTATGCTCCCAAGGGTTTGTTCTCATTTTGAAAGTGTGGTAAAGCCGGGCGGTGGTGGCGCCCGCCTTTAATCCCAGCACTCGGGAGGCAGAGGCAGGCAGATCTCTGAGTTCGAGGCCAGCCTGGTCTACAAGAGCTAGTTCCAGGACAGGCTCTAGAAACTACAGGGAAACCCTGTCTCGAAAAACCAAAAAAAAAAAAAAAAGAAAGTGTGGTAAGATGTCGAGAGTCTAAACTTCACTGTCCTAACCACCTCAAGCACACGGCACGTGGTCTGCTGTCCATCCACACCACGGGCGTCCCCACCTCCCTCCAGAGCTTCCTCACCTTCCGAGCTGAAACTCTATCTCTCTTAAACAAGCCCCCAACCTCTGGTCCCTATGTGACCCCCCAAAAGGGTCGTGACCCACAGGTTGAGACCACTGGTACAAGTGTAATCAAGTGTGGCGGAGGACCGGACCATATTTGTCTGTTTGTAACTGGCTTCTTCCACCTCGCATGATGTCCTCAAGGTGTCTGGTTTCCTTCCCTTCGGAGACAGTAATATTCCACTGTCTGCCTGTAGGTCTGACTTGCTTGTCCATTCATTGGCTGATGGACACATAGGCTGCTTCTACCTGGTGTCCATTCCCAATCCTGCCCTTTTTTTTTTTTTTCCTTTTTTTTTCCCTCAAAATTCGATGGTTTCTATATAGGCATAGGTTTATATGACTAAAAGGTCACACCCTAACCTGGTCCAACCTCTTAAAGGTCATTGGCTGACAGAGGTTCCCCATCATATTAGTATGCTACAAATACTGGCTTTTTACTCTTTGTGATTTTAATTCCTCTCATTTTCCAAAAACAAAGTTAAATACAAATTACTGAGCTTTTAAATTTAGAGAGAAAATAATGGATTTTCTTTTGCTCATATCTGCCCCTGTCCCCCACCTTGTCACCCTCTTTCAATGCCGACTGATCTCCTTCCTTCCACTTTCTTGTTTCCTTCATACACATGTATGTGTATATATTCAATCCTTGCTATAGCACGTTTGTTTTTTTATCTCCCATTTGTTCCCCCTTATGCCTTCTTTCCCCTACACTGTCCCTTTTCTGTTTTTAATTAAACACATTGAATATATAAATATATATACACATATAGAATCTTGATTCTATGTATGACAGAAAACATGTTATTTGTGTAATATGTTCCATACATTTTCTTTCTTGCAAGGAACGTGAGCTGGTAGCTGTACCTGTATGGCTACCTCTTCATGCTAGGGACTAATGAGCTGGGGGTAAATGAACTCCAGGAGCCAAGGCAGGCCAGAGGAATTAGTGTTCTCAGAACCACGGCTACTGACTGCTGAGCTGCGTCCGGCCATTAGCCTGAGGTTGTGACTAATTGCTTTATAATGAAGAAAAAGATTTGTTTAATGTTTCATGAGTCAGCCGAGCAAGCATTTCTGTACTGAGAATATCTTACTGTCAAAGACTTGCCCTGATGCATTTCTAACCTTCTGATTTTTCTTAGGTTGGAATGGATTTTATGTTCTAATGTATGCTTAATGTGCTAGGAATTATTTATTCCTAAAACATTTTTATTAAGCCTCTTTCAATTATTAGTATCTTAGACATTAAGAAGTATGGTGAGTTGAATTTTTTAAAGATAGGTATTTTATTAGCGCATCTTCCTGTGTAAATAAGCAAGGAAGACCTCGTGTGTAATGACTGTATAAGAATGGATGAAATGGACTAGCCAATTGCCCATGGCTGAGACAAAGGCCAGGTAGGACCCTCATGACAGGCTTTGAGAATCTCACAGCAGAACAAGAGGATGAAAAAAAAAAAGCCTCTGCCCACTGGGAGCCCACAGAAGATATGAATCATACACAGACTCACATGGGGCAAGGCCTATAGCAAGCACTTGACTGAGGGGCAGTGTTCCTGTTACTGTGGGGATCCTCTGGAAGATGTGCCACCAGGAAAACTCCATGCAGTAGGCACATGGCCTGTAGGTGGGGCCATAGACAGGGGTAGGATTCTTCTTCTCTAGACCATTCCAAATATGAGCAAAAGGCAAGTTAGGGTGAAAGAAAACAGAGCAGAGGGGCTGGAGAGATGGCTTAGCGGTTAAGAGCATTGCCTGCTCTTCCAAAGGTCCTAAGTTCAATTCCCGGCAACCACATGGTGGCTCACAACCATCTGTAATGAGGTCTAATGCCCTCTTCTGGCCTGCAGACATACACAGACAGAATATTGTATACATAATAAATAAATTTAGGGGAAAAAAGGAAAGAAAACAGAGTAGAGAGCACAGGAACCTGCCTTCAGGAGTTTCTACTTGGGAAAGAAAGAAAAACACAAAACAAGAAAGCCACAGGGTTTGTATGCAGCTGCAGTCACAGGCCAATGGAGGTGTGCCAGAGGGGAAGGGTGGGCCGGCATTCACCTCTCTGTCTTGTGGGAGCCAAGCTGCCCATCTAGCCTCTCCTGGGGCTGCCGCCTTCTACAGAAGCCACCCTCCCATCCAGTGTCCAGACCATCCACATCACCAACCGTATGCTCTCTAAACGCCACTGACTTCAGGAGAACACGCCCATCACAGTTTGGCCAGCACATCCCACCACAGCCGTCAATTTTACAGCCGACTTGTGCAGATCTTGTCTGATGGATCTGGGATCTAAGGACCTCAAAGAATGGGGCAGACTATAGTCCAGGGCACTTTATTCATGAGTGTAACGAAGAAAGCAACAGTTCAAAAGAAATCACTGAGTTTGAGTACAGAAAAACATGTAAATAAACATCAGTAAGCACACACTAAATAATGACATAGCAGCCCTTTCCCAGAACTTTCTCGGGCAGACCAGCTTTAACACAAAAGCCTGGCACGTAGTATATATTATATCTGGGAAAACATGAAAGCAAGGCAGAAGGCAATTCAGGGCACGCTGACCAAATTGGGTTCTATAGCTACGTTCTGACATCCAACAAGAATGAACATGTCTTATAAATTGAATGTAAATGTTTAACACAGGAGGCACAAAATCACACCCAAGAACAATCCAGGGAACCAAATGCACCTGAGGTAAAAGGCCCTCTGCCATTTTTCCTGGAGCCGAGTTCTCTCCCCTGGTTCCTTGCCCCAAGGTCATTCTTTTGACTGTGTTCCAACACACAACTCCCATGGCATCTTTTCATTTGCTCTCTGGCCAAATTACTTCAGACCCAGTGTCACACTCTGGGTGTGTCAACACTTTAATGCGAACAGATGCACTTGGCCGACCCTCTCCCTAGAGTTCCGAAGAGAGCACTGTCTTCCCAGCCCACCGTCATCCCTTTGGGACTCACCTCTCTGGTACAGACCCAGGATCTTCCTAGTTCTTGCTTGCTGCCCCACTTAGCCACTCTTCTGAGCCCACCTCCATTCCTGTGTGACATCCCACACCTTCTTACAGGAGATGGGAACTAACACAGAGATCCACAAGTGGACAATGTGCAGACAGTGAGAGACCTTGGAGCACTCAGCCCTAAATGGGCTCCTCAGGGATCCATGGGGAAGAGAGGCAGAAAGATGGCAAGAACCAGAGGTCACGGGTGACTCCAAGGAAACGGTGTATGAACTCACAAAGACTGACGGCATGCACAAGACCTGAACGAATCTAAGCCAGACAGACTCCTAGCACAGAGAAGGGGAAGAAGACACAAAGTCCCACCCCTAATCAGTAGGTTTCTGCAATTGGTATCTGCTAGGAGAGAGAAAATGACTTTTCTCCAGGAGAGTGACGCCGAGTATATCAACCACACGCCAATTCAACCACACGCCAATGGAGGCCTACACACAGGAGCTGCTAACCAACACAAAACAGACTCCAAGGTCTGTGCACATGTGTGTGTGCTTTTTGTGTTGTTGTTGCTGTTGTTACAGCTTGGTTCTTTTGTCTTTGGGGGTTTGTTTAGTTGATTTTTGGGTTGTTTCTGTTTGGAGGGAAGAAAGGATGTGAAATGTTGGGTAGGGAGGTGGGGAAGATCTATCTGGGAGAAGTTGGGGGAGGGGGAAGAATATAATAAAACAATATTGGATAAAATTTTTAAATAATAATAAATACAATAAAAAGAAATACAGTCAGAAATGAGTGGATAAATAAATGAAATGAAGAGAGTAGTTCTGGGGGTTGTACTCACTGCCTTGTGCTTTAAGCTAAGATACCTAGCGAGTCTGTTTCTCCATCTGTGAAATGGGATAGCAATACTCTCCTCCTGGATTATAAAGATTAAGCGGGTCAAATAAACAAAACTTACCAGTTCTCACTGGACAGCAGGTAACAAAAAATATTAATTGTTATTGAAACTCTAAGATTTGGCCGGATGTCCCTTGCATGGAGAATAAGCGACTCCCCCTTCTGGGCATGTAGATTATTGCCACGGTGCTTAGTTTGTCTCCTAGTGATAGAAATCCATCAACATATCAGCCTGACAGGATTCCCAGGTCCCCCTGCTGCTGTGGAAGTGAGGTTAGTCTGTTCTGCATTGGAAACAATGGAAACCTCACTGACGCCATGATTACTGTGGCTGCATAGTCAGGATGAAGTAAGGTCTGCTGTGGTAATAAAACATCATGCAAAGCTCAAAGACAGCAAAGGTTCTTCTCACTCACAGTTGTGTTCTTCACTGACTGGCAAAGATAGAATGTCATATTGCTGTGAGTCAGGGACCAGGAAGACAGAGTATGTACTCTCTGAAGCACCATCCATCTCCTGGGCAAAGGGAAGAGAGTGTGGCCAAGACAGCTGCTTAAAACTGACACACATCTATTTACATTTCCCTGGCCAAAGTCAATCAGATGAGAAAAACTGTACGCGCTCCTAAGACATGAGCATTGCTATCCGGCCTGATGCTAGCAGCCACCTAATTCATCTGAGGAGCAATCTGACGTCCAGCATGTTTTGGCACCTTGTAGCAAGGAGGGTTGAAGCGGTGGATGGGCTGTAACTTCAGACCAGAGAAAAGAGGCCCTGACATCTTGCTCAACCCCACCTCCACTGCAGATGGAGGTCACGAGCAAGGGATGCAGCAGCAGGGCATTTAGTCAACAAGCTTGAACTCCAAGGCTCAGCCCTCAAGGGCAGAGCAGGCACGTGGCCTAAAAAGGTCACAGAGTTCTAGCATCATGCTGGCTCCATGGCTTAAAGGATACCATCCAGGTCTTCACCTTATTACATCTACTTATTTATTTAGGACAGGACACGCATGTGCCGCTGCACAGCTGTGGAGGTCAGAGGACAATGTGAATCCTAGGAATACAACTCAAGTCACTGGCTTGGCAGCAAGGCTGTTTACCCACTGAGATCTTAATCTTTACACATCACCCACAGCTCTCTGAACATGCAAGGCCAGCTGCACCTCAGGAAGCTAAGTGATCCTAGAACACTGCTTCTCCAGCTGACAGAGTACCAAGGAGCCCTCTGCTGTTCCGCCTCTCTCATAAGGCCTTCCTCAAGGGCTGCGACATGACTGTCCCAACTTACCTGGCTAAGGGACACCTGATGGGCTGATGTAAGGTGTGTATCCTTGCCCTGGTGAATATGGGGCAAGGCCTTTTTTTTTTTTTTTTTTTTTTGAGAAAAGGTCTCTCTGTGTTTCTCTGGCTGTCCTTGAGCTCACAGAGATTTGCCTGCTTCTGCTTCTCAAGTGCTGGAATTAAATGCATGCGCCACCGCATCTACGTAGAGGGTCCCTGCTGCCATATCAGCCATGCCCGTTTTGCAGCCATGCAGTAATATGTGATCTTCCCGGAACAGATAGGTGTGTGTTTATTAAAGAGACGAGACTCTGGAAAAATGAATTTTATTCAGTTACCTGAACTGTAGCCAGCAGTGGGAGCCAAATTCATCAAATGGGTTCCCACAATCAGCCCGCAAACGACTCATACAAAGAGACAACATGACTGCTCCCCAAAGTTACAGCTGCCCCCGAGCCTTGGGTCCTTTAGGAGTCTAGAGGAGGCGTGGTGATGGTGACACTCTCCTGGAAGGTTCTGTAACATGAGGAGACTGGTGGCGCTCTGGCCCTATACACATGCACACTTGAACAGGGCATTTCTACTGAGCCAGAGCCGTGAGAGGCCAGCAAGGCCCTCACCACAGAGAAAGGGGTGGGACCTGTGGGATAAGGGGTTCTCTCATGAAAATGGCCACCCCCTGTGGCAGGGGCTAGGGGGACATATGACTGTACACAGTCCTGGGAAAGGCTCAGTGTCTTGCCGCCATCTTTAAAACAGTCCGTCAGAACAGTGTTCGCCACAGTACTCTGGTCCCTTTTGCTGTTCATGCCACCTGCTTTTCCTTCTCTGGAAAGTGCCTTCAAGTCAGTTGTGTTGAGAGGACTCAGGGTAGCCCTGGTGCAGTACTTTCCCGGAAAAAAAAATGCACACGGCAAGGAAAGCACACAGCCCAGCCTCCTCCAAGCCATCCTGCTTCACCGTCCTTAGGCCTCTCTCTACGCAGAGAACACGCGAGAGCTGAGGAACAAGACTGCAAAGGGGTCTCCAGCCACCTGGTAAAATCCTGCAGGAAGGACTTTTCCATATTGCATTTGGCTCAAAGCTGGATCTCTCATAGAGACCAGTCCAAATGCTGGACATAAAGCGAGTCTTCTTTGTTTAATTGGAGCCATGACTGCCTGACTGTTCGCTCTGAAGTCGTCCTTCCTTTTCTGTCTACAACTGCATCACAGATGAGCCTAGCGACCAGGAAGCTGTGTTTTTCTCTTTCTTCTTCCCCCTCTCCCTCTTTCCATTCTCTCCACCTTTCACATTTGCATTTGCAATCAGCTCTCAGATCTGTTCTTGGAAGACACTAGTTTGGCATCTGATCAGTGATTCCTGGCTGCGTGATTATCATATGTCCTGAAGGTAAGATCTTGGTCAATTTAGGTAGTACCTCAAGGTTAAGTATAATTTACAGTCTGCTCACAGGACCATCCAGGAAAAGGACAATCCAGAGATCAGGTTGGCAATGTCGCTTAGATAGAATTACCAGCATTCCTTTAACCAAAGAGCTTGCTGAACTAAGGCTCCTTCTGGTCGAGGTCTCTCCGGAGCATGACCAGAGCTGCCCCAAAGGCTGCATCCACGTCCTGCCCAAAGCACAGCGGCAAAGGGAACGCCCTCTGGACCTCCTGCTTCAGCACCTCATTCCTGGACAGTGCGCTCCCACTCCCCATCACCCGCTCCACACCCCACTCCTGGAGCCGGTGAAAAGGAAGCATAGAGTGCAGGTTCTGAACAATGCCTCTGCACAGGGCCCGGGTCACATGACCCAGGGAAAGGTCAGACGAGGAGATTCTAGTCACGGAGGCCAGCTGGTCTGGCAGGTGCCTCTCGCCCAGCACTGTTGGGGTGATGGTGAGATGTGTGTCTTTCTGCTGTGCAGCCGCCTCAATCATGCGTGAATAGACAGTGGATTCTTCAACCTCCAGGCCTGTCGGAAATGGAAGATCTGGGTGAGACCATTCAGCTGATGGAAGCAGGCAAAGACTGTGTAACACATGCATGCAGTGCCTGAGAGGCCAGCAGAGGGCACCACATCCTCCGGGACTGCAGCTGGAGATAGTTGTGAACTACCATGAGGGCGCTGGGAACTGAAACCAGATCCTCCGGAAGAGACACTTCAGGGCTCAGCAATTCACAGTCTGGCTGGCTAGATTCTGTTCTAGATCCCAGTCATTTGTCTCCCTGTGGCCACAGCTAGACTTCTGGGAGACAGCCCATCCATATTGTGAGTCCTAACCCTAACGTGAGCATCATAACTATAGCACAGCTATGGGCTCCTAAAGGACCAAACGTAAACATCCATTGACAAGCATCATCAGAACTGTTATGTGAGCCATTAGCAGTGTCACTGAAATCCATGGATCTCACACTAAACAGCCCTTGCTATATGAATGCAGCCTAAGCCATTCCTCATTATATGCATGGGATACCTGCGGCCCAGGAAGAAGTAATGTTTGCTATCTTCAGATGATTGAAGCCAAGCCAGTGTCCCAGTCAGATTTTAGTTCCCCATCCTATGTTATCTCTACATTCTAGAAAACACAATTATCTGGTGCAGTGTACTCCAGAACCCAGAGAGCTGAGGCAGAAGGATCACAATTAAAAGTCAAACTGGTCTATACAGTGAGACACTCATGTCAAAAAAAAAAAAGAAAAAAAGAAAGAAAGGAAGAAAGGAAGGAAGGAAGGAAGGAAGGAAGGAAGAGAAAGAAGAAAGAAAGAAAGAAAGAAAGAAAGAATAAGGAAGATTTTTTTAATTCAATATACTTTCAAATTAGAATCACTTTGGGGGCTGAGGCATGGTTTGGTGGTAGAACACGTGCCTAGCATTATTATAGCCCTGGGTTTAATATCAAGCACCATAAAAAGAAAACAAATGATTCAGATCTTTAACTTCCATTAGCTGAGGGAGAACAAATCCAACTTTGATGAGAAAAAAAGTTACATAGACTAGGGCTCTTTACTAAGTATCATTCACCATAATAACCTGAGTTGTTCTGAAGGCACTGTGAGTCCCACTCCCAGACCCTTTGATGGAATAGGTTTAGGCTACAGATTCTGAGATACAGCCAGGTTAGATAGCCATGAGCCTAAGGCTGTAGGTGTTTCTGAAATATGAATATGAAATATGAACACAGCTTCTGGTTCGGGGTATCTCAGGCAGACTGTGAGACCCTGTATTTGTGGAAAGCACCCAGAAGCAGGGCATTGCTGGTCCCAGCTTAGAGCAGTGCAAATGTGATGACATTGGAATCACCTGCAGGACGTTTGTAAAATGCTACATTCAACTCACACAATCCCCAGGCTAAGTCAGCATTTCTGAGCATGGGAGGTCAATACTGGGTGTTGGAGAGCCTTGCATGTGTATATATTCATGTGTGCTATATGTACTTTTTCATGTGGGTACATGCATGTGGGTGGGGTGCACATGTGTGTATGTCCATGTGGAGGCCAAAAGTTGACACTGGGTGTCTTCCTTAATTGCTCTCCACATTAATTTTTGAGACAAGGTCTCTCACTAAAACTGGAGCTCACTAGTCTTTAGGTAGGCTGGCCAGCCAACGAACTCTGTGAATGGTCCCACCTACTCCAGCTTTTATGTGGATGCTAGCATTCCAAACCCAGATCCTCATGCTTTTATTTTACCAACTAAGACATCTTCTGAGCCCTCAAGATGGTTTTAAAACTCCACAATGAAAGCTGAGACTGGCTCATGATAGGACACTTGCCTGGCATTTGTGGGAACCAGTAACCTAGACAGCCACGGTAGAGTCACATGATCAGAGCATCTAGCACATAAATTCAATTATGTGCACTCATATTGGAAAGAGAAAAACAACTTTAATACTGTATGCAACTAGTCATACCGTTTGATCCCTCTAAGACTGTCACTAAAATATCAGCCTTCTGTTCCTGTGTTTGTCTTGAAGTGCTGGGGATCAAACCCAGGCCTGGCATATATAAAGCTTGCACTCCATCACCAAGCTATATGCCCAGTCCCCACTTCCTCCTCACCCTCTCCCTGCTTCTCCTCTAAGACAAGGTCTCACTATTCACTATGCAGCCTTGGCTGGCCTGGAACTGCCAGGGTTGCCTCAAAACTATAAAAGGTCACCCGTCTCAGCCTAAAGGCATGTGCCACCACACCCAGCTTCCAACCTTCTTTTTTTTTATTTTATTCAGTTAACATTTTCATTTATTTTATATACTAACCTCATTTTCCCCTCTCTCCTATCTTCTCATTCCCTGTACCCCACTCCCATCTACCCTCCTCCCCACCCACTCCTCCAACTTGCTTTTTTAAATGAGAAAATCGGGAACAAGGGCATAGAAGAGGGGCTGTGACAGAGTGAGGGATCTTGACCCGTGGGTTTGGAGGAGCAACAGCACAACATGAAAACTGGATTTTCACTGGAGCCCAGAACCTGCGGTCTATGATTGTGGAGGGAGATGCTAAGGGACAAAAACCAGGTCCTTCTTTTCCCATGGAGACTTAAGTCTAGGAGGCCTAAGATGCTTCTGAAGGCAGGGACAGTGTGCCAAGGCTACAGCCTAAAGGTAAGGACACTTTTGTACCCAACTGGTCACTGAAGCCAAGTAGGCTCTGTTTGGAGGCCTTCCCACCATAAAATTCTTCTCGGCCCACATTTGCAGAATATATGAAATTCTGCCCCTAGCCCTGGCTCCAGATGGCTGCTCTTCCGGAGGATCTGGTTTCAATTCCCAGCGCCTGCATGGTCGTTCACAACTATCTCTAGCTGCAGTCCCAGAGGATGTGGTGCCCTCTTCTGGCCTCTCAAGTCACTGCATGCATGTGCTGCACAGCCATACATGCAGACAAAAACATCTATACACATAAAATAGAAACAAACAAGAAAAAAATAACCTAGTTCCCATACCAAACAAAACTGGAGTGTCTAAAAAGTGTACAGAGACACTGTAAGGATCTAGAGTGTCTGCCTGTCAAGACTAGGACTTGGGGGAAAATGGTGGAACTGTCTCTCGGCATACAAATCTTCATCTATAATTAGGTTTTCTTACAACTCTGTTCTTGGATTAAGTACAGAGCATTTGCCTAGAATGTATAAGGAGTTGAGTGAATCCCCAAACAGAAAAACTGAAAACTTGTGCTCTTTAGGGTGTACAGCATATAAATGTAAGGTTGAATCCTTGAGGGAGAACTGCTCAACCAAGAGGCAAGAACATACATAACAGTAGAATTTCACAAAGCCTTAAATTACATAAAAACACTGATCTTCAGACACTCCCTGCTTCATCAAACAAGAAGCAAAAATGTGAAAAGTCTTACAGAGAGGTACATGGAATAGTGTCTGGAACACAGTCCAAGAATGGAGTCATGCAAGGGGAATGCCAAGTGCTTGTGAGAAAACTCCAAGAAAATAAGACACGAGTCTTATGTCCTCAGTTTCTTCAAAAACAGGGAACTGTTCTTGGAATGTGCTTCTGTGCCTCTCCCCTCTCCGCTGTAGTGGATAGGAGGGAGTTTGCTTTAGATTGTTCATCACGACTGACCGTCGCTATTTGTTTATAAAGCCTCTATGGAAAAGCATGGTTTTGCCATGTGTGGCTTGCCCATCATGTGTGGCTTGCCCATCACGTGCCCTTGTGAATAGACACATGACTCTTCTTAACCCTCAGAGTACAAACTGTCTGATGCCTTGAATAAAGTTGGCTATTGCATGAGATTTTAATCCACCTCATTTTTAGGATCCATTCTCCCAGGTTCACAGTGCCAATCAGAGTAGTAAACAGAATAGGACTATCTCTTCTACAAGTAAGAAAAACAGACCCAAAGCAGTTACAGCAGAATCTGAATATAGCGTTTGCCTGGACGGTCTGAGGACTGGTTTTGCAACTCAAAACCTTCTCCTGATTCTCCCTACAAAGACACACTAGGAGGATCCAAGCCAAGAAGGTAGAATTTACTCCTCAATCTGCCAACCCCAGCCTGCCAGCTTGTGTGCCCAGCCTATAGAAGACTCCCACGTGCCTTCTGCCTGTGTCTTACCTTGTTCCCATATTTCATGTTTCCTGCAGTTACCTGACTTTGACATACATGTTCCAGTGACCTCTACACCTGACATGTTCCAGTGACCACTGCCCCTGGGGGCCACAATTTTCCTAAACCTGGATGGCTGACCTTCCGTGCTTACAGGACAGACCTCTGGGAGATGACAGTTACATGTGCCACTATACATAGAGGAAAACCTAGTAGCTACTCCCAATGAGCCTTCCAAGAAATGGAGGCAGAACTGCCAACCAGAAGTAAGTGCTATTAGGATTTTATAATGTTCCAAACACCAGTGGTCTTTTCGCTCATGTGTGTCAGTCATTCCATTTCAGATATTTGTTGTCATCAGAAGGGAGGCCTTAAATGTAAGGAGCCATAAGACCTGGACTTTCTAGCGGAGAAAGTAAGACTATGGAGTCAGAAGGAACTGGGAAACTGTTGCAATAATCCATGGTCAAGGTTGGGGGAAAGTGCCTGGCCACCTGCCCTCCCCCAAATATACATGTACAATGACATTTCAGAAACAGAGGAAAGGAAGCTGAAATCTCAGACTCCTCCTGGGGCAGGCAAGGATATGCAGGAACTCAGCTGGGTGGGAGGCTGGATCTGGACAGTACACATTATGTGACAAGGGCAATGAGCAGAGAACACACCACTCTGTGGGTTACACCTTACCTAGATCCGCCATCCACTGAACAAGCATGTGGACAAATGTGGCCAGCACATTGCCCCCATTGAGTGACGCTGCCACTCCTAGGTAGGTCTTGTCAAAGTAAGGGAAGAAGGCTACTGGGGCTGCAGGATCTGGAGTCTGCAGTGGCTGGAATCCCACAGGCATGGAGGCTGCCAGCTGGACGGAGGTGCTGATGTTCAGAACTGCACAAAGACAACAGAGCTTAGGCCTGCAGGGCTAACTCGGGGTCACATATCATAACATCATAACAGAGCAGGGGGAAAGCATGGTCATGTTCAAAATATGAGTGTTCTTGAATATAGTACTTACTTTAAGAGGCATAGACAATTGTCCCCACCAAGTATGTGCTAGACTCGGTCTAATAAATAAACACTAATAAGTAAAATAAGTCAGTCTAATAAATAAAGTAAAGCAGGAGCAATAGCGCACTACTTTCCCAGAGTTAGCAGGCTTAGGAACCAAACTGTAGCAGCATCCAATTCCTTCCCCTGTTAAGGAATCAGAAACAACAAAAGAAAAAAACAGCCTCAAAAGGCAATAAAGAATCTTTGTGCTATGCCACATCAAACCTTCTAGCAAGGCTATGAGCCAGAAGCAATATTACCCCACCTGCCTCTAGGCTCAGGGACAGGGCCCAGGGAAGGGACCCCATTCACCCTGCTCATGGAACCCCGGGAAGAGGGGGCCTTGCTATGACTAGAATGCCCTCGTCCAAACTCATGATAGAGTTCAATTCCATTATGAGGCTAAGAAGAGCAACCATCAGGAACTTTCCAAGTTGGATCAGATGGCTCGTTGATGAATGGATTTGTGGGTTATGGTGAAAGCAACTTTATTAGAAAAGCTAGCTCACCCGGGCTAGTTTTCTCTGTCTTTGTGTGTGATGTCCTTTGTCATGCCATGATCTGCGAGAAGGCCCAAGACTAGATGTGGCCCCTCAATGCTGTATTGCCAAACCTCTAGAGTCATAGGCTAAATAAACCCTTTCCTTTATAAATTTCCAGTCTGTGGCATTCAGTTACAGAACTGAATATACAATGTCCTAGTATATTCAATTCTATGGCTTTTAGGGGTGAGAGAAAACTAGTCACGGTGCTGCATAGTCGTATCCTAGGAACTCAGAAAATGGAGGGAATAGAAATAGAGAATAAAGAGTTAAAACCAGCCTAGGCTATCTAAGATTCTGTCATAAAGAAAAAACCACTTAGGAGCTGAAGAGATGGCTCTGTGGTTAAGAGCACTGGCTGCTCTTCCAGAGAACCTGGGTTTTTAAGGACAGAGTAAAGAGTTTCTGTAACTAAGACATAGAGGATTCTGGGGGTGCCATCTCACAAACATTGCCCTCCATATCCACCTCTTCAACTGTATCCTTTGCTATATCCTTCACAATAAATCAGTTAACATATCTCTCTAAACCACACAGGCAACGTAGCTGAACTATTGAGAGAGTATGGGAACCTGATAAGAATGGAATGGGGAGAAACCTCTCTAGACCTGAGCTCTCAACCTGTGGGATCTGAAGATGCCTCCAAAGAGAAGGTGTCAAGGTTGAACTGAACTGGAGGCCACTCAGCTGCTGTCTGCCATTGCCCAGTTCATTACTTGCTGGTGCAGGTAGAAACCTGGTGCACCCAGTGTCAGAAGTGATCTGTGATACAGCCCTACAGTGGGAAAAGTTGTCCTTTCACCTAGGAACAGCCTTCACCACTAACCAATTTTAGAACATTCCCATCACTCTCAAAGGAAAATGTGGGGCAAGGGAGATGGCTCAGAGGTTAAGAGCACTGACTGCTCTTCCAGAGGTCCTGAGTTCAATTCCCAGCAACCGCAGGGTGGGCTCACAACCATCCATAATGAGATCTGGTGCCCTCTTCTGGCCTGCAGGCATACATGCAGGCAGGCCAATATACACATTAAATAAATAAATAAATGTTAAAAATAATAATAAAAGGAAAATGTACCCTTTAACAATCACTCACCACAGCCCCTAGTAACCAACCATCCTTCTCTGTCCATGGCTATTCCATGACATTGGGGCATTAATGGAAGCATCTGATGTACGGCTTGGTGTCTGTCCTCACTCTTTGTGAGCACTCACAGAACTCCCATCGCTTTCAACTGTACAGATGGCCCGGTTGTCACACTCTACTCGGGGCTGTTTGGTGTGTTTTCCAAAGGCTCTGCACCACTTTACATGTCCTTAGATTTTATAGATTCTTAAAAAGAAACCAAATGGATACTGTGTCCTGACAAAAATGGTTCTGCTCTTAGAAGTGCATCGAATATAACTTTCATTGATACAATAATAACAGCTCTAGTCCCCTTCTCTTGCCTTACTGCTCATGCTGAGATCAGAACCCAGGACCTCGTGCATGCTGGTTAAGTATTCTGCCACTGAGTCATGGTCCCAGTTAATCTCTATTTTCTTGATCATGGAGTACACAGAAAGAAAGAAGTAGGCTTCTGCCTCTCCTAGCCCTAGTGGGATCAATGCAAGGAGAGATTCCCCTGCAGAGATGAAGGTGCTTCCACCTTGACAGGATGCTAAGCCTGTGGCCATGCTGTGGGTCACAGACCCAGGGGTCAGAGGGTACTGAGGAGACAGTGGAAGGATTCTAAGGAGGGAACAAATGGCAGACTTACCTGCATCAGTCCTTCGGCCCATGCAGGAATAGACAGAGGCTTGTAAGTCACCCAGGGCTACTCCCACCTGTGTGCCCTTTGGGATCTCAAACCACAAGTGAGAGGTTCTGCCTGCCGTGCTGCCTGGCTCTGCAATGTCAGGGAGCAGGTGGACAGGAAAGCCCGCCATTTCCAGTCTGCAAAACAGAAGTGAGCCATCTGGATTTTGCCGTTCCTGGAAACTCAGTGCTAGAGCTACACACAGCAGCAGGGAGGACAGAATGCGGTGTTACCACAAAACGTCTCTGGAATTTTTAAAGTCATGAGTTTGGGTTTTGTAGATAGTAAACTAAAATTTGAGAACAAAGAGTGGGGCTTGGGGGGACAAACAATCTCAACAGCAGCCATCAGAAAGAGGAAGAGATAAATAGAAGAGGAGGATGGGAGCAGGGATTAGAGATGAGCCAGACGTCAAGGGCATTCCAATGCCTGTGTCTGAGGGGGACACAAACCTTCTGCAAAGGGAAAATTGGGGCCCCAGTACCATTAGAGATGGTTAGCGCATTCCAAACCAAACCAGGCCCAGTGGCCTCATGAACATCCCATGCATCCACTGCTCACGGTTAGTGAAGGCTGCATGAAGCATACCACAAAGCTCTTTACCTGGACTACCATGTGTTTTTAACTGTATCATGGGGCTCAAAACTGAGGCCCTGAAGAAAGTGAACTTACAGGGCCCTGGAGTTCTGTACCTGAAAGGCAAATGTTTATGTAGACTGAAGTCGAAAGCATCCCTCCCCCAGACAGCCTCCGCCCCTTCTCTTTCAAATACAGGCAAGGACGAAAGTTCTAAAGCCCTACTCAAGTTCTCCCTGCAGGCATGCCCCTCATCTGGACCCACCCATGAGGCCATACTCACATCTCCAAGTTCCAGCTCTGGCTCTGGGTGTTAAAATAGCCCCAGCTAGCAGCATTCTGGTCAGACATCAGGGGTCTTGGCAAGCCACATAGCATGGCAACCACATAGTCTTGGATGGTGCCAGCTGCATCATAGGACTTCAGGAACTCCGGGCTGTTTGTCACACCAGAAACAGTTCGTCACAATATAATGAGAATATGGAAGCTCATGCTGTACCTAGCTGTGAACAGAGGGGACTAGATGGCACAGCTGAGGCACAGCCACAAGCTCACAAACTGTAGCTCAATGCAGTGAATCCCTGGGAAAGGCTGTCCTGGCCACTCTAGATAAAGCTATCCCCATGTCAGCTCCAGGGGAGGGAACCTGGGGGAAGAGGCCCTATGCCCAAGAAAGAAGGTCATGGCTCTGTCCCCTACAGCCCTGACCCCACTGTGAACTCACCTTGGCAAGTCACTTGCCCTCTCTGGCTCTCCTTCTCTCTCCCTCCCCACCCCACCTCCACCCCCACCCCCATCTCCTGTCCTGAGTTAGAATGGTGAGCCTCCACAAATGAAACCATTCTAGACCAAATGTGAGCCTCGTGACTCCACCTTGGGCCAGGCCCCACTCAAGGCACAGGGCAAGAGATGCTGACTAACTAGAGATACAGTCCTGTCTGTCCGCACCCCAGAAACCCCGTGCTGATTCAAAGAACAGTTGTCAGACCTGTTTTTCAAAAGCCAGAAGATGGTTGCACAGCCAAATCCCGTGGCCACACTGAGATGGGATGCTGGTTTGGGCAAAGAAGCCAGGAAACCACTGTTACAACGGCCATCTTGCCATGTGACCAAGTGGCTCACGGCTCTGGGCTCAAAGACAAGGGCAGGCCCTCCTTCCATCCATTCACAGCCTGCAACAAAGGAGATGGCAAAAATGGAGAAAACAGCACTGAGTGAGTATAGGCATGTCTTGGATCTTCTCTGCAATGAATTTACAGCACGACATTCCCCTCTGGGACAGGGCTTCATTCATACACGGGTCTGAGAGCAGAGTGGCTGGGTGACCTCACTCACTTCTCCCATGTGTCTCACCTCTGTTCTCCCCCTTCATCTCAATGTTCACTCTTCTTGTGTGGGGGTTGGGCCTAGGATGGAGTGGGTGGGTGGGTGGGAAAGGGTTGGGTTAGACTGGGTGTTTTGAGACAGGGTCTAGCTCAGGACTGGTCTCAAATTTGTGGTCCTCCTACCTCAGCTTCCTGAGTGCCAGAGTACTACCATACCTAGGTTTGGTTTGGTTACTAAATTCATCTCTAACTTGATACACATATCCCCCATCTCATAAGAGAAGACATTTAACAAACTCTCAAGATCCCTTGATCATCCTGTTCTTCCAACCTTCATCACGACAAAAATTTCTGATACGTGATGGATCACCCAGAAGTTTCCTTTTTTCTTTTGTTCTAAGCGAATTGACTGCTTATTTGTTGGACTAGGAATAGAACCTAGGACCTGTTGAATACTGAGCACATTCCTATCCCCAAATTCATTAGTTATTTTTTGACATTAAAGAGGTCTGACCAAGCTTATTTCATCTATCTCTTCTGATATGAAATCCCCTGTGCTCTGACTTAAACACTTTAACCAAGCTGCTTTCAGTGCAGGTCCTCCTGCATCTACAGTCCTTCCTGCCTCAGATGCTCTTCATATTCTCAAGGTTGAATAGAAGCTTGATCCATTGGAACAGTCTAGGTCCAAAGTTCCTTTCCTTCATTGTTTAAAACCATCATCTGTGGTAGATTCCCATACATCCTTTGCTGTATCTCCTGCTAAGGAGCAGTATCTAATATTATTCCTTAGTTATGGCCTTACCTGGTAACTTATCTGACTGAGAGAATATGGAGAAAGTCATAATTAAGAACATCCAAGGAGAGGTTATAAGAAGTGTGGCCAAAGCAGAAGAGATGACTCAGTGGGTAAGATCAAGCAAGCATGCAGACTTGAGTTCAAATCTTCACTCAGGTAAAAACTAGGCATGACTACCACCCTGATAGAGATAGGTAGGTCACTGGGGCATACTAGTCAGCTAGCCCAGTGAAAACGGTGAGCTTTGGATTCAGTGAGAGGCTATGGATGGCAGGACACTCAACAGCAGTATCCTTAAGCACCTTGGTGTAGACCTGCTCCCTGGCTACCAGGACCCCTATGCAGGCTGCACACTGACCAAGGGTGAGGTGAGCTGCTTCCTCAGCCACTACTCCATCTGGGAAGAGGTGGTTGTCAGGGGCCTGGCAAGGGTTGTGGTGTTTGAGGATGATGTCCACATTGAGGACAACTTCCAGAGGTGGCTGGAACGGCTGATGGAGGATGTGGTGACTCAGAAGCTTTTGTGGGACCTGATCTACCTTGGCCGGAAGCAGGTGAACCCTGAGGAGAAGGTGGCTGTGGAGGGTCTGCCTTGTCTGGTGGTGGCTGGGTACTCCTACTGAACACTAGCATACACCTTGAGCCTGGCAGACACTCGCAAACTGTCAACCTCCCAGCCTCTGAAATGCATGCTACCTGTGAATGAGTTCCTGTCCATCATGTCTGGTCAACACCAAAATGACCAGTACAAGGCATACTTCTGGCCTCAGAACCTCCAAGCCTTCTCAGCCCGGCCTCTGCTTGCCTCTCCCACCTACTATGTGGGAGATGCTGAATGGCTCAGTGATGCAGAGACATCTTCCCCCTGGGATGTTGACAGTGGCCACCCCATTAGCTGGACTGGCTCTCAAAAGACTCTTTGTGGCCCCCACCTGCACCTGGCTGGCAGCAGTGGATACAACCTCCATCCTTACCCCAGGAATGAGCTCTAGGTGAGGCTGGGCGTGGAAGAGGACCAGTCCATCTATCTCAAAAACTATGTGAAGGGCCAGTGAGATGGCTCAGTGGATACAGGTGCGGGTCACCAAGATTGATGACCTGAGTTCAATCCCTGCATCCATATGGTGAAAGGAGACAGCTGACTCCTACAGGTGTTTTCTGACCACCACACATGGTCAGAATGTGGTCATGGTCTACACATTTGTGCCCACGCATGCACACACACACTCACACACACACACACGGCTGTCACTCCCACCTCTCTCAGAAAAACCAGCCTCCAGGTACTGTGCCAGAAAGCACATAAGCCACATGTAGACATCTAGCAGACATTCCCAGGGGAGCTGGCCTTGTAGCCTTCCTCACAAAGATACCAGGCACTGAGAAAGGCCATCTTGAGCCATCCTGAGGAGTCTGTCCCCCAGATGAATACTAGCAAGCAGCCTCCTTCAACACCATGAGTCAGTCAGCTGTGGATATTATGCAATAGTATAGAAAATACTTTGATGTGGGAGAGTCTTCTGTTTGAGTTGATTTCATTGGCTAATAAAGAAACTGCCTGGCCCATTTGATAGACCGCCCCTTAGGTGGGTGGAGTAGACAGAACAGGAAGAGGAAGTGAGGTAGAAGGATCAGTAAGATGCCACACCTCTCCTAAGTTAGGCAGACTGCCGTGCCTCTCCTCAGAGAGATGCCAGACGCGATGAAGCTCCAGCCCAAGATGGATGTACGCTAGAAACTTCCCGGTAAGGCACCACTTTGTGGTGCTACACAGATTATTAGATATGGGTTAATCAAGATGTGAGAAAGAGGCTGAAAATAATGGGCCAGGCAGTCTTTAAAAGAATACAATTTGTGTGTTGTTATTTCGGGGCACAAGCTAGCCCGGCGATCAGGAGCAGGGCAGGACGAAAAGCAGGCCTGCCCGCAAGCCCTCACTACAATACTTAGGCTGTAACATTAAGTGAAAAACCATTACATACTAATGTAGTTCCTGTATGAGCTCTGGTATGTTTTTTAAAAGTAAGCCTCAGACTGATTAGCATAAGCACGCACACACCAACACACACACACACTCAAACAAATAAAATGCAACAAAAATTAAAAATTGCCTCTTTATAGAAAGTAGGCTGAGAGAAAGGACACTTAGTCTAAGTCATTATATTAAGGTAGTAGAACTGGAAATGATTTTTGTCTTTATTTTTCTAACTTTTTAATTAATGTTTAATGATACATTAATGTTAATTTTCATGATCGTCATTACCCTAGATATTAGTAAATTATACAAAAATGAAAAAACAGAGTCAGTCAGAAAGCATCCTGGGATGTGATGGAGTGGTAGCTATCTGTAAATCACTAAGTTTGGAGATAAATTGTGATTCAGAAACAGAGGCAGGAATCCGAAATCTCCTCCCACTGTACTTCCCAGAGAGAATTGTTGTAAGAAAATGTCTAGGGGTCACCTGTTCCTTTTTATTTTGTGTGAGCTCTGACCAGGGTTTTCTGTCCTCAAAAATTCACTAGAGCATAACTAGCTGTGGGGTTTGGTACACATTCCTTGGGCCCTTGGGGTATTCTGTCTCATTTTGTCAATTAGGGAAAGTTTTTCTTCATATATTTCCTCCTCTCCACTTTCGTTTTTCTTTCTCATATTATTCAGATGTTAGTGCTTCTGTTTATAGCCTCTGCCTCTCTAGAATGGATGGACAGATGACAGGTAAATGACAGACAGACAGACAGGTAGATGATAGACGGATAGATAGATGATAGGCAGATAGATCATAGAGAGATGACAGATGATCAGATGATAGATAAACAATATACAGGTAGATGAGAAATAGAAGATAGATAGATAGATAGATAGATAGATAGATAGATAGATAGATAGATGATGGATAGATAGATAGATGATAGATAGACATCCTTTCCATCTTCCTTCTGACAGTTTTCAGTTTTAATAACTGCTTTCATATGTATTTGTGAACTCATGTGTGCACATGCGTGTGTACATCTGCATGCCAGAGCGAGTGTGGAGATCAAAGGACAACTTGTAGGAGTTGGTTCCTCCTTCTGCCCTGTGGGTTCTGGGAATCAAACTCAAGCTGCCAGGCTTGGCAGCAGGAGCCTTTACCCACTGAGCCACCTCACCAGCCCCAGGACAGATCTCAATCTGGTCTTTCAGTCTGTTTTTGTTGTTGTTGTTTTTGTTTTTGTTTTTGTTTTTTCGAGACAGGGTTTCTCTGCGGCTTTAGAGCCTGTCCTGGAGCTAGCTCTTGTAGACCAGGCTGGTCTCGAACTCACAGAGATCCTCCTGCCTCTGCCTCCCGAGTGCTGGGATTAAAGGCGTGCGCCACCACCGCCCGGCTGGTCTTTCAGTCTGATATCTGTTCAGAAGATTCATCCATTCTACTATTAATTTCATGTATTACACTCTCTGTTTCAATTTCTATGCTTTTCAAACCTCATTTTCCTGTTCTCATATGTTCCTTTGTGCTGCCCTTGCTGATATCATCCCCCCTTCAATACTATGTAGTGTTTGTGATGGCTCATTGATGTGAACTTCACACAAGCTAGAGCCACTGGAGAGGAGGAAGGCTCAATTGAAAAAATGATGAGGCTGTAGTCAAGTCTCTAGGGCATTTCCTTAATTAGTGCTTAATGGGGGAGGGCCCAGTCAATTGTGATGTGGCCTCCTGGGCAGGTGATCCTAGGTTCTATAAGAAAGTAGGCTGAGCCAGGAGGTGGTAGTGCACACCTTTAATCCCAGAACTTGGGAGGCAGAGGCAGGAGGATCTCTGTGAGTTCAAGGCCAATCTGGTCTAAAGAGCAAGTTCCAAAACAGGCTCCAAAGCTATAGAGAAACCCTGTCTTGAAAAGCCAAAAAGAAAAGAAAAGAAAGAAAGCAGGCTGAGCAAGGCATGTGGAGCAAACCAATAAGCAGCGCCCTCCATGACCTCTACACCAGCTCCTGCCTCCAGGTTTTCTACCCTGCTTGAGTTCCTGTCCTGACTTTCTTTGATGATAAACTGTGATATGGAAGCATAAGCCAAATAAGCCCTTTCCTCCCTGAGCTGCTTTGGCCATGGTGTTTCATCAAAGTAATAGCAACCCTAGACAGTGTATCATATTAAACTGTGTAGACTGGGTCTCACTGTGTAGCCCAGGCTGGCCTCTATCGCACCATCTTCCTGCCTGGGTCTCCTGGGTGCTAGGATTACAGGGATGCACCACTACACCTGGTTTGTATCGAACTCATTTTATGTTCTTTGTGTCCCATTCTGTGAGTTCCGTCTCATCCAACCAGACTAACCCAGGGCAATATTTTCCTTGAGGAACAGGACTGTTCTTCATGTGTCTGTTGTCCTGGCCTACAAGCTCATTTTCCCAGAAACACTGGCTAATCTGCTCGGGAATGTCAGTGGCCCAGGTATTGCCCTAAGGTCTAGAGAAGGATACATGGATCCTGAGTGGATCCACGGGTAATTATCTCCTTATGTCCCCAAGAACAAATAATGTTACATGAATCTTTAGACTCTAAGTCACAAACTCTTGAGCTGGATGGGGACAACTTCTTTTATCTAATGCTTTGGTTATATCCCTGAAGACACCTGTATTCATGTAGGACTATGGTGGGCTAGAGAAGCCAGAATTCTCCTCCTGACTGGTTGTCTCTTACTCAGCCCAAGCCAACACACACACATGCACATATACAAACACACACACACACACACACACACACACACACACCAGTTCAAATGAGTGCCCATTACCCCAGGGTCTCTTACAGTGTTCTCCCATTTTCTTTGTGGTTTTTTTTTCCTCTTATGATTCATCTGAAACCAATCCTGGGAACAAAGGGTCACATTAACCAGTACCTTGGTGACAACCATCTGAAAGTTCAGAACTAGAAAGGGCTTAGAACTCTAGACCCCTGTATTCTAATGTTTCTGACACTTCTATCCTAGCAAAAGCAAGGGTTAAATTAAGGTTCTGGTTAGAGTCCTACGTGTTGTCTGTGTGATACTGTCTACATTAAATAAGGTAATACATGAAGATCACTCAGAACGCTGCCAGCACATGGAGAAGGCTCAGTAAATACTAGAGAAGGTGATGCTTATGATAAACCTTTCTCTTCTGTGATAGGTCAAACTGGAATTTCTCCCAAAACCCATGTACTAGAGGCTTGGTCCCATCTCATATTGTTGAGAGGTGGTAGATACTTTGAGGTGGAACCTAGTGGGAGATCTTAGGTCATTAAGGGTGCTCTCTCAAAAGAGATTGTGGGGGGCTGGAGAGATGGCTCCACAGTTAGGAGCACTAGCTGCTTTTCCAGAGGTCCCAGTTTCAATTCACAGCGCCCATACCGTGGCTCAGAACAGTCTGTAACTCCAGTACCAGGTGATGCCATGCCCTCTTCTGGCCTCAGTGGGCACTGCATGCCCATGGTACACAGCCATTCAGGCAATCACTCATATACATATAATAAAAACAATAAAATCTCATAAAAATGTGAAGAGAGAGATTGTGGGGCATGAATTTCTTCTCTGTCTTCTCTACTTCCCAACCACGAGGTGAGTTTATCTCCCCCACAAATTTCCACCATGACACAGCACTATTGGCCCAAAGCAATTCACTGGAACCTCCAACACTGTGAGCACAAAGTAATGAACAAGCCCATTGCCTCCATGAAGCTTATATGCCAGGTTGAAGACAAGCAAAGATATGATACCAGGTACTTTTAATTGCTGTGGAAAATGAGCAAAGAGGGAAGGGGAAAGACAGTGGTAGGTTATTGGAGGTGGTACATAAGTCCTCTCTGAAGTGGTATGTGAAGAACATGAATGGAGTAAGGGAGTGAGCCTTACAAATAGCAGGAGAGAGGGCATGGTGGTTAAGAGCTCTGGCTGCTATTCCATAGGTCACGAGTTCAATTCCCATGGTGGCTCACAACTATCTGTAAGGGGATCTGAGGCCCTCTTCGGGCCTGAAGATGGACATGCACACAGAGCACTCATACATAAAATACAGAAATAAATCTAAAAAAATAAAAAATAGCTGGGGACTATTGTTCCAGATAGATGGAACAATGGCTGCGAAGACTCTAAAGGAACCTTGTCAAACAGTCTGTCAGTATTCCTGGCATGTAGCACAGCAGAGAGGCAAGTTACAGGCCAAAGCTTGGACATCAGGGACCTACAGCATCTGCCTGGTGTCAAGTTAAGTTCCCCTGGGAGGCAGGAACAGGAATGGGCACTTCCTCCTATGACAGCCTCCTCCAGACCTACAATGCTACCTGAATCTGTAATGAGATCTGGCACCCTCTTTCTGGCCTGCAGGCATGTATGCAGACAGAACACTATACACATAATAAATATTCTTAAATAAATAAATATATTCACTGTATGTGGCAATTTGTTTATTTATTTATTTGCCATGTTTTGTCTACATGTATGTCTGTGCACCACATGCATGCAGTGCCTGTGGAGGCCAGAAGAGGGCATTAGGTTCCACAGGAATGAGGCTAGAGACAGTTGTAAGCTGCCAGATGGATGCTGAGCCTTGATTATGTGATTGTTATCCCCCATATAAAAAAATAAAGCAGGATGCTTCACAGACCTAATAATCAGTATGTAAACCTAGGAAGCCTGTCCCAGAATCTGACCCAGCAGAAGCCTCCTTCTCTTTCCCTCTTTCTCTCCTTCTTTCTCTTTGCTAAAGAGCTATTATATTTTGAAGCTTGTAACAACACAATGATAAATGAAAACATTCTCAATTAAAAAAATATTCAAATATTACAGACAGGACAAAAGTCCTGCTTGCCCATTCTCCGCTCAGTTGCAACCCCCTTATCACTGTGCATTCTTACTGGGTGACCGTCTACTGTTGACCTTCACACAACAGGTTTTGTTTTGTGTGGTTGACCTGGGTGTGTTTGTTTAAATAATAATAGTCTATTGTTGCCCAACAACATGTCTTGTGTCCTCTGTGTGTCAATATGCTTGAATGCACCTTATTCTTTCTAACTACTAAACATCATCCCACGTCATGGGCCTGACTGATGTATGCAATGAGCCCCCACAGGTAAAGGGCACAGTTTTGCCGCTATAAACAAAGATGCAGTGAAGCACTTCTCGTGGACCAGTTCCCAGTAGTATAATTCCTGAGGCACAGCAGCCACCCTTTTTTTAACAGGCCTTGCCAAGCTGCCCTACAAAAGAGCTCTGTTAATTTACACTTTTTAAATACCAACTGCAGCATTTATAATAAGCCAGTCTCCCACCCCTTTGACAACTCTTGAGATTCCCAGGCCTTTTGATTTCTTTCAGCCCAGTGGGTGGAAAACAATGTCTCATGGTTGTTGACATCTGCATTCTCCTAATTGCGGATGGCACTGAGCATCGTGTCCTCTGTATTTCCCCTTCCAGGAATTGTTTGTCAGGGACCCTTGGTCCTTCTGCCTTTTCTTCGCCTGATGTTTGTCCTTCACCTACTCTGCATTGGCAAATGTTTTCGCCCTGTCTGCAGCTTGCCATTTAGCTTTATGGCCTCTACTTTTCTCCTTCTTTTATTGAGCCTGAAAGTGGACTCTAAAAACAGGCCTAACCACAGGCCTCTCAGAAAATGCCAGTCACTCCCAGTCCTCCCACTTGCTTGCCTGTGTCCTCACTGAAGTACTTGGCCCTCTGCTCGAGTTGCAGGTGCCTGACCATGTTGGCTGTGTTCTGGAAGATACAGGCTTCTACAGGCAATTCCACATCTCCCAGGGGGACCAGCACACGGCCTCCATGTGGTAGGTACTAAAACCAACCTGAATTGTGGCCACCATTAAAAACGGCACAACTCGATCCCAAACCTGACTTTGCTGGACTCCATCATCAGGAATCAGCAGCAGCAAACTTGCTTCCTCTTTCCCAGAAGTAGAAAGCAAAGCAAGACGGCAGGCTGGCTCCGCGACATTTTAAGCAGCTCTTCCAACGATGTGGCTGATGGTTTGTGTGGTTGGTACAGAATCCGGGAGACTCGGAGAAAGGAAGGCAGTTGACCAGACCACTATCATTAGATCTCTGCTCTCCCCTTTAGAAAGGGTTTTAGTATTAAAAGGACATTTATTCTTGTTAATGAAGAATTCGAGAATTTAAAAAGCTTTTACAACCTAAGACTGCCTAGGAGAGGTCAGCTCCAGCGCCCTCATTGGCCTTCTGCTGCTTGGAGCCATGCAGCTCACTTGGCAGAAATGACCTGATAACAGGCAATCTAGGGAGCAAGGGCTTCTGCAAATACCCAGCCCTGTCTGGGGCAAGGCTCAGAGGACGCATCACTAGATGAGGAGAGTCACCATTCACTCAGCCCAGGGCACCTGAGTCCCTGACTTTCTAGGCAGACAGGAGTGAATCCAGCATCCCACCCTCTTAATCACATCACCCATCAACCCCAGCAGCCATTTCTCTGCCCGGAAAATCTGCGCTCGGCCAGCTGCAGTGCCATGTGTCTGCGTCTGAGAGGTGCAAGAGTCCATCCCAATAAATAAGAGCACCCATCCGCGCCCAAATGATAATTGTTCCTGAGGTTGGATGGTTTGATAAACTACCCTTTCTAGTGGATGTCTGTATGATATTTTCTATAATTTTAAAAAAGGAATGCCTAGCAATCTGGGGAGCTGGTGACTTCCTGTAAATTCTATTCCTTCTGCGGACATTCTGTTGGGAAGTCCCCCGCTTCACTGTACCACTGCCTGCCCGTGGCTCTGTTCTTCTGAGAGACCTTTGAAAGCTCGACCATGATTGCCGCTGTATGGTCCAGAGCATGTTGTTCTAACCTCTCTGAACTTCCTGCTCACCTGCACAGTGGTGACAGTCACACTCATCATAAAGCTGTTGGGAAAGACGGATGAGGTCATGCAGGTAGCATCCTTACCCTGACACCTGGCACCTGAAGTGCTTGTTGTCCTCCTGGCACAATCTTCCCCTGAGGGCCTCACAGAACGGGTTACCACCTTTGACCTGTGGCCAACCTTCATCAGGTGAAGACAAAGTAATGCTTTGCAGGCACATCCTTAGCATGCACGAGGCCCTGGGTCCCATCCCCAGGACCAAATGACAAGAACACAATAACAATAAGAATGTTTTGCCCACTAAGGTAATAGTAACTAGAATTAAGAGAAATTATGTAAAGATTAGAAACTATACCCAGCTGGGGCTGATGGCACAAGCTTGTAATTACAGCTACTTAGGAGGCTGGAGGATCCTAAGTTCTTTGCAGTCTGCCTGAGCTATTGTGAGGTCAAGGACAGCCTGAGCAATTTACCAAGTCGTTAATAAAAAGTAAAACGAGAACTAGGGCATAGTTGAATGATAGAGTACTTGCCTAGCACATATGAGGTAAGGTCCTGGGTTTTCATGGAAGAAGAGACAGGAGGGTCAGGAGTTAAAGACATTGAAACTTAGCTATTTAAAGAGTTTAAGGCCAGCCTGAGATACATAAGACTGAGTCTAAAAAACAAAAACAAAAAAAAAACCACAACTATACCCAAGGCCAGCAAGATCATTCAGCTGGTAAAAGTGCTTCCCACACAAGTCTGGCCACCTGAGCTCCATCCCCAGAACGTACAATGGAAGAAGAGGGGAGAAAGAGAGCGAGAACAATAAATTAAATTAAATTTTAATTTTAATTTTAAAATACTCAGATTCCAGTTCCCTCTGCTTGGCATCTTGTCCAGTCACAGCAGGCACAATAAAGAAAAGGCTATGTGAGATCCTCCTTTCTGAGTCCCAAAGAAAAATCAAAGTCGCTTTCTCCCCGGCTGTCCAAGGACAATATAATGAATGTACAAGCAGACAGTCTGAGCCTTCACAACACATTTGGCCCAGACAAAATGTACACAAAACACAGCATATGATATTTTGTTCTGAGGAGCAAGGCACTCCCATGCCCAGGCCAGGACAACCTGACCCTGGTCCAAGAGTCCTTCGCAACCCTGTTCTTAGTCTGTTAAGTGACCACAACATGAGATCATTACCCACACCGAGCATACCTTGACCTGATTTCCAAAATAGGATGCCATGCATCTGTCCAGACACTCCGATAGCCCCGACTCTCTGGAGCTGCTGCCGGGGGAGGGCATCAAGGCACTCATTTAGGGCTTGGATGATTCTAGTCACATCCTGCTCCCGGCCCTGGAAACAGAACGGGACAGGGTGGGCATGGGCAAACAAACAATCAGACCCAAGGAGGGAGGGCCTCCAGAGATTTCCTAGCGAGAGGACTCCTCTGAGGGCCATTGCCAAGACACGAAACTGAAGGATCTGGTTAGCTACAGCTGGGCCCAGCCTGAGACTGTCTATCAAAGGCCCACGCCCCACCCCATGATACTGTCCACCAAAGGCCCACTCCCCACACCGAGACTGTCCACCAAAGGCCCACTCCCCACCCCCAGGGAAGAAGCCACAACTTTGGACTGTTCAGCAACACACCAGGCTCTGCTGAAAAAAGCCTGTTCCTCAGTCAGCAGGAGAAATAAGGAGGAGGGTCTCCTTATAAGGAATGTGGAAGGGTGGGACAGAGACAGAGGAAGAGACTGGCAATGCAGAGGCAGATGAAATTCCCCTCCCTCCCCTCCAATCTAGGTTGGCTAGACCAAATGACTGGAGACAGACTCAACAGGAGAAAAAGCAAGTCAATTTATTAACAAGCAAGAGGACAAAAGTAAATCAGAGCATGGAAGAGAATCAGAAGATGCAGGACCATTGAAGTTTACATTACCCCTTTTTATAGGAATGAAGGAAAGAAAGATTAGGGAATGTAGAGAAATTAGAAAAGTCTTGCATGATAAGGGAAGGAGCAGAAATTAGCTGGTAAAATGAGTCTCTCTGAAACTCAAATAAACCCAAAGGATGGAAATTAACCGCAGAGAAAGGAAAGTCCATGCAGGCGGGCTCAATCCCTCGGTCTTCCTGACTGAGCCTGAGGGTGAGATTTCATGGAGGATGAAAGGCAGGTCTAGCACCTTTGTAGGTTGGTCTTTGGAGGGAACAATGAGAGCAAAGTGGAACAGGCAATGTTGCCTGTTGTCCAGACTGGCTCTTAACTCCAGTGCCAAAATCCCCATTCCAGCCTCAGCCTCCCAAGGACTTGGAAAGTGAGGCTCATATCCAGATTGCAGCCTGCTCTTGATACATCTGAGGAAAAAAAACCTCTCTGTATGTTTGGGTGAGGAGAAAACTTGGTTAGACCATTTTCATTCCCCCTACACTGGCTTCTTCAACAAAGATGCCATAATGGGGGAATATCATCCTTTGAGCCTCGACACAGGGAAGATGTGGTCAAGAGAGACCCAAAGAACCGAGTACAGTGGAGCATGGAGCACGCCTTTAATCCAAGCACTGGAGAGGCAAAGACCGGGAGATCTCTGTTAGTTCAAGACCATCCTAGTCTACATAGAGAGTTCCAGGGCAGCTAGGACTATGTAGTGAGACCCTTGTCTCAAGAACAAACCTCCAAAAGACTAGAGTACTATCAGATAAGCCCTAGCAGGAGGAATGTTTGAGTTTAAGAGTTTGAGACTAGTCTGAGCTAGTGAGACATAGTCTCATAGTGAGATCTCATTTAAAATAAAATAAACAAATGAGTGAATAATAAATGTAAACAAAGCAGATCCTGAGGCTGGAGAGCTCAGTCAATAAAGAGCTCGCCATGCAAGCGTGAGGACCTGGTTTTGAAACCAAGCACCCACACGGAGACGCTGGGCACAGCAACATGTGCCTATAATCTCAGTGTTGCGAAGCAAGAACAACAAACTCTCTGAGGCTTGCTGGAAAGCTCTAGGCTTGGTGAAAGATCCTGTCTCAAAAATCCAAGTGGACAAATGAAGGAAAACACCCAGCATTCATGTCTGGCTTCTACATGCACACATATGCATACCCACCCATATACACATGAACGCCTACTACACCACACACACACACATATCTTAACCATTAAGAGTATGTACAACTCTTACAGAAGACCCAAGTTGGACTCCCAATACCCACATTAGGCAGCACGCACTTTGGGAGCCTACAACCACCTAGTAACTCCAGCTTTGGTTGGAGCTGACACCTCTGGCCTCCATGGGCACTGGCACTCACATGCACAGATCTACACATGGACATGCATTAATACACATAATTAAAAGTAAAGTAAATTTTTTAATGCAAAATTGAGGGGTTGGAGAGATGGCTCAGCAGTTAAGAGCACTGGCAGCTCTTCCAGAAGTTTGGAGTTTAAGTCCCAGCAATCACAAGGTGGCTCACAACCATCTGTAAGTGGAATCTGGTGGCCTCTTCTGGAATAAAGGTGTATATGCAAATAAAACACATACATGAAATAAATAAAAATTTTTAAAAATTTAGTACCAAATACAGAGAGAAGTGTGGCTCAGTGGTAGAGCATTAGCCTAGAATCTACCAAGCCCTGGGTTCTATTCCACACATGAAAAAACTCTGATTAAAAATACAAAATACAGTTGGTGGAAGAACCCATTCTTACCAGTTACATGGCCTTGGATTCAATTCCCAGAAAAAAGAACAAAAAATAAAATCATGAAAATTCATCAGAGTTTAATCCAAAACCATATTAATACGAGTAAAAGTCAAGAGACCCTAGTAGACGCCACCATGAAAAGAATACAGGAGTTGGACAGGTTCAAGCTGAGCCGTTGGCCTTAGACAGGGGGAACACATTTAAAGTTGTACAGCTAAAGAAACGTCAACTGTGGGTCAGGGGCTACAGCTCGATAGTAGAATGCTTGCCCAGCAAGTGCAAGCCATGTGTCCGATCTGAACTGAAAGGTTCAAGTTACATCTGAGGGCTGGGGAGATGGGTCAGTCAGTTAGCTGCTTGTCCCACAAGAATGAGACCTGAGATTAATCCCTGGAACTGGTGTTTGTGAAAGCCTGGTGCTGTGATGTATACTTGGAATCCTAGCACTGGGGAGGCAGAAATAGGCTGATGCCTGGGGTTCATGAACAGCCAGCCAGCCTACTTGTCAACCTCCAAGCCAGTGAGAAACACTTTTTCAAAAAGAAAAAAGTGGAGGTGGGAGATGGGACTTGAATAAAACCTGAGGGCTGAGGAACACAATGCAAGGTTGGCCTTTGGCATCCACTTACAATCAAATACAGGAGCATCTAAAGGCACACGCGCTGCTTCAGAATTCACATGAATATGCAAAATATCTCACTAACACATCTCTATCAGTGCTTGTTAGATGATGTTTTATATACATTAGGTTAAATAAAATACATAACAAAAATTCATTTATCCCAGTACTCAGAAGGCAGAAGCAGGTAGAACTCTGTTACATAATATGTTCCTGGCCAGCTAGGTCTACACAGTGGGACTCTATCTCAAAATAAATAAATGATAGATAAAATCTAAATTAAATGAATTTCATTCATTCCTTTTACTTCCTTTAAAATAGCTACTCAAAAACTGAAAATTACATGTGTAGCCCACATTTGTGACTTTCATTTCTGTTAGACAGTGGCAGTTTAAAAGTCCCCAAATGGCCATCAGATGGTGCATCCCCTCAGGACAGAGGGGCCTCTGTTTAAAATGGGTCCAGGGTGAGTGGATTCTGTGGGTGGAGACCATGGAGGAGGAACATGAGCCAGCTGGGGTAAAGACAAGAAAGCTGTGTTCAGAAGTTCATTTTAGGGTTGAGTGTGACCAGGGGCAGTCCGGGACAATGGGAACACCCATACTGTGACAGAAAAGTCATTGTTACTTGGTTCAAGACATCAGTAGAGCTATACCCAGATCTAGAACTTCAGACTTGAAAAACAGTACTGAACAACTCACTCAAACCAGCCCAACCCTGTGCCCCACCAATTGAAGAGGCAGAGCCAGAGACGACAGACAACCGACAGAGATTCCCTTCAAAAACTTGTATTTTAGCTGCATGGGGTGGAACACACCTGCAGTCTCAGCACTTGAGAGGAGGCTAAGTAAGAAAGATCCAAATTTGAGGCCAGCAAAACCCTATCTCATAACAGAGAGAAGGGGGCTCAAATTTGATGAGAAAAAGGCAGGGTCTGAACCATTATACTATAATCCCAGCCCAGCTCCTCACTCCTCCAGAATCAGAGCCAGCTTCTCCATGTCATAATCCATAAAGTCGAATATCATTCTAAAATGCCCTGAGGCTCCAACCAAATTAAATGTGAAAGCCCCTGGGAAAACTAGAAGAGTCCCTGCAGTTTTTATCTTCTTAAACACATCCCAGCAAGAAGGATTCTGGACCCCGAAGAACTGAATACAGACCCTGGGCAAGAGCTCCTGAGACATGAAGCTCCAGGGTGAGATACCGCACTCAATCCAAGTCTCTGGCTGGAAGAAGCCTTAGTGGTCACCTAGTCTAGATGAGGAAAAACGCTGAGGCCAATAAAAAAAGTGAGATGTTACACTCCACCTTGATATTAATTTCTGTAAATAAATTGACTATAAACTCTCCCTTTTCAGGAAACTAACAGGAGTAGGGTCTGAGGTTTGATGTCCGTTCTGAGGCTACTTACATCATCTCTCAACAGAGTCCACTGTCCTTAATTCATAGGATTTTACATGTCTGCACATATTTATGTATATATGCATACTATATATACATGTAGACTATATATAGTACATATAGTGTGTGTGTGTGTGTGTGTGTGTGTGTGTGTGTGTGTGTGTGTGTGTGTGACATGTGCCTGTCGTGGAGCACATGTGACCATCAGAGGGCAGTTTCTCTAAAGTCAGTTCTTTCCCTCTATGGTGGGTTCTGAAGATGGAATTTGGGTCATCAGGCTTGCTCAGTAATTGCTTTTAGCTGCTGAGCCATCCTGTGGGACTCTGAATGTGTACTTTGCTATCTTCTAGTTTTCAAAAGCCACTGGTTGTGGTGCATAACTATCAGTCTGTTAATTTAAAAAAAAATTATAAAGAAGTTTTTATTTTAGTTTAGTTCAGTTTAGTTTTTTCAAGACAGGGATTCTCTGAGTAGCCCAGGACGACCTTGAATTCACAGAGGTCCACCCGCCTCTGCCTCCCAAGTGCTGGGTTTAAAGGCGTTCACCACCACCACCCAGCTCATTTCTAAAATTTTAATCAACTAGCCAGATGGTGGTGACAGAGCCTTTAATCCCAGCACTCGGGGAGGCAGAAGCAGGCGGATCTCTGTGAGTTCAAGGCCAGCCTGGTCTACAGAGCCAGTTCCAGGAAAGGCTCGATAGCTACTGAGAAACCCTGTCTCGAAAAAAAAAAATCTTTTTTAAATCAACTTATCTCATGGTCTTCCTTCTTGCTCTGACAACATTTCTCTAGAGACTCTTGCTGGGGCTGGAATTCTCTGAGTAACCAAGTGAAATTTTCTGTTCACTTTCACTTCTACGGAGTGAGAGGAGCGAGGTAAGCCTAATTCATCTGATTTCCAGAGCGCAGCCTGCCTAAGGGGTACAAAACGAAGTCTGAACTTGAGGGCACAGAGCAAATGTGAGCCACGAGAAGCAAGCGTGATAGTTAGGCCTGTGGTTATTACTCTGAAAGCGAGTGCTCTCAGGTCAAAGTACAGAAAGCGATGAGCAGAGAGTAGAGGGATCCAGCACCATGGGCAGGGCCGCCAGGGAAGCCCTAGAGCGGAAAGATCGGTGCCCGCCGACGGGAAAGCTTCCTGGGAAAATCTAATGGCTTAGCCTGAGCTGCAGTAGACTGGGAGGCTCTGGAGGGAAAGACAGCAGGCGGAGGTCAGACAGACTGGACAGTCAGAGGTACTTCTTCACGGAAAGGTGCTGCCCAGGATGCCGCCAGGAGGTGGCGGCTCCAGGACGCTGCCTCACCTGGGACCCAGCCGCTGCGCTCTCTGTCTCTGCCTGGGCAGCCCGGGCGCAGCTGGCCAGCACCACGAACCCGGATGGGTGGCCAGGTGCAGCTTCCAACAGGGCGGCCTTCACGGACGTGGTGCCCAAGTCGATGCCGAGAGTGACGGGTCGCGAAGCCATAGCCGCGGTGACAACGAAGCAGCGCGCTAGCCCAGGAACACTTCACTGGGGAGGGCAGCGCGGGGGCGGGGCTTCCCTGCCAATCTTTCAGCCGCACGCAACATGGCGACTTCTTGTCTTCCCATTGGCTAAGGACGGCATACTGCCCCACACACCCACCCACCCACCCACCCACCCACACACACACACACACACACACACACACACACACAGCACCCCCGGCGATAGGTGGAGAGGCGACAGAAGGCGGGACCTATCGGGTTGAGGTTCCCGTACTGTGCCGCGCTTCCGAGAATCTTCACCGAAAGACGACAGAGGCGCGACAAGTGACTAGTTCTCCCCTCACATCCGAGCCCCCGCTCCTGCCAAGGCGCCTGCTCCCTTCCCTCGGCTCTACCCAGCTTTATCGGGCTAGGACTCGTGAAAACTACAACTCCCAGAGCTCCTCGCGCCGAACGCTCAGCTCCATAAACCAGGTGGTTCGGGTCAGGTGACAGCTGGCCCCGCCCTCGCACAAAGTCAGCGGAGCCCAAAGAGTCCTTTCCATTCTGAAAAGGCATCTGGCGCGAGATTGCTGCCTTTGGTGAGGTCAGTCCACCGATCCTGGGAGGCTGTCAGGTGAGAACCATCGCGGTCGGCACGGCCTCTCCTTTTCCTGGTAGGACACCACCAGCCCGGCAGCAGACAGTAAGTAGCCCGGCACCTAAGAGGGGCAGTCCGTCGCGAATGCAGCCTCCTCCAGCAGCGCCTGGGTTTCTGTCCTCTGGCCCCAGCCCAGGCCGGCAAACCCCAAATTGAAAGGCCAGGTTATTGGTGAGCAAAAGCACTGATAGCGGCTGCCAGCCGGTGTTGGTGGCACTGTTCGAGTGCAGCTGGAACCCCTTGCTTGCCTCCTCTGGTGCGCCTCAGTCTGGCTTGGGAAGGTGCAGGTGGCTTGGGGGGGAAAGTTAGATACTGTTAGGACCGTTCCCGAAGCTCCTGTTGATTCGCCCAGAGGAAGAGAGGATACCTGAGTCTTGTTTTTTCAATAATATTGAGGAAAATAAATGCTTTGTGAGAGCTTGCTGGGAACCCTGGGTGGTAGCAGTAATAACATTACATCATTGTTTCTCAACATTTTTATCTTATCAGTCCACCTCCTTAAAAATTTTAATACAGCTGATAAGCCCCATCTTTTATGTCTTTTGGGGGAGCCACAAACAATAGTTGCAGATATTTTCAGACCCCAAGAGCCTGGTTTAGCCCCCTTTGAGAATGTGGGCCTTAAGTTTCATCTCCCTTTAATTCTGTGGTGTGGTTCCCCCATTAGGAAGCCTCGGTTAAAAGTATTCCAAATTTATACAGGTAAACAGGAAGCCTGAGACCGGGACAGTCCATCTCCAAGGAATATATTTATTGTCCAGTCTATGTTAATTATCCCTTGAGAAAGTTCCAGGTTATGCACCAAGGGCAGGACTACCTCAGACACCTGACAAAGAAAGCTGCCATGGAAAGTGTCGATTCCAGGTTGCTCTTGAGTGGGGATAGTAGAAACTCTTTTTGGTTTTTCGAGACAGGGTTTCTCTGTAGCTTTGGAGCCTGTCCTAGAGCTAGCTTTAGTAGACCAGGCTGGCCTCGAACTCACAGAGATCCGCCTGCCTCTGCCTCCCAAGCGCTGGGATTAAAGGCGTGCGCCGCCATCACCGCCGGGTTGATAGTAGAAACTCTTGAAAGCACCGTGTGACTGAGGCCTGGAAGAAGGTTAGAACACACACCCAAGATGGGCATGGCAAGTGTCTTTCTTTCTGAACAAGCCTAGTTGTGCGGTTAACCAATCTGAACATTTTAGCCCTGTGGTCATCTTGTCAATTCTTTTTTCATCTGTTCTGTGGTTTTTCTTCCGGATGTCTTAGCCTTTAGCCTTTAGCACTGGGTAGCACTGGGGGACTTTTTTTTTTTTTTTTCTGACAGAGTGTTTGAATTTCATGGTCCATATCTGCTTCGGTGAAACTAGAGAAGAGATGGGTTTTGGGAAAAAGAGAAGAACACTCTGCCAGTGAAACTCCATTCATTTTCCTCTCCTGTTAACTGGGTTGTGGAAAGCAGTTGAGGGGACGGTACAGGTCTGCGCTCACTTCCGCAGAGTAGGACTTCACACAACCCACTTAGCTGCTCTGAGCAGGTTTGCCCTTTACATGAAACAAAGACCTCTCTGAGGTCTCCTTCTCGGAGGTTGTGATGCCAAGCCTGTGAGGTCAGAGGTCACAGAGCCTGTGAAGTAGAGGTCCTTTATGAACTGTCCCTCTGCCATGGCTCAGGTAGCATGTTGTCCACCAAGAGCTGAGCTAACTCATCCTTAACATGCCTCTCTCTTGCCTTTGTCTTTTTTCCTAGTTCTGAGAAGTCAGAGAACATGGCGAGGAATTGCCTGCTTATTTTGACCCTTTTCCTCTTGAATTTCATGGAGAAATGCGGTAAGTTTAAGAGTGACTTCTCAGCTTTGTAAAAAGGGAAATAGTGGAAAGAGTAACCTCTTTGTCACCAAAGGTTTAGTGCTGTCCTTGCCGCCTACGGTCAGCCTCCCACTCAGCGAGATAGCCAGATTCAGGTCTGGTATGGGGACATACAAAGAGCCAAAGGGTCCCAAACATAATTGGCCTATTATGCTGGGGTGCCTCTTGTCTTCTCTGTATCAACAGAGATAGTAGTCGGTTATTTAGTCAGACCATACAACTGGCTCTCAGAGCCTCACCAAGCTGAGGTAAGTATCTATAAAGAACCACTTGTGCTTCTGCCCTCTGGACCTCACAGAGAGAGTTGTGGGTCCTGGGAGATACTAAGGAGGCCTTGTGCCTGGTTCTTCCCGGCACAGATGCAAGAAAAGTCACCTGGCCCCACATCATAAGAGAAAATACCTTTCCCTTAGAGAAGATCGGAGAAGGTTACAGCATCTGAGCCACACAGAAAGCACGCTAGTGGAGATCATACATCCTTGTCAGAGGATCCCTTCAAATTCTGTTGTCATCCTTGAAATACTCAAGACATTTCTGGAATTCCTTCTGTGAATAGCTTTGTTTGGTACTCCCAGATCCCAGGCCCATATTAATCATTAGGTAGGTCATTACTCCAAAGCAAATGTATCTTAAAGTCCCTGACGAACAATTTTCAGAAGCCTGGGGAAAACACATGTGCCCTAAAGCTGCACACACTGCCAGCATCATTATGGTTACCTGGCCTCTTGATGGCCAGAAAACTTGTCATCTGATCGGCTCATCTAGGTTTGGTAAATATCAGTCATTCCTTAGTAGTCACACCTTATGGAGAAGTAATCTCTGGGGGGAAAATGATGAGGAGGGATTCAGACCATGAGGCCTGGTCCTGCCGCCTTTCTCCAGAGGGATGCCACACTTCAGCCCTACTGAGTCGACTCTCCGGGAATTGAGTGCATGTGGTGGTGTATGCATGTGTGCATGAGCACATAAAGGATACTACCTAGGAGATCGTGGAAAATCTTGCTAGTACTCCCAACTACACAGAGGGTAAACTGAGACCCAGGCAGGGTAGAAAGCCTCACAGATAAAACTAGGAATGGAATAGGGTCTCTGTTCCATTTGCCTCTTGCTTCTGACCATCTCTATGAAGGAGCACTGGACGCTTCCACAGAATCGAGAACCTGGAATTGGATTGGATCCCAGCCTCAGTCAGCTGGACTTTTCTTCTCTGTTTGGGGTATCAGCATCAAGGATGACACAAGAACAGAGAGCCTCCAGAGTTTGTCGCTTCTGACTTCTTTGAGTGGAATCTCTGGCAGTGCAGCCTAGTGGTAACAACTTGGGCTTTGGACCCAACAAGCCTAGTTTTGAATCCTTATTCAGTTGTGTGTATGGGAACAGGGCTCCTTCCCTCTGGACGGAGTTTCCTTGACTTAAAATAGGACTGAAAATGCCCATTTCCTATTGTAAATGTATAAAATGGGGGTGACGAGAACAGAAATGGTGCCATACCTGTAGTCCCAGCACTCCAGAACTGAGAGAGGACGATTAATAATGCCCTTGCATTCCAGACAGATTGTGGGACCTCACAGAAGGAAGGAAGAAGGAAGGAAGGAGGGAGGGAGGGAGGGAGGGAGGGAGGGAGGGAGGGAGGGAGGGAGGGAATAGAGTCAGTAGCAATGACTGGGATGAGGTAGGGTGCAGAGTGGTACCAGCCAGTAGCAATTGCTTAGATCTATAATCCTTGCTACTGAGGAAGGAGGATCACAAGTTTAAGGTACAGGTTATGGGACAAGATTAATTTAAGGCTGCTGGAACAATTTAATGCAGCCCTATTTCAAAGTTAAAAAGTAAGAACATAAGAAGGGCTGAATATGGAGCCCAGTGTAGATCATTTGCACTGCGTGTGTAAGGACCTGGTATTCAATTCCCAGTCTGGGGGTGGGGGGAAAAACGGGAAGGAGAGATCGATTTGCTTTAGTGGAAACAAGGTGTTCTCCCCATGGCTCCTGCTGTCCCCGGGTATGATACAGCTTCCAGCTGCCTCCTATCTTGAACTAAAACTAGCCTGCAGTTGTAACGTGATGACAGTAATAGACGCTAACAACTATTTAGCACTGAGGCCATGTAGAAAGTAGAAAGCGTGCTGCTAAGCATTCTGCATTTTATCTGTGAGATAGGTCTTATTCCACCCATTTTACAGGTGAAGTTCCACAGGTGTGGGCTCAGTAGTAAAGTACCTTTCAACAGGTCACACAGCTAGGAAGTATCAAACCAGGATGGAACTGTATGGCTTCAGCGCCTAGAATCTCATTTGCTTGAGCACTAGTGTTTTCTGTAGTACTGAGTGAGGATGACTTAAACGCTCTCTGATCTGGTTCTTTGAAAGCTCCCATCTTCCTACTTTAATATACAAAGACTGGAAAAATCTAACTCCCTGACACTCTTTTAAGTGCCTACACATACACACACAACATGCATGTGCCTGCCCCGAACAGTGACTTGCTCTGCATCTTACTTATCTGACGTAGTCCTGAGCAGTAAATAAAATTTCATAGACTGGGATAGTAAGTCCTGCACTCCCCTAGCTGGGCAAGCCCAAAACAAAGCCTCAGACTGATAGCACTGGAGGCAAGATAGAGTTAGCATATCATGTAGGACAGAATTAGCATAGCAGGCAGGATAGTTAGCATAGCATGCAAGATAGAGTTAGCATACAGGCAGGACAGAGTTAGCATAGCATGCAGGGTAGAGTTAGCACAGGACAGAGTTAGCATAGCATGCAGGGTAGAGTTAGCACAGGACAGAGTTAGCATAGCATGCAGGGTAGAGTTAACACAGGACAGAGTTAGCATAGCATGCAGGGTAGAGTTAGCACAGGACAGAGTTAGCATAGCATGCAGGGTAGAGTTAGCACAGGACAGAGTTAGCATAGCATGCAGGGTAGAGTTAGCAATAATGTGCAGGACAGAGTTAGCATGGCAGGCAGGAAAGTTAGCATAGCATGCAGGGTAGAGTTAGTATGGCAGGCAGGACAGAGTTAGCAATAATGTGCAGGACAGAGTTAGCATAGTGTGCAGGACAGAGTTAGCATAGTGTGAAGGACAGAGTTAGCATGGCAGGCAGGAAAGTTAGCATAGCATGCAAGATAGAGTTAGCATGGCAGGCAGGATAGTTAGCAGAGCATGCAAGATAGAGTTAGCATGGCAGGCAGGATAGTTAGCAGAGCATGCAAGATAGAGTTAGCATAGCATGCAGGACAGAGTTGCCAGAGCAGCCTCCAGACCCTGAGGCTACAACAACTGATCTGACCTGAAGAATCCACTGGTAGGGAGCTAAAGACTGTACTGTGAAGAATCACATCTGGGAGACTTGTACTTTGGGGACAGCCATCATCTGCATTTATACATGGGGACCAAACTAAAGAAAGAAGCTCAGATGTGGCAGAACTGGGCCCAGAAGTGTGAGTTTCAAGCTAGTGAGCACCTTGGGGCATAAGGTGACTCTCCCAAGGAAGCGTCCATGCAGTGGAAATTCCAAGGGGAGACAGTTGAGGCTGGAGGACGTGACACTGTTCTCTCCAACCTGAGCTCTAAAACTTTAGGTCCTAGTTCTTCATCTTCTGCCATGGAGGGTTCTGGGTAGAGGCCTGCACCTCCTGTCCCTATGGGAGTCGTTTCACCAGATGGAGTACTTTCTCTGTTGCCTAAGATACCCTTTCCTCTCTTAGTCTGGATCCCTGATCATGACTTCTAGGATGTGCCTTTCCTTGAAGTCTGTAAGGCCAGGTGTGCCCTGAAGCTTTGAATACCTCAGCATGGCACAGTGACAAAGGAGGTGGGCTGTCCAAAGAATACAGGAATTATTCAAGCTAGCCAGCCATTCCCTGTGACCACAGTGTGCTCGGTTATTTGATCTCCCAAAATGATCTTCCTTCTTCCTCTTGGCATTTTGTTTCATTTAGTTTTGTTTTGATGCTGAAGATTAGATTCAGGGTCTTATGCCTACTAGTCATACATTCTCCCACTGAGCTATACTCCCAGCCTAGCCCTCACCCCAACATGGTTTTCTAAGACGCAAGCCTGCTTCCTCCCTCACCCTGGAGGCCTGTTTGTCCACCTGCTCCTGAGTTAGTGCCTTAATGCCAAGAAGCAAGCCCTGACAGTGAAAAGTGTACGTCCCTCAACACTATCCTCCAGTCCCTAGCAAACAGCCTCAGAGAGGGAACCGTGCATGGGGTGAGCTGAGTCTGCAGGAAAGCCCAGATGGGTCTTTAGAAACGTTAGCCGGGCCTTGTGCCCATCTCAGAATCCAGGAATGAGACCAGACCAGTTTTTCAGAGGAGACCCATGGGCTGTTTTCAATCTGTCTCCAGTCCGCCTTTAAGAATCCCAGATGTTGGTTGAGCAGTGATGGCCCACACCTTTAATCAGGAGGCAGAGGCAGGCGGATCTCTGTGAGTTCAGAGTGAGTTCCAGGATAGGCTCCAAAGCTACACAGAAAAACAATGTATTGAAAAAAAACCAAAAAAAAATCACAGATGTTGAACTGAATGTCTGTTTTATAACTTTTAGGCTCTGTAGCTCCCAAACCATTTCTGGGGAACTCAACTTGCCCACAGAGGGAAGGAAGAGGAAGTTCCAGCACTTCCTGCTCTAAACTGTGGCAGTCTCTAAACTGGTACAGAAATGGAAAGATCATAATACAAGTCTGAAAGTACACCTAGAAAACAGGATTATTAGTGAATCAGAGCTAGTGAGTTCAGATGGCAGGGCCTGGTGCCCATTCCTCCTTGTGGGCTAAACTCTTTGTCGTGGTGACTCATGGCATTGACTTGCATCTTTCCAGAGTCAACAGTCAGTCTCTCGGTTCCTCCCACTGTGAAGCTGGAAAATGGCAGTTCAACCAATGTCAGCATCACCCTTGGGTAAGTTCTCAGGCCCAGTTCTCTCCTCAGCCCCACTTGGTACTGACCTCTGGCATAGTCTGCATGGAGTTCCGGTGTGATGCCCTTGCCTCTTTGTTGTAGAACATAAAAAGAGTCCAGGATTACAGAGCAGGGTCCCAAAGTCAAACACCTACAGAGTCTACAGAGTCCCTGTTTCCTCTAGCAAGTAGAGTCTTCTGGTGGCCACAGGTGATGCCAGACTTCAAGACCCTTTTCAAGACTAAATATATGAGCAGAGCCCTAAAAGTCAAGGGTTGAGGAACTGAACTGCTGACCAGCATAGCACAGCTGAGGTCACTTGCCAAAGCAGAAGTGATAGTATCAAGGGGTTTCCACCCGCCCCTGCTCACACTTAGCCTTTGTTTAACTGTCTTCCTTGTGTGCCAGGCGTGGTGGTGCACGCCTTTAATCCCAGGACTCCGGAGGCAGAGGCAGGTGGATCTTTGAGTCTGAGGCCAGCCTGGTCTACAGAGCAAGTTCCAGGACAGGCTCCAAAGCTACAGAGAAATCCTGTCTCAGGAAAAAGAAAAGAAGAAAAGTCTTACTTGCTGACACCTACTGCTTTAGGCATGAAGGTCCTAACCTAGTTCACCCTCTTCCAGAAGATATTCCTCTGTCTCTGACCTGTGACTGCTTCACCATGCCTGTGGCTCCCAGCTGAGACAATGCTCTTTACACCTGCCCTGGAAAGTCCCCAGGGCTCCTCAAAGACCTGCTGCTCTCTCCTTCATACCTTGCACACCTACCTCATGTAAACCATCTAAGTTGTCTGCTTACCCTCTCTCCCCTCTCTGGAATCTTTAAATAGCTTCCCACATTTGAGGTCTCCATGGGTTGCTCCGAAAGGACTCACTTCATCCCATCCCTGCTGACCTTCACACCACACCATGCTCAGAGCTGACTCTACCGAAGGGACTTTTCCCACTGGGGCAGAGAGCCGTTGGCCTGTTCCCTCTATTTGCCCCCATTATTCACAGCCAGAATTCCACCTTCTTGTGTTCTCATCCTACCCCAAAGGAATATCTAGTCTCCTCATAAAGCGGGAACATGGTTCTTTCTACCTCTCCCAGTTTAGGGGCAAATATCTAGGTAAAGGTATTCTCCTATAGAAATAAATGAAAGTAAAGAATAATGTTATGCAAAAGAAGGTAAACACAAAAAACTCTGGGCTGTCAGATTCTTTGTATATAAAATATAAAAACAGCAAACTCCATGATGCCAGGCCAGTGGTTATCCTTGGGGTCAGGAAACTTGAGGGGAGCAGAACAGGGCTTCTGGGGTGTTGGAAATGCTCATTTCTTGATCTGGGGGCTGGATGTGTGTAGTCTGAGCACACTGCCCTTCCTGATCCTCATTTCCAGAGAAAGGAAGACCTAGTGTGAAATCCAGAGGGTCGATTGACATCTTACAGGATCCAACCTCCCAACAGTAACCAGACTCTTATCCTCCTAGGCATCCATTAAATGCAACCTTGGTGATCACTTTTGAAATCACATTTCGTTCAAAAAATCTTACTATTCTGGAGCTTCCTGATGAAGTAAGTAACAGACCTTACTAACGCTTAAGGCAACACTCGGCAACAGAACACATTTTAATTTTAATTGTGGGGGAAAGTTACCTAGGCTCCCCCCCATGCGCGCACGTACCCCATTCCATCATAGAAATATGTGGTTTGGGCTTTGTTGGCCTCTTTAAGGTTGAATGTTTTCTGCTATGTAGTTTGAGTGAAGGATTCACAAGATGAATGCAAGTTGAGGTGAATAGCTTCTGGGACTTTAATCCTAGAGCTGAACCGTGGTTAATAATAATAAGTAAGGTACAGTGTACAGACAGGTGTCAAAAAATAAATAAGATAAAAAATTTAAAAAGCCTGAGGCAAAGGTGGTTCTGAGAATGGAGAACTTCTAAAGATATTTAGATATCTTTGGATAGAAGTATCAGCCTTGCTTTAAAACATTTAGGAAATGAGAGGGTTCTCGGTTTGTAGAGTGTTTACCTAGCATACATGAGGCTTTAGGTTCAGTCTCTGCCAACACACACACAGGAAAGAAGGAAGGAGGGAGAGAGGGAGGGAGGAAGGAAGGAAGGAAGGAAGGAAGGAAGGAAGGAAGGAAGGAAGGAAGGAAGGAGAAAGTTAATGTGTGTGTAGAGAGAAAGACTAACTTTCTAACAGAATTTCAGGCTTAGCCCAGACCTACTGGATCAAAGTCTACATGTTAGCAGGGTCTGTGGGTGACTAGGGGGTTCACATCATTCTGAGACATTGGTGGTGGTTGGGTGTCAATTGCAGAACTGTCTCAGAGGTTTTCTGGATTTTATCTTCCTGCTTCTACATTGCCAGTAATATAAATCAGTTGTCATTTGGCTAGATAAAATACTTTAATAGGGGGTTGGAGAGATGGCTCAGAGGTTAAGAGCACCGCCTGCTCTTCCAAAGGTCCTGAGTTCAATTCCCAGCAACCACATGGTGGCTCACAACCATCTGTAATGAGGTCTGGTGCCCTCTTCTGGCCTACAGGCATACACACAGACAGAGTATTGTATACATAATAAATAAATAAATAAATAAATAAATGAATGAATGAATAAATGAATAAATGAATAAATAAACAAACAAACTTTAATAGGGAAGCAGCAACTCCAGATAAAAACAAGCAAATGGTGGGCCTGTAATCTCAGCTATTTGAGAGGCTGAAGCAGGAGGTCACAAGTTCAAGACCTGCCTAAGCTGCAGAACAAGTTCATGGCCAACCTGGGAAAATAGTGAGACCTGTCTCAAAATAAAAGGTAGAAAATAAAAAGCTGGAGTTAGACCTCAGAGGTACCGCTGGATGTGGTGGTGCACTTAGGAGGCAGAGGCAAGTGACACTCTGAGTTACAGACCAGCCTGACCTACTTTGCAAGTTCTAGGACAGCCAGGACTACATAGAAAGACCCTGTCTCCATGTCTCAAGGAAAAAAAAAAAAAACCTCAGTTGTGGAGCATTTGGTAGCATGCACAAGGCACTAATTCAATCCCAAGTACCGAAAGAAAAGAAGAAAAAAAAAAAGCTTAACAGCAGTCAGATAAGTCTGGAAGGCCGTAGTGACTATTATTAACAACAAAGTATCATTATATAATTATGTATCAAATAATAGTATTTGGTTGAGGAAGGACCATGTATAGGACAATGGATTCATAAGGCTACATTACCCAATGATGTTATAACCTTTATTTGTGTACATACTCATTACAAGTGTTCACATGACTGAAATTGCCTAATTTCTTAGAGTAATATCCTGTTGTTAAAGGAAATGTGCCTATACTTGAAAACTGGTAAAAGATTAGATCTTCAGTGTTCCCACACCCAAGAAAAGAATGTTAAGTATGTAAAGTAGTGGATACGTTAATTAGCTTATCTTAACCATATTGCAGTGAATATGTAGATTAAAGCATCACACTTTATCATATACAATTTTTATGTGTCCATAATAACAAAGGATGGGGAGGGGCTGCAAAAAAAATGCAGGGACAACCTTGATGTTCAAAAAACCCTGGGTGGTTGTGGAAATGGGCTACAAATTATTCTGAGCCCCCCAGCAAGCAAACAGCAGTAAGAGGGGATTCAGAGTATCCCACTAAAGAGCCCCTCTGTCAGAGGTAGCCTTTATACACCCTTGTCCCTGTGGGTAGCATTATACAATATTAACCACTGCAAACACACACACAAGGAGCCTGAAGGCTGAGGCCAGAATGCAACACAATGAAAGACACAGTCCTAATAGCAGGTCTGCTCCAAGGCCTCTAAGCTTTGTTTAACCTGCAGGTCACATGTAGAGACTCAGAGGAACAGACAGCAGTTAGTTTATGTGTAGACATTGAAGTAAAGGTGTCCTCCTGTAAAAATAAAGTCAAGAATAACAGGCAAAAGAAGCCCAACATAAAAAATGGGCTATAAGGTTCCTTGAATAAAAACAGTGAACCCATGGTGTCAGGCCAGTGGTTATCCTCAGGGTCAAGAGACTGGGGGTAAGGGGAGCTGAATGGAGCTTCTGTGGCGTTGGAAATGCTCATTTTTTGATCTGGAGGCTAAATGTGTGCAGTGTATTGAAACACTTCATCAAGCTGTGATGTGTGTACTTTTCTGTATAAGTATTATATACGCCAGGTTTGTTTGTTTAATTAGCAGCGAGAGTCAAAACCAAACCATTGTTGGAAAATGATCTTGAGGAACACCTGAACCCACCTTCTCAGGCTCCTGCATCACTGGCCCCTCCCTGCCCATTCTTGTCCTGTACCTGTGGTATAAGAAGCCAATGGTTAGAACCTGGGAGTCAGGTGGTCTAGGAGTTCAGCCTAGAAGCATTGGGTCAGGGACTTCAGTCAGCCCCAGTGTTTCCCTTGTTTGTAGGCATAGAGGTCATTGTGTCTCCTGGACCACATTCTGGAGATTAAAAGCAATGCAGGAAATATAAAACAGATGGCATTGCCCCTGGCAGAGCCTCAAGTCCAGTAAGAAGCCTCTGCTTGCCAGGCATCTCATCCGTTGGGAGCTGAAAGCAGGGTGATCTCAAAGTCTCAGCCAGATTGTGCTGTGTTAGCAAAACCCTGTGTGTGGATGGGCTGGGGGTGGGGAGACAGGTGCCGTGGCTTCTACCTGTAATCCCAGCACTCAGGAGACTAAGGCATGGGGATTTCTGTGAGTGTAAGGCCAGCTGGAGCTACATACTAAGGCAGAGCTGCATAACAAGACTCTGTCTTATAGAAAACCAGAGAAAGAGACAGAAAAAGAAACACCATGGTGTAATGAGCTGCATGCATGTGGTACTTGCAACAAAGGTTGAGAGTGGGACCTAGAATGTTATAAGGCAAATGGGGACAGTTTGGTTCCATCAGAATGCCATCTAGCTCCCTGCTTCTCTGAGGGAATCTCAGTGTGGCAGGAAGATGACAAAAAAAAAAAAAATCAGATGGCACAGGCAGGCTCCAAGCCCATCTTCCAGAAGGCAGGGCTTTGACAAACATCAAGCAGAAATGACCACAAGAGCATCTTGTGTTCCCACTTCTGCTTTGCCATTAGGCAGTGAGGCAGGGCATGGGGAAACAGCCTTTATGGATTTCACTGAGCATCACAACAATGGAAATAGAAATAACACTGCTCTCACAGTCGTGATACGAAGCACTCCTAGCCTGCCGTGTGCCCAGCTCTGCACTGGAAGCTTTAGGGACATCATATCCAAAGCATCCCTATGAGACAGGTACTGGTGTTCCCCCATGTACAGATGAGTAGACTGGGCTATCAGGGCTAATGAGAGGACAGAAGTTATCCTACACTCCTTCGGTGGTTAGCCAGGGAGGGCTAAGGACTGGCCTACGGTTCTGCTCAAAAAACCAGATGGAAACATGGGCAGGGTGGGATTCTTGTGCCTGGTTGGTAAGTTCTCAGAAAGCAGAACCAAGTATGATATACTCCCCACCCCCATTCCCTGGCTCATGGCCTGGAGCCAGACCCTGTATATGGCCACAGATGAAATTCCGCCTTCCTAACAGGTCATAGTGCCTCCCGGAGAGAAGAATGCCTCTTTCCAAGTGACTTCTCAAAATGTTGGACAAGTGACTGTTTATCTGCACGGCAATCATTCCAACCAGACCTGGTAGGCTGGTGTCCGCCCCACCCCTGTGGCCTCATAGAACAGGAAGGGTGGCCAAGCACAGATGTGCATCGGGGCTTCCTCCAGAATCTTCACCTCAATGCATCCTCACCCCAAATTCCTTTCTAGTCCCAGGATTCGGTTCTTGGTGATACACAGCAGAATCGTTAGCATCATAAACCAAGTGATTGGCTGGATCTACTTCATGGCCTGGTCTGTCTCCTTCTACCCACAGGTGATCCAGAACTGGAGGCGGAAAAGGTAACTTGCCAGCTTAGAGCTGTTCCTGCAGACCCTTGTGGGGCTGCAGGAAGACACCCCCTCTACATTAATCTCTGTGCAAGTAGGGTGGGGTTTCCCATGCTATGTATTCAGTTCCTTGCCCAGTTTAGCCCTTCCCTATGGGAACAATGACATAGAGCTTCTCACCTAAACCAAAAACAGACTGGGTGGGGGAAATTCTGCCCTGAAGTTCCTTGGCCCTGGAAGGCTGGACACCATGCCATACAGCCTTTAGCTCCAGAGACTGTATAGCTCTCCTGTCTTCACACTGGGTATCTGGTCTCTTAGGGGACTGCCAAGCAGTGAGCCAGGGAAGTGGGTCCTCTCTCCCCTAGAGGCCTCCAGGAGGAGCCTCTGGAGTGTAGGAGGAAGGAGGGGATTGGCTCTCAAAAGGGTCAGTTGGGTGGCATCAGCCATGGTAATGGAGAGACCTCTAAGGATGGTGCTGAGGCCTCCTTTTCCATGTACTAGGTGCTATGTCCCCTCCCATTCCAGGGGTTCCCCGCCTTAACCCTGCCCTACTTTTTTCCCCTCTGCCCCCCTGCAGTGTCATTGGTCTCAGCTTTGATTTCTTAGCGCTGAACTTGACCGGCTTCGTGGCCTACAGCGTTTTCAACATCGGTCTTTTATGGGTACCCTACATCCAGGTACAGCATCGCTCGCTCCCTGCAGCCCACCCAAACTGCTTCTCCTCACCTCTTAGCTTCTCCTCACCCCCCAACAGGAGCAGTTTCTCCTCAAATATCCCAATGGTGTGAACCCTGTCGACAGTAATGACGCCTTCTTCAGCCTGCATGCGGTCGTTCTCACCCTGATTGTCATCCTGCAATGCTGCCTGTATGAGGTGAGCCATGAGGTCTGGTGACCTGGCCTGCCAACCCCACCCCATTCTATCCGCATGCCTAAAGGAATGGTGGCATGATGGCCCCCAGCCTTCTGTGGCAGAATGGATTTGGGACGGGCTTTCCTATCCTGTCCCAGGCTTAACTGAAGGGGTGTGTCAGGAAAATGTTTTCTTGGGCCAAGGTTGAATGAGGTTCTTGGTAAAGGGAAAGGTAAGATCATTCACCATGGCACGAGGGAAACTGTGAGTAGATGGGAATGGCCAGGGAGCCAACTCCTGGGAGGTCAGGAGGAGCCTGGATTCAGCTGTCACTGCAAAGCTATCTGGGGTTTCAGCATGGATTGAGGGTACCCAGAAGTTCCGGTGTTTCACAGGAGCACCCCTGACATGAGCTTTACCATCGCCTCTCCGTAATGTGGCACCTCCTCATGTCACAAAACCAGTGGGGGCTGTGTGACTTTCTCAAAGCTCCTTGGTTTTCTTGCACCTTTGCTGTGATGCTCTGCTGAAGGGGCCTCCCTTTTGGGGCCATGTCTAGAGAAAAGCTGCAGTGGGGGACAGATTCCTAGATCCCCAGGTTTCTTCCACATCGTGGGATGAGCTATCAGCAGGCTAGGTGAGGTTTTGGACCTCCAACACTGGGATTTATGCCCTGCACTGTTTGTTCCTCCAAATGAGCTCTGAGGTGTCCAGTTGTGGGGAGGTGGAACTTGAGTGGCAGGGGCTGGAGGATCCAACATGAATGGAACAGGAGAGCTTGACTGTAAAGGGTGGGGCTGTTGCTAGGAACTCCACACCTCACTGCAGCTCAGGCTTGATTCACTCACCACCCAGATAGAGACAACAATCTGTGGGTTTAGTCTCCTGCCCTGGCCTTATGCAGACACAGCCCTAGTGCTCTTGACCCCCTTTACAAAGGTTACACCAAGGCCAGATTTCTGCCTCCATCCTGCACCCCTTTCCAAAGCCACCCCGTCCTGAAACCATGAAGCAACCTTTGTGTCCACATCTACAAACCCCACCTTTTTCTCATCCTCAGCGAGGCAACCAGCATGTGTCATGGCCCTCCATTGGCTTCCTGGTACTCGCATGGCTCTTTGTGGTAGTCACCATGATTGTGGCTGCAGTCGGTGTGACCACATGGCTACAGTTCCTCTTCTGCTTCTCCTACATCAAGCTTGCCGTCACGCTGATCAAGTATTTTCCACAGGTACCTGAGAGCCTTCCTGCATTTCCATATGGCTGTTAGTGTGAGACAAGAGGTACTGAGCCCAGGCCCTGCTATCATAGGGCAGCTTTTACCAAGCTAAGAAGACAAGGGTGGAAAGCTATGGTAGAAGCGAGTAAACCTAGAATGGCAAAAAGCCAGTGGGTACCACGGCCTGCTCTTTCCTGGAGTCTTTCCTAATAACTTAGGATTTCTCTCTCTTGCCTGCCTGCCACAATAGCCATCTCTAAGGACCAATCAGAAAAGATCAGACAGAAGAGGGAGTTGACCACTGTGGCCTTCTCCTTTGGAAGATGTTCTCCAAGGAGGTCCCTCAGCATACTCCCCTCCCCAGTTCAATCCAGGTCCTGGAGTTTAGACTCAAACATATCTTTCCTGGCAAGCATGATGGCTCCAGGCTAGAGCCTGGTGTAAAGAAATAACATCCACATATGAGTTCTAGAGCCGCCTTGAACTTTCCCAACAAAGAAGCCTCAGTGCTGAGTCTTGTATCCACTGGCTACAGGCAGGGGTAGACCCCGAGGGAAAAAGAGTTCTGTAGACTGTGGAGAGTGCCAGTTCAGGCCTGGGTACCCTGCATGGAAATCTGGCTGATGAGCAATACTGTGAATCTAGAAACTGGGTAGCTAGAGCCATGGAGGAACCAGGCTCTGTGGTGAGGCAAGGCTGGGAACTGGAGGCAGGAACATTTGTGGGAGGCATTGGGGATTATCTAGAACTGGAGAGGCAACACTAAGTATGGGACAGAATGGGAAAGATCAGTATGGCTGCCAACAAGACCAAGACCTTCCTCCTGCATGGTAGGAAAGGATGGTGCCAGCTAGAGATACTCTGAGGATACTGTGGGTTTGGTGAGGCTGGGGCAGCAGGAAGAGGGGAATAATGCCCAAGAGTTGGGAAGCCCAGTCAGAGGTGGCAACTTTGCCACTCTATAGGTGGAAGAACTAAAGGATTCAGTAGCTTTTTCAAGACAGACCTGACTCCACAGCTGGAGCTGGGTTCCACACCAGAGAGTCTGGCTCCCAACCACATTCCTAAGTGTGGAGTTCAGGCTGAGATCGGGTACAGGATCACTGGAGCTGTGAAGGATCAAGAGTCACAGTCAGACATAGTGGTACACACCTGTAATCCTAGTACTTAGAGTTTCTGGGAAGCTGAAGCAGGATCATGAGTTCAAGGCCAGCCTAAGCTACCTAGACACTGGCTTAAAAAAATAAATAAAAATAAAAATTGGAGGTCTGCCTCTAAGAGGCTGAGAAGCCAAGCAGCATTCCTCCACCCCCACCCCACCCCACCAGGGTCCAGGAGTGCAGAAAGGACAGGGAGGAAAGGGAAGCTCCCCTTGCCCTGCATACAGACTGGAGCCTGTTTCCCTAGTTCCAGTCTGTCAAAAGCCCAGAGGTCATTATGTTCTTTGGAGCGCTGAGTTTAGTACATGAGTGGGAAGAATCAGCAGATCTCATTTGGAGTAGCAGTCACAAGGCATGTGTGGCATTGTCTGTCCCCAGGCCTACATGAACTTTTACTACAAAAGCACCGAGGGCTGGAGCATTGGCGGTGTGCTTCTGGACTTCACAGGGGGCAGCTTTAGCCTCCTCCAGATGTTCCTCCAGTCTTACAATAATGGTGAGTCTGCCAAAGCTGCTGCTACCCAATGAGTGAAAGCACAGGAGGAAGGGGCTTCCTGGGATCCCCTAGCTTGTGCAGTTTCCTGGGCAAATGGGGGTCCTCACATCCCAACACATCCACCTGCCTTAGAAGCTAAAAACAGATTCTGTTCTCTCTGGCTATTAACAGACCAATGGACGCTGATCTTCGGAGACCCAACTAAGTTTGGACTTGGGGTCTTCACCATCTTCTTTGATGTTGTCTTCTTCATCCAGCACTTCTGTTTGTACAGAAAGAAACCAGGGTACGAACAGATGAACTAGAACCCAGAGACCCAGTATCAACAGCCAGGGCCCTGGGCTCTGGTAGGAAAAGTTGTATCCTGCAAAGGCCAGAGAAACAGCTGGTGTACAGGGCTGGTACAGTATGCCGACAGAGAAGCACTCTCTTCAAGGGCCAGATGCCTTAAACTCAGCCTGCCTGCCTTCATCCTGGCCCCACCTGAGCCACAGAGGACTCCCTCTCTGGGACAGACACCTGACTCTACCCCAAGGCCAAAAGCCAGACTTGAAGTGGTCTCTTCCAACCTAAAGTTCCAGCCCCCTGCTGGGAGGTACCCAGCCCTCCTGCATCTTGATATGCCATCTCTCTTTTCTTTAAGGCTTCAAGCAGCACACACAGATCCCGACAGCCAACCCAGACAGAACTGGGCACCAAGTTTGCAGCCGATGGCCTTGCCCCAAACCACCAGTGTTTCTGGGAACAGCTTGAAGGGCTAACCTTACAGCTGGGAGAGCCAAGGGTGCTTCCACCGCTGTGTTCACAGGGACCAAGCGGCCAGGTGCTGTGGCTAATGGACTTGAAGGTGCTGATACTGGTGGTGGAGGGGAAAGAACTCTGGGGTGAGGCTCTGGGGTCCTTTCTCTGAAGGTCACATTTCTGATACTCATTCTATATAACTCAGCTCCAGTAACTGTAGAACATGTGGCCCAGGCCAGTGCCTGGTAAAGTATGTTTCTGATCCCTGAGGTGCCTGCCAGATCAGTGTGAAGCAGACCCACACTAACGGTCCTCTGAATCATTACATACAAAGACAGATATCACAGTAACTTTCTGATTTTTTTTTTTTTAACACTGAGGGATATTTTGAAATGGCTTGTTTTCTTTTGCCCTCTTTCTTACCTCTACTTTCTGAGACAGATGGAGCCCCATCAGAGTTCCCCACCTCTACTACTCCTAACCTTACACCTATGGAGCAGGCACTCAGTACCAGCCTGTGCCTTCAAGACCCATCAATCAAGCTGTAAGAATAGCTCCCCTAGAGGGGAGGGCAGGCTCCTTCCCCTAACCCCAAACTAGAACTCCAATTTCTTAGCTGTTGAGGAGCCTCAGAAGAGCAAGCCCTCACCACCTATAATGCTTACGGGTCCCACCTTGATCCCAAACCTCCCTTCTCATTCCAAGCTGTCCTTCCTATGCCAGATGGGGAAGGAACCAGGGTGTGCCTTGAGTTTATCAATCTGCTCTTTTTGCTTTCTACAAGACTAATATTGAGGGCCCCTTATATTTCTCATTCTTGTGTATTTTTTTTTGTGTTTGTATCTTGTTTCATTTTGGTGGAGTACATGTCCTTAATTAAAAGGTGGCTTGTTTACTGTCTGTATACTCAGAACATTTACTAGATGCAGAAGGCAGTTATGTTGACCTTTGGAACCAAGTCCTTGGGGCTTGGAGGACCCTGCTTACCTGTGTGAAGAAATGCATAGGGTTGTGGAGTACATTGGCTTGAGGTGGCTGCATGTTGACCCACACTGGATCGGGGAAGCCCTCTATGGTTCAAAATGCCTGCCCAACCAGAGTCAGGTAGGTTTGTTTCACAGTGCCTTATCTGCCAGTACCAAGGTCCCCAGGATGTCAGCAGGGATTGCGGGGTTCAGGGTAGGGCATGAAGCAGGGGTGAAGATCTTACCCTGAACCATCTCTAAAGTCCTGTCTCCTAGAATCAGGATTGCAGCCTGGTCAAGCCCATAGCTCATCTATAGGTGGCTAAGGCAGGAAGAACACAAGGTCATGGTCAGCTTGAACACAGCAAGAAGACTGTCTCAGGGTAAGGTAGAGACGTGGCTCACTGGTAGAAGGCTTGCCTAGTATACAAGCTTGAGACCCTGGGTTCAACAGCACCAGAGGAGAAAAAAAAAAAAAGAAGTGTTATTGGGTGCTACACAGAGATTTTAAATGCTGGACTTTTTCTTTAGGAGTGCTATGACTACAAACCCAGGACTCTGAGCATGTCAGACAGGTGCTCCATTGCTGACCCACACCTCCAGCCTTCTGAGCTTTCCTTTCCACTTTCTGATTGGCAGGGACAGGCAAGCCCCTAAGTGGCATCTGCCTGGAGTTTCCAGCTCACCATCTAGTCAGCTCGCTCCTGCAAATATCTGGGGTTTTCCCATAAACCCGAGTTCCCTCTCGAGTGGGAACTGAAGCTAGGCTGCACAAGAGGCAGATGAGGGTTCCATAGTGACACCTCTGAGAAAATACACTAAAGACTTCCCACAACTGCCGTGAAAGGGCTTCCAGGCATTTCCACAAATGTGGTCTCTGCACACCACAGCGTGTTCCCAGTGAGGCTTCTGTGGTACCACCAGAAATATGTTTCCCAGGAAAGTAGGCCTGGGAGGAGTTGTGCTTTTCCCAGAACAGCCAGGGACAGGCTAGCCATCCTTAAAACCAAAGCACTTGTCTCATTTCACCCTCCAAGACACCTGCCCACCATCTCAGCAGAAACCCTAGGAAACTTCCAGCACTGTTTATTGGGCACAGATGTTGAGCATGGGGTAGCATCATACTGCCTCATTTCCATAGTAACCAACTGGCTTAGTCACATGCTACAAATTGCTGCTTCCAGGTATATGAATTAGTAAGCTAAATCCAAAAGGATAATGGAATTGGCTTTTCCAAACAGATAAAAACACTTTGTATCAAAGTCGTCACTTTAAAAAATACAAAAGCTAAGCCCACAGGTGTAGAGAAAAAAAATGGCAATCCTGAGAGCTGCCCTGAAATGTCAGTCTTGAAACTTGTATAAATTGTTTAAGCAGGCAGATCCTGGAGAGGCCAGCACCCGCTAGGGAAATGAAGGTAGTGGGAGCCTGCCCTCTTCCATCTAGGTGGCCTTCACAGTCTCTGGCACATTTGGGTCCAGCTCCGGGCTGGGCCCCATGATTGGGGAAGCATGGAAAGAGGCACTGAGGAAGGACAGGGCCAAGCCTTTCAGCCAGAGAAAATGGGGAAACATGGCCCTGCCTGGCATTTCCAAGCTTTGGCAGCTCTCAGAAGGTGTTTCCTGACTGCCCAGCCCCTGCTGTGGCCAAGTAGTAGGTCTCAGGCTGAGCCTGTGGTCACTGTAGACTGGATACTACTCCAAGCCCTCATTTCCAATCCTCAGCATCCAAGACAGAGAGCTAGTCCCATGGCCTCAGACTGGGGTTGAGGAGTAGGGAGGTTGGCTTGGACCTTGGGATCAGCTGTTACCCCTCAGAGCTGGGGCCCAGCACACAGCAGAAGCCAGAACGAGATACAGAATGTGGATGTGTTGTCACTACAAAAAGGTTGATGGGTACAAGTCAAGACTGACTGACTGCTAAGACAGCATGGACTGCTGTACCGCCTTCTGCAGAGACTGTCGCGTCACCAGCAGCCGCACCACCTCCTCCGAGCGTTTGGTGAGCCGCTTCCGAGCCTGGTCATGAGTGACCATGGTCATGTCCCAGCCGTTCACCTGGCCCAAGGAGAGAACACAGGCTACCTCAGCTCTTCGCCCTCTAGAACAGTGGTTCTCAGCCTGTGGGTTGCCTAAGACTATAATGCATATCACATATGTAGATTATGATTCATAAGAGCAAAATTAAAGTTATGAAGTAGCAACAAATATAATTGTATGGTTGGGGGTCACTACAACATGAGGAACTGTATTAAGAGTCACAGCATTGGGAGGGTTGAGAACCACTGCTGTAGAATCTGAAAGCAGGGTTTTGAGGGGCCCAAGCTACTCAGGCAGGCCCACAAGCTAGTGTCTCATTACATAGTGGTACACAGAGGAACCAGCTTCTTTAGGGGCAATAACAGCATGGCTTCAGAAACCCATCTCAACGAGTTGCTCCTCTGGGAAGCTAGGTTAGCCCTCAACCCCAAGTGCTTCAGCCCCTCACCCTCAAACCTTGTTTTCCTCCTCTGGGACAACTGTACCTGCATGATCTTGTCTCCAATCTGCAGCCCAGCGATTTCAGCAGGGCCTCCCTCAGACACTCGTGTGACGTAAATGCCCTGCAAAGAAGCAACCCAGGTAAAGCCCTGTGGTCAGTGGATTGGCCCTTTACCCACGGAGCCCAGAAAGTCCTCTGTCCCTGTGCCCACCTTTCCCGCCAATACATCCAGCTGGCATAGACTGTGCCATGACAACCAGGGGGCCAGTGTAACTGCCCCTGGGATGTTCCAGCCTGCTGATGGCCACCTCCTGCTCCTCCAGGTGTCTCAGCATGCCTTCTACTTAATCCCACCATATCATTTAGGATTGACTAAGAAAAAACAGTCTGCTCTATCCACACAGGCCCAGGAAGAAAAATCTGCCACCTCAGGCTTCTGGGACCCTAGTCTCTCACCTTGTCTGTTTTATCTTCTGAGAAGGGATTCTGAGAAGGGTCCTGGTCGATCCCACCTCCAATACTGAAGCCCAGGATTAAGTTCTCACCTTGACGCAACTTATGAATCTCAACTCTTTGCTGGTAAAAGAAAAAGCAAGTTGTTGAGGGTAATAGGTAGGAGGGTGGAGAAAGATCTGATCTCTGTGCCCAACAGCAACCTCCGGCTGCTGGTCAGCTTAGAACTATGCCAAGGGGTTGGGGCTAAGGGCCCTCTGCAGAAATCCAGCTGGTCACCTGTCTGGGAGGTTGGTGGTTTGGTCTAACCCCTATATACAGCCCTTTGCCTGCAACTTTCCCCACCCACTTTCCATCCTTGTTCAGTAATGTATTATGGACCCATCCTGGCCCAAGAAACAGGGTACTGTGGCTGCTGTAGGGAAGACACCATATTTCTGGGGAGAGGACCGCCCAGAACAGGAAAGATAAAGCCCTGAGAATACAGATGCCTGCTGTAACTCAGGCTGGCTGATTGCTGAGCAAGCCCTACAGAGATTATGAAAGCCAGGAGGTGCATGGGAGAAGCAGGGATGAAACTTGCACAGAAGAGACGAGAAGGGCTCCCTGGACAATGAGACTGGTGTTCACAGCGCAGGACACAGGACCAGGAGGTGAGAAGGGATGAAGGATGACTGTGGGGTGTATCCCTGGTCATAACATCTCTCCAATCCTTAGGTCCTGTTCTTCAGTGTAAGGGACAGTATTCTAAGGCTTTCTCAGCATGCTCTGGGGTTGTGAGCTCCTTTGAGAGCCCTCAGAAAGCATCCTTCAGCTACCAGAGGTTACCTCCAAATTTGAATGGGGTCACTCAGGAGGCAGAGGCAGGGGGATCTCTGTGAGTCTGAGGCCAGCATGGTCTACAAGAGCTAGGTCTAGGACAGGCTCCAAAGCCACAGAGAAACCCTGTCTCAAAAAAAAAAAAAAGTAGGGGTAACTTTCTAGACTTGAGAAGGCTAGAAGGCTTCAACAAAGGAAGGATCATTTGCACCCAGCCTTAAGAAATGATAGTGCACCACCTGACCTTGATCTTGAACCTACTGGCGTTCAGAAAGGAGATAGGGCAAGGCATTGATGCTACAATGATCACTGGAGTGGGTAGGGGAATGAATTTCTCATGGGTAGGATACAGAGGCCTGAAGGCATGAGCTACTTAGAAGTGACGATCCACAGACAAGGACTGATTATCCAGTCATCTAAATCAGTGGCTCTCAACTGTGGGGTCATGACCCCTGTGGGGCAAAGAACCCTTCCACAGTCACCTAAGACCATCAGGAAACACAGGTATTTACACTACAATTCATAATGGCAGCAAAGTCACAATTGGGAAATAGCAAGGAAAACAATTTTTATGGTTGGGGTCCCCTCATCATGAGGAACTGTATTAAAGGGCTGCAGCATTAGGAAGGTTGAGAAGCAGTCTAGATGAACATAACCATTACTCAGTAGGGGACCCAGGTAGAGTGCAGTGTAGTTGGGAGTGTCAGGAGCCACCTACTGACATCACTTGCAGAAGGCAGATCTCTGGGGCCAGAGTTCAGGGGAGAGGACAAAATGACTGTAACAGAATCAGGATGTGAACTATATGTGAGAGAGCAAGACTGGAGGAAAGCATCTCCACCCAGTGAGCAATCAAGACTAGGGACAGAAGCCAGATCTGCCTGCTTCTGCTCAGGCATGCACCTGGCACTAGGACTGCAGGACTGTGGCCTTACAGCTTAGAGAAAAACCTGACTGGCCTGCCAAGAGGAAGAGGAGCCCATTCACCTGGGGCTTCCTGCCCAAAAGTGTAAGCTGCTCCAGACCTGTTCTCATGCACTGCCACCAGCAAGGTCCAAAAGGTGACAAGGCCCTGTGACTGACTTACGCGGGAGAAGTCAGGCAGCAGAGTGGTTCTCCCTAGGCCCTCACCTGCACCCTCTCTTTTCCAAATGAGTCAAGCCTGGACACCTTTCTGGAGCAGCGAGAGAGAGATCCTAGAAGTGGTGTGAAAACCAGCTGTCCACTGGCCCAGCAGTGTTTCCTTCTAGCCAGGCGTGAGCTGGGGCTCTAAGCTCACCCTCCCATGCCACCTTCGTCAGTGGCTTCATTGCCCCCACCCTCTTGACTTTGTGCGCTCTCCAGCACACCCCTCTAACATGGCCCGGCCCGGCCCTACAGCTCCAGAGTATATAGACTCACACCTGTGACTCCAACACCTGGAAGGCTAAAGAGGGAGTGCTGCCAGAAGTTCAAGGCCAGCGAGGGCCTAAAAGTGAGGCTGGGCACTGGAGCTCCAAGGAGGTTCAGCATACCCACCTCTGCCTCAGGGCTAGACTGCAGACTCCCTCTCAGACAGCGACCGTGGTGTTTAGATCTACGCCCCTCCCCCTTTGCCTAGTCAAACGCAACTGGTGTTCAAAACAAACCCAGAAGGCAACCCTGAAAGAAAAGTCTAGAACGTCAAGTGTCACACACAGGAACACGCACTTTAAACCAAGGGGCTGAGTATCCTGAAAAGTTCAGAAAATCAAGTTTAGCTATCAAGGGGGTCGGTCCCCAGAGCAAGGCCGGATGAGAAGGGGGAAGGGGCGGTTTGGACAAACTCTGGCCAGTCCCACCCCCTAAATCACCTACGGCTAGGCGGCGGCGGCAGTGTGCAGGCTGGAGCAGAGGAAACGCTTCCTCATTCCAAAGGCTGCGACTCACTCAACTCGGACGTCGGCGCCCGCCCCCGCGGCCGCCCAGCTGGGAACACGGAGGCCCAGGGCAGGGGAGTTTTCTAACACTCCCACGGACCAGCCTTTCTCCTCCGTCCTCCCGGTCGGCGCCTGCTAAAAAGTATCCGCCCGAAGGCGGCAATGCCCGGGATCTGACCTCTGCTCTGGGTCTAGGGCGGTTCTTAGGTCCCAGCCACCTCTCCTGGCCAGGGAAGGCTGCAGCACTGCTAAACAGAAACGGCAACTGGAACTCTGGCCACCGGAATGCACGCAGGAGCCCCGGGTCCTATGCTTTCTCCGCCTGTCTAGATGTCAGTTTTGCCGCTCTGCAAAATGGGGTGAGCCAAGAGGAGAAGGAGCCCGCGCGAGCGCACTCACCACTACGGCGGTGACAGGCTGGCCCGGGATGTAGGACATTTCGACTCAAATGTGAGAAGCCGACAGCGCCCGGTGAGACCCGCAGCGAGAATGCCCACGGCCGCGCCCTCCCTGGTTAACAAAGGGCAGCCCTGCTCGGCCCGCCCCCTCATGAATACTTAATAAGACTCCTGCCAATCACCAGCTGGAGCGCAGCTCGGCTTTCGGGAGTCCCGGGACTTGGGGGCAGAAGTGGGGCGGGAGGGGGAGCGAGCCCGAGGCGCAAGCGTGGGAGGGCGGGGCCGAGTTAGTGCGCCTGCGCAAACTGAGCCCTCCCAGCAGCCTCCGGCACAAGATGGCGGCGCGAGGTTTTCTGTAGTTTCCTCTGAGAGGGAACACGAGGGACTGTGTGTCGCTGTGTTCCAGGTAACTCGGCGAGCCTTTCGGGCGTGTGCGGATGTGCTGCCGTCCCAGGCCGGCTCCAGCCTCAGCCTCGGCGTCCCGTGGAGGTCAGAGGCGTAGGCGCGTTGTCTGAGGTCCCAGGGGAAGAAGGCGCCGTGCGCCCAACTCGCCGGCCTTCGGGCGCCACTTGTAACTTGGTTTTCTCCGCAGTTCCGCGTTGAGTCCGCGAGAAGGCAGAAGCGGAGCCCCGGCGGGTGCGATGGCTGCGGTGGTGGCCAAACGGGAAGGGCCGCCGTTCATCAGCGAGGCAGCCGTGCGAGGCAACGCCGCGGTCCTTGATTACTGCCGGACCTCAGTGTCAGCGCTGTCAGGGGCCACAGCCGGCATCCTCGGCCTCACCGGCCTCTACGGCTTCATCTTCTACCTGCTCGCCTCGGTCCTGCTCTCTCTGCTCCTGATTCTGAAAGCGGGAAGGAGGTGGAACAAGTATTTTAAGTCAAGAAGACCTCTCTTTACAGGAGGCCTCATCGGAGGCCTCTTCACCTACGTCCTCTTCTGGACGTTCCTCTATGGCATGGTGCACGTCTACTGAAATGAGGGCAGGGGTGACTTAAAAAAAGGAAGATTGGCAGGACTCTTGCCAGCAATTAACACCGTGTAGACTTATTTAGTTTTTAAATTGTTTGAATTCGCTGCTTGTTCTGTACTGTTATAATTTATATCTGAAGACAGCCTGTAATATTCTTCAGATTAAATGAAGTGTGACATCTTGTCGAGTTCTTTCCTGCCTTGATGTTTAGCCACGCTTTGAAGTCGCCAAGATTTGCTCCCTGGAGAGCAGGCACTAGGCCATAGCCTGTAATTTTCTTGGATTTGCACCTAGTAGATCCAAAAGGACCTCTAGGGCTTACAGGAGAGAACATAACGTTAACATCTTAAAGACTGTTGACAGTTCGTATTATTAAGCGTTCTCTATGTGCGGGCATTGTTCTGTGTACTTCCTGCACGGGCTATGTTTTAATCCTAGCAATAACTCTGTGGAGATGTTGCTATTAAACTCCTGTTGATGCAGAACCTGAGGCTCAGAGAGGTTAGATGTCTCAGCCTGTGGTGGTGGCTCATCTGGGAAGAGGCAGAGCCAGAATCCAGTTACAAGTCTGTTAGCTTGTACCATATTGGATGAAAGTACCGTTCTAGCATCTCTTCCCACTAACCACTGCTTTTGGGTATGAATGAAATCAGTTAAGTTCCAGTTACCTGGTCGTGGCTAGTTATCTTTCCTATCAGAAAAAAATGCAAGCTATTTTTCCTAAAATGTGTCCTACGGCAACTAAATAGATTATTTGGACATTTAATCAAATGAATTTGTTGCAAGTGTAATGCCTCTGACTATATGTTTGTTCGTAACCCTTCCTTTTGAAGGAAAATTTTAGAATGAAATACATGTTTCACTGAAAAAAAATACAATTGTGTTAGACTTGTAATGAGCATGTTGTACATGGAATTTATAGTCTAACTGGGGAGATTGGCATTATCCGGTTTTACAGACTATAAAAGATGCCATGAAAGAATACCCAGAAGCACTACGTCTAGATTAGGCTTGGAAATGGAGTCAAGGAAGACTTTTAGAAATAACGTGTCTGACACTGAGAGGTTAAACAGCAGCTGAATAAAATAAGGGGAAGGGCTACTTTGAGACGAGAGCATGTAGCAGAGCCGCAAGTCAGGAAGGATGTGGCCTTTTATTAGACCGTGAGGTAGTCCTGACCAGATCATAGAAGTTGGCCTTGATGCCATGAGCATCTAGGGGAAGTCTTCAGAAATTTTAGGAATGTGAATTGGCTTTTAGTTTTAAGAAAAGGATATGAAAGATTGAATTCAAAACCTCTTTCCCAGACTGTAGATGGTCTGTGCTCACTCAGTAATGCCCCAAGCACACAGCCCTGAATCCTGGTTTGGGTTCTGGGCCACATGCTTGTATCTCCTACCAAGAAGCTGAGGTCACAGTTTTACCTTCCTGACCCAAAGAGCCCTCTTCTTTCCTGACAATGCATGTTTATAGAGCAGGAGCTTCTCTGGGAAGGAAGGGCTTGGCTCGTTCCTGATGGATTCCTACTTGATTTAGTGATTTTCCTGTTTTTGAGCAGTAAATGTGTTGCAAAATTCATTTCCTATTTATTTTGAGCAGATTTAATACTCATGGGGCAGAGGGAAAGTTGATTTCAAATACTTCCCAGCATTTATCCAATGAGAAGTACTAGTTTTATCAGTTTTCCTAGTGGTTTTTTTTTTTTATTATTCTTAATGTAGGTATATTTGTCTGCATGTTAGTGGGTATGTGCTCATGAGTGCAGGTGCAGCAAGTGCTCTTAGCCGCTGAGCCATCTCCTTCCTTGTCTTTTAGCATCTGTTCAAGAGTCTCCTTGAGGCCGGCAAGATGGCTCAGCAGATAAAGGTGTCTGCTGCCAGGCCACATGATTTGAGTTCAGTCTGCAGGACCCACATTGTCAAAGGGAAGGACAGACTCTGACCTTCACAAGCACACTGAGGTGCATGCACACCTACACACACACACACAAATGTAATTTTAAAAAATATTCCCATGCTTTGATTTGAATCTCTTTGCATGCATAACAAGGAATGTAATACATTTGTTATTATTGCTTGTGTCTGCCTCTTTTTGTCTAACATCTTTTCCCCTACATGGGGTAACCATGAAGGGAGAGAAAAAAAAAGAGGGACACACTTAAAATTGATGCCTTTTATTTTAGAAGTGTCCAAAAATACATGTCAAACGGGTCCCAGAAAATGCCTGCCACCTTGGCCCATTTGACTTTTTATCCTCGTTGAAGGGAAGAGCCGCCCTCTGAGGAGAGCTTGTCCCTTGTCAGAAGGGTGTGGGTAAGACTAAGGGGATCCCTGTTCAGATCCGAAAGATGCTGTGATTAGGGACTGTGGTCCCCAGCTCAAGCACCTGGAACAGGTGTTCCACCTTTATGATGGCCTCCCCCTTTGAGAGGAACAACTGATGGAGGGCAAAAGGCAGCTATGAGCCTAGCACAGCAGTTTGTGATTTCATGACTGACCCATGTCACATTGATAGCACCCAGTATATCAGCTGGCCCACATCATGGTGCTCCCAAAGGTATGAAATAACTATTAGGACAATCCTAGATGGCCCAGTTTGGGCTAGGGACTGACACACAATTCATCAGATCCTAGAAGATCAGAATAGAAGGGACTCGTGGGCAATGGCTGTAGCCAATAATCTGAGCAGTGCCCAGAAAGAAAAAGTGTTTCCCCAAAGGTTGGGAGTTAAGTTCCTGACTCATTTCCTGAGTTAGAAGCCTCATTCCACCTGTAGAGGCTGTGATGGGAGGCTCATGAGTTTGAGGCAAGCCCGGGCTACAGAGGAAGACCCTGGGAGGTTTTGGTTGGTTAGTTTTAGTTGTTTTGTTTGTTTTGTTTTTAATTTAGGCAGCTGGCTTCCATAGATGGATGAGCTGTGTTATATCAAGGTTATGCAGAAGGCAAGAAGTTGGGGGAAAGAGGAGCACAAGGCAACTTTGCCAGAGTTGGCATCGCTGTGAGGTTTTAATAAGATCCCTGGCCTTTCTAAGTTTGAGCCTCCTAAAATGATCCAAGGATCGACCTAGCTAAGTTTGCTAGCCCAGAAGGAACAGGTTAACAACAGATTTGTCAGGCAGTGGAGTGTAAGGGAGACCAACAGGTGAAAAGAACATCTCACAACGGCCATGACAGTGACAACCTTCCAGGTTGTTTTCCACATCAAAGCACCTGGGATTCCCTTCCTTCCCTGTCACGTGGCAGGTGGCTCCTAGCCTTTCGGATTTAAACTATCACTCCCTTGAGTACACTACTCAGGCTGCTCCAGGTTAAAACTTTCCCTGATTAGCTCTTGACAAGTGTGACCGTGTTCATGGTTAAGATTCAGCACCCACCAGACGGGAAGCATGTGAGAGCAGTGGCCATGTGTGTTGCTCACCAGTGTCAGGGTTTAGTCCGACACCTGACAAGAACAGGACACATATGAGCTCAGTACTTACTGACAAGAACTAGTAAAAGTCGTTTTCATTCTGATAGAAAATGATTTGACTGACTGTCCCCACGCCATTTCAAAGCAGTAGGAAGAAGAGCCAGGCCAATCTGCACAGTTATGACCTTTGACCCTCTTGTTTGCTCCTGAACATAAAAATGACGGCTGGGTTTGCTTTAACAAGGAAGTCAGTGCCTAAGTGGATCGCCCAGGCTTTCACTTTCAGGAAGCAGCATGGCTTGGTGATATCCCCAGACAGCAAAAGGTGCCAAAGCTGCTTCCCTTTGAAGAGGTCCTGCTCTGGACACTGCTCCCTTCTGCCCCAGTAGCAACAACTCCCCTCCACCCCATTTTTTTGTTCTTTTTACTTATTTTTGGTTTTTCCAGACAGCCTGTCTCCATAACCCTGGCTGCCCTGGAACGCATTCTGTAGACCAGGCTGGCCTCAACTCAGAGATCTGCCTGCTCTGCCTCTCCAGTGCTAGGATTACAGGCATGCTCCACCACACCAGGCTAAAAACAATTTTTTAATTTATTTTACTTCATATGTATAGGTATTTTGTTTGCATGTATGTCTGTGCACCAGGAGAATTGTGAGCCCTCATATGAGCGCTGGAAATTGAACCCGGGTTTTCTGAAAGAGCCATCCTTGAGCCCTCCACCCTTTTTTAGGAGGGGACATCACTATCTGTTGCCCACACTAAAATTCCTGAGCTCAGGTGGCCCGCCCCCATGTGCTGGGTCTGCAGGCCTACAGCACCTCACTCAGCTATCAGACCCCTGCTGATTACCGCCTGCATGGGCCCAGTGGAAGGATGTTTACTGTCCCTGGCTTATGGTGGAGATGCTTTCCGGAGACACATTTCTGTCAGGCTGTCTGCAGAGCGGGTGCTGGTCCATGGACCCCACTTTGAGCTCCATGGAATGAAAAACGCAGCGGGGAAGGAACAGGACACACGGATCAGGGACAACCTTTCAGAAAGTCCTCCTTTTCTCTTCAGCACTTCAAGGCTGAGCTTCTGAGAGTAGGAAATCAATCAGGGACTCCCAGTCATGCCCCAAACCCTTCCTCCCTCAAAAAAACAGCCGGAGCTAAACTGCACAGGCAAGTCCATCACTCACCTGGGCAAGTTGAATTCCCAGAGCTACCCTAGGTTACGGGTTGGGGCTAGAACAGCTAGTGGCTTGCCTGCCTTCCCTGCCGGAATCTTACCTGGGAGATCTTACCCCTGGAGATTGCTCTTCCCTTAAGTTTTTCCCAGGTGCCTCCTTGGCCACCCTTAAATTTTACACTCGGGGGTGGAGCTAAATGTCCCCTGGATGACATCCAACAGCTTTTCTGAGCAGCCATCATTCTCTGCCGAGACTTGTCGGGAGTCTTGGCTAGAGGCTGGAGGAAGGCCAGGCTGTCTGGGCTGGCTGAAGTCTCTGGAGAGAGTTACATGTGAGCCCTGGGGCCTGGTCAGCATCTTGTTTAAGCCTCTCAGGAATAAAGTACAGCATGCACCCATAGATGTGTACTGCCTGAATGAATAAATGAACGTCCCGCTGGGTTCAGAGATGGGGCATGTAAACATTCTTCCACTGAAGCCCCTGGCCTGCCCCTTTCCTTGGGGCCTGCCCCAGGGCCTCCTGTCTGCATCTGAGCCAACAGGAGGCTCCCCTCCACACAACAAAAAAACCCTGCAATTGAATCCCACCCGAGCTGGGTGGAGTTGAGGGGCCTGTTCCCAGAAGCCCCTTCCTGAACAAGCACCAAGATGCCTCTTCCCAGTTCAGACCTGTGGTCTGTCCTGGCCCCATCATCTTTGAATTTGTTCTCTGCCAAGAGTTCTGGCTACGTCTTCACTGTTTGCAAGATCTGTGGCTGCTTCACATTCAGGATGGCTTTCTCCTGGAGGCCAGACCTTGGAGGAGGGATGTGCACAGAAAGCAGAGAGAGGGCCATCAGGAACTCTTTGCAGCATGGCCTTTCTGAGGCAGCATACACGGCAGTCACACACAGCCTTTCTCTGGCAGTGAGCAGGCAGGCACAGCCGAAGAGAAAGAAACCCTGTCCTTGCTGCAGCTCAGATGCTTGCCGATGTTCACGCTGAGGGCTGGGAAGCATGGGATCTCCCACAGCAATAGGAGGCTGCGCTAGACAAGCAAGGTAGACCTGCAGGTAAGGGGCTTAGGTGGGTGAGTAGGTAGTGACAGCTCAGGGAGCTGCTAGACTTAGGAGCTCTCAGTCTGGTCCCCACTGCTGCAAGCCCTCAGCTTCCATCTTTCTCTCCTTACTCAGCTCCATCCCAGGGAATTTCTCACCTGCCCTGACCTAGCTCCCAACAGAAGGCTACCCCAACCTTATCAAGGAGTGAAAACTGGGGGCTGAGAGAAAGTCCATCCTAGGCCTGGGAACACCCTCTGGAGCCAATCCCAATAGCCCCTCTACAGAAGCCATTCCCTCACCTGGCAGGCTCAAAGAGCTCCTGGCAGTTGCTATTATGCTTCCTGCTATTCTGGACCAGCTCTTGGGGATGCTCATCCTGCTGACCCCCTTCTGGTGGCTTGTCCTCTGGCAGTTCCTGCTCAATCTCGTTGGCCTCAAGCTCCACACTGGCTTCCTCCTCCTGACCCCTGAGTAAGACATGGCCGCCACCTTCTTAGGGCACTGACAGAGAACTGCACACCCAGCTGGGCCACTCTCTCCTCCAGCAGAGCAGCCTGTGGCCAGGTTCTGGGCAACCCGAACAAATCACACAGGTCTGCACAGCACCCACAGGCCAGGTTGCTAAAGCTGCCTGACCCAATTCCTCATTCTGGTCCCAGTTTCTCCAAAATGCCTTCTCCAAGGGCTAGGCCAGAACCTCTTTCCCTTCCCGTCATCCCAGACCCAGCAACCCCCCATGCTGTGTTCTGTGTCCCAATGCTAGGTGCACATACACACACGCACACAGATCTTCCTCCAACCCCAGGTGTCTATCCAGGACCAAGTCCTTTTGTATAAGCCAGTGTTCTCATCTCGCAGATGGGGAAAGCGAGGCTCAAGGAGTCATGGAACTTGTCTAAAATCACCCAGTAAGATAGATCCTGTAAATTTATCTTCTGCCATGAGACCTGGGCAGACATCTTCCCCAGGTCTTCTGAACCAAGTCCGATCTTATGAAGCAGGTACACATAGCATGGCACCTACACACCCCAACCCAGGACCAGCCAGATGAGGTTCCAGGCAAGGGCGGGGGTGCTCCTTGGAACTAGGAGAGAAAGGTTAGCTTACTTCACTTTCTCAAACTTCTTGTCTCGGTAAAACTCGCTCTTTCTGATGAGGTAGATAAGCACCAGGTCGCAGAAGAAAGCCCCCTGCAAAACAGTTCCAAGCTTTGATTCAGAATCCTACCTTCATAATCTTGGAGCCTGTAACAACTCAGGAGCAGGGCACCATCTGAACATAAAGAAACATTCCAGGCTGGGCAGTGGTGGTGCACACCTTTAATCCTAGCACTTAGGAGGCAGAGACAGGCAGTTCTTTGTGAATTCAAGGCCAGCCTAGTCTACAAAAGCTATTTTCAGAACAGACTCCAACGCTGCAGAGAAACCCTGTCTTGAAAAAACAAAAAACAAAAAAAAAAAAAAAAAAGGAAACATCCCAGAAAGGGGTGATGTCCAGGGGCACAAGCCACTCCATGGTAGACACAGGTGAGATCTGGGAGTGCCTCCTGATTCCAGTGCACCTTACTGCCCTGACCAGATCTAACTTCAACACATATCTGCTAAGAGTCTATCACCTGCCAGATTTGCACTGGGGTGCCAGAAGATGTGGCCCACAGAGACCTAGGGACTCCCTGTGCTGCAGGAGACAAGTGGATTCTGATACAGAGTCGTCAGCCCTATAATGGGAACAGGATTGGGAGCAGCGTTCACTCAGCCTGGGTCGCTGAACTAGAGGCCTGGAATTGCATTGCAAAGGGAGAGGCAGGTTTGTCATCACCAGGACCTGCTCAGAGCAAAAGGTGCTGCCGGTAGGGGTGAGAACCAGCGTGTCTGAGAATGCTTTGGGAGACATTGGTCCTGGTCCTTTGCGGGGAGGCATGAGAATGGTAGTTGTGATAATTTGAAGAGAGCCCTGATAGCCGGTGTAAGATGGACTGGCAGGCATCTTAACCTTGACAGCAGGGACGTTACAACCGTGGTCAGAAAAAGACAGGAAGCCTGAGCAGACCCAGGTGTGATGGACTAATCACCCCCAAACACAGATCAGAGCATGTTGTATGTAATGCCAGTCTGTTCCAGCAGAGGGCGACTCTACCTATGGAGCCAGGATAGAGGTATTCCTGAAGGCAGAGGAGGCCCTGAGTAGAGCGTGCCCATCTTCCCTAGACTCCAGAAATGTCATTTATCAATTCCTCGTTCCTACTTCTTCCCTCACCCTTCACCACCACCTTCCATAATACTGTGGGATAACTTTTCTGTACGCTGTGAATTGTGTCGCTCTCATTGGTAGATAACAAAAGCTGAGTTGGCCTATAGCCAGGCAGAATACAGCTAGGGAGGAAAGCCAAACAGAGATAAAGAGAAGAGAAGGACAGAGTCGAAGGGACACCAGCCAGCTGCCCAAAGAGCAAGATGCCAGCAGATCAGCAGCACCACGGACATGTGGCAATACAGACATCAGTAGAAATGGGTTAATTTAAATGTAAAAGCTAGTTAGTAATAAGCCTGAACTATAGGCCAAACAGTCTGTAATTAATACTAAGCCTCTGAGTGATTGCTTAGAAGTGGCTGTGGGTCAGGGTGGGACAGAGAACCTCCATTTACACAGTGCACCCTTGCCTTCACTTCACTGCTGTGCCCCCAGACTTCCAGACTTTTACCTACATTGTACGAGCGCTACACCTGTACACAGTGAGGCATCCCTAAGGAAGACTGCTTGAATCAGAAACACTCCACTTGGGGACCACTGTTTGTTTTGTTTTGTTTTTTGAGACTGTGTTTCTCTGTGTAGTCCTGGCTATCCTGGAACTCACTCAGCAGACCAGGCTGGCCTCGAACTAAGAGATCCCCTTGCCTCTGCCTCCTGAGTGCTGGGATTAAAGGTGTGCGCCACCACTGCCCATTGTTAGGGATCACTCTTAGTCCCTTGTTAAGACAGACTTCCCAGTCTCAATGCAAAGTCTATCCTGGGTCCTGACAGAATCCTCTAGTAGCTGCTTGGGCTGCCTAGGCCAGGGAGAGAAGAGGCCTCTGGAAGTCTTGGCAGGGAACTTGCTGTGTTGGCATGAGCTCCCAATTAGGACTCCTACAACTCCCACATTTAACCTCTTCCCAGATGTGCCAAGGGTATGACGGGTATTTGCAGGAAGCCTTTCATTTCCTACTATGGGTGGCTAAACGCCCACTCCAAAGGATTACAAGACTATCTATCTACCCTGCCTCTCACCCTCTCAAATGCAGGTTCTCAAACGGAGACCATTTTTAAGCAACACGCCTGTGGGAAGGTCCCACTAGTGAATGAAGATTAGGGGTTCACTTAAACAAATTGCACAGGACACCCCCAAAGCAAAGAAGCCCCTGGCCCCAAATGTCAACAGTGCTCAAATTGGCATAGCCTAATCGGTTTCCCATTACCAGAACTGGAGATGGAGATTTTTAGACCCAGAATCCCAAAGATTCCAGGCCACACCCGGACTGGAGGGCAGTTGACCTGTGCCACACTCCACTCAAGCTCACAGTCAGAGCTACAGGCAGTCAGTGTCCCCTGGGGGAGCTGGCAGCATGTGAAATCACCCTTGTCCCTCTGACCTCACAGGCCTCCTGTGTTCCGGGCTCAGTATGCTCTACCTCCCTTTCCCCAGGAAGCCAGCAAGGCAGGGGAGGTACTCACAGCACCCATGAGCGCCAGCCCAGAACCTATGTTGATGACGGTAGGGATGATGCTGAATTTTCCCGCCTGTGGAACAGAAACAGCCAGGTGAGCATGGCAGGGTAGACAGCTGGATCCCAGGGCCACTCCAACCTCCCTGGCCCAGCAGCCACCAGGCACTGGAACGGGAAGCAGATCTGCGTACCTTACCGTTGACGATCACGTCAAAGCGGATGCCATAGGCTTTCATCAGGTCACGGAACTCTACCCCATTAGGGTCACGGTAATACCTGGCGAACCTGGGGAGACAGGGCCCAGGGGACGCTCATCTGCCTGTACCTTTTCTCCACTGCAGCACAAAGTGACTGCTTTGAGGAATTCTCAGCATTCCAGGGTCCCAGAGCAACTCTAAGAAGGTGCCCAGACCTGCTCACTGAGGCATATGCAAAAGACAAGGCTTTCCCAGTATGTTCAGTGCCAACAAGGATCACAAGAACCCTGGTGAACTTGACCCAGCAGAGCAGAGGATACAGAATAGAGTCGAGGTCACCAGGTAGTTACCTGAAGTTGTACCCAGAGGATATGGATTTGGTGTGCTTGTTGTCCAAACGGTTGAAATAATAGTGTGGGTCGCACTTAGAGGCAGCTTTATCGAGGTCACAGTCCCATTCGATATGGATTCCTATCACACCACCCTTGATACAAGAAACAGGGTGAATGCAAGAGTTGTCTATGGGTGGACAGAAGTCACAGGGCAGCCCTTTATGAGAGTCAGACAAGTGGGCCGGAGGTCAGCTAGCTGGACTGGCCTGACCACATTTTACACACAAATCAACGTGCGTCCATGGGGATCCTTTCAACTGTTTCTGCTATGTTCTAGAGTCAGAGAACTAACTACCCAGTAGGTGCCAAGTCAGTCCCACCCTCCCACCCACCCACCCATCCCCACTGAGTGCCTGATAAAGGCAGGCCATTTGTCACAAACAGTTCTGGAAAGAGTGGGCTCCTGAGGACAAGTGACCTAATGTCCCTCCACCCTCACCTCTCACTGCAGAGCCCAGGTTCCCAGGGAGAGCTCCCTGACCACACACCACACACCTTCAGGGCTATATCCTGGAAGTCGGCCCCTGCCCAGCGGACAATGGACCCCAGTCGGAAGATGGGACAGTAGAGGTTCTTGGAGCTGAAGTGACAGGTTTTCAAGAAGTCTTTGTTGTTTGTTTCTAGAACATTGGCTCTAAGAAGAAGCCGTGACAGGAGGGTGAGATGTTCTGCTGCTGGGCCAGACCCAGGAGACAATGGGCCCTTTGCCAGACGAGATCTCTTCCCCAGCATGTATCTTATTCCCCTCCAGAACACAGACCACCCCAAGCAGAGAAAAGGACACCCCAGGGAGGGCCCTCAGCCCACCTCCCCGCCCAATAACCAAGCCCCACCTACTTGGAGAAGTTGAACTTGGGGAAGCGAATGAAGTTCTTTATGAAAATGGTGAAGCCTTCAGCATCCTTCAGGAGGGGGTCCCTGAAAACCAGGCCAGGGCAGCCTGAGCGGGAGACCTGCCCCTGCCCTCTATGACTCCCCCTAGACCTATGGAGTAGGTAGGCCTCTGGCCTCGGGTGGGACCCACTGTGTAAGACTGCGTAGGCAACTCCTCTGGGACCAAAGGCCACGGCCACTCACGTTGGCATGGACATTGTCTCCACTGGGCACCAAGCGAAGATCTCACAGGTACCCTGGGTAGAGTTCCCCACCCGTAGACAGCGACCAGTTTTCAGCCCTGCAGGGGAGGGACAGGGACAATGCCATGGACCTTCCTGTCCAGGTTTCTTTGCCCCGCTCCAGCCCCAGCCACGCCAGACCCTCACCATGTCCAGCGACAACAGACTCCCCGGCACGGCAGTCGGTGTCCTCAGAACACTCACCATCAGGAATGCCTTCACGCTGCAAGGAAAGACAAGGATCTGCGAGGAGTCCCCCAGCCCAGGACTGGGTCCCATCAGAGATAGAGGGCTCCTTCCCCATCCTGAGACCCTTTGAAAATGTTTCTCGGGCTGACAAAGTGGCTCCATGGGTAAAAACATCTACCATGAAAGCCTGGCAGCCTGTTTAGTCCCTGGAAACCATGGTAAAAGAAGATAACCAGCTCTGACCTCCACGCACATGCCGTGGCACGCACACACACGCACACACATGCACATGCACATGCAAGCAGGCACTAATCATGAAAGAAAATGTAAAACTTTAAAAAATTAAGAAAACCCATCTCTTCCCCCCAAACCACATGGTACCATTCAGTATTTATACAGCTTCTTGGCACTCTTGGAGCAAACCAAGCCCCTGTTTCAGGAGGATTGTCACCACAGCTAGGGGCTCTCCAACCCTCCCCAACATACATGCCAAACCAAACCTCAGCACAGATGCCCTGCCGCTGGTTAGGAGTCACGATCAGGTTGGTGACCACGAAGAAAACGTTCTCCCCCTGAAGAGCCAGACAGAGTTTTGAGGAATTTCCTCCTGGCCTTTCGGGGAAGAGTCGTGGGCCTCTGCATGGGGTTGGGAACAATGGGAACCACAAAACTGGTGGTCACTGTCCATCTGTCTGGTGATCCCACACTTTCCAAGTGGCTATCTCAAACCCCACGCCCTCTCACCCTATAATTCTGTCAGAACCTCAGCCTGGTTCTGTCTACACAGGGCAGCTATGAGCAAGCTGGGGAGCTATTCCTAGGACACTGTGCCAGGTCATTCTGGGTCCCATGTGGTCTCAACAGACACATAGACCACTGGGAACAAGAGAAGCCAGGCCTGCCTGGTGCAGAAAAGGAAGCAGGGACCCTGTGGGGAAATGGACCTGAGCAGGAGAAACAATCGATGGAGTTGCCTGGGTACTTCCTATGTGACCTGCCCCACCTCACCAGCCCAGGACCCAGGTAGAGATCTGACCTGAGATGGAATGACAAAGTCAGCTACATCCCAGAGCCGTTCTCCGAGCATAGTGGTATTGGTATAGGCCACACCCTTGACTTTGGTGACCACAGCACTCTGCAGGGAAGTGTCAATATCCTGGTAACTCTTCTTTATCAGAAACACCCATCTGTTGACAAATGACCAACAGGTAGACTTCAGTCACATTGCTGCGCAGGCCCAGGCTGGAGTGAGAACCATTGTAAGTCCTAGGCTGGTGGGTGTGAGAGAGAGCTCAAGGTTCACCTGTCCCATGAGCATGTGTTACTGTACTCAAGATGCTAAAGCAGGGAGATAGACAGTTGAAGGGCATTCTGACCTACAGGATCAGACACTATCTTTTAAACAAAATCCGAGGTTGGAGACTTGGTTTAGCGGTTAAAGCACTTGCTGCTCTTGCAGAGGATCCCTTTCCCATTCCAGGCACCCACTCGGTGGCTCTCAGCCATCTGTTCAGACCTCCTCAAGGACAGGGGCCAGGCACACATATAGTGCACAGACATACATGCAAGCAAAACATTTATACACATAAAATAATAAAATTAGTGACTCTAAAAAAGAAGAAAATGCCAGGTGTGGAGGCATACACCTTTAATTCCAGCACTTGGGAGGCAGAGGCAGGAGGATGTCTGAGTTTCAGGCCAGCCTGGTCTACAGAGTGAGTTTCAGGACAGCCAGGGCTACACAGAGAAACTGTCTAAAAAAAAACACAAAACAAAATGTCAAAAGTGGAGGAGAGAAGAAATAAAGAAACCCAAGGGGGGGGATATACTAGTCCAGGGTTTTCCTAGCGTGTATAAATAAGGCCTTGGGTTTGCACCAAAAACAAGCAAATGAGAAATACTGAGACAGGTGGTGGCGCACCCATTTAATCCCAGCACTTGGGAGGCAGAAGCAGGTGGATCTCTGTGAGCTCAGGGTCATCCTGGTCTACAAGAGCTAGTTCCATAACAGTTAGGACTGTTACACAGAAAAACACATTAAGAGAAACCAAATAAATAAGTAAATAAATAAGCAAATGAAATCTCACATTTTTTTATACTAAAAACATAAGTGGGCCAGCAAGATGGATCAGGAGATAAAGGCAGATGTTCTGAACTTGTTCTGAGATGTTCTGAGATCCCCACACACATGGTGGAAGGAGAGAACAGATTCCCATATGTGTGCCATGCCACATGCTGTCCACACACAAAAATAAATAAATAAAGTAATAAAAATATTAAAAGGCTGAAGAAATTGCCCAGGAATTAAGAGCACCTACTGCTCTTGCAGAGGACCTGCGTTCAGTTCCCAGCACCCACATGACCACCTGCAACTAACTCAAGTCTCTGGGGATCTGATGCCCTCTAACCTCCATGAGCACCTGCACACAATGCACATAAACTTATGTTAAAAATGCAAAATATAACCAACAAAACCAAATCAAGACAACAAAAAAAATTCGGTCTCTTCAAATTAAAAATGTTTACACATCAAAAGACACTACCATGGAAGAAAATGTAACTCAGGCTGGCATCAGCTCACAGCGATCTTACCTCAGCCCCTTGAGTGTCATAGGCGTGTGCCCATCATCACATCTGTCTAAAGGATTGTATGTGTGTGCTTGTGTGTGCTCATGAGTCCAGGTACCCTTGGAAGCCAGAAGAGGGAGTCAGATCCTCTGGAGCTGGAGTTACCGTGGGCTGTAAACCAATCAGCCAGGAAGAGAACTTCTAAAAGAACAGCAAACACTCTTAACCACCCAAACGTTGCTCCAGTCCCTAAAAAGATCAACTTTAGAAATGAGATGGCCCTTGTCAAATGCTAAGCACAGTGTTCCTGAACAGAGCCAAAGCCCCATGCACAGAACTTTCCAACTTATTCTTGTAGTTCAATATCATCCAGCTTAACCCGTCTTGGTGATGCCAGTGCCTTGACTCATGCAGTGAGCGGCATGGCATGCTGGCTCTCTCCAGGGAGCCAGGGAAGTGTCAACCAACATGTGTCCACTTCCTCATTTCTGGGGCGGAGGTAGGGAAGCCTCGACCCTAAGCTATCACATTTTCAGGAAACTCTGAGAAAGCTGTGATTCTTGAGCAAGACTTCCATTTCAGCAAATATATGCCAGGCCTGGTCCAACCCAAAAGAGTAAGCAAATATTCAACATTCGTTCACTCCTTTCATACCTATGCCCAAGTGAAGTGACACCAATCTCTCCCATCATGGCATCCTCAGACTACAGGGGGAGAGAAACAGACACTGAGTCAATGACCATCCAGATTGGCTATGGGAATGCCAGGGAGGGACGGAGGAGTCATTGGAGCACTCAGATCTGAACAAGGAGTGGAGCCACGGAGTAGGGAAGGAAGAACAGTGGCAGCTGAGCAGAGGCAGTACAAAGGCCCTGAGACAGGACACTGCCAAGTGCCTTGCTGCTCAAATCCAGGAAATGCTAAGAACGCAGCTATTATCCATGCCTTTAATCCCAGCACTTGGGAAGAAGATGCAGGTGGACCTCTGACTTTGAAATCTGCTCTACAGAGTAGTTCTGGTACAGCCAGGGCTACACAGAGAAATCCCATCTCGAAAAACAAAACTGAAAAGTGGGGGACAACCATTAGAAGGCAGAGAGGCGAGGTCAGAACTGCCCTCCCAGGGGCAATAACTGTGCACCGTTTAATGAGGAAAAGAGAGTGAATTGCCACTGTTCTCAGTGGCTGCCTCTCCTCTCCACCTGTGCCCTCATCTCTCCCTAGGAGTAAGAAACGGCTCTGACCAAGGTCTAGTTGTTAACCCCCTAACAAGCTGCCCCTGGGCTGGTGGGCCCACATCCTGCTAGGTGAGATGGCAACAAGGGGACAGTAGAGCTGCTGGACACTGCAGAGGCTGCCCGTGTTTCCCGTGAGCTAACCCTGAGTTCCAGAACATGCCAATCTGATGAGCTGGCCCAACCAAGAGTAAGTCAGTGATGCTCCGTGCTTATAAATAACCTGCCGGGTGCCTGGCCCAGCTGTCAGGCCAGAACCCAGGGAGGCCTCTGGGGGGCAGCTGAGCCCAGAGTCCTGGCATCCCTGCCTGTTGGCCATGGCTGTAACACTGGGCGCTCCAGTCCTGGGAGAAGGGGCTCCCTACAAGTAGCTTCAAACCAAGGTACCCAGTTGCCCCTCCCACGTTTCACAAGGCGTAGAGTGTCCACTTTTCACCTTCCCACCCTTTCATCCAAGCGCCCGTGAAGGCCGACTCCCCAAGGCCCCTGTATGTCTACACCTTCCCCTCCCCATTCCCCTGGCTTGAAAAAAAGTGCCCGAGAACTCACATGAGCAAGTACAACAGGATGGTGAGCTGCAGAAGCCGGTAGAGCAGCCCCACCTTCTTGCTCTTGGCGACCACGAACTTTGCGGTCTTATAGTCGAACAGCGACTGGGCGAACCCCTTCCAGGCCGCCTGGCCCATACCTCCGGATCACTCAGGCCGCCTCTGCCTCCTGCCGCCGAGTACTCTTGAGTGCGCTGCCGCAGTCCCAGACGCGCGGCTCCAAAGGGCGTGAGCCGGAGGGCGGGCGCGCAGACCCGGGCGCGAGCACCGGGACGCCGGAGAGGACCCCGCCGCCGCGGGGAGCCGGACTGCAGCGAGTTCCCAGCCTGGGATGCGGCCACCTCCACTGACACGGTGACACCACCGAGCTGTGCCTCCGGCTACTGGCCCGCAAGGACGCGCGCACCGAGTGCGGAGGCGAGGAAAGAGGGAAGGTGCTTTCCAAGGCGTCTCTCCCGCCCCTACCTCTTCCCACGGGACTCGCTCGAGGAGAACTGGGTGGGGAAACAGAGGCAGGATCCAGGAGGGACCCAGAGCACAGGAAGTGTAGGAAGATGGGTAGAAACAGTCACTAGTAATGACTGGTTTCCAGATTGTCCTGGCCTCGCTGCTCACGGTGTCAGACAGGCTTGTAGGTCCCTAGCCGCCTGTGTCTGCTGTAATCCCGGGGGTGTTTTGCCCACTTCTGCAACTGCGGGCTTAAACCCTACAAGTTCCTGGGGTCAAGGGCCAGCGGTCCCAGTCAGGTATGGGAAAAGCCAGGGCACTAAGGTTTAGGGCCCTAAAATATGCTTTGAGTTCCCAAAGAAAAAAACTGGTCTCAACGCCATCCTCTGAGGCTGAACCAAAGAGGGAGAAGAGGTCACTGGAACTGAGCTTTGGAGCTGGTGTAGACTGGGGTAAGCTGTCTGTGGCGAAGGGCTGGGCGACTAGAGGCTTCCTGCCTTATGGGTCTGCATGCAGTGACTGGCTGTGTGGTGAGAGATTACAGGGTTGTGTGTGTACTGTGGGACTGTGCATGGTGAGGGGATTTGGTGGGAGGCTGTGTGGTGGTGGGCGCTGTATGTACAGAGGGGCTGGGTGTGGTGGGGGCCTACGGGCCAGAGCTGAGGGGGCGAGGGACTGTGCACACTACTTTTTGGTCCTGTGTCTGAGCGTTCCACCCCTGCTCCTCTCCTGGCCCTGGTGCTGACTCTCTTGCCCAGTGGGAAGCTGGCTTTCTGAAACTACAGACTCTAGAGCTTGGAAGACAGGCTGAAGCCCACCAGTGTGATCTCTAATAACGAAAGTCTCAGGGAAAGCCAGGTGGTGGTGGTGCACATCTTTAATCCCAGTGCTTGGGAGGCAGAGGCAGATGGATCTCTCTGAGTCCGAGGCCAGTCTGGTCTGCAGGGAGAGTTCCAGGACAACCAGGGCTATACAGAGAAACCACGTCTTGAAAAAAAAAACAATCACCATCTCAGGGAGAAGGTCTACGGTTTTGCAACTGGGAGAAGAGGAAGGGGGCAAACTGTGGTTGGGATGTAATATATAAGAGAATAAATTAGAATTAAAAAGGACATATTCCTGGGCTTTGTCCTTGAATGTCCCATTCATTAGAGGAAAGGGCATAGAGATCTACGTGTTGTTCTTAAAGTGTCATTTGGAAACCATGCCTTGTTATAACTTCAAGCTCAGGGACTGGAGAGATGGCTCAGAGGTTAAGAGCTTTGCCTGCTCTTCCAAAGGTCCTGAGTTCAATTCCCAGGAACCACATGGTGGCTCACAACCATCTGTAATGAGATCTGGTGCCCGATTCTGGCCTGCAGACATGCACACAGACAGAATATTGTATACATAATAAATAAATAAATATTAAAAAAAACTTCAAGCTCAACCCAGCCAGTTCCTCAAAAAGGCTTATTTTCATATACCCAAAATAACCCCAGCCCCCCACCTCGTCCCATGACCCCAATTTACTCCTGGAGAGCACTTTTTTTATTTGTTTGTTTGCTTTTGTTTTTCCAGACAGGCTTTCTCTGTGCAACCCTGGGCTGCCCTGGAACTCACTCTGTAGACCAGGCTGGCTTCAAAATCACAGAGATCCTCCTGCCTCTGCCTCCCTAGTGCTGGAATTAAAGGCGTGCGCCACTATGCCAGGCTATCTGCAGAACACTTTCAATACCTGAGATCTCACTAATTTGCTTCCTGTGCCCCCTGGCAAGACACACATGCTTCCTCCCAGTGCTGCTTCTATTCTGGCTCAAACCTTTACTGGCACCTATTGTGAATGTCATGACAGGAAGACATGCTAAAGAGATGCTTGTGTCCCGCCCTCAGACTGTCTGAGGATTGAAACAGGTTCCCAGGGGCCTCGTGCTGGGAGGAAGGGAAGGCTGAAGCCTGGTGCCTGCTAGAGGCCTCTTTCAGGATGGGATTTCACACAGTTCTCATAGCTTCTCGGGTTGCCTTGCAGAAGAGACAGCTAAGAATGGTGGAGGGCAGGACCACATCTTGAGCAGGATGGCTTCGTTATGCACACTGCTGCCTCTAAAGACTGGGAGAAGGCCGTGGAGGCTGGGAGTTTGCTGGATCTGCTTGTTCCTCATCGAATACGCCATCCTCTGCTTTTCACTATAACTTGTCTCATACATAGGCTTGTTGGTGACAGGTGGTCAAGGTTGCTCCTTCGGGTCATCAGGGCCAAGTCTCTAACCCTGACAACTCCAGTCATCTTCTATATGCTGCTGGAGAGGCCAGAATGTCAGGTACCTGCCCTCTGACCTGTCACAGTGGCCACTCTGGCTTTAGAGACAGAAGCCTTGCCCTACCGTGCCTTCCTACACACGTACTGCATCGCTGAAAGTGGGCTGCAACTTCCGACAGAACTATCCAGAAGCTAGAGAGACCTTGAAAGGTACTTAGAGAGGAAAGGGTTACCTCCTTCTTATACCCAGTGGCTGGTCATGACATCAGTTTATTGCATCTTTCAAAAAAAAAGTGTGCACAGGTACATACAATCAATCAATCAATAATAAAATTTAATTTGAAAAGAAAGGATAAATTTCAGAAGTCAGGGTAAGCATGCTTTCTTGAGGGTAGTGTTTCAAGTATATGCCTGTATCTGACATTACAGTACGTATCATAATTTTTCCTGGGGTTTAGTTAAAATAATGTGGGAGTAAATATATTTTTTTAAATATTTATTTATTATGTATACAGTATTCTGTCTGTGTGTATGCCACAGGCCAGAAGAGGGCACCAGACCCCATTACAGATGGTTGTGAGCCACCATGTGGTTGCTGGGAATTGAACTCAGGACCTTTGGAAGAGCAGGCAATGCTCTTAACCTCTGAGCCATCTCTCCAGCCCCGGGGGTAAATATATTTAAGTTGTGCCCCAGAATATCTGGACTCCATCTCTACATTCTGAGGCCAACTCACCGGGACCACAAGCTCAGACTTGACACCCTCTGTGCCCAAAGGGGAGAGGAGTGCTCTAGTTGTCACTGATACTAAAAACCTGAGCACTGCCTTTAATCCCAGCACTCGGGAGGCAGAGACAGGCAGATCTCTGTGAGTTCAAGGCCAGACTGGTCAACAAGGCAAGTGCCAGGACAGGCTACAAAACTACAGAGAAACCCTGTCTCGAGAAAAAAACAAAACAAAACAAAAACAAACAAAAAATCCAAGCACTGGTTGTTCTTCCAGAGATCCTGAGTTCAATTCCCAGAAACCACATCTAACAATCATCTGTAGTGAAATCTGGTGCCCTCTTCTGGCCTGCAGACAGACAGACCACTACTGTATACATAATAAGTGAATAATCTTAAAAAAGAAAAAAGTCTAAGGAAATTTTCACAATTATTGCCTGCTCTTCTCTCCTCTTTTCTTTTTCTCTTTTTGGTGGCAGTTTTTGTAATGCTGGGGCGCCAACCTGAGGCCTTGCACTGAAAGCTCTACCCCTAGCCCTCGCCTGCCTTGAGGAGCCATTTTCTTTGATTTATCTAGCCCCATATCAAGAATCTTAGAGTCCCACAATGCCCTGGTTAAATAATCCTTGTCCCTACTGGCATAGTGAGTCCTTCAGAGCGTTGAGTACCTGCAGAGCCCTGGTAGATGCCTTCCCTGCCTAGCTGAATCTGCACAACCTCCCCCACCATCACTCCCCTGACTGCCCCTCAGAGCTTAGATGTACCCAGGACCATACTGTTGGTGAGCCACAGCTCCTAGGAACAGGAGTCCTACCAAGTGCTTCTAAATGTCACTCCTTGAGTCGGGTCAGGGGCCAGAGGTGAGGCTAGTCTTCAAAGCTTCTCCCTGCCTTCTCACCTCTCACCCTCTCCTCCCCCAAGTGCCCACCATTCCTCTTTACAATGAACACGGTCTCCAGAAGTGAAGGACGAGCAGCCAGAACATCACTCTGCTCACAAGCCTGCATCTGGTTGGCTGAGCTCAAACATATACACTGTGGTGAGGGGAATTAGAACACAGATTCAACAGGCCTTTTTATTTTTCTAATATCTCCCTTCTAAGACCTGGCACCCTCTAAGTCTATTTTCTCCCATGGCTTGGCCAGGCTCCTGGTATCTTGCTCAGCTGTGAGTCCTGAGATAGTTTTCCTATAGGAAGCATAGTAACGCTACTGCAGAGACAGCTCACCAGTTAAGAGTATTTGTTGTGGCCGGGCAGAGGTGGCACACTCCTTTAATCCCAGCACTCGGGAGGCAGAGGCAGGCGGATCTCTGTGAGTTCGAGACCAGCCTGGTCTACAGAGCAAGTTCCAGGACAGGCTTCAAAGCTACAGAGAAACCCTATCTCGAAAAACCAAAGGGGGAGGGGAGGGAGAGAGAGAGAGAGAACTTGTTGCTCTTACAGAGGACCCAGGTTTGGTCCCCAGGACACCACCAAAAGGTAGCTCACAACCATCCATAACTCCAGTTCCAAAATACCCCATGTTCTCTTCTGACTTCTGCAGGCACTGCATGCCCACACATACATGCAGGCAAAACACTCGTACATATGAAACAAATCTTTTTAAAAACTGATAGAAAAAAGTAAGTAAGAAAGAAAAGCTCCCTTCTCCAGGGTCCAACAGAAAAACACCAGCCACATGTGAGGGACTTCAGGGGAGCGGCCAGTGACGACAGCACTGTTTCCCTCAGTGACTTGGAAGGATCACTTGATCACCCAACACCAATTCCAAGATGCAAGGTCTCCTCCTACCTTCGGCATTAAGGAGAGTGAATTAAAACCTCCCCCTGGCCTAAGAGACTCAAGCTCAAAAACCATTCTTCATAAAATGGAAGGGAACCGGAAACAAGGCACGAATCTCACATGGCATGGATCTTGGAGAGTTTAGCTGCTGTTTCCACATGATGAACTCTAGCTTCCAGCCCCCAAGGAGAGGGGAGGCCAAGAGGTAGGGGATTTGAAGGCAACCTTTGATAGAGGTCTCTGCAAGATTATGTAACTCAGCCGGGCGGTGGTGGTGCACGCCTTTAATCCCAGCACTCGGGAGGCAGAGGCAGGCGGATCTCTGTGAGTTCGAGGCCAGCCTGGTCTACAAGAGCTAGTTCCAGGACAGGCTCTAAAAAAGCTTCAGAGAAACCCTGTCTCGAAAAACCAAAAAAAAAAAAAAAAAAAAAAAAAGATTATGTAACTCTCCTTCAGAGTCCCAAGATCCTGGAAGGCCCAGGGCCAAGTGTGAGAAAGTTTGTATGGCAAGAAAGGGTTCACCAAGGGCAATCTGTTCTTTAATTTTCCTTTTGCTCTAAGAGGTCCTACTATGACCAACATATTTCATAACAGGTATTTCTGATCCATGGAAGAACTTGTAATTGTGGGGCTGTTTTTTAAATTATTCTCCCTCTCTCTCTCTCTCTCTCTCTCTCTCTCTCTCTCTCTCTCTCTCTCTCATGTGTGTATGTGTACACGTACATGTACTATGACACATATGTAGAGGTTAGAGGAATCTGTTCTCTTTTTCCACCATGTGGGTTCTAGGAATCGATCTCAGGTGTTCAAGCTTGGCAGCAAGCACCCTTGTAGAGGGCAAGAGGTCCTTGTGCACACAGAGAAGACCTAGAGAAGTCAGGGAAAGTTAAATGTGTAGACTTATTTTTGACAAAAGAAGGATGAACTTCAAAGGAAGTTTCCTGGTCTTCAGGGAACACTGGGAAAGGCTGCAGTTTACAACTTGGTGATCCTTTGTTATCCTCGGAGCCGGAATTTATCCCCCAGAATTTACGTTCTGTTTATCCCAGACCCTTTCCCCCTAAACCTTGAGCATTGCTTCTACATCCATAAAAGCCATCCTTATGAGTGATGTCATTTGTCCTTTATAACAGCCTAGGTGACTTCTGTGTCATCTTAGAGCCAGGCCAAGCCTGACTCCCAATGTTTACCTCAATACTTCTCCCTGGACCCTAAATCTTGAGCACTGTTTCTGAGTCAACAGTACCCAACTTTATGAAAGAAGCCAGATGTACTTTGTAAAGAATTTCAGTGTAATCAGGGGGTGGTATGATCTTTAATCCCAGCACCCAGGAAGCAGAGGCAGAGTGAGTTCCAGGACAGCCAGAGCTACATATTAGTAACCCTGTCTCTGGAAAAAACCAACCAAACAAAAAAAACTAAAACAAAAAAAACCAAAAAAACAATATAAGCATGTCTTAAGCTTTGTCATGCTCACTGGACTGAGTTAACTGTCATCAGCAAACTTTTTTTTTCCAAAATTGTGCTGTGCTTAAATATGGCTAAAATAAAAACCTGAGATCAGACTCTAGAAGTCTGGCCCAGCCCCAGCTAAGTCTGACTGAATGGATTTTCATTTTTCCATCACCCGATTCTCTTCCCTGCTGACCATAGTGCCTTCACGGACTCCCGCTCCACCTACCACATACCCTTACCCACTGAGCCATCTCACCAGGCCCTCATAAATTTGTTGCTAATGTTCCTTAATTGCAGTCAAGAAGAAAAAGGAAGCTCTTTGCTGTGGGAAGCATGCTTGTGACCACAAGCCATCTTAATTGACAGGTTGGTAATTACTACTTAGCTCCAGTAGCTGATCTGAGGAGAAACTAAACAAAGATACCAAACACTTCAAAACATATACGACTGGCCCAGTGTGGGGGTGCACCCATTTAATCCCAGTACTCGGGAAGCAGAGGCAAGAGGATCTTTGAGAGTTCAAGACTAGCCTGCTCTACAAAAATGAGTTCCAAGACAGCTAGAGCTACAAAGCAAAACCCTGTCTCAAACAAACAAACAAAATATGACTGCCAGTAAAATACCAAAAAGGACAATGGTTTAACCTTGAGTCAGCCAAAGCCACCAGGCACTGACGGCTCTAACAAGGCACATTTGTTTGTTTGGTTGGTTAGTTGGTTGGTTGGGTTTTTTAAGAGAGGGTTTCTCTGTAGCTTTAAAACCTGTCCTGGCCTGGTGGTGGTGGCGCACGCCTTTAATCCCAGCACTCTGGGAGGCAGAGGCAGGCGGATCTCTGAGTTCAAGGCCAGCCAGGTCTACAAAAAAGCTAGTTCCAGGACAGGCTCCAAAGTTACAGAGAAACTCTGTCTCAAAAAAATAATAATAATAATAAAATAAAATAAAAACAAAAAACAAAAATAAAAAATAAAACCTGTCCTGGAACTAGCTCTTGTAGACCAGGCTGGCCTCGAACTCAGAGATCCACCTGCCTCTGCCTCCCAAGTGCTGGGATTAAAGGCGTGCACCACCACCGCCCGGCTATAAGGCACATTTTAAAGGGAAACTAGCTTTCTTCTCCTTGCAGTCATTTATCCCTGTTGAAGTTTCTCATCTATATCCCTGCTCCTAGTCCATGGGTCTAGAGTGGCAATAAAACCGGAATGAGTGTGAAATTCTCATATAACACATCAAGGTGCCACAGGAAAAGCCACAGAATCAACTAACCTGAACTCTTGGAGGCTCACGGAGCCTGAACTGCCAAGCAGAGAACTTGTGTGGGACTGACCTAGGCCCTCTGCACATACGTTACAGTTGTGTAGCTTGGACTTCTTGTGAGACTCCTAACAGAGGGATCAGTGGCTGTCTCTGACTCTGCTGCCTGCTTTTGCTACCCTTTCTTCCTACTGGGTTGCCTCATCCAGCCTTAATAGGAGAGGAGGTGCCTAATCTCACTGGCTGAAATACATGGGAGGCCTGCCCTTTTCTGAAGAGAAAGGAGAAGCAGTGGATGGGGAGAGGACTGGGAGAAGAGAAGGGAGCAGAGGGAAACTGTGATCTGGCTGGGAAAAAATTAATATCAGGGTGTCTGTGGCTCCTCAGACATTTTAGCATGATTTTTGTGTCCCCACCTCCCTATTCAACTTCATATTCACCAAGACTCACACTACAGCCCAACCAATTCATGTGTGCCTTCTCATGATCTTCATTTTCCAACATCTGGACACCTGCCCAGACATATCCCGCCTCAGTCCTCCACAGCTTCACATAGGTGTATCTCTCCTTCCCTGCCAGGATCTGTGCAATTTAGGATTCACTGATCTCTTGCTTGCTGTCACTAGTTGGACCCAGATCCTCTGAATAGGGCTATAAGGGCAGAGAAGACTTTACCAGTCAACCTCCATGAAATACACAGTGCTAAGACTTACAACAGTTGGGCGGTGGTGGCGCATGCCTTTAATCCCAGTACTTGGGAGGTAGAGGCAGGCAGATCTCTGTGAGTTCAAGGCCAGCCTGATCTACTAGAGCTAGTTTCCAGGACAGGCTCCAAAAGAAGAGAGAGAGAGAGAGAGAGAGAGAGAGAGAGAGAGAGAGAGAGAGAGAGAGAGAGAGAGAGAAAGAGAGAGAGAGAAAGAGAGAGAGAGAGGACTTATAAAACTCTGTGGGAATGAGTGAATGAATGATCGCACCTCCTTTAGCCTGTATACTGAGGTGTCTGCTGTAAAATGACCAGTCTTCGTTCCTATGCACTTCTCGTGGAGGATTTCAACAGAGATTCTACTAAAGCACTAGGTCAGTCAAGACTTCAATATGCACAGCTACCCTCTGACTCTACACTCTGAGATGCACAAACTCTGGTCCCACAGCTAGCATCCTCCCAGACTATATGTACATCCTCATCACCTGGCGTGTGTGCCCAAACCACAGATGCCCCAGGCTGCACGATAGCATCTGCCTTCAGGAGCGAAGCCAAGGGACCTGAAGAATTGTGTTCTATTTCTCCACCCATCCAGGACTGAAGAACGCTGCTCCATTCTGGGGCTGCCCAGTCCATAGTGAGGCTTTTATGGAAAAAACCATTAGACTTTGGGTCTAAATACTTTTCACTTTGTTTTGTTTTGAGGCAGGGTCTCTCTGTGTAACTCTGACTGGCTTGGAACAGAATGGCCTTGAACTCACAGAGCTCCGCCCACTTCTGCCCCCTAGTGCTGGGTGTACACCATCATGTACAGCTCAAAATTCTTTAACAATGGCTCTGTCATTTACTAGACTTGGGACCTTGGGCAAGTTTTCTTCTTCTTCTTTTTTTTTTTTTTTTTTTGGTTTTTCGAGACAGGGTTTCTCTGTGGCTTTGGAGCCTGTCCTGGAACTAGCTCTTGTAGACCAGGCTGAAGTTTTCTTCTTCTTAAAACAAAACTAAGACCAGGTGTGGGACCAACCTCAGGCCTGGTGTGTTACCACGGTGCTGTAAACCCAGGAATCTGAGGCAGGACAGTTTCTAAGTTAGAACACAAAACCCTGCTGCCAAGCCAGGCTGAGCTACATAGTAAGTACCCATCTCAGAAAACCAAGCAAATAAAAGATGCACAAAGCATACTTCCTTAAATGGGACTAGAGCATCCAGAGAGGGAGATCAATGAGACATCTCTTTCTACTGTGGTCTGTCTGAAAATGTACCACTTCAACTATGGATGCAGGCAGTAGTTAGCACTGCAACCCAGATACCAACAGAAAGCATGACAATTTTCCTCTCACATTGTACCCATTGCAGATATTTTAGGTTTCAAATGTGGGACAAATGGCTGAGGTGCCTATTTAAGATATCAAAGCTGCCAAGTGTTCCCAGAATCCCTCGGTCCCTACAAGTTACAGGATATGGCTGGCATACCCTGCCCCCTACCCTTAACTCTCTAGCCCAGGGGCTGAGCTGCCCTCTCCCCAGAGGCTCTTCCCTATATAATCCAGACATTTTGGTTTCCAGGCCTTTTGGTACCTTTGACCTCCTGGCTGCGGCACCTGGTTCCCTTCTCCCCTTTTCCTTTTCCTTCCTCTTCCCCATCCCTGCATGGCTCAGGATTATAACCACTCTCGAATCCCCCAGATGTGTCTGTCTCTGGCTACACTCTCCCTTTTATCTACAACAAACTTCTTCCTCCCCCATACCAGGAGCACATTGCCTTACTTTCTATTCTTTTTTTCATGCAGATATGTCTAAGTACATGTGACACGCATCAACTATTGTGAAAGTAAGGTAGTCACAAGACCTGCTGTTTTAATGCACTAATAAATCTTCATGCAGGCCGGGCAGTGGTGGCGCACGCCTTTAATCCCAGCACTCGGGAGGCAGAGGCAGGCGGATCTCTGTGAGTTCGAGGCCAGCCTGGTCTACAAGAGCTAGTTCCAGGACAGGCTCCAAAGCCACAGAGAAACCCTGTCTCAAAAAAAAAAAAAAAAAAAAAAAGAAAAAGAAATAAATAAATCTTCATGCATACAATTTAAGAAGCATTTTGACTATTATATATTTTTCTCTTCACAAATGTTTGTGTACTTCAAGTACATAAAGAGAACTGGAGAGATGGATCAGCACCCAAAAATCCTAGCTGCTCTGAAAAGAGGATCCAGGTTCAATTCTCAGCCCCCCCCCCCACATGATGGCTCACAACTGGCTGTAACTCTGGTTCTAGGGGATCTTATGTCCTCTTCTGACCTACGTGGTGGACAAGGCATCATGTGGTATAATACATGCATTACAAGCAAAAACCTTATACATAAAATAAAAATCAATCTTTTTTTTAAAAGATAAAAATATACATAGAAAAATGGGCACACTAGAACACAACTGTAGTTCTAGCGGTGAGGAGACAGAGGCAGGAGGACCAAGAGTTCAAAGCCACCCTTGTTAAGTTTCTGAGGCAACATTAAAAGACAGAAAGAGACCAGAGTCTGATCTTCATGATGGGACTGTGTTCACTAGCACACAGCAAGGGGAGTCTCCCTCCTGAGTGAGAGGAAACACTGGCTGCCACTCTTTACACGGGGGCAGGTAGTGAGGAAGGTGTTCTGGCCATAGCCTATGCATCTCTCCTGCAGTCTCTCTCCTTCCTGAAAGTGTTTGCCCAAAGAGAGACAGACCATGTTGACAGACCATGTTCCTTTCTGTGCTGACCCATAAGTTTGCACAAGGTCAGCTGCAGTCTCCTGGGACTCCTGTTTCACCCCTGAGGTACTCCATCCATCCTCAGCTATTACTAAGTTGAGTCCAGCCCAGTTTCTTCTAGGAGACAAACTCCAAGCCATCGGCCCCTAATTCTTGCTGGCAGCCAGGTGGGAAACAAAAACATGTCAGTAATCTGTCCTCCCAGAGTGGGCCAGTGCATTCTCTTCCTGCTGGCACTCCAGCCCAAATCTCAGACTTCACAATCAAAGGACAAGAGAGAGGTTCTAAGAGGCCAGGACCTGCCAGAGCTCTAGACAAGCCAAATTAGACCAGCCTCACCCCCGGCCCTAGGCAGAAGAACCATCTAGTGACCACTCTGCCCTCAACCTGTGTTGGGCTACTGGACCCTGGAAACTGAAAAACCAACTGAAAAAACTACCTCAAAATAGTGTATTTCTGAGTCATTGCTCTCTTGTAATATACTCAATAAATTAAAAATAATAAACAGTAAGTTTAACAGATAAGGGCCAGCTTGGTGGTGCACACCTTTAATCCCAGCCCTCAAGAAGCAGAGGCAGGGGAATCTCTGTTCAAGAGAATCAGAGTTCAGCCAGGTAGTGGTGGCACACACCTTTAATCCCAGCACTCGGGAGGCAGAGGCAGGCGGATCTCTGTGAGTTCGAGACCAGCCTGGTCTACAAGAGCTAGTTCCAGGACAGGCTCCAAAGCCACAGAGAAACCCTGTCTTGAAAAACCAAAAAAAAAAAAAAAAAAAAAAAAGAGTATCAGAGTTCAATATCAATCTACATACACATACATGTGCATATACATACAGATGAATACACAATATACTTACTTAAAAATAAAATAAATCTTTGTTTAAAAGAATATAAAAGAGTCAAGCTGGGTGTGGTGGCACTCCCCTTTATCCCAGCATTCAGTTGGCAGAGGCAGGTGGATCTCAGTGAGTTCAAGGTCAATCTGTTCTATATAGTGAGTTCCAGGACAGCCAGGGCTATGTAGATGTAACACCCGATTCTGTGTTACCCCCTCGGTACAGTTCCCGCGCCACTGTACCTTACGCGAGTCGGACAAGGGCCTGGAGATTTGAAAGAACACACAAAGAGACCTGGGTCATTCGAAAGGGGATCAGCCGAATGCCGTTTATTTAGCCTTGGGGAAAATCTTATATACCCCACTCCTGCCCAAGGAATTCCACCCAGGCAGGTGGGAAATTACCATATCTAACTGCTGCACAAGGACTTCCACCTAGGCAGGTGGGAAATTACCATACCAACAATAGAGTCAACAATGCCCTACAGCAAATCACCAGGCGGGACAGAGGGAGCACAGGAACAAACAGGTTCCTTAGTCATCTGACCAGAAACTGTCCAAGATGAGCCCCAGGAACAAGGGCAGACCCTGGCCCTACATGTAGAGAGATCCTGCTTCAAGCAAAACAACAACAACAAAAGAATATAATAATATTTTAAAATAAAAATTTGGCCTATAAGTTATTGAAACACATGGCAAATTCTGGAAAATACGTACACACTAGAGGCCCTGCTGTAAAGTAAATTTATTCAAAAGAAAAGCATGTCCAAGCTTCCCTTTTGCACAATGCACAAACACTATGGGGACAATGTGTGGCGGTGAACAACACTCTGGTTCATTCAATGTTCCCAGAGCGACCTAAGGAGAGTATGTGGCAGACCCTGGGCGGTCAGGCGCTAATCTTCCTCCAGCAGACTGTCGGCCTTCAGCTGGGCCCTGCGTATACTCTCCAAATTCAGCTGCTGATATTTCCTTTTGAAAAAGCCGCACTGAAACAACAAGGAGGGAAGCCTCATGATGGACCGGAAGTGGCCACCTGCTTTAGAAACAGTCTTCAGACTGTCGCTAAACAGCTCCAGACTCCTGGCTTCTCTTTCCTCCCTCGGCCCTCCTCCCAGCTTTCTGGGCCCTCCCCATACTTTCTTCAGTGCCGCCTGCATGGTGTTCACCCCACAAGGAGAGCTGACCTCCAGGGCCCTCTGACCTGCCACAGCACTTAGATACCTTTAACTTAACTAACTGGGAGTGCTATGGAGTCGCGCCGGATGGATCTAATCCTTTCGGGGAGCATGCTGAGGACAGCGCACCATGCTAAAGACAAAGACTGCGCACTGTCTCCTACAGGAGCTCAGGATCTAGGAAGAGGGGAAATGACACAGAGCATCCAGGAGCCTGCTTAAGCCTTCTGAGGAGCTGAGGGAAGGGTGAGAGGGTGGGAACTGGCGCTCCTAGCAGGAACACTTGCAAGCGCCCCAACAGAGAGGCACAAACCTATTTAGGGAATGGATCGACTGGTCTGGGGGAAAGAAGCAGGACTTACAGGTGTGAGAGACAGAGGCCAGGATGTAGAAGGCCTCAGACAACACTAAGAAAGTCTGGACTCTGGGGCAGGGAAAGGTAAAGGACTTTAAAAGACAGGTGACAATCAGCTCTGTCTTAGGAACGTCTCTCTGTGCACAAATACTTCAATTAGGCTTTTGATTTTTCAGAGAGACACTGTCAGGCTCATCTGTGTAAACAGGACACATAGCTTCAAGAACAAAGAAAAGAGCCCACAAGGGCAGGGTAGGTGCACTAGGTCTGAGCTTAGCTGTCCTCAAATGTACTGAAACCAGTACCAGAGGCCCGTGCCTTCTCCTTCTTACAAACAGGAGGAGTGGAACTGACCTTGAACAGAATGGCTATGATCACAACCAAGAGCAGGAGGCCTCCAATACTGCTGCCAATGATGAGGGGCAAAGAGTGGAGCTCCTCGGCTTTCAGGAAGATGACAGTGATCTGGATAAAGAGACGGTCCGATAAGTCAGTAAACTACAAGGGAGGAAGAGTCCATGTTACTTTAAGGAGCAAGAGGTAAGGACTTGGTAACAACCTGCATATTGATCAAGACTGATGAGGGGACGGCCAAAAGCTGAGCATCCCCTGACGCAGCCTTTTTCATCTCCTAATCACGTCTTCTGATCACAGCGCTTTACAAGAAACTATTCTGGTCTCAGACTGGATGAGCTAGGTCATGGGGGAATGTGACCTTGTCCTAAAGGTGGTCTGCCAGTCTGAGAACTCTCTCACAGCATCAAGATTCACAGCTGTGTCCCTCTGCGTCCTTGATCCCTATGGTCATTGTCTCCAAAGCGGTGACTTATTTAAAGAGCTCCGAGTCCTCTTTAACTCAGATCTGACGGACATTCTTAAACCTCACACAAACGCCTAAAGTCTCTGGTAATACATTTTCCTACAAGAAAGGTCTGTCAGGGGTTGCCCTGTTCTTCACCAGGCCGAGTGCAGCCCTCGGGGACACGGTAAATGCAAAAGTAGGTCCATCCATGGCACCGCAGGGCTCTTCTGTTAGGAATCATCCCCACGAGGTGTTTTCCTAAGCATCTCTTCAGCTCAGGAGTCGTCTCTCACCCTGATAAGCTGAAAAGCTCTTCCTGACAGGAGCCTGGCCTTTCTGGGTAGTGGCCAGAGCATGCTGCCAGGACACAGTTAAAGCCAGGGGTCATCATGACTCCCTGTTGGAAGACACTGAGTTCCCTTCAGGCCAGTACATAGCCACCAAGGTCAAGCATGCTTTGTTGGGATTTCCATAAAGGGTAGGGAGTTACCCAACTCACCCTTGAGGCCTCTTCCAGCTAAGGACAGGCCCGGACGGGCTGAACCACACTTAGCTACAAGTTAAATTGAACTTGACACGCGTAAATTCTGACCTTGAGAGTAGGAAGGGAACAGAGCACCAGAGCCAGAGTGGGGACAGGAACAGAGCTGTGATCTTAACAGAAGAGTGGAAGGGAAGGGGAGAGGAGACAGGACTCTGGAGCCTGGGCCGAGGAATGAAGGAGACCCCAAGATACCAGGGGCACAATAGGTATGACTGGAGCAAAACAGCACCCCTATTTCTCAAAGCCTTTTTCCTTTGCTGCCTTTGAAATACACAGGTTCTCTCCAGAGTGGCTCAACACTACCCCAGCAGGGGGTAAGGGAGAAGCAGGACATAGGATGCCCCCCTGCTTGTGGCAAAGACAGACAGTGGGCAGTCCAGTGGCCATCCTGTCAACTGCGATTCTGGAGTCACTGTGGTCAAAGCCAGTTAGGACACACAACTCCTTTGTTGATGACTGGGAGGAGACTGAACCCACACCGACAGCTGAAGGAACCATTATTTTCAGCTGGTTCCTTTCTGTTAGGGTTAGCTTCCAACGATATTACTGTTTGTTTGTGTGTTTGTTGAGACAGGGTTTCTCTGTGGAGCCCTGGCTGGCTGTACCAGGACTCATTCTGCAGACCAGGCTGGCCTCACACTCAACCTGCTTGCCTCCTGCTCAACACTGTAACAGACACTGTGAGCTGCTCAACACTGCAACAGACACAAACGTTGCATACTAGGAAGACATTATTATGTACACAAAAATTTCTCATGTAGAAAATGTTTTAGCTATTTCCTAAATTTTCAAAATCAATTAATTTTTTAATTAAGTACACACTGTTGTTGATTCCTGTTTCACAGAAGGAAACGGAGGCAGAAGCTCAAGGTCACAAGGGCAGATGGCAGTGTAGCCAAGGTCAGAAATGACAACAGTTTCCCCAGGAGACTACTCAGAAAACAGCAGGAGTTACCTTCGTTCTGTGATTCTCTGCATTCAGCCCCTCATAGAGAGATTTGTTGAAAGCTATTTCACCAAGGATCTGTAGTTCGGTTACATCTTTTAGTAACTATAAATTGGAGAAAGGTAGGGTGTGAAGGAACACAAAACATTTAGACATGAACTCATTGTTTCAGGAGAGTTTCAACCATCTTTCCCTTCAAATATATTCCTTCTCCACATTCCGTTAGCCTTTGTAAAGGTCGCAGCCGTCACACAGCTATCCAAGTCACAAGCCTGTAGTCATTCCCCAACTTCTTTTCCCTTACATTTGACATCGTAACACAACCCCCACCCAACATCGGCTTTAGACAGTTCATCTAAAACACTCTGTCTGGGGGCTGGAGAGATGGCTCAGAGGTTAAGAGCACTGATTGCTCTTCCAAAGGTCCTGAGTTCAATTCCCAGCAACCACATGGTGGCTCACAGCCATCTGTAATGAGATCTGGTGCTCTCTTCTGGCATGCAAGCATACATGGAAGGAATGTTGTATACATAATAAATAAATCTTTAAAAAAAAACAGTCTGTCATCCATGTGTCCCTTGTCCTCCATTCCCACGTCTACCTCAGTTGCAATTACATTGCTCCATCTGAAACACTGAACAATGTTAAACTTGACTGTTCCCACTTTACCCACTTTATCATAAGGCCTTTCTAGGAAAACAAATTTGAGCAGTGTTAAGCAAATTAACAAGTGCAAAGTCCCAGTGGCCACAATGATTTTAACAAGCTAAAAACCAGAAATAACAGACTATCTGGGCATAAGGGAGAGATATGTGAGAAAGGACAGACAGAGAGCAGAGTCTTTGCTTGTTATGAAAGCAGTATGGGTTTTAACCTAAGTGTAACCAACTCCAAAGTCCGCTGCTTCTGTTTGTTGGGAGGTTCTGATTTTTTGTGGATTTTTTTTGTGTTTGTTTGTTTGTTTGTTTGTTTCGAGACAGGGTTTCTCTGTAGCTTTGCAGCATGTCCTGGAACTCGCTCTTGTAGACCAGGCTGTCCTCGAACTCACAGAGATCCGCCTGCCTCTGCCTCCTGAGTGCCAGGATTAAAGGCGTGTGCCACCACCGCCCGGCTTAATTTTTGTTTTTAAAGGAAGATAGCACAGTCTAATGCTAACTGAAGAATTATTTCATTTTTTAAAATCACATGCGTATATGTGCGTGTGTGCAGGTGAGTGTGGGTGTCCATGGAGAGTAGGAGAGGGCATCCTATCCCCCCACAGCTGGAGTTATAGGTGGTTGTGAGCTGCCCAACTTGGGGGGCCAGGAACCGAACCACATCTTCTGTAAGATCAGTACATGCTCTGATCCGTCTCTTCAGCTCTTTAAGAATTATTTTTGTGTATAGGTTAGGGGGAAAGCCAAGACAAAGAGAGCCCAAGGTCATGCAACAGACCCCACAAAGAGGATGACTTGGATGACAACCACACGAGTAGAGCCAGAGAAGGTGGGATGGCAGGGTTTGCTGCTAGGATACACATGGGAAAGTGGCAAAGAGGAATTATGGGTAATTCTTACACGTCAGTGTGGAAAAGGATTAATATACCTACTACGTACTTGCTAAGAGCAGGTTGGGACAGAGGTCAAACAAGCGATCTACTCTGGATGACACATTCCAGACGCTATTATTCTTTCTAGAGGAGAGGCCCTAGAGCTGGATGACCTAATCTGCAGAATTTTAGTCGTACCTGCTTAGTGTGGCCCAGGGATATCTCCGCAGCCACAGTTACATTTTCTTTATTAGACGTGATAGCACAGATCACTGAATGCCACTCTTCTATATGCTGCAAAAGCAAAAAAGTGAGTTTGCTTACTCCCTTCTCGGGATATCTAGGATAGAGCATCTAAGGTCCCAGAGCAGACGTTGTGATTGTTTGTGCAAACCCCTTCGCCCAAGCAAAGAGTCAGTCACCCTGGCAAACAGTGAGGCTGAGAGTCACAGAAAGAACTTTGCAGAAGGTGCGACCTGACCTCTGTGGTCACCCTGTTAAGGGGCTCTCCACATCCCTCTCTCTGAGACCTCGCTCACCTGAACAGGATCGCTTCCACACGCGCGCTCTCGACTCTGCGTGCAATCAGTGTGGGCCTGAAATGAGATCCCTGCCTGAGCCGCCCTGAGCGCTCTAGGTCGCTCTAGGCATCTGCCCCCTGGCGGCTACGGGAAGTCCGGTGAGCTGCGCAGCCGAGAGCCGGCGCTAGGACCCGGCGGGCCGGCGGGAGCGCTCGCGGAGTCTCGCGGTGTTTCATTTTGAAATTACGGGCGGGCACCCGCCATGGCAGCGTCTCTACCGGCACCCGGGACCCGTTTCTTCCGAACGTACGCGGCGAGGGGCGTCCGGAGGTCGCAACGGCAGCCTAGCCGGCAGGCCGTGCCATGGTTCCAGCCGCCGGATCCGAAGCGCGCCTTCAGCAGCAGCAGCTTCAGCGGCAATGACCAGTCGTCTGCCACTTCTGACGACCCTGACGACCCCGACGACCCCGACTTCCCTGGCAGCCCCGTGAGGCCGCGGCGCCGGCGTCCTCCAGGCCGCATCTCCCGGGACCAGAAGAGCTTGACAGCCACCCAGAGGCTGCGACCTCGGCCCCCGCAGAAGCACAGCACCCCGCGCGGCCTTCTGCGACCGCCACTCTTCCCCAACTGCAACCTGGGCTTTCTCAGCCCCGACCTCAGCGTGTGCATCCAGTCCAAGGGCAGCAACGAGCTGGGCACCAGCACCTCCCTGTTCAACTCTCCGGCCTCCCGCGGAGCCCCCGACTCTCCGGATGTAGCCTCTGCGGTCCCCAACGGCTTCCTCTTGCCGGAAGCCTCCCTGGAGGAGGCATCGCTGCCCTGCCCCCAGGAAGCAGCAACAGATGGAGGCGGGTTCAACACGATGGCCCACCAAGCCGAAGCCGGCTTCGGGTCAGCTCTCTTAAGCCTTGTGGACTCGGGGACTACGGAAGATAACGAGTTTGGAACAGAGGGAAATAATGTGGAGGAGTCGTGTCGTGAGACACAGCAGGTGGGAAACAGACTAAAGGGCTCGGGTCTGGCAAGAGAGAGAAGGGCCACAGGTCAAAAGGTTGTGTCTCAAGGAGCCGACCAGATGGACTGCGAAAAGGCCAGTAATTGCAAAGACCTTTGTGTACCAGGGCAAATCTGCAGGCCTAAGAGAACTGAATCACTCCAGAAGAGGAAACAGCAAGAAGCGATGGGAACCTCTGCCCTTTGCTACCACAAATCGAAGCAGGGAAGGAAAGATTCAGTCTCCTCCCTGGGCTTGAATAACATCAGTGAGACCTGTTCTTGGACCAAAACCAGAGCCTCCTTCAGCTTCCACAAGAAGAAAATCGTAGCTAATGTGTCAGAGGTATGCAGCAGCAGTCTTGCCTGTTCTTCCTCTAGTTCCCTCCTGTCTGAATGTTCAGCCCCTCTTACCATGAACAGAACTGTTTCTTCCTGCCACTCCTCTTCTATGTATTTGCTAAGCCCCTTAAAAACCCTGCAGGTCACAGACAAAAAGTCATGTTATGCTGAAAAGGTTTATGGGGAATGTAATCAGGAAGGGCCTATCCCCTTTAATGATTGCCTTTCCACTGAAAAACTGGAACACTGTGAGAAGATTGGGGAAGGAGTGTTTGGGGAAGTGTTTCAAATAATTGCTGATCAAACACCTGTTGCCCTAAAAGTCATTGCTATTGAAGGACCAGATCTAGTCAATGGGTCCCACCAAAAAACCTTTGAGGAGATCCTACCAGAGATCATCATCTCCAAAGAGCTGAGCCTCTTGTCTGATGAGGTGTACAACCGCACAGAAGGCTTTATTGGGCTGAACTCAGTACACTGTGTCCAAGGGCCTTACCCTCCCTTGCTGCTCAAAGCCTGGGACGACTATAACTCAACCAAAAACTCTGCAAATGACCGGCCTGACTTTTTCCAGGAAGACCAGCTCTTCGTTATACTGGAATTTGAGTTTGGTGGGATTGACTTGGAGCAAATGCAAACCAAGCTGTCCTCCCTGTCGACTGCGAAGAGCATTCTACACCAGGTCACCGCCTCCCTGGCAGTGGCAGAGGCCTCGCTGCACTTTGAGCACCGGGACTTACACTGGGGGAATGTGCTCCTAAAGAAAACCAACCTCAAGGAGCTCCGCTACACCCTCAATGGCAAGACAAGCACAATCCCCACCCACGGGCTACAAGTTAACATCATTGACTACACCCTGTCCCGCCTGGAGCGGGATGGCATTGTGGTTTTCTGTGATATCTCCGCCGAAGAGGACCTCTTTACAGGTGAGGGTGACTACCAGTTTGAGATCTACAGGCTCATGAGGAAGGAGAACAGAAACTGCTGGGGTGAGTATCACCCTTACAATAATGTGCTGTGGCTACATTACCTCACAGACAAGATTCTGAATCATATGCGCTTTAAGACTAAATGTCAGACCACGGCCATGAAGCAAGTTAAGAAAAAACTGCAGCATTTCTACAAAACTGTCCTGAGTTTCGGCTCTGCCACTGACCTGCTCTGCCAACACAGTCTGTTCCAGTAAGCCAGTACTTAGTGTTCACACTGAGGACACTTGCCAAGCCATACTGAGTACACCTCCAATGCCTCTGTGACTGTTTTTAATCTCTGCCACTAGAGCAGGATGGAGGTTAAAGCCCATCTTTATGAGTTCCCAGGCAGCTTTTTAAAAGAGAATCTTGTTTTTAAAGGTAATCAAAATGTTTATCGACATGATTAAACTTGCTTTTAACAAGTGTTCTTAAAAATAAAAACATAGAGGACAAGTGTATACATCTTATACGTCCTCTTTCTGTCAGCAAAGTCTGCAAATCTGATATTGTTGTTTTTGAGCCTTGACGCCCTATGTAGGATGAGCAAAAACAAGTCAGAAAAGCCCAGCTCTCAGCTGTGGTCCTTCCTGCTCCTGATGCTGTTGTCAAGGCTGGTGCAGGAACCAGACCTCAGATGAATTATTTACTGAATGCAAAAAGGATGTTGCAGAACCGAGCAAAAAAAGAAACTAGAGGGTCAAAACGGAGACGGGTATACACCAGCATAGGGGAAGTGTGGGAAATGTTTGTCAGATTCATTCTCCAATCACACAGAAACAGAAGCACAATTTTATAGATTCTCAAAAGGGAAATAAGTGGCTCTATGGTGCTGATGTTTGAATTTTTGCTTATAGATGGCTTTAAGATCTTAATAATTCATTTTCCTCCTGACTTACTCCTAATACTTCCTCATAATTAAGTAGTCTTATCTTTTACTCCTAAAGTTCATGTTGGTTTGTTTGGGTTTTGTTTTTAAATTTTTAAATGCATATTGGTTTGTGTGCAGGTACGGGTTAAGAGACAAAGGAACAAGTAGAAATCAGAGGACAACTTCAGGTCTCATCCTCAGGACTGCCAGCCACCTTTGTGACAGTCATTCATGGGCCTGGAGTTCACCGATTCAGCTAGATTTCCGGGCTAGTGAGTCTCAGGGATCCTTCACTTTCCTAGCAGTGAGATTATAAGCACATACCACCACCGCCAGCATTTTTACATGGATTGTGAGAATCAAATTTCGTGCTTATGAGGCAAATGCTTTACTGAGTTATTCCCCCAGCCCCTGTTTTGTTTCTGTAGTCCTAATGTTTGAATCTAGGCCCTTGTGCAGGATAGCAAGCAGCCTTGCACTCAGCTGCATCCCCAGCCCTCTTTATGACAAGATCTCACTTAGTTGCTCAGAGTAGTCTTGAACTTGAGTTCCAGAACAGCTAGGACTACACAGAGAAACCCTGTTGTCTTGGGGAGAAAAAAAGAATCCCATTTCCCATTTAAATACCTGAGTCTTGCAGAGAAACCCTGTCTCGAAAAACCAAAAAAAGAAAAAAGAAAAAAGAATAAATACCTGAGTCTTTGTTAGAGTCTTCACTCTTACAATCTGGAAACCTTGTAATTTGATGGGGACACAAATTTGCAACTGGAATACAGCTCCAAAGAGATTTTCCCCATGTATCTGCCAAATAAAATGAGCAACAAGTCAATGCTCAGTGACTTTACCAGCTTTAGGTGGACAGTAAGCACTACGTACTTACATTAAAGAGGAATTCTTTGTGGTCAGAAGAGTTCTGGCTTGTGTTCATGTACATCACTGACGGTCTGCAATGAGAGGACATGCATGAGAACTTAAACTCCTTCCTGGTTCCAACTGGAAACACTAGGACAGATAGCACCAGGTCCTTAAGCGGACTCAAGGCTGAAGGTCAAAATGTTAAGTGCTTTGTAAGGCAGTTGGGACAAAAGAATATTTGCAAGCTATACAGTTGGACTCTGCTGAGCCTCCTTTCCTTTCTCTAACTTACGTGTTCATGTGTGGCACTTGCAGTGCACTTGCTGTGGGTGCACATGTGCAGGCCAGGTCAACAGCAAGTCCCTACACTTTCCACTTCAGTTCTTGACAGTATCTCACTGAACCTGGGAGCTTGCTATTTCTGCTAGACTGGCTGGCTGGTGAGCTGGAAGAATGTCTCTCTCACCCCACCCACCCCAGCACTGACTTACACACCTCCTGAACTTGGGTCCCGATGCTTGCACAGGGGGAACTTTTCTCCCCAGCCCTTCTCCAACCCCACAGTCCCTCTTCCATAGCATCATAACAGTTTCCTTTTGTAGCAGGACCAGTTGGCACTGTGCTTTTGACAACCACTTTGGTGTTTTAAAAACCCAACATGACACACACGAGTGGTGCAGTAAAGAAGCCCAAACTGCGGCTCCATGGGTAGAAAAGTAAAAGTTTATTCCAAACTGCCAAGGCTGTCTCTAGCATGGCCTTCATAATGGTGATAGGCACCATAGGTGTCTTTTAATCGGAGAGCCAGCTATCCCTTTTGCCAGTGGTAAGGGAAATGACCCCTTTTGGCAGATGGGAACCAGTTTAACAAGTCCTGAGGAATGCTAGCTTTTATCTAACCACCAGAAATCCTATAGTCTAGGTTGAGCTGGGACTCAATTTTGAACAAGTCAGTGAGCCTGCCCTTTTGGTGTGTAGGAGGCTACCGTTTGAACCTGATAGTATCCTAAAAAGGCTGGGCACTAAGCAGCTTCCTCTCAGAGAAGGACAAGGCCCACATCCACCCTACTGGGCACTTCTGTCCACATGAGAGACTCTCCAGAGCTGTCCTCATTGCACGACCATCACACAGACCCCTTGCTTGGCAGTACTTACCTGGAAAGAACTGCAATGAAGGCATGCCTGAATTGAAGGCTGTGGGTCTCTCTGGCCAAAGACTTCTCATCGGAACTGGGAATAAAAATGTCAATTGACCACACAACTGCTTTGTTACCTTGACTTCCTAACAAACATCTCCAAGATGAATCTCTTAGATTTCACACTGAGAGAAATGTTGATTTTTAGAAGGATTTCTCAGCTTCCATACTTGACATTTTGAGCCAAAGAATGACCTGTTATGGACTTGTCCTACACACTGAATAATAGTTATTAGCATCTGTCAGTAGAAGCCAGTATCACCTAACTCGTGGCAATCAAAATTAGTTCCACAATGCTGAGCACGGTGGCACACACCTGTTATCCCAGCATTCAGGAGGCAGAGGCAGAAGTAGGCAGATCTCTTGAGTTGCTCTGGTCTACAGAGCAAGTACCAGAACAGTCAGGGCTACAGAGAAACCCTGTCTTGAAAAAACAAAACAAAAATCTTCAGACATTGCTTCAGGAGTAGAATTGCCCTTGTTTGATCCCTCGCAGCACCGCACCCTGTTCTACCTTAGAACATGGAGGCTTACAGAGGTATGCCAGAGTTAAGAAAGCCAGAACTAGGTTTATCCAAAGCTCAGCCCACCAGAATTTACCTTAGTGTTCCTTTGTGTGAATTCGAATATCTTAAGTATCTTTGATGAGAGGAAACTTTTGGGTTCTGTGAGATTCCCCCTTTCTCCCAGAACAGTGAGAGAACCAGAGCACTCAACATGAACATGACAAGATTTTTTTTTCCCCAAGGCCAGATCCTAAGTCTGCTAACACAGTCACTACTTACTTAGAGATGGACACAGTGATGTCTGCTGTCCTGTTTGGAAAGATACTCTCCTCTAGCTGCCAAATCACTGAGACATTTGCCTGTTTTAAAGGAGGAGATAAGACATAAGTAAATGGGGGAACTAGTCACTTTAAAACTGGTTGTGGTGATTTGAATAAGAATGGCCCCCAAAGGCTCAAATATTTGAATGCCTGGGAGTGGAAGTCTAAGATGGGAAGGATTAGAAGGTGTGTTTTGTTGGAGGAAATATGTCTTTAGGGAGGTAGGGGGAGCTTTGAGTTTTCAATAGCCAAACCAGGCCAATCTGCCTGCGATTAGGATGTAGCTCTTGGCTACTTCTCCAGCACCCTGCCTTCCTGCCACCATGATGAAAATGGACTAAGCCTCTGAAGCTATAAGCGCCCAATTAAATGCTTCCTTTTCCAGGAGTTGCCTTGGTCACCTGGTCTTGTCACAGCACTAGAACAGTGACTGAAGCAGCACTAGGAGACCCAGTTTACATTCCTCGTGGGTTCTGTTGGTTTTGTAGCACAGCCACTATTTCATGCAAGCTCACTCTGCAAATGCTGAGTGAGCCAAACAGATGGCGACACTCTCCTTCAAGTAAAGGCAACTACAGCCGAGTTTCTGCACAGTTCAAAGATAATTTGGTTGGATATTCCTTCCATACTACTCCTGCTTCTCTCTGCTTTCCTCGGAGAAGCCAACACTGGCCATGCTATGCATCAGAAAACCATTTCCTACACCCCCACCGGTCTCCATTTCAGGGCAGGCTTAGCAGTTGGGAACGCTGCTACGTGGTGACCACAGCTGGAAGATGCAGATGCGGCTGGGAGCTCAAGGGTAGTGAGAAGAGCCACCTAATCACAACAGACTCACAGATGAGCGCTTGAGTATGGGGTGACCAATCTTGCAGTTCACGACCAGGACAGAAGCAACTGGCTTGGGGTCATCACACTGAATGTCTGGAGAGAGCGGCTGTTAAAACAGAAGATGTCTTGGTTTTGGTTTTAATTTTTATTTATTTTATGGGTAGGTATGTTTTGCCTGCGTGTGTGTTTTGCAAGAATGCATGCCTGGCACCCTCAGAGGTCAGAAGAGGGCATCAGATTCCCCTGGAACTTGAGCTACAGATGGTTGTGAGCATTTGGCTGGGGTCTTCACTCTAGCTCCTGGTATCCATTTTGGAATGTTGGGTGGAAAGCTTCATTTCAAGCACCTCCCCTGGGGAGTTGCCTCAGTCCAGATCCCACCTCTGAGAAAGCCCTCCAAACGGTGACCCCTCCCCAGGGAGAGTCAAGACCACTCCCACAGGCTATTTAAACTGCCCCCCCCCCATGAACTCGTGGTTCTTCCGGTTCTCCTTTCCCCCCTCTCTGTGTTTTTCCCCTGGCCCACCCGGGAAAAATCCATTAAACCTGGGCTTCTTTTAATTCATTTTGATCTGATTGGTTTATTGTGTTGGCAGAGAAGTTTGTCAGCAAGAAAAACCTTAACAGTGAGCTGTCATGTAGCTTCTGAGACTCAAACCCAGGTCCTCTGGAAGAGCAGCTGGTGCTTTTAACTGAGCCATCTCTCCAGGAAATGGAGCAGTTTCTTCACACAAATTCAACAACCATTTGCTGAGTTGTCTACATGTCAGACTTGGTCCCTGGCCTGCTCACAACTGAGGGTCGAATTTAAATCAAAGCCTAAGGGTAGTGTCCTGTGAGTGAGGCACAGTAGCAGTGGGGACCAGTTCCAATTGACAGGACTGCATAAAGTCCTCACAGAGAGGAAGACATTGGAACTGGGCTGTGGACCAGTGCGGGTGTCACACTGAGATGGAGGCTCAAACACTGCTACGTGGCCTTCTAGCTAAGGCTCCTCATCTAGATTTCCAAACACAACTACTCTCCCCAAGAGGGGCCATTGCTACCTCTACCTGTAAAGATTGTTCTGTCTCTTTAAGAGACAAGCCACGCCCACTCTCTCCCCATCCGCTGAGGCAGGCTGATCTTCCACTTCCGGCCTGAGCTCGGGCTCTCTTCCTGTCCCTTTCTCTCTTCCTGTCCCTTTCTCGAAGAGGCAGCTTCTGCCTCTCTGCTTCCCCCTTCTCTGTCTCTGTCTCTCTGTCTCTCTGTCTCTCTCTCTCTCTCTCTCTCTCTCTCTCTCTCTCTCTCTCTCTCTCTCTCTCTCTCTCTCTCTTCTCCTCTCTGTCTCTCCCCTCTTCTCCCCTTTTGCCTTCCCCTCCATAAGCCACCTAATGTCCAACTTTCCATGATGTGCCTATCCGTCCCTCTTGCCCGCCACCAATCTGTCGCCGCTGGGGACCAGCCACTTTCCCTGCCGCGTGGTCTCTGGGACTGGCAGCATCTGTGACTCCCACCTGCTGCCTGCCCACACCGCTCGCTGGGGACCAGCCACCTTGGTTTGTAGACCTGCCGCGTGGTCTTGACCCCACAGCAAGCTGCCTGGAACCCGCAGCAAACCCATAACACTACCATCACCCATTCCATCCTACATATATAGAAAATAATGTCAACTTTTCACAATAAATGCTAACTTAGCCCAAGCAAATTGAGGCCTCACCCCACCCTCTGGGAAAACCTATAGTCCCAACAGAGTCAAGTTTTTTTGTTTTTCGAAATAGGGTATCTCTGTGTAACAGTTCTGGCTGTTCTGGAACTCGCTTTGTAGACCAGGCTGGCCTCGAACTCACTGAAATCCACCTGCCTCTGCCTCCCAAGTGCTGGGATTAAAGACGTGCGCCACCACTGCCCAGCTCCGCCCAGCTCCAGACTCAAGTTTTACTGACTCACTGGAATGAGGACTGTCTCATGGAGTGTCTTCTTTCAACAAAGGAAAATTCTGAGTTCTCAGAGGGTTGGGGTAGGTGAGGTTAAAGAAGAAGGCAGATGAAGCAGTCCAGAGAGCTGCACTGCAGGGCAGAGGATAGGGCAGGTGATGCCCAGGGGCAGCAGGCTCCCAGCTGGGTTAGCATACACTGCTAGAGGAAAGCAGTGTCCAGAAGCACTGTCTCTGCAGCTCTGTGCCTTAGATGAACACTGAATCTACCTCTCTCTGTCAGGTGACTTAGATTCCCCAGACAAGAGCAGGGTGGTTTCATAGTTCCCAAAAGAACTTCAAATAACAGTTTCTGACCATCTTTGAATTAAGAGAAAAGAACATTTCAGTGTCGTGACACTTGGCAGTCATGTGCTTGCAGGTCCATCTTTGCAGCTGGTCTTGTGTCTGGTGAATAGCTGGGTAGAATTTTTCACTTCCTCAATTCCTTAGGCATTAGAATTTATCTTTTGGGGCTGAGAGATGGCTCAGTGTTTAAGAGCACTGTCTGCTCTTCCAGAGGTCCTGAGTTCAATTCCCAGCAACCACATGGTGGCTCACAACCATCTGTAATGAGATCTGGCGCCCTTCTCTGGCATGTGGGCATACATGGAGGCAGAATGTTGTGTACATAATAAATAAATAAATAAATAAATTTTTTAAAAGAGAATTTATCTTTCACAATCCTGGCTAAAGAAGACTATACACAAGGAGGGGTGATCATGTGGTACCACTGAAGGTTTTTAGGGGCCAGAATTGGAGAGAATTCGTCTAATTGCAATTCTTATACTGGATGGAGCAGAAGGAGGCTGGTGGCAATGGCAGAGAAGCAGGTAGGCAACAAGGAAAAGGCTTGCAGCATGCTTCCCAAGCCTCTGGGTCACAGGTACCTTTTGTATTCTCTTAAACTGTAAGTTTTTGGGATAATTCAGAGCCATGTTTGTCATGTAGGAGTCTTCCCCGGAGTTAGTCAGGTTGATGTTCATGGTCAGCTCCTTTGTGACACCCACCACCAGTTCCTGCCTGAAAAGGGTGGAGAGGGGGGTGGGAGGGAGAGGGGGAGGAAGGAGGTGGGAGAGGGAGAGAGAGAGAGAGAGAGAGAGAGAGAGAGAGAGAGAGAGAGAGAGAGAGAGAGAGATCAGCAGTACATTTAATCTAGAAAACTTCCTGCACTACAGAAAAGCACATTCTTAACTATTCTCCAAGATAAACTGCAAAAAGACCCAGATTTTCTTCCTTTTAATAGAGCTGATACCCTGGCTGCATGTCTGCCTTTACAGCTTCATCACAAATAAGCAATTTGCAAGGTTATAATCACTTACTTAGTGGTTACCATGTAGCAAACTCCATGACCCATGAGCTCAATTGATCCTCAGAATTACTCTAGAAAGCAGTATAGTTACTTTGTATCTTGCAGAAGAAAAAAACGGAAGCCAAAAGACTAGAAGCCTTTATCACTGAGCTGTACCCCTAGCTCATCTTAGACATCTAGAAGCCTTTATCACTGAGCTGTACCCCTAGCTCATTTTAGACATCTAGCTAGTTTTTCAAAGTTTCATTCTATTGCTTAGGCTGGTTGGTCTGTCACTATGTATCCCAGCTGGCCTTGCAATCCTCCTTTCTCAGCCAACCAGTGCTGAGATTACAGATAGGAGCCGCAGTGCTTGTTGGTGTTTGTTTTTTGAAGCAGAGTCTCACTTTGTAGTCTAGGCATAGAATCTAGTTCTCATTTGATTTTGTAGAAGTCAAACCCCACTGCAGCAGTGAGTTTCTCAGTAGCAGCTTGACGGCTATGGACGCTAGGGGGAGATATAGGACAAGCTGAGCACACCGCATCTCCCTGAGGAACTGGCTGCATGGCCGATCTTGGCTATAATTCAGAACCTGTTGACAGCAGCTGTGTCTTGAAAGAGTCCCTTAGTGCTGGCCGCACATAATCATGCACATCTAAAATGGAAGTCTTACAAACATCCACTCAAGGACAGAGACTCTGCCCCAGAGAAACCAACTCCAGATAACCGGCCATCAGCAACATGACACACGTGGTAGCCATTGAGGGCATTTTTTTTTTCCCCGAGACAGGGTTTCTCTGTAGCTTTGGAGCCTGTCCTGGAACTAGCTCTTGTATACCAGGCTGGCCTCGAACTCACAGAGATCCACCTGCCTCTGCCTCCCAAGTGATGGGATTAAAGGTGTGTGCCACCACCGCCCAGCTTGAGGGCATTTTTAGATTGCCCCATTTCCCAAACCAAATTCATCTTAGCTCCAGTAACCCCATCATGGAGCTGAACTTTTAGTGAATTCTGAGTGGTGCAATAAAACATCAGAAGTGGTGGAAGATAGTCTGCATCCTGCTGTCTTACTGATGCCATTAGCCACGTGTGCATATTCAATATGGTGGAATACAGCAGGTGCCATTAAAGAGCTATGTTTGTTTTACATTTTATTTTATGTATAGGGGTGGGTTTGCCTGCAGGGAGTGGTGCGCCACATACATGCAGTGCCGTAGGAGGCCAGAAGAGGGCTCCCAGAACTGGAGTTACAGACTGTTGTGAGCCACCATGTAGTTGCTAGGAATTAAGTCTGGGTCCTCTGGAAAGAACAGTCAGGGTTCTTAACTACTAGACCATCTCTCTATCCCTGCAATTACATTTTTTTCCTTTTTTAAAGTGTCCTTAAAAAAGATAGATTTTATTTATTTATTTATTTATTATAAAGTGTTCTGTCTGCATATATGCCTGCAGGCCAGAAGAGGGCATCAAATCTCATTATAGATGATTGTGAGCCACCATGTAGTTGCTGGAATTGAACTCAGGACCTATAGGAGGGCAGTCAATGTTTTAACCTCTGAGCTATCTCTCCAGTCCTACATTTTTTTTTCTTAAAAAATTAATTTAAATGTAGTGACCTAAGAATTAAACATTCAACTGGGACTAATGGTTAATTATATTGGATTATGCTATTCTAGATGCCTAGACTGGGCCCTCTCCTTGCTTCAAAAGACAACCACTGTCTGCCTCCAGCCAGTCAGAGCCACCACCCTCTTACCTGCACCTTCCTTGTCAGGGTAGTAATTACTATCTCCCTACTCCCTACAATCTGTCATTTGTCTAGCACAATGGTTCTCAGCCAGTGAGCTACAACCCCTTTGAGAGTCAAGCAACCTTTTCACAGGGGTCACCTAAGACCACCAGAAAAAACATATATTTACATTACAATTCATAACAGTAGCAAAATTACAGTTGTAAAGTAGCAATGAAAGTAATTCTATGGTTGGGGTCACCACAACATGAGGAACTGTATTAAAGGGTTGCAGCATTAGGAAGGTTGAGAACCACTGCTCTGGCAAGAGCCAGACTCTTAAAATGTGAGCCCACCTTGCTCCTCTGGCCTGCCAGTTCACATTCAAGGCCCTTCTATGGTCCCATGCGATCCTCTTAGACTTTCCTCCACTTCTCTCCATGTTACTCCCCCTCCCTCTTACACTTCTGCATTCACATGGAGTCTATACTCTACCCTTCACCTGTCAGGGCTGCTTCCATCGGGGTATTTGCTCTACCGTCAGACACCACATGGACGGTACCCACCTCCTCCTGTCACCCTTCCTGACCACCCTAGTTAAAACCTCACCCCTTCCCTTCACTTCCCTTTGCGCCACATCCCACCAACCCAGAGTTTACTTATCTATTACTTTCCCTTTAAGTACCAGGAAGGCAGGGATTTTTGACTGAGGTGATTCCCGGCATCTAGAACCCCTGGAACAGAATAAAACTACTCCAGAACTACTCGATGAATTCATTCATGAATCTGGCCAAGAGGTGAACCAGAGGAAGTTCTAGGAGTGAGGCTCACTGTGAACATAGCATTGTTCAGGGGATCAGGAGATCTGGGTTCAGGCTCACCAAGTGCATCAACTTCAACTATTTCCTGATCTATAAGATGGGAAGATGAATCTTTATCCTTCCTCCCTCACAGGGTGGCTGAAATACCAAATACAAAATTCTGTTGAGGGCGGGCCATGAGGGGAAGGGAAAAGGAATGTGCACACATGTATCTGAATAAGCGGCTTGCCCAGGGGAATCCTCAGGAGGACATCACCTGCAGAAATGATGCTGATAACAAGATTCAACTCACTGAGAGATGGTGGTGGCCAGCTGGATCTCGGCAATGCAGAACACTTTGTTCCTGCAGTCCTTCTCGTAGGGCAGCTGTCACCAGACAAAGAAGAGCAGAGTTAGCCCTGGGACCTTACATTTCCAATGACCCTGACTCCCACCTTCTCCTCGGGGTACTTCTGCCCATCATGTTCTCCTGCTTGAAGAAGCATGGCTCAAAGAGAGTGATGGCTGACAGCTGGGACTGTGCCCGCATGGCCAAAAGAGCTGTGTGTGTGACATTCCTAGACAATACAGGCACACTGTGATCCAGGCCTTTAGCCAAGCTCAAATGTGGGATGACCTTTGCGGAATGATAGGCTCGCTGTCATATTTGTATTGTGTGCATCACTCTGCCTCCAACATCTGGGAGGACAAACCTTTGTGAAGCAAAGCTTCCTTAGGACTTTGGAGTGTAGGCCGAAACAGCTGGGGCAGGAACAGGAACTGACCAGATACTATAGGTGAATCCTTGCCAGCACCCTCCCCCACTGTGGGTAAGTCTCCTGGGTAAGTTAGCTACTTCTCTTGTTATTCTGCATACACGTTGCAACTAAATCAGAGTCACATCTGCTTGTAATCCTAGAACTAGGGATACTGTGGCATCCTGGTGAGTTTGAGGCCTGGGCTACACAGCAAGACTAAACAGAGAAAAAGAAAAAGAGACACATTTGGATCAGAAGCTCTCTTCAAGATTAAAAAAAAATCTCAATTTGAGTTGAAAAAAAACCAAGTGTTCTAACATAGCCAAGTGTAGTTTTTTGCAGTGAAGGAAACAGCCAACCCTCCACCCCCACCTCCCCACATCTCTCACCCACCCACCCTAACCCCTCCACCTCCTAGGAGCTGTCTCTAGCTCTCCAGTAGCTGGAGATCACTGCAGCAGCTTTCTGCAGGGAGAGCATCATGGGCTGGACTTGGAGTGGGAGCCCAGCGCTTGAAAGGAGACCATGCATTTGCCAGAAAAGAAAGGTGCAATTTGCAAGTCACAGTGTGGCGCTCTCTCTAACTGGATCAACAAATCTGTGCTGTCTTATTTGTGTTTATTCTGGTGCTCGGCTTGAAACCTAGGGCCCACACTCGGGTCCTGTTTTTTACATTTAAATTTTATTTATCTTTACTGCATGTCGTATACAACCCATGTGTGAGAGTGTAGGCACGTGCGTGCCACAGTGCCCTGTGGACGTCAGAAGACAGCTTTCAGACGTCATTTCTCTCCCTCTGCGGGGGATCAGCGAACTGAACACTGACTGTCAGGCTTGCACAGCCAGGGCACCTACATTCTCCGTCTAACCCTGATGAAAGACGGCAGGGTTAACCCATCTTAGCTCCCAGCTGCAACTCATCTCTGCTAACATCTGTGTACCCACAGCACCTTCCCTTTTCTCATCCCTTTTATTGATGGAATAAATATTTTAAAACCTCTTCCCCAAACCATCACAGTAATAATCGACAATGACTTACATTGTTAAGCAGGAAATGTACATCTCAAATTTTCTCCCTAAAATACTCAGTTACAAAGAGGAATGGGGCCGGGCAGTGGTGGTACACACCTTTAATCCCAGCACCCGGGAGGCAGAGGCAAAAGGATCTCTGTGACTTCAAGGCCAATCTGGTTACAGAGCGAATTCCAGGACAGGCTCCAAAGCTACACAGAGAAACTCTGTGTCGAACCCCCTCCCCCAGAAAAAGGGGGGGGTAGATGGGAGCAGGAATAGTACAGTCAAGGCTGTGATGCGCCTGCCAAAACACACAGCCTGGATCTAACTATGAGGAAACACCAGAAATAACGAAGGGACAGGCTACAAAATGACTGCCCTACATCCCTCAAGCTGTGAGGATCTTTAGAGACAAAAAAGCTGGGTCTGGTGTTGAATACCCATAGTCCTAGCTTGGAAGGCAGAAGGTCATCCTTGGCTATATAGGGAGTTCAAGGCTAGCCTGAACTATGAGACCCAGTTGCAAAATAAAAATAAAGATGTCTGGAGAAATGGCTGAACAGTTAAGAACATGAGCTGCTCTTTCAGAGGTCCTGAGTTCAATTCCCAGCACCCATCCGTAATGGAATCTGATTCCCTCTTCTGGTGTGCATGGAGACAGAGCACTCAGATGTATTTAAACACATAAGTACATAAATCCTTGTTAGGTGGTAGTAGCACACACCTCTAATATCAGCATTTGGGAAGCAGAGGCAGGTGGATAGTTTGAGGCTGGCCTGATCTAGAGAGTGAGTTCCAGGACAACCAGGGCTACACAGGAGAAACCCTGTCTTGAAAAACCAAAACAAACAAACAAACAAACAAACAAACAAACAAACATAAAAATAAAGACAAGGAAAGACATAAGTCAATAATTCTAGATTAGAAGTGACTAAGATAAATGACAATGAAAGACCCTAGATTTATTTATTTTATTATTGATTGATCAATTGATTGATTGATCACTGTCCAGCCATAGAAGACCTTGAATTTTTGCCATTATTATTATTATTATTATTATTATTATTTTATATGGTTTCTTGAGACAGGGTTTCTCTCTGTGGCTTTGGAGCCTGTCCTAGAACTAGCTCTTGTAGACCAGGCTGGCCTCGAACTCATAGAGATCCGCCTGCTTCTGCCTCCCAAGTGCTGGGATTAAAGGCGTGCGCCACCACTGCCTGGCGAACTTTTGCTTTTCCTGCCTCTGTCTCTTAAATTCTGGGATTGCAGTCAGGGACTGCAGGAAGCCGAGTTTTATTGGGTGCTAGGAATGGATCATAGGACTCCACGTATCCTACATAAGCATCCTGCCAGCTAAGCTACATCCCTAGAACTTTTTTTCTTTTGCTAAACAGCAAGTTACTAGGATATCAAACAAACTATGGATAAACTTGTACAGTAGATAGCAGTATTCCTTCAGTGTTAACCTGATTTCATCTGTTGTGCTGTAGCAGAGAATAGTCCTGTGTTTAGGAACTATATACTGCACATGGGGATGAAGAGTATCAGATCTGCAACTTATTCTCAAATGAGAATTCTTTGGATTTTTTTCCTTTTAGACAGGGTCCAACTATGTTGCTCTGGGCAGCTTGGAATTTGCTATGTGGAATTGACTGGCTTCCACCTCACAGAGATCTGCCTTCATTCTGTGCTCCCTGAATGCTGCGGTTAAAGAAGTGTGCCACTACACCCACCCCAACTACTACTTTTTAATATTCTTTCTTTCCCTTCTTTATCCCTGATGATTCCTCTCTACTCTGTAAATGGAGATTGACAGAGGACCATAGGAGCCACAGCCTGGGTAAGGGCTAAGTCGCCTTAGGCACGAGAGGATTAGAAAATCTAGCTCTTTTCTCTTTCCTTAGTCATGAGAAAGCTACACTGATGGGCACCAGGGCAGAGGTAGGTGAGGGCTTGGTGAGCCAGACACCTCAGCATGAAGGCTCTGAGCAGAGCCTGAGCAAGCAAGCGTATCCGAGAACCTCCTCTCTGCATCTCAGGGCAGGACAGCGCCAGTGCAGCATCCGCAAGGGACCCACCACCACCATCCTCAGATACCATGCAAAGAGAGCCCCAGTACGCAGCATACCCATGTGTGTATAAAGCATGTATAAAGCGCACTGTGTGAATAAGCCCAGGGCAGCAGCTAGAGATCTGCTACCCACCAGTGAGCACTGAGCAGCAACCTTCTCAAGGGTCTTCAGGCCCCACTGACACAGTCTGATGACTCTCCCTCCCAACTCTCGCCATCTTTGAAGTGAAGGGAGCAAGTATTCAATGTGGGATGTCCCCTAAGAAAGTCAGGTCCCTCCTGTGGGAAGAGTCACCTGGAAGATGGAAGAGGGCTCCTTGTAGTGGTCCAGGATGGGGTTGGGGTGGTCCTTCCTTCCTTCAGCTTCCTGGAACTCGTAGCTGACCTCGATGGTGATGTTGGAAAAGCAGTCCCCCTCACAAAACTGTGGGTGACCGAGAAAGGCAAGGTCAGAGGGGAATGTGAAGAGGACAAGAAGAAATGAACAGTGTCAGCAATGACCAGGAAGTCTTCCAAAGGATCCAGGTCCTCAAGTAAGCCACCAAGAGCTTTGGAAGTTTCTCCAGTCTGCCCACCCTTAGGTCTTGGGGATCTTTGAGGTTCTCACCCCAGTCACAAAGGCTTAGACTTTGTGTGGCGGGCAAACAGGAGTCATGGAGGGAAGAGTCATGGTCACATGTGAGATAAGATCTCCAACCAACATGGCAGGATATTGAGGAGGAGAGCCTGAAAACAGGAGGCAGTAGAGGAGGCCATTTGCTAGGCTCTGCTTACAGGAGCTCCCTTGTCAGAATAAGAGCACAGAGGGCTGGCGAGAAGGTTTGGTGTGGAAAGGTGTTGCTGCCAAGCCTGACAACCCGAGATTAATTTCCAGCACCCACACAATAGAAAGGAGGACTGGCTCCCACAGGTTGTGCTCTGGCCTTCATGTATGCATTGTGGAATACATAAATAGACAAATAAATAAAAAAAGTTTTAAATATGAAAGCAAGTGAACTTGATTCCCTAGAAAAAATACAGTTAGGCTTTTATTTCTAAGAGCTATTGTATTACTTTAATTATGCATACATGTGGGGGTATGTGCACAAGAGTGCAGGTGCCTAAAGAGGCCAGAGACGTTGGATCCCGTGGCGCTGGATTCACAAGTCCCCCAGGGTGGTGCTGGGAACCAATTTCAGTTCCTCTAGGTGAACTCCTAACCACTGAGCCTTCTCTCCGGCTCTTTGCCTTTATTTTTAGAGGATTATAGATGTTCTAGAAACTTTCCTAAGCCAAGTAACAATTAAAGGTGCATTCAAAGTAGAATTTATAAGCTTGTTTTCTGAAACAAATAGACCATATAGTTCAAAGTTCTAAGACATGTTAGAATCTGAGTTCTGACAAGGCCACTTTTTAAAAACCATACCTCTCAATATCTTTGCCAAGATTTCTTTTTAAATAATTGGGGGGGGGGGTTGAGACAGGGTAACAGCTTTGGCTAGTGTGGAACTTGTTTTGTAGACCAGGCTGGCCTCCAATTCATAGAGATCCATCTGCCTCTGCCTCTGCCTCTACCTCCTGAGTGCTGGAATCAAAGGAGTGCACCACCACCTCCCAGCTAAATGACATTTTAAAATAACTTATTCTTTCTAGTTCTACCTTTATTTATTTATTCCGTGTGTGTGTGTGTGTGTGTGTAATTTGCCTGGATGTATGTCTGTGCACCATGTGAGTTCCTTGTGCCCTTGGAGCCCCCAGAACTGGAGTTACAGATGGTTGTAAGCCACTATGTGGGTGCTGGGAGTCAAACCCGGATCCTTTGGAAGAGCAGTCAGCGCTCTTAACCACTGAGCCATCTCTCCAGCCCTCTAGTTCTGCCTTTTAATCATTCAGTTTTCCTGATGTGGATCCACTCAGGGCCCTTCAGCCTACTATTACTGTCAGGGAAGATGAGACAACACAATGAAACCATTCCCCTCTTTGTCCAGCTGCTAGAAAGCTCAGTGACGTCATCTGCGTTCAGTTTTGGTAGGCGCCCTCCCTCTCTCTGCTCCCTCTCTCTTCTCCCTTGGCTCTTTCCTTCCCAGTGGACCAAGCACAGGGGCTCACACGTGCAATGCTTGCAAAGCACTCACTGTGTGCCTGAGCCACGCCCACAGCCCACGCCTTTTGTTTGGGTTTCTGGTAGGCTTATATTTCCAGGGTCACTTTGTGGTTCTTGATGTGCTGTAGTTGTTTCAGTCGCCTTGTGGAAAGGGGCCTGCGTGGCAAGGGGCCTGCGTGGCACATATCTTTTCTGGGATGCTGTCTAAATTCTCTACTTACCTCCTGCTCTATAGGGATGAGCCAGAGGTGCTCACACAGAGAGGACTCCCCACTCCACTTCCTAAGGCGGCTCTGACAATTGCTCGTGTCTGCACACTGCAGCCTCTTCCTCGGCTTGGTCACATCCACATCCACCGTGAAGTTGAGTGACATCTCTCCAAGGCCTGGGGTTGAAGACCAGACCTTCTGATGAGGTTGGAAAGGTCAAGGCCCAGACAAAGAGCCCCAGCCTGCTGAGGCTGTGTAAGCCCCCGCTGAAGAATCCCTATGTGGTCTGTGGGCACTTCCTTGGGGCCAGCCTCCCAGGCTTTGCTTTGTTGAGACAAGGTGTCGCTATATACCCCTTGACCTGGAACTTAGTGTTTAGATCAAGCTTGCCTTGAATTTACAGAGATCCACCTACCTCTGCCTCCTAAGTGCTGGTATGAATGCCCCCCATTACTTCTGGTAGACCTGACCAGAGCCTGGACCTATACCCAGCACATTCCTGGGTTGAGTCCAACCTTAGGGAAAGAGAGTTTAGGCAGGTGTGCTGGCTAGCTTCATGTCAACTTGACACAAGCTAGAGTCCTTTGGAAGAGGGAACCTAGTAGAGAAAATGTCCCCACGAGACTGGCTTGTGGGCAGGCCTGTGGTACATTTTCTCGATTGATGAATAGCACAGAAGGGCCCAGCTCACTGTGAGCAGTGATACCCCCAGGCTGGCAGTCCTGGGTGCTATTATAAGAAAGCAGGCTGAGCAAGCCATGAGGAGCAAGCCAGTAAGTAACCTCCCTCCACAGCTTCTGCTTCCAGGTTTCTGCTTTAACTTCCTGCCCTGAATTTCCTTGGACGACGAACTGCAAACTGTAAGCTGAAAGATTCCCTTTCTTCTCCAAGTTGCTTTTGGTCATGGTATTTCTATCACAGAAATAAGAACCCCTAACTGCCGGGCAGTGGTGGCACACACTTTTAATCTCAGCACTCGGGAAGCAGAGGCAGGTGGATCTCTGTGAGTTCAAGACCAGCCTGGTCTACAAGAGCTAGTTCCAGGACAGGCTCCAAAGCTAGAGAAACCCTGTCTCGAAAAACCAAACAACAACCCTAACTAACAAACTAGGAGAATGTGGAAGGGGGTGGGGAAAAGGAGGGATGGAGAAAAGGGGAGAAGAGGAGGAGTAAGGGGAGGAGGGGAAGGGAAGAAGAGGGAGAAGAGGAGGAGGGGAAGAGTACAGTAAGCAGAGAGTGAAATCATGAAAACCGAACACAGGAGGACTGGAAACACCCTGGAGATTGCCTGGGCCCAGTCCCTTACTGGCTGTGATCTCAGCTTCTCTGCTTCTGGCTGGGAGGTGGGGGGGGGGGGCAGGGCCTACTCATTTACCCAGACTAAAGACACAGGGACCAGGCTCCAGGAGAGGGACCAGGACCAACCCTACAAGCCAATCAGGAATGACTGCAACACCAAGGCACCCCACCAGGCAGCCATTACCTGGCTTGGAGGTTGTACTTGAGGAGCCAACTTCAAAGCACAGTTCTACAGCCATCTTGCCATTGAAAACCATGGGCAGTGCAGCGGGGGTAAAGGTCATAGACACTGTCAGGTCAACCACAGGTCTTGAGCTAAAGGCAACAAAGAGGCCCGTGAGAAGTGAGCACAGATTCTGCCGCATTCAACATTTCCAACATGCAAGGGCGCACTGAGTCCTCAGGATGTGTTAAAGCAGACAGCTGCCAACAAACAGGAATAGAGACACACACAGGGTGCTGGTGACGCTATAATAGGATAAGGTAGGTGACAGATACGGAGGCTACTTAGATCGGGTGGTCAAAATGCACTTCCTGATAAGGAGGCCTTGAGAGTGAGAAGGCCCGAGGAAGCATTCCAGGCAGAAAATACAGCTGGCACAAAGGGTCTGTGGCGGGAGGAAGCTGGTCTGTTTGAGAAACACAAAGGACAGAGAGACTGGAACGTGATGAGCAGAACAAGCCGGTGATGACAAGAGCTGCGGATTGGAGGGTGGGGCGGGCCAATCACAGACAGAGCAATCGGCAGTGGCAAGGAAAGGGGTTTCACTCAGGTGGGAGTTACTGAGGGGTTTTAAGCAGTAGAGGGATCACGTCAAGAGAGCACAGGAAAGCCGGGCGGTGGTGGCACACGCCTTTAATCCCAGCACTCGGGAGGCAGAGGCAGGCGGATCTCTGAGTTCGAGGCCAGCCTGGTCTACAAGAGCTAGTTCCAGGTCAGGCTTTAGAAACTACAGGGAAACCCTGTCTCAAAAAACCAAAAGAGAGAGAGAGAGAGAGAGAGAGAGAGAGAGAGAGAGAGAGAGAGAGAGAGAGAGAGAGAGAGAGAGAGAGAGAGAGCGAGCGCACAGGAAAGTCTGCGTGGTAATCCTGGAGAGAGATGACAGCCCCTGGACTGGGAGGTGTTTTTGGAGCTGAAGTCAATGAAAACGTGACAGACAGGGTGATGAGGAAGACGAAGAGGAAGCCCATAGAGAGCTTTTGTTCTCTGTAGCCCAGAGGACCTTGAGCTAGCGCCCCATCTGCCTCAGCCTCCCACGTAGCTGAGATTACAGGCCCATGCCAACAGGCCCGGTCCTAGAATGTAATCCTCACTCTCTAAGTGGGTGACAGTACCAGTTGCTGAAACAGGAGCCCTGGGGGAGGGCAGGCAGACTGGGGATTGGAAGGTGGGAGGAGTGGGCGCTCCATTTGGGGGCCTGTTGGCTTGGAGGCGTCAGTGAGCGAACGACAGGTGTGGGACTCTGTGGGAGCCCACGTGTGACTCAGTTTCCATATGGAGTCATTTCTGGCTTAAAGAAGTCATTTGAGTTCGAGCTTGCTTGCCTGCTCTGCTTTTTCCAGTAACCTTGAAGGCTGTGAGAAAGTTCTGATTAAGCCCTTAAGCCCATGGGAAAGAGCATTTTTGCCCAGTTGAAAGAGAATATTTTTCTAAGATTTGGGCTGGTGTGTGCCAGCCAGAGACACTCCTTGTTAGAGATTAGAAGCTGCTTAGCTGAATAAAATAATGCACCTGCTCGGCTTCCTCCTGAGGACAGCGCAGGGAGGTGGTTAGCTTGCCACACTACTCTTTGTCCTGCCTTTTGCCTGTAGTACACGTGCTGCCTGAGGAACAAACTCAGGACTGTTTGGTATTGATCTCCTGTCCTCCCAGTCTATCCTATGTTTTTGTCTTCATTTCTCTTAATCTAACTTTTCCTCGGCCTCAGCACTCCTCCCAGGGAACCCCTAGCTGATTTCTGCCAGAGGGGGCTCTGGAGAGGGCTGGGTACTCAGGGGCTCTAGCCATAGGACTGGAAATTGCCTGAAGGCAGAGTCCAGGGGCTCTGGAATTCACAGCATGCTGCCCCCACCCCCAGCATTGTGCAATCTATGTTTTGTCTTTTCCTCCCACCCCCTGAGGCAGGCACTGTCATTATTCCCAAACTGTAGAAAAGAAAGTTGGGACTTAGAATTTAGCTGCCCACTCAAAGTCATACCGTTGAGAGCTGAGGAGCAAACTCACCCAGGTGGGACCCCTCCCCCCCTTAGTGCTTGGACTCTGCAGGACCCACTGAATAAGGCTAGGGCTTGAGTCACAAGAAGTCAGGGGAGACCCATACCGAAGCACAGCTGCCCGGTCCCGAGAGCCCACCGTGATGTCAGCAAGGCCATCACCATTGAAATCTAAGCCACCGGCCACAGACATGCCAAAGTAGTGGAGTCCCGAAGCCACAGAGGAGGCTCTGATCCGCTATGGGAGGAGAAAGAGAAACTTGGCCTTCTATTCCCTTCAACAGCGTGACCGGCCTCCCCACCCTGGCCCTGAACTGTCTCTGAGGAAGGATATCAGGGTGGAACCCTGAAGGGCAGGTGGGACTTAAGTGGGGGGAGGCAGAGCAGAAGAGCAGAGTGCTCTGAGAACTCAGCCAAGGCTCAGTACAGGGGTCTGGTGGGGTAGAAGGAGGTAAAAGGATGTGGGTGCAAGGAGGCTTGACGTGGGCTGGGCTGGTGGTGTCAGGAGAGGTTCTGTGGAAGAGTAACTTCTTCAGGGCCACAGTTTATAAGCACCCCTGGAGGCACAGGGAGAAGATGGGCTGGAGGTGGGAGCTGGACTGGGGAGGGATGGAAGGTCTAAGCTGATGCCATGGTGTGTGTGTGGGGGGGGGGGATGTGGTGGCTGACAGGCTATGCATCGGGTAGCAAGGGGCTGGGGGACTACCCTGGGCACCTGGTGTGGAGAAGAGGGGGATGGGCATGCAGTTTTCCCAAAAGAAGGTGCTGCGGACTGAGATGTGTAAGAGGTTTAGGGACCACCTTAGGGGAGGTGCTTAGGAAGCAACTGGAGGTGGGGAAAGGGGAGGAGCCAGAACTAGGAGGTGCTGGATGGAGACAAGAACCAGAGATTAAAGAAGAGTCAGAGGAGGAGACGCAGACCAGGAGAGTAAGCCACGCCTCACCCTCTCCTTTCCAGAAGGGTTTGGAGGAGGCCTGGTCAGGAACCCTCTACCCTCACCCCTGGTGATTTCCTGCCTTCACTGGCATTCTCTACCACCAGAGCCTGGCCCAGCAACTAAGACTGAGGCTGACTCAGGGTTCCATTCATTCTATCTGTGGGAGGTTTGCACCCCAGAAGAAGCAGGAAAGAGCCTGCAGAGTTACCTGGGAAGGACTGGCCCGGAGGCCATCGGAGTATCCATTGTAGATGTATACACTACCATAGCTGGTCCCATCACCAAAGCCCTCCAGAGGGGCTCCAATGGCCACATCTGTGAATTTATCTTGATTGATATCCCCCACTGCCGCCATGGCAAAGCCGAAGCGGCTGTTGGTGAACCCGTGATGCCCACTCAGTGTGAATGCCAAGGAGAAGGAAGGATCCTGCAAAATTAACGAACCAAAGCTCAGTCCCCAAGAAAGGTGCTGCACAGGGAAACCATCCCAGGGCCACCTGGAGGGCATTCTCCCTCACTGGTTCCTACTCTCCAGCAGGAGTCGAAGGCTGAGAAAAGACACTAACTAACTAATCTAACTTTTCCTCGGCCTCAGCACCCCTCCCAGGGAACCCTTAGCTGATTTCTGCCTGACACACCTCGGGGGGCTTGCCACCAAAGCCAACTTTCAGTACTCTCAGCTAAGAGAATGCCCCAGTCCTTTAAGAGCACAAAGCGACCTCCTAGAATAAGCTCGCCATCCTTCTATCTCAGTGGTCCAGATAGGGAAAACTAGCAGGTGGTTTCTCTGCTTCTAAAGTGGCTCCTCCAGAGACACTCCCACGGGGTCACTATGAGCCAGGAGCCCCTTATTGCCTGGTGGTGGCACATCTGGGGGGGGGCGTTTTTCTGTTCTGAAGTTCAGGGCCTGAAGCCTGCCCCTCTGTTCCCACACATTGCCATATTAGTAATGGAGAGGCCCGCGGTCCAACTGCGTCTCTCCCACACCCAGCGTCACTAGTTAGCTCACTGAATCCCAGACTCCTCACTGGTAATGTGAGAGTAAGAGCCACTTCCATAATTACTGTGAGGAACAAGGTAGACCAGGGCAAGTGTTCTGTCTACTGGGCAACTGCGACAGATGCTACCAGCAACCACCTAGGTAAGAAAGAGGGAGACAGCCATGCTCTCTGAACACCCACCATCACTGCCCGCTGCTGCCTGAGCAGGCACAGCCTTGGCAAGCTCCTGGGGCCAAACACTCACCTGCATGTGCACGTGGTACACATAGACTCTGCCTTCTTCTCCACGGATGTGATAAAATGGAGCGGCCACCAGCAGAAAATCCGTGGTTCCATCCATGTCAATATCCACAGGGCACAGCTCAGAGCCAAAGTAGGACCCCATCTATAGCTCAGAAAGAATTCAGCCCTCCTGAGGATGGGGATACCCCCTTTCACCCTCTCCACAGCTAGACACATTGCTTTTGTTCTTCCTGGAGCACCAAGAGGGTGTTCCAGATCAATCTGATCTCTGGTGTCACAAGGGATTAGAGGTGACAGCTGAGACTCCACCAAGGGTGACCACTGAGCAGACATGAGGGCCACTAAATTACACTCAGGCCTGAGCCTTGCTTGCCCAGGGCAGGCCCACCCGTGTCCCCAGGGCCTCAGGGCTCCTACTGGTGGAGAGGTGACTTCTCCAGGAGGTACCTGCTCTCCCTCCATCTGTCGCACAAAGGTGTCCTTCTTCAGGAGCTCAAACACAGCCCCACGGAGCTTGTGTCTTGGAGCCCCTGCCACGTAGGAGAAGCCGTAGGCCCTGTGCAGCACTGCCACTGAATATCCTGGGGCCAAAGTGGTGCGGCTGTAAACAGTTGTTCCCCACCTCCAGCCGCCCCCTGCAACTCCATCTTCCTAGTCATGTGTTCCCACTCTGCACTGACAGTGGCATGTGTGTCCCCATACATGTGTGGTGCACTGCACCCCTTCAGTACATGAGCACTGGATGGGGAGGGGTACTCACAGCTGTTATTAACAGAGGTGTCCAGCTCCCTCTTACTCAGAGAGGCCCACGGCCAGCCTGCCTCCGCCCCTCATTCTCAATCTCAGGGTCCCTAACTGAGATCTGATCGCCCTAATTGTGCGTGAGCCGTGAGACTGACCGTAGCTTGACTCCACCAGGCTAATGTGTACACCAGTAGGCAACCTCGGTGTCACAGACTACATTGTCCCTGGGTTAGTTTAGAAGTCCGTCTTTTAGCCCCTCCCCCAGATTACAGAGACAGCTCTTGCTCCACGCCCAACCTCCCAGGACTCATATTCATCCTACATCCATTCGTTAGGTTTCACTGCACTCCGGGCTCCGCCTTCCCCATCCAGGCCCCGCCCTCGACCCACACCAAGCCTACAGGCCTCACCTTCACCCACCTTCCTGCTATCCTCTGGCCCTCTCCTTCCAGGAGAGGCCCCACCCTCGTTCCCTCTGCGTCCACCACACACACCCTGCCCTTACCGAGATAGCTGTACTGTGCAGTCCCAGAATCCTCGGCTGTTTGGTTTAGGAAGCCGCCCCGACGACTCTGTGTGTCATAGAGCAGCGCACCGCCGGACCAGTTAAAGGCTCCCACAGTGCCAAGCAACACCTGCCCCTGCAGAGGACCCAGAAGGCATCAAATGTCCAGGAGCCAGCAAAGCAAGACTTCCTGGACAAAGAGGGCATTCAGTGGTCAGGAAGATGAGGTGGCAATACTGCGTTTCTGCTCCGTTTTCATGAGTCTGAGTAGCCCTAGCTCCAGAAGGCACCTTGGAGCCCAGATATTGAGCATCGTTTAAAGTATGATTGAGTATTATGGTGTTCATAAGCCCCCACATTGTCTCCTGTGCGGTGTGAAGGTGCTCGCCTATCAGTAGAGGAGGGCCCAATGGCGTTGGGATGACTGACTTCAACTCTCACCTCCACAGAGGTCCCAGTTAGGGAGTGCTCCATCCATCTGTTGTCCCCTTCCTTCTTCCCACTCAGCTTTCTCTTTTCCCACATAAACTACGTGTTTTCCTGACACACCTTGGTGGGCTTGCCACCAAAGCCAACTCTCAGTACTTTCAGCTAATACTTTCAGCTAAGAGAATGCCCCAACCCTTTAAGAGCACAAAGCGACCTCCTAGAATAAGCTCGCCATCCTTCTGTCTATCTCAGTGGTACAGATAGGGAAAACTAGCAGGTGGTTTCTCTGCTTCTAAAGTGGCTCCTCCAGAGACACTCCCACGGGGTCACTATGAGCCAAGAGCCCCGTATTACCTGGTGGTGGCACATCTTAGAGACCCTGACTATGCTGAGTGGGTTACAAACCTTGTCCAGGATCTGGGCACTGAAGCCAGTCTGTGCAAGTTGGTATTGAAGGGCATCTCCAACTGTGCCTGGAAGCCAAGGAATCTGGTGAGACACTGTGCCAAGGGACAGGGTGAGGCATGTCCAGGAGGGGCCAGCTGGGCCAGGTCCCAGAAGGGATGAGTATTTGGAATGGTGCACTGAACTGAGAGCAGAGATCTGGGTTGTGCTGAAGCAAGAGCTGGCTGGCTAGGCCTGGGCAGTCCACGCTCTCTTCCCGGGCCTCGGTCTCCCTGTCGGTAAGCTCCCGTTGGGACTATGTCCCAGTTTTCCTTGCTTTTCTACCACTGCTTCAGGAGATTTTCATAGATTCGGGAGGATGAGAAGGACTGGGGGTGTCATTGCCATTTTAGGGATTAACGGTTGTGGCTCAGGGAGGTGGGTAGGATCAGGAAGAGTTGGTCTGGGGAGGGTGTCCTGCTGGACGCTGAGGGCGCTCTCACAAGCCCTGGGGGAGCCCCCACCTTCCATGTGGATGATGCTTTGCTGTAGCTTGCTCAGCAGCCCGTCCAGAGCCGTATAGTTGGTCACCTTGAAAGTATGGGTCTCTTTGGGGTCTGAGGCAATCAGCTTCAGTTCTATGTCAGTCTTAGGCTTCTTGAATGCATCGCCTACCTATAAGGAGACCCCAGTCAGTGAGAGATCCATCACCATCTCCTTCCTTCCTTCCTTCCCTGCTCACTGGCCCTTTACCCCCGACAAAGTTCCACTTTTGGCGGTGTGTTCCTGACACACCTGGCTCTGCTTGGCATCCTCTGCTGACCCCTCTGCCTACAGAGCCTCATGACCCTCCCCTGTGCAGAAGGCCAGCTGTTCATGTTAGCTATCAGGACTCAGCTCAGCACCGTCTCCCTAGGGAGCTTTGTACAGGCTTTCCCCATCCTTCTCAGCCAGTGAGCTATGACCACCTCAGGATGAGCCTTCTGTAGGACACAATAAGGAGGGACCCGTGCAGAAGCAGGTGGCCAGGAGGAGAGGAATGTCTATGAATAGAGAGGGTTTGGATATACTGCTTCCAAAAGTCTTCACTGGGCTCCTCCCGGGCTATACAGAGCCAGGAATTGCCTCCCAGCTCTTGGTTCTTACCCCAATGGCAAAGCGCTCAACACCCTGCATCTCTGGGGAGTTGATGACACTTGTAAGGTTGAGAGGGTCCCCAAATATGTCACCATCAGTAAGCACCACCATGACCTTCAATGCTTTCTTCCTGGAGCCACGGCTTGGAGTGAAGATGTTGTCTCTTAACAGAGAAAGAATAAAGACAATCTTCCAAAGAGGAGTCTGGGCTGTCTCTTGGCAAATTTTTACTCATTGACCTGCTTGAACTGGAGAGTTAAGGAGCCCTCTCCAGATGGGGAATAAAGGCCCAGAAAAGGGTGGGCTTGGCGCTTACTTTACACAGCAAGGCATAAGCCACACCACGGATGCGCTCACTCCCCACCTGCTCCCTACAGTAAGAGCACTGCATCTGCCCCTTTTATGTGTACACAATATGGAATTCTGTGTTAAAAAAAAATAGGCAATACTTATTTTTTTATTTTATGATTATTTCACTTTTATAAAAATTTGTACTTTTGGGTTTTCGTTTGGTTTGGGTTTTTTTCTTTGTGATGAGATTTCTCTACGTAACCCTGGCTATCCTGAAACTGGCTAGCCTCAGACTCACTTTTGGGGTTTTGAGGCACACTGTCCAACCTCTTGAGTGCTGGCATTCCAGAAACATGTCACCAATGCCTGGTTTCTATGATACTTATGCACCGGACATTATCATAAATACTGTATATATTTTAGCTATTTAATCCTCACAAAAATCCTAAGACGCAAAGATGTGTATTATCTTCATGTCAGATGTGACAGCATTTCTCGGCATCCTTACTTCCCCCTCCCACAGTTCGGCCCACAGTTCTCCTCCAGACCCTATGCCACAGAGCCTCTGGCAGGTATCCTACTCACAGGACATGCTTCATGGCTGAGGCGGTCTTAGTCACATTCTTCACTTGAGTGATGTTCTGAACTCTGGCAAGGGAGGCCACAACGTCCTGGCTGTCTCGAAGATCGAACTCGGTCTGGATCACGTTCCCATACTGCACCAGGGCAAAGTTGCACTGGAGAGAAGAGTGAGATGGAAGAGGTCATCAGACCGAGCTATAGACGCCCCTGACCCAAGAGGCTTCTCTTGGAAAGACAGGAAGAAGCCGCTCATCTACTCTGTTAGCCCTGGACAGAAGGAGATGCTAATGCAAAGGGAGTCTCCAGTCAGGCACAGGTGAAGGAGAGTGATTTCTCCCTGAATCCATATCCCCATGCTGACCCCTCTATGTTGACTGTAGGATCTGCCCTGTGACATTGGGGCATGAAAGGTTGGGTTGGTCTTCTGGAGATTCACAGCTACCACAAATGAGTAGGGTCACCTCAAGTCACCCATCTGCAATCAAGCAAGCAGATGTCTATAGGTTCATGGTAGCTCCAGGAAAAACTGAGGGAAGAGTCGCCCAGCTGAAGAGCTCTGAGCAAATGAAGGGTGGTTGTTCTGAAGCCATTACATAGACATAGATGAGCGGCAGGTGACAAAAGCTCAGACCTCAAGGAAACCCACCTCAAAGCACTTCTCATAGAAATTCTTCATCATGTTGGAGATGAAATCTTTGGCCCTCTGGAAGTCTTCGGGCTCAATGCTTCCTGAGCCATCCAGAACAATAGCAATCTCAGTGCCTGGTGAAAATAAAGGAGTAGGTCGGGAGCGGGTATGAGATTCAGGGCAGGAGGAAGGGCAGCATGTTCTGCCCTGTAAGGCACCCACCAACCCACTTACACACACATACACAAAATACTCAATTCCTAAGGTTCAGTTCAGGGAAGAAGTGGGAAGCTCCTGAACATGGGAGTTCTTACCTTAAGGGCAAAGAGAGATCTAGACCCTGGTTCTGACTGCTATGGGAATCACTCTCATTTGGGGGGTACCTCGGTTTCCCCACGTCTAGGATGAGCGGGGCCAGGTAGATGGCTCAGCTGACAAAGGAGCTTGCTGCCAATCCTGATGACCTGAGTTTGACTCCTGAAACTTATATAGTAGAAGGAGAGAACCAGCTCCTGCAAGGTGTCCTCTAATCTCCACATGTGTGCTGTGATACAGGTGTGTTTGGTGCATGAGTACACCCATGCCCATGCACAGTGAACAAACACGCAAACAAATAAATGTTAAAAATATGAGGAGACAGAGGCAGGACTTGCCATATCTATAGGACCTAGCCACCGTTCCTCATCTTCAGGACACAGTCACTGTTCCCTGTCTTCTAGATCTGAACACACCTTGATCCCAGAGGCCATTAGCTTGGGGATTCATTATGGAGGCACCTGATCTGCCTCTTCTCACCAGCTTCCTCCTCTTCATCGTCCTCCTCTTCTTCCTCCACTGCCCGGGGTCCTCTGGCTTGTGTCTTATCCTCCCCTCTGCTGCCTCCTTTGCTTCTGCACCAGTGACCGAGGTCCACATGGATGCCTGGATCCAGGAGTTTTTCTTTAAGAAACATACAGAGAAGACAGAGTCAGATGAAGCCTCTATGCACCGCCACCTGTTCCTGAGGCATCCTTCATTCTGCCCTGACAATGACCCTGAGCTTGCTTGTCCCATTCTGGGCCATCACGTCTGTCTGCCTCTGCTTTGTGCTTGTGTTTCTTATTGGATCCCTTTATGGCTGCCCAACGCCAGAGAATCTCCAATCCTTACCAAGGTTAGAGAAGTAGACTTGGTCCCGGATGTCCAAGCTGGGGCTCAGTAGGCTGCAGGCACCTGTGAGCTCAGAGTTAAGGCTGCTGGGCTGCCGGGCTCGTACCTGAATGCACACCTGGGGAGAGGCAGAAAGAAGGAGCAGGCAGGGTGAGTCGGCTCCATATTCCCTGGTCACAGTCATTTCCATTCTAGAACTCAGTGGCTGAACTGGACAGAGGACAGAGGAACAGCTGTGCGCCTCCTCAGGGCCAGGAGTCAGTTGCTAGGGCCCAAAGTACAGTCCGTGGGCGCTGGATCAGACTTGGCATCTGTGTAGACGGTCAGACAGCAGAAAGATGGCAGGGTAGCAATAGGACTGGCAACACCATCATCATCCACCGAGGCCAACACCAGCCTCCCCAAGGCCCTCTGGCCTCCTGCCTATGTACTCACCAAAACACCATGGTGGTTCTGGACCACTGTCACTCCCTGGTACCTGCCCTTTGGCATATAGATGTTCTCTGAAACAGGCAGGGAAGAATGAAGGGATTTGGGGAGGTCAGGCAAAGGTCGGGGGTACAGGGCTGCTGATGTCAGCAGTCTCTAGACACTGGGGCTGGGGGTTCCACAGACCACAGTAGCTTGGGCATGCCAGGATGCAGTGTCTTTCCAGCCCCATTTACCATCTCAGCAAAGACCCCAGTGCCCAGTCTTGATATTGTAGTAGGGATTCAGAAATGACTGTCACTTGGTATGTGTGTTAGGGGCAGTAGGCTGCAGGTGCCTGTGAACTCTGAGTTAAGGCTGTGGGGCTGGCTGTTGGACCTGGACCTGAATGCATATATGGGGAGAGGGGTCCAGGAAGACTCCCAAAGTCAGCCTTGAGCCTCCACACATATGCATGCCCGCCTACATGTGAACACACACAGAGACACAAAAACGTGACTATATTACTAACAAAGTGCCATGGCGAGCAGTCAGTGTGTATTGGTTCCAGATCTGTCATCAGGACTGATCAGGAGAGGCAGGCTGGGCTATGGGTGGGTGGCATGGGCCTGGGCACTGGGGAGAAAAGCTCACTGTGGGGCTGGAGGTCAGGGGCAATAGGGCTAGATCAGGCAGGACTGGCATTGCAGTGGCTTCGGCTGAGACATGGGAGACTCCTAGGAAGGTATCCTGAGGAGCGTGCTAAGGCGGTGGAGTTGGCTTACCTACTGGATGGCAAGCAATTTCATCTGGAATGGTGGGTATGGCACATCGATACAGGGGTGCTGATGTCCTGTTGGTGCTGCGCCTGGTGACCAGGAGGCTGAGTGGGAGGGCAGACAGCAAAGACAAGCTGGCTGAGGGCTCCTTTCCCTTCCCTGTCTGCCCAGGTCCTGTCTTCCTGTTCCTGCCTGAGGAGGACGCCCAGACCTGAGAAAGACAGCTCCCTAACCCAGGCCTCCAGATTCAGCATTATGGAGAAAGCACTTCCTCACCTCTGCTTCTACAGGGTTCCAGGCAGGAAGAGAGTTCAATGTAGCCCCTGACTGCCTGGAACCCCTGTCTGCCTGAAACTCCTGTCTTCCTGTAACCCCTGACTGCCCATAGCCCCTGTCTGCCTGCCACGCACCCTGACAGGGTTTAGAGCATGTCTGGTGGTTAAAAAAGGCTGCTGTCCTGTGGATGGAATGGGGGAACCAGGAAGCTATCAGTCACAATGCTGGGTCCTTGAGGGGCAAAGCTGGCTACAGTATTGAACCCATCTGGCCTTAGCATTTCCTGACTAAGAACTAGTGTTTTGGAGACCTCATGAAGACAGCCTGAGCGGATGTCAAACCTGCTGCCAACCTCTTGTCCCCCAACCCAAGTCCAAGAAGATGGCAGACAGGACAGAGTCAGCTTAAACATTCCCACTATCCATGTGACTGGGTGAGACCTGGGGCTTGGCTCGCCTGAGACAGCAGGTGAGCAAGCAGCTCTGCTGGGGTTGGAAGCATGGTGTGGTAGGGAAGGAGAGCCTAAGAGCACCTTGGTAGTTAACAGCGAACCATGTCCAAGGACTTCGTGAGGGTGACAGGAAGCCATGGAGGGCTTTGTAAAGCGGAAGCACATGATTAGCCTATGCTTTTGAAAGGTCATGATGTGGCTGTGGTGGGCTCTAGAACAAGTTAGCAGAGGAGGGACAGACCGGGGTGCTGTCTTTACTTCTTCAGCTCTTACCACTAGACACCTTTTCTTTTCTTTTCTTTTCTTTTCCTTTTCTTTTCTTTCTTTCTTTTTTCTTTTCTTTTTTTTTTTTTTTTTTTGAGACAGGGCCACTCAGTGTAGCCCTGGCTGTCCTGGAACTCGCTCTGTAGACCAGACTAGCCTCAAACACAGAAATCCACCTCCTGAGTGCTGGGATTAAAGGGCTATACCACCACACCCAACTTAGAATAAGGACCAGGCATCTTTCCTTTTCCTTTTTGGTGGTGATGAAGATTGACCCAGGGCCTTGCGCATGCCAGGGAAGTCCTCTGCCGCTGATCCACTCCCTGACCCCTCCTTGTCTTTTATTTTTTTAAAACCCGTCATCACAGCCCATAACCCAGGCAGGATCTGACCCCATTTCTACTTCTCCAACCTGCCCTGCTCCCCTAGAGAAAGACCTGCAGGTGTATGCTGTGGCCTTTAACAAACTTTAGGTCCTAGTCCTTTCTTGCCTCTGGCCCTCTAGCTGGGCTCTTTTCTGCCTAGAACCCTGGCCTCTCACTCCCTGAAATGGCTCATTCCCATCCCCTGTAGCCCCTCATATTGCTTTCTCTAAGTAGCCCCACCCCACACCCCAGTACCCCTGCTTCTCATGATTTCCTGCTTAGAACTTGTCACCACCAGAGGGTAGCTTGCCTCCTTGTTTACCTACTTATCATCTGTCTCCTCCACTAAGTGAGTTCCCTTACACACTTAGTCTTGCCTACCTTGTCTGTCACGCAATTTCTGAGGCCTAGGACACTACACAATGTAGGGGCTCAGTAAACATCTGTTGAATGATTTACATGACAGTACAGCTGAGGGGTTGATCTGGGGGGGGGGGTTGGACAGAGGGGTAGAAGACCAAAGCATTCCTGAGTCCCCAAATTAGGTCACTGCTCAACAACTCTGCCTCTCTTCCCAGGCTGTCATGGCCTCTGGCCCAGTACCTTTCCCCCTGCTCCCAACAGTAGATGTGTTCACAACTGTGTTCCCCACCAGACCACCTGGAACAGCATGGCTCTCCCCACCTTCAGCCCTTTGCTCAGACTGCTTTCTCAACCTGTGGTGCCTTTTACTCCCATCTCCTGCAGAACGACCTTCCTGGGCACCAGCTCTGCAGGAACTTCCCAAAGGAAGATACAACCTGACCCCCTCCAAGCCTCAAGTGGCCCCTAACTCCTAGATTCCCTCTCCTATCCCCAGTCTTTGTCTCTACCTTAGCTACGAGCTCTCAAGAGACCACCACGTGCAGCAATGCAGGCTGCACACCGCATACCCCCAAGACGGCCAGTCATATTTCAAGTGTGTGATTCTATGGCCTGAGGCCCAGTCTGTGCTGCTCCCATCCCTTTTGTGGCTGGCAGCCTCCAAGTTTGCTGACTCAACGATTAGCAAACCAGGTAAACACAGACTGACACCGAGAGCAGCTCTGACAGAGGACCGACCATCCACTGACAGCCCCAGGTTCCCTATTCCACTCTTGACTAGGTGCAGCCCGGGACATCTCATCCATCTCCCGCTGTCCCTCATCTCTAGTGGTCTGTCATCCCACAGGCTTCCACAAATCCTCCAGGGGAACCCTGCTTACAACCCACTCCACCCTTCTGCAGCAGTCACAGCCTAGGGAACTGGCAGTCTTACTCTGCCATACTTGAGAAAGCACAAGAGAGTTAAGAGGGGCATGTTATCCTCACTGTGGAGATGGGTGGGAGTGGATAGCAGTCTGTTCCCCTCTCTATGGTGAGCTGGGCCAGTCAGTTGGCTCATTTCCTGCCCCCTGCAGCAGGCCCAGAAACCCAGAATTGTCTCCACCACATCCTCCCACTGACATTGCAAACCCTCTAGCCCCCCTCTGCCTGAGCAGGTGTTCAGGGAGGTGCTCATGAGCCCCACTAGGTCCCCAATCTCTTGACAGGTCCCAGCAAGCTAGGCATTTGGGGCTTTAAACACAAACACTCCCTTCCTATCTAATGTGGCCTTCAGGCCTCTAAGGGAGGGGAATTAAGTCTGTGAGCCTAGGCCTGGTAAGAGACCCACTACCGATTGTGGCGGTAGTGGCGGAAAGTGGTGGAGGAGAGGAAGAAGAAGATGGAGATGGTCACAGATGACTTGAGTGGGAATCCTTTATGTCGTGTAAACAGTTTGGAAAACAAATGCAAGCACAACCTCCCTTTATAGGCCGGATCAAATAAATCCACCTGTCGGTGGCGTAGAAGCGCCAGGGAATTCGCCCACATGCTCACCACTGGCCCTCTTCATACCATGCAAAACTCCAGCCTCAGACAGCACCGTGGCTGGAGGACCCAATGCTGTTGGAGGGTCGCTGGATGGAGAGGGTTCTGTTTGTCTCATCTACAGCAAATTGAAAACCAGGCAGAACTAACCTACAGAGACGCAGAGTTTGTGTGCGTGTGTCGTGGGGAGGTGTCTGGTACAGAACACAGGGCTCCCAGGAGACTTTGCTGCTGCTCGTTGCCCATTTTGTTGTTGTTTTTCTTTTTCTTTTTTTAGACACAGTCTGTCTCTCTGTGTAGCCCTGGCTGTCCTGGTACTCACTAAATAGACCAGGCTGACCTTGAACTCACAGAGATACCCTGCCTCTGCTTCCAGAGTGCTGGGATTAAAGGTGTGTGTTGCCTACCGTACCAGGCTGCCCTAGTGTTTTTGATCCAGATGCTATTTATGACGACAGTTTGTTTTATGAATGTGCATTGAGCTGGACATTGATGATGTGTGAGCTTTCATGTATGATTTATGTCAATACAAAGTTACCACAAATCAAAACAAAACTAATAAATGTCAATTTTGTTTTGTTTTGTTTTTGAGACAGAATCTCACCATTGCAATTCTAACTGCCCTGGAACTTCCTATGTAGACCAGGCTGGCCTTGAACTCACAGAGATCTGCCTGCCTCTACCTCCCAAATGCTGAGATTAAAGGCATGAGCCACCACACCTAACCCAAACATCAATTTCCAATTCATCTTCTTAATGTTTTTTTTTAAATATTCATTTATTTATTATGCATACAATGTTCTGTCTGTGTGTGCCTGCAGGCCAGAAGAGGGCACGAGACCCTATTACAGATGGTTGTGAGCCACCATGTGGTTGCTAGGAATTGAACTCAGGACCTTTGGAAGAGCAGGTAATGCTCTTAACCTCTGAGCCATCTCTCCAGCCCCCAATTCATCTTCTTAAAGCCAAAATCTTTTGACAACGTTCTCACTGTTCCTGCCTCACACCCTTCTAGATGTTCTGGACCCTCCATGCGATGGTGATGAGGTTCAGCCCACCTTCCCATCTTATTCTTCACGGCTCTCCGTCTCAGCCACTGCACATTTTCTTAGCCACCTCCCTGGCTCGGGGCATCCTCCAGGCTGTTCGCCAAGCTCTTCTCTCTGCCTGGACTCTTTTCTCTCAACCCTTATCGAGCTAACTTTGATCATCCCCAAGTCCTGGCACAGACACTGAAGCTGGCCTTTGTTCAAGTTCTGGAAGCACCAGAGGGTCCCACCAGAACTATTAGTATTGTTATCATTGTGAGACTTGTGTCCTTCTTGAGCCCAGCAGCTGTCAAGGACAGAAGCCACATCGTCTCTTTTGGGAGGATGTGGGAGACAGAGTCTCACTCTGTAGCCTTACATGGCCTGGAATTCACTATGTAAACCAGGCTGTCCTCAAACTCACAGAGCTCTGCCTGTCTCTCCTTAAGTGCCGAGATTCAAGGTTTGTGACACCAATCTGGCTCCCTCATTGTTTTAATCCACAAATTTTGTCTAGCACCAAATAAATGCTGTATACATATTTGTTGAATAAATGAAATGAACTTGCCCTTACCACTTAAGTCTACTGATGAACTCCACGCCACCAACCGAGATCTTACGGTTTACAAGTTGTACATGGCAATAGATACGTGTTATTTTAGACTCTAATATTGATATTCCAGTTAAGAGTGCACAGCTATAAACCACATAAATCTATCACTGACCATATAAACAACGATATTAAATCCTTTCACGCCAGCAATGAGAAACCCAGGGTTGACAAGGGGATCTGAGCCTGCTTTGTGGGTGTGGCCAGGGCGAGGTCCAAGACCGAGGGGCCCTTTTGCACTAGCTGCTAATCCCCATGCATTCCCCACTAGGCAGAGCGGCTCTGCTCAGCAGGGAGCTCTTCTCTCTGCTGCAAGTCTGGGCTCACTTTTACAGGTAGGTATAAAGAAAACTCCCAGGTTGGAGGTGTAGTTCAGTGGCAGAGAGCCTGCCTAGCCCATGTGAGACCCTGGATTTGATTCCCAATACCACCTGTCCAAATTATTTTTTGAAGATTTTTTATTATTTATTTGCTTATTGTGTAGTATGTGTACATGTGTGTTTTGTGTGCATGTGTGTGCACACATGTGCGTGTGCATGTGTGGTGTGTGTGTGTGTGTGTGTGTGGTTGTGAGTCACCTGACATGGGTGCTGGGAACTGAACTACAGTCCTCTAGAAGAGAATTAAACACTCTTAATGACTGAGCCATCTCTCCAGCTCCCCATCCCCACTTTTGCTAAAAAAAAAAAAAAAAAAAAAAAAAAAAAAAAAAAAAAAACCAGACTGGCAAGATAAAGGCACCTACTACCAAGCCAGACGACCTGAGTTCTATTCCCAGGAAAATAAAATACATAAGTAAAATACAATTAAGAAAATCAAACCCTTGATTACTGAGATAAAACCAAGCAGATGAGGTGGAACATGGACAGCAGCTGCCTGAGGCTGGGCTCGAGCCTGGCTCCGTGCTGGGCATGGCAGCACGTGCCTTATCCCAACACCGGAAGGCAGCAGGATCAGCCTGGTCTACATAGAGAGCTGCAGGACAGCCAGGGCTATATAGACAGACTGCGTCTCAAAAAAAAAAAAAAAAAAAAAAAAAAAAAAAGGCAGAGGCTAACCAAGGTGGTATGGCCTATATTCCCAGACTTGAGGAGGTAGAGACAGTAGAATCAGGAGTTTGAGGTTGAGCTATGTAAGACCTTGTCTCAAAGCCCCCCTCCCCCTCAAAAGAGGGTGGAAGGGGTAGGGTGGAAGGAGGAATGGCCTCTTTAGGTTAAATTAAAAGACACTATATACAACCCAAGATCCATAACTGGATCTTGACTATGAAGCAATATTGCTCATAGACATGTGCTTATTGGTGGAGAGAGTGCTTGCTTAGTATGCAAGAGGTTTTGGGTTCAAGTCTCAGAACATGAACAAGAACAAAAATAAAAATAAAAAATAAAAAAATAATCTCCATGCACAATAAAGAAGGAAGGAAGGAAAGAGAGAGAGAGAGAGAGAGAGAAAGAGAGAGAGAGAGAGAGAGAGAGAGAGAGAGAGAGAGAGGAAGAACCTAAGTTACAGGAAATGGAAATGGACCACAGATAAGACTTTACATACGAGCTTCTCCTCTACCTAGATCTGCCCCTGTCTCAGTGCTCAGCAAGACCCCTATCTGAAGAAGACATAGTTGACCCACTATGGCCCTGATCAACAGGAAGGCTACCTGACCAAAAGGGACTGGGGCGGTAGGGCAGGGGTGGGGTGGGGTGGGGCAGATATTGTCTGCTTTACTCAGTGTTCCATTCCCAGGGCCTAGTGCACAGTGGAGGGGCTTAGCACACAGTAGGTGCTCCATCAGGCTTTGGACTGAATAATAACCTGCCTTCTCACCACATTTCCAGGCTGAACACAATGCTAGTTTCACCGGTTTGACCTGCTTTCCATTTCACGCAATCACACCGTATTTATTCTTCTGGTCTTCCACGTTACAATCACTGCCGCTATCGGCGTCGCTATGTCAGGGCTAGGAGCAAAGCTCAGTAGTAATAGCTTAGCATTCCTGATGCCCTGCATTCAATTCAGTTCTCAACTTACACACACACACACACACACACACACACACACACACACACACACACACCCTGGGGCAGGGGTCCCGGAGTAAAGCGTGTGCTTAGAATGCATAAGATCCCGGGTTCAGTCCCGAGCACCACATTGCTCTTTCCTTTTGCATGGGCCTGCGTGTCTCTCTAGAGCTGGTCCGTGGGGTGTAACTGCTGAGCCCAAGGCCACTGTGCATCCTCGACCCACCAGACACGACCACGCTGTTGTTCACGGCACAACGCCAACACGCTCCCACATATCCCTGCTTCACCCCACCCCCACCAGCACGGCGCTCTCCCTCTGACCGTTCTTGCTCAGCCAGGGTGGACACAGATAATATTTTCAAGATACAAGGCAATGTTTATCATAGCTCAATTTAGCCAGAACCCATGTGAAGAAAGCCCTTTGGCTCCATTTTCTCAAACAGTCCTAGGGCAACCCTGTGAGTTCCAGAAATCACCAGTCAAAGGGGAGAAACTAAGGCTTGGGGCTCAGCGCCTCACTAAGCTTGCTGAGTGAGTATAGTGAGGTGCCTCTGCCAAGACCCCCGCAACAGTGAACTCTTCATTTTTTTTATTTTAAAAAATTGTTTTGCTTTTTTTTTTTGAGACAGGGTCTTTCTTTCAGCCCTGGCTGTCCTGGAACTCACTCTGTAGACCAGGCTGGCCTCAAACTCACAGAGATCCACCTGCCTCTGCCTCCCGAGTGCTGTGGTTAACAGTGTACACCACCAATGCCTGGTAAAGTTTTGCTCTTTTCTTTGACAATGAACTCTTAACCTCTATGGCTGACCCTCGTAGTGTCCATTTTTCCTTCAACTGTTTATTTACTAACTGTCTCTCTCCAACTTTTCTATGTTGAACACATGTAACGTATAAGTCAGGAAAGACCCTCAGTGAATTTCATTTTAAAGTACTATTTAAGGTCCCCTTCCCTAACCAGCACAGGGGACACTGAATGAGCAGAGGACAGGGGTTCTGTGAGCGCCACAGGTTGGTCTGGGGGTCATGGCGTCCACCTTTCTCTCTTTGGCTGTGTGCCATCCACAAAGTGGAAGTCATGCTATGCAGGCTAAGAGGTGCAATGTGGCAGCCTTCTCTGGGGTGCACTGCAGGCATCGTGGGGGCCACCCAAGATGTCCTCACCCTTCCACATGGTAGCTCCACTCACCAGGTCTGGTTGGTGCTGGGGTCTTGATGCAGAAGGGAACTGAGCACTGGAGGTTCACCTGGCCTAAGTGCTGTGACCCAGGGCCAGGCCACATCCACATTGAAGGCTCCCAGTGGCATCAAGCCTGGGAACAAAAGAGAAACAACTGATAAAGCCGCACACTGTGGAGGCTGTGGCTGTACCTGTGCCCGCCGTCAGCCCATCGGGTCCTGTGGTGTCAGCATCACCTCCATGAAGGCCTTTCCCATTGGAGAGGGAATATCCGGATGTGGGGGTGTCTGACCCAGGGCCGCTGGTCCCCATCCTAAACCAAGCTGCTCTAGTCCCAGAGAAGAAAAGACAACCTCTGAGGTGCACTACCCATCTGCTCACACTTCCTGCTTTGTGATGGCCACGCCAGTCACGTGGCTCATACTGTGACCTGCACCAAATTAATGGGGATTCAGAGCCCCCCAGAGAAGGCCTATACTATACCCCTTCACGTGACCCAAGAGGAAACACAATGTCTTCAAAAATACCTTCTAAGGATGATTAATAGAGCTTGGCTCCTTACCAACCCTGAACTGGAAACGAGTCAAATGGCATCAGAGGATGAGCAGACGAAGAACCAATGTCCTCACATGATGGAAGACTACTAATCGGGAGTGAGAAGGAATGAACCGAGGCATACAGCAACGCGAGAGGGTAGACCTCAGCTCATCATGCTCAGGAAAAATAACTTAAAGGCCTTAGAACCACAAAAAGCCGGGTGGTGGTGGCACAGGCCTTCAATCCTAGCACTTGGGAGGCAGAGGCAGGTGGGAGATCCACCTGTGACTTTCAGGACAGTTAGGACTGTTACACAAAGAAACTCTGTCTGGACAGATTCAATGCAATGCCCATCAAAATCCCAGCAAAATTCTTCAAAGACCTCGAAAGAATGGTACTCAACTTCATATGGAAACGCAAAAAACCCAGGATAGCCAAAACAATCCTGTACAATAAAAGAACTTCTGGAGGAATCACAATCCCTGACTTCAAACTGTACTACAGAGCTATAGTACTGAAAACAGCCTGCTATTGGCATAAGAACAGAAAGGAGGACCAATGGAACCGAATAGAAGACCCCGATATCAATCCACATATCTTTGAACACCTGATCTTTGATAAAGAAGCAAAACATATCAAATAGAAAACAGAAAGCATATTTAACAAGTGGTGCTGGCATAACTGGATATCAACATGTAGAAGAATGAAAATAGACCCATATCTATCACCACACACAAAACTCAAGTCCAAATGGATCAAAGACCTCAACATAAAGCCAGCCACACTGGACCTCATAGAAGAGAAAGTAGGAAATACACTTGAACACATTGGCACAGGGAACCACTTCCTAAATAGAACCCCAGCAGCACAGACACTGAGAGAAACAATTAATAAAGGGGACCTCCTGAAACTGAAAAGTTTCTGTAAAGCAAAGGACATGATCAACAAGACAAAATGACAGCCTACAGAATGGGAAAATATCTTCACTAACCCCACATCAGACAGAGGTCTGATCTCCAGCATATGCAAAGAACTCAAGAAATTGGACACCAAAAGATCACATAATCCAATAAAAAAATGGAGTACAGACCTAAACAGAGAACTCTCAGCAGAAGAATCTAAAATGGCTGAAAGTCACTTAAGGAAATGTTCAACATCCTTAGTCATCAGAGAAATGCAAATCAAAACAACTCTGAGATTCCAGCTTACACCTGTAAGAATGGCCAAGATCAAAAACACTGATGACAACTTATGCTGGAGAGGTTGTGGGGAAAAGAGAACACTTCTGCATTGCTGGTGGGAATGCAAGCTGGTACAACCCCTTTGGATGTCAGTGTGGTGATTTCTCAGAAAATTAGGAAACAACCTTCCTCAAGACCCAGCAATACCACTTTTGGGTATATAACCAAAGGATGCTCAATTGTGCCACAAGGACATGTGCTCAACTATGTTCATAGCAGCTTTGTTTGTCATAGCCAGAACCTGGAAACAATCTAACTGCCCCTTGACCGAAGAATGGATAATGAAAATATGGTACATTTACACAATGGAGTACTACACATCAGGAAAAAATAACGACATCTTGAATTTTGCAGGAAAATGGATGGAGCTAGAAAACATCATTTTGAGTGAGGTAACCCAGACACAGAAAGACAGTTATCACATGTACTCACTCATAGGTGGTTTTTAAACATAAAGCAAAGAAAGCCAGCCTACAAACCACAATCCCAGAGAACTTAGACAACAATGCGGACACTAAGAGAGACTTACATAGAGCTAACCTACATGGGAAGTAGAAAGTAGGAAACAACAAGATCTCTTGAGTAAATTGGAAGCATGGGGACCTTGGGGGAGGATTGAAGGGGGAAGGGGAGAGGCAGGGAGGAGAGCAGAGAAAAATGTAGAGCTCAATAAATATCAATTTTTAAAAATTTTAAAAAAGGTGTGTGCCACTACCACCTGGCTAAAACCCATTTTGTTGGGGGAATTGAGTTTCAACGTAATTATGGTTTCTTGCGCAGTAGTAGTATTACGCCAGAACCCCCCCCCCCCAATTGTACTGTATTTAAAATTTATTGGGAATAAACAGCCTACATCAGAAAAAAAAGAATACATAAGAACCCAGGGTGTTGCTCATACATGATAGGATGAATAGATAGATATGAAGAATCAAATAGAAAGATATTCAGAACTGTAAAATATAACTGCCTAATTTCTCAATTTTTCCACTTTTCATTAAAATTTGTAGAAACAAACCAGGCATAGCAGCCCATACCTTTAATTCCAGAACTTGGGAGGCAGAGGCAGGCGGATCTCTGTGAGTTTGAAACCAGCCTGGTCTACAGAGTGTGTTCCAGAACAGCTAGAAGAACTACATAGTGAGACCCTATTTCAAAAGACCTCACCCCCCAAAAAAATAGTGGGACAAATTGAAATTGACTCATTCCCTACAACAGGTCATCCTAATTCACACACCAATAACAGGATAAGTTTATTTCCTGAAGTGTTTACGCCTTGTTGGAAAACCATATCCCACCATCCTGTTCCAAAACCAGGGATGAACATCAGTGCTAGAGCATCTGTCTAGTGTGTATGAGGCCTGAATTTAATTCCCACACAAAAGTAAAATCAAATGAAGCACTTGGCTTATATCAACTAAAATATTTTGCTATCAGAAAAAATTGTCTGGGCATCTTGGATTTGATAGAATATAATACAAAATATGTATCTATAAAGTAATGGGAGAATAATCTTCCAATAAGTAAATGTTTATTTTCTAGTAGAGATTTTAAGAGCAAATCAAAATAATTTTACAAGGGTAGATTTATAAACTCTTGGGTACAGGGAATGGAAAGATGGGTATGTACATAACCCTGCTTTTCTTCAGTAGGAAGATACAGTGATTTTTAATATGCATGACTCCAGTAACATCACTTCAAAATCTAGAAGGCAAAAACCTGACTGGATTTAAAACGTTACAGATGCTACAGCCAAAGGAGGCTTCAACAAAACTTTCAAGTTAGCTATAAAACAGACAAAAACAGAGCATCAAGGACACAGCTCTGACCTAATCAACCAACCAACAGAACACATTCCTAACAATGCGAAAGCAGCTATTTTTTTTTTCAAACACATGTAAAGGATTTGGCAAAGTTGATCAATACGCGGAATCACAAAGCAATCCTTTACTGACAGATGAAGACAATTCAAAATCCGTTCTGTGACCATAATAATAGAATTAAAATCAATAACAGAAAGAGATCCGGAAGAGCTGTTTCTTAGAAACTAAACAGCGCGCCTTTCTACGGCTTCCTCCTTTTACTTCTGCAGCCACGAATTAAGTTTTTAATATATAAAATTTTATACAAATGGATTAATAAAACTAAAATATCAGGAGCTGGAGAAATGGCTCAGCAATTAAGAACATTGACTGCTCTTGCAGAGGACCAAGGTTCAGTTCCCAGCACCCACATGGCAGCTAACGAGCCATCTGTAACACTAATTCTCCGGGATCTGATGTCCTTTTCTGACTTCTGTGGGCACAAGGCACACTTATGTTGCAATACGCACACGCAGACAAAACACTCATACACATAAAATAAGTCTAAACCAGGTAGTGGTGGCACACGCCTTTAATCCCAGCACTTAGGAGGCAAAAGCAGGGAGATTTCTGTGACTTCAGGGTCAGCCTAGTCTACAAAAGCTAGTTCCAAGACAGCTAGGGATGTTACACAGAGAAACCCTGTCTCAAAAAAAACAAAATAAATAAATAATAAGTCTAAAAAATAATCCCCCAAAACTAAAATATTAAGTAAAATGGCCAAACCTCAAAAGTATGCAATTAACATAAAACCAAATTATCTAATATTTAAAACATTCCATTTTAGTCATATACTAACAAACTAATATCTCTGTTTACCAACAAAAACATTACATTTTGCACTGCTTTATCATTAATATCTTATCACTTTAAGAATTTATAATAAGGCCGGGCGGTGGTGGCGCACGCCTTTAATCCTAGCACTCGGGAGGCAGAGGCAGGCAGATCTCTGTGAGTTCGAGACCAGCCTGGTCTACAAGAGCTAGTTCCAGGACAGGCTCCAAAGCCACAGAGAAACCCTGTCTCGAAAAATTAAAAAAAAAAGAATTTATAATATAAGCTACACTATCTTAACGACCCCAGCCAACACATTCTCTGAGAACTGCAGCTCAGATTGGTTATAAGCTAGAGTCACAGAGGAAATCACAACGGAAATGCTGAGAGCTTAGATTGAGAGATGAGAAATCAGAATCTGCAGGACACAGTAAAGCAGTGATTACAGGAACTACACAGCCTGACCACATGCTCAGAGAACAGAGGCTGAGGATGGTGGCACAGGCCTGCAATCTGGACACTTGGAAGATGAAGACTGGAGAATTGGGAGTTCTGTGTCATCCTCAGCCACCACAGGAGCACAAGGTTAGCCTGGGCTACATGTAACCCCACCTTAAAAAAACAAATTACAAAACAATGAAAAAACAAACAAAACAAAAATCAAATTACATGTACACACACACAAAAAAAGAATAAAAGGTGAGAAGGAAGAAGGAAAGAAGGAAATATAGAGCAAGGATATATAGCAAGGTTAGATCTGTAAACTATGATGGCTTTAGTACAAAGAGCGGAACAATATATGTGCACACAATTCTATTCCCCCACCCCTGTTATAGATGGAAAACTTCCATAGAAATCTGATGGAGACTCTAGCCAATTATATATACACAAGAGAGAGAGAGAGAAGGAGGGAGAGAGGAGAGAGGGGGAGAGAGAGAGAAAACAGAAAGAGGAAGAAAGGGAGGGAGGGAGGGAGGAAGGAAAAGCCACAGATTAAGAGAACATAATTGCAACACACATTCACAAAAGATTCATTTCAGAATAGGAAAGAGTTTCTACAAATCACTATGAAATAAAAACACAAAGACTAACTAAAAAGAAGATTTCACAAGAGTTTATCTGAGCAGCTGTCAGTCACCTAAGATGTTCATAATTAGCTATCAGAGAAAGGCAAAGTAAGAGCATCATGTGATACGGCTGTAAGCGAACACGGACAAGTGTTGGTGATGATGGAAAGCAGCCAGGACTCCTGAAACACTGTGTAGGCTAAGCATTGTATCTTTTTTCTTTTTGACTTTTCGAGGCAGGGTTTCTCTGTAGCTTTGGACTCTGTCCTGGAACTCGCTCTTGTAGACCAGGCTGTCCTCGAACTCACAGAGATCCGCCTGCCTCTGCCTCCCGAGTGCTGGGATTAAAGGCGTGCGCCATGACCACCTGGCTTTGTTTGCATCTTAATATGAGCACACTCACTGTTAAAAAGACAGTTTGAGACTGATATTCATAGAGACATGGTATGAAACGGTTCAAACAACTCATTTCGTTAGCTGATAGATTGCGGCAGTGGGAGAGAGCACCACATTCTTCAGAATGCAGGGTTTATGGGCAAATGTTATTTGCAATGAAATGAGAGGCTCCTGAGCCACTGACATGCAAATGAGTCTTCCGGGGCTGCTCGTGTCAATTCTGCTTGTTTGCATACATGTGTATATGTATTTGCTCATACGGGGTGCCTGTATGTGTATGCAGACATGCAGAGCCTGAAACAGACATCAGGTGTCTGTCTTCCTTGATCGCTCACCTTAGATATTAAGGCTGGGTCTCTTGGTGAAACTGGAGCTGAGTTGCTCCTTGTCTCCCTGCCTTCTGTGTGGAGATTACAAGAGGGGCTGCCACACCCACCTGACTTCCCCGTGGCTTCTGGGGTTCTGAATTCTGTGTCCTCACACTTACCACAGCAAATGCTTTGCTCACGGAGCCGGCTGTCTCCTAGTCCCATTTTTGCCTTTTTCTTTTGTTCTGTTTGTTTGGTTGTTGTTTTGCTTTGTTTTGATACATGGTCTCTCTATGTAATCCCTAGCTGTCCTGGAACCAGGACCAGGCTGGCCTTGAACTCCTACTCCCACCTCTGATTCCCAAGTGCCAGGATTAGAGACTTGTAATGCCCAGGCACACCAAGGATCCCAAACCACAGATTCTGAATTAAGAGGACAGGGAAGGGCCTGGGGGCCTAGCAAGCTTCATTATATTATGACTATGTCTACAGCTGGCAGGTCCTCAGACCCCCTCTGGAAGTTTTAAAATGCTTTGGTAAAGAGGGGGAGCAAAAGTGACTCAGCTGGTGTGTGGGATTCTGACAGTTTTATCTCATGTGTGGTACACAGCTGAGCATGCTACAGTTACCCTGTATACCTTCGAAGAGGTTTGAAACCTTGTCGTGAAAACCCTTCCACTGGTAGGATTACATTTTCCCTACACTAAACACGCCTGTGACCTCATATACATCTTTTTTAAAAGTTTATTTTATTGATATTTATTGAGCTCTACATTTTTCTCTGCTCCCCTCCCTGCCTCTACTCTTCAATTCTCCCCCAAGGTCCCCATGCTTCCAATTTACTCAGGGGATCTTGTTTTTTTCTACTTCCCATGTAGATTAGATCTATGTAAGTCTCTCTTAGTGTCCTCATTGTTGTCTAAGTTCTCTGGGATTGTGGTTTGTAGGCTGGCTTTCTTTGCTTTATGTTTAAAAACCACCTATGAGTGAGTACATGTGATAACTGTCTTTCTGTGTCTGGGTTACCTCACTCAAAATAATGTTTTCTAGCTCCATCCATTTTCCTGCAAAATTCAAGATGTCGTTATTTTTTCCTGATGTGTAGTACTCCATTGTGTAAATGTACCACATTTTTCTTATCCATTCTTCGATCGAGGAGCATTTAGGTTGTTCCCAGGTTCTGCTATGACAAATAAAGCTGCTATGAACATAGTTGAGCACATGTCCTTGTGGCATGATTGACATATATATATCTTTTTTACAGGTGTGTGTGTGATGGAGGAGTGTCTATGTGTTACTTTCATTGGTTAATAAAGAAACTGCCTTGGCCCCTTTAATAGGACAGAAAATTAGGTAGGCCGAGTAGACAGAACAGAATTCTGGGAGAGAAGGCAGATGCTTCAGGCAGTCGCCATAGGCAGTCGCCATGCTTCTCCTCTCCAAGACAGACGCGGGTTAAGATCTTTCCTGGTAAGCAACCACCTCGTGGTGCTACACAGATTATTAAATATGGGTTAAAGGAAGATGTGAGAATTAACCAATAAGAGGCTGAAACTAATGGGCCAGGCAGTGTTTAAAAGAATACAGTTTCCGTGTAATTATTTTGGGTAAAGCTAGCCGGGTGGTGGGACGCAGCCAGCCGCTCCTCCTACATGTGTGTGTGTTGCATGTGCATGTTTGTGTGGGTATGTGTGCCCCTGTGTAATGAATGTGTGTAATGCATGTGCATAATGCATGTGCATAATGCATGTGCATGTTTGTGTGGTATGTGTGCACGTGTGCTCCTGTGTATGGAATCCAGAGACTGATGTCATGTGTCTTCCTCTATCACTCCCCATCTTACTTTTGAGACCCTGGTGCTCATCACCTCCTAGACTGGTTGGACAGGAACTCTGTGGACCCCATCTGACTCTGCACCTCTGACCCCAGTTTTGGAGTCACAGAAACATGCCTCCACCCCCAGCTTTTATGAGGTTGCAGGAGGTCTGAATTCAAGTTCTCTTGCTTAGAGGCAGAGGCAGGTAGATCACCTCTGTGAGTTCAAGGCTAGCCTGGTTTACCCAGTGAGTTTCAGTCCATCCAAGGCTACACAGTGAGATGCATGCTACAGAAATAAAAAGGAAAGAACTCAAGTCCTATGCTTGCACAGCGAGCACTTTCCCCCTGAGCCACCTCCCCAGCCCCATGTGCCCACATTCCATTCCTTTATCTGGACCTTCGCCTTGCCCAGAATAATTTCTGCTGATTCATAAAAGTGCATGACACTGTATTATTAAAGTCATTAAAATTATGGAGCAGAAAAAAATGGACAGAAGGAAATTGGCTTTTTATTTTTATTTTTTTAATGGAAGAATCCAATTAAATTGGGAAGGAGATCAACCATTAACTGGCGTGGCCAACAGTGAATCCTTCCTAAGCCAGCTCCACTTTCGGCTCTGGACACAGCTCCAGGTCCCAGTAGATGCTTAGTAACATTTTGGCTGGATAAGTGAAGATCATTCAATGTCACTCATGGCATCTTCAATTCAGGAAAAAGAAACTATTTTGGCGGGAGGTAGTGGTGGATCTCTATGAGTTTGAAGCCAGCCTGATCTACTTAGAGAGCTGCAGGACAGCCATGGCTACATAGAAGGGCTCTGTTTCAAAAAACAAAGCACACTGTCGCTTTTACTTAAACCAAAATGCATTTCCTTGAAGACTGGCTTAGGGAGAGCACATGATACTCAAGCTTCCCAGAGCTGCTGTTCATCTCCTCTTTACCACTACCCTGAAGCAACACAGAGAACACAAGCAGACCACGCGTTCACCAGTGCTTGGAAGAGATCACACACCGGCTCTGGGAACCAGACAGAAGCATCAGAGCCTCCGTACTCCTTCCCCCAAGTGCAGAACATGTACTAGGGCGCTCAGGACATGAAATCCTAAAATATGACGGCGGGAGACCAGAAAGGACATACTTCTGTAGTTCCTCAGAACTATAGACACAACGCGCATGGTAGCTCTGAAAAGTCCTTTTGCTAAAAATAGAAACCACTTTACATCTGGAAAGGAAACCCTCCTGAGAGGAGCAGCCCCAGGAAGAGGTGAATTTTAGACCTGGAAGGCACGGGCTGCTTCGCCCACCTCTCCCCCACCCTCTCGGAAGGACCTCAAACCCCAGCAGGCCCAGGTCCCTGCTCTTTTTTGGCAGCTCAGGGTACTAGATAAGTCACCATCTGCTCCTAGGTCTGACCTTGTTTCCATCTGACCCTGTTCTGTCCCGTTATCCTGCCTTATGTCAACATGACTGCCATTCCAGTCAGGGATCCCTAGTCAGGACCCCCAAATTGAGAAAGGAGTGATAGCATTCCCTGTGAATTCAGAGCTTAGGTAAGGATGGCTTGGGGTTCGGATTCAGCCTCCTTAGCTCGTTCACACTGAGCCGTGTGTCTGAGAGCGCCAGGTTGGGAGAAATAGGAAGTGAGTGAGTTGAAGGGAAAAGAGCTCGGACATGGGAACTACCAGTGTGTTTCAAGGTAAGCGGGGGCCTTCTTCTTTCTGCTTCTACTGCCTGTAATTGATTGCTAGAGTAGATCTGAAATCTCTGGGCATCCAGGGCACCTTCCACTGTGCCCAGCTGTGCCCTCCATCCCATGTGCCTTCCTCAAGTTGTCCCCATGTGTCTGGAAGGCCAGCCTTATGGTCCTGCTCAGCCAGTCAGCAGCCTGTCCAGATACTGGGTAAAGTAACTCACTGGTCCCTGAACCCACTCAGCAGCATCCTGTGGTATTTGTTGGCTCTGACTAAACCCCATCTTGATAAACTAAGGGGTGATTAAATCTGCCTCCCCCAACCTGTGATCTGATCTGAGTCATCATGACACCCCTAAACCACAAAGCCTAGCCCAGCTCAGGGCCAGGTTCACAAGAGACACCCTGAAAAATACCATAATAGGCCTGATGGCCCTCTTTCTCGTCCCCTCCCAACCCCATATTTGTTCTGTTTAACTGAGGGGTCTGGCTAGACCCCTCAATGGGTGGGAAAGGGAAGGAAAAGTACAGAGGAAACGTAATAGCTGTTTCCCAGGGCACTTGCTATCTTCCAGACACTGTGCTGCTGGAAGAGGCTAACGAATCGTTCTTGGACTCAGTAAACTGGTCGTTTGTGTCTGAATCCCAGGTTTTTGTTTTGCTTTTTAAGGCCCAGGTTTCTTGAATTTAAGGCCCTTACCAAAAGTTAGAAGCTCTGAGGGGTGAGCAGAGTAGGGTTACAAACAGCTGGGAGGACCTGGGAGGTAGCTTGCTGGGCATGGCTCCCTGTTATTTAATGGCTCACAGCACAAGGGCAGAGCCCTGCTTTAGGGCAGGTAACTAGGTCGTTGAGAGCTGATTGCGTTGCAGGCATACAAGAGCTGTGCGTGCAAGCATGGTTATGTACATGCATAGGTGTGTGAGTGCATGGGTGTGTGTATGCATGCGTGTGTGTACATGCGTGCGTGCGTGCATGAGTGTGTGTGTGTGTGTGTATGTGCATGAGTGTGGTGGTGCCTGGAGTCTGCTGTGGAGTTTTTTTAATTTTTATTGATTGATTGATTGATTATGTATACAATATTCTGTGTGTATGCCTGAAGGCCAGAAGAGGGCACCAGACCTCATTACAGGATGGTTGTGAGCCACTGCCCTGCTGTGGAGTTTTATATTGCACTTTTGTTTGGGCTTCCATGTATCCGCTACTTCATACTTCCCATGGAGACTCAGAGAACAGCATGAGCCCCAAGGGCAGAAAGTCTCGAGTTCAAATCTTTGCTATGCCATGGAGCCACTGAAGGACCTTGGCTTGTCCCACTGCTTTGGTTCTCACATTGGGACACGGGCTGTGCTAGCTCAGGGCCTGTGAGTGGAGGTTTAATGTGTGGATGCTGGTGTTAAAAGCTCTTTGACCACAGGTAGAGGGCTGTGGCTTCTCTCATAACCTCATCGCCTACCCTCTTCCTCCAGACCTGTCATGCTGTCTGACATGAGAGCCCAGTTAGACTTGTGTCTGTCACCACTCTACCCACAGGGCTGCTCCCTAAACTGTCTCCAGTCACATGGGCCTCTGCTCACCCTGGCAGCCACCATGACATCTTCTGTTGCATTGGTTATTTCTGATGTCTTCTCACAGCACAGTGGCCATCACTGTTCCCAATAAATGAGGCCCAAATTTATATAAGGAACTAGCTATAGAGATGAGATTAGACTTAGCATCCTGATCCCTGGTCCAGAGGCCCAGAAAGGCCCCAGGGGGAGGGCCATGCCCAGCTCAGATCACAAGCATCCGCAGAACACCTGTCTGGTAAGAGCAGCTCATGGACCACATCCCCTCATCTTTCTCACAGGCTCGCCATCTCAACCCCAAACCTCACAGGCACCCGAAGAGCCTCTCCTTTCACACCTCTAGTTTATCTGATAACCAAAACGGCCACGGGTCTCAGGTGATTCCTGAATGCAAGGGACAGCATCGAGCTAAGCACACGTGAATTTCCCAATGTTTCCTCTGAACATCCCTCCAAGCAACTCGGCATGCCTGCCCTCCTCAGCGATTCATGGACTGGACCACTGCTGCAGCCCCCTCACCAGCCTCTCTGCTGTTCCCTCTTACACCCTGACTCCATCTTCTACACAAGTGTGATTTCCCACCATGCTCAGAACCATCCACAGCTTCCAGTGTCCACATGGTGAAGTCCCTCAGCCTGGCACTCTGAGTCCTTCACACTGCTCAACTCCAGCACCGTGGAGTCCTCAGGCATCCACGTCTTCCACCTACCCCCATACATCCATACACCTGTGCACACCACACACACCATATACTCTATGTACGTCTGTACCTGGCATGCATACCCCATTGTGTACCTATATGTTATACAGACCCCATAAGCCCCATGTACACCTGTATATACCACTCATATGCCACATGTACTCATATATCCCATATATACTCCATGGATCATGCACACATAATGCATACTCCACAAACCCCATGCATACTATATGCTCACACATCCTATGTAACTCACATATAAATCTACATACCTCATACATGCCATCTTATAAACCACATAGCCTATATACTTCATATATAGTCCATAACAGTACAGACAGACCACATGTACCCTATATGCACTACTCACATCCTATACACTCCCTATCCATGCCACACACACTTCACGTACACAAGCTAGTTTTCCAGAGGTCAGAGACGGGAGGTTCCATCTGGCTTGTCCACCTATGCTTAGGCCATCCTTTCTGCCCGAATGCTGTTTCCTGACTCCACTGAGTCCTGTGGCTCTTCCCACAGACCATACCCCAGGCTAGGGAGGTTAGTGTGTGTACAGCCTGCTTTCTCATCACACAGGGGCCCAGCAGGTCCTGACCTGAGATGGGGAGGCAACGTCAGAGTAAACAGCTTTCTGTTTCCAAGACTCTAATTTTTCATTTTCTTCATGCACCCAGGCCTTGCTGCTTCTGAAAGCCCTTCCTCTTGTTAAGTCTATTTGCTGAGACCTTCCCATTCTCCTAGGCATACATATCTCAAGTACCAGGATCCCTGTTCCTGAGGGCCGAGATGCTTGCTCACATCTGCACACAGGTGTAGGCTAGGCCTGGGAGGATCCAGGCCAGCCACCTCCTAGCTTACCCAGTGGGGCCACCACAGACCTCAGCCTGGATTGGTAGAGTAGGCCCTGGATTCTGGTTCCTTACTCTTAACCCATGAGGTTTCACAGATTCATAATAAAGTTCCCTTTACACATGAGAAGTAAACTCAACCTCTGAGACTCAGGAGGAAGTGAGTTCCTGTGGCCACAGAATGAGTCAGGGCTGGATTGATTTTGGGGACATCAGGGTATATTGGGGCTGGACGCTGGAGTCTGGGCTGCTATAGATCTCTGTGACTGCACCTGCATTCTCTCTGAACCTTCCTCAGACAGCCGTTAGTTCATTTGCTCCTATGAGTGGCAGGAAAATATCATTACCACAGTGGCAGTTTGGAAGGGCAGAAGGGTAGAGCCACCAAGTCACAGTTGTAAATTGGCCCCAACCCAGTGAAGCCAGCCAGGCAGGGACTTGAGAGCCCAGGCTGTGCTCAGTCTGTATTCTGGTCCTCCTCAGGACCACTTTGCCTGCTTCTGACCTCCAAAGTCCTGAGGACTCAGCCTCTGAAAGCTTTCCAGGAAATTCTTGAGGCCTGGCCTATCACCACACCTCAGGGCATCACACTACAGAGCAGACCCATCTCATTTCACCTGCCAAATACTAAGGCCAAGCCCTCAGCCCGCCATGGCACAGCCAACCACAGGCTACAGGGCCTTAGGGACAGTCTACCCAACTTGTTTTTGTTTTTTTTTTTTTCCGGTTTTTTGAGACAGGGTTTTTCTGTGTCTCTATGTAACCCTAGCTGTCCTGGAACTCACTATGTAGTCCAGGCTCTCTGGGAACTCAGAGATCAGCCTGGCTCTGCCTCCAGAATGGTGGGGTTAAGGCATGTGCCACCACCACCACCACCTGATTCCATCTTGCTCTTTGTTGCATTTCAACTTGGGAAGAAGCACCAGGCCTTGGGGGTTTGATGAATGGCAGTGGAGGAGGTGCAAGGCGATGGCATTGCTGAGGAACTGTAGGAAACAGAGGTGGGCAGGAGCCCAAAGACCTGGAGATCTCTACTGTGCCTTGGTTGCAAGCCTTTCAGTCTGTCTGTCTACAGGCTTTAGTCTCCTCTATACTGAAGTGAGTTAGTCTAATCTCAGCCTTGATGAAATAAGAAAGTGAGACCTCACTTCACACTCTGCAGGTAACAAAACTGAAGACAAGTCTAGGATGCAAACCAATGAAAAGTTCAACCAACTTTCCTCTTTCCATGGTGATTACTCAGGTACTTAAAGAAAACTTGTATATGTATGCTCCCCCCCCCCGTGTGTGTGTGTGTGTGTGTGTGTGTGGTGTACATGGCACAAGTCAGAAGACAAGTCAATTTTCTCTTTTACCATGTGAGTCTCTGGAGTAGAATTCAGGTCATCAGGGTTGGAAAATAGAAAAAGGCCTTCACCTTCTAAGCCCCTCAGATATTTTTAAAATATCAAAATTTGCTCCCAAACATGTTGCACTGGTGATCTGGGCAGGGCCTAGCCTGCCTCCTGGTTGCCTGTCTCATGGTGGGTGCCCAGCCTGCATCCTCCTCCTATGATGGCTCAGCTTCTTCACACGTCCACTGATTGGCATGAACTGGCTTTCATAGACACAGCTCCCAGAAGCCTTTATATTACTGTGTCTGATGCCCACCTTATTCTCCTGCCAAGTTTGAGCAAAAAAAGACCCAGATCACTGGGCAAGAACACCATGGCTAGAGCCCCATCCGAGTAATCCCTGGGGCTTGCCTGACTATGCTAGCTTATCTTTTGGACCATATAGGCGTGCTCAGGGCAGTTTATCCAAAAGCAGCTCCCTCACAGAGTTAAAGACAGAATGGGACCCCCAGGCAGCAAAAATACCTTTCCCTCTCCCACAGCACTGAACAGGAAGCAGGTTTCCCCCATACTGACTTTGTAGATTCTCACCCCCAGTCTCCTACTAACATCTACATTCTCACAAGTGCTCCCCACTCGTGGCAGCTGAGACTGCTCTATCAACTAGGGGTCCTCTTCGGGGTCGCATGGGGTGTCACCACACTCTGGGCACTGAGCACAGATCTGAGGACGTAGCAGTGAGGGGAGGCTGGATGGAGAGGGGAAGAGTGGCAGAATCCTACAGTCTGAGGCCAGGGGTCATCAACACTGAAGAGTTCCTTACCAGCAAGCCTACAAATATGTCTGAGCAAGGGCATTTCTTGGGGAAGCGCCCCATTTCTCTGACCTCTAACCCTAAAGTCCAGACAAAGCTGAGGGAATCTGAAGGCAGGGGGTAAGGAAAGGGCGACTTACTGGCCATGCAGAGAAGGGTGTGGAAGAGCCACTTCATAGCTGGAGCAGATTCAGCTGTGTGAGCCAAGTAGGTGACACAGAAGGACCTTAGAAGGCACTCAGCTTCCCCTCCTCTACCAAAGGCCAGGAGGCGGGGACAGACAAGGCCAGCATGTGACTTCCCCCATAGCTATGGATGGGTCCTGGAACTTAGACAATTGTCAGCTCAGCTCCATTACTCACTAGACACACCGTCTCAGACATGAGTGAGCAAGTTTGGCCGGTGGTAGTCCTGTGGCAGACAGAGGAGGTGAAAGAGCCAACAGTCATCCAGATAGGTGAATTCCAGCCCATCCCATCTACAATGCTCCCCAGCTAGACACACGGGTTCAGCTCCCAGCTGTGTGGGTCCCCTCCCACAGAAAGTGCCCCCCCAGTCAGAAACTGGGCTTTTATATTTGCTCCTGTACTCAGAGCCTGGGGCTGTGGAGGGTCAGGTAAGCATGAAGATCCAATGTTTAGTTGAAGTCCTTGCTTCAATCCAGCCTTACAGTACAGTTCTGATCCAGCCCAAGTTGTGGAGACTTTACCATCAACAGGGTTAGTCATATCTAAAGACCAACTTCCTAAATGGTTAAATTTGCTCAGACAGCTGTGAGGGAAGGAAGCCTGCCCACTCAGCAGTCCAGCAGAACCTCAGACAGCAATCCCAGCAATTAGGAGTATAGGGCAGGAAAACTGAGTTTGAGGCCAGTCTAGGTCATGTAGTAAGACCTCTCTGCAAAGATGGGCTGCTGTGTACCCTGCTGTCCAACTGGAGCTACCAGGCACAAGGGACTGATGTGTTAAAATGATACCAGTGCATGGAGAGAACTGAAATTTAGACTACTCAGTCTTAACTCAGAAAGGCTAGGCATGAAACCTCTCGTTCTTACATGCATGTAAGAGAACATCCTGAAGTGTTACTATGTGAACATAAAGTAGACAATCACATGACCTTAATGGCTACATAAAAATCAATTTTATTGTTTTTCACATGGAAAACTTACTTAGCCAAAGTTCTGTGGATATTCAATGACACCCCAAACACTTTCACACCATCAGCTTGGTCTGACACTCGACTAGCTCTTACACAATGACTTGAATAAAGGTTACAGTTCACCGTTTCCCTCTGCACACCACCTGGCAGAGATTACTAGCAGCTAGAAAAGCAGAGTTCCAGGTCTGATGACTTGCTGCCACAGCATGGTGCAGAGCAGAGCACCCTACGGCGGCTGGACAGACCTGTCACAAGCTGCAGTGGCACCCGCAGCCAGCCCATCTCCCCTTCACTCCTCCATGCCCACCTCTCCCAAATCACACCCTCGGTAGGGTAGGAAAGCCTGTGATGGCAGCTCGCTTGGGAACTCTGCAAGCAGCAAGACTGTTTCAGTGCCCATCCCAGGCACCTCAGGAGCCCGGGCAATGCAGATGGCTGAGAGCTTCACAGGGAGCAGGTGCATTTTCTGCCATCTCTGTAGACTCTCGAGGGCCAACACCTCCAGCACCCACCCAAGACTGTCAAGGCCGGTAACTACAACTTGCAGAGGGGCCCACCCAGCCCATCTGATATTAATGCTTTCCCACAAACCAGAGCCTCGGGCCCCTAGGTTAGGGGCGTGGCTTTGCTGTCTCCTGTTCTGTTCTCTTCTAGCCTCCAGTCCTAGGCTGTAAGTTCAGCAAACACATACTAGGAACCAACATGAATGCCAATCTTAAACCACTAACTAGACTGTATCCTTCCAAAATATCCATGTCATGAAAGACAAAGGACGAGGGCATGTTCCTGCTACAGAACAAAGGCCGTCCACTACCTGATGCCAGATTAGGTCCTGAACCAGGGGGAAATGCTTGAAATGGCATTACTGGACAGCCAGAAGCCTGAAGTTTGAACTACAGATAAGCAACTACTATACTGACCAGACACTACATATTTCTGAACTCGGTAACTATCCTATGGACACAGCACAAAGCATGGTGAGGGTAAAGTGGAATGTGGTGTAAAATATTTCAAACAGTTTGGGGGTTGGGGATGGAGACAAGGGAAAGACTGAATGGTAAAACAAAACAGAGAAAAAATGTTCTTTGTTCTATCCTCAATACTACAGTGATTTTGCAATTATTTCAAGAGAATGTATATATAGAGCCACAGCAAACCTGAAATCCCAGTGTTCAGGAGGCTGCTGTAGGACGGAGAGCTCTAGACTAGTCAGGGTTCTAGGTTAGGCCAGCTTATGTAACAAGGAGACCCTGTCTCCCTGCTACCTCTCCCAAAGAGAAATTTGATACATGTTCAGAGAGAGAGGTGTGCAGCAGGAGGCGGTGGCTGTCTTGAGAGTCACAAGCAAGCAGAAAGTATGACCTACAGCAGTGGAGGGGGCTGCCCTCAGCCTCCAGACAGAAGTGGCTCTAATCACTCATAGTTAGCCTTCCCTAAGAAGCTGGGAAGAGAACATTTGCAGATGAGGACCACCGAGAGTTGGACAGGCAGAGCCAAGGTCACCTGGAATAACCTTTATCATAGGGTAGTGTCACCTCAGGGCTGATGGTGCTGATCTCAGAGGGAAGCTAAGGACTGAGCCCAAGGCTACACGGATGGCTAGGTTGCTGAGCTAGGAGCCAGAAATGACTGTCTCCTCCAGAAACAGGACGCTGAACTACAAGCCCCTCTCTTTGGAGCATAAGGTTTCGAGAATTTAAAAAGTAAAACTAGACTTACATTCCCAGGAGCCTCCAGCTGAACAACACCCACCCCCAATTCCCGCATTCAAGTTCTAAACCTCAATGTGACTTAGAATATGTCTTTGAGGAAGTCACTATGCCTAAAATAGGTCAAAAGGGTGGGGCCTAGTCCTAGTGCCAGAGGGTTGTTGGTATGAGAAAAGTCACAGGCACACAGAGGATAAAGGCCACTTCCATGCTGGAACCATCTCAGACTTCTAGGGCCGTGAGAAAATAAATGTCTGTTGTTTAAACCACCCATTCTGTGGCTGTCTTGTCATAGCTCCCCAAGCAAACTAGTGCCTTTAGGCTACCTTTTCAAATAGCTCCTAAAGACCAAACAGTGTGTTTGTGTATACCTGCACACATGTACACACACGAACATATCACAGTGCATGTATGGAGGCCAAAGGACAACCTGCATGAAGCCTTCTTTCCATCATGTAGATCCGAGAGAATAGCTCAGGCTATCAAGCATGATGGTAGCCTTTCCCCACTGACCATCCCACTGGTCCTTCTTGGCCCTTCATGACTGAACGGCTGAAAGGGAGCATGCACTGGCTATGGGATCAGGTGGTCTCTTGATGACCTCATCTCCCTCCTATTGGTTACTCCCAATGCTCCATGCAAAGTACAGCCTGAGTTCCTCCCATCTCAACTACTGTGCACATAGAAGAAACTTTAGGTCATCTCACTTGAGGCCTCCATTTAATGGACAAGGAAACTGAGAGAGGAGAGGAAGGGACATGCTCCATCTCCCAGGTGTGAATGTGTGAGAAATAAATGAGTCCCTAGGGTCTGCTCAGCTCCAGCTACCATCCTATTTGCCTTTCTTCAAAGACATTCTACCATAGCTAAGAGTACGCTCATGGTGCTCAGGGGAGCTTGTACATGGGCAGAAAGGGATCACTGGATCCAACACTAGGAAAGGAGACACTATTTTGTCAATGACACAAAGCTCTTGCTCTTCAGCCTACACTGGTCCTTACTGGTCCAGGGGTAGAGGTGTCTAAGGCACACAAAGTCTCAGCTTCTGAAGAATCTGAGCATCCAGAGGCCTCTGGAACTAGAAGAGACTCCCCAGGCAGACTTGTGACTGGTACACTGAGTATCACCAGCACTCTGGAATTTATCAATAAAACACAACTTCTATGCTTTATAACATGCTTTACCAGGCTGAATGGCAAATACAGGGAAAAAAATGTTCTTTGTTCTACCCTCAATGTTACTGTGATTTTTGAAATTACTTCAAAAGAAAAAGTTTATAGAGCCATGGCAAACCTATAATCCTAGTGTTTAGGAAGCTGATGTAGGAGGATTGACAGTTCTAGACTAGTTAGGGCTCTAGGCCAGGACAGTTTGTGTAACAGAGGAGACCATCTAAGACAGGCTTCTGAGGCAGAAATTCCTTAACTGCTCCCAGAAACATCAAAATTCTGTGAAATGCTTATAGGGTTTTGGAGGAGTTTTAGTCTGCTAAAATCTGCCCTACAAATACAAGACCAGCTCTAGACATTTGCTGCTGTCACATTATGCATTTTACAATCTGTCTTGAAGCAAAAGTACTACTCTCAATATTATCAAAAATACAATACTTTCTTCTTTGAGCTCTTACTTTTAAAGGGGGAGGAAAAGGCTCAAGTTCTAAGCTACATCTTACTAAGTACAGTTTAAAAGCAAAGACAGGCACAAGAGCTGCTCTAGCAGCTGCTCCCTCTGGCCTCCTGTCCTGGGTTGCAGTCACCTATCCAGACAGGATCAGGTAAGAACTGGTTCAGGGTTCCATCTCCGGAGCTCTGACGTAGCTGCCAGCCTTCTTTCCTCCTATCCTAGGGAGGATGAATTCTTTAAAAAAAAAAAATCTTGGGAGAGGGAGAGGTTAAGAGTAACTGCTCTGGTAGAGGCTCTGGGCTGGGCTCATGACTGTCTAATCCTTTTTCTTTCAGTTACCAGTTGGATCCAAGCATGCTCTTTCTGGTGTTAGGACTTTTTTGTTTGTTTGTTTGTTTGAGACAGGGTTTCTCTGTGTAACAGCCCTAGCTGTCCTGGAACTAGCTCTTGTAGATGAGGCTGGCCTCAATCTCACAGAAATCCGCCTGCCTCTGCCTCTGAATGCTGGGATTAAAGGCGTGTGCTACCACTGCCCAGCTCTGGTATTCTGGACTTTCTAAGCCCACTTCTGGCCATTACGTGGCTGAGGACACAGTCACCTTAACTCAAGCAGCGTGCCCTTTTTTCTTTTTTTTTTTTTTTAAAAACAATTTATTTTTATATTATGTGCATTGTTTTGCCTTCATATACGTCTGTGTGAGGGCGTCAGATCCCCTGGAGCTGGAGCTACAGACAGTTGTGAGCTGCCATGTGGTTGCTGGGAACTGAACCCTGGTCCTCTGGAAGAGCAGTCGGCGCTCTTAACCACTGAGCCATCTCTCCAGCCCCAGCATGGGCTTTTCTTTCTTTCCCCTTGCTGTCTGCTGCGATTTACAACTTGCCTGGCAGCCTTCTTTCAAACCCCAATAAAACTGTCCTCAAGTTTAAAAAAACAAAACAAATTCCCAGCAACCTTTCTAGAGCTGGATGAACTCCAGCTCAGATGTGGCAGATCATCAGCTGTGAGTTTCCTGAGATCCACTTAGTGATAGCTCCTTATTGCACACATGGAATATCAATGACTACTCTGGCCCACTTTGCATCTGGGGAACTCAGCTAGAATCAAAAAAAAGGCACACAAAATGGTGTGCGAGCTGTGTTATCAAAGTCATTCATTTCCCAAATACTTCTGAAATTCTACTTACACTGGGCTGGCCTGGTTCAGGGATACAGAGAAAATATCATGAAGATACCTGCTCTTTAGGAGCTCACAGGCTGGAAAGGAAAACAAGAACAAAACATGAAAATAAAGCATTCCATATACATGGCAGAAAAATGAGGCCTGACCCATAAGAGGCATAGGCCTTAGGGTCGAGCTGCTCTTCTGGCTGGAAGCTTACAGTCTCACATATGTTCAGAGAGGACCTGCTGGGTCAGTATGGTGACAAGCATGGAGAAAGCACAACCAATGTGCAAGTCAAACATGGTCCCTGCTCTCACGAGCTTACAGCCTAGCAAACGTAGTAACCAGGAACAAGAAGTGAAAGACGGGTAAAGTGTGCTTGACTGGAGGCATGTGGTTTGCATTACACAAATCACAGGATTAAACATGAAGCACTAGTCTGAAAAGTAAACAAACAAACAAAAACAGTTGCAAGGCGATGGAGCCACACTGTCTCCATCCTCCCCTCAGCAAGCCCAGGCAAGCTGGTGGGAAACCCTGGACATTCTTTGTGCTTCTGCTGCTCCTGTGGCCCAAGTTCCCAAGTTTCTTAAAAGTGACCTCACTGGGTGTGGTGACACCAAAACAAGGGAGCATTTGCATGATGTGGTCCTAAATTGCAGGCCCAACTACTTCACTTAGTACTCAACCAAATTAAGAGTAGCCCTTTTTCACAGAGGTGAGGACTACAAGAACCTTAGGAAGCTGGTCTTCAACGTGGCACCCGCCTTGGGATTTCCAAGAGGTATTATGATTAGATTACACTCTTTTTTTCTTTGTTTTTCGAGACAGGAACTAGAACTTGTAGACCAGGCTGGCCTCGAATTGATTAGATTACTCTCAATTTTAAAGTTGGGCACTGACTTAGGATCTAACCCTGGAATCAGCTAAGATTCCTTTATAGCAATACTCGGACACACTCACAAGGAAACCAGTATTGAGGAATGCCTCTTAAAATCTTGATCGTGAGAGAAATCCAGAAGGCAGTCAGGAAGAAAATGAGAAGAGGCCACAGGGACTGCCAGGGGCCATCCTGACCGGCTCCACAGGCTATCAGAGAAGTCTGGGATTTTACTCCAGAAGCGATGGTGAGGTTCTGCAAAGGTTTCAAGCAGAGTAACAATAATATCAGATTGATATTTTAAAAGTTCATCTTGTTATACATGAAAATATGCCCAACATAGCCAGGCATGGTGATGCACACCTTTAATCTCAGCATTCAGGAAGTAGATGCAGGCAGATTCCTGAGTTCGAGGTCAACCTGGTCTACAGCCAAGGATACACGGAGAAACCTTGTCTTGAAAAGCCAATAAAATAAAATAAAATAAAATAACCCGGGGGGGAGGAGATGAGGAAGAGGAATAAATAATGGCCAACAGCACTAGTCATTAGGAAACTGCAACTCAGAACCATTCAGGGACTGGGATGTAGCTCAGTGGTACAACACTTGTCTACATGTTCAAGGTCCTTGATGCCCTACACTGTAACAAAACAAAACATTGTGCACGTGCGCGCACACACACACACACACACACATAATGAAATACCGCTTCACAGTGAAAAATGAGTATTGGAGAAGATATGATAAACTTGAATCATGATACACTCCATGGGAATACAGCTTGGCAATTCCTCCAAAGACGAAAGGTAAGAGCTACCATGATCCATAAATTCCGTTAATTTCAGCATTTGGGAGGCAGAGGCAGGTGGATCTCTGTGAGTTTGAGGCCAGTGTGAGCTACAAAGCAAGTTCCAGGACACAGAGAAACCCTGTTTCGAAAAACAAAGAAAAAAGAATAAAAATACACATCCATGAAGGGGAGCTGCACACAAATACTCACAGAGGCCTATTCACAACAGTCTCAAACTAGAGACCACAGAATGCCCATTAAATGAATGATAAATATACAGATAATTTTAAAAACTGAAATAAAAAAAGCACTGAGAAGCACACTGCTGGCACACCTTTAATGCCAGCACTTGGGAAGCAGAGGAAGACAATTTCTGTTAATTCAAGGTTAGCCTGGTCTACATAGGGAGCTTGAGGGCCAGGGCTACACAATCAAAACTTGTCTAAATATATATACACACACAGAGAGAGAGAGAGAGAGAGAGAGAGAGAGAGAGAGAGAGAGAGAGAGAGAGAGAGAGAGAGAGAGAGAGAGAGAGAGAGAGAGAGAGAGAGAGAGAGACAGAGAGACAGAGACAGGGGGTAGAGGGAGACTTGACATGAATGAACCTTGAAATAATGTAAATAGACACATAGCATAGGACATTCATGAAATGTCCATAATAGGCAAATCCCCAAGGACAGAACAATTAGTAGCTGCCGGGTCTGGGCAGAGGAAAGAATGAGGATGAGTGCTAGTGGGAAGAGGATGCTTTTGGTGATGAAAGTGTTCTAAAGTTGATTATGATAATGGTTATACAACTCTGTAAATAGCCTACAGCCAACTGAAATGTACACTTCAAATGGATGAACTGAATACTACGTAAATAATCTCTCAAGCAAAAATTCACCCCAGTTACATGAAGAATGGAGAGGGAGAATTGAAAGAGGCTGCTGCAGAGAGGGAGAACAGAAGCAGGGAAGGATTCATGGGTTCAGGCTAGAGGAGGGCCAGAAGCTGTCTGGCCCCTCTATAAAAAGGGGGAGTAGGAAACAGAGATGAGGTATCTGCGATTATTATCAAGCAGCAAAAAGTATATTTAAAATCTTCTACATGGAGTAACCCCACATGTACAGAAAGTACCCTGGATAAAGTATACCCAGCTGTCTGCTAGACTATCCTGACTATCCACCATCACTCCTAAGCATACAGGGCTCAAGGTATTGAAGACCTGAGCAGCTCCAAGTGCAGGCTGGAGAGAGGCGGGGAAGGCCATCACCACCTGTCTTCCATAAAGTCCTCTCCTCGTTTCTAGCAGGAGACTGACAAGTGCTCAAAGGCCCTACGCAAATGGGTCTGGACTTGTGAATGGAAAGCATCATAACTGAGGAACAAAAAGAAAGCCGGGGAGTTGCCTAAGCCCTGAGGAAACCATGTCAGTTGGGAAGCACACACAAAGATCTCCAACCCACTGACAGAACCAGAGCCAGTGCTTAAGCACATACCTGCCCTGTCTTCCTGACACATTGGCCACCTCAACAGAAAACATGCTACAGATATAGCTTCAAGAATAATAAATATCAAATAGATATCAACAAAGCCAGAAACTGCACCAGACCATTTACTTGCTTCATGGGGAAAGGAAAGCTCAGGACCACTGGGCAGGGTCCGGGCTGGCTTCCAGGTCTGCTCTCAGGCCCTTTTTCTTTTCATTCTACCAAGTCTGAACCTCTAAGAACATGACTGTGAGCTGTGAGCCACACAGGACAAGAGAAGCTTAGAAACTTTAGAGGCCTTAGGTCTGAACTACCTCTTTCTGGGATCCACAGAAGCCAAACAACTTTGGTTATATGGGGGGAAGGTTAACCAAATAATACATATGACACAGGTTTGTTACAACTTCAGTTCTTAAGCTTTTCTGCTTCTTTTCTTATGACACTGTTCATTCACAATGTAGTCAGCCACCAATGGGACATGTGCTCAACCACAAGTCAAGAGCTCTATGGATGAGAACAACCCAGGCACGTGAAGAGCATGACATCCCAAAGTGACAGCGGCTCACCATCATCTCTAACTCCAAGATTCTAATGTGCTGAAGTGAAACATCAGTTTTACACCTGCAGAGGAATACAGTATTAAATATTGCAAAGTAGAAGTCAGACGAAAGGCCGAATAATCAACTGACTTTCCATGGTAAAAGAATTTGAAAGACTAAAAATAAACTAAAAATTTCTGAAACTATTATCTTATTTGCTAGTTTTGAATACGTCTTCAGTGACAAGTCAGAGACAAAAGAATGAATTACCAACCCACGCCTTCTAGAAAAGTTGTAATGAACAAGAAGAGTCCATTGCAGATGGACAGTTTTTCCTACAGTGGCCACAAAGCAAGTTGAATTCATGTACAACAGACCATACAATTAGTATCATTTAAAATAAAGACTCTTCTCTTTGCCTTCTTCCAAAGTATATAATGTATATTTAACAACACAAGAGACACCACTTGAGCTTCCCCTGTAGCCAACAGGAGGAATAGCCACATATAAAAATTAAAAATTTAAACTTTTAAGTCATTAATAGTTTTTGAACATAATACAGACTTAGAAATTATTCAACATTAACCCAAGACCCCATCCCTAAGCACATATAAATCAACTTCAAATTCAGAAGCCAGAGCTGTCTGTCCCTAGAAGTCCCACAGCACTACCTTGATCTTCACATCAGGCTAATAGCCAATAAAGGGCCCTAACAGAAACTCCCCAGGGAGGAATGGAAGCCATTGCTGCTACATTTCTATCTACCAGGGAGGGCAGACGCAGCCAGGTCAGGTCTATGAGATTCAGCCCCCACACTAAGGTCCTGGAAGGCTGGGCGGGCAGCGTCCCTCATCTTCCCCCAAAGACTGTCCAATAAGCACCTGGGAACTGACTCTTCTTGGGAAAAGGGTGCTGGCAAGAGCTGTCAGAGCCAAGGCAACAGTGAGAAGTTCTCTGCTCTTTGGATGAACCGTGTAAAACATTTCTTTTAAAAGACACAATGTTAAAAATATTAAGAAAATGTCTACAAAATCTGGAGGTTGCCTTTTTCTCCAAGGGTAAAGCTTGTGGGGTGGTGGGGAGAAGACTTGAGGGCCCAGAACTGTAGCTCTGTAGCACAAGCAGAGACGTCCTTCAACACTCATTACACTCCAGAACTGTCCTACTGGGACAGCAAGAGTTCAGGGTGCAGGCAGGAGGGAAGGGCGCCAGCTGTTCCTACTGTGTGCCCCACCCTACATAAGAATGTCAGATCTGAGGGCAGCTGCCAAGGCCAGGGCATCAGGACTCTGCTTCTGAACCAGAGCTACTTTCCCGGCTGACTTCAATCTGGAGAGATGGCAAGCTATCTAGCCGACTCTTTTTCTGGCGAGACTGTTCTTTCTCCTTAATCAAAGCACCCCACGCCCTCTGAAGCTCCGAGTCATCTTCCTCAGCACCAGACGGCCTGTGATCCACTTTTTTCGTGTTCTTTTCTTTGGTCTTGGGTGTAGATCCTAAGCGAGTCCATAAACCACCTGTTGGGGTGAGAAGACACCTCAGTTTGGCTGTCAATGCCGAGCACCAGAAAGTCCCGAGGAAGCAGGTGTACTGCCAACACCTGCCATGCAAAAAACATCAGCAGAGGCAGTTGGCACCAGTGTGCAAGTGGACAGTTTAAGACTCAATGAAAGAGGCTCAAAACAGGTGGCCCCACACCAAGCATAGGACAATCACCTTAGACTTTCCTGACATACTTGTCCCTCTCCTGGTGAGAAGCATCATGCCCCATGCTCATACCACCCCAGTCTGTTAGGAAGCTCTAACATTCTACAAACTGAAGGGTTTATTTTACTATGATGATTCTCAGGCTTTCAGCTGACTTTTAACTTTTAAAGAGTTTTATTGAACTGAAGAAATGGCTCAGCCATTAAGAGCTCTTGGCCTTGCAGAAGATCTGGTTAGATTCTGAATACCCACATAGCACCATACAACAGTCCATAACTCCAGTTCCAGAGGATCCAATGCCCTCTTCCAACCTCCAAGGGCACCAGACATATACACTGTACAGAGACAAACATGCAAGCAAAACATAAAAATCCCAAAAAAGGGGAGTGTTTTATTAAAATAGAACAACAAATAAAAGTGTTTAGAATGTGGTGGCATAGATACACTCCAAAGCAATTAAGTTTTATTTATAAAGAATAAGGTAATCATGGAAGAATTACTATAGAAAAACGCTACACAAAGAGAACTAGATATATGTGTGGTCAAAGTAAATAATGTAAAAATAAAAAGCAAGGGTGTTGTGAAATATTACTTTAACTATATAAAGATGTGTTATATTTATGTTGCAGAATATTAATTTAACTACATAAAGGTGTGTTACATTTGTTTATGCTGCATTTGTTTAAGATGTAAAAATGTGTTGCTTTGCCTGCCTACTGATTGGTCCAATAAAAAGTTGATCAGCCAATAGCTAAGCAGTAGAAGGATAGGTGGGGCTGTCTGTCAGGCAGAGAGAATAAATAGGAATCTAGGCTCAGGAAAAAACAAGAGAAAGAGAGAGACAGAAGGACATACAGAATGAAAGAAGGTTAAAAAAGCCCCAAGGCAAAACATAGATGAAGAAAAACAGGTTAAAATAAGTTATAAGAGGGCTGGAGAAATGGCTCAGAGGGTAAGAACACTGGCTGCTCTTTCAAAGGTCCTGAGTTCAATTACAAGCAACCACATGATGGCTCACAACTATCTATAATGAGATCTGGTGCCCTCTTCTGGCATGTAGGCATACATGCAGACAGAATACCATGCAAAATAAGTAAGTAAATCTTAAAAAAAAATAAATAAGTTATAAGAAGTAGCAAGAAACAAGCCTAAGCTAAGGTCGAGCATTCATAACCAATAATAAGTCTCTGGGTCATGATTTGGGAGCTTGTTGGTGGCCCCAAAAGAAAGTCTGATACACAAAGATGTGTTCCCTCTTCTCCTTTCTAAGCTTTCCTGTAGACATGATGCTGATGCCAACAAAAGCAGTTATGCTAACTGCGAGAAATAAGCACTGACTCTACTTCTTACAACCAGCGCTCTCCCTTCCTTCCCACCCATCAGTGTGAAGTCTGCTCACCTGATTTCCTTTCCCGAGTATCAGAGTAGAGGCCTTTAACGTCTTGCCTGGGAACTCCTAGCCTACTATGTACATCCGAAGAGGGTTCTCTCCGAACCACTTGATTACTACTAAAAGCCTTTTCTGGAGAATATGGTCTTTTTCCTAACCGTTGGCGAATATCTGAAAAAAGAGAAAAAGTATACCTGTTACCAAGCACGTGTGTTTTACTATAAGTACCAACCACCTAGGATTTTTGTCTTAGCTATAGTTTCTATTGTTGTTATAAAACATAACCAAAAGCAACTGGGGGAGGAAAGGGTTCATGTCACTCACAATTTAACAATTCATCATCAAAAGCAGTGAGGGCAGGAACGCAAGCGGGTAAGGAACCTGGAGGTAGGAACTGATTAAGGGGCCATTGAGGAGTGCTATTTACTGGCTTGCTCATCCTGCTTTCTTATCCCACCTGCTTTCTTATAACACCAGCCCAGGGGCAGTACTGCCCACAATGAGCTGGGCCCTCCTATATCAACTATTAATAAAGAAAGCGCACCACAGGCTTGTCCACAAGCTACTCTGGAGGGAGCATTTTCTCAGTTGAAGTTCCCTCTCCCAAAACGACTCTAACTTATTTCAGGCTGACAAAAAACTAGTCAGTATAGCTCTCTAAAAACCCGACCCCACATCTCCCACAGTGAAGGCACAAGTTCTGGCATGAGAAGGCTTCTAAAGCCAGTTCTGTTCATAATTGATCTTGCATCTCTTAGGAAAACTTAAAACTTGGATGCAGAGGCTATCAGCTGATTGTTTGAAGCAAAAGTTTTCTTCCTTCCTTTTTTCTTTTTTGGCAGAACCAAGCAAAACTAAGTAACATCACAGATTTTTCAATTAACAATACTACAAGCTCCCTACAATCCTTGGACATACAAGTCATTCTCAATAAACTTAATACATTTAACCAACAAGTATAATGAGTCTGGCAATAGGCCAAGAATAAAGGAACCATGCCCTAAACTAAGTGCATTTCTCCTCCAAGTCTGTCAAAAAGCTGCTGAGCCTGAGGTTTCCATTAACAAACAGCAGCCACATATTCATCCGCCTAGAGTCAGCTTTTGACATCTTATGTAAGCCCCCCTCCCCGCAGAGCTCATATTGAGCCTCCTTCTTGGTTTCTCTTCCATCCTTCCTCCTCCCAAGGCTCCATTCTCAGCCTGTATTCATCATTCCTGGTAAAGTTCTGCCCTTAGTATCTTGGTTTTTTTTTTTTTATGCCCACTAAATTCTATTTCTCCAAAATCATATTTTTAAAATAAGAATCAGATTATTCCCCACCTTGAAATCTTTTAACCTTGAAATCTTTATCAACTGCATTCTATCCCCTCCCAAGATCTAAAACTATTTTCTCCAAAAGCCTTCTCCAATTCTCTCAGCAGATCTATGGCAGGTGACTTGCACATGCTAGACTAGTAGCCACAAGCACACCCACACACTGTTCTATTAGGGTTTACTCACATATACAATCTAGTTCACACTCAACCATGTATCTCATCATACAACTTAACTTTATTGGTTTAGGGTATAAAATATACCAGGGAAATAATACTATGTATTATTTAATATTATCTATTATTTCAGACAAAAGTACTAAAAGCTAGTTTTGCCAAAATCTGATTTTTATTTATGTTCTCATGAATCCAATGCCTCGCTAAACATTTAGCTAAACACAACGAGAACAATTAAATCAGTTCAGAAGAGCCTACCTTGAGCCCATCTGCTTTTGGGAGCTCAGAGTGTTAGAACTCCGAGGGGAAAGGAATCCTGGCAGTCAGAAGCCTAGGACTACCACAAAGTCACACTGCACAACAAACCTCACACAAGAGATTTATTGGGAAAGACATAGGAGGGTGGCTGTCTCTGCTTAGGAGAGAACTGAGCAGTAGGCAGACTTTATATAGAATTTCTTGTAGAAATGGAACTTTCCAGGGTGGCCTGGAATTGGTGGGATTCTGTGGCCCAATCTTGGGCTTTTTTTATCTCTATAGGGCGGAGCCTGGCCACCTGCACCCCGAGAGGCAGGACACTGGCCACTACAACTGTCACAGTAGTCTGGTGGCCAGGCCGACCGAGTACCTGGTTTGGAGCTGCCGACCGCCGGTCGCACACACGAGTGCTGGCGCTTCTCATCTAAGAGGTGTCGGACATCTGCAAACTTCTCAGGTAGCAATTTGTTACCGATTCGATTTTTTATATTGCTGGTCGATAAACTATCTGCCCTCATAGAGTTCCTGTAAGGAAAAAAAAAAGGCGGGGAGAACACAAGTAACCAACTTCAACTGTGAGACAAGGTACAAGCAAAGTCTCCTACTTCAGAGAAACTCAACCTGAGATGACACTATTCCCTCACAAGAACACTGATAACAGCTCACTCAGAACAGCTCAGAACAGGATCAACACGCTGTGAAGGACGGTGATGACAGCAGGGTGATTTCCACATGATGCCTGGATGCCTGGATACTTTACCGCAGAACACAAAACTAACGGTCACCATCTCCAAGGGCAGACAAACATAGACAGATTCCTGCAAAGAGGCTGGAACTCTGCTCACCCAGGTGCAATCTGGATGCTAGTCTATAACCCCCTTCTTTAAAGAAGATACTTCTCTGTCTATAGACCATCCTACCATGAGAGCATTATTCTGCTAGAATTTTCTATTAGGTAGTTCTATGAAAACTAAACACAAAGATGTGAACAAGGCCACACAAATCAACACTAGAAGCCCCTTTTCTTCCTATCGGCGAGTACCTCAGAAAGCCCAGGCCTGGTGGCGCAGGCTGCAGGCTCAGTTACTTGTGAGACTAAGGCAGAACACAGGATGATCACAGATCCACATCCTGCCTATGTTACATAGCACATTTATATTCAGCCTACTTGCTTTAGTGAGATACTGTCTCAAAATTTCAGAAACTTTAAATAAATAAAATCTATACTTATTGAATCAGCTCATTAAAATAACTAGGTTCTCTGTTCAGAGGTCCATAAAAATTAGGATGAACGATAGTTTCTAAACCCAGTAAGAGTATGAGTCACAGGCAGAATGTGGATAAGGCCCTAGAAAGGAAAATCTAGCAACACATACAGATTTTTAAATACATGCATTTTTCTTTTTCTTTTGATTTTTTGAGACAGAGATTCTCTGTGTAGACCTGGCTGTCCTAGAACTTGCTCTGTAGACCTGGCTGGCCTTGAACTCACAGAGATCAGCCTCCCCCTGCCTCCCAAGTGCTGGGATCAAAGGCGTGTGCTACCTCCACCTGGCAACACATGTATCTAGCAACACATACAGGTTTTTAAACACATGTATTATTTTCTATAACAAGGCAGACTTTGAGGAATCTATTTAGCTAACATAGTATTAACAGAAACATCATTAACTATTAAAAGGGATTAGTTGTGGTGTCCTGTAATCACAGCACTCAGGAGGCTGGGGAAGAGAATGAAAACACAAAGCCAGAGCTATGCACTGAAACTCAATCAAAAAAAAAAAAAAAAAAAAAAACAAAAAAACCCCAAAATAAATAGGACCAGCAAGATAGCTCTGCAGGTAGGGGTACTTCCTTCCAAGTCTGAGCACTTATGTTCGACATTTAGAACCCACATGATAGAAGAGAACCAACTCCACAAGGTGTCCTATGACCAACACACATGCACTGTGGCATAGTCACACATGATAAAAAATTAAAATAAAAAATTTTATAAGTAGTTAAATAAATGATAATAGTGCTAAGCAATGTACTACATATGATGGAAGAAATAACAGATGTCTGGAAATAAAAGTGGTTTTTACTTTTTATACTGTCTACGCAACAACTATTGCTTATATAGAGAAAAAATTGGATGCTTCCATCAAATACCGATAAAGGAATAAAAATTAGGGTAAAAATGATTGCAACATGAAGAGAGACTGCATTTGTAATTACCACTTAAAAATCAAATTGCGGACCAGGCGGTGGTGGCTCACGCCTTTAATCCCAGCACTCGGGAGGCAGAGGCAGGCAGATCTCTGAGTTCGAGGCCAGCCTGGTCTACAAGAGCTAGTTCCAGGACAGGCTCTAGAAACTACAGGGAAACCCTGTCTCGAAAATCAAAAACAAAACAAAACAAAAAATCAAATTGCGGGGCTAGAGAGATGGCTCAGCAGTTAAGAACATCGGCTGCTCTTCCAAGGGACCTAGGTTTGAATCTCAGCACTCACATGGCAGCTCACAACCATGTGTAACTCCAGTTCCTGGGGATTTGATGGCCTTTTCTGACCTTCAAGGGCATTGCATGAATATGGTACACAGATATTCGGGAGGCAAAACACTTATAAAGCAAAAATAAATATTTTTTAAAAAAATCAAACTACAGAGTAAGAATATATCTCAGTGGGAGAGTACTTTGCCTAGTAGTATGTACACAAGAGGTCTTCTGTTCAATCATTAGTATTTCCAAAATAAATAAATAAGTAAATTTAAAGTTAACATCATTAAAAAGAGGAAAAGTATTAGTTGGGAGGTGGTGGCATACGGCTTTAATCCCAGTACTTGGGAGGCAGAGACAGGTGGATCTCTGTGAGTTCCAGAACAACCAGGGCTGCACAGAGAAACCCTGACTCAAAACAAAACAAAACAAAAACAAAAAACAAACAAACAAACAAACAAACAAAGTATTTTACCTAATACTTTTCAACTGAGATTCCACTTCATCTGCATACATGGTCATCTTCATGCTTTTCTTTGGGGAGGGAGTGGAAATCATCTTCAGTTCTAGATCATAGTCCATCTCATCCGAGTCTGAGCTGCTCGCACTGGACCGCCTAGACACGCTCCGCTCACGGGGCTGCTTGAGAGTGGGAAGTTCCTCATGGTACTCCACCACGACCCTGTCATCTGCATCCATGTCTTGGTCCTCTTCTTCCTCTTCCTCTTCTTCAATGGGTTCCTCGGGAACATTCACTAATCCTGAAGAAATTTAACCCAAAGGTTAGAACTAAACTTAAGGCTAAACTAACAAGCATGATTTCTACTCCACATTGGTAGAAGAAAAGACTATGACCTCCAAAACTGTACTGGAGTATTTGCCATCTGTAAAAGTGCCAACTGGAAGCGATTCTTACTCTTACTTATTTATCCAAGAGACTGGATAAAACATGAATGTAGTAGTATAAACTCATGTACAATATGAGCAATCTTCATTATTTTTGAGTTTTATATTTATAAATCTGTCAGATTTATTTGTGGCTCCTAAATCAACACTCAAGGTACAGTCAAGAACACATGCAGACTGATAGAAAACTAAGTGCTTCTTCCTAACCAAGGCAACAGCAACACCACCTTCTTATTCATGACTCATATTGTAAGCAAGGTCCTTTTCAATTTACTAATCGCTATGTTTTCACTTTTTGTGCTTTCTCTTGATAATTTTACTGCTTAAAAATGGTCCCTGCTGGGCAGTGTTGACACACACTTTTAATCCCAGCACTTGGGAGGCAGAGACAGGTGGATCTCTGTGAGTTCGAGGCCAGCATGGTCTCAGAAAGAGTTCTAGGACAGGCTCCAAAGCTACATAGAGAAACTCTATCTCAAAAAACCAATAAACAAACAAACAAATAAAATGGTCCCTGAGCTATAAGTGGTGGTCTATGCCTTTGATCCCAGTATTGAGAGGCAGAGGCAGGTGGATCTCTGAGAGTTCAAAGCCAGTCTGGTCTACAACACAATGTGTTCCAGACACAAGGGCTACAGAAAGAGACTCTGTCTCACGAAGAAGAAGAAGAAGAGGGGGAGGAGGGGGAGGAGGGGAAGGAGGGGGAGGAGAGGAAGGAGGAGGAAGAAGAGGAAGAGGAAGAAGAAGAAGAGGAAGAGGAAGAAGAAGAAGAAGAAGAAGAGGAAGAGGAAGAGGAAGAAGAAGAGGAAGAGGATGAGGAGGAGGAAGAGGAAGAAGAAGAGGAAGAAGAAGGAAGGAAGGAAAGAAAGAAAGAAAGAAAGAAGGAAGGAAGGAAGGAAAGAAGGAAGGAAGGAAAGAAGGAAGGAAGGAAGGAAGTCCCATTAAATACAGTGAGTGAGGTGTTAGTTTAGTAAAAGGATGGTGGTGCACCTCATGAAGAAAACACCAACACTACATAAGCCTTGTTCAGGCATGGGTTACACGCTGTCAGCTGTTAATTCAATGCCAATTAATTAATAGTGTATATTAAATCAGCTGTCTTAAATAGAAAAATGGGCACAGCAATGTTACAGACTGATTAGTTGATGAAAATAGTGTGACCAGATGTTTTGTATAATTCAATATTCACTAATTCAACGTTCAGTGTAACTTCATGCCATGTGATAGCTCTCAATAATAAAAATCAACATTACGGACTAGAGAGATAGCTCAGGTTAAGAGCACTAGCTGCTCTTCCAGAGGTCCTGAGTTCAATTCCCAGCAACCACATTGTAGCTCACAGTCATCTATAATGAGATCTGGTGCTCTTTTCTGTCCCACAGACATACATGGAGGCAGAATGTTACATATATAATAAATAAATAAATCTTTAAAAAAAAATCAACAGGGGGCTGGAGAGATGGCTCAGCGGTTAAGAGCATTCATTGCCTGCTCTTCCAGAGGTCCTGAGTTCAATTCCCAGCAACGACATGGTGGCTCACAACCATCTGTAATGAGATCTGGTGCCCTCTTCTGGCCTGCAGGCATACACACAGACAGAATGTTGTATACATAATAAATAAATAAATATTTAAAAAAATCAACACTAACTCTAAAGCTTATGGGCTCTTGGTCTAGAAAGATGACTCAGTGGTTAAGAGTGCATACTCCTCTTGCAGAGAACCAGAGTTTGGTTCCCAGAGTTGATGGCTTGTAACTCCAGCTCTAAGGGAATCTGACATTCTCTCCTGGCCTCTACAGGTACTATACAAACCAATCTTCTCATCCGCATATAATTAAAATAAATTTTTTTCAAAAAGAAGTATGAATAATGTTTGTGGTAACCAGAAAAGGCAAATATAAAGTATACTTATAATAATTATAATTTTATGAAAACAGATGAATGAAATAAATGAAAAATGAAATCAGTTACTGTATTAGGATACTTGAATTAGGGGCAGTTTACTTTCTAATTTCTTAGAATAAAGAATAGGTTACAACACTATCTTTGTTTTTTGAGTCAGATTTTCTCTGTGTAGCCCTGGCTAACCTGGAACTCAGAGAGATCCACTGGCCTCTGCCTCCTGAGTGCTAGGATTAAAGTCATGTGGCACAGGCCCAGCTGACAATATATTAAAGTAACTGAAACTGGAAAAATGTAACAGAAAATGGGTGCATTACTAATACGTAGATTTCAAAGATAGAATTCTGTACACATCCATCAGCCAAAAGTATTCACACTGCGTCTCCTCTTGTTTTGTCCCAGTGACACTTGTGCACACTGTACTGCTGACATACCTAGTTCTATGAAGCAAGCAGAAGACTGTACACAAGTTCAAAATAAAAGTGAATCTTCTAGAAAGCATAATGAAAATGGTTCCTTTATAATAAACATACAAGAGAGAAAGAAAAAAACCCATGTTTTAGTAGCATTCATATGCAAAAAACAATGTGTAAAAACACTCAACTACTCACATTACCAGAAAAGAAAACAAATTCAGTTCATCTGATAAGGTTTGTTCATGCAGTTGTTGATATTAATAGTAGAAAAATTAAGTTCCTAAGAAATTTTATTTTAATTTTCTCTCTGTAACATATGGTCTTTTTGTTAGAACCGTTTTATAAAATCATGTGACCTCTTGCATGGGCAATTCAAAATTAATCATGATTTGACTTACTTTCCTCTATGTTGGCAGAGGGTGAGGGCAAAGAAGAGAGAATAATAAAGTTTGGAACCTTAAAAGATTGTGTTAAGAATAAAAATACGATTTTGAGAGCCAAACATGTGTTTGTCTACCCAAGAGCTGAGCAGGCAACTACCGGAATGTCGGTGTTTATACGACGTCAAGCCAACGTCATCCCCAATCAGGGCTCTCTTCTTGATCACATCCCGCTGAATGCGACGGGAATGATATCTTCGCTTCCTGCAATATTGCCAAAATAAGCACACCATCAGAAACCAATAAGAAGGATGCTGAAATCCACTTCATTCCAGCTCCACAATGGCACAGCGTTAGGTGCCGAAGCAGCGTTCTCACACCATTTGCTACAACTAAGAATCGTGTTTCCCTCACTTTCCTTCAGTCCACAGGATGTTCTGACATTCCGCCACAGAACACCAACTGAAGGAGGAAAAACAGCTGAAGTAGTGTTCAAATTATTGTCATTTTAAGCCAGCACTTGGGAGGTAGAGGCAAGAGGATCAGGGGCCCAAGGTCCTGCCTGGCTACATAAGAGTTTGAGACTTGCCTGGACTACATGAAACACTGTTTCAAAAAACTAAAACCAAAACAAAACATTTTGCAGTGGTCACCAGTGAAGACAGAGACTTAAAACTGACAAAGTATTGAGAATAAAAGACTCTTGAATGCCTAACCAAAATGGGACATCTATACGATTCCTTCCAAGTCTCAAGAAACACTGTGGAAGAAGGGCCAGAAAGAATTTAAGAGCTGGAGAAGGGTGAAGTGGGGTGGAACACTGAGTTCTTGCTTATGGCATGATTGCCACACTCTGAAACTCACAGCTGTGATTGCCTGCACAAAACCTACACAAGACTGAGTTCATCAATCCCTATTATTATGGGGAGGGACTCACAGGACACCATGATTTATATGCAGTTTGTAGTTGAGTGGGGAGGGAAAGATCTCCTTTAGTGACTATTGGTAAGAAAGCCATGCTCCTGTAAAAAGCTCTAATGAAACTCATGGTCACTCACACACCAAAGAGAGACATCAAAGTAGAAGGGAGTTAGTTGGAAAAGGAATGGGTAGGGACAGGGGAGACCAAAATCAAACTATCAAAATACATTATATACACGTACATGGATGTCATAATGAAGCCTATTATGTGAAATTAATATATGCTAATAAAAGCATTAAGACAGTCATTATATTTTATAGTTTTTGACTCACCATGAATTGCTAAGAATTCCTTTCATGCCTCCATAATTGGGATTTCCATATTTCATATAATATTGACTTCTTCTGGCTGCTCCAAGTTCCTTTTTGTCATCTGAAAGTTAATAGAATAGTTTCTTGTGAGTGGAAAGATAATATTGACTACTTGATTTTGGATTTGTTTTTTGAGTCAGAGTCTCCCGTAGCCCAGATTGGCCTTAAATTTACAATAAAAAGACCATATAACCTGCTGGGTAGTATTGGCGTATGCCTTTAATCCCAGCACTCTGTCTTGGGAGGCAAAGACAGGCGGATCTCTGTGAGTTTGAGGCCAGACCAATCTACAGAGCAAGTTCCAGGCCAGGCTCCAAAGCTACAGAGAAACCCTGTCTCGAAAAAACAAAAAAACAAAAACAAAACACAAAACACAAAAAGACCATATAATCCATCTATACTACTTCTGGATATATATGTCCAAAAGGAGCCAAAATTAGCATATTGTAGGGATATCTGCACATCCACTGTTATCAAAACATTACATGCAAAAAGCCTACTCCATCACCCCCCCAAAAGACCCTGCAATAACCTCATGGCACTGTCCCAAACTGGGACAAACAGTGGCATCTTCTACTGAGACAAGATACCAACCAGCAAGCACATGTCTTCTGCTGGAACATAGGGACACACAAATTATGTGGAAATAGGATATCAAAGCACCTGTCTTTGGCTATATGGCACTATGATAGATGGGTCACAACACTGACACGACCATCACCACTGGGTTCCCTAGGAAGCTGTGGCAGGCCAAGCTCAGCACTGCAGGGTTCATCTATCTATTATCTGGGCACAAACTACTGGCTTATTAGCTGGCAATAGTGAAGGTGAGCATCCTCTATGAAAAGATGTGTGAGAACTTTGTGAAACAGAAGGAAAGGGAGCCTCAGCATTCATTTTCTACTATACTGAGTACCTATGCTGCTCAGCTTTATCTCACCTGAAACTAGTCCAAAGACACCAAGGCAAAGGTGACACACACATTGGTTCAGGAGGAGTTTCTGCAAGATCAGACTTCTACCAGCACAGCTGGATGCTGGCCTAGACCTTGATGGGGAGTCCCTGGTCCAGTGACTCCAGGAGGAGTGACAGCAGAACTGAAAGAGCACCTTTACTCCTGGACATCCTGGGTTATCTGTGCTGACCAGGACGGACGTGGTGGTAGACTCAGTGTGTGCCCTTGGAGTCACACTCATTTCAAAGCCAGCTCTCTCACCACAGACATGGTGGTATCTTTGGGATGAAGCCCTGGATCTGATCAGTGTACCCCTAACTAAATCTTCACCCATAGCAGCACTTCAGTGGTGGGTTCTGCATGTTAGAGGGTACCCTGAGCACTGCCAATGCCATTCTGGTCCTGTGCTTAACACCTATGGCTTCTACAAATCTTCTACTTTAATAAAACTTCCCTCTCTTAAAAACAAAGTCTCAATATAGTGGCACATCCCTTTAATCACAGCACTTAGGAGGAGGAGACAGGTGGATACCTGAGTTCCAGGCCACATTGGTCTACAGAGTGAGTTCCAGGGCAGCCAGGGTTATACTGAGAAACCCTGTTTCAAAAAACAAAACCAAAGGCTCACAAGGTACCCTAGTTGTTTTTCTCCATGGAATTTCAGAGTTAAGTAAAGGGGGGACTATTGGGGAGGAATAAAGAGAAAAGGAGGGAATTATGAACAGGAAAGAAGATGGATAGGATCCAAGTACATCACAAGCATGTGTGGGAATGTAACAATGAAACCAATCACTGCATAATAAAAACACACTAACAAATATGTATGTAAAGAAATTCCTTCTCAGTCAGTAAACCAATTTACATAAAGTATTTGCTTAAAGGGAGTTTGGGATTACCTGCACTAACTTCTGATCAACACGAAAAGTAACTCATTCTGACCAAAAGTCAGTATCAAATTTACCTTTTGTAGCAAATCTCATGAATAGCCTATTTCCTTTAGCAAGTTTGTTAGCTGGACGTAGATCATTTCTTAACAGAGACTCTTCTTCTACCTGAGACAATGTGTCCAACTTAAGAAAAAGAAAACATTTTCAATATAAAAATCCAAGTATTTTTCATACTTTTTCTATAGTTATAATTAAGAAAGTATTCTATTTGTTATACCTATCAGTGTTATAGTACTTGCTCCCCTGGAGACCTCTGAAGCCAGGTCTTCTCTCACTACCTTGCCTAAAAGAATAATCTCTATAATTTTCTATCTTTTATCATAAACATTTAAAAAAATTACATGTACTTATATATGTCTGTGTGGGGTTATGTGCACATGAGTGTAGTTGTCTGCAAAGGGCAGAACAGTATTAGATGCTTTGAAGAGGGCAGCTGTGAGACATCCCACATGGGTGCTGGAAATTGAACTCAGGTTTTCTGCAGGCACAGTATACACTATCTTTGAAGCCCTAATTTTCTCTCCCTTACCTTTTACTGTTTCATAGTGTTCACAGTGTCTCCTAATGTAGCCTCCAGTGGGGTGAGGCCTTTATTTTTTTACTTGATAGTAGGTTCCCAGAATTTGGTTCACAGTAAACATCATTTCAATTTTTAAACTTGAAATGAGTATGCTTAGCTAGGGACACAGATTGAAGGTACAGCACGCACACACAAAATGAACACAAGCCAAGATTTCTAACAAACTCTAGCTGCTTTTCCTTACTTTATTGGTTAGGTAACACTTCAAAGCATTTCTTAATAAACCCATTTTTTTTTCCTTCTGCACAAGTATAAATACTATTCTAAGATTTCAAAATGAACTGTAACATTCACACAAACTAAATGGCTGAGAGTCTGTTGCACCTTCAGAAAGTTCCATGTTAAGGCTAGACAGAGAAAACAGCTTACTAAGTCTTTAAGTCTTACATTTAAAAACACAGTAAGCATTTTTTCTTACAATAAAGCCTTACAGTTATCTTTGCCTTATTACTAACCTCTACATCACTTGAATTCTCATCTTCAACTTCTCCTTCTTCAGTCTCGTCGTCATCTGAACTGTCTTCCTGCTTGTCTAAAATCAGAGTGTGAGGGACAAGAAGAACCTTAATGTAACCTCATCTCATAAAATTTAAAAAGCCCAGTGTTCTCTATTCCTATTGACCGGTACCCAAGCATCATAATTTACCTCAGAAACATCTGGTATAATGCTCTACTCAAAGGCCCAGAATGGGCAAGGGCCCCTCTGTGTGTAGTTACCTTTCTTGTTTTTCTCAGACGATTTGTCTTCACTGGTATCTCTGCTTCTTATCTTATCCTGAGCTGGCAGAGAGCTCATATTGATGAGAGCTCGCGTGGCTGTCATCTCATCCAGCCAAACCACATTACCTAAAATAAAACATCACACATTCAAGTGTAAGTTTTTTTTTTGGTTTTATTCGAGACAGGGTTTCCCTCTAGTTTCTAGAGCCTGTCCTGGAACTAGCTCTTGTAGACCAGGCTGGCCTCGAACTCAGAGATCCTCCCGAGTGCTGGGATTAAAGGCGTGCGCTACCACCGCCCGGCTCAAGTGTAAGTTTTTTGAGAGCAGATTTAGCATTAGGTTCATTGCACAACCTCACTGGCTATATACAGCTGTCAGTCAATGCAAACAACAGCTCATGAAAAAGTATAAAAGTGGTGGTGAAATGCCTGATGAACATGGTCTAAAGCTACACTCCCAAACAGTCCCACAAAATAACTGTTCTATACCTATGAACTGCTTGAAGTCGAATGTGGCAGCACACACAACCCCAGCACTTGGCAGGCAAAGACTAGAGGATTTCCAGTGCTAGACCAGGCTGGGCTAGAGGTAAGACCTACCCCAAGAAAACCTTCCTGGAACACAATGACTGTTATATAGTATTAACAGGTTAGCTGTTTTTCTCCTAAGCTAAGAACAGAGGTTAAGAATAAATAGTTTAGGCCATAATTATTCACTATCAAAGATAGCAAGAATATTTTAAAAATCATAAACAAAAGCATGCTAAACAGAATATGTGGTATACTTACAGGAGGTATCATCCAACCACTCAATGTGAGCTGGAGGATATTCTTTAAAATAGGAAAAGATATCCTGGGTACTCATCTCATCTACTCCACAAATATAGATGGTCTCCAGTCTCACTTTGGGGATTGCTACAAAAAAAAAAAAAAAAAAAAAGACAGATTTCTTTTCAACCTGGTATGTACTGCTTGCTAAGCACTTCTTTACAATGGTTTAGATAATGGGTCTAGAAGAGGAAGAAACTGCAACAATAATTATTTCAAAAGAACAGAAAACAAGATGGCAAGGCCAACTGCAATAATGGTTACCATTGACCTACAATTAAGCAAATGATGTGATTTAGAATAGCCATCTATTCTAGGGTTCAGACCGAGGAAACAGAACAATGGTAAAATAAATGGCAGTTCTTTCTACAATGCCCCATAGGATTGGTCATGGAACTTGACGATCTGATTCTGAAATTATATATAGAAGAGAAATGCCCTATGGTGGACACTTCAAGAACAGCCTCCACACTCAGATGCATTAAAGCATGAAAACTAAAAACAACTACAGCACGGTGCTAGAGCCAAGAAACCTACAAATCACTGGGCATGGTTCTGCCTGCGACTCCAGTATTTGGGATACTGAGGTAGAACAACTGCCACAAGTTCAAAGTCAAATGAGCTACAGAGTTCATTACAGGTCATTCTGGGCTCCAGTATTAAGAGTCTGTTTCAAACACTACCGTGCGTACACATGCATGCATACACACACACACACACACACACACACACACACACACACACGCACACGCACACGCACACAAAGAAGACATCCTAAAAATCAGTTAAAAAAAAAAAAACTTCAGTCAGGTGGTAGTGATGCACATCTTTAATCCCAGAACTCAGGTGATCTTCGTGAGTTCGAGGTCAGCCTGGTCTACAGAGCCAGCAGAGCTAGTTCCAAGATAACCAAGGCTACACAGAAAAAAAGTCTCAAAAAACCAAACAAAACAAAAATGGGCAAAAATGTAAACAAACAATTCACAAAGATGAAAATATAAACGGCAGATAAAGATTTTAGAGAGGGGTTGATCTTCCTACTAATCTGGAAATTCATATTAAAAGGATACTAAACTAGGTATGGTGATGCACACCTTTAATCCCAGCAGGAGGCAGGCAGGCAGATCACTGTGATTTCTAGGCCAGCCAGGGCCACATAACGAGACCCAACTAAAACCAATCAAAAAAGATACCAGCTTCCACTGAACAGTCTTTTACATGAAACACTGTCCAGGTGGGAGGAGTTGCTCCTTCTACTAGTAGAAGTATGGCCAAGGATATCCCAAGGATAAGAGAATATAGTCTAGCACATACCCTATAAAACCTATGAATTCTCAGCATCAACCCTAGCATGCACATGAGGTCATAAAGTATCTCACACAACAATGTCCAGGGTAACACTACTTATAATAATCCAGCAGCCATGAGGGCAATAAGTTATGGCTTACCCATATTAAGTAAATCATGGTTTACCCATACAATACTATAGAACATAACATAGTAAGAAAGCAACGGGGGGGGGGGGGAGATAGATTGATTGATTAAATACCAGAAATTCAAAAACACACTGAGTGAAAAAAAGTTATCAAAAATTCTTGGGGCCAGGGAGATGGCTCAACAGTTAAAGCTCTGGCTGCAACACAAACTTGAGGAGCTGAGTTCCACCCCCAGACCCCACGTAAGAAGCCTGATGCAGCAGCATGCATCTGTAATCCCAGTCTCTAAAATGAGAAGCAGAGACAGAGCTCATGGGTCAGCACAGCAGAAATAGAGACACTGCCTCAACAAGGTGGAAGGTAAAAAACTACTCCCGGAAGTTGTTCTCACACCTCTAAATGCATGCTGCAGCATGCACACACCCACAAATAAATACACCATTACATAACATCAAACACCTTAAGGCTGTAGAAAAAAGCCTGAGCCAGGCAGTGGTGGCACACGCCTTTAATCCCAGCACTTGGGAGGAAAAGGCAGGCGGATCTCTGTGAGTTCAAGGCTAACCTACTCAGCCTGGTCTCATTCACGATACATTGAAAACAGTTGCTACAGCTGGTGAAAAAAAAAGTTGACAGTCATGGTCAAAATGGAACTGAGTGCTACCATGAAATACTTCAAGTAGGTTATCTTGTTTAACCCTTGTCATTGTAAAATATGTAAGGATGTCATTAAGAATTTATAAATCCCTGTATATCTACTACCTGGTTTTAATTCCTTAAAAGATCTCAAGCAGAGACCAATAGAGAAGGGGCTGTGGGCCAGGAGTAATTAGTGGGGGAGGAAATGGGGACAGGAGGGATGCATCTGAGCAAAACTCAGTATGTACATGTATGGACATGACAGAATCCTCTCAATCTGTACAAGTAGTATTAAGTTTTTAAATCTCATGAAAATAAAACATCCCATAAAAACCAGGGCCTCATAACCTCCCTTCCTCTTCTGAAGTCAGTCTAACAAGAGTTCAGTTCCCATTACTCCTAAGCATGTTTTTCTTTTAACTGATACATGAAAACAGAACATGCTGACTCATGTCTGAAATCCTAGCACTCAAAAGGCTGAAGCAGGAAGTTCACCAAGAATTCAAAGCTAACATGGGTTACACAGTGAGTTTCAGAGAAGCCTGAACTACAGGATACGGCCCTTTCTCAAAAACAAAAAGTAAAGCAAATGCTTATTACTTTTTTCTGGTATAAACATTCAAATGCCATTCCTTTATACATTTGAAATATATACTATATAATTGTTCTCAATAATTAACCTCTCAGACAATTCCACAACCAGATTTTCTTACTCCAAACTATAACTATAACCCATTGATCAACATTTCCTGACCCCTCTATTAGTCTGGTAACCAGCATTTGACTATCTACTCCTCTTGAACTCGTGTATTTTAGATTTCATTCACGGAATCACGCGCTACTGTTTATCTGTGTCAGGCTTATTTCACTTATAATGATCTCTACTTCTACCATGTTGTCACATTGACAGACAAGGTTTTGCTTTCTCTAATAGCTGAAAAGTATTCCATGTGAGTATGTACTACATTTTTCTTGATCTATTCATCAGCTTGTGTGGGGGGAAATGTAGTTCAGAGATATGGTTTAGCTAGTATGTGTATGGCCTCAGCTTTAACCCCTACACCACAAATGGGCATTTAACTTGATTCCCTGTCTTGAATATGCAAATAGTGCTACAATAAATAACAAAATTAACAGGTGTACAGATGTCTCTTCATATATTGATTTTCTTTGAAAATAGGCTTAGTAGTGGTATCCTAGGCCCTATGGTAGTTCTTCTTTTTACATTCCAACCTACAGTGTACAAAGGCTCCATCATGGTTTGAATATGGAGTGTACACTATAGGCACATATCTTAAGTGCTTCGTCCTCAGCTCGGAGTGCTACTTGAAGGTTATAGACTACAGTTTTGAGGACGTTGGTCCTAAATAGCAGAAGCAGGTGTTGGGGAGGGGCTTCGAAAGTTATATCCACCTATGGTCCCAGTCTTTCTCTGCCACATATTCTCACTATTGTGGATGAAGCTTCTGTTCTGCTCAGAGGGATTCCATCCTGTGGGTCTGAGTGTCAGGTGTTTTCTTTCCCCTCCATTGCACTATATTTGGAGTCAGCCCAGCTGTGGCAACTGCAGGAATTTTAACAAACTTGACCTTTCCTGTCATGACAGACTGTGACCCTCTGAAATCTTGAGCCAAAATCAATCCTTCCTTTCTTAGCTTCTGTCAGGCATTTTGTCACAACAGTAAGACAAGTACCTAGTTCCTTTTTCTCCACTCCTTGCTAGTGCTTGTTATCCACTCAAGATGTATGCAGCCACGCCCAATCTTCTGACACTGCAACATATCTTTCATCTAGAGTTCATGTTGGAGAACCATGTAATCAAGTTACAAAACAAAACAAAACAAAATCTCACACCCAAAAATCTCATCAAGCATTAAGAAAATGCATAGCTTTGTGTTGTGATGCAGTCATAGTTACCCCGGTACACATGTGGCCCACAGAGCATAGGTTGGGTATACCTGAAAAAGACTAAGGGGTGGATGGAGAGATGGCTTGGTGGTTAAGAAAATGTGTTGTTCTTGCAGAAGACCCAGATTTGATTCCTAGCACCCGCAGGTGCTCTGTGAGGGTCTGTAGGAACAAGGCATACAGACATACATGCAGACAAAACACCCAAAAGACTTGTAAAATCTGAAACAAATTACCAGAAAAAACAGAAGGAAAGCTTCAGGTCACTGGACTAGGCTGAGATTCCTTGAATAAGATTCCCCAAAGCACAGGAAACAAAGACAAAACTAAACAGATGAATTACACTGAACCCAAACTTCTTCACAGCAAAGAAAACAATCATCAGAACAAAGAGACAACCTATAAGCTGGAAGAAGATATTTGCAAAGTATACCTCCAGTAAGGAATTAACACCTGTACTATAAAAGGAACTCCAAAACCCCAACAGCAAAAGAAGAAAAAAAAATCCAATAAAAAATGGGCAAAATGTCAGCTGGTGGTATTGCACACCTTTAATCCAAGCACTCAGGAGGCAGCGGCAGGTGAATCTCGAGTTCGAGGTCAACCTGGTCTATATATAGAACAAGTTCCAGGATAGCCAAGGCTACACAGTGAAACCTTGTCTCAAAAAACAAACAAACAACAACAACAATAATAAAAAAGGGCAATATTGCTGTGTTTGGTGGCGTAGGCTGTTAAATCCTACCACTGAGGAAAGCAGGGAAGAAAAGGCGTGGGGATATGCCAGGGATGGTATGTTGATAGTACGCATCTGTAATTCTAGCACTGGGAAGGCAGAGGCAGGAAAATTGCCCTGAGTTCTAGGACACCCTGTTGTACAAGGTGAGCCCTAGCCAGGTCTACATTGCAAGAAAAACATTCTCTAAAAACAACAACAAAAACAAAGAATACTTTCTTGGCTCTTGGCAGTGCAGGCTCATGAGGACAGAGATACCGTCAGGACTTTTTAACCCCAGCAAATAATCACTGGTGAAAGCAGTGCAACAGTGAGCAGAGACAGGAAGGGAAACGCTGACTGACTTAACCCAGTGGTTCCTGGGCTTCTCAGTTCCTTGAACTAAAAGCTATGATTTTAGAAGGCTATGATAAGTCAAAAGATGGTTCCCCAGAATGTAACGAAAAACAAGACAGAGCCAGGCATGGTGGCACATGCCTTTAATCTCAGCACTAGAGAAGCAGAAGCAAGTAAGTGGATCTCTGAGTTCAGGGCCAGCCTGGTCTCTTTGGTAATATCTAGGCCAGCCAGTACTACACAGTGAGACCCCTGTCTCAAAAGAAAAAAAGGAAACAAAAAACAACTCCCAGTAATGGAAGAGGAAAAGTTTGGGTGTTAGAGAGACTACATATTTGTCCATCTGATAAAATGAATTAATTGAGTCAGACAGAGGAAAAAATAACAAAACTCAGTATCAACACCATCGTAGTATGCACTAACAAAAAAAAATTCACAATATGGATAAAAAATAGTTTAAACACAAAAGAAGAGTGAAAAAGAATAAAAAATCCTGGCTAGACATATTTTAATTTAGCAGGACAACATACATATTAATAGTGGACAATTTTCTTCAAAAGAAGCAAGTCAAAACCAGACTTGGTGGAAACAAGCCTTAATCCCAGCTACTGAGGCTGAAGGAGGACCAAGTTCAAAGTCAGTCTCCATGAGACACTGACTCAAAATAAGAAAATAAGAACTGGGGATGTAGCTCAGTGAAAGAACACTTATCTAGCATGTGCGTGTGGTTTGTTCTCAAAAGAAAACCAAACTGTCAGAGGCAGTCCACAAGAGATAAGAACTTTGTTAAAATCAGGATTTCATGGATGAATGCCAAAGGAAAAGGCCCTCACCTTGCCAGTAACGTCATTGCAAAATAAACAAAGCCAAAGAAGGTAGCTAGACTTAGAGCAAGGGATGAGAAAGAGCAGAGTGCTGAGGGGCAACTGCACCGGGCTTGGGAAGTGCACATTCACTCAGTGCTGCTTACAAGCTAGGCACTGAGGCCATCATCTTGGATGTTCCAATAGGAAAGGAATATAGCCAACAACAGCGAGTGAGACAATAATTCAAGTCTTTGGGAAAACAGATTTCAGAAAACCCAAAGGAAAAAAGTCAATCCTCAGTCTTAGATTAGAATGATTAAAAATAAAGTCAGTGGCCCTAATACAGTATGAAAAGGTTCTAAGAACCAACCCTGTTGGTGCAGGTGTGGGCAAGCCAGCCCAGAAATTTTGAGCATGGGAGAACTGTCCCCATTACCCATCTCTACCTTGCAGTGGCATGGATGGAGGAGAGACCCTCCTCCCATCCACGCCAGAGACAGATGAGAGAGTTGGCCCTGTAGTCATGAGAATAGGAGAGTTATCCATGACCCCCACCAGCTATAACACTTGGGAGAGCAGGCACTGCACTTAGCCTGGGTAATACAATAGAACCAACCCTATTGGCAGAGGTGTGGGCGAGCCAGCCCCACCCCTTATCTGTCATATGGCAGCAAGGACTGGAGAGAGATGTCCTTCCTCCTACCCCCATCAATGCTGAGACAGGTGAAAAAGCTGGCCCTGGGGTCATAAGAACAGGAGAGCTGTCCCTACCCCTCACCAGCTGCAACACTCAGAAGAGTCGCCCCTGTACCTTGCCTGGGCAACACAACAAAGCTGGCCTTAATGGTATAGGTGTGGGAGCCAACTCTAAGGGCATAAAAGCAGAACTGCCCCTCCCCTTGCTCATTGCTACAAGAGGTAAATAAGTCAGGGCAATGCTGGAGAGCTCATCCGGGTGGTGAGGGGAAGAACTGGCGGGCGGACCAACCCTACAGCTGCCCAGGCTGGGAAACAGGGTTATGACTCGGCCCACCCCAACAACTACCCCATCTATGATCTACTGGAGCACATAAGGGGACCTGACCAACAGACCTAAAGCTGCAGGATCTCCACAACACAAGGCAACAACAGGATATCCAAGAAGAGTCCTAGGGAGGGCCCAGCATTGATAATGTAGTAGAAACCAGAGGCCTCAAACCAGACTCTTTGCAATGAACACTTGCAAGTAAAGATACACGGTCAAAGGGGTTTATTGTGCGACTCACTGTGTCATACTGCAGCTTCTATGACTCGATTTTTAATTTTTCCCTTTTTTCTCTTACATTTTGCTTTATGAGGGGTACAGGAGTGGAGGGCAGATGCGAAGGGACAGGGGAAATAAATAAGATCAAGATACATGATGTTAAAGACACATAGAATAATAAAAAGAAAGAAAGAAAAGAAAAGGCTCTAAGAAAACCCACACTAGCACTCAAGTGGGCACAACCTATCAAACATGCACGGGAGAGGGAAAGGGTCAATTACAGTGACAGAAAACGTGATGCTAGACTGTTAGAAAGCAGTATCCTACAAAGGGAAAAGCAGAAACGATGCCCATCCCCAGAAAGACTGGAAGCAAACACACAGCAAACTGGCAATGGTGGAACGCGGGTGGCACACTGCAGGTAACCTGTCACCTTACTTCACTTTCCAAATGCTCCTGGTGAGTACAAAGTGACTGTTAAGACATCTAACGAAGACCATGTTTCCAGAACAGCATGAACAGGCCTATCAAAAGCCCTGACAGGGCTGGAGAGATGGCTCAGAGGTTAAGAGCATTGCCTGCTCTTCCAAAGGTCCTGAGTTCAATTCCCAGCAACCACATGGTGGCTCACAACCATCTGTAATGAAATCTGGTGCCCTCTTCTGGCCTGCAGACATACACACAGACAGAATATTGTATACATAATAAATAAATAAATATTTTAAAAAAAAAAAAAAAAAAAAGCCCTGACAGCCTTCTAGGCACCTTTAATCCCAGCACTCAGGAGGCAGAGTCAGGCCAGTCTGGTCTACATAGTGAATGGACATCCAGAGGTACATACTGAGACTCTGCCTCAAAATAAATAAATAAAAATAAATAAATAAATAAATAAATAAGCTACAACAAAGAGGTGCTGATAGCTTTCTTTTCTCATTAAATGTTTGCTGTAAGGGGCTGGAGAGATGGCTCAGTGGTTAAGAGCATTGCCTGCTCTTCCAAAGGTCCTGAGTTCAATTCCCGGCAACCACAAGGTGGCTCACAACCATCTGTAATGAGATCTGGTGCCCTCTTCTGGCCTGCAGAGAGAAAAGGCAAAACTGCTAATCTGTTTTGCTGTGCCACCAATAGCAGAACCAAAACACAAGTGAAAAACAAGAGTAAGAACGATTTCTGTGGAGTCAGACCTTCTCGTCCAGAGTTATATCCCAGCATGCTGACTTCATAATTAGGCATTAATTTCTAAAAAGGAGCAGGGAAAGAGAAGTGCCTTGAAGGCTTGAGAAGGATTAGCCCCACCCTGATGGAAAGAGGAGTAAGTCCCCAAGCCAAGCTTACTTCAGTCTGAACTGCCACAGCAGCAGCTCATGAGGCAGCATCTATAATCCCTCGAGACACCACATCTTTCCTATAGGAAATGACCTGAGTTTAGGAAGAAAACAGCCACACTAGACTCATATGGTTTTGGGATTTGTTTGTTTACAAGATTACTAACTCAACAAAATTCAAAAAAATACCAAGGATGGTGTTCCATCAAGAGTCAATGTGTAAGTCCAAGAAATCAGAAATCTGTCTCTGAAGGAGATGGGAATACACAGTTCATCTCAGCTGACAAGTGGATCAAGAGAAGGAAACAAAACTTCAGGTGGAGCAGATGCAGTGAGGAAGACAGTTAAAGGGATAAAGGCACATACAGATAACAGGTGTGATGGTGCAACCCTGTAACCCCAGCACAGCACTCAGTAGGTAGAAGGAAGGCCAGATGTTCCAGAACTCCTGGGCTGAGGACAAGTCATGGATTTAGAGTGGAGGGTAATAAGAATGCAGGCTCACTCCAAGGAAATGTTCCCTTTTTTAATAAATTGCTTTGCTATTGAGTATGGTGTACCCCTGTAATCCTAGTACTTGGGAGAAGCAGGAAGACCATGAGTTCAAAATTATCTTCAGTTTGAAACCAGTCTGGACTACTTGAGATGTTGCCTCAAGCAAGCAACAGAAAAAGAATAATTGGACTGAGGATGTGGTGACACTTGACTTGCTTAGCATGAGAGCCTCAGGTTTACACCTAGTACCACAAACAAACCAAAAACCCATCACTATCAACTGCCTTGTTGTGAGTTCTAGGGAGCAAAATACCTTAACAAAATCGACAACTGGTTTAGGTCTCTTTGACAATAACTAATGGGAGGCCTGCATGTTTCATGTATTGATATTATCAATAAAAGTCTCCACCAATTCCCAAAGTGCTCCAGGTGCCCTAAAAGAAAGACACTTCCAGTATTCTTTTTTTTTTTTTCAAGACAGGGTTTTTCTGGCTGTCCTGGTTTTGTAGACCAGGCTGGCTTCAAACTCACAGAGATCTGCCTACCTCTGCCTCCTGAGTGTTGGGATTAAAGGTGTGCACCACCACCGCCTGGCCACTTCCAGTATTCTTAAAAGCAAAGAAAGGCTAACTAACTAACATCGCTATGACAACAGATGGTGAGGAGGTCCACAGAGGAGGAGATGCACATCTCATCTTGGACACAACCTTCCCTTGAAAATCGCCTTTGTTTCTTTGTTCTAGCTCTAACTGAGAAACATCTGACAGCCTCTCACCTTTACACAGATGATGTCAGAATCCCTTCCTCTTGGGTATGTAGGTGAGGACTGGACATACAGAACAAAGTCAGAAACATGAAATGATGGCAGGGAAAAGTTACCCTTAGAAAAGTATGAAAAAATTTTCCCCAAACAAACACACTGTACCTTTCTTCATCATGTCTCGGTCCAAGGCTACATTTCTTTGGGCAAGATTTACTTCTGCTCTAAAGTGGAAGCGCTTGGCTCGCTGTTCTTTCTTTTCAATTGCTTCCTAGAAAGTACAAAAAATCAAAGAGATAAAAGGAAGATGAGGAAAATTAAATCACAACAGCAACAAACAGCATGTTGCAACCTTAAAATAATTCAGAAGAAATAAGCAACCTGTGTCTTGAATGTGTTTTACAGTGCACAGCTTACAGTAGCCCTACTGAAATCAATGAACACTTGTTTATAAAGTTTTCTGATACTTCATGTATTATCAACAATCACACCAAGAAGTTACAACAAATAACCTTAACTTCTCAATTTTCCTAGTGCAGAAATGGCGATATAAAAATGGAAAGAGGTTTGGAGGAAATATTTCCACTAAGAGCAGATCTGATCCAGTGCTATTTCTAGGAACTCCACAACTACCATTATCACTTTACATTGACTGTGAGCAGGGTAATCACACCTATTATGCTCTTCCACATTATGTCTGCCTGAATGGTCCACCCCCTAAAATTCACACCCCCATTTAAAAATAACACCAGAGCAAAAACACTGTCTCCTCTATTCCAGCCTCACATGCATGGAATTGCCTGTTTTCATCTTTATGTGACAAAGAGCAATGACACTTTGCTGAAAAGCCATTTAGCTTTGTAGGTTTCTTCCAAGAGTGAAAATAAATTCAGGTCCAACTGTGATTTTCCGATGGCTCAAGACCCTTCACTAACTGCAGTCGCCTGAAGGCCGAACTAAAGAACTCTTGTGGCACTGAGGAAGCAGCAATGATCCTGTTAGTTCCTAACAGTTATGCTCACTTTTACACTGAAGTCTTCCTAGCACCACCAACAACCTACTTTTCTTAGCATGTGTGTGCTATGGTGTGTGCATGTGCGGGTGGGGGAGCAGTTTAAGTATAAAATCTTTTCTCCTAGGTGCCTGTTTTATGTACTAGAAAATGATATGGGGTTAAGAGCAGTAAAGTTTTTAATTACAATGAGAACATTTTCACACTGTACTATTTTCCTGACTAGACAATGCTAAGATTTCTTTGGGCCTTTAAGTAATCTGAAATAAACTGAGATGGAGAAACTATAAAAAGCCAAGTATGGTATATTTCTTTTTATTTTTGTTTTTAAGCATCCAGTATATAGCATTAGTGGCTCTCACAGAGGAGCTGGGTTCAGTTCCCAGCATCCACATGGTACAGCTCACAACTATCTGTAACTCTAGTTCCAGGGGTTCTGATGGCTTCTTCTGACCTCTGCAGGTACCAAGCATGCACATAATACATGTAGGCAAAACACTAACATACATACAAAATAAAAAATATAATTGAAGCTGGGAAGCACACATATTTAAGTCTAGAACTCTGGAAAGAAGAGGCAGGTGGATCTCTGAGTTCAAGGCCAGCCTGGTCTACAGAGAGAATTCCAGGGCAGCCAGGGCTACACAGAGAAACCCTGTTTCAAAAAACCAGAAAAAACACATATATATTACATATATAAAATTGAAAATTCTGTTTCAAACTGAACTAGACACATTTAAACCAGGGGGAAAAAGGTCTAAGCTGAATTAAAGCAATGCACTGTTTATCATATGGAGGTGTAACAATGAAGGTGGCACAAGGGTAAGAGCAATCACTTAGCAAAAGGCCAGCATTGTCAGGTGCTGAAAATAATTCAGTTGGCATGGCCCTCAAAGCTTAAACGCACACACAACTAGAAAACTCTGTTTTTCTATATTGGTAACCAATGAGGAATAGACATGTACCAGGGTTTATTTACATGTTGGGCGCTTTTAATGTTTTCATAGATAGTAAAAACAAAACACATTTTTAAAGAGTGCAAATGACATCCAAGTATGCATTGCTGAGGCCAGGGACATAGCATGACTCTGTGGTTAAAAGTACTTGCCAAGTAACCCTGACGACCTTGAATCTGGATTCCTGGAACCCATGTAAAAGTTAGACATGGTGACACATGTCTGTAATTCCAGCATTCTTATAGCAGAGTGGGAGATAGGAGGCAGAGATAGGAGAATCCCCCAGTGTGCAGGCCAACTAGAATAAAGTATGCAGTATAGTGGCTAACAACCAAAGAGAGAGAGAGAGAGAGACTCAAAAATAAGGTAGGAGCGGGGTGGAGAGACAGCTCAGCAGTTAGAGGCAGGCAGTGGTGGCATGCCTTTAATCCCAGCACTCAGGTGGCAGAGGAAGGAGGATATCTGTGAGTTTGAGGCTAGCCTGGTCTGCAGAATCAGTTCTAGGACAGGCTTTTCCAAAGCTACAGAGAAACCCTGTCTCGAAAAACAAAACAAAACAAAAAAAAAACACTGACAGTTCTTGGGGATATCCAGGTTCAGTTCCCAATACCCACAGGGCAGCCAGTATTATATGAAACTCCAGTTCTAGGGGATCTGAAGCACTCTCCTGATCTCCTCAGGCACTAGGTCTACATGTGGCACACTTCCACACATGCAAATAAATCACTCATATACATAAACCTAAAAATAATATTAATACTACTACTACTAATAAAAAAGGTGGGTTCAGAAGACTTTCTTGAAAGTGTTTAGATGAAATGCAAAAACCAAGAAATTATTCTACTTTTGCTGCTGCCGAATCCTGAAAGCATTAAATCCATAGATACAATCTGTGATAAGATCTGGAGGTAAGAACCAACATCTGAGGCTGTTTTCTAACTTCCATTTGTGTGCTACAGAATAGACACACATGCATCAAATACAATAATAAATAAATATTAAAATAAACATTCCCAGTGCAAGCTCTTTCTTGGAAATGGTTAAGCACAGGCATTTAAATACAGTGATTATCTTTTCATGGATACAAGCACACACAAATGTTGCCTGGATGTCTTCAGGATATACAATGGCATCCTTGGGTAGATAGATAAATAAAGATATCTGATAATAATATGTGTGTGTGTGTACATACACACAGACAAGAAAAAAGGAGGCAAAGAATATTTACTACCTGTAAGTCCTAAGGACCAAGTATTAATTTTACCTGCTTATCAAATTGAACAAATCATCACAGCCTGTCTTACCTTGGAGGTAACATCAATTCCAGTGATGAAACTGCCAGCCTTGTTTTCGTATCTTCTGCTTGTGTCCTAACAGAAGAGGAAAGATGAGAAATTCTGGGAGGAAAATCCACAACAAAAGGCAGCCTGATAACTGGCTCTTTCTGAAGTCCTTTTCGAGGAGCCCTTGACCTTAATACCTGTGCTACTAGGAAGTCTACCTCTCAAGCTCCACAGTAGCAATCAACATTTCTAACAAGTCTTTTCCAGACCCCAGACAGGAGCCTGTTCAAAATAAAGTAATTCTGTCAACTGAAAATATCTATAGAAATCAACATCTAAAAGCGTTTGTGCAAAAAGTCAAAAATAAGATAGCTCCCCAAACTGGACAAATTCCCCATGAAAGGCCACTAGGTGGAGCAAGAGCCTCCACAAAAATGCATGAAGTCCTAGATCTCTGGGAAAAATACAGCCCAATACAATGGAAAAAGGAAGGGAAATGCAGAGTGAGGACTGAAGTATCAGCTTTGTATTCAATATCCTGGACATCTCCGAGCCTTGCTTTCTTTTATGCCATCTGTCTTTCTGACGTCTGCTCTCTACTTTGAGATTAATAAATCCCAACATTTCTCCAACAAAACAATCTTTTCCATCTCAAAGACGCTGTGCTTGCTGTCATCCTTGCTAGGAATTGCTACCTTCCAACTGACATGATTGCCCCATCTTGTCATTTGACTATCTCAGGGGACTTCCCTATACATCCTGACACACACTAACTGCTTTACATCCCGCCTGGCCACTGTACTTCTTATCCTATTAACAGGGTGTGTTTTCTTCGTAGTAATTAACACACACACACACACACACACACACACACACACACACACAAATATTTATTTACCTGTGTTCCCTGCTAGGACAAACTCCAAGAGGGAGTTTGATCTTAATCAAACACCTAGGATTATGTCTAGCACGTAGTGGGGAGGGGGTTGTGATACATCTATGTTAAACGGAATGAATGGATAACACCTAAGTCACAACTGCAGTCAAATCTAGATGATATAATGTGGAAAACGCCAAAGTTACCAAAAGTCACTGCCATTTGTCATCACTACCTAAGCCTTCACTCATAACGTCAAATGGAAAAACGAGACTTGCTATCGTGTAATTAAGGGGGGAAAAGTTCACGTTGTGTGTGAAAATCGAACTACCCAGGCCTCAGACCAGCTTTAAGAACAGAGCATGTGACTACCAAACCACAGTCCTCCTCATACCCACTGTCAGCAGCTGGGACCACCAAGCCGAGTGGAGGCAGTGAAGCTGGTGCACGGGGACATGATACCCCTCACTTACAACACGAAAACGCCAGTGTCTGCGGCTTGACAGGTCTAGTCCTCTCAAGCCAAGAGCGAATGCCAGGTTTAACAGACACTAACTCCTCCGGGGCAGGACCCATCAGGAGAACTGGATGCCAGCGCCACCTAACACTTCCTATCAGAGCTGCTCCAGGTTCTGTTCCCGCCCGCGGCTCCCTTTTATCTCCAGCCGAACACAGCTCACTCGCTCCGGGCCACCAGCCGGCACCGAGGGGCAGCGAGAGGGATGTCCCCAACTCTCACCCAGCTCTCTCGCCTCCTCCAGCGCTCTCTGCACCCATTTCCGGGCGCCCGGGTGTCCTTTCTCTCGCTCCGGTTCTCTCCGAGTCAAGCGCGGCCCCGGCGCTACGGCGCTCGCGCCCCTCTTCAGGCTCCCGGACCTGCGCCACCGCCGCGACCCGCCACCTCCCCGCCCCGCAAGGGACACTCGCTGGGCGACCTCCTCATCAGCCCCCGCCCCTCGCCCGTACCGGGAGCAGTTCCTTTAGCGAGCGCCGCACCGGCACGATTTCCAGCTCGCCCTCCTCCACCTCCATGGGCTCCGGCTCGCCACGCTCCAAGCCGGACTCCACTTCGGGCGACGGAAGCCCCAAAGCTGGGGACCCAACCGGGCCCTCAGCCTTCACAGACACTCGCAGGCCGCGAACGGCCGCCATAGCTGCCAGCCGGCCGCACCACAGAAAGCCCGCCCCTCACAACCCGCCGCCTAGAGCGCCGCCGCCGCTAACCACAGAGGAGAGCCGCTGTCAGCCAGAGCGTCGCCCGTTTCTACCAGAAAGCTGTCCTCATCTCTGGCGCCCCCCTTGGTGGCCGGGGAACCTGGGGCCGGCTTGGGGCGGGATTTCGCTGGGAGGGGGCGGGACCAAATGGAGACGGAGGTGGGGCGTCGTCTGAGGTCCCAAAATACCTACACTTAGAGGACTATACTCATAAGAACTACAGAGTCATTGCTATGTGCTGATTACTTCCGAGGCTTGAACCCTTACAACTCTATACATAAGATTTTACTCTTACCTTCATTTCACATAGGAGAAAACTGGAGCATAGTTTTCTCAAGGTATAGGGCAATAAGACTTCAGAGCCCAGAATGAACTATAATTTATCATCTCTTGGCAATAACGTTTACAAAGTTATTTACGTGGTAAATCTTGTCTCTGTTAATTCTTTCAGTAACTGAGCCATTTTATGTACTCAAAAATTTAAGCTGGGGCCCAGCACAGGTTTATATGCCTTTAATCCCAGCACTCAGGAGTCGGAGACTGGCTACCTCTACGATTTCCAGGCCACTCTAGTCTACATAGTGAGTTCCGTGACATCCAGTGCTCCAAGGTTGAGACCCTGCCTAAATGTAAGCTGGGCATGGTGTACGAAATTGTATTCCCAGCACTTGGGAGAGAGAGGCAAGAGGATTAGAAGTTGAAAGTTATCCTCCAATACAAAGCTAGCTTGAGGTCAACCTAAGCTACAGAAGACCCTATCTTAAAGGGGGGCGGCTCCCAGATGGAAGCGACCTACCTAAAGGGCAGAACCAGAGCTTAGACCCTGTTTCTCTCTTGTGGGGACTCTACTCATCAAAGGCTCCTAAGAGTGATTTCTTGCAAATGTTTCTAGTAAGAGTCTGGCTGGGAAAGAAGAAGGGCTCCAGACTTCCAGAAGGTACCTCTTGACTGTCATAAGTGCTGATTTTGTGTCTTCTCCTGTGTCACCTTTAGCTAGCTCTGGGTCCTTTCTAGACCCAATCTGAAGCTGGAATAGGTGAGACAGAAAAACACAAGAATCAGATACACCAGGGGTGTTCTTAGGCATGCTTCAAGTCTCAGTTCCTTCATCAGAAATAGAATGATACACTCCTCCAGAGAAGAATGCAAGGGTTAGATTTTATGTGGCTATAAAAGCCAACAGAAATGGTGTGGCACATTCAAGTTTTTCTTAAAATGGGCCTATACCATGGGACAAAGATGGAATTCCTTAGAAGGGTGGCTTTGACTGAATGTAATGCAAAAGTAAGTACAGAATCGAATGCATTTTCTTTTCTCCCTTATTTTCTTCTGTATTGACAATGGAACCCAGAGACTTGAGCATACTAACAAACCCTTTACCAATGAGCTGTATCTCCAGCCGCCTTGTTTTAGACAGGATCTTGCCGTGTAGCCCTGAATGGCCTGCTACTTATTTCACAGGCCAGGGAATAACCTTGAACTTCTAAGCCTCCCACCTCCATTTCCTGAGAGGTGAGATTACAGGCCTGTACGACCTCGCCTGGCTCCCTAGTGTGTATTTTAGAGAAATGTTTCTGTTTGGGATGGCCAGCTGTGGGTGACAGTCATCATAAACCCCACCCTTACACTAGCTCCCTGGGCCTACAGAGTGGGAGGTAGGAGAGGCAGAAGCAGTTAATTACTCAGCTACACAGGCCTCTCTTCCTCCTAAAGGAGTCTTACAGCTTGAGGATTCCATTCAGAGGGATTTGGCATCACAATGCAGGGAGACTGTGGGGCAGCCACAGCTAGCAAGGGACATCAGGGCAGTCAACACTAAGCTTCCAGGCTGCTACCCAGACAGCCCTGTACCTTTCTCTACTTGATCACCTGACTCACCTCTTCTGCCCTCCCTATCCACAGTGCAGCCTGAGATAAAGAGGAAACAATAGAGAATTTAGGAAGTGGTAAAGAATCATTTTCAAAAAGTTACAGTTATGGGGCTGGGGGTATGGCTCAACTGGTAAATTTCCTCCAGGTTCTAAATCCTCAGCACTCATGTAAAAGCCTGGCAAAGTGGTGAGCATCTAAAACCCCAGTGCTGGAGGGGCGGGGCTAGGCAGATCCCTGAGCTCACTGAGGATCTTGTCTCAAAAACTAAAGTGAAGATAAGATAGCTCAGTGGAAGCCGGGCGGTGGTGGCGCATGCCTTTAATCCCAGCACTCGGGAGGCAGAGGCAGGCGGATCTCTGAGTTTGAGGCCAGCCTGGTCTACAAGAGCTAGTTCCAGGACAGGCTCTAGAAACTGCAGGGAAACCCTGTCTCAAAACAAACAAACAAACAAAAAAAGGATAGCTCAGTGGTTAAAAGTACAGAACATTGGTTGGGGGGCGTAGGGCGGGGCAGTCATTTAAGTCTGGAACTAAGTAGTACTGACACCTCAGAAGCCTAGTCCAGCCAGACTGATCAAGTCTTCAGTAGGTGTTCGCAGTCAAGAAGGCAAAGGCTGTGTGGAGTGTGCTCATCTGTGTGGAGTGAAGGTAACTCTGGAAGTGTGTTCCCTGGGAAAGCCGGAACCCTGTCAGTAGTTTCTAGCCCCCACCCCCAGCTGAGCCACCGTATATGCTGAGTGGATGAGGAAACAGAAACCAGGAGAGGTTTGCAGGATTCAAAGCCTGCAGACATTCTCATTCCCTGGTCGGCATCAGGGCTCCCCAAGGCACACTTAACTGCCTCCCAAACCTTTAACCAGACCCACTGCTGCTGGAGCTCAGTTCCCCTGTGTGGTAGAGTAGTTTCTAAATCTGGATTTCCCAGATGTCTTTGCATGTGTAGGGCTTTCAGTTCTCCTGGGAGCTTGTGTGGAAAGGCCTTGGGTGGGCGGAGCAAGAGATGCAGGCTCTAACCTGGCACTTTCCTAAATCACTTTTCTCTGGACCTCAGTTGTCCCACCAGCGTGCATGCTGAAAGGATCAGACTCATGGGAAAATCACATCAAGCACCTGTGATTCTTTCTGAAGCTCCCAGGATCCAGTAGATCTTGCTTGAGAGCGTAATGGACTTTGACAGGCAGAGGTGGGAGTATGGAAAAGGCAATACCCTGGCAGGATAGGAGAGATAGAGACACAGTGGAGAAGGAAGAGAATTAAGGGTATGGGGGGGGGGTAGAACCTGTGAGTCAGCAGAGCACCCAGAGAGCCAGCAACAGGCCTTGGATACTGCAGTGGGACTCTTACTAGGCAGCTAGCAAGGATAAGGGCTGAAGAAGACCAGTGAGGTGAGAGGTAAGGGTTGAAAGGACAGGGAGGGAATGGGAACAGAACCCACTTTTTGGTGTGGTATATGACAAACTCTTGTCTGGCCAGCATCACTCCTCTGGAGAAGACCTTGTACTTACTGCCCCTCACAGGAGCATAAAATGACTAGGAAGCAGCCAGGAATATTAAAGAAAATATTAAAACTTTCTCAGGTGGAAAAACTGATCACCAACTTGAGGCAGCCTCTGGCTTGGTCATCTTCTTGCCTTCAGCACTCATTGTCTCTGACGTCACCCAGCTGCAAGTTCATAGCTGAGCAAACAGCAGCCGTGTGGGGCTTGCTGGGCAATAACCCCCAGGTTTCCCCATAAGGGGCTCATTTAAGTGAATATTTATTACAAACTAGGCTTTTGAAACAAGGGCTCAATTTACTGTCACAGAAACTCCATCAAGGTGCTGACACTGTTTTCACTGTACCAGTGAACAAACAAAAGCTCCTTCAACGACCTGCCAAAGCTGCTATGGTTATTAGGAAGTGTGGTGGTTTGAAAGAAAATGACCCCCCCCCCAAGGGGAGTGGCACTATTAGGAGGCGTGGCCTTGTTGAAGGAGGAACTGTGTCACTGTGGGTGTGATCTGTGAGGTCTGTTTTGCGCAAGCTTGGCTCAGTGATACTTACTCTACTCTTATCTGCATACGAACATGTAGCAGTTCCTTCTACAGCACCATGCCTACCCACACGCTGCCATGCTCCCTACCATGATGATAAAACTGTAAGCCACACCGCAATTAAATGTTTTCCTTTATGAGTTGCTGTGGTCATGGTGTCTCCTCACAGCAATAGAAACCCTAAGAAAGAAAGGTAGGTAGCCAAATTTGTGTTCAAGCTTAGGGTTCTCTGACCTCAAGAATGACACTTGACATTACTACCCTGGAGGACCCTATGACTAGAGTCCTGGGCTAAGAAGGCAACGGGAAGATATTGGACAGGCCAGCTCCCCAGCTTAGCTTTTTCTGAACCCCTATAAGACAAGAAGCTGCATATCCTATGGTCACCCCACTGGTCTCAAGCACCCTCTTCTTCCTAAGTAGGGGCCCTGGGACTTAAGCTGAATAGAGGACAGGAGTTCCTTAGCCCCATGAACCCTCCTTTCTTCCACCTCCCCTCTCCCGACCTCTTACTACCCTGCCATGCTGCTCAAGGGCCTCCAGTGCCTCAGAGTCTTCTAGAAGATCAAGCCAAGTCAGCTGTAACAAGAAAAACACGTCTGGAGACAGAAGACATACAAAGCCTTTTCTCTTTTTAACTTAACAAAGGGCTTTTTATTGTCTTTAATTCACTTCCTAAGAAGTTGGTTTTTAAAACACTCTTATGGAGTTTGTTCATTTGGTGCCACATTCAAAACCAATGACAATCAAAGCTCTCGGCAACAGGTGACAGCCAACATGCCTTCCTGCTGGGGACAGTGAGGTCAGTCACCCAGTTCCAAGCTTTTCCCCAAGTGGGTCAGTCGCTTTCACAAAGCTCCCTGACTCCTTGCTATTTATTTAATGACTGCCTCTCGTTCACTCTATAAAAGTATTCTTAGAGATATGTTTAGATGATTTGTTTTTAAGCCCTGGGTTATACTGGCTGCCTTAGTGCAGAGGAGCTGGGTTGAAATGGGAGCCCATTGACAATGGGCTACCCTCTGCTCCTAGGCTTAAGTAGATGTAGAAAGTATATTACAGATGCATGTGCCAGTACGAGACATGCAAGTGTGTTGTGTACAGCAGATGGGCACACACACACATGTGCACATGAAGGCGCAATGTACACCCATTGGCACAGAGATGCACTGGAACTCAGTGCTCCCTCCCAAGCCTCCCTCTTTTCTGGTCTAGCCCTCCTGCATTCTGAAACCCATGTGGGCAGCTGGGATTTCCTCGTGGGATGTTTTCAGGGGTGGGGGGTACCTGAGTCCTGCTCATCTCCCTTTGGAGACCAATCTCTATGAGCATTGTCAGTAAACATTAGAATAGCCAGACGATGCCAGAATCCAGAGAGCTGACACTTGCTTCAGAAGGGCACTGTCCACATATGTGTGTCCGCTGTGCATCTCTGCCCTGCATGGGCTGACTGATGTTCTTTGCTGAAGCCACTGGCAGAAGGGCCACCTGCCTGACAGGGTGTGCATCCTGTAGGGCCCCTCATCTGGCTGGGTCTCCCATCTGGCCAGTTTATCCTCCATCATAGGCATGTGATGGGTAAGCCACTGTAGGATCAGAGCCTGGCTCTGTTACTTCCACATCTGCAGGGCCACAGTTCTGAGAGTCCGTGGCCCTCAGTGTCACTCCTGGTGTCTCTTCTGCAACCTTGGCTCTGAAGATCCGTAGGAACAAAGGGAGGTAGGCAGGGAAGGTGTGCTGCTCCTGGCTCAGGCCTACGCTCTGAGCTGGATTCAGTTCAGCCCTTTTTCCGGCTAGTGCCGAGTATAAAATACAGTCCAGAACGTCAGGTCCACGTGAATGCCAAACAATGTGCCAGGAACTACCCAAAGCTGGAAGAAGATGTTCCCCACAACAGCTGCTCCAACCCTAGCCTTCAGGTAAAAGACAACAAAAGAGGAATCGGAATTCTCCAGTCCCAGTCCTCTCCCAGGCACACGTCACTATTTGCAGCATCCGTGCTAGGATCTGAGTAGACAAGCACTCAGCACCTTCCACACAGAGGTGAGGCAATCGCCCTTCCTTGTGGTGCAGCAGCTAGGCAGGCCCAACCAGCCCTATAGGAGTTCTCTGAGATGCAGCCCACCAGGCCTTCATCTGCCGTTTTGGGCTCTTGCCTTCTGCCCCAGGGCCTCACCAGCCAGTCAGGTAGGGTTTCTAATATTCTGTGGGCTCCAGGCTTCCCCACAAGATGGATCAGGACAGAACCAGGAACCCCAAGCCCCAAATGATACACATTCCAATTCTGTCCATGAATGTGCCTGTGCGCAGGTCATGCAGCACAATAGGGGAGGGGGGCCGGGAGAGGGGCCGCAGTCCCCAGACCCTGCCTGCAGGGGCAACTATTGCATGAGGGCGGTGGGCCTCTGGAGGCGCGGAATGAGCATGCTGACAATGGCCCTGGGCACATGCAGGGACTCAGGATGCAGCTTCATCTTCCTGGACTCCGGGAAGCTCCGGGCTCTTACCCCCTTCTCCACATCCTTCTTTTCTGTTAGGAAACACCAGAGGCAGAGGGATCTCAGGAGGCAGAGTGTGTACACCGGGGATTCTCACATAAGGATGGCTATCCTATAGCCCTTCACACCAGGCTTCCCTGGGAGCTCTTCCATCCCCCTGACCCCAGCCATCCTTGACCCACAACCCTTGTGTGGCTCCCCACTGCTCTGGGATGAAATCTGAACCTCTCAGGAGTCTCTCGATCTGACCCAGATGACTTCCTGTTATCACAGGAGCACTGGTCAGGTCAAAGGTCTTCCACGTTGACCTTGACTGGGCCCCAGTGGGCAGAAGACCTTTCATCCCGCCTTTCTTTGCCTTGTTCACAGGGTGGAGTTACCATCAGTCTTGGAATTCCATTATTCAACAGATCCCTGAATCTTATCATGCATCACCAACTCCCAATCTTTAAAAATATCCAACCAAAGGATAAATCTCATGGAACTGGACTAAAAATACCACAAAATGCAAAAAAAAAGTTGGGTCTACCGAGGACTCTAAGGTCCTCGTTGATGGTAAAATGTACTTTACTCTAAAAGCTGCAGAGAAACCCTGTCTCGAAAAACCAAAAAAAACAAAAACAAAAACAAAAACAAAAAAAATATAATGTACTTTATCCTCGTTTTTTGTTGTGCAGTTCCAGGGAACAAACTGGAAGCAAGACCTGTATGTAAGTGGTACCTGCTTCATTCCACCACCAGGGGGCGCCGAGATACAAGCACCGAGCTGGAGTAGCCTAAAGTTCCGTTTACTGCACTGATTCAGATGGTTGTCCCTACATAATCATGAACGGACTCCCTTTCACTCTTAGATCTGTCCCAGTTTGTCCATCAGGCATAACTCCAGCATCAGGGCCCCTGATATCAACTACTCCAAAAAGAGTCAGGAAACGTGTCAATATTTGCTCTTCCAGGCCCACCTCACACTCCATGGAAGGGTAGGCCCACGAGCACCCACACAAGGTACACACACATATCCATGGGAAAATGCCCTTAGCACAGGGTAAGCCAAAAGTACAGTCCTTCTCTCTGGAGCTTCCTTCACAACCGGGAGAGGTACCCAACTGCCCTAAGACCATGATGCTCTGGGACACAATGCCTCACAGTTCTCTCTGAAGATCTGTGGACAACCTCTAACTGGCAAGTGACTTTGACTATGGCAGAAAACCTGGAAGCCAGACTCAGTGTTCAGAGAACTGCTTTTCTGGCCTCTCCCACAAAGTGGTGAACCCATACATATGGTTCAAAGTAGGAACTCCTAAACGAATAGAAATTCTTCTCTCCTGGCCTTGTCAGTTAGCCTGTCCCCATGGACTCACTGACAAACACTCACAAAGTGCTGGCTGTGGATAACATGGGCCATTCAGGACGGCATCAAACCGCCAGCCTGGGGCCAGGGAAAGTAGCCATTTCTCCACGGACACCAGCCTTCGGTAGGGAGCAGACCTGATCTGTCTGCAGACTTTTAACTACGAAGGGCTGAGGGGAGAACAGGTTGGAAGTAGGAGAGTTGAGCTGGCCCTGGCAGAAGAGCATGACCACAGAAGGCTTCCACAAGATGACCTTCCCTTCAGTGTGTGCGTGAAGGACCCTAGGCCTGGACAAGGCTGCAAATGGGGTGTCGCTTTGAAATGTGGATCTATCCCCAGGCTCTAGGGACAGTCTCACACCAGTACCTGTCAGGGACATGTCTTGGTGCCACATGTCTGCCCAGGGAGCAGTCCACAGGTCTTAGCACACTATACTCACATCAATAAGTTTCCTGGCGCAGACATGGATCTTTCTTCCCTGCGTGCCTGGGGCTCGAATGGGTTCCCAAAGGAACGCTTTCTCAGCATGGACTTGACCAGGATCTGGGGAGAGGAGCACAAGTCAGTATGGAGAACAGGCCTGGACACCCAGTCCGAGCCTAGGCAAGCAGGCGGCTTCTGGGGGTAGGGCGTGGTCTAACTGACAGCTGGGGACCTTGAACCATATCTCCAAGTCTTTCACTGTTATGCCTAGGCACCAACATGGTACCTAGGGAAGAGTGGCAGTTCACTCAATGCATGCATGGAAGGAGCTGCTTCTTCTTGCCATGGCCTTCACCAAGCCTCAGGTCTCTGCCACAACTGAACAGGTGACCTTTCTTCATTAGATTCCAATAGAGCAAGGGTTCCACAGCCCCTCAGCTGACGGACCTGGTGTCCCACTTCCCTCAAAGACCAAGAGCAGAGCAAGTCCTGGGCAGTAGTCACACACTGCTAAGACAAGAGAATCCTTCCCCTCCCCCTCTTACCACAGTGGTCCAGCTGGGGATGAGTTTCACTGAGTTCTTCACCTCCTCCTCAGTCACCTCCACCACACTGCAGTGCTCCTCCTCTGAAGGAAGGGGATCCTCTCCATGCTTAGTCACCCAAGGGTGTAACTGTAGAGCCCAGGAGATGGGGAGGGATCCAGGTCACAGATATACCAACTAGCAAAGGTGCCCAAGCATCCCTAGCATTGATCTTGAAGGACTCCTTGACCGTCAAACCCCAAACCCAACACACACATCCCAGTGTAGGTCCCTCTGGAAAGGGACACTGAGACCTTGGCCCAGACCCACCTTGATATCTGACACCCCAATTCTTGTTTCGGGGTTCTTGTCTAACATCTTCAGGATCAGGTCCTTTAGTTCCTCGCTGACCTCTGGCCTAGGCAGAGGAAGGCAAGGGATGAGGATGCTACCATTGACAAGGGTCCCTTTCTCCCCTCGAGACCAGGAATAACCCTAACCACATTCCTCAAATGGAAGGACAGGAGCCCCTCCATCTGCTCAGGCTCCTCCCAGGGATCAATACCCCCATGCTAACTCTGAAGGCTAAAATGGAACCCTAACGGGGCAAGCGCTCTGCTGAAGTTCAGATACCCTCCCCAGGAGTGGGCGGGAGCTTCCATGGTCCCCAGCATGGACAACTCACTCCTCAGGGAACACCACGGCCTCATTCTTGATCTTCCTGTGAAGGGCCAGGATGTACTCATCAATGAATGGGCACTACAGGGAGAAGAGACAAACAGGAGGTCGGCCTTGATCCACGCTGCAGGGGCCGGGGTGGGAGGCAGCTTATGCCCCACTCCCACCCCAGCAGATGAGAAGGGCCCCATCTAACTTGTTCAGGGCACACAGCAAGGGCTCACTCCGTAAACTGAACTGAGCAGATGAGTCACTAGAGAATGAGGTTGGCTGCATCTGCCACCTGCTTTAGGTGAAGCTGCCTGCAGCAGTCCCCTAGGGTCTGGGGTTTGAGAACCTGTTCACTGAGATCCCCCTGCCTTCTCAAGTGTGGTCACCAGAGCCAAAGCACCTGCGGACAGGAATCTTGATATGACCTCCTCTTGGATGTGTGCTATCCCAGGATTCTAATCAGTCCTTCCCAGAGGGGAGAAAGAGAAACAAAACCCCTCTCCTCCCTAAACCTTCCTGGTCCTGGTGGGCCTTTTCAAGTTATTTTATCTAGGGACACAAAAGAAGGTCCTGCATGTGTCATCCACTCCTGGTTCCTTAGATCAGTCAGAGTCAGTTCTGCAGGTGCCTCAGGACTCACCTTCCCATAGACAAAGCAATACAAGGTGACCCCAGTGGCCCATACATCCAAGGCCTAGAAAGAAACAAATTCACATAGTAAACATGGCCAGCACCTCCACCACCTCATCCCACCCCCATACCCACCCAGGTTTACCAGGCTGTGGAAGAGCCCTGCAGGACCCTCCTTCCCTAGGCAGGCATTTATCAACACTCCCTAGGGCTTGCTGTATGCTGGGTCCTGTGCTGATCACTGGAGGATCAAAAGGATGACCAGAACAGAATTCAAAACTCCTGGGGCCGTGGACTTTCTAGGGACAAGCCAAAAGAGACACTGCTTCTAACTCAGCAGGTTCCAAGCCATATTTCATCCGTGGGGTCATCTGCTGCCTCTATGACACAGATGTACTCCCAAAATAACAGGATGTATTGAACTTACGTTCAGTCACTTGCTCTGGTTTCAAGAGGGTCTCACTTCAGCTACTGTGAAACTACTTCTAGTGCCAGAGGAGAGCAACCCCTGCCCACCCTACCCCCCATGCCCACCTACAACTCCTCTCAGGCCCAGGTGGGGCTCCTCATAGGCTCCTCACATGTGCAGCCCCTGACATAGACAACCACCCTCATTACCATCAGCATCAGCATCATCGTTAGACTCCAACCAGGGAACACTAGTGCAAACTACAGGACATCGGGCTGCTTTCCAAAACATCAAGGACAGAATGACAGAGAGAGAGGCCAAGAAGCGGGAGGGTGGGGAGAACACAGGAGAGCAGTGTCTGCAAACCAACACTTGGGAGGCAGCTGCTGGAGACTCACTAATTCAAGGTCATTCTCAGCTGTGCAGCAAGTTCTGTGGCAGCATGGGATATGTGAGCCTTGCCCCCACTCCCACCCCAGAAAAGGAGGGGGGTGAACTGCTCCAGATCAGAGGACTCTGACAAGTGAGCCTGATGGAGCTCCTCCCACCAAAAGCAAACAGACTCCTGACCTTGGTCACTGAACCAAATTATATAAGGGAATGCCCTCCCTCTTAGGAAAGCCACTAAAGTACACAGCAATAAACAGATACACTGTCTCAAAGTGAACTTCTGAATGGCTCAGAAAAAATGTAACAGGAATATACAGAAACATAAAGAAGGAAAAAGTTTATGTGACAAAGCTGATGAATCTGGATTAAAAGGTTACATAAGGGAATGGAGAGATGGCTCAGAGGTTAAGCGCATTGGTCGCTCTTCCAAAGGATGTGGGTTCGGTTCCCAGCACTCACGTGGTGGCCCACAGTTCTCTGTCCCTCCATTTCCAGGGGATTAAATGCCCTTTCTGGCCTCTGCTGGCACCAGACACACACTGACGTGCATGCAAGTCAAACACAACATAAAATACTGATCTTAGAAGTTACATGGTATTCCTTTATGCTGTTCGTAAAACTTTTCAGTGAATTTAGAATTACAAAATTAAAAATCCTTATGGTTTTTTGTTTGTTTGTTTCAGGGTTGGGAAATGAACCCCAGTGTGCACACACACAGCAAATGTTCTACAACTGAGCTATGTGCCCAGCCCAAATAAGAAGATCAACACCTATGAACCAGGCATAGGCATGTTTGATGCTGCAGCACATCTACAATGATGACACTAGAAAACCATGCAACCAAGATACAAACTCTCACACTTTCTCTCTCTCTCTCTCTCCCTCTCTCTCTCTCTCTCTCCCTCTCTCTTCATCCCTCCCTCCCTCCCTCCCTCTATTATAAATAAGTTTACATTTTGGTGTTAGGCTGCATTCATAACTACCTTTGGCCACATAAGAGTCTAAACCCCACCTAACCCTATGCCTCTCAATCTTCTGCCTCTACCTTAAATTCTCTTTTTTCATGGCCCAGTCTAGACCCTGCTATGTCCAGGACCCAAGGAAGCCTCCACCTTCCTTGGACCATAACTCTCAGAAGGATCACCCATCACCATGCAGAAGGATATGAATGGGGCTACTTTGGTTCTGCCTGTCCCACAGCCCAGCACAGAGCCCCACATAGACAAGCAGCAGTAACAGATTCAGGTGAGATTGTAACCATTTGCTAAGAAGTGAAAGGAGCCACAGCTGGAGTGTGTGTTGGGCTCCAGGGGAGGCAAATATGCCACTCTCCAAATGCAAGAAGCCTAGAACCCTCAGCTTGCGAAGTGGCCCCCCACTGCAAGCTGTTCTGCCCCTCTACCTGAACCCCAACCTAGCCCAGCCCCTGAGAGTCACCTTCCCACTGAAGCTCTGGCCAGAATCAGAAATAGCCTCGGGGGCCATGAATGCCGGGGTCCCCGCTGTGCTAGATAGCTGAGCATCACTCCCCTCGAACTGGTTGCTGACCCCGAAGTCCGCAATCTTCACATGCCCATCGTCCCCAAGGAGTAGATTGGATGGCTTGATGTCCCTGTGGACGATCTTCTGGCAGTGCACTGCAAAGAGAAGCAGGTGACATGCAAGCCTGGGGGTTGCTGCCCAGGGCCCCTCTCTTGCCTTCACCTGGCCTAGGAAGCAAGCTGTTGCATCCTAGCCCACGCCCACTCTTGTTAGGAGGGACTCTCAGGAGATGACAGCAGGCCCACCTGCTCCATTATGCAAGTGAAGACACGGGTTGGGGGGAATTTTGGGAGTTTTTTTGACTCCAAAATCTGTATGCTTTCCATAACAAACAATACGCTTCCTGCTCTGGAGGAAGTCAGAGGAAACTCAGGCTCTGGATGCGTGTGGATGTCCAACTAATATACATCTCAATATCAGAAGCTGACACCTGTCTACAACCCTATCACCAGCAAAACAGAAAACTCCTGTTCCAGACAGGTAGTGATACATGCCTGTAATCTCACCTGAGACAGGAAGATTGCAAATTCTAAACCAGCCTGGGTTACACAGCAAGACCCTGTCTCAAAAAAGAAAAGGAAAGGAAAAACGAAACTCCATGTTCTTCCCTTATTGTTTCCTGATCCCAAAGACTACCTCAACTCCTCCTCTGGGCCTCAGAGCAAGCAGTCATGTGAGCCCAAGGTGAAAGTAATCCAAGCTTGGTATAATGATACACACTGTCATCCACCATAATCTGAGGTACTTTAGAGATTGCAGTAGATAAGGAGATGGAGGCCAGCCTGGGCTGCATAGTGATCCCTAAATTAAAAAGAAAGAAAAATGCGCTCGAGTGTGTGTGCATGTGTGCATGCGTGCATGTGTTGCATCTCAGTGTCTATGCCTCCATCATCTGGGTCTTTCTGACCAGCTCCAACTGTCCCTCCACAAGACCAGAATCACAAGTCTTTCAGGCTCTTCTTCCACCTGTCCAGCCCCTGGTGCTAACACTTACCCCGGAGATTCCCTTCATTAGGATCGGCTGGGCCCTGAGGAGGCTGTAACCTAGAACCCTAGATTAGCACACTTCTGAAGTGGAGTTAGGAGATGGCAGACAGGCCCTCAGCAGAAGAGAAGGACCCAGAAAAGGAAAGGGGTGGAGCCAAGCTCCGGAAGAGCTGTTCCTGCAGCTGACTAGACCAACAGACCAAAGATAAAACGTGCCCATCCCTCCTATACTATACTATACTTGCTGGAGTCTGTATTAAACATGTGCCTCTGTGTGCCTCAGTTTCCCTATATGTACAAAAAGAGCATTAATCTGAAAACACTGGAGAGGCTCAGTAGTACAAAGATGCCCATGTTAGTATGGGTCACACCTCACTTAGGGAGGGAGAATTTGCTCACAGCAGGGCCAGCTAAGGTGTGAAAGACATGGGCAGCACCCCCATTTCCCAACTCAGGTCAGAACTCTAGGTTTCTGAGTGCCGGCCTTTTCCTAGACCAATCAGTCACCCCCATGCCGGCCACCCCACCTCCTTTACATCCCATCGCTACTGGCCTAATCCTGACATCTGTCACTTGAGCTGTGGAAATAGCCTGCCTCTGGCCAGCTGGCTGCCTCTCACACCCTAACCAGCCACCACACAGCTGCCAGACAAAGCTTTCTAAGAAGCAAATCCTGTCAGGCCTTGCCCTGCTCAGAGCCCTCAGGACATCACAAAACGGGCAGGATTTAGTCAGAAAGTCTTCCTCAGAGACGGTTCCGGCCCTCAACGTGAGGCCTGAACAGAGTTTCAGCGCCACTGTTCACTAGCCACCAGGCCCCGCCTCCTGGGCGCACCATCCAGACTGACCGCCAATCTTCAAACAGTACAGCCTCATTCCTCTCTCGCCTCTGCCTGACTGGCTCTCCCACCATCAACCCTCAAAGCTGACTGGTGAAATCCCACTCTATTTCCTTCAGGACCTGATCTCATGTGGCCTCTTTCAGAAAGCCTCCACAACACCTGCGCCTCCCATCTGCCGCTCCTGGGCAGAGCACCCCTGGTCCTAGACCATCATCTGTGTGGCCCAAGTAGGTGCACGTGAGTGAGGGAAGTGAATGAATGAAGTAAATGAATGAGTGAATGTACTTCTCGCACAGAAGCTATGCACCCCTGAGCTCTTGCCTTAGGGCTTCCCCACCCGACCATCGCCACAGGAACCACCCCTGGACACGTTCTTCCCTAAGCAGCGGGACACAAATCTCTTCCATCCCACATCTCCTGACGCCCTGCGGAGAGGGGAAGTTTGGATAGAATCCAACAGAAAAGGCCAAGACAGAAGAACACCCAGAGACAAACAGCGGTGAATGCGAGACGCGGCGAAGGACCTAGCGCATGCCCAGTGAAGACTGCTGTGGCCCCACCCACGCCTCCCCGCCACCGTCTCCACTAAAGCTGATTGGTAGACCAGAGCTGACTGACAGAAAGGGCTCAATGGCTGTTTAGCGTGGGCACGGCCCGCTCCTATGTCCTCTAGCTCCAGTCCCAGTGGGCAGACAGTCTCACTCACAGTACTCGAGGCCCAGGATGATGTCCCGCAGGTAGAGGCGAGCTTGCTCCTCCGGGAAAGGCTTGTCACAGGGCACTTCCATGACCGGCCTGTGCAGAAGAAAGGAGGAGGGCTGTTCAGCAGAATCAGGAGTAGAGGCTGCTGCAGGGACTGAGGAGCAGGGGCCCTACAGAGAGCCTGGTACCCAAGGGTTAGGAGACCTCAAGATACTAGCTTCTCCCATATGCCAAAAAGTTGTGACCTATCTAGTCCCGTTCAATCATATTCTCAAGGTAGCTTTAGCCCTATTTCCACTGGCTTGTAGTTCTTGCAAGAATTAAGTTTAACCAAATAATTACAAAGGTGCCATTTAAATCAATAGCTTTAAAATAGTGGACTTAGATCCAAGATTCATGAAATCAATTAGGTGGGTCTGCTTTTCTTTTTCTATTGAAATAGAATGTTTCAGAATGTATAGCATGTTTTTTTAAAAAAAGTTCTATATATCTTGCCAAATTATCAGTTACAGATATGGACAACAATACAAACTTTTTATTTTTTTAAACCTAGTGTGGTGGTGCACACCTTTAACCCCAGCATTCAGGAGGCAGAGGCAGGAGGCTCTCCATGACTTGGAGGCCAGCCTAGTTCACACAGCAAGTTCTAGGCAGCCAGAACTACATAATGAAACCCTATCTCAAAACAAAACAACAACAAAAAGCAGCCTGGTGTTACAGCAAGTGCCTGTAATCCCAGCACTTTAGAGGCCAATACAGGAGGACCACCTATGAGTTCAAGTTCAGTCAAGTCTAAATAGTGACGTCCTGTCTCCAAAAAAACCCCAAAAATAACCATATACTTGTTTTGAAACAGGGTCTCGTGTAGCCCAGGCTGGCCTGCAATTCACTACGTAGCTAAGAATGACCTTGAACTTCTGATCCTTCTGTCTCCAGCTCTCGACTGCAGGTGTTAGCTGCCACCCTTGATTTTACGTAGTGCTAGGGACTGAACCCCTGGCTTAGCACATGCTAGGCACTCTATCAGCTCAGCTACAGGCTCAGTCCCTACTTCTTGTTTTGAATTCAGGTGTTTGTTTGGTTTTTTTTTAATAGACTTTCAAGAAAGCACTGGCAAAGGGATAGTTCTCAGTTCTCAGAGGGGTTCAGGTCCTGTGCCCACTAGTCTATACCAGCTGCTCTGCAAATGTTCTGATAGATCAAAGAGGGCAAACAGTGTTAGAACACCAGGCTTCACAACAATGTGCTGTATGCCCTTGGGCGGGCCAATTACCTTCTCTGATTCTTGGTATTTCCCTCCCATAATCCTGAGTTGGTAGTAAAGCTCAGAGAACCCTCGGTGACTTCAATACAAGCATGAATTATATCCCATATCTACACTTCCCCCGCTTCCATCCAAACAGCTTCCTAGTTTTTCAAGGTCTGGCTTTAAGCCCACCCCTCTCCCAGCCTGACTTCCCCAGCCTCCACAACCCCCACCAGCCTTCATAGAATGTCCCAGGTCTCTTATTTACCCCTGAGGCAAGAGTTCCCGAGGGCAGGTGCACAGCTCTGCTTTCTCTTACACTAGCTGGCCCCTGGGCAGGGAGACAAAGGGGGAGGGTAGGGAGACCTGGATTAGAGATGGCCTGCCTGACTGGGACGGGGAACTCACCCCTTTCTCAGGAGGTCAAACACTGAAAGAAAAGAAGAGAAGGGAAGGTGTCGTAAGGCTGTAGGACAGCCAGTGCCAAGGTCCCTCCCTGTTCTAGAGAGAGGCAAGGGGACAGGACAGACGGGAGAGGGCTCGCTGTGGGGCCTGCCTGACCTGATCCTCGGGGCTAGGTGAAACTGTCAGCATGGACCCCTTTCCCAGGGAGGACCAGAGGCTTGAGAAGGGGCAGACGTGTTAACACTCCTGACTAAAGCCTGGCCTCTTGATGCCTAAGCCAGCTCTCCGGCCCCACCCCCTTTCTGTGACGGCCTGAAACACAGGGTCTTGCTCATGCTGGGCAATGTCTAGAGTTTCACCTCCAGCCCTCCTATCCCATTTCTCCAAACCTCCTCCAGAAATAGCCTGAGTCACAATCAGGATAAGGAACTTAAATAATAACATTCATGTTAATAAAGATAATTACAAATGTGCACATTTCTTGACATCAACTCTATGAGATACATATCACTGTTATCTCATTTTATTATTATAACTAGCATATTTTGAAGGGCTGGATACTGAGCGCAGTTCCTCAAGCATGCTAGGCAAATGTTCTACCATTGAGTTACATTCCCAACCCTATCGTCCCATTTTATAGGTGAGAAAACTGAGGCAGGGTCCCCAAGCTCACTGACTCAGCCAGCTTCTTGTACCTACTGAGTGAAAAACCATGCTAACTGGGACTGGTTCAGAGCAGGGCGTGGGGCCCAGAAATGGTCACTGAATCTGATTAATCTAAGTCTCATTCTGCAGTGCTGCATAAGGAATCTGGGGCTTGAGACAGGTCAGTGCATGGACATGGCCACCGGAACATCCTGTGTCCCTGGGGAGCCCTCCCTGGGACCAGCGCTTGGTGAGGCACTGTAAGAATGAGCTGGGTCACTCACCCAAATAGAGATTGTCCTCAGCAGGGTCATCCAGGACCTGGGCAGAAGAAGCAGACATGGGCACAGGGCTTGAGGAGGAACGGGGTTGGGAAACCCAGGCTTCCTGTTCTTTCCTGACCCTACTGTGCCCTGAAGCCATGCTGGACACAAAGCAAGAACTGTACAGGTACCAACAGATGGGACTCAGTATCACTAACCAACCCCCGTCAGTCTTCCATATAACACTGAGTCCTTCTTCCCCATGATGGAGAAGGGATTCAGGGACTGCTCCTCACCCTCAGCAAGAACACCCCAGGCCACCAGCCTGAACTGCCTCTGGTATCTCACAGCTCCATCCAAGGCTGGTCTGTCCCCAGTGCCTCACCCACTCTTAAGTCCTGGTAGGCTGAGCACCCACCCCGCCCACCCACCAAGCTCCAGTATCCTTCCCATCCTCCTACCTCGATCAATTTGACTACGTTCACATGGTCCAGTTTCTTTAGTATGGCAATCTCCTGGTACACACGCTCCAGGGGCAGCAGTTGTTTGGCTGGTCCTCCCTGGGCGGCTTGAGACCCTCTGGGGGGAGGACGGCCTATGACCAAAAAGCAAGTTAAGGTGCTGGTCTAGGAGAAAGACCCTTACAGGGTTGAGATCCAGCTCACCAAGCCCAGTCATTTCCCAGGCCATTCCTCCCGTTTCTTACCCTCCACCCCTACTCCTAGCCAAAACCAGTTAGGGGCCATTCCCTCCTCCTCTGCCCCCAATCTACCAGCTCCCAAACACAAGGCATACATACGAGGAAAGCCATACTGCTTCAGTAACTTCTTCTTGGAGAGAACTTTCATTGCCTATGAAGAAAGGAACAGAGATATCACACGTGTGCAGCCACCAGGGGCTAGAAGGAGCTGGTTACATGGGGACTGTAGTACAGATGGGCACACTGGCAGCTGCCATTAGCACTGAGCATGTGGTTAGGTATGTGGCTGCTATGCCATAGTTGAGTCTAGGCCATCCCCCTGTTCTCCCTTCAGAGGAAATCAGCCTCTGCTTGTGTACACCCAAGGGAAAGGAAGCTTATTAGCACACCCCAGGAATAGGAACCTCCCCAGTAAGAGGTAGCTCTAGCCTCTTTCCCCAGCACTTCTGCCTACTACTCAGGCATCTGGGGTCTACGAGGCCACACCCCTTCCCGGCCCCAGACTCACATAGTGTCTGTCTTCACTTTCGTTGTAGGCCAGCCTCACCACACCGTAGGCACCCTGCAGACAGTCACTGGTCAGTCCCACAACACAGCCACCTCCTCTCTGGGTCTAGCTCAGGAAATGGCTGGCCTGACAGTTAGGGTCCCAGTCTTTGCACTCCAACCCCACCCTATCGCTTACCACCTGGTTCCTGAGTTCACGTTTCTGAGAGATGAGGAAGAAACCCCCTTGCTCTGAGAACCACTCCCTGCCTCACCGCCCCACGTAGCCTCTTCTTCCCCTTAATCTCCATCCCTCTTCTTCCCCTTAATCTCCATCAAGAACCCTGGGGGTCAGGAGTCAGAAGTTACCTCCACCCTGTTCTGGTGATCTCCCAATCAGGCTGGGGTATTCTTGGCTTGGCTCCCCAGTCCCATCAGAGGGAAAAGAAGGATGCTTAGAAAGCACTCTGCAGCCCACCCCCAAGTCCTGCCCAGGTCTTACCTTGCCAATCTCACTCTGCAGCTTGTACTGGTTCAGCTGCACACAGTCCTAGGGGAGAGGGGAGCATCGAGGACAGCTCGTCCATCTTGGGAGGCTGACTGTTCGGGGTCCAGCCCTACTTCCCAGACCCCCAGCTCTCACCAGCCTTTCAAGTTTAGATCAGGGAAGATTGGAGGGAAGCATCCCCACCATGAGAGATAAGAAGCCTGGAGCACTACGTGCCCTAGCTGGGCTGTGCTCCCACCAACTACCCAAGTTCACATTCAGATCCAAGCTCATGAAAGATCAGAAACTGGAAGCACACTGCAGTTTTTAAGTCTTATGGCTCGAGCTTGGGATGATGCAGGGGTAAGGACATACATGACCTATTTCCAAAGCTCTAAGAAGGCTTCTTAGGAACAGGAGAGGGTCCTATGCCTGGGCTGAGAGCAGGAAGAAGGCAGGAGGTAGCTATTGCTTCATATGGCCCTTCCCTGGCTAGGAAGAAGCCTGTTGCTAGGTAGTGAGCCTCTCAGCTCTCAAAGTATGCAAACCAAAGAAAGCTAGGTATATGGGACAGATGGTGGGCAAGAAAACACCAAGTTTCCTGGCAAGCCCATGAACAACTCCTACCTAACTCCATTTCACCAACCTCCGTGTCTGAGATGGCCACGCGGTGAGACTCTATGGTGGGTCTCCGCCAGGCCCGAGGAGAGATGTGAGTGGCAGGTCCTGTACAGTAAGGCCCGCCCTGGGCCTCCAGGCAGCTTCCAGCTGGCCGTTCCTGCAGGGAGAGCTTCCTAGTGGAGAGGCTGGGCCGCACTGGGGTGGGTCTTGAAGCACTGCCAGGGATCACAGAGGCAGCTCTGGCCCGGGCCGGAGGATCCACACCATTCCTGGAAGGCTCTGGGCCCTCATCTGCCTCTTCCAAGTGGGCTACATTGATGGCTGCCACCCGATCGACCAGCTCTGCCCGAGGGTCCTGGCAGCAGACGGCTGAGCCACTCTCCATCACTTCAGTCAGTGGATCTTCTGAATAACCTTGCTGGGAACCTGAGAGAGGAGAGAGTGTCACTCCTAGCCAGGCAAGTAGATTGGGCCGAGACCCTTTTCCTACTATAGCCACAGTGCTATTGACCTCCCTCCTGGCTGCTCCCTTGTCCTGACTTGGTAGCCCATAAGTCCAGGCATTCCTGGTAGCTCACTTGGCTCTGATGCATGCCAGCCCTCTAGTCCCCAGCGCCCCTGCCTGTGACACAGGTACAGACACTTCTGCCCTGATGGCTTTACAGAGAAGGGCAACAAAACCAACTCTGCAGTCAAGACAGATAGCTGTGGCAGACCTGGAGGCGTAGCCACACCCAGGCACAGAGTCCCAGGTCAGTTCAGCCTCAGCCATACAGGCAGCCCAGTGGCTTGCCAGTCGCCACACTTGCTGGCAAAGCATTATATAGCACAGCCCCTAGAGGGAGGCTGGGCATCGGAGCTGTGGTCAGTGACACCTCCTCCAGGAAGGCCTCCTGGATGTCCCAGACCCTCACTCTAGTCCTCTCACTGTTTTTAAGATCATGTCCTGCGGTCTCAGGGCTCTGTCACCTCCTCTCACTATCTTCAAGACCCCAAGGCAAATCTGAGTCCTTGCCCCAGTAGAACTTCCAGCCCAGAGGAGGGTACAGTAGGGGCGGGTCTGCCACACAGGACACTAGTGCAGTTTCTGTATTCCTCCTGGTTTTTTTTTTTTTTCTTCCAGCCTGCCCATGTGACAAAATGTCCCTTATGGCTGCTCTGCTGGGGCCAAGGTGCTCCCGGGTCTGGCTTCGCACATAACCTTGTATCTACTTCAGCCTCCCGGGTCTGGCTTCACATATAACCTTGTATCTACTTCAGTCTCCCGGGTCTGGCTTCACAAATAACCTTGTATCTACTTCAGTCTCCCGGGTCTGGCTTCACAAATAACCTTGTATCTACTTCAGTCTCCCGGGTCTGGCTTCCCACATAACCTTGTATCTTCTTCAGCCTCCCGGGTCTGGCTTCACACATAACCTTGTATCTTCTTCAGTCTATGTCCCCAACCAGCTAAAACTTCTAGCAGTAGCCCTGGCTTGAGCCTCAAGTCAATCCCCAGCCTCAGGCCCACCCCTCACCGCAGCCATGACCCTTAGCTACAAACTTGCCCTGACTGAACTGACTTACTCTCAGACCAGGACAACCACGGCTGCCACAGCCCACATTGTGGCTCCACCTCCACCCAATGCTCCTTCCTGGGCCTCTCTGCATCTTCACAGAAAAGGAAGTAAGTGGACTCCTAAACCCCTGCCCTTCCGGTCTGTTGGTGACTTCCTCTATCCTGCCTGTAACTCAGAGAACACAGGTCCCATGGGTGCCATTCTCATTCTACTTCTGGCTTCCCATCCTTGACTGTGAACATTGTCAAAGTGCTAGGGCTGGCTGGGATGCCCTAGCCACCTCTGCTGCCAACGTACCACAGGTCTGGAGCAAGCCAGGCTTCCTCTTCTGTACTGTGGATGCTATGCCTCCCTAGCTGCCCTGGCTACCACTAGACTTGAAGGTAGACTGTAACAGGGCAAGGGTCAGGGCCTTTGCTTGGGACCGCATGTGCTGAGTGACGGGGAGCCAGGAAGCACCAGAGGCAGCAGAGCTGCTGCTGGCACGAACAAAGGAAGAGGGTGGGGGAACTTGTGTGGCTGGAACTCTGAGAAGCCTCCCTGGAACAGGTGAAGAGGGTGAGGGGGGCTTCAAGACTGAGAAGAGCCTCCTCCTGCACCCACTCTTCCATTCCCCAGGGGGCAGCCCTCGCCACCAGGTTCTAAGTACTGGGATTAGTTCTTCAGTCTGCTTTGTCTCCATAAGATCACTTGTGTCTTCAGCAGGGCCTGGCACAGAAGAGCTTGATAAATATTTGTTGAACACAAGTGGTCGTCATAGTGATCTCTACAGCCCTGCTCCCATTACATGGATGGGAAAGCAGCCTCAGTGAGGGAACCCCCATCAGCCTCAGGCAGCAGACACACCAGGGGATAGAAGACAGTCAGAGGTTCCTGCCCTCTGCTCTCAGGGGAGCCCCCAGCAGATAGAAACCACAGGCTGCCCTGAACCATAATATTTGCATATAATTTCCCTCAGGTGACAACTCCTAAAAGGTCACCTTCCTTCAGCTCCTTTCCCCCCCCATTCCTCAGATGGGGTAAAACTGACTCTGGGGTCACACAGCAAGTGGATGCGGAAGCCTTCCTGGGCCAGTCTAAGGACTATTACCTGGCTGGGCACCCAGGCGGGGATGCCCGGCTGCCCACTTCCTGGCTCTTAGAGGTGGAGAGGGCAGATGACTTGGGGTATTCCTCATTGGTGAAATGGGCGGCAAGGCAAGTCTCACACCCATGTGGTTGTGAGGTGTAGACTCACAAGCTCCAGAGAAGTGAGTTGTGATTGCATGGGATGAGCTGGGGCCCAGATGGATGCGAGGGTGGCAGTGGGAGGAGGTTGTGAGAGCTGACGTCAGACTCTCCATCCATGCCTCCCTCTTGCCTGGATCAAATTCAGGTGACTAAGCAGGGCTTGGCTAGAGGGAAGCAGCAGGGGAGGCCCAAAGTTCCTGCTGAGTGTCCGGAGACAGGGCCTTGTGCCTGGACTGTAGCTGTGTGCATGAGGGCCTGTGTCTGACCCAGAGAGAACTTACGGGAAGAGGCTGGGGGCTTTTCATACTTATACTGCAGATCTGCTCCTAGGAGTACATCTGTGCAGACAAGAAGTGTTCTCTCTCTCTCTCTCTCTCTCTCTCTCTCTCTCTCTCTCTCTCTCTCTCTCTCTTTCTCTCTCTCTCTCTCTCTCTGCGCTCCTTTTACTAGTTGATCATGTGCACTCTGTCCCTGTAGACCTGCACAGATACGTGGAGCCAGGGCCAGGGGAGCTGGACTCCAGAGGTCAATTCTGGATTTCCCCACAAGATCACCTGTCCCACAAGCCTGGGACCGGTGATGGTTTGTAAGACTGGTCTGAGGGTCCACTCCTCCTTGGGGCTAACCCAATGGGTCTTCTCAAGCCCCGCCCCCCACAAACTAAAGCCTTGAGAATGCTTTGCAGAAGTCGACTCAGCAGATAAACAGGGGTCAAGCGGATAAACAGAAGGATGGACAGACAGGCTGAGACGGAGGCCCAGTCCCAGGGCACAGACTCTTGTTGGCAGGAGAGGGGGTCTCTCTACTGGCCTAGAGAACAGTCCCAGTCCCAGGCCCTCCCTCATTAGGCAAAGTTCAAATCTTGTTCTCCCAGATGGAAGCTGTGTGGCCTGGGTTAGAACACTGACCTTTTGTTTTTATTTTTATTTTGGTTTTTTGAGACAGGCTTTATCCGTGTAGGCCTGACTGTCCTAGAACTCACTCCGTAGGCGGGGATGGCCTTGAATTCAGAGATCCACCTGCCTCTGCCTCCCGAGTGCTGGGATGAAAGGCCTGCAACCACGCTGGGCTAGGACACTGCGCTTGAAGCATCAGTTTTCTCACAGGTGAATAAGACAGACAGTTACTGTCCTGCCTTCTCGGGGAGCCCTAGGAGGGAGAGGATGCAGCTGTGGACACAGAAGCAGTTTGTGCCCGAGTAATTATGTGGCTAGAATGTGTGTGTATCTGGAAGCAACTCAGAATGAGTCCTACTTTACCAAACACAACCCACTTTAGGTGCCTGGCTCCAGACTGACCTGGCTCCGGTTTCTCCTCCAAGCTGCACCCCACCCTCCAAGTGTCTGCCACTCCCATGGACACAAGCCCTTGGCTTCAGAAGCCCACTTCATCTGACCTCCTTCTGAGGACATGCCCCATCCTTCAACAGAGGTCAGAAGAGGAAAGAGCAAGGAAACCCTGCTGTCACTCACAATGGTTCAAGCAGCTCTATCTACGGTAACTTCAGAGACCAGTGACTTCAGATCTCATTCTGGGTTCTGCTAGAATGTTCCAGAGCCAGGCTAAACCAGGGACCAATTACCATCCAGGCAGAAGATGAGCAGCCCTGATCAGCAAAGGACTAGTATCGGGGGAGGGGAATGCAAGAAGGTAGTAGCCATGTGGGCTCCACACCAAAGTGGTCCTGACATCTCAGCAACGGCTCACTGTAGCCTGTTTATGCTTCCAGCAAGGGTCTGATGGAGCTGGCAATGGTGCCCTCTGCAGCTCCCGCCCCCGCCTTGGATGACTCAGTCCCCTTGAGGGAGACCCAAGAGTCTGGTGCCAAGTCATGCTCAAGGATGCCTGCTGTGAGGATGGCCCTCCCACTACCTCTGGGGATCCCCAAACACCCAGGTGGGCTCATGCCTCCCTCTCTGCAGCTGTCCTCAAGGGCATCACTCGACCCACCTGTGGAAACTGACATCTGTGGGTCTCCTCTTCTATGCCAGTTCTGAGCCTCCACCCTCTTTCCAGAGAGTTCCTCCTCTCCCTGTCCCCGGGTGGCTCAGCTCCATCAGGGACCCATCCAGCTCAGCATCATCCCTGTACTGTTTATCCTCCTCTCCCCCATCACAGAAGTGGGGACACCATTCCTTGAACTCTCATAGAGCCTGAGCCATAATGGCAAGAGTCTCTGAGGGATTACTTCCTCCTTCTCTCCCTCTCAGCCCCCCCACCTCCTGCAGCACCCACTCTCCACTCTGGTTGCATCCCACCACTTCAAGCTTCCCAAGCTGAAGGCTCTGTGTCACCAGGCCTTCGCACAAGCTGTGCCTTCTGCCAGGAACACACCTCCCTTGGCTTCACGGCCTGAAGACCAGATCAGACATCACCTCCTTTGAGACGCCTCTTTGATCTCCCCACTGCTGGCTAGATGAGCTCACTAAGTTGAACCCCTTAAACAGCACAGATTTGGAGATAACACAGTCAGACTCTGACTTCTACTGCCCTTTCACTACTCTCTGGGGTCTCCCTACCCCCGATCGTATCCCACTCTCCCCTCCACACCAGTTGCTATTGGGAGGATATCTAGCATGCAAATGTGTTCGGAGTTTGCCCGTAGTTTATCAGGGGCCTCGGAATCTGGGGAACAGACAGGAACACCGACTACTGACATGCAAATCCAGACTCATACATTCCTGCCACAATTATTCATTGGCTATCTGCTTTAGAGGTACTAGGAGATAAACCAGTGAACCCAAATGACAAAGTCCCTGCTCTCACCATTTGCTTTCTAGCAGAGTAAGGAAGCAACAAATAAGAATACTAGTAATGAATTATGATAGAGTACGTGGAACACTCTGGGGAGACAGCTATTGCAACAAGACAGCAGGAATAAGACAATGGGGGACATTATTGATTGAGTGCAGGAAGGATATGTTTTCAGATGCAAGATCTAAGCAGCTATGAAGGGGCAAGGCAGTAAACAGTGTGGACATCTGGGGAAGAGACAGAGGGACTGGCCCATACAAGCAAGCACCATGAGGTGGGAAGGTGCTTGCTCTGTGTGAAGAGGTCCTTGATGGAGAGGTCCATTTACACTGGCCTGGGGGGGGATTTCTTGGAGGGGGTGACGCTGAAGTTCCTTTTTGACCACTGAGCAGGATTGGGAGCATTCACTCTATGCCTAAGAGAGATCCCTTCCCAAAGTGGGACTCAGGGCTTGGTGTGGGGCTGGGCAGGACTTTGTAGACAGAAACCAAAAGGCTCACAACACCATAGGAGTCTTAAGCAGCGAAGCTGTTAAGTTGGATGAGGTTTAAGATGAGCCCCACTCCTGCTGGGAGGATTGAGGGTGGAGAGACCAAAGAGCAAGTAGTGGGGTCCCTGAAGTGTGTGGGTCTAGAACAGTCTGACCTGTGCACAGAGTGTGTTGGGTGGAGGAGGCAAGGATGTGCAGGAGGCCTGGCCTCTTCCTTTTCCCCGGGGTTTTCAAGGACACAAGCTGTGTGTTTCTCTCACATCCTGAACCTGGCCAAGGCAAAGAGGCACTCACTGGAACACAGTCCTGGAACCCAGGGCATGTGACAGAGAGCTAGCTCTGCTCATTCTGCAACACCCTCAACACAAGCACACACCCCTTCCCTGACATATGTAACCCATGTCCTCGTGACCTGTGCTCATACACCACTCCATCCTGAAACGCACCCCCCACCTCCACAGGCACACTCTTGTGTCCACGTGACGCACGCACAACCGCCTCCAAACACCACACACAGCTCCCCGTGCACGTGTGCACCTTCGGAGCACCAATCCTCTGCCCACCAGAATCAGAAGCCGCAGCGCCCGCCTCCGCCACCCTCAACCAGGGAACAACTACGCAGCAGCTGAAGTCGCTCGCCGCATCCGTCCCATTCATTACCCCGCCCCCAGCTCTCCACGGAAGACTCACGGGAGGTCCGTGGGAGGAGCGCTCCGCCGAGATCCACACGTGGGTGCACCCGTCCAGGCCCACTCCGCATAGACACGGCCTCCACCCAGAGCCGGGGCCCGGGGCACCGTGAGCGGGGCTCCTATGCAGTCCCGCAGACAGCATCTGCTGAAGGGACGTAGGTGGCCGAGCGCCTGCATAGCTGGCTTAGGCAGATGCAGGCTCAGGGAGTCACCCCGCAGACTTGGCCCTGGAGACACAGTGGGGATCGCTGCACGCTAGGTCCAGGCTGCCCACGTAGACGCGGCCTCGCAGACCACCCCTCTACAACACGCTCGCTGCACAGAGAGGCTCAGCCGTTCGCACCCCAGTTTCCCATTCCAAGTCTCTGCCGCCGATCCCTACCTCGGCACCTCGCGACAGTCTCCACGGTGGGCGCCAGGCTCGCTCCCGCGGCGCGCGCCCCGCCCTGCCCTCCTCGCCGGGCTGGGATCGCCCCGCTCAACCCGCCGGCGCCGCGGCTCCAGGCAGCGCTTGCTCCCCCCGCCCGCCGCCGCGCCGGCCCACTATCATAGGCTGCGCCGTGCAGGCCCTGCAGCGCTGTCCAATCAGAGCCCGGTCCTCCCGCCCAATGATGGAGGGGGCGGGGTCTTGACGGGCGGGAGGCGGCGGCTCGGGAGGGGCCCTGCGGCTGGGCCCCGACGCGTCACGCCCCCGGCGCCCGCAGACAGGCCGGCTAAGGGAACCCGAAATCCCTCGGGCCAAGTCGTGGGCCCCTCAGCCTGGTTTGAAGCGTGCGGGGTGCTTTTCCTCGAGTCTTCAATCCTGTGTCCTGGCCTGTAGAGGCAAGAGCATCCCTCCCTCGGGGGACGAGGCCCGGTGCGTACCCGGGATCGGATAGGCGGAGGCTGAGCAAGAAGGGCCTGGAGTTGAGTGTTCTGGGGTAGGGAGAACCAGGAGGAGGGAGGTCCGGCAGAGTGCTGGAGTAGGGTGGCACTCAGGTTTGGGGAAGAGCAGGAGACAACAAGCCCCTATCTGGGCTTGATGGAATGGGAAAGAAGCCGGCAGGACCAAGAGGCCTTGGCTGTGGTTGTGACTCTGTCCCTCAGATTCCTGGTTCAATCTTGCTGTTAGTCTCTTTGAGAACCCCACATCACTGTTTGCCTCAAACCCAGGCCCATATTGTTGTCTCCAACTTGGTCTCCCTGTGTCCCTGTCTCCAGCTGGAGTTCAAAACCGGGAGTTTCCTGAAACCTACCTGTGTAGCAGGTTTTTCTGACCCAACCAGCCTAGCACAAGGCTCTACCATACCGCCTCTTAAAGATCCCTAAAGTCTATCTACATCTCTCCACCTCCTGCCCCTCCCCGAGCTCGACCACTGGTCATGTCTCCCCTTGACTAATACAGCAGTCTTTCCCTGGCCTCTCACCCCGTCCGGTCTCACTTCCCACTGGCCTTTCTGGGCCAGGTAGGACAGGTTTTCAGAAACATCAGACAGCTGTCCGGTCTCACTTCCCACTGGCCTTTCTGGGCCAGGTAGGACAGGTTTTCAGAAACATCAGACAGCTGTCTCCTAGGATTTTCCACTGGTCCCACTACCTTGCGTATAGGTCCCCACAAGCCCTCCTTGGCTCGCTTCTCACCACCAGCCTGCCTAACCCCTACTTGTCTTTTGGGGCTCAATGCTTCTGCCGCTAGGAAACCTTCCCATGTCCTCCTGGATACCCAGAATGGTCAGCAGCCCTTCTTTGATCTCAAGAGTTCCTACGGAAAGATTCAGGTGAAGAAGTGTTGAGACCGGGAAGCCCCAGGAGGATTGGAGGATTGGATCTATAGGGCAGGAATTCAGGAAAGGGCTGGGTCAAAAACATTTACTTTTTCTCAGTGTTGGAGACTGAATCCAGGGCTCCCTGCATATTAAGCAAGTGTGCTACTGCTGAGCTACACCTCAATATCAAGGAGGCAGTTTTGAGGGTCTTCAAGGGCCCACAGTCATAAGCAGAGCCACAGGAAGGATGAAGCAGATCAACTAAAACAAGGCCAAGAGCAAAACACTTGTCCCAAGGAGAATCAAAATTCTGACCTGCGCAACAAAAATTTCACACGTAAGCCTTGAGAAACAGTTCCCGGTGGATATGATGGCTCTATTCCACAAAGACCTCCCAGATGTGACTCCCTCCACCCCCTGCACCAGCTAGCTCTGGAGATGGCCTTTGCCCTCGTGGTTCTGAATGGAGGCCAGAGCTCCAGTTATCACACACCCCAGGTTTTAGAATGGAGAAAAACAACAAAGGATCAGCACTATTTTTAAAATTATTTATTCTATATGGATAAATGTTTTGTCTGCATGTATGTATGTATGTGTGCCTGTGTGTGCCTGTGTACTGGGAACTGAACCTGGGTCTTCTGCAAGAACAGCTCTTAACACCACTGAGCCAACTCTTCAGCTCAGTTCTTTCTTAAAGAAAGTGCCCAGAAAGTGCCACAGAACATTCCCCCATACATTCCACTACTTCAGATTTTGTCACATGACCAGACCCAGTCGCAAGAGATAGAACATGGAAACGCAACCTCCATTATAGGCAGCCACATGCCCAACCAAGGAGCAAGCATTGTCCCACCAAGACTGTGTGTGTGTGTGTGTGTGTGTGTGTGTGTGTCCTGAGACAATGAATGCTCGTGTGTACCCGGCACTGTCCTAGGCACTTCACTTATATCTCTCTTACCCCAACCCTAGCAGAGGTTGCAGTACCCCTAATGCACAGGGGACTCTTGGAGAGAGGCCACTTGCCAAGGGCACAGGGTGAGAGCTGCAAGAGGCCTTCTTCCACAACACTCCAGGCCTGCCAGGAAGTCAGGAGAGGCTGCACTGGGCACCACTATAAGGAACCTTTGAATAATTGTTAAACGCAAGCCCAAAGGTCCCTGTGGAGTCCTCATCGAGGACTCTGCTAGTGACCTTAGCAAGGGCATTGGCAAGTGATGGGGGTGGAGGCTAGTTGCAGACAAGGATGAACTGGTCTTTCTGGAAGGGTGGCAGTGAAGAGGGAGTAGGCTGGTCTGCAGCAGAACCTGAGCCAGAGGGAGGCAAGAGACGAAAACACGCAGGGCACAGGGCGAGAGAGAGGACGCCACCCTGGCTGGAGGTATCTGGGCTAGTTGGATCCTTTTTTCTGCCACTCAGGGGGAAAGAGACAGGAGACACAGGCTTTGGGAGCTGGGAAGGAGGAGGGTGGAAGGTTCTCGTCTGGGGAAGGTGGCAGAAAGCCAAGGTCTGAGAGAACAACTGGCCCATGCTGCCCACTCTGCTAGCCACTGGCTTCATAGAGCTATTTTGGTGAATTAAAAGTAAGAACTAGATTTGGTGCTGAGTTCCTATGATTTTAGCATTTGAGAAGCTAAAACAAGAGGATCATGAATTTCAGACCAGCTTGAGCCACATAAATTGTTTAAAACTGTTTAAAAAACATTAAAAAGGCTGGGTTTTGGCGCGCGCCTTTAATCTCAGCACCCAGGAGGCAGAGACAGGCAGATCTCTGTGAGTTCAAGGTCAGACTGGTCTATAAGAGCTAATTCCAGGACAGGCTCCAAAGCTACAGAGAAACCCTGTCTCAAAAAACAAAACAACAACAACAACAAAAACATTAAAAAGTGAAATGACTCCAAGTATTTATTGGCTACCTTGGCAAGTGGCCACCACATTGAACAGTACAGATCCATCAGTATAAGAAATTATGCGGTTCAGAAATTGTGCCATTCAAACTGGTCTAGACAGAGCAAGGTAGGGGTACTCAGAGCCCCTGGCTGGCTGTGAGCCCAGGCTAGAAGGCATGTCCACATGGAGCCTTTTCCCCTCTCCAGCCATAAGCCTCCCTTCCTTTGTAGAAGTGCCCCCAAATCTCACTCCTGGAACAACAAGCCTCTCTCAACCTTATTTGCTTCTGGGGTGCTCAACTGCCCTGCAGCCAGGAGAAGAGCTTCCTCAGGATATGGAAGAGTGCTGGTGCCCTGTCCTGTGTGGAGATGGGGCTCAGGGACAGCTGTGAGCTCCCTGACCCAGCTAGGCTCAGGCACCCCTCACCAGCCTGCCCACAGGAATCTCAGAAGCTCAGCTCAACTGTGTCTCACAGGTGAGCACTCTGAACTTCAGAAGGGTTTGAAAGGAAAGCAAAGAAGACAGAAATTTGTCCTCATTTCTTTTTTTATTGTGCCCCACCCCTTGCCTCCTCAGCCTTCATGTTCCAACCAAGCCGGGCAAGCCGTGGAAGCTGGGTCTGGGCCACAGGCAAGGAGCCAGGATTCATCGGGCTTACACCTCCACCCGAGGTAGCTGAGTAAGGTTCTGTGAGTGGCAGGGCTGTCCTGGCCTGACTCCCCCAGTAAGGAGCATTGTCCTATGGGGGTGACACTGTATGGAGACCATGTGTCCCTGCCTGGGGGTGTAGGTGTGTTCAGATGGCTGCACTTGCAGTACCCAAGCTGTTCCAACCCACAGCGGGGGCGGAGAGTTGTATGTGCAGGGGGCGTGTGCACCTGGGGGCTTGTGAATTCCTGTGTGGCACACTACACACTTGCTGGGGTGTTTGAGACCCTGCCCAATGCCTACACCTGCCAGTTGGTGCTGACCCAGGGCTGATTGGGAGCTTAAGAGCCAGAAAGCTCCAGGAGAGCCATTCTTAAGCCACAGGCACAAAGTGGCCTGTGTCTCTGTTTTTAGGTGGGATGTGTGCCAGGCACCTGCACTGTTGCTGAGCCTCCCGGGGAATTCCTTTGGAACTTCTTTCAATGGAAAGCAGCCTCTGCTATCCAGTTTGGTAGCCGTGGGCCACATGTGTCCACTTAGCTAGGTCAACTGAGGCATGTTTTTTTATTATATTTTAATTAATTTAAGTTCAAATTGTCACATCTGGCTAGTGGCTTCCACATGGAAGAGCATAAATCTAGGCAGGTGAGGCCCTGGGATGGACAGTGAGATCCTGAGACGTTGTCACAAAGCTAGGGCATAGGTGTGTGAGGAGCCCAACCATATGGACCCAGAGTGGCTGAAACAGGAGGGGGCATCCCTCAGCAGGGGAAGTGTGGAATTGGGCCCAGAGCTCTAAACTGCAGTGTCTTGCCCGTCTCCACTCTGAACTGGGGGTGGGGGGGGAGACTTGGTGTCTGTCTGGTAGGAAAGCCCCTGGGAATGGTCTCTGCCCTGGCTCAAAGCCACTGGCCCTAGCTGGAAGCCACACACTGAGTCAAATCGAGAACCCAAGGCTGAGGTCAGGAGGTCCTCATGTTCTCCTGCAGGCCCAGAGTGGAGCTGGTGGCCGCGGGGTCACGTTCACCCTGTGTATGCAATGTGGGAATGCAAGTCAGGCCCCAGAAGTCCCGGCCTGCAGCGCCAAGTCCTGCAGGACAGAGCCTGCCAATGCAGATACACAAGCTTGAGGTCTTTGAAGAGTCCTGCTCAAGAAGTTCAAAAGTTCTCTTACCTCCCCAGGCCCCATGTCCTCAGCATACTTGAACTTCTTCTGCTTGTAGTAGTGCCTCTTGGGCAGGATGTGGAGCAATAAGAGGTCACAAAGAACTGTGGCCTGAAGACAGGGAGAGCAGGGGTGGAGAATGGGAATCCAGGGCAGATATCGACCTTGCATATCCCACAGTGGTCCCTGCTGACTGTGGTCCTGGCTGAATCCTGCCACTCCAGACCCCAGTTTCCTGAAGACAGGATAAGGTGCTCCAAATCCCTCCTGGGACCAAGTCAATGCCACCCCACCTCTCTCTTACCTCTGAGCCTCAGTTTCCCCAGGTACACGGTAGGTCTAAGGTGGTGGGGAAAACAGCTGCTGCCTCAATAATGATGGGCACCTATGGTCTTATTTTGGGGTTCTGCTACTGAATGTAGAAGCAGAGAGGCTGAAACCCAGTCCAGCAAACATGTGCGCCCAGCACTTACCACTCCAAAGATGCCGATCCCAGAGCCGATGGTAGTCATAGTGGGGATGATGTCAAACTTCCCGGCCTGGTGGCAGGGCCCAGGGGAGAACCGGGTCAACAGAAGGGTCCCAGCTAGAAAAGGTCAAGCCCTGCCCCCTCAACTCTAAAGTCTCCCCACTGCCTATGGTCCAGCGCTTTGGCTCTCCCAAGAGCCAGCTCCTGGTCAGTAAACCTGGGCTTTGTCTCTGGCTTTGCTTCCCCGGACCCAAGGAGATGGTAGGGGAGCCATGTCAGTGGCTCGAAGCCGGGACAGAGTCATCCCCCATGTCCATGGTCATTTGAAGCAGATCTCTGAACACAACCATCCCATTCCACTTTGTATCTGAAACAACAGACATCCAAAGCAGGAAGGTGTCTTGGTGGCCATCCCTTCACATGGAACACCTACCTTACCATTCACGAGGATGTCAAAACGAATCCCAAACACCTTGAAGAGGTGACGACGGTTTGTCCCATTCTGCACAAAATGTCTGGCAAACCTGGCAGGGGTGGTAGGAGACAGTGGTAAAGCCATTTTGAGTGCCAGAGTATTAGGAAGAGGCCCTCCAGCATTACCCAAGGAGAATAACTAAGTCTCCTTCCACTCAGCCCTTTCCTGACTCCCACCAGGCAGACCTCCAAGAAGCCGAGACCTAGGGCTGGGGAACTCAAGCCTTTTAAGTCATGTTTCCTGCTGGCTTCCTATTTGACAATTCACACAGGTTGGATGCCATTCAGGGTCATCTGGTCCCCTCTGGGACCATTTGTCGACCTGTGGCATTCCAGAAATAGGCAGGAGACTGTCAGGTACCTGAAGTTGAAGCCTGGAGACAGATTTTTCTCCCCATACAGACCATGGAACTGGTAGATGGGTTTGCAGTGCCGCACGTGCCAATCCAGGTCACACTCCCAGTCGATGGTGATGCCAACCACCCCACCCTGCCAAGGACACAAGCACACAAGATCTGGGCTCAGGAGTATAAAACGCCTGTCTAGATGGGCAAGATGGCTTCATGAGTTTAAAAGAGCAAACAATCAAACAACAACAAAACCGTCTCACAGCTGGTGCCTGCCCTCTCTCTGAAAGAATGTTTGACATTATTTATTAATTTTGTGTGTAGATAAATTCACCCTTGTGGACAGTATGACTTTGGAGGGCCAAGGACAACTTGCAAGGGTAGACTTTCTCCTTCTACCATGTAAGACCAGGGAGTAAACTCAAATCATTAGGCTATCAAGTGCTTTTAACTGCTGAGCCATCTTCCAGTTCCTTAGTTTCTTGAGATTGGGCATTACTGTGTAGCCTAGGCTGGCCTTGAACTCCTTATCCTCCTGCATTTGCCTCCTGTGTGCTGGGATCGCAGGTGTGTGCTAGCGCACCTGGCTTGTCATATGTGTATTCTGCGTGATTACTTATTGACCTCTCTCCTCTAAGACTGACTGTCAGGTCCAAGGGGACAGAGCCATCTGGCTCTCGTCACTGATTCTCAGTTCCTGGCTCAAGTCACAGTGGTGTGGGAGACAAGCAAGCAGCCTTTGAACTAGATATCTGGGAAGAAAACACTTCAGAAAGTGAAGTAAGCAGGAAACAGGACTCAGGTGGGTGACTCAGGCCGAGAGTGGAGAGGTGATCAGAGAAGTGGGCAGGGAGTTGAGCGGCTCAGCATGGAGGCAGGAACAGAGATCCCCACACTCAGTGGGTAAGGGCAGGTGTGGGTTCTAGAAACAGGGTGGATTGTAAATCCCGATAACCCTATAGGGTCAGACAGAGGCGTGAACACCCACAGTTAACCACTGTCTGGCTGCTTCCACCTCCATGTAGCTCTGCAAAGCAAACACCTGCAGACTTCTGTCATACACAAGTGTGTCGTGAGTGGGGCTTGTTGGTGACCTCACAGAAAAGGAGCGGGTTGCCATCCCCGCATAGGCAGCTGCAGGAGCAAGCACAAGAAGGACCGGCAAGCACAGGACAGAGTGCCCCATGCCGGGCAGAGCTGAAGCGCTCACTTGCAGGTGTGTGCTCATTTGAGCCTCACAGCACCGCCATGGGAATGGCGCTATCAGTGTCTTCGGTGGAGTTCTCAGACCCGCTGAACTAAGGGACCCATCTGAGGGCACACTCTGGTTGGGAGGCAGAGCAGGATTTGGATCCAGAGCCTTGCAAAGGGACTGTGGTCTTGGAATCCAGGGACATGTGAAGCCCTGAGTTCCATCCCCACCACAGGAAAACATGAAGTAGCCAGGTGATTTTAGGCTATGGTACAGCTCGGGGCTAGGGGATACTACTGAACATGCATGAGGCCCATCCTCAGCAGAAAAAAATAATTAAAAAATAAACTGGGCATGGTGACACACTCCTGTGCCCTTCATTATGTAGGCAGATGCAGGGGGATTAGGAGTTTGGGGCTAACCTAGGCTACAGAGGGAGACCCTGACTCCAAACAACAAAAAGGAAGAGGGGGGAGAAGGAAGGGAGGGAGGTAGGAAGGAAGGTAGAGGGGAAGGGAGGGAGGGAGGGAGGACCACTGAGCATCCAGATAATGCTGTCTGCCCACATCTCTTTATTTTCAGCACCTCCTCCATGGCGGGATCAGACCAGGCCCTGCAGAGGACCCCCAGGGGCTCTGGTACTAGAGCACAGTCCCATGCACACACACGCTGTGCCAGGGAGGTTTGGGAGGCAGGATGGGGCTGGCAGGTATGTATTATGACCCTGAGCTGTATTCTCCTTGCTGGCACAACCCCATCCCATCCTTACATTCACAGCCAGGCTGCGGAAGTCCTGGCCTGACTCTTGCACCACATATCCAAGGCTGAAGACTGGGCACAGTGGATGCAGGGTCTTGTGGTAGAGGCATTTCTTCATGTAGGTGTTATTCACCTCCTCTACCAGGTTGCGCCTGTGTGGAAGGCATGGGTAGCAGCCATGTGCCAGCTGGGAGGGTGCTCACTCCACTCAGCTCTTAGGACCCTCAAGAATTCTAGAATATCCCCCCCCTCCCAAACCGTCAGCCTCCAGGAGGTCTGCCAAGGCTGCTGCCTCCGGAGTGCAAGCAGCTGGAATGGAGGGAGACTGTACTGAGAGCAGCTGCAGCTGCTTCAAGCCACCTGCACCTCTGCCTTCCTTTCCCACGAACCTGTTGACCTTGAAGCGTGGAAAGCTGATGCTGTTCTTGATGAAGAGGGTGAAGTTCTCAGCCTCACGGAGAAGAGCAGGTCTGGGGGAACAGCACTCACTCAGTGCCCCTCCCCAAGAGTGTTTGCATGGCTGAAAGGGCTTAGCAAATAGCAGGGAACACAGGGGCTTCCCTGTAGCATGCATTGATGTGTGGTGGGGTTAGGGTGGCCACACTCCAGATGGGGCATGGGCTTACAGGCCCCTAGATCAGGGAGACTCTTTGGCCTGGATAGGGTGAGGGATGGGATCAGAAATATAAAGATCCCATTCTTACCAGATCCAGATGTCTGTGGGTCAGGACCCTATCTCTAGCTCCCTGGAAGGACAGGACATCAGTTACCTTGGGATCCTGTCATCCACCTCCACAGGACACCAGCCAAAGATCTCACAGGTCTTCACCGTGCTATTGAAGGGCACGCATTTGCCTGTGCGAATACCTGTAGCAAGAGAGCAGCCTCTGAGGTCCCACTGCATGGTGGACTTCTGCAGCAACCTCTGGGGTCCCACCTCATGGTGGACTTCTGCAGCATGGGAGCCAAGAGCCAGGATGAGAGCAGGATAGACTCTCTCGGTGGGGAACAGTTTGGAGAGATGTGGAGCACAGAGAGGAAGACACAGGCAACGTGGTTGTGGAGGTGACAGGAAGGGGCTGGTCTTACCTTGGGCCTTCCTTTCTGCTTTTCCCGGAGTGCACCCATTGTCCTCCCGGCATATGCCACCTTCTGGGTTCTGGGGGATGGGAGAAGTGCTGGCCCCAGACCCTGTGATGTGGTCCTAGGGAGGACCCTGTCCTGCCCCCACCCCCAGGGCCACAGTGTAGACATGGAGCAAAATCTCAGATTCTGTGACAGACCCCTGCTCCCAGCCTCCTTCTCCCACACTTATCCTAGGTTTCTGTCCAGTTGCTGAGTGCTGGTGTCTGCTGGCAGGGGGCTGGAGGTTGGGACGGAAAGGCACAATGCCCAGCAATGGCACTAACAGTGGCTGACGGTTATTTTGTGTGACTCTCTGCCCAACATTACATCATAACCTCATCAGAAAGCTCGTCCCACATCACCACCAAGGCCCAAGGGATTCCCTTATGTTATCTTCCCTGTGGGTCCAGGAGAGGGGCTGAGTCCTCACCTCTGCACAATAGCCTTGAGCCTGCTGAGGGGTCATGATGAAATTGGTCATAACTACAAAGGAGCTGTCACCCTGGAAGTGAAGGGCAGGGAGATGACAGGCAGAGTTGGTAGAACAGCCCCAAGCACCTAAACACTGCCCCAACAGGGCTCTGGAGCCCATCTGACGCCCAGCAGACACCATACCCCATGGCATCACTGTGAAGGGAAAGAACTAGTCTCACAGTAAGAGAGACTGAGGCCCGGAGAGCAGGAAGCTGGCCTGGCCCTTCAGGAAGCCTTGAGTCACGGCTTGTAGGTGGGAGGATGGTGCAGGCCTGAGCCAACTCACCTGGGCTGGGAAGACATAGTCAGCCACATCCCAGACCTGGGGTCCCAGGCCCTGGAGCTGGGTCACAGCCAGGCCCTTGAGCTTCACAGATACACTGCTGATGAGGCCACCTGAAGTCTGGTATCCCTTTTCATAGACAAACACCCACCTGTCGGGTCCGGGGAAGACGGGAGTTAGGATTCTGTACAGTGTTGGGCTGGACATCCAAGGATACAAGTGATTGTGAGAGCCTCTGTCCTTTCTGGCATCATCTGGACCACCTCTTGTTCTCCTCAGATGTTTCTGAGCTTTGGCTCCCAAGTAGTTTCCGGGAGGCAGGCCAGCCTTGCCCGTCGCCCCCTGCTGGCCTGTGTCTAAATCCCACCACTACAACTCTTGCCATGGTGGTCAATCCGTGCAGCTACTGACTGACTGTCCCTCCTAATCCTCCTGCTCCCCAGAGCTGTATGTCAGGGCCAACCAGCCAGTTCTTGACCCAGTGCTCCTTCCCAACACCCATTTCTTCCTACACAACTTCCAGCAAAGTGTGAAGACTGCCCAGGAGTCTGGCTTTCTCTCCCAGCCAGCCCTGCTCCTCAGTGCTGTGAGGTTTGGAGTGGGTCCTTCCTCTTCCTTATCTATAAAACAGGAACAACATTAGTACTCGTTTATGTTAAGCGAGTTTGTGCAGAGACGTTGCTTAGGCTGTGGGCTGGCACCTAGCAAAAGCTGTGTTGAATTCGTCTGTCATTACTGGGTAGAAAGTGGGAAGGAGAACAGTGGGGATGAGAGAGAAGCCAGGATATGGGGCTAAAGGCCATAACCTTCCCTTCTGCAGCCTCCAGCCCCTTCCCTCAGGCTGCTGTGTACGTGACTCAGGTTTAATCCAGGAAGTTCAGTGGGACTCACTTCACTACCTGGGATGGGCATATGACCAAGGCATATCAATCAATGTCCTGCCTCTCTAGCACAAGTAATGAGTCTAATTGCCATTAGAAGAGTGTCAATAGCAAAGCCAGATCCTTTTTTCCCTCCTGGGATTTACTAGGAAAGAAACTTCCACTGTGCTGGGTGGCTAAGCAAGGAGGCTGTGAGGTCAACACTGCTGTTAGCCATTTTTGCCATCTCTAAGGACCAGCCTGAGGATGGAGCCAGGAGATGGAGAGGACCAGATTCCTAACCATGTTGCTGCAGCTCCTTGGGAGAGGAAAAAACTTCTGGGCTTTACTAGAACATGAGCCAATGAAGTCACTTCCATTGTGAGAACGAGCTTAGGTTTCATGTCTGTTGCTTACGCTGGCAGTTTTGTGTCTCACATCTCAGAAGAAATGGTTGGAGTAGATTCAAGGTGTGTTGCCCACCGGCACATGAACGGTAGCCCTCCCGAGGGAGAAGACCGTAGGTGAATATGCTCTGCTCCCTCCGTCCTCTGCCTTACCTAGACAATGATCACCAAGCCATCTCCTCTGGGGACAAGGTTCTCCAGGCCTTAGTCCCAGGGTCACTGTCACTTCCCTGTCCTGGGTCATAGGGAAGGAGCCCTGTGGCAACTGAAGCCTCTCCCCTCCAAAAGCCTGCTTTGGAACCCGGCCCTCTTCCAAGCCAAAGTGTGGTCACTGCTGCCCCCTGCAGCCCACAAACAGCAACAGGCGGCGCACAACAAAGGTCCAAGTTCTGAGGCTGCCCGCTGGTAACCCCTCAGGGAGAGGGGTTCCCCATCCCCATGGTCCCTTTCTGCAGTCAGGCCTCTGTCTTGTACCCCAGCTTAAAGGGGCTGCTATAGAAGAGGGGCTTGTTGCTATGGAGGAGGGATTTGTTGCTATGGAGGAGGGGCTTGTTGCACACTCTGAGCCCTCCCCCTCCACCCCCCCCCCAAGCTACCGGTTTCCTCTTCACACCTCTGTCCTCAGAACCTCAATTTCTCTTTGCCCAATAGCAATAGGTCACACAATAGGTAGAGAAACTGAAGTCCCTACACACTCCTTTCCCAAAGGTCAGAAGTCAAACAGGGGTGATCCAGGGCTGGAGGCCTCCCTGCAGACCCAGAGTTGTGCAGTGCTGGGTGTGTCTCCCCAGAGTTCCTCTCCTGCCTCAGCTGTGGGTTGGGATCAATACAATTTCTGGGCTTTGTCTACCCTTGGGGCTTCTGGTCTTGGCAGGTCAAAAGGAAATGTCAAATCTGGTATTTGTGACCTCTGCCCTGGTAATAATAGCTTTGGCATGCCAGCAGCAGGCCTGTCATTCCAAAGCCATGTCTTTTCTAAAAAAGATTTTATTTTTAACTGTGTACTTATGTGTTATGGGGTGGTGGAGTTGAACACTTGACTATAGATAGCCATGCAGACCAAGAGAAGACATTGAATCTTGTGGAACCAGAATTGTAGGCGAGTATGAGCTGCCTGCCTGACCTCGGTGCTGCGAACTGGACTTAGTTCACTACAAGAGTGGTACACACTTTCAACTACTGAGCATCTCCCCCAAAGCCATGTCTTGTCCTGGTCTTACGGTTTCTACTCTGGGAAGGCCATCAAAGAGGTCTGAGGTCAAAGACACCAGCATCTTCTGAGGCCCCTCCTCTTCCAGGGATGACCCTTACCAGTCTCTTCACCTCCTCTGGGACTCCCTTCTCCAGTGGTCCCTGGGAAAGGGACATACAGTGAAGTGGCCATGTTTAAGTACTAGACTTGCCTTTCGCCACATGTATGACTTCAGACTAGAGACTGAACTCTGAGCCCCAACTTCCTCAGTTAAACAGAGGATGCTCCCACTCAACAAATCCTTAACAAGGTTGTGTACTCAAGACACATAAAAATGAAAATCTCTCATCAAATCCTCCCTGTTCCTCTGGGAGGGCAGAGCTCTGGGTGAGCTGTCACAGGTACACTTGTCCCAAGATCCACCTCCAATCGGTGGTCTGCCTCTACAACCCAGTCCTATACATTTAGCCACTCAATAAACGCGTGTGCATCAAGCCCACCTTTGGAGTTGGTCATTGTTCCCAACACTAAAACTACAGAAGTGAGCAAACCCCAGGAGCCTGCCTTCAAGAAGTCTGAACAGACTGTTGGCATCTCTGGTTGCTTGGTGTGCTGGCTGATGTTGTCACCTTGATTGCATCTGGAGTCACCTGGGAGACTCACCTCAGGACATGCCCACAGAGAATTAACCAAGAGGGGAAGTTAACTCAGAACGAGAAGTGCCTTTCAACAGGCCAGAGATAAAGAGGTCAGAGGAAAAGCTGTGTGGTCTGCCTGCGTTCACTTCCTCCTGGAGTCTGTGTCTCCTGCTGCAGCTGTGGCCATCCTGATGAAGCCTTTATCAGCGTAGAGGGACTAGTGACCCTCCAGGAATCTCCCAGTACCACAGTACCACATTGGAACCCTGAGGTATTTAGTTTCATGGACTGGTCAGCTATCAGACTCACATTCTCTTCAGCATGCAGATAGCCATTATTACACTCCCTGACCTGTATCTATTGTGTAGTGACGACTGCTCCTCCTTCCCCTCCTCCTCCCCCTCCTCCTCCTCTTCCCCCTGTCCCTGTCCTCCTCTTCCCCATCCTCCTTCTCTTCCCCATCCTCCTTCTCTTCCCCCTCCTCCTCCTCTTCTTCTCCTTCTCCTACTCCTTCTCCTTCTCCTTCTTCTTCTTCTTGTCATTTTTTGAGACAGGCTTTCTCTATGCAATGGTCCTGGATGCCCTGGAACTCACTTTGTAGACCAGGCTGGCCTCGAACTCAGAGATTTGCCTGCTTCTGCCTCCCAAGTCCTGGGATTAAAGACTTGCACCACCACTGCCCTGCTTAGGGACTCCCCTTCTATGCTACACATACTTTCTGTCAGTGCTGTTCCTGTAGAGGACCCTTCCTAGTACAAATCTGGGTACTGAGGAATGGGGCCATTGCTTTGATAAGCCTGATCATGTAAACCTTGGGTCTTTGTGGGAAGTTTAGAGCTGTGGGCTAGAGAAACCCTTGAATGTTGTAACCAGAGCTTAATAGGTCATTCTGATGGGAATTTAGGAGACAAGAAAGCTAAGAAAAATGCAGACAGTAGGGGGGCCCAGATCAGGAGGTCTCACTGGAACAAAAGCTCTTTCAGGAACTGGGCCATCTGAGTCATTCATGTTCTATACTGGCATAGAATCCGGCCTCATTCTGCCTCTGTCCTGAGAACTTGAATGAGGCTAAATTCAAAAGTAATAAAGTGAATTGTTTGGAGAGGAAGTTGGGTTTGATGTTTGGGCGGTTCAAGACAAGCTTCTGTACATCTCAGCTTGGCCTCAAATTCACTATGTTGCCTAGAACAACCTTGAGCTTCTGCCTCCACCTGCTAAGTTCTAGGACGCACCTCCTTGTGTATGTGTCTGGGGACCCAACGCAGGGCGTTGTGCATGCAAATGAACTACATCCCCAGCCCTGGCAGTGGACAGTTCAAGGGAGGTTTTACCCAGCAGGGGACATCCACCCTGAATGTGGGCAGCACCGTGCAGCAAACTGAATGTAAAAGAGAAAGCAAGTGGAATCCCGTATTTTATGCTTCCTGACTGTGGGGCCAGGGAGACAGGTTACCCCATACTCCTGCTGCCACTGCCAGAGCTGCTCTCATTACCATCATGATAGACGTGTCCTCAAACCACGAGCCAAAATAATCTCTTCTATCTTTATCTGCTTTTGTCACAGCTACAAGAGAGGTGACCAATATATTTGGGGACCCACATCTGCCTTCCACACCAGACATCTTGAAGGTATCTCCGATTCTATAAGACTGTAGTTCCGCAAAACTTTGAACTTGGGATTTCCCTGATCCCACTACTAGATATAAGCCTTGGAGAAAAAAATGTGTCCACCAAAGTACTGGTACACAAACACTCAGGGGAGCAATGCTTCTAGGAGCCAAAAAGTAGAAACAGCCTAAAATGTCCAACCACAGATACTCTAATAAAACGTGATGAATCAACACATGGATTATTATTTAGTCATAAAAGCATTGGGTTACACATTACAACAAACATGGCAAGTAAAAGAAGCCAGATACATGCTGAGAGGTGGTGGTGCTCACCTTTAATCGCAGCACTTAGGAGGCAGAGGCAGGTGGATCTCTGTGAGTTCAAGACAAGCCTGGTCTATGAGAGCTAGTTCCAGGACAGCGAGGACTGTTACACAGAGAAACCTTTTCCTGAAAAACCATAAAAAGGAAAAAAAAGCCAGATACAAAAAAGGCTCATGGTGTATGGTTCTATTTATAGGAAATATCCAGAACAGGCAAGGCAAGTTGTGAGGAGGAGAAAGAGGGCTGATTGCTAAGGGATACAATGTTTCTTTTTAGAGTGATGAAAATGTAATTAGAAGTGATAATTATGCAACCTTGTGAATAATAATGACCACAAACTTGTGAGGTTTTGTTTGTTTTGAGACAGTATCATCTTGTACTCCAGACTGGCTTGGAACTCACCATGTAGCCCAGGTTAACCTGGAATTCATGAGATGATTGCCCCAGACTACTGAGTGCTGGGATTATAGGTAAATAATCCACCTACCATGCCTGATCCAGTCAGAATTGTGTGTGTGTGTGTGTGTGTGTGTGTGTGTGTGTGTGTAGCTCAATGGTAGAGAGTGTTCTTAGCATGCTCAAGGCCTTGGATCTAATCTCTAGCATCAAATAAATGAAAGACAAGTTAATTCAAAGAGTAGATATTAAGGTATTTGAAGTCAGCCTCATGTAAGTTCCAGTCACCAGTGAAAAAATTAAACTGAAGCCAGGCATGGTAGTATACACTTTTAATCCAAGCACTTGGGAGGCAGATGCAGGTGGATGTCTGTGAGTTTGAGGCCAGCTTGGTCTACATAATGAGTTCCAGAAGAGCCAGGGATATGTAGAGAGACCTTGTCTCAGAAAACAAACAAATAAAAATTTCAACTTGACCAATTCTTAAAAAAAAAAAAAAACTGGGTCTCCTGTCTCTCTCCGTAGCTAGATTGGCCCACTTGAAATCACACAACAGAGTTCGTTCCCTGTGTCCCCTTTGCTTTCCAGTAAGAGGTTTAGAACAGTCTGTCTCATAGATCGACCCCTCCACTTGGAGCATTTAATCTGTGACTGACTTCACCTTCATCTGGGTCATCAGAGGCTCTGCCTTCTGGAATTTCTTACTTCCCCCTTGCCTCAGAATTACAGGAAGAACATGGCCAATAGAGCCCACAGCCTAAGCTTCCCTTCTCTAAGCCCATTCCAGGTCTTGGCATCTCAGCCTGTCTGTCTGTCTGTCTGTCTGTCTGTCTGTCTGTCTGACTGACTGACTTCCTAAGTCTCAAGGCTGCTTTCATCATCTGTCCCTCTCCAACTCCATGCTGCCCATTTCCAACATGGACTTCACTATCTGGTGCCCAGAGACTGAATCTCTTGGTCGCCCCTCCCTGCCCACCCCCAGCCTCCCACCGGACCAGACAATCAGACAAACATCTAGGAAAGAGGAGGTTCCTTAGAGCAAAGCCCTTCCCTTCACAAAGAAGAGCATGGTCCTCTCCAGCTGTTGTCCTATGTTAACAATTGGGAAACTGGGAGTCTTATCTGTCGGGGTCAGTGTAGCATCAGGAAGGAGCCAGATGAGGGCGACAGAGACAGACGAGCCACAGCCAGCGCTAGTAAGCGCTCCAGTGGGCAGGGAAGCCTGGGTTTGGGGACCTGAAGACCTTGCCTTGGGCTCTGCAGTATGAATCCGGCATTTTAGTGAGACTAGTTACAACCATCATCTCTGTTACCCTCACCTCTCACACCAACAAGGGATACATCCACTTGAAAATGGTGGATCATCCTGGGCCAGAAGAAAGGAAAGAAGGAGGGTGAGGTTCCTGTCACTGGAGGTACGTATCACAGCTGGGGGGCAGTTGGGACTCATCTTACGGCAGGGCTGGGGTAGGTTGACTGCCCCTTCTATTCTGACGGCCAGGAACTGTTCACAGCTACGGCTCTGAAAACACAGTAGAGAATCCTTGGGCCCTGAGAAGGGATAAACCTTTTTGGTCTCCCTAGGTGAGACTGAGCCTGAGTAGCGACTTCTCTTTCCTGGAGGAAGTAGAAATAAGTTAATGGTGGACCTTGAGGCTCCTTTTGTGCTCCACACGGGGCCAATGATGCCCATTAGGAAGCACCTTAGAAACCTTGTTGGGGTGGGAAGAGAGAGAGCAGAGCAAAGCCCCAGGGCTAAGGCTGATTTGCCCTGTGACCTGGAAATTCCAGGGCTCCTCTCCGGGCCTTAGTTTTCCTTTCAAGCTTTACCAAATTGATTTGTGAGCAAGAAGGGGACAGAGCCCGAAAAGCAACAGAAGGGTCCTGGCCTTGGCTACATCTGGCCAGCTCTGAATCTTGGGAGACCAATAGGCAGAATGAAAGCTGTTCTGGGTGCTAGACACTCCCAGGGGGCCAACATTACATGGGTAACTCTTCAGATCCTTAGTCTCAGTCTCCCAAATGGGAATGTACAGAGTCCTCAGAACCACACAGCAGAGCCAGGGCGGGGTGCTGGGTGTTGGCAGGCTTTCATCAGCGTCCAACCCTTTTAGTGACCCCAGGGTCTCTAGGGGCTCTTTTCAGCATGACTGTGAGTAAACACGATGCCCTTTACATGTGACGCTTCAGACACCTAGCTACCTCACACCCAGGACAGAGACACAGCCATATGCATGCACATCCAGCAACAGGTGCATAAAGTCATTGGTACATGCCTAGACATACAGGACATAGGTAGGATACAGGTGCATCCGCATGACACTGTGACATTAGCCCACACAACATACATGCACATGCAAGATCTGCTAGGTGTGTTAGCTTCCAAGACAACCAGACTGAACTTTAAAATGTGGCCTTTGCATGGTTCCCAGGCTAACCAGTTTGGCTGACCCTGTGCCCAGGAAGGAGATGTCACACTTAAGAACGGAGACTACCTCCTGCTTCAAGCCTCCATCTAGTTGCTGAGTGTTCAGAATCCAAGGGTCTTTCAGGTCCCAGATTCCTGGATACCCCAGCCTGTCCCTCATTCAGACTGGAGAGACGGGAGCAGAGCCTACCTTCTGGCTAGTAAAATGGGGGGTGCCTTGTCTCACTAGCTGCATGTGGGAAGCTGGAGGTGAAAGGGGCTCTTGCAGTACGCACCACTCACTCACTGACTGGAAAGGACCCTTCCAATGTCCCTTCCTCAGGACCCACAATGGCATTGCCTCTTGTTCACCATGCACCCAGAGCAGTGTGTCCCACCCGCCTCAGTGTCTCCGTCTTGACAGTAGGTTAAAGGGCCTATTCTTTCCTGATAGCACGGAGGCTCATCAGGAGGGCTTTCCAGGAGAGACAAGGGGCTAGTCAGTACCCCAGAGTTCAGAGGATCGGCACATGTAGAGGACTGGTGCCCAAAGGGCGGTGAGGAGGGCACTTAGACTCACCCAATGACGTAGACCAGAACCACCAACTGGATCAGACGGAAAATGACTCCCACCTTCTTGTTTCGCACCAGCACCATCCGGGGAGTGTCATACTCAAAGAAGAAGGCTGACAGCTCATCCTGCAGCCGTCGTGCCATGGTGGGCCAGGAGGGGCCCACACGGCCTCTGTGGTCAAGGGCAGGCCAGCATTTGTCTCCACAGCTATAGCAGTGGAGTGACTGGAGACTTCTCAGTCCCTTAAGAACAGAGCAGGGCAGGTGGAGCCAGAGGCCAGGAGACAGGGGTTAGTTGGTGGGTCTGGGTCTGGGTTGGGAGGGAAAACCCTGGGTGATCAGAACAGCTTTTGGTTGCTGGCAGGCAGTGGAGTACTGGCCAGTGGTGCCCGTGAAATAAATTCCCAAAGATAGACAGAGGTGGAGCCAGTGGGGCCACCCAGGCCCAGCCCCACTGCCCCTCTAGGCTCCGCCTGGGCCCCCTCTGAGCCTCCGGAAACAGGAGCTGCTGGCCGGAAACCACCATGTCTACCAGTCACAGGGGAGAGATAAAGCCACAGGCTACCCCCACTTTGAGAACTTGACAGGACAGAACTGGGGGGTGGCGGTCTGGCCAGGACCTGGGGTGAAATTCCTCAGAGTCCCACCTCCACCCTCACAGCTATAGTCTCAGAGTAGGCAGCTCAGTCTTAGAGACCTGTAGGGATGGGCAGAAGTCGATATCAGGTCCTGTAGCCTAGAACTGCCCTTGGACAACCCTGTCCACCAGTCCCTTCAAATCCAAGCCTGGTTTATATCCATTAACTTCAGCATCAGGCTGGCTTCTCCATCTTCAGCCTTTCTCTCCCTCTATCCAACCTGCTTGACTGTACCTCCTGATACCACTCCCATCCCGCCCCTGCCACCAGAAGGGGCATGGAGGTAGACATCTAGATAAGACTAGGGTCACACATCTCTATGAAGTATTAAGACCCAGCTGGGAAAGCCTAATATTAGGCAGTTTTGCTACTTGTTGAGGACTTGGGGACAATGTAACACTTTCCTCACAGAGTGAAGTCCTTAGGGGATGGGTCCCAGCAACCCCAGAGACAGAATTTGAAACCATTGTTGAGTCAGGGGTGCAGGTCCATCCAGTGCAACCCTCGCCTTCCTCAATAGTAACCCAGACCCTGAGCATAGGGGTCCAAATACCCAGGCCTGAGGTTAGCTCTCATTATACCCCTAGGGTCACAGGGGAGCAATCTCACTCTGGGCCTACAAAAGAACCTCTTGAAACATAGATCTCCTTGGTAACCTTCACTGGCCTACACTCCAGGCCAAGCTGACCCACCCTAAGTACTGATAAACAATCTCCTTCCTCATAAGCTACTTGCAGAAAGCAAACAGCCCTCTGAGCAGGGCCTCAAGCCCCTGCACAAGCAAGGCTGCTTTCTGGATGTCCTGTCCCAGCACCCAGGACCAATCCCTCACTCTTGAATAGAACACACACACACACACACACACACACACACACACACACCATTGACATTCCAGTAGGAACTCTTACAACTGTCTGACGCCACTGTCAGGGTGGCGAGAACCACATCCTTCGGGGTTTTTTTTTGTTTTGTTTTGTTTTGTTTTTTGTTTTTTTTTCCCTAAGGAGCCAGAGCCACAGCAGTCTCCTTGACCTTGTCTTGACCCCAAACAAAAGGGCCTGCCCCTCTCCCAGCTGATTTCATGAGTTCATGTCCAGCTGTTGGAAGAGGAGCCCCAGGAGAGGGGCCACTTGTGATAGGAGTGGGTGGGGGCTGAAACTGAGCCATACCTCTACCCTCCTCCATGGCACTCACAGCATATGCTAAAGAGGGACCAGCTCCAAATGAGGGAGAAGAGAAAGGATGGACAGAAGACAGGAAAAGGAAGGAAGTCATTGTCCCGCAGTCATTGGCTGCTTCATGCCACTGCCACCTTCTCCCTCCTCATCTCCCTCACCTCACTTCTTCCTCCCTTCTCTCTCTCCTTCTCCTCTTTCTCCCCATTCTCCTTTCTCTTCCTCTTCTTCTTCCACTTCCTTTTCTTCCTCTCCCTTCTCACCCCATGCCCATTATAGCTTGTTGGATAGACTGTTGGGGCTACAGCCTGGGCATGAGCCCTGGCTCTCTGGAAATATGACAGAGAGGACCATTTGAAGGTACTAGAAGACCCAAGGTGGGGTCAATGACACAACTTACTTTTTTCTTCTTTACTTTTCTTTTTAAAAAATATTTTTGGATAGAGTTTCTCTATTCAATGGCTTTGGCTGTCCTGGAACTTGCATTGTAGACCAGGCTGGCCTCAAACTCACAAACATCTGCCTGCCTCTGCCTCCTGAGTGCTGGGATTAAAGTTGTAAGCCACCACAGCCCAGCATAACCTTCTTTTCTTGATAATAACCTTGCAAAAGTGAACTAACCACATGAGACTATAGGGCGGGCTCAGGAGTGCATGCATGAAGACCGGAGTTCGAATCCCACCACTTGTGGGGGCTCAGCAGCTGCATCTGTAATCCCAGGGCTGGGCAGGTGGAGATAGGCAGACCCCTAGCCCTAGAGCTCATTGGCCAGCCATCAAAGCTCAATCTGTGTGCTCTAGGTTCAATGAAAAAACTTGTTTTAAAAAATAAGATGGAGAGCCACCGAGAAAGACATTTGATGTTGACCTGCGGCCTCCACATGCACACACACACACATGCACACACGGCAAATGTCTCTTGCATTGGCTCACTCTTAGGGAACAAACACCTGTGGCCCTAGCCTTTGTAGGCAAAGGTAGGTAGAACAGATGTCAGAATGCCACCCAATGGAGTTTACCGGCCTTTTCTTCACCATGGCCCTGTAAAGCAGATAGTAGAATGCCCATTATACAGATGCAGAATCCAAGGTTCTGGAAGTTGAACACCTGGTCAAAGGTCATGGAACAAGTAGTTCTTGAGTTTGCTTGTGGCTGGAAGAGAGGCTCCCCAAAGTCTAAAGGCTTGGCCCAGGTCCCACCCAAAGACTCCAGCACTTAAGATCTGCCAGGCCTGCCTTATAAGCCAAAAGGATGTGTGGCCAGCTCTGGTTCTGGGCCGGGCCTTCTAGGGAGACATGGCCCTGCTGCCAAGGACTCGGCCCCAGGACAACCTCCCCTGCTTGGCTAAATTTAGCACTCTGTGGGTATGGAGGGGGCCAGTGCCCATCCTGGAGTCACTGCCCAAGCCTGGAGGGCAGCTTGAGTCCTCAACAGGATGGGTGACATCGATTCCAACTTGTCTCCTTACACACTCAGGGTACCAAAGTCTTATCCCTGGCAATCTGACTCTCACACTGTATGGACCTGCCCTGGTGTCCTCAGAGAGTCACCCCAACATCCAACAGCCCCTCCAATGCTATTGGAACAGAGCTCTTGACCTAGCGGTCAAGGGGAGGTCTATGGCGAAGGTTGGGGATCAGCCATGGCCCCAAGGGCTGGCTTTTCCTCACTGTCTAAATTTTCCAGACCTCTTCCCTCCCACTGTGGACCATGACCAGGCTGACTTCCGTCCTTCAGTGTCCAAGGCATCACGGTCTGCCAGTCCACTGCCATTCTTTTTGGGTCTTTCCCCTCAGACCTCTTCTGTCCGGTGGTAAGGGGCTTCTGGCTGATGTAGGTCGCTCTCTTCAACACTAAACATTCATTCAAGAGGCTTGTTTTTTTTCTTGACATTTCTCAAGGCTGTGACAGAGGCAGTCATAGGTAGCACAGTTCCACTTACCTCTTCTTATTACTTATTTACCTAAGATATAAATAAACATTTATTATATCTTCTTATTCTTATTTATTTAAGATATAGTTTTTATACATCTCAGACTGACCTCGAACTTGCCATGCAATGGGAGTGACTTTGAACTTTGGATCCTCCTGCCTCCACTTCTGAAGTGCTAGGATTCTGGACAAGCACCACCAAGGCCAGGTTATGTGGAGACGGAGATCACAAACCCAGGATGTTGTGCATGCCGGGCAAGCATTCTACCAGCCAAGCTACACCTCTGGCTTCTTTTTCTTTTCTTTTCTTTTCTTTTTAAAATAAAACCAAGCTGAAGTGAAATTCACTTTTTTTGTTTCCACTTTTGACAGTTTGATGAGTCCTGACAAATACATGTAGTTACTTTCTGACCCATCATTCTAGAAGGGTGCCTCCTGATTCCTCCCACTTTGGTTTTTCGAGACAGGGTTTCTCTGTGTTGCCCTGGCTGTCCTGGAATTCGCCCTGTAGACTAGGCTGTCCTGAAACTCTGCCTGCTTCTGCCTCCTCAGTGCTGGAATCGACAGTGTGCACCACTGGCTCCTCCTTGCTCTTGCAGTCTCTCTTTCCCCAGCACCTATATCCAGCAATCACTGATCTGTGGTCGTTTAGATTTGTCCTGCCTTCTGTGGAAGTCCATGGAGGTGCAAGCACATAGGGTGAGCTTTTTAGTATCTTGCCTCTTTCTTCCAAAACAAAGATAATTTCTTTATTTATTTGAGACAGGATTTCACTTTGTAGTCCAGGCTGGCCCAGACCTTGCTGCGATGCTCCAGCCCCAGACTCTCTAGTGTTGAGATTTTTAGAAGGGCACCACCATGGCTGACTTATCACAATGTCTTTAAGCTATCTGTGTGGTTCTATATGTGTGTGGTCACGTATGCTTTTGCTGCTGAAGATTTTCTGTCACGCAGACATATCACGGATGGTTCTTCCATCTATAGATGGACTCCGTAGTTCTGTAGCACCCAGCCTTTTGGGCTCAGGTCTCTGGATGTCCACATTCCCTTCCCTACTGTCTTTCATTTTCCTCTTCCACGTCACATAACATAGCTCCATCCTGCTCCCTCCCCCTCGTAGAGGGGGCCTGGAGAGCACAAAGTCCTGGTTCCCAGAGAAGCAAGGGGACCCAGGGGCATCTTGGCAGCTGCCACCTTGGAGCCAGAGAGGAGTATGCTGGGATTGCCTGGGAATTCCCTCCTGGGTGAGGTGAGGAAACCTCTCTGTTTAGCTTGGCTGCCCAGCCTTGGGTTGTAGACTCCATGCTGTGTGCTGGACAGAGATGGATTTGGGCAAGCCCTGGTGGGGGTAGAGGCCACCATGCCCTAGGGATTGTGGGAGACGCTGGAGTCACACACCTCTTCTGTGAGTTCCCTTGGGGTTTAGGCTATCTCATTCCCACACCCAGAAAGACAGTGCCTCCAATGGGTTCCTCATCTGCTAGCTGGAGCCCCAGCCTCTCCATGGCATGGGACTTGTTTAAAACCCTAGGAGAGTAGTGTCAGGTTTTATATTTGTGAGGCCTTATAGATGTCTGTGTGGTCAAAAATACTTCTAGCCATTCTGCTGGAAAGAGAAACTCTTGTGAGTTCCTCAGGATGTGAGCTGCTCCTCTGTCACAAGTAGCTTGCGGATGTGACTTGGATCACAGCATTGGGCCCGCATGTAGAGAATCCCTGAACTAGGCACTGGAATTCCGGGTTTCTTCCTTCCCCAAAACCAGGGTCTCAAACTCCTCTACCTCTGGTTTCTATTCCCATCCCAGTAGTACCTTGGGCTTTTGTTTGTTTGTTTTTGCTTGGTTTTTGTTTTTTGAGATTAGGTTTCTCTGTAGTTTTGGAGCCTGTCCTGGAACTAGCTCTTGTAGACCAGGCTGCCCTCGAACTCACAGAGATCCGCCTGCCTCTGCCTCCTGCATTGGGATTAAAGATGTGTGCATCACTGCCCAGCCTTAAGTCCCTTTTTTTGGTGTACCTTGGGCTTTTTAAAATTTGTTTTGTTCTTCTTGGCTGGAGCCCAGCCCAGTTCAGTGAGTAATTTGAGGGTCCCAGGTTTTCACTTTGCAATGGGTTCTGTAAATGATACAGTCAGTCCTGCCTATAACAGTCATTCCCTGCCCAACAGAGCCCAGGTAGCCGGGTCTCCATCCCAGGACAGCCAGATAGAGGATAAATGCTAAACCTTCATGGTGAGCCTTCTCTTTAGAGACATGGCTAGTCCCTTCCTACGGCTGCCTCCCAGGATCACCTGCAGAAGCTGGTTCATATTAGGCACCATTACAGAGACACGCTGGGGTGGTGGGAGCAGAGGAAAGTGGTAGGAACCGTTGAGGTGGGATAGACTGCTGGAGGCCTGAGGGGATAAAAACATAGCAGGCAAGACAGTCCAGGGAGAGTGACAGGGCAGGCATTTGCCAGGGATTCTGAGGTACATGAGCTCCTGAGATGCAGGCTCCAGGCCCAGCTCTGTCTTATCCTACCCCCAGCTCCTCTTCCCTTGAGGTGACATAGTAATCATAAAATACATGATTAAACTGTTGAGCACTGCCAACCAGTAGAGCAATAAGCAGGCTCAGGCTCACCCCATTTCTGCCATTGGGGTGTGGTTCTGGTCTTGTGATTCTAACTTAGTGTTTCTCAACGCCCCATCTTCGAATAAGAGATGAACCTTGGCAATATGGGGATCCCAGACATGGACTTTGCTGGGTTCTGGGTGGATGGGTCCCTGGTAGCCACAGAGACAGGAGCCCACGGTTCAGACAAGATGCTGACAACTCCAATCCCCAGAGACACATTTTATTTCTCTACCAGGAAGCATGTCGGCAGGTGGGCACAGGGCTCCGTTCAGGTCAAGCCATCCCTCCAGAAACCCGCCAGAGGGGAGGGAGGACGTGCGAGAGAGTAGGCTACCAAACACGGAGTTCATCTGTCTGCAAGGCAGGCCAAGGGGGCTTTTGTTACTGGAAGTCAGGACAGTGATGTGAATCTTGATTGACATATAAAATAATCACATTGTTCACACTCAAGGAAGAGCTTACTCACGCAGACAGGCACTTACTCTGTTTTCTGTGACACCTAGCTAGTTTTTGTCAAAGGAGCAACAGCAGAGTTGAGAGGAACAACGACAGCAACAACAAAAACCGAGTAACACCAAAATCAGTTCATCTGACAGATCCCCGTGAGATGCTTTCTTCCAGTGGGGAGGTAGGGCTAGGCAGTCCCTCTTGGAGCATCCATCCTAGTGACGACTCTTTGACTCAAAGATGTACGGTGGGAAGAGAGGGGCAAAGAGTAATGCCAGGGGTCTAGGAGACTCAGAATCACCCAGCCCTGCAGCGAGTGGCATGGCCTCACAGCAGGCTGTGTGGCAGGACAAGCTGACATAGACCCAGGGATGTCTGGAGTCTCAGGCACCAGGGACATGGACAGTGAGAGGTGGGAATCGGGTTGAGCCCAGTCAGTCAGCCCAGGCTGGTCCAGCTCCTCCTCCTGCTTCTTGTGTTCCTATCTGTCTGCGATGCTTCAACCCCCTGGGGCCGGCACATATATAAACAGACACAGGCTCCCGCTCTCAGAAGTGGACTTGGTGGAGGCAGAGCCAAGTGGAAGGGGCTGCCCCTTTTTGTGAGCACAGCTGGGCCCAGATGGTCCCCTCTGACTTCTCCTTCCCACAGCTGATCAGGCTCCAGACTCAAACTAAGCAAGAGGTCGGAGTCTGTAAGAGTCCTCCATCAGGGCAGAGGCACTAGTGACCAAGCAAACTAAGTGAGCAAAGGCCCAGCCTCCAAGCAGGGGAAAGGTTGCAGAGCTGTGGGGGAGTGTGTGGTGGCCCTGCAGCCAGCTCTGGCTTCTCAGCCGCCCCTCCTGGTCTCAATTTCTGGGCCAGAGCTGGAGGGAGGGATGGAAATGGAGGCAGGAACCTGGGATTGGGCCTAGAGGTGGTCGTTGTTTCAGGCCTGTCATGTCCAGCAGGGTCCAGAAGACAGGTGGCTGAATGTGGTGGCAGGGGTGGGAACTGGGATGAATGCCTGGACACTATCAGTCCGATGGCCATACTGAAGACTCCTCTCTGATCCCAGGACTTACTTCGGGTCTTTTTTTTCTGGAGGAAAATAAAATATAAGAAATCATATTAAGATGAGGAGTGAGATATGTAGGGTGCCCTTTCAGCTCCCCCTTCAGCCTCTCACCCTCCATTTCTCCAGGGCCAGCCCCCACTTGCCATGGCCTGGAACCTTCCATACCTGGTCTATTCCCAGCCTCACTGAGCCCCAACCCCAGGAATCCAGCTGCTGTCTGTGTGTCCCACAATACTCTCAGAGAAAAATGCTCATATTTCTTTGTTTGGAAAATGTTCCCATCACTGTTACGTCCATAAGCAGGGGATCTTCCTTGCCTCCTCCCCATCCCACACGGTCTGATTTCAACTGAACACGCTCAAGCTGACTTTTACCTTTGCAGCCCATACAAGGACTAAGGGGCCAACTCCAGTCCGCCTTGCCTGAAAACCTCCCATTTTCTGCTGGCATCATACAAAACCCCCAATCTGGCCCTGTCATCCTTTGCGTCATCCTCTTTGGGTGGCTCCACTGTCCTTAGATGAATTCTGGGTTCACCTTGTACCCTGGACTCTCCCAGATCCATCCCCTCTCAGCTTTTCAATCCCAGCCTGCAGCTCCCTGACAGTCACTCAGTCACACCTGAATAGCGCCAAGGGTGGAGAGAGAGGACCCCCAGTCCCAAGGCTGACCCTAGATCCACAATTCTCCTCAGGACACATCCTCGTAAATCACAGAGAAACCACAAGCCTCAGGCCTCAGTAAAACTTCCCTAAAAGGCCACTCAGCTGGCTTGGGAACGTAAAGGGTCCCCTCTCTCACCCCCCGCCCTGCCCAGCGTTAGGAGGCCCAAGGGATTGTGGCCGCCTGCCGGCTCAAGGCAGAGCCGGCTGGACTTCCAGCAAGCACATCACTCCCCAGGGGCAGCCACAGGTGCCCAGCCCAGGTCCCTCCTGAAGACTTGTGGTCACTCTCTCAAATAAAACTTCTTCGAGACCATGGTGATTACCATTTCAGGTCAAAAAGGTCAGTAAAGTTGTGGCTTGGGTCAGTACGTCCTGGGCCAAGATTTTTTCCTCAGGCCGGCTTAGCATCTCTTTTGCTGATATTTTATTCTACTATTGCCTCAGAATGTTTCTAGTTGTCATAGCCCCCTGCCCCATGCCCACACACTTTTTATGGTCCCCACTTCTTGAGAATAACCAGAGCCTTATCTTGGCATGCCAGCTTTTCCGTGTTCTCTGGGCTTCCCCCTTATATTTCAGGTACCAGCTCCGGTATAGACACCTCAGCCTCTAGCCTGCCAGATTCTACTTTGTCTAGCTAATCTACTCTAATCTAGAATCTTCTAGCAATTACCCTTAGCTCCAACTGGGCGGCACTCTAATCTCCCCATCTAGCCCCCGCCCTCCCATCGGGCCCAGGAATCCAGTGTGGAATTGTATCCCAGACACAGGGTTCCCCCAAGGGAATGAGAAATTTTAGCCATAGGGAGACATTTTTCATTTTTAAATTTCCACAAGAAAACATGCTGAACTCCTCAGCTGCTGTGGTCACCAGGGATGAGCGATGTCTCCCAAAGAAGACAAATCAGCCTCCAGATGCTCATGTTTCTAGGGGGCAGGCTTCATAAGTGAGGTGGTGTGGCTGAGCTGACTATAGAGGGGGGGTTTCCTGGGGGACCCTCCTGTGCTGTCTGCCCAGGACTGGAATTCTTTCTTCCCCCCCTTTTACTTTTGGCTTCTCAAGACAGGTTTCTCTGTGTAGTCCTGGCTGTCCTAGAACTCCCTCTTTAGAAAAGGTTGGTCTCGAACCCACAGCTCTGCCTCCCTTTAGAATCTTTCAGAGAAAACCAAGATAAAACATTATGTAAATATTGTAGGGCAGATACAAGCTTTCATTACACTGCCCAAGTGGGTCTTGAACTCCTGTTCCAGTGATGCCCAGTTCAGTCTGGGTACACCTGAGTACAGTTGGTGCCACCCACGTCTAGCTGATGTGTTCTAGCTGGCACATATGGTTTGGGGAGTTCTGGGATTGAAGGCGTGTGCCACCACTGCCCAGCCAGAGCTGAATTCTGACATTCTAGTGTCTTACCCATTATACCCATTTCTTTTCTAGCTCGTGTAGATCAGGCTGGCCTCGAACTCACAAAGATCTGTCTGCCTCTGCCTCCTGAGTGCTGGTATAAAAGGCGTGTGCCACCACTGTCTGGCCATTCATACCCATTTCTTCAAGGCCTTTCCCAGGTCCACTCAGGGCAAGCCCAAAAGAACCATATATGGAGGGGCAGAAAGGCCTGGTCTGGCTGCCCTCAGCCCCACTCATGGGCTCTTTGAGTCTAGCCATTCCTTGTACAGACCTGGGAGGCCAGCATCTCCAGAGAAGGAAAGGCTCATTGAGGTCCTTTCAAAAAGACAATTGTTTTCAGTACCCAGTAGATTTGATTACCATGGGGGTGCGGGGGCCTTGATGGAATGTCAGACATGGAATTTATTTATAGCCTCCACTATTTCCTGGATCAGGGGTCACATTCCAGCTAGAAGTAGCCCCCAAAGTCCCCGTTGCCCAAAGAAAGTCTTAGCTGGTTGCTGGGCCCAACCTCTCCACAGCAGTGTAGATTCCTCTCCGCACCCAGCCCTGCTACTGTCCATCGCTCCTGGATGACCACATGCCCTCCCTTGTTCCCACCCGTAAGGTGACACCAAGAAGCCAACCCAGTATGGCATGGGCTCCTGGAAGTGGTCAGTGGTTGCCTGCTCCAGAACTGCACAATTGTCAGAATACCTGGATAAAGACAGGCCAGTACAGGGAGGCCAGAGGCCAAGGCCAGGACTACCACAGCATCTTATCCACCTCTGCGTGTGTAAGGCGGCAGGGGTGGAGGTGGAGTGGGGGGTTTCTGACAAGTGAGGCAGCAGCGTGTGGCCCTGAGCAGTATTGCGAACAGGCCCAGTCAAGGTTCCTACAGTGCAAGACACCTCTCAGCAACATCTTGGGTCATAGCCACTAGGATCCTTTATGTCCTCCACATCACGATCCAAAAATAGCTCTCCTACCATGTTCCTTGAATCCACTGCAGCATGGTGGGGGGGAACAGAGGCAGGTTGGAGGAAGCTGCTGAGGACGTGGAAGGGGCCATGACTCCCACTTACCATCCATGTGATTCCTGGACAGATACTTGAGGGCCTCATCGAGCAGAATGACGGGCAGAGACATCTGGAGCACCACCCCCCACTGCCGACCACTCAGTGGGGTCACCTGGAAAATGAGCTGGTGGGGGCAGGGAGACCCGGTTACAGGCTGCCAGCTGTGAATCTGTGTCACCCACCCAGACTCCAGTGGGCTCTGTACGCATGTCCTTCCGTCCCATCTTTACTTACAAGGTTTCTCCAAGGATGTGCTATCCCTTGCTCACCCAGTCCTTCCCTGGCCCTGCCTTCTACTCAAGTCAGGCAGTTTCCTCAGTGAGAGGGCTCCACCTTTTCTGTCTCCTGAAGGCGGGGACCTATCTGGGGGATGATGGCTTGCCACATTTCTCCCTGATGTCTCTCCTGTCCTTCAGATGTCTTCCATTATAGACAGGCCTAGGAAGGAGGAGACCCCTAGTGTCTAAGGAAGGAGGAGGTGTGGGGGCAACTCACAGGCAAGGGAGGCACCAGAAGGATGAGGAAGTGCAGGGCCATGGACATGACCACAGCCCCCAGCAGCCAAGGGTTCAGCCAGGGCGGCATGCGCAGCAGTGACTGGTTCTCAGAGACGCTGCCAAAGGCACACAGAGACTCACTCAGGACAGGGTATCAGGCTGCGGTGGGCCCGCCCACTTCAGCAACCACCTCTCTACCTAGGTTGTAGAGCCAGGGTGGGTATTCTCTGCACACCCCATTCACCCTAGAGGCCCCTCTCAGGGCTTGGGCCCACTTTCTCTGTCCCTCGGGTTCAGTCATTGACCTCCATTTCATCGTAATCCAGACCTTTCTCTTCTGAATCCCAATTCTGTTCCTACTGACTCTCAGAACCCATCATGGGCCTCTATGATCCACAGACCTCAATCTTTTCCTTTTTAAATTTTTTATTTAAATAACATTGTTTTCATTTATTTTATATACCAACCGGTTTCCCATCCCTCCTCTCCTCTCATCTCATTCTCTTTCTTTTTTTACCCCCTCCCCATCTTCTCCTCCATCTCCACACAGAAAGGGGCAGGCCTCCAGTGGGCTTGCAATGCATAAAGCCTGGCACGTCAAGTTGAGGCAGGACTGAGCTCCTCCCCTAACCCAGCATGGGGAACAGGTTACCGAAAGCCTGCTTAGTGCCAGGGAGAGGTCCTGCTCCCACTGTGAGAAACCTTACTACAAGATTAAGCTACACAACTGTCACACACATGCAGAGGGCCTAGGTCAGTCCCATGCAGCCTCTCTAACTGTTGGCCCAGTGGCCATGAGCACCCGCAAGCTCAGCAGACCTCAGTCTTCAATTTCCTTGGACCCCAATTCCAGTATCTTTGATCTTAGACCCCAGTCTGTCTTGGACTCCTCTGACCCTTAATCCCAGCCCAGGATCCCTCTGCCCAGCTCACCTGTTGAGGGCATTGCACATTTCAATGGTCACAAGCACAGATAAGGCCATGGTTGTGGGGAAGCGGGACTCAAAGACCTCACAGTCGATGCCAGCAAAGAGTGGGTTGTCTTCAGAGCACTTCAGGAAGTTCCTCTGAGGACAAGGTGAGAGGGCCCAAGAGAATGACTGTTACTGAGGTGCTGGATGGAGGAGAGGGGATCCTTGCCCCAACTTGGCACACACCTGAGGATGACCATTGAGCACAGCTCTGCAAGGGATGAGTCAGAGAGGGACTGTCCTGGGGTGTTGTTTGTGGGTCATGGGCGTAGCTGACATTAGGCTGGGGAAGACACTGGGAGCCCATGGGGTTAGGGGAGGGTTCAGGCTGGGATTCCTGGGTCTCTGAAGTACAAGAATTTGAGTGGGGGATCCAAAGAGATCCCATAAATATACAAAAGCACATCAAGATCGATCAACACAATTCTGCTTAAATACAATTGACCTCAGAAGTAGACAAAACCCACATGTGCCCTCATCATGCAAGGTTCCATTCCCACCTCACTCCCTGCTCCCTGCTTTCTACTTAAGACATAGAGAATGAATTGTCAGGGCTCAGCCTTAACACACATTTCCTCTGTAATTAACGAGCTGTTAGAGTCATAAGGAAGCCTCTCGCCTCCACTCCCTCCTGGGTGCTGGAATTAAGGTTTGCTTTAAAATGTATTTAATTGCTTTAAATTGTATTTAAGAATTGCTTTAAAGTGTATTTCCTCATGATTTACTATGAATAAATAATTGACTTGGTCATGTATTTTAATACCTATATACATGGAGTCATATAAAAACAGAAAAAGTTTGAGAAGTCATGAAACTGGAGGCTGGAGTTGTCTTGGTGGCAAGAGCACTAGCTCTTCAGAGACCCCAGGTTTGGCTCTGAGCATCCACATGATAGGTTACAAGTGTAACTACAATTCCAGGACTCTAACTCCCTCTTCTGGCCTTCGCAGGCACCAGGGACACATGTGGCATACAGATATACAAGCAAGTAAAACACGCCTAGATATAAAACGGAAAACAACCAGTGTCGGGCGATAGTGGCCCTTGTCTTTAATCCCAGCATTTGGGAGGCAGAGGCAGGCTGATCTCTGGTAGTTTGAGGCTGACCTGGTCTATAGAGAAACCCTGTCTTGACAAACCAACCCTTTCCCACCCCCCAAAAAATTAAAAACAAACAGAGACTTTTAAAAAAGTCTTGAATCAGAGTGTTTTCTCTTGGGAGCTTCTTCAAGGATCCTCCCCCTGAAATCTGACAACCTGAGGCTGGAAAGATGACAGAGGCAGGCAGATCCCTGGAGTTCAGGACCAGCTAGCTTAGTTGAATCTATGAATCTATGAGCCCCAGGTTCAATGAGAGACCTTGTCTCAAAAAATTAAGGTTGAGAATAAACGAGGAAGACACCCAATGTCAACCTCTGGCCTCTGCACACATGTGTACATGTACCCACACAAACACATAAATACCAGACAGAGACAGAGACACAGAGAGGGAGAGAGACACCAGCGGCTCTAGCCTAAAGTCCTGCCTAAACCTCCCATGGAAGCACTTCCCACCCTGAATAGGATTCCCCATTCCCACGGCCCCTCCCCCAGACTGCCAGCTCTTTGTAGAGATCCCCTGACCAGCACTCTTATAGCCTCAGTAATTTGTGCCCAGGCCACAGTGAATGTTTGGTGGGTATTTCCTGACCAAGTGGCTGAGAGAGAAAAGAAACGACCTAAGCACAGATAAGAACACATCACATCAGGCTGACTGGGGACTGATGGGTGGTAGGTCTAAGATGTCTAGGTGTCAGCTTGAGTGACCAGGCAGGCGCTGTATCTGAAATGAGGTCAGTATAGAAGGAGACAGCCTTGGTGTGGCCTTACGGCTTGCATGGGGCCTATGAAAATTGCCGAGGAGGTAAACCGCATGCGTGGGGTGGGATCTCAGAAGAGAGGAAGGAAATCCCTGGAGATCTGGGAATCCTTGGGCTAAAGCATTGGTTCTCAACCTGTGGGTCACGACCCCTGGGGCAAACAACTCTTTCAAAGTTTCTACGTATCAGAGATTTACATTACGACTCATAACAGTAGCAAAATTACAGTTACGAAGTAGCAACAAAAATAATTTTATGCCTGGAGGGGTCACCATAACTTGGGGAATGGTATTAATGGGCTGCAGCATTAAGGTTGAGAACCAGTGGTCTAAAGGATGGAAGCAGACAGTGATTGGCTGGAGGTATGGTTCCACGCTCTAGTCCAAAGCTACCGTGGTAGCCAGAGGTGCTGAGGTGATCAGCCATGAGCTGATCCCTGGCTGAGGACAGGAGGGGACGGATATTAGCCTTTGAAGGAGGATGGGTTATGCTCTGGATTGTGGTAAAGGGGAAGAGGTGGTCTCTGAGTGTGAGGGCTGCTGGGTACCAGAACATGGTCCTAAAGCTACCTCCTCTCCAATAATGCAGGTGGCATCCATCAAGAAAGGGCCCCACCTTCTTCAATTACCCTTGTCCACTGTTCTGTGATGTCTGCTTCAAGCAAAGGACCAGAAGGACAGACAGCATCTGAGAGAGTACCTGGCTTGTTTCTAGAGTTGAACTATGCTAAGGCTGTTCCACACTGTGCTGTGTGGTGTTTCCTTAAGCTGGGGGCTGTACTGACCCTGTGGGCTTCCAGGCCCAACCAAGCTACTTCCCTGAAGGATAGTATCCACACCCAAGATGGGAAAGGACAGCTGCAGGCTGGTCACGGAGGCTGAATCTCTCTCCAGAACTCCCTCAACCACATAATCTGTAAACCCATCTGCCTAGCCTCTACTGGCTCACCAGCTGATAGAAGGTGACTTGCGGTCCCTCAGCATCGTACAGGAACCACCAGGTGGCGGCAGCCACTGTAGCCAGGCCTACATACACTGTGGAGGAGACATTGCAATCAGCAGGTGACGTTCTTTGCATCCATGCCCGCTTCCCAACCACTCCTTGAATTTTCCTCTTCCTCCGTAAGCCATCTGCCCTGTGCCAAAGGCAGCTCTGAGTGGCAGTCTTATCTGCCACTCTTTTGGGCATAGTGACTGATCTAATTTGCACTAATAAACAGGCCTGGGACTTTTATAAAAATAAACCCCAAATCTCCCTTGGCTGGGAGATGACTCAGTGAACAGAATCATGAAGATCTGAATTTGGATGCCTATCTCCCATGTAAAGGCTGGATGTGGCCGTGTGTGCCTGTAATCCCAGCACATTGGGTTTGTAAGACAGATGGGAGGATCGCTGGAGCTTGCTAGCCAGTCAGTCTACCCAGCCCACGTCCCACCAAAGGCAAGCTCCAGGTTAGTCAGCAGTCCTATCTGAATTAGGCAGAGTGACAGATTAGCCATGCCCTGTGCCTAGTCTTCTCAGTCACACGAGCCCACAGAATCTGTTAGCAGAAGCTGGTTGAGTTACACTATTTGCAGTCTGCAAACCTAGGATGCTCCTGCGGTCTGGGGCCCAGCTCACCTCCAATAGCCAAATACCGGAAAAAAAGCCAGCCACTGATGAGAGCCTCACGAGGGTTCCGAGGCAACTTCTCCATGATGTCCAGATCTGGAGGGTTGAAGCCAAGTGCAGTGGCTGGGAGGCCATCTGTCACCAGGTTCACCCAGAGCAGTTGCACAGGGATCAGGGCTTCAGGCAGGCCCAGAATTGCTGTGAGAAAGATGCTAAAACCAGAGTCATGGGCTCTAGCCCAAGCAGACCAGATACCACCAGAGGGGCTGGCGCTACCTCTTACCCCAGGCTGAAGGAGGGGCCCTCCACATCTTCCTCTGCAGCGCAAGGGGGAGAGCATACTGGGTACATTTGCCCTTTGTGTCTAACAAAGGACATTTGGTGTGTACACACATACCACACGCCCAAGCATCAGACGTGCGTAAACACCTGACGCCTGCTACACAATCACATAAACAAGTAAACACAAGCAACCACCCATGTGCTAGCCCCAAAGTACAAAGGTGAGGAATCCACATGCATTGAGTACACACAAGCTCCTAGAATCCAACAGGCATCTCTCCCATGCAAACAGAAATGTGAACAAAAGCACACTCTGGTATACATTCTGTTTGTGTTTATACCCAATGACACCTAAGAGCACAATGCATTCCTAGGCACAGACCTCTCACCTGAACACACTATACATACGCACACAGATCAATGCATGCATACGTGTAGACACCCTGTTGCCCTGTGGCGAAACTGCTTCTCCATTCTTATGGGTCTCATGGTTGAGAAGTGATGAAGAAGGAAACCCATGGCTGGAGGGATGGTAGAGGATGCTGGAGTGTACCACAGTCAGGGGGCAGCCTTCTCAGGGACATAGAGTTGTTTGGTACAGGGGTTTGGGAGGAGGGAGCATGGAGCCTTACCAGACAACCTCGCCAACATTGGAGGAGATGAGGTAGCGGATGAATTGCTTCATGTTGTTATAGATGGCCCGGCCCTCCTCCACTGCGGCCACAATGGAGGCAAAGTTGTCATCGGATAGTACCATCTCTGCTGCTGACTTGGCCACAGCGGTGCCTGAGCCCATGGCGATGCCAATCTCTGCCTTCTTCAGGGCTGGTGCGTCATTTACCCCATCGCCAGTCTGTGGGCCAGGCCAGGTAGGACACACATGATAAACTTGTCTATTTCCTCTTATCCCAAGCAATTCTACTGTTAGGGGATGTCCCCAAGGACTCAGACAGATGGACAGAAGAAATGGTGGAGTCAAGAACCAGCCTGTAGTCCGAGTCACTCATAAGACAGAAGTAGGAAGATCACATGGGGCAGGAGATGTGACTCATAAAGAAAGTGAGGGCTCTGGTTTCTATCCCCTGTAGCAGCCCATCTTCACTTGAGCATGTGCACTTGCATGCACGTGTGTGTGTGTGTGTGTGTGTGTGTGTGAGAGAGAGAGAGAGAGAGAGAGAGAGAGAGAGAGAGAGAGGGGGGGGGGGGGGAGGGAGGGAGAGAGAGAGCATGTGTGTGTAAGGAAGCAAGGAAGGAAGGGAAAACTAAGCATGATTTTACCAATTGGTTTGAAGATGAGATTAGAGAAGGCATGGGATATGGGCTAGGGTGAAACTGGACAAGACCAAGCCTAAGTCCAGAGAAGATGATGAGGCAGGGATAGGGATGAGGTGGACCAACACAGAGGACAGGCATGAAATTCAAGTTGGATATAGAGTAGACCATCAAACTGAGATCAGGGGAAAGAAGCTGAAATCAATTCAGAGATGAAGTCACGGTTGTGGACCAAGTCAAGGGTCAGATACATACTAGAGTCAAGGTGAAGGACAGAATCTAGACAGGACTCAGGCTGTCTAGAGGTCAGAGTCAAGGTTATTTGTTCTCATGATCAGTGACAGCATAGTCAAGTTTGGAGTTGCAAGGTCAGAATGAGAGACCAGGTTAAAATTGAAATCAGCAAAAAGTTGAATATTGAACAGCGTCAAGGAATCAGAATCAATGTCTTTGATCAGTTCTGTACCAGGTCAAGACTTAAATCCGTGTCAGGATTAAGCTTAATGTAACAAAGGGCTAGAGTTAACCTCCATGGTAAAGCATGTGATTAACCAAACAAGTTGGAGATCAAGGTTAGCAGAAAAGCCAAAGGTGAGGGCAAGAGCTAGGGGACAGCTGTAATCAATCTGAGCAGCTCCCAGGCCCTACCCCCTGCCCCCTACCCCATAGCCTCACCATGGCAGTGATCTCATTAAAGGACTGCAGGTTCTCCACGATGCGGGACTTATGTGCGGGCTCCACACGGGCAAAGCAGCGGGCGGTGCGGCAAGCGTGGCGCTGCTCTTCTGGGCTGAGGTCATCAAATTCACGGCCCGTGTAGGCCTTGCCCAACACATCCTCTGTGTCCCCAAAGATGCCAAGTCGGCGGCAGATGGCCACAGCTGTGCCTTTGTTGTCTCCTGTGATCATGACGACTCGAATGCCCGCCCGGGAGCAGCGTGTGATACAGGCAGCCACCTCTGGTCTCGGTGGGTCTAACATACCCACGCAGCCCACGAAGGTCAGGTCTGTCTGTGGGGAGGGGGTAGAGAGAGGCAAGCACAGCCTGAGTCTATCCTTGGCCTGGTTGGTGCCCAGCTACCACAAGAAGAGCCTGGCTCTCAGCACCCACCTCGTACTGTACAAACTGGCTGCAGTCATCCAACCGCATGTCCTCCTTCCTCGGGGGTGTGTCCCTGGTAGCCAATGCTAAGCAGCGCAATGTGTCAGAGCCTGAGCCCCAATCCCGGATCTTGGCCAGAATATGTTCTCTGGAGGTGGCGTTCAGGGGTGCTGTTCGGCTCCCCACTCGGACTGAGGTACAGCGCTCAATTACACTCTCAGGAGCTCCCTGCAGAGGGAAGGGGAGAAGAGTCAACTCGATCAACCAGGACCTGGCCCTCCTTGCTGCTCAGCAGAGAAAACTGCAAGCCACTATGGAGAAAGGCCAACAAAGGGCTCATGAAGCGGGGGGGGGGGGGGGGGGGGGGGGGGGGGGGGCGGGGGGGAGAGCCATTCTTTGTAAGAGGGGGAACCTGTTGGGCCTCACTATGAGAAAAATTGAAGGGATGGACAGGTGAGATCACAGCCACCCACCGGGTGGCCTCTGCCTCTACCAGGGCCACAACTGAGAAGGTTTGCTGCAACATTTGAGGGTCTGGTTAGGGTCTGCGTCTCCCATGGGAACCTGCGCCCCTACCTGCTTGCCGGGTATCACTGGAATTTCCATTTTACGAGGGCTCCTTAGCAACAAATAGGCACACCGAGTCCCACCAGGGCGTAGAAAGACAGGCATGGAGTACGACCCTGGCAGTGTGACTTTGGTGAGGGGCGAAGGGTAACTGACTCCTCAGATTCATCAGGGTCTCCCCTGGGCCTAGGATTGGTTTCTGGCTAGCCCACCAGTGGCATTTTCCTCTCCCTTAGCCCAAAACCCAGGGGCTATCTGCTCTTAGCGGCCAGGGTCCCCAGGACGGAAGCCCTTTCGTTACACAGGCACTAAGACCTGCACTGTAGGATGAAGCTAGGAATGGGACCCTTCTGTTGGTTTGAAAGCAACCCTGCAGAGCTGGGATGGGAGCTGCTCCTTTCCCTTCCCGGGTTTCAGCTTCCAAAAAAAAAAAAAAAATAGGAGCATCCACCAAACCATCACAGTGATCAGAGGCAAAGGGCTTCTGAGAGCTACTAGCCCAACTTTGTCATTCATATGGGGTGCCTGAGACCATGGAGGAGCACTGATGACCCCGGAGTCCTGTGGCAAGGCAGTAACCCTCAGGCCAGAACTAGGGGCCCTGGAGTTACTGGATGCTGCTCGCAGTTCCATATTGCATGTTGACCAACCCCACCACAGAGCCATCACTTTGACTATGGGCCTCACAGCTCCCTGGGCCTCCCCACAGCTGCAGTCTGTGGGGCTTTTATTTGTTTGGGGTTTTGTTCATCTGTTTTTTTCTCTTTCCTTCCTTCCTTCCTTCCTTCCTTCCTTCCTTCCTTCCTCCCTCCCTCCCTCCCTCCCTCCCTCTCCCCCTTTCTCCCTCCCTCCTTCCCTCCCTGCCTATCTCCCTCCCCCTCCTTCATTCCTTGTTTTTCTTTCTGTTTTTAGATAGGGTCTCATGCAGTCCAGACTCATGAACTCAAACTTATGCAGCAGACCCTCCCATCTCTACTTCTCAAGTGCTCAGATTATACTCATACGCAATCATACCTGGTTTATGTCATTCTAGAGAACAAACTTACGGCCTCTTGCACGCCAGGCAAACACTCTACCACCTGAACTATACTCCCTCTGGTGCTTTATAGAGACTGGAGACCAGATTCTCTGCCCCCTACCTCTTGCTCTCCCTCCCCCAGATCCCAGAAGTAACCCCAGGCCACACAGGCAGGCCCCCACCTTCACAAACATTTTGCTGCCCTGGGCCTTGGGGTCAGGACGGGTAGGTGTGCAGTACACAGACATGGACTTCCGGTCCCGGGAGAACTCCAGGGTGAACTCCTTCCGCATGAGTTGCTTGATGACCTGCAGGGTCCAGGCAGGTCAGGACATGAAGGACAGAGTTGGCAACTCTTCCCTGCTTCTCACTAGCCACTCAGGGGAAGATTTTTGTTCCTGTGGCCTACTATCTATACTGCTCTGACTCTGGCATTCAAGGTTCCCACTTTCTTCTCCCAAAATGTGTTCATTTCCCAACTGGAAGCCTGGGCCTACATTTAGCCTTCTCCCTTCTCTGCTCCACAGACTTGTTTTGCAAGGTTTCTGAGGTCCTCCATTATTCCTCAAAGCCCCCCACCCCCACACCGTGCCTATGTTTTTGTCTGTCACATCCACAGATACTCTAGAACTCCCGGCTCTGCAGTCAAGGCTAAGCCCCGTTCTACTCACCGAGTTGCAGGCTCCAGCACGCTCCACCCGCGACAGGGCTTTCAGATCCGTGTCAAACACATTCATCTTCTCTACTAGGCACGTCAGGGCTGTCTCTGTGGCCTCTCCTACCTTCTCGTACACGCCTTTGGCCTGGAGGGTCAGAGCGCACAGGGAGTGAAGGCCTCCTGCTGTCTTTACTTATTCATTTTAAGATAGGGTCTTGCCCTGAGCTCAGGAGGGCCTCAATTCACAACTGACCCTCCTGCCTCAGCCTCCCAAGTGCTGGGATTATATGAGTACTTCAGCACATGGGGCTTCTAGGCTCTTCTTGCTGAGCCTCAAGCCTGCTTCTTCACCACGCAGGGCTCCCTGATTCCTGTGTTATTATCTGTCTGTGCTGGTGTACACGGACAGCATCTTTTAGACAGGCAATGTGGCCACACCAGTTTCCTGCTCAAAACCCTTCAGTGGCTCCTTGAATGACCTTGACTTGGCATGGGAGCTGACTTGGCCTGGCTAAGGGTTCCTGGAAGGCCAAAGTATCCTTCTGTATGCTCAATTCCTCTGCTCTAGCCACACAAATGGCATTCATGTGACCATGCTCGTGGAGTGTGACCCACTGAAGCAATGAGGAACATCAACCCCAAACAATGAGACTCTGGGTGGTGCAGGAGAATTGTCTGTATTTTGTCAATCATATTTTAAATAAATGCTGATTGGCCAGGCAGGAAGTATAGGCGGGTCAACCAGACAGGAAGTAGAGGCAGGGTGATGAGAACAGGAGAATTCAGGGAAGGAGAAAGCCCATTCCTGCCATTCCTGCCCAGACCACAGAAGAAGCAAGATGTAACCTGCCTGGCTGAGAAAGGTACCGAGCCATGTGGCTAATATAGATAAGAATAATGGGTTAATATAAGTTATAAGAAAGAGCTAATAAGAATTCTGAGTTAATGGACCAATCAGTTTATAACCTAATGTAGACTTCTGTGTGATCTTCTTTGGGACTTGCTGGTGGTGGGAACTGGGCAGGACAGAAACCCCAAAAGCTGGCCCTCATGTTACATCTGGGCAAAGGAAGAGGGTCTGTCCCGAGAAACGGAACCTAGTGAGGTCATGAACAGGAGAGGGGTCCCACCTCATTGTAGTCCAGTGCTGAGTCATTGCAAAGGGCACAGATGGTTGCTAGCTCCACAAGTCCATCAAACTGCCCACAGCGCACAGGCTGCTCCCCTTGTCGCCTGCAGAGAGAAAGGGGTCAGCACAGGGCCTGGCTGTGCCCCTGAGAGGTGTCCCGCATTGACCCCTTCCCCAGGAAACCAATCCCATGAACCCTTCTGGGGTCCCACGGAGCTCCACCCACTTGACCCCACCACACCCTCGCTCGCACACTCACACTTCGCCCTCTGGGGTATACGTGGTACCCGAGATGGTGAATTCATGCAAACGACAGGAGCCTGCCTCTGCTTCAGCTACCACGAACATCTACAAGAATAAGGTTGGGCTCAGGATGCTTGGAGGGCTTCCTTTCTCTCTGCCATCAGCTTAAAAAAGTCAGACCCAGGAGTATGTTTGAGACACCCTCCACAAGAGTCATTGAAAGGCCTTCCTTCCCCACTAGAGCAAAGACGTGAGCCCAGGCTAGGTCCAGGCTAGGCACCCTAAGACTCTGCTCTGCCCAGTGGCATCTGGCTCTCACTGGCCATTGGTCAGGACTCCTGAGGGTTTTGTGGCCAATTTTTCAGTGCCTGAGATGGCTGTGAACATGACAGGGCAGGACATCTGGGCCCTTGACTTCTTTTCAAGCATCTAAACCTCAGTTTCTTTGCTGGTAACGTAGGGAGAAAGTGGGTCCAAGGTCCAACTGCAAGGGACGAATTCTCTAACTTCAAGGAAGAAAACTGTATCTTGCTCTGAGGCAATTTCCTCCAACCCACAGGTGACCCTAGAGAATGAGCCTCTCGGGGCCTGCTGGGTCATCCAGCCCTTACCTGAACTCTCCTCCTCCAGGGCAGCCCATTTCCTAGCCCATCAGCCAGCTGAGTGGGTTCTTACAGCCCATCTCAAGCATCCCAACGGTACTCCGGGTACTCCAAACTACCCCTTCCTTCTTGTCCTCTTTGCTCTGGGGCCTCCCACAACCAAAGTCCATTACCCAGCATGCTCAGCCACTGCCACTTCCCCACACCATGCTTCTCGAATCCTTAGTTTAGTCAAGGAACACTGGACAGATAAAATCCTGCTAGGGATTCCCCAAATCAGAAGATGCAGGATGCAGAGCTTGCCCAGGCCTGTTGCCTGCATCAGGTTTCGATGTGCTTCCATGGGGCTGTAAGTGTCTCACGAGTCCTAAGCCAGCTCCTAGAGTCTACGAGGCAGACTGTGGGAGCAGAGGCAGAAGGGCACGACAGGTGCCTGAGAAGGTGTGAAACCCACAGCTGTCCCCATTTCCCCAGTGACTTCTCTGCTGAGCCAGAAGGGGTCTCTGTCCCTTGGAATCCCAGCCAGAATCCCTGGAACATGTGGACAGTGGACCCAGGATGTGGGATCAGGTGCCCCGGGATGAATAATTGCTGCCCTAGTCCTTCCCAGGTCACTGGAGCCAGCATATCTGGTGACAGGCGTCAGGTGAACAGCCAAGAAAGAGCAGGACAGAACTGGGTCCAATGACATGGGGCCTGCGCTCGACTCTCTCTTGGATCCCTCAAGGCAGTTACCTGGCAGGGCTCATGCCTAGATTTCAGATGAGGACACCAAGGTCCACAGACTGGCAATGACCTGCCCAGGGCACTGCAGTGACACTGGGCCCCAGTGATGTGTCTCGACAAGCACTGATGGAGTCCTCAGTCTGCTGCTCCCCACCACACACTGGGAGACAGCACGCAGGCTCTCCATCCCTTACCAAAAAGGAGGTCAGGGAGCCAACCCCGCTGCCCAGTCACCTGACACCAGTGGGGCCCAACCCAGCTGCCACTCACCCTGCAGACAGACATCTGATTAGTGGTGAGTGTCCCTGTTTTGTCGGAGCAGATGACTGAGGTGCAGCCCAGGGTCTCCACAGAGGGCAGACTGCGCACGATGGCGTTCTTACGTGCCATACGCCTTGTGCCCAGTGCCAGGCATGTAGTGATGACTGCTGGCAGACCCTCGGGTATGGCGGCCACAGCCAGGGCCACGGCAATCTTGAAGTAGTAGACTGCGCCACGGAGCCAGGATCCACCGTGGGCAGGGTCAGCAAAGTGGCCGATGTTGATGACCCACACAGCCACACAGATCACAGAGATGGCATGCGACAGCTGCCTCCCGAATTCATCCAGTTTGCGCTGCAGTGGTGTCCTCTCAGGCTCCACAGCTGCCATCTGGCTCCGAATCTTGCCCAGCTCTGTGTTCAGGCCTGTGGCCACAGCCACACCCAGGGCTTTGCCTGATGCAATATTGGTGCCCTGGTCAGAGAAGGACAAGGAAGTGCTGCTCAGCCTCTAGCCAGAGGCGGGAATCCCTGAGTTCAAGCCAGAATAGGCTCTTCTGTGCGGCCAGTGTTTCCAGATTTACAGAGTTGTATTTATTGCATTGCTGCTCTATGAAGGTACGGATTTGGAGGGTCGCTACATGTCCTGTGCCTACCGTAGTGTCTGGCACAGAAGAGGCTTCGGGACTGATATCGGCTGCATGTTTCAAGGCCAACCCATAAACTCCAGCAAAAGAGGACTCATAAACAGCCACTGTGGCTACACAGGAAGGAGCATGGCTAGCAATGACCCCAGGCAAGTAGTTTGTAAATATTTACCGAAGAATCCACAGACTTGGCACTCCCACTCCCAATGCCCTGGACAAAAGACCCAATTCCTAATGTAGAGGACAGGTGGCCTCATACCCCAGTGTCCTCTTCTGCAACATGCCCCCACAGAGGCCCAAGATGCAGTCACTTTAGGGGCTAACTGCCTGGCGCCCCTTCAGATGGATGTAGAGGGGAGCTGGTAAGAACACAGGAGCTGGTGGCAACTCCGCCTCTCCACCCAGAGCCATGTGGCTTTGCCCCACTCGTTGCACCCCCACGTAAACTAAGGCAGAGACCACAGCAAGCCACCCTCCTTCTATGTCTCCCTCCCCGTCCGAAACAGCTTATCTGACCAGGCACTCAGGCAGGGCCCTTGCAGGAGCTCTGAGACCCACGGTGTTCTCCATTCCTGTGCATTTCCAGGGGAGCTCTTCAGCCACCTCTGACTGGGTTGCTGGGGCACGGTCTAGCTCAACTGCTGCTCACCTCAGCACTTGTCACCCTTTCCTTCCACTGAGTGACTTAAGGCAAGCCCTGTCCCTCTCTAGCTGGAAGCACAGCATCTTAGCAGGAAAGAGAAATCCTCAAGACCCAGACGTCTGAACTCACACCTACTTCACTATGACCATGGGCAACTGACTTAACCTCTCCTAGCCTGCTTCCTAACATGGATAACAAGATATAGACAGCCTTACTTCAATGCCTTTTTGTGGGGGTTAAAAAAATTTTAAAGGGCTTAGGCCAATGTTAAGCAAGCAGGCCTCAGTAAACACAAACTATTATTATTACTAAAAATTTGAATGTATTATTGGTAACCAAGAGATCCATTCCTAAAAGATTTTGAAAAAGAAAAAAAAAGTTTCAGGAGTTGTAGCCCATGCCTTTAATCCCAGCACTCAGGAGGCAGAGGCAGGTGACTCTCTTGAGTTAATCTACACAGGAAATTCCAGGCTGACCAGAGCTACATAGCAAGACCCTATCTCAAGAAACTAAATATAAATAAATTTTTAAAAAATGGCAGTCAGGCGGTGGTGGCGCACACCTTTAATCCCAGCACTTGGGAGTCAGAATGGTGGTGGAGGTGATGGAGGTGGTGATGGTGGTGGTGGAGGTGGTGATGGTGGTGGTGGTGGTGATGGTGGTGATGGTGGTGGTGGTGGTGGTGATGGTGGTGGTGGTGGTGATGGTGGTGGTGGTGGAGGTGGTGATGGTGGTGGTGGTGGTGATGGTGGTGATGGTGGTGGTGGTGGTGATGGTGGAGGTGATGGAGGTGGTGATGGTGGTGGTGGTGGTGATGGTGGTGGAGGTGATGGGGGTGATGGTGGTGGTGGTGGTGATGGTGGTGGAGGTGGTGGAGGTGGTGATGGGGGTGATGGTGGTGGTGGTGGTGGAGATGGTGGTGGTGGAGGTGGAGGTGGTGGAGGTGATGGAGGTGGTGATGGTGGTGGAGGTGGTGGTGGTGGTGGAGGTGGTGGTGGTGGTGGAGGTGGTGATGGTGGAGGTGCTGTTGGTGGAGGTGGTGGTGGTGGTAGTGAGCATGCATATGCCACCATGTGAATGTGGAGGCTGGAGGACAGCCTATGGGAATTAGTTCTATCCTATCAGCCTGTGAGCGCTAGGGATCAAACTCAGGTCTTCAGAGTTGGTGGGAAGTACATTTATCAGCAGAGCCATCCCACCAGCACACCTATGGGACTAGTATTACTATCCAGGCTGAGCCCTGAGCATCCCAAGAACTTACAGAAAACAGCATGTTCTTCTTGTCCTGGTTCACGGCTCTGGGGTCTGGAATGACATCTGTATGCTTGGTCACAGACACGGATTCCCCTGGTTATGGGATGAGATATGAGAAGCTGCACCTGAGACACGCCCATCACCCAGACCCACCCCCACTCTATCCAAGCCCTTGGGCCTCACCTGTCAGGATGGACTGGTCCACGCGAAGTGTGGTGGACTTGATCTCAATGAGGCGGAGGTCAGCAGGCACCTTGTCTCCCACTACACAGGGAGATTGGCCTGGGTGAGAGTGGTCTGGGGCCCTCACCCCAGCAAAGCCAGAAAGACTCCCAGAGGCAAAGCTAAGACCCAGAGGCAGGGTCCCAAGCCATTATCCTTCAGGCAGATTCCAGCCACTCTGGCCACCGTCTCTGGATATGTCCAACAGGGTTTTGGGAGGTTCTAACAGTCACTCCTCCGTAGTGCAAGACAGAAGCAAAGAGAGAAACGAGGCTCCCTGCTGTCACATAGTGACAGGAGAAGGACCAGGACATACCCACCTGCCACTTCCACGATGTCCCCAGGGACGATGTCCCGGGCTCGGATCCTCTGCACACCCTTGCGGTCCGAGCGGATCACCTTCCCCATCTCAGGCTCATACTCCTTCAAGGCCTCAATGGCACTCTCTGCATTGCGTTCCTGCAGAACATAAGTGGGCAGGGGGTCTCCCTTTGCTGCCCCAAGAGGTCTCCCCTTGAGAGTAAAACCTTTGGGCCTAGGAGGGACCTGAAAGTAGAAAGCACACCTAGCAGGTGGGAGACCCCAGGGACCAGCCCACCTCCAAAACCTCCCACCTGCCACACGCCCACGATGGCATTGGCCACGAGGATCAGCATGATGACTAGGGGCTCCACAAAGGCCGTCGTGGTCTCTTCACCCTCCTCGAACCAAGCCAGGACCTGCAGGGACAGAACTGGTCAGCCTGGGTGTGCTGGGGGCCCCCGAGATGAGCTCCTCCTTGCCTTTTATACCCCGAAAACTGTCTGTTCCCCTGGGGAATCCTGGGCTTACAGAGAGGGCCTTGGTGGAGGAAGGATGCCCACCTTACAGATGCAAGGCCAGAGCCCTCATCGCACCTAAACCAGCCTCCAAGGGGACAGAGGCAGCTGGAGACCTCTCTCTGCCTTCCTTGCTTTGTTCTGTGGTCCTCCATCAGCAGCCCCAGATGCTCCTGGGAACTTGGAGGAACAGGAATTCTCGGGCCAGCCCAGACATCCCTAGCAGAAACGGCTAACAAGCCTTTCTCATTATGGTGAGTGCCCATGTTGAGGGTCTGCCAGTCAGAGGACACATTCCCACTGCAGAGTCTAACTAAGCCTTAATGGGACTCAGGTCAAGTCCTTTGTCTACCTCTTGTCCCAACTGGGGACTTGTCAGCTCCCTCCTAAGTCCTCAGTGCTTCCATCTGTTATTTGAAGGGTCAAGGTATCCCTTCGGCTTTGCCATTTTAGACATCTGCACGGATGGGTCTTTTCATTTGTTTGTTTTTCTTTTATTTTGTAAGACTTCGAGTTTTCACAAGGACAGTGACCAGGAGAGTCAACCACCACTGGACAGGAAAAGCCAGTCCCAGCCAGTACCATGGGGTTCTCTTCATGCTGAGTCACCAAGATAAGTCTCCTCCCCAGGAACAGGAATCATACCTGCCTGCCTCGTATTAGCTTTGTGTCCGTTCCTCAGACATGGAAGACAGTCATTGCCTCCATCCCACTTCCCACTCTGGGCCCAGGACCTGTGGTCCAGAAGGAGTCCAGACAAAAAGAAGGAGGAAGGTGCAAAGAAAGAGAAGGCAAGACAGAAACTAAAGTCTGTTTGAGGCCCCAAAGGAGGGACCAAGGGCCTTCAACTGAAGGGAATTTGGCCCCTAAACAGACACCTAGCAATGGCTGAAGACACATTCGATTGTCACTGGGAGATGCTGCTGGCACCTGACAGGGAAGCCAAGGATGTTCAACACATCAGATCCTGCCCCATCCAGAACCATCTGGATCACATGTCAAGAGTGCTGATCCCTGCTAGGGCAGGGACAGGTCAGGCAGGTTAAGGGTTTGGAAAGCCCCCTGAACCAGGGCATAAATGGGTTAGAGGAATTCAGGTGGTAGCCAGTAGTTCAGTGTGGGACAGCTGAAGACTGAGAAATGTCCCTGACTCGGAGGAGAGCAGCCAGGGACTCTGAGCACTGGCAAGACCTGGCTCACGGGTGGTGGGTAGGGCTTACTTACAAAGGAGACCAAGGCTGCCAGCAGCAGGATGCGTACCAAGAGGTCCTCAAACTGCTCCAGCACCAGTTCCCACAGGGACTTTCCTGGAACAGGAGAGTGTGTGAGGCCCAGGTCCCTGGTCATCCCCCCCCCACCCCATCACCGTTACCGCCTCCACTCAGAACTAGGGACTTTTGGGGACCCTCTTCCTATTGATCAGAGGGAAAGCCCAAAGTCCCAAAGGGTTCATCTGAGCATTCAACAAGACATCTGTCTGGGATGGGGTGTTGCAGCCTGAAGGTGTCTGGCACGGGGGTAGGGGGATGTTACAGCCTGCAGCCCCCCAACCCAGGATGGCTTACCTTCCTCAGTAGGGAGCTCTGCGGGATCCAGGCAGCCACGGGAACAGGAAGAGACAGGAGAAAACTGGTTACTAGTAGGTCCTTCTGGAGTCTGGAAGCCCCCTGTAGGGTGCCCTGGGTCTACCATGGTGCCCCAGGTGACCTCCCAGCTCTGAGGTCACAGACTCAATCTTCAAGCTCAACAGCTAGTCTTTACCCCACCCCAGGCTTTTAAGGAATCTAGTGTGACCTGGCTCACCTTGATGAGACCAGAGGGGACGGGGAGCTTCCAAACCTGCCCCCTTTCACAGAAGTGAAATTGAGGCCACTGCCAGCCCTGGCCAGAGCCTCCCTGCCTTAGCAAGTTCTCATTGCAATCCCCAGGAAAAGACCAGCTGGGAGTCCCACCCTACCAGCCTCCTTGGATACCCCTAGCCTTTCTAGACATCAAGCAACCAGCCAATGTTCAGGTCCTTCTCGTGGTCCCTCTTGGAACCCCACTCCAGACACATGCAAGGAAGATGACTCTCATGTGTCCAGTCCCGTACAACACTGTGAAGAACACTTTCTCTACACACCAGTAGCACCTGCCTCAGTTTACCTGCCAAACTTCTTTAAAAAGTTCATTTTTATTTTATTTTCATTTTTTTCATGTGTAAGAATGTTTTGCCTGCAGTTATGTATGTGTACCACGTCCATACCTGGTGCCCAGGGAGGCCAGGAGAGGGCATCAGATCCCTTGGAACTAGAGTTACAGACAGTTGTGTGCTGGGAACTGAACCCAGCTCCTCTGCAAGAGCAGACAGTGCTTTTACATGCCGAGCCATCTATCTTTCCAGCCCTCCTGCCAAACTTCTTTACCACCTTCAATTCTTGAATTAATTTCACACCTGCTGTAAAATTACTGGCTGGCTGCCCTGGGGAGCCGGGATCTTTACGTTTTCCAGCAGCCTTTGAGAGAAGCATGTGGCATGCAGCAGGTGGCACGCCAGGCCAGTTCCACATGCGTAAGGACTGCGGATCAGTGAAGAAGCAGCTGCTACAAAGTTTCACAACTGATCGGTGTCTGTGAGGAGCTGAACCCCAGAGTTGGGGCTCTGGTAGGCTCCCCTCTTTGGCACAGCCCTTCCCCTGCGGAGATGACCGAAGGCCCCACGTGGCCAGTCTTTCTGAACTCTGCCTCCTTCTGTCCACAAAGGTAGCTCAAAAGCCAGCAGCCTCGCACCCAGAACCCATTAGCAATACAGATTCGGAACCTCTCCCCTTCCGCTTCCGTCCCTGACCATGGCCCAATTCCTCACATCTGTCCACCTGTTCTTAGTCCACAGGTATTTTTTCCTGTGGGAACTCTTTCCCCAGACCATGTGCTGGGAGGTTTAGGGTCCGCACCTGTCAGCTGCACCATGGACAGCAGCGAGCAGTCTCTGGCCCTCAGGGCTCCAAGGGGGAAACATAAACCTAAAAATACATTTTCTAGCATTTTCTCTAAAGTCCTATTTTAGGCAATGGCTGACATTTTCCACGGAAAATGTAATCTCCAGTGTCCTGCATTGAGATTAAAATCAAACAGACTTTCCCTTCTGATCTATTTAACTGAAGCGAACACAAAGGTGGGAGGAGGTCCGGGCCCAGTTTCTGGGCCAGTTCTCCAGTGGAGCAGAGTCCCTTAGAGGTCATATTAGCTATGCCCCTGCCTCCAACAAAGCGGTGCGCACCCCAGAGCACTTACCAGTGCTCTACCCAGGAGTCTCTCACCTTGCTCATGGCCAAGAGAAGGGCTGTCAGCCTCACCTGACTTCCTCATGCTGTTTCTCTGCTCTTGGCTCTGAGGCAAGCATCCCCACCCACACCCCAGGCTCCATGGCCCCTGGTGATACAGGGATTAGGCCTGGGTTAGCGTACACGTCACGGGCACACATACCAGTTCTAGCCTTGCCTGCCCTTAGGGGATCTTTCTAGTTCCCCCTCTCTACTTGTCTACCTGGATCTCCCCTCCGGCTCCCTGACCCACAGTGACCCACTCCTTAAAAGCCACCACATTTCCCCAGATACTGCTGCTTCTCCCAGCTTGAGGCCACACTGGAACCTTGCATTTCTCAGCCCATGAGAGTTTCCAAATAAAGGATGTGTGTTAGCTCCCAGTTGGCAGACTAGGTTTTTGGTGCAAGGCTCCCTGGAAGGTCACTGTCCCACAGACTGCTCTGTGACGATGGACGGAGTTCCTGTCCCATCTGGTATAGCAGTCACTAGCTAGATGTGGACACTGAACCCTGGGAAAGTGGCTCATGTGCCTGAGGATGACATTTCTAATTTTATGGACTTCATTCACTTAGCACAAGCAGCATGCGGCATCTAGCTGTCTGCCACCATGAATGACAAGGGCAGGGATAGAGACCTTCCTCTATAGCGCTGCTAACCCGTGCGTATACTAGCTGCTCTGCTACCCCTGTGTGCATGCGTTCATCTTGAGGAGACACTATCAGTATTCCCATTTTACAGCACCTGAGCCAGATAGGCTGAGTTACAACATCATGACCACACAACTGGGAAGACTCAGGGGGCATCTCTACACCCAGACCATCTGATCCTCGACCTCTGCTCTGGGCCTCCTGTGCTAATCCCTAGATAGCTCTGCCTTCCTTCCCCTGGCCCCTTAACTTCCCAGTCAAGGCCACCTGAAAGATCTTGGGGTCCTGCATATTTACCTGTATGCCCATTCCTTTGCAGTGAGCCAAGATCCACCTTCCCAAATTACCAGTCCCAGAGGATCTGCTGTGCTCACAGGTGGGGTTTTGGGGACCACTACATCCTGCCCATTCAAGTCTGGTCTGCTTCAAATGCTGATTCCACTAAAATCCTGAAGGACCTGATTCTCTCTTTCACCTGAGCAACTCACAGGGCCACAGAGGAAAGTCAGGTCTGGAAGAGCCCCTAGTGAGGGGAAAGATAAGACGCGGACTGTCCTACCTGTCCCCAGATGATTCTAAGGACTGGGTTAGTGCCAGGCCTACCTTGATACAGACATCCTATTTGCTAAATGCCTGGCTCCTGTCCACTACAGTGTTGACAGCTACACAGGGCAAAGGCAGTAACCTGGTAGGATCCTATCCCCCACTGGCCTGGCCCAGGAATGGCGCCCCTGAGTATCAGAGACTCAGAACATAAATCTGGTCCTGAGGGCCTGAGTTTACATCCTGCTCTAATTCTTACTATGCCAGGGCAACTGGGGGGCCCAGGGGTCCGTGTCTGCTTCCCCATCTGCTGTGGTGATAGGGATGCCCCTTGATGCTGACTGAAGGCCTAGTGATTGGCAGAAAGCTTCTGAGAGGGACAGCACAGTCACCAGGCATCAGCACCACGACAGAGATGGACCATTAGCTCCACAACAGGACTTGGTCAATGCAGCATCTCCAGCACCGGGAACAGTGCCTGGCCCAAGGTGTGGAGCCCTACCTCTGCCACAAGAGAGGCAAAGCCCAGAAAAAGTCAGCCTCTGAGGCTTTCCCTGATCTTCCCAGCTGCCCTTCCAGAGTTACCCCCATCTTATGTGCGGGTATCTCTACAATCAAGCATGAAGGCCGCCACCTTCTCTGTTCCCCCATATGCCCTTCTCATCACCTCATCAAGACTCCAAGAAGCCAGGGGGCCTCTCGGCCCAGTCACTTCACCACTCTCTGACCAGGAAACCAGACGGAGCACCAAAGCAGGGCAGCCATCCCTGGAGCCACAGAGTGGAGGGGACAGAGCCAAGCACACTGCTGGGCTGCCCCACCCCCACCTTGGGCTCCATGCACCACCTGCTCCTCTAATTTCCCCCTCCAACTCCTTCCTTCTCTCAACACTGAAAACTGGAATTTCGGCTTCTAAATGTCAGCTCCAGCTGGGAGAGGCGGGCACTCACCAAGGTCTTCCTCCAAGGCAAATTTACAGAGCAATTAAATTGTCACTTGGAGAGTCAGGGAGAGGCTCTAGCTAGGCAGGGCCCGCCCAGCCCACCTGGCTCTGCCTTGTCTCCAGGGTCCACCTAGAGTGGCTAGCCTGGCTCAGCTCTGAGGGGGACCACTCAGGGGACCAGGGAGAAGTGGCTCCCATGCTGCAGAGGGATACACCAGCCTACCCGGGACGGGAAAGGCTTGTCAACACCCGTGTGTCTTGCCACAGGGTGCATTGAGATCCAGTTGGGGCAGGACTGACACTGTTGCTGGGCAGACCTCAGTAAGGACCAGGAAACGTGACAACCGAGGCAAAGCCCCGAGTGGCAACAGGTAATCCAGCACCCAGCAGAGGCAGTTTCAGATCCTGAGAGGCACTTAGGAAATGGGGTGGGGGTCCTGTCCCTACCATGCTGAAGATGTGGGAAGCCAAAAGGGGCAAGTATGCCAGAGGCCATACCTGCCCTGTCCTCGTGGTTTCTGGGGCTCATGCATATGGGGATTCCCTGTTTAGTGCCATCTGGGGCCTGGGCTGAAGGCAGGAAACAAGGTCACAGCCCAGGCACTGTTGAGTGCTCCTGGGATTTTGCCTGACCCAGCATCCTTGGCTTTCCACGCTTCTCCGGGATGGATGTTTGTGTCCAGATGAGCCTAGCATAGTCTAGCCTCTGGGCTTGGTCTATGCTGTTTAGGGACCTACAGATGTCAGACGGCTTCTGAGTAACCAAAGGTGCCGAACCTAACTTGAAAACAGGGGAAAATGCAAGGAAAGCTATAAGAGGAACCTTCCCATCAGATGAGCCCCGGTTGAACGTGGGCTTTGACACCACTGGCTCGGCGGCGGAAGTGGGCAGGTTGGCTGCTTCAGCCCCACGGACAAGGACTCAAGCACAGCCCCTACACGTGAAAACACTCCTCTTTTGCTCACCAGTTCCACTAGGAGCTTGTTCTGAAATGCCACTCATGGTGGTGACATGGTGTGGGGATGGGAGGGCTCCTAGTAAGGCTGTGTGGGATGCTGAGGGCCATGAACCACGCAACCACGGGAAGTGGGGTGAGAAAACTGCAGCCTGTCATGATGAAACCCTGTGAGGCCACAAGGCTGCTCAGGAGACGTATCCAAGAGCTCTAGCCAAGAGGATGGCCACATCCAGGCTGTTCCTCCTGTAAAGACAGCTCTGGGCCCTGGGCCTCCACACATGTGTATCCAGGAAGGGGACTGGGAACGGAGTGGGGAGACTTTACTGTATACTTTTTGTACTCTTTGAAGATACTTTGTATAACTTTTTATTTAAAAAAATAGATTTAGAATTAGGGGTGGAGCCCAGTGGTTAGAAAGCTAGCTTGGCCCTGGGTCTGTCCTGAGCACAGTTAAAACAAAAGCAAAGCACCACTCAAGTTCAACATGGCGGCACAGGCCTATCATCCCAGCCCGCAGGAGGCTGCAGCAGAAAGACCACAAGTTCCAGGCTAGCGGGGCTACCGGGGCTGGTGGTGTTTTCATGTCTGTCGGACCTCCTGGCTCATCTGTTCAGTAGCTGCGTGAGGTTTCTACCCAGCCCTGAGGTTTTCTATCAGGGAAGGGAGGGGGGAGTTGGGAGGGTGAGATTCTCCAGCGCCCCACCATGTCTCCACCCCAGGCAGAATTTGCAAACTTTGAGGAGTTAAGCAAATGACTTCCTTGTGGTTTCCAGCGCTAACGACTCTGCAGGTGCATAGCTGACTAGGGTAGGGGGAACGCTAGTCCCTGGGGTGTCCCCTTTGCCTGACAACCCCTACCCATCCTATCACCCAGCCCCACCTCCTGATTACAGGGCAGGATGACTTTTTTTTTTTTTTTTTTTTTTTTTTTTTTTTTTTTTTTTTTTTTTGGTTTTTTCAAGACAGGGTTTCCCTGTAGTTTCTAGAGCCTGTCCTGGAACTAGCTCTTGTAGACCAGGCTGGCCTCGAACTCAGAGATCCGCCTGCCTCTGCCTCCCGAGTGCTGGGATTAAAGGCGTGCGCCACCACCGCCCGGTCAGGATGACTTTTGTAAGTGACCTCACTAAGCAAGCACAAACAACCCTGACATGGGTCCTGCTGTACCCTCATAATGCAGAAGCCGAGGCAGAGTATCCAAGTGGCCTGCTTAGGACAGAACAGAGTTCGGGTTCTCAGCCCTACCTACTCCACTCCACAGGCCAAGCAGAGACTGGATAACACCCAAGCTTCCCCCCACAGGCAGAGAGCAGGAGGCAGGGAGAGGCAGCTGGTTCCCCTCTGCTCACCTGACAACTTCCAGAGCCCTGGACAGCTTCCTGAGGAGCAAGCCAGTGATGGGAGGGACCCGGAGGACCGAGGAATGAAGCAGGAATGGCTGCTACCCAGACAACCCCAACACCTAGCAGAGGCGCCAGCACCAGGCGACAGAGCGTGGGTCTGTCTGATAGAGTCAGGAAAAGCTGAGGCCTGGAGAGAGGCCCCACGACCAACTCCACCACTGACTGTGACCTTGGCAAGCCACTTGAGCTTCTAGTGTCTCATTCACCTCCTCAGTAAAACGGGGCGACCAAGTTCTTACTTCAGCATCGTTTAGGAGAAGAAATGAGTTAACTGAGGAAAAGTGCTGAGCACGGGGCCTGGCATGAAGCAGTTGCTCAATGAAGTAGGAGCTTTTATTAACACCATCAAAACAGACATCTGAAACACCCCCGCCGACCTTTCCTACCATGCCCTATGTACCACGTCAAGCCAATATCCTCTCCCACCATCACACTCAAACACCCTGAGACTCCATCGCTGGACAAAACTGCTTGGTGGAAGGGGGCTGGGGTGCCCTCGCTCCCAACTATCTCCTCTGCTGGACCGACGAAGGCATGAGCCAGAAAAGACAGCAAACTAGGCCAGAGCCCTCAAGGGACAAAGTCTGTGTGACCTGGGACAGAACTAAAGGCTGAGTCTCCAACTTCATATGAGACCAAGATTCCTAAGCTGGGGACCACAGTCGCATCAAACAGACTGTAGACCCCAGAGTCGCCTTCCACTCCTCCACGTCAGGGGAAGACCCTGCTTCCTTCAGCAAAGGACACCCTCAATGCCAAGTCATTAATGGGGGATATTAAATAATATTTATCTTCTAGTTCCTCCCACAGCTCAACTAAATATAGCAACTAATTTTTTTGAAAAAGGATTTCTGCTCCAGAAAGATAATATTTACATAAGAGGTGGTTTTCATAAACCAATACAAACCCCAAAGCACCCTTTCTGACAGCTCTTCCTAATTTCCTAGCCTTCCCTGAGCAGAGGGACACCCAGGCCAGGCCATGGTTCCCTCAAGTGCCTGGCAACTCTGAAAGGGTGAGGTCCTCGAAAAGATAGAAGATAGAAGTTTGGGATGGGATCTCTCTCTCTCTCTCTCTCTCTCTCTCTCTCTCTCTCTCTCTCTCTCTCTCTCTCTCTCTCTCTCTCTCTCTCTCTCATAGGTGGTGTGTATCTAAGGCAGGAGTGACAGGTCCTGCAGGGAACCACTATATGTCTAACCCCAGAGGCTCCTAGCAATGTGTGGGCAACATCTGGATGCAGTCTACTGGCACTGGCAAGACTTTTGGCAGGAAGGAGAACCCCATGCTCCCTTGAGAGAGGTGGGGAAGCCGTACCTCTCACAGTAAACTGCAAGGGTGCATGGGCTCCTTCCATGCCCAGAGATGGGCAAGTACCACTCCAGACACCAGCTGGGGAAGACTCCTCTGGGAGCTCCTCCAGACCTCCACTTGCCCCTCCAGGAAGGCAGGTCTTTGCCCCAGCAGTTCAAACCCACATCAACCCCCGCCAGCCACATCCGCTTGGGGTTGCAGAAAGAGGAAGACCTGGGGCTGGGAGTAAGAGCACCAAAGCTGACAGCTGACAAGATGCACCTTCTCAGGCGTCTTACTGAACCTTCCGGGGAGACATGGGAGCCAGCTGAAAGGCTGGGCCTCGGAGACCCAGGCTAGGGTGTCTTAGAGTCTGCACCTGCAGGGTGCCAAAGGATCGCACAGCAGCGCGGGCGCTGGCATTCAGCGAGGCCTTCAGATAGGATAGGCTAAGGCTTGCAGAGGTGCATAATGACGGGGAGTGGGGGGCCGGATCCTTTGCTCCCCACGAAGGAGGCCGTGAGGCCCCGCCAGGTGCCCCACTAGCATCTGCGGAGGTTTACGGAGCCCCAGCTTCCTGCCGAGAGCAAGGATGGGTGGGGGGGAACAACCGCTCCCCACCGCGGGGGGTAGAGACTCGCGCTCACCGTTGGGGCCGTAGCGCTCCCGCGCGTCTGTCACCTGCTCCGGGCTCAAGCCGACATCGGCTAACACCGAGAAGCGGCGCAGCACGTCGGCAGCCGGGAGCAGGTGCGCCTCCTCCATGCTGCCCGCCCAGCCGTCCGCGACGTCCAGGCCACCTTTCCTCGGGGCTACTGAGCGGGTTGCTGAGGACTTGGGCCGGGGTGGGCACCTCGCGAGGCCATGACCGCGCTGGGACCTTCCCCGACGGCAGTGACTGAGGCGGCCCAGCCCGCGCCAGGATGCTGCGCCCCAGGCTCCGTCCCCTGGGCGGGGCGGCGCGGGATCCGCCCCCGCACCCACACCCCTTCCGGCCGCCCCCGCCGCCGCCGCCCCGCCCCACCCCTCCGGGCTGCGGGGACGGAATCCCCGTCAGTCCTACCGAACCCGGCACTGAGACTGTGGGAGCCTCGAACCCGGTCTGCAGAGTTGGGGTGCGTGCAGCTACCACGTCGCCGCCTCTCGGTGCCCTAGGGGCGGAGCGGGGCTGTGCAAACTGCAGCTGTCTTCCCTTCCCAGCTCCACCTCAGCGCGGCAACCCCAGGTCTGGCGGGAAGCAGACGCTGTGCACTCGTGGGTCTCCTGCAGAGGAAGCCACCTGATGCTTTCCTCGGGTGCTGAATGTGTGCGCTTTATTCTTTCACAAAGGTCCTGCGATGAGCGCTCATTGCTCTTGCACCCGCATCTCTAAGACCCTAAGAGTGGTCCAGTGGAGAAGAAAGGTAAAGAGCACCAGGATGTTACCTACCACTCAAGCATTCCCTCGCCGGTGAATGGGGGATCCAGAGAGATTCTCCCGGAGCTGGAGCGAGGCTTTGGGGTTCCCTGCTTAGGATGCCCAGCAGGAGTGACCTTGGCTGAGGGAGGGACAGTCAGGGAGTGCCAACTGGGTGTAGGCCCAGGGAGGTGGGGAAGGCAGAGACCACTCACCTTCCAAGAGGGGGAGCCAAGAGAACAGGGAGACCTCATCACCGCCCTTCAGCTCTTGCACTCAGTGCTGTCTCTGGATCACCAAGGCTGCCAGGATGATGCTACTTGGTACCTAAGCCCTAAGGCACCCATGCAGTCTGAAGCCTCTGACCTGACCTTCCTGAACTGGGTACCCCAGAGCCAGGATTTTTCATCTTCTACTTCCAACTCTCTATGCCTTCAGGATATTGAATAGTGAGCACAGGGACAGGTTGAGCCTTTTAGTGGCTTTTGAAGGGTAGTCCAGACTTTGTGACATCAGCTGGGTCTCAGCTGGCATAGAGATGAAGGAATGCTGTTTTTATGGCTGTATCTCCTTCCAACTGACATTTTATTTGTTTACTTTGGATTTTATTGAGACAGGCAGGGTCTTACGATGTAGTACAGGCTGTCTTCAAATTCTTGGCAATCCTCCTGCCTCAGCTTCCAGAACGCTAGGATTACAAGTATGTGCTACTTGTAATAGGAGCCTGAGCTCCTATTCCGACATTTTAAGTTTCAACTCCAATATCCCTAGGTATCTTCCTCCATCCCTTCTCCTCTGACCAGAACAGTACACGGACAGTCTCTCCGTTTGTTTGTTAGGACTTTGCTGCAGACAGAGCCAGCCAAGGATAGTTCCCCACTAGAAACCTTGCCCCCTGAGACACGGAGCTGTAGGCATTCAAGCAGCAGACATCCCTACTTCCTCCCAAGAACACACCTCCTCTGCCAGCCTCACGGACATTAACCCCAAGTCTCTCCCACTACCCCCATCCACAGCTGTGAGTTGATGTTTGCTAGAAGGCAGGGCCTGGAGGCCTGGTTGTTTGCTCTGGCAGCCCTACCCCTTTCTCCAGGCTGCTCCACCCTGTCTTCAAACCACATGGGCCGAGCAAAACTGTGGTTCCTACCTCCCAGGTGAATACACCTGTCAGGGTGCCCCACCTGCTCAGCTGTCCTCATCAGGACTTCTGAGCACAAGTCCCACCGAGCCATTACATAGTTCAGCTCTCTGTCCGTCGCTTCTGTGTTTCCAATCTAGGGTGACACACATGGTCATAGCTGGCTATCCAAAGGGCAGCCCTGTTCTCCCCACTTCCCGGCAGCTGTCATGGCCTCACAGCTCCAGGCCTAGCTAGCCCCAGATTTTTCTAACTCTCCCACAGGGCAGATAGTGGCAATTTGCCAGAGGCTAGCTGCCTCATGTGAGAGGCCAGGACAGTCAGAAGGAGGCAGGTGTTCCCTGGGAGGGTTTGGACAAATGAAGAGGGTGTTGCAAGCAGTCACAAGCTGTTGGAATTAAATGTGAGAAACATCAGTCGTGTGTCACGGATAGAGATCCAGTTCCAGCACAGCTGCATCATGGGAGCAGAAGATGGATATCTGGAGGATAGATCCTGAAGGCTTTAAGCAATGAGAGATAGGATCAGATTTGCCTTCTAGAAAAGTCTTCTATGGAGCTAATGTGGGGAAGTGACGGATGGAGCGAAGGAAAGTGGAGTCACCTGAGCCCGAGTTTCTGCTTCAGCTTGCTGGGTAGGGGTCGGGTCAGGCCTAGGAGGTACAGAGAGGAGTCACTGAAGTCGGTGTTAGAGGCCAGGGGAGGTGTCGAAGAACACGCCTCTATTCGGGACTGAAGAGAAATCCTGGGAAGCAGCTTCAGCCACCTGTATACCACCCTGTCCACACACACAAGCCACCTGTATACTGCACACACAAGCCACCTGTATACTCCCAAGCCACCCTTATACTCCACACTCAAGCCACCTGTATGCCCTACCACATGCACACACACACACACACACACACACACACACACACACACACAAAGGAGAAGAGAAACCCAGGCCCAACAGTACAAACAGGGTGAACAGGTCAGAGGAAGGGGACCAGTGTTCAGACATCAGACAAATTTCTGGAGATTTATAGTCCTTTTCTAGTTTGGTTTTTTGTTTGTTTTTTAAAGATTTATTTATGTATTATGTATATAGTGTTCTGCCTGCATGTATGCCTGCAGGCCAGAAGAGGGCACCAGATCTCATTATAGATGGTTGTGAGCCACCAAGTGGTTGCTAGGAATTGAACTTAGAACCTCTCTGGACCAGCAGGCAGTGTTCTTAACCTCTGAGCCATCTCTCCAGCCCCTGGTTTGGTTTTTGAGTCATGGAGCTATGTGTGACTAGATATAAGTCCAACTTCAAATCTGAGATCTGCCTTTTCTAGGCTGTGTGGCCTTGGGCAAGGTGCTTCACACTTCTGAGCCTCACTTTGCTCGTGGGTAAACCAACTGCCACAACAAAGTCAGCCCAAAGTAACTACATCGAGGCTAGTGTGTAGTGGTATTTCAATTGTATTTTAATAAATAAAGCTTGCGGGGCCTGGAGAGATGGCTCAGTGGTTAAGAGCATTGCCTACTCTTTCAAAGGTTCTGAGTTCAATTCCCAGCAACCACATGGTGGCTCACAACCATCTGTAATGAGGTCTGGTGCCCTCTTCTGGCCTGCAGACATACACACAGACAGAATATTGTATACATAATAAATAAATATTTAAAAAATAAAATAAATAAAGCTTGCATGAAGGTCAGAGAGTAAAGCAGTCCCACTGGTCAGCCTCATAGACCAGGCAGTGGTGACACACACCTTTAATCCCAGTAGCCACACTAGTTTGCCATAGAAACCAGGTGGTCATGGTGCACCCCTTTAAGACGGGAGGAGACAGCTCTCAGACACAGTCTCATTCTGAGATTCCTAGAGGTAGGATCGCCATTTCAGACTGAGGTAGAGGTAAGAGCCAGTGCCTGGCTGTTTTGCTTTCCTGACCTTCAGGTTGAACCCCAATATTTGTCTCTGAGTTTTTATTAATCGTTCTACAACTGTCTACAAAAATTTACTTCTAACTGTGTAGACTGTGCAGCCTACTGAACACGTGGCCGGGTGGTGACACTGAGACCCAAACTCTTTCCTGTTTGTGGTTCTGTTTTTTTTTCACTGTGGTGGCAAGGTCAGCACACTAGCTTCTTGGAGCCAGGGAGGGAGGAAGAACATAGCTCGAGTCATGGGAGGCTTTCATGAGCCAATCCTGGTGCCAATGTCATTTCCTCTTATAGGCTGTAGGCTGCAGTTTGTCACATGGCCTCTGATACCTGTCTGCAAGGGGAGCTGGGAAATGTAGTCCATGCTTAGAAAGAAGGAGGAAGAGGAGGGAGGAGGAAAAGATACAGTGTTCTTACCCAAGCATGGACGTAATGGCCCACTCCCAAGGTCCAGGAAATGGACCAAAATAAGCATTCTGTCTTCCTCAGTTTTCCTTCTAGGATTCTTCTCTTTCCTGTTCCATTTTCTGACTGCCCCAGAAATGATCCCGTTTCTGAGATCCAGAGGCTAGTGTTTGAATGTCCTAGAAAGTGAGACAGCCTGTAGTTCCCTGGCCACAGGATTGACTCAGAAGTAGCACCAACTAGAACCCAGCCAACCAAATATATTGACTTGGATTTTTTGTTAAAATACTGGGGAAAATATTTTTACGACAGCGGCTACTGATGGCCGGCAGCCATTTTGTCACCCCAAGAGTAGCATTTGGATATCTGTGGGGAACGGCAGTGCAGACAGACTCATCAACCCAGCACTCTGGACACCTGAGGCAAGAGGGTTGCGAGATTGAGATCAGCTAAGTCGTGGTGTAGGGAAGGCAGGAGAAGAGGACGTGGAAGAGGGGCCAGGGCAGCGAGGAGATGGTGCATTTCTAGGCTGAGCTGTACTTCAGCAGTAGAGCACTTGTCTGGCAGATGCAAAGCCTGGCTTTGATCCCCAGTGCTGCAGAGAGTTTATTTACTAAGAGGTGGGTCTCTGATGGAGCCCTAAGAGCACCTTCATCTGCCAGAGATAAGAAGTCAATAAAATCCCAGCTGGGGGGCTGGTCTCTCAGGGTTTCTGTTATTTGGAAGTAGAAAGCTGGGCCTTAGGTAGCATTAGGGCTAACTGTTGAATTGGGAACCTGGGGGTGTTCAGTAGGGACGTACTGAGGTTCATTAACCCAAATTATGATGGGAATTGCAGAGGGACCTGTGGTGGTCATTAGTGCACAGCTCTCATGGAGAGAGATGGAGACCACGCTTCCCAGAGAGAAAGGGCTTCCATACAAGCCCTGTGGCTGGTACTAGAACCACACTCCAACCACCTTGATTTCCCTTAGAGGAATATATTAGCCTTGCTTTCCCCACATAGCCCCAGATCCATGACCCGAGATGGGAGGAGCTTCCATGGCAGGCAGGGCTATGTCTGTTATCAGAACAACTGAAGAGGACTTGCACCATGAGCCAGGATCTTAGATCTGCCCCCTTTCACCCAGGTGGGGTAACACACTCCTTCAATCCCTTCACTCAGGAAGCTGGGGCAGGAGGTTCTTAGGTTCAAGACCAGCTTCCTGCTATGTCTTATAAAACCAAACCAAACCAAACAAGTACCCTCGGATTTGTAGGCTTGAGAACCTTACCTTCTTTTGGGGGCTCAGAAGTGTCTGGCTGCAGACACCTTAGGGATCCTCAGTCCCCTACTAAGTGCTGTTCTGAGTCTCTGAGTCTATTGTACTACCCTGGCTATCCTGGAACTCTCTCTGTAGACCAGGCTAGCCTCAAACTCACAGAGATCCACCTGCCCTGCATCTCTAGTGCTGGGATTAAAGGTGTGCACCACCACCATCCAGCTGAGTCTATTGTCTTGAGCTCCCAGTTGGGAGACAAGTGGGAAGCCCTTTGCTTCCAGCCGTTCAGAGTGGGAGATCCCTAAGTCATCTGGTACTCTACCCTATCCTGGGTGTATTGTTTGAATGTTCAGGCTTAGGGACCCGGTACCAGCCTCTGACATGTCCCATCAGTCCTGCTGGGCTCGGCCCCTTGGTCTGGAGCCACCTTCATACCCTCTTTTTCTGTCTCTGAGATGGATTTCCAAGGAGTCTTCCACATCACCTATCCCCTCTTCTACCTGCCCACCCCACTTTGTTCTCCTGCCTACAAACCTTTACTAACCACTGCCTGCCTCCATGGGGGAGCCCCTGAATTCACGCCTGGGTCTTTCCTCCCAGGAGGAGGCAGGCCTCTGGATTCTTGCTCATTCTGTCCCTCTGCTAGATACACAGCTCCCCTTCCAGCTGTCTCATTTCTAGGAGTTCCTGGGGCCACTGGAGCTCCCACAGCCCCACATGACCCTTGCTAGCACCCTGACTGTTGTTTGTCCCCAGATCCTCTACAGTGGCCACCTGCGCTGTCCCGTAGAGGGTGCCAGGAGGTCTCCAGAAGGCAGGCATAGAATGGCTGTCCACTGTGGACACTCATGGTGCCTGTCCCAGAGGAGCACATGTTACCTACTGGGCCACAGAAATGGGGCTTGTCATCAGGGAACAGAGAGAAGCACTCAGGGTCCCCAGGCCAGCCCAGGGCACTAGTGCATTTTGTGCCAAATGGACTTGTTGGCATTTTGTGCCTCTTCCCCTCCCATCTAGGCCGGCCCTGCAGTGGGACATCAGGCCGTGCAAACTCCTTAAGACAACTTCCTGTCCTCACCCCCTTATCTCCCCAGCCAGACCAAGGAAAGGAAGTTGTCCTCTCCCTCCAGAGGCACCCCTGGACCTCAGGAAGAGTGGCATGTCATGAGAGGGTGGGCCTACTTCTAAGGCCCTCCTCTTCCTGTGTCTGCTGCCTGGCCTCGAGTCCTCTTCCTAAGCAGCTGTGCAGCCTCTCCCTTGCTTACAGCCTTCCATGACCCCCTGTGGTCTTCTCCTGTAGGTTCAACCCCACTGTTGAAGGCCAACTGGCCAGCTTATCGTGTGTCCCTGCACTTCTACCGCCTCAGGTTCCAGTCACACCAGCCAATCTCCATCCTTTCTCCTTGTTGGTGCCCACACTGTTACCTTCTCTGGGAAGGTCGCTCTTCTCTGCCATCTGACCCTCTTAGGACATTCCTAGCCAGGAGGGTGACTTCATAATGACTCTCAGCGCAGGCTGCCCCTGAGACCACTTCTGATGGTACTCATCATGGAGGGACACACCAACTGGAGGCTTCCAGTGGGAACTCGGGCAAACACAGAAGTACTGGGCGCTGGTTAAAATGGAACCCAGGGGGTGGCGATGATGCTGTTAGAGATTTGAAGGGTAAAGAGGGCATCTCATTACTCAGCACCCAAACCACCTTCTGTTAGACTCTCAGTGATATTGGCTAAATGCAGTTCTTGGGGCGGGAAAAGCAGATGAGATGTCAATACGGGAGAAAGAGAATGAATGAGCATCCTGTCTGTCACTGTTCCTATTGTGGGGATATAGCTTATGTCACAACCATATCACATAATCAGGGATTTAGGGCCCAAAGCAGAGCTGCAATCGGCCCTGGCCCACACAGCTCTCGGGCTTCCCTCCTTTACCTACCACAGTGTCTGACGCAAAGGCACAGTCTCTTGGCCAGTTGTGTGCTTCAACTACCAGACCTTGGCAATGAGAGGAGTGGGCTGACTGGTAGGAAGGGGTCACATTGGGTCAGCCTCCTGCACAGCCTAGGCAGGAGGCCAAGTCAACAAAGAACCCTGATTTGCCTTGGAAATTGTTGACCAGCCAAGCTTGTGGTCCTTGAGCCATGGCTTTAAAAGTGGGATTTATCCCCATGGAACAGAGAAGAGGCCACTGTGGGGAGTTTAAAAGCCAGGTCCCATATGCATGGTTGGGTCGGGGCTTAGGGTGGTCCTTACTCTTGGTTCTTCCAGGCTAGAGCTGAGTTCAGGTGGTCAAGTCCCCAGGCCAGTGTGGATTGCCCTGGCTATAGAGTCTGGGGAAGCCCCCTCCACTCTAGACCTATAGCCAGATAGTAGGTGGGATAAGACCCATGTCTAATTCTAAGATCGCTAGTGGACTGTAGTCATGTGTCCCCCCAGGAAAAAGTGGCGCCTTTGGCTTTCAGAATGGAGCAGTGGAAAAAACTCACATCTCTGTTTGCGGGCACCCAACTTCCTCTGCCTCACTCTTCTTGTGGTCACACTTTCCATGACAATGCTGGGCCATTCACCGCCTGGAGGGACCAGCTGTCCTGACTTTCCCCCTCTGTGCCCTTTGGGGCCTTCTATTCCAGCTATGCCAGGTCTCCACCCCGGCGTTCCCTGTGTGGGCAGCCAGCCCAGCTCCCTGGGGATATCCTGTCATTGTGGCCCAGTGCCTAGGCTCTGTTTCTGCCAGGTTACCCCCAGTACCCTGGGTCCTTTCCAGGTCCCCAGGTAGAGCCTGGGAGCTCAGAGATGTGGGCAAAGTTGACAAAGGCAGCCAGGTCCTTAGGGTGACAGGGCCAAGCTCTGTGTTTAAGACACTTGATGCCTGGGTTCTGGCCACCTCAGCAGGTACACGGAGAACTCTGACCTGACCCAGAGCTGGCTCAGTGGGTGATCTCAGAATGTCCTTTACCTCTTTGGGGGAACTTTCCCTGATGCTGCAACTTGCAACTTAAGGCTAACCTAGCCCTGGCTCTGGAGACTGGGGGAATCTGTTACCACTGAGAGTGACTCCCAGAGTGGTTAGCCACCGTGGGTGTCACTGGACCCTGGGGTGGAAGGCAATGTCTGGGGGGCTGTGTCCCCTGGCTTCCAACAAAGCACTCCATGAAAATACTAGAATTTGCAAGCTGAGTTCTATTTGCTTCACATTTCCTGAAGCCACATTCCTCATTTGCATATTCAAATCCACACAGGCTCTCCTGGTTGATCATTCACAACCGTGGCTGCAGGAGGTGGGATGGGGATGCCTCTAGGAGGGCTCTGGGGTGGGAAAGAGCAACTAACTCCCTTGTTGTGAGGTATGGTCTCCTTAGCCAGGCTGGCCTGAAACCTGCCATTCTCCTGCCTCAGAAGAGCTGGGATCACATGCCTGTGCCATCATCCAAAGTGTTTCACTGTATCCTTCAAAGGACAACTTCCCTATGCCAGACGAGGCAAGGCCACACACCTGGTGAACAGTAGAGCAGGGAGCTCACGAGGCCTCCGGCGGCTGCAGTGCTGTGGATGGAAATGGCTGGCTATATTTGCCAGAGCCCTGGCCCCTGTGGGGCTGGGCTGTAAACCCAGTCTGCCTCAAACACCCTTCTCTAAAGCCCTGAGTTACAGCCTGGGACAGGGCTGAGACTGAGCTCCCAGCACTGTCCTTGGCACTCTCTCTGAAGTTGCCATGAATCCTACCAGTCGCCCTTGACTAGGGGGAGGTGCTCCACCTGCAAAGGCCATCGCAGAAGCTTTACAGCGTGGCCTTGAACAGATGATTTGTGTCCCCCGACCCCAGTTTTCTCCATGTGAAGTGAGAAGCGCAGAGGTTCCCTGTCATGGTCACCCCGACCGAGGGGATGCCCACAGAGGGGAAGCCCACAGAGGGGACCAGGCTGTTACTCCTGAGCTGTGAACCCCCCTGGCCCCAAGTCTATTCTCAAGAACCCGGCTTGGCTCTGGCCTCTGTTCGCCAGACTGTCTGTGATCTGAGCAGGAAGCTGGCCCAGGGTAATACCCACCCAGATCCTGGAGGCAAGGAGCCAGCAAGCAGGAACAAAGAACTTTCCATGGCTCCAGAGCTAATGAGGAACTGACACTCTTGGGCCTCGACTGGCCGTTCACCCTCCTCTCCTTCCCCCACATTTCCATCATTGCTGATATTTATGTTGGAATCGTGCCCAGGACTTCAGGAACCTGCAGGAACCAGCGGGAAAACAATACGGAGCTGGCGGGTGGGTTACTAAAGGTGGCGGCAGGTTTGTGTGCTCTAAAATACATTGCAAGGCAGCAAGTATCAAAACCGAATGGTTGCTTCAATCAGCTTGGTAGATCTCTATCATGCAAGACTCGGGCGACATACAAATACGAAAACAAGGAAGCTCTTCCTTCAGGAGGGCCACAGTCGTGAGGGGACCCCAGGACAGCATGCCCCCCAATAAGAGGAGCATGCTTGATGGGAGACAGACCTGGAGTGAACCCATGTGCCTGTGTTACCTCAGGAAAGTTCCTAGACATCTCAGAGTCTCAGTTTTATCATCTGTAAAATGGGAGTATTAACAGGCACCACCTCAGTGGAGTCTGTTTTATTGAGGAAATGAGGGGCATTGCTAGCTGGCTACCCAGCAGGGATCACTCCCAACTGCTGATAACAAGCACACCTTTTGCTAACGGCAGGAATTTGCTTCAGGTAGCAAAACTACCCAGGTGGAGTGCATGAATCATGAATGGTCTAAGCCAAGTGTCCTTCCTCTGTGCCAAACACTGGTTTTCCCAGGTTCCCAGTGGCCCAGGCTGACCATATCACTAAACTCTAGCCAGTGAAGTATAATAGGAAATTTGCTGGGGCGTTTTGTTGCTTTTGTATTTTTTTAAATACTGAGAACAAGAGACCTTTGATTTTGATGCTTCCTGCCTGTGACAAGCTATGATGTTTGGGGGCGGTGGCAGCTGTTTTGTGTCCATGAGGCATCCAGTGTGAGGCTATAAAACTCAGACTGACATTGGTTGAGGAAGGAGGAGATGAGGTGGGGACCTCCTGAAATGGCTGATCTCCAGGCTTCTCATTCTGTCTGCTGGTTCTCAGAGTCACCAGGATCTGCAGGGTCTGTTCCTTGGCGCTGTATGCTTGGCCCACAGTCTACGCCGGATACTGCCACCTGTGATTCCACATTCCTCTGTGTGCTCTCCGGGACAAGGAGGCAGATGGGACACACAAGCGTGAAGGTCATGGTTTCCCTGCCCTTGAGTGTGATAGGGCTATGGACCAAGTGTCTCTCAGGACCTCAGGGACCTAGAGAACTGGGGTGTCACTGCAGGAGCCACTGGAGATATCTGGGCACCTGATACAGCAGGAATGGCGAGAGGCTGGCCCAGCTGACAGGGGTGGCACCTGTCACCACAGTTCTCAGATGGTCTCAAAGATCATTTTGCCCACCGTGATTTTATTGCCATTTCATTTGGTTGCTTTTTAAAAAAAATTCATCATTTACTTTTTTTAAAAAAAGATTTATTTATTTATTATGTGTACAGTGTTCTGTCCAAATGTATGCCTACAGGCCAGAAGAGGGTACCAAATCTCATTGTAGATGGTTGTGAGCCATATGTAGGTGCTGGGAATTGAACTCAGGACCTCTGGAAGAGCAGCCAATGTCTTTTTTTTTTTTTTTTTTTTTTTTTTTTGGTTTTTCGAGACAGGGTTTCCCTCTAGTTTCTAGAGCCTGTCCTGGAACTAGCTCTTGTAGACCAGGCTGGCCTCGAACTCAGAGATCCGCCTGCCTCTGCCTCCCGAGTGCTGGGATTAAAGGCGTGCGCCACCACCGCCTGGCGCAGCCAATGTTCTTAACCCCTGAGCCATCTCTTCAGCCCTCATTTGGTTTCTTAACACAAGATTTCAGCATCCAGACCCACTGCCCTCAGATTCACACTCTTCCTGTTCCAGCCCCCCCAAATACTGGGATTCCATCCTGATTGTTGCCTAATGCCCCAACTTTGGAGCCCTGTAAGGAGCACAGTGGTCTTGTGTGTAAGTTGGAATTTTAGAGGGGCACATAACCCCAGCTGGAGAGCAGCCACAGGCAGGAGTGGCCCCACCAGAGGTTTCCACTAGAAGATGGCCCTGCAAGGAGAAGACCGAGGAGGAGCAGCACAGCCATCTTAGAACCTGGGTGCGTCACACAGCCTCTGCGTGTGAGCAGACATGTGACTTCCGGTGATAAAGTATAGCAGTTCACGGGCCGGAGAGCCTGAGAGGCCAGGGCCTGCCAGGCTCTATACTGAACATCACTGGAGAGAGGAGTGCCTAGAGTTGAGCCTGGAGGGCCAAGCCCATGAGCAGTCGCCATGGGACCCTCGCTCCTCCCCACACACCTGTCTGTGCATCTCCCTCAGTTGGTTCTGCAGTCTGTGTTTGCCTGCTTGCCCTCCCCGCTTCTCTCTCTCTCTCTCTCTCTCTTATTTGTTTTTTTTTTTTTTTAATAGTGCTGGGGGTTAATCCAGAGCCTCACAGATGCTATGTAAATACTCTACTGCTGAACCACATCCCAGCCCAGATGAAGCAAGATGGTGTGAAAGTGTGTGTGTGTGTGTGTGTGTGTGGAGAGAGAGAGAGAGAGAGAGAGAGAGAGAGAGAGAGAGAGAGAGAGAGAGAGAGAGAGAGATCCATGTGATGTTGCCTCAAACATCAGCCCTAAGGATTCATGGTATTATGCTAGCCATAGACTAAGTGTAGACACTGTGGGTCCTGCCTGGACAGCCCAGCCGTGGCCATAGCACCGTGAGCTGTTTACTAGAGTGTTGATCCTTTGTTGCTGTTTCAGTTTTCTTTGTTTGAGACAGGGCATACAGGCTGGTTTAATGTCCACCTGACACAAGCTAGAGTCACCTGAGAAGAGGGAACCTCAGCTGAGAAAATGCCTCCATTAGATCGGGCTTTAGGCAAGCCCGGAGGGCATTTTCTTAATTAGTTATTGGTGGGAAAGAGCCCAGCCTATTATGAGTGGACACACACCTGGACTGGTGGTCCTTGGTGCTATAAGAAAGCAGGCTGAGCAAGAAACATGGAGGGAGCCAGTAAGCCGCGCTCCTCCATAGCCTCTGCATCAGCCCCTGCCTCCAGGTTTCTGCCCTGAGTTCCTGCCCTCACTGACTTTGATGATGAGCCGTTACATGGGAGAGTAAGGGAAATAAACCTTTCCTCTCTCTCCAAGTTGCATCTGGTCATGGTGTTTCATCACAGGAACAGAAACCCTGCCTAAGACACGGGTTCTTACTGTGTAGCCCTGGTTGACCTGGAACTCACCATGTAGACAACGCTAGCCTGAACACACCCAAATCCACCTGCCCTGCCCTGCCCTGCTGTGGCCCTCTGGAGTGTGCATCTGCAGGATGCAGGTCTAGGGGACGGCTTCTTGAGAGCTCAGCCTGGCTGGACAAGTAGGTGTGGGTCTGAGGGGCTTTAAAGCATCATCTTGGTAGTGTCCTAAGTTAGGCCTGTGTTCACAGTCATCCCCCTGCCCAAGTCTGTGGCTCCACTCCTACTCCTTGTCTGGGCTCCTCATTTAGATGCTCCCCAGCAGGAGACCTGGAGGGTTGCATCCAGAAGGTGGCGTCGTGGGGGAAGGGAAGGTGCCCGCCATCCTACACTGTGATCTGCACTGGGATGTCAGGCTCAGATCCTCAGAAGAAGCTGGGGAGCTCCAGCCACAGACCGTCTCAGACACCCAGCTGCTCTCAGTGTAACGCGCCCTGCCTGTCCTGGGGCCACCTTTGTTTTTAAGATTCCACCTGTACCTTGGGAGCTGAGAGCTGTTGTCTGAGTGACTGGGGACAAGCAACACTGGCATGTGACAGACAGATGCACAGACAGCTCATCTACCCAGAGCCACCATTCTCCCCCGCAGGCTTCAGGAGTGGGCTTTGCTGAGGTAGGGCCTGGCCTAGGACCTCCATCCCTGCTGCACTTACACCTTAGGCCACAACAAATCCTGGCAATACTACCCCTCTCTAGACCTCAGTTTCCCAGTCTTGCGTTATGGCACAAACAGAGCCAAGGGCCTCGTGCTGCATTCCAAGTCGAAGAAGTTTCTATTTTGGGGGAAGAATCTTTGTTCACAGGAGGCTTCCTCGGGGAATCAGCCCACAGCTGTGGCTGAGGGGTCTGAGCCAGACACTGGGGCAGAGGCAGGGTCTCACCTCCCTATACTACCTGAGTAGACAGAGCCTATCTGATGACTCAGTCCTGAGCAATGCCTGTCTCTTGGGGCCTCAGGGACCAGTGTCAGCGCCATAGGGAATAGACAAGGTAGGCTCACCAGCCCTGTGAGTCTTGCTTCGTTTAGGCCCAGAAAACTCCAGCTACACTTGGACCACCTCAGAGAACACACACTGGCTTCCAGCCTCCACCTGGCTGCCAGGGCTCACCTCCCTGGCTCCCTCGCATCTTAGTGTTTGAAGCAGGCTACTTAGGAGTCTGTGACAGGCCAGCAGCAAGCAACATCCTGGCAGTGTTCCAGAGAAAAGGGGGCTCCCTGGGTGCACCTGGGGATAGAAATCCCATTTGAGTCTACAAGAGCTAGTTCCAGGATAGGCTTCAAAGCTACAGAGAAACCCTGTCTCGAAAAACCAAAAAAAAAAAAAAAAAAAAGAAATCCCATTTGAATGGCTGACTCACCAACCAGAGATCATTGTTCACTGCACTGAAGAACCTGGGGCACAGATTGCCTCAGTAATGGCTGGATGAAGAATTCTCAAAGAACGACTTCAAGAATCTCTCTCTCTCTCTCTCTCTCTCTCTCTCTCTCTCTCTCTCTCTCTCTCGGCTTCATCTTCAGGAGGACTCATGCTGGAAGATGGCTGCCAGCAACTTCACTTCCTGTCTCGCGTATGTGACCACCGCAGAGAGAGATTCTCTCTGTCAGCTTTTAACCAAGCGCCACTAGGCTTTCCAGGTGTGGGACTGATGCCCTTTCCTACTCCAGCTGGTATAGGGGCTGTTCTCTGAAACCACGGGCAGGGCTCCCCAATAGACAGCCAAGGTTTAAGGAGTAGTGAACCTGCAAGAACACAGTGGCTGCCACTGCTGGCTGGAGATGTCGGGTCAAGAAAAGGGTTACGCTCTTACTGGGCAGCTGTGACAGCCCAAAGAGGAGGCGAGGAGGAACCTGAGTGCCCAGCCAAGGCCCCAAGAGTATCAACAGCTACAAGTGGCTTTAACAGCCAGGAGACCCAACTTAGTGTCACAGCAGCAGCGTTGTGCAGGGCCTGAGTCCTGGGCAGCCTGCAGATCCTTTAAGCAACACTGTTTACCCTTATTCTTAGAAGCAGGAAGCAGGAGCTTCCTGAAAGCAAGTCTATGTCATCCACAAGCCCCCCACCCCCCCGTGGCTCCAGGCCCTGCCACTTCCAAAGGAGTATGGCTAACACCTCATGCAAAGAAGCATCATCAGTCTGCAGCGTGCCTCCCTGGTCCCCTTCTCTAGTCTCACTACACTTTTTTTTTTTTTTTTTTTTTTTTTTTTTTTTTTTGGTTTTTCGAGACAGGGTTTCCCTGTAGTTTCTAGAGCCTGTCCTGGAACTAGCTCTTGTAGACCAGGCTGGCCTCGAACTCAGAGATCCGCCTGCCTTTGCCTCCCGAGTGCTGGGATTAAAGGCGTGCGCCACCACCGCCCGGCCTCTCACTACACTTTTATCTTCCGTGTGAGCCACCATCCATTCATACAAGGCTGTCCTTGACTACCGGGCCTTGGTACTGGTAATGTCATAAGCCTCATTCACTGAATCTTCCAAGTTCTGATCCTTTCCATGTGTGCGCAACCCTCCCGTGTGCTCTGCCCTCCCACGTGCTCATCCTTCCCGTGTGCTCAGCCCTCCCACGTGCTCATCCCTCCCATGTGCTCATCCCTCCCATGTGCTCAGTTCTCCTGTGTGCACATCCTTCCCATGAGTTCAGTACTCCCAAATGCTCATCCCTCCCATTTGCGCATCCCTCCCATGCGTTCATCCCTCCCATGTGCTCAGTCCTCCCGTGTGCTCATCCCTCCCGTGTGCACAGTCCTTCCATGTGTTCAGTCCTCCCATGCGTTCATCCTTCCCATGTGCTCATCCCTCCCGTGTGCTCATCCCTCCCATGTGCACAGTCCTTCCATGTGTTCAGTCCTTCCATGTGTTCATCCCTCCCGTGTGCTCATCCCTTCCGTGTGCTCATCCCTCCCATGTGCTCATCCCTCCCGTGTGCTCATCCCTCCTGTGTGCTCATCCCTTCCGTGTGCTCATCCCTCCCGTGTGCTCATCCCTCCCGTGTGCTCATCCCTCCCGTGTGCTCAGTCCTCCTGTGTGCTCATCCCTCCCATGTGCTCATCCCTCCCGTGTGCTCATCCCTCCCGTGTGTGCAGTCCTCCCGTGTGCTCATTCCTTTCTTGCTCTCATTCCTCCCACATCTTTCATGATGAGCCAGTGTTCTCTAGGTTCAAACATCTTCCTGGTGTCTCTGAGGGCTTTAAACTCAATAGCACAAAGCAGTTCCTAGAACGACCACAGTTTCACCTGGACACTGATGCTTGCTTCTTTCTCAGGGTATCAGCCAAGGCCAGAGTCTAAAAGAGGAAGGATAATGACTGTCCTCAAAAGGATAATTCAAAAAGAAATACTGGGGTGGGAGCGGGGGGGGGGGTAGCTCAGTGGGTAGAACACTGGCTGCTCTCTCAGAGGACCCAGATTCAATTCCTAGCACCCACATAGAAGCACATAATTCCAGGTGATCCAACACCATCTTATGGCCTTCAAAGGCATTGCATGCATGTGGTACACAGACTATGCATAGGCAAAATACACATATAAAATAAAAATAAATAAACTTTTTCTTAGAGAAAGAAATGCTTCCGAGACACTAACGGACCAAGAGCCGGGAGGCCTGGGTGCTGCCCTTGGCTCTACTTTGCTGGATAACCTTGGGGAATGTGGTGGACTTCTGACCTTGGGCTATCCCACAGCCCTCTAGCTCAGTGTTGGTAGATTCTTTCTCAAAGGTTAAACCGAGCTCAGCCCTGGCTTCCCTACACTGGCCTCGACAGCCTTAATGCTGTTGACAGCCGTGTCCCTGGGGCCCTGTTTACTTTGCTCTCTGCGTGTGATTTTTCTACAAGTGGCTGTTGAGAACACAATTCCAGCTTTCCTCAAGGAGGTACACAGAGCCCATATCCCAGCCAACCAGTGGATGGGATTCTCTAGTTTGGATCAGAAGCTAGCAACACACTTTGGGCTCTCACGGCTCCTGGGACTTGAGCTGCTAAGGGGTAAAGCAGAGAGCAAGGGCTGCTGAGGTTCCAAGCTGAAAAAAATGCATGAAAATGGGCTTTCCTTCTAAGATATCTAGGGGCTGTAGAATAAGTGAGACCCATGCGTTGGTCCAAAAGTCTTCCTCGTGGACTTGATTCTTCCCAGAGAGGTACCCTTGGAAGCCCTTGCCTTGGAAGCCCAGACACAAAGGGTCTGGGACTCCCAGCAACAAGTGTTTCCTGCCCCAAGCGGCTGTACGCCAAGCACAGCACGGCCATGCGCAGGTCAAAGCAATAGTGTGGCCTTCGCCCTTAGTTCTGCTCCTGCAGTGGGAACAAAGTCGGGGTTTAAAGCACCCTGTGAATCTAGAGCTGCACCAGTTTCTCTCACAAAGGCACGAATCTCAGAAGGAAGAAATCTCAGTGTCCGAACAGTCAGATACAGTCATCAAGCATCGCAGATGCCCGCCCCTAGATTCCCCTGGCCTTGTGATGGTAGTGGGAAGACGGCAGATAGTCTGTGGGACGGGCATCCTGGTGTTCCCTTCTTCTGACAATTTGTCAGGAGCTCAGAGGTGCAGATGGGTGATTTGGTACCAGTCAAGCAGTTCCTGTCACCCTGGGGGAGGGGTCATTCAGGGTCATGTGAGGGGCCCTAGGCTCTAGGGTCTTCCTGTCTCTACCTCACCCCAGGCTCTGGGTTCTTGGGGGAATCTGTCAGTAGTGGACACACCTCTAAGGCAGCTTGCCTATGATGGTCCCCTGCTGTTCAGGCCCCTGGCCACTCCACATTTATTTCCCCTCTGGCTTTGGTGTCTCCAGTCTCAGGATATCCCCAGAGCTAAGGAAGTACACCTCCATGACCTTGACTTTGACAATGGTTTCTTAGGACACTGAAGTCACATGCCATAAATGAAAGACTAGATAAACTGGATTTCTCTAAAGATAAGAAAAAAATCCATCTTTCAAAAGCTTTATTGAGGGTTGGAGATGTAGCGGATGTAGCTCGGTTGGCAGAGTACATGTAGCCCTAATTTTGATACCCAGCACTACTTAAACCAAGCGTGGTGGCATGGGCCTTTAATCTCAGAGTTCTGGAGATAGAGACAGAAGGAGCTGAAGTTCAAAGTCATTGTTGGTAAAAAAAAAAAAGACAATATCAAGAGAGTAAAGGAATGGGAGAAAATATCTACAATCTATTTATTTGATAGGAGTCTGGTTTCTAATTCTTTGAAAAGGCTTTTTAAAATATTATTATTATTTCCAATTTCTTGCTATGTAGCCCAGGCTGGCCTTGGACCTTGGCGCCTCCTTCCTCATCATCCCTAGTGCTAGGATTACAGGTGTGCACCATGACACAGGGCTTGAGAAAGCATTCTTTAGATACTGAAGCACACTGGCAGAAAGGGCAGAATTACATGCATCCTATGCCGCAAGGGAAAACACTCTTTGGAAGCAGAAGCTAAACCCTTCCAGGAAATGTAAGTTCCACTGCTTGCTCTTTTCTCAGTGACAGACTTGCATGAGGGACTTTGACGAGGGAAGGATCAGCAGGGCTGGCTTTCTGGGTGGCCTGGTTAGGGACTTCAATCGGAGGCAGTTGGGAGCTGTGACTTCCACAGGAAGAGCAGACTATGGGTACTGGAGACTTGTGGGCCTCACAGGGGACCCGGCTCCACTTCTCAGTTAGGTCTTGTTTGGTGGTAAATGAGAGAAATCCAGTGAGATGGTCTAACATCTGATGAGCAAAAACGGGGCCATCTTCACTCGTGCCATGTCAGACAGGCTGACTGTTCGTCAGACAGAATGTTGGTACACTGTGACCTTCGGCTCTTGCAGGCCTGAGGATCTCAGAAACAGCCTCTCACGTGCATAGGCCCTGAGGTTCTGCTCAGCTTGGACTGGGGGGTGGGGAGCTTTCATGGGCACAGGGCTGGCATGTAAGGCTGGGAGTCCAGGACTGTGTGTGACTCAGACCTAGGGGGCTGCCCTGTGAGAAGTGGGCAGCTCCTGTTTGTTCCAAACCCTCAGCCTCTCAGGCAACCTGGAAAAAAACAACCAGCAGGAAACGGCCATGGATTCCAGCCTGCCGTGCAGAAAGCCAAACCCTGTGATAAATGTAAAAACAAAACTTGCAAAAGGCAACTCTCACAATAGAACATTAAAAACAAACCCCTTTATTGCTACAAGTACCGCACATTTACTGTAGGAAAGCTCTAAATGCAGGTAAGTGAAAAGGGTAAAACGTTCAAATCTCACTCACTTCTAGGAACACCGGTGATAAATTTTACCACCTGATTTCTCAGATTTGTCTCTATACTCACAAGTCTATTTTATTCTTTGTTTTGTTTCATTTTTGTTTTTCGAGCCAGGGTTTCTCTATGGAGCTTTGGCTTTGGAGCCTGTCCTGGAACTCATTCTGTAGTCCTGGCTGGCCTCGAACTCACAGAGATCCGCCTGCCTCTGCCTCCAGAGTGCTGGGATTAAAGGTGTGCGCCACCACCGTCTGGCTGTTTTTATTCTTACACAAGGTCAGAATGTGGACATTATTTATAGATTTTCACTTCAAAGTGTTTGGTGGACATTGCCTTAGTCCACTTTCTGTTGCTATAACAGAATACCTAAGACTGGTAATTTATAAAGAAGAGAGGTTCAGATTGGCTCACAGTTAGAGTTTGCGATGGTAGGTGAGGGGCTCTTGCTGCTTCAACTCTTGGTTGCACAGAGGGGCAGATGGGAAAGAAACATGGGAGTCAGGTTTGCTTGATACAGCTTCCTTGTCTTGTGATTTCTAATGCGCTCGCTAAAGTCAGTGGCTTGCCTAGACGGGTCCCAAACTCTCCACCCTCCTGCTTCCGCCTAGGATTCTAGGTGTGTACCATCCTGCCTGACTTGAAGCAGCTATTTTGAGGAAAGAATATAAAGGCAGTAAGAAGAAAGGCCTTTGTGTTCTCTTATCTCTCTGTGCTCTGTGAATCCTTCACCACAAGCAAATGTTATTTTTATAACTGAAATTCCTATGGAAACAAATGGTTTAAAAAATCATGACTAGAAGACAGAGGCCAGCGTGGAAGAGGGTTTGTAACACATACAACAGCTTGTTCTTCATAGTCTGTAGGGAGCCCTTACAGATCAAGATTAAAATCAACCTGCCAATGGGAGAGAGCCCGAAGCTGACGCTCCCCCCTGCCAAAAACCCCAAACCGTAAGCAGGTAAGAATGTCCATTTGTATAAATAATCAAAGGAACACGCTGAGAAACAATACAAAACTAAGAAGATTTAAAAAAAAAGTCACCTACCAGACTGGCAAGGGTGGAAAACAGGACAGAGTCAAGCATAGTAGATGGGACTTGCCAGGCACTAGCTGGCAGCAGGAATGAGCCAGGGTGTCCGGTCCCCTCTCTGGAATGGTACTGGCCAGGTGATCAGAGCCTCACCACCCTTCCGTTGAGAAGAACTTATCCGTGGAATAATTGTCCATGGGGCTGAGATGCAGAGAACTCAGAAAAGAGCCACATTAAACGCTTCACGAAATGTGTCAGTGCTCTGCCAGTGTCTGACGTGACGCCTGTGTGCATGGTGTGGTCTGATGTGACTCCCCTCCCGGGAAGGGGTTGCTCACAAGGAGCTGCTCACGGTCCTCAGTGTCCTAGTGCCAGAGGCTGGTGAGGGATCCACCCTCATGGAAAGATTACTGTGATTTTGTGGGAGTGGGTTCGTATTCCCATGACATTAGATCTCAAAACAAACAAACATCACGTCACAAAGCGCTCCGCACTTTACCTACCAGGGGTTTCACTGTGTGCTCAGAAATCAGCATTTGTAGGGATGGGTGTAGCTCCGTGAGAGAGTGCTGCCCATTATGTGTGAGGCCCTGGGTGTGCTCCCTGTCACTGTAAAATATGTAATTTAATTTTAAAAATAACTGCAGGACCAGTGAGATGGCTCAGTGGGTAAAGGTGCTTGCTGCCAAGACTGGGTGACCCAGGTTCAATTCCTGAGAACACTAAAGTGAAAGGGAAGAACCAGTTCCTAGAAGTTGTCCTCTGATCTCCCCATGCGTGCCACGGCACGTGGAGATCAATAAATAAACAATAAATTAAAATATAACAACATTAATGTATATATATATATATATATATATATATATACACTCAACTACTATTTGGTTGAGTGGCCCATTACCTGTGTGTATGTGGAGCGAGCAAATGAAGCCATATGCCTGCATCAGTACATCTTGTCACCCTGGCTGTGAGGAGGGGAGTAGCAGGTGTGTCATCAAGAGCAGCCTCCGGGGTGGCCTATGATCCTTCTCTCCCAGAATTCAAGCTGAATGCAATCCCTTCCCTGTGAGTGGGGGAGGGATGGGGGAGGGATGCCTGACTTGTTTAGACAAGACTGAAACACAGGAGATGAGATGACTGTCTGAAACTGGGTCACAGAGACTGCAGCAAAGACAAAACAAAACAAAGCTTGTATTTGCCTGAGTGGTGTTGGCCTTTAGTCCCAGCACTCGGGAGGCAGAGGCAAGGCATCTCTGTGAGTCTGAGGCCAGCCTGGTCTTCACAGTGAGTTCCAGGACAGCCAGGGCTGCATACTGAGTGAGACCCTGCCTCAAAACAAAACAAAACAAAACAACCACCAAGTCCATGACTCTTTCTCTTGAGTGGCTCCCAGTGGGCCAGGCGAGCTCCTGGGCTGTGAACGGATTTGGGAGAGAAGTCTGGCTGGCACAGGAAGGACCTGAGGGCCTCAGTTCTGCAGCCAGGGAGGAAACAAACTGTGGCCGATTGCATGACAGCCAGTGGCTCTTTTTGCTTTGGTCAGATCTGGAGATGCCTGTAGCCCATGTGAGACCTTGAGCTGCAGGAAGCAGCTAAACCATGGGCATTCCTGCCACATAGGAACTGAGATAGTAAACAGTGAATTCAGGGGATCAAGAAGCCCTTGGGTGAGCACATTTCCCCCGTGTAGATTTGAGTGCACAGCCAGAGCATTCTGACAAAGTCCCTGCTCATTGCATGCCGCCCTCCATCCACTTCTCCCATCTTCCGTCTCTTTGAGTGTCTTGTTTGGTTTTCACACTCTAAGGTTTGCACCTCTGTATCTGGCTTTCTTTCTGGGTTGCCAACTAGCTCCCAAATAAAGACATGGAGAATTATTAGCTATGAAATTCGGCCTTATCTTATGCTTGTCCCACTAGCTCTTATAACTTAATTTAGCCTGTTTCTCTTCATCTACATTTTGCCTTTTACCTGTTTTTTATTCTGTATGTCCTATTTCCCTGCTTCCTCTGTGTCTGGCGGGTGTCTGCATCTCTTTCTCTCCCCGCTCCACCCCCACTCCCAATCTCTCCAGAACATAAATTCCTACTTATTCTCTGTGCTCGCCAGCCCTGCCTATCCCTCTACTGCCTAGTTACTGGCTATTCAGCTCTTTATTAGACTAGGCAGGCAAGGTAAAACAAATGCAACACATCTTTACATATGAACAAATGCAGCATAAACAAACGTAACACATCTTTGCCTGGTTACACAAATATTCCACAACACGCTTCTATTGATAATTTACTCCTAAGTGTTTTGGGGAAGTTGCTACTGTCTTGAGATGGAGTTACAGTAAGTAGCCCAGCGGGCCTCTCAATCCTGCTGCTACCCCTGTTAGTGAAGGTGTGCCACACACTTACTTCTGCGAGATTTTTTTTTTTTTTTTTTTGGTTTTTCGAGACAGGGTTTCTCTGCAGCTTTTTTAGAGCCTGCCCTGGAACTAGCTCTTGTAGACCAGGCTGGCCTCGAACTCAGAGATCCGCCTGCCTCTGCCTCCCGAGTGCTGGGATTAAAGGCGTGCGCCACCACCGCCCGGCCCTTCTGCGAGATTTTTATAGAAACTGTGTAGACTGCAATTTGGATGAACTCATTTGTGGTTTACTAGGTTTTTTTGTTGTTATTGATTCTTTAGCATCTGCCCCATGTAAGATCCTGGTTTGTAAATGGATCCTTTCCTTTCCAAAATGGGAGCCACAGGCTACTGTTGTTTGCCCAGTTCTCCTGGCTGCATTCTCCTGTGTAATGCTGGGTAGAAGTGGTAGGGTATATATCTGCTGTGGCTGCTGATGACCTAGGAAGGAAACACCCATTTTCTAACAGTAAGTGAGGAGTTTGTGGGTTTTCCTAGATCCCTGTATCATGTTGGAGACCTGCCCTCTGGTACTCGTCACTGTCTTCAGCACGAGTGTGGAGTCTTGCCAAAAGCTTGGTCTGCATTTTTTTGAGGGGAACAGGAAGGTTTATTTTGTTTTTTTTTTGAGACAGGGTTTCTCTGTATAGCTTTAGAGTCTGTCCTGGCACTCACTCTGTAGTGACCAGGCTGGCCTCAAACTCACTGAGATCCGCCTGCCTCTGCCTCCTGAGTGCAGGGACTAAAGGCTGAAGTTTTTGTTCTTATGATGTTGATAGCATATGTTAGATCAGGGTTGGTTGAGGTGACGTCTGATATGTGGATATTGAGCCTACCTTGAATTCCTGCAGCAAATTTCAGACCTTAGCTTCAGTGTAGTAGAGTTCAATGATCTACACCTGGTTTGCTAGAATTTTAGTAGCCACATGCATGGAGGTGTAGGCTGAAGTTTTTTCCATGGGGTCTTCTGGTTGGTACTGATCTAACATTGGCCTCAGAAGAATATGTGAGAAGTGCCTCCTCTCCTGTTTTTGGAAGAGTCTGAAGCACTGCGGTCACCTCATTCATACTAGTCTGTTTTGCAGTCATCTGATCGGGTGGGAAGCGACTGGTTTACTACTCCAATCTCTTTACTTGCTGTAGATTATCTAGATTTGTATTTCTTCCCCAGTCAGTTTCGATAATGTCTTCTAAAAAATATGTTCATTTTATGGAGTTTTCTATTTTGTTGTCATACAGTTGTTCATGGTATTTCTTTATGGTTGATTTCTTTAAGGATGGTAGTAACCTGCCCTTCCATCTTAGTAATCTGGTTGTTCCTATCCCCAAATACCTGATAGGAACAGCTTAAGAGAGAGGGGTTTGTTTGAGTTCATGGCCTCAGAGGTTTCAATCATGGTCTTGGGTCCATGTTCCTAGTCTTCTGTAAGGCAAAGCATCATGGGAACAGGCAAGTGTGGAAGGAAGAGAAGGCTGCTCACCTTAGGAAGGAAGGAGAGAGGCCTAAAACAATAAAACAAAAACAAAATAATAGCAAAAATAAAAACAAAAACAAAAAAGAAAACAAAACAAACAACAACAACAAAAAAAAGTCCCAAGGCTCCTTAGTAACCTATATTCTTCAGCTAGGCCCTATTTCCGGAAGTTTCTAGAACCTCCTAAAATAGTGCTACTGGTGGAGCCAAGAGTTCATTCAGTACATGAGCCTATGGAGGATACTTCAGAATCAGTCAATTCTCTCTCTCTCTCTCTCTCTCTCTCTCTCTCTCTCTCTCTCTCTCTCTCTGTCTCCCTGCTTTTTCTTTTGAGATGGATCTCACATATTGTTCAGGTTGGCCCCAACACCTGGGCGAATCTTCCTGCTTCAGCCACATAAGTGTTAGGATCGTAGCTATGCACCGCCAAGCTCCCCCACCTCCCATTCATTTCTGATTGTGACAATTTGAGTCTTCACTCTTACTTTCTTGGTCAATACAGCAAAGTTTGTTTGTTTGTTTGTTCAATGTTCTTCCTTCTCTTCCAAACATGCCTACCTCACAGAAGACCAGGAACTAGGAGTCAGGGCCCATGGGTTGAACCCTCTGAAGCCATGAGTTTGATCGTCACTATCCCAGGTATGGTGATACATCTGTAATCCTAGAATTCAGACAGGAATCGAGGAGCTCAAGGTCATCCCTAGGTACGTAGTAAATTGGAGGCCATCTTGGGCTACATGAGACCATGTTACAAAGTGAAAAGTGAATCAAAGAACCAACATTTAGTTTCTTTGATGTTTCTTTGTATTTTCTTTTTTCCTTTTTCTTTTTCTCCTTCCCTAACCCCCCCCCCCCTTTTCCTCTTTATTTGTTCTTTCTTCACCACCATTCTACCCACTCCCTCTCAGGACCTATGTAGCCCATGTTGGTCTGAAACTCATGAGCCAACTACCTCAGCCCCCAAGCACTGATCCACAGTGCCCAGCTTTCTGTTTCCTGAATTTACATGCTACTTTGTATTCTGCTTCCTTTAGGCTTCACTTGCTTCCCTTTTATCATGGTCTTAAACTAGGAGTCTTTGAATATACATACATGAAACTTTAGATTTCCTCCTAAGCACAATCTAGGTACGTTCCATAGGTTTTGGTATTCTGTGTCTTCGTCTTCATCCATCTCAAGGCACTTCTTAGCTTTTTTCCTTATCTTCTGGTTATTTGAAAATATTCTATAAAAATGCTTGTTTTTTTAAAGGAATGGAGTCTGTCTTGTTCAGACTCTCTCCAAACCCCTGAGCATAAGCTGTCTTCCTGGGGCTACACAGGTAGGTGCCACCATATCCAGCCCACAGTACCTTCTCCTTCTCCCTTTTTCTATTTTTCTTAAGAAGTGTTTTACATCTATGTATTTGAGTTTCTTACATTTCACCAGCATGGGGGACATCTGTCTCACATCCCAGCCGAGGTTTAGGGGCCACTGCAGGAGAAGATGCAGGGAGATTTTAAGAGCCAGCGTAACACTAAAAGTGACACTACACTCAGAAACTCGTAGCAACTGTGGGTGCCTGCACAAGGCCAAGCCAGTCACGGGGGAAAGGGTTCATGAGACCTCACCCCTCACTGAAGAGTTATGGACAGTTAACGGCTTCTCTGTGATGAGGGTCAGTTTTCTTTAAGGGTTTGGTTCCTGGTAAGTTCACCACTCTCTAGTGAGTGGCCCCTTATCCAAGACTATATGGGCAGCACAAATTGGACTGGATGGGTTATTACAAGAGAGAGAACACAAGATTAAAGTGTAGGATAGAATGTGGGGTGGACCTAGGAGGAATTGGGGAGAGGACTGAAGGGGGAGTATGATCAAAGCATACTGCATGGTATTATCAAATAATTAACACAATATTTTTAAAATGTCAGCAGAGTGACAGTGACAGTGGGCTTTCAAATTCATTCTATTATGGCTGAGGAACGTTATGGTTTCAGTATGAAATGTCCTCCAACGGCTCATGTACCAAAGGCCTGGTGCTTAGTTGGTGGCACTATGAAGCCTTCCTGTATGACATAGGTGTCATAGTTACTTTTCTATTGCATCATAATCAAGGCAATTTTCAAAACAAAAAATTAAGTGGGCTTATGGTTTCAGAGGATGAGTGCCCATGATGGGAGACCAAGGGTATGAAGGCAGCAACAGCTGAGAGCTTACATCTTGATCCAAAGGCAGGAGGCAAAGTGCACAGTGGGGATAGTGGGAGGCTTTTGAAACCCTTTAAAGTCTGCCCCAGTGACGCATCTCCTCTAACAAGGCTACACTCCCCTAATTCTTTCAAACAGCCACCTCCTGGGAACCAATATTCAAATGCATGAGATTTATGGGGACATCTTATTCAAACCATCACAATAGTTCACTGGGCACATGCCTTTGAATGTTATACCTCACCCTGGCCCCTTCCTGTCTCTCTTTCTTCTTCCTGGTCACTGTGAGGAGAGCTGCTTCACCATTCAACCACTGCCATGAGGCTCCAAATCTGAAGACAGCCAACCAGGGGTAGGAAACTGTGACACTGAGCCCGGCCAGTCTTTCCTCTGGTGAGCTCTTTCTCTGGAGTACCTGTCATGTGATGAGGGGCTGGATCACTACCTGTGTGACGGTGGTGTTGCCAGGATTGTCTGAGCATGTGCTTTAGAAACCTCTAGACCGGACTTGTGGAGGGAATCTGGAAAAGTTTGGAGATGTGGTGCTAGAGAAGGCCCCGGATGCCGCAAGCAAAGTTTAGTGGGCAATTCCATTAAGAGCTCAGAAGTCCAGAATGCTAATAGAATTGTAAACAATAAAGAGTGTTCAGGAGGCTTCAGACCGGAACATGACTCACATAGTACTAGAGGTCACTCATGTTTGTAGTGAATGAAAATGGCCCCATAGGCTCAATGTTTGAATACTTGCTCTCCAGTTGAACTATTTGGGAAGGATTAGGAGGTGTGGCCTTGTTGGAGGAAGTATGTCACAGGGGTGGAGGAGTAGGGATGGGGCTTTGAGGTTTCAAAAACCCTCACCAGCCCCAATCTCTCTCTCCTCTCTCTTTCTCTCTCCTCTCTCTCTCCTCTCCTGTAGATCAAGCTCTACAGTTCTCAGCTACAATGCCATGCCTGTCTTGTTTCCACCATGATGATCATGGACTAACCCTCTAAAACTGAAAACCCCAATTAAATGCTTTCTTTTAACTGGGTATGGTGGCACACACTTTTAATACCAGCACTCAGAGGCAGAGGCAGGTAAATCTCTGAGTTCAAGGATAGTCTGGTCTACTTAGCTCCAGGATAGTCAGAGCTAAAAGAGAAACCCTGTCTCGAAAAACCATAAATAAGTAAATAAATAAAACTTAAGAATGCTCTCTTCTTAAGAGTTGCTTTGGTCGTGGTTTCCCTTCTCAGAAATAATACAGTAACTAAGATAATGCTGCACTGTGGCAAAAAACTTGCTTACATTTTGCCCAGATTTTGTAGGAATTCAAAGGTGGTAGACTAAAATCAGACTGAGACAGGCTCTCTCTCTCTCTCTCTCCCTAGCTGTCTTGGAATCCGCTATGTAGAGCAGGCTGGCCTTGAACTCACAGAGCTCTACTTGCCTCATCACACCCAACCAAGATGGGGAAAATTTTATGACAGCTTGGTACTTAAGGCTGTTGCTGGTTGCTTTTAGCCAGCTTTACAGTAAGAATCAAGAACAGAAAAAGCAGGGCTGGAGAGATGGCTCAGTGGTTAAGAGCACTGCCTGCTCTTCCGAAGGTCCTGAGTTCAATTCCCAGCAACCACATGGTGGCTCACAACCATCTGTGATGAGGTCTGGTGCCCTCTTCTGGCCTGCACACAGACAGAATATTGTATACATAATAAATAAATAAATAAATAAATAAATAAATAAATAAATAAATAAATAAAAGAAAAAGCAGAGTGGAAAAACCTGAAAAACTTGCAGTGTTGTCAGAAAAGCCATATGGTTAAAGTTGCCCTCAAGGAAGAGATGGTTTAAGAGATTAAAACAAGTACTTTGCACCCTGGACCACAGTTCACCGAGGGTACCTCAAGAGTTAGGCAGACATCACCTGTTTGTTTCAGCAGCTCAAAGGTCAAAGGTGTGAAGAAGTAAAATTATATGAAAAACTTCATATAATTTTATATAACAGGAGCACTAGTTTCAGGCCCACAGAGGCCACAGCATTCATGTCTAGTGGGGCCTCACTATTGTTCAAGTTGGTGGCAGAACTTGATGTCATCGGCATGACTAGTTTTTGTAGGTATGTAGAATATAAATGTTATGGGCCATAGAGACTTTTACCCAGATTCCAAAAGAAAGCTTATGAGACTCAGCGCCGTGTTCCAGGGTCAGACTTCCTGCCAGCAGCCTAGGAAAGAACTCTGTGGAGCTGTGATTGTGGCGCCTAAGCTGCAGCAGAGGACTCAGGGAGGACGCCAGGAACATGGAACATCTGCTCAGGAAAGCTGCAAGCAGTGAGCAGAGCCAGCCCAGGGGAGGCCACATGTGCGAAAGCCAGCGTGGTCAGAGTAGCAAGGCTGCCTGAACCCTTTAGGGCTCACATCATCCCATCATATGCTACAGATGCAAGAGGTACAGGATTTAATGTGTTCTGCTGGTTTTTCTTCCCCCTTCCTTCAAACTGTCATTGGATATTGAAGTATGTTTTTTTTTTTTTTTCAGTTTTATGGGAGGCTCACAGTTTCGAGTATGTCTTAAATCTTTTTAGATGTTTTGGACTTGTGATTTTGAGCAACACTGGGACTGCTGAGATGTTGGGGAGTCTTAGAGATGTACTGAAGAAATTTTTGCATGAGATGGGCTTTTGGTGGCCAAGGACATCTGAATGTTATAAACGGTGTATGAAATGTCCCTCACAGGCTTGGTCCCCAGCTGATGGGACTGTCTGGGGATGTGGCAGGAACTTAGAAGGTGAGGCTGAGCTGAAGGAAGGAGATCAGGCTGGACGTGGTGGTCCACTGGCTGTTCTTGAAAAGGACTAGGGTTTGGTTTCCAGTGCCCATGTGATGGTAACAGCTCTGTAACTCCAGTTCTAGGGGATCTGATGCCCTCTTCTGGCTTCTTCAGGCACTGCATAAGAGTAAAAGTTTCTAATGGTCACTAGTACAGAGTAACAATGGCTGACAACAGGTTACTTAAAGACAGCTCGTAGAGACCATTTTTTGAGGAGGTACTACATAATGAGTCTGAGCTAAGGAGATGCTCTACCCTTGAGCATACTTCCTAGAGTGGATTCTGAATGTTCCCAAAACAATGAAATGGTAGGCAGGACCTGGAGGGACAGGACTGCATCTTTACTACTCAGAAGGCTGAGGCAGGAGGACTGCAAGCTCCATCCTGGAGCACTTAGTTGGATCTTAAAATAAAGAATATAGAAAGCTCAGTGGTAAGGTGATTATTGTATGGGAGGCCTTAGGCTAAATCTGTAAGAACCGTAAACAAAACACAAACATCACATTATACCCAATAAATATGTACAATAATGTGTCAATTTAAAAAATTAAAATAAAATTAAACTGTACAAGGATTTTAGTTAGCTGTCTCTCCACTTCCTAGTGAGCAGGAGCAGGTCTTATCACTGTATTTTAGGGGCGTCTCACCTGATGGAGTGGCCGAGCAGCTGTGTTGACAGGACTCACAGTGGCTCTGTGGGGATTTCCCAGGCATGACATCTGCCCAGTTGTCATGGATGCATGCTGCTCAGCAGTTCTGAGATGACAACCCATAAGGACACAGGTCTCCCAAGTAGCTTTTTAAACATGAATGTAAACGGTGGCTGACAGTTCAGGGAAGTCTCCTATGAAGAACACTGAAGTGGATCTCCACAGCGAGCCGGGAACTGCCCAGGGAGGAGCTGTGGCTCCTCCTTGTCAGTAAAGAAGTACGGGAAGAGCAGGAGCAGGGAGGGCAAGGAGAGACAGACTGACTTCACATCTTCAAGCCACAGAGTTTCACCTTGCCGGGAGAGAAATGCAACTTTCAGGCTTTTCAGTGTTGTGAGCTGGTGAATTCATCTTTTAAATTTAGGTAGTCTGGAGCCAGCAAGACAGCACGGCCGGGAAAGGCATGTGTCGCTAAGCCTACCCACCTGAGTTCACTCCCTGGTCTCTTAAGTTGTCCTCTGACATTCACAAATGCAGTGCAGCATTCTTGTGCACACGCACGCACACACACGTGCAAACAAAGAAACATAGTTTGGAGTTTAAAGTTGGAGACACCTCACTGAATTCTGGGACAGTGCCTCCAAATTTGCTCTCAACCCCTTTTGTGCTGAGGGAAGCTAATAGCCCAAGAGTGCCGAGAAAGACGAATTTGCTACTGATGGCTGCCGTCAGCCTGTGTTGTCACAGGCCTTTCTACTTCAGGAAATGTTTATATGTTTATGTCTCCTTCCCATACACTGCTGATTTCTCTCTCTCTCTCTCTCTCTCTCTCTCTCTCTCTCTCTCTCTCTCTCTCTCTCTCTCTCCCTCTCTCCCCCCCTCTCTCTCTCCCTCTCTCTTAGATAAGGTTCTCTGTGTAGCCCTGGCTGTCCTGGAACTTGCTCTGTCAACCAGTCTAGCCTTGAATTCATAGAGATCCATTTGCCTCTGCCTCCCAAGTGCTGGGATTAAGAGCATATGCCACCACTACCTGGAAATAGAAGACAACTTTTAAGACTCCATTCTCTTCTCTTTCTGGGTTATCAGGTCATCAGGCTGGACTGCAAGCCTCTTCACCTATTGAGCCATCTCAGCGACCCCTAAATTCTTAAAAACTTTAATGAAACCATTTTGTATTTTTAGAAAAATATCTATTTAACAGGACCGTTTAGAGCAGTGGCTTAACCTACGGGTCATGACCCCTTTGGGGGTCACATGACCCTTTCTCAGTGGTCTCCTAAGACCATTAGAAAACAGATATTTATATTACGATTCATAACAGTAACAAAATTAGCCATGAAGTAGCAACAAAAATAATTTTATGCTTGGGGAGGGAGGGGGTCACCACAACATGAGGAACTATTTTAAAGGGTTGAAGCATTAGGAAGGTTGAGCACCAGTGATTTATTTTAGGTAGTCTTAGTTCTTCCTGGAACAGATTTTTTTATAAACTTATTTAATTTTTTCATACAATGTATTTTGATATTAATATGGCAAGAGGGCTATTGCCTTATTACAACTCACTGGAGCCAACTGTGGCCTAATTTCATCTGCAAGTGAGCAGAGACCAGCCAACCACAAGTACCCTTACCCCCTCCCCTACACTCCCAGGCATCCCAAGTCCTGCATCTCTCCAGCCACCTGATTTTCACCTTGCGGCAGCAGGTTGCCGTCGGGTCTCCTAGCCCAGTGCTTTTGTCAGCTCCGTGTGAGCACAAACCCATCACCTACAGCCGTGGTCCTCAACCTTCCTAACTCAACCCTTTAATACAGTTCCGCATGTTGTGGTGATCCCCAACCATACAGTTATTTTCGTTGCTACTTCAAAACTGTAATTTTGTTATTGCTATTAAATGGAATTTAATTACCTGATACACAGGATATCTGATCTGTGACCCCTATGAAAAGGTTGTTTGACCCCCCCCCCCACAAAGGGGTTATGACCCACAGGTTGAGAACTGTTGCCCTAGAACCTCCTAGCAGGCATCAGTGTCTCTGTGGCAGGAAATGGCTCACAGCCATCCTGATGGCAAGAGGAGATGGAAAGGAAGCATCCTATAAACAAAATGAGATTTCTAGGATGGTACCCAAGGTATCATTCAAGGATGACTCCCCACGAGCCAGCAAAAAGACAGTTTTCCTGAGATTGAAGAATCTACAGTTGTCACCCACAAACAGATTGGATTCTGGGGCAGGTGAGATGGCTCAACAGGCTAAAGCACCTGCTGTCAAGCCTGACGACCTGAACGCATAGGGTGGGACCAATTCCTACAAACTGTCCTCTGACCTCTATACATGTGCACCTACATGCACAAATAATGCAAGAAAAAAAGACTGAATACTGAGAAAGATTCTGGATTCTGTGAGCAGGGAAGGGGGGAAATGGGTAGGAAGTAGCAGTGGGATAAGCAACAGGGTCCACATAGGTGCTCAGGCATGTGTAGATGTGGGCTTAGTCTAAGTCTGGCTTCTCCATGCAGTGTAATCACCTGGCTAGCATGCTGGGGCACCTGGGGTGTGGACGAGAGGCGATGGCGCTGGGCAACGGGACCGAGCCCTGACAGCTCTCTCTTGGCACTGACATGCACAAATGAGGAATGCTGGAATTCTACCTCTCTTCCGCTGTGTAGAAGGCTTAGGTTGGAGTCACCTAGTGTTGCTATGACCTGCGTCTCAGCAGGGAACTTGCACACAGCTGTTCCAGGGCTTTGCAACTAAGTAAAGGCTGTCCGTGACACCAACAGGAAGAGCCGGGAGCCTTGCTTTTCAGAATTAAGCCCTATGATTCTCAGATCAAGTCAGGGTGAAGACAGCAATAAATTATTAGCCTTAGAGGGAGACTCAGAGACCTGGACAACCCAATTCCCCTGAGCACCATGCTAACCCAAGCTTCCTACTGGAGAAGCTGAGGCTGGGCCCAGGCCCTGTCTGGGGCTCCCCTAGAGTCTCAGATCTGGGGGAAATGTATAGACTGTGGGCCTCAAAGGTGAGCTAGGCCCAGATTCCATCGAGAAGGCAAGTTCCTCCACCTTGCAAGATGGCACTGAGCCCAAGGAAGTGTCTGAGAAGGACACAGCATGGTCAATGGGAACTCAGACCTAAGCAGGAACAGTCTCAGATGATTTAGATGAGGCTGGCAGGAGAAGCAGTCCCAGGACAACAGCAAGGTTTAGAAGCTACAGGAGGCTCAGAGATGACAGGGTGGTGTTGGGGTATCTGGCAGGAGAAGAGTGAACTTGGGGACATTATTTGTGTGTCAAACCTGAGAGATATAGTAGAGGGGGTGACTAAGGTGAACTCCTGGATTCCCTGGGTGGCCACAGTGGAGGGCAAGGCTCACAGTTCCATCAACACTCAGAAGCTGTGGCCTCAGGGACCTGCTGGACTCCTTCCCACAAGGAGGTGGCCATCAGGTTCTGTAAAGCCCATCTATTTGGCTAGACAGAAACTCCAAAGGATATTTCACAAGAGAAGCTGAAGGGCCAGGCATGAGAGACACGGGCAGGAGATGGTGGGTTTCGGGCCAGCTTGGAGCATACAGTAAGACCTTTCTACAGGGGGATAGGAGCAGGGAAGGGGAGGGAAGGGAAGGGAAAAGGGAGAAAGTCACATAGAGTTGTACTTTTTTTTATATAGAATTTGTACAATATATTTCTCTTCATTTGCATATCTTATCCACAACTTAAAACATTCTTTTTACAGGCTGAACTCACTCAGCTGATATAATCAAAGTTCTTTCTCTCAACCAAATAATAAAAATTCAAAATCGTAAACCCGTAAGAAAACAAATTAAAAACGATGATGAAAATAAGTCACTCCTCTCATTAGAACAGTGTCTGTACAATATATATGATCTGGAACAGAATTCTTTATAGATTAGGCACATGTTTCCACGACCACTTATTCCTGCCAGTTTTGTCTCAGTCCAGGCAGTCTTGCCCCCTAAGAAGGGTCAAGGGGACACTGGCTTTGATGGAATTCCTTTGGACCTCCTGCCCAGGTTGGGGTCAGGAGAGAAGGGCCTGGCTCAGCAGTGCCACCCAGTGGCCTAGCGAAGTGGAGGCAGTGGGCTGCAGTGACCAGGTCAGGGGCCCTGTCAGAGAGCAGCTGTGGTGTGTGAAGGGCAAAACGAAGCAGAGGGAGAGAAAACAGAGCGGTGAGTGGAGAAAAGCTATGGGGTTCAGCGTTTATTTACAATTGCTCTTCCTGATGGAAGGGTGGGAGAGGAGCTGGGGCCAGTGTCCCGAGGGAGGCCTCCAGCCCTGTCCCGCCCTGGCCATCTGCTCCCCCTACGCAGGCTGAGGTGTGGAGGCTGTGAGTGGGCCATCTCCTCCCCACTTCTAACTGCTATCTGCTCTGAGCCACCGTGAGGCCTCTTCACTGAGCACTGAGACTTGTTCTGACTCTCACCAGAGACCTACTTGGAGGGAGTGGCAAGCAATAGGGGCCTTCTCTGGGGTCTAGGCAGCTTGCAAAGCCCAGATGCTTTGGCAATGAGCAAAAGATGAGAAAGAGGTTCCCATGGGCTGGCACCCTGTCCCACATCATGGGACCTGGACTAGGACTCCTTTGATGTGAGGGGGCGGATCATGGGTCACCAATCCATTTGTTCCTGTGTTTTTTGCAACCTATCCCCACCACCACCACCACTCTGTAGCCATTTTTCCTGTATGCTGGGGTCCATCAGAGAACCTAATTCAAGGGCCGGGCAGGTAGTGGTGCCAGAAGGCACAGCACCTTTGCAGAAGATGCTTCCAGACCTGCAGGCTCAGCCTCTTCCAATCCAGTCCCTTGTCTACACCCAGCGGGGTCTTCAGAGGCCAAGGAGCACAATGTACCATAGCAACACAAGATAGCCAAGGGTGGTGCTGGCTGTGAGGAGCCGTTTTTTGCATTGGACCTGTGAGGTGTGACATGCCTCTGGCCCAGACACCTGCCCTTCAATAGGAGGTGCCTCAGGATTCTTTCTTCCTGAAAGTCCTTGGCCTGATGCCAACCCAGCTTCTCACTCACTGTGGCTCTGGAAAGAAAATCATTAGTACTTCAGGGCAATGCTAAAGCCATACATGGAAAAATGCAAAAGCATTCACTAGAACTAATGTAGTTATTGCTAGACAGGTGATGGCCAAATAGCAAGGTAAGAGGCCCAAGGTGGTAGGTATGCCGATCACCATGACCTTGGAGCAGAAGTATAATCAGGTATGTTCTGACTCCTGAACAAGGGCTCCTTTGAGGGCACTGTTGGCACTGTAGGTGCTGGAGAGTCCCTCTATTTCTGTCACTTCAACACACACCAGTTTGTTCCTAGGCATTCCCTAGGGGCTCTCTCAGGGAGTCAGTGAGGTTCTCTTTTAAAAACACGAGGGGAAACAAAACCGTATTAAAATAAGTGAAGAAACACAGACATGTGTGCTGGGAGCTGTTGCATGGATGACAAGCAGGACCTGCTGGCTGCTCCCAAGGGCACTGGGAGTTAGCCAGCTGACCTGTGGCATGAAGACAGCTTGGGAATTGGAGGTGGCTGGGAGGTGCTCATGTTAGTTGTGGGTTGATTTCCCAACTGGGCCACTGCTGCTGCAAGCTGTTAAGTCTCACTGCAAGGGTAGCTCTGCACGGATGGCACCTTCCCTTGATGGCAAGCCTGGGCAGTTCCTGCTCAGTGGAGACACAATCTTTCCAGAGATTACTTCTAGGTCCTCAGTGCTGTGACTCCCCGGGGGCAGCTCTGAAGGACACTGGTCTCTATTCTCTGAGTAACTTTCCCAAAGCCTCTTGATGGCCCTTTCTGAGCCACTCAGCGCTGCTGTGCCTTCTTGCACACATGGAGCCTGCACAGTGGGCCTTCTTGATCAGGCGGCTGCTTGGCATCCAAATGGGAGCAGGGGGTAGGCTCAAAGAGAGCTGGGTGCAGAGGCTGCAGGGGGTTCCTGAGCAAGGTTGGAGATCTGCCGTAACCCCTGTAGACAAATTATTGAGTCCATGCATGCCACAGTGAGGCTAACACTCAACATTCCAGAGGCGGGTGGCCTTGTTTGGGTAGTTGATTGCCAGGCTGATAGCAGCGATATTTTGCAGAGCCTGTGGAGGGAAAGAGCAGTCACAACATCAAGGGCCATTTACTTGCTTACCCCTAAGTCCCTCGGCTGGAGGGTGCTGAGGTGAGACAGAGGTAGTGGCCCTCACCCAGAGGCTCACAGGTAAGAGTAAGAAAGGAAACAAAACCAAAAACCCACAGGAAAGCCCTGACATAGGCATTAAGAAGCCACTGGCCATGGTAGCAGTCCAATTGCTGAGGCAGTTCTGGAAAAGCTACACAAAGGCACGGAAGGGAAGCAGACAGTACACACGAGAGGAGAGGTACCCACAGGAGCCCATAAACAGTGCTGGGAAAGCAGCTGTCCCAGAAGGGCCTGGGGAGGAAACAACACCAGTAAGGGAACTGGTCATCTGTCGGGAGGGTCACAGAGGGAAATACGCCACAAACTCAATAGTGTGTGTTGAGGGCAAGTCCAGTTCTCAAAATGCAGGCTGGGGCCTGAGGATCCCAGGACTTTTGGGAGGAGTCACAGATTCAAGTTTTACTTTCACCATTTCCTGAGTGCACAGTACAGTTCCTTTTCAGGAATGAGCGCAGGGCAGACACAAGAATCCAGTTGTCTTCTATTGGGCCAGACATTAAGTAAGTTTTCAAAAATGGAACTAGGGCCACCCTCCTCAAAAATTACTTTGTTTTAAAGTTTTCTCAAAACACATTAACATGAAATGTTCTGTCTTAAAAACTGAATTGATACATTTTGAATGTTTTAATTTCAACACTGAAGTCTAATTTATAACACCATACATTGTATACAGCATATAGAAGGAACAGCTTTCCCGGGCCCGCCATCATTTAGAAACACAGCTGTTAGGAGTTTTCCTACCAGGGAAGCAAAGTACGTCCAAAAATATCTGAAATCTAAGTCTATGGAAACTTCCAGGATCAGCCAAACTAATGTGAAGGCACTGGTTGTTTTGGTTTCACAGACACAAATTCTTGCTAGTGTCTTCTGACCCCACAGTTTAATATGAATGACAGTGATGAATGGGGCTCCACTGCTCTCTGTGAGAGCCAGAAGGAAGTGACTGCACTGCAACCAAGCTCCATGTAAACTCTGGGAGGGTCTGAACTTGTCAAGCAACTAACTCTCTCTTCCCTGTTCTTCCCCACCCCCATCCTGGCAAGTGATATGGTGCCATTCATCACAGCAAGATGACCTACAGTCCAGCTCTTTGGGGACAGGGGACACGGTACCTGTGCTGCACATCGGAGAAGGTGGTCCTCAGTGGTTAAGGCCAGCAGGTACTCCTGCAGCAGGCCAAGCTCCTGTGAAGAGAACAAGGACTCTGACTGACGGAAGGCAGCAGGGCTGAATAAAGGATACCCACCAAGCACACAGGGGCCCCAGGGGGGTAAGCACTATTCACTGTCAAGCACCTATGACACCACACACTCTACATCCATGAAGAAGCCTAACTGGAAGGAACAGGAACCTGGCTCCAGAGCTAGCCCTGATCGCGACTTTTCTCATGTCTCTTGAGGAGGACAAGCAAAGGATCTGTGAAAGGCCCTTTCATATGGCAATTCAATAAGCCTATTGTGCCTAGGCAGAGAAAGACAAGGAAGAGGAACCTAACTGTTTGATTTTCCAGAAATCTCTGTTGTCAAGAGCTGCTCCAAGGCAGTCCCGACCCTCTTTGGCTATAGTCCTGACAAAATAAGCAACTAGGCTGACCTGGTTTTTCTTCCCAGGGCTGGGTATATGGGTATGTGTTGTGGGAATGCTAAATGGAGGCCCAGGCCTGCCTCCTTGTGCAGCCTGGACACTCTGGGCTTGGGGACTGGGGTGTAATCCTGGTCCTGCCATTAGCAGGAAGAGGGAAAAGCATACAGAGGTATGATCCTTATGATCCTTCCCGCCCAGACTGAAGGGCAAGAGATAGACGTGTCCTTACCTGGGCACGGTTCTCAGTGACAAAGAAGAGCTCGGTGAGGGCGCGGTGCAGGGGTAGGAGGATGCCAGGCTGTGTCACGTCTTCAAATAGGCCATACTCCATGTGGGTAAAGAGCTGCCACAAGGGCTTCAACAGCGCAAGGTCACATAGGTCACTGGGGAGGGGGGAATCATGGGGTCGGTTTACTGAGAAGTAGGCTACCCAAGGTGGACAGTTAAAAGAAACTGCAGGTCAGGCTTTCCCTTTCCCGCCCCATCCTAAAACAGCCATGCCTACTCTCTGAAACAGCATGGAAGGAAAGGGGCAACCCCCCAAAATAATTCTAAGAAATCCAGAGAACCTGTAGTATGGTCACAGGAATTATTGCATTTTCTTTTGTTTTAACATTTATTTATTTACTTACTTACTAATAGAGAGAGAGAGAGAGAGAGAGAGAGAGAGAGAGAGAGGGAGAGAGAGAGAGAGAGAGAGAGAGAGACAGACAGACATGGGGGCGGTAAATACCACAGCATGCATATGATGGGCAAGGACAACTATGGGAGTTGGTTCTGCCTACCCACCATGTCAGGCTTGATGAAAGCATCTTAACCCACTGAGCGAGCTTGTTAGCCCCTATTGTGTGTTTTTAAAAATGGTTCCTAAGAAGTCCTTCCAGTGACACTAGGAAAATCTCCAGGCAAATATGTTTGTTTTGTTTCACTAGGTAGCCTAAGCTGTCCTTGAAGTCAAGACAATTCTTCTGCCTCAGTCTCCCATGTACTGGGATTACAGATATGAGTTATCATGCACCTTAAGCTAAATGTTAAATGGAAAAAAAGCAAGATATAACATATCCCATATAAAATAAAACTAACCCATAAAAAGAAAAAAAACTATCAAATGGACAGGGAAGACAAACATTATTTTGATATTCATTTATAAAATAGAAAATACACTTGCAAACTTGCTAGACCTGAAATCTTGCCTCTAGGAGAAGCCCAATCCTTCTCAGACCTGTGTGCAGAGAACCCTGAGTGTTTGAACCTGGAGTGGGTGGGGGTTGTGATCATAGTTCAAAACCCTCCAGAAGAGAAAATTAGGAGCTGAACAATATTCTGGGCTTACTATAGGGTAATATGCATATTATTAATGATTTTGCCATTCTCTTTATTTTTTCTTCTATACTTGAAAAAGAATCCTCCCCTTTGAGAATTGTCTTATCAGTCATTTCCCCCGAAAGGAGCACATGTTCATAAAGTAAGCAGGTGGGCAAATTCAGTTCGACTTGTTTCATTGCTAGTTTCAGGGGAACACTGGAAAGTGAAGTAAGAGGCATCTGCAGGACTATCCTCCTCTGGGATTGGCCCTCTATTCTGGCCTCTATCACCCTCAGGCCAGCAAATCTTTAACTTTCCAAAAAGCTAATGTGGCAAGGCATTCTGAGATATGTGGTATGCCCTTCACCCTCACACACTCCCTTCAGGCTCATAATGGAGGCATACAGGGCTATCAGGCTGGTATGGAAGGGCCAGTGGGAGCACACTGAGAGTTCTCCCCAGGCTCAGGAATATAGGGAGTCCCAACTGGAAAGAAGATCGATGTCAGCCAGCAAATTGTGGAAAGACATCTGAACCACAGGCAGGAAGGCCTGCCAGCCTGAAGACCTTGGCAATGTGACATATTGCTTAGACAGCATACCATCCAGGTCAATACTGGAAGCCCGCGTGGAGCTAAGCAACACATAATGTCTGCATATGAGGACGTGGTACTAGCAGCAAGCACACCCAGCCTTCTCTTACCCCTCCCCTGCTGCCAGCCTAGGGCTGACAATGAGCCATCACTTTCTCTTCCTGACTTGAAAATTCCTTTAAGCTTTTAAAATAACAACTTCATATTACTTTTTACTTCAAGTATCATTATCCCACACTGGCTCACACTCTGTGTATCTACGCCTTAAAAATGCGAGAAAGAGCAACTCCTACTGGTCAGGGTCTGGGCAAGGGGGTGTAGGTGGAGTACTTGGCTGCTCTGTATATAGCAGAAACCACCAATACTTTCCTCTGAGATGAGTACTATGAAGCTACAGCCACATTCCTATCTATTCAACACTGTAGTGGAAGTTCTACCAGAGTAAAAGGTCAAACCCTGCTCCTGTACATTGAGAGGAAGAACTAAAACTCACCATCACAGATGCCATGACCGAGCTCTTGCTAATCCACACACTCATTCAGAATATATGCGGGATATAAGGGCAACAGGCCAAAATGCTACAGCAGCAAAACAAAAGTCACTTTTTTTTGTCTGAGATGGTCTTACCGATGTAAGACTGGCCTTGAAATGTCTTGGCCTTCTGGGTGCTGGAATTATGGGCATATACCACCATACTCAGCAAATTTTTTAAATAATAATTATAAGAATAAAAACATTAAATACCTAGAAATACCATACAAAATGTTGTATGAATTGTCTACAGAAATGTGTAAATTATTTCAAGGACCTACACAATGGAGGAATGATGTGGGATTCCCCTCTGTATGCTATGAATATGCTTTATTACCATTGGTTAATAAAAAAGCTGATTGGGCCAATGACTTAGCAGAATATAGTCAGGCTGGAAGAGATATGAGAGTAGGCAGAGTCAGGGAGACACCATGTAACCACCCAAGGAGAAAGATGCCAGAATGCCAGAACATTACTGGTAGGCCACAGCATCATGGTGATACACAGATTAATAGAAATGGGTTAATTTAAGATATAAGAGTTAGCCAGAGTTCGCCAGGAATATGCCTGAGCCATTGACCAAACAGTGTTCAAATTAATATAGTTTCTATGTTATTATTTGGGTCTGAGCAGTTCGGAAAGTCTCTTCCTACAGAAGAAAATAAAATGGCTGTGGACTAGAGGATTCAACTTTCTAAGGAATTTGATATGCAATTTCAAACTGATATGCAGAGCCTCCTGGAATCCCATTAGAAGGCTGGGGCCTGTGGCTCAGTGGTAGTGTGAAAGGCTCTTCCTCTCATGTGGAAAGTCATGGGCTAAGTCCCAGTACCACAAGAAAAGTATCACTGGCCAAGAGAGAGGTTGAGAAGTGTGAACAAGAGAGCATGAATGTGCATAAAAGGGTGGTGGAGACACAGGGAAAATTGTTTTTCTTTTTCAGTTTGAGACAGGGTCTCATTATGTAGCCTGGAATTCATTATGGAGATCAGGATGGTCTCCAACTCACAGAGATCCAATTGCTCTGCCTTCTTGCAGGGATTAAAGGTATGTGCCATCACACTAGGCTAAAAAAAATTTTTTTAGTCTTTTGTTGTATGTATTTGTGTATGGTCTATGCAAGTATTCGTGTGTGTGTGTGTGTGTGTGTGTGTGTGTGTGTGTGTGTGTGTGTAGATGCTGTCAGTGTGCATGTGGAGGCCAGAGGTTGACATCAGGGATCTTTCTCAGTTGCTTTGTACATTACTTTACCAATTTCTCATTAGATATATTCATGTTATTTTAAGTGTGATTGTTTTGCTTGAATGTATGTATGTGCACTAGCCTGCAGGCTTGGTGTCTTTGAAGGTCAAGAGAAGACACTGGCTTCCCTGGAACTGGAGTTATGAATAGAGAACCACCATGTGGGTGCCGGGAACTGAAGACCTGTGCAAGAGCAACAAGTGCTCTCAATTCAAGTGCTTGAGACATCTCTCTGGCCCCATGCACCTGTTTTTTGGGGGGTGGGGGATGAGTTCAGACCTCACTGAATCGTCTAGGCTGACTGGCCAATGAATTACAAGGACCTGCCTGTTGTTGCCGTCCTTCCCAAGTACTGAAGACCTGAACTCTGGTTCTCATTCTTCTGCAGACACTACAGACTAAACCATCTCCCCATTTTTTATCTTTTTTTTTTTTTTTTTTGAGACAGGGTCTCATGTATCCTAGACTTCCCTAGAAATCATTATAGTTGAGGATGACCTTGATCTTCTGTACATGAAGAAATTAACATGGTAATATAAAAATGGATTGGTAACTTCTGGGTAAAAAGATTTGTAAGTCACGAGGGAAAAAATGGCCAGTCACACTGGGGTTATCAATACCTAACACAGCCTGGAGCATGCAGGCAGATCTCTGGGTTTAAGGCCAATCTAATCTATATAGTAAGTTCCAGGCTAGCTAGAGATACACAGTGGGACTCTATCTACAAGCAAGCAAGTAAGCAAGCAAACAAACAAATAAACCAAAAGCAGAAAAACACACCCCCAACACAGGTCAGGAATGATGGGGTATACCTGTAACCCCAGTGCTCAGGAAGCTATGGTTGGGGGGACTCAGAGCTCTAGGCCAGTATGGGCTACATACTGGTCTTAAACACAACCAAAATGCAGGACAATCTTGACGTAAAGAACTAAGCTAAAAGACTTCCACAATTAAATTAGCAGATATGTAAATCAGTCATAGAGCTACAGTCATTAATACAGCACTGGCTTACAGACAAGGAAATGCCCAGAGTTATAAATACATGGGACCAAAGGTAATAGTACAGAGTGCTCAGGGCAAACTCAAAATAAGTAGAGACCCAAAGCAAAAACTTGACGCCAGAAATTCAAACTCATATACTGGCATTCACCCCAGGTGGATGTCAGATGTCGGGTGAAAGGGAAAGTGATTAAGATTCTAGAAAGAAACAGTAGATAATTTTATGACATTTGACTGAGGCAAAAATTACTTACAGGACACGTTAAGTTAGTAGTTTTTCAGTAACTTAAAAGAAATGATGGATAAACTCAGAAACGCTAAAATTACATTTGTCTTTTTTCCTCAAAGATGCCATTAACAAAGTAACTAGGAAACAGTGGGAGGAGTTCAGGAACTGACCCTGGCACTGCCTACCTGTGGGTGCAGCATTGCACAATCCTCAGCAGTAAGTGGATGGCTTTCAGTCGCTGATGACCAGTCTGGCGGCAGGCCACACCCACCAGCCATTCCCAGATCTTGGCCAATGGGAGGTGAGGCACAACCCTTTCTTCAGACAACATCTGCTTCAAGATCTCAAATCCTGGCATCATGCCGAAACACAGACATTTTAAAAACAATTATTAACATTAAGTTTCATATTTTGTAAACTGTACACATTTTGATAGGGTGAAATAATTTATATTTTGGCTGAAATAAAATTTCTTTCTTTCTTTCTTTCTTTCTTTCTTTCTTTCTTTCTTTCTTTCTTTTTTTTTCTTTTTTTGGTTTTTCGAGACAGGGTTTCTCTGCAGCTTTTTTAGAGCCTGTCCTGGAACTAGCTCCTGTAGACCAGGCTGGCCTCGAACTCACAGAGATCCGCCTGCCTCTGCCTCCCGAGTGCTGGGATTAAAGGCGTGCGTCTTTCTTTCTTTTTTTGATATAGGGTTTCTCTGTGTAGCTCTGGCCATCCTGGAAGCCAAATTTCCTTTTGTAAAATAACACAAGAACAACATTCTCACTTCCTCATTTTTGCAAAAGGCCCTGGTGTTGGGGAATATTCAATCACACTATGAACCCCAAGTTTGCATTCATGTTAATTAAATAAAATTAATCTTGGGCCAGGAGGCTGAGTTAGCAACTAGTTGAAGAAAACAATCAAAGCACATCAGAGGGCATCTGGAAGAGATAGAGAGACGCACCAGAAGTAGTAGGGAGGGGTTCTGAGTGGTGTGGCTTTTTCTGTTTTGTTTTTGGGGAGTGGAAGGACGGGCCTTTTGGGAGAGTCAATAAGGAGAGAAAGTTAGCTAAGTGCTACTCTCTAAGCTAGCAGGTTTTCATCAGCCTTTGAGTCTCAAGTTTTATTTATAAATAGAATGATAGAGATTTAGTTAGAGCTACCTTTAATGGCAGCAGCAACAGAGCCAGTGCCTGAAGGAGCAGAATTCTCACCAGGCTGTAGGCTGAGCGCTGGGCTGCTGCCAGAGAAGCAGGCCAGAAACTGCGGAGTAGCAATTGCTGGCTGAAATAGCAGTAGATTAAGGCACAGCCACTGTGCCGAAGATAAGACAACACCCTGGTAAAACAAACAAATAAAACCAACCAACCAACCAACCAAACAAAATCTGTGTCTTCTTTTAGATCCTGACAGAAGGCTCTAATCTGATCATTCAAGTTTGTAAGTAGTCAGCCACATCCTGGTGAAGAAAGCCAGGCACGTGGGTTGAGAGATACTTTTGGAAGGCCTTAGAGACAATAGTTGCTTTGATTTTAACAGAAGTCAGTAACATAATGGTACCTCTGGGCAGAGTGTGTCTGGTTGACAGAGCATGCAAACAGAAAGGGCAGAGCACACACCTGTCTGGAAACGGCCGAGGTGTCCAGCTGTCACAGTGAATCGGTAGCCCCACTCGGTGTTGCTCATGTCAGAGGTAAATCGGTAATACAGAGTATCTCCTGGATCACAAAAACCAGAGACAGGTCAGGATACGGGAGCAAAAGGATGGCAGCTGGGGTGTTTCTGATGAAATACATTAAGCTCACGTTAAAATCCTCTAATAATTTCTCAATTTTATGCTTTTTAAAAATTTGTTTTACTTTTATTTTGGGTAATTGTTTTGGGGTGAATGGTAGTGTGTATGGTAGGCATGTACATGCCAAGGTATATATGTGTAGTTGGTTCCCTTTCCATCATGTGGGTCCTGGGGCTTGAACTTGGGATGACAGGCTTGGCAGTAAGTGTTCCTACCACTGAGCTATCTCACTGCCTCAACATTATGTTTAAATGCTTCCTGTGAAGTCTATACAGGCTGGTGAGATGGCTCAGTGGGCAAAAGTACTTGCTGACAAACCTGATAATGTGAGCTCAATCCCTAGGATCCATGTGGAGAGAACTGACTCCAAGTTGTTGTCTTCTGATCTGAGAGAGAGAGAGAAAGAGAGAGAGAGAGAGAGAGAGAGAGAGAGAGAGAGAGAGAGAGAGAGAGAGAGAGGAGAACAAAAATTTAAAGGAAAAGTCTATATACCTGGAAGCTCAAAATCTTTCCACTTCTGCTGGGAGCCACTGAAGTTGTGTCGGTCCTGCTGAAAGTCACTACTGCTGGACATGGCTAATTCATCACAGCCTTCCTCTGTGTTGCACTGAGGATCAAATTTGATTGAGAGGTAGATGGCACCAGGAATGTGCACTTTATCCTAGGGAGGGAGACAGAGAATACTTCTATCACTGTCACTAGCTACCACTGTGGCTGTCACTGTAACCAGGGACATGGAGCATGAGCAAACCATAATCCTTCCCGCCAGCTCTATGGAAGGGACATAGTGGGCATCCAGAAAAGGTCCAGAGGAGGGTGCTTACAGGGAGCTCCCCAGGGGAAGGGACACAAGAGCACCAGAGTGCCTTTCAGGTAGGGCAGCACCGGAGAGGTCTGCATGCTCTGGAGAGGCAGGAGCATGGCTTGGGGGTTTACGGGAAGGCCATGATCATGTGGATAAGAAGAGGTGTGCAGACTTCTGGAGAGCAGGTGCTCTGATCACAGCTTGAAGAAGAGTCACAGCTGCTAGGGAGCCAGGCAGGGTGGGAAGGTGAGATTGGGAGGAAACAGCAGGAGTGGCCTCAGAGGAGAGGCCAGTTTGGGACCATCAGGAAGGCAGAAAGGGGTACAACTTGTTAGCTGAAAAAATGAGGCAGGAGAGAAAAAGCTTGTAAGGAAGAGGGTGAGGAGGTGTACACCTCTGTGAAATAAGAATGTCTCAGCTGATCAACAGCTTCTGAACCAGCCTCTGTGCTCCTGCCTCAACTGCTGTAGACTACTCCCATCTAGAAGCTCAGGCCTTGCCAGCTCCAGCATCTCCAAAGGGCTAAGGAAAGGTGCAAGACATTGTTGAGTCATGAGAGTAGCTGAGGTGGTCCACACCAAACTTCTATGGCTCTCTATTTAGATACAAATTCAGGATGGGAAAGATGAGACTGTGAGGGCTGGGTATTAAAAAAGGGGCTAGTGTCTCCAAGGTGTGGCCTGATCATCAGGAGACTTAGAGGTTGGTTCTGGATCCCCACACAAACTCACTGCTGAAAGAAGCTGAGGATTCACGCAGAGGAGCTTACAATGGGAAAGTATATTCTCCTCTGGAGCCAGGAGACCACTTTTCCCTATTAACACAGCTAAAGCTGGAGAAGGGGAAACCTGCTGGCCAGGACTCATGGCATCAGACAGGAGATGAGGAAATGTGTTGTTAGTTAGGACTGGTAAGAAGAGGGAAGGGAAGGTCTCTGATGCACCGCCTACCTCAAAGCTGGTATTGTTGTTATATGGGTGTTTTGATTCCCTCACTTGCACCTCCATTCCTGGTTCCTCCATGAACTGACATGCAGCCAGGGCCATGGTCCCCAACATGCCCTCTCGGCAGCCTTGGAGCACTTTCTGCAGGATCTGAGAAGAAAGAAGGTGGTTAAGAGCAGGGAAAACCAGTGTCATCAGGAGGGAAGGAGGGAGGGAGGGAGGGAGGGAGGGAGGGAGGGAGGGAGGGAGGGAGGGAGACAGAGACAGAACCTACTTCAGTCTGAGATTCACCTGAAGGTACTGGTACCACCAACCCTACCCCAAATGCAACCCCAGTGGTCACCTTTCAACCAGGTCCTATTCTGAATCAGACTAATGCTACTTCTAGAAGACCCACAATAAAAGAAACAACTAGAGATGTTCCAGGCCTCTGAAGAGCTCATCACTAAGCAGGTGGAAGAAGCTATAAGTAAACACTACAGCACACAGAGAAATGGCCAAAGTGAGGAGCTCTGGGGACCAACAGGCAGGAACGCACATGTCCAAGCAGGGGTCTGCAGAGGCAGTGACTGCCACTGCCCTTCATGGAAGGTGAATATGGCCAGAGCACTCTGCCAGTGCCTGCAGGGCTATGATGCCAGCAAACAATCTACGATATGCAGACACCAGTGGTCCTAGGTGGGCAAAACAAGGGTCAGAGAGCACATCAACCTCCCCATGCTCAGCATATTGAACAGGACGGGGAGGATTAGAGGGGCAAATATGACCCGGGATTTCTGCACCTGAACTCGAGGACAGAGTGGCTGACCCTGCACCAGAAGGAATAAGTGCACAAGGATGCTAAGGTGTAGACCAGGATGTTTTCTGCTATTCTGGGTCCTCTGCTTCTATGCAGAAGTGGAAATGGACTCTAACTCCGCATTATTTAGATATTTATTTTATGTATATGTATGTGGCTTCAAGATAAGTAAACACACTGTATTCGTACAGGTGCTTGTGGAGGTCAGGAGAAGGCATTGCATCCCTTGAACTGGGGCTGCAGGAGATTGTGAGCTGCCCAGTGTGAGTGCTGGGACTAAACTCTTATCCTCTGCAGGGGCAGCAAGTGCTCTTAACTGCTGTCATTTCTCTGGCTTCACAGTATTATTTAAAAAGAAAACAAGGAAGACCTGATATAAAAATAAATGAGGCAGAGACATAGCTCGGTGGTTAAGTGCCCTGGTTACTCTGGAAGAGGACCCTAGTTGAGTTCATGCACACTAAGGCTCACAGCCATCTGCAGCTACAGTTTCATATGACACTTCTTTTGACCTTTGAGGGCACAACACACATGATGTACTTACATACATGCAGACACATTATGCACATAAAATAAAAATAAACTAGAAAAGAGAAAAACAAAATACAACATGCCCTCCAACCTAAAATTCCAAATTGGAAAACCAGACTTCAGAGAATGGCATGGAAGCTAGTGAAATCCCTGCCACCCAGAAGCCAGAGTCTTGGATAAGCCTCTATCTACACCACCAGGATCATGGAGCAACCAAGGTTCACACCTCACGGGCAGATCACTTGACCTGCATAGACAGTCTGAAAATGACAGTTTAAGACAGAAGGCAAAACCCTTATTGGACGCTTTCCTGTATTGTGGGAACAGGCTATCTGGGCCTCTGAAGGGTATTACCTTGTCCCCTGACTTTGCATCATGTCAAATTCCAGGGACCTGAGAAGGCACAGGCTAGCTAGGAGAGCCATAAGACCTATAGGTGTGAAACAATCAAGGCAAAAGGCCAAGAAATGTTTTCAGAGCCTACTGCTGCAAATGTTTCCTGCACTCAGCTTTCTGCTGTGAGCTCAACTCCAGAAAACCCATGGCACAGTCAAGAGCAGCTCTTGCCTCTGCTGTATTCATACCTATCAGGGGGCCTATATTTCTCAAACACCCTGGGGTCACAGAGATATGGAAGATGGGCAGAGAGGAGCCTGGGCTGAGCAGAGAGTTAGCTACCTTCTCCCACTGGTGCTTTTCTTCCAGCTGCATGAACATATCCAAAATGTAGGTCATATGTGCAGGGCCACTGAGCTCTAGGATGTCCTCACTCACTGGCACATGCCCTGGCCACTCGGCCAGCAGGGAGGCGAGCACATGGCGAGCATAAAGGACTGCTGTGGCCTCGTTCACACGGAAGAGGTAGTCGCGGACAGCCCTCTTGCTCTTGCAGTTCAGTTCCTTGTGCAGGAGGGCAGCACTCTTGCTCCGGCGCTGCTTGGCGTAGCTCTGCTGCAGCTCACTCTCTGTGCTGGAAATCAGCTTCTGGGTCACAGGGTTCGATTCAGCAGTGGCTTGGTCAGTACGCACAGGCCGGGACTGTAAAGCCAAGACCATCATTACAGAGGCTTGGCCTTCTCACTATAGGGGGCAGAAGTGTAAACACTTTGATCCCAAGGTAGGTGACATACCAAACATGGCAAGATAATCATGTCTGTGTCCACAGCTTTGGCACTTTGTTCCTCCAGTCTCAGACTCCTACTAGGCTGCCACCTCTGTGCCAGGGAGCGAATTCTCTCATCGGTGGTGAGCTCATCTCCGTCAAACCTGAAGGGAGCCCAGTGATAGGCACAGACAGTGGAGGAGACAAGAGCTTAGAATACACTGCAGTTGTCAGAAAGGTGATCAGAGCTGCACTCTCACTACTACCCACCCAATGATAGCATTACTTGCTGTCATTTGCAAACTATAGTCACACCATGCATCCATTCACCCATACATGTAGTCTTCCAAGAATATCCTCGTAGCAGATATACAAACTGTCTCTTAGGAACCACTTTTCTCTTTATCTTCCTTTAAAAATATTTTTATATTTATATATAAATTATACCTATGATAATTTTATAATTTATTTTTTAATAATAAAATTTTAAAAATCACTTTTTGTAGCCAGGTGGTGGTACATAACTTTAAAAAAAATATCTATCTATCTATCTATCTATCTATCTATCTATCTATCTATCTATTTATTTATTATGTATACAATATTTGTCTGTGTGTATGCCTGCAGGCCAGAAGAGGGCACCAGACCCCATTACAGATGGTTGTGAGCCACCATGTGGTTGCTGGGAATTGAACTCAGGACCTTTGGAAGAGCAGGCAATGCTCTTAACCTCTGAGCCATCTCTCCAGCCCCGATAATGCATATCTTTAATCCCAGCACCCAGGAGACAGAGGCATGTGAATCTTTTTGAGTTTGAGGTCAGTCTGATCTACAAAGAAAGTTCCAGGACAGCCAGGTCGTTACATAGAGAAACTCTGTCTCGAAAAGCAAAACAAACAAAATTACTTTTTTTTTTTGTTTGTTTGTTTTTTCGAGACAGGGTTTCTCTGCAGCTTTAGAGCCTGTCCTGGAACTAGCTCTTGTAGACCAGGCTGGTCTCGAACTCACAGAGATCCGCCTGCCTCTGCCTCCCGAGTGCTGGGATTAAAGGCGTGCGCCACCACCGCCCGGCACAAAATTACTTTTTGTGTACATGTTTTGTCTGCATGTCATGTCTGTGTATCACATGCAGGCCTAGTGCCCTCTGGAGTCACAAGAAGGGGCTAGCTATCAAACCCAGGTCCTCTGTGAGAACAAGTGTTCCTAACCACTGAGACATCTCTCCCTCTCCAGCCTGTTTATATTTCTTTGTTAATTTTGGGATGTGTGTATGGGGGTTGACCTCACTATCTTTTCAGCTGTTCTCCACCTTATTTTTAGAGATAGGGTCTTTTACTGAATCAAAGCTTACTGGTTTGGCTTGGCTGGCTGACTAGCAAGTTCCAGGAATCCATTGGTCTCCATCCCCACATCCCTAATAATGGATTCAGAGATGAGCACGGCCAAGCCCAGCTTGTATAGGTACTGGGGATCGAAACTCGGGTCTTAATGCTTGCATGGCACATACTTAATCAAGTGTCTTCCAGCTCTTCCTCTCTCTGCCTGCCTCTGGATGCTTATGTGAGAAAACCACAAATTCTACCTGCCTCAGTCTGAGGTCCTTCTGCTTTTCTAGTTACAGTAGTTTAGACTGCACCCTGACCATCTTCCTCTCATAGTACCTGCTCCACTTCACAAACGATTTTAGATAATACATAGGAGAAAACAGAAACATGAATGAAGTTAATTGAAATTCACTCCACATTAGAATAAGAAGCTAAAGGGCTAGGGAGGTAGCTCAGCATGTACAAGCTCTGGGTTTGATTCCCTAGCACAGTAAAAAGGGAGGGAGGGGACAGATGGAAGAGAGAGAGGAAGAGGGTGGGAGGGAAAGATGTGCGTTTAGGAAGAGAGAGCGAGCAAAGCCAGGCCATGGGCACAGAAGAGGAGGCTGGGTGGGAGATATGTAAAGTTCCACACAAATTCAGGAGATGGGTTCTGGAGCTACCTCTGAAATTTCTGGCCAAGAGAAGGATATATTGCTGATTATATAATCATCCTGTGAAAAAGGTCATGAAAATGATTTACACTAATAAAAACGTAAGAGCCAAACCCCCTCTTGAGCCACAGCACCTGCTCTGCTCTGTGCCATCTGCTCACTGGACGGCATGAGAGGCATCACACAGTCTGTGCCTTTAAGACTGCACACATGACATTCTCAAAGGAAACTGTCACACTCTTAGGGATGACCCAGCCAAAGTGGCACAATTGCCTTTCCAGGTATGTCAGGAAGAACTCCAGACTGGTCCTTGTGGCTGCCTGGCCTGTCAGGGCCTCTCTCCAGATTCCATGGCAGCAGGTGAGGGTCCCATACTCTCACCTGGCACATTTCAGTGCATCTTAATGGTCTTTACCTCTTTTGAACTTCTAGGAAGAAAGAATCGGTCTTTTTCATCTGCAGTTCATATATGGCCCGGAGAATGTGCAGAGGAGCATTGAGGGCATCATGAGCCATCTAGAGGCAAGGGAAAGGTGAGAAATAGAAAAGGATATGTGCCTTAAGACACGAACAATATGCATTCTGAAGTGACAAACAGTATTGCAAGTTATCCCAGGTTACAGCTCAAGAACAATATGTGGGTACTTTAAAAAAGCATGGCAAATTTTGAGTACTAAGATATGAACTATAAAGTGTGCATTACTACTTAAAGCCCCTTCAGGGGCTAAGGAGTGGCTCAGTGGTTAAAAATACTTATTGCTCTTGCAGAAGACCTAGGTTTAGTTCTCAGCACCCACATGGTAGCTCAGAACTACCTGTAACTCTAGTTTCAGGGGATTCACTACCCTTTTCCGGGCCTTTGCAGGCTTCTGCATGCATGTGGTGTATATAAAAATCACACAGGCACACAACATGCACATAAAATAAATAAATCTTAAAATCACTACAGTGATAGGGTTCTACTATCCTTTTGAATCTTTTCTGTATGCAACAGACTGTTTAGGAAATGAAGTCTCAGGACATCAAACTGAGCAGTTAAAAGGTTTTTTAATTTATTTATGTGAATGGATGTTTTGCCTGAATGTTTATGCCTCATGTGTGTGCCTAGTACACATGGAGGCCAGAAGATGGTGTCAGATCCCCTGGAACTGAAGTTTTAACAGACAGTTGTGGGCTCCCATTTGGGTGGTGGGAATCCAACCTGGGTCTTTAGCCACTGAACTCTCCCTCCAGTTCTTAGACTTGTTTAGGTTGAAGCACAGCCTGAGCCAAAAAGAGCCCATTCCCTTGATGCCTGTGCTTCATTCATAAGATGACCAGTGAACGTACCAAGAAGCATATTCTGGTGGGTTCATCCAAGCTTTCAAGAGGGTCTAGCTTTTTCTGTTCTGGTTCTCCAGGGCTACTAACTGGCCGGTCCATTTCTTCCTCCTGGTCCCCTCGCTCATCCAGCTCCAGGTCTCCATGTTCAGTTAAAGTGTTGATCTCCTTTTTTGAGGAGTACAGCATGATCGACAGAATCTACACACAAAGTCAGTCAAGCATAGCAAGTAGATGAGTGAGTGTTCTTCAGTGAGGAAGAAGATGACATAGTCTTTAATCATGGAAGGGTCTTTGAGATTTACCGGAACTTTAAGATACCAGAGTTCACACAGGGAGTATGTGATTAGTAAAGGAACATGAAAGCATGTTCAACTGTACTTATAATAGAAGAAATGCTAACTAAAACTATGGTGGCCCTTGTGTTTATTAACTTTATTGACAGCACAAATGGATATTATCCTACTTTTTACTTGTTTTGGAGAAATATAACTACTAAACTACTAAAATATATCCTTTTGACCCACAACTTATCTTTTAGAAATGACAAGATAGATTAAAAATGTTGTTCAAAATATGGCCAATGAAGCACTAATAATGGTAAAAACTGCAAAGTACTTTCCAGTCTTATACACAGCCATTAAGAAGGATGGTTATGGAAGCTGGAGAGATGGCTTAGCAGTTAAGAGAACTGGCTAAGCTTCCAGAGGACTTGAGTTCAATTCCTAGAATTCACATGGCAGCTCACAACCATCTGCAACTGAAGTCCAGGAGAGCTGATGCCCTCTTCTGGCCTCTATGGGCACCAGGCATTCAAGTAGTACAGACATAGTTACAGGCAAAACACCCGTACACATAATTTCCCTAAGACCTTAGCAAACCCTGTAGTATTCGGAGAAGTGAGGGTAAGAGCACAGCACATACCTGCCGCACTGCCCCTTATACTAGGAGCTAGCACTTGACCTTGAAAGACTCTGGGAACCACAAGAACTGCACTAAGAAACATCTACGGCCTCAGAAGAGTAACAATAAAATGGAATTATCGACTGAAATCTTACATAAGATAAACATGTGTGCTCATATTTAGAAACTGATTTTAGCTCAACTTTAGAGGGAAATAATAATTCAAAAACACATTTTATTACCATGATTTAACAGTCAATTGTGTGTTTCCACAAAGTACTTCTCCAAGGTTCCTTAAACAAACACCCAATTCATTTTCCTGACAGGGAGGACAGGTGTCAGGATCCCTAATTCAGGAAGACAGGATCAAGGCTGGGTTTAAAAGCTGCACAGAATGAGAGTGCACAAGGAGGAGCTGGCTGGAACAAGCTAGCTCTGCACCAGGGTGTACATCTTCAGGGCAGCCCTCCTCTTTACCTCCAGGTCGCGGAGGAGCCAGGTCTTACTGAAGCCGGTTCCTTTGCTGCATTTCTTCACCAGCAGCTTCAGCAGGTCAGTCTGGAGGAAGGTGGCATGGGTCTCCTCAAAACCGTGAGCCTGCCAAGGCAGGAGAGTGAAGGTCAAGTCAGCAGAGCACCAGTCTTCTCACAGAGCTGAAGGTCCAACTGACCTTCTGGGGAAATTTACAGTCAGTAAAAAAAGCCCTCTGAAGCCGCCAGTGGTGGCACCTGCCTTTAATCCCAGCACTTGGGAGGCGTAGGCAGGTGGATCTCTGTGAGTTCGAGGACAGCCTGGTCTACAGAGCGAGTTCCGTCAGGCTCCAAAGTTACACAGAGAAACCCTATCTTGAGAAAAAAAAAAAGCAAGCAAGCACCCTAAATCTTAACCAAAAATGCTTGACAGTGGGAAGGCTTGGATTTTAGCCTCAAGCATTTTTGGAAAGCAAAGAGGGGAAGTGACATAAAATAGGCTTCAGAAGTGTTTGTTCGGTGAAAGAACACAGAGCGAATGATGCAGTGGCTCATGGCTAAAATTCTCAGGAATTCCACAAGGATGACCCCAGCTAAGACTCCTAGCAATAGTGGAGATAGTGCCTGAACTGTAACCAGATTGGTGAATACATCAACTGTCATCATAGAGCCTTCATCCAGGAATTGATGGAACCAGATTCAGAGATCCATAACCAAGCACTTGGATGAGCTCCAGGAATCCAGTCGAAGAGAGGGAGGAGGGAATAGATGAGCAAGGGAGGTCAAGATCATGAACGGGAAATCTACAGAGACAGCTGAACTAAGCTTGTGGGAACTCATGAACTCTAAACCGACAGCTGTAGTGCCTCCAAGGGAACAAAGCAGGCCTACTGCATGTGGGAGACAGTTGTGTAGCTTGGCCTATCTGATGGGCCCCTGGAAGGACCAGGATCAATCCTGGTGCATGAGCTACTTTTCTGAGCTCATTCCCTATGGTGGAATGCCAAGCTCAGGCTTAATGCAGGGCAGAGGGGCTTGGTCTCCCTCAACTTAATGGACCCGGCTTGTTGACTCCCTATGGGAGCCCTTACCCTTTGGGATGAATGGATGAAGGGGGGATGGTAGGGAGAACTGTGTTTGGAATATAAAATAAAATTTAAAAAATCATTAATAAGATAAAATCCAAACCCTAACCATGATTGACCAGGTCCTACAAGGCTCCCTGCCTGCTTCTTTGGCCTCAACCCCTCAGCTGCACTATCTTTTTTTTTTTGGTTTTTTTGAGACAGGGTTTCTCTGTGGCTTTGGAGCCTGTCCTGGAACTAGCTCTTGTAGACCAGGCTGGTCTCGAACTCACAGAGATCCGCCTGCCTCTGCCTCCCGAGTGCTGGGATTAAAGGCGTGCGCCACCACCGCCCGGCAAAAAACTCTTTTTTTTTTTTTTTTGGTTTTTCGAGACAGGGTTTCTCTGTGGCTTTGGAGCCTGTCCTGGAACTAGCTCTTGTAGACCAGGCTGGTCTCGAACTCACAGAGATCCGCCTGCCTCTGCCTCCCGAGTGCTGGGATTAAAGGCGTGCGCCACCACCGCCCGGCTCAGCTGCACTATCTTAAAGACCTGGAGGTCCTTCTGCTCCCGTGACCACCATGCCTGGTCCACTATAAGGTCTGAAACTTACTATTTTTTTTGTCCATGTTACCCAAGGCTAGCTCCATATTTGCTGCCTCAAATTTCCCTTTTTCAAAAGGCTTTCCAATGCAGAGCTGTCTTCCTTGTAAACAGGTGCCTCCTCTGGCATGGGAGACTATAAGCCTCATGAGAGCATGGCCCTTCTTTCTAGCTCACACTGCACACACAGTTCCATTTGGCTCTTGATAGTCAACAACTATCAACAGACTGAGGACTCGTGGTGGTGCACATCTTAATCCTAGCATTCGGGAAGTAGAGGCAGGCAAATCTCTGAGTCTGAGGCCAGCCTAGTCCATATAGTAAGTTCCATTCTAGGCAGGGCTACATAAAGAATACCTGTCTCGAAAAACAAAGAAATAAAACTGAATGAGAATTTAAGAGCTCTGCCATCAGGGAGTTAATTTCCCTTTTTATTATAGTGGAAACAGTGAAACACACCATGTCATGAAACACATCAGAAACTGAAAAACTAGAAGATGAATGGTCTCGGTTGCCTGGAGCTGGAGAGCCCAGCAGGCAAGTCTCTGGTGATGCCTGAGACCTCCCCATTCCCCCATGACTACCACTCAATGACCTCCCTACCAGAGTTACCAGTGAACACTTAAATGTCAAGGGGCAACAAACTTCAGCAGAAATCCTTTCCGGGACAGCTCTGTAAGCAAGATCATCCTGCAGATAACCTCAAATGTATTTCCTTGAAAGGTCCTCCCCAGCCCTCCAGCCCACTAAGGCCCACAAAGTCACCATGGGTCAGGGCTTCTCTCCACCCCAAATACTGTCCAATGCTCACCTAGCTGCTTCCTTCCAGCCTAATGGTCACACTGATCCCTTGAAGCTCCATGGAGCTGGCTCCCTTTATTACTCCCTTAATTCCTATGAGGACCTAGAGGAGCTCCTGTTGGGAATGAACTGAAAAACCTTTCAGCTCAGTTTTCTTCCCCCAAGACAGGATTATGTTTCCATGAAGCCACAGTACCTGAGTCCATGGAACAGTATTAAAAAAACTGAAACTTGTCAGGTGGTACTGGCACAAGACTTTAGTCCTAGCACTCAGGAGGCAGAGGCAGGTGGATCTCTGTGAGTTCGAGGCCAGCCTGATCTATAAGAGCTAGTTCCAGGATGAGCTCCAAAGCTACAGAGAAACCCTGTCTTGAAAAACCAAAAAACAAACTAGCAAAAAACCAAAACCAAAAACCTGAGACTTGCCAGGTGGTAGTGGCACAAGCCTTTAATTCCAGCACTCTGGAAACAGAGGCAGGCGGATGTCTGTGAGTTTGAGGCCAGTCTGGTTTACAAAGTGAGTTCAGGAAAGCCAATGATACACAGGAGAAACCCTGTCTCAAAAACCAAACCAAAACAACACAACAACAAAAAAACCCAAAAACTTGTCTCAAAAAAAAACCCCAGAAAATAAAAACAAACAAGCAAAACAAAATAGAAACTGAGACTTAAAACACTTGGAAAATTCTTTCTTCCTTAAGTTATCCTTGTATGAGGTCTCAAGCATTTTTAAAAACAACCCATTGTTAAGCATACATTCAAATCAGATGGCATTTCCTCCTTGTTAATCCTCTGCAGATGTCAAATCATAGGTATATTTGTGCACATGGAAGAGGCTCACCATTACCTTTAGTGTTTTATATAAACCTTTGAGGGCCAAGGATAGGACCCAAGTTGCTTCCACTGCCTCGGGACAATGGCTGTCCATGCTGGTTTGCAGAAGGTGACTGGCAATAAAGGCAAAGTGTTGGGAGTACTGGCTCAGCTGGGCCTGAGAGGTGCCACACTCTTGTCCTCCTCCCTTCTGGACCAGTTGGTAGTCCTTCACTGAAGCATCATGCCAAAAAGGAAAAGAAAAGTACAAAGTACAGTTAGTATCGTCTACAGCCAGGTTTCTCCACAGGCCTCACTAAAATAAGGACTGAAGAAACAAGCCTCCTAGGCTCAGGTGTGGTTGCTATATTTAAGCCCAGTTTGCAGGTGAGCACAAAGTAGTACAGGGCCACTTATTCATGGGGAAACTAAAAGTCACAATGCAAAATTCTTATTACTATGCACAAGCAGGTCATCGCCAAAGTTGTCGTGATTGTTCTTGGTTGTCAACTTGATTACATGTGATATTAACTAAAATCCAAGTGGCTGGGCACACCTGTGAGGGACTTTTTTTCTTAATTAAATCATTTGAAGTGGGAAGAACCACTTCTAATTAAGATCTTTTGGGGTTGGAAAATATACCTTTAGTCTGGGCCACACCTTCTGCTAGCAGCATATATCACAGACATGGAAGAAGGATGCTTGCTATCTGTCTGCTTGCCCTCAGTCTCCATGGGAGGTCTGATGTGGGATGCCCTTCTCTATATGTATTGCTTTTATTGGTTGATGAGTAAAGCTGTTTTGGCCAATGGCTCAACAGAGTAAAGCCAGGTGGGAAATCTGAACATTATATGAGAGAGAGAGAGAGAGAGAGAGAGAGAGAGTAGGCAGAGTCAAGGAGACGCCATGTAGCCACAGAAGAAGATGCCAGAACACTACCGGTAAGCCACAGCCTCATGACAATACATAGACTAATAGAGATGGGTTAATTTAGGACGTAAGACCTAGCTAGAAATACATCTGAGCCATTATCCAAACAGTGTTGTAATTAATAAAGTTTCTGTGTGATTATTTGGGTCTGGGCAGGCAGGAAATCACAATGTGGGGCACGAATCCATGACCTTGAGATTGAGAGTCTCACACCAAAACATTGGCCAAACCATTGGCAAAAACAGCTTTATTCATCAACCAATAAAAGCAATGTATATATAGAAGGATATCCCACAAAACTGGTCTATCATCCCTTTACTGGCATTAAAGCCTGATTCTTTGGGATTCTGGTATATACTGAAAATCAGCTGAGACATCCAGCATCATGGACTGAACAACTACTAAATTCTTGGGCCTTCTATTGATAGACAGCCATTGTTGAACTAGCTGGATCACAACCTGTAAGCCATTCTCATAAATCCCTTTTCTCTCTTCTTTCTCTCTCCTCCCTCTCAATTCATCCTATCATTTCCATTTCTCTGGAGAACCCTGATCAATGCAGATTTTGGTACCAGAAGTGGTTCTAGAGCAACAGATGAATTTTTTAAGTATCTGGAATAGGCTTTTCAGTTTGCCAATGCCTACAGTTACTGAAGCCTCTCCTAGAAGCTCAGAGTACTGAAAAGCCTATGGTGTAAACTATTTTACAAACTTAAGGAGACAAATGCATTTGATTATATTGATTTAACAATTGTGAGAGGCAACAGATTTGGTGACTCTGTATATAAAACTTTTGACAATTTGCAGAAAAATAAGGAAAATGATGCTCCTGTGTCTTTGGGTAAACTGACAAACGAAAAGGATGAGTTCTGTGATAAAGTTAACCAACTCCTAGATCTCAAAATATGGTGAAGGACAACAATGAACTTAGTGATAAAATGGACCACTTCCAGAGGTGCATAAATGGTCTAAAGGTTTTTAAGTGTGCCCTGGAAGAGAATCTTCTTTCCAGCAGCCTCAGATTTTGTTGTGGAAAATCAAAACAAAGCCCTCATTATAAGATTGGCTGAATTACAGCAAAAATTCAAGTCCCAGACTCGAAGGTGTTTGGTGGTTAAAAGTTAAGGCGTTAATTGATAAAAATGGAACACTGTAACTTGGACTGGAGATGTGTGGGAGGACCCTATTGAAACTGAGAACCTTGAATCCCAGGAAGGGTTTATCTCACCAGAGTGAGTAGTCTCTCCACCCTCAGCAGATTTCACTCCCACTTCCTGAAGTACTACTTTTCACCTTTGACTGAAGAAATTAACCCTTCATTGTAAGTTAAAGCAGCAGTGGCTTTCTCTGAAGATGCCAAGAAAGGCAACACTGATATCCCTCAGGGTCCACCTCTAGACTATAACCAGATTTAAGGCTAAGCAAGCTCCTAGAGGGGAGTCCAAAAGTAGATGTATTATATTACTAAAGAACTCAAGCAGTTTGCTAATTCATTCAAGCAGTATGTGCGGGAATGGATTTTAAGGGTGTGGGATAACGGTGGAAGGAACAAAACTGGATTGGGCTGAGTTGATAAGGGCCACTGAGTGGAGAATCTAGGTTTAAAATGGATGCTCAGACAGCTAAAGAAGGTGTCTGAAGTTTGTTTTAATGGTTGGCCAAAGTATTTGTCAAGAGACGGCCTACCAAGGAACAGTTGGAGATGCCTGCTAACCCTTGGCTTGGTGTTAATGAAAGGACTTTAAGACTCAGGAAAATTGTAATTCTTGAGTGGGTACACCATGTAAAATCTAATCCTTCACTAATCTTATAAGATGCAAAATGCTGAGAGGGGCACCACCAGTCCAGCTAAAGAGCTTTGTTGCCCTTTTCCTTTTGCCAGACCTTGGAGTTGGAGATGCTGCTGTTCAACTAGATGAGTCAAATGTAATGGGTTTAGTTGGACTCTTGAAGTAGCAGGGGCCCAGTGGCAGTACTGAACGGCAAAAGGCAAGATGATCGTAGTTATCATAATGGGCAGCATTGACAAAGTGATTTTTATGGTGACATGACTTGTATGAATCTCTGATACTGGCTAGTCAATCATGGTGCTTCTAGGCATGAGATAGATAAGAAGCCTACTGCATTCTTGTTTGATCTATATAAGAGGAAGAAAAAACTCAAATGAAAGAAAAACTACACTGGATTGTGGCAAAAGAGAATCTCAACCCAAAACCAATTTCCAGATGAGCCAGTTTGCAGACCCAGAAACCTTTGGATGAAGGCACTGCCAGGTTCTCCTGAGGAAGGACCCTGATAAAATAACCTAAAAGTTTTACTGTTATCCTCTCTCTAGTCCTTCCCCTAGAGGAACCTATGGCCTTTTACAAGCATAACTGTATACTGGGGGAGAGGAAACAATCAGACTTTTCAGGGTCTATTGGATACTGGTTCTGAATTGATGCTGATTCTGCGAGATCCAAAGAAACACTGTGGCCCTTCAGTTAAAGTTGGGGTTTATGGAGGTCAAGTGATTATTGGAGTTTTGGCTGAAATCAAACTTAACAGTAGGTCTAGTGAGACACCTTGTAGCTGTCAGAGGGGAAAGATATGAGTTGGTAGCTGGAACCTTACCGGTAGGCCATGAGCCTTGTGATAAAATCTAAAATAATAGAAACGGGTTAATTTAAGATGTAAGAGTTAGCCAAAAATACACTTAAGCTATTGGCCAAACAGTATTGCAAATAATAAAGTTTCTGTGTGATTATTTTGGGAGTCAGGGCAGCCAGAAAAAGAACAAGTAGCCTCTCCCCCCAACAGATTGGTGCACCAACGTGGTCTGAAATGTTTGGGGCTGATGCCTGCTACCCACTTCGAGTACAGATGCTTTTGTGCTCACTTGGGAAAAAGTAGCTGAGACTATGCCTGTGGCTCAGTGCCTCCTGACTGGGCAGGTGACGAGATCAGGTCTGTTAGGAGTGCACAGGCAGGAGAGCATGGTGAATTCCTGGCACCATACACAGAGATATTTCCAAGACACGCAGTGTGCTGCATGGCAGATTTAACTATTACTCAGATTAAAAGTGTTTATGTGCTGCACACTCCTCAAAGTTAAAGTGGTGTTCATCCCAGAGCTAGTGGTAATGGTACCTCCGCCATTTTGAAAGGTAGAGAGAGGCGGAGCCAGCACCCAGGGCCACTCAACCAAGCTGCTTACCATTTTAAAAAGCTTTCCAGGACAGAAAAGGATTACAGATATACCATAGGACAGATTCAGATATAAAAGACCTCTAAATGAGACACAGTATGTTCAAAAAATGTATGTAGGCTTGGGAGAGAGAAGCAAAAGAGTAAAGAGACAGTAAGTGTAATATAAAAGAGTATAGACAGTCATAGGTTAAAGAAGTAAAGATAATAAAATAAATATTAAACTTGTAGAAAAAGTAATAGACAATGAGACACATCTGCTCCTGGTAGCACCAATTACTTCAAGAGCATGATGGGCATCAAAGAGACTCCTTATGAAGTTTGCTAGCCATTTGGGCAAAGAAACTGCTCTTGCCTGGACTGCTTGATGATATGCTGTATGAACTGGACATGTAGGACCCACAGAGAAATGACTGCTGAACTTGCCTCAAGAAGGTGAGACAGTTCTTCGGGGTTCCTGCTTCATGAAAGAGTCTGCCAGGCATTCTGTGCAGGACTGATGGACTTTACCATTACAAGGCAGAACAGATCTTCAAATTTCCTGCTTCATGGGAAAGTCTGTTGGACACTATGGGCCTGTGGACTGAAGATGGGTGCCTGCAACATTACAGAAGAACTTTGGGTGACTGTCCAGGCAGCGAGATGTCTGTCAGTTCTAGAGTTTTGGAAGTTGCTTACAAAGCACTTCCTCTTTACTTAGGTAATATTATATCCTTCTGAAGTTGAAGAATAGATAGTTATAGTTTTCCTTAGTTATGATAAAAGATAAAGTAGATATAAATGTTGTAACTGTAATTCTTGCTTGATACCTGTTTTGTTTTATGTAATCTTGCTATGTTGAGATTGAAACCTTTATTTTTACTTAGAAAAGGTGAGGTGATGTGGAAAGTCCTTCTGTGTATGTGTTGCTTTTATAGGTTAATAAAGAAGAAGCTGCTTTTGACCAATGGTTTAACAGAATATAGCCAGGCTAGAAAAAAAAAAAAATATATATATATATATATATATATATATATAGAGAGAGAGAGAGAGAGAGAGAGAGAGAGAGGGCAGAGTCAGTGAGACACCATGTAGCCACCAGAGGGGTAAGATGTGAGCTGCTAGCTGAAACCTTGCCAGTAGGCCACGAACCTCATGGTAAAATCTAAAATAATAGAAATGGGTTAATTTAAGATGTAAGAGTTAGCCAGAAATATGCTTAAGCTATTGGCCAAACAATATTGCAAATAATATAGTTTCTGTGTGATTATTTCGGGAGTCTGGGTGCCTGGGAAACGAAAAAGTGGCCTCTCCTCTCAACATGCATGCACACAAATAAATAAATGTAATTAAAAAAAATTAAACTATCACATGCAGGAATAAAAACTGAGGCATCTTCACTGATGTCATAGCATACAAGGATTAGACCATTTTCTTCCATTCTTAGGAGACATAATTATGCTTAGGACCTGTTTTCCTTTTCCTGGTTTTCACATCGACAATCACAGCTCTATTCTTCTCAGTGAAGTGCTTCAAGATGATCACATTATGGGGTTCATTGGCGTTATCCATATAAACACAGCGGGTTCCCACACAGAGGACCTAGAGCATTGATGTGGGAAGAGGCATTTAATTAGGCACAAGCTCAGTCCCTTTTGCTTGCTCGCTCTTCTAAAGCACACAGGGATTGGGGGGGGTCTTCTTATTCACAAGATCAAAGGATTGGGTGCAGACCTGGCACAAAATTAGTTTAGGTGTTTGCCATAGCTTTGCAGGTCCTCACCCCAGTCAGATGAGGCAACAAACTGAGAAGATCAACATGAGTGCCAGAGTGAAGACAATGGTCTCTGAAGATCTTTGTAACTGAATACATTATAGTTACCTATATGTTATATGACCTATATAAGCTATTCAAAGCTAGAAACACGAATCAAATGTCTGCTGACAATGCAAGTATAACAACTACACAATTCTGAAGATATACCAAGACTATAAAAGCAAATTATGCAATGAAGAATTTTTACAAGACCATTACAGAGACATACATACATGCGTATGCAAGAGTGTGTATGTGTGTGTTTGCACGCACGTGCACGTGCCCTATAGACTTTGGCAAACAGGCCTTCAGATGCTGTACCTGGGGGAAGCCGACAAGCACCAGCAGGGTAAAGATGTTGGTATGCTTCAGCTGGAAAGGAAGCTGCTTGATGCAGTGGTCTGTGAAGGTAGCAATGACATCTCGCCACAATGGGGCATTGTTGAGTGACCGAAGGATCTCTGCCATGGAGCAGGCCCAGTCCAAACCCACTCGGCTAGAAGGCAAGAGCTCCAATGTTAGGTGGCAATGTGTGACGCTATACCCTCACAAACATGACAGTTCACTGTCCTAGATAGTCAGGTTCATGCAAAGAACAATCCATTACTTAGCTTAAAAACTACCAAAATGCCGCTTTTCACATAACGACAAGTGAAAACAACAACAAAATCAAGATCTGTTACTTATATACTCAGCCTACAAACCCTACCTACCACTATGTTCTCAAATCTCTGTAAAACAGTGGTCCTCAACCTTTGGGTCATGACCCCTCTAGGGGAGGTCAACCAACCCTCTCACAGAAGTCATCTGAGACCATCTGAAGGGATGGAGAGATGGGTCAGAGGTAAAGAGCACCCGCGGTTCTTCCCGAGGACCCAGGTTCAACTCCCAGCATCCACATGGCAGCTCACAACTGTCTAGAACTCCAGTTCCAGGGAATCAAGTACCCTCACACACACATACATGAAGGCAAACACCAATACATATATCAAAAAGATCATTTGAAAACACAGATATTTACATTATGGTTCATATTGTAAGAAAATTAAGTATAGGCATTGGGGTTGAAAGGTTTTCTTCATAACTTCAGCAAAATTACATTTATGAGTAACACTAAAAATGATTTTACGGTGGGTGTGACCACACCATGTGGAGCTCTAGTAGAGGACTGCAGCGTTAGGAGGATGGAGCCATTGCTCTAGAGTGTGCTCTCCACAAGCACACACAGACACACTCATACTCTCAGTCCTACTCAGACAGGCGCTTAGAGATGCATGGACAAATCAAGGTCATTTTCCTTCTTTATTTCACATTCGGTATTATGATTATTGTTTTTATAATAAAAATAGACTTTTTATCCCCAGTGCCTATACTTACTTTTCTCAGGAAAAATCTACCAGAATAAATCTCATCAGAGTTGACTGGCAGGCACTGCTAAGGTTCTCAGCTATTTCAGTGTGGAGCTGTGAGCTGGATTCTCACAGCAGAGCCTCAGCACTGCAGCACACTGAAACTCATCAACAGTGAGTACCGCAAAGGGTGAAGTGGAGGCTGGGTATGTGAAAACCAAGGTTACCTGTCCAGGCAGACAGCGCCCAGGCTGAAGAGCAGGTGGGTGGTCTTCCAGCCATCTGGCACAACGCCATTGTCTGCTGTAGCGAACAGGTTGTGTTTGGCTGAAAGGACCTTGACGACTGCAGTGTCCACCTCTGCTGGCAAAAGACGGACAATTAACTGGCCCAGAAGACCCAGGGTGAGGTGGTAGGTTTCATTCAGGTGGCCTGCGTTGGAGATGACAACCTGAAACATGAGTGGGAGGACGTGTTCCAGGTCTATCAGGGGGACTGTGGGACCCTGTCAACAGAGAGGGGAAATCTCTTTAGTACAAAATCCAGTCAGCCACATCATCTATACATGCCACCCATTCATGTATTCCAACTGGCCTAATTCCAGTTTCAAAAATGACATGTGTACAATCTACTGTAAATAAAATTAATATGTTCAAGTATCATCTTATCTTTTAAATTTATTTTTATGTGTGTGTGTGTGTGTGTGTGTGTGTGTGTGTGTGTGTGTGTGTATGACTATACATATGTAAGTGTAGGTCCTCTGGAACCCAGAAGAGGGAGGCACTTCGATCCCCTGACGCTGGAGTTTCAGGTGTTGAACCTCTGGACATGAGTACTGGGAACCAAACTCCACAAGAGTAGCAAGCACTCTTAACTGCTGAGCTGTGTCTCCCAACCCCTTCTTATCCCACTTCTAACATTCCTTTACCCTTAAAGAAAACACTTGCTTTTTTCTTCCTTTCCTGATGATGTTCATTATAAAGAATTCAAAGAACTAAAAAAAACACATAAAATTCAGACTTTCCATCACAGCCCCTCTCTGACCCACCAATGTCAAGGAAGTAACAACTACTAACAGTTGGATGGACAGTTTGCCAACCTTTCTCCATACACATCTGTAAGCAACACCTGCAATTTATTCTCCCACCCTCCCTCCTTCCCTTCCTTCCTTCAGTATGATGTGCATGTATGCACATGTGGAGGCCAAGGAAAGACCTCCAATGTTGGTAACTTGTACCTTGTCTGAGACAGAGTCTCTTTGTTGTTTGCTTCTGTGTACATCAGACTAGCTTGCCTACAGGTTTCAGGGAATTTTTCTGTCTCCACCTGCACCATCGTCTCTATGAGGAGACACATGTTACTCTATCCAACTTTAAGTGGGTTCTGGGGTCCTCAAGCTTGTAAGTGCTTTACCTACCAAGTCATCTTCTCAGCCTTATTTTTCTTTCTTTAAATACTGTCTGCATTTTACTTGGCTTCCAATGCTATATTATTAAAAATGCCATTTAGAAAACAGCTGACTACATTTAAACCATTTATTATTTTCCATAGGGAAAAAAAAAACAGAGAACCTCTTTAATAATTGTGAGTTAGCACAGTGAGTGTGATTCAAGAGGGCACTGTATACATACTAGTAAAACAAAGCAACGGTAGCACCAAAAGCTTTTAGCAACAAAAAATGAACCACATTTTGCTAGCTCTGTCTAATTCTTAGCCATGAGAAAAAAACAAAACATAGTATTGTTAAAGATGTCAGTTCCTAAATTAATATATATCTAATGCTATTCCAAAGAAAATAACTTGCCAGATCTTAAAGGGGCAAATTGACAGGGTCTTGCTAAAACATAATACTAAAATTCACATAAGATATGCACATATGAAGAGTTCAGAAAATTATAAAGAATGCTAAGGATATAGCTAAGCTAGATTCTTTGAAGATATTAATATTATGAAAGTTACAACAATAGGGGTAGACAGATGGCTCAGTGGTTAAGAGCACTTACTGCTCTTGGAAAAGACAATATGGGGTTCAACTCCCTCTAACTCCAGTCCAAGGGGATCCAATGTCCTCTGGCCCATGGCATCTGAAAGCATGTGGTGTGTATAAACTCATGTAGGCGTGCGCACGCGCGCGTGCGCACACACACACACACACACACACACACACACACACAATCTTCAGAGGCAGATGGATCTCTGTGAGTGAGTTCGAGGCCAGACTGGCCTACAGAGCTAGTTCCAGGACAGTTAGGGCTGTTCCACAGAGAACCCTGTCTAGATAAACCAAAAAAAAGTAACTATAAGAATAAGAAAAATAATTAAAAACAGTCAATCACACTCATACAAAATGTAAGTTCAAAGGAGAAAGTAACTTTAATTCATAATTGTCCCCTCCCTCAGGACAGAGCTGTTGCTAATCGGTGGTTTTGGCTGACATCTTATCACCATCTTTCCTGTGACTATAACCACCCACTCTTCCACAAAGAAAACATTGCCTGCCTCTTACCGACTTGATGGGAGGTAACATGGCTGCTAGCAATCCTAAAATCCTCTTCTGGGAACATTCTGCAAACACTTGCTCAGGGTTTGGAGTAACTGCCTTCTCTTCTGCTGTCTGAGATGACACTTCTGGATGTTCAGCATCTGTGTGGGAAAACACTTTCAGATTTTGCCGGGTTTCACACACACAAAAGGCAACCTAACCACGACACTGTCCTTGTGATCCTATAGAAGGGAGCTGGATATTCTATAGATGAAATAAGGCATGGTAATGCATGCTTAGAATCCTAGCACTTGACAGGGTGGCTAATCAAGAGTTTGAGGCTAGGCTGGGCTACACAGCAAAACTTTGTTTCAAAAAGAAGAACAAAGAGGCTGGAGAGTTTGCTCAGTGGTTAAGAGCACTGGTTGCTTTCCAGAGGACCTGGGTTTGAACCCAGCATTCATACGGTGGTTCACAACCACCTCTAACTCCAATTTGACTCTCTGCCTATACCAGGCACATACTTGGTACACAGATATACATGTAGACAAAACACCCATAGACATAAAATTACCTTTTAAAAAACAAAAACAAAACCCATAAAAATAACAAACTCTATTGTTGAACACTTTTTACAGCCACCTTCTCAAGGAGGCCTTCCTGCTCCCTAACTGAATAGGAACCGTCCTCCCTGTTCTCTGACCCTGCTCTTAAACTAGATGCTCTCTAGCATTTGATTACCCTTTAACATTCTGCATATTTGTGTTTGCTGTTCATCATTTACCCTTCTGATTTTTTTCCTCTTTTGTGATATACCTCAAGCACTTAGCAATCTCCCAGAACATGGGGGTACTTGACACATACTTATTGCCTATGGACCAGAATGCTGATCCTCAGGGGAATATGACTCTGGTAGACTTTGAGGACCTGGCATGATGTCTACTGTTTCTGAGAGTTGGCCCTGAAGATGGTATAGAATCTACTCCCCTCCATTCTATTATAGAACAACCAATGCTACCTGAAGCATCTCCTTCAACTCAACACTATACCTCTCCACCCTCCAAAACCCCAGCTCCAAGCCCACCACGTCCGTCTTTCCACAGCCCGAGGCCTGAACGTCAGAAGCATGCAGCAGAGCACCACAGTAGCTTTTCTGTGCCAACTTCCAGTGCTCCGCACACCTGCATGAGGACTTCTGTTAGTTCTGGAACCTACTAAGAGGCCTTTTCTCATAGTAATTTCTGACTGATGTCAGCCCCTACTGCATATCCTAGCACATGCAAGGTCCCTTACATCTCCTTCTCCATGGCTTTATACAGATAAAATCTGCTCTAGATCCCAATCAGGGCTCACACTCATCACCGTCCTCCTGGGACCACTTTAAATGACAGTTATTTGAAACCTTCTTGGATTGTGAGTTCCAGGAGGGCAGAGGCCATGTGTGCCTTTGCCTATGTTGGGTGATTTCACCCCTGGGATCTCAACAAAGAGAAGGCTCTTGGTAAATGCATGGACTAGATAAGCTAAAGTATAGACGGTGCAGGTTACCAGCTGCAGCTGAAAAGAATGGAGAAACCTCAGTCACTGGGCAATTTCCAACTGTATGTGACAGTGCAGACGTGATAAAGCATGCACTTGGAGATGAAGGAGGTGGGGTTAACAGCCATATGTTCCTGACCTGAAAGTCCTGGAAGCATGTGAGCATTTGCAGGTGCATCAGAAGTTTGGGTTTGGTACAAAGGGTCCTTCATTAAGGTGAGACTTTCACCTGCCGTTTTCCTCTGCTTATAATCCAAAGGTCTGACTTCTTTATCTGCAGCTCTCTTTTCCTAAAAACAGGAGGTAAATGTAAAAATAATAACAAAACTGTACTCCATATATAGTACTATATACAATTGTTAGTCTTTCACAAACTAAAAATCTTCGGAATTTCCTTAGAAAAATGTCACTAATTTCTTAGAATAAACCACTACTCTAAATAATGATTCTCCCATCACATCCCCTGATCATCTTGGAAGTGCCGTCAGGGCTTCCAGGTCACAGAAGCAATGGCTGATAACAAATCTTCAGTATATTCTGTTTGGCTTCCAGAAGCCAAGAATGAAAAGTTCTTTTGGGGAAAAAAAATGAAGTTGTTGATTTTTCTGCTAGTACAATACAGTGGTCATCTTTATATATTTTACTTTTTTGTAGAAAAAACAAACACAGGCTGGGAGATGCCTCACTCAACAAAATGCTTGCCATGTAAGCATGAGGACCTAAGTTTGTATCTCTAGCAACTATGTAAAAAGTCAAGTGTGGTAGAGAGTGCCTGTAATCGCAGCAGAGACAGGGATCCCTGGTGCTTACTGACCAGCTAGTATTGCTGAATTGGTGTTTAGGTTCAGTGAGAGACCTGCTTCAAAAAGAATAAGGTGAAAAGTGATAGAGGAAGACTCTTGATGTTGATATGCATGTACACATGAAAATGTATACATGCATACAGCATACACATACCATAGAAAAAGAAAATCCATCTTTATTTACAATCAGAAAAGTATTATATCTACTATTCTCTTTAATGCTATTATAAAGATAAGGTTACATCAAATCTACACATAATATTGTTTCTCCTACCACAGATGCAGGTATTTTATTGATATAGAAATGAATATTCTCAGGGCATAGGACAGAGGTATGAGCTCAGTGCATAAGAGGCCTTAATATACAAGCATGAAGATGAGTCAGATCCCAGCACTCATATACATGCTTTGTTGCCACCTGTGGGAGGCCTGATGGAGGACTTTCATGGGTTAATTAAAAAAGAAACTGCTTGGCCCAATAGGTCAGAAAATTAGGTAGGCGGAGTAGACAGAACAGAATTCTGGGAGAGAGAAGGCAGACGCTTCAGGCAGTTGCCATAGTCAGTCGCCATGCCTCTCCTCTCCATGATGGACGCAGGTTAAGATCTCTCCTGGCAAGCCACCCCCTATGGTGCTACACAGATTATTAAATATGGGTTAAAGCAAGATGTGAAAATTAGTCAATAAGAAGCTAGAACTAACGGGCCAGGCAGTGTTTAAATAAATACAGTTTCTGTGTAATTATTTCGGATGTAAAGCTAGCCGGATGATGGGACGCAGCCCCGCCGCTCCATCTACAGAGGCCTGCCCCTTTCTGAACAGAAACAGAGGAGGAGTAGATGTGGGGGGTGGGAGGAAGATGGGGAAAATGAATGAGGGGAGAGGAGGGAGGAAAGATTGTGGTTGGGATGTAAGGTAAATGAATAACTGTAATTAATTTTTTAAAAAAGACTGGATGTGGTCATGAATGTGTTATATCTGTAACTGCTGCCAAGGGAAGAGGAAGGAGGACTGCTGGGGCTTGTTGATCACATTAATTTCAGGTTCTGCGAGAAATCCTGTCTCAAGGACTATGGCAGACAGTAATGGAACAGGACACGCAAGTCCTTTTCTAAGATGGAGCTTACTGTGTGCATGGTCTAAACACTTTACATGTTTCTTTCAAGTGTGGACAGCACATAACTCCTGCAATAGCCCTGTATTACAATCACTATTATTATCACCCCCTTTTACAGAATGTACCTGCACCTACACACACACACACACACACACACACATACACACACACAGAGAGAGAGAGAGAGAGAGAGAGAGAGAGAGAGAGAATACAAAAGCCAAAAGCCAAGCAGGAATGCAGGAATGGCCACTGGGCCACAAACATAGGGTCAGTCTGAGCATCAAAATAAATAAAAAATAAAAAATCAAGTCCATTTTGGTGTAAATGAATGAACACATTGATAGATGGTGACCACAGTGTTGTGGGCAGCTTGCTACAGATTCTTGTAGGATGCTGAGGGCTCATAATACGCACAGTCCCAGGAATAAGGTGAGGACTGCGGTCCCTCCTTGTGTAAGGTAATCTGTGGCAGGTTAAAATGTTGTGTGGCTACATTGCTGATGCTGAGAGACTGACTGGCAGGCAGCTTGAGATTATCCTGACCTGGTACCTTGATGGGGTTACAGCAGAAACACCAGTGGCTCCTGCAGCAAAGTTGGGGGCATTTACAGCATGGGCTAAAGCTCTGAAGGCGAACTTCTGCAAAAACAATCTTTTGTTAAGTTATTATTTTAAATTAACAAAAGGATGTTTATGTGTGCCACCAACGCAGATCATGCTTGGACCTATAAAGGTTTTTCTGTCGATACACCTACCTGTGTCTACTTGTTAAAATAGTAAACTTTTGGTATTAGCTACCTGTTGGCTGAATATAAACCAAAGCTGAGCATTGAAGTCTTCAGTTTCATAATCCATGCTCTTAACTTCCCTGTTGTGCCTCTTTGTGTGACTGGCTCTCTGAATGCAAGCTGTGACCAATGGCAAAGACACACTACTTACACTGCAGGGCACAAACAGGCTCCCATCTGCTGGTTCCTCAGCAAGCTGACCTTTTTTCTTCTCTAGTTGGTCCTCTGAGGTTTGGATGGACATTGTTCCTGGCAGGGCTTGATTTTTTGAGGTAGAGTCACCATCTGGCAATACACCAAGAAGAGCTAGAGCTTTAAGACCTGGAATGGGAAGAAACAAGAACACAGTTAAACATTCACAACAGGGATATTACTGGCGAGTGCCACAAAGTTTAACCACTGTATAGAAACAGATGGCTTGGCAGGGGTGGGGGGTGTCACACAAATCATACAGCAACATCTCTGGCAGCCTGCCAGGCCCCTCCTGATCTCAGATGGGAAAGACAACAGCAAAGGGCACCTGCAGTTTAAGCGCAATGAAACACTGAAGATACAACAGGCGACAGGATTGCTTTGAAAATTAGAAACATTTTTTTCTGGTAGTGCCAAGTAATTATTATTATTATTTTCTGAGACAGGTCTCACTATGTATCTCTGGCTTGCCTGGAACTTGCTACACAGACCAGGGTGGCCTTGAACTCGCAGAGCTGTCAGAGCGCTAGAATTAAAGGCATGTACTGCATTATGCCTGGCTAGCGACTAGGCTTTTAAACCACCCCCCCCATAGAGATATCACCCTCCTTCTCCGTAAGATAAGTATGATTTCCTGATATCATAGGATGAGGAGTCTACCATCTGAGAGAAACTAAAATGTCTCAGAAGTTTAACATTTACACTACTTTCTTTCTAAAAAAGTAGTCAGAATTACTTCAGTGAAGTCAGAACTAACTCATTATTTTGTTATTTTGAAAAAGGGCATCCATGTAGACCCACCTAACCTCCACAGAACTAGATTTGAATGTGCATGGTCACACCCAGACACACACCACTATTTGTAAGCAGCTTTCATCTCGGATACAAGTACATGTGGATTTGTACTTCAGGTATTAAAAAAAAAGAAAAGCACGTATTCCTGAGCAAAGGGAGAGATTCAAATATTACAGATCCATGGACTCCCAGAGTTTTATTATTAATACTGCACTGCGTTGTCAAGGAAACATGTTGACTAACTAAATGCTACTTTATGACAACAGTCCTCTCAAGAGAAACTGGGACTTAAGTTCCAGGCTATGCTGAATCCCTCTTGTATACTACCTCTGAGCCAAGCATAGTCTTTTACGGCTGCCTGGGCTTTTTGTCCAACAGCAAGCAGAGGCAGGGCCAGGGTTCTACATAAGGAATAGTTACCTTTGCCCTGGTGGGCCTTCATCAGACAGTCCCCAACCAGCTGCATGCACTGGCTCCGCAGGGTGGCAGCGTTGCTGCGGGCCTGGGGGTCCAGCTGCTCCCCATCCACATGCTCTGTGCTGGTCAGGTGGGCACTATAGAGAGCCAGGGCAGCAAAGAGCAACCAGGAGTAGTTGTGAATATAGGGCTGGATGAGCCTCTGCCGGTCACTGATCCGGATAGTCACCATTGGGTGGGCTGTGATGCTGTGGGTTGGCAAATGGCTGCAAAGACAAGAGTTTTAAGGCCTACAGCATTTGTGAGACTCTGACAAAGATACCTAGAACCTCAGGGGAGTACTGCTTTAGTCACCAATCGGCTGTGGTTACTGAAGCTTTAAAGAATAGTATCAACTCTTTCCCCAGAGAAATGAACAAACACAAACACTGGGCATCTCACATTAGCACTTCACAACCTAAAGCCTGCACATGGGAACCACGCTAAGGAAGACAGAGTTCAGGGATTTCTGAGGGTGTGCTACTCAAGTTTGGTAATGCAATGTAATGCCCATAATTTAAAAAGATGAAGTACAAGATTTAGGAAAGAAATGACTTAAGGTTTGAAATGTGTTTTAAGTACTTGAAGGTGAGCCACTGTGTGGTTCCTGGGAATTGAATTCAGGACCCCTGGAAGAGCAGTCAGTGCTCTTAACTGCTGAGCCATCAAAGGAAAATATATTTTGAAGCCATGAACAGATATAACATATCTTTTTACTATGCTGTTGGTTTTTAGGTTAAGCTCCTTAATGCATAATAAAATTTCAATGGATAAAAAAACAAATAAATACTTTAAGGTAAAAGAAAGGGATGAAGTAAGCACTCATGATGCCATCTCCCTAACTGATGAATCCGAGGACACAGGGTGCACTGTACTAACCTCTCTTCTTCTAAATATGTTAAAAATTGTATTAAACAAAACAAAACCTTTCTTTTAAAAAAGTAAGAAAGGAGCCACAAGACAGCTTAGTAAGAAAGGCATTTAGCAAACCTGGTGACCCGAGTTTAATCTCTAGAACCCACAAAAAAGGAGAAAAGAGAGAAGTGATACCACAAAACTGTCTTCTCATCTCCATATGTGTATGCATGCGCGCGCACACACACCTAATTAACAATACAAATTTTTTAAAATAAGGAAGGCTAGCAGTATAGACCAGGTGTAGAGTGCTTGCCCAGCATCTGTGAAGTCCTGGATTCAGTCTGTAGCACCACAGAAAAAGCAAAACACCTCCTTTAAGTAAAGACATAGTCCAAAAGGTCATGGTGGTGGCAAGACAACTGACATACCCATAGGAGTATTTTTTTGCTGCATAGCATCCATAGCAAAGATCAAAGTCATCACACACATTGCAATTCATTCTCCGGCCTATGATCAAACCCTGGCAGTGGTCACAGGTGAACTCCATATTGACCATTTCATGATCATCTCCATGGCCCTCAGGCTTCACTCCACCTGAAGAAAAACCAGCAGTGTGTGAGGTGGATGCAGAGGGTTCCTCAGAGTGCTAGCAAACCGATCCCAACACCAGAGCCATTTCTCATTTACTACTCCAGAAGGCAGGGGTTCCATGGAAGACTAGAAGGCCCTGGTGGCCATGAGCATATCAATGATATTCTCAGCATAGAACTCTGGCAATGGTCCAGCTGGTTGATCCCCATTCTACAGTGTCACAGTCAGATCAAATACATGCCAAATTACTACCATGACTACTGTTTGGGAGAAAAAGGCCCATGCACTTTGTGAGTTATCTCTTACACCCCATCTCTGATAGAAGTTACACAACCATTGGTCTGTTCCTCTGGAGCACACCAGTGATCAAGTTTCTGTTCTTTTTTGTCACTGCAGAATTATAGGTGAAAATAGACTTCAGAACCCCAGACCCGATGAGTAAGAGAAGAACAGACATGAACAAGACAGGGTACTCTGATCTCAGTCTAAGTTCCTGCTCAATCTCCTCACAGCTGGCCACTTCTGTTTCCAGTGTGACTAGAGTCTCCTAAAGGAGAACAACACGGACAGTCTCCCCTGACCATAGCTTTGGCCATGGTAACATGCTAGTTGTAAACTGTCCCTCCTGTCTTCAGACTATTCAATTCCTTAGCCTAGCATCTCAGGGTCCTACAACCTGGACCCTGTCTGTCTTATTCCATCACTTAACCAAGCAGACACTCACTGAAAGCACTCATTCCTGTCCCTGAGCTTGCTCTGCTCTTGATGGTAGTGCTATCTTCAGAGTTTTGCAATGCCATCCAGTTTGAACTTCCTTCAAAGTTCAATTCTTACCCTATCTCCTCCACAAGGCTTCTCTGTAGAGAGCTGCTATATTTCCAAAATTTTCCAGAAATACTTTGCTTTGCTCAGTTATAACAGCATATGCATTTATTGTGTGGATATGTTTGGTCTCTCTGGTAGATTGTATTTCCAGGACAGGAACTGTGTCTTTTACTGCTGGACTTCAAATACACAGAGCCCTCCAGGACTCACTACTACAGAAAGGCTCTGCCCTAGCACCTATGAGACAAGTATATTAAAGAATATTTCAAGTTTATTTTGCTTTTTCACATATGTTGCTATTTGGAACTACTGTGTGATTCAGAAGCAAAATTTCTTAGAAACTTATCTGAGCCTGCATTAATTAGTCCTGAGAGTTTATCAAGGGCCTCCCCAGCAGGATGGGAGATGGAAGGATGTCAGATAGTAGCAGTAAAGCTCATCATTGAGTTGAGGGAGAACGAACCAGAGACACTGGACAATGTCTCTATTCAGCACAATGAATTTTTAAAATGGCAAAATCATAGAAAGCAGAAATGACTGTTGCTTGTGGACATGGGACTCCCCCTGAATTTTACCAAGGAAACAAGTCTTGCAAAGGTCCATGTCACTGCATTGCAGACATCGGTAGCGATGCCAGGGGGCAATCTCATCACACCCATCACAAGAGATGTCCACATTTAACAGGTCACAGTAGCGAGCAATAAACATGTGCATCTGTAAGGTGAAATGAACACAATTAGCCAACAGCCTTTCTATTGTGGTTACTGTTCATTAATCAATTCATTCACTCAGTAGAAACCCAGGAGCCCAAGCTTTGTACCAGGTGCTAGGATTTGAAGTTGGATAAGCAAGTACCTACTTAGGAATTCCCTCAAGCAAACAGATGATGGTCATACTATGTGGGGAATGCTTTGAGAGGCAAATTCAGGAAGCTCAGAGAACACAAAGGACACTATCAAAGGAATCTAGAGGGTCAAGGAAGGCTTTTCAAGGAAGACAATTCCTCAGGTAAAACCAAGAACAAACAGATGGTAGTTGAGTGGAGACAGAAGGAACAGCAAAGTCCACAGAAGCTTTGCTCCTGTAAAAAAGGAGTATAACATGGGCTGGGGATGTAGCTGAGTGTGTGAGCACTTGCCTAACAGGCATAAGGCACAGAAAAACAAAAAGAAAAAAAAAGACATGGGTGTTTTTTTTGGTTTGCCTTTTAAAAAGATGTTATTTTATTTATGCACATGTGTGTGCCTATGTATGTGTATGCCAGCAATGTATGTGTACCTGCAGAAGCAAGCATTGAATTCCCTAGAGATAGAGTTGTGAGCCACCCAGCATCAGTGGCTAGAAATAAAACTTGGATCTTTTGGAAGAGCAGCAAGTGCTCTTAGTCACTAACCATATCTCTAGCTCCAGGGCTTTTAAAATGGGCAATAATATAGTATGTATAACAGAGTACAGAGGAGGAATAACCGGTGATGTTAGAAAGGTAAACTCCAGGAGCCTAAACAGCAAGTGTTTAAAAGCAATTTTTCAACAGGAAAGTAATGGCAATAGATCCGGGCACTCTGAAGATTCCTCTGGTTGAAGAGCAAAGAATAGACTGACAGACCAAGACAAGGTCAGGGAAGCTGACTATGATACAGCTGGTCAAGTAACTCTGTGGCTGTAATAAGGGCGGGGATTGAGCTGTTAACAGGATGAGGAAAGTAGGCAGATTTGAGAAGTATTAAGGAGGCAAAGTGAGAAGTCTTGGTGACCAAATTAATAAAGGGACTGTGAAGAATGACACCCAGATGTTAGGCTTGGGTACTTGTTAGACAATGGAAATGCTAACGAACATCAAAGGAGGACTCTTGATTCTGACACATTAAAACTGCAGGGCATGGTGATGCTTTCCCATGATCCTAGCATTCAGTAGACTGAGGCAGGAGGGTTGCAAGTTTTAGGCCAGTCTGGACCTCTTTATAAATAAACAGTACTCTGGTTTCTCCTCAGATCATATAAGTTTTTCATCTTTAACTAGCTAGCTAACCATACAACTAGCCAACAGACTTTCTATTAGCTAGCTAATTTCCTTCCTGGGAGCACATAGTAAGAGACTGCTATATGAGCAAGATATAGGGTTACTAAAAAGTACTTGGTGGTTATAAGGTAGTTCATTTTAGAGTCTGTATATGAAGAAACCAAGTCAGAAAGTCACTGTTTGGTAGTAGATGGTATGTTGTAGGAGAAGAAATCTGCCAGGTCACCCGAGCACTACAGGATGCTCATTCAGACATGAACTTGCGAGAGAGAAGTCACAAGTCCCAGTTGGTGTGTTCCCCTTAACTATCACAGAGGTACTATAATGGGCAGAGCAGTTGGCAAACAGAAAGTACTTAATATGGGGAAAATTAGTGTCTTCATGATACCAGATGTCTGACACATGTAGTAGTGGCAGATGGGACACCTTACATAAAGACAGACAGCCTACCTAAGATGATTCCTCTACCATGTGCGTCACTTAGCTCTCATAGGATAAACAGGAGCTGCTTCCAAGCTCACCTGATTATCAGCTTTGTAATTGGAATGGTGCTTGCCTACAGGAGGACAGTGTGCCAGCCCAGAACATGAGAGTCCAAACTCTTTGGCAATTCCATTTCTCACTAACTTAATACACTGGAATCTAATAATGTACATCAGCCTTATTAGACACTCTGCTGAGAGCCTAGTCCTATGGAAGTAAGCCACCATGATGGATCCCATCAGGATGAAGACAGACATTGGTCCTGAATGTTCCCAGAAACCCTCTGGGAGACATCATCCAAGCACACCCCAGGGACACCCTCCTCTCCAAATCCTAGCAAGTCACTCAGATTGCTCTAGTTGAGAGGTCTTACTTTCCTCTGCTTCTCTGGATCCTCTTGAGCTATTTTTTCATACCAGGCCTCAAACATGCCATCCTGACACTCATCCATCCACTCCGAGTTCTGCTTGGCATCAGCGAGCTCATCTTCTTCACTCCACTGGCTGAAAGAAGGGTGTAATGAGTGAAAGGCATGCTTCTTACAATATCCAAGGAAGTGCTGGTTAGCAGACGCTGTGTCCCGTAAGTTTAACAGACTGGCATTTTGAAATGATGGAAACTGCTTCTCAAAGCCTCAGAGCTTTCTGCTATTTAGATTTATGCTCAGAAAACTAAATAAATAAATAAAAGTAAAAATAACATTTCTTAAGTAGATTACACTGAGTAGGGCAAACCTATCATATGCCAGGTACTGGAGTCAAATACGAAGATTAAAAAAAGTTTAGTCGGGGCCAGAGAGATGGCTCAGTGGTTAAGAGCATTGCCTGTTCTTCCAAAGGTCCTGAGTTCAATTCCCAGAAACCACATGGTGGCTCACAGTCATCTATAATGAGATCTGGTGCCCCCTTCTGGTGTTCAGGCACACATGGAAGGAAGGCTGTATACATAATAAATAAATAAATTTAAAAAAAGTTTAGTCAGGCATAGTGGCACATGTTCAGAAGGAAGAGGTAGTAGAAGCAGGTGGATCTCTGTGAGTTAAGAGACCAACCTGAACTATAGTGAGTTCCAAGCCAACTAGGGCTATATAGTGAAACCCTGTCTCAATAACAACAACAATAATAAAGTTTAGGTTAAGGATATAGTCTAGTTGTAGAACACAAGAAACCTTGGGTTTAATTTCCAGCATATCATAAACATCACACACCTCTAATCCTAGGCAGGAGAATCAAAGGCAATTCTTGGTTATATAGAATGTCTGAGGCCAGCCTGAACTAAACACGACTTTGTCTAAAATAAATTCAGTGTGGACATGGTTAGAAGAGCCTAATGCAATCAGCATGAGGAAGGGGTCAGGAGATCCTGTGACTTCAGCTCTACTGATGAGTTCTTATGAGACCGGGCCACAGTACAGTCAGCCTCTGCATCTGTGGCCTCCACATACATGGGCTCCTTATCATTGGATTCAGCCAATATCATATTAAAGATATCTTTTAAAATTTGTCTCTGGGACTGGAGAGATGAATCAGAGGTTAAGAGTACTTACTGCTCTTCCAGAGGACTGGAGTTCAGTTCCCAGAACCCATGTCAGCAGCTCACAACTGCCTATTACTCCTGTTCCAGGGGGATCCAACACCTCTGGTCTCTGAGGACACCTGTGCACTCATATGCACATGCCCATACACACATACATATAATTAAAAATTGTCTGTATCGAACATGTGTAAATCCTTTTTCATCACTCCCTAAATAACACAATGTAAGAGTTACTTACCAAGCATTTACAGTGATTCATAAGGCATCATAAAGTCACCTGGAGACGATTCAATGTATGTAAAAGGATGTGTGTGAGTTACTGAGGGCCTGAAGCATCTCATTTGTATTGATGAGGTTTTAGAACCAATCCACCAAGGGGGAGGAACACAGGGACAGGGATGACTAAACTTTATCTGGCCTGCTCCTGATTCCTCATTTCAAATAAGAGGTTCCAGGTGGTGACTTCATGGACTCTTCTTATGTGAAGTTACACACTCCATAGTTTCAGTTTACAGTTTGCTTCAGCAATGGGAACTTAAACACGGGCTGAAAAAACTGCTCAATGGTTAAGAGCAATCGCTGTTCTTCAAGGGAATCCAGTTCAGTTACCAGCACCCACATCAGGCAGCTCCCAACCACCTCAGAGGAGATCAGACATCCTCTTCTGGCTTCCTATGGCACCCACATACATATGGTATACACTCACAAGTCATACACATATAAATAAAAATAATAAATTCTTATAAAAAAACTTTAAACATGCCAGGCAATGGTGACACATACCTTTAATAACAGCACTCAGGAGGGAGAGGCAGTAAGATTTCTATGAATCCAACGCTAGACTGTTCTGCAGAGTGAGTTCCAGGACAGCCAAGGCTACACAGTAAAATCCTGTCTCAAAATGCAAAACCAAAACCATCCATCCATCCATCCATCCATCCATCCATCCATCCATCCATCCACCCACCCACCCATCCATCCATCCATCCATCCATCCATCCATCCATCCATTTATTCATTTCAACTAAATGGTTCTAGGCCTCCTCTTATACAGTCTTGAACTAGTTCTGAGGGGTCAGTGTGAAGGGTATGTGCTCCTTCTCTCCTCCAGGGCTGTATCATGCTGGCACAGACAAAGCCTGAAACACCAGGCTGACTGACAGCTGAAGAACCAGCTGTCACCCAGTGCTGTGTCCCCCTGCCTGCCCTCTTATAGCAGGTCATGGGATAGAGACAGCCTCATCTGCGGAACTACCTCACTGTCCCAAGGAGACAGCTTTAATTGTCCCCACCTTCCCAGAACATCTCTTTTTAGAGTGAAAATACTGAGTATTATCTCATTCACTATGTCCCAATTCTCCTTTTAACACCCATTCTTTGTTTTTTCTCCCCTCCAAAAGTCATGGATTGTAAGTGGGCTTGAGCAGGTAGAGACACATGGGTCAAAAGTGGAATAAAGCACCTCCCTCTTGAGAAGTCCATATCTACTCAGAGGCATATAATACTGTCTTTTCTTAAGCCCCACTCTCTTAATACCTGGGTTTAAATCTATATTATATTGTCTCAATAACTCCAAACCTTGTTTTAAAACAAAACCAAAAGTTATTTTAAAAAACTTTGCATACTACTTTCTTTTAATGTAGGGGAGAGTATAGACAGTCCTCCATTATCGTAAACTCTATAGTCAAATTTCCCATGTTTGGGGAAATAGAAGGAGTCAGCACAACCCAAGGGTCATGGCTGAGCCTCACCCTAGGAAAGATCATCTTCTGGATTATGGTGTCTCCCCTTCCAGGTAAGTTTTGTATACTATTTTTTTTTATTATAATCTAAGTCCTTAAAATATGCAGGACACTATAGTGGCTAACAGCACACAGGTGTAAAATAAAAGGATTCTCCAATTCTACAGGCTATTAGGAACCCCCCAAAATGAAGACAATCCTCATCTTCCAAGTTTACAACACCACTGATGCCAATTTACCCTGCCCCACTGTGTACCAGCCACTATTCTTGATACTCAGAAATGGAACTTAGGCATTTTCCACAAGTCTCAGAGATAGCTCTAAAGATGAAGAAATGGAGGTTAAAAAAAGAAAGGTTAAAAAACTGCAATGGTCACTCAGTTTCACATATGGTAAAGCCAAGATATATTACACGACTAGCTGCCAAGCCCATTCCCTTGGCCCCACTCTACCCGTGTCCCTACTCTAGAACAGCAAAGGGTGGGATTGAGCTCTTACCTGATCACACTGTCATGGACGCTGATATTTTCTTGTGACATGTTCATGAGAAGATCTGGTAACTGAATGTCAACAAAGAAAGCAAGATCACTGGGTTCCCAGCCCATATCCAAAAGATGAAGCAGGGCTGTCTGAACACAGGATAAAGCAGGGAGCAGAGACCTAAAGAGACCACATAGGTGACAATTACCAAAGCTGCCCACTGCCAACAGGGACAGTGTAAGTTGGCAGCCTGATTGGTACTAATTTGTAAGGCAGGATTCTACACAAATATCCTTTGAAGTGTAGTAGGAGTGGCGGGCTCCGTCCCGCCACCCAGCTCCCACACGGCTAGCTTTACACCCGAAATAACAACACACAAATTGGTATTTATTTAAACACTGCCTGGCCCATTAGTTTCAGCCTCTTATTGGCTAATTCTCACATCTTGTTTAACCCATATTTAGTAATCTGTGTAGCACCACGAGGTGGTGGCTTACCAGGAAGATTCTAGCCTGCATCCATCTCAGAGAGGAGAGTCATGGCAACTTCCTGAGGCATCTGCCTGACTCTGCCTTTCTTTCTCCCACAATTCTGTTCTGTCCTACTCACCTAACTAATTTTCTGTCTATTAAAGGGCCAAGGCAGTTTCTTTATTAACCAATGAAAGTAACACATAGACAGATGACCCTCCTCCATCATTGAAGCTTAGAAAAAAAAAAAACCCAACAACTCTGAAAAGTGGAAAGTGAGTTTGGAGCACCTGACAGTGAGGGGAGTGAGCGGCCCTGATGAATGACAGCATTAGGGCAGGCCCAAATTAGCTGAGGCTAGACAGCCACAGAAGAACCATCTGATTTAAGGGTTACGTCTAAACAACTCACTACTTAATCTGCTTTGTACTCAAGTTTTAATCTGCACATAATACATCAAACACTGAAGATAACAGGCTATAAACTCTTAGATTTCCAGAAACCTATCCAACGCACACATTTTATACACACACACAGAATATACTAGTAAGTGAATATTTGTGGTTAATTTTGTGCTTTTCTGGATTTTCCACATCAAATGTGTGTTTCATTTATAATCACAAAAGATTACATTTTTCGGCAAGAAAATGTAGAGGCACTCAGTACCTGTCGTTGATGCTATTAAATCCTTTAATTGCTGTAACAAAAACAGAACAAGTTGATAGTAGGTGTCTCGGATTTCTTGTGTAGATCAGCACCGCAGCCTTCCAAGTGTCCAAAGTAACTGGAACAGAAGAAAATCGCCAGCTTAATATCCAGGACACTTCAAGTGATTAATCTTTATCCCTCACCAAAACAGCACAGAGAGCAGACCAGCTGGACAAAGTGGTAATGGAAATTGGAATAAAAACAGTACAGTGCCCCCCCCTTTATTCCGAAGCAGGGTTTCTCAGTAGCTATGGAGCCAGTCCTGGAACTCTCTCTGTAGACCAGGCTGGCCTTGAACTCACAGAGATCCTCTGGCCTCTGCCTCCGAAGTGCTGGGATTAAAGGCGTGCCTGCCCAGTACAGTGACTTTTGAGAGCAAATACAGTTGGGTCAAAAGAACAGTCCAGCTGAAGTATAGCAGTGACAACTACTCATCTCTTTTTTTTCCCCCAAGAGAGGCTCTCTGTGTGAAGTCTTAGCTGTCCTGGAACTCACAGGAATGCCTATGCATTCCAAGTGCTGGTTCATTGGCTTTTCATGCTTTTGGCCCTTGACACCTAAGTGACTAAAACATCCGTGGAAATAAGTGCCTCCCATTTCTTATTCTCTTGATTCTCTGTCCACTTCATTGCTAATGATTTTCTCTTGATGGCCCTTCCTTAACGTTGTCATCAGGTGAAAACTCACTTCAAAGCTACCCTGCCACAAACTCTTGTCCTGCTCTCCTATGGATCCTACAAAGCCCTTTTTCAAACCTAGTGGGCCCCAGGCAAGGAAGTCACACTATGTCACCATCAGCTACACCCAGCATGTTCATCCTCTGTTCTCTTCTCAGCTTGGATTCCATAGTCTACCATCATACTCCTATGTTAGAAACATCAGCTCCCTGGCCTCTCTCTCTTTCTATGAGGAATTCCTCTTGTATAAGGATCTTACATTATTCCAAAAACAGTTGAATGTAGGTGGAAGGACCAGCATGCAATCGAGCTGACTAATGTCACTTTAAACACTTATAAACCATCAGTTTTTCTTCTTTCTCTTTAAAAATAGTATTTCGTTTAGGCTGGGCATGGTAGCGCATACCTTTAATCCCAGCACTCGGGAAGCAGAGGTAGAGGATCTCTGTGAGTTTGAAGCTAGCCTGGTCTACCTACATAGCAAGTTCCAGGAAAGCCGGGACTAAAGAGAGATACTATGTCCAAAGAAATAAACAAAATGATTTTTTTAAAATGTTATGTGTATGAGTATTTTGCCTACATGTATGTATGTGTAAACATGTGTGTGCCTTGTTCAGAAAAGAGTATTGGGAATTCCCCTGGAACTGGAGTTACAGATAGGACCTACCATGTAGGTGCTGGAAAAACTAAACTCAGGCCCCCTGCAAAAACAAATGCTCCTACATCCAGTCAACTCTTGCTGTGGGACAATAGTCTGTACCCTGTCACTTGTATTTTAAATAAACACTGATTGGCAGTAGCCAGACAGGAAGTATAGGCAGGGTGACCAGGCAAAGGTAGAGGTAGGGCAACGAGAATTCGGGAAAGAGGAAAAGATTCGTCTGCATTGTCACCCAGACATAAAGGAAGCCAGAAACAGATCAAGCAAGATGTGACTGCTTCACCAAAAGAGGGTACCAAGCCATGTGGCTAACACAGACAAGAATTATGGGCTAACATAAATTAATAAGGGGTTAATAAGAAGCCTGAGCTAATAGGCCAATCAGTTTATGATTAATGAATATCTCTGTGTATTTCTTTGGGACTGAACGGCTGCAGGACCAGGAGGGACAGAAACATCAGATAACAAATGGTGCTCAACATGGGGCAACTGCACCCACAGAAAACCTGAGAGAGCTTGTGAATGGCTGCAGGATCAGGCAGGACAGGAAACCTCGGCCAACAAACTCTAGCCCCTCACTTTTTTTTTTTTTTTTTTTTTGAGATAAAGTCCCACATCGTCCAAGCTGGCTTGGAACTTACTATACTACTACTCCTACTGGTCTCAACTCAAAACAATCCTCCTGATTCTGCCTCTTGAAAACACTAGGAATACAGAGTATACTACCAGACCCAGCTTACAAACAATTCTTTAAAAAGCACTTGAAATTGTCAGTCAGTTTAGCATACTGGCTGTCTTAGTTTTTTGTCTCTATGTAAAGTCTTCCTGCTTTTCCTTGAATGGTCACTATCTTCTTCTCTGTCTCATTTCACTGATGACTCTCTTCATCTTTTTATCTATCTATCTATCTATCTATCTATCTGTCTGTCTGTCTGTCTGTCTGTCTATCTATCTATCTATCTATCTATTTATCTATCTATCTATCTATCTTGTTATTTTGAAACAGGGTTTCACTGTGTAACACAGTTTGTAACTAGCATTGTACAGACTAGACTGGCCTCAAACTCACAGAGATGTTGCCTGCCCTCTGCCTTCTGAAGTGCTAGAATTAAAGGAATGCATCACCACTGCAGGTTTCTCTGTAGTCTTTTGGAACCTGTCCTGGAACTAGCTCTTGTTCTCGAACTCACAGAGGATCCGCCTGCCTCTGCCTCCCAGGTGCGGGGATTTAAAGGCGTGCACCACCACTGCCCGGCCTCATATCTATTTTAAAAACAGAATGATCCCATGGGAGTCCCTCATCTTTGTAGTACTCCATCTACCAACCAACCTGTATCTGTACTGAACTGTTGGAATGTTCTGCTTTTTCCTGCTGGCACTGACAGCACTTCCTAACTTTTGCTGACTCATCCCCACCAGCATATGCTCTAGTATCTTCATACCTGTATGTGTAGGCCTCATGGTAAAGCACATGCTGAACTTGAGCAAGGCTCCAGCTCAGTGACCAGCACTGCAAAACAATACAACCCTTGGTTGCTCATATCCTCTTCCAATAGCCACCATATTTTCTTGCTCTTCTTTTTTCTAATCTTGTCCTTCTACGTTACCATCCCATCATCTTTCATCCACTGGGCTTCAGACCACAATTTCCAAACTGTTTATTTTAATCCACTACTTCAATCTCAAACGCTCACATCAGTATCCAACTCAGCTGACCATTCTGGGGGTTGAAAACACAGTATTCTCTTGGCTTTCATGACACCACTACCTACAGGTTGTCAGTCTACCTTAAGGGCCACTCTCCATCATGATGGCCTTAGTTGATCCCTCTTTCTCTTGACTTCTAAATGAAGACTCAGTTCTGGACCACTGCCTGTCTAGGTTTCATCTGTTCCATGGCTTTAAATATCATTCATATGTTCATGATAAACAAATTCTATCCCTAGTCCTGACTTATATAGAACTTTAGATCTGATACTCATTGTCTCATTATCTTTACTTGGAAACCAAAGAAGCAGTTAAAACAGGGATAGGGAGATATGGCTCAGCAGTCCAAGAAACATGTCCAATTTACAGCACCCACATGGTGTCTTACTCCAGTTCTGTAAGTCTTTGTCCAGAAGATCTAATGTCCGATTCCTGACCTCCACAAGCATCAGCATGCAAGTGGAGGTTGGGATCAAAGGTGCAAAAGACGTATACATACAGACAAAACAGCCATAACACAGAAAATAAAAATAAAAATAAAAAAGGTGGTGGTGACACAGGCCTTTAATACCAGCACTCAGGAGACAGAGGCAGGTAGATCTCTGAATTCGAGGCTAGCCTGGGTCTACATAATGAGCTCCAGAAAAACCAGGACTGTTACACAGAGAAACCCTGTCTCGACAAACAAATAATAGAAAAATAGTTCAAACATATGGGCAAAAACAAAATTTAAAACTTTGTCCCCATCGGTGTCTTTCATTACCACCTTCTCTCAGTAAAATGTGACACTATCCATATAGCTACTCCAACCAAAATCCTAAGAGTTTCTTTCCCCATGGTTTCTAGTATCTTTCATTTATCTTCTCTGTCTTGCAACAGTTCCATCTCCCAAATAAATCCTGATGTCATCCCTTTTCTCCATCTCATAAGGCTCCATTAGAAAGAGACCTTGCCTGTCATATCTCTTTTGTCTATATAAATACTTAGAAAGGTGTCTGGCACAGCACTTTAAATGAGCACATGCATCTAGCTAGCCCACCAGCTTCTAGGAACCTTCTAAGAGTGTGGGTACATAAAGAACACAATTCTTACTGTCAGGTAAAGCAGACAAAGCCATAAGAGAAATAATCATAGTCTTGGTCCTTACAAAAAGAATATATAATATATAATATCTTGAGATGAGAGAACATGTTAACCAAAAAAATAAATTTGTATTATATATGGAAAATATTGATACAGAGGCCAATTAGGATTTCTGTAAAATGGCCTCTGGCATATTTATACTTACTTTGTAAAATCTTTCTGGCAGGTCAGAAGTTCCAGTAGGAAAAGTATATATGGTGGATGGAAGCAGTGAGGCTGCCCAAGGGATTCTGTACAATACTGAATTATCCTCAGGACTTCAAGGATGCTCTGTGCTTGGGCTTTCCGCAAAGAAAGAACCTTCACAACACTGAAGACACAGTTCAAGTCAGGGATGCCGGAAAACAAACCCTTCCCCCACAGTCTGAAGCCAAATGAACAAAAGTCATGCCTGATGTAAGGGGCTGGGAGTATCAGAATGAGCACTACCTATAGTCAACACTTAGTGGCGCCACAAACCAGTGTGCACCAAGTATGAAGAAGTGTAACAGCTTGCTTGCTTATTTATTTATTTATTTATTTATAAGATAAACAGCTAAAAAGGAACTTTGGTATCTTTACTTCCCCTAAAGAGGTAAAACTTTAATTCTTACAGCGGGAAATTCCTCATTAACACAGGCATCTGGACAAATAATTTTTTCAGAAAATATCAAATCCTAAATTTCTCCCTTGCAATATGAAAAATTTTGAGTGGTAGTGTCTTTTTAAGCCAGGTGTAGTGGTTTATGCCTATAATAGCAGTGCTTAGGAAGCTGAGGCAGGGGGATTGCTTTGAGTTTCTGGTCAGTCTAGGCTACAAAGTAAGATTAGTATAAAATAAACAGAAGAGGGAAAGGAGAAGGAAAGAAAGAAAGTAAAAGAAAGGAAGGAAAGAAGGAAAGGAAGGAAGGGAGGGGGGAGGGAAGGGGAGGGGAGAGAGAGAGAGAGAGAGAGAGAGAGAGAGAGAGAGAGAGAGAGAGAGAGAGAGAGAGAGAGAGGCTTTCATTTTAAAAGATCATGGAAACATTACTGAGATATATGTTATATACACTGAAGGACACAATTTGTTTATTTTTTGACACAGGGTCTATCTACATTTCCCCAGCTGTCCAGGAACTCACAGAAATCCACCTGTCTTTGTCTCCCAAGCACTGAGATTAAAGGTGTCTATGTCAAGATGCCCAGCTACAATTTTTTCTAAGACACGTCTCATGTACCCCAGGCTGTCTGTGAAATCAGGATGACCTTCTGATTCTTGTGCTCCACCTCCCGAGTGCAGGGATCACAGATAAACCACCACACAAAGTTTTAACATAGTGCAGGGATCAAACCCACAGCTTCTTCATGCTGAGTGAGCACTCTACCAACTGAGCTGTATCAACAGCCCACAATGGACCAATCTTATTATTTCCTTAAGGAGAGAGAAAAAAAAAAACACCAAGTTTTTTATCCTGAATAGTTTAAAACAAGTCTGTATGTACCCGAACATTACTGGCTCATTTCATTTCAAGTCTGGATGTATCCTAAATATTATTAGGTCATTTCATCTTATTTAAAATTCTTTATGCACTATATTTGGATTGTATCTTTTCTCTTATCCCTTATTGTTCATTTTAAACATGAACTTCAAGCCTTTGGCTAGAGTGGGTACCTACAGTTTGAAAAAGTAAAGTGCTGGAAGAAAATGACTGGCTCACCTCTCATGTGAGAGTGACTGATCTTTTATGAAGTCCATGACATCCTTCAGCACAGGGTATTTCTCTTTGACTGTGGGGACTGGCCTGGTCTCCTCCATGGATCTGAAAGAGAGCAGTCGCAGTCGTCCTCGGGTGAAGGCAGGCCGCCGGGTGGGTGTGGATGGCGATGAGGGCTCTTCAGCTGTGGACACTTCTGTAGCAGAGGGGCCACTGCTGGGTGGTAGCTTTGGCTGGATCTCCAAGCCAGGACTCTTGTCAGCACCTGTAGTGGAGGCTGCTGCTTCTGTAGGGGATGCAGAAGCCTGGAAATGCTCTTCCACCACAGAGCTTGTCCTCTGGCGCCTGTCAAGCGGCTGGAGATGATCAGTTTCATCAACAGGCTCCAATTTGTCACAGTTTTCTTTTGAACTTTTGCTTGTGGGCAAAAATTTCAGTAATAAAAGACTTTTCTGAATGCATTCTTTTGCTAAATGAAAACAAATAAATAAAAACAAGAAAAAGTCAAAATTAAACTTGCAATCTACTTTTGGAGAAAAGAATAATCTATTTAAGCTTCATGACTAATGGCAAGAAATGCCTTCATGAGAGCTGTTACATGTGCACCTACTGACAGAACAGAATCAGGTCTTATCTCACTGTACAAATCAGGATCTTGCCACGAGTATAGCGCACTTTCTAAAGTTTTACAGACATGAGCATTTCAAACACATCTAGATATAGCAGTAGAAGGACCCTGCTATAAACCCAATACTCAGTCTCAATAATTGTCAACCACAGACAATCTGGTGTCCTACTCCCTCTCCCTGATAACTTGCACACAGATTTCCCTGTCACTGAACTTTCATCTGTAAATATTTTATAAACACAGTACAGCCAGGCTGGAGAGATAGCTCAGTGGCTAAGACTGCAAACTATTCTTGCAGAGGATCAAAGTTTAACTCCCAGACTGACATCAGGCAGCTTACAACTTCTTGTAACTCTAGCTCCAGGGGATCAGAAACACTCCATGGGCACTGCACTCATGTGCACATACCCAGAGACAAATGCATATATATATATTTGTGTATATATATATGCATTTGTGTGTATATATGCATTTGCGTATATATATTTGTATATTTGTATAAATATAATTTAAAAATAGTCTTAAAAAGTATAAAAGATATTATGCATTCTAAAAATTAATAGTAGTTTTTTAATTTCCATGGCTAGTCAATGTGCACGACTTTAAAAACATAATAAGATATAGCTCAAAAACACTTAACATCTCATATGAGAGAAGTCATTACAAAGAAGCTCCACTTCAAGCATGTAGGTGAACAGTAACTCCTCTCTGGCATTTTCTCTATTTCCTTTCTTACTTCCCTAGGTCAACACAGCTCAATTAAGATAACCTGGAAGGTGGGCACCTATTCCTAGGTTTAGAAAGGAAACCCAATGGCCCATCTGTGGTAGCTCATATTGGCACACTCACCCAGGATCTCAGGGTTCACCTCTGCTGTTTCCAAGCCACGTTTTTCTTCTGCCTCACTTCCCAGGCTCACCAGGGACTTCTGCTTCATCTCTAACTGGAGAGATGACAGGAGCCACACAATTAAGCTGTCAGACAAAGTAGCAACTGCAGCCATGGAAAACTACTTCAAAGTCACATGATGCTGAGACAGTGGAGGACATCACAGCTATCGCCCAGTACAGACACAGCACTGAGCTGTTTTTGTTTGTCCTAGGAGCAGTTGAAGTAAAGGAAACCCTCTTCACTATGTGATATCTGAAAGGAGTCTGTACTTTGACTTTATTACTTTAAAAATTGAAGACTAGAGAGACATAGCTCAATGACAGAGCGCTTATCCTGCAGGAGGAACATTCTAGGTTCAATCCCCAGTGCCTTACAGCTAAACAAACAAATAACTAGAACACTGTTATTGGAGGATTCTTTAACACCACTAGGAGAGACAAAAAAAAAAAAGGGTGGAGATCTAGGGAAATGTGGTGTGGTAGGGCCACATATCTAATTTGCTTTGAAGGTCAGACAGAAATCTGAAGTCTATTCTACCCTGAACACAAGGACACTCCCAAGTGAAGCGCTCTTGCAGAGAAGAGTGTTGAGGGCCAGTCATTGCCACGACATGGTCCATAATTTGGAGAGTCTTGAAAAAAGGGGCATATCTGTTGTATGGCTAAGGTCTCAAAGAGAGGAATGGCATCTTATCAAGCCATCATCAGTCATAAGCTATATCAGAAGTATAATCTACAAAGTATCTAGTCAACTGGTAAACCCTTTACACGGAACTATTTGTGGTAGCCAACTTTCTCAGATATTCTTTACCTTTCAATTTTAGTTAGGAGTACTGTGTTTCACTTTTATTTTAATATAATAACACATTACCATACAACATTGTGACACAGTATTATATAATTATAACATACATGATTAGGGATGTGGCTCGGTTGGTTGAGTGCTTACATAAAGCCCTGGGATTGATCCTTAGTGTCACATAAATCAGGTATGGTGGCTCATGCCTATAGCGTTAGCTTTTGGGAGGTAGAGATAGAAGGATAAGAAGTTCAATGCCAGCCTCAGCTACATAGGAAATTTGAGACCATCCAGGGCTACAGAAACCCCTGCTCAAAAAACAGAAGATACACACACACACACACACACACACACACACACACACACACTAACTAATTAACATTTGGTTCTTCCATGTTACTGCTGTAGACCCATTTCTGCAATATGCTAGGGCCTTTTCTCTCCCTAACACAGGCACTGGCTGTTCAGTATGCACAAGGAAGTCTTAAGAGTTACAAAAGGACATAGAAAGTGCTCATTTGAACCCCATTTACTCAGCATTTTCAACACTTAATCAAATTATGATCCAAGGGCTATAAAAGTTTGCATCTATTCATGACTAAAGTTTGGTTTATTGAAGTGGGAAAATCTAAGGCATGTCACAACTTCATGGGGAGGCAAACCTTACCATCCATATTCGAATCCCATCTGCCAGGGAATACACCTGAGAAAACTCCTCACTCAGGGTTATCTTGCCCCCGCTGTTTACTGGGGAAAGAAGAAGAAAGGAAGAGATTACATTCAGCTGGCACAATTCACCGCTGCAGCATTAACCCTCTGAATCCCTTCTGACACATACTAGGGATGGTAAAAGGAAAAGCACAAAACCTAAGTTCTCCATTTCAATCTAATTGTGCTCAAGTTAATAATTTATGAAATAGCAGTATTATTAAGTGCCCAAATGTAGAAAAAATAAAATATAAAGAAAACTGAATATAAAAAACTTTAATTTAGAATTGAATTTAAAAATCTTTCACATGGGGGGGCTGGAGAGATGGCTCCAAAGGTCCTGAGTTCAATTCCCAGCAACCACATGGTGGCTCACAACCATCTGTAATGAGATCTGGTGCCCTCTTCTGGCCTGCGGTCATACACACAGACAGAATAATGTATACATAACAAATAAATAAATATTTTTTAAAAAATCTTTCACATGGGGACTGGGGAGATGGTTCAGTGAATAAGAACATACATTGTACTAGCACAGGAATTTTGGACCTTCAACATCCACATAAAAAGCTGGATATGGCCACATGAGCACCTTTAGCCCCAACATTCTAGAGGGTAGAGATGGGGAATCCTTGGACTCCTTAACTAGCCAGCCAGCTTAGACGAGACTTGGGGAAAAGGACTCTGACATGGAAAGCAGCTTACAGTACATTAATAAGAAAGCAGATTATGAAACAGTATAAATGAGTTTTTTAAAAACTACCTTTAAGACATGAATGTACAAATACATATACAATAAATCTATCTAAGGCCAGGTAGATACGTAGAAATATGTTAGCAGAGGTACTGTGATAAGATTATAGTTCATAATTACTTTAATCTTTCCTTTAGTTTGTAAGCCTCTGTAAGAATGGATATAATTTTTCTGATTAGAAAAATAACAACCCCTATTTAAAAAATATCTCTGAAGCCTGCCGCTTCTCCTCATCAAAATCAAAAGCTAATATCCTATAACAGGGTGAAGCAGGCTCTACAACAGGCACTAGGAGTGCAAAGCTGAGAAAAAGATATGATCCCGGCCCCAAAAGCTTAAAATCTAGTTGAAATCTCTCATTTTCCTGATTCTACAGGGTCATACCTTATCATGGAATTAAGGCAACTCAAAAGACCCACGTTTTAGACAAAAATGAAGAAACAGTTCCAAAAGGCCATTCTCAATGTAGCTGAATTTTTGAAGAACTCTTGAATGGTTCTTAGATATGATGTATCTATCATAGAGACGACAGCAGAGGGCCAGGAGTGGTGGTATCTGCCTAGGCAGGCAGATATTTGTGAGTTTGAGGCCAGCCTGGTCTACATGGAAAGCTCCAGGCCAGCCAGGGTTATATAGTGAAACCCTGTCTTTTTTTAAAGAAAGTTGCAGAAGGAACTGCGTGAGACAAAACTTGTCCCTTTCAAACCGATAACAAAGGCAAGGGGTACAAATCAGTGGCAGAACAACAAACAAGGGAAGGTAATTTAGAAGTATCTTTTGTAGGGCTGGAGAGATGGCTCAGAGGTTAAGAGCACTGACTGCTCTTCCAGAGGTCCTGAGTTCAAGTCCCAGCAACTACATGGTGGCTCACAACCATCTGTACTGAGATCTGGTGCCCCCTTCTGGCCTGCAGGTGTACAAGCAGGCAGAACACTGTATACATAATAAATAAAATCTTAAAAAAAAAAAGTATCTTTTGTATACCAAAACACTTCTTGTTCCCTTATCTGATCAAGGGTTTCTCTATTGCAAATAAATATGAGGTAGATAAATGATTTGACTACTCTCCTATCAGGACATCTTCTATATTCAGCTTTTTATCCATGAATCCTTTATCCGTCGAACAAAAAGTCCCTTAAGTAACAAAGATGATTTGCTACCTTACCATAATTTGACTACAAAAATGCATACTAATTTCTTTCCCAAAACCATGCAGATGACTTCTCTCCCATAGTTCAGTGAAGATATACTCTTCCATGTTATCATTAATGTCTTAACATAGTTTTATTTGAATGGCTTTCTTAAAATATGTAAGATTTGAGGAGTAATTCAGATATTTTGGCAAACAGGAAATAAAGCAAGAGCTAAAGGACTGAGCTACACAGATTATAGAGATCATTATATATAATAATGACATGAGTCAGTCACCTACTCTAATATGGGGAAGCATCTGTTCCTACTTATTTTATCTGCAGTTGAAGGAACACGTACCCTGCCAAAGTGTTTGAGAAACCCATACTCAGCATTATGTAGGCTTTGAATGCTTTTCCCTGAATAAAGATGATGGTAGAGACCCTCCCTCCTTGTGGACAATGAGGAAAAGAGATGCAGAAAGGTTGTGAGCATGCTGAAACTGGGGCTAGGAGTTATGTTTTCTTTCAGTTAAATGTTTTGGTGGTAGTTTTCCATGGGAGTTCTGTAGAGCACGGTTACCTGACACATGCTATAAGTTGCCAAGTGCTAATTGTAAATTAACCATTAATCTCTTGATTGGCAAAGTAGAACTGACAAGATTAAGTTGTAAACATGGACTAAAATCTTTAAGTATTTCTAGATCCTCGCTTAGATGGGCCTTCTTAAACCTTAGCAATTAGCCTTCAGATCAAACATATTCCCTGTAATATGAGTTACCATATTTTTGCAGCTTCTCATATAAATCTGGAGTGCGATACACCAGAGCAGCAAAGGTGGCGTTCACAGCTTGATCAATAGTGGAACCAGCAACTATATCTGTCTTTGGGGCCTGTTTTCTACATGCCTGTATGAATCCTTTGAAAAGTTCTGAATATGGCCCACAGAAGTTCTGAGCAGGCTCTGACTGGGCAAAATCAAGGAGAAAATGGCGGCAGGGATCATCAGGGATGTTCTTGACCTAGGATCAAGAGGAAAATCATCACATTTAATACACTCATATGAAAAAAAATCAATGAGCAACTACTAAGACAAAACAGAAGTAAAAATACAACATGGTGCATGCTCTCAGGAAGCTTAAATCTATTTGGGAGACCAGAAAGATGTACAAGTTTAGAAAGGAAACACAAACAAAACCTAAGAGTGTTAAAACTAGAACTACCATAAAGCAAAATATCACCCAGTGTCAAATACCTAAAGGGGTACCCAGTGCTGAAAATTCACAGAGCTCCTGGCAGGTCAAAGTAATTAAGAAAAACCTCCTGAAGAATACAGGCTTAGGGATGGACACTGATGGAAGGGAAGCCTTGGTCCTGAGACACAACCATTTGCAGAGGTTAAGAGTCAGCGGGGAGACTGACCTGGCCTGAAGTCTCAGCTGGGGAGTGGTGGGAACTAGAGTCAGATAGGTAAGGTGAAAGGAGACTGTGAAGAGCCTTGACTGTCACACTGAGGAGTTTAGACTTCACCCTGTGAGCAATGGGGAGCCATTAATGGTGCTTGGCAGTGGAATGACAAGATAATGCAGTGATTAAAAACAAAAACAAAAAAATCTTGGTAGGTCCCAATGTAATAATGCAGGTGCAAAGAGAGGGCTTGGATAAAGATGGAGACTGAGGGGAAGACAGAGATGCACATCATAAGGAAGAATCTGTAGGGCTTGCAGCTGATCACATAGGAAGGGCAAGAACAGGGCAGGGATGAAGAAGGCTATGGAGCAGTGGTGAGGGCTGGGCAAGTAATGACCACTGAACAGTCTGTTGGGGAGGCATTCTGGTTTCACACTTTGGACTTAATGAGAGGCAGGATGTTGAAACAGAAACACCTAAAAGAGGAATGGAGTTTGGAGAAGAACTATGGCTAGACGGATTATGGGATTATTCCCATAGTTGGGACAGTTAAGAGAGGACAGAAGATGACATCTGGGGGGAAGGGAAGTTATGGGAAAGAAAAGGAAGTCTGAATATAGTCTACCCTTTAGAGAAGAGCAGGGAAAGTGCAACAAAGAGAGAGAAAGAATAGGTAGTAAGAAAAGGTCTCAACTATCATGGACAGACGGCATGGCCTAAAGGGTGGTGGATTTAACAGACAGAATGGAGACTAGAAGAGGAAGAGTCACTGGGTTTGGAAATAAACCATGGGGTAACTCTGGAGGAAAGAGGAATAGTGGAGAAGGAAGGAAGGAAAAGAGAAGACTGGGAAAAGAGGGACAAGTAGAGACAGAGGGCAAACTAACTTCTTTTAAAAATACCATATACCTAAGCTAAGTGCTACGTACAGATCAGTGGGGAACAAAAGAAACGACACAAATCATTTAAAGTGTGATCCTGCAGGCACAGGAAGCACAGTCCACGTCTGTGTGGTAATACCAAGGAGCCACTGAGCACTGACTATATTTCAACAGCCGCTCATTTCACACTTGCGACCACTCATCATATTCAGGCCGCTTCTGCTTCAAGGAGCTCACAGTTCCACAGAGGCGATAAGACAAAAACGCAATGTTGTAACTTAAGGTAACAGATACAAGCCATAAGTTTACAATAAACAGAAAGGTGACAGAAGAGTAAATACCTCCTTCCCATCCTGGTGCTGGCGAGTGGGCCAGTCTGCTTCTAATTCTAACTCTGGAGAAATCTGATGCCTGAAGACAGGTTTCCATAAAGGAGAATTCAGAACTGAAGCCAATTTTGCCTGTGATACTGCCATGTTACTGCCTAAATCTGTAGAGAAAAGGTGGCTCATGAGGGTTCTATTTTTAATACAGTACACAAATCTTTGAGCTGACAAAAATTTTTTTTGGAGGAAATTCACCTACAATTCTGAGAATGGATTGTGACACCTCATAAACATCCACCGTGGGTCAGCCTGGAGCCCGAGCCCTGACTGCTGCTGCTGTGCTATCAGCAGGCACAGAGAGACTTGGTAAGTGGGAAGCGTGGTGGGAGCTAGCTCTCTGGCCTGATGGGGCCATGTCAGAATACTAATCATGGGAAAACGCTCGCCATTTATAAAGCTATTTTCACACAACTAAACACTTGCCCTAGGTAACAGAAGTGAAGTCTAGGGCAACATGAAGGTGCTGAGCACAGTTTTAGGTGTTAGCTCCAGGTGTTAGGGTGGAAGAGGTTTCTATTGTTCTGGGGTTTTTGTTTGTTTGTTTTGTTTTCCCTTATGTCATTTTTCTATGACATTTTACTTTTACAATTAGAAAAACTTAAGAAGTGATATAGAGAAATAACAAAACAGAAAGAAAAAAAGCTTTTATACAGGGTTTTACTATATGGTCTGTAATTCGCAACATAGACCAGGTTGACCTCACACTCAGAGATCCACCTGTCTCTGCTTCCTTAGTGCTGGGATTTAAAGTGTGTGCCACCAGGCCTAAAAACAGAAAGATTTATTCTGCAAGTCTTATAGAGATTTATTCCAAGTCTTTAAAAAATTTAATAACAAGTTAAATTATTTTACGACAAAGCCATATTTCTACATCCACAGACTATATAAATATCCACATACAGTTGTTTGATTCTATATCTCTGCCCTCTGGCTAGACTATAGCTAAATCTATTAACAAATTAAAATTACTATGCTTGTTAAAATATGGCTCCTCACCCACTTATCCTTCATAGACAGACTCCATGGCACCCTCTGGGATGAGGGCCAAAGCACAAGTCGGGAAACTTCCTGATAACGGTGCCAATAGAAACTGGCAGGGAATGTTACTGATACCTTGCTCTATCACTATGTGAGGACCACCTAGAAGAGAGCCCCATCTTGCTCCTCAACATGGTTCTGATGAAAAGGAGGAGCCAAGGTCACAACTTACGATGCACTGACTTGAGTGCCATGCACTGGGAAGCAAGACGCCCCATCAGTCGGGAGACAAGGAGTTGCAAATCCAAACCCCATGACACAGCAACATCAGGCAGGCCATATGCAGTGACAGTGAACTTGTATCCCCACTCATTGTTACTGCTGTCAGAATGAAAGAGGAACTGCAGCCGAGGACCATCCTTAAAGGTCACTTTCTAGAGACAAACAAAGTCATGTGGTCAAAGAGATGGCAGGAGGCTGCACCTCAGTAGTCAACAAGCAACTTGAAACTTAACACATTTAAGTTTAAGAAAACGTCTCTATTTCCAGAAGTTCAAACTACTAAAGGAGAAATGTACAAATGTGCAATTGAGGCCCCCATATTTAAAACTGTACTCACAAAGAAGCAAAACAAGGAGAAAAATGGCTGCTCATCTTTGGAAACCTTGGGTGACCACCTGTTTGCAACATTTCCAGCCAGTGATCATACTGATATAGACCTCCGCTCCCAACCAAGATTCCTGACAGCAACCGACAACACAGCTCCCAACTGTTAGCTCAGAGACTAAGCAGAACTAACTGGGAGCTGGATTCTGAGCCCTTCTCCTGGATCCACTAGTCAAAAATGATACTTCTGTTGTCCTAAGGTCTAACAAAAGGAGAAAAACTGCAGAAGGGGACACTTCACCTCTTTCTGTGAATGCCACTCACCTTGGGCCATTTATAAGTACCAACTTTGGTGTCATAGCGTGTCTTCCCACCTCTAGAGTCAGTAAATTCCAAATAATCGTACCTGTGGAAGCACAGTCCCTGTTACTTCCTTCTCGTGTTTTTGAGCACTGTAGCTTGAGAAAAGATTCTACAACTCTCACCTTTTTTCAGTCTCACACCTCTCATCAAATTCCACCTCAAAATAAGTTGCCCCTGGGCTAACAAAGACAGACACTTCATGACAGTTATTTTCATAGTTGTGGGTGGATTCCTTGGTCCATGTATGCAATACCACAGGCTGTTCCTGCTGCCAGGTCTCTACGTCCATCTAGGAAGAAGAATGAGTCATAAAAATCAGCTCAAATCACTCCACCCCAGCTGGTGCAATAGGGTGCTATCAGCACTGTAGGGGCATGGGCTCTGGCAGCTCTGAAAAGCAGGGCTAAATGGCATGTCTGACTTTGCAGTCCATATAGACATCAACACTTGCTCATCACTCAGTATAGCACACACCTGCTTTTACTATAGTTCTGGGGCTGTGAACCATTTCTGTCTTTTAGCTATGACAGAACTATTTCTTACAAATGATTACGAGTATGACTTTTCAGTAGAGAATAAAACAAAACAAAAGAACCAAATTTGAGACTTAACAAAACAATAAGACTTAACATTCTTATTTAGGATTTTCACAAATCTGAGACTTCTCCCTTCTTCCCTGACCTCCTTTTAAACCTATGAAATGTATATACATTTTCTATTGCCATAGGGCTATTATGGGATGCAGACCATTAGAAACTGTTTACTGAAAAATGAAGAAGAGACTTCTTTAAATACCAAATCTAATTTGCCTGTGAAGTCTTCTAAACTTCAGTTAAGTATTCACACCAATGAATTTCATACAGTTTCAAATGCTATTGATTGCATGGCTTCCTTTGGGTCTCGTCTCTTATGCTGATGAAGACAATTCTACTAGGGTCAGCATTTACTCCCCTTGTTGGAAGAACTGATCTACATGTGGAGGCATCAGTCAGAGCAGCCACTCTCTCCCAGAAGAGGAACATGCAGGCTCAAGGGCCACCTTGAGTCACCTTGCTCAGGCCTCCTTCAGGGTCACTGCAAAGCTTCTTCAACAGCTCTGTGAGGGTGCTGAGCTCTCTCAGGAGTGTGCAGTGAGAAACATCTAGACTGCAGAAGTCGAGCAGGAAGATGGCCTGCAGGAGGATGAATGGAGGGCTTAGCATGTACTGTAGGCTCTCCTGGGATGGGCCCCCCCCCCCCCGCCCCCAGTTTATTACAAACAGCTTCCATTTTCTCTTACCAATTGACGAGCTGCCATGGAAAACACTGAATTACATAATTTTTCTACTATGGTTTTTCCACTATACTGTGACAAAAGGGATTCTAAAATCACTCTTGTGCTTGCCAGAAACTGTCCCACATCTACAAAACATAAAGAGAGAGAGTAGTTAATACTTTATTTAGGAGAAACATTACTTGCTTCATTGTCACTAAAGATGAAGCTACAGAGCAGTGATTCTCAACCTGTGAGTCACAACCCCTTTGGGAATCAAATGAGCCCTTTCACAGGGTCACCTAAGACAGATGTGGGATTCCCCTCTGCATGCTGTGATTACTACTGGTTAATAAAGAAACTGCTTTGGACCTATAGCAAGGCAGAACAGAGGTAGGCAGGGAAAACTAAACTGAATACTGGGAGAAGGAAGGTGGAATCAAGGAGAAGCCATGAAGCTGCCAGAGGAGATAGACATGAGCTACCAGAACTTTGCCGGTAGGCCACGAACCTCATGGTAAAATATAAAATAATAAAAATGGGTTAATATTAGATGTAAGAGCTAGCTAGCAATACACTTAAGTGATCAGCAAAGTAGTGATTTAAGTAATATTGTTTCTGTTGATTATTATGGGAGTCTGGGCAGCCAGGAAACAAACAAGCAGCTTCCTACTACATAAGACCATCAGAAAACACAGATATTTACATTATGACTCAAAATCGTAATGTAAAAATTACAGTTCTGAAGTAGCAATGAAATAATATTATGGTTGGATGCCACCACAACATGAGAAACTGTATTAAAGGGTCGCATCATTAATAAAGTTGAGGACCACAGCTGCCCAGGAATACAAAAGCTGGGGTTTTGCATCAGATGAGACAGTTAGCCATCGTGCAAATGCTTCTGGAAGGGAAAAACAGTGCAGATTTTAGTAAAAGACTGCCATTAGAGTGAGCGATGCCTTTGTTCTTGTTACTTTTCAGAGAAGTGGAGATAATACTTCTGTAAGTGAAGCTATGCCAGCCATAGAGGCACATGCCTGTGAACCCAGACTATGAGGCTGAGGCAGCAAAACTTTGAATCTGAGGTCAGCCTGGGCTAGTACTGAGACTCTGTGTCGAAGAAGAAAGATAAATATCAGCCCTGTTACAGGGCTGTGATACAGGAATCCACATGCACACCTGATATGTAAGGACACGAGTTACTGAGGAAAGGCATTCTTGCTGGGTAAGATCTGATACCTGTCTGTGACCGTGGATTGCTGACACTCACATTTTTCAATAAGATCCGTGGCGAGCTCTTTGGCTGCAGTGTCCGTGCTCTTGAGCTGCAGGAAGCACCAGGAGAGCAGGCTGCCTTGCACAGACCAGAACAGGGAGAAGAGCACAGAGCCAACCTCCCCATGGGCCCGGCTGAGCATCAACAACTCGCACTGCAAGAAAGCAAAGTGTCCAGACAAGACTATTCAGAGAAGACAGTAAGAGATCCCTATCAGAGCAACAATCACTGGAAAACAAAACACTATGCACATGGGGAATAGTCAATCCTGTAGCAAATCAAGAAAGACACTTTATGAAGAATCCCCTCTACAAAAGGTTTTCTGCACCCCAAGGAACTCATCCCATTGCTGATCTCTTCGTTTTCTTATATCTTCATATTTCTTCTCTCTTTGTGGCTCTTCCCAAGTATTTGATCAAATTTCTCCTATCCTAAAATAACTGTTCATCTTTTTATGGATGACTAGCCATCATCTTTGTTCTTGAAACTTTTTTTGAAGGGGTCACCTGACCTCTAGAGATAAGCTCTTGCACACAAGAATCATAGGCATATTAGAATGTGGAATCAACTTCCCCAAGCTGGAACCAAACCATCAGATAAATTATGATATGTCAAAAAGGCTATTGGACACAAATGAAAGACAGCACATATATCAACATTAATGAATCTAAAAAACAATGCTCATTAAAGCAAATGTGTCACAGAGGATTGCATGCATATGATTCTGTAAGGTAAAATAAACACTCTGTGTCAGAATAACTAGACAAAAAAATAGAGAACCAGTGAGACCAAATAAAGTTATTTAGAGAGGAGCGAGGAAGTTAGGCTACCAAAGGGCTAGTGGCATGGAGCCTGAACTTCAGGAAGACTAGTTCTTAAATAGAGTTTTGTTTTTCAAATTGTTTGTGTGTGTTATCCATCCATCCATCCATCCATCCATCCATCCATCCATCCATCCATCCATCCATCCATTCTCTTCTGCATGTGTACCTCATTTAAAAGGTAGCTCCATAGCTGGGCATGATGGTACATACTTTTAATTCTAGCGCTGAGGAAGCAGAGTCAGGTAGATTTCTGTGAGTTCAGGCTAGTTTCTACATAATGAGTTTCAGGCCAGCCAGGGTGTGAGACCCTGCTGTATGTTTGTATTTATTTATTTAGTTTTTTAAATGGTTTCTCTGTGTAGCCCTGGAACTTACTCTGTAGATCAGGCTGGCTCAAACTCAGAGAGTTGCCTGCCCTTGCCTCCTAAGTTCTGAGATTAAAGGTGTATACCACCATATCTGGCTCTTTTTTTTTTAAGGTAAAAAAAAAAAAAGATGGAGAGCTGAGTTACTTCAAAGGTTGAGAACACATTTCTTTTGCAGAAGCCCTGAATTCAGTACCCAATACCTACATGGTGGTTCATGGTTCCAAGGGATCCAAAACCCTCTTCTGACATCCAAAGGCACCAGGCAGGTATATCATGCACATACATGCATACAGGCAAAATACTTACACACATAAAATAAAAATAAACAGAAACTTCAAAAACTAATAGATGCCTTCATTTATTATGGTTTTTACTTCTACCTTTCATTTCTTTAATTCTAGGGGCACCATTCCTCACAGGTATCAATTATCACCCGGAGGTCAAAGCTCCTTCCTATACCTCAGATGCTCTGTTCACCCATGCCCTCACTTTTCCTCCTCCCTGAGCTGCAGTTCTCTTGAAATCCTGCCCACGATCTTTCTTGTTCTTCCAACTGTCCTTTCTTTGCAGATGTCCTCTAGTTGCCCAGCTGTCCAGTCACAGCTTCAACTACCCTCAGTGTGTTATACATTATGATCCCCAGCATTGACTCCTTTCTGCAGTGTGCAGCCGGATCTCACCGCCTGAAGGCTCTACCTGTCCAGAGTCCACTCATTGTTATTCTTCTCTTCAAGCGCCTGTTACTTCCCATCTTGCCACAGGCTCTCTCAACCTGCACTGCCTCCATCTTCTTCTCTGCTAGACAAGACCTTATTTATGTCTCTCCCAGGTTCCAGCACAGCCTTCTTCAGCCCTTCCTGAACTCCTCCGGAAAAGGCTGGGTGTGCTCCCCAGCCTCTCCCAGGACCCCATGCCCACACTCTAACAGCATGACTACATAGTGAGAAGTGTCTGATCGATGCCATCGCATGTCATCTGCTCTCCAGACTGGGCTCCTCTATCACTAGATTCCCTGTGCCTGGAACAGGGCCTTGCACACAGCAGGCATCCAGTGGATACAAGTGGCTTAATAAACTCAGGAGAAAACTTTCAGGCAAACAGTTCTGACCACTTTTACACTTTTTCCTAATCCAACTCTACCTCTCTTGTCTAATCACCAGTATCTGAGGAGACTATGTTAGTGGCTGAATGACCTCTGCCGAGGAGCTTCAGTGCAGATCTAATGTCCCCTGTGTTCAGATGAGAGATGGCTGACAGGATAAGCACTTGATCTCCAAGTGCTAAGGCTTATGGGAAATCTCTTGACACAAATGCCACCTCATTTCTCTAGTTAGCTTACAAGTGTGACCCTGTGGAAAGAGGACAAGACAGAGTGCCCCAGATTCTAGCCCAGGCTCCAGCATTTAGCAACTCCTCCCACAGGAAGCACAACCAGCAAGAGTGAAGCCCAGTGGAATCCCTGAAGTTTTCTACCTCAGCATGTGACTGCAGAGGGATCAGGGAGGGCTTAGAAAGACTTGTACTTGAGGAACATACAGGATGGCAATGAGCTTCAAGGCATGGGAATAGCAGAAACAAAGATGGAGACTAGAATGAGCAGTGGCCAACTAGGGTGAAGAGCACATGTTGATAAGAAGTAGTTAGAGTGAACATTATAAGGAAGACTCAGAGAAGGGCAAGAGTCCAGAAACATGACAGAAAGCACGAAGTCAAAAACAAAGAATTAATGTAACGCAGAAGTCATGTTAGTTTGAAGACATGGTAGCTAAACAATGGTCAGTCTCAGTGGGCCTGTGACCACTGGTGACTTAATTAGCCTACATGCTCTATAAGGGTTACAAGAGAAATAGCAGAACTGCTCACTAGCCCACTACTGTGGGTCGCTCTATCAACAACTTGATAACAGGAAAACACTAACAACTGGAGGAGTTCAGGGCCAGGGATGTGGCTCAGTTGGTATGTCAGTTGCCTAACATACATGAAACCCTGCATTTCATTCCAGTACTGTAAAAACTGGGTATAGTGGCACACGTCGTCTATAGTCAAAGCACACAGGAGACAGAGGCAGAAGAATCACTGCCTTGAAGTCATTCTGGGTAGGCTAGTCTGGGATAGATGAGACTGTGTGAAACCAAAAGCACCAAAAATAAATAAATAAATAGACCTAAAGACACTAAACCACAAGATACAAGAAGTTATTCTGAACTCTACGTTTCCAAATCCCTTTCTCCTACTCTTGGGTGCTTGGTAAAACTGCTTAAGCATTTTGAAATCAGCAGTATGGGAAAGGGCCTGGAAACCATATCTCTACCAGGCAATGCTTATTTGGGAGCAGCATAGGCTACAGTCTGAGAAGCACAAAATATATCACCAACACAAGATAAAGATCATAGCATCATAGTGGACAGGGCTAAAAATTCATGAACTCATCTTAAGTTTTAGAAAAAAATCAGACCTTGCTGGGCTCACTGAGCAGTACTCACTGGGGACTTAATGATTCCAGTCTCTGCTCACAGAAGTCTCAGCAACCAAGCACTCTTACGTGTTTACTTCTTGCTGAAGTAAACAAAAAGCCCCTAATTTGTTTGCAGGGGCTGGCTAGGAACCTCTGTGTCCATGTGAAGCAGTCAATACCAAAGTATAATCATATTGTAAACGAGGGCTACAAGGAGGGCACAGCAGCTGGCTAACTATGTTCCTGAAAGCAGGAAGTAGAGACAACAGGCGGCTGTCACTAGGTACCTCTCGAGCAGCAACAGACAGGAGGGTGTTCATGACTGCCAGGACTTCACTGGTGTTTGTGCTGGCCAGGTCACTTTTCTCAGGTAAAAGTAGAAGACCTCCTGGATCCTTATCACTGAAAGGATACAAACTTGTCAAACATCTGGTTACAACATGTTTTCTACCTTGAAGGTTCCAAAAAAAATTATAGACAGATTTCAATGTCAGGGGTCCGAAAGACAAACTGCATGGTCCATTATATTTTATGTAAATCTATTAGCATCTTCAAGAACAACACATCTTCAAGTTCTCCCATTCCTGCTTCTCTTCTTTCTGCAAACTACTATTCCATGCTTTTGCGCATGTGCACATGTGTGTATGTGTAGGCCAGAAGAAAACCTTGTATATTGTTTGTATATTGTTCCTCAGGAACTTTCCACTTTGAGAAAGGGCCACTCATCAGCAAGGGACTTGCCACCTTGGCACTTTGGTTGCCTGGCCAGCAAGCCCTAGGGATCCACCTGTTTTTGTCTAGCACTAGGATTACAAGTCATATCACCATGCCTTCCTGCCTTCCTTCCTTTTTTTTTTTTTTTTTAATGTGGATTCTGGGGATTGAACTCAAGTTCAAGTTTTCTTGAACACTTTACCAACTGAGCTATCTCCCCAGCCCTCGTTTTTGTTTTTGAGTCAGGGCTTTTCTATGTAGTCTAGGCAGACCTGGAATTCGCTAAGTATGTAGCCCAGGTTGGCTTCAAACTCCCAGAAATCCTCCTGTCTCTGTTGCTTGAATGCTAGAATTACAGGCATGTGACACTATACTGAATTACAGTCAGTTTTTAAGTGGTTGGGTCTGTAGACTTACATATAAGACCTGAACCTCCTTTAATTATAGTTTTTGTCTTTAAAATTCCCTTTGAGGGGGCTGGAGAGATGGCTCAGAGGTTGAGAGCATTGCCTGCTCTTCCAGAGGTCCTGAGTTCAATTTTCAACAACCACATGGTAACTCACAACCATCCAAAATGAGATATGGTGCCCTCTTCTGGGATAAAGGTGTACATGCAGACGAAGTACTCATTAAGATAAAATAAATAAATCTATAAAAAGTCATAAAAATCATTATTAAAAAATTCCCTTAGAGGGCTGGAAAGATGACTCAGAGGTTAAGAGCACTGGCTGCTCTTCCAAAGGTCCTGAGCTCAATTCCTAGCACCACATGCTGGCTCACAACCATCTATAAAAAGATCTGGTGCCTTCTTGCCTGCAGGCATACATGCAGGCAGAACACTATATATATAAAAAATAAGTAAATAAATCTTGAAATAAAAATAACAAAATTCCCTTACAAACTGAAGCACTCAGAAAATAATCCACAAGGGCCCAACTATAACTGGTTTTCTAATGACGGGACTTGGGGTACAGCACTATTCCGGTCACTCTTATACCTAGGAGGAACTTAGAAACTGATCATTTTAGATTAGCAAAGAAATCACAATTCCAAAGACACGAGAAGCAAGAAATATCTAAAATAATAACAACAATAATTTTGCAAAGATTCAAAGTACTCGACAAATAAAGAGAAGTAAACTTACCTAAAATATGTGCAGAGTGAACGGAAAGTGAGTTGCAGAGATTGCTTGTGTTCGTGCTCAGTGACATTCTTCTAGGAAACCAGAAACTGTACATTTAGAAAATCGATTCCATAACATTCTTGAGACCTTAGAGCAGTACAGAACACCACCACCCACTGGACCATCTCATAACATCCAACTAAGACAATAAGCGGCACTCTCCATGGCTTCTGCATCAGCTCCTGCGTCCAGGTTCCTGCTCTGAGTTCCTGTCCTGACTTCCTTCAAGATGAACAGTGCTGTGGAAGTGTGAGCCAAACAAGCCCTCTCCTCCCTAGGTTGCTTTGGTCATTGTTTTTCATTATAGCAACAGAAACCCTAACTAAGACAGAAACCAGTACCAGGATCATGGGGTATTGCTGTACTAGACCTGACCATGTTGTTTTGGGAGGATTGTAGAAGGACTATGGAACTTTGGGCCAGAAAAGCCATTGAGTGTTCAGAGCTTGATCAGATATTCTATGGGAACTTGGAAGATCAGAGAGAAATGCAGATGATGGACACCTGGCTTGTGAAGTTGCAGTGGGAAGTTTGAGAATCTATTAAGACCATTGCATATTCTAAATGAAGAATCTGTGGTTCTGATAAGCCGGGGTTGAAGAATCAGCTGTGAGTAACAAGAGACCAGACCACTAAACTAAAACTGTTGCTTTCCTTGGACAACTGACACTGGTCAGCTGGGGTTAGGAAATTAGCAGTGATTAAGAGAAAAGACCAGCATCATTGGGGTGAAATCTTCTAGGAAGTGTTTCCTCAAAGTCAGCACACAGAAGTTGTGTTCCAGAGGCAGTCAAGATTGTACCTCACACCAGCAACCAAACACCCAGGTGGACTGGTTTTGAAGGCATGAAGGAGTCACAGAGAACAACTGAGGCTTGACACTGTGAGAAGCCAGGAAAGGTTATTGGACAAAGTGCAGCCTTAGTAGCAGCTAAAGACCCAAACTGAAGGGGTCATGGAGAGAAGCTGAGGCTTGGCACCGTGAAGAGAGTCTAGGAGAGGCTATCGGTGAAAGTGCAGCCCAGCTGCAGCAAGAAACTCCAGGATCTTAAAGATTCCAGTACTATGGGATGACAATCAATGACAGCAACAGGTGTGGAGCAGAGCCAGCCTGAGCCTAGGAGACAAGCTATGTGTGTTGCAGGTGGCAGAGCCAGAGAAGTGACCCAAACCTTTTGGAGGAGCCCAGAAGACTGTGAGTGAGTAGCAGAATTGGACGTTGAGCTATTTATACACTTGGAAAGTGGTTTTGCTTTGTTTTGATGGTGACTGTGCCCTGGTTCTTCTCTCTTGAAGTAAGACAGTATTTAACTTATTCTTATATTTAATTTATTTTACAAGCATCCACATTTGAGAAACTTTTAATTTTTAAAGACATTTGGACTTTTACAAAGACTGGATTTTAAAAGAGACTGCATATTTTAGAGACTGGCTTTTTCAAGATTGTGGGACTTTTAAAATTTGAAAAGTTTCTGTTGTAATGTTGATATTCATGTGTGACCTTGGAGCTGAACAAGAAAGGACATGTTACGGTTTACAGTGACATGTTTATAAGTCAAGTTGACAAGGGTCACCAGCCCTTGAACACCTCTTTATAGAAAAGGCACTGAGGGAGATTTCAGAGTATTTAAGATATAAGTTTCTGCTAGGCACAGAACATAAGAAGATAACATTGGGAAGATAAGAGAGGGGCACAAGAAATAGTTACCTGAAGAGAATTGTTTGGCAACATAAAATTAGCAGGGCTGTTTAATTCACCAGAGTGTGGAGGGAAAAAGCAACCTGATCCCTTTCTGAAATAATGAACACAGACAAGGCTGCTTTGCTCACAGCCACACCATTCAAGTAGTCAGATGTCTCCTGTTTCATGTGGGGAACACGCTAAGAACAACCTCCACAACTAATCATTCATTCAGCTACCTGATGAATGCTTCCAGCAAACAAATGGGGGAGTCTTGGTATAAAAGGTTCTGTTTGGCAGTGCTTTTAACTACAAAAAGCACCTTTTACCATGGTTCTGAATCTGAGTAACATCGAGCAAGGCCCTAAGAAGTTAAGAAGAACTAACTGAGGTTCTCTTAAAACTTGGCTATATTTTCTTGAAAGTCATCTATTGAGCTAGTTATAAATAAAATAAATAGGTCAGGAATTACTTCAAAATGACACTAGGTAGGTGGGAGAACTGAAGAGTAAGTGAGGTATATCACAGATGAAACAAGGTTAACCTGAGGGACAAGGATTCACTATATTACTGCTGTAATTTTTTTTCTTGTAATTTTCTTCTAATTGCTTTAACTTCTTTTTGGGAAAGAAAAGATAAGAAGATCTCATTGTAGGCAAGTCATAATGGTGGAAACTCCACTGTGACTAAGAAGAGGACAAGCTGTGAGATCTATATTGAGGAGAGCACCTGTCTTTCAAAAGCTCACGCAAAGCTCTGCAGTAATGATGGCATCAGAAAACACTGTCAGGGGGCTGGAGAGATGGCTCAGAGGTTAAGAGCATTGCCTGCTCTTCCAAAGGTCCTGAGTTCAATTCCCAGCAACCACATGGTGGCTCACAACCATCTGTAATGGGATCTGGTGCCCTCTTCTGGCCAGCAGGCATACACGCAGACAGAATATTGTATTCATAATAAATAAATAAATATTTAAAAAAAAAAAAGAAAAGAAAAGAAAACACTGTCATGTATTTAGAGAAGATAAAGACTAACTCAGTAATGGAATCCACACTTTTGGTACATAATTACCATCATGGTGAAGAGCTGGTTCCGCCGGGTCTGTCGATCAGGAAAGAAAATGGCAGCTCCATTGAGAAGGGTGTTCCTGACTTCTTGTTTTAGGATCTCCATGGGCACAGAATCTCCATCAGCTCTATCTACCACTAATGAAAAGGAACAATGGGTCAGCTCTACCACATTCCATCTGTCCATTAATTAACCTGCTATAACTGATTACAAATTCACTACATGTTGTGCTCTGTATCAAAGTGAGCTATTTCTGTGTATAGGTTAGGCAGTATAAGTAATTTAGCTTTTCTTTACATGTAACTAAAACAAAGACTATACAAACAAGTTTTTTATGTCTTTGTTCTCTTGAGACACTCTTGGCAAAGCCTTAAAAGTACTCTTGGATGTGGCATGTGTTTCATCCTCAATCTGTTATTACAATCTCTCACTCTCAATCTATTGGCCTAATCTCAGTGTTAAGATTTAACAGTGTGATAGTGATTACCCTCAATATAATAGAACTGTATCTGAAATTAGCAGGAAGTTGGCTGTAAAAGAACAAACCCTTAATCTAAAACAGTAATCCAAAAGGCATCAAACAAAATGCTCCTGGTATGTTAGAGATATAAACCAGTTGGCAGGGCACTTGCCTAGTTTCGTGATGCTTTGCGTTTATGGGTCCAGGACCACATAAAACAGTGTAGTGGTGCTTGCTTATAATTCTGGTACCCAGGAGCAGAGATAGGAAGATCAGAAATTCAAGGTCATTCTAAAGTGCTTAGTGAGTAGGAGGCCCGCTGGGATATATAAAACCCATTCTCAAGGGAAAAATCTCTTCCTGGCTCATATGGTCACTGGACCCCTCACACCTCTATAGCCAAGTGGTCCCCAGCACAAAGTCACGTTCAAGGCACTCCGCAGTCCCTACCATCACATAAGTGTGTGTAGAGCTCCTTGGCAGCCTGCATTCCCTCAGGGCACTGTGCTGCAGGTTTCTCCTCCTCAGAGGCAGCTGGTGGGTCACTCTGCAGCACTGAGAAGCAGCTCTGCAGAAGCTGCAGCAGCAAGGTCTGTGCACAGATGCATTCTTCCCTTGGGCTTCAGAAGACAAAGAACATCAGAGAGCACAAAGGCAGGTTCATTTCATCCTCCAAAGCTATGTAGCTGTCTACAAAGGACTTCCCTCAAGCCATCAGGTTCAGTAAAGGAACACCAAGTCAGAGGAAGCTGGGAGGACCACCACCAGACACCTGGAAACAGACCCTGTCTAACTGCCCACTGGGGAAGGAAGCATATTTGTGATTTGTTTCTTCACCTGTAAAATGAGGAGACAAATCATGTCCTTTATTTAAAAAGCTGAGATCAGAACATTTGAGCCTCAAACTTTGGATTTTTTTCATGATTTTGGAATATTGGCACATGCATGCATGCATCAGAGAGGGAAAAGGAAAGAGGGGAGGGGAGCAGAAGGGAGGGGAAGTGAGAGAAGAGGGAAGGTGGGGTAGAGGGAGCTCTCTTGGAGTTGGGACCCAAGTTTGAATATGAAATTCATGGAGCTGGAGAGATGGCTTGCTCCACAATTATAAGAATTGACTGACATTCATATTTCAGTTCTGTGTAACAAGCTAGGCAAGGCATCCCTGTGAGCTCAGTAACCCAGCTCCAAGGTGTGTGTGTGTGTGTGTGTGTGTGTGTGTGTGTATGTGTGTGTTTGGGGAGGAAGTGGGGTACCAGAGACAGGAGGATTTCTAGGGTTTACTGGCTTTCAGCCTAGCTAAGAAAAAAAATGTGATATCCAATGCCTTCTTCTGGCCATCACATACACACAGGTCCACATATCTGCCCTCATGAGCACCAACTCATACACACACACACACACACACACACTAAATAAATAAATAAATAAGTAGATAGATAGATAAATAAGTGAATGATTTTTTTAAATGAAATTCATTTGTATACAACTTTTTTATCCATTTTTTTCAGTGCTGCAGATTGAAGCCAGGGCCTTGTGCATGCTTAGCAAGCACTCTGTCACTAGGACTGAAGCCAGGACCTTGCGCATGGTAAGTTAGCACTATGCTGCTGGGCTATGACTCCCAGCCATACAATAGTTTTAGCTCAGCTGCATTTGACTGTGATTCATGATATGAAGTGAGATATGAAATTTTCCACTTGTGGCATACAAACAGATTTTCCAATTTTGGGATTTTGGATAAAAGATGATCAACTTGCATCACGATAATGCCTGGCCTGTTTATACTAGCAGGACAATCAATAAGGAAATGTTTGAGGAAATGTTTCCTAAACATTTTATAGAAATCTGAGGTGCCATTTTCAACAATCAAATATTTCAAATCAAAAGAATACATACAAAAAAATTAGATAAAAAGAATATCCATTTTGGCTTTTTTATGATTGTTACTTTATAATAAATTCTGACCTACTTTTGCTTTAATTTACTGTAAAAATTCCAGAAGATCTGCAAATCAAGACCCGTGAAGTCCAGGAAAGACTTATATTTTAAGCCACTTTCCTTCTGCTGCACCTAGAAAAATAAAGACCAGAAAAAAAGTAAAATTAAAAATATATTTAGAGAAATATTGGGATGTCTCACTTACTTGTCATGGTTAAGAAATGAGATAACCCACCTGAGTGAAACTCCCACACAACTTAGAAATACATGTGTGTGCATACACAGATACCTATGACACTAACGCACACATGGCCACACAGGCTCTCTATCTTCATAATACATACATAAAGGCTTACATGATAATGATGCCCAGGACTGTCCTACAATGTATTTGACTTCCCTACTTGTGGGCTGCATTTCTGTTGTAACCTAGTTACTACTACTCCTAGGCTTTTCTCTTTTCTCTGCTCTGATAAGAGTTCTTTTTTGTTTTTGTTTGTTTGTTTTTGTTTTTCGAGGCAGGGTTTCTTTGGAGCCTGTCCTGGAACTGGCACTGCAGACCAAAATGGTCTTGAACTCACGGAAATCTGCCTGCCTCTGCCTCCCGAGTGCTGGGATTAAAGGCAGGCATCTTCACCACCTGGCCTGGTAAGAGTTCTTAGCTGACACAGACCCAGATGCCATATGTGCACAGCTCAACAGCTTCTTGTGCACTGAAGACAAAGAAAGCTAAGGGTGGACACTACTGCGCACACATGAGGGCTCCCCTGAAGTAAGCCAAGCACTCCATGGTAAGTAAGAGTCCCTGGAGTGAATTGATACTGTGATTTACTAGTAATTGTAAAAATCAGCATCAAAACCCCAATTATTTCAAACTCAAACCCTGACAGTTAATACATTTAATAAAAGAAATTCACCTCCAGACTTGAGAAGTAGTTCTCAGACTTAAAGAACAAATCCCGTGATGCTGCTTTGTTTGCTACCCCTGCACAAGCAGAGGTAGGCACAGAACCATGTGCCTGCGGGTCTACTACACAAGTGCCACATGCCATGTAGTATTCCACAGACTGGTGCCACAGAAACCACTCTGCCCAGCCTTTTTGTATTTTTATGAAGTATGAGAGCTGTTGTGCTCACTGATATTGCCATCACTTCAGAGAGGCCAAGTTTTAAAGATGTCTGTTTCCCTGAACACTGTCATTCATGTCTCCTAGAGGAATGTTGTACAACAATGGAAAAAACCCTACCAGGTCTTGGGCGAGCTGCTGTATGAATTGCAGAGTCCTGAGGAGTAGGGTAGCTCCATAAATATTCTCTGTGTCCTTTCTGCAATGGGCATAGAGGATACTTTGTTCAGCTTCTGCCCTTGCAGGCCGGAGGTACCCGCTGATACTCAAGCCTTGTACACCCAAACGTTCTGCTGACTCTTGGCGTGTGCAGAGGAACTTCACCATCAAGTACTAGAAAGGATAAAAGAGAACTAAGAGAAGGAACTGGAATCCCTAAGTGCAATGAAAGAGGACTGAGAGGCCTTTTTAGGAAAATCCCTCTTGATTTTACTAAGTATTTCTTATAAAGTGTCACCATACCCAATACTGGGGACACAAAATAAGTTTGGTATCTTCGACCAATAGAAAAAAGAACACAAGCACTAACTAAGTCAAGTTCTGTAGAAATCATACTAAGAGCAATGGCTTTCTGAAAGGCAAAAACCAGGTAGAAGTGAGAGAATTAGTCTTGCTAAAAACAGATATTTGATGAAAACAGTCAATGCCCTAGGGGATCACTTCAAGTTCTCAACCAGCATGTGCAGCTCACATGGAAGAAAAGGAATGGCCTTGTCTGTGCAAACAGAGCAAAGGCATTTTGGAAGCTCAGCTTTGGTACAAACTGCTTCTTAAAGGGAAAATTCCTTTTATAAAGGCCTTGTTGTCCTTTCTTACTTGTAGCTTTACATTTTATTTATTTATTTCATGTGTGTGGGCACATGTATCTCACAATGTGCTTGTGGAGGTCAGAGGACAAACTAAAGGAGCTGGGATCAAACTCAGGTGTCAGGCTTGGCAGCATGCACCTTTACCACTGAATCATCCCATTGGTAAGAAAGCCTTTCTGAATCTATTACTCAACTGTACAGCTATGTACTGAGCACATACTATGTAAGAACTCTGAAGAAAGTTCTGAGTTCTCTTACTTACTCTAAGATTTACTCCTAAGAAAAATAAATTACATGGAAAGGCAGTTACTGCTTTCAAAACTGGGGAAAAAACCCACTCCTCTGTGAACTTAGTAGGCCTTTCTGACGCATCTCAGTAAAGCTAAAGAATATGGCCCAATTCTCTTATAGCATGTATCATGATTCCACACCCTCTCTCAAATAAAGTCTTCTCTGGTAAACCCCTGGTGGGGTCAAATCTCCCTTTGTCACAGAATAATATTACATCTGCCTCTCCCATGCCCTCTAAGGTCCTTGGCTCAGGGCTGGTGCAGTCAGCCGTGTTTGTAGAAGGGGAGAGCAGGTAAATGAGCAAAGAGCAAACTGGCTACTGCTTACTTTGGCAACTCTGCACTGTTGCAACTTGACATCAGCTTCATCCCACTCTTCTTCCAGCTCAAACCAGCCAATGGGATCATCCTCTCCAAGGTCATCAGATGAGCAACCAATCCTGTGAATACAAGTGTAATCATAAACATTTTCTTGGTTTTGTTAGACCTGGTTTCTCTGTAGCTTTGGAGACTGTGCTGAAAACCTGCTCTGTAGATCAGGGTGGCCTCGAACTCACAGAGATCCGCTTGTCTCTGCCTCCCGAGTGCTGGGATTAAAGGTGTGCACCACCACTGCCCAGCTATAAACATTTTCCTACTTCTAAATTTCTTCAGAGCCTGATAGAAAGACCTCATCTAAATGACTTTTAAGCCAGGCATTTCCAGTGAGATGCAGGAGTGATGCACCAAAATGGGTACCTCTGAAAATGGAGAGGCAGGAGTGGCTTCCCTTCCCTAAGTCTGGCTAACTTGTGCATGACTAGCCTGAGATTTGAGCCATGTACAATCAGTTAAAGGGTAAGTGCTCCCAATCCTGTAGCTCTCAACAGGAAAATCTCAGCCTTCACAGGCCCCTGTTAATTAGCAAGTCCTCCAAAGGAAGCACTCCATCCTTAAAGCTAATGGATAATTGCATGTTGCTCTTTAAAAGCCAGATGGGTAAATGCTGCTCCCTCTTAAGCAATTAAGTAACTAACTAAGGAGTAGGCATTCTTCTTAAATACTATTCTTTTTTGTTTTAGTTTGAGAGTTTTACTATATAGCCTTGGCTACCCCAAAACTCACTATGTAGATCAGGCTGGCCTTGAACTAATAAGAAATTTGCCTGCCTCTGCCTCCCAAATGCTGAGATTAAAAGCCACCATGTCTGGCTTCAAGTTCCATTAAAACCTCACACTACTTGGCCTATGACTCAGCTATCAAACTAACAGCACAGAAGTGTTCTGTATAAACATGGCAAGCAACCACAATTAACTGCAGGGAAAAGTGAAGAAAACCAGAATAAGTTCTGGAACAAAGGAAAAATTTTGCTCTCTTCCTCACATAGGTCTTTCTTGGTAGAAATATTTTGTCATACAACTGACCACAACAGAACAGGTAGGATTTGCTAAGCTCTAAATGCCAATGAGTCTCATCCATAACACATGTTTGAGGAATTTTAAATGTATTCTTTAAGGGCAAGGGATATAGTTCAGTGGCATAGCATTTGCCTAGAAAATGTGAGACCCTGGTTCCATCCTTGGCTGTATTCCTGTCCCCCTACCACCAGGCCTGGCAGAAAGTGTCCTGAAGGAAGTCTGCAATGTAGAAAGCTGGCAAAGAGTCAGGGACTATAGGAGCAAGCGCTCGCACTAAACTACACTTTAGAGCCGCAGGTGCTGACTGGGGAGCAGAGTGCTAGGAGAACACAACAAAACAGGCAAGACATTTTTATTTCCAAAAGGAGAGAAACTGATTATATATGTAGGCCAACAAAGTTGGCCTATATCAAAGAATAACTCATGCTAGAACCAGATCAAATCATTAAGGGATTTATGAATAAGTTTGTATTTAGGTTAAAAAAATTCATTCTGTATAAGATTTCTTGTTTGACAGAAAATTAAGAGGAAAAGACCTATTTTAATATCCCAAGAGTGAGAACATGGCTGCTTAAAATTAGGTGGCACCTGCAGCCATTATTAAAAAAGAAATTACACTAGGTGTAGTGGTAGATAGGCCCAGGACACAGAAAGCTGAGGCAGGAAGACTGCCACAAGTTCCAGGGTAGCCTGGGCTACATATGAGTTTAGGCTATCTAGACTAATAAAATTTTGTCTCAAAAAACAAACCAACAGCCAGGCAGTGGTGGCACACACCTTTAATCCCAGACCTTGGAAGACAGAGGCAGGCAGATCTCTGAGTGAGTTTGAAGCCAGCCTGGTCTATAGAACAAGTTCCAGAAAAGCCAGGGGTATTCGGAGAAATTATGTCTCAAAAAATCAAACCAAACCAACCAAACAAACAAACCCAAAAAACTCCAAAACCAACCAACCAATCAACCAACCAAGCAAACAAACAAAAACCCCAAAAAACAAAGGAAGATGGGGACAAGAAAGGAAGAGGAAGAGTTTTATGTCCTTCCCATAACTACTGAATTAGACCTGTATTTTCACAGGTGATTTGTATGCACATTTATGCCTAAGTAGCATATATTGGGCAATGTTTTAGGACTGCTGTTAACCTTGGGAAATACAAGAGCATAGGCAGTAAATCCAAGGCTCTGATCTACAAGTTCTAACTTTAGCAGCAATAGGAAGGCAACACATTAGGCATCACCAAAAGCCTCCGTGACTTCGTCCACTTTAAGTCTTTATCTTAACAACTGACACCACACTCATTCCCTGATTTCTAAGGGAATAGCCTGGCTTGCCCCCTATTCTCTGAGTTTTGTTGTTGTTGTTGTCTCTTAACTAGTGCTATTCATCAAGGAAACCTATATCTTCCTAGTCCACAGTCCTTTAGAGCCATCTCTTCTATCTCCACGTCTTCATTTAGTTTGATTTGTTTGAGACAAGGCCTCAACCTGTAGTTCAGGCTGGCCTTGAATTCTCAGAAATCCTACTTCAGCCTCCTGAATGGGATTAAAGGCATGAGGCACCACACCTGGATTCAGTATTTTTAATGACCATGTCAAAGGTTGTCGTGCCTGTCCCTACATACAATACCAGAGTCTCTTCTAGGGTGCTGACCTGTTTGTCTTACTGGCTATAACACATCTGAGTCTTCCCAGCAGGACTAACAGTATGCACACCACCTTCCCACAAACCTGCTTCTCCCTGAGGCATTTTTTATTTTAGAGAAAGGCACTACCAAGTTCCCCACCTGACTATGCCCCATACCATGAACTCAGTGCTGCCTAAGCCTTCTTTTCTCTTCCGTTTGCTAGTCAGTCATCCCCAAGCCCTACCGCATCAGGCCACCTTGCTCCACTGCTGCTGCTACAAAGGTTGTTATGCTGGTTGAGGCCACTTTTGCCTCCTCCCAGCCCCTGCCTCTATGCTTGTTTCCTCCATCCATGGAGCTGCAGCACATGCCTAACTAGTTCTTCTAGAACATATATGTGACCTCCTCATCTTCCTCTTAACTCCCCCATAACATGTTCTACCCTCTGCCTGCTTGCCTCCCCCACCCACTACACACTCGTGCTTTAAATATAAACTAAGACCTGAAACAAAGACACTTCTACTGAACTGGCCTCTCCCAGCTCTCCAGCTCTGTCCCTCACTGCTCTCCTCGACAGTGCAGCTCAGTCACATAACCACCAGATCCTTCACAATGCCATACTCCACCCCAGAGGGCCATGGTGCCTATTCTACTCTCTGCTCAAGCTAACCCACTACTTCGTCAAAGCAGCTACTTAGTGTGTAACTCACTCTTCAGAAACAGCACGGCATTGCTCACTGGCTCAGGGTTACATTCCCAAGTGAGGCCTGCCATCCTGCTGGCAGATCTCCTGCACCACACTCATTACACAGTTGATCTTGTCTCCTTGCAGGAAACTCTCTGTAGTCCCTGCAGTGTCCCCTCTAGTACTTTCTCCACTGCAGGATCTTCAATGTATCAGGTTGACACAATAAATCCTTAATAAACATTTTTAATGAAATTTTGAAAGTCTCTGTGTGGCTGGAGAGAAGGCTCAGAATTATAGTACGTGTTCTTCCAGAAGATCCAGTCCCAGCACTACATAGTGGGCTCACATCATTCAGAACTCTGGCTCTAATGGATCCAGTGTGGCTCATTCTGACCTTCAAAGGCACCATGCACATACATGAATGCATACACGCCTAAAACATTCGTACCTTAAATAAATAAATATAAAAATAATTTTTTAAAAAATTAAAGCTTGAATGGCAGGAGAAGGGTTCAGGGCAGGATAAATCTCCCAGTGGCCAGGTGAAACTCACGCTGCTGCCAAGTAAGGCATGTATCACCTCCCCTAGCCATTCTGGAGACCTATGACCCTTGTCACAGAAAGGGCCAGTAAGAAATTATGAACAAAGTATACACCCTCTTTGCAAATGCTTTTAGAAGTAACAAAGGCCTCTGGCCTCTATGGTGAGTTACTGGTACCTTTCTATAAAGCATAATTTGACAATAAGAATACCATCTATTTTTTTTTTAGACAGAGTCCTCATATGTAGTGGTGACTGGCCTAGAACTCACTATATAGAAACAGCTAGCCTCAAATTCACAAAGATAATTGCTCTGCTTCCCAAACACTGGGGTTAGAGGCATACATCTCCACTCCCAGAAAGAGAACAAATACATCCTTACTGACCACATGGGATTTCCCTTTGTTTTGTACTGCTTTTTACGAACTGTCTCAGTTCCTGGAGCTTCCATTTGTCGTATTTTTCAAACCGTTTGAAGTGTTCTTCTGCATGGAACTTCTCGGAAGATGAGTTATAAGCAAATACCTAGCCCACACTGGGGCAACCAATGCCACCTCGACGACCCTGGAAACAGAGGCAAAGATCTGTGGTTATTGTATTCCAGCTGATATGGTTAAATTCCAATAGCTTACAGCACAGTAAAGCCATTGAAGCAGTATTCAAAACATATTATGTCCTGGAAGGTAAGAGAGCTATCCTACAAAATGTTAGCGTGGCTTCCTCCCATCCTTACAGTCACACCATTCAAAGACTTTTAACTCGATCCAAATTTGGTCCACTCGCCCTCTGCTAGAGGATGGAGAAAGAGGAAATATTCACTGCACCCCATAAAAGGCCAGGCCCTCTGGAAAACATAACCCAATCACTTTTTTCCTCCCCAAGACAGGGCTTCTGTGTTTTGCCCTAGTTGTCTCAGAACTCACTCTGTAAACCAGGTTGGCTTTGAATCCAGAGACCTACCTGCCTCTACCTCGAGTGCTGGGATTAGTGGAGTGTACCACTACTGGCCAACTCAATTCACTTAAAATTTCTTCTTATTTTATGTACGTGGGCATTTTGCCTGCATATATGTCTTTGCACCACAGTCATGCTTGATACTGCATAGTGAGTTACCATGTGGGTGCTGGGAATGGAACACAGGTCTTCTGGAAGAGCACCCAGGGCCCTTAACTGCTAAGCTATCTCCCCAGACCCTAATTCACTTTAAAAAAGAAGTATCACTACTTAAAGATGGTAGAAGGAGAATTACCATAATTCTGATCTGTGTGACTTGGAAGGCAGACTCAGTTCCTGCAGAAAAAATAGTACTTGCTCTGGTTTTTCCAGTCTCTGTAAGAAAACCTAAGAAAAAGGGAGAAAAGTTAAGATGTCTGAGTCATTTTTAGTCCTAATATCAAGAATCAACCAAAACAAGGATAACTGGCCTATCTGTACCTTTGTGACAATTAGAAAAACAATAACTCTTTGGGTAGATATGGCTTCCTCCCCAAGACCTCCATCCCCTGCAAAAAGCCCTAGGCAATAAGAGCACTAGTTAAACAACACCCCCCACACACACACAGTACTATCTCCTCACATCGTGAATTTAAATCAAAGAGACAGAAAACTGCAGCATCAATCCCCTTCCTGAATCGCCCCTAAAGCCATGACTAATGTTTCACTGGGCTGACAAAAGACAAGTAGGTTTTAGCAGCTGGAGAAAAAGATTAGCCAGCTTCTAAAACATTCTGTCAGAAAAGATTATGAAAGACAATGAAACGGGAAGGGGATTACTGAGTATCTGCTCTAACACATTCTGAGTTATCACCAGCTTTTCCTGTCTCTAAGCTGTTTTACAATTCTGTAAGCTGAATATTGAGGGAATGCAAGTGATTTTTGTACAAAGAAATAAAAATAAAAAAAATAAAAATTCTATAGAAATGTAGCTGATTATTAATTGTAAGCAAATTCCAACATTCCTTTCTATTGGTCTTTGTGTGTTTTTATGAATTTTCCTTTTTACTATTGATAATAGCTTATTAATTTCTTACTTCATTAAAAAGTCTGACATATTCATTTAGAGTTGTATGAAAGTCATATACCTTTTTTGGTTGCCTTTTTGTCTCTCAACTCACACAAAGATCTGCTGCTAGACACACCATGTAGCTTTGTAATGCAAGGACATGCTCAAGTCAGTGCTACATGAACATTCCTCTGACCTGGGACCCTAACCTGCTTTCAGCCATCCTCCCGGAAAGTCAAAACACTGAAATGAAGTTCATGTTCTCTCTCTCTTTTTGTTTTTTGAGACAGGGTTTCTTTTCATAACAACTTTGACATCCCAGAACTTGCTCTGTAGACTAGGCTGGCTTCGAACTCACAGAGATCACCCTGCCTCTGCCTCCCAAGTGCTGGAATTAAAGTTGTGTGCCACCATCACCCAAAGTCCATGTTCTTCCTTTGTACCCGAGTTTAGCAATACAAACATTCATAGACTGGGTTTCCAAAAGACATTGTGAAAAAATGAACCCAAAGGAGCCTTTACTAATTCATCACATGACCTGATTTTATTATTGCTGAATAGTAGTACAATGGCAAAAACTCATAAAATTACAACTGATATTATCAAATAGCAATTCTGTCTACAATTTTAAGAAAACATGATGCCAGAAATACACACAATTTTTTTTTTGTTGTTTTTTTCGAGACAGGGTTTCCCTGTAGTTTCTAGAGCCTGTCCTGGAACTAGCTCTTGTAGACCAGGCTGGCCTCGAACTCAGAGATCTGCCTGCCTCTGCCTCCCGAGTGCTGGGATTAAGGGCATGCGCTACCACCGCCCGGCTTTTTTTTTTAACACAATTTTAAGAGCAATATACCCAGACAATCCTAATTGTCCCCAGAGTTCTGCATGAACTTACTTATGGGAATTTATTGTATAAAGACATTTGTTTTCTGTTTTTTAGAATCAGGGTTTCTCTGTATAGCCCTGGCTGTCCTGGATTTTGTTCTGTAGACCAGGCTGGCCTTGAACTCAGAGATCTGTCCTTGCCTCTTGCCTCCCACATGCTGGGATTAAAGGTGTTCACCATCATGTCCTGCTGATTTATTTTTTCCTTCCTTCCTTCCTTCCTTCCTTCCTTCTCTCCCTCCCTCCTTCCTTCCTTCTACAAGGCTATACAGAAAAATTGGAAAAAAAATGCAGTCACTTTTTCTATGCCAAGAAGAGGAGTCCTTGCTTTTTAAAACTTCAATTTTGAACAGCCCCAGGCTGTCAAATACTTAATGCTGTTACAGGTCATTACCCATCTAGACAACAGCTAAACCAAAGTATACAGAAGTCACTGCTGCCAACCTGAGGTGAAGACTAAATCTTTGATGACCCATGCCTGTAATCCCAGTACTTAGGAAGCTAAAGCAAAAGGACTGCCTTGAGTTAAAGGCTAGCCTGGGCTACACAATGAGACCTTGTCTCAAAACAACAACAAAATCCACTAAAATCTAGGGGCTGAAGAAATGGTTTTGTAATTACTAGCACTTGCTGTCCTTACAGAGGACTTAGATTCAGTTCCCAGCTCTTATGGCTCACAACCATTCCAGGAGATATGATACCCTCACCCTTGCCTCCTAGGGCACTAGGCACACATATCATGCACATACATACACACAGGCAAAACACTAATATACACATTTAAAAATTTTATTTTCACAAACACACCAAAAACACCAACATCTGAAAATTTTCAAGACCAGAGTGTGAGTTCACATACCTACCTCCTGTGCATACTGGCAACCGACCATCTAGCACTTACCATCTCTTGTCCATGGCTCCACAAGGAGGTTTTCAGGTCCTGACTTATCTTCTTTCCCTTTGACATCACAAGCCTGAAGAGTCAACTGGAGAGGTTTACCTGACCAAAGAAAAGATAGGGCAATTTTTAAGATAAGTCCACAAAAAGATGAAATTGGTAGCAATATAGAGCCTATGCCTACCCAGACTGCTAAAGCTTACCCGTATAAACAGTGGCCAGCAAGATGCTGCCAAGTCTGATGACCCAAGTTTGCAACTCAGGATCCACACAGTGCAAGAAGGAAAGAACTGACTCCTCCAAGTTGTTTCTGACTTTCACATGGTGCATGCATGCCTGCACGCACATATGTTACACACATGTAAATGTAATTTTTAAAAAATTGGGAGAGGAAGTGCTGGGACATGGCTCAGCAGTTAAGAGAACATACTGTTCTTCCAAGAGAACCTGAGCTCAGTTCCCAGCACCCACATCAAATGGCTCACAACTCATAACTAAGCTCTGGAGATCTGATACCTTTTTTTCTGGACCCTAAGGGTCCATGTGACCATACCCAAACAAAGACATAATACACTCACATAATTAAAGAGTAATAAAAATAAATCTTAAAATATTTTAAATAGATGAATAAAAGGTCAAATAAGATGGTAATAGTAGACAAAAGTCGATACTACCACTACGTGCTTTCCTGAAAGGGAAAAGGCATAGACTACTCCTTTAGGGAGTAGTCTAGAAAAATCACTTTTCAGAAACAAAGTACATTTCAATATATAGATGAATACTATATATTAAAGATGTGGAAGGATTCCTAAGGTATTGTTTGAAGTGTCTTAGCTCTTCTTTCTTTAAACTGTCTGCAGGAGGGCGTTGAGATGGTTCAGTGAGTGCAAACCTAAAGAGCTGAAGTCACCCTAGATCTAATGAAGGAAGGAAAGAACTGACTCCCCGAAGCTGTCCTCAGACATCCATATAGGCACTGTGGCATCTGTGCACATCCCCATGTTATATAACAATAACAAATATACATAAATAAATCCAGGAAAAATCTCAAAGTTTGAAGAATAAAAAAAAATCAAATTTTGCTACAGTTATAACAAGTTGGATGTGGTGGCACACACCTTTACTCTCAGGATGCAGGAGGCAGAGGCAGAGGCAGAGGCAGGTGAGTTTGAGGCCAACCTGTCTACAGATTAAGTTCCAGGCCAACCAAAGCTATATAGTGAGATCCTGCACTAAATAAAGAAGTAAAAAAACAGCAAACGCCCACTAAGCTCTAGACTAGCCAGAACTAACCACTGTTAGTCGTGAGCAGTCCCTTCCACACTCTTCCTCTCTCCTCTGCTCCCTGTCCCAACGACCCCAATAAGAATCGTTAATATTTCTTAAAAACACTTCAGCTTCTAGATGCCACCTCAACTTCCACCCAGCCATGGCTGTTCCTGGCTCATGGTTTCTCCAGAGACTTTGCTAGTGTAGAGAGAAACTGGATTGATAAGACAATTGTCTAACTTTAAAAGTTAAACATAAAATAAATCATAAAGTTGTATTATGTTGTACAAACACCATGGTGGGAATATCCCAGAAATGTCTATAATACTGAAGAGGAAAGGATCAATCACTGAACTTAGTAGAAGAAAATTTTCCAACTAAAGGCCAATATGTTGTTCCTCACAGCCAGGTTGCAATCACTGTGAACAGTTTTATGGGCACTGGGTTGAGATGTACTGGGTTCTCATGCTAGGTCATCAACAAAGTGCTGAGATGGACCCAGGCAGAGAAAGCAATGGCAGGCATACACTGTTCCTGAGCAGCTATGTTGTGGAGGCAATGATCCCCCTACACCAGATCTCAGTGAGCTCCCTCCCTCCATGAGAAATACTCTAACTTCCCAAGTCTCTCTACCAACACAATGACACACGCCTATACTTCACCAAAGATGGCTATGCTCAAAATGGCTACGACACCCAAGTCATTGTACTAAAAATCCAAGAACCACAGGGGACACATGGATGTCTTCTGCCAATCTGCCATAAATGACCCATAGACATCCTCCTTCTACCAGTTCTAGAGAAAAGCTAGTCATCAGAAGATGTGCTCATCCAGGGATCAGGATACCACTATTACAACCCAGTCTACTCACTATCCAGAAAGACCAGAAGAGGCCAAAGGGCACCTGGAAAGGGTAGCATTATTATTTTCCACTGCCAGCATTCCATCATGCCCAGGTCATTTACCATATTTCAGGAGCAGGTTCTGCCTGACAGATGCCATGGATGAGATGAGAGATGAGGCATCATAGCGTGTGTCCAAGTGGTCAGTGATGGTACACAGAGAGCTCATCACTTTGGCAATACTTCCTCTTGCTAGTGCAAAAGCCAGAAGAGTCAATTCTACCTCTGGAGTAGAACAGCAGCTACAAAGAACAAGCAAAAAAACTTTTCACTTCCTAAAATACAAGAAAACCAGACAACTCAAACCTATAAAATCAATCCCTATAAGTAAAATTAACCTGTCATGTGTTCCCTAGATGTTTACCAGAAATGCGGTTTCAAAATCCTTAAGATAACCCAAGGAAAAACGGAATCAACTCAAGGGTCAGAAAATTAAATCCTCACCTTTGAAACTTTAATAATACAAAGCAATTTATTAAACCAAAGATAAATGAACTACTGAAGCCAGTTTCCACCAGGAATCCTTGGGAATGGGCTGGGTTGGATACAGAGCTAAGGGTGCATAACTTAAGAAGCATGAAAACAACTAACTAGATCCACCCCCTTTATACTTCTGTGTCTTTCCAAACACACCATAATGGAAACTGAAAGCTATCTGTGTGTCTCAGGGAATAGTTAATGTCCTGAGGGCTTGCTGTGGGCAGCCAAATGTCTTCACACCAAATGTTCCATTCTATAAAGTTAAGTAGGCAACTTTTCCAGTTCTATAGGCAACTAACTAGGCTTGTTAGTCTGTATGTAAGCAAGCTAACTGAAGACCACAGGCTAGAAGAAGGATGAATTAAAAGGCCTGCAATCTTAGCCTTGGAAATATCTCTTCTAAACCAATCAGAGGCCCACTTCCTCTGTACCCCAATTCTTAAGGTCAAGGGATATTACCAGGGTTAATTGAATTAGGATGGATTATTTCACTTTCTCTTTGGTTACTAAAAATGAATCATTTTTAGTGGAAACATTCTTCTAAATTTTTCTTAAGAACTGAATGAGAATATATGCCCTCCACCCCACACAAATTGTTTACCTCAGCACCCTTGATTTTACCTAGTTATCCTTACGAGGAAGCTGTCCACTTCTTCCAGAACATTGGGAGACAGGAAAGTTGAGAAGTCTGTAGATCCTGGTGAGAGGGACAGTGGTGGCATGTGCTGCAGTGCCTTCCTAGAGAAGTAACATGTGCAATCAGAGCCAGGCCAGACGTGACATTAGGCAACAGTGCACCATCATATCTTATGCTGAAGAATCTTTTGAGCTAGTAGAGAGTATTCCTGTGGAGAGCCTGGTGTGCAATATAAATATTGTTTTGTTTCCCAAGGAGTCATATACTAAACAGTTTAGTTTCTGTTAGGGAATATTATTTTAAGATATGTTGCTTTTTTTAATGCTGCATTTGTTTAACTCTGTGAAGCTGTGATTCTTTGCCTCTCTAAAACACCTGATGGTCCTAATAAAGCGCCGAATGGCCAATAACAAGGCAGGAGCAAGGATAGGAGGGGCTAGCAGGCAGAGAGTATAAGTAGAAGGAGAAATCTGGGAGGAGAGAACCGAGGAGGACGAACAATGGGAGGAGGATGTCAGGGGCCAGCCACTCAGCCAGCCGTGGAGTAAGAAGGAACATTAAGGTATAAATAGAGAAAGATAAAAGTCCAGAAGCAAAAGGTAGATGGGTTAAAATAAGAAAAGCTGGCTAAACCGAGCAGTGGTGGCGCACGCCTTTAATCCCAACACTTGGGAGGCAGAGGCAGGCAGATCTTTTTGAGTTCGATGCCAGCCTGGTCTACAAGAGCTAGTTCCCAGGCTAGAGAGATGGCTCAGCAGTTAAGAGACTGGCTGATCTTCCAGAGGACCCAGGTTCAAGTTCCAGCACCCACATAGCAGCTCATAACTGTAACACCAGTTCCAGGGGGAATTCAACACCCTTACACAGACATACATGCAGGCAAACACCAAAGTACATAAAATAAAAAATAAATAAACCATTAAAAAAGGGGGGGGCTAGTTCCAGGACAGGCTCCAAAGTTACAGAAAAACCTCGTCTCAAAAAAAAAAAAAAAAAAGGCTGGCTAGAACCAAGACAAGCTAAGGCCAGGCATTTATGATTAAGAATAAGCTCTGTGTGTGAAATTTATTTGTGAGTTGGGTGGTGGCCCCAAAAGAATAAAATGTCGCACTACATGTTTCACTTTTTTCCTTTTCTGGACGTGTTCACTGTGTAAAGACTTCCTTGGCTCCCTGGAACTCATGTTAAAAGGTAAGTAAAACAGACACAGACTCATGAAAACTGTCCCAAGACAGTGCTGTGTGGATTTAGTAGAAAGTTTGTTGTATCAGAACCTTAGGATCTATGGCATCTAAAGAGGTGCCACAAATTTCGTTGATTCCTCGGGAGATCAGCACCATCACATTTTCTGTGCCTGTTGTAGTCTTTTGGCCTTTTCACCTTAATGTTTGTTTTAAATTTATTTAACAGGTGATTACTGGATGCTAAAGGTGCACTGAGTACATGATTGTACCATGAAACACTTGAAGGTATGCCAAGAATGCATGAAAACATCATAAGCCAAGCATGGGGGCTCACACCAGAATATACATATATAAAGTGTGTGTGTGTGATTACACACACATATAGAGAAATATATGTGAAGCAGGAGGACCACAAGTTTGAGGTCAGCCTGTGTTACATGAGAGAGACAGAGAGAGAGATTGAAATCTCTGTGTGTCTTTGTACACAAAAGAACAGTGCTTGAGAGGAACAGAAGAGGGTGTCAAATGCCCTGGAGTTGAAGTTACAGGTGGTTGTGAGCTTCAGGATAGGGGTTCTGGGAACTGATCTACAGTCTTCTGTAGGAGCAGCAAGCATTCTCAACGACTAAGCCATCTCTCTAGTCCATTATTATTTATTTATTTAGGGTAGGGGTTTTTGTTTGGTTGGTTGGTTTTTGGTAGTCCTAAGGAGTGAACCTAGGGTCTCTTACATGCTAGGCAAAGTATCAGCCCTTTATTTTGTTTTTCTTGAGACAGGCTCTTGCTATGTAGCCCAGGCTCAGCTTAAACTCACTACATAGCCCATGCTGATTTCCAGCTCATGGCAATCCTCTTGCCCCAGTCTCACGAGTGTTGGAATTATAGATGTTTGTCACCATGCTTGACAATTTCTGCACTTGAAAATACAAACAATACAGCAACCTAACACTATGTCAGTTTCCTCTCTACTCTGGTTTTCCCTGCCTGCCTGCCAGTCACTTGCTCAGATGCAGGTGTCAATAAAGGCAAAATCACATAGTGTGGTATTCATTTTCTTTCATGTAAGTAAACATTTACTATGCCCCAAATATATTTTTAGTTATTTCTCCTCAAGGCACATTTTTTATTTTGTAATGCATTTTAGATAACTGAACTTTAAAAGTCAGGGGAAGTGAAAGTACTATTGCGTACATACTAAGAAAATGGAGCAAAAACACTCTGCCACAAATTGGTACATCATCAAAAAAACAAACAAACAAATAAACCCCAATAAGGGGTTGAGGTGTGGTGGCCCACACCTTTAATTCCAGCACTCAGGAGGCAGAGGCAGGCAGGTCCCTATGAGTTCAATGCCAGCCTGGTCTACATAGTGAGTTCCAAGACAGCCAAGGCCCTGTGAAGAGATCCTTTCTCAGAACAAAAAACAAAAACTAAGATAGACGTTCTTCCTCTCCTACTGAAAACTCAGTGCACACTGATGAAGCTGTGGGTGACAGAGGCGCTGTGGTTGGCCTATACTTGGATATGGAGCCTGAGCAGAGTGAGAGAGGTACCTGCACAAAGGGACAGACCAGTAATGGAATAAAGATGCCAACCAGAATGAGGAGGGTGGCATGACTCAGGATATGGGAACTCGGGGGACAAAAAGGCACCAGGGCAAGGATGCTCACATCAGTGGCTCTATTAATGACACTGGAACAGGAAGGATATATGGAGGCTGTCTGCAAGGGCAGGGGGGCAAGGAACCCTGGTTGCATAGAGGAAAACTAAGAAAATAAGCAAGTTAATGCATGAAAAACACCAGGAGCCACTTCTTACCATCTGAGAAGGAAACGACAGATCTAGAAACAGAGAAAACAAGAATGGATCTCATGGTACTGAACTGGAGGTGGAAATACTCATGTAATGTTGGTTCTTAGTATTAGAGATACAGAAATGGAAGTGTGAATGTGTGTGTGTGTGTGTGTGTGTGTGTCTATATTTATTTTGATGTAATTGTGAGTTTGCTGGCTGTGTCTACTGAAAGGACCTGGGAGAAGTAACAATCTTACAGCAATGAGCTGAGTTTCAAAGTAACGTTCTCAAAGGACCTCGCTTGGGTAGTAACAGAGTAAAGCCCTGTGTGAAAAGAAAAAAATGCGAAAGGGAACTATTTTATAATGACAATTATAAGAACAATGAGGAGCTAGACAGACATGCAAATAGAAATAAATAGAGATACAATACAAAAGGACACACAAAGGCCTGGCGGTGGTGGCGCACACTTTTAATCCCAGCAATCTGGAGGCAGAGGTGGGCAGATCTCTGTCAGTTTGAGGCCAGCATGGTCTACAGAGCTAGTTTCTGGACAGCTAGGGCTGTTAAACAGAGAAACCCTGTCTCAAACAAACAAACAACAACAAGAAATAAAAACAAAAAACCCCACAAACTCAGACCGAAGGGGTTACCTAACCAATCAAATCTGGGACCATGTGAACAACAAAACTGTGGTTAGTGCTAAAGAGATTGTTCAGGGGTTAAAAGTACTTGATGTTTTTGTCAAGGTGCTGACACCTACATCAAGTTATTTACAACTGCTTACAACTTCACTTCTAAGAGAGCCAAGAATCTCTTCTGGTCTCTGTGGGGAAGACACACATGTGTACATATAGACAAAGAGCATACACACAAAAAACAAAGGTTAAAAAATTAAAAAAAAAACTGTGGTTAAGGGTAATAGTGGTGCATGTCCTTAATCCCAGCACTCGGGAGGCAACAGCATGTGGATCCCTGTGAGTTCAAGGCTAGCCTGGTCTACAGAGTGAGTTCTAGGATAGCTAGGTCTAAACAGAGAAATGCTGTCTTGAAAAACTAAAAGAAAAAACAAACAAAAAACTGTGGTTAACTATAAGCCAATGTATAAATCAGGGATCTGTAAAGCCTTACTTAATGTAAACACAAAGTTTGATGGGGGTGGGATTTGCATAGCCATAAAGTACCTCCTTACCAAATAATCGATTACAAAGAAAAAAATAATTCTAGAGTTGAAAAAAAAATCTGACAACAGTCAAAGTTGGCACAAACAGTTCTAAGAACATGACAATCTGTGGTTTTGCCACCAGATGGAATGCAACGAGAGCATAGCACCACTTCTGTGACATTGTTGCTCAGTATCATATATATTTACATATACATATATATTTGTCAATGCAAAACATAACCAGGCCTGGTGGCACACGCTTGGAATCCCAGCACTTGGGAGGCTGAGACAGGAAGATTGTGAGTTGCAAGCTAGCCTGGCTATACAGTAAGGCTTTCTGAGTCAAGCAAAATGAAATTAAAAACCCAAATCTATTTGTGATGAAGTATCAGATGCACGAGAATCATAGAGTACTCTTCAAAATAATTGACTTGTAATTTTCACAGGGGTAAAGTGTTGCATCAGGTGTTTGGTTCAAGCAGGTCCGTGGAAGAAACAGGGTCTCTCTAGGATGATTTTTAGCCTTTGCAGCTACAGAGAAAACAACTTCTGGTAAACTGACTGACTGTACCTTTGCAAAAGTCTTTTTTATTGTTACACAATTTACACCTTTAGCAAGTCAATTTCCCCATACCAAAGCCTCTTATCTGAAGCTCTGCAAAGCGACAAATGCCAAAGCAATTCCTAGCCACAGGACATCTGTTTTCTGAGTCCTCCCACAACCAAGTTTTGCATAGGCTTTGAACCTTTTAAGAAGCACTCAGATAAGATTTACATACTTCAAACAGAAGGTAGTGGACACAAAAGGTAGTAGGCACAAAAGCCAGGTGCTAACACTCTGAAATCAAATCAGCTGGAAAGTTCCGCAGGAATTCTCCAGAGTCAAGATCTGTAGTCTAGGTCTGTAGATCAAACTGGCCTTGAACTGAGGATCCACCTGTCTTGGCCTTCTAAGTACTGGGACTAAATGTGTGCACCACCACCACATTTACCCAGTTTTTTTAATCTTTGTTTTTATTTTTATGTGCCTGTTCATCTGTGTACACTACGTGTACATTCCCAGCAATAAAAATGATTTTAAGACAGGACTGAAGGATGCAGGGTGGCCACTGCTTCCCGACTGATTCAGCATTGCCAGCAGTGTCACTTGCTGACAAATTGTACTAAACAACACTAATCTCAAAAATGGACAGGAGAACACTAGACTCCTCCTTCATACCCATACTTGACAGCTATACTAATGATGCATTCTGTTATGAACCCACATGCAATATACTAGCAATTCATTACCACAGAAGCACCTTTTAAAAACCAGGTTCTTACTAAGTAGCCCTGTCTGGCTGGAACTTGCCATAAAGTGCAGACTCACTTCAAATTTGCATCAATCCCATCTATACCTCCCCAGTGCTGGGGCTTTTGCTCTACATGTTGCTACTTGACTGTGGGGCCCCTTCAACAAGAGAAAACTTAGTTTAATATCATTGAAAATATTTAACTCACTAGTGAAAAGAGTTCCCAACATGGGAGTCCAAAAACCTAGATCCAAACTGACTCATCCCTGCCTGGTCGTGTGACTCCGGAAGATCACTAGGTCCTCAACCTACAAAATGAGGATGACTTACAGAAGCACTTCAGTGTCTGCAGGTAAAACAAGCCAACATTTTAAATGCTCTGTCTAATAGTAAATGTTACATAAATGCGTAACTGTTCCTGATGTATGAGGAGTAGAGACAGCATGGCTGACTTCAGGTCAGGGACTAATTGCTAATGAAGAAAGACACTAGAGGAACTGTGTCAGCAGGGCAGAAGGCGGAAAGAACATCAGTGGAGCAGCGTCCTGAGGCAGAGTTAGTCAGGGTGCTCCCTGGAGGCTGAAGAAGTGTACCTTGACAACAAGGGAACTGTACTGACTTACTGAGTATTGTGCAGCACGGTCTGGACGAAGGCAGGATTTGTCTCCATAGAAGCTGTCACCAGGGATGTCAGCAGAGACCAGTACCATATTGCAGAGGCGTCAGAGACTGAGACTCCAGATTTCTTAACTCTCTGAAAGCCAACAGCCCTCAGACCATGAATCCTAGTGTCACATCCATCACTAAGACAACGCTTTATGTTTATCTGGACATCTGTTGAGCACAAACAACAAGTTCAGCACTAAATTAATGTTTTTAAAGGGTCACCGCCACAGCCGGGCGGTGGTGGCGCACGCCTTTAATCCCAGCACTCGGGAGGTAGAGGCAGGCGGATCTCTGAGTTCGAGGTCAGCCTGGTCTACAAGAGCTAGTTCCAGGACAGGCTCTAGAAACTACAGGGAAACCCTGTCTCGAAAAAAACCAAAAAAAAAAAAAAAACCAAAAAAAACCAAAACAAAACAAAAAAAAGGGTCACCGCCATTCCTCTCATCATGTAGGCTCTCAACTAAAAGCAAAATGGAAAATTGTAAAGATATATTTTGGTAACAGAAATAAATAATGTGTACAATAGAACTAGCATAGAATTAACCTGTCACAAAAACAGTGAGAAATCTAAGAAACTGTAAGAAAAATGTGTAAAGTTAGGAGTGATTTATAAAAGTTCTTCAGAATTTTATGAATCTTGTAAAATACATTTTATAAATTCCCACTTAATGCATGGTTTGAACATTTCTAGAATCCTAGAGTTTGCAGTTTCAGTATCTGGCTCCTAGACAGTTGTGAGAGGGTCTTTTTAACAACCAAGTCCAAATAGTGGATGTAGACATGACTCACATTCACATGTCACAAGGGAAGCCATTTAAAAGGACACAATTTAGAGAAAAGAGTGCCACAGCCTAAGGCAGAAAGCTTCTACTCTACAAGCATAACTACTTCTTTGTGTAGGGGTGAGATACAGAGACAGTAGCTCTGTAGGCCTAGTTCCTTTGAGCAAAGGAAAAGCACTTTTAGACCAGGAAAGCATTAAAAGAAATAAGACATGAAGCATTCTGGCTCCCTAAATGAAATAAAAACTGTTATTTCCAAAATGCTATGTATGAAAAAGTTTATAATATAAAGAAATTAAAAATATAAATGTCCAAGAACAAAGGGTAGGTTAGAACTGAAACATTTTTACAACTCTTAAAAAAAAAGGGCATCATCACTATATGAGATGACAACATTTTAAAAATACAAAAGATCCCGGCATGGTGGCACACACCTTTAATCCCAGGACTCGGGAGGCAGTGGCAGGTGGATCTCTGTGAGTTCCAGCCCAACCTGAACTACATAGAGAGTACCAGAACAGCCAGAATTACAAGGTGAGATCCTATCTCAAAAAACAAAGAACAACAATAAAAATACAAAAGAATGTGAGCAGAATATTATAATCTTTGGGAAATGATATATATATACTACATACAAATATATATAATTCTATTTTTATTAAAGAGTGCTTTTTATATATGTATGTATAAACACAAAAAAATTCATAAACACAAGAAGTGGTTTGGAAAGAACCACATCAAAGCAACTGTGACTCGACAACCTCTCTGTAGGAAGATTTTGAATATTTTTTGTTTGTCAAGTTTCTCAGTAAGAAAATAACAATATACTTTTAATTACGGAAAGGCTTTATTGCTTTTATAAAGTTTTTGTAATTAGTAGATAAGATAATGATGATTTTCCTGTGGGTGTAATAGAAGCAAATTAACTGTCAAGACTTCAGAAGCTGTCCTAAGGCTTAAAACAAAGTCACGGCCATTCCTCTCATCATAACCCACTTCCACTGCACTCACAGAGCTGACTGATGTTGGCATTTTCTAGCAGTGTCACATAGCCAGTGACATTGCTGGGGATGTGCACGTCTCGTACTTCCTGCAGATCACTGGCACTCCTTCCCACAGCCACTGTCACTTGCTGTGGCATGTAGCTCTGGTCAGTGGCAGCCACTGCAATGGAAAGATGCCTGAGCACGACATCTGGCTTCATCTTCAATCTGGAAAACAGACCACAGAAACCACCTGTGTTACATGGGCCAAGCACTGGTGGGGCCACAGCCTCAACTCTGGACCTTGCATTTGGTACGTGTAAAGATGGATTTCTTTCTTTTCTTGGAGGGGGGGCGTGCTTGCAAGACAGGGTTTCTCTATGTATCTCTGGCTGACCTGGAACTTGCTCTGTAGACCAGGATAGCATCAAACTCACAGAGATTCACCTGCCTCTGCCTTCTGAGTGCTGGGATTAAAGACATGTGCCACCATCGCCTGGCTAAGATGGATTTCTAAACGACTAACCTGAGATGCTACCTACGTATTTCAAAGGTTGTAAGGCCTCCCTAAATCTCTACAAAGTCGCTCTGTTAGGCTAATTTTATATTTCCTTTTAAGCTATTAGTATAAGCAGAAATGGACAATATGAACATTCTAATAAAATTCTTTTACTAGTCAAGAAGCAATTCTAAACTGCATTCAAAAAGCTGAGTATACTCCTCATTTATAGGTGAGCTAAGAGGTGAAGATTTCTACTTTACCTCTGAGAAGAGCCATCTCCCCAGGCCACATTCTAGATTTTAAACAAATAAAACATGTAATACCCACCGTATCCAGTGTGAGCGGGCACTACCATCTGACTGCCAGTAGGATGATGTTTCTCCATTTGTCATCCTGTAGATGTCTGCAGGGTTGGAGGATGTTTCTATATAAGCATAGCACTTTGTAACCGACTTGAGTTTATCCATTTCCGGGCTTCTGGCTAGGTCTCCAGGGCTTTCTGCAGGAAAACACCAAAGCTTAGCTATTTTACAAAGGGAAAATGATCATTTAAAATATCTAACAGAAACATGCTTAACACTTTGGCAGCAAAATCTAACATTCCTTAAATGACTCCTTCCAAAAAACCCATTGGCCAATGACTGCCCCATCTTCTCATTATGCAGGTGTGGAGGTCAGAGGGTAAATTATCATTATTACTATTATTTAGTTTTTAATTTTATTGATTTTTATTGAGCTCTACATTTTTCTCTGCTCCCCTCCCTTCCTTGCCCCTCCCCTTTAACCCTTTCCCAAGGTCCTCATGCTCCCAATTTACTCAAGAGATCTTGTCTTTTTCTACTTCCCATGTAGATTAGATCCATGTTTGTCTCTCTTAGGGTCCCATTGTTGTCTAGGTTCTCTAGATTTGTAGGCTAGTTTTCTTTGCTTTATGTTTTAAAACCACTTATGAGTGAGTACATATGATAATTGTCTTTCTGGGTCTAGGTTACAGAGGGTAAATTATAAGAGATGCTTTTCTCCTTCTACCATTGTGGGTTCTGGGGATGAAACTCAGGTCATCAATATTGACAGCAATCACAGGTGCCTTCAGTTGCTGCGCTATCTTGCTGGCCCAAATTAGGCTTTTGAAGTAACTAACATTTCTGAGTGTTTTCTAGTTCTACTCTCTCCCATTTTCTTCCTGGTTAATAGTCTTGTTTTTGTTTGTTTGTTTGTTTGTTTTGGGTTTTTGTTGTTGTTTGGTTTGGTTTTTATTTTGTCTTTTCAATACAGGGTTTCTCTGTGTAATAGCCCCAGCTGTCCTGGAATTTATCTGTAGACCAGGCTGACCTTGAGCTCTCAGAAATCTGCCTGCTTCTGCCACCCAAGTGTCGGGTTTAAAGGTGTGCAGCACAGTCGCCTGGCAATAGTTTGGTTTTGAAAAACCTAGTTATTTACTGTTTACACATTTGTAGTAATATATATACACATACATACACTACAAATATAAGTCTATGCACCTATAAAAACTAATATTTACTTGGCTGTTTACTGACATGGTGCAAGGAGTGAATTAACTGACCAAGAATACTTATAAAAAAAAAAAACACCAAAATTCCAAAAACTCAGGTCATTAACATGATAGAAAACATATTTTGCTCTGCTGATTGCTTACATTTTTGCTGGGAGAAACTTTGAAGTTTTATACAGTATACCCAACTAATTTTTAAACTTAATGAGGTGGGGCTACATGTACATCACAGCATACACATGGAAGTCAGAAAACACATCTCAAGAGTCAGTTCTCACTCTCCACCTTTCTGAGAGGCAGGATCTCTCTCTCTCTTTTAAGTTTTTTGTTGTCGTTATTTTGTTTTGTTTTGTTTTTGAGACAGGGTTTCTATGTGTAGCTTTGGAGCTTGTACTGGAACTCACTCTGTAGACCAGGGTGGTCTTCAAACTCAGATTTGCCTGCCTCTACTGCCTGGCTTGACAGGGTCTCTCTTGTTTCTGCTGCTACACTCAGACTAGCTAGCCTCCAAGCTTTCAGGAGACTCTCCTGCCTGTGTTTCCCACCTCAAGACTGGAATGCTGGGATGATAGATGTGCACCACTGTATATGGCTTTTATATAAACTCAAGTCATCAGACACACAGGCAAGGAGGCAGGGAGAACATTCTTAGGCTAGAAACTGGTTATATATTTTGAGAAATACAGGCACAAGGAAGAACTGAATCACCCTATTACTAAACACTACAAGAAATAATGGGGGAGCATTTTCAGGAGACTATCCCATGCACATACCTTTTTCTTTTTGTACCAGTTGATCCAGAGACTCCTTCAGAACTGACGACCGCATGGTGCACATATTATTGCAGTGGTCTAACATTGGGTAGGGAATCACCATACTAGAGATCCGATTGCGATGCAGGAAGCGCAATATCATTGATGAGTGAGTGCCAAGGCCCTCCTTTGACTCTGAAAATATGTCGATGAAACCTAAAGACATAAAATCCATTTTTTGTGGTGTTTTGGTGAAGTCACCACAATAGTTCCCACATCCCATGCCTGCTGCTCCCTCTGAAATGGCTAAATTAAAAGCAGTCACTAACTCTACTCAAATTTTGAGCTTTAATTATTTAAAAATATAAACAGGTTTTAAAGAAATGAACAAGTAGCAACCTCAATTTAAGAACTTATTTTAGGGATTGGAGAGATATCTTAGCAGTTAAAAAAAATAAATCTTTTCTAAAAAATTATATAGCTTTGTTTGGTTGGTTGGTTTTTCGAGTCGGGGTTTTTCTGTAGCTTTGGAGCCTGTTCTGGAACTAGCTCTTCACAGAGATCTACCTGCCTCTGCCTCCCAAGTGCTGGGATCAAAGGCGTGTGCCACCACTGCCCGGCTGATATAGTTATTTTTATCTTGCATGTATGAGTTTTGTTTGCGTGTACATATGTGTAGGTCTGGTGCCCACAGGGGCCAGAATAGAGCGTCGATCCCTTAGAACTTAGTGTTTAAGCTAAGGTCCTAATAACAAAACATCTGCTGCCATTGCCAGTTTCTGATAGAATCTTACAAGATATAAAGTACTTGGCATATACTGCCTCACTTGGCCCTCACAATACAGTGAAATGTAGCATGTTGTCCAAGGGTAGCGAAGGTCCAAGTAGCCTTGCTTTATAACGGTGGAAATGAAGCTCAGGTGATTTACAAGAGAGCAAGAAGAAGGCAGGGTGGGGAACACTCCTCCACTCCCTCTTCCCGTTCTTCCCACCAGTCTAGGTCCTTCTCCCCAGTGTGTGATTCATTTGAAGTCTGCTCCTCCATCTTTTTTTCAGCCTCAACACCTCCTGCTCAGATGCCCACTTGGAAGCTGAGTGACTCCCCAAATGTCACCTGCCTCTTATGGACCATTATCCTGAGTAATCTTATAAAGATGTGACACAGACCACACACCTGCCATGTTTAGAATCCTTTGCTGTCTCCTTATAACCTAAACTAATGAATCTCAAACAGGTTACTAAATCCAGAAGCACAATGTTCAGTGAAGCAAGAAAAACCATGGCAGCTTTTCTGGAAGCAGAGACATATTTGTGGATTTGGGGTGTTATCCCCCCTTTTGTTTGGTTTTTCAAAACAGAGTTTCTCTGTGGCTTTGTAACCTGTCCTGAAACTCGTTCTGTAGACCAGGCTGGCCTAGAACTCACAGAGATCTGCCTGCCTCTTCCTCCCGAGTGATGGGATTAAAGGCGTGCGCCACCACCACCCAGCTTTTCCCACTTTTTAAATGAGTCATAATGTATGACAAAAAATTCATATAATGGTATTATTTGACAAATTTTCACATGTTCAAGAGACCTATGTAAAAAGCCTCAGATCAAGATACCAGCAGTCTCTGGGGAACTTGTATTCAACAGCAGAACAGATTCAATAGAAGCAAATAAAATTCTGCAGCAACTTTTTGTATAAAGCAATGGGCTAAGAGGAAATTTTGTGCTTAAAGCAGCCTATTCTGGTTATATGGCCTACTCAAACTCCAGAGACAGCTGATTTCTAAAGACTCAAAATCTAGGCAACCCCTACCTACTCCCACATGAGGATGAGGCTTCATACCCATGATGCTGCCTGGATTTTCTCAGAACCCACACCAAACAGCAGACTGCTGCACATGAGCACACACATACACATGTTCACACATACACAGTATACACACCCGTGTACACACACACAGCACACACACACACAGTACACACACACACACATGCACACACCCACCCAGACAATTTTGTGATGGAAAATGTTTTCAGTTTTAAAAAGGTTCTACAAAGGAATGATTTCAGTGAACTCTACACATCAACAGTGAGATACGACAAGAATGAGTTTCAGTGTGTGAGGACATTTGAGAGGAGGACTGGGAAACTATTCGAGGCTACCACAGAGATGACCTCAGCTTTCAAGGGCTTGAGACTGATGATTCTTTTATGCTGGATATTACTACATATTTCTGAGTTGAAAGATTTAAGTCATGAGTGTATACTGTGAGCACTTCAGGATCTGGACTCTCATCTTTCTCCATCATCTCTTTCCCCCACCAGGCACCGAGTGCAGCAGGCATTACTCACTGGTGGACTCCCTTCCCTACCCTGCCTACAAAATCTCTCTGAGATTCCCGGGATAGCTCAGGAGTACAATGCTTGCCTAGCATTTGTGAGGTTCTGATGTGATCCCCAGAACACTCATGCACATACACACAATCTGAGGAATCCAAATAATGCCACCCACATATTTGTAATACAAAGTTGGGAGAGACTATACATACTATATGATATGTTAGCTAAATGAAATTCAAAGTTAACCTTACCTGCCATGACACTAGGAAAAACAGTACTACGTATAGGGTACCTACAATGCCCTGAAAGAATTACATAATGAAGGATAACAAAACATTCATTCTCCATTAAGATGCAGACATTATCCTTCCCTGGCTCAATACATCACTCGGCAGTAGGTCAGAGGTTTCAACAGCAATCAGATTTACAGTCTGCCGAGTCTATCCAGTCTTTACTCCTGCCTAAAGACACTAATTATTGTCACTTGGTGTACAGAACAGGCAAAGTTCTTAAGTCAAATGATGTTCAATGCTATTTCCCTTTCAAATTGAACTGTCATCTCACTTGAAAAAATGAATTTATTTATTTTTTCTGATGCTGTCTTTACATAAGTCTGAGTGACCAAAGAAATCATCTAACCAGAGACCAGGTTGGGTATAAAGTGATGTACAGCACTCGCCTAACAAGTACAAAGCCCTAGGTTCAATCCTCAGTATATACACAGGGGAGTATAAGAGAGGCAGGCAGAGAGAGAGAAAGAGAGGGGGGGAGGAAGAGAGTGGGGAGGGTGGGGAGAGAGGGGGGAGAAGAACATGAGCACAAAGAAAATAAAACAAGCAAAAAAATTTAGAGTCAATATTTTTCAAATGTACAACAGGTAGAAGCACCATTGCTTAATTTTTAGCAATACTTTCTTTATAAAACTTACTAAAGTTTCAGAGTAAAAGTTTTAGAAAACAATAAAATGCTTAACATATGTGCCAAAAATAAACTTTGAGAACATAGCAGAAAATAAGAGAAGGTCCCTTTCTGATAGAGCCCACAGCAATGGAAAGAAGACAGACAATAATTAAGTCAGTTTATTTATTACGCTGATACTATGTTGTAAAAAAACAAAAAGGAAAGAAAAAGGGAAAAATATGAATGCAGAAGAAAAGGCAGGATGCTATGAGAACATGCAGCATGGGCCAGGCACACTTCTTAAGGAAGTAAACAAGCAGATCTACTAGAGGGCAGCCTCTTAACCAAGGGGCAGAAAAACAGAAAACTACCCCGCCATCACTGTTGAGAAATAAAAGTGAAGGATTTCACTAATTTCGTTCAGCTCATGTGTCTAATAAATGTTTTGGGAGGAATTCATGGTGCCACAGCTGGGCCAATCTCAATACCTACAGCACAACCAAGTTCATTTTGGTTCTAAATTTTGTGCAATGGCAGCACCACAGCCAATGAGACTTAGCCTAGGTACCATTAATGCTAACTGAAAACACTTTGGCTCTAAGAGAACATCTTGAGCCTTCAGAATTCATGTGAACACCTACCTGGAACAAGAGAGCAGGCTTGTAGTTGTCTGATGACATGGCTCAGCTCCCCCTGCAGATTGGCTCCACTGGAGTTCTTGAGGGCCTCCAACATATTCTCAGCGTCAACTGTCCCATCACCCTCAGCATCAAACTGGGCAAAGGCCTACAAGATAAGGGACATACATATGTATACGTGTGTGTGTGGGGGGGGGGTTTCACTCAAAGAACAAATTCGGGATAGCAGGCTCTCTGTATTTTGTAAGATATATGTATGCATGTTTTATAACTTCATTTCTCCTCTGAAGCAGTAATTCTTTGACATCTCCAAATAATCTCTGAAGAAAGCATTCATTGCAAAATTTTAATAGTAGTAAACTGTTGTAGTTCGAATAGAAAATACCCCCATAGGCATGTGTTTGAACATTTCGTCCCTGGCTGGTGGTGCTGTTTTGAGAGGTTGTGGAACCTTTGGTAAGTAGAGTCTGGCAGATAAATGTGGGTCACTGTGGGCAGGCCCTGATCTTTTTTATTGCCTGGCCCCACTTTCTGTGCAGTTTTTGCTTCCTGACTGTAGACTTAACGTGACCTCTTGTGTTTACTGACAGGCGTTCCCTGCCAGGATGGACTGTAGCCTTTCTCAGAATGAATCAAAACAAACCTTCCCTGCTTAAGTCCTTTCTTGACAGGAAATCTGGTCACAGCAAGGAGATTTGTAAAGTACAGACAATGTCAAACACAAAGATAAATCTGAAAGAACTAGGTACTCAACGCAAGTGCTACCTTGGTCTAATGCTTCATTACTTTTAATCATTGTGGACCACACCCCTTAGCCATACAGGTTCAGCATGGGACTTTGTTTGAATACTAGTTTGTCCCTAGAGCTGTGTGTGTGTGTGTGTGTGTGTGTGTGTGTGTGTGTGTGTGTGTGAATTTCTTGATCTGAAACATAAGTGAGTTCTCACATTCACGGGCTGCTGCCTAGACAAGGTACACAGGAACAGAGTCCCACTAGCAGAACAGTGTTCGTTTTCTAATATATAACCTCTGATCCCGCCACAGAATTGTGTCCTTTCTCCCAGTCTCAGTCCCTGCGCCCTGGTTTTTCTGTCCTGTTGCTAATACATGCACTCACATACATCCTCAGCGCAACAGTCTCCTGACCTTTCCAAGTGAGCCTCTCTCCCTCCTCTGCTCCATGAAACAGGGAAATGCTCCGTGATGGACACAATGCTCCCATTTCCATCCCATCACAGAAAAAGTATTCAAAAGGAACAAATACAGATTACCACACTGGTAACCAGAAACTCTGGACATGAATGCAGGGTGAGAGAGATTTTAGAAATAAAGTGCCAAGGGGAAAATCATAGCACTATTTTTGCCTCTGTTCAGCCTGACAAGACTATCCAAAAAGTGAACAGGATCAAAGATTACACTAATTGAAGTACAATGTACAAGAGGCAAGCTCTGTCCTGTACCCTGTAGAGAACAGATTTTTTTTTTTACTTTTTTTTCTTTGCTTTTTCTTTTCAGTTTTTTGAGATAAGAGTTTCTCTATAGCTTTGGAGCCTAAGCTGGAACTCTCTCTATAGACCAGGCTGGTCTCAAACTCACAGAGATCTGCCTGCCTCTGCCTCCCAAGTGCTGGGATAAATGGCATGCGCCACCACCACCCAGCTGAGAACAGGTTTTTGTGGGGTATGTGTATTGGTAGAGGCAGTTCTAGAGCTTAAACTCACAGCCTTGCTCACACCAGGCAACTGCTTTACCACTGTACCATATCTGCAGACCAGGGACTCTTTACAGTGGAAAGGGTAAGCAGAGTGTCTTAGTCAGGGTTACTATTGCTGTGATGAAACACCATGACCAAAAGCAAGTTGACAACAAAAGGGTTTATTTGGCTTACACTTCCACATCATTGTCCACCACTGAAGGAAGTCAGAACAGGAACTCAAACAGGGCAGAAACCTAGAGGCAGAAGTTGATGCAGAGGCCATGGAGGTGTGCTGCTTACTATATTACTCTAAGCCATTACATGGCTAGCCCAACCTGCTTTCTTTGACCCACACCCACACTGAGCTAGGCCTCCTACATCAATCACTAATTAAGGAAATGCCCAACAGCCTTTCCTACAGCCCAATCTTATGAAGGCATTTTCTCAAGTGAGGTTCCTTCCTCTCAAATGACTATAGTTTGTGTCAAACTGACAAAAAAACTAGCCAGCACAACTGACCTCTTGTCAACTTATACAAATCACTTTCAAGACACATCACTGTTAAGCCACAATCTTCCCTTACTTATTCATCCCCAAGATCATACATTAATATTGATATCAGAATTAGAAAACATTTTACAAATTTAAAAAGTCCCACAGTCTTACAAATTCAAGCACTTTAAAAGTTTAGTCTCTTTTGAAAAAAACAAATGTCTCTTTTAAAACCAAAGATTATCAAAAGCAGAGGATGGGGCCTGACTAGTGAAGTTTCAGAGGGGCATTTGCAGGTCACTCAAAAGCCTTTATCAGGCCATTGCAGATTTTGAGTTAAGAATTTGTGGTTCCGATTAGCTGGGCCCAAAGAATCAACTGCAATTAACAAGACACCAGAAGCACTAAAGTGAAATCTTTGCTTTTCTAGGACAATGGATGTTGGTCAGCTGGAGCTGAGACATTAGCTATGATTAAGAGAGCAGTATCATTTAGGTGGTGAGAAGTGTTTCCTCAGAGTTAGTACACAGAAGCTGTGTCCCAGAGGTAGCCAAGGTTGTGCCTTGCGCTGCCAGCTGAACTTGGTAGTTTAAGAGTTATCCAGGTGGGGCTGGAAAGATGGCTCAGAGGTTAGAGCACTAGCTGCTCTTACAGAGATCTTAAGTTCAATTCCCAGCAACCACATGGTGGCTCACAACCATGTGTAATGAGATCTGGCACTGTCTCCTGGAAAGTGTAGATATAATAAATAAATAAATTTTAAAAATGTTAAAAAAAAAAAAGTTATCCAGGTGGTACTGGTTTTTTGAAGCCACGAAGAATGAAGAGCTCATGAAGCTTGGTTGGCACTGCAGGGCAGGGCTGGAGGCCCTGAAGGGGCCCAGGAGAGGCTGCTGATGAAAGTGCAGTCCAGCTGCGGAAAAAGACCCCAGTCACTAAATTACCATGGGACAACCACCAAGGACAACAGCACGTGTGGAGCTAAGCTGGCCTGAGCCTACGGTACAATCTGTGTGCTGCAGAGGGCAGAGCCAGAGAAGTGGCCCAAGCCCTACACTGCAGAATTCTTGAAAAAACTAGAAATAGGTCCTGCTAGAGTGAAGGTGTCTGGTGAAAAGCCCATTTAGAAAGCAACCAGAAATTATAGGGTTGACATCCATCTTAAAGAACTGATGGAGTTTTTTGTTGGTTTGTTTCTAAGTGGAAAGAATGATAGCAGTATTACGGGAGGTTGGGGGTTGTTTTTGTTTTTGTTTTGAGTTCTTATCTTTTAGAAATCTACAGTGAGGGGCTGGGAGAGATAGCTCAACAGTTAATAGCACTGGTTGTTCTAGCAAAGGACCTGGTTCTATTCCCAGCACCCACATGGTGGCTTACAGCCATCTATAACTCTGGGTCCTGGGAATTTGATGTCCTCTTCTGGCCTCCTCAGGCACTGCATGCACATATATGTAAAATAACCATACTAATAAAATAAGATAAATCTTTTAAAAAATGTACAATGACAGATAAACTATGTCAACATTTGCTTTTAAATAATTTGGACAAGAGAAAGTTGGTGGTGTTTAGATCAAATAAAATTTCCCTTGAGTTGGTAGTTGTTGAAACTGGCTAAGGTATGTGGGGACCAGTTCACTACTGTCTCTATCTTTCTATGTTTAAAAGTTCCCATTTATTACAAACAAACAAAAATACAGATTCTCTTCCTCCATCTTGGCAGAGGCCTAGGACTTGATCTCTAGAGAGTTGTAGAGTATAGACTGGAAAATGGCAGGTACAGCTAAAAGTGAGAACGCCACACTGAAAATGGGAGGTTGGTGCCTACTTGCTAAATAAATGGTTAAGGACAACCTTCTCCAGGGCTCCCAGAATGGTAGCATCCAGTTTCATATCCTTCCAGGAGACAGAAGAGTCTTCCCTGTGGACACTGACAAGGCTAGAAAATAGGTTACCCAGAATCAACCAGTGAAAGCACCCAGTTAGTCCATCTTACAGCCTGACTCACGGGCTATAGTCAGATGCACTGAGCATACAGGCTTTTAACCACTGCACCCCACCCCATGCCTTCACAGAGTTTTTTACTCAGGCAGGCCTTTTACTTGTGATCCTGCCTTAGCCTCCTGAACAGCAGGATTAAAGGCCTGGCCACCAGATCCAGATCTTGTCTCATTCTCTTATTGTTTGGGGTTTTAAAATTATTATTATTATTATTATTATTATTATTATTATTATTATTTTGAGATAGTGTCTCACAGTATGGCTAGCCTGGTAACTTACTATGTAGTTCAAGTTAGTCTCAAACACATGCTGAGTCTCTTACCTCTGTATCTTGAATACTGGATCTAGTCCCTTGTTCTCTAGTGAGTGGTTAGCCCAGAACTACTACACACTTGAGAAAAACCTACTATGAAACACAGAAGAGAAAACAAAGATAATGCAAGGAGAAAAAACTTAAAAGAGTGATTAATATCTTCATAGAAATGCTTAAAGATATTTTAACCCTGGCTTTACTGAGGTGCATATCTCATTTACCATAAAAGTCCATCCCATTAAAATGAACAGTTCAGTGGGTGTCAGTATAATCAGAGTTGTGCAAATACCACCCAGTATCTGAAAAAAAGAAAATATTGTAATCACAAAAGAACAGGGTACTGGGCTGGAGAGACTGTTCAGCAGTTAGGAGCACCTGGATGTTCTTCCAAAACACCAGGGTTCAATTCCCAGCACCCACATGGCAGTTCAGAACTGTCTGTACCTGCAGTCCCAGGGGATCCAATGCCCTCTTCTAGCCTCCATTGTGCACTGCACACATGTGGTGCACATGCATGCAGTAAAACACCCAAACGCAGAACAATAATAATAAGTAAAATGTTAAAGAGAGATTTAAAAAAAAGAACAGGGTATTAATGCTTTAAAACAAAAACAAAAACAAAAAACAAAAAACAAACAAACAAACCAGGAGACCGAGAACATTCTCAAACCTGAGTACCAGAGCACCATCTGGGTGTGCTGCAAATGCCTATAATCCCAGTACTCAGGAAACTAAGGCAGGAGGCTTTGGAGTTCAAGCCCAGCCTCTGACTTATATATTGAGTTCCAAGCTGTCCTGCACTACTAAGAGAATCTTACCTGGGCATATAATCTCATCCTTTGGGAGACTGAGGCAGGAGAACTGCTATGGGTTTGCGGCCATGCTGGGACTAAACATCAAGTACCAAGCCAGTCAGGGTTATACTATACACTAAGACCCTATCTCAAAAAATTAAAAAAAGAAACTCTCATTAGAAAGGTTGAAAAGTAAAGTTTACTAAAGGGTTCAGAAAGTAGAGCAAACAGAGAAATGGTAGAAACTAGACAGGAAAAGAAATCAAGAAGACTGACCTAAAAGGTCAACTTCCACACGACCTGCGTTCCAGAAAGGTGGGACACAGAATGTAGCAGGGGAAATCACAAGAGTGATGACACTCAGACTTTCCCACACCAAAGTCCATAAAACTGGAGATTCCAAAGCAGAATGACCTACATGACTGACAGACCAGTATAAAGGCACTTTCTAACAGCAGCCAGGCACCATGGCACACAACTGTAATTTGTCACTTGAGAGGCAGAGGCGGAGGACTCCAAGTTTAAGGTCAGCCTGGGCTATAAAGTGAGACCCTGTCTCAAAAACAAAAACAAAACAAAACAAAAAGACAAAAACACAATAAATTCCCTAACAGTGAGGGACAGAGGAGTTCTAATTTCTAGGAGAAATAAGAAATAGCTCTCAGGTAAGAGGTCAAGAAACAGAATGGGACCAATTCAGTGGGCACAGTGGAGACAGAAGGTGGTGGGAACAGCGCATCTTTCAGAGGGGCTTTCTAACCTAGAAATCAACACTCAGCCACGATAATGTGAGAGTATAATAAACATATATACATGACTCAAAAAGGAAAAAAATCATGCTTTTCAGAAGGCGCCTAGACTAGCACCAAAATGAATGATCATCACGAGACTGGAAAGAATAGAAATCAACCAAGACAGAAAGGAATCCCCAGCATGGTGGAAGCTAAGGCACAATGGCAATCTATAACAAATAACAAATTCAGCTTACAGCATATCAGAAGGCTTAGGGAGAATGTTACTTTAAGAAGACAAAGTGAGGGGCTAGAGAGATGGCTCAGAGGTAAGAGCACTGACTGCTCTTCCAGAGTTCCTGAGTTCAATTCCCAGCAACCACATGGTGGCTCACAATCATCTGTAATGAGATCTGGTGCCCTCTTCTGGCCTGCAAGTATACATGCAAGCAGAACACTGTATATGTAATAAATAAATAAATCTTAAAAAAAGAAAGCATTTACCTAGTCCAAAAAAAAAAAAAAAAAGAAGAAGAAGAAGAAGACAAAGTGAGGGGCTGAAGTGATGGCTCAGGGTTAAAAGCACTGACTGCTCTTCCAGAGGTCCCGAGGTTAATTGCCAGCACCCACATGGTGGCTCACAACCACCTGTAATGACATCTGGTGCCATCTTTTGGTATGCAGGGATGCATACAGGTAGAATAGAACCTTTATCCAGCAGCTGATGGAAACACAGGCAGAGACCCACAGTGGAGGGCTGGGCTGAAATCCCAAAGTCCAGCTGAGAGGAGTGAGACTATAAGCAAAGAGGTCAAGGCACCCACTGAAACAGTTTACCTGAGCTTATGGGAGCTCACCAACTCTAGCTGGACAGGGAAGGAACCAGCATATGTCCAAACTAGTCCCTCTGAATGTGGGTGACAATTGTATGGCTGGGGCAGACTGTGGGGCCACTGGCAGTGGCACCAGGATTTATCCCTACTGCTTGTACTGGCTTTTGGAATCCTATTCTCTTTGGATGGATACCTTGCTCAACCTAGATATAGTAGGGAGGGCCTTGGACCTTCCCCAAAGCAATGTGCCTTATCCTCTCTGTAGAGTGAATGTGGTGGGGGGAGGGTGTGGGGAGGAAGGTGGAAGGAATGGGAGGAGGGGCAGGAGTGGGAACTGGGAACTGGAATTGGTATGTAAAATGTAAAAAGATAGTTTTCTTAAAAAAAGAAATTAGATTAAAAAAAGAGAAAACTATACATAATAAAGAAACAAAAAAAAAAAAGAAGATGACAAAGTGAGGCAGAGGAGAATTAGGGTCTCTGTGAATTCAAGTCCAACCAGAGTTACATAGTAAGACTCTATCTCAAAACAATAAAATAAAGAGCACTGTCTTCTGGTCTGTGAGGGTCCTTCCCATGCATAGCATGCATTCACACAAACACACATAAATAAAATAAATATACATTTTTTAAGAAGGTAGGCTGAGGGCAGGAGGAGGGGTGGGAGGTAGAACTGTTGTTGGAATGTAAAATGAAATTAAAATAAATATTTTTTAAAAAGAAACAGAACATAGTCAGGTCATCTACAAACTAAGAACTGGTGGGGAGATAGTGAAGAAAGTAGTTCTATTGAGATCAACAATTGGAATTTTATAACATCCTCTCATAACTGGCAAAAATAAAAGCAATAATAACCTAAGGGGAGAAAAAAGGTGGTCTAGGCATGGTAACACTTGCCTTTAAATCTGACATTAGGAAAGCAGAAGCAACCTTATGAGTTTGAGGACAGCCAGGACTACACAGTAAGTTCCAGGGCAGCCAACACATAGTAATGTAGTCTCAGAAATAAAAGAAGCCACTGACAGAATATCCATGTGTCAGAACATGTTGACCATTTTTGTATGACATTTAGACAAATCATAGAGAATCTGTAGCACAACAAATGATTAAAAAAAAAACCTAAAAATTAAAGACAATAAAAGTGCCAGGGGCTGCACTCATAGCACACAGAAGGTGCCGGGGAATGATCTCTCAAACAGCAAAAATCTTTTTTAAAAGTACCAATTCAATTGTTAACTCCAGAGAAAGTAAAAAGATTTCTATGTAAGGGGAAGTTATAGTGGGATACTACAGAATTCAGTTACGGAAAAAACTTTCCTAATCTTTGTTATACAAACATCAAAGGGTGATCTAAACAAAACTGATGCTATCCTAAGAACCGCAGGTGTGGTCAGGAAGGGGAAAGGCCCATCTCCTATGTGGAGGGAAACAAAATGGATAAAACCCAAGACTGAAGAGGCTCAAAGAAGTGGAGCTGGAGAGATGTTTCACTGGTTAAGGGCACTGGATGCTCTTCCAGAGGACCCAGGTTTGATTCCCAGCACCCACACGGTGGTTCATAACCATCTCTAACCCCAGTTCCTGGGATTCCAACACCTCTTCAGGCCTTCTTGGACTCCTGCACATACCTAGTGCACAGATATACACTCAGATACACAATGCACATAAAGTAAATAAATATATTTTTTAAATACAAGCATGTTATTTGATGAGTGATACCATGATGAATACCAAAAAAATAGTTAAATTGCTGAAAAACAACTGGTCTGGGAAGTAAGACACTAGGGAAGAAGAACTGATCCACTGTTTTTAAGTTTGGTGGACTCTACACCCTGCACATATATACATATATAACTAATAAAAATAGCTCCCTCCAATTTTATGAGGTTTTTTGTTTGGTTTGGTTTGGTTTTGGTTTTTTGGTTTTTTTTTTTTTTTTTTTTTTTTTTGAGACAGGGTTTCTCTGTATCTTTGGCTATCCTGGAACTTACTCTGTAGACCATGCTGGCCTTGAACTCACAGAGATCTGCCTGCCTCTGCCTCCTGAATGCAGGAATTAAAGGTAAACTAAAAACCAAAAAGTGAAAGTATCTACTTCAAGCATGGAATGGAATGGATGAGTAACTTTAATTTTTTTTTAAACTTAGGTCATTAGGCTTCAGCAGCAAGCACTTCTATCCACTGAACCATCCTACCAGCACCCCACCCCCTGACCCTGACCAGGACACACCATTCTCTCTCTCCTCCCCCCCTCTCCTCTCTCTTCCCACCCTCTCCCCCCACCTCTTGAGATAGAGTATCACCATGTAGCCCTGGCTAGCCTGAATTCTCTGTGTAAACCAGGTTGGCCTCAAATGCAGAAAGTCATCTGCTGAATGCTGGAATTAAAGGCAATGTAATGCTTCCTCTCCTATAAGTTACATACACACTGGAGACACCAACCATGAATGAGACTGTTTGAACAATTGGATAAAAGTGAATATGGACTGGGTAAGTCATTAAACAAACATGGAAAACTAAAGATAATTAACTAAAAAAAATTGGTAGGCTGAAAAAATGAATCATGAGATAAAGGTGACTGCTGCTGCCAATTTTGATGAGCCAAGTTCAGTCCCTGGGACCCACATGGCAGAAAGAAGGAACCAGTTCTCACAAATTGTCCTTTTACCTCCACATGCACACCCTGGTACACATGTACTCCCCACAGGCACACATAAGAAAGTTAAATAAAATGTAATTTAAATAAAGTATATTTGAAAAAGAATATTGTTTGAAGAAAAGGTATCTGTGTAGTTTCCATATAAGTAAACAAATATTTAAATGTGTATGTGTGTGTGTGTGTGTGTTTAAAAGACCAGAAAAAAATAAATATTTGAGTGTTAATACTGTCAATAGGTGCCAGGCACATGCCTTTAATCCCAGCACTCTGGAGGCAGAGGCAGGCAGATCTCTGCGAGTTCAAGACCAGTCTGGTCTACAGAACTAGTTCCAGGACAGCCAGGGATACACATAAACATAAAAAAAAGTGGTACTATGATGTGGGATGTCCTTCTGTATGTTGCTTTTATTGGCTAATGAATAAAGCTGCTTTGGCTTATGGCATGGCAGAATATAGCCAGGTTGGAAGTTGGAAGATTTTATATATATATATATATATATATATATAGAGAGAGAGAGAGTAGGCAGAGTCAGAGAGATGTCATTAGCTGCTGAAGGAGAAAGATGCCCAGGTGCCCGCTGAAACCTTACCGGTAGGCCAAAACCTCATGGTGATACACAGATTAATAGAAATGGGTTAATTTAAGATGTAAGAGTTAGGTAAAAAGAAACCAGAGCTAAAAGACCAAAGAGTGTTGTAATTAATATAGTTTCTGTGGTTGTAATTAACATAGTTTCTGAATATAATTCAGGTCTGGGTGGCTGGGAACAAGCGAGTTTCCCTGTTTCACTTATCTGCATCTCCAGTCCTGTATAATACAGTGCCTTTTCAAAAATAAAGGGGAAAATCTAAATATTGGGAAATGTTGAAGGCTAGAGGTATGACATATTGGTTCAGCGTTCATTTCGCTTGCTCAAGGCCTGCATTTCCACTGGAAGCTCCACAAAGATTCAAAGCATATCCCAAATACAGAAAGTGGACATGGAGTGAGGAGGAAGGTGGTACTGAACCCTGAGCAACAGGACCAGATAATAGCTACTTTTTTTTTGTCATCAGACGTCATGTCTTTTTATTTAAAATAGCTACTTTCTAACTTTCTGATATTATGGCATACTAAGGAAATGATACTTGTATGGCTCCAAGGTCCATGGTAAATGCAGCAATATTTCAGTTGGGAATGACATAAGGGTTTGGAAACTTTAATTTCTGAGGACTTGCTAAGTCCCAAGTATTGTGAAAATGTTTTATATGCATAATATCATTAATTCCCTTAACAGTAATGATACTAGAAACCTCCTCTTTCTAGAACCCTGTAGAGAGGCCAAGAGACTTATCCAAAGTTACTCAGCTGTCACTGAATCAACTCCATTCCCCTTCCCTTCAATAGGGAAGCACTGGGGTTCATTGCAATTTGGAGGTCAAATACTTAAAACTTCTCTTAGCTCCATCCCTGCCCTCCATCATGTCCTGTTGCCCATGTTAAGCTTGTCAGCCTTGTAAGTGAGCCTTACACTCTAAGTCCCGTTCCCACCCACGCTTCACACTCCAGGTGCTGCCGGCACCACTGCTGCACAGCTCGCCACTTCACACGCAACTCCCACCACACATCGCTAGCCAAAGACTTGCCCAAGCAAAACCAGAAATAGTGATGTTTTGCTATTTTTAACAATTCTGTTCATCTGTCAATAGGTAATGAATATAATAAAGAATTTGTATACAAAACATAAAGGCATTTGGGCTGAGAAAAAAATCACAACAGCTTTGTTAACAGCTCCTTTAAATTAATACTTAATTTCCTAACACCCAGAAGGTGTTCTTAAAATGTTCACGCTCCTGAGCACCCATCATGCTGAACAGGCCTGTAGTATCTAGCCATGTACACACTCATTCAATGCTATCGCATAAGCAGCTACTACACACACGCCTGACCCTGTGCTCAAAGCTGTGGATGTGAGGATGAAGAAGTTAGGACCTGCCCTCCAAAAACCTCAGAGCTTAAAAGACAGATCTATAAACTAATAGCAGCAATGTCATAACATGATCAGCAAAACAAAAGAAGTGACAGCATGAACTACCACATTAGCTCATATACACAGAGTCTTAGGTACACACCAGGGAGAGTTCTGAGCACTTCATACAGACTTGCCACAATAATCCTACAGGTCATGCTATCTTTTCAGTGTGGGGAGCAAAGACAGTATTTTGTTCAAGACCACATGGTTAGTAATGGTAAGAAACGGCTGAGATTTGAATTCTGGCTATGTATCCTGAACATCCCACACTACCAACCATTAAATCATGAGCCAAGCAACACTGCAGAGATCAGAACCAGGAGGGGACAAGATATTAAAGGGTAATACTAAAAGTAACTCTTCTATGAGCTCTAAGGGTAACTGGGGGTTGGAAAACTATCCCAAAGAGAAGAAGCAGAATGTGGGCACAGAAGTATGCATGGCAGACTCACCAGTGTGGCTAGGAAGGAAGGGACGGGAGAACTGCTGTAGCTAAACTATCACAAGGGCACTGAGGCTGTGAGAGTGCCAAGGGCAAACCAGAGCTGACCACCCCAAGTCTACCAAGCCCTCACGGTGAAAAAACTGCAAAGCTCTATCTAATGCATGTCTTGGGGATGCAGTTCAGTGGGAGAGAAAGGGGATGTACGTGCTTTATACCATCTGAACCCTTCTCCAGAACTCTGAAATCCTGTGCTTTCTCATACAAATATCAGTGAGAAGCAGCTAATGTCCTCGAAGTCAGTCTCTTTCCTATAGTCAACAGAAAACACTGTGGGGAGGCCATTCAGAGCACACCTGCTCCTTCTGTCCAAAGTGGCCTGTAGATCAGAGAAAGCAGGGATCAAGTCTTCTAAGCCCTGTGCCCCTCTCCATTCAGCCAGTTCTCTATCTGGGAAGGCCTTAGTCTCATTCCCATTCTGGCTGTCCCTTTTGGTATCCCTGTATCTTACCAGTGAAATACATAGTAGTGTTAATCAAGTTTTATTGGCTGATACACCAAAACAGAATCATGAAATAATGTAATGCCTTCTTTCAACAGATAGGTTGTTTTATGAGATTTTTCTATTCCATTCTATTCTCATTCTCTCTCATATTCTCTCTCATATTCTCTCTCATATTCTCTCTCTCTCTCTCTCTCTCATATTCTCTCTCTCTCATATTCTCTCTCATATTCTCTCTCTCTCTCTCTCTCTCTCTCTCTCTCTCTCTCTCTCTCTCTCTCTCTCTCTCTCTCTCTCTCTCTCTCTCTCTCATTTTTCAAGACAGGGTTTCAAGCCCTGGCTGTCTTGGAACTCGCTTTGTAGACCAGGCTGACCTCGAACTCACTGAAATCTGCCTGCCTCTGCCTCCTAAGTGCTGGGATTAAAGACATGCGCAACCACCGCCCGGTCTCTGTTTTCTTTTAAACAAACAGGATTAGACTCTAAGTAGATTTCTAACATGCTGAAGGGGCAATATGAAAAAATATTGCTTTGAAAAGAGGTGCCCAAAACTCAATGTTCTAGTCTGTATTCCAAAATATGACAAATCATGCCTGCTGCATCCTTGAAAGGTCTCAGGGTAGACCTTACTGGGGTTGTGAGGGAATTAAGAAAAGACACACATACCAACCTCTCTCCCTCCTCATGCTCCTTCACATCCCCCCCCCTTCTGTGGACTGGGCTCTCTGATGAAACTGCAGCATCCAGGAAGCTCAGTGGAGTTATTATACACAGCTGAACGAGGTAGGGTTATTACATACAGATAAGTAAGGAGGCAGGATTTATGATACACAGAAAGATCAAGAAGACAGGTTTGGATAATCTCAGTAGGAGCAGTCTCTGCAGGGGAGTGAGCAGTTTTTTGTAGGAGAGCAGTCTTCATGCCACGAACATTGAGGGGGAAGGTCAGCTATGGTACACATTTAGGAAGGCTTTGCCAATCCGCTGAGCCTTATGGGGTGGGGGAGGCTTTGTCATTTTCTAATGGATCTGAGACTAGAATCCTTGACATGACTGTACCCGTGTCAACAGCACATTTACTCAGGACTTGACTCACTCGGGTCTTCTTACACCTTCCTTTTGTCTCTCTAACCATCAAATGAGGCCAAAACTCATCTCCAGAAAGATGGCAATCTGGTCTGCCACACCTTTTCTTCCTGACTCAAGTCTCTTTTTTGTTTGTTTTAAGATCACTGCCTCATTATGTAGCATTTGCTGGCCTGAAACTATACAGACCAAGTTGGTCTCAGACTCGCAGAGATCCACCTCTGCCTCTGGAGTGCTAGGATTAAAGGTATGAATCATCATCCTGGGAAAGTCTCTTGAATTGCCTTTTTGAAATTTATTTTATATTTTATGTGTATGAGGGGTGTTGTCTTCATGTATTTAAGTGCACTGTGTATGTGTCTGTGCCTGAGGGTTCCAGGTACTCTGAACAGGAGCTATGCACAGTAGTGACCTACCATGTGTTCTGGGAACTGAATCCAGGTTCTCCACAAGAGCAGCAAATGCTCTTAACCACTGAGCAGTCGCTTTAGCCCTGAATTGTCTTTTTTTTTTCTGAGAATTGAACCCGTGGTCTCATGCATGGAAGACAAGTGTTCTACCAATTAAACTATCTCCTTGGTCCCCTGAGGTCTCTCTTTATAATATTCCTACTATATGCTTGCATTCACAAGATAACCATTCACAGTATGCAGGGGAGGGACACTTTGATGGCTTCATGCGGGAGACAAGTACAAACAGGAGATAATAAGTATAGCAAAATCAAAGCCACGTATGGTGGTACTGCCTATAATTCCTACACTCTGAAGGCTGAATCGGTAGGGTCAGGAAGTTAAGGCCAGCTGTCTCAAGCAAATAAAACAATAGTAGCAATAAGAAGTATAATAGAATCAGACTAAGAAAGAAAACATGATTTAAGTGTTTAGCTTTATCCATTTTCAATTCCTTAACTGCTACTGTGGTCTAGACACATTGTAAGGTCAGAGATATAGTTCAGTGGTACAGCGCTTGACCAGCATGTCCTTGGTTTAACCTCCATCACTGCAGAACAAAACAAATAACAAACAAATACTGCACACATGAACACCGATGCTGAAATAATCAAACACCAGAACTGTGGGCTTAGACCAGCAGATAACACTGCACTGGCTTGAACATGAAGGTAGCATCGTGCCTAATAGGCACATGAGGGGAGTCTGAGGTGACTCAGTGCTACCTCTCACTCTCTTTTCTCTTCCATGACATCCTCCACAGATAACCTCCATTGGGCATTTAAAAGTCTGGATCTGGTCTCAGGCCTGCCACCGGTGGACTGGGTAGGTTACCTACCCACTGAAGTGTGGTAGAATATTGTTTTAAGATGTGTTACACTTGTTTATGCTGTGGAACATAAACAATGTTTATATTTAGTGATGCAAAGGTGTGTTGCATTCTTTTATGTTGCATTTAACTCTGCTGTGGAGCTGTGTTACTTTGTCTAAAACACCGGATTGGTCTAATAAAGAGCTGAACAGCCAATAGCAAGGCAAGATAAAGGATAGGTGAGGCTGGCAGACTGACTAACATGAGAAAAAGATCTAGGAGAGAGTAAGAGAAGGACGCTAGGGGCCAGCCACCCAGCCACCCAGCCAGCCATGGAGCAAGAGTGAAAGTGAGACACACAGAAGTGAGAAAAGGAAAAAGCCCAGAGGCAAATGGTAGATGAGATAATTTAAGAAAAGCTGGCTAGAAATAAGGCTGGGCATTCAGAAGTAATAATAAGCCTCTGTGTGTGACTTATGTGGGAGCTGGGTGGCGGGCCCCCAAAAGAGCGAAGAGTCAAAGAAAACAAACTTTAAAACAACAACACTGAAGGCCTCAGCTTGCTCATCTGTAAGACGATCTCACATTCCTTGTCTAAACAAAGTATTTAAGCGGCTGTTGCACAGCTGCTGGAGAAAACACCCACATGAAAAATAACATTCCCCATTACCTGTCTGAATGCTTAGCACTCTAGGTATTCTTCCCAGCTCTTAAGAAACTACCTTAATGACCACACCATCACATGAGGCAGATACCATTATTTTGCTTATTTAACCAGTGAAGAGGCTGAGACACTGAGTGGTCCAGTGAGGTGATAAAGATCACCTGGCAAGATGTCAGGCTGGATACATACGTCTTTAATCCTTGGGAAGCAGAGGCAGACAGATTTTCAGGAGTTAGAGGCCAATGTGGCCAAACTAACACATTCCAGGCCAGCCAGGGCTATACAGTGAGGCTCTGTTTCACAAATTAACTAAGCTAAAATAAAAACCACCTGCCTAGACAACAGTGACCCTTGGCTTTACCAAAAGCAGGCTGGCTCCAGGCTCACTTCCTGCTTAGCCTAAATAGAGCAGCAGAATGTGCTGTCTCATAAAGCACAGACTTGTTAAGCCATTAGCAAACTACACTGAGAGTCACCTTAGACTCCCCTCTCTTGCCCATGTGCCAAAGCTCTTTCAATTCAATATATTTGCACAAGCTGTGCCCTAACTGGAAGATCCCTTTCTTCCTCTGCCAAGCAAATTCCTTTCAACTCTCATGTCTTAGGTTTGGTGAGGCATTCTCAGATTTCATGCTACTGTTGAGTACTGCTGTGTAGACTTGAAAGTGGACAGGGCTTGGAAGAGAGCAAAGAGCTATCTGAATCCTGCTCTGGAAGGTTTGGAGCTAACCACGTGATAATGACAAGATGGGAAACCTGGAAGAGCTAGGCTAGCACAGGACAAAACAGCTGTCCCACCAGCTAGGAGCACAGCACCTTCCTAAAGCTATGACGCTTTAATACAACTAGTTCCTCACGTTGTGATGATCCCTAAGCATAAAATTCTAAAATTATTTTGTTGCTACTTCATAACTATACTTTTGCTACTGTTATGAATTATAATATAAATATTTTTAGAGAGAGAGGTTTGTCAAAGGGGTCACGACCCATAGGTTGAGAACCCCTGCCTTGGGCAGTGGGGAAATACAGATGAGGTGAGGAAGGGAAACAGGCTGGCCTGTGGGCTCCCGCCCATTCAGAAGAGCATACACCTAGTTCCTGGGCAGTGGGGAGCTGAGGGTGCTGAACAGGGGCTACAACTTTATGGTGCATACAGACATCGGGTGTAGGGGTGGACAATTACATGTGTGTGGTTCTGTGTACATAGATTTTAGGCTCAAAGCCATTCTAAGCCAGTCAACCAATGCTTTGGCATGATAATACCAAAGTGGGCATTAGAACCTCTTCTCCAGATTTCTCCTAAACCCAACAGTGACTGGTTTCAGTTTTCACTGAAACTATATTTAACTGTTCCCTCCAATGGCAAAAAACAACTAGTTAATGAAAGGTCACAGGCCAAGTATGAAACACAAAGTTGCCATGTGAAGACTGTGCCTTAGCTTGCTCAAGCACACTGGGGCCACAAGTGGAACAGTTACCAGGCACTAGCTATGTGCCAGAACCCCAAACAGAAGTGAATCAAAACAGCCCTCCCAAAGCCAGACATGGCAGCTAGTACACAAGAGATTAAGACAGGAGGATTGTTTAAAGTTTGACCTGGGCTCCACTGTCTCAAAAACAACAACAACAACAACAAAATACAGTCAAAATGGCCCTCCAGAATTTTACAACATGGTAAATTAATAAAAATGAGAACCAGTCATCTTAAATTCTCACCTCAAATTTATCTGCTACACATGGTGGCACAAGCCTTTAATCCTAGGACATGGGGAAGCAGAGGAAAGTAAATCTCTGAGTTTAAAGCCAGCCTGGTCTATATATTGAGCTCTAGATCAGCCAGAGCTACATAGTGAGATCCTGTTTTTAAAACCAAACAAACAAACACGTCTTCTGCATCACCAGCCTGTACTGAGCACTTTGTCCTGCCCTAAAGTCTATGTGACTTTCTAGAAGTGTGCTTATGTTAAGAGCAGAAATAGCTAACCTCTGATGTCAAATAAGAATTTTATTCCTCTATTTCCCCCCCCCCTTCTCTCTTCCTTCTACAAAGGTGACTATTAGATAATTAGATACTGCTTTTTTCAAACAAATCCAGGAGTCCTTTGCCTGGACCACACCCAGTAAGAGAAAAGGTGTGTTGTATTATAAAATGATAATCATCACGAAGACTTGGTCCATGGTCCAACTCTAAGGCCATTTTTATGACACCACCTCAAAGCACTAAGGTCACTGCAATGAAGAAGGACAAATGGTAGGCATGTGCAGCAAAACTAGTTAAAGTCCAAGGAACAAATGAGCTGTAGTTGGAGATTTCTACAGTAAAAGGATGAACCGTGCACCCATGGTAACCTGTGCTGGTAAAAAGAAATGAAGGAAATAACTTGTCATCTTAATTGCTACTACAAAGATGTTTATTATTATTATTATTTTATAAAACCTTGAAACATATTAAATGTCACGATACAGTTTTCAAAACTTTGGTGTAAAATACAGGATTAAATGCCTAAGTCTACACACACAAGTATATTTCCTCGGGTCTAAGGCCGGGATTGTTTTGAAAGCACAGAATCAACCACATGGCTAATATTAACTTTCTCTAATATAATTATGCCTTACTTATAGACAGGATAAAAGGATACCCACCATGAGATTGCCACCATACAGTTTTTAAACTTTGGCTCTGTTTTTTCACTTGAGATACAACTGCTTTCTACAGTTAACTAGTGGGACAGAAGACAGGGTACCAGATTTTGGTTATCAACCCAAATCATAACTCCTCCCTCTCAAATCTGAAAATGGTATGTAGGCTTCAAGAAAAAGACTTCGTGGGGTGTTTGTTTTATCCTCCTGAGATTTTAACAGCCCGGCTTTCTATAGAATGAAGGGAAACTTAAGGAATTTATTTACTTATCCTTGAGGTTGAGAGATTAGTAAAAGAGAACAAGATCCTTACAGAGGAAAGGGCAATAGTTCTGGGGTGAGAAGACCCACACTTGAGAGTTAGTGCTGAAACTAATTCTAACATCACCTCTTTTGAGATACGCTCTTAGAGAGTGACTTGGCTGTAACATCTGTCATCCCACCGAACTGAACTGACTGGGCCCATGTGTGCCCTCCTGAAGCTGTACACTGGGTCAAAGAGGACCACTTTCTCCAATGGAGGCGAACTGTTCTTCAGTTAAGGGCTTGGGGTGGCTGAAGACTCCTGCTAGAAAGCCCAAAGGAGCTCTCAGGGTGAGGTTTCACTCTGTAACCCAGGCTGACCTCAAACTTGCAATAATAATATGTTTCAGTTTCACAAATGCTGGAATTACAGGTGTGAACCAACATGCCCAGTCCAAAATGAATTTATCTTACGGGTGTCACTGAACCTTGCCGAGTTCTCAGTTTGGTCATCACTTTCCTACTCAGTTTGGGGGCTGTTGTCATCCATCTGCCTCACAGAGTTGACTGGTGTCAGTTATCAGACTCCGTGTATCTGAAGTGTTACAAAGGAGGAGGTGAGATACGGTAGGATGGGAAAATGTGACTTTCAAGCATACCCTTTGGGAGTTTTGTGTATGTAATCTTAGGAACCTGTGACACAGCTCTAGATTATGACAAGGATTTTTACACACATAAAATAGCAATATCCAATATTTTATAAATTATCAGTTCTTGGTGTTGGGCTAAGGGTTCCTTATAAGTTAATTTCTGTCATCTACGTAACATGATTATTTATTTCTTTCTTTCCTTCCTTCCTTCTTTCTTTCTTTCTTTCTTTCTTTCTTTCTTTCTTTTTTTGGGTGTAGCTTTGAAGCCTGTCCTGGAACTTGCTCTGTAGTCCAGGCTGGCCTCGAACTCATAGAGATCCACTTGCCTCTGCCTCCCAGGTGCTGGGATTAAAGGCGTGCGCCACCACCAGCTCAATTATGACTTTCTTAATAAGAAGGCATAACCAGCCCTACATGGTGGTACATGCCTTTGATCCCAGCACTTGGGAGGCAGAAGCAGGCAGATCTCTATGAGTTCAAGACAGCCAGGACTACAAACAAACAATAACACAACTCCAATTTCCAAACTCCTTGCTAGGTTTCTGAGGACTCAAATTCTTGGTCCCTCTCCATCATCCTCATCCATTCTTCTGCATCTATGATCTAGCCAAAATTAGCATCCCCTTTGTTCTTTTCCTCAGAAATAAGACCTCAAATTTAGCTAAATATAAGGCCATAAAATGATCTTTCCTAGCTTTTCTTACAAGTGTGGCCACTGCACTAAGTTTGAGCCTGTGGGAAATAAGCTCTACCTAAGAGAGCAGCAAGGTCATGCCCTTCCCTTTTCGCCTTCCTTCTTGTTGGGAAGTGGAAAGTAAGGGAAGAAATAAACTGAGTCACTAAACGAAAGGTGCCAATGGGGTGTGCAGTACAAGAAGGACACAGCCAGGTCCCTAGTAATTTTGAAATACCACATCCGCCTTGATTGCCTACCTGGACTTTTACATAAGAAAGCAGTTTCCTAGTTCCAGGACAGGCTCTAAAGCAACACAGATAAACCCTGTCTTGAAAAAAAATTTTTTTTCTAGCTGGGTGCAGTGATGCACACCAGTAGTCTCAGAATTCAAGAAACAGAAGAAGGAGAATTAAATGAGTTCAAAGTCACTTTGGCTTACACAGTGAGTTCTAGGCCAGTAGTGGCTATAATGAGACCCTGACTCAAAATCAAAGCAAAACAAAACATTTTTGTTTAAACTACCAACACAGAGAGCTGGAAGGATAGCTCCACAGTTAAGAGCACTGAGTACTCTTTCAGAGGAATCAGGTTCGATTCCTAGTACCCACAAGACAGCTTACAAACCTCCATAACTCCAGTTCCAGGAGATTTTGACAACCTCTTCTGGCCTCTGCTGTCACCAGGCACTGGGGAATTGACATACATGCAGTCAAAACACTCATACACATAAAATAATATAAAAATAATAATTTAAGCCGGGCGGTGGTGGCGCACGCCTTTAATCCCAGCACTCGGGAGGCAGAGGCAGGCGGATCTCTGAGTTCGAGGCCAGCCTGGTCTACAAGAGCTAGATCCAGGACAGGCTCTAGAAACTACAGGGAAACCCTGTCTCAAAAAAAAAAAATAATTTAAACATTAGGTGTCCCTGGGTTTTTAAAAAAAGATTTGTTATTTATTTGTGTGTGTGTGTGTGCGTGTGTGTGTGTGTGTGTGTACACACACATGCATATGTACCTGTGTGGTGGTGACTTTGGAGGCCAGAAGTGGGTGTTGGATCCCTGGAGCTGGTTACAAGGCAGCAAATGTTTCAGTGCTCTGGAGGAGTAGCAGCTTTTTCTAGCCTAACAGATCACACAGTACTACTAGATTCTCCACTTAGTAGACATCCCAAGGTGTAATTACTTCTTGGCCTGCAAGCACTGCTCCCTCTTCCTGCTCCTTGACTTCCTGCACTTTCAAATCTCCCCTGAAATGCGATCTTTTTTAGGACCCTCCAACTTGAGATGTGAGATGAGTTAAATACACTTCCTATTTATTCTTTATGCTTTCTCTTGACTGACAGTCGCCACACGTTTAACTGGTAAATCAATATCTAACTGTTCTACTATACTAAATACTCTCTAGATGCAGCTATCTGCTTTTTAAACCATCAGCTGGTGTTCAGTTAGGCCCTGAGAAAAAGAATAATGCCGATTACAACCCTTGAGGGATTTTTCTAGGGTAGCTCTGTGGTTCCCTGCCCTTCTATTACATGATCTCTATAAACCTCATGGACATTCTCACAGTATAAAAGCTGTTTATCTTCATTTGCCTTAAAAAAAACCTTAAAAATTCTTGATCAAATCTACATAGATCTTTCTACCAAGGCTTCATATTCTCATAAAAGATGTGTACTAGAGTGAAAATATTATGAATATTCTAGGATTTTTTTTTTACTTGCCTACCTCAGCCTCTCAAGTGCTAGAATTATGTATGTGTGCTTACCATGAACAGCTTGGGAATTTTATTTTAATGGTGACCTTTCATTAACTGACTGTATGTCCATATATAATATGAATGCATACATGTTCTACACTTTTGAGACAGTGCTACTCTATGTAGCCCAGGCTGTACTCAAACTGACTATGTAGCCAAAGATGACCTTGATTTGATCCTCCTGCCACTACCTTTCAAATTCTGGTATTACAGGTTTGTGCCACCATATTTTGAGAGTTAGAACGCATTAAAGGCAGTTTTTAGAGAAAAACTTACAAAATATATTATGTAAATATTTTCATCATTTGTAGGCAACATCCTTGAAATATTTCAAAAGTATCTGTTTTAGGGAAAACAGAATCTTATAATGATGCTACAAGTGATAGTTGGTTTCTTGCTCTACGAACTAACCATTCAATGACTGACAATTTTACATGGCTTACTCACTTAAACACCTTTATGTCTTAACATTGTGGACTTGATAAGGCTTCAGGGAACAGGGTAATAGGGACATAAGGAAAAAAAAAGAGGTCTGTATGATGTTCTCAACTTTGCCAATGAAATGATTTACAGGGTAAGTCTGGGTCAGTTTTTTCCCGAATCCTAAACCGAAGTGTTCAGTACAGATATGGGGAGAAACTGCACAAGGACAAGAAATCTAATGCTTCCCTGTCAACTTTAAGTCTCATAAGGGTTTAAATGAGTCTGGAAGAAGTTCTTCAACGATCTAAAATCAAGTGTGTACTTTGGAGAAAGTAGTACTTTATAGACGAGGATGGCTCGTGGAATCTTTTCAGTGTATCGTTACCCTTTTTCCACATTGACTCAGATCGTTCTCTGAAAAATCTGTACAGACCAGTAAAACGGAATGGTTTTTACGGCCACTCCCTTGATCTTTGCACATCCTTTCTCATAATTGTCTTATACCCTGATAACCTCCAGCAAGCAACTAAGCCTGTCTGTCAATGGCACAAAAGTCGGCCTACCACATGCAGAGACATTTCTGCTCGTTCCTCTTTTTGGAGCAAAGCCAACGTAGCCTGGTCTTTCCACACCTCTAGTAAAGGTGAGAGACGTAGCAAAAGTCCAGAGTGATGCACTCCGAATGGGTTCGGGTAACCCCATGCTTCCATTCTAAGAACCTGAGGACCCAGTGACTTCCTGGCTGGCCTCCGCAAAGCAACCGCACACCTAATCACGACCTTATCGGCGACCACCCTACCCCCAAGCCAGCATTCGCCAGCCCACCCTGACCTCCTCAAACTGCTCGCCGGAACAGCCAGCGCCGCGAGCCTCCAGCAACTCCCGGAACTGCTCCAGGGTGACAGATTCTTCACCGCGGCCCAGCCGCTCTTCCAGCCAGCGCAATAGCGCGCCGTGGTGCCTCGACACCAGGGATTCGCAGGGAGGTGCGGGCCGCAACGCAGCCGCAGCCTCTCGCAGCCGGGCGGGCTCCAGCAGAGCAGCGGCGGGCGGCAGCGCCGCGGCCGCGGGGCCGGGACCGGGGGTTGTGCCGGAGTCGGCAGCCCAGTCCTGATGTGGGCTCCAGCCCTCAGCCCCGGCGGCCGCCGCTTCGTCTTCGCTGCTGTTACTCGGAGCGTTCCCCATGGGGCCTCCGTCTTGGGTGCTCGGAGGTGCTGCCGCCGCCGCCTCCCAGCCACGACCTGTCAACCTCCGACAGCTCCAGGCGGGCGGGGACGGGGTGGGGACGACGGCGGCGGCAGCGACTTCCGGCTTCCTGGCCGTCGAGCGAGGCCTGATGTCGCAACGGAGCCGTCAAGCGGATTCTACCATCTCACGACAGCTAGATGAGGCCTAAGAGCACGCCTGCTATGGATTAGTCAACGTCTAGCCTCCTTTACCGCCATCTTTGTTGAGGGCGGATAACTTGTACGCCCAGATGGTCTTTCAGTGCAGTTCCACTTTCTCCTCCACGGTTCAGGTTCTCAAGCTATGCTGGAAAAGGACGAGAAAGAGTCGGAGCCGAGGAGTCATCTTTACTCTGAAGCTTGTCGAGCGTCGCGCTGTGACGTCACGGTCGGCGTCTCCGCCATCTTAGTTGTGGTTAAAGAGGTGGCGACTTCGGAAGTGGCTGCTTGTGTGCTGCCGAGTAGATGCTCAGGCTATGTGGGCTTGGCGTGGTGCTGAGCCTGGTCGCGGCGGCGGCGGCGGTCATGGCCGTGTGGTTGATGGACTGGTGGGGTCCAGAGGGTCCCCACTCTGGTCTTCGCCTCTTCGTACCCGAGGAGCTAGCCCGCTATCGCGGCGGCCCTGGGGACCCGGGTCTGTACTTGGCGTTGCTCGGCCGCGTCTACGACGTGTCCTCAGGCCGGAGGCACTACGAGCCTGGGGCGCACTATAGCGGCTTCGCAGGTATCAGCGAGGCTCTCCCACCTCTTCCTCCTACGTAAACGTCCTGCATTTATCTATTAGTTTATTCATCCGCGCCCGGGCACTCCACATTCCTCAGACGGCCGCTGCGGCAAGGACACCGGCTGCACGGTCCTGGTTTGCGGCTCGGCTACTTACCCGCACGCTTTGTGTGACTGATTTAGAGAAAGATGTGTCTCGTTAGTTACTGGGTACATTCAGAAGTCTACCTGGGCTGTAGAGCTCCCGTGCTTTCAGTCACTTTAGAGTGATTCGAAATAACCTTTGCTTCGCCCACCCCGTTTCCCCTAAAATGACAAACAGTATTTGAGTCGTTTTTGGTTCTAGTCGATGCACTTGTCTGCTTTTCTTAAAAGATTATGAAAGGGGGGACGGGGAGAAATGAAGTTAGAGCACAGGAAAACAAGTAACCCTTTTAATACCTACAGTAAGCCAGAAGTGGTAGTATTTTGTGGTCCTGCCTATCGAAGTGACCGAGACAGGAAGATTTCATGAGCTAGGAAGACTCATTTAGCCAGGAATTTGTGGCCAGGCTGGCTCAAAAACAAGACGAAACAAAATCTAGAATAAAATTGCGTGTGTTAGCCCTCCTAAGAACATTTATCAAATTAATTTCATTCTGCTGCCCTCCCTCCCTCCCTGCTTTTAACAACTGAGCAGGGACTGAAATATGTCATTTGACTAAAGTCTTTAGAAGATATGGGTAGAACTTTCCAGCCTAATGTTTAAATTTGTCTTTAAATTTTATGTATGAGTGTTCTATCTGCTTGTACATCACTGAGCCACCTGTGTGCCTGATGCCCAGGGAGGTCAGAAGAGGCTTTCGAATCCCCTGGACCTGGAGGTGTGGATGGTTGTGATGTGCATTAAGGGTGCTTGGAGCCTGGGCCATCTGGGGGAGCAGCTGCTGCTCCTAACCACTGAGCCAGCTCTCCAGCGCCTAGTAATTTTAAAGATGTTGTTAAAAATGTCGCTTTTCTAGCCAAAGAAACTACCCCTCGCTTTGTCTGAGGAAGAAAAATGCAGGGCAAATCTAAAGGTTGTGACTGGGTGGATATAAATTTCAAGCTGTCCACTGATCATTTAGGAGAATTAGGAAGCTGCATTTCATTACAGATCACTCTCAGTTCCTTCTGTAGGTGTCAGACAGTCCAGAAGAGCAAGGGACCTACCCAGGGTCAGACAGGTAGAAGCAACGCTGGTCTGGAATCTTGCCAGTTGAGTGCACGTGCTGACTCTAGCCTACCTCCATCTGACACCGCTGTCGTGGATGTATGCACAAGTGTTGGCATAACACTTCCACTTGTGGGATGATCCTTATCCAGTATGTGCTAGTATCTGTTGAGTCCTGTGTATACAATATTTGACCTCCATTTATTGACTGCTACCATGGATCCTACCTTGTTGAAGAATCCAAGATGTCTCTGACTGCCACACAGTCTATCTATTAAGAAAGCAGACGTGTTCACTTATGCAGTCAGTATTTTTTTGTGAGGTATAATTATCACAGAAGCTTATTTTAAAGTGTACAAGTATAACATCACCATCTAATTTCAGAACATTTTGCTATTCCTCAAAGGAAACTACCCATCAGCAACCCCTCTTCATTCTCTACCTCCCCACAGCCCCTGGCAATTCCTATGTACATTCTGCTCCTACTGATTCCCCCTCCTGTAGGTAGAATCACACACCTGACACATGTTCTTTTTCAGTCTGGCTTTTACTCGGCTTAGAGATTTTAAGGTTCATCTGTAGTTTATCATCATATGGCCAATCTTTTTTTTTTTTTTTTTTTTTTTTTAGGACTGGGTCTTACTACATTGCCCTGGTTGACCTAGAACTCACAAAGGTTAAAGGCTTTTGCCACCACACTGAGCGCTCATTCTTTTTTATGACCAAATAATAACTGCATGTTTAAATACTGCATTTGATAGACTTTTGAGTTATTTTCACTTTAAGAATTTTATTTGCTCAGTGTATTTGCTTACAGTGTGTGTGTGTGCCACCGCTTGAACATATGAAGTTCAGGAGAAAATTTGGAGTCAGTTTCCACCTTATTCTTGTTTCTCCCTAGCTGTGTATTTGAGACCGACTGGCCTGCCTCTATCTCTGCCCTTGCTGTGGGAGTGTAGGGATTACAGATGCACACCACTGCATTTGGCTTTTATACCTCTGTTCCAGTGGTTACACTCCAGTTGTCAGACTTGAACAACCAGCATTTGTATCCACTTTGCCATCTTGCTGGCCCTGTTTTCACCTTTATAGAGATCTCTAGTATTAACGTTGGCGAATATGTTGTTAGTTTCCTTAGTATGTATCTAGATGTGGATTTGCTGTCTCACATGGTGATTGTTAACTTTTGGGAAACTGCCAAATTCCCTTTAATGTCTCTGTACCACTGTATAGTCCCACAAGGAATGCATCTGAGTTTCAGTTTCCCCACACATCCCTGCCAAAACTTGTTAAAAGCTTCGTTTAGTTTTCTGATATTAGCTGCCATACATGCTAAGCAAGTATTGTAGTGCCAAGACACGTCCCCAGCTTCTCCCTACTCCATCTTTAGATGGAGTCTCATTGTGTAGCCCAAGCTGTCGCTGAATGTGCAGCAATCCTGACTCCTGATGCCTTGTTATTGTGAAGTGCGGTCTTCTTCAGCCTCTCCAGTGCCAAGATGGCGGGCATGCACTGCTGTGACTTGATTTCTGCCTGGGTGCCAGGAATCCAAACTCAGGTCCGCACATTTGCAAAGCAAGTACTTTTATTGGCTGAACCATCTCTTACTAAAGCCCTGTTTTGTAATATGTTTTAAAGGGAAAAAGTAAGTTTTACCAGAGCCTCTACCTAGTCAGAGAGGAGGAAAGAGAGGAAGACAGTGCAATGAGCGATAGACAAAGTAACTAGATAAGGTTGGTGGCAAATGCTACTGAGTTAAGGATTTTGGATATTCTCATAAGGCAGAGGGAGGCACTGAGGATTTTGGCAGAAAATAACTTGGTGATTTTTTCCTTTTCTTTCTCTTTCTTTTTATTGTTATTTGCTTTTGTTTTTCAAAACAGGGTTTCTCTGTGTGGCCCTGGCTGTCCTGGAACTTGCTCTGTAGACCAGGCTGGCCTCAAACTCACAGAGATCTACCTCCATCTGCCTCCTGAGTACTGGGTTTGCAGGCATGTGTCTCCACTGTCCAGTGACATGTATTCTTTGTTTAGAGCCAGATGAGGTGGCATAGGCCTTTAATCCTGGCACTTGGGTGGCAAAGACAAGCAGATCTCTGAGTTCAAAGCCACTCTGGTCTACAGAGCAAGTTCCAGGACAGCCAGGGCTACACAGAGAAACCCTGTCTTGAAAAACCATAAAAACAAAATATCAGTCTAGGGAGCTGGGCATAATGGCACACATCTTTAATCCCAGTACTCAGAGACATATAGGCCAGTGTCTGAGTTCTAGGCCAGCCTGATCTTTGTAACAAGTACAGGGCATCTAGAGCTACATAGTAAGACCCTGTTTCAAAAAACAAAATCAATAAAAAACCAATCTATTGCTAGAGACAGACTCATCAGTTAAGAGTGCTTGCTGTTTTTCCAGAGCACCTGAATTCAGATCTTAACACCAATGTTGGATGACTCACAACTGCCTGCTGCTTCAACTTCAAGAGACCAATGCCCTCTTCAGGCCCCCTTACACATTTAAGCATAGATACACAGATATGCATACACATGTGGCATATATACAGATAACACACACACAAAGTTTATAATAATAAAATATTAGTCTGAATGTTACCTGGAGAATAGTTTGGTAGGATGAAATGTGGTCCCACTAGGACCTCGGTGGTAGTTCACCTGAGAGATGGTGGCAGACTGGGATTGTTTGGTAGCAGGTAGAAACAGTGTATGAATACAGCAACTATTTAGGAAGAATAAATTCTGGCAATAATTAGATGCGAGGGATAAAAGAGATATCAAGCCTGCATTTATAGATGGGGCAACTGGTTGATAAGGAACACTAGAGAAGATTAAATGACCAGTTCCTGGAGCTGATGATCAATATCTCAAGATAGGCTTTTTGAACTTGTGACGGCTGTGAGACAGCTAAGTGACGTCAAGTAGAAGTTGGATATGCATGTTCAGCGCTCAGGAAACGCCTGGGCTAAACGTACAGTTTAGATGGGAGACCTGAAAGCACACGGGTGGATAAGACAAAATGATCAAGTGCGAAGGTGCAGATAATAATCGATCCCTATAGCTAAACAGACAGTGAGGTGCCAGGAAAACCAGGTGTGGAGTATCATGGAAGCCAGAAGTTATCATTTTGAGTTTTATCAACATTGAATCTAAAAACCGATGGGCCAGATGTGGTAGTACACTCTTTTATTCCCAGAACTTGGAAGGCAGGCAGATCTCTGTGATATCAGGCCAGCCTGGTCTCCATATCAAGCTCTGGACAAAACCAAATTACATAATAAGACCCTGTCTCAAAAAGAAACAAACAAAACAAGTGGATAACAGTTGCCAAAAATTCACATCCCTGGTCCAGGAGTCCCTGGGAGTGAAGACTAGGGGTTGTTTGTACATGCTTTTTAAGAAAATGTAAGTTTTGTAGGATGGTGGTTGCACACCTTTAATCCCAGCACTTGGAAGGCAGAGGCAGTTGGATCTCTGAGTGCAAAGCCAACCTTGTCTACAGAGTGAGTTCCTGGACAGCCAGGGTTACACAAAGAAACCCTGTCCTAAAAAACAAAACAAAAGTGAAACTTTTACTTGGTAAAATAATTGTGATTTATAACCGAATCTTTGGCAAATTCTTTCCTAAAGGCCGGGATGCATCCAGAGCCTTTGTGACAGGAGACTATTCTGAAGCTGGCCTCGTGGATGATGTCACTGGCTTGTCCTCCTCTGAGATACTGATACTTCACAATTGGCTTTCATTCTACGAGAAAAATTATGTATTTGTCGGTATGTAGTCCTTAACCATTGCTATAGATTTCAGTTGGTTATTTTGCTGTGTTTCTCAGGGTACCTGGATTCTTTAGGAACTGGGTTCAAGGTAAAAATTTGAAACCAGCCCGGGTTTTTCATGTTAAATTCTTGCTGATAGTGCAGGATTGATACCCAGAAGAAGATGAAGTTATGGGTACCAGGCCTTGTACTGTGACGTCAGTGGCCCTCAGTCAGTGTCATCTGTGTTGGATGTGAACAGGCAGCCTCCCTGTGGCTCCAGTACAGTTAGGATGGCTTGAAGCCACTTGTGTGTGGTTCTGATGCTTCCCCTTGATTGCTCACTGATGAAGCACACATCCTGAGCCAACTGTTTCTGAGATAGAAGTTATGCTCATCATACATTTATTTATTCATTCATTCATTCACTCATTCATTCATTCATTCATTCATTCATTCAGGGTTTCATGTGGCCTAGCTGGTCTCAAACTCAGTATGTAGATCAGGCTCGCATTGAGTCTCTGATCCTACTACCTCCGTGTCATGAATTAATGCCGGCTGTGAGTTGTCCTGCACTTGTTGCTTACTGATGGTACATGAGGGAACACAACTCTAGATGAGCAGACAACCGACAGACACTGATCACTACAGTCTTTCCTAAGCACAAGCTAGGATGGCTGAGGCCAATCCTTTCGTCTGTGTAGCCCACCTCTCATGGAGCTCCACGTGGGCATGATTGACTTCTTGTAGATACCACTGTCCTTTTACCATTGGAACAAGTCTAGGTTAGAATTTACTGCCTTTAATGCCTCTAAAGGCTTGCTTTCATTACTGCTTGGGCTTCTTATTCTGAGAATCATGGTATTTTCCTTAACTCCTCTACTCAGTATCCAGTTGTTGAAGCTCTGATTTTATAAGGTTTGAAGAGAGTGCCTTTCCATTCCACTCTCCTTTGTTCCTCATCGTCATCCACCATTGCTCTTCCTCATCCCACATTTACACACACCTTTCCTTGTTTTTCCTTAATCTGTCCTAGATGGTTCCTCTGTACTCGGTGCACTTGTTTCTTCCTATTCTCCATGGTGTTGCCAAGTGACAGCTGAAATGTTGCTGCCCTAATGAAGTCCTGCATGTGAGGCAAGCAGCCCTACAGACCAAGCTTCATCTCTAGGCCAAGCTTTTTTAATTCTGTTAGCTTGCTGGAAAATCCCTGGTCAGAGTCCTAAGTTGTTTGACTGCTTGTGACCAGCTAGGGTTAGGCTTTGTTTTTACTGTCAGCCTTTATCAGAAATGATTTAAAAGTAAATAAATCAAAAAAGAAAGAACTGGACTTTCCCAGCATCCACATGCAGCTCAACAGTAACTTCAAAATACATTCTCACGCAGAGGTACCTGCAGGCAAAACACCACTGCATATAAAATAAAAGTAAACAAGTCAAGAAAGAAAGAATCATGTTCAGCTTCACTTATGCTCAAATGGGTCAGAGTTATTCTTGAGGCCTAGCTGATATTTTATGGTGAGGTTTTGTTTTATGTTTTTATTTTTCTTGGTTTTTGAAACAAGGTCTCATAGAACCCAGGCTGGCCTCAAACTTGTTGCATAGCTGATGTTGGCATTGAAGTCCTGATCCTGGATCAAGTGTCCCAAATGTAGCAGGCTTTATTGTTGGACTATCTTTGGACCACCAGCCCACAAATAGTGACTCAGAAACTTTTTTTTTTTTTTTTCGTTTTTTGAGACAGGGTTTCTCTGTAGTTTTGGAGCCTGTCCTGGAACTAGCTCTTGTAGACCAGGCTGGCCTCGAACTCACAGAGATTCACCTGCGTCTGCCTCCTACGTGCTGGGATTAAAGGCATGTGCCACCACTGCCCGACTGAAAGTGGTGCCTTATTTATTTATTTTTTTTAATATTTATTTATTTATTATGCATAACAATATTCTGTCTGTGTGTATGTCTTCAGGCCAGAAGAGGGCACCAGACCTCATTACAGATGGTTGTGAGCCACCATGTGGTTGCCAGGAATTGAACTCAGGACCTTTGGAAGAGCAGGCAATGCTCTTAACCACTGAGCCATCTCTCCAGCCCAAAGTGGTGCCTTTTAAGAGACCTTTTTCACCTCAGGACTTGGATACAGCAAGCCATGGTACTCACAGAGAACTGAACCTTTTTTTGTGCTGTCTGTAAGCTGCAACCACTTGGTAGTTGCTTTTATAGCTTAAATATTAAGAAATTTTGAAAGCTAATTTAAAAATTAATATCCACTAAAGACTGAATCAGAAGAAAGTGGTGGAGGAGAAAGCATGGGCCAGTCTGGGTGGTCTAATTAACTAAATAGTTCTGTAAGACAAAGTAATTTGACATAGACCCAGAAAAATATGGACGAATAAACTGTATACTCACCCAGCATTTACTAAATACGTAGTGTTCCCCCAAACACCCTCATGATTCTGTTCTCAGGGAACTGATGTTATCTGGTGGTGATAAAAACTTGATCATTTCCATATTGGCAGCTAGCTGACGCTTTAGCTCTAGCTAACCAGAACCACAGATTCTAAACTCAGAATAGTAAATGGCCTTGAGAGTCTTTCCTATTTATTTATTATACAGTGTTTTGTCTGCAGGCCAGGAAAAGAACACCAGATCTCATTGCAGATGTTGTTAGCTACCTGAACTCAGGAAGACCACTGAGCCATCTCTCCAGCCCCCTTGATAGAGTCTTGAAGTGACTCTGGAACTTCACAAGCGAGGCCTCCATTAGCTTCGTTTCTCTCAACACTCTTATCTTCCAAGCTCCCACAGAACAAGCTTTGAACACTCAATGGCTTTTTTAGCCCAGAGTTCCAAAGTCCTTCTACAATCCTCCCAAAAACAACTGGCCAGGTCTGTCATAGCAATATTCTATGATTTTGGTGTCAGTTTCTGTTTTAGGGTTCCTGTTGATGTAATAAAACACCATGCCCACAAGGAACTTGGGGAGAAAAGGGTTTATTTGACTTATTGTCTCTTGACCTTTTTCCTTGTTATCCTAGGGAGATTGGTAGGAAGGTTCTACAGAGAGGATGGACTGCCCACTTCAGAACTAACACAGGTCGAGGCCATGGTAACTAAAGGCATGGAGGCAAATGAACAGCAACAGAGAGAAAAGCACAAGTTCCCTCCATGTAATGCCGAGTGGAGCTCCGCCAAGGGTAGCCGGGTCTGGTGTTCCCAAAAGAGGTAAGCAGGCTACCTTTCTGCTCTTGCACCCCTCCTGAATCCATCTTCTAAGCCATCCTTTTATTATGTATGTATATATGTATGTATGTATGTATGTACTATTCAGGGAATCCAGAATTGACTGCTAAGCTAGGGAACTTCCATGTGCTATGCATGTTAGGTCTTCTGAGTTATATCTGTTTTCTTATTGTGATAAAAATACCTGAAAGAAGCAATTTAAGGGGAGAAAGATTTAACCAGTTTTTTTTGTTTGTTTTTTGTTTGTTTGTTTGTTTTTCGAGACAGGGTTTCTCTGTGGCTTTGGAGCCTGTCCTGGAACTAGCTCTGTAGACCAGGCTGGTCTCGAACTCACAGAGATCCGCCTACCTCTGCCTCCCGAGTGCTGGGATTAAAGGCGTGTGCCACCATCGCCCAGCCGATTTAACCAGTTTTGTGGTTGTAGAGAGTACAGTCCACCATGGCAGGGAAAGCATGGTAGAGCAGCTTGGTCTGTGGCCATTGAGATGTGTGGCTATCAGGTCTCATATCATTGTAAATGGGGAAGCTGAGTTTGTTGCAGAACCAGCAGCAGACATAACCTTTAAGGCCTGCCCCAGCTAGTAACTTCTAGGTAGGTCTTAGTATCAAGGGTTCTACAACCTCCCCAAACTGCTCTAGCAGCTGGGGACCAAGTATTCAAATATATGAACCTGTTGGGAACATGTCATATTCAAACCACAAGATGGGGAATTAAAGAAAAATCCCGATAGTAGAACCTTTAGTAACTGAATGAAAACCTTGTGTTGAGAAATGCATGAGACCTGGGCCTCTTCCTCACCTCTCAGTCTCCCAGAGATCCTGCTAAAAGAGAAATGTTGGTCTGGTACTTGAATGGCGCAGGTACTATTTCTTTTCTTTTTTTAAATTGTTTATTTAATGTGTATGTGGTAATGTCTGTGTATGTCTGTATATTCAGTTACCTGCAGAGGCCAGAAAAGGACATTGAATTTCCAGGAACTAAAGTTATAGGCAGTTGTAAGCAGCCATGTGGATGCTAAGAATCTAACCCAGGTCCTCTGCAAAAGTAGCTAGTACTCTTAACTGCTGAGCCATCTTTGTGGCCCATAAATTTTCATGATTTTTTTTTTATTTTTAATTGTGTATATACATGGTTGGAGAGATGGCTTAATGCTTAAGAGCACTTGTTACTCCTACAGAGGACCTGGTACCCACTGATGGCTCGCAGCCATCCATAACTCCAATGCCAGAGGGTCTGAAGCCCTCTTTAGATGTCTGTAGGCATCAGGAACACATGTAGTGTTATGTCCAAGTTTCTGTTCCCCAAATAAATTCATGGAGCCAGATTTCCGATGCAAGTTACATGAGGGTTTTGTTTGTTTGTTTGTTTGTTTGGTTGGTTGGTTGGTTTTTCGAGACAGGGTTTCTCTGTAGCTTTGGAGCCTGTCCTGGAACTAGCTCTTGTAGACCAGGCTGGCCTTGGGTTTGGACCACACCTCCACCACACCAACGCAGTGGCTAAGGGAAGTGCAGCCCCGAACCCACCGCTGGGGCAGACTAACTTAAAGGGGGAACACCACAGCCAGGGGAGTTTGAGTCCTGTCGTCTTGGGATTGGGTAAAAAGTACATAAGATAAGGTAGTTTCTGAACCCATTGGTCAGTTTTTCGGCGCGAAAACCTAACAAAGAGCCATAAATTGCTGACAAGGAATCTTCAAGGACAGAATGTCTTCTAAGAACATCTGGACCACCGGGCGGTGGTGGCGCACGCCTTTAATTCCAGCACTCAGGAGGCAGAGGCAGGCAGATCTCTGAGTTCGAGGCCAGCCTGGTCTACAAGAGCTAGTTCCAGGACAGGCTCTAAAAAAAGCTGCAGAGAAACCCTGTCTCGAAAAAACAAAAAAAAAAAAAAAAAAAAAAAAAAAAAAAAAAAGAACATCTGGACCTTGTTAAATTTTATGGTCCTGCTCCCTTTCTTCTTAATTGGCCATTTTTAGGGTATCTGTTCAAATTTCTGCTATGGCAGCATGTTTCTGGAGCTGAGATCTGCTCTCCTCCAAGCTCATTAATTATATGGCTTAAGATGAAGTCTCTTCTTTAAAGTGGAGTTTGAGTTGGGCGGTGGTGGTGCACGCCTTTAATGCCAGCACTCGGGAGGCAGAGGCAGGCGATCTCTGTGAGTTCGAGCCCAGCCTGGTCTACAAGAGCTAGTTTAGTTCCAGGACAGGCTCCAAAGCTACAGAGAAACCCTGTCTCGGAAGAAAAAAAAAAAAAAAACAAGGAAAATAAAGTGGAGTTTGCAATGTCAGGTCCTCATAGTAGTATACATGTATACACACAGATAAAGCACTTATACATATAAAATAAAAAGATTTTAAAAAATCATGTATGTGTGAATATGTGCATGTGAGTGTAAGTGCCCAAGAGTCCAAAGGTGGTGTGTTCCCCGGAACTCGAGTTACAGGATGTTGTGAGCTGCCAGTGTGGGTGCAGCGAACCAAACTTAATCTCTCTCAAAGAGCAACATGAGCTCTTAACAGCTGAGCTTTCTCTAGCTCAGGTACTGTTTCTGGACCATTTCTGCCTGTTCAGCCAGAGATGGTCCTCAGTTTCCTGTCTGTCAGCACAAATTATTCCTGCCTGCAGGAGAGTGGTGTGGGAGGTGGACCCATTTTCTGATGCTCTTGGGTACTGTTTTATTTTTATTTTCTTTGCAACACAATCACAGGTGGCAATCTTAGACTGGCCTTGAACTCTCAGTTCAAGGAGGACCTTGAATTTCTGATTCTTCTGTCTCTACTGAGACAGGAATTACCAGCGTCCACCACCATCATGCTTGGCTTATGTAGTACTAGTGTTTGAACTCAGGGCTTTGTGTGAACTAGGCAAGTACTCTGCCAACTGAGCTATATCTCCAGATGTTGTTAAAGCACTTGGTGATTAGAGTATAGCTTAATAATGGTAGAGTTCTTGCTTAGAACATGGCCCTTTGTTCAATCCTGAGCACTCTTAAAAGCAAAGCAACAGGGGGCTGGAGAGATGGCTCAGAGGTTAAGAGCACTGGCTGCTCTTCCAGAGGTCCTGAGTTCAATTCCCGGCAACCACATGGTGGCTCACAATCATCTGTAATCAGATCTGGCGCCCTCCTCTGGCATTGGGGCATTCATGGAGGCAGAATGTTGTACGCATAATAAATAAATAAATAAGCAACAAACCATTAAAAAAACAAACAAACCACTTTTACCCCGAGCATTCCAGGAAGTGCAGGCTGGATAGAAGTCTCTTCCTGCTCAAACACAGTATAGTGAGTGGGGCTATAGAAATTATTACAAATGTTCTTTTCTGCTTTAATTATCTGGTCAACCACATTCAAACTTCAGCTCTACTTTCTCACATCTCCTTTAGCTTGTAAGGTGATAGTGGAAACCAGAATCTGGACAAGGGTCCCAGACTCAAAGGATCAAATTGACAGTCAAGCTCTTATTGAGGAGGACTGGGGAGAGGGGCCACATTCCTACATGCTAAGCTATGTAGTGCTACCATTTTTTTTTTTTTTTTTTTTTTGGTTTTGGTTTGTTCAAAATAGGGTTTCTTTTTCTAATAGTCCTGGCTGTCCTGGAACTCTCCTTATAGACCAGTGCTGGGATTAAAGGCATGTGCCACCACCACCCAGCTTAGAGCTGCCTTCTTCTGCCAGGGATCTATCCATCCATTGAGTGAGCAGAGCAAACAGTCAAAGCCACCAGCTTTCTCCAAGTATAGCCACTGTACCCATCCATTCTGCTTTTATTTGGGGGAGTAAAGTGAAGGTTCAGGAAGGAAAACGTTCAGAGACATAGATTTTTTGGTACCGTTGGAGCCTAGCCTCCCACTTACCAGGACAGTCTGGGATCTGGATGTCCTTCTTGGGACACAATCCTGGATACAGGTAGACTCACTGGTACTTGTAGGAGGTGCTAGAAACCTGTGGTGCACAATTAGATGCTTCCTGTACCCCTTGAAAGCCTCCCCTCCCCCAAGATTCTTCTGTATCATGAACTCCCTGGTATGCAGGACTGAACTGCTCAGGCCATGCCTTTCCACAGAGTCCTTCCAGACCTGTTCCTGAGCCTCAACCCAGTGTTGTTTTCTGATGTGCATCTCTAAAAGGAGCGTTATGAGCAGGGACCAGGTTTAGAGCAGCAATCACTGGTAGAATGGACAGTTGAACTGAGAAGGGAGTAATTTTCGTGCCTAAGCAGCTCTGCTCATGGATAAGATACAAGTGAACTGCTTTCTAACAGTGCCAGCTCCTCCCCCAGTCTGTGGTCCTGGTCCTAAGCACTGGAGCCCAGGGTCAGTTTCATGAATGTCACTTTCCTTCTGCAAGGCCTCTGAGTCTGCCAGAGATCAAATGCAGTACCTGAAGTAAGTTAGGTTCTTCGCCCAGGATAGGAGGTTGCCATGGTATGCTGGGCCAGAATGGGATCCTTCTTCCCTAAAACCTGGCAGTCTCAGGAGTTGGATCCATGCAGAGCCAGCACAGCTTGCTGCCACACAAATATCAAGGTCCACCCTATCAAGTGCTCCGAGCCCAAAGATGAAGTTGCTGTTCAGAATGGATGTAAAGGAAAGAGGAACAGGGCTGCTCACTGCCTAGTCAGGGAGACTTCTCAGTCACTAGCCACCAGTTCAGGGAAGTGACATTGCTGCTGCTTGAGAAAGAGAAGGGGCTGAGGCAGGGCACAATGAAAGGGACAGGAACTCTTGCTTCCTTCTGGAGATGGTAGTATTAGCATTGTGTGTGGAAAGCCAGGGGAAGAGGAGAGCTTATGGCCCAGGTTGAGAGAGGAAGTGGAATGAAGGGCATCTCCTTTTCATAATACCCTGCAAGTGTTTTCTTCCTCTTGTCCCAGGGACTTGTATGTTTGTGCTTTTAAGAATTCCTCTTTCCCTTTTTCCTAGTGGAGGTGTGAACAGAGACTGGATTGGTGTCCCCAGGAAGATGTATAAGCCAGGGGCCAAAGAGCCCCACTGTGTGTGTGTGAGAACAACTGGCCCCCCTAGTGACCAGCAAGACAACCCTAGACACTCAAATCGTGGGGACTTGGACAATCCCAACTTGGAAGAATACACAGGCTGCTCACCTCTGGCCATGGCGTGTTCCTTCCGGCTCTGAGATGGTGTCCTGTGTGTTGATGACACGTGGAGAACCTTCCCTACATCTCCAGGAAGCCCTTAATGCTCATGCTGTAGGAGGCTCCTGGCATGAAAATAGGAGGGTCACAGACACCAGCCTCACTCTGCAGATGTGTGTCACGATTCTGTTGACTGAGACAAGAGCCTGATAGCCTTCCTGATATGTTCAGTATGTTTTGATACTGTTTGGAACCTTGGTCCCCTGTCATCTTCCTTCAGAGCCTGCAGACATTCATGAACACAGTGTGGTCAACATAGAATTGCCTGGCTAGAGAGCCTGTGAGCTCCAGCGAGGGACTTCGCATGAACTCATTGCTGCCCTAACCAGAGCTTGTGCTCTTCCCATCATGCCAGTCCTGCTGGTACTTGGAGCTATAGCAGAAGGAGACTGTTGTGACTCTCAGCAGAGGAGCAGGCATTTCCCAAGAAGCTGCACATCTTGCAGAATCAAGGTAACTGTTCTAAGTCACAAGGTAATTGTCTAAGCTTGCAAAACAGTCAACTTTAGTGACATTTCTAAAACCTCTACTCCAAGGAAAACTTAAATTTACTGACTCCATCAGAACTGGGCTGGTACAGTGAGATGTGAAAATACACTGGGATGGGCTGATTCTGGAATAGGTAACTTTTTACTTACACAGACGGAGCACACCCAGATTTCCCTACCCAAGTGTGCATTAAGCAGTTCCCTTCCCTCATATCATTAATGTGAAGTTTTTCCTCTACTCCCTGAGTTTCTATAACTACCACACATTTTGAAAGGGGCTTTTGCTCCAGGTGTCTCAACCCCATTCACTGCCGAAAAATGCCCTTTCTTCTCCGCAGGGGTCAGTTCTTACTGATCTTTATTGTTGTTGCTCGTTTTAGTTTTTGAGACGGGGTCTCCTGTTGCTCTGGCTGTCCTGGAAGCTCCTAAGTAGATCAGGCTGGCATGGAACTCCCAGGGATCTATCTGTCTCTGCCTTCCAAGTATTGGGATTAAAGGCCTGTGCCCCTATGCCTTGCTAATTCTTATCTCTTTTGATCTCTGCTACTTTTTAAAAAAATTACTTGACTTTTTGAGATAGGAGTTCATGTATCCAGGCCAGCCTTGAATTCAATATGTAGGCATGTGCTACCATGCTCAGTTTATGCAGTACTAGGGATTGAACCAAAGCTGTATGCATGCTAGGCAAGCATTTTACCAACTGAGCTACATCCCGAGGCCCTAAATCTTCATCGCTCTTGACTCTGTTGACCATGCTGTCCTGCCTGCACAGTCCCTGTAAAGTCCTCACTTGCTGCACTGATGACACCGCAGTGCCTCCTTCTGTGTGTCTGAAAGCTTCATCCCCAGGAACCCTCTCTTTGGCTTTTCTTTCTCCTCCTTCAGGCAGTACACTGCTAGGCGGTATCTCCCATCCAAAGGGCTTGAAAATAAAGAAACTTGTGAGCTCTTTCTAAAGGCACTGCAGATCTCACATTGCTTTTTTTTCTCTTGCGTACATGATGTATGTGTATGCATATATCCGTGAAATGTGATGTTAGAGAAATATATCTCTCCTCCTTATAAGAGACAGGGTCTCTTACTAAACCTGTAGCTTATTTGACAAGACTAGCTGGCCAGCAAACTCCAGGAATCCTCCCGTCTCTTCCTCCCCAGTGCTAGGCTACAGGTGTGTATCTTCATGCCTAGGTTTTTACAGGGTCTGAACTCCAGTCCTTATACATGTGGCAAGTTCTTTTTGTTTGTCTTTTGTTTTCGAGACAAGGTTTCTTTGTGTAGCTTTGGAGCCTGTCTTGGCACTTGCTTTGTAGACCAGGCTGGCCTCGAAGTCACAGAGATCTGCTTGCTGCTTCCTCCCAAGTGCTGGGATTAAAGGCGTGCACCACGGCCCAGCCATGTGGCAAGTTCTTTACCAGGTGAGCCATGCCCCCAGCTCTACAAACCCGACATTGCTAATGCCTCTGTCACCAGATGTCTTGGTTTCAGCTGTGAATTTGACACAAACTTAGGGTCACCCAGAAAGAGAATCTCAACTGAAGAATTGCCCAGATCACATTAGCCAGTGATCACGTTAGACTGTGGCATGTCTGTGAGGCATTTTTTTCCTTTCTTTCATTTGTTCTTAAAATGAATTTAAAAAAAAATCTTTTTTTCTTTCTTTCTTTTTTTTTTTTTTTGATTTTCGAGACAGGATTTCTCTATAGTTTTTGGTGCCTGTCCTGGAACTAGCTCTTGTAGACCAGGCTGGCTTCGAACTCCCAGAGATCCACCTGCCTCTGCCTCTGCCTCCCGAGTGCTGGGTTAAAGGCGTGCACCACCACCGCCCGACAAAAAATCATTTCTCTATGTAGACCTGGCTGCCCTGGAACTTGCTGTGTGACAAAGCTGCCTTAAATTTACAGAGATTCCATCTGCCTCTGCTTTCTGCTGCTGAGATTAAAAGCATTAAGAAGCACCATGCCTGATCCCTTTTTATCCCTCAGTGTGCATGCATGGGGACTAGGTATTTTCTTAAATTGCTAATTTAGGGCACATATGGAGGTGGGCACCAACCTTGAGCAGGTGTAGAGAGAGAGAGGTGTCTGCTGAGCAAGCCAGCTACCAGCATTGCTCCAGTTTCTCCTTCATTGACTCCTGGTGACTTCCCTAAGTGAAGTGTTACCTGGAAGTGTACAATGAAATAAATCTTTTCCTCCCCAAGTTGCTTTAGGTCAGGACACCATATGACCACTACCACCATCCCACCACGCTGCCCTAGGGAAAAGCCTGGCAAATTGTCAGAATTCCTGCCTCCTGTCCAGTCTGCACCCTTGAGTCCTATCTGCTAGCTCTTCCTCTTTATCCCTCCTCCTTCTGGTCTCCTGTGTTTAGGCTGACAGATCTTAATGTTCCACCCACTTCCCTGATGTGGTAGATTGTTGGCAGAGGCTGCTTGTTTGTTCCCGGCTGCCCAGACCTAAAATAATCACTCAGAAACTATATTATTTAATATTTTTTGGCCAATAGCTTAAGCGTATTTCTAGCAGGCTCTTATATCCTAAACTAACACATCTCCATTAATCTGTGCATCACTACTACCAGCAATGTTTTGGCAGGCTCCCGCTGATGTGCCTGTCTCCTGTGGCAGCTACACAGGGCTTCTCCCTGATTCCGCCTACACTCAGCATTCAGCATGGTCCCGTGTGACTCCCCCCCTCATACACACCTAGCTCTACTCTACCCTCTCACAGACCAAAGAAGCTTTCCATTCATTAACCAATAAAAGCAACACATTTACAGAAGGACTTTCCACACCGGTAGATCATCTTTCTTCATGATGATCAGGGTAGTCCCCACTTAAATTTCCCATGGTGTCTTAGTTAGGGTTTTTATTGCTGTGATGAAGCACCATGATCAAAAGGCAATTTGGGGAGGAAAGGGTTTATTAGGCTCACACCTCAGCATTGCTGTTTATCACTGAAGGAAGTCAGGACAGGAACTCAAATGTGAGGATCCCAGAGGCAGGAGCTGATGCAGTCATGGAGGGGAGCTGCTTACAGGAGCTGCTTTTACCCTGGCTTGCTCAGCCCACCTTATAGAATGCAGAGTCACTAGCCCAGGGATGGCACCACCCACCATGGGCTGGACCCTACCCATTGATCACTAAATGAGAAAATGCCTTACAGCTGGATCTCAGGGAGGCATTTCCTCAGCTGAGGCTCCTTCCTCTGATGAGTCTTAACTTGTGTCAAGTTGACAGAAAGTCAGCCAGTACACAGGGGTGCCCTGTATCTTTGAGGATCACATGCAGCATTGTGGCAGAGGGGTCCCCTGCACTGCCTATCTGGCTTTTAACTGTATATTCCTTTCCTATGTGCCCTGCTCTGCAGTCTTGCTCTATGTAATCCCTACATACAAACCCTTCCTTCTGGAGAATCTCTCACTTACTCCATTAGTCTTCCATTTGTTTCTCAATAGTCCTGTCTTCACATGCCCTGCCTGGGTACCTTCATTAGCCATAGGCCACAGAGTAGATTTCAACTCTTGCCCAGCTCTCCACCAGCACTTGCTCAACCCCTGTGGGCATGATGGTACAACCCTTGAATCTTAGCTTTTGGGAAACAGAGACAGGCAGATCTGTGAGTTTGAGATTAGCTTGATCTATATAGCAAAGTTCCAGGCCATCTAGGACTACAGTGAGACCCTGCACTCCCCCCGCAAAAAAAAAAAAAAAAAAAAAAAAAAAAAAAAAAAAGGATCTATCTTCATGGGCTTGAGCCACAAATCCCATCAGCCTCACACTGGACTGATTCATACAATCATGAACATTGTTTGTACTCCCAGGGCGGAACTGACAGTGAATCCTTATAGTTGCTTTGAAATAATGGAAGAGGAGTCCAGGATTCTTTGGACAACTTCCATGGGGCCAGACAACCGAAACTCCATCTGTACTCCCATGTACCACTGAAACTTCCACCAGGGGGGCAGGGAGCATGGCAGCTGCAACTCTACACAAAACGCTTACTTTGTGACATCTGTCAACATGTGTCACATGAAATGTAAAGGGTAGCTGTTCAAGTTTTGTCCGCATAACATTTTTAAAGTATTTTTAATACTTTATGAGTATCTTGCCTGCATGTACATCTGTGCACCACACGTATGCCTGGTGCTTGAGGAGGTTGTGAGCTTCCATGTGGGTGCAGAGACTGGAACCTGGGTCCTTTGTAATAGTTGCACTTAACCACGGAGCCAACTCTCCTGCCCTCTTTTACTGTTGTCATTTTGGGTTTGTTTTTGAGAAAAGGTTTCCTCTGTGCTAGTAGCCCTGGCTGTCCTGTCACCTTGTAGACCAGGCTGGTCTCGAACTCAGAGATCCGCCTGCCTCTGCCTCCCGAGTGCTGGGATTAAAGGCGTGCGCCACCACCACCCTTTTTTTTTTTTTTTTTTTTTTTTAGTTTTTTGAGACAGGCTGTTCTGGAACTAGCTCTGTAGACCAGGCTGGTCTTGAACTCACAGAGATCCCCCTGCCTCTGTGATAGAAGATGTGCGCCACCACCTGGTTCAATTTTTTAAAATTGTTTTTTTTAATGCTCATTGGTGCTTCTACTTGGGCTAGAAGTATCCATAAATGTCTTTAATTAAAACTTCCACTTAAAATTCACAGTTTTACCTTATTTTTATTATAAGGAATTATTACAGAAAATGAAAATATCAATATTTGAAAAATACATTCCGTTACACAGACTCCAAAGAAACAATGCTGCTAAGCGCCATGGTCCCAGATGATGCTATTATTCCCACACTGATCTCCACCAGAGTGGTTTGGAAGCCAAAGTGATTATCCAAACATGTGCCTGCAGTTTTAAAAGGTCCAGCTGCTGCCTTGTCTTAGTACCACAAGGATGTCATGGAACACATAGCTCCACACAGCTGCCAAAAAGGCAAGTCAGTAAGTCCAGCAGTCCCAGACTTCTTGCTAAAGCAAACCAATGTTGTCAGTTTTAACAGTTTATTGATATTTATGCCAGTGATCCTCCAGAGAAAGTCTTTAAGGCATCTACGATATCTGGGAACTTAAATATTTAGATAACCAATCACACACTCAGGTTTTCCACTAGATCAGTTCTGTAAAGTGAGTATGGCTCAGAGGCCTGTGCTTCCTCTGTTGGGCTGGCAGGGCGCTCTGAAGCCTCAGGTGGTTCTAGGGGATGGTCCTGAAGGAAGACAGTGTCTTTGAGGGAGGCATACACTTATTTGTACACGATGTGGTTGCTGTCTCTCAGGCCTAAGTATTTGGCAGTTCAGCCAAGTTCTTTTCTCCAGGTAAGGAAATCCTAGATGGAGGCTTTGCCCCCCCCCCCCCCCCCCCCCCCGCCGTGTCTGTGACTAAGACTAGTGCTGTAACAGTTCAGTATGAGGGGCAGACACAAATTGGGCAGGGCAGTGAGACCACACACCCAGTTCCCTGAAGGACCCATTCAAGGAAAGGTAGGAAGCTGACAGGCTCAGGACTCTGAGGTAGAGGATAAAAACATCATGTCAACCACAATCCTTGGAGAGAATGGCAGGTGAACGGAGCCTTGACTGGTTATTGGGGTGGTATAGGCCCAAAACTCGTGTTCTAACACATCACTGAGTGAGACACCAATGAAAAGACAACTGGAAAAACACAGAGTCCTCAGTGTAGGCACTTAAGCTTGTGGAACATCACTGTGTTAGAGGATCATACACATCGCTTGTACTTGTCTTTAGAAACAACTGATGGACACACTGTGCAGTAAGACTAGTGATGAACAAGAGGCAGGTAAAAAGCTAGCTGAGCACAGCAGTGCTAACTGATGCAGCAGTTGTTGCAGTAAAGTTTATTCTTCCTGCTTTGCTCATTTACAACTGGCAATTTTTTGAGTGAATAAAATGAAGTTTTGCTTCTAGTTCTCAAGAACAGCTAAGCAGTTTCATAGTGCAGTCTGGTCAGCATGGAGAGAGCACAGAGAGATACACAGTAAGTGTGTTCCTGGCTAGGGCGGTGTACAGCAGGAGTCAGTGCATGGTCAGGCTGTGGAAGGATGCCTGAGCCATGTCTACAGCATGGGTACTGATGCTTAAGTCACACAGCCCCTCCCTTTCAGCCATAGCTGGTCACTACACTGACCTCTAAAAGAATAGAAGCTTGAACCCACATTTTTAGGCATGATTTTCAGAATGTAAGTACAGTTATAAGAAGATTGTTATGGAAACTGGTGTTGTAGGGCAAGGACAAAATGATGAGCTTCATAACGATTCCCTATTTTCCCCTCTTCTGTGAACATGAAAACCCAAGTGTATGTGTACCCACCCCCTAGTTCACAGCAGAACCACAACTGCCTTAAGAATAATGGCACCAACTAAATTCTAGGTCTCTGTGGCCCCCTTTAGGCATCAAAAATTGGAAACTGACCACATGCTTCATATAGTTGTTAGCCAAGACTGGCTAAATAGTTCCATAAAAATTCCCTATGAAGTAAGTCACAGGCTGTGGGACAGTGGCACTCCTCTCAGTAATTCTTCTTTTCAAACCCTGTGTACAAGCTATTATTAACATAGAAATCACACAAGTATTTTTAGAAAGTAGCACACTGGTTTAGCAGTACATTTTATACATATATAAGCAGTAAAAAGTCTAACTGCACAAAGGACATACCACTATCCAAGAAAGAAAGTGATGCCAAAAGTCCCTTTTATTTATACATCATCTGTACTTCATTAATGCAAATAATGTAGGGTTATCAAATGTCTCCAAAAAAAAAAAAAATCAGGGTGTGTAATCGACATTGTTAATCTCTAAGAGTAACTAGATAGTATTCATCTCGGAGCAGTGTGTTTTCATTTCTTTAAAAAAATAAGTGGTAAAAGTTTATCTTTCAGTGTGCAATAAAATAAAATTAAAAAAATTAAAATTCCAAAACAGAAATAACCTCAAACACTGGTCAAATTTTAAAAAGAAAGAGGCCCAGCATCCCAGGGTTAGTACAGGCAGCAGTACGAACCAATGCCCTGTGCTTCAGAGCTTTGCTCCACATTTCAGGCAGACTTCCAAAACAGGCTGTTCAGAGTTTGGCCAGGGCCTTTGGCTGCTGGCTCTGATGGGACTGGGCACTACTCACAACTGGCACCAACTGCACTCAGCATGCAAAGCAAGGTTTTAGCTTTGGAAGGATGTCAGGGAGAGAGGACCTGGACTGAAGTCGTACTCATCTTTCTCATCAGTATAAATTTCTTCCTCCACTGGCAGTTTTCCCTTTATGATTAGTGTGTGCTGAGGTTCAGTCCAGGCTGGCCATCAGAACCACTGATAGGAGGGCATGTGAAAGGATTTTTGAACATGGATTTGTGAATTCGATTTATCAATGATGCAGCTTTAGAAAAAGTGCAGCACAGCCAAAGTGCATTTCTTCTGCCACTCAAGTGGCAGTGACTGAGGACTCCACAGACAGGACGCAGCAAGACGAGAGAATGAGACAGCTGCTAGGTGTCAAGCTGCCACTACACTCTGACACCCAGCAGTATCAACATTGGTAAAGCTTTTGGTTGTTAAGGCCACAATTTTCAGCTCTCATCTTTCAACCCTGTTTAGAAAGATTTCACCTTTTTAAAAGGGGCAGTTCACTAAAAAATACAGTTTAGCTTAAAAAAGAAAGAAAAGACTTGAGGGCAAGAGGTTCCTGTTATCTTTATGAAAACACTGTGCATTATAGGCCACAGCCACTTAGAGCAGCCACCACCCTAGAGTAAATCAGCTCTCCTCTACTCTGTCAGGCTCCGCCTCTAAGTCAGCCCAGGCAGGAAGACTTTGTGGATTCTCTGAGGTGGACGCTATACTACCAGAAGGGAAAATTGTCTCAAGTGTCCTTGTGTGCTGCTAGCTGATTCCTATCACATTTGCCACGCAGGCTACACTGGCCTGGTCCAACCAGTGAAACATCTAGTGCAAAAGACCACAGTCTGACAGAGTCATACAGAATCATCTGAAATGGGATCACATCATGGTCTGTAATTGTTCCAGTCTTCTGCCACAGGAAGACAACTGCCAGCTCTTGCTCTGGGTAGGAAGCAGGCTGGTGAGTAGAGCAGCTGCTGGGGAGGAGCCAGGGGATGCAGACCTGGACCCTCCTGGGGGCTCACTAAGAGACTCCACCCAGAGTCAGTACATCAAAGCAAATGTTGCAAACCCGCACAGGCTTGTTCAGGTCAAACTTTATAATTGGAATCTCCTTGGTTGAGCATTTATGGCAAAGAAGACGGCCGCAGTGACGACTGTGGAGGCAAAGAAAGAGTATGAGAAGCACTGAAGAAAAGATTATTCCCAAGCCAGTCTCTGACTGACATCTGTGGCCAATACGTAACATGTAGTTATTAACAAAATACTAAACATGGCTGAATTAAAGCAAACATGAAGATAAATTGGCTGCCCCACCTTTCTAAGACTGCCATCTAGTCCTTAGCACCCTATGAGGCAGTGCTGGAACCTTAGCACCCAGGAAAGCCACAAGTCTGTGTGGTACTGGTTTTCCTGTTCTCCCTCCACCATGGATGCTGCTCAGTTCTATCACCTCCTCATTATGTTTGGTGAACTTTTGCCCTGATGAAGGGCTCATGGCTCACGATGGAAGTGATGACACCAGCTAAAGCTCCTACTCCCCTGTAAATGAGGGTGGGGTCTTACCAGTGATGTTTGCGAGTTGTGACTCCAAACTTGGCAGTGCACTCATAGCAGTTGGAGCCGTCACACCATGGAGGCTCCTTGGAGAGCATATCTGTAACACACACAGAAGATTACTTGTCACACAGTGACGTGCTGGAAAGACCAGGCTCCAGGAGGAGGAGCGGGACATTCCAACTGGTCAGAGGAAGATTCACAGGAGTCTGGAGAATCAATCAGCACTTGCCAGACATGCTGGAACAGAAGGAAACACAGCTGGAGGTGTGAATCAGCAGCATGTGTTTGGTAACACACAAGGCGGAGAGTAGAGACCACACCAAAACAAAACTGCCAGGGGCTGTAGGGTTGGAAACACAGTAGAGGGAACTACGACAAAGGAAACAAGAAGAATCTGAATTTAGGAGGCTGTCTGAACAGGCAAGCAGGATGAGTGGACAACAAAGAAACGAAGGGATCCTCGGACTTCTGGACAGAGTGACTCAGTATGCTGGGACCAACAGAGAGATGGCCTGAAGAAAGAACTAATGCAAAGAAGTTGCAGCTGCACTTTATAGGTTGGCAAAGTGTCGTGGGCAGGGTGCTGTTGCTCTGCACAGGTAGGGGCAGCAAATGGGTTGGTGACTTGGAGCTAGCACGGCCACAGGAACCTACTGAGGGCTGAAAAGGCTGACCAAGTGCATAGCGTAGGGACAATTAAGATTATATACATCAACAGCACAAAGCTTTCTTTAAAAAACAAATATAGCCAGGAGGTGATGGCACATGCCTTTAATCCCAGCACTCAGAAGGATCTCTGAGTTTGAGGACAGTCTACAGAGCCAGTTCCAGGGCAGTTAGAGCTATTACACAAGAGAAACCCTGTCTCAAAAAAACTAAATAAATAAATCACAAAATAAAAATATGTAAGTTTATTATTAGCTGAAGAGATAGCTCCATGGTTAAGGACTCCGATTCCAGGGGGTATGACACCCTCTGACTTCTGAATGAAAGACACACAGGTACACATACATTCACGGAAAATCCTTTAAAAATAAACTCAATTTTCTTTAAAAAAAAAAAAAACCTTTTCATTTTATTTTTACATGTAAGGGCATTCTGTGTGCATGTATGTCTTTTTGCCATCTGCATACTTGCAGGGTTGCCGAAGAGGAGTGTCAGATCCCTTGGAACTGAAGTTACAAAAAGTTGTGACCTACCACGTTGATGCTTGGAATTGACCTGGATCCTCAAAGAGCAGCCAGCACTAAGACATCTCTCCAGCCCCATTAAAGAAGGAAGGAAGGAAGGAAGGAAGGGGAAAGAAAGTCTGTAAAAACAGAATCTATGTGTGGGTGCATGTGAGTGTTTCATGAAGTGCTGTGACAGTCGGAGGACAACTCAGGACTCGGGTCGTCAGGCTTGTGCAGCGAGCATTTCATCTGCTGAGCCATTGTGCTGACCCTCTAAAGAATTTCATATTGACATTTGATAGATACGGTATAAAGATATGATGATGTACAATATATGATCATTCAATCAAGATAATTATACTTTCCCTTTCCTTAAAGCTTTATCATTCTGGGAAGTAGAAAAATATCTCCTGAGTAAATTGGGAGCATGGGGACCTTGGGAGACACAGGGAGGGGAAGAGAGAAAAATGTAGAGTTCAATAAAAATCAATTTAAAAAAAAACTGCAGACACTCAAAGGCAGTGGTGAGAATTCACAGAATTTTGGGTATGAAAACCTCATACCCCCATTACTGCCTCTCTGTTTTTACATTTTTCACCTGTTGTTAGCTCAGTTATTCATTAGTTTTCATACACTTAATAAAACAGTATTTTCTAACCCCCCCCAAAAAGCTTTCTCATTCTTTGTGTTGGATCTAGTCCTTTATAGAGTATAAAATTGTTAGTATAGTAGTGCTGATGTGCTGTAGAACACTAGAACTTATTTCTACTAACTGTACGGTGATGCATCCAGCACGCTTCTGTCACTTCTCCTTCCTTTCTTAGTCCTCACCATTCTAATCCTCTTTGTCATCACGTGTCACCCCTGACTTGCTATGAAGCTCAGACTGGCCTTGAATGTTTTTTAAAATTGTCATTTATTACATGTAGCTTGGGGGTATTACACAAGTATAGTTTGTCTATAGAGGTCAAGAGCCAACTTCAGTGTCACACGGATTCTGATGGCTAAATTCAGTGTTTCAGACTTGTGTATAAGCACCTTTACCCACACAGCCATTTTGATCACTCCTGGCTTTCAACTCTTTTTTCCTTTTTTAATTGAAATTAAATTTTATATACACAGTGTAGGTGCTGTGTATATATGAATACCACAAGTGTGCAGTGCTCCCAGAGGCCAGAAGAGGGCACTGGATTCCCATGTGGAGCAGAACCGAAGTCTCTCCATCCCCGGCCTTCATCTCTATCTTCCTGTGGGGATTATACATGTTTGCTACCACCACACTCAATTTAGGACATTTTAATTCTTAATCTTTATTTTTTTATTTATTATGTATACAATATTCTGTGTGTGTATGTCCACAGGCCAGAAGAGGGCACCAGACCCCATTACAGACGGTTGTGAGCCACCATGTGGTTGCTGGGAATTGAACTCAGGACCTTTGGAAGAGCAGGCAATGCTCTTAACCTCTGAGCCATCTCTCCAGCCCCAGGACATTTTAATTCTTGTTATCATCTCAGAAGAAAGGCATAAAAACACACAAGTAAGAACCAAGAGTTGTGGGGGGCAGGGCAGAGGGGAAGGTGGAGGAAACAGGAGGGGGGAGGGAATGGGAACTGGGAGGAAATGTAAAGTGAGAAAAAGGAAAAAATCAAGAGTTGATAGCTGGAGAAATGGCTCAATAGTTAAGAGCATTCGTTTTTCTTGCAGATGACCCAGATTTAGTTCCCAGTACCACATCTGGGCTCACAACCATCCTAACTCCAGTTCCAGGGGACCTGGTGCCTGACCTCCACAGGCACAAAGCATGCATGTGGTACATATACACATATGCAAGCAGAACACTCATACAAATAAAGTAAGTCTTTCAAAATTTTTAAATAAATAAAACCAGCCAGGAGGCATAGTCACTATGACCAGCTGAGAGCTTGTGGGCTTCTTGAAGGTTTAGGGGAAATGGGAAAACAACAGGGAAATCAAAGCAAAGACTCAGAAAAGAGGCCCTTCCCTTTCATAGAAAGAGCCTTACATGGGTTGCCTGGAAACAGCAGGTTCAGATCTCAGAGTAAATTATGAGATTTAGACCAGGTGGTGGTAGCACATGCCTTTAACCCCAGCACTAAGGAGACAGAGGCAGGCAGATCTCTGCGAGTTTGAGCCCAGCTTAGTCTACAAAACAAGTCTGAGGACAGTCAACCATTACACAGAGAAACCCTGTCTCAAAAAACCAAACACAAAAAACGGGAGAGAGATATTTAAATATCACCAATACTTGTACACATTATAACTCTGCTTGTAGAGGAGGTACAGAAAGTATGCTGCTTACCTAATAACCTAAACAGAAGCTGTTTAGTGGCAACTTGGTAATTGAAAATGTTGACTCCTTGGTTATTATTCACCCCAAGGCGAGCCCCAGACCGAACGATGGCACGGCACAAATTGGCATTCCCTTTCATGTATGCTAAGAGCAGCACTAGAAAACAAAACCACAGGTAAGGCTGTTTCCCACCAGTCCTAGCTGGCTACTGCCAAAGGGCAGGCAGAGCAGGACATTGGCAGGACATAGTATGCAGGCATGAAGGAGTCTGAAGTGCTAGTCAGAAATTCTATGCAGAATCTGGTAGTTTTCCAAAACAGGTTCAGCCAGAAGCCAGGTGTTACTAGAGTAAGGTCTGTATACTGTAGGGATTCAACACAGGAAAAAAACCAGTTTTCTCAGTTGCCCTTCCCAGTCAAAAATCACTGCTTTTACCACTAAAGACAAAGCTCTTTCCAATGTAACTTAAATGTAAAGACTTGTGATTTCTGTACATACAGAGAAGTAAAATTAATATAGACAACATGTTCCAGAATGTTCTTCTATCCAAAGGAGGCTCTCTTTGTGAAATGCTGGCCCAGCAGGAAGCCAAGCTTTTACCTAGCTATTCTGTTTTTCTCTGCAAAGTTACAACTAGTAGCAGCTCCTTTGGCTTTTCCCTAGCAGACACTTGATTAAATTTTTAACTCAAAATGATGCAGTAACATGAGGGCTCTTTATCCCAGTATCAAATGAAGACATGGGTATAAGGAGGCTAAGAATTTGCCCAGTCGCCTTACTAAAATACAACACAATGAGAAAGACACTTGAAACTAAGTCTCCATGAATCAGAAGAACTCTGGACATGAAGTCTCTTCTTACATGCCTCTTAAACTAAAACCTGGGCAAGTAGTTTAAGTCGATTGATTTCAAAAGCAAGTTAAAAACACATGAAAGGGAGACACTGGAGAGGCCTGCTTATTATCCTTTTAAAGAAAGCACCTAGGTAGAATGTGCTACTTCTTCAAAGCATGTCACAGGTACTGAGACATTTCCTAGAGCCCGAGTCTTGGTTATATCTTATCTCTGCTGAAATGGGAGCATGGAAGGGCTCTGGTTAACTGAATAAAAGGCAGACGAGGGCAATTACAATGGTAAAGGTCTGCTTGGTCACAGGTATGAGGTTCTGGAGTACCTGAAGCACTTCAGATGTCAGCACCAGATTCCATACAGGAGACCTTCAACAGTTGCTGAGTCAGATAGCTTATTTCCATACCTGTGTTGCCTTCTGCATCTGGTTTGTCCAGAGGATACTCAGGCATGCACTCTAAGAAGAGCTCAAAGATGGCTGCTGCATTCTCTTTGCCATATTGTCCCAGAATGTGTAATGGTGATTGGCCTCTGATAAAAACGAGTTGCAAAGGTTAGACATTTATCTGTCACAACTGTCACACCAAAGAAGGAATTTTCTGAACTCTATAATCTTAAATCTAAAGAATATATAACAGACAAAAGTATAACTAACAAAATCAAAATTACACAGAACCAAAAGCTACTCAGGTGCACCAGGGGCTTGGGGAGGCAATGGGTACCCTGGTCTATGCCTGGGACCAGTCATTCTCACCTCAGATTAAAGGCTTCAGCATCCACTGTGCACTCTGTCAGAAGAGCTCGGATGTTGTTGAGCCGACCATGCATGACCGCAAGATGAAGAGCTGGGGAGAAAATCCTCTTACTTTGCAAGTCCAGAAGCAAACAGAGAAAGCTCTGTCTCCTCCCCACCCCATCTAAATGCACTCAGTGATCCACCAAGTACAGAGCCATCCTTTCATATCCTCTCCCTTCCCCACCATGAGTTATTAGCGCAATCTTGTAAGCCATGCCTTCTATGCTGATGGTAGTTCAAAGATGAAATTTAATGGCTTCACAGAAAGCTACTTCTGTCTGCGTTTCCTCCCTGTCTCTTACTGTCTGAATGAGAATGGCCCCCATAGGATCATATATTGGATGATTCTATATTTGTTACATTTAGTGCAACTGTTTGGGAATGATTAGGAGGTATGGCCTTGTTGGAGGAGGTGTGTCACTGAAAAAAGCCCATGCCATTCCCAGTTAACTCGCTTTCTTTTTGCCTCATGATTGTGGCTTAGATATAAACTCTCAGCTACTGCGTGCTTGCCTATCTGTTGCATGCTCCCGGCATGACAGTCATGGTGCATTGTCAGAGCAGCAAAAAAGACACACACACACACACACACACACACACACACACACACACGTAAAGCAAAAGGGCCTCATAGACCACTGGGTAAAGGTACTTGCCACTAAGTCTGAAGACCTAAATATAATCCCCAGGACCCACATGTATAAAAGAACTGACTCCTGTAAATTGTCCTCTAGAAATGTACATAAAGAAAAAAAAAACTGAAAGAACTGAAAGAAGTCATTGGGCTCTAGAGATGGTTCAGAAGTTAAGAGCATACAGTGCTCTCGCAGAGGATCTTAGTTCAATTCCTAGCACCCAACAGCCTATAACTCCAGTTCCTGAGGATCTAACACCTCTGGCCTCTGAGGATACTGGCACTCACGTGCACATTCCCTTACATAGACCTAATTGTTTTTTCGAAGGCAGGGTTTCTCTGCAGCTTTGGAGCCTGTCCTGGAGCTAGCTCTTATAGACCAGGCTGGCCTCGAACTCACAGAGATCCACCCGCCTCTGCCTCCCAAGTGCTGGGATTAAAGACGTGCGCCACCACCACCCGGCCATGGACCTAATTTTAAATAATTATTTAAAAATCTTTTAAAAAATGAAATTGACGGGCGGTGGTGGCGCACGCCTCTAATCCCAGCACTTGGGAGGCAGAGGCGGGCGGATCTCTGTGAGTTCGAGACCAGCCTGGTCTACAAGAGCTAGTTCCAGGACAGGCTCCAAAGCTACAGAGAAACCCTGTCTCGAAAAACCAAAAAAAAAAAAAAAAATGAAATTGAAAACTAAACACTTTAAACTCCCAGGGTTATGATCAAATTGGGAAGCTGCTTAGTGGCAGGACCTGTCCAGAGCTCTGTTCCTATACAAGCCAACCTTCCTGAGGGGAGCAATCCAGGGTGCATTGTAATTCCACTAGAACAGGACTGCCCAAGCACACACACTGTACATATGTGATGCCTAGGAATTACCATTATTTCCATTCTCATCCACAGCAGCAAAGTCCACTCCATTCTCTAGGAGGACTGAGCAGATGGTGGGAAGGTCCTGCTGGGCAGCAAGATGGAGGGCGGTCTGGCGATGCTTGGTTAATTCATTCACCTTGGCTCCTGCAAGAAGCTGTTAAAGTTGATTACTCAATCGGCCTCTCCTATAGTTCAGAGTACCATTAGTAGGTCCAAGTCTACAGGTATTCTCTTATCTCAGTTTACCCTCATGAGGATCTTACAGAAATTCCTACTGAGGCAAACACAGGAAAACCTGTGCCAAGGGCAAATTATCTACCGGTATGTTCAATGTTCATTAGGACACAGTAAGAATGTCCATACTGCTTGTAATTCTCAAGTTTCAAAATCCCCCTATATAATAAAATACCCACATACATTCTATCTAACCACCACACCCTTTCTTTCTCAGGCTTGTTCCCTATCTGACACTCGGTGCTAGAAAATCAGGCTTTGAGTTAAGCTCAAATCTAGTTATATGAATCACTATATAAAATTCGTAGGGGAATTCTTTTTAACCTCTCTTTATTATAAATGTATAAAAATTTCCTTCTGGAGTTTTGAGAATTAAGAGACAGCTCATTTAAAAGTCTTAGGTAATCTGGAAATTGTGGAACTTGGGAGGCTGAGGCAGGTGGATCTGTTAGTATGGGACCAGATTGACCTGCATAGAGTGTTCTAGGTCATCCATGTTAGCAGGATGGGAAAAAAAGGACAAACACAGAAAAGGAAGGATGGATGGAGGAAGGGAAGGAGGAAGGATAAAAGTCTCAGCTGAGAGCCTAATAGTAGGCAGACAACATAGCTGACCTCTGGTCCCTTTCTGTTGTCTGTCAAATCCTCCTTGGCCCTCAAGGCTGACTCCAGCATCTCTAGGTCTATGTCCAGCACGTGCACTAGGGCACTTGGAACCTACAATTTCTTTACACATCTGTCCTCCTGGTTTGGTTCCCCAGATTCATGCTTTTCATTCACAACAGCTCCAAGGATAACTTTTGCGCATAAACTGAAGCATGCTTGGCTTTGTGTTTCCCTGTGGCTTACCAGATTTCGGACAATGATCTCTGAGCCTGCTTGAACAGCAAGGTGCAGAGGGGTCAACTTGGAAGCATCCTGGACTCTGGAATTCACATTGGCCTGGACACTGATCAGGAACAAGACACTTTCGATGTCAGAGTTCTGAACTGCCACATGAAGAAAATTCCGACCTTTATTATCTACCTACAACAACAAACAAGTAAGAACCACACTATTAGCCAGTTCCTTTTTAAAAAAAAAAAGGGGGATCCTCCTGATGTCCATAAGCTGAACACGGGTCACTGGAAAAGTCATGAACGACCCTTCCTCAGTTCCAGAGCTCCAACAGTAAATGCCACCCCACCTCTAGAACAACCATTGTATACACATGCACGTGATCAGAAGGGACCTGCTATCCTGGCACCTTCCTACAGTAGGAACTGCCATGGAAAGCCAAGAAGGGACTAACTGAAAGAAGGAAGGCACTTGAGTGGCTGGGGCTGTTCAGGAAGAAGCAAATGTGATGATTAGCTACAAGGCCTCTGTCTTGACCAAACCATATAACCATCTTGGATCCCTGAGTAGCCAAACAGGCTTCAAAAATTTTCTTAAGCTTTAGAGTATTACATAATGGGAGGCAGATGCCAGACAAGCTGATAAGAAGTAGCCAAAAGCTTCCTCAGGTCAAACTCCACCACATACTATAGTTAGAGGAAATCATCAGAACATCATTAGAACCACTGCTCAAGGGACGACATACTCCAAACTCCGCATTACCCTTCCCTCCAGAGTCTACTGTGTGTGCTGGCATAAATCAAATTTGCAAAGAACTCAGATTAGTAGTACCAGTTTTATTCTAGATGGAGAACCCAATTCATGACTATCTTACACTTAGTCTGAGCATGGGCAAAGTTAAAAGCTATACATCCAGTCACACGTAAGAAAATGATAAAGGCAAGGTACTAAAGCCTGTGCTAAGAAAACAGTCATCTACATGCCAGGACTGCATTTCATTCAGGCCCAATGTCTCAACTCATCATGAACAGTTACTTCTAAATCTTGGCAAAATTCTACAAGCTGGCTGGAACCAGGTTTCTGTGAGACTGACCTGACAAACCTATTCCAGCTTTCAGCACACATCAATCATTATCATCACTTCCCACCCACTGTAGTAACCAGGATCTAGGAGATGATAAATACATGGTAAAGAACAACGAAAGTGCATGTGCTCAGTAACAATACCTCTAAAACACTCAGAAAGCTGCCCAACAACCCAAGTACGTCAAATTCAATTTTTGTATTTTAGAGGCATTCATTACTAGAGCATCCAGCAAATGCAGAGAGTGAGCTAAACTGCATACCAACAGAATTCTAATGTCAGGCCGTCATGGGAGTTCCCTTTCCCAGCCATGTCCAAATCACCAGGTCACGCTTCAGACATCGGACACAGGACAAGAGAACAGCTAAATTTTCAGAAAAGGGGGAATTTAAATTTTAAAACAAGTGTCTTTGTGTAGAAGGGACCTTCTGACATCTGGTTAGTCTCCATGAGACATCCTGCTGTGGTAATGGTGGTGGTTGGTAACTGACCTGCTCGGCAGCCCCAGACTCTCGTTTTAGAATAGCTTCGGCTGCCTTATTGTTCTTGTAAGTCATGGCGCAGGCAAAAGGGGTCAGCCCTTGTCTGTCTCGTACACTCAACTCAATGTTAGGGTGAGAAATCAACAGCTGAATGATGACACTATGCTGGTTGCTGATAGCCACATGGACAGGTGTTCTTCCTTCTGCATCCTATGGAGAAAAGGTATAGATTCCCATGTCTAATGCAAAAGATAAAACTCAGGGACAATATGACGGGAGGTAACTTTTAAAATAAATTTCAGTTATGAGACCCTGTGTTTGAGATCATGTAGTACTTATACACATGCAGGCAAAACACTCATACACATAAGAGTAAATCTTAAAACAATATATTAGGGCTGGAGAGATGGCTCAGAGGTTAAGAGAATTGTCTGCTCCTCCAAAGGTCCTGAGTTCAATTCCCAGCAACCACATGGTGGCTCACAACCATCTGTAATGGAGTCTGGTGCCCTCTTCTGGCCTGCAGGCATACACACAGACGGAATATTGTATACATAATAAATAAATAAATATTAAAAAAAAAAAAACAATATATTAGGTGGACAGTGCCTGAAACTCAAGGTTGTCTTTTTGCCTGCCTGCCTGCCTATACAACGACAGACAGACACACGCAAGCCCACATATACACTCACTTCACAGGTCTAATTGCTGAAAAGCATCAGTGAGCTAATTAATAGGACACAGTCCCATTAACAGTCCTTAGCCCTCAGTGTGAGACTAATCCAATTCTGTGCAGAAATCGTTAAGGGCACTAAGAAGGAAGGTACAACAGAGAGAACAACCTTCTTTATGTTGAAGAACAAGGCACAGAGAATTAACCTGAAATCAATTCAATTACCAGACAGCCTAAATGACTCAAGAAAGTCACTATCTGCCATAATAAAGTCCAGTTTATAAAACAGAAGTCTAGAATTGGGGAAGGTACAAGGTCCCTTGCCACAAGAAAAGATTCCTCCAAGTTTACCTCCCCAGAAAATAAAAACTGTATACCTGTGCATTGACATTGGCACCAAATTCCAAAAGACATTGCACTGTCTCTTCTAGTCCCCATGAAGCTGCCAAATGCAGAGGGGTCTGCCCATCTCTTGCCTCTTCCTCTCCTTCTCCATCAGTACCTGGTTGTCTAGGACTGTTCACATCACAGCCACTAAAACAGGGAAACAGAAAGTCACCATCAATCTTGCCCAGCAGCAGCTTTACCCACTTTAACAACAAAACCACCACAGCCACATTCTGCTAGCCCTGGTCCTTGGCATCAAGTTCTAGGGCCTGGGTGCCACCACTGCCATAGCCTCTCTTGTAATTGGTCTTAGGGGCAACAAGGGAATCAGAACTGTTGCAGACTTCCTAGGGATATTCAAACACTGAGAAACACTATTTGCAAAGTTTCCCAAATTACCTTGCCTCCTCATATCCTGCTCCCTAAGAGGGCTACAAACTTTTACATTAAGTTCATGTGTTGTGGTGGGGCCCAGAAGAGCCCATATGGTCTCAAGCTAGCTTCCTGACTTCACAGTGGGAACTGGTCTGAAAGTAAAAGGGGTCAATGCAATTCCCAAAGGAGAAGATCCAGGATGTGAGCCCCTCCCTCCTCCACAGCTACGTGGTTCTTAGCTGACTTGACATGATAGAACAGTGACCTGCTGATAATCTTAATTATGAACGTCAAAGCCAGCTATAGGCATGTCAAAACTAAGGTACTAAACATAAGAAAGAGGTGATTGGCAGTAAGCAGAATAAGTGAGAGATACTTTGGCTTCTCAGACCTGCGAATAAGAAAGCAGGCAGTGGACTCATTGTTCTCATCAATGGCTCTGTGCAGAAGTGTCTGAAGACACCCACTAGGTCCTGGGCCCCAGCATGTGGCATCACAACCATGTCTCACCTGCAGAGAAACACAGTTTTCTCACAAACATTGCTGAGCAAAAATAAAAATGTTTATTTTCAATTCTGAGCAATATGTGTATTACTTTTCAGATAAGACATGGTCAATAAGTAACTGATGACTTTATCAATTATAACCATGCATTAGTCTTATAAACACTGATTAAAATCTGCTCTTTGGGAACTGACTCATTGATTAGGAGCACTGGCTGCTTTTCTAGAGGATACAGCTTTGATTTCTAGTCTCCACACAATGGCTCACAACCATCTGGAACTCCAGTTCCAGGGGATCTGATGCCCTTTTCTGGCCTCTATGAGCACCAGGCATGTAAATGGTGCACAAACATACATGCAGGCAAAACACCATACACATTAAAAAATTAAATATAATCTGCTCTGTGAAAATTCTTAAACTATGTCCTATGGACATGGTTTTCAGAAGTATATATTAGCGCCTTTTCAGCTGTGTTCTACTAAGGACAGTGCCTGCTTCTATGTGTACTCCAAAGTCCTCCAGCAACATACACCTGTAATAAATAGGTAATCCCTCAAAACAGTTGATAAAAACCTCAATGTCATCATGCAGGCTCTCAGAGTGATAAATTAGAGACTCCAGGCTTACCTCACTTTTTAGATCTCTCTTGTCAACATATAGATAAACCTGAGGTTTGAAGATTTAGTAATATACTGATGCCCACAGCATCAAATCAGCCCCCACTAGGAGACTTGAGGCAATCCCTCCACTCTAACACCCCTCTGTGGTTTTCTCTTATGAAAACAGCCCAGAGAGAAGTGCTGGCCAGCTCCCACCTCAGACAGGGGGTCTCATTGTATAGTCCTGGTAGTCTGGAACTTGCTTTGTGGCCTAGGCTGACCTTGTACTCTCAGAGATGCCATAGCCTTTAATCCCAACTCAGTGCTGGGATTAAAAGTGAATACACCACACCTAGCTGAGCTTCAGTTCATTAGACTTATTTTATTTTTATGCATATACGTGTTTTTCCTGCACATAAGTCTGTATATTACATACATGCCTGGTGACTACTGATGTCAGAAAGAGGCATCAGATTCTCTGAACTGGAGTTAGGATAGAGAACCACCATGTGAGTGCTGGAAGTCAAATCTGGGTCCTCTGTGAGAACAAGTGCTCTTAACTTATGTCTCCAGCCCTATAATCTTGGACTTGTTAATGTAACTTCCCACTGTTTGTCCTTGACCTGGCTTGTTACTTGGCTGACATCTTGCTCCTATGGCAGGAACCAAATCCATCTTTGACACGACATATCTTCATCTGTGAGCAGAGGCTCTGTTATCTGTGACTCACCAGAGTGGAAGCGATGTCCTCCAGATTACTTGCCAAGGCAAGCCACAGTGGTGGGTTCCCTTTTTCATCTGGCACAGACATGTCAGCTCCTCGGGTACATATGGCATCAACTACTAGTGGAAGCTGATTTTTGATAGCCAGCTGAAGGGCAGTCTCCCCATCCTGAGTCCTACCAAGACATAACCACCACAATCAAAACCAATGTTGTAAAAACAGCCCTCTCTAGGTTTCCCAAAGCCAAGACGCCACTGGCAAATAAACAGGGCTGGAGATATAGCTTGGTTGTAGGAGTGTTTGTCCAGCATTCATGAAGCCCTGGGCTTGGTCCCCAGCAGACATGCCTGCAATCCTAGAACTTGGAAGAGATAAGTAGAATGATGACCTCAAAAGTTTAAGGTCATCCTCAGCTACAGAGTTGGAAGCCTGAGATACATAAGCCTGTTTCAAAAGAAAAACAATAAACCCACTTTATTCCCCCACTCTGTAATTCAGTGTCACTTGACACTGGAAATCCAGAAAGGATCCTATGACTACACAATGTGGCTGGCAAGATGGCTCAGCAGATCTATCACCAAGCCTGACACATGAATCTGATCTTCAGAACACAGTGGAGAGAGAAGAGACTCCCACAAGTCCTCTGACCTTTGCATGTACACTGTGGCAGATGTACATAGCACATACTAGATAAATATAGGAATTTAAAACTTAAAGGTTGTTTCTTCTTTAAACTTTGTTGCCTAGTTGATGAGGTGGTCTTTGTTGCAACTGAAATTCCTATTAAAGATTGATTTTTGGATTCTTTATGACAAGATTTGTGTGATTTTGTACATTGGTCCTGAAAGTTACCAATAAGGAAAGAGTACAGTTTGGCTATGACTGTAAATATCCACCAGTCATACTCACTTATAACCAAGTTTGTACTTTTTGTTAGAGGACATGAATTAGGGACTGATCCTGAGGCATTCAGCAAGTGCTCTGCTACCACCCCATTTTTGTATAATCTCCCTTTTGACATCCTGGGATTGGATATGAGTCAAGTACATCAGGTAAGCTCTCAAACAGAGTACTGGTTCCTACCTTTTTATATTTTGTTTTTAGGGATAGGGTCTCACTGTGTACACCAGGCTAGCCTTAAATGCATGGAGATTTGCCTGCTTCTTCCTCTGGAGTGCTAGGATTAAAGATGTATGCCACTATACTCAGTTCCTAGACTTTCTTAAAATTTTCATTTTGAGAGTCTTTCTTTTTTGCTCAAGGACCCTTGAACTATCCTCTTGCCTTAGTCTCCTAAGCAGCTGGAATTGTAAGTATGCACCGCACAGGCCTGACTCCTTTTATACATTCTGAGAGCCACTGTTTCTTTTCCTTTATGTAGTAAGGAATTAAAAAAACAAAAAACAAAACAAACAAAAAAAAACCCATTCCCATCTAAAACCCAGGCTCTGATCCTGAAGCACCTCAATTAAATATGAGATGACTGGGAGTTACAAGAGAGCATGCCACTCCACCCCACCTGACATTTATATCGGCTTGGTGCTCCAGGAGGAAAAGTGCGCTCTTGCTGTCCTGCCGCCGTATGGCCATGTGCAGCAAAGTCTGCCCATCTGACATGGTGTCATTGATAGATGCTCCGGAACCCAGAAGCTGGGCCGCGATTGTGTGCATACCTGGGAAATAAAAACGTCCAATTCATGCATACTTGGCTTTTCCATTTCTGACAACAGACAGACCTGCCAAGCTTCTCAAAGGTGGAAAGTTTTTAACGAACATAACAGACAAAAAAATTATTTTATGACAAAATCAATAGCCCCACCATGTCACCCTGCCCTCCTCTAGTCTACCCACCTACTCACTTCCTATCTGAGAATCAACAGCCTTTGATATAACTCACCAGTCCATAACGCCAGGCCTAGCACAGTTTGGTCTCTGGAGTCCTTGAGGCTGAAGTCCGGAATAATTTGTAAGTTGTTGGTGGCATGAAGAGCATTGGCTAAATGTTTTTTAAAAGGAAAGAGTTGAGTTCACTATCTTATGGCTGACAGAACCACTTTTTTTTTTCTTTTTTTCATCAAGGCGGAGGAAGAAAATAGGGTCTCACTGGTAGCCCTGGTTAGCCTCAAATTTCTTGCAATCTTCTTGTCTCTGACTCCTGAGTGCTGGGATTATAAATGTGAGCCACCACACGTGGCTCCTTAGATCACATTTAAGGCATTCAAGAGGATAAGACTCACTTATAAATTAACTGACTGGCCAGAAATACAACTGCTTTTCAAAAGGAGAAAATCTGTAAGATTTGGGGAAGGGAAATCCAGAGACCTGTTATGTTTGGAGGAAAATTTTTAAGGTAAATTCATTTTCTTAGAACTTCAACATTCCCCACACAATGAAAACAGACTACACACAGAGGCTGTACTGTAAGCGATAACTGCAGATAGCTGTGTAAGACTCACAAATGGAAGTAACTGTCTCTGAAATCAACTGCCCAAACAACTATCTTCCACAGCTAATAATGATGGGCATCATACCCAACCACCTACCTTTCTGCTCCAGGATGATAGACACCACATCTGGATGGTTATAGGCAATTGCCATGTGCAACGGTGTCTGCAGGTAGATGCCATCTGCAGAACCCATTGGGACCGGAGTCTCTTTAGGCACAGGCACAGCCTCCTCTGTCTGCAGGTTTGGATTTGCACCTTGCTGCAGGAGTTCTGCTGTGAGGTTCGCCAGGCCATGCCGACAAGCTGTATGCAACGGAGTTTCTCCCTGAATGAAACAAAAACTCAAATCACTTTGGTAGGAAATTAGTAGTTCCTGACACAAAAGAATAGAGAAAATGGAAGTACCAAAACTTAGACCACACTGCCAGTCACAGCCCTAGGTTCCTCCTGTTACAAGCTGACCTCATGGGTCTCCCTCAGTACCATCAACCTTTAGTTTGTCTAGTGTCTTCCCAAGCATCTTTCTGTCTTTTTTCTTCCAGGACCACCCTGGTTATCCCTTTACTTTGTTCTTACATTTTTTCCTAATTACTCAAAGAATTTATTTCTCTATTTAGAAATAGCCAACAATTACCAGGTAGCACCAAATTCAATACTAGAAAACAACAACAGCCCCATGGCCTGAGGTACGCAGGGCTAGCTACTTCCTAGCCACTTTTCTTTAACATTTACTAGCAATTGTTGCTTTAAATTGCTCAAATCAACTTCATCTAGAACTCTGATTAAGACTTCCTTCCCTAACTTTAAAATTAAAGGGATTTTCTTTAAAACACAGATTTATTAAGAACAGGTGAGAAAGAACACCTGAGGGTGAGAGGGGCTCCTAGGGACAAACACCACTAAAGACATTTTAATGGTATTAGAGGTATCAAACCTGGTACTCAAAGGTATGAGAACATTTTAAGTCTTGCCTTCCTCATGACCTCCAGCACACAATTCTCTTCCTCTAAATTATGAATTTAATGTTTTCTCTCCCATGACTGAATATTTGAAAATACACCTATTCATTTTTGTGTATGTGTAAGTTTATAATGTATATAAACATACAGTTGGATGATTTTTACCCCAAAAAGTGGAACTGTCAAAAGGACAGTCTTACTTCCTAAGCCCATAGGTACCTGACCAGGCTACACTCCTGCTCGGCCCTTCTCTCTACACATGTCCATTAGTGTCCTTGTCTACTCCTGTTATTTTCTTCTTTTTTTTTTTTTAAGATTTATTTATTTATTATGTATACAACATTCCTTCCATGTATGCTTGCATGCCAGAAGAGGGCACCAGATCTCATTCATTATAGATGGCTGTAAACCACCATGTGGTTGCTGGGAATTGAACTCAGGACCTCTGGAAGAGCAGTCAGTGCTCTTAACCTCTGAGCCATCTCTCCAGCCTCTCTTCTTTGTTTTTGAGATATGTGTTGTGTATCCCAGACTGACCTTTCTGAAACTAGGACAACTAAAGGAAAAAAAGCAGCCTCCTGGTGGAAAACTCCATAAAAAACCAGCATTTAGTATCTAAGGTTCCTGACAGTATGTTAATATACATCCTTTTTTAAAAAAAAGATTTATTTTATATTTAATTATGCACACTTGTGTGGGGGTGTATGTAATTGAGTGCAGGTGCCTACAAAAGCCAGATTTTAGATGCCCCTAGAGTTGGAGTCACAGGTAGCTGTGAGCCTGTTCAACATGAGTGCTGGAAACAAAGCTAAAGTCCTCTGGAAGAGCAGGTGGCACTATTAATCAGTAGTCGTTGCCTCTCCAGCCCCTATTTCTTTTTATTTTACCAATTCCCTATGATATCAAGACTAACTCCATTTTATAGCTGTTGAAACTGAAGCTTAGAAAGCCAAATACATTGTGTAAGACTAATGCAGAAAGTGAGAAAGCTGGTTAACTCACTACTACCCCAAAGATCTACTGCTGACACTAACAGTGGTTTCCCTGATTGCAGGAAATAGAATCTTTGACACTTCAAAGATGGTTTGCCTGAAAACATAGGGAATACCAAACCCTATGTCTATTTTTTCCTAATGAAGTACTTATGATAATATTTATTATTTAGGCACAGAAAGGGGGTTGTAGGCCAACAATAAAATAAAGCAATTATAATAACAGGCTCTAAATAAAGTCACGTGAATGTGGTCTTTCAAAATATCTTCTGTTCTGTATTCACCCTTCCTGTGAGGAGGGAAGGTAAATGACAAGGGACAGGCATGGTGACAATGAAGATGGGCACTGAAACCAAGTCAGTCCATCTTATGAGAGAGCTGCTAAGAGACTGACAGGCAAGCAGCATATGCATCAGGGAGGGACACACTGGATGAAGGGGTGAGCCACAAACTAGGACTGTGTGAGACTTCATGATGTTACTCTGGTGGATAACCTAAAATTTATGGGATATTTTCACAATTTTCCATTTAATATTTTCAGACCATGACTGACCACAGGTAACTGAACCTAAAGGGAGAACTGCAGGTGAGGGAAGACCATGCTTGGGTCAGTGCTGATACCTAGAGGCAGACTGAAGCAGCAGTCCTGCAGGAGCCAGACAGGACAGCACATGCCTACGATTCCAGCACTGGAGAGGCTAAGACAGGAGAGAACAAGTTTGAGGTCAGCCTCTACAGAGCATCTTAAGGTCAGCCGGGTTATTAAAACTATCTCAAAACCAAAAGAAGCTATCACAGCCCTTGTTTACATTCTTGTTTGCTCATTTCTATCCCATTACAAAGTCTACAGGATCTAGTTCTGGACACGGCTATACAATGGTTGCTGACCAAATCGGTCAACTAATATTTGAGGACATACAAGAGTCCCTTTTACACTGGTCATATGAATGTACATTCACAAAAGTGAAAAAAAGAGCCGGGCGGTGGTGGCGCACGCCTTTAATCCCAGCACTCGGGAGGCAGAAGCAGGCGGATCTCTGAGTTCGAGGCCAGCCTGGTCTACAAGAGCTAGTTCCAGGACAGGCTCTAGAAACTACAGGGAAACCCTGTCTCGAAAAAACCAAAAAAAAAAAAAAAAAAAAAAAAAAAAAAAAAAAAAGTGAAAAAAAAGGACTATATCATTTTTTCTGCCATTTCTTTCACAGACCACAGTCATTCCCCAGGCTGCCCTTTCCAAACTTACCCATTTGTTCCTGTGGTTGGCATGGGCACCACTGGTTGCCAGGAAAAGAGCCGCAGCCTCATTTCCTGCCCCGGCTGCCCGCTGCAGTAAACAATTTCCTACAAGAAAGAAGTCACGTTCATTTTTCCCATTACATGGAAATGGACTCAGTTCCACCCTGCACAGCTGCCCTTCCTCACCACTGGCCAGCCTGTACCAGACAGTAGGTGTCACTTCATCACCACTCCTTGTCAGGCCCGGGTAAGGGCGAGGGTCCCCACCACCACCACAGGAGTGCTGCTGACATTTTCTGAGGTAATCCTTTGCAATAGGGGCCTGCTCTGTACATTTGGCAATATTCCTGGCTCCTATCCACCAGATAGCAGTTCTGAACTGTGAGAATCAAAAATGTTTAGAGGCTGGAGAGATTGGTCAGTGGTGAAGAGCACTGACTGCTCTTCAAGCATGGGATTCTTCAAGAGGATCCAGGTTTGATTCCTAACACCCACCGGACAGTTCACAACTGTCTATAGCTCTAGTTCCAAAGGATCCACTGTTCTCTTCTGGCCTCCATGGGCACCAGGCATGCACATGGTGCACTGGCATACGAACAGGTAAAACATCCATAACATATAAAATAAAATTTAAGTTTAAACCAACAAATAAACAAAAAGAGCTGGGTGGTGGAGGTATACACCTTTAATTACAGCCCTCAGAGGCAGAGATAGGCAGAGCTCTGTGAGTTCAAGGTCAGCCTGATCTAGTGATTTCCAGGACAGCCAGGGCTACACAGAGAAACCCTGTCTTGAAAAACCAAAACAAAACTAAAAGGTCTAGAGATGCTTTAAGTGTTCTAGAAAGATATGCAGCAATGTCCACGCCTCATGCATTGTGGCTATACTAGAAATGCCCATCAAATGCTTCAGTTCTGTCCCTATAGCCTTATAAACTTATGGTTGGCTGAGGCATATTTTCGCTTAGTACTGTAACTATTTTCTGAATAAAGCACTTAGGAAAATAAAATCTTCTCCACATGGTTTTTGGATCTAGAAAAGTGTTTCCAACTTCATTTCCAAAGACAACATGTGCTGGGCACTAGAGAGATGGCTCAGTGGTAGGAGCATGTGTTTGCTCCTACAGGGAATTTGAGTTCAGTCTGGCAGCTCACAACTGCTGCACCTCCAGCTCCGCAGGGCCTGATGCTCTCTTCTAGCCTCAGCAGGCACCTGGACACATCTGCACATACCATATACAGACACAAAGGTGTATTCAAAGTTAAAACTAAAAGTAAGTCTTTAAAAAAACAATCTCATATACTGAAGCTGTAGTACTTGAAAATCTAAATAAAATGAATATTAAAACTGAAAAATAACAAAATGGGACAAAGCAATGCCAAGGTGAGGGCTCAGTCAAGCAACGTGCTTGCATATAGTCTGACAACCCACATTCCATTTCCAGAGCTGTGTTTTATTTTTTTTTTTTTTAAGACAGGGCCTTACTATTATAATCCTGAATGATCTAAAACTTGCCAGATTGACCATGAACTCACACAGATTCGACTGCCTTTGCCTTCTGAGTGTTGGGATTAAAGGTATGTGTCACCAGGCTCTGGAATCTCCAGAACCATGTAAATAGCCATCGGATTCAACTGTAATGCCAGCATCTACAATGAGATGGAAGGAGGAGCTAGAAGTGGAAACTTCAGGGTTAGCTAGTCTGGAGTATGTAGACTCTGCCTTAAGAATCAAGTACTAAAAATATCACCTGACTTCCTGACTTCCACATATTCTCTCTCTCTCTCTCTCTCTCTCTCTCTCCTCTCTCTCTCTCTCTCTCTCTCTCTCTCTCTCTCTCTCTCTCTCTCTCTCTCACACACACACACACACACACACACACATGCACGTGCGCATGTATGCACCTTCAATTAAAAAAAATAAAGACAGAAAAAGAAATAGACAAAACACTACTTTGTCTTTAAATCATTTTTTTCTTTCCCTTCACAGAAAGTGACTTCATGTATAGTAACAGTCATTCTGACCTCAACTTCTGTTGGGCATAATACATGCCAGAATCTCCACTGTTGGAAGGTAAAAGCAAGATAATAAAGGGGGAGTGGAGAGATGGCTTAGAACTTCAGATGGCTTAGAACCGAATACTCTTGCAGATGACCTGGGTTTGGTTCCTTTTGCTCTGTATGTTTGTTCTATGTCAGGTAGGACAACACAGCAAGACTTTGATGTAATGGAGTAATTAAAAATGCTGCAGATCCCCAGTGGCTGCAGCGGGCCATGTGCAAGAGCAGCCAGTCCCAGGTAGGGATGGCACAGTTCCCAGAGTGACTGCAGCAGACCACAAGGAGAGAGAGACAGATGGGCATGCCACAAGACCACGACACAGGTCTCCAAAAAGCTAGTCCCAGACAGGGAACCAGGGAGACAGACGGATAGGCATGCCATGGAGAGTGAGGTTGGATATTTATTTAGTGTGTTATGGAAGGGAAAGGGAGAAAAGGAGAAGAGCAGAGAGGCAAAGAGGCAGAGAGGGAGGGATGGAAAGAGAAAAGAGGGGAAGGCAAGAAGTCCAGAGAGGAAGAAGCTGCCTCTATGAGAGGGAGACTAAAAAGAAAGAGACTCAGGCTTCAAGCAGGAAGGAAGATCTGCCTGCCTCAGGGACAGAGGGGTGGGGGGAGTGGGTGGGGTTTGTCTCTTAAACAGGACAGACCATTCAATGAAATTACACTTGACTCAAAAAAATAAGTAAAGAGCCAGGCATTGGTGACACATGCCTTTAATCCCAGTACTTGGGAGGCAGAGGTAGGAGGATCTCTATGAGTTCAAGGCCAGCCTGGTCTACAAGAACTAGTTCCAGGACAGGCTTCAAAGCTACAGAAAAACCCCCATGTTGAAAAAACAAAACAAAACAAACAAACAAACAAACAAAAAAGTAAAGAAATCCTCATAGTAGGTAACAAAAGCTAAAGGCAATAAGTTCTACTCAGAGAGCTAAGAGTTTAAACTAAACACATAGAAATGCCATTGTGACAACATATTAATAAATTATGTTGGTTCATGATGGCTCACTATTGGTAATTCCAGTTACAGGGATTCCCATAATCCTCTTCCAGACAAGACTCCACAGATACTAGGCATAAATGTGGTGCACATACATACATGTGAGCAAACCACTCACACTAATAAATAAAATAAATAAGTCTAAAAATGAGGATAAGAGTTCATTCAGGGTCATCTTCAGCCACACATCAAATCTGAGAGCAGTCCGAGCTACATTAGAACTTGCCTCAAAAATAAAACATAAGCTAAAACTCGAAGTTTATAGTGTAAAATATCATTTCAAGAGTTCAAAAACCTTAAGACTCTCAGAGACTAATCGATGGGTGGGGGTAGGGGACAGCACAGGGTATTGCTTACTAATGGAAGGAGGGAGAATGGGAAAGAGGTAAAGGGAGATGCAAGAAAGAGCAGCCCAAAGCTGATTAGAATACATGAAGATTTGAAATTTTTCAGGTTTTTTTTTTTTTTTTTTTTTTTTTTTGGTTTTTTTGAGACAGGGTTTCTCTATAGCTTTGGAGCCTGTCCTGGAACTAGCTCTTGTAGACCAGGCTGGTCTCGAACTCACAGAGAGTTCCGCCTGCCTCTGCCTTCCACAGAGTACTGGGATTAAAGGCATGTGTCACCAATGCCCAGCTGAAGATTTGAACAGTGTCATGGACAACTCTCAATTAATTACAAAGAGAATGCTGCATTCCCATGTATAAATGCATGATATTTTAAACAATATATCACATTTTTAGAAGAACATGTTCTAAGGCTGAAAATGCAGCTCAGCAATAGTCTTTGCCAGCTTGTGCAAGTCCCTGTGTGCAAGCCCAATAATGTGACGGTAACAGGTGGAAAATTTACACAGAAACTAATAATACAACAAATCAAATCCTAAATACCAAAGAACCAGTCTTTTGCATGCCACTCTCTTATATAATGTAATTTTAAAAAAAGTTTCCCAGTTTTGATCGGGCAGTGGTGGCACACTAATTTAACCCCAGCACTCAAGAGGCAGAGGCATGGTATAGAGAGGGAGTTCCAGGACAGAGCTATTGCGGGGGGTGGGTAAGATGGGGGGAAAAGCAATCTAAGTTTTGGATCTGAAGAGATGCTCAGCAGTTAGAAGCACTTGCTGTTCTTCCAGAGGACCCAGGTTCCCAGCATCTACATAGCAGCTCACAACTACCTCCAACTCCAATTTCCAGAGGTCTGACAACTTCTTCTGGCCTCCAAGGGCACCAGGCAAGCATGTGGCAAAGATACACACAGGCAAACACCCATATACATAAAATAAGACAAACCTAAAAATCAAACTAAAAACAAATGTTTCTTGGTTGATTGTGCCTGTAATCTCTGTACGTGGGAGGCTGAGGCAGGAGAATCTCCAGTTCAGGTCCAGGATGGGCTATATATACCTAACAAGAATCTGTCTCAAAACCAAAAACAAAAAAAAAAATTGTCATTTTTATTTTCCCGACTCCAGTAAATAGTAAAGATATGACTATCCAAATAAAAACTCACTGAATTTAAGTTCTACTAGGGTAAAAGGAATTGTGAGTCTACAGAGTCTAAGAATCATTGCCTTAGCCAGGTGGTGGTGGCGCTCAGCAGATAGAGGCAAGTGGATCTCTGTGAGTTCAAGGCTAGCCTGGTCTACAGAGCAAGTTCCAGGAAGCTGTTACTCAGAGAAACCCTGTCTCAAACAAACAAACAGGAAAAAAAAAAAAAAAAGAATCATTGCCTTAATTTACCAAGTATGCTTTAGCTTACAAGACTTAACTAATGTCTGATTAAATTATTTGGAGCACGGGATTAAAACAAACTAACAAACAAACCACAATGGATCTTTACTGATTTTAAAATACAGAGCAAATAATCCTCATAACAGTAAGCCATTTAACTTCTGTGTTGTTATTAAAAACCTTTTACAAGCTGGCATGGTGGCACATGTTTGTAATTCCAGCACTCAGGCTAAGGCAGGAGGATAGCACAGTGAAGGCTAGCCTGGGCTATCTAGCAAGTCTGAGGCCAGCATTGCTTTCCTAGCCCCTGTCATCAAACCACAAGAAGAAACTCTTCTAGCTGTCATTTCCCGGAGACCTCAGCCTCATTCCTTGGGCCCACTCTTTACCCGTCATCGCATCAGGAGCGTCAGTGTTGCTGCCGCGTTGAATGAGCCTGGCTGCGAAGCTGTTTTCATCAAACGATGTTCCATTCAGCACAGGGACGTCTTCAAAGGGGTTTACAGACTGGTCAGAAGACACGGTGATGTACTGGATGGCAAGCCAGAGAGCAGTGCTGCCCTCGTGATCCTTCAGCTCTAAATCTAATCTGAAATAAAGAGACGATGTGAATGACAGATACAATTTCCAGTCTCTCTTTGCTGCCAATAATAGTTCACTCTCTCCCTGTACTTTCTAATGGTCAAATTTTTATTTTACTTAAGGTTTGTAACTGTAGAGTATCTTAAGAGAAAATTTCAGGGTAAGAGAGATAGCCAATAATCTCAGTAACTGGGGGACTGAAGCAGGACTTTGAATTCCAGGCCTGCCTAGACTACATGATAAGACCTCAGCTCAAATAAACAAACGAACAATAGTTTTTTTAAAAAATTAATAAGGAAAGATTTTTCACTCACAATCCCACCCTCACAACCGCTTTTCATTTCTCCAGGCCGCCCTACGTACTGTTTACACTGCAGCAGCTGATTGAACACACAGTCGTTCCTGGCCATGATGGACAAGTGTAAAGGGGTCCTGTGGGTAAAACAGAATAAAATGAATTAAAAGAAGTATCAATTCAAGACAGACAAAGCCAGACACTAGAATCCTCAGTAAAAATCACCATCTACGACCAATTCCATTATTCTGTTTTCCAAAACCACAGCCAAGAATCAAAACATAAAATTGGATTTGCTTCTATGGCCCATGGCTCTCTACTCCAGTTCTAATCCCTTCCCGAAGGAGTGTGTTAAACAGCAGTTTCTGCCACCCTTTCTCTCCCCATCCTCCATCAATCTGAAATGAAACTGTTCTTCGCTGTAATTTTCTATTAGCACAGGAGCACACTGCAGCAGTGAGACAAAACTGGGTCGACTTGAACTTGTTCTCTGCCACCTGTTAGTACTCAAGTGCCTTAAGAAAAGGCTGCTACCAAAGCACAGGGCCCTGCGCCTGGCCTCTGCCCCAGATGGACACACTGCGCAAGTTTATTGCAATTGGGAATCCCAAAGAATCAGCACAAGGAACAAAGGATATTAACTACATGGGAGAATGAATGATTCCTATGCAACATCAAGTTCCTGGACCATCTTATCTCCGCACATGACCCACTTCACAGACCCTCTCCTGAAACCAGCCTCACAGAATCCAACATCCTGGATGGGTTTTCAAACACTGAACTGAGTTGATGGTGAATGACACTTGTGGCCCCGCCCAAGGTTGCTGAGGCAAGTGGCTAAACTGCACTTCAGAGCCTCCCACACTTCTGTCTCAAGACAGGCAACCCTGCTCACATCTAAAGCACAAGGAATCCTAAACTAACTCCTGAGAAGACACAAAAATAACGAAACTGGGCTAGAGAAGGCCCAGTGGTTGAGAACACTGCCTGCTCCTCCGCAGCACCACTGCTCTGTGTTTGACTCTGAGAACCACACGATGGCTCGCAAACACCTGTCACTCCAGCTCCAGGGAACCCTACACACTCTTCTGGCCTCCACAGGCACTGCATGCATGTGCAGCGTTGATACACGTGCAGGCAAAATATCCATACACATAAAGTAACAAATAAAAATAAAAACTTATAAAAATATAAAAAACCAAACATAAACAGAACCACTACCAAATACAGGAAGGGTTATGCAATGAGGGTAACACACTCTAGAGTTAAGATATTTATAAGGCAGAATTTTTTGTTGTTGTTGTTGTTTGGTTTTTGGAGACAGGGTCTGGAGCTTTGGAGCATGTCCTGGAACTAGCTCTTATAGACCAGGCTGCCCTCGAACTCACAGAGATCCACCTGCCTCTGCCTCCCAAGTGCTGGGATTAAAGGTGTGCGCCACCACTGCCGCCTGGCTAAAAAAGGGAATTTTCTAACCATTACGCTCAGAGAGATAAAACAGGTTGCCTTGAGATAGTAGTTCTGGTGTAGGAGGTCCTGTTTGTGTGTTGCTCTCACTGGTTAACGAATAAAGAAACTGCCTTGGCCTAGTTGATAGGGCGGAACTTAGGTAGGCAGAGAAAACAGAACTGAATGCTGAGAGGAAGAAGGGCAGAGTCAGAGAAGCCATGGATCCTCTGCCTGAGATGGACGGTTAGAATCGCTGGTAAGCCATAGCCACATGGCGATACACAGATTAATGGAGATGAGTTAAACTAATATGTAAGAGTTAACCAATAAGAAGTTAGGGTTAATGGCCAAACAGTGTTTTAATTAATACAGTTTCTGTGTGGTTATTTCGGGTATAAGCTAGCCGGGCAGCCAGGACAAACAAGGGGCCCTCTCCTTCCAACATAGTTCCTCTTCAAATTATCCAAGTGATCCTAAGAAATGTTAAAGAAAGTCCTTGTGAACACTGACTAGATGACCACTCTGTGATTGTTTTCAGCATGAAAAGGATATAAATTGCTTAGAAATTCAGACTTCTTTATTTAGCCAGGCTGCAAATGTTTTCCCCAAATGCTTTTGATCTTGGTCATGACACTTTTTGCATGACAATTAATGTTTGCAGTTCCAATAAACATCAGATTTAATGTCAAAGACTGTGTATGTCAATTATGTGCCACCATAAGAGGTACTCACCTGCCCTTGCTATCCTGCATGTTGGGGTTGGCACCAGCCTGCAGGAGGGCCTCTGCAATCTGCGCCATTTCAGACATCACATCTGCTGAGTATTTCTTTGAACTATACAACGCTACAAGGTGCAACGGGGTCTCCTGGGCCCCCAATGTGGCAGCATTGACAAGGGCCCCATTCTTAATGAGGAATATAGAAGCAAAGAGATCTCCTTGAAAGAAATAACAGAACACACAATGACATAACAATGACCAGTTGCTGTGGCCACTATTTCCTCTGAAGGCAGCAAGTAGATAACTGCAGACACAGAATGACATCTGGTGGTGTCTGAAGCAATCTCTTGGATAGCTGTAGGTGGAAATCCATGACAGTCCACAGTTACATTTTAACTCAAAAGGCTCTTTTTGTCTACCTTTTGATTATCCATGATGATCAAAGATATTCAAGATGTCTTCACTATCTTAACAATAACAGATTTGGGTGGGAGAGATGGTTCAGTGGTGGCTCTTCCAGAGGACCCCCTAGCACTAACATGGTGGTTCACAACTGCGATCTTTCTAGATCTCTCTCCCTCTCTCTCCCTCTCTCTCTCTCCCTCTCTCCCTGGGTGGGTGATGGAAGCAGTTATTTTTCTCAGTGACCTCTAGGTGGCACCAATTAGCTTCTACCTGGGACTAACCAATCAATGTATTTAGAAACTGGTCTTAGCTAAAAAAAATACTGGGGAAGAAAATAGATGAACTTCTGGGTTACTGGGTTTCACTTTAAGATAAGAGACAGGCTCTAATTCTAATCAATTCTGATTTCAGATAACTAAACTCTCTAGAGTCCTACGTCTACTTCTAAAAACAGAAATGAGGACACAGGTACAGGAAAACCTTCAGATGGTTAGATTCACACAGAAAGCATAAAAGAAACCATCCTCTATCTGGCTTCTAATTGGCAACACTCTCTTGTTCAGCCTCCCAAATGCTGAGATTACAGGCAAAACCCAACATTCCCAGCTAATATTTTAATCACTTAAGTTTTTGTAAAGGATTTACTGACTTTAAATCAAATTTACTTAAAGGTTAGACCCCAAAATCAATTCATAATTTATAATCATACATTTTATGTACTTTTGGCAAAAAATAAGGTCTTGAGGAATTATTTGAATTCCTAAAAAAGTTGAATTAAGGGAAGTCAGTCTAGAGGGTAAATAAACAAGAAGAAAAACATGCAGAAAACAGGACAAAGCAGGGAACTGGAAGCAAGGACCTAGGTAAGGGTCTTACCAACGAGGAAACAGCACTCCACACACTTCCAATCTGACAGGGCCAGAGTGTGAATTACACTCAACCACTGCTCAGCATGCTTAAAGATCCGGGTTTGAGTCTCAGCACCAGAAAATGTACCTCCTACTGAAAACTTTTAGCCACTTGCTTTCCTCAGTCACACGCAATGCCAGCTAAATGAGGCATTATTGTCATCATTTTTCCACATTAAAATGTTCCTAACCAATGTTAAACAATTTGTAAATGCACACACAACTTTTCTTTCAGCTTTATGACAGTTTTATTCAGGAAACAACCGTATTTATGTCCTTGTTTTTTAAAAATTACTACAAACAATTGGTCAGGAAACAACTGGCCAGGTTATTGCAGGTTGTTGAATTGTTATGAAAGGACTCATAATCATGCTTAGGTCAGGCTAATCAGAGGAGATGTTAACACTGTCTATGGCCCCACAGACCCTGACATCACTCAAGTCTTCTGACAGACAGATGCATTTGATTAGTAAGATGACCACTAATGTTTTATGGATTCTAATGTGCATCTCCAAGTAAATAGACCTGGACCTCATTCATCTAGTAACAAACTTCCATCACTCATAATGAATTAGAAGCAAGGTCAGTAGCCAAACTTAAAGGCAGCACTCAGTTATTGGGTAATTAACAGCAAGTTGAAGAAGGCAAAGTCAAACAATCCCTCAGAAGGGGTGATAGCACACAGCTAAAACCCAGAACACAGGAGGCAGAGACAGGAGGACCACTGCAGGTCTGAGAACAGGCTCTACCACGTAGTGCTCTAAGCTAGCCAGTGTTTCAGAGGGACTTCAATGAAAAGATAACAATTCCTACAGGCTCTGGTTATGGTACTCCAATGCCCAGACAAGATAAAGGCTACCATGTTTACTCTATCAGTCAACTGGCATTCATTGTATGGGGCGCATCCCAATCCTGTCTCACTGTGCTAAACAGCCTGGTAAAGCAGAAAGACCCCTTCCCATTTTGTAGACAAGAATACAAGTGTGGACAAGTGACTGTCCCATGCCATACTCCTTTTAAAGTTTGCTATATTTACACTGTAATTCACATACTTCCAGACATGTTACAAATTCAGATTGAAAGATTAAATCGCTCTAGAACACACATCAAAACTGTGTTGGCAATTCCTGTAACTAAGCAATTACCCAAATATTTAATAACTCACCAGAGATGTTTTTAATGAAACAAGAATTCAGCTCCCAGAGAGAAAGGAACTTAAAATTTTTTTTAAGTAACAAGTGAATCTGTTTCCAAAATAAACACCTCAGATACTAAACAAAATGAGAAAGAACAATTCCCTATGTGGTAGGAGCTTTCCCAAGTGAGCAGAAACCCAGAGCTAAGAGCTATGCGTGCTTGGGAAAACACATCTGCTCTCCACGGAGACCTGCTCTAAGAGTTTCCTACCCAGTGATGAGTAAAACTTTCCTCTCTACTAGCCAGCAAGCTTGACACTCCACATAACTCAGAAGGACGTTTACCCTAAAACCTTTGCCCAGAAAGGGGAAAAAGCTGCAGCTGCAGTATCATCAACATTCAAATAGTACATTCTGCTACAGAACAAATCCATAGCCGAGGGAACAGCATTGTTGGCTGATGAACATCCATTTTATGGCTATCATCACAAACATATACAGACACCTCTGTGTGCTCGCTGAGAGGTTTTTACTTGTATAACCAAGACCTGTGCCATAGAGCAGTTTACTTTAATTGATTCTTGAGAAATCCACACATCGATTTTTCATAGTGGCTGTACAAGTTTATATTTCTATCAGTAAATATAATCCCAGAAACTGGGGGGCAAAAGCTGTCTCTGAGTTCACAGTCAATTGGTCTACATAGTGAGACTCTGTCTCAAAAAAATAAAACAAAACAAAATTCCCGTTTCTCTAAATCCTCACTAGCACCTGTGAGGATTTTTATGTCTTTGTTATTTATTTGTATGTGTGTTTTTTTTTTTTGAGGGAATGCACTTGTGTGTAGGTACACGTGCCTGTCTGTGTACATGAATGGACCCAGAAGAAGCTGTTGGGTATCCCCTTCTCTTACTGTCTCTTTCTTTCCTTCCTTCCTTCCTTCCCTCCTTCCCTCCTTCCTTCCCTCCTTCCTTCCTTCCTTCCTTCCTTCCTTCCTTCCTTCCTTCCTCCCTTCCTTCCTTCCTTCCTTCCTTCCTTTGTTTTTGTTTTGTTTTGTTTTGTTTTGTTTTCCAAGACAGGGTTTCTCTGTAGCTTTGGAGCCTGTCCTGGAACCAGCTCTTGTAGACCAGGATGGCCTCGAAATCACAAAGATTCGCCTGTCTGCCTCCCAAGTGCTGGGATTAAAGGCATGCACCTCCACTGCCCGGCTTTTACTGTTTATTTCTTTAAAGCAGTGTCTCTTGCCCAACCTAGAGGCTTACACTTTCTTTGACAGGGCTGAAGGCAGAAAACCGAGAGGATCTGTCTCTGGCCTACCTTGGAAGTGGGGTTTTAAGGTATTTACACAGGACACCCAGCTTGCTACCTGTGTGCTGGATTAGAACTCTGCTCCTTATGATTGACTCTTAACCACCAATCCATCTCTCCACTTGTCCTTTACTTTTTAACATTTATTTATTTCGTGTGTATGTATGTAAGTAGGCATGCACCGGACCATTGCCTGGGTGTAGAGGTCAGGGGACAACTTTCCAGAGTCAATTCTCCCCTTCCACCACACGAGCTATGGGAATCAACTCAGCAAAGTCTGGCAGCAAGTGCCTTTACCTACTGAACCATCTCTTTGTCCTGTCATTTATTTTCCTGATGACAACCATTGAAACTGGAATGAGACACTCTCAAAGGAGTTTTAATATGCATTTTCCTGCTGGCTAAAGATGTGCACTTTCGAGTTTTATTCGCCATTTGTATATCCTTTTTTTGAAAGCTGACAGTTTAGCTCATTAGCTCATTTAAGGACTGGATGCTTAAAAAAAAACTTTTTAGTTTTACAGTTCTTTACACTTTTTGAATATTACCTATCTGATATGGGACCAGCAAAGGCATTCTCCCGTTGTCTCTTACTTGTGGTGACAGTTTTCTCTGTGGTATAGAAGCGTCTTCATTTTGATTCAGGGGAGTATTTTCTTGCTACTGGAATACTGTTAAAAAAACCCTTGCCTCTGCCTGTACCTTGAGGTATTTTAGCTATGCCTCTTTCTTCTAGTATAGTGGTTCTCAACCTTCCAAACACTGCGACCCTTTTAATAGTTCCTCATGTTGTGGTGGCTCCCAACCATAAAATTATTATCATGCTACTTCAAAACTGTAATTTTGCTACTATTATGAATCGTAATGTAAACATCTGATATGTATCTCCAAAGGGGCCATGACCCACAGTTCAGAACTGCTGCTCTATCAGTTTCCAAGTTTCTAATCTTACATTTAAGGTCATAAATCCATTCTGAAATGGTTTTTGTAAAGGTGAGAGGTAGCTAGGTTCATCCTTTGTTAAAGAGAAGTTCAGAAAGTGTTAGATTCTCTAGAGCTGGAGTTACAGGCAGTTATGAGGCACCAAATGGGTGCTGGCAAGTCAAACACACTCTTAACCACAGAGCTGTCTCTCCAGGCCCACCAATTTACGTTTTTGAGAAATTTCTCAAAAAGGGATACTACAACTATGCATTTATTCCTGGGCCCTCAATTGGGCCCATAACATGCTGTTTTTGCTACTACACCTCTGTAACATAATTTGAGATCAAGTATTACAATTGGTACCTCCAGCACTGTTCTATTAAGGATTGATTACTTTGGGTAACTGGGTCTTTAATCCTTCTGTAAGAACTTTAACAGTTTTCTGGTACAATTCCTGAAGAAAATGTAATTACATAAGTAGATATATGTTGCTCACAAGCCAAAGGTACTTTTTAACTTTTTGTTTTAGAGTTTGATGTGTAAGTGTCTGTGTGGGCGAATGTCATTTGTTTACCTGTAGAACCAGAAGATGGTATCAAAACCTCTGGAACTGGAGTTACAAGCAGTTGTGAATCCACTAGTGGGAACCAAGACCCTCTGCAAGAGTAGCAAATGCTCTCAAATGACTACCCATTGCTCAAGCCCACAAAGGTATTTCTTTTTTAGGTTTCTGGTTGTATTTTCCTGTTGATGAGACAGGGTCTCTCTATGTAGTCCTGACTGTCCCAAAACTAACTATATAGATTAGACTAACTTTGAAGTCACAGAAATTACCAAAACACCACTCCCAAGGTACTTCTTTTCTCTCTCTCTCTCTCTCTTTTTTTTTTTTAAATGTTGGGTCGTACAGTCAACCCTGTGGTTTTCTCCAGTGAGGGCTGCTTTCTCCACCCGTTTGTCTAGGAGGAGTGTATCGACCACCCAAGGTACTTCTTAAAGGCCATCTGTCTAGTTGGTCTTACTCAGGTCCTGGTGGCACTATGAACAGACAAACTGACAAAGCCAATAGTGTTTCAGACCCTCTGACCCAACAATCACAAGTTCTAAGTCACACTAGTTGAGTGTGCAGACTCAAGGTCTTTTGGGAATTCCTGGAACTGAGTCTAGGAAGCTTCAAAACTATATAGAGTATACTGTGTACAGAGAAAAATGTAAAATTCCTTACCTCTTTGGATTCCTTTATGTAACAAGCTCCAGCCATTCTTGTCTACCATGTCCACATCAGCTTTATGACTAACCAGAGTGGTGGCAATACTCTCTAGTCGCCGTGAAAGAGCCAGATCTAATGCAAGATCTCCATTATGATCCATTTCGTTCAGCTTCCCAGGGAGCTGAACAGAGAGTCAGGAAATCAGCACTCAGACAGAAAATACAGCCCACTTTAATCTTTCCCAACTTAAAACCCCTGCCTCTCTAGTGCTGGGAGACAGGGTCTCAATATGTAGACCAGGCTAGTCTTCAAACTCACAGAAATGGCCTTTCTTCCATAAATACATATGTCATCACACTTATTTTACAAGTGCCAATTCTAATGCTATGTCACCATGGTGCTGCTTAGTCTCCAAATTCAACTTCATCACAGACTTTCTATCAGGCCTCCTGAGAGTACACGCTTTCATTAGCAATAAATAACAGTGATGAGAGAGCAATAGCAACAAAGCTGATTAAAGGACCACAGAGAAAATGGAGATAGTAGCGGGGGAGGGAGGGAACAGACCACAGGAGACAGGGACAAAAAGGGGGGGAGGGGGCGGACAGACATCAGACACAACAACGCGGGACACAGACACCAAAGACAAGCCTGCATAGAGAAATTTATAACAAAGAGTTAGGATTTTCATGAAAGGTGGCTTAACAGAGAGTCCTCCTTAGCACAAACACCCATGATTAACCACACTTCCACCTGCATTCCATTGAAGACAGTGTGGGATGCAGAATAATGCCCTCCACCCCCACTCCACAGATGTTCATGCCCTAATTACCAAATGTGAGGATGTCAATTACATGGCAAAAAGTACCCCTGCAGATGTGATAAAGCTAAGTACCTTGAGCTAGGGAGATTCTTGAACCAGCCAACAGGGCCCTACTCTGTAACAACATTCATTCTTAAAAGTGAAACAGGAGGGGGCTGGCTCAGTGGTTAAGAGCACCACCTGCTCTTCCAAAGGTCCTGAGTTCAATTCCCAGCAACCACATGGTGGCTCACAACCATCTGTAATGGGGTACGGTGCCCTCTTCTGGCCTGCAGGCATACACACAGACAGATATTGTATACATAATAAATAAATAAATATTTTTAAAAAAAGTGAAACAGGAAAGTAGATTAGGTCATTAAGGGGTGAAATTAGGACTTGACCTGTCACTGCTGGCTTTAGGGATGGAAGCAATGCTTCTTTGAAGTTAAAGACTGTGAGGACATCTAGAGGCTGAGAATAGTCTTAAGCCCACAAGAAAAATGGAGACCTTGGACCACTAGAGAATTCTGCTGACAACTTATGTGAGCAGGAAATGGATTCTTCCCCACAGCTCCACAAATGACCAGTCTTTAAACAACGTAATTTTAATCTTGTGACTTCTGGTGTGGATCTCCAACAGCAAAGCTGATAAATAATAAACTGATGGATTGCAGTTACCATTGTAGACTATATAATTTTATGTGCATGAGAGTTTTGCCTGCATGTAGTATGTGGACCATATGAGTACCTGGTGCCTCCAGAAGTCAGAAGGTGTTGGATTCCCTGGAAATGGAGTTACAGAGGGTTGTGAGCTTCCATGTGAGTGTTGAAAACCAAACCTGTGTCCTTTGCAAAAGCAGCAAGTACTCTCAACCAGCCCAGAATGTGGGTGGGCTTAGGGCACAGAATTTGTGGAAACTTGTTTTGGTGAGAAATAAAAACAAAGATCGGGGCCTGAAGTCAGGTACTGTTGTGAAAGCCATCTGGAAATGTAAATGTGGCTTTGGATTGTACTAAGACCGATGAATTCTGAGGAACAGAACAGAACAGAAAATGCTCAAAAGCAACCTTAACATGTTAGAAGTACTTTCTTAGAGTGTCCAGTGACAGTAGAGATGGAAGCAGGATCGAGATAGCATTAAGGTTTGGGGAGAGATGGGAAAAATGGAAATGCTTCTACAATACCTGGGAATCCATTTCAATCAGATAGAGGAAGACCACATCTTCTCTCTCCACTTTGATAGCTTTATGTAATGGGTACTCTGTCTTGGATTTGATCATTTTGTATAACAACTGAGCACTCAGGCTACTGAAGTCCTCCTTTCGCAAGTCATCCTAGGGATTGAAAACAATGAAAAGTGTTAACATATGGAGGTTACAGAGCTCACACAAAGTCCACAGTAGGAAAACAACCGAGTCAGGATCTGTATTTAAGAGGCACTTGCCACCACACTTTTACCCATCCCAGCTCCGTTGAGCCTCAAAGACTGGACAGCTGAACATCAATGCTGACCTTCAATAGGAACCAAGCCATTTGACCATGAGCTTGGAGTCCTTTTCCTACTAAGTCTACTAAGATGGCAATTTCAAAACAAATCAGAACTGCAGCAAACAATTCACTGAGTCCCAGCTGTTCTCCAAAGCTGTACCCCTATCAGAAAGGGATAGTTATCACTCTGTCAGTTCTTTAAAACTAGCTTTCAGCAGGTATAGCAGTATATGCCTTTAATCCCAACATCTAGAGGATGAGGCAGGTTTGCGCCATAAGTTTGAGATCAGTATGAGTTACACAGTGGGTTCCAGATCAGTCTAGGCTACACAATGAGATCTTATCTTAAAGCAAAAAAAAAAAAAAGAACAATAACCCCACTTTTCTACTGGTACTGGGGATGAAAGTGAGGGCTTCATGTATGCTAGGCAAGCATTGCACCACTGAGCTAATTCCCAGCCCTTTAAAAAATGTTTTAGAGAAAAGGTCTTGCTAAGTTCCTCAGGCTGGTCTTGAACTTACTTTGCAGCTTGGCCATGAACTCAGCATCTCTCGCTTTAGCCTTCCAAGTAGTTGAGATTATAGGTCTATGGCACTAAGGGCACTCACACCAACTGTTAGAAAACTTTCTTTAGCATTCCAAAGTTCCTCCAATAATGTTGTATACAAAACAATCACAAAAGCTAGTTCATGAAACAACATAGATTGTTTCATTTATTATTTATTTAATAAAAAGGGAAAAAAAAAACTTGGCTTGTAAACCCTGTGCTTGGAAGGAGACAGGAGGATTCCTGGGGCTCACTGGCCAGCTTGACTCACCTAATCAGCAAGCTCTCGGCCAGACCCTGTCTCAAAATATAGTGGATGGTACCTGAGTAAGTCCACCAGAGGTTGTCCTCTGGCCTCCACAAGCACATATGTACACCTGCATACACATAAAAAACCAAAACTGTAACAAAGAAATGTAAAGCCTCTTATTTATAACAAAAACTCAAGAAAAGAAGCTGAAGTTTAAGAATGCCTCTTGTAGTGGAGGAAGCACTTCCATGGGCAGCTGCATGCTGAGTCTCAGCCTCTCAAGGACAACACTAAAGGCAGATATTCCTTCCTGGCATCTGCTCCTGAACCTCAGCTCCCTCTGCCTGGTGCAATCTAAACCCTCAGAATACTTTCAGAACAGAAACAAACCTCACAGATTCATCCATCAAACTGCTTCTTTTTCAATACTGCAAGCTGCAAAGACAATGTGCCCAAGGGGCGACTACAGAAGCAGGGCTTACACTGGGATCTCTGGCTGCTAGTGTGAGAGCTCTGTCCACACCTCTCAATCTCTCACTCACCCAGTGACTTGCGATAATTTCTGCACAGTAGTTCATTAGTGTGCTGGCATTTAGTTCCTCTGCAGTTTGATAGAAGCGAATACAGTTCCTAACATTCACCAGAGACATAACACCCTTCTCGCATCTGTAAGAGAGTTTTCATTAATGATGAACAGTATTAGTAAGGCATATACATTCGTAAATAAATAAACGGCACTAGCTATTTCTAGGAAAACTAAAGTGTAAGATTGAACAGTATATTTGATAAAAAAGTATGTATAGATTTTTACTTATGGAAATCAATTTTTATTATGATTTTACTAAAACTGACCATACACATTTTATTTTTGAGACAGGGTATCTCACTATATAGCCCAGGCTAGCTCTGAGATTAGGCTCCTCTTGACTCAGTCTGAGATTACAGTGTGCTTTGCAGTCTTGTACTAGACAGTATATTAATCACACTGCTCTGAGCAGAATCAAAATAACGTGCAAAAAAAATAAAGCAGAATACCTCAATAGCCTCAAAAATAACCACTTGAAACTTCTGAATCACGTGCACAGGCCACTTTGCAATCAAACACAAACAGACTGGCTTCAGTTCTTTGGCACTGAATTGTATGGAACATGCTTGCAGATTTCAGACAACTCTATTATGCTAACTTTATTACTCTCATGATTTCAAATGTGAGGATCTATGCTTAATAAATACCTCCTTGAAAGTCCTCCCAAAAGATAAATTTTTATTTTGTTTATAATTCAGAGGGTTAGAAAGATGTCTCGGAGGTCAAGAGCACTGGCTGTTCTTCTAGAGGACTCAGATCCAATTCCCAGCACCCACATGCAAGTACACAATCATCTAACTTCTAAGTTCTAGGGGATCCAATGCCCTCTTCTGGCCTTCATGGGTACCACATTTATGTGCTACACAGACATATATGCAGCCAAAATACTTACTGATATATAATAATAATCATGATGATTAAAATAAGTGAATAAACTATAATTCAGGATTTGGAAAGTAAGACAATAGTAGAATGTTTGTCTAGGATGTATTTGTATTTGGGAAGTCCTGGGTTCAATCCCTAGCAACACTGGGTGTGGACTGAATAGACAGCTCAGCACCTAGGAACAGTTATTCTTCCAAAGGAGGACCTTAAGTTTGACTCCCAGCACATATCCACAAATGTCTGTGACTCCCGTTCTAGGAGATCTGGTACTCTCTTCTAGTCTCCCCAGATACATGCCCCTCTGTGTTTTATTTACATATAAATAAAACGTTTACATTTATAATTACAATTTAAAGGACCACACAAAATAACTATAAGATGGTAAAATAATTATGAGTCAGATCTAGTATGCAAGAGACTATGGATTCAGTCTCGAGTGCCACACACAAATCAGGCCACAGTATGTCAAGAGAAAACTGGGCACAATGGGTGTCTCCACAAAGCCAGGCAACAAGACTTGAGGAATGATTAACAACTGTATCCGCGTGGCACAAAGTTGTCTCCACATCCTAGCATAGAAAATATAGAGTTTATTCTATGATAGATTACCTGGAAACCATATTGTGCCTCCCACAAAATGAGACCTACCGAGAAAGGTGGCTGCTGCAAAATAATTCTTTTCTACATTATGAGTATATATTACTCTCATCGGCTAATAAAAAGCTGACAGACTGGTAGCTGGGCAGAAAGTTAGGTGGGAAAGCCAAACTGAGAATGATGGGAAGAAGGGCAGAGTCAGGTGAGATGCCACCCAGCCATCCGCCCAGTCTCCTAGAAAGTCATCCCAAAAGATATGCTAGAGGACAGGTAAAACCACGAGCCACGTGGCAATACATAGATTAATAGAAATGGATTAATTTAAATGTAAGAGTTAGCTAATAACAAGCCTGAGCTATCAACGGAGCATTTATAATTCATATTCAACCTCTTAGTCATTAATCTGGGACTGGACAGTCGAGACAGGAAATGTCTATTTAAAGCAGTACTTCAATCAGATTTACCCCCAAGGGTAGTCACAGAGGCCCAGTGGTAGCCTACTCATAGCCCCCTCAATCTAATCTACCATTGTTTCTCCTTTCCTACAACCTCAACAAAAACTTTAGAAAAGTCACATAGCAGAACTTAGTAGTGAGAGGAAAATGAAGTCTCTGTGGTCCTGTCTCCCCTTCTATGATGACGTAAGGATAGTACTTGATCTCAGAGATGTTGGGACTCTGTAGGTTTCAAGATGAAGGAAAGTTCGGTACACTCAGCAGAGCACGAGATACTTGGAGGTAAGCTCCTAAGTTTACATTTCCTCTCTGCTCACCAATCCCTTCTAAGGCCCAACATTCCTTTCCTGAAGGAAAATGGAAAACAGACATTGCAAACTTTAATAGCAAATATTAATGAACTTCAATACTACTGTACATAATTGAGCATCGGGAGTTCTCAATCTCAGTAGATGAGTTTTAGGTAGCAGAAGTAGAGAAGGACAAGAGTTACAGAGGTAAGGAGAAGAGGAGAGGAAGGCAAACAAGACGACAGATCATCGAGTGGGGATGAGAAAGAAGAGATGGGTACCAAGACAGACCGTGGAGTAGTGCAAAGGAAGACAGTGAGACAGAGTGAAGATAGGAGGGCACAGTGGGACAGACCAGGGAAAAAACAAAAAACAAATTTTCAAACCTTACAAGGTAGACTAGGCTAGAAACAACAACATAGCTATTTTCCATCAGTAGGAAATATGCAACTATTTTATATCTGTTCTTCGGTGTTCTGTCTGTAAGTAACATTGCTGACTTGGTGAAAGAAGCACCTCTCCCAGGGCACTTTAAAAATTAATTTAGAGCCAGGCGGTGGTGGCTCACGCCATTAATCCCAGCACTCGGGAGGCAGAGGCAGGCGGAGCTCTGAGAGTTAGAGGCCACTCTGGTCCACAAGAGCTAGTTCAAGGACAGACTCCAAAGCTACAGAGAAACACAGCCTCAAAAACAACAACAACAAAAATAAACTCAAAACAAAACAAAAAAAATTAATTTAGGGCTAGTTGTGGTGGCACATGCCTTTAATCTCCAACACATGAGAGGCAGAGGCAGCCACCTAAGACTAAAATCCTGTCTCCACCCCTTCCCACCAAATTATTTATTCATTTACTCATTCATTCATTCATTCATTTATTATTATTATTATTATTTGTGTGTGTGTGTGTGTGTGTGTGTGTGTGTGTGTGTGTGTGCACCGCAATGCAAAAAGGTGTGAAGGCCAGAGGACAATTTAAGTCAGTTTTCTCCTTCCAAAGTGAGTTTTGGGATCAAACTCAGGTCATCAGGTTTGTGTAGTAAGGACTTTTGTCTGCTGAGCAATTTCACCAACCCTCCCATGGCATTTTTAAAAGAAGAAAAATCAATATGTAGAAACACTGCATTAAGAATAACAGTTTCTGGTTCATTTAATCCTTTAATCCCAGCACTCAGGAGGCAGAGGCAGGCAGATCTCTTGTGAGTTCGAGGCCAGCCTGGTCTACATAGCAAGTTCCAGGACAGTCAGGGGCTACATAGAGAAATCCTGTTATGACAAACAAACAAAAAAATCACACATAAGCTTTACAGTAGGGGTAATGATACACACCTCAAATTGCAATACTTAGGAGCCTAAGGCAAAGACTGTCAAGAGTTTGAAGTCAACCTGAGCTACAAAATGAATACCAGGGAGTCTGGGCTATAATGTATAACACTATCTCAAAAATAAAACAGTATATTCATAAACCTCAATTTTCTGTGCCTCTACAGTCTAAGTACACGTCACACCACACCACAACAAAGGGTAACAAAGTCATTCTGACTGATCACAACTATAGAGTAAGTGTTCTAGGAGGAAAAGTTCTCCTTTCAGATGGATGAAACTTGTAATGTCAGATATGATGGTCTTGCTATAGTACTGTTCTACCAGCAGGTGGCCTACCACATAGTTGACCACAGAAGTTCCAGCTCTCATCTCAGAGCACTTTACACACTTGTACAGACAACGGCCTGGGCTCTGAAAGTTATATTGTCTTTCTTATTACTGCTCAGGGACTTGGATATATTTGAGGACAACGGATGTTTTCTTAAAAATTACAAACAGTTCATATTCACTCATTTGGATCCTGAGTGCCACTTGCCATGTGAATAACTATAACTAAAAAATGGTATGACTCATACAACAAAAGAATAATTTTAGTCTTAAAATTTAAGTTCTCAGCTCAAACTTTCTCTTAAAAAATTCAAGGCAGGCTAGTTTTCCTTTGGAGGAAAAATATTCTTGTTATTAGTATATTTTTGTAATTTTATACCCACAAAGCATACAAAAATACAAAATAATCTATTTTGCTGTTAATTTTGTTTCTTTGGAACAAAATCTCACCATATAACACTGGTCGGTCTGGTATGCACTTTGTAGACCACCCTGTACTCAAACTCATAAAAGATCCATCCTCCTCTACCTCCAATGTGCTAGGATTAAAGACATGTGCCACCATACCTAGCAAAGATTTATTTATTATTTTTATGAGCATGTACGTCTATGTGAGTCCATATGCATGCAGGAGCCCAAAGAGACCAGAAAAGGGCATCACATCAGAACCCCAGAAAATGGAGTTAAAGGCAATTGTGAGCCCCTGGGAACCAAACCTGAGTCCTCTCTCTGCAAGAGCAACAAGGGCTCTTAACCTCTTGTTACTTCCAGCCCATGAAACTGGTTTTAAAAATATAAATTAGGCACCCCACATGTCCTGTCTGGTTACTTTTCTCTTTGCTTTTTGAGGTAGGGATTCTCTGTGTAGCTCTGGCTGTCCTAGAACTACCTTTGTAGACTAGGCTGGCTTGAATTAGTTATCTGCCTGCCTTTGCCTTCCACACACTAGAATTTAAAGTATGTACCACCACACTCAGCTAGTTTTCTGGTTTTCATATCAAATCATGTATGTGAGAAGTGAGAACTACTGAAAGTAAAAAAAAAAAAAAAAAACATAGCTGAATAATGGTTGGGTTGTAGATGATTAGCATTTTCTATATATAATTCTATGTCTTCCACATTGCATACACTGAACATGTATTTATAATCAGGAAAAATATTGTCACTTTTATACATACTCCTTTGTAAGAGCATTTTCTGGTATTATTAAAAATAAACCCTTCTATGGTAGTATGAATCTAATTGGCCCCTATAAGCTAGCTCATAAGGAGTGGCACTAGTGGAAGGTTGGCCTTGTTGAAGGAAGTGTGTAACTGTGGGGCCAGGCTTTGAGGTCTCTTGATTAAATTTCACTCATTGTCACAGTCTACTTCCTGCTGGCTGCAAGATACAGAACGCTCTCAGCTCCTTCACTAGCACTATGTCTGCCTGCACGCCACCATGCTCCTCACCATGATAATGGACTGAACCTCTAACTGTAAGCTGCCATCTCAATTAAATGTTTTCCTTTCTAAGAGCTGCTGTTGTCATGATGTCTCTTCACAGCAAAAGAAACTCTAAGATACCTACTTCTTATCAATTTAATTATTAACATTTCCAAACCATCAGGACCTCTTTATCACAGAAACTGACTTCATCCTCTTGAGCTATTATCTTAGATGTGTTATTTCTCTGCCTAAAAGCAGTGGGCACACATGTGACCACATTAAGAGCAAGCACTCAGCTGGGCAGTGGGGACGCACGCCTTTAATCCCAGCACTCAGGAGGCAGAGGCAGGATCTCTGTGAGTTCGAGGCCAACCTGGTTTATAGAACGAGTTCCAGGACAGACTCCAAAGCTACAGAAAAACTTGGTCTCAAAAAAACAAAAACCCAACAAAACAAAAAGAGCCAGCACTCACTCTAGAGTCCTGGCCTCTTCCATCGCAGCTCTTAAGAAAGCTGTGACAGACAACTTAACAGTCATATCCAACAGTACAGATTTGAGCATCTGGTAATGTTGATCATTACGAAGCCAAATCAATCAATAAACAACAAACATTTTAATTAAATGTTTTTTTATACTAATTAAATGATCTATACAAAGCCAGAACATTTTTATTAAAGCAATTTAATTTATAAGCAAGTATGATATGGTGAAAGAAAGTACAGGATATCTGGGGGAAAAGATATAAACAATCTAATTAAAATGAGAATGAGTATACTCCTAGGTAGAGCATAAACTTACTAAGCAAACACAATAGTTAACTGGAAGGCCTCAATATTAAAGCTAGTTGAGTTAATAATCTAGCCCTATACAGCTTGGACCTGTTTATGTTTAAATTAGTTTTAGATATTAAAACAGTTCTCAATCCCAGATCACTTACAGATAGTTGGGAAGAATGTCTATGGATTCCTGTGGGGCTGTGGAGGCCAATCCAGAGGAAAAGCCCTCTCACAGGAAAAAACAAAGTAAGCAGCTCCTAGTAGCCGAGTCTCCCTTGGATCTCCTAGGTGGGAGCAATAGAGCAATAAACAGAATATCTTGATGGCTGAAACTAGTCCCTCAACCAGCCAGGAGAGAAGCCAATTTTTTTTCATGCACCCATGAAAATAAAAATATTATGAGCCGGGCAATGGTGGCACACACATTTAATACCAGCACTAAAAAGGTAGAGGCAGGTGATCTCTGTGAATTAGAGGCTGACCTGGTATACAGAGTGAGTTCCAGAACAGACAGGTACTGTGGGATAATGATTTGTACTCTGTAAAGATTTATCACTTGTGTTGGTTTAATAAAACACTGAATGGCCAGTACCCAGACAGGAAGTAAAGACAGGACAACCAGACTAGCAGAATTCTGGGAAAAGGAAGGGTGAAGTTAGCAGTAGCTAGTCAGACATAGAGAAAACAAGATGAGAATGCCTTACTGAGAAAAGGTACTAAGCCATGTGGTTAAACATTGATAAGAATTATGGGTTAACTTAAGTTTTAAAAGCTAGTTAGTAATAAGCCTGAGCAATAGGCCAAACAGAGTATAATTAATATAAGCTCCTGTGTGTTTATTTGGGACTGAATGGCTGTTAGACCAGGCAGGACAAAAACTTCCATCAACAGCCAGGGCCAGGGTTACAGAGAAACCTGAGAAAGGGGGAGAAGTGGGGCAAAGGGGTAATGAGAAGACCCCCAAACAAAACAAAACAAAATTATGAAATACTATAAAAAGACTACATCGGGCTGAAAAATTAACTCAGAAACTAAGTGCACTGACTGCACTTCCAGAGGCCTCAAGTTCAAATTCTAGCAACCACAAAGGTGAGATAGTCTTTTGGGGTTCCTGATTCATGAAAGAGTCTGTGCGACATTCTGCAGGATACAGAAGAAAGTGACTGAACTGTCTGTGAAATTTCCTGCTTCATGGAAATGTCTGCTGGAAACTATGGGCCTGTAGGATGAAGATGGATGCCCCAACGGTACAAAAGAACTTTGGGTGACTGTCCAGGCAGCAAGATGTCTCTGTCATTTCTAGAGTTTTAGAAATTGTTTATTTCTTGTTTGCTGAGGTAATATATCCTTCTGGAGTCTTTGATGGAGTTGAAAAATGGATAGTTATAGTTTTCCTTAGTTATGATAAAAGATAAAATAGATATAAATATTATAACTGTAATTCTTGCTTGATAACTGTTTTGTTGTATGTAATTTTACTATGGTAAAGTGAAAGCCTTTCTTTTTTGTTTAAACAGCAAAGGGGGAAATGATGTAGGAGGGTCATCTGTCTATATGTTACTTTCATTGGTTAATAAAGAAACTGCCTTGGCCTTTTGATAAGCCAGCCTTTAGGTGGGTGGAGTAGACAGAACAGAATTCTGGGACAAAGAAAGCAGAGTCAGGCAGACGCCATGTTTCTCCTACCCAAGATGGATGGTGGTTACTCATGATGGTAAGCCACAGTCAAGTCGCAATACAGCTTTTTAGCAATGGGTTAGATCAATATGTAATAGTTAGCCAATAAGGGACTGGAGATAATGGGCCAGGCAATGTTTAAATGAATACAATTTCCATGTAATTATTTTGGGTAAAGCTAGCCGGGAGCCAGGCCGCAGCCCGTAGCTCCTTTCACTACATACAACCAACTATAATGAGATCTGATGCCCTTTTCTGGTGTGCAGGCATGCATGCAGACAAGACAATATATACATAAATATGTTTACATTTTTTTAAAAAAGACATTAATCAAGCTGGCCACCAATAGGCAGAGATACAACAGGTGCACAAAGATTTCTGCCTGACACTGTTCAATGAGCATTTTGTCCCCTGTTACTCTATAATACCAACTTGGGAAAGGAACAGAGAAAATACACTTTAAAAACATACTGTGACAGCTCCTTGGGACCTAAAAAGTAGTTAACGTCAATGAAGTAAGCTCTTATCAATACTAGCTACAAAACCTACTGAACCATATACTCTGGATTAAGGTAAGCACTAAAGTGCTTCCAAAAAGGAGTATATAACCAAGAACTTCATCTGCTATGTCTATCCAAAGGCAGAATAAAATGTCGAGGAAAACAGAATGAAAGGCAAAGTCAAGAATGTGGACCCTGGAATCTATTCTTTAATATGCAGTTGTCAGTTTACACAATCACACAGCCTCAGGTAACAAGCCAGCAGAAGAAAGAACAACAAACTAGCACTGGCAAAATTTAGCTTACCAGCAGTAACACAAAGCAAGGGAGAAATCAGTCTCTCCCACATCACCTTTACAGAACCCTGGCAGTTCTTCACGTATCAGAAGCTGCTTTCACACAGCTTGGCACAATTAAGTTTAGCCACCACCTTGCAGGGCACATCTGTTGTGACTTGCCTCTCCCTAAGGAGCTGGAGCTGAAAGCGATTAGCCAGTTTCATCAACTCAGTCAGGAACACATCATCCTCTCTGAACTCTAACTCATCGGTATAGATCCAGCGAAGCATGGTCATCGCCACCTCAGGATTCGCATCTAGTTAGAAAAAGAAAGTAGACGACACACTTAGGTCTTCTAGAAGTAACCCTAAAATCTGTGGTTAGGGAAGTAAATAATGGTATACCTAACTCAAGGAAATATATTGTAACAGGCCCCAAACCTTAGCACAACTGACACCATGATGGAATTATCATTCAGGCCTGGAACCAAGCACATAGGCAGCCAACACCCGCCAAAAGAGAACAAAGACCTATAGTTTTAGGAAAGTCCCTAAATTTATTAACCTCACTTTTGGCTTCTGTAACTCCACTTCTGACTAACTGAGGTATGTCATCCCAAGACATGTATTTTTGTGTTTAAAATTCCACCTCGAGAAATGCTTGGAAATGCACTTGGGTCCCAAACACCCAGTGTAGTTACAGGCCAGCTAATTAAAAACTTTCTATTTGCTTACACCTGTGCCCAGGTGGTCTTCTCTGGGGAACACCTCTTAACAATACAGCCATTAAAAATGCTGACAGTTGTCTAGGCAGCATCCAATTTCAGAAAAATGTTAAAGTTTTTGTATGATTAAACCATAGGGTCAAATTCGTTGGGTAAATATTTGAGACATAAGAGAATTTCAGAATATTTTTCATTTCTTTTCCCCCACTTTGAGACAGGGTCTCTCTACATAGCCCTATCTGTCCTGGAACTCTCTATGTAGAGGAGGTTGACCTTGTCCTTACAGAGATCTGCCTGCCTCTGCCTCATTAAAGGCATTAACTACACACTCAACAGATTTCCTAATACAGACTAGCCACGATTTTATTTATTTATTCTTAGTCATTTATTTTTGGTGCTGGGAATTAGAAGGTTTTATTTTATGTGTATGGGTGTTTTGCCTGCAAGTATGGCTATGCACCAATTGCATTCTTGGTACCCATGGAGACCAAAAAGGGCGCTGAATCCCCAGAACTAGAGTTACAGATGGCTGTATCCCACCGTATGAGTACTTGGAATAAAAGCCAGACTCTTTGGAAGAGCCGCCAGGGTACCACTGAACTATCTCTTCAGTCTCTAGTCAAGATTTTTAAAGAGTGAATAAACACAAGAATTACTCACATAGATTGTTATTCTAAACAAAAAATAGAGTAAATACAGAGAATAGTAATAAAAAACTGAAGCCAGGAGGTGGTGGTACTTGCCTTTAATATCAGTACTTGGAAGGTAGAAGCAGGCAGATCTCTGTGAGTTCAAGGCCAGCCTGGTCTACAGAGGGAGTTCCAGGACAGGCTCCAAAGCTACAGAGAAATCCTGTCTCAAAACAGACAGACAAACAAGTAATGAAGAACTGAGACAAAAATGTTTGTTTACTTTGAAACAAGATCTCTCATTCTGTAGCCCAGGCTGATGTGGAACTAACAGCAATATTCTTGCTTCAACCTCCCAAAATTATGGGATTACAGGTACAAGCCACCATATTTTGCTTACAAAATCTTAAGAATCCAATAGAAAGGTAATAAAAACATAGTATATATGCAATGGCAAATCTGCAGCAATTAAGACTACACAGATACATTCATGACAATATATTTTACTTTTGGCTTTTGGGGGGCTACCACTCAACTCCCCCTTCCCTCTCAAAAAAATGACACATGGAGGCTTTTTCTTAGTTATGAATGCCTGGCCTTAGTTTGGCTTGTTTCTTGTCAGTTTTTCTTAATTTTCACATCTATTTTTTGACTCTGGGCTTTTTCCTTTTCTTCTGTATATCTTATTTTTACTCTGTGGCTGGCCCTTGACATCCTCCTCTCCTTGTTCTATCTTGGTCCTTCTTTTTTCCTTCCAGATTTCTCCTTTGCTTCATACTCTCTGCCCAAGCCCCACGTATCCTTTCTCCTGCCTCGCTATTGGCCATTCAGCTCCTTATTAGCACCATCAGGTGTTTTAGGCAGGCAAAGAAACACAGCTTTGGGGCTGGAGAGATGGCTCAGTGGCTAAAAGCACTAACTGCTCTTCTAGCTGAACCTGGGTTCAATTTCAAGCACCCACAGGGCAGTTCACAACGGCCTGTAATTCCCAGATCTGACACTCACACACAGATATACATGCAGGCAAAATACCAATGCACATAAAATAAAACTATCATTAAAAAAAAAGAATCACAGTTTCACAGAGTTAAACAAATTCAGCATAAACAAAAGTAACACACCTTAAAATAATATTCCCCAACAGAGGTTTAAAGAACTAAGAATTCATTTTGTATATCACTTTTGCTCTATATATGAGTATAAATGTACCATTGTGTATATGCATATACATCCAATTATACAGCTCTGTCTATCCATAATCTATCCATCAAAAAAGGACATACACTAGAATATTAACTCAACAATTTATTCATGATTAATTTTTCTTTTAGCTAATCTTTACCTTGACTTTTATTTAATAAATATATTATTTGTATATTTTTTTAAAGTTAAAGACTATACAGTTACTTAAAGGAAATGTTTACTATAAAAATCATTATTTAAAATATCTAAACTAGTGCTAAGGATATGACTCAGTATTTTTTGTTTGTCTGTTTTTTGTTTTTGTTTTTCGAGACAGGGTTTCCCTGTAGTTTCTAGAGCCTGTCCTGGAACTAGCTCTTGTAGACCAGGCTGGCCTGGAACTCAGAGATCCGCCTGCCTCGGCCTCCCGAGGGCTGGGATTAAAGGTATGCGCGACTCAGTTAGTATTGATTGCTTAGCATGCACGCCTTTAATCCCAGCCCTCTGGAGGCAGAGGCTGGTGGATCTCTCTGTGAGGTCAAGGCCAGTCTGGTCTACAAGAGCTAGTTCCAAGACAGCTAGGACTGTTACACAGAGAAACCCTGTTTCAAAAAACAAAGGGGGAGGGGGGAGAGAAATAGAAACAAAACAAAAAGAAGATGATCAGCCTAACACACACACACACACACACACACACACACGAGCTCCACGTCAATCTGGGTAACATAGCAAGATTCTACTTCATAATAAAAGTAAGTAGCGTGGAAGTGTATATGGAGTGGTGGTGGAGTGCTTGTCTAACATGTGAGAGGCCCTGAGTTTAAACCGCAGTACTGTAATAAGCAAAACATTATATCCAGCAACTGCAGTACATACTCTAAGTGGAGACAGATATACACTGAGCCATAAAACAGGGACTCATGTAGCCCTGACCAAAGTGTACTGTCACAAATCTCACAACTGCTAGAATTACCAATTTTTGACAACTTGAATATCAAAAGATGGTAGCCTACTCTTAACATCTTTCTAACAAATTTGAGTAATTCTCAAGTTTTTATTCTTTTCTAGGTTTTACAAACTATGTGACTGTGGAGTCAAGATACTACCATACATTTTGTGAGGGACACTTCATAATCAAATAATTCTTGGAAATTATCCTAGTTTTAATCTATAGGCAGTCAGAGAGATGTGGCTTCAGAAGATTGCATTTTTAAAGAGAAAAGCTACAACACTGGGTGCATTCATACAGACTGGAGCCTTTCTGGTAAAGACCTCCCATAAAGGCATTTCCATTGTAGGTGTGAATGATACATGCATCTGCTTTTATGTGTGTTTATCTGTGCTTACAAGGAGAATTGAGGGTTTCAAGTCAAACCTTAGAAATTATCATAAGACAGTTCACACCAAACAAGAGAAACATGAAAGATCTGTTTTCCTAAATCCAGGGGATCAACACCTATTTTCCTGAACAATACTGTTCAAGGTTAGCCACCCCTGGCACCCTGAACTGGCTATAAGTCCCAATTCCCATCTCCTCTGCAGCATACACACAGAGCAGCTACGTTGTTATATTCATGGCCCTGGCCTGAAATATACTTCCCCCAGAGGATAAGCTCTGAGGCAGAGATGCATCCTAATCACTCAGCCCTCAGCACATACAGACAGACAGACCTTCTGAACTGGAGAGCCTCTCAACAGACATCTCAGCAGAGCTTTCATAGTCAAGCACTTCTGAAAACGTACCCTCCACCCTCGTTCTCTCTCCTAGTCTTCAGATCAAACCCATGTGAATACACATGCTAAGCAAGCACTCCCAGTCCAATATCCTATTTTAATATCCCGACAGATTCCATGTAACATGTAACTTATTGCAATAGTCACTAAGAACAGAGTTCAATAAAAACTTTGTTTCGTGCCTTGTTTTCAAGAGTAGTTAAGCAAATACTAACAAAATACGATTTTAGGTAAACTTTTGAAAACTTCTACATTTAGCCATAAGCTATAAATATACATAAGACAACAATAGAAATAACTCAGTATATATCTATTAAAAACCTTCCTTAAAGTTAATTTACTTGTGTCTGTGTGTGTGTGTGTGTGTGTGTGTGTGTGTGTGTAATGAGCATACATATCATGATGCATATGTAGAGACTAAAGTACAACTTGTGAGTTCTTTCCTTCAAATCATCCAGCTTGGTGGCAAATACCCTTACTCATGGAGTCATGTTCCCAGCCCTAATAAAATTCTTTTTAAAGAAATTTAATACTTATGTTTAAGGTGTATAACATGTTATTAGGAGATACACATACAGCTGGACATGGTGGCACATGCCTTTAATCCTAGCATTTGGAAGTTAGAGCAGATAGACTTCTCTGAGTTCCAGGTTAGCCTGATTTACACAATGAGATGTTATCTCATACAAATAAATAAAGAGATGCATGCACAAAAATTACTATATAATGGGGCTGTAGATGGCTCAGTAGTTAAGAGCATATACTGCTCTTGTAGACCACCTGAGTTTGGTTCTCAGTACTCACAACCACACGTTAATTCTAATTTCAGGGAGATCTGCCTACTCAGGTACCATGCACACAGGACATACCAACACAGAGATACACTAAAAATAAATAGGGCTAGAGAGCTGTAGCAACGCTAAGAGCACATATTACTACTGCAGAGGAACCAAGTTAGGTTTCCGGAAGTCACATTATGTCGTTCACAACCCTACTACTCAAGCTCCAGGAAAATCTGATGCCTTCAAAAACATCTGCATTATCATGTACATACATACATACACACACATACCCATATATATGAATATAAGCATAATTGTATGTATACACATACATATACACATAATTAAAAAATAAAAATTTTTAAAAATGAAATTGGGGCTACAGAGATGGCTTAGTGGTTAAAAGCATAGGCTACCCTTCCAGAGGACCCAGATTTAATTCTCAGCACCCACATGGTAGCTCACAATTGTCTGTAAATCGTTTCAGTGTATCCATAAATGCACACCAAATACCAAAGCACATTAAAAAAATAATTTTTTAGTTAAAAAAGAAAAAAAATCCTTTCTAAAAAAGTTACTCTAGTGAGCAGGGCATGGTGGCACACACCTATAAGCCTTGTGCTTGGGAGTGTTCAGGTGGCAAGGGCTAGAGGGGAAGTAGAATTACCATGGTAAAACAAATTAACACTCACCATTTCACACAGGCGTAGACCTACTAAAATTTTAAATAGTCACAGCAATCCTTTGTTGTTACAGAAAACTACTGTGGGCCAGTAAAGACACTTGTAGGTTCAATCAACTAGAACCTACGTGGTATAGAGAACTGATCCCTGCGAGCAGACCACACACACACACACACACACACACACACACAAAATATATGCAAAAATTTTTTAGGAAAAGATATTAAAGGTAGCCATACACCTTTAGTTCTAGCTTTCAAGAAGCACAGGCAGATGTATCTGAGTTCAAGGCCAGCCTGGTCTACATCTTGAGTTACTGGCAAGCTAGGGCTACATGATAAGTTCCTCTCTTCAACCAGTCAATCAACAGGAAGAATGACTGAGTTAATTGGCATCAACCGCTGAATTCTACATATATCCACACACACCTACAAGGACATATACATACACCACATGCAAAAACTAAAATAGGCAATATTAAAATTCTATTGCAAAAAAAAATGTCTTTACGGGCTGGAGAGATGGCTCAGAGGTTAAGAGCATTGCCTGCTCTTCCAAAGGTCCTGAGTTCAATTCCCAGCAACCACATGGTGGCTCACAACCATCTGTAATGGGGTCTGGTGCCCTCTTCTGGCCCGCAGACATACACACAGACAGAATATTGTATACATAATAAATAAATATTTTTTTAAAAAGTCTTTACTTCTTTGTCCTTCACAAGTATAAATCTGTTTGGCTAAGTTAAAACCTGGGTTTAAAAGTTAAAAGACTGAGTAAAACATTCCTCCACAACCTCTCAGCTTGGACCCAGTTCTTCCTATACTGTAGTCATAACTTAATACATACTCAACAGACAGCCCTCAAATGCTCAGAGATCTGGTGAATATGGCATTTAAATGTTTAATTATTAAAAGGCTTTTTGTAACAGAGAGACAGGTTGGCTCCTGGCACTACCCCATTTTCTCCAAAGACAAAAGACAGATAGGCACAGAATACCGTCCATCCGTAATTCACTACCAGCGAAAGCGCTAACCACTGGGAAGAACTGCCTTTCATCTAAACTGCTAAATATCTCCAAACAATAGACAACAAGAAACTGTAATTGACTGCCTGGTTGCCCAGGGCAAAGTAGGCTGGTCTTCCTACAGATCTTAAACCACAAGATCTTCCAAAGCCTGGCAGGCCACATGCTAACAGCCTTAAAGTCCCTGCCCTCAAAGACCATGGAGGGCCCTGGGGAGTGGTTGTCTAGGTAGTCAATCAAGTAAGTTCTCTGTCACTTTTTAAATCAGTAACTCAGGTAAAAATTTATCCTTCTCAAGAACTTTGATGCAGTTTGATGGCTGAGAGGTTTGTCTGTTTAAAAGGAATAACTTCCCAAAACAGATTTCAGCATAACTTCTTACTATAGTTAAATAAAAGGTGTTTTAAAATGCAAAGCTCAGGGGCTGGAGAGATGGCTCAGTGGTTAAGAGCACTGACTGCTCTTCCAGAGGTCATGAGTTCAATTCCCAGCAACCACATGATGGCTTACAACCATCTGTAATGAGATCTGGTGCCCTCTTCTGGTGTGTGGGTATACCTGGAAGTAGAATGTTGTATACATAATAATAAATAAATAAATAAATAAATAAATAAATAAAATAAATAAAATGCAAAGCTCAAGATGTGAGAATCTAAAAAGTGTTTCATGGTACAAGAAAGTACTTAAGATGTGTAAATACAAGTTATAAAGGTCTGAGGACAAGAACGTTTCAGAGTATAAGAAAATGGTTTAAGGTGCAAAAACGCAAGTTATCAGATGACTCTCATAATGCTGCTGTTCACAGTCTTAACATTAATAAATAAAATTCTGATAAGCTATTAATGTAAATACTACCACTACCATACTGCAAGATCAAGAATTTAAATTCTCTTTAGTCATCTTCTAAGGATACTTTTCATTGTGCAAAAACACCTGTCACAATCATTTCTGACATGAGCATACTGTCGTTTCTACAAAACAAATAATAGTATAGAATATAAACAGTAAAAATGCTAATGTGTCTAAAATTTATGTTTTCACAAACTCAAAGAACTCTAGTAAGTTCCAGGGAGCTGAACTAGAGGATTCACCTCAAACAAGTCCAAGAGAGACACCGGACAGTTCCACAGAGCCTGAACAGCAATAAGTAACCAGCTACCCCAGGATATGGACAGCATCCCAGCTTTCTCAGGTCCCCCAAGATTTCGATGCCCACAAATAAGCAGGAAGCAGTCTCAAGAACCCAGTATCCCATCCCTATCCCACCTACTATCTCCTTTAATTCCCCACCTTTTTATGGTAAGAAAAAGAAGAAAATGTTAGGATTATGTTGGCCTTCTCTGACACTTGGCAAGATGAACTCAGACAGTAGTCTGTCCCATTAAGACACAAGTTCTGCCCACTCCCAATCTCTCCCTTCCCATGGGGGCAAGCTGGTTTTGGCGCTCTCTCTCTCTCTCTCTCTCTCTCTCCCTCCCTCCCTCCCTCCGTCTCTCTCTCCAGCCATCATTCTTCTGAAGAAGCAGCTCTCTGTCTCTCTCTTCCTCCCGTTTACACCCAGTCTGTGTCAGTATGGCATATTCTGTATCCTGCCTGTGGTTCCCACCAGCAGTGGAACTTGCCAGGGTCACTTGCATGGTAAATCTTTCAAGCAGGCCTAGAGAGATGACTCAGAAGATGAAGATACTTGTCACACAAACCTAGCAACCAGAGATTAATCCCCAGACCTCCAGAGATTTGTTCCCTGACCTCAAAAATATGAGTACATACATTAACGTTTTTAAATGAATAAGCTTATTAAAAGATACTCGTATTTTCTAAATATAAGAACATAATAGATACTCAAATATTAATGATTTGTTATCCAAGGATTAAATGTAATCATAAAGAACAAGCAGAGGCTGGAGAGATAGCTCAGTGGTTAAGAGCACTGTTTGCTCCCAGCACCCACAAGGTGGATCAACACCATCTGTAATTCCAGTTCCAAGGAATCTGACATCCTCTTCTGACCTCCTTGGGCACTTCATGCATATGGTGCAAAGATAGAAATGTATGCAAAACACCCACACACATACATTAAAATAAAATTTAAAGCCAGGTGATGATGGCTCACGTCTTTAATCTCAGAACTCAGGAGGCAGAGGCAGGTGGATCTCTGTGAGTTTGAGGAAGCTTGATCTACAAGAACTAATTCCAGGACAGGCTCCAAATCTAAAAAGAAACCCTATCTTGAAAAACCAAAAAAAAAAAAAAAAAAAGAAAGAAAGAAAGAAAGAAAGAAAGAAAGAGAAAAGAAACAACTAAACAACTAACTTAGGGTGACATCTTATTTCAACAGCTCATGTTCCCATCAATTGATAAATATTTTATTATACCAAAGATATTTCAAAGTGATACATTATAACTTTCTACTAAGAGATCTTGTGCATTAGTTCTGTGTTCTGGTGAAGTCCGACTCACCTGACAAGTCTAGCTCCTCTGTGGAAGACAAGTTGGCCAAACTCCAGCTATCACTGCGGGCGGCCAGGACAAACTTGTGAGCACTGATGTGCCTGTCCCCAACCTTAATCTTCAAATCACTGATGAGGAAAATATCCAAAGATACAAAAAGAAAAATGTCATCATAACTAGGTAAGATAGGAGTCCCACCTGACAAATACATGGAATGATTATCAACATGAATCTGAAAAACAAAAAATAAATCAAAGATATTTCCACATGCTGAACCATGCTTACATGTTGCTAGAAATATTTTAACTTCTACTTCAATGCCACGGAATGATCTACTCTCAAATACATTTAACAGCATTCTTGTGGTGAACCTATAAGCTAAGTAGGATGATTAATAGTCATACATAAAATATAAGATGTTTTATGCAGAATGTATCAAAATAAACCACCAGAGTGAGAAATGTGGACAGCTCAAAGCTCTGCGACTGTGCCATTGCTTTCCTCCATAATAGTGTCAAGCAACATTAAACAGAGAGCAAATCAGTTCCCATAAAGCAGTCAAGAATATAGAACCTAATATCTGGACTCCTGTCTCTATCAGAAACATTGATACCTAACATTAGCCACTTAATATCCAACCATTCATCAAGAAAAGAGGTTGAGGCTGGGTGGCACTTTCATATAACCTCAGCATATGAATCACAAGTTTCAAATCAATCTGGGCTACAAGGCAATACACTGTCTCAAAAAAGCAAAGAGTACCAGGTGGTGGTGGAACATGCCTTTAATCCCAGAGACAGAGACAGGCAGATATCTGTGAGTTCAAGGCCAGCCTAGTCTACAGAGGGAGTTCAAGGACAGGCTCCAAAGCTACAGAGAAATCCTGTCTCTAAAAACCAAAAAAAAAAAAAAAAAAAAAAAAAGGAGGGGGGGTGCCATGTCAATTTTTAAGGAAAAAAGGCTTCCAGGCAATTACTGAAACATCATGATGACCCACTGTGCTGACAGGACTGAGCCATATGGCTGACCATGCTTGGCAACAAAGAAAAGTGCCAACATGTGACACTCAGCCAAACTGCAGCATTGGAGAGGCAGTGGGAAGAGGATCAAAACTTTAAGGTTATTCATGACCACAACCAAGTTCTAGGACATCCTGGGCTACCAAAGACCTTGTTGCAAAAATAAATAAATAGCTAGGAATAGTAGCACATGCCTTTTTTTCTAATATTCAGGAAGGAGGAAGATTGCTGCATTCAACCAGCCTGGTTTACACAGCAGCTTCCAAGTCAGCCAGGCAGCTTCCAAGTCAGCCAGGGCTACACAGTGAAACTGTATCTCAAACAAACAAAATAAATAAATACTACTGCTAATAATCAATCCTTGGTATGTGCCCACTATTCGAAGTGTTTTAACATGTATGACTTAATCTTTACTCCAACCCTAAATTGAGTACTAGTGATCATCCTTTGTTATACAGATCAGGAACCTAATGTCGTAGTTTGAGATCAAAGTGCTAGCAAGTAGCATACAGGGTTCTAACAAAGACTGACATTTTGAGGAACAAAGGGATCTTGCTCATCTTTTTCATTGGTTTGATGTTGATTTGAGCAGATAGTGTGCATACAGAAGCCATAGGACAACCTTTGGTGCTATCTACGCGTTACTGGGTCTTCACTGGCCTCGAACACAACCACTTAGGTTAGGCTTGCTGGACAGTGAGTCCCAAAACTGCCAAAATCTGTTCCCCTTGTACTGGGATTTTAAGTGCTTGCCATGAGGCCCAAATTTTTTCACATGGGTTCTTTGGATCACACTCGGGTCCTCATATACCTTACTGATATCAGCCCAGCTTTTATTTTTGTTTTATGAGATAAGGACTCAGTCAAAGATACTCACATTGGACTGGATCTCACTATGTAGCTGAGGCTGGCCTCAAACTCATGATAATCTTCCTCTCAGTCTCCTTAGTACTGAGATTACAAGTGTGAGCTACCACATGTGACTCAGTGCTGATAATTTTGATTCTAGAGAAATAAATTTGGCAAGAAAATGAATGAGAATCCAGGCCTAGTAACGCAGGTAGGTCTAATCCTGTCTACCTGAGAGACTCAAACAGGAAAATCACAAATGCAACGGCAGCCTGGCCACCCTAGTGAGACCTGTTTCAGGACAAGGTGACAAAAGAGCTGAGGACAAAGCTCAGCAGCACAGCACTTGTCTAGCATATACGCAAAGTCCCCGTGTAGCATATACGCAAAGTCCCCGTGTCAGTTCTGAGGAGTGCAAAATAAGAGAGAATGAGAAGACACTCTACCGTGTCAAGTGGCTAGGGATGAAGCAAAAGGTACAGTTCTGGTTCCAGGAGCTCACCTGTACTGTTCCTGCTCATAGAGCCCTGCCACTATTGCCAGCAAGCGGCTGATGAAGGACTCACTGCTACTCTCCTTGTTTGCCTGCGCAGCCAAAAGTGTGCATCTTTTCTCCGTCTCTGCCAGTTTCTTCTGCAGCTTGACATACTCTTGCCGAAGAAGCATCAAATGCTTCTCCAACTTGGCCACCTCCTCTGCAAGGCAAACAAAGAATGTTTACATGGCAGTTGGAAGGCAAATCTCATTTACCACTATCTAGCCATATGGTCTACTATTTCTATATTATCTGAGAGAAACAAATAACTTTGTGTGTTGGCAAGATGGATCAGCAAATAAAAGTACTTACTGTGAAGTCTGAGGACCTGAGCTCAACTCCTAGAACTGACATGACAGGAGAAAACCCACTCCTATAAATTGTTCTCTGACCTCCATCACACACATTTTGACATGCGTGTTCCTATGCACATTTACACATACAAAATAAAAATTAAAAATGCAATTGAAAAGAAGAGGCCCAGTGAGATGGCTCAACAGACAAAAGTGCTTGCTGCTGAGCCTGACAACTTGAGTTTGATCCCCCAGGACCCACATGGTGGAAGGAAAGAACTAACTCCCTTGAGTTGTCCTCTGACTTCCACTCTCTCACGTAGCATGGTCTTGAACATTTACATGTGCGCGCGCGCGCGCACACACACACACACACACACACACACTATAAAAACAGTTAAGTAAGCAGAATAATAAGACTAAATGCTTTATAATTCCAATTTAATGAATAGCCACATACATGGAGAATAAAAGGCAAATTAAATACTACCAAATAGCAAGTCTTACTAAGAAGGATTTTTCTTTGCACTTTTGGATTGTTATTTTATAACAAATATATCCTGCTTTCATAATTAGAAAAAAACATTTTAAGATATGTGTTTAAATGCTAATATACCTTGATCTTCATACATATACACACATGTATGTATATATGTGGCTGTTTTTTCACCTCTTCTAGATTCAATAAATGCCTGGAGTAAAGAACTGGATGCCCATCCAGACTGAGGTATAAATCAAAATCCCAGGAAAATAAACTTGAAAAGCACTTACAAGATGACAACAGTAACATTTTTTCTTACAAATATTCTTTTTTTAAAAAAATGTATTTATTTTGCTCTTGACTGATGAGGCATCACTCCGGCCTCCAAACTATATTTCTTTTAAATTGCTGCCTAAAGGAAAACAATACTTTTTGTTTTATTTTGTTTGTTTGTGGTTTTTTGAGACAGGGTTTCTTTATGTACCCCTGATTGTCCTGGATCTCACTCTGTAGACCAGGCTGGCCTCAAACTCAGACATCAAGTTGAGTGCAAAGATTAAAGGTGTCCACCACCACCACCTATTGACAAAAACAAACAAACAAACAAACAAACAAAAACAAAAAAACTCACAATGAACGTGGTTTAGAAAAGTTGAATTTAAAATGACAGCACCTTGGGTTAGACTTAGGTCACTGACTCTGAAGAGCTCTTCTTAGTGACTCAAGACTAAAGAGCCAAGAAAAAACAATTTCCTCCAAGGGGAAAATACTGAGCACAGAGATCTCTACACCAGCATGGGAAATACACAGACTCTATGTCATACAACGGGTAGGTACTGAGGCAGGATAGAAAAAAAAATTTAGAGGCCCATCCATCATACTAGAATCTAGTTTACACTTCACACAAGCAATAAAAGCAAATTTCAAAGCTAGGTGGTGGTGGGGCACACCCAGCACTTCAGAGGCAGAGGCAGGTGGATCTTTGAATTTGAAACCAGCCTGTTGAATGAGTTCCAGGACAGCCAGGGTTACACAGAGAAACACTGTCTCAATAAACAAAACAAAACTTTCTTTTTCTGTTTTTTTTTCCTACAGAGATACTTTTTTGTCAAGATATTTCAACAAGGATGTTAAAAACATCATATTCTCTTTATTTAGGGCCACAATGTGATCATGGGTTTAACCTTATGAATGCTTATCCCTAACCCCAAAAAATACACCTCATAAACTACCTTACAATTTCATTTACTAAAGGAAATTCTTTAAGATAAATAAGTAAATAAGCTCATGTATTCTTCCTTAAGATATGGTCTTTATTTATTTAATTAATTTTTCTGCAGGTAGGTTTTCATCATATCACTCTGCCTGTCTGAGTGAGATTCTATAGACAGACCAGGCTGGCCTCTGCCTCCAGGGTGCTAGAACTAAAGGTGTGCTACCATACCCCACCCTTTCTTTTCTTTCTCCCATCTCTTCTTGAAAACAAGGTCACAGTAGAGATAAGGAGAGATGGTAAAAAGGGGGTGATGCCTCAGACATCAATGGATGAGATTAATTAGTTATCAATGGTCTGGGACCTATGTTGAATGAGTAGAGATGTACTTCAAATGTGGAGTTTCTTTGTTCCCAGTTTTACCAGTCTATGCTAACAAAACACTTTCTAGAACAGTGTTCACCAACAGAACTTTCTGTGTAGCACAATATTCTACTGATCTGTCTGTCTATCTTGGGGAGCCACTAGCCACACTACGGCTGAGCACTTAGAATGTGCCTAATGTGCCCAGGTACTAAGTATTTAACGACATTTAATTTTAAGCTCAAGTGGCCGTATGTGGCTAGCAGTTATTACGCTGGCCAGTAAATGGCCAGTGTAAAATGTCTTCACCTTATTATTCAATTGTCTGAAGTAGTTTCCTGACCAAATTTCACTGAATTAGTAAAAGCCTATAACCAACTATGTATCAAACCACTTATTTACTTTTTAAATTTCATTTTATGGGGTCTGAAGCAATGACTCAGTCATTAAGAGCACTGGTTGGTCTTTTTCTTTTAAATAATATTACTTATTTTTATTTTACTTGTGTTAGTATTTTGCCTGCATGTGTATCTCTGTGAGGGTTCAGATCTTGAAGTTAGAGACAGTTGTTAGCTATGATGTGGATGCTGGGGATTGAACTCAGGTCCTCTGGAAGAGCAGTCAGTGCCCTTAACTGCTGAGCCATTTCTACAGCCCATAATTTATTTAATTTTATTTCATGTACATTGGTGTGAGGGAGTCATATCCCCTGGAACTGAAGTTATAAATAGTTGTGAGCTGCCTGGGTTCTGGGAATTGAACCTCAGTCCTCTGGAAGAACAGCCAGTGAGTGCTCTTAAGCATTGAGCCATCTCTCCAACCCTGCATTGGCTAGTCTTAAAGAGAACCGAGATTCAATTCTTGCTCACAAGTATCTTTTAATTACAGTTCCAGGGTATTCAATGCCCTCTTTCAACTTCCTCAGGCACGAGACATACACATGATACGTACATGATATGTACATGCAGGCAAAACACTACAAAACGTAAGAATAAAAATAATTTCTCCATCAAGCAACATGGCAAGCTAATCTTAAGGGTATAGTAGCGGCATGAATACGTTGGCATTAACCAACAGCAACAGCTCTCTAATTGGATTTAAGACTCACTTAATAAAAGGTAAACCATGCCTGGTAGTGGAACCCAGTTAACTACTCAATTCTAGTGAAAGCATGGTTATCAGAGGAGAATCAACAACCACAGTTTACTAAAACGGCAAATTCCTAAGAATTTGTCCTTACCCATAGATAAGTGTAGTCTTCACCCCTCTCCAAGAAAACTTCTCTTTACAACAGAGACCACTACAGAAAATCACAGCCAATAAAATTGCAGAATTGTGGTGCCCAGTCCCAAGAGATACATTTATAAAACACTCCGGCATCTAAGGCTCAGGGAACATTGTGGAAGAGGGGAGCAGAGAGAATTGTTAGAGCCAGAGGATCAGGGAATTTGCTGAGGTTGTGTCTCCTAGTAATTATCAGAAGTTACACCCACAAAGCCTCAAGAACAGACTGCCCAAATGTGAGCTGAACAAGGATAACATCAATGAATAGACCCAAGTGAACTGGGAAAAGCCTACAAGTCTCAATCCTACACAAAGAACTATAGGCAACTGAGGAAAGCTGGGAGAGATGGTCTTCTCCAGGGAAGAAAACATCAATTGACTATCTAGTGTCAAACAGTCAGTCCAGAAAACATACACACAAGTAACATTACACAAACTGAACAGGTTATATTTAGGAATATATATGTGTATGTATGTGTGTATACACACGTGTGTATGTACATGTATATACATGTACACAATAACAATGAAAAATAGGTCATAAATTTGAAGAGAGAGTAGGGAAGAGTATATGGGGGGCTTTAGAAGGAGGAAGGGAGAAATGTTGTAATTATATTATAATCTCAAAAAATATTGTGCTGGGAATGGACCCCAAGGCAAGCACTCTACATCTCCAGCTCAAGAATTACACTTTACAACAAAAAAAAAAAAAAAAAGAAAGAAAGAAAGAAAAAAGCCGGGCGGTGGTGGTGCACGCCTTTAATCCTAGCACTCGGGAGGCAGAGGCAGGCGGATCTCTGTGAGTTTGAGATGAGCCTGGTCTACAAGAGCTAGTTCCAGGACAGAGAAACCCTGTCTCGAAAAGAAAAAAAAAAAAAAGAAAAGAAAAGAAAGAATTACACTTTATTTGCTAAGACTTAAATGTGCTAGAAAAAAGTGGTTGTGATTTAGCAAGGATGACCCCATAAGATCATTTGAATGCTTAGCCATCAGGAAGTGGAACTGTTTAAAAGGATTACAAGAATTAAGAAGTATAGCCTTGCTGGGCGGTGATAGCACACGCCTTTAATCCCAGTACTCAGGAGGCAGAGGCAGGAGGAACTCTGTGAGTTCGAGGCCAAACTGGTCTACCAGAGCAAGTTCCAGGACAGGCTCCAAAGCTACAGAGAAAACCTGTCTGGGAAAAAAAAAAAAGTATGGCCTTGTTGGAGGAAGTATGCCCACGCCAGGCACAGGTTCTCGCTGTTTGTGGATCACGGTACAGTGTTCTCAGCTACTGCTCCAGCACCTGCCTGCCTATCACTATGCTCCTCGCCATGATGGTAATGGATTCTGAAACTGTTAGCAAACCCCAATTAATTGCCTTGGTCAAGTCGGGCGGTGGCGGCGCACACCTTTAATCCCAGCACTCGAGAGGCAGAGGCAGGTGGATCTCTGTGAGTTCTATAAGAACTGGTCTACAAGAGCTAGGTCGAGGACAAGTTCCAAAGCTACAATGAAACCCTGTCTCAAAACCCCCCTGCACCACCAAAAAAAAAAAAAAGAGAGAGAGAGAGAAAGAAAAAAAGATATTTTTCAGAGTTATGTAATTTATGTAACTGAACCCACCAATTTATATAATGTCTTAGTTTGCTTTTCTAAAATTTATTTTTATTTTATTTTATATGCATTGGTGTTTTGTCATGGGTGTTGGATCCCTAGGAACTAGTTACAGACAGTTATGAGCTGTCATGTAGGTGCTGGGAATTGAACCCAAGTCCCCTGGAAAAATAGTCAGTGCTCTTAACTGTTGAGCCATCTCTCCAACCCCTTAGTTTGCTTTCTATTGCTGTGATAAAACAACTTGACCAAAACCATCTTGGGAAGCAAAACGTTTATTTGGCTTCCATATTCCCCATCACAGTTTGTTGAGAGATGCCAAAGCAAACACCTGGAGGTAGGAACTGAAGCAGAAGCTATGCAGGGACGCTACTTACTGGCTTGTTCCCCATGAATTGCTCAGTCTGCTTTTTATACAACCCAAGAATACCTGCTGAGAGATGGCCACTGCCCACAGTGATCTGGTCCCTCCCAAATAAACCATCAATCAAAAAAAAAAAAAAAAATACACAACAGACTTGCCTACAGGTCAGTATGATGGAGGGAATTACTCAAGTGAAACTGCCCCTTCCCAGATATGTCTAAAGTAAATTTGTGTCAAGTTGACAAAGCCAAAGCCAGCACATATGACAAGAGACTACAGATTTACCCAAGCAAACAGTTTGGGTGCTAAGTACTTCATCTATGCTGAGAGCATACTCAATACATGCTCAACCATGGAGTTATACCCTCAGGTCCCAAGCAGCTTAAGGGGTGATCAACAAGTGCAAGGTCTTCAAGCCTAGGGATAGAGACTGCACTGAATAAAACAAGAAAAGCTCCTGCTTCACAGGCTTTCTGAAAAACCCTCTGCGATGGCAAGCTATCAGAAGAAAAGCTCCTTAGTCATGCAGAGAAATGGCTTTGCAGGGACAAAGTCAAGGTAGAAGCATGTTGGATACAAGAACAGTTAGTGAGAAGACAGGGGAGCAATCAACAAGAGGCCAGAAACAAGTTTCAATGTAAACTCTTTCACATGTCAAGGTTATTTGGAATATACCACAGAAGTTGGAAGGGGAGGGTGTTAACAGAAAAGGTGGGGCTGGAGAGATGTACCAGTGATTAAGAGCACAGGCTGCTCTCCCAGAGGACCTAGGTTCAATTCCCAATCCCTGTAGGGTGACTCACAACCATTTTAAGTTCAGTTCAGAGGATCTAATCTCCTCTTCTGGCCCTTCCCACATCAGGCATGCATGTGGTGCACAAAACATACAGGCGAGCAAAACATCCATACACATAATATAAAATTATAAAATTTTATGAAAAGAGAGGTAAGATCTTTTTGTGTTTAAGATTTTATTATGTTTAATTGTTTATTTGGAAGGGGACTGTCATATGGTTGTTGAGCATTTGAAGTGGAACTAATGGGACAACTAATGGGAGCCAATTCTCACCAATTGGTGATGGGGAACAAATTCAGGTAGCCAGGCTTGGTGGCAAGCCTGGAGCCACTGAGCCATTCCCCTGGCCCTGACTTTCATATTCTTTTTGAGACAGTGTCCCCTATAGTCCTGGCTGGGGAGGCTATACCTGCCATATACCTGAGGATAGCCTTGAACTGCTGATGCTCCTGCTTCTGCCTCCCTAGTGTGGGAGTCACCATGTCTGGCACAGATCAGTTTTGTTTAAAGAGAACATAAGAAACTGAAAAGAGACTGTGGGTGAGTAAACTAAAGGAGAAACAAAGTAAAAGCGGGAAGACCACATGGGCACTCTAAAATAGCTCATTTGAGTTTGAAGAAAACACTGATTAGAACATCTGCAAAAGGTATACAAAATGAAAATAGAATTCTCTTTTAGAGGCTGGATGTGGTAGCACACCCCTTTCATTAATCCCAGAAATCAAGAGATACAGGCTGGCAGGTCTCTGTGAGTTCTAAGCCAGTTTGATTTACCTAGCAAGTTCCATGCTAACCAGAGCAAAAAGTGAGACCTAGTCTCAAAAAATTAGAAAGAAAAAAAAATCACTTTGAGAGTGGACCTGAGTCAAGTATCTGTATTCAGTTAAGTGAACAGCCATAGAAACAAAGTTTTCTACACAAGTCAGATAAGTCATTGTATGGCACATATGCACAGTTTCTCAAGGCTCTGTTTACTACTCCTGGGAACTAATGAATCATACATAAACGAACCATCACCAAATGATCAACTACTAGAAAAGTTCCTAGAGTATGCTGACAATCTAATTGTGACAGCTCACAAAATTTGATGTTTATGACTATCTCAGAACAGCAGCTAGTTCTGACAATCCTGATTAAAGTACAAGCAGCAGCAAAAACAAAAAGAACAAAAACACAAGCAATGTAATAAACATCTCACAAGATTATCTTTAGATGACTTTGTTTGCCTTTGCTTAAGAAATGACTTCCATTTAATGAGCTAACTAACTCTGAATGTTTTCCTTTAATTCTCCTAGAGGAACTTTGCAACATCATTTCCAAACAGCCTTAACTGGAACTTAGGAAACCAGAATGTAAATAGGGTAATATCTACCTATAGTCTCCCCACCACTTCACCCGTCCATCCAATTTAATCCTGGAAGGATGTTTTTTGTTTGTTTTTTTTTTGTTTTTGTTTTTTTGTTTTTTTGAGACAGAGTTTCTCTGTGGCTTTGGAGCCTGTCCTGGAACTAGCTCTTGTAGACCAGGCTGGCCTCGAACTCACAGAGATCTGTCTGCCTCTGCCTCCCGAGTGCTAGGATTAAAGGTGTGCGCCACCACCGCCCGGCTTTGGAAGGATGTTTTGTCTGTGGTTAAGGTGCATGGTCCATTGGATAGATGTTTCTAATCACCTCAAGGCAACCACAAGTAAACCATCAGTGTACTGACCTCAGCCTATATGAACTATATGAACTCCCTACAACTGAAACCCGAGCACAAACACAGTAAGGGCTCGACAAAACTAATTAATGAAAAGCTATACCCTCCACAACCTAAAACTTGGTGACATATTTCCCCAGTCCTCAAAATCCCTTCCTAAAAGTACTAGACTACTCACATTCTCACAGAATGTCTTCCTGAAACTTCCTCCCACACCTCACTGCTGAGAATTCACTAGCTGCCTCCAGTGTACAATATTCTGGGGTTTGAAGATCATCTAGCTTCTTCTTTGGACAGGGTTTTGTGCATTCCCAGATCGGTTATGAATGACCTTAAAATTTCTGATCCTTCATTCTGCCTCCAACCTCTCAAGTTCTGAATGAACTACAAGCATGCATCACCACACCCAGTCTTTCAGAAGTCCCTTTGCTTCTGCTTCTTCTTTGGAAAAATGTTCACCTGAGGTTCCACCTCCGAGGTTTTTAACATGGTAGAAAAAGTAAAAACGAAAACTGGACCCAGTACCAGTCATAACTCTGGCCTCAACAAATAACATACCTGGCAGGCCTACTTCGTAAGTTACTTCATTAACTTCGTAAACCTAATCCAAATCAGAGAAGCCTACACAAACTGTCATGCTATACAAATTTCTGACCAAGAAACGATATGTTCAGTCAAAGCTTAGTTATTTGTTGAGGTTGGAGGCAGAATGAAGGATCAGAAATTTTAAGGTCTCAATCAAGCACCCATCAGCCACTCAATAAAGTCCAACAAGAAGTGTTTTTCTCCAACAATGGGGTACACACGAAGAGCACACAGGCCAGGACCAATATCACTGTATGATCACTGGCAGGTAACTCACTTTCTCTGGTTTTTCTTCCCCACTTGTACAGTAAAGTTTTGACAAGCAGAGAGTCTACATTAAGGGAAGCAGAACGTGAGAGACCAGATGCCTTTACCTGCAGTAAGTAAAGTGTACACTAGAAAAGAGGGTAAGGAACCAGGAGGTAAAGGAACAGAGGTCTGGCTTTAGTACATCTTTTAGGAGCACTGTAGCCTTGGTCAATTCCCTTACTAAGCAAACCCCTCCTCTTGCCCCCATTGCAAACCTCGGAGAAGTTCGGCGCGCCCGCATGCCGTGGCTGCAAAAAAGCCCAGAGATTACAACGTTCGCCCAAGAAGCCAAACGACCAGTTGCAGCCCGGATTCTTCCCGACCACCTGCAAGGAAGAGTCCCAAGCTCTTCTGCAAGCAAGGGATGCACCCCTTCCGGATGCAGGACCTGCCATGACAGCAGTTTCGATTTCCTAAGGAGATGGGCACTTCCCTCGTCTTCCAGCATCGCTGACACTACAAGGAGCCCTCTGTACAGCCTTCCCCAGCCTTGCGGCCGCGCTTCCTCCCAACACCTAGACCCCACTTAGCATTCTCAGTCCACCCAGGTCCCGCGGGGCCACACCTCGGGAGGGGCGTTGCCATAGGAACGGCGCAGCGGAACCCCCGGCCCGAAAAGGTCCGAGACGCTAGATAGGAAGGCTCGCGAGACACCCGGTGCCCCGTGTGATCACACCCAAACAACCCCTCTCGGGGCTTCTGTGTCCGGCCAATGGTGCCCTCACACCTCCGTGCCTTCCCGCGCCGCTCCACAAATATCCTACCTTCCGCCATGTCGGGCCCGGCCCTGCCTGCAGCCTCGCGAGAAGTGCCTGCGGAACGGAGTCAACGAGTCTCGCGAGATCCGGGTGGAGGCGCGGCAGAGGGAAAAGCCTGAGCAGATGAGGGGTGAATGAAAAAGGAAGCTACACCCCGCAGGAGCCAAGGGTTATTTTTATTATTTTTTTTTTACCCCTCACCCCCTCACTAGACATTTTGGAGAATTTGCCAAGCACTGACTGATTTCTCATATTTCAGGGCACAGCGAACGTGGACTACTCTGATGCAGAGACTACTGATCTTTAATTTACTTTGTAACCATGTAAGACGCTGTCAGAAAACTTGAATGACAGCATTTGTTCTGGGCTTTGGGAATTTTATGGCCAAAACCAAACTACAACTTACGTCAAAAATGGCACGCACACTGGCTACTGAAGTAGGGGTCGCAGAAACTGCAAGGCTCTGTACTTATTAAAAATCAATGTTATACAAGCAAAATTGTGAGATCCCTGAGGTCAGAGTTATCAAGCCAAATAACACTAGGAACCAAAAACACCCAGGACAGAGCAGAAATGAAAAACAACGGTAATAAGATGTTGGAAGATTAAACAAACAAACAAACAAAACAAAAAGACTGTAAACCAGGAGCTAAAACCTTTGGTGAATGTGAGAATGATTATATTATTTAATAACAACAAAATAGAGATGTGATATACCTAGATAACATTAGTTAGCTTATTCAAAACTTTTTTGGTTTTCGTTTTTTGGCTATAGGATGGGGAGGAGAATTAAGACAGGGTCTCTTTAAGTACATAACCTTGGCTGTCCTGAAATTCACTAAATAGACCAGGATGGCCCGATAAAACATCTGCCAAACTCTGCCTCCAGAGCCGGGATTAAATGCAAGCACAACCACACCCGGTTTAAAGATTTACTTGGTTTGCTTAACTACCTTGTATAATTACAACATGTGAGGCCTGCCAATCAACCAAAAGGCTTCTTTAATTCAGGAGAATAAAAATAATGTAGCAACAGTTAAGGAAGTGGTGCCATAGAGGACGGTAAGAATTTTAGGAAGATCTGCCACAATTAAAGCATTAGTGGGGTGGGTAGTGAATTTGAAATGAGATGGAATTTTAAATTTAAATCCAAAAATTGTAGGGTCAAGAGTTAAAATTCTGAGAAGGGGGGAACCCCTGGCTGATAAACACCTAGAAAAAGTAAGAGGGGAGGGTACTAAAATACATTAAGAACAATTTTGTACTAAAAACACATGTTCCAGGCGTAGCAGGAGACTAGAGAGTGAAGAAAGCATAGGCAGGGCAATGTTTAGAGTGGTGGCTCTGGGTAAGTGGCATGTGGGTAAAGAACACAGTATTAGTCAATTTCAATAGAAGTGCCAGTGATCAAATCTCCTGTCTGCTGATGGCTAGGTGAGCCAGCCTCAGGCATAAACAGACTCCTCTATATGGAGTCCCCTAAAAAGTCTCAAGATCCTAACACTAAAATGACTTAAATGGCTGCAAAGTGCTGACATCTGTTCTGCAGCATGTTTTCTCTGTCTTCCTTTGCAACCTCAGTAAATTAACCTGAGCCTGTTTCTCTTTTCGCTTTTTATGACAAAAGGGCTCACGTAGTCCAGGCTGGCCTAAAGCTCCTGATACTCCTGCCTTCACTTCCCAAGTGCTAGAATCAGAGGTATCCACCACATCTAGCTCAAATTAGTTTCTTCTCGAGATACCTTGGATGATCTTTTTAACTTAACAAAATCTGCTATCACGGAGGTACTTGATTGTTTTAGTTTTTAGTGTTGTTAGGAATGAGGTTGTGTGAGCATTCAAGTGCTGGATTTCTTTTATAGGGTTTGTGTGAAGGTGTAGCATGTTGCATGTACCTTACTCATTTGTTCTTCACCTTATTTTATTGAGAGGGTCTATGTATGTATGTATCCCTGGTTGTCTTAGAACTCTCACTATAGACTAGGATAGCCTCAAACTGGAGGCCTTTGCCTCCAGCATGCTAGGATTAAAGGTGTACCCCAACACACCCTGCTCACGTTTTGATAGTCTTTCACAGAAACAGGAGCTCACATATTTGGATGGACTGACAAGCCAAGCAGAGACCTCCTGATCACTTCCCGGCACTGGAATTTTAGGCAAGAACTGCTGTGATGGAGGTCTGAACTCTGGTCCTCATATTTACATGGTAAACACTTTACCAAACTGAGCCATCTCTCCAGACCTTTGTGTGTTTGTGGTGTTAGGGATTAAGCCCAGGGGTTTGAATGTTAAGCAAGTCCTTTGACACAGGGTAACACCCTCTGCACTACAATTATTTCTAATGAATACTGCTGCAGGAAGAGTCATTTTTCTTGCCAGGATTTTCTGTGCAACTTCTGTCAAAGTTCTTTAATTCATATGTGAACAGGATTCAAAAGTCTGTGATCCTATCATTAGAGGTCAGTGCATAGGTACCAATTCAGCAAGCCAAAAAGTCTAATCCTACCTTGGCAGCCAGACTGCACACCTGAAATCAAACACCTGGAAATACCATAGCCAGAAAGTAAATTTCTCTGCAAACTAAATTCTGTTGAGTTCTACAGGCTTCCAGAAAATAAAGCTTAAATTGGTTACTCCTGTATCTTCGTGAGGGCAAGGAGGAAAAAAATTCCTTGGAAGCCTAGGGCCTAGCACACAGAACATAATAGTTAATAACCTGTTAGTTTGCATTTGAAGCAACATGAAAATGACCTACTTTCTATTTACCTAGGAATGATGATTAAGTATAAAATTGAATTCACAGGCAACATCCAAACTCTTCTATAGTAACTTCATTCCAAAAATATTTATCAGAATTAGAATTTTCTTTATGTTTCTAATTCAACTCTAAGATATCTGGCTCCATATTCTTTCGATCTGTAAAATAGAGGCTAAACAGTCACTAGGAACTTATAGATGATGCTCATCTATACATCAAGTCTGTTATTAGTTCCAACACTAAATGAACATAAACTAAGGACTCAAGAAAGACAAGAGGCTAGCTAGCTACTGTTATCTATAAAAGAAAGTGAGCAGGGGAGTGGTGGCGCATGCCTTTAATCCCAGGCAGATCTTTATGAGTTCAAGGCCAGCCTGGTCTACAAGAGCTAGTTCCAAAGTTACAGAGAAACCCAGTCTCAAAAACCAAAAAAAAAAAAAAGATAAGAAAAGAAAGAAAGTTCATTCTTGTCTCTTTTGCCACCAAATCTCACCCAGTAGGAATGGCAATCTGCTTGGAGGGTAGGTGGTCTCATCCAGTTCACTTTTGAGTCTAGGTTTCTCATAGATTAGCTGATCTTTAAGGTAGAGCTAGCCTAGTTTAAGCAAGACAGATTCCCAATAATGTTCTGCCAACTGTTCACTTTAAGCTTCCAACTCACCATGAACTGAAATGATGTTTGAACATATATTGGAAATATAAATAACCAGACTGGAAGTCAAATTTTAAATCCTGTTTTCAAATTTCATCTTTAAATAAAGCTTTCTGATAGCTATCAAGGATTCTGTATGTACCATTTGATATCATATGCTGTTTATACAGAAAGCATCGTACAGCTTCCTTGAGACCTGCACCTAAAACCAAAATAGCTCATAATACAGCCTCTAAGTCATCATTTATTGATTTATAGAGCACCCATCACATGATTAAGGTGCTTTACAATACAGTAAACATCACAACAAAACTCACATAGTTAAATACAGTCAACAAATTACAGAACTAAAAAAAACTGGAATGAAGCAACATTATGTCAAACTTCAAAAATGTTGAGAAGTGGCAGTACAAAAAGAAGGTAATTCCACCAACTAGAGACCAGACAAAGATACACAGGCACCAAGACCCAAAATGGGCAGGCTTGAAGAGAGTGAATGAGCATATAAATAAAACTTCACAACTGGGAACAAAGGCCATTAAATGATACTATGACACCCAGGTGATCAGAGAACTAATAGAAAAACCAAACGTTCAAGCGTCACCTTCTAATGACAAAGAAATCACTGTGTGGATTTTAAACTCATAAGGCCATAAAGCCACCAATATCATCTCATTACAAACATAAACTGAAATTTGCAAGCCTCTACAAGAACTTGGAATAAAAGAAGTAACAGCCAACAGTTCTAAATCTAAAGAACTCTGTAGATGTAGCTGATGGCTGACATAGGTGGCAAAGGTTTGGGGTAAGGATGGAACTTTTTCTAAAACAGAATTGCCTCACACTAATGATGCATTAGTTAGATAAAAGCCACCTGAGTGTGAGTTTTAAATCAAATGTAGAGGCATTTAAATCCACATCATCAGATGAACACTAGAAAAGGCACAGATGACATCTCTGATAGGAAAGTAAGCCCTAACATTTAGGCTTCTGTTTCATATACAGAAGATGGTCTGGGCACCATGAGGGGAAAGAGCTTCAGGATAAAGGCAGTCACTCTTAGCTCTCCAGCAGTCCTTGCTCTAGCACAAAGAACCACACGGTTATCCCAAAATAAGTACATTACCGTGGCACTTGTAAGTTCAGAAATAGCTGTCCCTGAGTTACTAGGTCATTTACTATTGCAGAGCAGTCAAACCCTGGATTTTAATTCAACTGTCAGCTAGAATCATAGCAATAGGGGAGCAAAAATTCCACATTGCCAAAGCAACCACTATGAGGACAATTTCTGAATGGAGAGTGAAGAGGATTGCATTCCCAGGCCCTTGTAGGAGGACAAAAGCACTGTAGGATAACTTCTAGTCTGGGGGGAGAAAGGGTGTCTAAAAGTTCTCAACGAGAACTGGGCTCCAGTGAAATCAAATTAAGGTGTTCACAGTTGCTACACACTTAAGGGTTTTGACAATGTTTACGAGATTTTACAATGCTCCCGAGAAAACTTTGATTTAAAAATGGTGCTGTATCATAACTACATCCTTGTCCATTTCCACTCTACTTTAAAAAAGACTTAAGAGATTGAAAGGTCTGGCTTTGACAGGAAAACTTTTATTCCCTCTTCTGATAAAAGCCTTATCCAAACCCCATGGAGCAGAGGCCCACCTATTCTCACAATCAAACACCATCAAGTAACAAGTACAGTCATATGCTCTAGCTCTTATATGCCAAACATTACTTTCCATTCTTAGTTAAAACCAGACAGGAGCTCAGGCCTGTCTTTAACACTGAACATACTACTATTACCCATCACTGAAGTTGCTTTAGAAACTGTCTAGAAAACATACTTATGCTCAAACAAACATCTAAGTGCACTATGTCAGTGACAAAATCTGTGTGTCAGTTAGCAAAGACTCACCCTATAATGGTTTCAGATTCAAATAAAGAATCTAGACAGAACCCAATAAATATACTGCCATGGCCATGAGATTTTCAAGTATTAAGTTTGTTTGCATAAGGAATCAACCTGAGATTTTTCTAAACTGCACTTCTCTGGTATTTAGTACTATAGCCTTCATTTAATACAATAAAAGCCAACACCTTGACAATTATTGGAAAAAATTATATTTTGGAAGAACTCACTACATAAGGTGACAAAAATTCCAAAATCAAATTACATGAAAATATACATCGCAATTTCTTTGTACAATAGGTGAGGAAAATCTGCAGTAAAGAACAAAGAAATGTGAAGGACTAAGGATAAGGGTAAGAGGACAAATAGCATTTTTAATAGCAATCCCAGATGTAGAAAGCCTGTAGTTGTGCATGCTTTATTCATCCAACCTTAATATTAGGCAACGTAAGGGCAAAAATAAAACCAAATCTGGATTTTTGCATTGTCTGGAATAAATTTAACTAAGTTGAACTTAGTTAAAACAGACCTTACTTTTTTTTTCTTTTTTTCTTTTAAAGTTCTCAGGAGATAATGACTAGGATCAAGAGCTCTCAACAGCCAGAAAATGTTATTGCTACATCCAATCCAAGAGATGGGTGAATCCAAGTATAAAAGGACAAAGCACCTAGTGATGACCCCACTGAGGTCATCGCGAAAAATCAAGTAATTTACTAGTATTTCAGTATTTTAACTAAGTGATTTGAGAACTTTCTGGCAGATAGAAGAGATAAAAGGAAAGGAAAGTGTGACAAAACAAAGAAAATACAAAAGATTAGTAAATGGAAAGAGTGTAATGAAGACTCAATGGTTTAAAGGAAATTATATGGAAACTTTTAATCCTTATTGGTTTTCACCTGACATGCTTTAAGGAATCTTTTGAACTGATGAGAAACGATGAACAGGAAAAGAAAACCTGCTAAAGTCTTTTAGAATTTACACGATTCTTATTCTACTACAAGAAAGCATTATTTGGTACAAGGTGTGTTTGTGGATGTACATGAACAGTATATATATTATCCGGATCATGTTGTGCTATGTACAGGTCTTTACAATTCTTCCTGAAGGTTAAAACAGTTCATTAGAATTCAAAATGCGTAATCATCTGTAAGTTGGCACTTGTTAGGCTCTTCTCAGCATTAATGACTGGCATGTTTTATTGCAGCCCAGTTCCAGCCAGAGTTTGCCAACTTGTTACAACAGAAGTCCAGCAATAGGTGGGTAGAGTGCAGGAAAAACAGTGCCATGTTTCTCAATTGGAGACCTACAACAAAAACAAACAGCATTATTTAATAAACTACAAATAAATAATTGAACAGAACTTATTACTTATATTCATAATTTTATTTGAAGTTTACTTATGTGCTTGTTTATCATATAGTGGCTGCTAACCACAAATAGTTATACACTTTTACATTTAAATTATGAAGCTAAAAGAAATTAAGGGGCTAGAAAGGTAATACCCACCTCTAATCCCAGCCCTCAAAGTTGAGACCCCCAAAATCATGAATTTGAGGACAGCTAGGGTTAAACAGCAAGACCTTGTCTTTAAAAGCATAATGTTTATGGGTTGGAGTAATAGCTCAGCAGTTATGAACATTTGTTACTCTTAAAGAGAATCTGAGTTAGACTCCCAGCACTCACATGGTAGCTCACAACCATTTGTTTCAGGGAATCTGATACTTTCTAACACACTTATAAACATGCAGGCAAAACACTCATATGTAGATAAAATAGCTATAGAAATGTTTTAAAAATAAATATTTACAAGTTTAAAAGTCAATTTCAGATATTTGGCCATGCTGGCCTTATGTGGCTAGTGGCAGTCATACTGAGCAATGTAGATATTAATTAACCAGCTACATTTTACAGCAGCATTTCAGATTATTCAATATTCCAAATATTTCCAAATACATCACATCCAGAAATCACAAATGGATTATTTAAAAGTAATTTGGTGTTGGAGAGATGATTCAGCAGTGAACAACACATTTTGCTCTTACAGAGGACATGAGTTAGGCTCCTAGCACCCAAGTTGAGTAGCTTGTTATATCAGGTCCAAGGGATATAAAATCTTGGGTCTTTGTGGACACCTGCACTTATGCATACACGCACACACACACACACACACACACACACACACACACACACACAATTTAAAATTAGTAATTAAAAGTAATTTAGTAATATTGATGTGTAGAAAAACAATTTAAGGGGCTGGAGAGATGGCTCAGAGGTTGAAAGCACAGACTGCCTTACTGAATGGAACCAGGTTCAATTCCCAGCACCCACATGGCATCTCACAGCTGTCTATAACTCCAGTTCCAAGAGACCTGACATCATCACCCAGACATACTGCAGGCAAAATACCAATGTACATAAAATAAAAATAATTTTTTTAAAAAAAGAAAAACAATTTAAGAATACTTTTCAACTTGCTTGATTTTAGCCAACTTTGTACGTTCACTTCAAACCCATTTTTCTCACAGAATCTCCCACAAATGATAGCCTCCAATCCAACAGAACACACGCAGGGGCTGGAGAAAGTAGTTAAAAGCACTGACTACTCTACCAGAAGACCTGGTTCAGTTCCCAGCACCCACATGGTAACTTAACAACTGTCTGTCACTCCAGTTCCAGTAACAACTGGTGTCGTCTTCTGGCCTCCACAGGCACTGCACAAATATGGTGCACAGACATATGTACAGGTAAAATACTCAAACATATGAAATAAAAACAAATGTAAAAAAAAATTAAAGAAACACATTAAAAAAAAACTACCATCTTATCAAATGCTTATGATGTGCCAAAGTAGTGTTTTGTAAACCTGGATAAATAAAATCATCACATGACATTTCCCCCTTTTGCAGAGAAAAGTAAGATTTGATCACACAGCTAACATGATAGCTTCTATTCAGAAAAACACAAGGATGAAATTATTTTAATCCTATTTAAGAGTGGCCATTGCAGAGCCTTTACTCTATTAATATGTGCTTTGAGTGTAGGACAGGGACAGAACACAAAGATAGCTCCCATTACCACTCCATTTTAGACCATGTGTCTTAGCTGCTTTTCTATTGTTATGATAAGACACCATGACCAAGGTAACTTATAGATGAAAGAGTTTATTTGTGGCTTACAGTTTCAGAGGGTGAGTCCATGACCATCATTGCAGGGAGCATGGCAGCAGGCAGGCAGGCATGGCGCTGAGGCAGTAGCTGAGAGCTTACATCCTGATCCATAAGTAGGAGGTAGAGAGAGAGAGCTAACTGGGGATTCTTGGGCTTTTGAAACCTCAAAACCCTCCCCCAGTGACACATCTCCTCCAAGAGGGCCACAACTTCTAATCATTCCCAAACAAACAATTCTACCAACTGGAGACCAAGCATTCAATCCTCGAGTGGAAGGGGCCATTCTCATTTAAACCACCATAACAAATATTCCCAGAAACCCATATCTAATGCCAAGCACAATTTTGGATAAAAGCAAGTAGAAGATCTCTAGGGAGTCAAGTAATAAAATTTAAATAGAAAAGCCAATTCACATAAGACAAAGTTTAATCAATCTTATTAAGCCAAGAGTAAAATTTATCTTACAATCACCCCAAAATTCAACCACATCAAAAGCTCTACTGAGCCAGGCAGTGGTGGCTCAGCCCACACCTCAGAACACAACACTTGGGAGGCAGAGGTAGGCGAATCTCTATGTTTCAGGACAGCCAGGGCTACACAGAGAACATTCATGCCAAAAAAGCCTGCAAAAGCTCTACTGGAGGAAGAATGGTGTGAAACAAATCTGCAGTCTTACATGTGCCTGATTTACAACTTAAGAATTCCTAGGACTGAGTCTAAAACATACAACTACTGCTAAACTCCTTGGCAAAAGAGTTGTACTAATCATTTGTCTACCTTACCTCTACAAAGAATGAGATTCGCCAGTCAGGATTATATCACCTTCCTCAGGGTGACAGTTTACTATTTGTAACAGATACATGTGTGTAGAAATATGTCTCAGTAGAAAATACAAAGATATATACTAAAACTCAAGGGACAATGTTACACAACAGAAGTGTAGTTTTGAGGTAATGTCACTTAATGTTTCTCCAAAGTTAGCACTTGGCTAACAAATCTCCCAGGTCTAAAAGAGAAACAGGTACAGAGTGGGACATCCCATAATCATTTCCCTATGATATAAACAATGAGAAATTTCAGGACCAAGAACAGTTGACTGGAGATGCTTCTTTAAAAAAAAAAAGCTTTAAAAAATTAAAGAGACACATAACTGCCAAGTCATTGAACACCGAAAGTCAGGCAACTAAGCCTTTTAGTATCAAACACACGGCTATCAGGAGCATTTCAATGAATTAGGATAACCTTGTCAAACCCCTTTCAGTTAAATTAGGTTCAAAGAAAAGTTTCTCTCCAAAAATCTTTAATTTTTTTGCTAGAAAAGATAAATGTAGGAACTTAGTTATATCAAACAATGATGTTGAACTAAAAGCCATGTAACCATGTCCTACTTATTAACTTCTAGCGGCACTGTTAAGTAATTCATACTTTCAAAAAAACTACAAATAAGCCGGGCGGTGGTGGCGCATGCCTTTAATCCCAGCACTTGGGAGGCAGAGGCAGGCGGATCTCTGTGAGTTCGAGGACAGCCTCGTCTTTAGAGCTAGTTCCAGGACAGGCTCCAAAGCTACAAAGGAACCCTGTCTCAAAAAAGAGACACCCCCCCCCACAAGAAAAGGAGGGAGAGAGAGAGAGAGAGGGAGAGAGAGAGAAAGAGAGGAAGTCCTATAGTATGTTTAGTAGAGTTTTCACTTTTCCCCTTTATTTTATTAGAATCCAGGTAATCAGAGAGGCTCAATAGTTCAGGACTTTTTCTTTTTTTAATTATATTTTATTTATTCTGTATGCCCTGGTATACAGGTTAAAGTCAAAGGACAACTTGTTGTAAGTCAGTTCTCTACCATGTGGGTCCTAGAAACTAAACTATTGTCAGGCTTTGGACAGTCAGTTTTAACCACTGGACCAACTCAATAGACCCATTCAGAACTCTTGATCTTAAGCAAATATAGAATTGAATTTTTAAATGATCTAAATATGAAATTCACCAAATCCTTAGGATAACTACTTGGAAGTACATTCTCAAACAGGAAATAGACTATGACTACTTGGGAGGGACAGAGGCAGACACAGATATATATACACACACGTATTTTTAAGAAATTGCTCTCAGAATTCACAATCCAAATTTCTAACTAGGCAAGCTTTTCTTTTGGTTTTTGGAGACAGGGTTTCTCTGTGTATCCCCGGCTATCTCAGAATTCATTTTGTAGACCAGGATGGCCTCAAAATTAGATCTGCTTGCATCACCTGCCCCTACTTTTTTACCGAATGATTTCTTTGTACTTTCATGTCTTTGTGTGTAAGCAGGTCACAATGGAAGCCAGAAGGTGTCCGATACTACAGAGTTGGAGTCACAGGCAGTTATGAGCTATCTGATGTAGGTATTGAGAATAGAACTCATATTCTCTTTTGAGTAGTATGTGCTCTTGCTGTGCTTGAGTCTTACAACACTTTCTAATTGCAGATGGTGGGGCTTAAATCTACTTATGTGGGGTTTACACATAAGATCAAAGTGAATCAGGTATAGGGGTACACACCTTTGATCCCAAAACTTGAGGTGGAGGTGAGTTCCAGGTTAGCCTGTGCTATGTAGAAAGTCTCTGCCTTTAAGGAACTCAAAGGAAGTGAGCCAGTTTTACTGGAGGGGCTTGCTGAATCAAAGGTAAGCATTACATTTTGATGGCCTTTCAGAAACCCCCAAAACTACAATCCATCATGTTCAAATAACCACCAAGAATTGGTGTCATGAAGCCAGTCCCCAGGTAGTAATCTAGCTATGTTTTATCTGTAGGCAACATTTCCACCAGGATGTTTCTTATGGACAGGAGGCAGTAATATCTACCACATTTAGTTCTGAATCCACTCTTACCCTCTTCCTGCTCTCTCTGATAAAACACCTGCCATATTATGAGGTGATTTCTGATGACCACCATGTGACAAGAATCAAAAAAGAAGATTAGAGAAATAGCTCAGCAGTTAAGATCCTTAGTGGACTTCCAGAGAATTCCTGTTCAGTTGCCTACACAGTAACTCACAATTGTCCGTAAACTCTGATTCTAGGAGATCTGGAAACCCTGTTCTTGCCTCCTTGGGCACAAAAGGCAAAATATATGTAAATATTATTTTTTGATTAAAAATTAAATTTAAAAAGGAGCCAAAGGAGGACTCCAGCCAACACCCAAAGACAAGTATATACTGCACACAACTACCTAAGTAAGCACTGATACAGATCATCCCAGCTTGTCTTAAGGTATCTTGACTGCACAGTCTAACCATCAACATCTGTACGTGTCCTTCAGCTATGCGATAGACGTAAAGTCAGGAGTTAAATAAGCCTAAATGTAGGGGATTGAGTGGCCCTCAGAAGCATAAGATAACAAATGTTGTTTGAGATCACTAAATCTGGAACAATTACAAAGCAATAAAGAATTGGTATAATACCCTTAGCTATGATGCAAAACAACAGAAACCATCATTTTTAGTGGCATACAAAGTAACAGTGTTGATCTGTAGAAAACAGATTTGCTTCTTTTCCTCCCATCTTAGGATCCCAATCTCAATCAAAAGATAAGACTTACAAAAGACAGGGCAGAGAAACTAACAAAAAGTGAAATAAAGTCTAGGTCAAATGTTTCAGAAACATTACAAATTTCAAGGACTTTTGAGTAAATATTTTTAAACAGTTTTAAGCTTTATGCTCAGCAAAACAAACAAACAAAAAACAGGACACCGAAGTATGCTAACTTCTAACTCTAAAATTTGGGGTAGGAGTGTGTGACTCAAGTGTTAGAATGACTGCCTAGAATGCACAAGACCTGGGGTTCCATTCCCAGAACCACAAAAATATACATGAGCCAGCTGTGTGGGCACATAGCTTTAATCCCATCACTCAAGTGGCAGAGGCAGGAGGATCTGTGAGTCCAATGCTAGCCTGATCAACAGTGAGTCAGACCAGCCAGGACTACAAGGCAAGAACCTATCTCAAAAAATAAACAAAGCAAATAAATATGCATATATATATATATACACAAACATATAACCATACAAATGAATATAGTATAGTATCTTAAAACTGGTGGTATGTACAGCAATATACATGAATTACGATTTGCTGAATGTTACAATGCCAGCAAGACAGTGCAACAACCCAGTTCAAGTCCAACAACCGCAGCTCAATCCCTGGGATACATGTGGTATAAAGAACAAGTTCCCATCAAGTTGTCCTCTGACCTCCACCTTTGTGCCATGGCATATACACCTGCCAATGCATTAGAATTTGTATACACAGGCATACAAAGACACAAATAAATACAAGAAAATGTTTTAATGCTTTATTTATTATTACTTTTGTGTTTTTCACACAGGAATTTAACTAGTCCATGCTGACCAGGAATCCAAAATGCTCCAGTCTAGTATATCAAGGTCTGGGATTATACAGGCATGTATCACTACACCTACCACACATTTCATAGTTTTAAACACCCCAACATTTAATTCAAATAAAAAAATGTGATCATCTCATCTATCTACATAATGTCTTTTTCTACCTCAGATGGGGTCCTTCATCTTTAACTCCCTACTAGGTAGAAGATAATAGTGACTAGAGAGTTAGAGAAAATGTACTCTACTGGCCTTATTAAGAAATAAAAGGCCAGCTGGGAAGTGGTGGTGCACGCCTTTAATCTCAGCACTCAGAAGGCAGAGGCAGGAAGATCTCTGTGAGTTTGAGGTTAGCTTGGTCTACAAGAGCTAGTTCCAGGATAGGCTCCAAAGCTACAGAGAAAACCTGTCTCAAAAAAAAAAAAAAAAAAAAAAAAAAGGAAATAAAAAACCAAATAAAAAAAAGCTGCCCAATGGTGTTAGCAATGTATTAAAAATAAGGTTTTGCTTTTAATAATTTTGAGATAGTATCTCATATATTCCCTGCTGGTCTTGAATCTGCTACATAGCCAAAGGTGACCATGAACTTCTGGTCCTCTTGCCTTCCACTGCTCCAATGTGCAACATCTGGTTTTATGTTGGGGCTGGAGATCTGTTGATAGTTTTTGTTAACTTGTCATAAACTAGAGAAGCGGTTCTCTACCTGTGAGTTGGGACCCTTTCACAGGGATCACCTACCATCAAAAGGCACAGATATTTACATTATAATTCGTAACAGTAGCAAAATTATACTTATGAAGTAGTAATGAAGAAAACAGTTTTATCGTTAGAGGTTACCAAAATATGAGAACTGTATTAAAGAGTTGCAGCATTAGCAAGGTTGAGAACCACTGGCCTAGAGTCACCTGGGAAGATTAAACAGCAGTTAAAGAATTGTTTTCATCAGATTGACCTTTGAGAATGTTTGGGAGGCATTTCTTGATTAATGATTAATGAGGGAGGGGCCCAGCCCAATGTGGATGACAAGTGGTCCTGGGTTGTTTAAGAAAGCAGGCTAAGCCAATTATGGTATAAGCAAGCCAGAACAGGCATTCCTAATTGTTTCCATTTTCAGTTCCTGCCTCCAGATTCCTGCCCCAGCTTCCTTCTATGATGGATTATAACCTGTAAACTGAAATAAACCCTTTCTAACTCTCCTGGTATTATTGTTATTGTTTGTCAACTAGAGTTATTTGGTAAGAGAAACCTCAATTGGGATAATGCCTCTATTAGACTGCATGTAGGCAAGTCTATAGGGCATTTTCTTGATTAATGATTGCTGTGGGGGATGAAGGTGGTAGCATGCCTAGACATGTGGCCTCAAATTGTATAAATAAGAAAGGCTGAGAAGTAATAAGGAGCTAGTCAGTGAGAAATTTCTCCATGGCCTCTGTTTCAATTCCTGCTTCCAAGTCCCTACATTAAATTCCTGCCTTTATTTCCCTCAGTGATGTGTTGTGACCTAAGAGTTGTGAGAATGAATTAAGCCTTTTCCATCCAAAGTTGTTTTTGGTCATGGTGCTTTATCAAAGCAATAGAAACTCTAACTAATCAAGACGTCTACTCAACAAGTGGTATATTACCACAGCAACAACAAAATATCTAATTAGACCAGGACTGAACCCAGGATTTCATGAATACTAAACAATAAATAACTCTTAACAACTGGGCTCATTCCAAGCTCTACAGTCTTTCACTACCACAGGAAAAAACAAAAAACAAACAAAAACAAAAACCAAAAGTTAGCTTTTACCATATATAATATTCAGTATAAGAGGATGCAAGATACTTCAGTGCCCAGAAGAGGATTAGAAGATAAGGACAAGGTAAAATGGAAGAAACCAAACTGACTTCTTTATTACTAAAAATTTTACTGCCAATAGGGGCTAAGTTTTAGCTCAGTAATGAGATACCTCCCCGCAGGAAGTGCAAGGTCCTGGATTACATTGCCAGCACAGTTAAAAAAAATAATTCTTTAGTTACTACCAGTGAAAATAAAGAGACCATTACCATAAAACTATTTTAAGACAGAACAGCAAATTAAAAACACCTGAATGCCCCAAAAGAAAAGAAAACAAGCGATTATTCTATAGCTCTGAGAAGCAGTAAACCACAGTAAAATAAAACTGGAGGAATTAAATTAAGCCAATAAATACAAGTCAAATAGCTAAATCAAATGATTTGCAAAGGTTAGCATTAGCATTTGACCAAAATAGACAAAAGAGTTGTATGTTTTTTTAAGTGAACTTACCCTGAAATAATTGAAGTTACTAGCTATTGAATAAACATCACTCAAAAGCAGTTTCTTGGCTTTTTCTTACACAGCGGGCAACTTTCCTTTTAAATTCTCCATTTCTGTCTTCCCTCCATTCTTTCTGCATATACAATAAATAAAACAAAATTACTTTATATAAACCCATTACAATAAAATATTTTAGTTTTACTTATTTTAGTTTAGTTTAGTTTTTGAGACAGGGAATCTCTGTGTAGCCCCAGATGTCCTAAGAATTCTTTCTATAGACCAGGTTGGCCTTGAACTCAAAGAAATCCACGTGCCTCTGCCTAAGTGCTGGGGTTAAGTGTCTGCACCACCATCGCCCAGCTCCTAGTTTAGTTATCCCTTTGTAGTTGTAGTTCTTTTAACATTATGGTAGGGTTGTATTAGCATGCTTGCCTAATTTTTGCAAAGACCTAGGTTTAAATCAATCCAAAACACTCCAATGTTTAAATCAATCCAAAACACTCCAATTTTTTTCAAAACAAAGTATTTTCACCTAGAAATATAGCTCAGGCACTGAGCATTTGGCCATAAGGGCATAGGTTCAAACCCTAATACTCCCCCACCCCCACCAAAAGAGCAAGATGTTTTGTAAGGGACTAGAATGGTAACTACAAATAGAAAACTCTTATGCTAACTACAATAACTGGAATAATTTTCGCTTAAAATAGAAGGGGGGGCAGGCAGCTAAATGGCTCTAAATGGCTAAATGATTAGAAGGCTTGATGCCCTGAGTTAGGGAGAGATGTACATGCTAGGAAAAGAAGCTACTCTAAAAGGTGTCCTCTGCTCTCCAAAATCAATCAAAAAATTTGTCTCATACACACACTTTTAAGTGGAAGACCTTGGAAAAGTCACAATTTTCAGTTTACAATTTACAAATAAAACATTAAAATTAACTGGAAAATCAGCTACTTCCACTATTGGAAACAATTAGGAACAGCCAACATGAAGGTGGTCTCCTATCTGAGACAACGGAGGTCATCATATGGAATCGCTGAGATCCGCAGTGAAAAGCAGGAGCAACAGTTGTCATATCACCCTCCAGCATGAGCACCAACACATCTCCATTACAATAAAAATCAATTTTTACCAAACAAATGGATACCAAAAAATGCTCACAAAAATAGCTGATCTGTCTATATTTCTCTTTCTTATAATAATATCCATTTAAAGAAAGCAGAGACAATAGCAATTTTTAATATTTATTCTTTTTTTAAAAAAAGATTTATTTATGTATACAGTGTCCTGCCTGCAGGCCAGAAGAGGGCACCAGATCTGATTATAGATGGTTGTGAACCTCCATGTGGTTGCTGGGAATTGAACTCAAGGCCTCTGGAAGAGCAGACAATGCTTTTAACTGCTGAGTCATCTCTCCAACCCTTAATCTTTATTCTTTAGAAGAAAAAAGTCCTCAAACCAAGACAAACTACAGCAAAATACAACTATATGTACATGATCATAATGAAATCCATTACTTTGCATATTAATGAAAAAGAGTAGATTTTGGTTATTCTTATTACAAAAACTAATGAGGGAATGCATGTCCACGAGTTCAAATTAGCGATCTCAAAATATCTATATATTTCAAAACAATTATAAGTGATAAATTTTTAATTGTATAAAAATAAAGACACAGAAGCCAGGCAATGGTGGTGCACGCCTTTAATCCCAGCACTCAGGAGGCAGAGGCAGGGGGATTTCTGTGTATTCTAGGCCAACCTGGTTTACAAGAGTGAGTTCCAGGACAGGCTCCAAAGCTACAGTGAAACCCTGCCTAAATAAATAAATAAATAAATAAACAAACAAGCAAATGAACAAACAAAAATAAAAACACAAAAAGAGATATATGTATCTAAGTACTAAATTTTAAGTTGAGTTTCACTGAGAGAGAAAATGAAAAGGTAAAGGAAGGAAGCAGCAGTTGTCAAGCAACAAATACCTTACCGCAGCATCTACATTCGCAGGTGAATCTCCATTCGGGTCTGCCAGCATAGAAATGACACTAATCATGATGGTTTCCACAGTATGGATAGGCAACCAACGTTCCTCTGGCTTCTCATAACCATATTTATCCTCCCCAGGCTCATGAAGAATAGAAATGCAAACATCACCATTTTTATCAACTGTAAAATTATAGAATAAGAATTGTTTAAATTTGGTTATACAAATGTGATACTTATCCATAAATACAAGTATAAAATATTATTCACATGTAAATTTCCCAAATGTAATCTATTAAGGTTTTGAGAATGCTACAGATTTTACAAAATGGACAAAAGCCATCTCAAAACCCAAAGGAATATAAGCCAAACTTAACTACATTACATTTTTTAAAATTACAGCTTATTCAGACCTCCACTGCTATCCCTAATTTAAAAGACATGACTTTTCTACTTCTCCATCTCTATATTCCCAGCATTTATAGCTACTGTGTCTTAATTGTTTTCCTTTCAAATTCTACTAAGATGGCCCTCAAGGCTCAATAAATAAAAATTTTAAGCCAGGCGGTGATGGCGCACGCCTTTAATCCCACCACTCAGGAGGCAGAGGCAGGCGGATCTTTGTGAGTTCGAGGCCAGCCTGGTCTACAAGCGCTAGTTCCAGGACAGGCTCCAAAACTACAGAGAAACCCTGTCTTGAAGCGCCCCCCCCCCCCCAAAAAAGTAAAAATTTTAAATAGGGAGAGTGTACTGACTAGAGAGATATCTCAGTGGTTAAGAGCACTCCTTTAATCCCAGTACTGGGGAGGCAGGGAGAAGTGGATCCCTGGGAATTGGAGGTCAGCCTGGTCTACAAAGTGAGTGACAGGACAGTGGAGCTAAAAGCAAAATAAACCAAACAAGCCCTGTCTCAGAGCCCCATCCAAAAAATGGCTTTTAAAACACAACCATTAACCTAGAATCTTAAACCACTTTAGATTTAAATCTTTAGAATTTTACAGTCTTTTATTTTCTTGTATCACTTCAAAAACAAGACATCTTTAAGATTTTTATCTAATATGAAACATCTGTTGACAACACTTATTTTTGTTTTGTTTTTGGTTTTCAAGTCAGAGTTTCTCTGTGAAACAGTCCTGGCTGTCCCAGAACTCGCTTTGTAGACCAGGCTGATCTCAAACTCACTGAGATACACTTGCCTTTTCCTCCTGAGTGCTGGGATAACATGTAGCACCACCACCCGGCATGAATTCTATTATTATTATAGCATAGACATAGGATGAAATTACAATTTCTACCAGTTTTGTTAAGAATTAAAAATAAGAAGCAGGTGGATCTTTGTGAGTTCAAGGCAAGCCTGGTCTACAGAGTGAGTTCCAGGACAGCCCAAGATACAGAGAAACCCTGTCTTGAAGAGGGGGGGGCAGAGATCACAATGACATGCAACTATAATCATCATTCATCTTCCTCAATTCAAATTGTGTATGCAAACAATATTCTCCGTTTCCCCAACTCTTCGGAATCCAGAAACATCCCAGTTCTCACTATTTTAATTACTGAAGTAGCTCATAGAAGTAGAAGCACATTTTTGTTCTTTTAGTTTGTCATATTTTAATTAGAAAAATGCTTTCAAGGTTTATCCCTTAAACGTTGGTGAAATACATTTCCGTTAGAGATCATGTTTCCATGACCAAAATTAGAATCATGTCAAATCTCAACCCCCAACAGGGTTTCTCTATGTAATAATCATAGCTGTCCTGGAACTCACTCTGTAGACCAGGCTCGCCTCAAACTCACAGAGAATTGCCTGCCTCTGCTTCCCAGGTGCTGGGATTCAAAGAGTGCACCACCACCACCAGGTCCAAATCACACTTTTATTTTTGGTTGTGAGCCTAGCTTTTAATAGCTGAGCTATCTCTCCAGCTCCCAATTCACATTTTGAAAGAAGTAAGTAATTTATACAGCCATCAGAAACTCAGAAGTAAAGTTTTTTCAATATTTTTTTTTCTAAATTCTAGTAATCTCTGGTTTAATTAACTTTCCAAATACATGTTGGGTGACAACTATGTTCTCTATGAGATATCTATTGTAACTCATTTTTTATGGTTTATTTAAATTTATTGTATGTGCATTGGTGTAAAGGTTTCAGATCCCCTGGAACTGGATTTTCAGACAGTTATGAGCTGTCATGTGGGTGCTGGGAATTGAACCTGGGTCCTCAGGAAGAGCAGTCTGTGCTCTTAACAGCTGAGCCATCTCTCCAGCCCTTTTTTGTAACTCTAAAGCTAGCCATACACTTAATATTTACTCATATTTTGCCAAATGCTTGATTTCTCCTTTTTTTCTTTTATCCTTCTGTTGTTGCTTTTTTCCCTTTCATGTCAATGTTCTTTAGAACTGGCTTTATTACTCTATTCTTTTATTCCTAAATCCACCTGAAAATCCTTTGTGGGCTGTGCATTGAGGTATACACCTTAATCTCAGCACTTAGGAAACAAAGGCAGGACGATTTCTGAGTTTAAAGTCTGTCTAATCTACGTAGGTAATTCAGGCCAGTCAAAGCTGCACAGTGAATAACCTATCTCAAAAATAAAGAAACAAAACAGACAATCCAAGCTGGAATGCAGCCATGCTGCAAAACTATTATTTGCCATATCTCTTTGAAATTTATTTTATTATTATTGTGTATATATGTGAGCATGTATGCTATAGCCCATTTGTAGAGGCCAAAGGAAAACTTTGGTGTGATGGGATTCCCATCTCAAGATGGACTCCCAGGATCAAGCACAGATTACCTGATGTGGGAGGGTCTTCTGTTTTAATAAAGAAACTGCCTTGGCCAGCCCTTAGGTGGGTGGAGTAGACAGAACAGGAAGAAGGAAGTGAGGTAGATGACTCAGTCAATAAATCACCATGCCTCGCCTCTCTGGGGCAGACTGCCGTGCCTCTCCTCAGGGAGACAGATGCAATGAAGTCAGCCACCAGGTCAGACGAGCTGAATCTTTCCCAGTAAGACACCATTCGTGGTGTTACACAGATTATTAGATATGGGTTAGTCAAGATGTGAGTAAGAGGCTGAAACTAATGAGCAAGGCAGTGTTTAAATGAATATAGTTTGTTGTTATTTTGCGTGTAAAGCTAACCATGTGGGAGCCGGGCGGGATGAAAAGCAGGCCTGCCCGCAGCTTCTCACTACAATTACCTGCCTTATATGGCAAGAACTTTTACTTAATTGCCAGGTATCCCCATAAAACTTTAAAACCCACCACATAAGCCGGGCGGTGGTGGCGCACGCCTTTAATCCCAGCACTCGGGAGGCAGAGGCAGGCGGATCTCTGTGAGTTCGAGGCCAGCCTGGTATACAAGAGCTAGTTCCAGGACAGGCTCCAAAGCTACAGAGAAACCCTGTCTCGAAAAACAAAACAAAACAAAACAAAACAAAAAAAAAAAACCCACCACATTATTCAACAATTTGAAGAATACAGTCTAATTGTTTCTAGATAATATACTTACTGAGTCTTACACCAAATCACACTCAACTTTAGGAACTTTCACTAACCTCCAAACAAAACCTTGTACAACTGATAATGACCCTTTTCCTTCCCTCCTAACTTTCCAGCAGTCCTAAGCAACTATGAATATACTGAGTCAGAGCTGCACATTCTAGAAATTTCATATAAATGGAATTATTGAATGAGCATTCCATGTCATTTAATTGAAAAATTACTTATTTTCCATATATGAATATGCCTCTGTGTGTGACTGTTAATGTGAGGACAGATGACCACATATGCCAAAGGCTTTGGATCCTTTACAGGTGGTTTTTCTGAGATAGACAATGAGTTTTTCAAATTCATCTTTGGTGATGGAAGAACATTACACACTTATCTGCTAAGCAATCTTTCCAGCCACCATAACACATCACGTTTTCGGTTACCAAATCATATTGCATTATATGTAACATTTTGCTTTTATTTTCAGAGGCAGGCATTGGTATTATTGCTACTTTTTGGATAACATGAATAATGCTGCTATTTAATAAGATTATGGCATATACCTTTACAATTTTCTTTGCTGTGTAGCTAGAAGATTACAGGTTTGTATCACCACACCCATTCTATAAAGATTGGGGATCACATCCAAGGCTTTGTGCATGTAAGTAAGTACTCCACCAACTGAACTATATTCCCAACCCAGAGACCATTTCCTGAAAAGGTATTTTTTTCTAAAAGCCTAGTGTGGCAGTGGTTCTTGCCTGTAATCTGAGCACTTGGCAGTCTAAAGCAGGAAGATTACCAAAAGTTCAAGGACAGCATGAGATACACAGTGAGGTCCAAGTCGACCTGGAACTTAAACATATCATACCTCATTTCTAAAAAAGCAGAAAACTAAGTTAAAAAATAAATAAATAAAATAAAGAAATTCTTTGTATTTCTTCTCTTTGGAGTCTAATACACGATCAAACGCAAAAAAAAAAAAAAAAAAAAAAAAAACCCACGAAATCTCAGAGTGATCTCACTGAGATTTTTGTGAAATCTTTAATTACAAATCATCTTATTTGAAAATATGAAAGTAAAACTAGAAAACTTACCATTTGGGTGCCAAATCTCTGTAATAAATTTCATTTTAGGAGGTCGGAGGGGATAATCTTTCGGGAAAGTGAGATGAGCTTTAAAAACACCACCTTCGCTGGAAAAAAAATAAAAGAAAACCAAGTTCATGAATTTAAGTATTCTTTATAAGTACATAGTCAATTAGACAAATAAAAGGGTACAAAAAATAAAACAACAGAAAGGAAGACAAAAATAATTATGGTTCCTTGTTAAACTCTCCAGAGGTTAGTAGAAATAAAAGGAATCATTGTGTCCAGATCAGATCACACTGGTGTTATGCTACAAAGCTTTTCAGTGCATGTCTTCAGTGAACTTTGAGTTTAACCTTTTCTACATGATTCAAAAGTTGTTGAATTTTCTATATTGGTTTCAAATGATCATTTTTCTTTATTCTAGCCACACCCATCAAACTCTCATCTCAAAGTTTGGGCACATTTTTGTGGTTCTCAATCTGGAAGCAGACTGCCACTTCTACTTACCTACTTGTTTATTCATTTTATCATGTAATAAAATTCATTTGGGGGCTGGAGAGATGGCTCAGAGGTTAAGATCACTGACTGCATTACAAAGGTCCTGAGTTCAATTCCCAGCAACCACATGGTGGCTCACAACCACCTGTAATGAGATCTGGTGCCCTCTTCTGGCCTGCAGGTGTCCATGCAGGCAGAACACTGTACACATAATAAAATGATAAAAACATTTTAAAAAATTCATTTGGTATTTATATGCCCATTAGAAGGACAATAGTAAACAAAAGGGTTTCCCAAGCAGGTTTTATGCTATTGACTTTATAGCGTGGTAATCTCTACAATATCGATAATGTACTATTGAATATGCTACCTATCAACAAAAAAATGTGGAGTGAGTCCTAGTTAATTTTTATTATCCACTTGATTAACCACCTAGGAGAAGAAAATTTCAATTAACAGAAAATCCGGCAGTAGGGTGTGGTGGCACACGTCTTTAATCCCAGCACTCAGAGGAGGCAGAGGCAGGCCATCTCTGTGAGTTCAAGGCCAGCCTGGTCAACAGATTCAGTTCCAGGACAGGCTCCAAAGCTACAGAGAAATCCAGTCTCAAAAAACAAAAACAAAAAAATCTCCTGAGTCAGACTGGCCTGTGATAATGTCTGTGAGAGATTGCCATGAGTGATAATTGACATGGGAGAACCCAGTGCACTGTGGTTAACAATCCCTAAGCAGATGATTCCTAAGAACACTAGCTAGGGACTATAGAGATGTCTCAATGGTTAAAAGCGCTTGTTCTCGCAGAGGATGCAGATTTGATTTCCAGCACTCAAATGGCAGCTCACAACCATTCATGTATATGTCCAACTTAATTAAAGCGATCAAAGCTACCTTATGAAGCAAAAATGATTCAATGGTAATATGCACGTATAATTCTAGCACTTGAGATCAAATGCTCAAGGTCCTCCTGGGCTACAAAGCAAGACCTGAAAAGGTATGTATTGGACAGGTAAGATGGCTTAACAAATAAAGGCACTTGAGATACAAGCCTGACACCTGAGTTCCATCCCCAACACCCACTTAAAGTTGGATGGAAAAGACCAAATTTACAGAGTTGTCTTCTAACCTCCCTATCTATACTGCAGACCACATACCCACATACACATTATGCAGGCTCACACTAATAAGTAATTTTTTTTAAAGATGGGAACGGATATTTGTATACTGACACAAAAATAAGAGACACAACAATACATATAACAGTGATAAATTGTAGGATGTAAGACATGGGATCCTTTGTGTTTTGCACATTTCAGTACAAGTTGAATTTTTAATCATAAATAATTTTCATTGCTTTTTTTCTGAACAAAATACAAATGTCTGATAAACAGAAGTAGGCCAGCAAGGGTGTTGTAAAGGTAAAGATACTAGTCACGTAAGCATAGAAACATGAGTTACATCTCCAAAACCCATGGTAAAGGTGGAAGGAGAGAACTGACTTAACAGTTGTCCTCTGACCCCCATACTTGCAGTAAAAGAACATCAAAATATCCTTTAAAAAAAAACTTTCCTTGCACCTCATCTCTCCCAGGTCACTTTGTTTTGGTTGATGTGATTCATTCAAAAGCTTCAGGGCCTGAAGAGATGGTTCACTGGTTAAAGAGCAGTGACTACTCTTCCAGAGGATCCGGGTTCAAATTTCCGGCACCCATGTGGCAGCTCATAACTGTCTCCAACTCTAGTTCCAGGTGATACAAAGACCTCTAACAGATACACACGCAGGCAAAACGCCAATGCACATAAAATTTTTTTTAAATATTTATTTATTTATTATGTATACAATATTCTGCATGTATGCCTGCACGCCAGAAGAGGGCCCCAGACCCCATTACACATGGTTGTGAGCCAATATGTGGTTGCCGGGAATTAAACTCAGGACCTTTGGAAGAGCAGGCAATGCTCTTAACCTCTGAGCCATCTCTCCAGCCCCAAAATTTTTAAAAATGAAAAATAAAGTATTTTTAAAAACTTTTTAATAGCTGAATATAATTATCATCATAGAGTTGCCACCACCTGTCTAAATTATTTAGAAGTAACTGACAAGTTGTCCTAAAATTTTAAGGTGTATGTTTTTCTATTTGTATAAAAAAATCCTGAAACAACCGTGCTAGTTCTTAAATGTTTTTTATGGATTTATTGACTTATCCTCTACTTCACTTAAGCAGCTTCTACATGCTCCTCTCTTACCTCACCCCATCCCCCCCAAAAACACCTTAATTAGTGGGGTCAATCAAACAAACTTCAGCAGTCAAGTTAGCACAAAGGAACTAAAATCCTCATAGTGTAAAATAACAAAGTAGGTGAAATGTATTTACTATTGTTCAAGCACAAAAAGATATGACTATGGTGAACAAAAAGAAATACACTACAGTATAAATGAATTTAAAATCCCTCAATATAGAAAGTGTTAGTAAAATTAGCGTGATGTTAAAGAGGTACTTAACTGCTGAACATCTGAAAAGCCAAGGTCATGTTTCTACCACAAAACCTCTTATTGTTTTTGTATATCAAATCACAAAAACATGCCTATAATCTAACACTGGAACAGGTGAAGCAGCAGGCCTATTAAATTTAAGTTACCCATGCCACATATTAAGACCCCTTTTCAATTAAAAAAAAATATGTTCTTGGGGCTCTGAGTCAGTGCCAACACTTGCCTACAGTACTTGGACCTGCTTCACTTCCAAATGTTACATGCAGAAGAAAACTTTTGAAACTTTTTTTGGGGGTGGGGGGGCATTAAAATAAGGCTTCTTTCTCTATGTAGTTCTGACTGTCCTGAAATTTGCTCTACAGATCAGACTACCTTCAAACTCAAGAGTTTACCTGAGTCTGCCTCCCAAGTGCTGGGATTAAAGGCATGTGCTACCATGCCTGACAAAGAAAATCTAGACAGCAATAGATAAATTCAATTTTAGATATAAAAGTAATAAATCTATGCAAGGTGCAGACAGGTAAAAAGGACTAAATACTCAGTAGCTATCAGTCTTAAATTAACACCTGAATGTACTAGTCACAGATTACGCAGACTGTAAACAGTATGGAATGCCCTCTAGTGACTAAATTAAGGTTAGTGATGACATCAAAAAACAGCACACCACATTTTTTTAGAACTTTACAACAGTACTTTTTCTGAGCTAATGCCTCAGGCCATTGCATGGTGGTGAACTGATAGCTGCATTACTCAAACCCATGTTAACTTATTTTCAATCACTCTCAAGCCCACACTACTGGAACAACTATAATAAGATCACTTCCTTGCACTTAAGTCAATAAACACTTTTCAAGAACTTAATAAAATATTCTATAAGGCACTTAATTAGAATTAGCAGCCTTGTCAACATCATTTTAAGTATGTCTGTTTTTCCTTGTCTTTTTTATTATTTTTCTTTCCTTTTAAGAAAGTGGTTCTCGGCCGGGTAGTGGTGGAGCATGCCTTTAAACCCAGCGCTTGGGAGGCAGAAGCAGGTGGATCTCTGTGAGTTTGAGGACAGCCTGGTCTACAATAGCTAGTTACAGGCCAGGCTCCAAAAACTACAAAGAAACCCTGTCTCAAAAAACAAAAACAAAAACAAAAAACACAAAACAAACAAACAAAAAGAAAAGTGGTTCTCAACCTAATACTGTGACCCTTTAATATAGTTTCTCACGTTGTGGTGACCCCCAACCATTACGTTATTTTCGTTGCTACTTCATAACTGTAATTTTGCTACTGTTATGGACCACAATGGAAATATGATATGTAGGATTGCTGGTATGTGACCCCTACAAAAGAATCCTTCAACCCATGGGGCTGCAAACTTAACACATTGGGGTTTCCCCAATATTTTCAGCTTCTTGGCTCTATCTGACTGGTTGTCTGTCATGTGGCTTACCTCTATGCCAGCTTAAATGACATGACTTTTTCCCCCTCTCTCCTCCATTCTCCACTAAGACTCTTCTACGATTTACAGTTTGCCCGACCTTGGGTTTTTCTTTCAAAATCTAATAAAACTGTCCCAGTGGCCACCTTTTCCCAAAATTAACATTTTAACAGCCTCCATTTACAAAGTCTTTTCTCTCTACTTGTTATCCTTACACCTTTTTAGATACTTTCTCAGGATCTGTCCCAAGTACATGTTCTCTTCTTCCCTGAACAAAGGCTACATATTTCAGAAAAGCAATGAAATGGCCAGTGTCTTGTTAACAAATCCAAAATTGCCACAAATGTGACTGCTATTCACATTTCAACAGTCAACACTTTAAGAAACATACAGCGAGAAACACATTTTAAAAACATACACTAGGAGCTGGGTAGATAACTCAGCACTTAAGAACATTTCCTGGTCCTCAAGGGAGTCAGATGGTTCACAACCTGTAAGTCCAGTTCCAGGGGGATATGACAGGTTCCCCTCCCAACCCCCACCCCCCGTGAGAAGTAACTCCACCCACATGCAGGTACTCATACCCAGATATGTGCACATAATAAAAAATAGTAATAAATTACTTTTTATTTATTACTATTTTATTTATTACACACACACACACACACACACACACACACACACACACGGGCCAGGTACTGATGGTGCACGCCTATCATTCCAGCACTGGGGAGGCAGGGGGATCTCTGTAAATTCAAGGCCAGCCTAGTCTACAAAGTGAGTTCCAGGACAGCCCCACAGAGAAACCCTGTTTCAAAAAAACAAAACAACCCCCCCAAAGCACAACCCCCCCCCCCAAAGCACAACAACATGCATGGTGGGGAGCTGGGAAAAGCATATGCATTAAAATGGGATTTGTTAGTAAAAAGAATGGCCTGTTAACTAAAATGGTATTACAAACTTGATTTTGTTTTGCAGTTTTGCAGGGTCTCACTAAATTGCACTGCTGTCTGTTGCTGAGATTAAAGAATTGCATGCACCACATGCTCAAAGTAGCTTCTTTAAAAGTCCTGAAATTGTATATGATACGTTCATTGACCATCTAATAATACATGCAAACATATAATACATGTAAGGATAAAAAAATTTGGTGAGCCCTTAAGAGTTGAAGCTTAAGCCTGGATTCCTAAACAATGCTCTGTAAGAACTTGGTTTAAGAGAATATTTCTCTCTCCTCTCTCTCCCTCCCCCCCCTCCAAGAGAACAAGACTTTATTCAAAAATTGCCAACATTAGGGTTAAAGTGACTTAACACAAGTGAACGCAGGGGTTTGGGGCATGGCTCTCTATAACATGACCTTGGTTCAATTAATTCTCAGCACCCGTATCCAGGAGACTCTGCGAGCTCATGCTGCAGACATACACATAAAGTTTAATAACTGGAGACTGACCCCTCAGAACAGAAGCCTGGAGTTTCCACTGCAGCTGAAAGTTACATTAACTATCCCCATCCAGAGTTAGTTCCAGGAAGGGAAGTAAACACTTCAAGAACAGGGGAGCCTGTGAAGGGTGCTCACAAGAGTTCTCATTATTTATTTTACAGCTATACTAAGGTTAAATAGATTTCTATTATCAGAATGTTCCTATGTCTCCCCTTGAGGCACTGTGCCTGGGGGGGCGGGGGACAAATAATATTTTAAACTCAAAAGAATAAAAATAAAGAACGGACTAGAACTGTGTTAGGTTCATAGGCTAGGTAGTAAAAAATTACCTCAAATAACATTGATTGTGAAGGAGTATTTCTAAACTAGTTTTCAGTGGCTACTGGCACCTAATGCCCTGGCACAATCAAATTCACTTAAAACTGCAAAACTGTTTAAGCAAATATACTTCAGACAGACATATGAGCAACAATTCTGATTGCTAATAGCTATAACAAAATATGAAACCCCTTTTCCCAAATGAACTAAAACATGAACTACCACATTACTTGGTTTTAACTTTTTTTTCTCTTTTGTACCTTGTTTTTGAGGCAGCTTCTCTTTCGTTTCTGCAACAATGCATGTACTACTCCAAGTTAACTGGGTGACTGTTTAGTCTCTACTTACCATCTACCAATAGCAGCGCTGGAATTACAAACACAGGTCACTACACAGTAAGCTTTTTAACATGGCTTCTGGGGATTGTCATCAGACTTCTTCGGCAAACATTTTTTTACCAAACCTAATCTTCACCAACCCTTCATTTTTTATTTGTTTGTTTAGGTTTTTCAAGACAGGGTTTCTCTGTAGCTTTGGAGCTGGTCCTGGAACTAGCTCTTGTAGCCCAGTCTGGCCTTGAACTCACAGAGATATGCCTCCCTGGCAACTATTCATTTTTTAAATACATTTTTTTACTAACTGTTTGAGGTAGGTGGAAAACAACTACTTGTGCATGGGGGTGGGGATTGATACATTCAAATCATTGACTTCTTTATACCAACCCAAGAAATGCAGCCCCAAAGAACTACAGTTCTAGGTCTGTCCTTATCGCTGCTCAGCTGGCTACATAAGTTTGAGCACCTCATTTCCCTCATTGGTTCAACAACTGGCAGTCAGTTAATAAGTTATTTTACGTACTAATACTAAGTCTTATAAACTAGAGAAAACTGACCATTAATTCTTAATAGGGTCAGAAAACCTTTTTGTCCTGAATGTATTCTGTGGCGGCTAGGTTAAAAAATTACTAAAATAGACCTTGAAGTTCTCTTTGGTTTTCTTAAGACATAGATATACAGAATATGTCCTATGTAAAATCTCACGTCTGAGGAGATGGCTCAGCAGTTAAGAGCTTTTCTCCCAGAGGTCCTAGGTTCAATTGACAGCAATCACACAGTGAGTGGGTCACAGGCATCCTTAACTCTAGAAGGTTCATGCCATCTTTTGGTTTCCTCAGGCACCAGGCACATACATGGTACACAGATATACATGCATGCAAAACACCCGCACACACAGAAAACAATTAACCAATTGATTTTTAATTAAATTTTAAAAAGAACTCTGTTTTAAAAAAATTCCAGATATCTGCAGTCTTGTTCTTTAATAAATGATAAGGCATTGGCCGGGCGGTGGTGGCGCACGCCTTTAATCCCAGCACTGAGGCAGAGGCAGGCGGATCTCTGAGTTCGAGGCCAGCCTGGTCTACAAGAGCTAGCTCTAGGACAGGCTCTAGAAACTACAGGGAAACCCTGTCTCGAAAAAAAAACCAAAAAAAAACCAAAAAAAAAAAAAAAGATAAGGCATTAAGAACAGTAAAACTAGCCAGGTAGTGGTAGCACACACCTTCAATTTTAACAAACAGATCTCTGAGTTCGAAGCCAGCCTGGTTTACAAGCAAGTTCCACAAGAGCCAGAACCGCTACACAGAGAAACCATGCCTCAAAAATCCAAAAGAAAAGGTTTTAGATATTAAGAGCTTCAAGCATAACACAAAGGCTCTAAATGTGACCAAACTGAACACAAATGATATTAGATACAATCACTTTGCTTACTCCTCTAAAAAACACTAAATTTTCAGCTGGGCGGTGGTGGCACACGCCTTTTATCCCAGCACTCAGAAGGCAGAGGCAGGTGGATCTCTGAGTTCAAGGCCAGCCTGGTTTACAGAGTTAGTTCCAGGGCAGGCTCCAAAAGCTACACAAAGAAACCCTACTGTGAAAAACAAAAACAAACAAACAAAAGAAAATTCAATTTTCAAAATTAAGTTTTAATTCTAGTTAAAGGAGTAACTATTTGAAGATGTCAGTTCCAGTATACTTACTAAAGTGTATCTGGAGGGCCAATAATAAGAACTTCCCATCGATAGAGATCATTGTCGTCTATTAAACCTGCTGAAAAGCCTTCCACTGGATTTTTGTTGAGTTCTGTGGAAAAAGAAAATTTCAATCAAAACTTTAAAGCAGTTTTTCTCCAACAAGTAAATTACAGAACTTGAGCATATAGAAGTCATAAACCATAAAAACTATAAAAATGCTGCCTCATGACCACATTTCCACAAGACACAAGTACAGCGAACTATCCAGATGGAATTGTATTGTCTTCCTACATCTACCCTGGGATCCAAACATTAGCATTCTTAGTTAAGTTTTGCCTTGATTTTTCTGGTTTTTTTTTTTTTTTTTTTTTTTTGGTGTGTGTGTGTGTGTCTGTTTTGGTCTTTTTGGGGGGGTTGTTTTTGTTTTTTTGAGACAGAGTTTCTCTGTAGCTTTTTTAAAATATTTATTTATTTATTATGTATACAATATTCTGTCTGTGTGTATGTCTGCAGGCCAGAAGAGGGTACCAGACCTCATTACAGATGGTTGTGAGCCACCATGTGGTTGCCGGGAATTGAACTCAGGACCTCTGGAAGAGCAGGCAATGCTCTTAACCACTAAGCCATCTCTCCAGCCCTCTCTGTAGCTTTGGAGCCTGTCCAGGAACTCACTCTGTAGCCCAGGCTAGACTTGAACTCATAGAGATCCACCTGCCTCTGCCTTCTGAATGCTGGCATGAGCTACCATCGCCCAGTACTAAGTAGGTTTTAGGAGAGCCTGTGAAGATGAAAATAACTAAGGCCAATTCTCCAGGAATTTTAATTCAAAGAAAACAAAGTCAAATCAAATCAAGAATAGCAAGTTTTTCCTATAGCCATTGTAATCCCTTTATAAAGAACCAAAAGCACCTCTGCATTGAAATTGCTACATTTTACCAACTCTTACTTACACTAATAACTATCTATTTGCCATGATACCTCTAGATATACACATCTCTGGATGGAGTTCCTGTGTGGCCCATAAGCCTCTGAGCACAAAGAGAACAGAAGCTCCATCTCTTCTGCTTGTGTGTACTGACACCTCTGTCTGCCACAGCTTTCAACAGGAATAGCTGGTGCCTACAGAAATAGCAATGGCACCGTGAGATTTTTCTACATAATGCTTTGGCATGGAGAATGGATGATGAGGACAAAAAACAAGAACAAAGACAAAAACTAGCAAGATAGAGAAAGAAAGGCTAACAAAGCATCATCAAACAGCTGGTAAGGAAGTGTTAGTTCAAAAACTGTAACTTCATATACTGATATCAGGTCCATATTCATTAGTCAACTTACTTCAACTTGGAATCACTTAGGAGACACACCTCTGGTGTGTGTCTGAGGGTGTTCCCAGAACAGTTTAACATGGAATGTAGTTGGGACCACTCCATGAATTGTGGTTCCAAGGCTGCATAAAAATGAAAAATGGAGACAGCAAGCAGAGTACAAGGATTCATACTCCCTCCCACTCATCACTGTATCACGGTCAAACTCCAGCAATTACACTTTTCCTGGCATGAACACACTTGATAAATGGCGTCCAACTCGGGGCATTTGAGAGCCTTCAGCTCCGGTTCCCGCGCTGCGTGGCAGGGATTAAGCCTATCAACCATAAACTGAAATAAACACAGCTTCCTTAAGTTGTTTTATCAATTATTTTGTCACAGCAACAAGAAAGTAATGTACAAGCTAACATGCCAACAAAAAACCAGCTAAAGTCAAGAATTATACTGTAGCTGGGCAGTAGTGGCGCACATCCTTAATACCTGCACTTAGGAAGCACAGGCAGGCAAATCTCTGTGAGTTAGAGGTCAGCCTGGTCTACAGAGTGAGTTTCAGATCAGACAAGGCGGCTACACAGAGAAAACCTGTCTCCAAGAGTTTACTGATCAAATAAGCAAAGCAAACAGATAAAACAAATACTGTATTTTAAAACACGAGGCTTGTGCTCTTACTTTTGAATAGGTTTTTTGGTTTGGTTTTGGTTTTGGTTTTTCAAGACAGGGTTCTTCATGAAACAATCCTGGCTTGTCCTGGAACTCACTCTGTAGACCAGGTTGGCCTTGAACTCACAGAGATCTGCCCGACTCTGCCTCCAGAGTGCTGGGATTAAAGGCCTGCACCATGACTACTACCCAGGCACTTTATTTTTAAAGATAGCATTAAGGTATTAACTATTTCAATTTTATTATGTTTATGCACACATACCTTTCACTAATTCCAAACTATGTTGCAGGCTACTAGAAAGAATACACATACGCACTTTTCTGTTGACAGGAATTTGGTGTAGTAAAAACAAAGGATTATAGGTAATAGTTTTATGCATGATTTATCTTATTTCCAACCTCTTCAGCTATTCTGTCTGGTTAGTGGTCCATTTGGGATCCACTTGTGTCCTCCAATGCTGGGACTACACATGCGTATTACTGCACCAAGCTTTTTTAAGGGTATGGGGCTCCAAACTCAGGTCTCAAATTTCTACCTTGAGCATGTCACTGTACAATCCTAATTATCTCATTGTTGCATTTCTCAGTAGAAGTCTAGTGAAATTTTATAATGTAAGCACGTAAATTCAGAAATTAGCATATATATATATATAAAGTATCCTTGAAAATTTAGCACTTTTTCTCTCTTGTCAATGTATCCTAAAGTCTCAAACATTTGTACACACTTTCTGTGCTTTTTTTGATAACCAGCATGTTACTGTGTCCATTGCTTATTTTGTATAAATAATGTAAAAGCAAGGCAGAAAAATGTCCAGTTTATCTATCTCACTTTTAACAGTGTTTGCCCCTGGTATAGCTTACCAAAATAATTTTCCACTCTAGCACAGGAAGTGGTGTTTCTCTAACTACCAAAGCATTCCTTTCCTCAATCTTCATTAATTAAATCAATGCTAGAAAAATATCAGTGGTGGTTTGAATAAGAATGGCCTTCATAGGCTCAGCTTAAATATTTTGTTCCCAGATCATGGAACTATTTGGAAAGTATTAGGGGTGTGGCCTTATTGGAAGAGGTGTGTCACTGGGGGTGGGTTTTGAGGTTAGTTATGTATTTCCTGTCTCCTCCTTGCTATTCAAGATTTAAACAGATGTTCCTGCTATCATGCCTTTACACCATTAAGAATTCTAACCCTCTGGAACTGTAAGCCCAATTAAACACTTCCTTTTTTAAACTGCCTTGGTCATGGTGTTTTATCACAGCAATAGACAAGTAACTAATAGAAAATGTTACTGCAAAGATTTTATTACATATCTACTAGATTTAAGAAGCATAATCATCCTTATTGTTTTTTTTATAAGAACAAACTATTTTTTTTCATTTTACAAACCAATCTCAGTTTCCTCTCCCTCCCCTCCTCCCACTCTCTTACCCATCCCCCCAAACCACCTCCCATCCATTCTTCAGAGAGGATAAGGCACATTGCTTTGGGGAAGGTCCATGGCCCTCCCTACTGTATCTAAGATGAGTGAGGTATCCATCCAAAGAGAATAGGTTCCCTAAAAGCCAGTACAAGCGGTAGGCATAAATCCTGGTGCCACTGGCATTGGCCCCACAATTTGCCTCAGCCATACAATTGTCACCCGCATTCAGAGGGACTATTTTGGTCCTATGCTGGTCCCTTCCTTGTCCAGCTGGAGTTGGTAAGCTCCCATTAGCTCAGGTAAACTGTTTCAGTGAGGTGTCCCCTTCATGGTCTTGACCTCTTTGCTCATATTCTCACTCCTCCCACTCTTCAACTGGACTTTGGGAGTTCAGCCCAGTGTTCCACTGTGAGTCTCTGCCTGTTTCCATCAGTTGCTGGATGAAGGTTCTATGATAACATTTAAGACATTTAAGTCTGACTACAGGGTAAGGCCAGTTCAGGCACCCTCTCCTCTACTGCTTAAGGTCTTAGTTGGGGTCATCCTTGTAGATTCCTGGGAATTTCTCTAGTGCCAGGTTTCTTGCCTAGTCCCATGGCTCCCTTAACCAAAATATCTCATTCCTTGCTCTCATCTACGTCCTTTCTCCATCCTGACTATCCCATTTCCTCAAGTTCTCCTCCTCCTCCCTGCCCTCCTCTTCTCCTTCCACCCTCCCTTCTCCCCCCACCCCCATGCTCCCAAATTTGTTAGGCAATCATGTCTATTTCCCCCTTTCTAGGTGGATCTATGTACGTTTTTCTTAAGAGTTCACCTTGTTACTTAGCTTCTCTAGGATCATGAACTATAGGTTGAATATCCTTTGCACATTTTTGCTTTACACTGAAAAGGGAGCACACACCACGTTCATCTTTCTGGGCCTGAGTTACCTCACTCAGGACGGTTTTCTCTAGTTCCATCCATTTGCATGCAAATTTCAAGGGGACATTGTTTTTTTTTTGTTGTTTTTGTTTTTTGTTTTTTTTAACCCCTGAACAGTACTCCATTGTGTAAATGTACAATGGACGTTAAAACTACTTACCATTAGAATATTTTTTTAATCCTAGGCATAGGCTACAGCAAGATGACTTCCTAACCAAAAGATATTTGGAACATGGAGAAGACAAGCAAGTCTGTAAATGTAAAGGCTTTCCAATATTCTGCCAAAAGGATTCGCTTGACAAAATTTATGGCCTCATTACTTACTTGCCCCTGACTATGGTGTACCAGACCCAGACATACCATCTCTCGGTATATAAAGCTGCTCTGCAGGATCTCTATGACACAGGGCAACAACAGGATATCTAAGAGGAATGAGTCCTGGTGAGGATCCAGTATTGATAGTGTAGCAGATGCCAGAGGTGTCAAACCAGACCAGCGACTCATTGCAATGAATGTCTACAAGTAAAGCTATTTGGGCAAACTAAGTGACACACCACAGCTTCTGTTGTGAGATGGGTTTTTGTGGTTTGCTTTTATTTTTATTATTCTTTGTTTTCTTTTGGGAAAGGTTGCAACAGCAGAGGGTGAATATGGAGGGATGGGGAGATGAGTGGAATTGAGGTGCATAATATGAAATTCAGAAGAATCAATAAAGTTTTTAAAAAGCTGCTCTACCAAACTATATACATATATAGGAGAATATATGGTATAAATATTTTACTACAATATTTTTAAAAAGAGAAGGCCTTTCCTAGCCTGTTTTCTCATGGGTGTAACAAATTGCTTTGACAGACCAAACTTTTTCTACAAGATTTATTTACTTATTTATTTACTTATTTACTTATTTATTTATTTATTTATTTATTTATTTATTTATTATACAATATTCTGTATATGTGTGTATGCCTGCAGGCCAGAAGAGGGCACCATACCCCATTACAGATGGTTGTGAGCCACCATGTGGTTGCTGGGAATTGAACTCAGGACCTTTGGAAGAGCAGGCAATGCTCTTAACCTCTGAGCCATCTCTCTAGCCCCAAGATTTTTTTCTAAACATCTCAATCCTATTTCCTCTACTAATCTGGATTCCTGACATTCAAGTTGTTTAACAACTTCTTCCTACATTAAAAATTTCCAAATTGAAGGAAAACTCTTTTAAGACGTGGAATGTGAAAAGGAGGAAACAGAACATTTAAAAATGTTTACAGAGAGACCGATGGTGGCAAGGCATGCCGCCATTAATTCCAGCATTCAGGAGGCAGAGGCAGGGGGATCTCTGTGAGTTTAAGGGCAGCCTGGTCTGCAGGAGATTTGACTGTATTCTGTCAATCATGTTTTAAATAAACACTGATTGGCCAGGCAGGAAGTATAGGTGGGAAAACCAGACAGGAAGTAGAAATGATGCAATGAGAACAGGAGAATTCTGGGAAGGAGGAAGTTGATTCCTCCCACTCCTGCCCAGACCACCAAAGCAGCAGGATGTGAACTGCCTTACTGAAAAAGGCCCTGAGCCAGATGGCTAAAATAGATCAAAAAAATGGGTTAATCAAGATGTGAGAGTTAGCCAGTAAGAGGTTAGAGCTAATGGGCCAATCAGATTTATAACTTATAGAGATCTCTTTAGGGCTTGCCGGCTGTTAGGTACCGGGCAGGACAGAAACCCCAACAAGCAGGACCCCTCATGTTACATGGTCTACAAGAGCTAGTTCCAGGACAGGCTCCAAAGCTACAGAGAAACCCTGTCTCGAAAAATTAATTAATTAATTTAATTAAATAAAAGGGGGGTAATAGAGAAGTGAAACATTGCATCCAACAGGGAAGTTCCTTAAACTCTGGGCATAAACTTAAAAAACCTTCAGGAAGTCCCTGAAACTAACTAGATTCACTAGGCCCTTCCCTCCCAAGAGTATATAAGCAGTAAAGACTGCTGAGAGTTACTCTTATACCTGCTGAACAATCTAGAAGAGGCAGGAACCAACTGATCTGCCCAGAAGAAACTAGAAAGGACACCCTCTAACCTGTTGAGTTGCCAGTAGGTTATAGAGTGAGCTCCGGCATCATCTGAGTCATACATTCTTCTGTAAATAAGCCCCCACCCACATACCTATAAGTGACTTCAAGTTGGACTTTGTTGGTATAAGTACTTTGATCTGTCCGAGTTAAGTAGGCATGGGTTAACGTCTCCCCAGTAATATGTGTCATGTAACACTTGATATGTTCTGGGAATTTCAACCAACCACTCCATTTAACCCTCACTTGGAACTTGAGACTCCTGACTTTTCTCACTTAACACTACTTCTGAATGTTAGAAGACTCAGGTAGAGGTGCTTTTACTGCCAAGCTTGACTATTTGGTATTTCAGGTCAATCCCCAGAACCCATATGGCAGGAAAGACCTTACTCCAGCAAGTTGTCCTCTGGCCTCTGCACACACCTAACACAAATAATAAATTAAAATGTGGGGCTAAAGAGATACCTCATTGGATAAGTGCAATTGCTGACCTGGATCTAGCTATGCAGACCAAGCTGGTATTGAATTCAGAGAAATATACCTATCTCTACCTCTGCCTCCCTGGGTGCTAGGATTATAAAGGCATTGGTCATGAACTATATACATAAAAATGATTTTTAAAATCTAGGTGTGGTGGTTCATGCTTGTAATCCCAGCACTGAGGAGACTAACACAGAAAGATCTTCAAGGCAAAGCTAAGCTACATAGTTAAGTTTCAGGCCAGCCTGAACAAAGACTTTCTTTTTATTTATGTTGATTTATATCTATGCAAGTTCTTCCTGTGGCTTCTGTAGAGCTTCTCCCTATGTGAACAGTCCATTTTAGTCTCATTGTTAAAGACATAGAAAGCAGAAATAACTTCAAATGGATCCAAAACATTAAATTTCCCTAACATGCAAGCCATTCCTTTACAGAGTGAGGACCTCAAGGCCTCCATTAGAATAATGTTGGTTACTCTGGCTGCCCTGCTGAGAGCTAGGGCACGACAACATGCTAAACAGAAAAAAAAAATGTTTCACAAAGTTATTAAATAAAAGTACAAGCTGAAATTAGAGTATACTCTCCTAACATATCGGAGTATCTATAAAAGCACTTCAGCCGGGTGGTGGTGGCCGCTCACGCCTTTAATCCCAGCACAGAGAAACCCTGTCTCGGAGAGGGAAAAAAAAAAAAAAAAAAAAAAAAAAAAAGACAAAAAAAAGCATTTCAATGCCTTTTCGAACTTTTAAAAAGCCTTCCCTGAGTTGAATGGTTCAATTTCCCTGGCCAACTATGCTGCTTCTACATCAATATTCTTGTAATTGATGGGGGTGGGAGGACCAAGTCCATTGTAGGTGGGGCCGCCCCTTGGCAGATGGTCCTGGGTTCTATAGAAAATCAGGCGGAGCAAGCCATGAGGAGCAAGCCAGTAATCAGCTCCCCACCATGGCCTCTGCATCAGCTCCTGCCTCCAGGTTTCTGCTCTAAGTTCCTGTCCTGACTTCCTCTGATGATGGAACAGTGATATATATGAAAGTGTTTCTCAAGTTGTTTCGGTCATGGTATTTCATCTTATCAATAGCAACCCTAACTAAGACAAGTTGGTGCCAGGATAATAGGATTGCTGTGATAAACCTGACCGAACATGTTTGGGGGAGGATTGTGGAAGGACTTTGGAACTTAAGGCTAGAAAAATCAATGAATGTTGAGCACTCAGTGGGCTGTTCTGTAGGAGCTTGGAAGATAATGTTGAGATCAGTGCAGACAAAGGAGGCCTGGCTTGTGAAGTGTCAGAGGAAAGTTCAAAGACTCTATGAGACCATTTGCTATTTTGAATTATTCTGACATTTGGGCTGGAGAGATGGCTCAGAGGTTAAGAGCACTGGTTGCTATTCCAGAGGACCTGAGTTCAATTCCCAGCAACCATATGGTGGCTCACAACCATCTGTAATGAGATCTGGTGCCTTCTTTCTAGCATGTGGGCATACATGCTAACAGCACAATGTATGCATAATAAATAAATTTTTTTAAAGAAAAGATTCTGTTATTCTGATCAGCTAGAGCTCAAGAATCAGCAGTGATTAACAAGAGACCAGAACCACTGAAGTAAAACCTTTGTATTACTGGAACAATTGATGCTGGTTAGATGGAGCAAAGAAATCAGTGTTATGAAGAGACCAGTATCACTGATGTGAAACCTTCTGGGAAGTGTACACTCAAGAGTCAGCACACAGAAGCCGTGTTTCACAGCTGATCAAGATTGTACCTTGTGCTAGGAGCTGAAATTGGAAATGTTCAGAGTCATCCAGGTGGTACTGGTTTTAAAGGCAAGGGATTATGGAAAGCAGCTGAGGCTTGGCACTTTAAAAGGCCAGGAGAGGCCATTGGTGAAGGTGAAGACTCAGTAGCAGATGAAGGTCCAGGATTTAAAAGGGTCATCTAGAGATGCTGAGAATCAGCACTATGAAGAAAACCCAAAAAAGGCAAGTGGTCAAAATGTGAGCAGTTGCAGCTATAGACGCCAGCATTTTGGAGATGCCAGTACCATGAGATAACCACCAAGAACAGCATCAGTGAAGGACTGGAGCCAGTCAGAGCCTAAAAGACAAGCTGTGTGTGTGATGCAGAAGATGGAGCTGAAAAAGATGGGGTTCCCTTAGAGGAGCCCAGAATATCACTAGTGAGTCTCAGTTTTTAGCCAATGAGTTGTTACACTGTTAAAGTTTGGTTTTGCTTTGTTCAGATTGTAACTACGCCCTGGTTCTTCCCTCTTTATTTTCAATTTACAGAAGCCCATAGTTGAGAGACTGTGGAATAATCAATCATTCTGTATACTGTGACTATGTATTACTCTCATTGGTTAATAAAGAACTGACTGGGGCTAGAGAGATGGCTCAGAGGTTAAGAGCACTGGCTGCTCTTCCAGAGGTCCTGAGTTCGATTCCCAGCAATCACATGGTGGCTCACAACCATCTGTACTGAGATCTGGTGACCTCCTCTGGCGTGTGGGCATACATCGAGGCAGAATGTTGTATACATAATAAATAAATAAATCTTTAAAAAAAAAAAAAAAAAAGAACTGACTGACAGGTAACCAAGCAGGAAGTATAGGTGGGAAAACCAAATTACGGATGCTGGTATGAAGAAGCGTGGAGTCAGGAGAAGCAAGATGAATATACTGAGAAAAGCTACCAAGCTATATGGCAGAGCATAGATAAGAAATATGGGCTAATTTAAATTTAAGAGTTACCAGGCAGTGGTGGTGCACACCTTCAATTCCAGCACTTAGAAACAAAACATTTTCTAACATTTTCTATGTGTGTTATTGCTTTCTGACATGGATGTAGAAACACAGACATCTAACATGAGCACTAAAATTAAACATGCAATATTGATAGCATATGGCTTCAAGCCTGACTGGTCAGAAATTCAACTGTCTTGGGTGCTTTTACTTAGTTAATTAGGTGCCCAGCTACAAGGCACTTACTGATAGCAGAAAGAAGCTGACTGTTTAGTTTTCCTCAGTCTGGGATTTCTTTCTGAGAAATAGTGATAACATCTTGAGATGGAATGAAGACTAGCACAGCATTAGCAGAAAGAGTCCATTCAGGAAAAGCTACCGGTGGCTGGCCATCTCTGAGGAGCAGCAGGTGGCAATTGAGGTTCAAAGTGTCAGCCCACCAGGAGGAATCCCTCTGATGGATCAATCTCGGTTAGGCAGTCCCTAGACCAAGACCACAGAACCCGAGATATCTTTTGCTTCTGCTGTGCCTTTTCATGTTTGCTGCCACTATCTTTCTCTGGCATCTGGTATGATGTGAGTGGCAGTGGGGGAGCCCCACTGCCTGTAATGTAGTGTGTTTATATCATGGAGATATCCCCTTCTACTGGGCATTTTTATCTGTGAATCGAAGGTGATTCTTCCCTAAACTGTACTGTCTGCTGATAATAATGTTAGCTTTTACAGAGTTTTGATGAACAAATATAAACACAAGGAAATGCTACACAGCCAGGGCCTATGAAATTCATCTAAGGAGCTGCATAGGCCATAGCAAGGGTTAATGATAAAAAAAAAAAAAAGTGGGTTCCAAGAGCCAGGATAGCTCAAATTTGTTTCATCTTAATGCTGAAAGATACAGTCACAGGTTTTAGTGTGCATCATTAGCTGAAACAAAGCTTTGAAATAACCTCAGGATACATCAGATACTTTGGTAATCGCTTTAAGATGAATAACCCCAGAAAACAATCTAAAGTTTACAAGGATACACAACTGAGTTCAAAAATACAAAGCAGCCGGGCGGTGGTGGCGCACGCCTTTAATCCCAGCACTCGGCGCATGCCTTTAATCCCAGCACTCGGGAGGCAGAGGCAGGTGGATCTCTGAGTTCGAGGCCAGCCTGGTCTACAAGAGCTATTTCCAGGCCAGGCTCTAAAAAAGCTGCAGAGAAACCCTGTCTCGAAAAACCAAAAAAAAAAAAAAAAAATACAAAGCAGCCCAATTGTTGCTAGCTGATGCACTTTCCTTGCTAGGGTTGGTTGGTGATCAAAGGTGATGATTAATTCCTTCTGCACATTTTCCCCTCAATCTCCTGATACAAGAAACTATTGATGAGTGGGTATGTACCCCAAAGATTTAAAGTAGAGCTGATTTTTTTGTATATAAAAGTTTAGGTTTTTGATTCCTTTAAGAGATAAGTAATAAAGTAATTGGCCCTTTCTTTGTAACTGCAAAATGAAACCTGCCAGTAAAAGACTGAAGAAAATATCTTGCTTGCCCACATGATTAACCTAAACCAAGTGTTTGGGTATGAATGTATATGGGTTCTTGTGATAATTTCTTTTCACCTGTAATATGTAAAATGTTTAATCATGAAAGGGATATGAAAAACATGCCGTTTTTTTACTGTTTGTTTTATACTCATTGTCATCATTCACTTGAAAAACAGAATGGAACCACACTGTAATTCCCATATCACCTGAAAAAACTTGATTGGGGTATATCAGCTATAGAAAAAAAGAACATAGAAAGAATGCAGAAGGGGGGCTGGAGAGATGACTCAGAGGTTAAGAGCATTGCCTGCTCTTCCAAAGGTCCTGAATTCAACTCCCAGTAACCACATAGTGGCTCACCCCCTCTTCTGGCCTGCAGGCATACACGCAGACAGAATACTGCATATAAATAAATAATAAATAAATAAATAAATAAATAAATAAATAAATAAAAGAATGCAGAAGAATAGAGAATAAAGAAAAGGATGTCATAAAAAAGTTCCCTCTCCAAAGTAATGTTACCTTCAAAGTGTTGAGTTTTGCCTAATTTAAAGAATGAGAGCCATGTAAAGATGAAAGAAAACACAGAAAAACCTAACTAGTTCACTGAGTAAAAATAAATTTTCATGCATAAATTAATAGATATAAAAATGAGAAAGAAACTGGAAAGTGCAGTAGTAAAGTACTTGCTTAACCTGTGGTATATCTCTAAATTAAAAGAAGAAACCTGGGCAGAGTGGTAAACTCTTTAATCCCAGCCACTAAGAGACAGAGAGAGGTGGAGCTGAGTTGTAGGTCAGTCTGCTCTCCATGGGGAGTTCCAAACCAGCCAAGGCCACACTTTGTAGAAAGAAAAGAAGGAAAGGAAAAAAGGAAAAAGGGGAGAGGAGGAGAGGAGAGGAGAGGAGAGGAGAGGAGAGGAGAGGAGAGGAGAGGAGAGGAGAGGAGAGGAGAGGAGAGGAGAGGAGAGGAGGGCGGGAGGGAAAGAGGGAAAGAGAGAGAGAAGGGAGTTGCATATAACAAAGGAAAAATTGTTTTTATAAACTCTTGAAGAACATACTCTCAAAACTGACAAGTGGGCTGGAGAGATGGCTCAGAGGTTAAGAGCACTGACTGTTCTTCCAGAGGTCCTTAGTTCAATTCCCAGCAACCACATGGTGGCTCACAGCCATCTGTAATGAGATCTGGTGCCCTCTTCTGGCCAGCAAGCATACAGACAGACAGAATGCTGTATACTAATAAATAAATTAATAAATCTTTAAAAAAAAAAACTGACAAGTATTTCTCTTCCTTGGGACTTGTCAAAACAAAACTTTTTTAACCTAGCAAAATTAAACATTTCTGATGGCCATAAGAACCTAGAAAAAGTTGTATTTTCACATACAGTAGTGGCAGGAGTACAGGGTGGTAAAGGTGCTGACTGGTTAGCAAAACCGTTCTAAAAGCAATCAAAACTTTTAAAGCCTATCATCTTGACTTAGCAATGGCTATTCCTAGAAGTTTATGAGAAAAGAAATTACCGAAGATTTTATAAAAATATTTCTTCATTGGAAAAATTCAGATACAGCTAATTCAAATAATTTTAATTACAACTTTAAAAAATCCAATTGAAAGGAGTACTACAGTACCAGGATATGAAAAGAATGTTATAGGACAGGAGAGATGGCTCAGACGTTAAGAGCACTGGCTGCTCTTCCAGAGGTCCTGAGTTCAATTCCCAGCAACCACATGGTAGCTCACAACTATCTATAATAAGATCTGGTGCTCTCTTCTGTCATACAGGCATACATGTAGGCAGACCACTATCCATAATAAATAAAAATAAAAAAAAATGGCCAGGCGGTGGTGGCACATACCTTTGATCCTAGCACTCCAGAGGCAGAGACTGGCTTGTGAGTTCCAGGACAGGTTCCAACACTACACAGAGAAACCCTGTCTTGAAATCCCCCTCAAAAAAAAAAAAGCATGTTGCAAACCTATAGTATAAAATATGATATTATAATATGAAAAGAATAAAATATAATGATTCATGAGAAATTTTCATTGTTTGATGGACAAAATACGGTAAACATATCTAATCTACCTCATTAAAAAACACAGTGGGGCTGCAAAGATGGTTCAGTTGTTAAGATCACCATGTCATAGCACTGACATGGTGGCTAACAATCACCTGTAACTCCAGTTCTAGGTCATCTGACACCCTCTTCTGACCTCCATGAGTACTAGACACACAGGAGGTGCACAGACATTTTAGACAAAACACTCATGTACATAAAATAAATCTTTAAAAACATTAACATCAAAACAAAAATTAAAAATCTTATATATACAAAAAATAAAGATTAAAAACAAGCCTTTGTTCTAATATTCTAATTTATTTTTCAAGAGTTCCAAAGTGCCAGTATAAACCTAAGCCAATAAAAATGCTTAATTTTTTTCGAAGTCTACACAGCTTGCCCATGGTTCTGAAGGATGGAGACAGATGGAAGAACATGAACTGATCAGCAAAGTGTAGGGAGCAAAATACTCACAGAGGGGTTGAGGCGAAGGAGGAAGGCTACATCTTCTGGGCAGAACCCCAGAGAGGTGCCAGGTCAGTGACCAATAAATGAAGATCAGTAGTGAGAAGTGGGACTGAAAACATCTGTCAGAGCAAGAAGTCAAGAGAGAATGTCTAAAGCTGATAAACCCAAAAACAAATAAATAAACAAACAAACAGTGTGAGCAAATTTAGAAGCATGGCATTAAACCCCCAGGAAATCTGAACCAAAAAGGTTTTATGAAAGCAGTTGCCCTGAGGGAGGAGCATTATTTAATAGCAGACATTTCTAATTGTAAGTATTAAGTTATCTGATTTTTTACAATAACGTATATAATACTGATTTTTAAGATTTTATTCTTCGTAATTTTACATTTTGTTCATTTTGCTTGCATACACAACCCCAATTTTACTTGAGTCAGAGCCATAACTTATTTGACAGTGTTATTCACCTATAAGATGTGCAATCAAACAAATCTATTGTGATTTGACCAGAACTTCTTTTTTTTTTTTCTTTTTTGGTTTTCCAAGACAGGGTTTCTCTGTATAACGACTCTGGCAGTTCTTGAACTCTCTTTGTAAGCCAGGCTGACCCCAAACTCCAGAGAGATCCACCTGCCTCTGTCTCCTGAGTGCTGGGATTAAAGGCCCAGCCAGAATTTCTTTTTCCTAACAGAAAACAAAAATAAAATAGCAGTATTGTTGGTGAAAGTTTCATTTCAGCTATAAACATTAGCTTGAATGGGTATTCTGGATGCAAAAATGCCTTATTGTTTCTATGATCAATCTAGCAACCAGAGAAAACCCTGTAAATCCAAATCATGCTGTTACTCATAGGGTGGCCTGACCACTTGGTGAGGGTCTACTGAGGTCTTTCAGAATTTACCAGCATCCCATTTTAACCTTCTGTCTCTTGGTTCAGCTACTGCCTCTTTCATTTTCCTGCAATACTTAAGCCTATCTTCCCTTGCAGATGCTGTGCTTGTTGTACCCTTTACACATTCACTCCCTCAGTGAACATTCTCAACCAAATGTCACCCTAATTACTCTCATACTCTTAAATTTTATTTCTTTGTCATCTTTTATTTTCCACTTATTCTACTTTCTATAAATTATGTTTAATTACGTTTAATTAATCTCCAACTAGAATGCTAACTCTAAAGGAATATGAACTTGTGTTTACAGAAGCCCCAGAATCTATTATCTCTGACAATAAATGGTTAATGAACTAATGGCTTAGTTTTTTTTTTTTAAAAAAAAAAAAAAGGCCACATCATAGAAAGAAACTGCATTACTGATAAATTAAGCACAATAGTTTGGAATCCTTAAAGTCTGACAAGTGTAATTGATGGCGATGAGCTACAATTTGCACTCTCAAATTCTCAAATTAAGTAATTTGCTGAGATAATCTCCATATGCAAAACTCTGGCATAATCCCTGCTAACATCATCAGTAACAACAACAAAAAAAAAAATGTTTGCATCTCATGAGAAGACCTGTTCTATCAACAGGTAAGATGACCTTTTTTATTTAAAGTCACAGTAATAATCTCACTCATTAACCACAACTTGCCACAGCCCCAATGTCCACTACTGCCTTCAACTCTGAATAAAGATCAGTAGTACATTCTTCACCATCTTCATGCCCCCCCCCCAGAATAACACAAAGAGCAAATTGGCATTCAGGAGAAATTCTTACAGAAGATCTTTTCATTGTGGTACACATGGATAGCAAAGAATACATCAGTCATATTCAAAGAATTTCTTCTACTCTACATGGTAAATTGCTAAATTAAAAAATAATCTTTATTGACTTTCAATGATTAACTATTAGTAAAAAGTAATTAAGTACTCTTTCCTGATACACAGAAACACACCTGGCAAACAGAATTCTATTATGTGCAAAAAGCACTTTATACATATTCAGAAAGAAATACCATTAAACTTTTTCCAGATCTCATATCATTAACAAACCACAGTAGCTGGCACAGACTTGATCAAAACCATTTATTAACCATTTGTTTTGTGTTCTTGGGGAACAGATTTTGACATGACTTCTCTGCAACTGTTTTGAACCCAATTTCTCAAAAATATAGTTTTACCTTCTTTTTACAAGTAGTGAAAGCATTTGTAAACAAAGCAACAAAGTAAAAAAACCTGCTCACAGACATACATAACAAGAAGTAAATGAAGTAATGAAGCTACTGACAAAATGAAAAAAAAAAACGAAAACAATAAGCAAAATAAAACACAATTATAAATAGTAAGCAGCAGTGCTGATATTGAGGTGAAAATAAAATTAGGAAAGCCAGGTGGTGGTGGCGCACGCCTTTAATCCCAGCACTCGGGAGGCAGAGGCAGGCGGATCTCTGAGTTCGAGGCCAGCCTGGTCTACAAGAGCTAGTTCCAGGACAGGTTCTAGAAACTACAGGGAAACCCTGTCTCGAAAAACCAAAATAAATAAGTAAGTAAGTAAGTAAGTAAGTAAATAATAAATAAATAAATAAGTAATAAATAAATAAATAAAAATTAGGAAAACTGTCAAGAAAATAACAAATGGGTTGGGTAAATGGCTCAGTGGTTAAGAGCACTGACTGCTTTCTAGGGGAACTGGGCTCAATTCCCAGCACCCACAAGGCAGCTCAACTATCTGTAACTACTCCCGGATCCAACATCCTCACAAAGACAAACACAGGGAAACAGCAATAAAATAAAAACAATTTTCTTAAAAAAAAGGGAAAGAACATACATCACAAAAGAACAAAGGAAGCATTTAGAAAATAATGAAATGAAAAACAGGAAATGAAGATGAGGAATTATAAAACTGATGCTTATGAAAGAAATCTAAAAATTAAAGCATATTAAAAGAAATCTAAGAAACTTTCCTGGACTCAGGTTGAAATGGCTTACCATTAACAGGAAATGTAATAGAGAATCACACCAAGACCGAGATACATTCTGATGAAGTTACTGAACTTCAAGGATAAAGAAAGAAATCTGCCAATACCCAGGCAGAAGTAGGTCACCTACAAAGGGAAAAAAATAGTCAGGCTGGCCCCAGACTTCGCTACCATAACCCTATATGCGAAAAGATACGGGAACAGTCCATTGGGTATCAAGAGAAGGAAAATATAGCTCCAAATTCTGTAAACAGACAAAACATCCTTTCACTTTGAAAGCCATGAACGGTATTTTCAACATAAGAATGCTGAGAATACAGCAGAAAATTTAAAAAACCCAAGGTACACACACACACACACACACACACAAAGGGGTGGACTTAAGGCTAGGCAGTGGTGGCACACGCCTTTAATCCCAGCACTCAGGAGGCAGAGGCAGGTGGGCCTCTGCACTCCCCTCACCCACTGCGTTGGTGTGGTGGAGGTGTGGTCCAAACTCTCGAGGCCAACCTGGTCTATTAAGAGCTAGTTGCAGGACAGGCTACAAAACCACAGAAAAATAGGAAGGGGGGGGGAAGGGAGGGAGGGAGGGGGGGGGAGGGAGGGAGGGAGGGAGGGAGGGAGGGAGGGAAAAAGGAAAAGGAAAGAAAGAAGGAAGGGGAGGGAAGGAGGGAGGGAGGGAGTGAGGGGAAAAGGAAAAGGAAAGAAAGAAGAAGAATGGGAAGGGGAGACAGACAGACAGACAGACAGACAGACAGACAGAAAATCTACTTGATTAATATAATAGACTGAAGTGTATTAAGGCTTTAGAGTAATAACCACAGATCTACAAACTACCAAGTTCATCAAGTCTAAAATGCACCCTTTTCACATTTTAGTTATCTGATTTATTTGAAATCAGTATGCATATTACAACTGATGATATGCCATGGCTTAATAGCATTTAACCATGTTAGCAGTTTATTATATATTAGCTTTATTACAAAATAATAAAACATTCAAAAATTGATGGTATCCTAAACAAAATGAAATAAAGTATGTCTGTAAGATGAAAAGAATGACAACATATAAACATGTAGCTTTAAAAGATGATGAAAACCAAGCAGAATCACAGGTAACAACAACAAAAAGACTAATATTACAGAAGTAAACCCACATTTACACATGTGAATGAATAAAAGCATCTTAAATCGGGTTCAAAAAAAGAGTAACCCTGATCCAAGTTATATGGGGTCTATCTGAGACAAACCTAAAAAGGAGACTTTGAGAAGTCAAAAGTAAAAGGTTAGACAAATGTTTACCAGGTGAATATAAATACTTTTAAAACTCATTGAGTTCAAAATGAAACATTACAAGAATCAAAAGACAGATTCACATTCTAGCCTATGGTAGCCTACAGCTCTTATCCCATCACTCTAGAAGATAGAAGCCACTGGATCTAGAGTTCAGGGTCAGCCAGAGGATACAACATGGTAAAACCTTTACTTTAATAGTAACATTTTTTAAGATCCACAACCTAAGTACTTTCAACTGATCATGAATTTGAATTAAGTATTAAGTATTCAGTTAAATGTTAGCAAATAAAGACTAAAAATCAGAATAAAGAAATTTCTGAAATGCCTCCAAAATTCTAACAACTAGGAGCTGAGGTCAGTGAGAAGGCTCAGAAGATAAGAGTGCTTGTTGTTAATTCAATACCAAGAATTCATATTATAGAACTGATTTCCACAAGCTGTCCTCTGACCTCTCTCTATACATATGCCCATGGCACATACGTACTCACATATACACAGACCTACATAAAATAAGTAAAAATGTAATAAAAAGCAAGGGGTGGTGGCACACACTATTAATTTAATCCCAGTGCTCAGAAGGCAGAAGTAGGCAGATCTCTCTGGGGACAGCCTGGTTTACATAGTAAGACCCAGTTTTAAAATAATTCAATAATAATAATGGAGCTGGAGAGATGGCTCAGCAGTTGAGAATACTGGTTTCTCTTCTAGAGAACCGGGTTTAGTTCCCAGCACCACATGGCAGTTCATGGCTGTCTGTGCTCCAGTTCCAGGGGATCTGACACCTTATGCATGATGAACGAACCAAGTGATGAATGGATGTTTGAAAGAAATTCCACACTAGTTCAGAAATGAGAAATAGATAGTTTATTTAGGGGTAAACTCACAAATCAGAATCCTCTGCTTGAATGGTGGACATAGATTGAATCCAGCAGTCCAACAATCTAAACGAGCAGCCGGCAAAAAGGAGGGGAAAAAGGGCTGGACGCAGGCTCTGCATCCACATATATAGTATAAGAGGCCACGCCCCAGTAGGCGGATAACCACAGCTACAAGCCTTCCTACAGCACATACATGCAGACAAAACACCAATGCACATGAAATAAAAAAATAAAAAAAAGCCAGGTGGCACACACCTTTAAATCCCAGCACTTGGGAGTCAGAGACAGGCAGATTTCTGTGAGTTCAAGGTCCATGGAGTCAGTTGCAGAACAGCAAGGGCGACAGAGCAACCGTCTCCCCAAAACATATATACATACATACATACATACATATACATACACACACATATATATGTAACTCTAGCATTCATCTCTCTTAACTCTGGTGGACACCACATGACCACCTACCACTGTGACTTCACCTGAATGAACTGTATCCCTTCATAGCATGGGAATCAAAGCAAATGCTTCCCCAAAAAAAAAAGAGGAGGAGTTGCAATATCACAAGTGTAGCCAAACTAGTCCTAAAAACAGTTTTAAATGAGCACAAGGTCCAAATAGTAAAGTGAAAAAATAGACACAGGCATGAAGAAGTTGTTTTGTTTCATTGACAGGTTCTCACCATGTACCCTGGCTTGGCTGAAACTATCTATGCATACCAGGCTGGCCTAGAAGATATCTGCCTGCCTTCACTGTGCTACAATTAAAGGTGCACGCTTCCCTGCTCAACAGTCTTGAAGTTTTAGCCACGCTGTTTGTCCAGTTTGCTCTTGGGATCTGTCTCCACTCCACAGATACTCAGGTTTCAAGCACACTTAGTCATTGCCTGGCTTTTATGTTGGTGCTAGAGTCTTAAACTCAAGTTTTCGTGTTTGCATAACAGGTTCTCTTACATACTGAACTGTTTCCCCATTTTCTTCATGGGATAAAAGGAGATAGGATTTCTCTGTGTAACAGCCCTGGTTGTTCTTGAACTCACACTATCTCTGCCTGCCTCTGTCTCCAGAGTGCTGGGATTAAAGGAGTGCGCCACCTAGCTAACCATAAACTTTTCTGACAAGGTCTAACTGCATCCCTGGCTAGCCTGGAACTTGAAATATTGAACAGGTTGACCTTGAACTAAGAGATCCACCCACTTATGTCTCTCAAGTAGTAGTTAACCCACAAACTTCTAAGAGCTCACTGGGTGACTGAGAAATATGAACTGTGCTTTCAGAAACTTATTTGTATTTAATTTTAACTTGAAGTTTTACATCCAGTACAGTACAAATAGATATTACTCCTTCCCACCTAGAGCATGCTGTTACCTGAAATCTGCAGATGTAGTCTCATTAATACTGGTATCATAATTTTCTTATCTTTCTATAGCCCTTCCTTTATTTTGTCTTTGTAAACTATAGGATCCATTTAATTCATTTACAATAAATATTTTCAAATGCTGAACATTTCATTAACAAATGAAATATTTTGGAGAACATAATTTATTAAAATAATTAGTTCCACAATTATACTTAAAATACTATCTTTTATTAAAGACTGTTTAAATTACAAATATTTACTTTTGTGTCTGTGCATACACATGTAAACATGCCACTTTGAGCATGTGGTGGTCAGAGGACAACTTGTGGGAGTTAGATCACTCCCTCCACCATGAGGATTTCAAGTCATGGTTCAAACTCTGTGCTGGGATTAAAGGCCTGTGCCACCACCGTGCATCAATGTACCCCTCTTTATGATGGTTCCTAAAAGGATTTTTGACCCTAAATCTTAACAAATCTCTACCTTAGACCCATCACTTCTTTCCCAACAGCCCAACAAAAATCTCACTAAGATTTGATTCTTCATCAACCACTATCTCTCTAAAAGATGTTCTGAGCTCATACACTAAACTGATACTGATTTTAATTTCCTGCATTTTTTTTAAAAAGACATTTCACATTTTATATGAGTGCATAGATGGCAGCATACCATACCAGGGGAATCTGACACCCTCCTCTGGTAGACTAGAGTTACAGATGGTTGTAAACTATACTGTGGGTGGTACTGGGAATGAAGCTGGGTCCTCTGGAAGAACAATCAGTGCTCATAACAACTGAGCCATCTCCCCAGTCTCCTAAAAATTTATTTTCATAATGTTTAATAATGGGAATGTGGGACATGTGAGTGTAGGTGCCCAGAGAATCCAGAAGAAGGTGCAAAATCCCTTGAATCTAGACTTACGGGGAGTTGTGATCCATCCCATGTGAGTGCTGGCAACTGAATTATAGTCTTCTGAAAGAACAGTAAGCACTCGTAATTGCTGAGCCAAGTCTCCAGCCCCTAATTTTTTGTATCGTATTTCAAAATAGGAATGAAATATACATATCCAAAGTCAGTGAGAACGTCTACAAAATTCATGTGATCTGCCCCTGCTTTACATTTAGTCTTACAGCTATAATTGCCTTACATGTAGTCTCTCTACTACTTCGACCCAGTATTTAGAAGGAATTCAACTTTGTTACAGAGTTACAATTTCACTAGAAGAACCTCTGTCTAGATATTGAAGAAAACTAAATACCTTAGAGACCTTAAATTTTATCTTGTCTCAAATTAAAACTATGAAAGTCTGTCTTTCTGGGATAAGCTATTTAAGTGGCACCTGTGGTGGCCAGCATTTTGGTAAAGAAGACTTACTTAGAAGTTTTGGACTCATTCACCTGACTGATGAAATGCCAGTATTTCCAGAATATTACTCACAAGGCTGAATAACATAAACTAGCTAGAGGAAGTACACTGTCATTTCACAAGCAATACAAACTTTCAAAGTTTCAAACACAAAATCTCACAGCTACCTCTCCAAGTGATAGCAGTGACTGAAGGGATCACTAAATAGTTAATGTGTACTAAGTCCTTGCATTCAATAATAATGATTTTATAAATATTAACAGAGAAGAAAAATGGCTCAGAAGTAAAAAGCAACAAGAGCCCTGTGAGCGCACGCACACACACACAATTAAAAGTAACATAAATATTACATATGAGCAAGCCATGTGTATGCAAGAGTCCAAGAAGAAGAGCAAACGGTGCCAAATATACTGGAGCTGGAGTTACAGGCAGCTGTATGCTGCCCGACCCTGATGCTGGGCCAGAACTCAGGTTCTTTCAAGAGTAGCAAGCCCACTTAACCACTATGCCATGTACCTAGCCCATGAAAATAAATCTTGGGGGAAAAACAATGACTAATGCTCATGAAAAGCCTCTATTCATGTTCTAAACTGTTTCTACATTTTACATATTACCCTTTCTGACTCTCTACCCATATAGAAACTACCCTACCATCTCTCATGTTGCTCTAGATCATACTTTTAGCTAAAGCTTCCAAAACAGGCAGTGAATAGATAGATCCTATCTTGTTTTCTCAAAGATAGGATTTAAAAACTTCCAATTTCCTCCTGTGTCAATCATTCCCTCTCAACTAAAGTCACTCTCAACATTAAATATACTATCAATTCTACAACTTAACCAAAACAAAAATGAAGCAATCTAACCTCAGGTGCTTCTTTGTGCCCTTTAAGGTATGATTTAAAGATTTTTCATTTCCTATACTCACTTCCCTCTCATTCTCTCAAGCTCAGACCAATGTAGTTTTGGCCCATTTCACTAAAACTGCCTTCTTCAATAAGTACCATTCATCTCCAGTGGCAACTTCATCCCTACCTTACCTGACATGAAACTTTCTTTGCTTGACTTAGAGGCCAACCAAATATTTTATTTCTCACTATTTTCTATTCTCTTTCATCAGTTTCTGATAGTTTCCGACTCTTAAAGCTAATACACCAGGAGATGGCTCAGAGGTTAAGAACACTGACTGTTCTTCCAGAGGAGCTGAGCTCAATTCCCATCAACCACATAGTAGCACACAACAATCTATTATGTACTCTGGTGCCCTCGTCTGGCCTGCAGGCATATATGCAGGCAGAACACTGTCTACATTTAAGAAAACATTTAGACTCAAGGGGAGTGGGGGGCGGGACACTAATAATGTCCCAATTTTTTTGTTGTTCTGTTTTTGTTTTTTTGAGACAAAGTTTCTCTGTTTGGAGCCTGTCCTGAAACTAGCTCTTGTAGACTAGGTTGGCCTCGAGCTCACAGAGATCCACCTGCCTCTGTCTTCTGAGTGCTGGGATTAAAGGTGTGCGCCACCACCACCCCAATGTCCCAATTTATATATCTCTAAGCCAAACCTCTATTTCACTGAAACCCAAACAAAACCAACTTGCTCCTTTTAAACTCTAACTGGAAATTCAAACTTGACATATTCAAAATTAAGCCACTGATAATCTCTCCTTGTTCTTTTCTGTGTTAAATGTCATTTTAATCCTTTCATTTGCTCAAGTCAAAAACCTTAAAATCAGTCAGAGAGATGGCTCAGTGGTTAAAAGAACACACTGCTCTTGCACATCCCCAGCTTTATTTCCCTGAAGGGCACTTATAAGTAACAGGTTAGACCTTTTTTAAAAATTATTTATTTATTTGTTTGTTTGTTTGTTTTGTGTGTGTATGTATGTATGTATTCTGTCTGTGTGTATGCCTGCAGGCCAGAAGAGGGCACCAGACCTCATTACAGATGGTTGTGAGCCACCATGTGGTTGCTGGGAATTGAACTCAGGACCTTTGGAAGAGCAGGCAGTGCTCTTAACCGCTGAGCCATCTCTCCAGCCCCCCAGGTTAGACCTTTTAACTTAATTGCCTAGCTTATTATCTCTCTTATGCTAGCAAGAATTGTGTGTGTTATTCATTAAAATATTGCTTATTTTAAAAAATTTTAAAGTATGCACTCAAATATTTGTTAAATTTAGACTTAAATCTAAAGGTTTCATTTATTTATCAGCATTTAGTGTTAGCAGATCTAAGTCTTACATAATCCTATGACTTAAGATATCAAGACTATCAAGACTATAACAAAGCTAAACCCTCCTGGCCTATGTATGAAAGCAAGAGATTATACTGCCTTTTTTTTTTTTCAAACTTCTATTTGGTTTAGTTTGTCCCGCCCCTTTTATTTCTATTTTTGCAAGAGGTGGTAGTGCCCTAGTGCTGGGGTTAAAATTGTGCACCACCACCTGGCAAGAACTTTTATTTTTAATTTTTGACTCAAATGAAGTACTTTGGAGCTCTTCTTTAGCATGTCTGAGTTACCAGCATCACGGCTCTTATGTTTTCTCCATCATTATTACATAAACGGTTATCTGAACACATGACAGCAGGACAACTACTGAAGTGACTAAGTTTCAGCATGAATACACCAAGTAAAAGGATAGTTTGTACTACGGGTAGCAACAGAACAGGACAACTTGGGAATTCATCGTAATACTCAGAATGGCGTGCAATTTAAAACTCAAAAGCAGTTTGTTCCAGAATTTTCCATTAACTTCCTCATATTGAGTTTTATTTCGGGTAAATATGACGTTTTAAAGCAAAACTTTGGATAAAGAGGAGGCAGGCTACTGTTCTTGCTTATCCAGAGTTAATGTTATTTGTTGTTGTTGTTGTTTTGGGTTTGTTTATTTGTTTTTTGAGACAGGGTTTCTCTGTAGCTTTGGAGCCTGTCCTGGAACTAGCTCTTGTAGACCTGGCTGGCCTCGAACTCAGAGATCTGCCTGCCTCTGTCTCCCAAGTGCTGGGAGTAAAGATATGCGCTACCAGAGCCCAGCGGGCTGAGTTAATGTAATGGTTCAGACTGTTAAAGTGAATCTGACCTTAGTTCAGAATCCCAGCATTCAATGTAAAAGCTAGGTGTTGGAAAAATGGAAACAGTAGAACTCCTTTGGTTGCCAGCCAGCTTTTCTACTTAATCGGCAAACTCCAGGTTCAGGTTCTGCGGAAAAAAGTCTCAAAAATTTAAAAAAAAAAATTAAGAGCCAGGTGTGGTCATGCCTGTAATCCCAGCACTTAGAAGGCAGAGGCAGGTGGATCTCTTGGTTTGAGATCAGCCTGGTCTACAAAGCAAGTCCTAGGACAGCCAGGGCTACACAGAGATACCCTGTCTCGAAAGACAACAACAACAACAATCACCACCCCCCCCCCCCAAAAAAAAAAACCAACACAGGAAGAAGAGAAAAAGAAAAAGTGGGGACGAGTAGAAGGTTAAAAAGCATTGGCTGATTTTCCAGGAGACCTGCATTCAATTCCTAGCACCCACATGGCAATTTACAAATCCCAAAGATCTAACCTTTTCTGGCCTCCAAAGCACCAGGAACAGCTGTGGTGCAGACATACATGCAAGCAAAACACCCACACATATAAAATAAAAGTAAGTAATTAAAAATTAAAAGTATGCCGGGCGGTGGTGGCGCACGCCTTTAATCCCAGCACTCGGCAGGCTGATCTCTGAGTTCGAGGCCAGCCTGGTCTACAAGAGCTAGTTCCAGGACAGGCTCTAGAAACTACAGGGAAACCCTGTCTCGAAAAAAAAGTAAAAGTATGGTGGAGCACACCTTTAATCCCAACTCTCTCGGGGCATAGAAAGGTAGACCTATCTCTGGGTTCAAAGATATGGTCGACATAGTGAGTTCAGGCCATTCAGGGCAAAGTGAAACCCCCTGAGAACCCCGTCCTTTTTTTTTCTTTTTACATAAAAAAAAAAAAGAGGGAGCTGCTCAATAAAGTGGAAAGTGACAGAGAAAAATACACGACTTGACATTGAATTCTGCCTACACAAAAACATACACTGGAAGCCTTGGTTCTTGAGTAACTTGATTCTGAAACATAATTTTTAAGGCATTTTACTTTATATATTTATTTAGTTTCGTTTTTGCCACGCTAGGTTCCTCTGTGTAGTCCTGGCTGTCTTTGAACCCAGAGATCTGCCTGCCTCTGGCTCCCAAGCACTAGGGTAAAATGCATGCACTACCACTTAGTCTCGAAACATCTTAAGATGACCGTTAGAGTGTTGTGCTATTATTAACCTTATCATTATTAAGTTATGGATTCTAAAGGTCAACGTGTTTCAAACCCCAGGAATTATTGTTTTATCTGCCCATACTGTCTCAGTGCAATCTGTCCAATATCAGTCTTTCAAGCTTCCAGTACAGTGGTCATTAATTATTTGTTTGCTTTTACTATGACAAGGTCTCCTAAATATTTCCAGTCCTAGACTTAACAGTCATTAAGTCATTATTCAAGGTGGTGCTGTTTTTTTGAGAGTAAAAATCAATATATTGCTTACCCTGTGACCTATTCTCTTGAAAATCTTTCTTTTTCTTTTGGGGGATGAAGGCATTTTGCCTGTTTGTATGTCTGTTCATCAAATACTTTCAGGGCTCACAGAGGCCAGAACAAGGCATCAGATCCTCTGGAACCAGAGTTACACAATTGTTAGCCCCTACATGGGTGCTGGGAACCAAAAGCAGGTCCTATGCAAGAGCAACAAATACCCTTAACCACTAAGCCATCTTTCTAGCAAGTTTATTTCTCCTTTTTTGTTTGCTTGTTTTGTTTTTCAAGACAGGGTTTCTTTGTGTAGCCTTAGATATACTGGAACTGTCTCTGTAGACCAGGCTGGCCTCAAAATCACAGAGATCTGCCTGCCTCTGCCTCTCAAGTACTGGGATTAATGATGTGCAATGTGGTATCCTCTATTCCAGAGTCACTATAAAACACACAGTTAACTAATAAAACAGCTTTGCATTAAGTTAACCTACCCCCTACCCCAATCTAATACAACTATCACAAATTAAGATGATAAATGACGTGCAAAACTCAGAGGAAAATATTTTAATTTAGGAAAACAACGTAAAACTCCTCTTTCGAGAGCCACCATGCCATCCAGACTGAGGAAGATCCCCAAAATTCTCACATATTAACGACAGTCATAGTTATGGTGGTAAGCACTCAAGAGGCCAGGGTAATGCTGGTAACATGCATCACTGTAAGATCAGCTCCAACAAATATACTTTGAGAAAATAGGTGTGAGGCATTATCACTTAGAACCAGAGCCCAACTGTCAACTTTGATAAATTGTGGACATTGGTTAGAAAGAGTAAATGCTGCTAAAACAAGCCTGTAACTGCTCCCACCATTTATGCAGTATAAATTATTATAAAGGTGTAGTGAAGAAAGTTCCCTAACCAGTCTGTTATCTTAAAGGCCACCAGGTTGTGGTGGCACACACCATTAATACCACACCATTAATAGGCAGACACAGGTGTATCTCTATGAGTTCAAGGCCAGCCTGGTCTATAGAGTGAGTTACAGGATAGGCTCCAAAGCTACATAGAAACCCTGTCTCGAAAACAAACAAACAAACAAACAAACAAAAAGATTAGGGGTGCTGTAGGTGCCTGTGTCTTGGTTAGAGACTGCAAAGAACAAATTCATTAAATGCTAACATCCTTTTTTAAGGGAGGGTGAAGATGGATGCCCAAATGGTACAGAAGAACTTTGGGTGACTGTCCAGGCAGAAAGAGGTCTCTGTCAATTCTAGAGTTTTGGAAGTTGCTTACAATGCAACTTAGGTTTACTTAGGTAATATTATATCCTTCTGTAGTCTTTGATGGCACTGAAGAATATATAGTTATAATCATAGTTTTCCTTAATTGTGATGAAAGATAAAGTACATATAAATAATGTAACTGTAATTCTTGCTTGATAACTGTTTTGTTACATGTAATTTTACTATGTTAAAGTTAAAACCTTCCTTTTTATTTGAACAGAAAAGGGGAGGTGATGTGGGATTCCCCTCTGCATGCTGTGAATACCATTTATTGGTTAATAAAGAAACTGGCTTGGCCTGATAGGTAGAACAGAGCTAGGCGGGGAAAACTAAACTGAATGCTGGGAAAAAGAATCAGTGAAGCCATGTAGTCTCGCCAGAGATAGGTGCCAGAACTTTACCCAGTAAGCAACAGCATTGTGGTGATACACAGATTACTAGAAATGGGTTAAATTAAGATGTAAGAGTTAGCCAATAAGAAGTTAGAGATAATGGGCCAAGCAGTGATTTAATTAATGCAGTTTCTGTGTGGTTATTTTGGGGCTGAGCAGCCGGGAACAAACGGCCTCTTACAACACGGGTCTGGAAGGATGTGTCAGTGGTTAAAAGTGGCTGTTCTTCTAAAGGTCCTGAGTTCAATTCCTAGCGTACACATGGTGGTATCTCGTAACAGTCTAGTCCCATGGGATCAGATACCCTCTCCTGGTGCACAGACGTACATGCAGACAAAACACCCATATACATAAATACAAAAAATATTTTAAAAGGAAGAGAGGGCAAAGATAAATACATACATGCTTTTTCAAAAAACTGAACAAAAATTCTGGCACAAAAAACAGAACTGTAAAGGTAAAAATAAGATATCCAAAAATACTGTGTAAGCATTTAACTGCCCTTAGAAACGTCCCAATTCAAAACTCAGATATTATTAGTATTATTTTTTACAAAGCATAAAGATCAAGCTTCAACTTGCAAACAATAATCAAAAAAATTAAATCAGTATACAAACAAATTATTTCATTATTAAAGTTTAATATAGGGCACTTGCTACTCTCACAAAGATCCTGGGTTTTGTTCCCAGCACCCATGTCAAGGATGTTAGAAACTGCTTGTAACTCCAGCCCCAGGGAATCTGTCCTGTAAGGGCACTTGGGCACATGTGGTGTACATTCAGAAATAACTAAAAATATATCTTTACAAAAAGATGTAAATGTCTGACATGATCTCTGTATAATCTAGGCACCCAGAAGAGACAGGAGAAGTGACAACACTAACCGGCCAGACACAAATACCAGATAAAATGCCAGGTATGGTGGTGCATGCACTTGGGACACAAAGACAGACAGACAAAAGCTGAGATTTCTCTGTGTTCCAGGCCAGCCAGCCAGGGATATATAATCAGACCATTTTAAACAAGAAAAAAAAAAATATTAAGTCTGACCCCAAAAATATTTAGTGTTCATTCTTTTCTTTCTTCCTTTTGAATTAAACTGTACAGGAGTTTGCTGACTTATGCAGTCTTTGTGCCTGATTAATTTTGTTGTGTAATGTTTAACTGATTTGCAAGATTTTTATAATAAAGTTCATAAAATTAAAAAACTGGGGTATCATTATATCTATCCCATAATATTTAGTAAAGACAACCTTTAAAATAAAAACAAAGAACTAACATTTTCAATCTAAACCTTGATCAGAGTCTAATGACCAAAGAAATTTAGGTTTTGCTCAATTTGGATTAATTCTATTCAGCCATCAGTTTATAATAAAAATAGAGATATAGTGGATTTTTTTGTTTTATTTTTTGAAATAGGATCTCTTTATATAACCCTGGCTGCCCTGGAACTTCCTATATAAATTAGGCTGGCCTCGAACTCAGAGATCCTCCTGAGATTAAAGGTATACAAAACCATACCTGGCCCTCTTTTGCACCTCTTAAAAAGAATTTTAAAAAATTAAGTGGGGGGCTGGCGAGATGGCTCAGCAGTTAAGAGCATTGCCTGCTCTTTCAAAGGTCCTGAGTTCAATTCCCAGCACCACATGGTGGCTCACAACCATCTGTAATGAGATCTGGTGCCCTCTTCTGGCCTGCAAGCATATATGCAGACAGAATATTGCATACTTAATAAATAAATAAATGTTTAAAAAAATTAAGTGGGCAGGAGTTGGGCAGTGGTGGTACATGCCTTTAATCCCAGCACTTGAGAGGCAGAGGCAGGTGAATCTCTGTGAGTTCGAGACCAGGCTGGTCTACAAGAGCTAGTTCCAGGACAGGTTCCAAAGCTACAGAGAAACCCTGTCTCGAAAAACAAAACAAACAAACAAAAAAAAAAAGACTTAAGTAAGCAAGACTGGGAATATAGTTCAGTAACAAAGCACTTGCTTAGGAAGCCCTAAGTCCTGATCACCAACACTACATAAATAAATAAAATTTTAATAACAAAAAAGATCATGTCTAATAATTACTTGTCAAGCAAACAGTCAGCAACTGCATTTATTAAAGTTTCTTCAGTCATAGCACCAACAAGCATTTGGTATTACATTACTGTTTCTGGGGAAAAAAAAAAATCAAACATTTCCTGATTTACTAAGACTTGTTTACGCCTCCAATGGTCACCTATTACACAACTCTCATCTTACAAGGAGTAGCTCTTGCTCATCTTCAAAGCATGAAACCAGAGATGGCTTCAGTATGTAGACCCACAACTAAAAATAGAACAGATTTCAGGGACTCGAAATGAGAAGGGAGAGGAAGAACATAAAAAAAAAGCCATAAAATCGAAAAGATTCTTCACATAATTTACATTTAAAGTGCTGAATAACTTTTTTGAATAAGTTTTACTAACAGTGTTCTAATAGCTGTTACTGATAAGAATATCATATTCAGAATTACATGTTGGTAGAGAGAGGGTCCCTTTGTTTATCCCGGCCACCCACCAGCTTACACCCGAAATAATCACACAGAAACTGTATTAACTAAAACACTGTTCTGTTTGGCCATTAGCTTTAGCCTTTTATTGGCTAACTCTCACATCTTGATTTAAGCCATTTTTAATAATCGGTGTATCACCACAAAGTCGTGGCTTACCGGGAAAGATTTAGCATGTCTGACCTGGCGCCTCCATGGCGGGCTCTCTTCCTCTGTTTTCTTCCTCCCAGCATTTAGTTTTGTCTTTTCCACCTACCTAAGTTCTGCCCTATCAGGCCAAGCAGTTTCTTTATTGATTAACCAATGAAAGCAACACATGAACAGAAGGACCTACTATACCAATTACATAATTGCATTATTTATTTTTATGTGTGCTTGTACATGCAAAGCATGCCAAAGTCAGAGGACAGCTTGCAGGAATAGGTCTCTCCTATTACCATGTGGGTTCAGGGGATCAAACTTGAGTCATCAGACTTAGTGACAAATGTCTTTACCTGCTAAGCCATCTTACCAGTCCAACATACCTTATTTTTTATAAACAGATTGTATACCATTAATCTGAAAACTAATCTTAACTTTTATGGATGCTTTCTACCTTCTTTCTCAAAGACTTTACTTATTTCCTATACTAACAATAAATACCACATGTTAATAATGCTAGTTGATAGTATGAACACTGAATACACGAATAAGACATAAATTATGCTCAGGTCCCACTGTCCATCAGAGTAGGTGAGCTGCTGCAGTTAAGTTTCCATATGTAAAGTTTTTTACAGTTAGCAGGAATCAAAGTGAATAAAGTGAAAAGGCAAAGGAGGAGATGCTTGAGGAAAAAAGACACTGATTGCAAATGCAAATATGGCTGTGGAAATTCTATTATCAAAAAGATTACTTTGAGCTGGGCAGTGGTGGCGCACGCCTTTAATCCCAGCACTCGGGAGGCAGAGGCAGGCGGATCTCTGAGTTCGAGGCCAGCCTGGTCTACAAGAGCTAGTTCCAGGACAGGCTCTAGAAACTACAGGAAAACCCTGTCTCGAAAAACCAAAAAAAAAAAAAAAAAAAAAAAAAGATGGCTCGGCATTAAAAAGCACTGACTGTTCTTCCAAACGACCAGGATTCAATTCCCAGCACCCATAACTGGCTGTAATTCCAATTTTAGAGAACCTGATGCCCTCCTCCAGACTCTAAGAGCTAATATAAATCAACTAATTTCCAATATAATGTGCTGGTAATCTAGGTATTCCTTGTCTAACATCCCCAACAAAAACTTAAATTCAGCAGATTCTTAACACCATAATTTATTTAGCTTATATTTACTGAATGCCTACTATATGCCAAGCTCTAGGCATGTACTGTAATATAATGCAGTAGTTATTAGTGCTGTCAACAGCTAAGTTTATCTTCCTAGGCCTCAACAGGGGAGCTATGTGGCAAGATGTAACCCTATACTGCTAGATGCAACCTGTAACTTAAGTCACACTGCATCAAAATTCACTTGGAGCAAGAGTAACTAAATTGCTAGTGCAGAAGCCTCCAGAAGGCTCTGACATTTCAGATCGTAGCTGCCGTATTACTAAATAACACTGATCAGATATGCCTGACAACCTTAACTAAGAAATAATCTCCTGTGTTTTAAGCCTTTCTGATCTTAAGGTTATTTGAGGTTTTTCAGCCCTTTTCTTTTTAAAGGCTTGTGAATCCCCACCCTTCCCTGAGCATGTATAAGCAGTTTTACCAGTTGCTGGAAGAGGATTTTATGAAGCCCCACCCCTCCTTAAGGTTTTATATGCAGTGAGTGCTTGCTGGAAAATGGAGAGATATTTTCTTCAGTGGTGTAGCCACTGGTGAGATGTTTATGCTCCTGTTACACTAAGCTCCCCAGAATGTGTATGTATGTACGTACATACATACATACATACATACAGAGAGAGAGAGAGAGAGAGAGAGAGAGAGATCAAGCTGAGGAATGTGAGACTATCAATACAAAGGGCAAAGGGCTGGAGAGATGGTTCAGTGGGAAGAGCACTATCTGTTCTTCCAGAGGACCTGGGTTCAATTCCCAGCATCCAAATACAGCATTTTTTAAAGAGACACATAAAATGCAAAATAATATGAATTGGGCATAGAAATAGGAAAAGGCAGAAACATTAATAGAATTAGAAACATTAATATATCAAAATACACTTTTAGGTGTATTATTAGGGTTAGAGAGATGGATCAGAGGTTAAGAGAGCACTTGCTGTTCTTGGGGAGGATCCAGGTTCAGTTTCCAGCATTCAAATGGTAGCTCTATAATCTTCAGTTCCAGTGAATTCAATGCCTTCTACTGGCTTTCACAGGCTTCTACATGCATGTGGCACACATGCAGGAAAACAGTCATAGACATAAATTGAAAATGAAATAATAAAAATAATAAGGGGGCTGGAGAGATGGCTTAGAGGTTAGAGTTCAATTCCTAACAACCACATGGTGGCTCACAACTATCTATGAGACCTGGTGTCCTCTTCTGATATGCAGGCATACATGCAGGTAGAACACTGTATATACAATAAATAAATCTTAAAAAAATAATAAGAATTAAAAAATAAAGTCAGGGGAGTTAGCACATGCTTTTAACTCCAGCACTAAAGAGCATGATCTATATTAACAAGTTCTAGGTTAGCCTAGCTATATAATGAGGACTTAGAGAAAAAGAGAGAAAGCCAGGCAGTGGTGGCCCACACCTTTAATCCCAGAACTTGGGAGGCAGGGGCAGGTGGATTTCTGAGTTCAAGGCCAGCCTGGTCTACGCAGCAAGTTCCAGAACAGCCAGGGGTACAGAAAGGAACCCTGTCTCAAAAAAAAACGAAACAACCAAAGGGGAAGGGGCATACAGAAGCAAAAAACTGCACTATCTGAATTCCAAAGGTTTACAATTTCACCTCTCAACTAACAAGTACTTAATTTTAGATGACTATTCAGTGCAAGATTTCTAGCAGCTGATATAAAACCTGATCAGATAGTCTCACAAGCACTATCAACAATAAAAATAATACTATTTTCTGATTATGTTGCTACAAGATATCCCTAAAGGTCACTTTTATGGGTTAGAAATTCAGCTCAATTAAGAGAACTTGCTGCTCCTGTATAAGACCCAGGTTCTGTTCCTAGCACCCACATGGTTGCTCACAACACTGTTAGCTTATAGCTCCAGGTTACCTAATACCCTCTTCTGACCTCCTCAGGTTCCAGATCATGCAAGAAGGACACATACATATACATGTTAACAAAACACTTAGTAAAAAATCCTTAAGAACCCTGGAACTAGGGGGCTGGAGAGATGGCTCAGCGGTTAAGAGCACTGACTATTGGTCTAGAGGTGCTGAGTTCAATTTCCAGCAACCACATGGTGGCTCAAAACCACCTATAATGAGATCTGGTGCTCTCTTCTGGCCTACAGGCAGGATACTGTATAAATAAATAAATAAATCAATCTTTAAAAAAAAAAAAATCCTGGAGCTGGAGAAATAGCTCAGCAATTAAGATCACTGGCTGCTCCTCCTGAAGACCCGGGTTTGATTCCCAGCACCCACACCGCAGCGCACAACCATCTGTAACACCAATTCCAAAAAATCTGATGACCTCTTCAGGCCTCTGAGGTACCAGACATGGCAAAACACTCATACACATAAGATAAAAATAAAAAATTTTAAAAGGAAGCTACATAACTGAAGGTGTAGTTCAGTAGAAGAGGAGTTGTTTATATCTCCGAGAACCTGGATCTATCTCCAGCACACTACAGAAACAGAAAAATTAAAAAAGACATAATTCACAATATCCAAAATGAGTTTGAAAGTTATATTTAGCTATTTATATAGGGAGAGGTTAGAAGGTGACAACACAGACCAGAGCACAATTTAGTATAGGTATCTTTGTTTGTTTGTTTCCAAGACAAAGTTAGTCTGTTAAGCCCTGACTGTCCTGAAACTTAGAACAAGTTGGCCTTGAATTCTGAGATCCCCTGCCTCCCTAATGTTGGAATTAAAGTGGTACACCACCACCATCCAGCTTATACGGGCACCTTATGTCAGGTTAGGTACACAGCTTTCTGTCTACTGGGGAACAGTTTAAGAGAATCCAAAACAATGATACTTAAATTGTTGCCAGAAGAGAGAAGTAACAGGAGAGCAACAGACAAGTGTTTTTTTCAAAAACCAGTGTTTAAACCATCCTTCTGTCTCTCTACCAAAAGCACGTGGACAGTGATTATTTCAAAAGCACAGAAACTAAAATTAGAGTGATAGAAATTCATGGAGTTTTCCATATTTTTATGGATTTGTATTGAGCTGTAAAGAAAAATGAAATCATAAATTTCACAGAAAGAGAAAATGAAAATATGTTGAGTGAGGTGACCCAGGTTCAGAAAGACAAATAACACGTTCTCTCTCACACACAGATCCTAGCTTCTAATTATGTGTTTACATGAAAGAAAGGTGAGAGGCAACAGGATACATAAAATATGAAAGTGGAAGGGGGACTACTGGGAGCAGATGGAGTAAAATCAGCCAAAACTAAATGTGTATAAAAAAACGCCATAAAGAGCTGGGCGGTGGTGGCGCACGCCATTACTCCCAGCACTCGGGAGGCAGAGGCAGGTGGATCTCTGTGAGTTCGAGGCCAGCCTGGTCTACAAGAGCTAGTTCCAGGACAGGCTCCAAAGCTACAGAGAAACCCTGTCTCGAAAAATCAAAAAAAAAAAAAAAAAAAGAATAAAGAAACCCATTACTTTTAAGCTAATTCTTAAAATAGTATGTCACAGACCATACTGATGCCAGTGGAGTCCATAAGAGGGTACTAGACCTCCCTGAACTAGAGAACAAGGCAATTGTGAGCTTCCCCCAACATGAGTACTATGAACATGGATCCTCTATGTACTATAAGCAAGTACCCTTAACTACTGAGCCATTTCTCACATCCTTTTTGGAATGAAGCTTTTGTTTTGTTTGCTTTTTGTTCCTTTTGAGACAGGGTTTCTCTGTGAACTCAACTGTTCAGTTGGCTGTCCTAGAATTCAACTCTATAGACCAGACTGGCCACAAACTCACAGAGATCCGCCTGTCACTGCCTCTTGGGTGCTGGGATTAAAACCGTGCGCCACCACCCAGCCTCTCCCATCCTTTTTAAGTAGTAAAAAAAAAAAAAAACCACATGGACAACATTAATGAAAATAAGAGATTTTCAGACTACAGTCTTTATTCAAATATTTCCATAGATCTCTAGACTACAAAAAAATTCTTGATCCACAACAATGGATTAATTAAAGCCTTTGTCCAATTCTTGGGTGGGTGAGTGGGAGGGAGGGAGGAAAAGCAAAGTTTATGGACATAACTGAATATGGCAGCAAGAAATCTCAAAATGTATTCACTGTCAAGTATCTCTAGAGCAGTTATATATAATCTAAGTGGCCTACCTAAAGAAACTCAGGGTACATCTTCTTGAGGGCCCTAATGATGTCTTAAGACTAACGAGACATGGCTCAGTGGTTAAGAGCACTGACTGTTCTTCCAGAGGTCCTGAGTTCAATTTCCGGCAACCACATGGTGGCTCACAACCATCTGTAATGAGGTCTGCTGCCCTCTTCTGGCCTGCAGACATACACACAAACAGAATATTGTATGCATAATAAATAAATATTTAAAAAAAAAGACTAGCGATAGATACTTAAGTTTAGTGCCCTACATTGTTAGGTAACCTATCCCCACCTCTCAATTTGCTGGACCACTATTAAGTTTCCCCTAGTGTCACTGCCATTTCAAGTTTACCCTTTTGATACCCTCAGATATCACAATATTTTACCCAACTCCCTCTACAATACTATTTTATAGCAATTACAACGTTTGACTGTCTTCTGTACTAAACAAAAAACATGTTTACCAGTATATCCTAAACCCAATAATGTTTAAAGACAGAATTCAAATATTGAAAACTATTTTGATGGAAAATAAATTCTCAGGAATTTTCTATTTGTCGTTCTAGTAATAAAGGGCAGATTGGCAAATAGTGATCAATACAACATGGGTAAGGTAGCTAATTTAGAAAACTCTCAAGGCAGTTAAATTTTACCTAAAAACAGGCTAAAAAGAAGGCTCAGTGATTAAAAACACATACTGCCCTTCTAGAACCTGAGTTCCATTCCCAACACCCTTGTAAGTCATCTTACAACCACCTGTAATTTCTGCCAATGAGAATCAGGCATCTTCTTCTGGCCTCTGCAGGCATGCCGGGCGGGACGAAAAGCAGGCCTGTCCGCAGCTCCACACTACAATATCTCACTTTTTACTTCAATCTTAATTATTACTTGACCCATAAAGAAACAGTCTCCAAGGGACCCTTGGGATGATTTACAAGGTAAGCGGAGGTATTCTAGTTAGGGGAAGGCTGACAGGAATAAGGAGTATACCAATCAATATGAGGTGGGGGTAGGGCAAATACTTCAGGTGTTGTTTTGACTTTTGGTCCCTCCAGTCCCCTCCCCTCCCCCATACCCCCTATCTCCCCCTTATACCCCCAAGCGACCTATGTTTTTTTGATAGGGTTTCTCTATGTAGCCCTGCTAGCTGGTGTGCCACACATCCTGGCAAACAGAGTTTGATCCCTGGAACCCACAGAGGAAGAAGTGAACACACGTAACCATAATACTCCCCCACCCCCACATGCAATAATAAAACTTTTAAAAAGAAATTAGAAATGAGAACTGGAGAGATTGCATAGAATGTAAAAGTGCTTTCTCTCCAACACAAGGACCTAAGCGCTGGTGGGGAAGAGGGATATGGGGTGGGGGAGCTATGCATGCCTGTAACATGAAGGGGAGGAAAGGTGGAGACAAACAGATATTGGGAGCTCACTAGCTAGTTAGCCTAGGTGAAATCTCAAGCTTCAGGTTTAGTGAGAGGAACTGTCTCATAAGCTAGATAGCAAAACAAAATGCCTGATGAGTTCCGTCTACTGCATGGGCCTGTGCATCCATCCATTCATTATATATGCACACGTAGGCACACAAATGACGAGTGGGAAGAGGCAAAGACAAAGAGGGAAGGAAAGATAAAAAAAGAAGAGAGGGGGTGAAAGAGAGAAGGGGGGAAGAAAGGAAATTAGAAATGATTTCCAAAATGAAAACTTAAATGATGACTAAACAAAGTAGACACAGATGAAAACCAAGTTACTAGAAAAAGAGAAAGAAAGAAAGAAAGAAAGAAAGAAAGAAAGAAAGAAAGAAAGAAAGAAAGAAAGAAGGGGGGCTGGAGAGATGGCTCAGAGGTTAAGAGCATTGTTCTTCCAAAGGTCCTGAGTTCTATTTCCCAGCAACCACGTGGTGGCTCACAACCATCTGTAATGGGGTCTGGTGCCCTCTTCTGGCCTGCAGGCATACACACAGACAGAATATTGTATACATAATAAATAAATCAATATTTTTTTTTAAAGTTTCTATCTGGAAAATAGAAGTGGAAGGAGTCTATGCAATATAATGACAAAAGACCATCAGATGGGGTAATATGGATAAAAAGAGCAAGATTTAAAATTTGCCAATCCTCCACAATATGGCCCAACTCTTTCAATTCCTGGAAAAGTCTTAATACATAGTTTATCCCAAACTATAAAATAAAATATTCAAGCCCATACATATAAATAATTAAGTAAACAACTAAGTGGAATAAAAGACAGAAATCTTCCTTATAGAATTCTGCCTGGTGGTGGTGGCATAGGTCTTTAATCCCAGCACTCTGAAAGTAAAGGCAGGTGGATCTTTGTTCCCAGCCAGCCTGGTCTACAGACAGAGTGAGTTCCAGGACAGCCAGGGCTACACAGAGAAACCGTATTGGAAAAAAAAAAAAAAATTGGGTATTAGCAAATATCCCTCTTCCCAGGTGGAGTTTCGTCCTCTCTTTCCATTATGTGAGGATAGAAAAGGCTGAATAGGGGAAAGGTGACACATACCTGTAGTCTCAGCACTTGAGTGGCTAATACTGAAGGATCACGAGCTTGAAGGCAACATGGGATACAAACAAATCCCAGATCAGTATAGACTATATAGCCAGAGCAGTTTCAAAAATCAAAATGAGTCAAGCAGTGGTGGGTGGCACAAGCCTTTAATACCAGCACTCTGGAGGCAGAGGCAGGCAAATCTCTGAGATCAAGGCCATCCTGGTCTACAGAATGAGTTCCAGAATCCCTGTCTCAAAAACAAACAAATTAAAAAAAAACCTCAAACTCTAAAAATTCAATCTCTTTAAATATCTGAAGTATCTAAAACTTCAAAATATCTTAACTGTGGGCTCCTATAAAATATAAAAATAAAAATAAGTTGCATACTTTATTACTCCAAGAGGTCAGAACAAGGGCAGTTACAATCAAATCAAAGCAAAATCAAAGCCCAACAGTGTAAAGAGTCAGTGCTTAATGTCTGGGACCCAGTCAGGATCCTCTGAATCCGAACTTCAAAGTACTTGGCAGCAGCACTTGCTCAACTCGGTCATCCACAGCACACAGTTTTTCTTATAGGCTCAGACTAGGTACCTCTACAGTCTGAGCTTTCCTGGTCATCTCACAGTACAGCATCTCCAAAACACTGGCATGTTCACTGTAACTGTGTTGCACTTTCACCAATATCCTCTTCTAGGTTCTTGTCAGGGACTAACTCTGCCACATAGTAGACAAGCCTCAACTTCTCTCCATGACCCCTTTAATCCAGGATATTCTATAGCAAATGAGCCTGCACCTAGCTCCAGCTATGGCTGAGTGACAGATCTGCCAGCAGCAGAGACTAACACTAAGCCCAGTATGACATTAGTACCCTGGGCGACCAGCCAGCAACCAAGTAGCAAACTCCATTGTGAAAAGGGCAATGCTTTGTCCTTACCGGAATACACTTACTTTGGTTTTAGATTTGTCTTTTCTGCATATGTTTCTGCCAAAACTACCATCCATGAACTTACAGAATTTTACTACCCTCGTGGTATTCTATATAGCATTGTTTCTGACCAAGAAGCTCACATCAAGCCAGAGAAGTTTGACATTGGGCGTATGCTAATGTAATTCACTGCTTCTTACCATGTTTTTCACCATCCTGAACAGCTGACCTGGTAAAACAGTAGAATGGCCTTGCTTTGTTTTGTTTTTCGAGACAGGGTTTCTCTGTGCAATAGTACTAGCAGTCCTGGAACTAACTCTTGTAGACCAGGTTAGCCTTGTCATAGAGCCCTGCCTGTCTCTGTCTCCTCAGTACTGGGATTAAAGGCACGTGCCACTTCAGCCCAGCTTAGAATGACCCTTTAAAGATACACTACAGGGCCAGGGTTCTCCTTAAGACAATACATGCTTAGAATCAGCATCTAATATATGACTAATATTTTCCTCAAAGTTAGGATTTATGAGTCTAGGAATCAAAGGGTGGACCTATGATGGCTAATCTTGGTTATCAACTTAATTACATCTGAAATCAACTAAAACACAAGTATGCTTAAGAGTGTTTTCCTGATTTGATCATTTTAAGTGGGAAGACCCACCATAAAACTAGAGCACACCTTCTTGTGGCAGCCTGTAGGAGATCACAAAAAAGGACACAGAAGAAGAAAGTTTTTGCTTTTTGCCTTGGAAGAAAAAGCTTTTGCTTTTTGCCTGCTTGCTCACTGCAACTTCATCTATCCTGTTTTAAAAGGATTCCTTCACTGGCATTAAAACCTATTCTTCAAGGATTCCAACATAGACTCAAAACCAGCAGCTTTCTAAGAATCCTGGACTCCAGTACAGGCTGGAACTACTGTGACATCTAGTCTTACTTGAACCACCACATGTAAGCTACTCAATAACAAATGTTAATTACATTCTTCTGGTAGATGATGCAGAACATGGAAGAACCTGTTTATTCTTAGGAAAGGAAGCATATGAAACAGTACTGCTCAAACTTTACTGAAAACCTACATTCTTCAAAAATAAATAAAGCAAATTAAAATTTTAACAACTCGTTAATGTAGTGCATATCTTTAATCCCAGCACTTGACAGGCAGAGACAGATAGATGTCTTTGAGTTCAAGATCAACCTGGTATACATGGTGAGTTCTAGGACAGCTAAGGCTATACAGTAAAGACCTGTTCCAAAAAAAATAAAGTAAAATAAAACAAAACAGAAACATATTTATGGGTACATATCCAAAAGAAATGAAAGCAGAATCTTGAAGTATTTGCATAAATATATTCACAGTTGCACTAATCACAAGAGCAAGAGGTGGAAACAAGTCAGGGCATAGTAGTAGCTCATGCCTTTAATCCCAGCACTCAGGAGGTAGAGGCAGGCAGATCTCTGAGTTAGAGGCCAACCTGGTCTACAGAGTTCCAGGACAGTCAGGGGTACACAGTGAATCCCTGTATCATAAAACAAAAAACAAACAGGAGGAAGGGAGGAAGGGAGGGAGAAAAAGAAGTCACGTTATACTGTACAACATGAATAAACCCCAAGGATATCATGCCAAGTGATAAAAAGACAAAGGTTGTTGTAAATAGGAGCATGGGCTGCTTTTTGTCCCGGCTAGCTTTACAGCCGAAATAATTACACGGAAACTGTATTCATTTAAACACGGCTTGGCCCATTAGTTTTAGCATCTTATTGGCTTCTCTCACATCTTGATTAACCCATTTTTAATAATCTGTGTAGCACCACGAGGAGGTGGCTTACCAGGATGATCTAACCTACGTCCATCTTGGGTCGAAGAATCATGGCGTCTGCTTGACTCTGCATTCTTTCTCCCAGCATTCTGTTTTGTTTACTCTGCCTATCTAACTTTCTGCCCTTTCAAAAAGCCAAGGCAGTTTCTTTTTTAACCAATGAAAGTAACACATAGACAGATGACCCTCTTACATCTTTTCATTTGCCTATTTGCCATCTGTGTATCCTTCTTCAATGAAATGTCTTTTACTTGTTTTCTAAATGTATTAGTTTTACTATACAGTTCAGTTTCTTATACATTGGCTTTTGTCAAATATATCTTGCAGAGGGCAGTCGTTCTCAAACTTCTTAATGCTGTGACCCTTTAATACAGTTCCTCATGTTGGGTGACCCCCAACCATAAAATTTTTGCTGTTGCTACTTCATAACTAGAACTTTGGTACTGTTATAAATCATAAATATCTGAATTTTCAGATTGAAAGGATAATTCGACAACCCCCAAAGGGGTCACAACTCACAAGTTGAGAACTGCTGTTCCAGGGGTTAGAGAAAGGTATCTATCAGTGGATAAAAGCACTTGCCAGACAAGTCTGACAATCTAAGTATAACCCCTGGAAGAGCAGCCAGTGCTCTTGACCCTGGAGAGGAAGAGGGAGAGGGAGAGGGAGAGGGAGAGAGAGCGATGGCTCAGAGGTTAAAAGCGCCTGGCTGTTCTTCCAGAGGACCCAGGTTCAATTCTAGGGAATCTGGTACCTTCACATGGATAATACATGCCAAGCAAAATATTAATGTACATAAAATACAAATAAATGATTTAAGAAACCACCCAAACAAAATGAAACTCCCAAGTCTGACTACGATGTAGCTAAATTGGTAGTGTTTGTCTAACATACACAAAATCCTAAGTAGGATTCCTAGCGCTGAATAAAACCATGTATCTGCACACCTAGCAGTCAGGAAGAAAAAACAGTAAGTTTAGAAACTTAAGGTCATTCCTGTCCACATAGAAAATTTAAGTCCAGCCTAGCCTATGTAAAAGCCTGTCTCAAAAAGAATAATAATAATAATAGAAAACTCCCCTAGTACTTGAACAATCAGTAGTTTAATTGTAAACTTTTCTCCCATTTCTAAACATATGGGATCTTTCTTTTTAAACTTGATCCAAAACACCTGCTTAAGTGGTAGGATTAGGTATGTGCCATCATAACCTGCTTTTTCAGTACTCTTTGAATAGCCTAAATTAACACTTGGGACTATTGATAAGACCAAATAGCCCAAAATGAGAAACTGGATACCTACAGGAAATCCTCCAGGGGCAAAAATGATTTAGGAGCTAAATGTGGCTCAGAATCAGCAGTTTCACAATCACTGAAGCACTGTTTTTAAAATTAGATTCTTAGAAGTTGGGCAGTGGTAGTGGTGCATACCTTTAGTCCCAGTATTTGGGAGACAGACACAGGTGGATCTCTTGAGTTAGAGGCCAACCAGGTCTACAGAGTGAGTTCCAGGACAGCCAGGGCTACACAGAGAAACTGTCTCCAGAATGGAATTCTTGGGCTTAAAGGGTGGCTCAGAAGAAGAGCCTTTGTACCTAGCATTTAGCTAGGTTCAATCTCTAGCACCACAAAATAAAAGAAAAATAAATAAATGAATAAAGACACTCACTGGATTCCTGAGCCATATGAACAAATACAAACTAAAACGAGGCCAGAAAACTCTCCATTTTCACTAGCTCCTCACACAAAATCTGACATGACAATGTTCTTAGACAGCAAGAAACCAAAGGGTATAGAAATTTTCAGATTACTTTAACATACACAATTGAGGCTTCTATTATAAAAGCCCAAATATTTTGTTACTGCATAAAGGAGGATTCTTCCTCTTTTAGAATATCTGTGAAATGAAGAGGAGGAAAAGTAGGATGTAGAGACATAGCTCAGCTAGTAAAGTACTTGCCTAGAGTGCAGTTCTATTTTCAATACTCAGGACAGCATAAAACCTGGTTGATGACGTATTAACTAATCCAAGCAGTCACATAATGAAGACTTATAGGATCAGAAGTTCAAGTCATTATTGGATACAGCCTGGGCTACATGAGACTCTTTCATGAATGAATGAATGAATGAATGGATAAATTTTTTTGGCTTGCTCATTTTGTTGTTGTGTTTTGAGACAGACTGCCAACAAATTCCTGCGATAGGCTCTCTCCCAAATCTGGGATTTACACTAAACCTACCTAGCTTACTTAAGATTTATTTTCATTTTATGCATATGGAAATTTTACCTTCAAATATGTCTGTGTACGTGTGACTAATGCCCACAGAACCCAATAGAGAGCATCATATCCCTTAGAATAGGAATTACAGACAGTTGCTATCCTCTATGGGTGCTGGGAATCAAACCCAGGTCCTCTGGAAGAACAGTCAATATTCTTAAACCTTGAGCCATCTCCAGCACTTAAGATTTTATGTGTTATTTTATACAATAAGTTTTACTAAAATGGAAAACAATACAGTATAGACAATAAGACAGTACTTCGTGATGAAAGGATCTCACTATGTAGCTTTGAATTCAAAGATTCATCTGCCTCTGCCTCAAAAATGCTGGGATTAAAGGAATGCATCATCACACACGGCAATTGATTCTTAATTTCTACTTCAAGGGAGTAAACAGATGACTCAGCAGGTAACAGAGCTGGCTACTCTTCCAGAGAACCCAGTCAGATTCCCAGTATCCACATGACAGCTCACAATTATCTATAATGCCAGTTCCAGCAGGTCTGGTGTCCTCTTCTGGCACCAAGTACGCACAAGGCATAAATGTAGCGCACAAACATACATACATGCAGTCAAAATACCCATGCACATAAAAAAATTTAATAAGATAAAATTCTACCTCATTGACTATGTCAAGTACTGTTCCCCAGGGAGCAATTTATGCAGCTGAAAACAAGAAGTCTATAAAATAAGAAGGTCCTGGCTCTACCAATTCCCTTAGCAGCACTCATTTGACCTTCAGCAAGTTATTTAACCTCGCTAAGCCTCCGATTTCTTTCAGGAAGGATTAAATAAGATAATGTGTAAAATACTCAACACGGTGGCTGGTACACACCAGTCCTCAGCAAAGAAGCCATTAAGTGCATCACCTCTATAACTGGGATAGAAGCCTGTAACCTAGACTAAGGAGGTAGAAGTAGGAAGGTCAGGTGTTCTAAAGTCACCTTGAACTACAAAGCAAGTCATTGTCTCAATTAAGAAAAAGGTAAAAAATAATCTCTAAAACCTCAGAGGACTCTTGGTCAGGAAAAATGGTTAATTTTTGTACTCTGCATTTGTTGTTGTTTTGGTTTGGTTTATTTTTTTAATATTTATTATGTATACAGTGTTCTGCCTGCATGTTATTCCTGCATGACAGATGGGGCACCAGATCTCATTATAGATGGTTGTGAGCCACCATGGGAATTGAACTCAGGACCTCTGAAAGATCTCTCCAGTCATTTTGTTTTTAAGACAGTGTCTATGTAGCCCTGGTTGTCCTGGATCTATGTAGACCTGGGTGGCCTTGAACTCATTCCCAAATGCTGAGATTAAAGGCATTATGCCACCATGCCAGGCTCTGTACTCTATTTTAACCCCATGTTTATAATACCTTTAAAATGTTTTTAATTAGTCTATTGTACTGAGGGACTTCTTGGTGTTTAATGTAATGCACCACAGAAAACTGCCACTAACTAAATCCGCAAGGGAGTAAGTCATAACCTAATAATATCACAAAGAAATACACAAGCTATCCAATTTCATGAGTGTGTATAAGGTGCTCTTAACTGGCTTTCCCAATAGCCAAAATGGTGAAACACCATAATCCAATAATTTGTCTCAGGGGACTTTTAGCCACAGATACATTTTTCACTATCACAAATGAGGGTATGCACTACTAGTATCTAGTGGGTACAGAACAGGAATGCTGTAACCTTTACTGCACAGGTAAAACCCTCCACAGCCAACAATTGCCCTAAAGGTACCAGAGACGAAAAATTTTGTAACCCAGAGTTCTGCTAAACTACTGAAGAACAAAGTTCATTACGGGATAAATTCTCCCAGGTAATGAATCAAAATCTTTTATTACTGGCAGACTACTAGCTCAACAAATGCAACCACTGTTGAAATTCTAGTGCTGAGAAAATTTAACATGTTTGTATTACCTACTCAGTGCATTTTAATATTTTTAAGGCATTTATTATCAAACCTAATAAGTTCATTGATTTCAAAAGATTACATTTTACCATTCTTTATTATTTTCGAGTTATACTAGAAAACTTATAAATTGCTACTAAAGCATCTTGATAAGCGCCTTTATTTTTAGGTACTAAATAAATCTAGTATTTTCACATTTCAACTAACAAACCTTGTTCCATACATTTTGAACAAGTTAATTAAGATCCCTAAAAAATGACTTTATTATTACATTGTCTCTAATCAAGAAAGCAAAATAATTGTAAATAGTAATTTACAACTAGGTAACTTTATAAGAAAGCCTGAAAAGTTAATCATTTTCTATTCTCTCTTACAGTATATTTTAGGATACCCCACCAGAAAAATCAACCATTGGTTAAAAACCTTAAAAATGTTTTGTCTATTATTTCTGTGAAGAAAAAAAGGGACACGAGCCTACTGTGTTGACAAAGGATTCAAATCCCAGCACTTGGGAAACAAGAAAGATCAACGAGTTCCAGGACAGCCAAAGAGAAACACTCCATAGAGAAACACTGTCCAAAAAAAAAAGCCTGTATTTACAAATGGTCATTAGTTTTGGTTTGGTTTTTCAAGACACTTTTTCTCTGTGTAGCCCTGGCTGTTCTGGAACTCACTCTGTGGACCAGGCTGACCTTGAACTTGGAGGTCTGCCTGCCTCTGCCACCCTGGTGCTGGGATTAAAGCAGGCTTCACCACTGACGGCCAGGGTAGTGGTGTTTTGGGTTTTTTTTTTTTTTAACATAGTAGTACTGTTAAAATCTTTTGCACTTTTTAAGATGTTTGTCATTTCCATTACATAACACTTCTGTTTTAATACTTAGTACTTACTGTCTACTTAATGATTTGCTACATAATAAAAATGTATTCAGATCAAGTTGGGGTTTTTTATTGTGTTTTGTTGTTTTTGAGACAGGGTTTCTCTAAATAGCCCTGGCTGTGCTGGAATTCACCACCAGGAAGGCCTCAAATTCAGAGATCCGCCTGCCTGTGATAAAAAATTCTTAAGGAGAGTAAAATCTTCATTCCTTCTCCCAAAACAAAATAAAGGGAGGAAAAGACCACAGTAAAAGGATGCTTTTAAGTAAAATACATTATTTCACTTCTTTCGAACAAAAGTATTTCTGACCGGTATAACTTTTCCATTCACTTCAAAATCACTGTCCCAACTAGAATTTTAATCCAAACCTGCTAGCTCATGGTCTAATAATAAACATAATTATACAATCTGTACCAGCCCTTGTCGACCTTTTCCTTAAGAAGCCATAAAGGTGATTTGACACCTCAAACTCACAGAAATCTATTTCATCTATCTCTCAGCGCTTGGTTGGAGGAGGGCAGGGAAGGGGGGGGGTCGGCTACAAGTTGAGGAGGGGTAAGATCGCCCGGACCCAAGCAAGGCTCACGCTTGGCGCTGGACCGCAGGGGTAACTACCAGTTCATTTCTCTTTAAATCTGGCAGCACGTGGGGCGGCATTGTGAAGCCACCAACCCGCCTCCTCCCTCCTCCCCCCCCTCCACTCCGCACACGTACACCTCCAGCGCGCATGCTCCCCTCACACAGTCCTAGCAGAGTAGGAGCCAACCCCCTAAAAAGTCAACCTGGAAGCCGCAAACGGCCGGAGGCCGGGACAATGGGGGAGGGGGACAGAGACTCCACGGGGGAGGCACTCAGCCGCCGCCCCTGGCCAGAACCTGAGGCGGGCCACAGCCCGGTGGCTGCGGGCCTGCGCGGGAGCAGGAGCCGCGCCGAGCACAAAGCCCCAGCCGGCCAGCGAGCGGCTCTCCTCGGCACCCGCGCCCACCCTCCCCCAGACGGGCGGCGCAGTCCCGAGCTCGTGCCAGGCGGAGGCAGGCGAAGCCGAGTCGCGCACCCCGCCGAACCCTCGGCGCCCCGCGCCAGCACCCCAGCCACCCGGCCGTCGCTTTTGTTGTCCGCCCTAACTCCGCGGACCCCGCGCCGCCGGGCCAGAAGTTTGGCGCGCCTCCCCTCTCCGGGAATCGGACTTGCAGTGGCGCGGGGCCCGCACGCTCCCCGGGGTCCCTGAGGTCCCGCGGCCTCCGCCGCACCTGAGCCCGGGATCCGCCCCTCGGGGAGGGTCGACCCGGCCGGGACCCACGCCCCTCCCCCGCAACGCCCCAGCTCCGTGGGGGAGGGGGCAGCCGCCCTGGGCGCCCGGCCCGTCCGAGGGCGAGGCTGGGGCGCGTCCCCGCCCCCAACACCCTCCGGAGCCGGGCCAGCAGTGTCGCCGGCCGGCCGGCCGAGACCCGCGGGCTCCAACCCTCGCGGCCTCCGAGCGGGCGAGGGAAGGCGAGGGGCTCGTCAGCCCGCGATCGCGGCCCGGCGTCCCGCCGCTCACCTGCCAGCTGTCTTCGCAGTAGCAGCGCCGACTGCAGCTCCGTCATCCTCCCCGCCAAGAGCCCGGGCTGCCGCCGGGGCTTCGAGGAACTGCGGACAAGCTCTGACGGCGGCTGGGGCTAGGTGTATTGAGGAACCCGGGCCCCGCGACTGGAGCGCCGAAGCCGCGGGAGGCCGGTCTGGGGCGACCGGAGAAGCACCTAGCTGCCGATGCGAGTCGGCTCCGCTCCGCTTTCCTCTCAGCGCCTCACGCCCGGAAGGGGAGGGTACCCGGGCCGCCGCGGCGCGCACTGGGACTTCGCTCGTCCGCTTCCCTCCTCAGCCCGCCCGTCGGCCCCACCGGTGCCTTCCCCCGCCACTGCCTCACTGCGCGTAGGGCCGCTCCGCGCAAGCGCGCTGAGCCTGCCTACTTCGGAAGCCGCACGCCGGCTAGCCCGACCCCTCGGCCCTGCTGCCCCGCCTCCGGCGGCGGAACCCCGCCCACCGCGCGCCGTGGGCTCATCCCGGCCATCTTGGGAAGGTCCACGCCCGCCTGACTGCGGAAGCCTCGGCTGGTAGACGCCCCGCGGACGCCATGACAAAGAGGTCGCGGAGGGTCAGGACGCTGCCTCCTGATGTCAGTAGGAGGTCTGAGCGACGGCACCAGCGGGGCAGATGTCGAGTTGTTAGCGGGCACCCAGGGGCCATCTAGCACTACATATACGAGGTGTGCGAATTAGTCATTGTTACAAAGCCGAATTTAGTACTGGTGTGCCCCATTTTAAGCATGGTGATAATTCATAAAGAATGCACAGAATTATCCTTGAAATAAAATGTTCTGAATCTCATAGCAGAGAACGTTTAAATAAACAATTAGACTGAGCACAGTGTGGAGTTGTGATTAGCACAATCTTGATACATGGTTAATTGAGTGGGTGCTTTATACCTGTAATACCAACACTGAGGCTGAGGCAGGGGAATTGGGAGAAGACTCCACCTTCACTACATAATGATAACCACTCTTCGCCTGGGGATGGAATCCATAATAGAAATTGTCTAGAAAGTCACCTACTATGTAAAGTCCCAAGTGGGAAATCTAAGGATAGGAAAAATAAACCTTATCCAGCTGTATATAATCTTCCCCGTTTCGAAGTTTTGTGCTGTCAACGCTGTAGCAATAAAAAGTCAGAGAAAGGGGAAGGAAAAATAACAATGACAGTCAATTTTGTTTGTTCTTTCAATAAATGTTTGTTTAATCCTTAGTTCCCTGTACCTGGACTGTAGAAAACAAAAACTCTGCAAAGGAAAGCAACTACATTTCTACCCATAAAGGCCTGCTGCTTCGGTGAGCTCCAAGTAAAATGAACAAGAGAAGCAGATTCCAGCAGGTGTGTTATAAAAATTAACTAGCAGGCACAAGACCCCGGCTTACCTCCCTATAACACTATCCCACCAGACCAAGAGAACAAATAAGTATTGAGTGAATACTACCAATTTACGGACTAAACCAATTTTATGATTTCAGAGTTTGGTTTGGTTTGGTTTGGTTTTTTGAGGCAAGGTTTTTCTGTGTAGCCCTGGATGTCCTGTAACTGCTCTGCAGACAGGCTGGCCTCAAGCCCAGAGATCCACCTCCCACTGCAAAGCATTCACCTCCACACCCTGCTGTGGTTTTGTTTTCAAGGATTGTTTGTTTGTGTGTTTATTTGTTTGTTTTAATGTGTATGTGTATGAGCCTTGTGAGTTTATGTGCACTCAGGAGAAGGCATCAAATGCCCTGGAACTGCAGTTGCAGGATTGTAAGCCACTATGTGGCTACTGTCCTCTCTGTCCTCTCAAAGACAGAGTGTTCATAATCCTTGATGATCTCTCCAACCCCTATCCTTTTGAACAATGAGTTTCATTATGACATTTTTGAACATGTACTTTGCTCATGTTCACACACATTCTTAATTACCTTGTCCCACATCCCTCTCCCACTGGTTCCCTTCCTCTTATAGTTCGTCTACTTTCAGTTCTTACTGAAATTTAGATTCCACGTCTAAGAGAGAAGAGATATCTTTTTTCTTTCTTTCTTCTTTCTTTCTTTCTTTCTTTCTTTCTTTCTTTCTTTCTTTTTTTTTTGTTTTTTTTGTTTTTTTGAGGGAGGGTTTCTCTGTAACAGCCCTAACTGTCCTGGAACTTGCTCTGCCTTGAACTCACAGAATCTGCCTGCCTCTGCCTCTCGGGTGTTGGGATTAAAAGCATGCATCACCACTGCCAGGCCACATTTGTTTTCTTAAGTGTAACCACAGTTTATTTCACTTAACATGATGCTCTCTCTCTCTAGGTACATCCATTTTCTTTCAAATAACTTTTTTCCCAATGATTTATTTATTTTTATATTATGTGTATGTGTGAGTCCCTTCATGGAAGTATGTGCACCATGTGTGTGCACTGCGTCTGGAGGTCAGAAAGAGATTCCCTAGAAACAGAATTACAGTTGTGAGCTGCCTTGTAGGATCCTTTGCAAGAGCTCAGAACCACAGCTCCAGTTCCATGGATCTGACCTTTTCTGGCTTCCATGCCAGGAAAGCATGTGGTACATGTACATACATGCAGGCAAAGCAGTCATATACATGAACTAAATCTTTTTTTAGAACTACACAAAGAAACCACATTTCCAAAAAAAATCTGTTTTAAGTATCTTTTATTCTTTCTTATTTGTTTAATGCACTGCTAAGGATTTAACCCAGGGCTGCTTATCTACTAGACAAGTGTTCTAACAACAACTGAGCTACATCTTCAACCCAATTTTAAATTTTTCTGAAGCAATGAATAGCCATAATTCATAATCAAGCAAGGTATGATGGCTTATAGTGAAAAACAAAAATGCCTGTGGTAGCCTATTTCCATTCCTAAGTCCTTCTTGCCATAGGCCAGCCCTTTCCACATATATGTATTTTTTTTCTTGTGGTAATTACCCCATTTCTCTAAAGCATATGCCTGAATGCCATTGAGATGCTCAGCGGGTCAAGGTGTCTGTCACCAAGTATGATGACCTGAGTTTGATCCCTGGGACCCATATGGTGGAAGGAAAGAACCAATATTAGCAAGTTGTCTTCTGACCACCATATGCATGCACATCTCTCTCCCACATATGCATAAATAAATATAGTCCTGTAATGATTTTCTTATGTATCTATTTTAGATCTTATATGTTTATTTTTGCTGCAATCAGTAGTGATTTAAATGTCTTGGATTACCTTCCATCCTTTATTTCTCTAAATTCAATTATCATTTAATTATTTCATTAAATTGTTTCTATACTTTTTTGACTTCATAAAAGTGGAATAAGAGAGCCAAATGATGTAATACATTCTAATTACATTTATTCATTGTATGAATTTGTCTTTGGGTTAGAGTTTCTAATTATATTTTTTCTGGCAGTACCTTAGGTATAATTGATCTCTTTTATTTCCCTACTCTGCCCAGAGTACTACTTGATCCTATTATGCCATATTTTTCTTGGAAACCTTCCTCCTGGAACCCTCTATATTACTTTTCTAGTTTGAGCTGATTGACTGGGGTCATGCTTACTACATGGTCAGCTTCTTTGGCTGCTCCTCCTATCCTGAGACCACTACATCCTAGATGGGAAGTTTAGTTCTTTTTGTTGTACCTTTATTTTGCTGGAGCACATTGGCATATAAATTCTAATGTGAATGTGCTAGCAGATCTTAAGCATTTAAATGTGAAATGTTTTTATTTTATTATTTGTTTATTTGTGTTGTAAATTGAATCCAGGGCCTCACATATGATAGACAAATGCTATACCTCAGGACTACACCCCCGTTCCTGTCTTTAGGCACCAGAATACTAGGTTAGCTGGGTATAAGATTTTATGTTTAGAGCAGGAGCAATGGCTTTGTAGTCCAAAGCACTAGCTGTTCTTCCAGAGGACCCAAGTTTGAGTCCCAACCCACAACTGTCTATAGCTCTAGTTCCAAGAGATCCAACACCCTCTTCTGGTGTTGGCGCTTGAAGGGCAAACACCCATACACATAAAATAGAAATGAAAATAAGCCCATGTATAGTGGTGCACGCCTTTAAGCCCAGCATTTGGAAGGCAGAGGCGGACAGATCACTGAGTTTGAGGCCAGTCTGATCTCAAATAACTTTTTAAGTAAAACTAGTTTATGAAGTATTCAGCTGCTTTTCCTTTTTGATGCTTTGGAAGAACACAAAAACTTCAATGTGGTTAACACACACATACACACACCAAAAGAAATGTTTTTAGCTTTAAACAACTGTGATGACACTTACATGGCTCTAGCCCTTGAGAGTCAGAGACAGCAGGATTGAGGGTTTGAAGCCTATCTAGGTGTGATGGTTGATATTGTCAACTTGACAAGATCTAGAATAATCTAGGAGAGAAATCTCAGAGCATGTCCAAGAAGGAGTTCTTACGTTGAGTTCTTTAAGGTGGGGAGAACCACCTTAGGTGTGAACAGTACTATCCCGAAGGCTGAGTTCCTGGACTGAACACAAAGACGTGCTGCAGCCCAAGAGATGGCTCATTGGTTAAGAATACTGGCTGTTTTTGCAGAGGGCCCAATTCCCAGCACCCACAGGACACAGTAACTCCAATGTCAGGGGATCTAATGCCCTCTTCTGACCTCTGTGGGCACCAGGCAGACACATGGTACAAAGACATAGAGGCAGGCAAAATACTCATACACTTTAGTCTTTTTGTTATTTCATGTTTTTTCCCCCAGAGCTGAGGATGGAACCAGGGCCTTGTGCTTGCTAGGCAAGCGCTTGACCACTGAGCTAAATCCCCAACCCCCAAGATTGTGTATGCCAGCCACCTTGGTTTTAGGTTTGGTTTTGGTTTTGTTGTTGTTGTTGTTTGGTTGCTTTTTTGTTTTGTTTTTGCTTTGATTTTGGTTTTGGGTTTTTTTGTGTGTGGGGGGGTTGTTTTGTTTTCTTACTTCACTCATTCTTTTTTTTAAAAAATATTTATTTATTTATTTATTTATTTATTTATTTATTTATTATGTATACAATATTCTGTCTTTGTGTATGCCTGCAGGCCAGAAGAGGGCACCAGACCTAATTACAGATGGTTGTGAGCCACCATGTGGTTGCCGGGAATTGAACTCAGGACCTCTGGAAGAGCAGGCAATGCTCTTAACCACTGAGCCATCTCTCCAGCCCTCATATTCTTTAAATAAATAAGACAAGCAAAGATGTGTGCCACTACACCCAGCTAAATTTTTTAAATTAAAAAAAGAAAGGAGAAAGCTAGCACAGCTTCCATCTCTCTTTGCTTCCTGACTGTGGGTGAAGTGTACCAAGCTGCCTCAATCTAAGCTGTCAATCTTCCACCATGGTAAACTGAATCCTCGGACTGGGAGACAAATCAAACCCTTCCTGCAGCTGTTGTTTTCACAGCTAATTGTATTTTGTCACAGCAACAAAGATAACAACTAAATTGAGCTGTAGAACTGAGTTATTCTTGGCCACCCAGTGAGACCCTATCTCAAGTAAATAAAATTAAGGATTAAAAAAAGAATAGTGAATTGGTTTTTAAATTTAATTTTCATTAAAGAGTGTGTGTGCCGGGCGGTGGTGGCGCACGCCTTTAATCCCAGCACTCGGGAGGCAGAGGCAGGCGGATCTCTGTGAGTTCGAGACCAGCCTGGTCTACAAGAGCTAGTTCCAGGACAGGCTCCAAAGCTACAGAGAAATCCTGTCTCGAAAAACCAAAAAAAAAAAAAAAAAAAAAAAAAAAAAAAAAACAAAAAAGTGTGTGTGCGCTCATGCATGCGCACTCACATGGATATGTGTGTACATGTTACATGAGTGCAGATAGCTACATAGACCAGAGGCATAGTGTGCCTTGGAGCTAGAGTTGCAGGTGGTTGTGAGCCACATAATTGAAAACTGAAATCAAGTCTTCTGTAAGAGCAGGAAACGCTCTTAGCCACTGAGCCGTATCTCCAGTCCCCATAATCTTAAAGACAAGTGATAAATCCAACAGTATGCAAAAAGAATGTATCATGTCCAAACTGGGTATGTCCAGGAATCTAAGATTAGTTTATAATTAGAGAATCAAATTTCTGCATTAATAGACTAAGACCAGTATGATTTCTAAACCACAGTGAACCTAGTAAGCTTTCTCCACCATGGCAAAGAGTGGATTCTGGCTGGCCTAGTTGCAGTATGAAGTCATGTAGACGAATCTAGAGAGGAGTCTTCTCTTTTTGACTAAGTTTGACTGTGGAGGAAAGAAATTGAATTGGGCAATAATAGCACAGGTTTGAGCAAACCTATTCTTTCCTTTTTGTCTTCTTCCTCCTCCTGTTTTTGAAGATAGTATCTCTGTAAACTGCCCATGTTAGCCATGTAGTTAACTCTACATACTTCTGCCTCAGCCTCCCAGTGGCTGGGACTGCTTGCCTGTGGTACCATGCCTGGATTCTTTCAGGATCATGCTAAAGTAATGTGTACACAGATGCCTCTAGACACCCTAAACACTCAATAGCAGCTTTGTCCCTTGGGACCCTGTTTCTGCCATCTAAACACATTTTTATTTGTTTCAGTTTTAGGTTTTGTTTCTGCAGGGTTTTGTTTTATTTTATGCCAGGTGCCCCTCATCTCTGAAGTCTGGTCATCTCACTCATCCCAGGTATTTTCCAGTCTTAGCAAAAAAGTTGTTGCTAATTTTATTTAAGTTGATACTAGAGTGTATCATGACACTGTGTGTGTGTGTGTGTGTGTGTGTGTGTGTGTGTCTGTGTGTGTACTGGTGCGCTTATCTAGATGGACTCGTGGGGTTCAGAATGGATGTTGGATGTCTTTCTCAATTGCTCTCCACCTTATTTTTGAGAGAGCTTGCTCTTTGCCTAGGCTGGCCGGTCAGCAAATCTTAAAATCCTCCTGGTTTGCAACCCTAGTCTCTAAAGCTGGGGTTACAGGTGCATATTCTCAAGCTTCCCTTTCGTGGGGGTGCTAGGGATCTGAACCTGTGTTCTCATGTCTGCACAACAAACAGTTTATTCAGTGAACCATCTACTCAGGCCCCTTTCTTTATTTTATTTTATTTTATTTTATTTTGGTTTTTCAAGACAGAGTTTCTCTGTGGCTTTGGAGCCTGTCCTGGAACTAGCTCTTGTAGACCAGACTGGCCTCGAACTCACAGAGATCCGTCTGTCTCTGCCTCCCGAGTGCTGGGATTAAAGGCGTGCGCCACCACCGCCCGGCTTTATTTTATTTTTTGAGGCAAAGTCTCATGTAAACAAGGCTGACTTTGAATTCCTGGTCCTTTTATCTCTACTTCCTGAGTGCTAAGAGTACAGACATGCTAGCTTTTTTTTCCTTAAAAGCCTGGGTCTTCCCAGCTGACTCAGAACTCACTACGTAGACCAGGCTGGCTTCAAACTTGACATGTCCTGGACTTCTGGCCCTGTCTCTCAAATGCTGGGACTACAGGTGTGCAACACCATACCCTGTTCTGCCTGATTTCTTTTTAAACATGGCACCTGCCTGTGCGCACTCACAGAAACACATTAGAGAGACAAATTCATCATCTATTGACGCTAAAAAAAAAAAAAGCTGTGTGAGTCCTTAGTGGCTCAAGTCTTGAAATCAGTGGCTGTGGAAGCTAATCTTTCTAAACAGCAGATCGTGTTTGCTCAGACCCGTTTTCTTCAGGGAGATCAAACACAGCTCACATAGGATGACTGTTCCATTCCTGAAGGCTGAGACTCCAGTCGTTTCCTTATTCATTCAACACATGTCTGTTTCACATAGCCGTTCAGCAGGTGTGTGCAAATGAGACACGGTTGCGAGTAAACAGCCGTCTTGAAACATTCAGGACCTAGTTCCTACTTCAACGTTCAGAGATAAATCTTGCTATCAAAGGATTTTATGATCCAAGGAAATCGAAGGCATTGAACCCAGTGCCTTAGAGGTTCTGAATGAGAATTTGCACCTCTGTGCTTCAGCAGAACTCACCTGGATGGGTGGTGTCCCCCAGCACAGCACCACAGTCTGGAAAGTATATATGGAATTGCATACAAGACCAAGGCCATCCCCATCTCCTTTTGATAAAGTCTCTCCAAAGCAGTCAGTGTGCTCCTATCATAGCTGTACCTGCTTTCTCATTAGCTGGTATGGAAATATGTCTGATATTATAACCCTGTTGTCCAAATAAGAATAGCAGTCAGATGTGGTGCTATACTTATAATTCCAGGCTGAGGAGAGGTTTGCTGGGAGTTTGAAGCTATCCTGGGCTACACAGTGAGTACCAAGGCCATCAGAGATACATAAGGAGACCAAGGAGACCCTGACTCAAACAAAGTACTACACAAAACCAGGTATAATAGCTCGCGCTAGCACTCAGGAGACTGAAGCAGGATTGCTGTGATATTGAGGCTAGCCTGGGCTACATTTGTAAGTTATAGGCCAGTCTGCAATACAGAGTGAGGGACTGGAGAGATAGCTTATAGGTTAAGAGCACTGGCTGCTCTTACAGAGGTCCTGAGTTCAATTCCCAGCAACCATATGGTGCCTCACAACCTTCTGGCATGGAGATGTACAAGCAGGAAGAATATTGTATAATAAATAAATAAATAAATAAATAATCTTTAAAAATATATAGTGAGAGTGAGACTCTCAATCCCCACCTTCTTCCCCAGCTCCCAGTAACTTTTTTTTTAAATATTTATTTATTTATTATGTATACAATATTCTGTCAGTGTGTGTGCCTCAGGCCAGAAGAGGGCACCAGACCTCATTACAGATGGTTGTGAGCCACCATGTGGTTGCCGGGAATTGAACTCAGGACCTTTGGAAGAGCAGGCAGTGCTCTTAACCGCTGAGCCATTTCTCCAGCCCCTCCCAGTAACTTTTTTAAAGGAGCTGCCGGGAGTGCTAAGGCCCCTGGGGCATATCAAGGTGGCACCTTGCTACTGCCACTCTGTGTTTACAAAGAGCTTTCTCTGGCTGGAGGAGACTGCCAGCAAGGTGGGTCAACATTAAAGGAACATGAACATGTCCTCCTAGTTCCCAGATATTCTCTGTGTTTGCTACTTACCCTGGCTCATTGTATTTCAGGTGGGAAGATTTTTCCATTCCTCTACCAGTGTACCTGGCACTACCTTCTAAAAAAAGCCTCTTACATTCATCTTCAGGTCTGTATCTTCAGGGTCTGTATATGTAACAACCCACAGTAAACTAGAGATGCAGTGTGTTAAGCATCAAACAAGGCCTCTATCGGCCCTCATTCTGTCCCAAGCAGTCTTCTTTTTCCAGATCAAGAATTTAGCTTTATGCCAGGCAGTGGTGTCACACACCTTTAATCCCAGTGCTTGGGGGGCAGAGGCAGGTGGATCTCTGTGAGTTCAAGAGCAGCCTGGCCTACAGAGTGAGTTCCAGGACAGGCTCCAAAGCTACAGAGAAACCTTTGAAAAAAACAAAAAAAAAAAGAATTTAGCTTTGTGGTTGACTCAGGAGTCTCCTATATTCGCTACCTACCTCTCAGAGGAGACTCTTCTTTTAGCCTTCAATTGCTGTGGTAAGACACCCTGACAAAATCAACCAGAGGAAGAAAGAGTTTGGCTCACAGTTTCAGACCAAAATCCATCATTGTGGGGAAGTCAAAGTAGCTGGAGCATGAAGCTTCTGGTCACATTACATTTCCTGTCAAGAGCAGAGAACAATGAATTAATACAGGTATGCTTGCACACCGCTTGCTTCCCCTCTATTACATAGACCAGGGTCCCCTGCTTAGGAAAGGGTCTTGCCTCGATTAACGTGATCAGGATTATTCCCCCACAGATGTGCCCACCCCACAGGCCAACCTGATCTAAACAATCCCTCACTTGAGACTCTCCCCCAGATAATTAGACTATGCCAAGTTGACAAAACTGTCAGACAGGCAGATTTCTGTGAGTTTCAGGCCAGCCCTGTCCACGTAGTTCTGTTACCCATTCACAGTGAGACCCTGTCTCAAAAAACAAAAACAAATCACAGAGACCATGCATTTGCTAGCATTTCTTCTACTTCATTTAGACTCCTTGAGGCAGAGGCCGAGACTTTTAATTGGGAGTGAGTATAGGCCCAGGCTGGCATGATTGGCATGCCTTATTCTATATGGGCATATGTACTATTTGCTTATGACATTTTTTGAGAGTTGGTTCGGCTGTTAAGAACACTTTCTGCTCTTGCAGAGGACCATGGTTCAATTCCCAGAACCCACATGGTGGATTCTGTCTGTAACTCCAGTTGCAGGGGGATCCAACACCCAGCATACCAGGTACACATGTAATACACATTCATACACGGGCAAAACACTCATACACTTAATTAATAAAATAAATATTCAAACGTTAAAAATACATATATACTTAAAAATAGAACTTAAAATGTAGAGCTCAATAAAAATCAATAAAATTTAAAGAAAAGAATCGCTGAGGGCTAAGCCTCTAACACATGGGCTCTGTGGGGTAAAAAAGATTCAGAATGCTTTTTAAAATAAAGCATTAAAACTTGGTTTACAATTTAAAGAAATAGAACTTATTACTAGGAAAATAAATCATTTATGTTCTTTGTATTCTCAGGTTTTGGGGTATTTGTTTGTTTGTTTGAGATAGGGAGGGTCTCTGTAGTGCTGGCTTTCTTAAAACTCTACATAGTCCAGGGTGGCCTTGAACTCACAGAAATCTACCTGCCTCTGCCATCAGAGTATTGAATTGAATTGAAATTGTTTTTCACTATGTCTGGCTCTGTATTCTTGTTTTTATCTTGAGCTGTGGGTTTTATCCTGTTTTGGGGACAATTAAAATGGTGGCTTGCATTTTATAATTTGTGTGACTGTTTTTCCAGGCTCCTTCTGTGAACCAACTGTACCTGCATTACAGAACTCTGGATCAAGTGAAGAGCCATGTCGTAAGGAGAGAGCAGCCAATGAATGGTGCGCCATGTTTTTTCCGTTCGTCTTACTTACGTTTTCTGAATCCTAGAGCAAGGCTCTACTGTGTAACCATGGGTAAGTGGCTTCAGGTTTTGAGTGTCAGTTTCCTTAACTAGAAAGTGGAAATAAATAACTCTCTCGCAGAGCGTGGGCCATTACTGGGGTGTGATCACCCAGTACAGAAACTCATTCTGTGGCAATAGAGTGTCCCCTCTGCTCTGCAGGCTGGAAGGCTCTTCTGCCTCCCCTCAGCTGAGAGCCCTGGTAGGTCGTGGAAGTCCATCCAATCAGATACAGCTGTCTGACTCAGAAGCCTGCTGCGGGAGAGTAGGGAAGCTGTAGAGAGCCTCCTGGCTAGAAGCACTGGGGGAACTATGGGAGAGAATGTCCTAAGGGCTGTTCCAGTGTGAACTGCAGTGAACCTAACGGGAGCAAAATGCAAGCTTTCTGCAAGATCTTTGCCTAGCACATTCAGAGCCCTGGGTTTGATACCCAAGCATGGCACTAAATTAATTACTTAATCATTTTCAATAAATAAATAAACACAGGCCTTCTGCTGATAAAATTTAGATACTGTTTCTGTCTGGCTATATGACTTCCAAACCCAGGTCTCCAACACCCCCACCCTGAGTCAGAGACTGTGTGAGCCACCTATCCTTTAAAAACCAGTTAGAGTAGATTCCATTATTTGGAGCTAAGTTCCCTGGCAATTTCCGTAATTGTAGGTAAATATAGTGTCTGGTACTAGAAGTAGGGTCAATCAGCCTGTACTTGTGGCCTCTGGCCTTCCGTGTAGATGAGATAATACATTCCCTTACAGCTTCTGGAATTCCTACTGTAACTTCCAACTCCTTTAGCTTAAATGCATGAGAATCAATCTCTTTTTTTACACTTCCAGCGCCTGGATGTACCAACGATGCACTTAACACATCACATTTTTTTTTTTTTTTTTTGGTTTTTCGAGACAGGGTTTCCCTGTAGTTTCTAGAGCCTGTCCTGGAGCTAGCTCTTGTAGACCAGGCTGGCCTCGAACTCAGAGATCCGCCTGCCTCTGCCTCCCAAGTGCTGGGATTAAAGGCGTGCGCCACCACCGCCCGGCAACACATCACATTTATAGTTGTTATAATTGACATACAATAAAGCATATATTTAAAATATAATTTTAGTGTCATGAATGTTGACATATATATATCCATGAAAATGTCACCCCATTAAGATCATGAATTTCTCTATCATATCCAAACATTTTTGTGTGTCTTTTTGTAATCTCTCCCTCTTTCCTTCCATACCAGGAAATCACTAATCCTTTCTACATTTTTCTTTCTTTCTTTTTTTTTTTTGGTTTTTTCGAGACAGGGTTTCTCTGTGGCTTTGGAGCCTGTCCTGGAACTAGCTCTTGTAGACCAGGCTGGTCTCGAACTCACAGAGATTCGTCTGCCTCTGCCTCCCGAGTGCTGGGATTAAAGGCGTGCGCCACCACCGCCCGGCTTACATTTTTCTTTCTTTTGAGACAGGGTTTCTCTGGGTAGCCCTGGCTGTCCTGGAACTCACTCTATAGACTAAGTTGGTCTCAAACTCAGAGATCTGCCTGCCTCTACCTCTTGAGTGCTGGGATTAAAGGTGTGTGCCACCACCGCCCAGCTCTGGCTCTTTTCTACATTTTTTTCATAAAGGAAATAAAATAGAATATACGGTTTGTCTTTTACACAGCATAATTAAAAGATGGAAGCATTTTGTTGTGTGAATATTTGTCCTTTTGATTGCTGAGTGCTACTCCATTGTATGGACATGCCACAGGTTTTTAATCCTGTCATCAGTAAATATTTGTGTTGTTTCTGGTTGGGGGTTATTACTAATAAACTTGCTGTGAGTACTTGCATACTATCTGTGTGTGAATGTTTCTATTCCACTTGTGTAAAAATACCTACAAGAGAATGGTGAGGCTGTGCTGTAAGTAGGTAACTTTAGGATTCGAGAGGGATGGGTGGTGGCATATACCTATACTCCCAACACTCTGGAGGTAGCACAGGGTAGGGGAAGACACCCTATAAAGAAAGGTAGATTTTTTTCTTTTAAAGATTTATTTATTTATTCCATGTGCACTGGTGTTTTGCCCACACGTATGTCTGTGTGAGGATGTCAAATCCCCTCAAACTGGAATTACAGTTGTAAGCTGCCATGTGGGTGCTGGGAATTGAACCCAGGTCCTCTGTAAGAGTGGCCAACATTTTCAACCACTGAGCCATCACTCCAGGCGAAAGGTAGATATTTTTAGTCATTCTAATGATATGACATTTTAATTTAACTTTACATTATTAATGCCTCTTACTTTTATTAATGTCAAATATATTTTCAAATGTTTATTTGGTATCTACATTTTTTTAAAGTATTTGCTCCATTTTTAGACATGGTCTCATTCTGAAGCTCAGGCTGGCCTCGAACTCATTAATTATCTTGCCTCAGCTTCCTTAGTTCTGTGATTATGGCATGATTACAATATGTGCCACTATGCCCAGTGTAATTGTTTTGTATTTATTTATTTTAATGTGTATTACATTACAGTACAGTGGAACTGTACAACATGTAGATTCTTTGTGTGTATTTACAGTGTATGTGTGTGTATGTGTTCACGTGAGTGTGCCCATCTTCATACAGGCACACATGCACCTATGAGTGTGCGAACCAGGAACCCAGAGCTCGACAGCAGATGTCCTCTTAGTCACTTTGCTCCCTTTTTTATGATTGATATTTTTTTCGAGATGGGGTTTCTCTGTAGCTTTGGAGCCTGTCCTAGAACTAAGTCTTGTAGACCAGGCTGGCCTCAAACTCACAGAGATCCGTCTGCCTCTGCCTCCTGAGTGCTGGGATTAAAGGCATGTGCCACCACCGCCCAGCTATGATTGATTTTTTTTTTTTTAGATTCACTTTTATTTTATAGATATGAGTAGTTGTGTGAATAGTGTACGTGTGACTGTGGAGGCTGGAAAAGGGTATCGGACCCTGAAACTGGAGTTTAGACAGTTGTGAGTAGCCTGACATGGATGCTGGGACTGAACACGGATCTCCTGTAAAGTTCCAAGTGCTCTTAACCACTGAACCATTTCTCCAGCCCTATACCTTATTTACTTATGTATTTATTTATTTTATGTGTATGAGTGTTTCGTTTGTGTGCATGTCAGTACACCACCTGTGTGCCTGATACCCATGGAGGTCATAAGAGGATGTCAGATTCTTGAATTACGAATGGTTGTGAATTAAGAACATGTGTTCTTGAAATTGAACGCAGGTCTTCTACAAGAACAAGTGCTTTAAACCATCTCTCCAAACCCTTCTACACCTTACTTTTAAAATACCATCCTACACAGAGCCTGGAGCTCACAGATTGAACTAGGGTAACTGGCAAGTGAGCCCCTGGGATCCAGCTGCTTTTTATTCTAAAGTAAGTTTTCCAGGTTGGCCTTGAGTTCAACTATGGGGCCCGGACTGGCCTTGAACTTGTCATCTTCTTACCTCCCAAGCAGCTGAGGTTATAGGTTGTGCTGCAACACCAGGCTTACCAAGCTGGGCTCTCTTGGGTTTTGTTTGTTTGTTTAAGATCTGTTTTAAAGTGTGTGTATACACATGCATGGCATCTGGGTGCCCAGAGGTCAGAAGAAGGCACTGGAGCTCCTGGAGCTGTCGTTCCACATGCTTGTATTCCACCCAACTGTGCTGGAAGAGCAGCCAGTGCTCTTAACCACTGAGCCATCTCTCCAGCCCCCTCTCCACTCTGTTATTAATCTTTACTGCCGCTCTCTTACCGAAAATGTGAATAGGCCAGTAAGATGGCTCAATGAGTAAGGGACTTGCTACTAAACCTGACAACCTGAATCTAATCTCTAAGACCCACATAGTGGAAGGAGAGAATTAGTGCCAGCTGTCCTCTGACCATGTAGTGTGAAGCGGCGGGGCTGCGTCCCGCCACCCGCCGCCGGCTAGCTTTACCCAAAATAATTACACAGAAACTGTATTCTTTTAAACACTGCCTGGCCCATTATCTGTAGCCTCTTATTGGCTAATTCTCACATCTTGCTTTAACCCATATTTAGTAATCTGGGTAGCACCACGAGTTGTGGCTTACCAGGAGAGATCTTAACCTGCGTCCATCTCGGAGAGCAGCAGCATGGAGCCTCACTATGGCGAATGCCTGAAGCATCTCTCCAACTCTACTTCCTTGTTCCCACAATTCTGTTCTGTCTACTCCACCTACCTAATTTTCTGTTCTCTTAAAGGGCCAAGGCAGTTTTCTTTATTAATTAACCAATGAAAGAAACATAGACAGATAACTCTCCTCCATCATGACCACATGTTCACCTTAGCTCATGTGTGCCACAGCACCAAGGTGAATAAAAAAACAGCTGAGCATAGTGGCATATGCCTCTAATTCCAGCACTCACTCAGGAGTCAGAAACAAGCAGATCTCTGTGAGTTCTAGGCCAGCCTGGTCCGTATAGGGAGCTTCCAGGTCAGCCGAGGCTACATAGTGAAACCCTGTCTCAAAAAGAAACAAAAAGGGGGCTGGAGAGATGGCTCAGAGGTTAAGAGCATTGCCTGCTCTTCCAAAGGTCCTGAGTTCAATTCCCAGCAACCATATGGTGGCTCATAACCATCTCTAATTGGGTCTGGTGCCCTCTTCTGGCCTCCAGGCATACACACAAGACAGAATATTGTATACATAATAAATAAATAAATAAATAAATATTTTAAAAAAAAGAAACAAAAAGCAAGAAAACCTGACCAAAAAAAAATAACAGAAAAGCAATCTAAATAAATAAACGTAATAAAAAAAACCAAAAATTAATTTTAAAATGTGAGTAGAATCGTGTGTCCATTACCTCCTTGGTTGCAAACAACCAGAATCACCCAGCATTTTCCCCAGCTGCTACAGCAAGCAGAAGCTGTATTGGATTTCCTGACCCCAGGCTAAGGCAGGCATGGCTAACTTAATCCAGGCTCCTGATGTCCCAGGCCTTGGCAGTTCTGGTCTCCTGCTGACCTTGTTCTTCTGTTGTTGGCTTCTTTCTCAGCCTCAGACAGAGGTTGAATGGTAGCAATTTTATGAGTCAAAGCCCACCCAGAAGAGCATATGCTGTATTCCCAGAAGCCCCAACTTGCTTGGCTCAGTCTTCAGCTTCTGGATAGAATTCTCGAGAAGAATGGAAAACAAGCTCCTCTCTTTGTAGATGTGGCAGGAGGCCACCTCCTAAAGTCTATCAACTGGCCTCTTGCACAAGAGCCACCTGGGGACACCTGATCACAGGCAGCTTTCTGGGCCAAGCCTCTGTCCCTGCCAATGAGGCCCCAGGCAGGGGAGTAACTTGGTCAGGTAGCCAGGGCTCGCCTAGCACAGGAACTCAAGTCTTCTATGGTGTGGGCTAAGGATGCCGTTCAGTTGGTGGAGTGCTTGCTTAGCATGAGATGAAAATGAAATAAAGCAAGTTAAGTCCTCTGCTTCTAAAACCGAAAAGGTGAAGGAACGAGGGGCTGGAAATGAGGTGCTTGCATGCTTGATTCATGAACATTTTTCCTTGTCTCCAATATTAAGAGAAAGACCTAATACTGAGCCTGTCAGACACGTTTGTAAGGTCAGGCCTCTCTGAGACTCAGGGTAGCTGTCATCTCAAGACCGCCATCCACCTGTCTGCATAGACATCCTTGTTAGAGGAAAGCCGACTCAGAGAAGTCGATGGGTAGGATAGGATCCTGGCTTAGCATGGGGTGGGAGCCACTTCCTTTGAACACACTGAGGTGAAGGGGCAGGCAAGCAGGTAAGCTGCTGAGCCTAGTAGAGAGGAGAGCAAGCCAAAGTGAGGCCAGAAGGCATACCCTCCTCGTCTGCATCCCCCTCTTCCCAGGAAGTTAGGAACACGTGATTCTATTCATAGTTTTGTTTTTAAGGATTCTGATTTCATTTTATGAATATGTGCATATGTGTGGACGGGCTTGCACCCATGAGTACAGATGCCTGTGGAGCCCAGAGGCTTTGGATCCCCTGGAGCTGGAATTGCAGGAGGCTGTCAGCTGCCTGACATGAATGCTGAGAGGAACTCACTTGGGTCCTCTGGAAAAGCAGTGCATACTCTTAACCACTGAGCCATTTCTCCAGCCCAATATTTACATTTTGAAATAATTTTTTTGCTCTTTGTTTTTTGAGACAGGGTCTCTCTAACATACTCCATACCTACTCCTATGTAGAGCAGTTTGGCCTCAAACTCTTAAAGATCCACTTGCCTCTGCCTCTCGAGTGCTGAGATCAAAGGCACATGCCACCACTGCCCGGCACCCCTCATTCTTTTTTAAAAAGCATAATATTTCATCGGGCTGGGAGCACAGCCCAGTGGTAGAACATTTGTTTAACATGCTCAAAGTCCTGGGTATAATCCCTAGAACTGCAAAACAAAAATGAAATAAAAAAGAACAAGAAAACCATCTAATTGGATGGTTGTAGCATAAACTTAGCCTCTCTTAGGTCCTAAACTTTAGCTATGAGAACAAGGCTGCAGCGAATACCCAAAGGGACATTATTCATTCATCTGCCTCAATACCCCTGTGCTGGGGCAGACTTTATGTATTTAAATTTCTGGTAGATGTTACTAATAACCACAGAGGCTGCACCAATGAAATTTCCTCTATAACAGTGTGAGGCAAAGTCTGTTTCAGGGACCTACTTGGGTCATTTTTATTATTTGCTCTGCCCCTTGATGACAGGTGAAAAATGGCATCTCTTAATTTTAATTGACTTTTACAATTTTTTATTGTGTTTCTCTTTGTTGTTTGTTTGTTTTGTTTTTCAAGACATGTCTTCACCGTGTGGCCCTGGCTCTCCTAGAAGTCATGCTGTCAGGCAGGCTGGCTTCCAACTCACAGAGATCCACCTGCCTCTGCCTCCCGAGTGCTCAGAACAAAGGCATGAGCTACCTGGCTAGATTCATAATTTTATTTAGAAACTCAGAGGTCTATTTGTAACTGGATTAAGCCTGGCTGTTAGCCCAGGCTGAGCCACAGTCCCCTACTCAGGAGCTCCGACTCTCGGCTCTCACCCACTCATGGAGTGAGTAACAGTTTCTCCTTAGTGACTGGAAGAGACTTGTCTTACTCAGGTGTCCTGGTTTGTCCTGCTTTTCTGCTGCTCTGGGCTGAAATGAAGCCTGAGATGCGAAGTGGGAGGATCTGTAGCCGGGGAGTGGAAGATGAGATCTGCTTTTATTGGACGTAGAACTGGGGAGATGGGGTGGGTGCAGGGTACATCAGAAATGGCCACCACACTGAATGGCTGAGCTAGGAGATGGGCAGACTGGTGAGTGGCCCCAGGACAAAGGGAGGGGTTAGGATGGAAGGTGGGAATTGAGTTGGAACTTGCCTTCAGGTTGGACCAAAGAGAAATGTTTTTTAGACTAATAGTCTTTGAGAAATCATTGTATTGGAGTGGTCACAAGTCTAAAGGAGGGTTGTAAATACTGCTAGTCTGGCAGCATCAGGTTAAACCACCTTTGGGGTGTGTCCTGCCCCTGGCTTTCTAAAGTGACACAGGCTGATTCTTTAGAAGTTTAACCCAGAGCTTGCTTGTCTTTCCTAGAGTTCCCAGTCTCAAAAGATTTTCCCCACCAAGTGACAGCAAAAACACCCATCCTGTGGCTGAGGAGCTAGCATAAGGACTTCAGTACTAAGCCCTAGCACCAGGCACAATGGTAGACCCTAGTTTAAGAAAGTAAGATAGAAAGCAATAAATGATGATGCTTAGAAATTGACCCTTGGGTTCCACAGGTCCTCCCATTCTGGGAGTGAGAACAATCATCGCAGCCAATCATGGTGGCATACACCTTTGATCCCAGCATTCTGGAGGCAGTGGTGGGCAGATTTCTGTGAGTTGCAAGTCAGCTTAATCTATGTAGTGAGTTCCAGGCCAGCCAGGGCTACAGAGTGAAATTCTGTCTCCTCTTCCCCCACACCGAAAGCACCAATTGCTAGGCTGGAGGAAGGGCGTGACTAGTGAAAGCCCCTGACTAGCACACATAAGGAACCAGGTTTGCCCTGGAACAACATAGAAGAAACATTTCAAATGTTCTAGGCATTCAAGTCTTTTTAGAGTTATATGAATTCGAATTTTGGTTAATAAATTTTTGTGTTATTCAGGGGCTGAAGAGATGGCTCAGTGGTTGAGAGGAATGGCTGCTCTTCCAGAGGACCCAGGTTCAATTCCCAGCACCCACACGGCAGTTCACAACTGTCTGTAACTCTAGTTCTAGAGGATCTGATACCCTTACACATGCAGGCAAAATACCAATACACATAAAATAAATAAATCTAAAAATTGTGCTATACATTTGCGATATATATTTATGCTAAAACAATTTAGTTGCTGAGGTTGAGGGTACGATCAATGGCATGGTGCATGCTTAGCACAATGAAGCCCCGGAATCAACAAAACTGAAAAAAAAAAGTTGCTTATTGCAAAATTCAAGTTTAACTATTCATGATGCATTATTTTCTTTCCTTTTCCTCCCTCCCTCCCTCACTTCCTTCCTTCCCTCTGTTCCTTTCTCCTCTTTCCCTCTATTCCTGTGCCTACTAATGATGCTCTTGCCTCAGGCTCTGGTTTTTTAAGGCACTAAGGGCTTTTTTACCCTTTGCCTTTTTAGCTCCTGGCTTGGTGCTCTTTCCCCTCTTCCAGGCTAGGAAAACTGAGTTGCCTGGAAGCAAGTAATTTCTGAGGTTAGACTTGTGCTGCAAGACACAGCAAAGAATCTGCCTCAGCTCATTTCATTGAGTTCCTTCTCCACTGCTAGGAGAGCCCCCAATCAGCTTTCAAACAGAGTGGGGTGGGGCTGAGAGCAGTGGGCCCCCAGTGCAGAATCGACAGGATTTGTTACTAGAATAGAGAAAACAATTTTGCAACCAAGTACCTCTTAGTAATAGCAACACCAACTTCAGTCATTTGCATAACTTCACAGTTGACAAAAGGTGTCCCTGGCAGTTAATTAGAATGATAAAGAAAGCAGATGGGCGCACCAGAAGCCTGGAGCACCCCTCAGTTGGACCTGAAAAGTTTCTGGGGCTTTCTCTGGTCGCCAGAGGGTATTGGGCTGACTCTGCCCGGGCCAGCTTCCAAGAACCTATAGGTGGCGAGCTCGACCGACTGGCTGGGTGCCGGATCTGCACTGAGTGCAGTGTCGTCCCAGCTCCTCCTGCAATGTACCCCAGTGGGTCAGCGGGTGTGACTGGTTTACAGTCCCCAGGCTTACTGTGAGACGGGGTTCCCAGTCTGCCCTCAGCCAGTGTCTGAAAGGTAGAGAATCAGACCTTGGTGAAAGGGAAATTGGAGCTGGGGCCCCTAAGGTGGTTTAGGGACCGTTGGAGGGGCGGGGCTCGGGATACCTGCCAGGGGCCAAGACGTAGGAGAGAATGCGATCAAAATGCATCATTTTCATCAGATGTTTAATTTCGGGCCGTCGCCTCAGTTCTCATCTCAGTCAGCAAAGGCAGCCCCCAAGTATGTGGGTTGAGAGTTTTCCTTCCTCTTTTTTGTTGCGTGGGGCAGGTGCCTGTCGGGAGTTAAGTGGTCAGAGTTTAAGAAGTGCCAGCCACGAAGCAGTTAAGGAACATTAGGGAATCTTATAGAAAAAGGTAAAATAGGAAAACACCGGTGGTAAGGCTATGAATATTCTGATACCTTACGCCCCCACCCTGCCCCGCCCTGCTCCCCTTAACAGCAGGGTCTTGGGGGGGACTGGAGCTGTAGCTCTATGCAAGAGTGCTTGCCTCCCATGCATGACACCATAGCTTCAGCTTCTGTACTGGGGAGTATAATCATAATTAGATCTGACTGGTGAAACGGCTCCCCGGATAATGGCACTTGCTGCCAAACCTGACCACTCAAGCTCCATCCCCAGGGTTGGCACGGTGAAAGGGCTAGAGCTGATTACTGCATGTTGTCCTTTGACCGCCATGCACCATGGTATATATAAGGCCACCTTCAAACACACAAAAATAAATACATTTTATTTATGATTTTAAACAAACAAATAAAACAAACACTAAAAACAAGGATTTTGCTAAGTAACCCAGGTTGGCCTAAAACACACAACCCATTAGCCTTCCCATCCTGAGTGCTGGGATTAAGGTGTGTGTGTCACAAGGCCAGGTTTTATAAGCAGATTTTTGTTAAACCTTGGGGGTTTTAATTTAATTTTATTTTTAAAATATTTTTTTTCTTGGAACTGGAGAGACATCTTAGCATTTTCTATCGCTGGTGGCTCTTCTAGATAAACAGGGTTTGATACCCTCACCCATATGGCAGTTCACAAACATCAATTACTTTAGTTCTAAGGAACCAAACAAAAACCCTCTCTGACCTTCTTGGGTATGCAAGGGGTACGTGAACACACATGCAGGCAAAAAAAAAAAAAATCACATACACGGGGTGTATAGACATATATTCAGGAATAAACATAAATTATAAAAACCATTTTCCCCAATTTTATTTACGTGTGTGTGTGTGTGTGTGTGTGTGTGTGTACATGCACATGTGTGCAATACCAAGAATTCCCTGGCACTGGGGTTATAAGTGGTTGTGAGCCAACTGAACGTGGGTCCCCCACAAGAACACCAAGTGCTCTTAACTACTGAGCCATCTTTCCAGCTCCATACTCTGTTAAAGATGAGAAAAGCCAAGCATATTGGGTCATGCCTGTAATCACCCTACTTGGGAGGAAGGCTGAGGGAAGAGGATTATGTTCCAGATCATTCTGGGTAAGAGAGAGATCTTGCCTCAAAAACAAACAAGCCAACCAAGTATAGCAGTGCTTGCCTTTCATCCCAGCACTGGAGAGGCAGAGGCAGGTGGATCTATGTGAGTTTGAGGCCAGTTTACAACATGAGTTTCAGGACAGCTAGGTGTTAGGAATTCTTCCTAATGCGAGCTCTCTGCCGATGCAAACATCCCAATCAGGCCCAATCACAAGCCAAATTAAAGGATATCCAGATTGGATTCCTGCTCTCTCGGGTTGGGGAGTGGGGAAGGGCGGACTTTCTGGAGGAGCAGTTTAAATAGACTGGGGGCGTGGTCAAGATTTTGGTGGGCTGTCTTGACCCTCCTCTGGGGGAGGGGTCAAGGCTTGACGGGCAACAGGGGCAGGGTCTCCAAAGATGGAGGCCGGCCCGAGACCGTGACTGACGCTAGAGCTACACAATAAAACCCTATCTTCAAAAATGAAAACCAAATAAAATAAAGTAAAAATAAAAAATTAGAACATCATCATCGAACTAGACTCTCTTCTTTCTTCTGTTTGTTTTGTGACTTGGTTTCATGAAAACTAGGCTTTTCTGATCTGGCTGGGATGTTAGTTAAGGTTTGTGATGTGCTGTGGAAGGTGAGTCGTGCACAACGCTTCATCTCAATAAAATCTACTCAAGGCTGTCCAAGCCTTTTATCAGAAAGTCACCTATTCAACTCTTAAGGGATTATAGTGGCAAAGAAGTCCTGTCCCTGACAGTGCGTGTGACCTTTCACACAGTGTGGTCCCTGCAGTCATGTTCCAATCCTGAGGCCTGATCTGCAAAAGGCAGTCTGGAGGATAGGAGACCCTGTGGGGAATGGAGGATGCTGGAAAGCCTGCTGGAAATCCCCACTATAGCAGTGCTCAGCCATTCTGCTGCTCTTCTAGACTCCACACACACCCAGGAGAACCAAGCACATGTGCACACACACCGGTCCTCCCAGGCACCCACGCCCTCGCTCCACAGGACACAGCACAGCAGCCAGCGTAGGGCCCCCTAGCCTGAGTGCTCAGTAGGGGGATGGGGAGCAGGACTCCTTTGCTCTCAGCTTCCTCTCCTGTTACCTAACTTAAGATCACAGGCTGTACTCCAAGAAGTCAAGTTTGACTAGCCTTCCTCAAGAAGCCAATTAGAAGAGCCAAAGTCACAGTAACAATAGCAAAAAGAGCCTTATTCAATATATGCACACTGTGAAGAGGGACAAAGAGATCCAATGACTCCCCTCAAGTCTTATCTTTGGGGTTCTGAGATGAAATGAATCAATTATTACGGATTTTATTTATTTTTCATTTTCTGTTTTTCATGAGTGTTTTGCCTCCATGTATGTCTTGCACTACATGTGTGCCTGGTGCCTGCAGAGGCCAGAAGAGGGCATGGATTCCCTTGGAACTGAAGTTACAGATGGTTGTGAGCTACCATGTGGGTATCGGGAATGGAACCTGGGGGCTCTGCAAGGCAAAAAGTGCTCTTAACCATGAGTCATTTCTCCAGCCCCACGGTTAAGTAGCCAAAGATATGCACCGTGTACCGCTCAGCCATCGCTGTCTGTAAGGTAGTCTGACAGAGTGTTAGAACCGTGGGGATCTCGTTACCCAGGGACAAGTTCTCTGAGTGCTCTGGATGGCACCTTCTTCGAGCATGAATTCCTGGGGAAAGGGTTTCTCTGTGTAACCCGGACTATCCTGGAACTTGCTCTGTAGAGGCTGGCTTCAAAACCACAGAGATCCACCTGCCTCTGCCTCCCAAGTGGTGGGGGAGTGAAATTCCCATTTCTTGAGGGTCCATTGCTTCACTATTCTGATAGAGTGAAAGACACAAGTGTCTTTTTGGAATATCTTTATTTAGGCCAGGCAGTGGTGGCACGCCCCTTTAATCCCGGCGCTTGGAAGACAGAGGCAGGTGGATCTCTGTGGGTTTGAGACCAGCCTGAGGCCAACAGAATGAGTTCCAGGACAGCCAGGACTGTTTCACAGAGAAACTTGGTCTACATCTTTATTTATGTCAGACCTGTTACAATTCCATACTCCACACACTAATGCCACCCCCTATCCTAGCTAGGGTTGTTGCTGTGACAAATCAAAACCACTTGACCAAAAACAACTTGGGGAAGAAAGGTTTATTTGAGTTTTATTTGGCTTACACTTCTATATCACTGTTTATCACTGAAGGAAGTCAGGACAGGAACTCAAACAGGGCAGAAACCTGGAAGCAGGAGCTGATGCAGAGGCCATGGTGCGGTGCTGCTTATTAGTCTCTCTCTCTCTCTCTCTCTCTCTCTCTCTCTCTCTCTCTCTCTCTCTCTCTCTCTCTCTCTCTCTCTCTGTTTTGTTTGTTTGTTTCCATGACATGGTTTCTCTGTGTAGCTGTGGCTGTCTTGGAACTCACTAGAACTCAGAGATCTGGTTGCCTCTGCCTTTCAAGTGCTGGGATTAAAGGCATGTACCATCACAATCACTTTCAGCCTGCTTTTTTGTGGGGGTGGGGGAATTTCCAGACAGGGTTTTAACAGTCCTGGCTGTCCTAGAACACACTCTGTAGACCAGGATGGCCTCGTACTCACAGAGATCCACCTACCTCTGCCTCTCAAGTGCTGGGATTAAAGATGTGCACCACCACCACCAGGCTTTAGCCTATTTTCTTATGGAACCCATAATCACTAGCCCAGATGGCACTATCCACAGTGGTCTGGGCCCTCTCCCATCAACCACTAACAAAAGGCACTACTGGCTTGCCTACAGCCCCATCTTGTGGACGTATATTCCTCATTGAAGTCCCTCCTATCATATGACTGGCTTGGTCACATTAACCTAAACTACCCAGCACCACCTTACTCTGAGCCTGCTCTACCCTCATTAACTTTCAAAAGGTACATTGCTGTTGTTACACATTTATTTTTATTTTATGTGTATAAGTGTTTGCCTGTATGCATTTATAGGTACTATATGAATGCAGTGTCTGAAGAGGCCAGAAGAGGACTAATAGATCCTTTGGAGCTGGAATTACAGACAGTTGTGGGTTGGATTGTGATCTGTTCTGGTGTGGGAAGTAAGGGAAGGGAGGATTAAGCCCAGGTTAGCTCTTCACAAAGCCCCAACTCACCTTGCCCTTATCCTGTCATTGAAGATTTACTGCAGCTGGAGATACTGAGTTCCTTTTCCTTCAGGTTTGGGGTGGGGCCTCCTTGTCATGGTCTCTTAGGGCATGCTGAAGCCATCCATCCACTCAACCCTATGCGCTTCCCTCTAGGCCCCAGTTTACCCTTTCCTTGGACCTGCTTATCTTGCTCTCTCTGCTCCAGGTCTGCTTCCATTTGTCCCAAATACTTAGACTTCCTTCAGACACACTAACTCTGAAATTTATGTTTTTTACAATCTATGTGTTCTCTCTCTTTTTGGATTTTATGTTTCATTTATTGATGTGTTTATGGCATGTATGTGTGCATGTTCACGCCACTCACTGTACTCTTTTTTTTTTTTTTTTTTTTTTTGGTTTTTCGAGACAGGGTTTCTCTGCAGCTTTAGAGCCTGTCCTGGAGCTAGCTCTTGTAGACCAGGCTGGTCTCGAACTCACAGAGATCCGCCTGCCTCTGCCTCTCGAGTGCTGGGATTAAAGCGTGCGCCACCACCGCCCGGCTACTCACTGTACTCTTGTAGAAGTCAGAGGACAGTTTTCAGGAATGTCCAAAAGGAGTGTTAGGATCGCAGATGCACGCTCTCTTGTTTGGCATTTTATGTAGGCTCTGGGGCTGAACCTGTTTCTAGGCTTGCACAGCTAGCACTTTTAGCTGCTGAGCCACAGTGCTGGCCGACCTGTATTGTTTTATAGTTCAAGTTTCATTCTTAGGTCCTGGAGGCCTTTAAGTTTTACTGCTGGTTTTGTAACCTTACGTGCTAGGCACACCCCAAGTCCATCCCTCTTAGACGGTGGTCACTACCACAGCTGTGGCTAGCACAGATCTTCCTCATTGCCTCTGCAGGTCTGCAGACCTGCTCCTCCCCGACACACCCTTTGCAGGGAAGGGCCTGTGGAGCTGGTGATTGCTACCAAAGTTCCAAAAAGCTAGAGGCTGCCTCTAGGATTCTGTATTCACGAATAGCAAGGAACGGTAGGTAACCTGTGGGTGTAGGGTATAGGGACCACTCCATTATGCTGCTGAAGATGAGGTAAACATTTGTCTCTGCCTAGTCCTACCTGTTTTCAATTTGCAGTTGCTTGATTAATTTAAAAAATCTTTCTGTTGGCCAATGTCTTTAATCCCGGTACTCAGAAGCAAGTGGAGCTCTGCAAATTTGAAGCCACGCTTGTCTATGTAGTGAGTTCTAGGCCAACAGAGCTGGTGAGACCCTGTCTTTAAAAAAGAAAGAAAATCCTTTTGTAGTTGAGCATAGTGGTGCAATGCCTATTACACAGTACTCAGGAGGCAGAGGCAAGGGGATGGCAAGTTCTAGGACAGCCTGGGCTGTATAGGAAGACATATACTAAAGAGAGAGGGAGGGAGACAGAAAGAGAGAGAGAGACAGAGAGAGAGACAGAAAGAGACAGAGACAGACAGAGAGAGAGATCTGAGCAGGGAAAGAATGCTAGACAGAGAAAGAGAGAGAGAGAGAGAGAGAGAGAGAGGGACATACAGAGAGAGACTGAGAGACAGAGAGAGAGAGACAGAAAGAGAGAGAGAGATCTGAGCAGGGAAAGAATGCATATAGCAGTTTTATTTAATGGCTTCAAACTGGAACTAGCAGAATGAATAAACTATATTTGCTACGTGTTAACCAACTGAATGAAAAAATAAAAAGTTGAGCGGATGGTGGTGCACACCTTTAATCCCAGCACTCAGGAGGCAGAGGCAGGTGGATCTCTGTGAGTTCGAGGCCAGCCTGGTTCTACAAGAACAAATTTAAGACCAGTGGGACTGTTACACAGAGAAACCCTGTCTCAAAAACCAAAACAACAACAAAAAAAGAAAGAAAGAAAGAAAGAAAGGAAGGAAGGAAGAAAGAAAGAAAAGGAGGACATGACTATTTTTAAAGTATGGAGAAGATTTTTATGTACATATAAGGGGGAAAGCAGGCAGAAGGAAGAGTCCAGGCTGAACATGGCTGGCAGAATAAACCAGATCATGAGAGAAGAGAAGGGGAGGGAGAGCAAGAGAGGAGCTGCTGAGTAAGAGAGTAGCCGAAATGGCTGTTTTAGGGGATCAGGCTGGGGGAAGGGAAGCAGAAGTCCAGCAGAAGCCCAGCTCCTGGGAGGGAGAGTTTAGGGTCATAAAGTAGGGGGCGGAGTGAGAAGTGCCGGTTGGAGCCACAGCTACAGAATGATGCCAGGAGGGCTGGCCAGTGTCCACTTTGGTCCACTTTGATATGGTAAAAGAAACCTAGGTTAGCCTTTTGTCCCAGGTTTCTAAGACCTAACACATCTAAATAAAGTTAAATTACACTTCCTTATTTATTTAGTTCGTGTATATGCATGCTCAGCGTATGTGTAGGGGCCAGAGGTGACTTGAGAGAGTCAGTTCTCTACCGTGTGGGTCTCAGGTCATCAGACTTGGTGGCAAATTCCTTTATCAACTGTTAGAAATAAGTTCAGAGTTGCAAAGAAAGAGACCACCACTCCAGCTGAGGTGTCTGAACAAAGCAAACCTTGCTCTTGATCCAGAGGGTGTGCTTGGAAAAGCAAACACAGACAGGAAGTGCTCTTGCTTTCTCTTCTAAGGCAGGTGGTGACTGTATCTTTCCCCTGCTGGCTCTGGGTGGACCTCACTGTTCTAGTTAGTTAACTAGCATGGAAAAGAATTGGCTCACAGGAAATGAAGGAGGAAGAGGAAAGAGGACACAGCTCCAGCTCCAAAGGGAAAGGATCACTTCTCCAGGTCTTCGCATTCCTGAAACAACGGGAGCTTCTGTGCTAATAAAGGTTTAACTAGGTGGGGAATTACAACCTCTCTCCAGAAGTCTTTCAAAGAGGGAGATAAACTGTTTTGACTTTCTTATTTCAAACACAAGTTTTAGAGTTCTTAATAGAAACGACTTATATTTGCTATTTCTTGTACACTGAACTACTTAACTAGCCCCTACTCATTGTTTTTATTTTAAGGATGCACTCATATGTGTGTGAGCCAGGGCTTCATGCAACACTAGTCAGCCTTGACTTTTCCATATAGCTGAGGCTAGCCTTGACCTGCTAACCCTCCTGATTCTATCTCTCTGGTACTGGGATTACATGTACGTGCCATTATGCCCCATTTATGTGGTGTTGGGGATTGAACCCAGGACTTTCTGCGTATTAGGCAAGTACCTAATATGCTCTACCAACTAAATTGCATCTTTAGCCCTGATAACCAAAATTTGTGTGTTAAAAATGTAATCCAAGGGCAACAATGCTGGGAGGCGGAGCCTAGTGAGTGTTTGGGCTCTAGAGGCCTTAGTCAGTTCCTTTGTTTTTAGAGCTGGGTGTCTTTGTTAGGGGTTCTATTGCTGTGATGAAACACCACAATTCAAAACAACTTAGGGAGGAAAAGGTTTATTTGCCTTACAGGCTATCGTCCATCTTTAGAGGAAGCCAAGGCAGGAACTCAAAGCAGGAACCTGGAGACAGGAACTGGAGCAGAGCAGAGGCCATGGAGGAACTTTGAATACGGTTTTGTGCTCCACGGCTACCTCAACCAACTTTAGTTTCCATCCCTGGGCCATCTGAACTGTCTACAAGGGAGTGACCCTCCCATGTCAATCGTTAGTCAAGAAACTGTCCCACAGGTTTGCCTACAGGCCAATCTTATGGAGGCATTGTCTCAGTTGAGGTTCTCTCTTCCCAGATGACTTTAGCTTGTGTTAAGTGATAGAAGTACCAGAATTCAGGGTATCCAACTGGGTTCTCCCCAGAGAGAGAGGGGCAAGGCCTTCTAGTGGCTCTAAGAGTCTCTACTTCCTCTCCTCTAGGGCTCTATATTTACTCATGAGCTGTTGACTACTGTGACTCTCACCCCTCCTGGGACTTCTGCCTGACCTAGTCCACCACCAGGATTGGGTAACTAGGTTGTCTTTGGCTTCATGGTGAATATGAAGGACAGGGACATTTAGGCTAACAGAAGTCCCCGTGCCTGTGGGACTGGAGGTTGGCAAGGCATTTAGGAGACTTAAGTCAGAGAAAAACAATTTATAATGAGCATCTCTGGCAAAAGTGTGTGCATAATTAGTGTAGAAATACTTTTACTAGAGCATCGAAGTTATAAAATTTACCACTTCAAAGTTCATCTTCTGGGTCAAACCCAAAATAGCTCCAAGATTAGATAGAAAGAAGAAGAGTTGTAGAGACAAGAGATGACCATAAATATGATAAAATATAGCATATATTTATGAAAATATCACAACAAAACTATTGTTGTATAATTAATATATGCTAATAAAATTTAAAAAGACAAACAAACATTAAAAAAACCCACAATCCATAAACTCTATGTCGTTGGCCCTAGAAATTTCTGGGCAAACACTCACTTTCAGCCTTGGTTTGCTTAACATTGACTGACAGTATCTTATCTGATGGCACCTGTGTGTGTATGTGTGCACACACATTCATGTGTATGGTGTGTGTCTGATGGAAGAGACTCTAAATTTAGCAGCTCAGAGGCTTCCTTGAGTCTCCTTTGCTTGTTTGTTTGTTTGTTTTGAGACAGGGCTTTTTTCTGTAGCCCCCGTTGTCCTGGAACTCATTATGTAGACGAGAGTGGCTTTGAGATCCACCTGCCTCTGCCTCTCAAGTGCTGGGATTAAAAGCATGTACCACCACTCAGGAACCCAGGTCTCCTTTCTGAAATAAAATCTAGGCACTGACAAGAAGGATAGTGGATAAAAGTGTTTGCCGCCTACGTCCCTGACAACTGAGTTTGATCTTGTCCTCTGCCTTCTTCTCATACACTGTGGAATGTGGAACACACACACACCAAAGAAAAAGCTTTACATTAAGAAACAATAATAAAATAAAAAACTAAAGAAAAACCTGAAACCTGGAACCCCAAGTGATTGAAACAGTGTTTTCCCTTCATGGTTGGGACCTGTGAATTCTGCTGGCTTGCTGCCTGGCACACGGCCTCTTTTATAGTCATCTGAGCTGATATTCACTTATCCCTACTCTTCTAGATAAATTGTGTGAGGACTGCTTCTTTTTCATCATAGGCGTCATAGTATTGATGATATGCCCTGTTCTAGAAGTTCATGTGTGTGAGCACCTGCAGCAGACCCAGGAACAGCTGGAGCGTTCACTGTTAGAAGCAGGGGTTGAGGAAAGGGGTGGCCTTGTCCCTTTCCCAACATCCTTAGTCCCAAGTTGACCCTGTGCAAAGAAAGGCAGGTTATGAGGTAGAGGAGCTTGAGTAATGAGGCTCCCTGTGCCTGATGAAAAGACTGGAGTCTAGCCAGGGTCCAACCTGTATTTCAACACCCGCTGAGTTGTCGTCGGAGACCTCCCCTCCCCTCTATAGCACAGCACTGTGCCTCCAATTCCTGAAGCCCCTCGTGGTGCGCTGAGCCCCTTGGACTATCAGTCCTGTTGTTTGGCGTTTGCTCCTTAGTTTTTGGTGCCACCTTTTGGCCACTGCCCATCATAGCTCTGATTTGCCTTACAGGCTTCAGAGAAGCAATGTACTTGGTTAGTGATTTTGTTTGTCTTCCTGTTTTGTTTTGGAGACTTAGACAGCAGTACTAATCTTCCCGAAGCCACACCCACTTCCTTATAATCAGCGGTATCTGTAGCCCTGAGATGAAATTGCTAGGTAAGTTCCTCTTGCTATGCTACAGCATCTGTCTTTCCGTTTTTTGGTTTTTTTTTTTTTTTTTTTTTTTTTTTTTTTTTTTTTTTTTTTTTTTTTGAGAGAGGATGGCTCCCTTTCCCCACCTCCCCGAAGTTTGTTTTTCTTCCTTCCTTCCTTCCTTCCTTCCTTCCTTCCTTCCTTCCTTCCTTCCTTCCTTTCTTCCTTTTCTTTCAGCAGAGGCAGGAGGGTCTCTGTGAGTTCGAGGCCAGCATGGTCTTCAGGGAGAGTTACAGCACAGTCAGAGCTACACAGAGAAACCCTGTGTTGGCATGGTGGAGTGTGCCACAGTGGTCACACGGAGGTCACAATTTTCAGGAGTAGATTCTCTGTCAACATCGATGTTTGGTTGGAAGTGTCATCCCAACCACTGGCATCCATATACCCAAAGAGTCTGGGATGTTTGGGTTCAGGCTTCAGCCCAGCCACTGGTATCCACAAATCCAAAGAATCTGAAATGTTCGGGTGAAAGTTCCATCCCAAGCACACTTCCCTGGGAGTTGCCTCAGGCCATATTCCACCACCAAGAAAGCCTGCCAAACAATGACCCCTCCCCAGAGATGCTCAAGACCACTCCCACAGGGTATTTAAATTGTACCCTAGAGAACAAACACGTGGTTTTCCTGTCTTTCTTCCCTGTCTCATCTCTTGGAGGCTGGAAAGTCATCCAGGAGCATTTGTATCCATTAAGCTTGAGCCTTTTCTTTTTCTTTCTTTCTTTCTTTCTTTCTTTCTTTCTTTCTTTCTTTCTTTCTTCCTTTCTTTCTTTCTTTCCAGACAGTTTCTCTGTGTTATAGTCCTGGCTGTCCTGGAACTAGCTCTATGGACCAAGCTGGACTCAAACTCACAAAGATCTGACTGTCTCTGCCTCCTGAGGCCTGCACTACTACCACCCAGCAACCTGGGCTTTTTCTAATTTGGTTTAATTTGGTCTGATTCAGATTATTGCCCGGCGGAGAGGTTTATGGGGTGAAGAAACTTTTCAACCATGAATGGTTCGGGGACAGAACTAAGGTTGTAAGGCTTGGCAGCAGACACTTTTTGCCTTTCTCACCATTCTCATTCCTTTGTTTTATTTGTTTTTGTTTCTCAAGATTGGGGTGGCTCTGATTTTTTGATACTCCTGCCCTCTGCCTCTTGAATGCCGGAAGTAGAGATGTGCATAACCATGCCTGGGTTTTTAATCTAGAAAAAAAAATTGTCTGTATTTGGGTGTTTTGCTGCTTTTATGTCCATGACCCATATGTCTTCATGAAGTGCCTGAGACCTGAGGCCTGAGGAAACCAGAAAAGGGTGTCATTCCCTCTGACTTTTGTGGGCACCAGGCACACCTCCCCTGTATGAAACACTCATACGTATAAAAATAAAATAAATAAATCTAAAAATAAAAAACAAAATATTTATTTATTTCATGTGTGTGGGTGTTTTGCATTTCTGAGCAGTCTGCTGTGGGTACTTGCGACAGAACTTGGGTCTTAGACACTGAGCCATTCTTCAACTTTTAATATCTATCTAAATATCTATCTATCTATCTATCTATCATCTTCTTTTTTTAAAAAAAGTATTTAACTGCCCATCAAAATCCCAGCAAAATTCTTCAAAGACCTTGAAAGAACGGTACTCAACTTCATATGGAAAAGCAAAAAACCCAGGATAGACAAAACAATCCTGTACAATAAAAGAACTTCTGGAGGCATCGCAATTCCTGACTTCAAACTCTACTACGAAGCTATAGTACTGAAAACAGCCTGGTATTGGCATAAGAACAGACAGGAGAACCAATGGAACCGAATAGAAGACCTGGATATCAATCTACACATCTTTGAACACCTGATCTTTGATAAAGAAGCAAAAAATATCAAATGGAAAACAGAAAGCATGTTTAACAAGTGGTGCTGGCATAACTGGATATCAACATGTAGAAGAATGAAAATAGACCCATATCTATCACCATGCACCAAACTCAAGTCCAAATGGATCAAAGACCTCAACATAAAGCCAGCCACACTGAACCTCATAGAAGAGAAAGTGGGAAGTACACATAAACACATTGGCACAGGGAACTACTTCTTAAATAGAACCCCAGAAGCACAGACACTGAGAGAAACAATTAATAAATGGGACCTCCTGAAACTGAAAAGCTTCTGTAAAGCAAAGGAAATGGTCAACAAGATAAAACGACAGCCTACAGAATGGGAAAATATCTTCACTAACCCCACATCAGAAAGAGGTCTGATCTCCAAAGAACTCAAGAAATTGGACACCAAAAGATCACATAATCCAATAAAAAATGGAGTACAGACCTAAACAGAGAACTCTCAACAGAGGAATCTAAAATGTGTGAAAGACACTTAAGGAAATGTTCAACATCCTTAGTCATCAAAGAAATGCAAATCAAAACAACTCTGAGATTCCATCTTACACCTGCAAGAATGGCCAAGATCAAAAACACTGATGACAACTTATGCTGGAAAGGTTGTGGGGAAAAGGGAACACTTCTGCATTGCTGGTGGGAATGTAAGCTGGTACAACCCCTTTGGATGTCAGTGTGGCGATTTCTCAGAAAATTAGGAAACAACCTTCCTCAAGACCCAGTAATACCACTTTTGGGTATATATCCAAAGGATGCTCAATCGTGCCACCAGGACATGTGCTTAACTATGTTCATAGCAGCTTTGTTTGTCATAGCCAGAACTTGGAAACAACCTAAATGCCCCTTGATCGAAGAATGGATAAGAAAAATGTGGTACATTTACACAATGGAGTACTACACAGTAGAAAAAAAACAACAGCTTGAATTTTGCAGGAAAATGGATGGAGCTAGAAAACATTATTTTGAGTGCGGTAACTCAGACACAAAAAGACAATTATCACATGTACTCACTCGTAGGTGGTTTTAAAACACAAAGCAAATAAAGCCATCCTACAAACCACAATCTCAGAGAATTTAGACAACAATGCAGACACTAAAAGAGACTTACATAGATCTAATCTACATGGGAAGTAGAAAGTAGAAAAAGACAAGATCTCCTGAGTAAATTGGGAGCATGGGTACCTTGGGGGAGGATTGAAGGGGGAAGGGAGAGGCAGGGAGGGGAGCAGAGAAAAATGTAGAGCTCAATAAATATCAGTAAAAAAAGAAAAAAGTATTTAATTTTATTTTATGTGCATTGGTGTGAAAATATCAGATCCCCTGGGACTGGAGTTACAGACAGTTATAAGCTGCCACGTGGGTGCTGGAAATTGAACCCAGGGCCTCTGGAAGAACAGTTCGTGCTCTTAACTGCTAAGCCATCTCTCCAGCCCCTAATTTTTATTTTTTGAGAAAAGGTCTCATGCTGATGGCCATGTCAGAGGAGCAACAGATGGCAACTGAAGTTTGGGAGACCAGCCCACCAGGAAGCAAAACTCTGATGGGTGAATCTCAGATAGGTAAGGCTCCAAGGGCTTTGGCTCCAAAATGTCTCTTGCTACTACTGTACCTTTAAATGTTTGCCTCTGACATTTTTCTCTGGCATCTGGCCTGGTGTGAATGAGTGCAGGGAGATCCCCATTGCCTTTAATGTAGTGTGATTATCTCATGGAAATATCCCCCTCTATTGGGCATTTTTACCTGTGGATTATTATTTTTTTTTTAGATTTATTTATTATGTGTACAGTATTCTCAGTATTCTGTCTGCATGCAGGCCAGAAGAGGGCACCAGATCTCATTACATATGGTAATGAGCCACCATGTGGTTGCTGGGAATTGAAGAGCAGGCACTGCTCTTAACGGCTGAGCTATCTCTCCAGCCCCTTACCTGTGGGTTATTATGAAGATGATTTCCTCCTAAGCTGTACTGTTTAACTGAAGCAATGATCTTGCCCAATAATAGTGTTTGTTAGTTTAAATAGAATTTTGATGATTGAGGTTTTTAAATAAATATAGTGAGGAATATGATAGAGGTTAGTTTAGTGGGATAATTAATACAGGTAAAGGTAGGATATAGTGTTGTCCCTGCCCTTGGTAAAGCAGGGGCTGCAGAGGATAAAAAATAAGAGCAGGGAAGTGTCACACAGCTTAGAGGAATGAGTTTCTGTTGAGGAGCTGTATAGACTGTGGCTTAGGTTAATGATTAAGAGAAACAGTTGAGTCCCAGAAGCTAGGCTAGCTCAAGTTCTTTTAATCTTAATGTTGAGAGATGTGTTCATGGGTTTCAGTGTGCATCATAGTTAAAAAAAAGCTTTAGTATGGCTTAAGGTTAGGTTAAGATGTTTTTATTAATAGCTTTGAGATAAAAAACCTTGGGAAACAGTCTAAAGTTTAGAAAGGCACAGAATTGAGTGAAGGACTCATCAAGGAACAAGATCAATGGTAGCCTGGCTATTGCTGGCTTATGTCCCTCTCTTGCTAGGATGGGCTGGTGATCAAGGGTGATAATTCCTTGTACCCATTTCTGCCCTCAGCTTAGATTTGTGATTTTTTAAATATTTTTAATTAATTAATTGTTTTTTGAAACAGAGTTTCTCTGAGTTGCTTTGGAACCTGTTCTGAAACTCACGTTGTAGACCAGGCTGGCCTTGAACTCACAGAGATTCACCTGCCTCTGCCTCCTGAGTGCTGGGATTAAAGGTGTATGCCACCAGTGCCTGGTAGAATTGTGATTCTTTTAAGATTTTTTAAATAAGATGACCTTTTGAGATAAATAATAAAGTGATTGATCCTTTCTTTGTAACTACAAAATACAGCTGGCCAGCAAAAGAACCGACTGAGAAAAATACCTTGCTTGCTTACACTCTGCTAACCTGTATCAAGTTGCTTGAGTACAAATGTATGCGGTTTCTTGGGACAACATGTTTTTCACCTGTTCTACATAAAATGTTTAATCATGTAAGGGAAATGGAAAACACGCTGCTTTTTATTTGTATTCATTGTAATCAATCACTTAACAACAGAATGTAACAGCGTTGTAATTTTTATACTGCTTGGAAGGTTTTGCTGGGATATACAAGCTCGAAGGGAAAAAATAAAGTTGGTTAGAAGGAAGACATCAAGAGAGACAGAAGGAATATATCTGGATAGAAGTAAAAAAAAAAGAAATAAAGAGATGAGTGGGAAGATGATAGAGAGACCCTAAAGGTGTGTGTGTGTGTGTGTGTGTGTGTGTGTGTGTGTGTGAGTTTCATTTTTCGTTGGCCTCAGAGAGTTAAATTTTGACTCCTTTGCTGGCCCCAGAGAGTTAAGTTTTACTCCTTCAGATAGAAAAGTCAAGTTGAGTGATTAATTCACCAACCCCATGGATTCCCCCTCAGTGCTTGAACTACTGGAGGCTGGTCTTCATGGCAGCAATAGTCTTAGCTAGCCCAGGCTGGCTCTGAACTTTCCATGTAGCCAAGAAAGACATTTAACTTTTCATTTTATTCTATGGACCTTTTGAATCACATGCATGCAGTGCCCATGGAGACCAGAAGGGGGCACTAGATCTTTTGGAACTAGAATTAGTCAATTGTGAGCTATTATGTGAGTGCTGGACCTTGATTCTTTGGAAGAACAGCTAGTGTTCTTAACACTGAGCCACCTCTAGCCTGTTATCTTAAAAACAAAGAACAACAACAACAACAAAACCCAAACAAGGAATAAAACCTATTTATGTGTATGTGTATGTGTGTCTGTCTGTCTGTCTGTGTCTGTGTGTGTGTCTGTGTCGGTCTGTGTGTGCACACTGGGTATGGGTGCCCACAGAGGCCAGAGAGAGAGCCTGAGCTAGAGCTGGAGTCACAGGTGGTTGTGAACGTCCAGACTTGAGTTCAGGGAACCAAACTCAAGCTCTCTGTAAGAACAAGTATTCTTAAACACCGAGTCAAGCCTCTAGCCTCTGACCTCTGACTCTTGATCTTGCCCTGTCTCCAGCTCCAGTGTGCTGGAATTACAGCCATGTGCCACACAATCTGGCTTTATGGAGAATTGGGCACTGAACTTCCTCTGTGCACTCCAGGCAATACCAACTGAATGGCATGGCATCCCTGGCCCAACAGAAGGCTCTGTCTTAAGGTGATGCCAAGAAAAGACTGCTGAAGCCCGGAGATTCAAAGATGCGAGTTAAGGTGGATGTGGTCAACTGAGCTAGGTGAATGGCCCAGTGGGCAGAGGGAGACCAACAGAGCAAACAATGGAGTGGTGATATGGGGAAGAAGCGTCTGAGCAGAGGAAGGTGACTCTCTAGGAAAGCAGGCGTTGAGGTGGAGGCGGGGCTAAAATGAGGTGGTGGGAGGTGAAGGCTTTTGTTTGTGTTTGCTCCTTTGTGAAATATGTGTGAAGCTGGGGCGTCGGTAGACAGTGCAGGCGGACAGTGGAGGGGCTTCGCGGACAGAGGCAACAACTTGCTACAGTCATGCTGGATGATGGGAAGGCAAACCTCCCAGGGGAGGGAGGGGGTTTTCTGGGCACTGCCTTGCACCCGCTGGAGCTTTGTGGGATGACTGAAGAATAAGCTCTCTGCAAGCACAGTCTGTTCTTCCTCTTTGGTTCCATCTAGCTGTGTGGGTGCAGGTGGGAAACGGAGCGCTGGGGCGGGGACTTTGGCAAAGCAGCCAAAGGAAGAGAAATGTGGAGGAGGGCTATGGATGACGATAGAGAAGGTCCATGAATTGGCAAGGGTCCCGATGGCTAGGGAACACGAAGTGGACTCAGGAGGTTCCAGGTTCCCATGGACTGAAGTGGAAGACTAACAGGAGTGTCATGGGGCAGGGAGGAGAAGGAGGGAAAATTTTATGCAAGAGGGAATGTGCTTTAAGTCATGAGTCTAAAGGCAGGTAATTCTTAACGAGAGTGCTAGGGAAAGATGCTTGATTACAAGAGGACCCAGAGGAGATCCGCCTGCCTCTGCCTGCCTAGAGCTGGATTTAAAGGCATGCACCACCAGCTGCTTCTTCTTCTTCTTCTTCTTCTTCTTCTTCTTCTTCTTCTTCTTCTTCTTCTTCTTCTTCTTCTTCTTCTTCTTCTTCTTCTTGTAACTCACTGAACGCCTGTGTATTCTTCTTGGTTGTGGGCATTCACTGGAGCATTGGTAACCCATCAATGGCCATACTCTAAAAGAAAAATGAGTCTTCTAGTCGAGATCAGCTGACAGAGGTGGGGCCTGCTGAGCCCCTCCCTGATCTGTGCTAGCATTTGACAGCTTAATCTTGTGTTCTGTGAATTCATGAATGTAACAGCCGTGTCATGTCCAAAAGACAGCACTTCCCAGCTCTTTCCCCCATCCTTCTGCTCTTCTGTTCTTCCAAATCCCTCTTCTGCAATTCTCTCTGAGCCTTGGGAATGGGGTTAAGGGTGGATGTATTAGGGCGGAGCACTCCCAGGCATTACGAGGCACTGCAAGAAGAATCTTCTGTGGTCAAGGTTGAGAGCTGCATACATTTATGGAGAAAATCCAGAGTGTTGATAGGAAGCTGGGTATGGCGACCCCTGCCTTTATTTATTTAGATTATTTTATTATTATTATTATTACCTTTTTTTGAGACAGGGTCTTGTTGTGTTGCCATGTCTAGTGTGGAGCTTTGTTTTGTTTTGTTTGTCGTGACAGAGTTTCCCTGTGTAGTCCTGACTGTCCTGGAACTCACTCTGTAGACCAGGCTTGCCTCGAACTCACAGAGATCTGCCCGTCCCTGCCTGCCGAGTGCTGGAATTAAAGGCCACCACAGCTTGGCAGTCTGGAGCTTTCTATGTAGACCAGAATAGCTTCAAACTCCCAGACATCTGCCTGCCTCTGCCTCTAAAATGCTGAGGTTAAAGGCATACACCACTATTCCCATCTTACTTATTTTTGAGACATGGTCTTAGTATGTAGTGTTGAGTTATATTGCCACACATAATCACAAGTTTTAAAATTTAGATTTTAAAGCTTATTTTATGTGTAAGTGTTTTTTCTACATTTATGTGTGTGCACCACACACATACCTAGTGCCTGTGGAAGTAAAAAAGTGCAAGAAAAGAACAGCTTTGTCATTTTTTTCTCTTCTCTTTTCTTTTTGAGACTGGGTCTCTCTATGATGTAGTAGCTCTGGCTATTCTGGAACTTGATATATAGACTAGACTGGCCTTGAACTCACGAACTTCACCTATCTCTGCCTCCTGAGTGCTGGAATTAAGGGCATGCACTGTAATACGAATCCCAATTGGTTTTAATAATAAAAACTCAGAGTCAGATATCAGGGTAAATGCTGAGAGAGCAGAGAAGTAAAGGAGCCAGCCACTAGAGAGACCCTTTACCTCTGCCGAATCCTCAGACTGAAGGGGGCAAAATCCTGTCTCTATGAAACCTCAGACTGAATTCTGAACTCCTGTCTCCTCCTGCCTTATATTCCTCTCTCTGCCCAGCCATATCGCTTCCCCTCTCCACCTCCCTAGTCCTGGGATTAAAGGTTTGAGCCACCATCACTTGGCTCTGTTTCTTTTAGACTGATTCAACCTCAGTAGCCCAGGGTGGCTTTGAACTCACAGAGATCCATCTGCCTCTGCGTCCCAAGTACTGTGACTAAAGGGTGTGTGCCACCACTGCCTGGCCTCTATGGTTTACTAGTGTGGCTAGCTCTGCACTCTGTTCTCCAGGCAAGCTTTATCTGTTACAGCACAAACAAAATATAAAATAAATAAAAAACAAATATAAAATAAAAAAACAAAACTATTCCAGATTTTGTTGTTGTTAAAAGAAAACCAAGGAAACAGAAGGCCCTAATCATTTGTGCCTGGCTTAGGTTCTATGAACACTTGGGGACACATTTTTACAAGCCTTTCTCATTTGTATCCACTATGGAACTGCAGTCAGGTCCACAGCTGAGCAGACAACATGGCCACCACTCTTATCTTCACAATTAATGGCCCACTCTTGCAGAGGCCGTCCTGGCAAGAGGTCCAGCATCTTGAGACCACTCTGAATTTACCAAGAAATAGTCTCACGTTTTGCCACTCCCAGAATAGTTCATGGCTGCTGTAGCTGTTAGTGACCACAGGGTGTCGCTCGCTATTGAAACCTGAAATTAGTCTGCAGACTCACTGGTGAAGGATCCTGTCTGAAGCCTCACTGTAACCAGAGAGGAGGATCCCTGCATGAGGTCCTAGCCCTGGGATCCTCCGTGTTCAGCAGCTGCTTCTGCTGTACACTTTCTGCCCTCTCGAGGCTCACTAGCTTCTGGAGCCCTGGTTAGGACCACATCCAGTTTCTGCATTTCAAATTTCTTCTCCAGGAAATCTACACCACAAGATGATGATGATGATGATGATGGTTTTAGTTATTTTTTTGGAGACAGGGTCTCACTAGATACCTTTGGCTAGCCTGGAACTCGCTATGTAGACCAGGCTGGTCTCTGCCTCCCAAGTGCTGTGGTTAAAAGCATATACCACCATACTCGGGTCATGAGATCACTTAAAAGGTTGGGATCACACCTCCTTTTCCTGGGAATGTGGCTGTTCACTCCTTGTTATATATAGGCAAGCGACCCTCTCACGCTTCCTTAGGTTCCACCTGAGGAAGATGTTTCCTCACCCAATGGACATGTATTCATTCTCATTCTCTGTCCCCCTCTTGTCTCCAAAAGCCGATGTTTCTTGAACTACTTTTGTAGGAGAGGCTGGCCTTGAACTCCTACTGTTTCAGCTATGGCCTCCTAAGTGATGGGATAATAGACATGTACCACCATATCTGGCATATATATGTATATGTGAATCCTTCTAGAGATCTTATTTTTAGTTTTTGTTATTAATTAAAAATTATTTGCTATTATTGTCATTGTACACATGACATGCATGTACACCAACGCCACAGAGTGCATATGGAGGCCAGTCAGATAAGTTTATGAATCAGCTCTCTTCGCCCACTTTTACATGGGATCCGGGGATTGAACTCAAGCTGTCAGGCTTGCGCAGCAAGTGCTTTTACCCACTGAGCCGTCTCACTGCCTTTTTTTTTTTTTTTTTTTTTTTTTTTTCTTTTTTCTTTTTTTGGTTTTTCGAGACAGGGTTTCTCTGTGCCTTTTTTTTTTTTTATGTGTACGTCTGTGCACCATATGTGCAGTATCTGAAAAGGCCAGATTCTAGAAGACATCAATCCCTCTGAGACTGGAGTTCCAGATGGTTGGAAGTTGCTCCGTGTGAGTTGGCACCTGTGTCCTCAGCCACTGAACCATCTCTTCAGCCCCCCCCCTATTTTTACTTTTAATTATGTATATGTGTGTGACTGTATGTGTGTGTGTGCATGTGAGTGCAGTGCTTTAGAGACCAGAAGTCGGTGTTGGATCCCCAGGAGTTGGAGTTACCAGGCAATTGTGAGCCTCCTGATGGAGGTGCTGGAGACAGAACTCTGGTCTTGCTTGCAAAAGCAACAAGCACTTGTTAACTCTTGAACTGAGCATCTGATGGGAGTCATTTAGCGCAGTCTTGAGCTTGTTCTGAGAATGACCTTGAACTTCTGGCCTTCCTACCTCCAGCTCTCCAGTGTTGAGACCAGGGGTATGTGTCACTACATCTGGTGTTTTCTTCTTCTTGGACAGAGGTGGTCTCCTGTGGTAGTCACCTTGCCAGCTTCCTTTGTAGCTGGGGCATAGGCATATGACTCTATCCTGTGCCATAGGCTCTGAAGGAAAGCTACTTGGAGGTTTTCCAGTAAAGATCCTGACACCTTTTTTTCTGACGAATGCACCTGAACACGTGTCAGGAGGAGTCTGTTCCCTTCTTACATGTTAGATGAAAAGCCTTAGGATGTGGCTGTGGTCCCAGCTCCAACTAGCTTCAATTCCTGCTATTCTTGTCACTGGGTCCCAGACACAGTAGGTTAGGACAGGTCTTTGTGACTAATATGTCTGGAATCCTCACTGTTTTGGTCTTTGATGGATGCTACCCCTGAGGAAGCTGACCTCCATACTATGAGGAGGATATCCAAGCATTCCTGTGCAGGGCCCATGTGCAGAGGAACCAGCTGCACCCACTTTCCAGTCTCGCGGGAGAGCAGCCTCTAGCCCCAAGGGGCCTTTGAGCCTTCTGATGCCTGAAGCCCTCACTGCAGAGACACACCTCATCCACAGCCACCATCCAGCCGACCCCTGATTCCCTACCTGCTGAACCACAGGAGTGAACACAAGATCACTGGAGCCTAAAGCTGTAAGTTTTTTGGGGGGATTGTTATAGCACAATAGATACAGAGGCTTGAAAGTAAGATTTCCCTGAGAAGCCAGGCATGGTGGTACACGCTTTTAGTCCCAGCGCTAGGAAGGCAGAGATAGGCAGATCTCTGTGAGTTTGAAGCTAGCCTGGTCTACATAGCAAGTTCCAAGCCAGCCAAGGCTACATAGTGAGTCTCTCCCTCCCTCTCTCCCTCCCTCCCTCCCTCCCTCCCTCTCTCCCTCCCTCCCTCCCTCCCTTCCTCTGTCTCTCTGTCTCTCTCTGTCTCTCTGTCTCTCTGTGTCTGTCTGTCTCTCTCTCTCTCTCTCTCTCTCTCTCTCTCTCTCTCTCTCTCTCTCTCAAAAAGGCTTCAGAGAGAAAAGATGAGGACACTGGAGCCTGATGATTTTGTGGTGCCCCTGCCTAATGAAGCACAAAGGTGCCGACTTTTCCCCTTGAGATGAGAAAGAATTTGTGTCTTTGTTCAGCTGCTGATCCACCTGGAGCTACTTGCAGCCCAAGCTTTCTTACGTCCAAAAGAAGAGTCCTTGGGCATTTCTGAAAAGTGTATGTCTGGTGATTTTTCTGTCACCTTTTATTCTGTGAAGCTGGAAATTTCTTCTTCACCCTTTTTATTAAAAAAAAAAAAACAGGAGGCAGAGGCATGCAGATCTCTGTTAGTTCAAGGCTGGCCTGGTCTACAGAGTGAGTTTCAGATTAGCTAGGACTACACAGAGAAACTCTCTAAATTTGTTATATATATATATATGTACTATTAATGTGTGTGTGTCTCTCTGTGTGTGGGTGCATGTATGCAATGATGAACACATGGAGGCCAGAGGACTTTTGGGAGTTGGTTCTCTCTGCCCTCTGTGGGACTCAGGGATCAAATCAGGTTGCCACACTGTACTTTGGGTAGGTAAGTGTGTTCCCCCATGAGCCACCTTGCTGGTTCGCTCCTTTTCTGTTTGTTTTTCTTTATTTGCATTGTGTGTGTGTGTGTGTGTAGCACACATGTGCCACCGCCCATATGTGGTAAGAGAACAATTTGTGGGAGTCAGTTATCTCATTCCACCATGTGGGTCCCAGGAAACCAGAAATCAAACTCAGGATGTCAGTAAGCAACCCCCCACCCCATTTTTTTAATGTAATTTTTGAGATAGGGTTTCTCTGTGTAGTCCTGAGTGTCCTGGAACTTGCTCTGTAGACCAGGCTGGCCCTGAACTTAGAGATCTGCCTACCTCTACCTTTAGTACTGGGACTAAAGGCGTGAGCAGCCACCACCACCCGACCTTTTTTATGTGATGGGATCCAGGACAGCCAGGGCTGCACAAAGGAACCCTGTCTTGAAAAGCAAAAACAAACAAACAAATGTGATAAGATACACGTGGTACATGCAGACGCACACACAATCACGTACATAAGAGAATGTGATAAGACACACGTGGTGCATGCAGATGCACACACAATCACATACATAAACGAATGTGATGAGATACACGTGGTGCATGCAGACACACACACATTCACAAACATAAGAGAATGTGATGAGATACACGTGGTGCATGCAGACACACACACAATCACATACATAAACAAATGTGAAGAGATACATGTGATGCCTGGTAAAACATACAAAGCATAATTTTGTTGTTGTTTTCTTCTGAGATAGGGCAAGCTGACCTACAATTTACTATGTAACTAAGGATGATCTAGAACTCCTGATCCTCCTGCTTCCACTTCCCACGTGTTGGGATTATAGGTATATACATGGAGCCTGGCCCTATGGCATACAATTTATGATTTAATCCCACCCACTCCTCACCCCACCCCTGTGCTGAGACTTAAACCTAGACTTTAACTCCATGCTGGAGAGGTAATCCATCCCTCTTGCCTACTTTGACTCTTTTTTTTTTTAGGTTTGTTGTGCAGACAGGGTGGTTTCGAACTCCTGGGGATCAGGGATCCTCTTACTGCAGCCTCCCAAATGTCTGGAACTACAGAGTTCCCACCACACCCAGCTCAGTCAGGCTTCCTAGTGCCTAGCCAGTGTGCAATCGTCAACACTGGTGTCTCTGGGCCTTTCTCATTTTTCTGAAACTGAAACTCTGAACCAATTAAACAGTAACTTCTCCATCTCCCAACAGTTCAGGCCACGATGACCTTTGTTTTACTTTCAATCTCTAAACTGGCTCATCTAGATACAGTATATAGGTGACCTCATGGAAAGGCTGTCTGTGGCTGTCATAGTTTTTTTTTTTTCCTTTACTTAACATGATGTCTTTAAGATTCATTTTATGGGATGGTGGGTGGTTCATATCTGTAATCCTACTGTGAGGTGGGGGATGGGGAGAGGAGAATCACTTGGAAGCTAGCATGGAGTCATAGGTACAACAGTAGAACAAGAGAGAGCCAACTTCAGCAAGGTGGGGGTTGAGAACGTAGCCTGAAAGTTATTGTCCCTGTCAAGATAAATAACACATTAAAAAATGTTTCCTGTTAATGGCCACGTGGATATTTTTCTGTTCTCTGGAAAGCAGGAGTTCCTAGCACAGGAGCTAGTTCCTTAGCTCCTATGCTTCCAGATGTTCAAAGGCAGCTGGAGCTGTTTCTCCTTCCCCACTAGAAGACACCAGTGCAGTGGATCTTGCTGGCCCTTTGTGGGAGGTGCTGTGGGATGTCTGTCCTCTAGGAATCTCAGATACACACATAGACCAAAAAACTGGGTGGACCTTCCAGGGCCACCAGCATGTCCCACAGGGCTCAACTAGGGATGCTGGGGCCCTAGAGGGCAAATGTACCATTGTCTGCTCACAGTGTTAGAACCCAGGCTTTGCTCCAAATCCAAGGGCTCTGTCCTATCCTCCAGTTCTGGTGTATGTGTGTGTTTACTTTTCTGGGGATTTCCAAAATGCCTGTAGGCAGAGCCTCTTCATCTCAGACCTCACAAGAGGGCAAATCCCTGAACACTTGGTTGGGAGAGCTGGTGTTGGGAGGCCAGGGTCTAAGACTATAGGTCATTTTGTTAGGCTGTTCTCCTGGTCAACAGCCAGCCTCCCTGATTCATCTAAATCCTGGGACTTTGTCCTTATGAGTGAAAAGTTTCTGTACCCCAATAAGCCTCTCTGACGATGCAATAATCCGAATCAGCAAAATCAAACCAAATTAGAAAAAGCCCAGGTTTAATGGATACAAACGCTGCCAGATGGCTTTCCAACACCTCAAAGAGACAGGAAAGAAAGACCGGAAAACCATGTGTTTGTTCTCTGGGGGGCAGTTTAAATACCCTGTGGGAGTGAGCATCTCTGGGGAGGGGTCATAGTTTGGGGGCATTCTCGGAGGTGGAGTTTGGACTGAGGCAATTCCAAGTGGGAGGAGGCTTGGGGTGGAGCCTCCAACTGAACTTTCCGTACTCTTTGGATATATGGATGCCAGGGCCTGGAGTGGGGCTTCCATTCAAACAATGAGGTCACTTTAGTCCCTCACAGCAGAGTGTCAGGTTGGTCTGGCAAAGGTGAGGGCTGAACAGGAAGACCACGATGGGGCCTGTTCTGACTCTCGGTAGGCAACGCTGCTGTGTGGCTTTCACAAGCTTGCCATGGTAGGAAGGTGCTTGTGTGCCTTGTGTTCCTCTGTTTATACTGATGATGGAGCTCAGCCCGTGGCCTATTACAGCTTGGCACGGACATCAGGGCCTGAGACCAAAGTATGTGTATGTGGAAACCCCATTTTACTTAACAAAAACACAGTACTCTCTCCATTCCAGACAGTCAGTATGGTGCTCCCCCGAGGGAGCAGGGACAATCAGGCTGCTCAGTCTGATCAGTGACTAGCCATCAGCGCCAACGTGGTGACTGGCCACCAAACTCCAGTTTAGTGACTAGTCAACAGCTCCAACATGGACAACACAGGAGACCCCTCTCTTCCTTCCTGTTTTATTTTGCTTGTGAGACAGAATCTCCCAGAGCAGCAGAGGCTGCTCTTGAATGCGTGATCCTCCTGTTTCAGCCTCCCCAGTGCTGGGATTATAAGCATAAACCCTCATGACCTGCTGTAAGGCACTAGGTTTTTTTTTTTTTTCTTTCTCATGGTTTATTTTTTTTTTATATTTAAAAATTTCCATCTCCTTCCCTCCTCCTCCCCCTCCCTCCGCTCCTCCTCCCCCTTCCCGCCCCTCCTTCTCCCCCTTCCCTCCCCTTCCCTCCACCCATACCTCCCCTCCCTCCCTCTCAAGGCTAGGTTTTTTGTTTTTGTTTTTGTTTTTCGAGACAGGGTTTCTCTGTAGCTTTGGAGGCTGTCCTGGAACTAGCTCTTGTAGACCAGGCTGGTCTCGAACTCACAGAGATCCACCTGCCTCTGCCTCCCGAGTGCTGGTATTAAAGGCGTGCGCCACCACCGCCCGGCCGGCACTAGGTTTTTTTGCTTGCTTGTTTGCTTTTGTTTTAAGGAATATTTCTTTTCTTTCCTTTTCTTTTCTTTTGGATTTTCAAGACAGGGTTTAAAGGTGTGTGCCACCACTCCCAGTTTCTTTTTCTTTTCTTCTTCTTTTTTTTAATGTGGAAAGTTTATTGAGAGAAAGGGAATGGAAAGGGGGAGAGGGGAGGGGAAGGACTGGCCACTGGTGACAGTAGTGGTGGAAGAAAAGAGAGAGGCAGAGAGAGAGAGGAGAGATGAGAGAGAGAGAGAGAGAGAGAGAGAGAGAGAGAGAGAGAGAGAGAGAGAGAGAGAGAGAGAAAGGTAAAGACCTGCCTGCCTCTTCAGAGGAGCAGCAAGAAAGAGCTTCTTTTCTTATTTAAGATGGTGTCTCACTATGTTGGCCCTGGCTGGCTTGGAACTTAATATGTTAGACAAGGACTACTCAAAGATCTGCCTGCCTCTGCCTCCCAAGTGCTGGGATTAAAGACGTGTGCCACCACCACCAGGCTCCAGCTCCTTTAAATGAAAAACATTATTACAGTGTTCATGATGTGTATGCATACGGGTGTGAAGGAGCCACAGCATGCATGCAGCGATCAGAGGACAACTTAGGGAAGTTGATTCTGTCCTTCCACCCTTACATGAGTTCTGATGATGGGACCCAGGTCATCAGCTTGCTCGTGTGGCAAGTTCTTTTACTGTGGAGCCATCTCAAAGGCCTTATGAGATCTTGTTTTCTAAGAGAAAAAAAAGTTAGTGACTTAAGTTCTAGACAGGTTTTGAACATTATCTTATATAAACCGCAAAAGCCCCATGGTATGCATCCCATGTTATCTCTGCTCTACAGAGGAGGAAATACCCACAGAGATGAGCGATTTCCTAAAATCACAAGGCCAAAGCAGTGAGACTAATATTGGACACAGCATCTCAGGCTGTCTGCATGTGCTCCAGTTGTGGGCTCTGATTTTGGGCTCTGAGTTCCACCCTGACCACGTGGGATGTGTGGTTGAGTGGCAGGGGCCAAGAGCCCATCCGCATCGCAGTCATCCCCACCATAGCCGTGGTGCCCAGCCCTCTTCGGTGCTTCCTGGGGGTCAGGCTCTGGGCTGGAAATGGTCCAGGTGTTTGCCATGGATCTTCTTCACAATGAACCTCAGAAGTACCTGTGAATATTCTCTGCCACACAGGAGGCTCAGAGAGGCCACATCTCTGAAATCTGGAGTTTGAAGCCAGGCCTGATGCAATGCAAAGCCCACTCCCTTGCAGATTCAGTTTGTCTTTTGATGTTGGGGGTTGAACCCAATGCCTCCTATCCTAAGTATGTGCTTGGCCACTGAGCTGTATCCCCTCATTTGCTTTATATTTTATTCTTGGTTTTCTGAGACAGGGTTTCTCTGTGTAGCCCCGACTGTCCTGGAACTCGCTCTGTAGACCAGGCTGGCCTTGAACTCACAGGGATCCCCCTGCTTCTGTTTCCTGAGTGCTGGGATTAAAGGGCACACCACCACTGCCTGACTTCTCAGATCCGATTTAACTATGACCTCTCTCTCTCTCTCTCTTTCTCTCTCTCCTTCCCCCTTTTCTTTTTTCTTTCTTTTCTTGAGATAGTCTCTCTATTATATAATTTAGCTGTCCTAGAACTTGCTATGTAGATCAGGCTGGCCTTGAACTCACAGACATCCGCCTGCCTATGCCTCCTGAGTACAGATGAATGGAAAAAAGAAGTATAAAGGAAAGGAAAGGACATGACTACTCCTAGGTATGTAGAGAAGAAGGTGCATTGTAGACACGAGGGAGAGCATGGTCAGCAACAGGCACATCTGGGAGAGTCCAGAGCGGACATGGACAGACTGAGTGGTGCCATGTGGGAGAGGGAGGGGAGAAAAAGGGGAACCAGGTATAGCAGTCTAGAAGCTAAAGATCCAAAAGGGAAGGGGCAGGTAACCAAAATGTCTGGATTATATAGAGACGTGTCTCTGGAGGAAGGGCAGCCCAGCCCCTGGGCTGGAGAGTTCAGGAAAGGCGGTGTTTGAACCATACCCTGTAACAGGTGGAACTGAGGGTTGCTGATGCTGGGAGAGCCTGGCCGCCAGGTCCAGCTTTGATATGTTAAAGAGGCACCTCAGCTGTTTGTCCCAGGCTTGAAACTTAGCAGCTGAGATTATATTATTATCATCATTATTATTACTATTATTATTATTTCGAGACAGGCTAGCTGCAAACTCTTTTTAAAAAATTTAATTTTATTACTTTTTTTTAGATATTTAAAACCTTAAAACTATTTTTCTTCATATATATATATATATGTATATGTGCATTTTGCTTGCACATATGTGTGTTACAATATATGTCTGTGCTTTTGTGTGGGTATTGACAACTGAACTCAAGTTTTCTGGAAAAGCAGCAGTCGTTATTCTTAACTGCTGAGTCATTTCTCCAGTCCCCCAAACTTTATTATTTTTTCTAAATTGCTTCCAATTTTAGAAGTTTTGGGGGCTGGAGAGATGGCTCAGAGGTTAAGGGCACTGGCTGCCCTTCCAGGGGTCCTGAGTTCAATTCCCAGCAACCACATGGTGGCTCTCAACCATCTGTAATGAGATCTGGTGTCCCCTTCTGGCCTGCAGGCATACATGCAGGCAGAACATTGCATAAATAATAAATAAATATATAGTTTAAAAGGTTTGTGAATTTTTTAACCATACCCAGAGCATTAATAAACATGTATAGAAGAACAGACTCATTTTAAGAAGATTAAGGTAAAAGTTAATATCCATAGGCATTAACCTAGCTTCTAAGAGGTGATGCTGTCCTCGGGTAGCTGTGTCAAGGTTATTAAAGCTGTTTACATCACCCAAATATATAGCTTTATTCCTTCACTTAGGACCAAAGAAGAAAAGTTAGATAGTCCAACAAAGGAAAAAGTGTTTCCAACTAATACACACCCTGATTGGACTCCCAAAATTGAGTTAATGGTGAGTTCTCGTACATCCCTCTCTCTCTCTCTCTCTCTCTCTCTCTCTCTCTCTCTCTCTCTCTCTCTCTTTCTCTCTCTCTCTCATTATTATCATCATCATCACCATTATTATTCATTTGTTTTTGGTTTTATTTGAGATAGGGTTTCTCTGTGTAACAGCTTTGCCTGTCCTGGAACTCAATTTGTAGACCAGGATGGCCTTGAACCAACAGAGATCTACCTGCTCCTGCCTCCAGAGTGCTGGGATTAAAAGTGTGTTCTACCATGCCCAGTGAGACTGAACTTTCAATGAGAGTGTCCTATGGAAGAAAATGTGTCCTGGTGCCATGAGGAGTAAGAGGGTAAATGATCTCACAGGAGCCAGGCAGGTTCTACTTACAGGGGAGATGGTCCCTCTATACAACTCAAAACACTTGGGCAGCATCTCATCCACACTAGGTATATTTTTCAAAAATTTTATTTTATGTGCATGATTTTGCCATGTGTGTTTAGTTCCCAAAGAGGCTAGAAGAAGGCATCAGAGCCCCTGGAACTGGAATTACAGATGGTTGGGAGTCACCATATGGGAGCTGAGAACTGAGCTTGGGTCCTCTGCAAGAGCAACCAGATCTTAACCACTGAGCCATTTCTCCAGTCCCCACATTAGGTTTTCTACTTTTGTGACATGGAGCCAGAATACAAAACAGTCTACAAACAAAATTTTATTAGCACAAATCAGTACATAAAACCAGGTGTGGTGGTGCACACTTTTAATCCCAGCACTGACAGGCAGAGGCAGGTGGATTGCTGTGAGTTTGAGGTCAGCCTGGTCTACATAACAAGTTACAGAATAGCCAGAGCTACATAGTGAGACTGTCTCAAAAAGCAAAAACACAAATATTGTACAGAATCCTCAAAGGACTAATAAAACTATATAAAATGCTAATTCTATGAAATATTTTAATGAAAAAAAAAGAGGTCTCATTGTGTTCCCAGACTAGAGTGTGGTAGCTACTCATGGATGCCCCTACTACTGTTCAGCACAAACGGACCGATTGTCTCTGATTCCAAAGGTCACCATATTGATGCCAAACTTCGTGTGAATACCTGGTTAGAGTGCACTACAGCTAAGGCTCCTGAGCTCAAGAAGCCCTCCTGCCTCTGGAGTAGCTGGGATCATGGCCTGTGCCACCACACCTGGTCTGTTTTAACACCTTCAAACAATGGAGGTGAGCCAGGCTTTGTTGCTCATGCCTGTAATCTCAGTATTTAGGAGGCTAAGGGCAATTGCGAGTTCAAGGCCAGCCTTGGCTATATAATGAGTCTCTGCATCAACAAACAAACAAGCAAACAAACAAAATCTCCAAACAAACACAAAACCTGAAACAACTCCAAGAATTGTGGTGAAATTTGTACAACATAAAATCTTTAGTGTGGTGGTTCACATCTGCAGTCTCAGCTACTTGGGAGGCTGAGGCAACAGGATTGCCTGACCCCAGGAATTCAGGGCTAGCCTGGTCAACATAGTAAGACTATGTATGTACACACACACACACACACATCTATCTATCTATCTATCTATCTATCTATCTATCTATCTATCTATCTATCTATCTATCTATCTACCTACCTAATTATCATCCATCATCTGTCTACTTCTCTATCATCTATCAATCTATCAATCTATCTATCTATCTATCTATCTATCTATCTATCTATCTATCTATCTACCTATCGTGTGTGTGTGTGTGTGTGTACTGGGCAGGTAACCCAGTGAGAGCCATGGCTAGCATATGTAAGTTCCTGGGTTCTATTCCCAGAACCAGAGAAAACAGCAAGTTTTAAAAATTTATTTAACTTTACTTTGTGTGCATTGATGTGAAGGTGTCAGATCCCCTGGAACTGGAGTTACAGACGGTTGTGAGCTGACATGTAGGTGCTGTGAATTGAACCTCTGGAAGAGCAGCCAGTGCTCTTAATTGCTGAGCCATTTCTCTACCCCTATGCAAATATTTTTTAATGCAAAAAATTCGGAGGCATTTAATGCTTCCACTGTGTTGTGCCACTGTCACTTATAGCTAGCTCAGAACATTTTTATCACCCTCAAAAGAGACTTTGCACCCATTAAGCAGTCTCTCCTCCTCCCACCTCCTGGCAACTATTAATTTGCTGTTTCTATGGACTTGCCTGTTTAAGGTGTTTCCTAGGAGTAGAGTCTTACATGGTGTGGTCTTTTGTGATTGGCTTCTCAGCAGGATTTTTGAGGATTATCTGTGATGAGTTGTATGTCATTCCTTTTAATGGCTGGATAACATTTCATTGTTTGAGCATACTACATTACAGATTGCCTGTTTCTCAGATGTTTAGCATTTAAGTTGTTTCCCCTCTTATTTTAGTGGTACTATTGCAGTGTTGGGGATCGAACCTAGGACCTATGTGTGGCCTCTAGCATGCTAGGCAAGCCACTCTACCACTGAGATATTGCAAGAGCCCTCTTTTCTCCATATTTCCATATTGGGCATTGCATTCAGGGCCATGCATATACTAATACTATTACTCTGTTCCTAGCTGCATTCTTAGCTCTACTTTTACTTTATATAGTTCTCACTTTTATTCATACACACATGCATGCTGCTGTGAACCTGGGTGTACAGAAATCCCTTTGAATCCTTGCTTTTAAATCTTTGGGGTATGTAACGGAAGGGGCAACTGCTGTATGCCATGGCAATTCTAGGCTCAACCTTCTGAGGACCACTACACTCGTCCCTATCTGTGGCTGCATTACCGAGGTTACCAGTTTTTCAGCATCCTGGCCCACGCTTGTCATTTCCTCTCTTTATTGCAATGGCTCAGTGGGTGTGAAGTGGTATCTCCTTGTGGTTTGGCCTTGCATTTCCCTAAACGATGTTGAACATCCTTTCACGAGTTTGTTGGTCATTTGTGTATCTTTAGAGAAGCATCTACTCAAGTGCTTTGTCCATTTTAAAACAAGATTGTTGTTCTTCTGACTTAACATGTACTTAGAAATCATTTCTAATATACAGAAAAATTGCAGTATAAATCAGAGAAGTCTCGCCGGGCGGTGGTGGTGCACGCCTTTAATCCCAGCACTCGGGAGGCAGAGGCAGGAGGATCTCTGTGAGTTCGAGACCAGCCTGGTCTACAAAAGCTAGTTCCAGGACAGGCTCTAAAAAGCTGCAGAGAAACCCTGTCTCGAAAAAACCAAAAAAAAAAAAAAATCAGAGAAGTCTCTATAACTTTTGCCTTAGGTTCATCTCTTACTAACATTTTACCTCAGTTGCTTTATTTAACTTTTTTATTTTACATGTTTGTATTTTATTTTAATTATTTTTTGGGTGTGCATGTGGGGGTCAGAGGAAACTTTTGGGAGTCAGTTCTCTGCTTCCATCTTGTTATTCCCAGGAACTGAACTCAGGTAGTCAGCCTTGGTGGCAATCGCCTTTTCCCACTGAACCATCTTCCTGCACCTCGTCCCCTGCCCTGTTTGCTTCCTTCCCTCCTCTAGGATTGATGAATGTTTTCCTGCACCACTGGGAAGAGAAAGTCAGACACTCAGTCTGTAGATGCTTCAGATCAAGAATACTTGTTTACGTAACTATTCACTGCTCCAAACCTGAGTACATTTGACTGATATGAAATTTCCTCTTTATCTGCTTTCTGTACTCTAATTTTATCCATTCATCCAGCATTGCACATTTCCTCTTCCGTACAGAAGCTGGGTTAGGGTTCTGGGTTGCACACAATTGTTAGGTTTCCTTCCTTCCTTCCTTCCTTCCTTCCTTCCTTCCTTCCTTCTTTCCTTCCTCCTTCCCTCCCTCCCTCCTCCCTTCCTTCTTTCTTCCCTTTTCTGCTCCCAACTCTCCGGGGTCTTGCTTTGTAGCCTTGGCTGTTCTGGAACTTGCTTTGTAGACCAGGCTGGCCTCAAACTCAAATTATCTGCCTGCCTCTGCCTCCTGAGTGCTGGGATTAAAGGCATGATCCACTACCTCTGTCTTATTATTATTATTTTAACTATTATTTTTGGGTTTTTCAAGACAGGGTTTCTCTGTATAGACCAGGCTGGTCTTAGACTCACAAAGATCCTCCTCCCTCTGCCTCCTGAGTATTGGGGTTAAAGGCGTGTACCACCACCACTGCCTAGCATTTTAATTAATTAATTTCAGACAGGGTGTCTCTCTCTATAACCCTGGTTTGAAATTCTATTTTTTCTTTTCTTTTTTCTTTTTTAAAGAAAACAAACTACCTTTTTTTCATTTACATACCAATCCAAGTTCCCACGCCCTCCCCTCCTCCCATTCCTTCCACATATCCTCCCCCCCATCCAATCCTCAGAGAGGGTAAGGTACATTGCTTTGGGGAAGGTCCAAGGCCCTCCCTACTATATCTAGACTGAGCAAGGTATTATCCAAAGAGAACAGGTTCCCAAAAAGCCAGTACATGCAGTAGGGATACATCTTGGTGCCACTGCTGGTGGCCCCTCAGTCTGCCCCAACCATGCAACTGTCAACCATATTCAGAGGGACTAGTTCAGTCCTATGCTTGTTCTTTTCCAGTCCAGCTGGAGTTTGTGAGCTCCTATTAGCTCGGGTAGACTGTTTCAGTGGGTATACACTTCATAGTCCTGACCTCTTTGCTCATATTCTCATTCCTCCTACTCTTCAACTGGACTTTGGGAACTTAGTCCAGTGTTTGATGTGGTCTCTGCCTATGTTTCCATCAGTTGCTGGATGAGGCTCTATGGTGATATTTAAGATATTTATCAGTCTGACTACAGGGCAAGTCAAGATCAGGCCCCCTCTCCTCTATTGCTTAGGGTCTTAGCTGGGTTCATCCTTGTGGATTCCTGGGAATTTCTCTAGAGCCAGGTTTCTTGCTAAGCCTATAATGGCTCCCTCAATCAAGATATTTCTTTCCTTGTTTTCATCTCTGCCTTCCTCCTTCTCTACTATCCCATTCCCTCAAGTTCTCCTCACCCCTCCCCCTTCTCTCCTTCTCTTCCCCTTCCACCTTCCTTTCTCCCCCCCACTCCCATTTTTAATTGGTTATTTAGAACTTTGATGTTTAATTTCTTGAGTTCTTTATATATTCTGAAGATCAGTTCTCTGTCTGTTGTGGGGTTGGTGAAGATCTTTTTCCATTCAGTAGGCTGCCTTTTTGCCTTATTGACTGTGTCCTTTGCTTTACAGAAGCTTCTCAGTTTCAGGAGGTCCCATTTATCTATTGTTGCTCTCAGTGTTTGTGCTACTAATGTTTTATTTAGGAAGTGGTCTCCTGTGCCCATGCATTGAAGACTACTTCCCACTTTCTCTTCTATTAGTGTGGTCAGATTTATATTGAGGTCTTTAATCCATTTGGACTTGAGTTTTGTGCATTGGGATAGATATGGATCTATTTTCATTCTTCTACATGTTGACATCCAATTATCCCAGCACCATTTGTTGAAGATACCTTCCTTTTTTTCATTGTATAATTTTAGCTTCTTTATCAAAAATCAGGTGTTCATAGGTGTGTGGATTAACATCCGTGTCTTCAATTCAATTCCATTGGTCAACCTCAACCTCAACCTCTCTGTTTTTATGCAAGTACCAGGCTGTTTTCATTACTGTAGTTCTATAATAGAGCTTGATGTCAGGGATGGTGATGCCTCCGTAAGTTCCTTTATTGTACAGGGTTGTTTTGTCTATCCTGGGTTTTTTGTTTTTCCATGTGAAGTTGATTATTATTCTTTCAAGGTCTATGAAGAATTGTGTTGGGGTTTTGATGGGGATTGCATTGAATCTATAGATTGCTTTTGGTAGGATTGCCATTTTTACTATGTTGATCCTACATATCTAAGAGCATGGGAGATCTTTCCATTTTATGGTATCTTCTTCAGTTTCTTTCTTCAAAGACTTAAAGTTTTTGTCGAATAGGTCTTTCACTTCTTTGGTTAGTGTTACTGCAAATATTATATGTTATTTGTGGTTATTGTAAAAGGTAATGTTTCTCTGATTTCCCTCTCAGATTTTTTTTTAAATGTAGACCAGGCTGGTCTTGAACTCACAGAGATCCAACTGCCTCTGCCTCCCAAGTGCCATCACCTCAGCTGACTTTGACTTTTGTGTGTGTGTGTGCGCGCGCGCGCACTCGAGGTTGAACCTAGGTCCTCAAGCTTGCTGTGCATCTACTCTACCACTGACACTTTGGTATAATACAATTCTTTAAAAAGCAGTGTTTCTAAGCTGGCTGTGGTGTGCACCCTTGCTATCCTAGCATTTGGGAAACTAAGGCTGGAGAACTGCTGTGAGTTCGAGGCTAGCCCTCACTATATACAAAGACTTTCCTTCTTTTAGATTTATTTATTCTATTTAATGTGTTGAATGTTTTGCTCACCTGTATGTCTGTGCACCATGTGTGTTCTTGGTGCCCACAAAGGTCAGAAGAGGATGTCTTACCTCATGGAATTGGAGTTAAGGATGGTTGTGAGCCTCCATGTGGGTGCTGGGAATTGGACCCAAGTCCTTTACAAGAACAAGTGCTCTTAACCACTGAGCTATATTTCCAACCTGAGACTATTTTAAAAAACAAAACAAAGTCCCCTCCCCCCTAAAAGAGTCTTTTTAGTTTGAGTTTGTCTAATGTTTCCTTATTACTAAATTCAGGTTGGCGAGATGGCTCAGCAGGTAAAAGTGTTTGCGGTGTAATCCTGACCTGAGTTTGATCCCTGAATCCCAAGATGGAAGAACATTAACTTCTGAAAGTTGTCCTTTAACCTCCAGTGGTGTTCACAAGCCTCCCTCCCCACCCTACACACACACACACACACACACACACACACACACACACACACTCATACACACACACATTTTTTTTTGGTTTTTCGAGACAGGGTTCACAATTTTTTTTAGTTGGGCATGATGGCACACATCTTTAGTTCCAGTACTCAAGAGGCAGAGGCACACAGATCTCTCTTATGTATGTCTAGCTGAAACCTGGCACTGTGACCTGTGCTGGGCTTCTCACCTGGAGACACTTAATGTCATCTGTCCATAAGTGGCTATCTTCACACCTGAGACAAGATGTCTGATCCTTTGTTATGCATTTCTTTTTTTCTTTTTTGAGACAGGGTCTCACTACTTAGACTCGACTGGCTATGTATGTAGACCAGGCCAACCTCAAAGTGCCTCTGTTTCCCAAGTGCTGGAATTAAATGCATGGGCCATTATGCCTGGCTGTTGTATACTTTAAAAAATTATTGTGTGTGCGTATTTGGAGTGCTTGATGTATGTGGAGACATGTGGACCATGGCACATGTGTGGGGATCAGAGGACAACTTTGTGGAGTTCGTTCTCACTCTTCATCTTTACCTGAGCTTAAACTCAGGTGATCAAGAATAGCAGGCACCTTCACCTGCTGAGCCACCTCACTGGCCCTGCTGAGTTACTTTTTGTTAATGTTGTTTTGTTTTGAGACAGGTTCTCATGTAGCCTTGGCTGGCTGTAAGCTCACCTGGGGATGGGTTTGATAGTCTTGCCTCTACCTCCCAAGTACTGGGATTACAGGCATGGGCCACCACTGATGGCTTTGTGTGTTTGGTTTCGCTACTTTTTCTCATCCTTGCTAGTGGTGATCAATCTGTAAAGACACACTTCAGGCTCATGCTGTTACCCTGTCCCTCTCTAAACTCTCTCTAGACTTATTTCCTGTTGGTGAAAAAGTATTTATTACATTTATTTATTTTGTGCATGTATGTGTGCAAAAGAGAATGTGTGTGTGTGTGTGTGAATGAGAGAGAGAGAGAGAGAGAGAGAGAGAGAGAGAGAGAGAGAGAGAGAGAGAGAGAGAGACTCCTGCACTTGCACACAAACTGGACTTGTGTGCTTCTGTTCATGTTGTTGTGTAGGGGTCAGAGGACCACTTTGTCTCCCCTTCCACCATACAGTCTCTGGAGATGTCAGCAGGCTTGGTAGCAGGTACTTTCACAGGCTGAGACATTTTGCCTGCCCCCAACTGAGTAGCTTTATGTAACTATCTCTATGTCTCCGGTTCCTTCTGTTATCTTGTTCTGTTCCTCTGGGCAATTTTCTCACCACTTAGTCTGGTGGTCTCCTGGATAACTCACCCACCTGTATCTGACCTGGCTCATGGTCCTGCTCACAGTTCACTTCTTGCTTGCATAGGCAGGCCAGTTTGCAGTGATCAGGGCTTGGGGACACTTCTTTCATTTTCTGTCTTTGAGCTTCCCTTCCTCATGCAGCTGCTGCAGCCATAGGCTAGATGGAGGGCCCTCGGAGCTATCCAATCACCAGTGCAAGACTCTCTTTCCCCAGCAGGGCTAGGAGGCTGAGAGTGATGAAATCCCACCGGGGTGGCTCAGCAGGACCCTGTGATAAGATGTCTAACAGTTGCAGGGCAGCTGTTTTGAGGTTGAGAGGCTGGGAGCCCACAGGAAGTGACTTGGTGCTGAGCTGATGCAGTTTTGTTCAGCACCCGTCCTGGCACGAAGGGTGCAACTGTCACTCTTGGGAATGTCCACAGAGTGCAACGATCCTTGGACAGGAGGGCCACAGAGCCAGACTCAGAGTCCAGGTGGGGGGTATGGGGCCTTGGCTTCAGATGGGTGTCTGCCTCCCCCCACGTCGGCCTCCTGGAACCTGCCCCGCTGGAGAGCATTCTTGGCTGCGGCTGTTCTCTGCTACATCAACCTTCTGAACTACATGAACTGGTTCATCATCCCAGGTGAGCAGGGAAGGGTTGACCCAGGGCAGGATCTCCAGGTACCTCCACCCTACAAGCCCATGACTGTGCACCCATCATGGCCTTCCTCCCAGCACACATTCTTCTCTTGGAGCACATCTCTGGTGGTCTCACCTCACTAAGTGGTCTCTAGCCTCTCCTGAATGGTCCCATGCCAGAATGGGATGCAATGTATGGGGGCAGGGACATTAGGAGGTAGATGGATAGGATCGTGCTCTGCAGCAAAGGCCTCAGGTTGAAGATGGAGCTGCAGGCAAGGTTATGGAGGGCAGGCCAGCTTGGCCCAGCTCCCAAGTGAGAGTGGCTCTTCCTGAACTGTTTCTGGGGCAGCTGGCTGCTGGCCTACCTTGCGCAGTTTGCCTTCCTTCTTGTCGGAAACAGGGCACAACCTGCTTCTGTGTTTTGTGGCTCGCTTATGCGTTCGCTTGTGAGAAATGCTTTTCTCATTTGCTTTTCTCTTCTAGGCACTCATTCTTTCCTTCATCAATTCATAGCCAATGCTTTCTTAGAAAGATCATTCTAATCTGTGTGTGCATGTGTGTGTGTGTGTGTGTGTGTGTGTGTGTGTGCAAGCGCTTCTGTGGAGGTCAGAGGACTCCTCCATAGAGTCAGTGTTCTCCTTCACCTCTATGTGAGCTCCAGGGATTTAACCCAGGTTTCCAAGCTCGTTCAGCAAGTTCCTACACAGGCTGAGCCATCTTGCCAGCCCTCTTTTTCTTTTTTTGAGGCAGGATCTCATGTAGCTCAGGCTAGACTCATACTCACTATGTAGCTGAGGCTGACCTTAAGCTGCTGACATTCCTGCCTTTGCCTCCTGAGAGTGAGGATCACAGGCATGCCACTGCAATGGTTTGTGTAGTTCTAGGGACTGAAGTCAGGGTTTTTGTTTTTTTGCATGCTAGGCAAACTCTCTACTAACTGACTGATGCCCCCACCTCTTTTGTTTCTTTCTTTGTTTTTGAGACAGGGTCTTAAGTAAGACCTGTTTGGCTTTGAATTCACTGTGTAGTTGAGAATGATCTTGAACTCCCAATCCTCCTGCTTCTGTCTCCCAAGTGCTGAGATTGCAGGTGTGACGCCATGCCTAGCCATCCTTCACTTTCCATCACCCACATCACCACTGTGCACTGTGAGCAGGAGCCTCTGGTAGGACCCAGGAGAAACCCAGATGTGTGGTCCCTACTGCAGGGACAACTGTCTTAAGGGGCACAGAAATAAGCTTACCAATAATGACCACGCAAGGCAGAGAGACAGGGAGCAGTGCAGATGAGGGGGCTCAGGCCAGGCTGGGAAGCCTACTCGAGTAACTGTAACTGCTGGCCATGCCCAAAGCCAGGATGTTGAGCCATCAGTTATGAGTTTAGGATAGCCAGGAACCTCTGGAATGAATGGGAGTCTGGGGCTGCAGACATTATCAGAGCAGGACTGTGTCTTTGAGGAACTCAGAGGGACAGAACATGGGCCCAGCTTGCTCAGATGTGAGACAGAGTGGGATGAGTGCCAGCAGAGCAGCCCCGAGGATGAGAGACTACAGAACTGACACACACGGACCATTTTTCCTGGGCCTTGGGAACTGGGATGACTGGAAGGGCAGGAATCATAGATGTGAATGGAGGCAGGTGAGCGTACTGATCAGAAGTGGCGAGAGGGAGAAAAAGCAGGAAATAATCCCCCAGAGGGGGTTTGGTGCAAGATCACAGGCTCTTGAATGGCGGCCTGGGAGCTTGTACTTTCTGATCCAGGCAATGGAGAACCATGGGAGAGAACCTTGAGTGGATTTGGATCCTTGGAAGATGCAAGGTGAGCTGGGGAGGTCAGTTCAGAGGCTACCACAGGGGATCAGGCTGACGAGGAGGCCAGAACCTTAGTATGGGCTGAGGGACTTGGAGCAGTGGGGCGGGGTGAGAGGCTCGGGGCTGCTAGGAAGTGTCACTGTGCAACCTTCTGAGCCTTAACCCCAACTGCAGCACTCTCTCTGCCCTGGGAGCCCCCAGTGGGGCTGTCAGACCCTGAGACCTGCCTGCCAGAGTCCTTCTTTCTTGGGACTTCCTTTGGCTGTGGTCACAATGGGGAAGGCTTAGAGAAGTGAAACCATGCAGGGTTTCTTGGGGACTGCTGGGGTCAAACATTGGTGTAGCAGCTAAGGGTCTCCTGTGGAAGTAGCGCTTAGGAAAACCAGGGTGGTAGAGACTGGGGGAAGAGCTGGCTTTGCCCTTGGCCTTGGGTTACCTACAGGTTGAGAAGTTCACAGGAGACAGATCAAGGACACTCTCCTAAAAATGGAAAATGAGTGCACTCAGAGGACTTTTAGGTAGCTATTTTTCTTGCTAACTTATGTTGCATAGTTTCCTTTCTCTCTAATGATTATACCATCTGGTGTCATTAAAAGATGATAAAGGGCCGAGGATGTAACTAAGTTGGTAGAGTGCTTGTTTGGCAAGCATGAAGCCCTGGGTACCATCCTCAGCAACCCATAAAACCAGTGCGGTGGCACATACCTGTAATCCTAGTACTTTCGATAGAGTCAAGAGGATTAGAAGTTCAAGGTCATTCTTGGCTACATAGAGAGAGTTTAAGGCCAGCTTAGGCTATATGAGGATTTTTTCTCAAAATAATTTTTAAGGTGAAAAAGATATACAGATGTATATGTTTGGCTGTTATGGGGATTGGGTTCAAACCAGATGAAGAAATGAACTCTCCTACCTGGTGCCTTCGGTTTTTGATCTTCATCTAATGGCTGTAGAGATCATATCAGAGAGGTGGATGTAGGGCTTCTTGTGGGCGGGGCCCCATGTGGGGACTTTTGTTCCCCTTCTGTGATGCTGGATGGGGGAGCTGCCTCTGTCAGAGTAGCAATCCTTGCTCCTCCCATTCCAGCTGGACAGTCTTGGGCAAGTGGAGTCTGTGTATCAGGCACAGTGATGGTCCCACCTCTCCTTTTGAGACAGGGTTTCATATATATAGGCTGGCTTTGATGTCTGCTGGCCTCAAACTCCTGATCCTCCTGTCTCCACCCTCCTGACTGCTGAGATTACAGGTATGTTCTGCCATGACTGACTTTGGTGTGTGTTTGGTACGGGCATGTTTCTGGGTTTTTTGTTGTTGTTGTTGTTGTTGTTGCTGTTGCTGCTATTGCTGTGTGGTTGTGAAAATGTCCAGGTTGGTGGAGATGAGGACCGTGGGCTCAGCTCCCATGTCCTGTGCTGGGCTTGCCCATCTGGGCCTGTCCTGATTTCAGAAGAAGCAACCTGGGAGGGCAGCCGGGTGGATTGCTTCCCATCAATGCTGTCTGTCTGTCCCTAGGAGTGTTACTGGATGTCCAGAAGTATTTTAACATCAGTGACAGCCATGCTGGTTTGCTGCAGACAGGTAAGGGGCCAGTTCTGGACCCTGGAACAAGGGCTCTTTTGCTATAGTGTGGTGGGTTCTGTGGCCAGTTCCAGACCCCTAGTCTTCTGCAGGAGAGAGCTGGCTCTAGAACAGGCTCTGGAGCTGGAGTCAGCTGCAGGATGTACCAAGGGAGACAGACTGTGGAAGGCTCTGGAGTGTTCCTAGCTTCCAACCTGCTTGTAGCTCATCTGGGTATTCCAAACAGGAAACCAGAAATTCCCGTGTGTTTTTCTCTCACAGAGCTGAGAAATCCGACTAACAGGCTCATAGACAGGTAGACAGATGCACCTTGATCCTCAGGTGGGCTCAGGAGGGTTCCGGGCCGCAGAGAATCTATTAATCCAGCATCAGGGAGCAGCCACACTCCATTCTAAGGGGTTGGTTTATGAGACCGTGAAACACATAGGTTATGTATGCACACAGGGATACACACATGGTCACACGATGCCACATGTACACTGTGGCTCCTCTCTGAAGCCTGTCCCCTGCCCCAATTGCCCTCTATCTTCTGGGGACCAGTTCCAGGACCAAGAGTTCCAGGCCAGTCTGGAACTTAGTGAGTTTTAGACAGCCAGTATTACCTAGTGAGACAGATCCTGTTTAAAATAAAAAGGCATAATGTCTGGGTGTAACGTCACATGCCTTTAATTCCAGCACTCAGGAGGCAGAGGCAGGAGGATCTCTGTGAGTTCCAGGCCAGCCTGGTCTACAGAGTGAGTTCTAGGTCAGCCAAGACTATCTACAGAGGCCTTGTCTCAAAATTTAAAAAAGGCATAGTGTTTGCAGATTCCCTACTACAGCTTCCTCTACATTCAGGTCATCTCCAGACGACTTGGTATAGCTCACACAGATCTATGAAAACCATTGCTGCAGTGTTTCACCTAGGGGCTGGTAAAAAGGAGAAAAGTCTGTTTGTGGTCATTGTGGATGTAATTGCTTATTGAACTATCTCAGCTTCAGGCAAAGGTTTTACTTATTTATTTTTATTAAAATCATATTTACATTTATTTTGTTTTGAATTTTGCGACAAGGTTTCATTATGTAGCATTGACTGGCCTGGAACACTCCATGTAGAGCAGGCTGGCCTCAAACTCACAGGCATCTCTCTGTCTCTGCCTCCAAGTGCTGGGATTATTGGTGTATTATCACCATTACTGGATTTATTTATTTTTAAATATTTATTATTCTATGTGTACGAATGTTCTGCTTGAGTGTGTGTATATGTGCTAAGTATATGCTTGGTGCCTCTGGAGTTCAGAAGAGGGCTCTAGAGTCTCTGGAACTGGAGTTACAGATTGTTCTGAGCTGGGAACAGATTAACAGATTGTGGACGCTGGGAGCTGAACTTGGATCCTCTGCAAGAACAAGTGCTCTTAACTTTGATCCATCTTTCAAAAGCATTTATTTATTTATTTGTTTATTTAATTATTCATAAGGCCTCATGTAACTCAGGCTGGTCCTGAAACCATCAAGTAGCCAAGAATGATCTTGAACTCTTGATCCATCTGCTTCTGGCTTCCCAGAGCTGAGACTACAAATTTTATACAGATAATAAAAATGTTTTAAGTGTCAACTGAAAGCATATGAAGGAATAAATAGTTCTAGAAGGAATGAAAATAACAACACAGATTTTGCTAACACTGGGACTGGTGACACGTGCTTCAGGAGGCAGAAGCAAGTAGATCTCTATGAGCTGGAGGCTAGCCTGGTCTATATAGTGTGCTCTAAGTCAAACAGACCTCACAGGGAGACTCAGTCTTAAACAGAAGAAAACAAATAAAACATCATCAAGAGCATTTGGGTGTAGGTATACTTGTTATCCCTGGGAAGTAGAGGCAGGAAGAAGAATCAAAGTTATCAGCTACATAGGGAGAGAGAGGCTACCTGGGCCTGAGACCATTTGTTCAGTGAGATACCATGTGTTTTTCATTAGACAAACAAAAATGAAATTCTAGCTTGTATCAGTTGGTGACAAGAGCTCTAACATGCACTTCTATGCCAGTGTAAATTGATATAGCTTTTTTGGAGCCCTGTTTTGGCAGCAGCTATTAAGATTTTAAATGCCATCAACACTGAAGATCACTCTCTGTGGAGTATTAGGTTGAACCATATTAAATTGCTGGTTTTGTAGGTCAAAAGTGGCCTAATTTCCACAATTACATATTGCTTAACCTAGTACTACAACAGGCCATGGGAGAGTGGGGGCCTGGGACCTGAGCTGGCATTCATTGGGCTAAGGAAACGTCAATCATCTATAATCAGCAAACAGAGTCCCAGGTTTTAGACAGAGCACTCCTAAATCTTGGCCCTTTGATAGTGGATAAGGTAAAAGGTGAGGGGTTTTTAGGCCTTCATTATCTACCTGCTAGCTTTACCAACTAGGAGGCCAGGACTCAGCATCCTGCAAGGAAGGAGGAGATTTTATTTTAGACACAGACATTGTGCGTTAGTTTATCCACGTGCTAGCCAGCTGGGCAAACCCAAAACTAGGTCAAACACACTAATAAGTGCTTTGCTTAGTTTTAGCTATTACAAATATTGTTATAGGCTCAAACAGTGACTCACAGTTAAGAGCACTGGCTGGGCTGGACAGTGGTGACACACGCCTTTAATTCCAGCACTTGGGAGGCAGAGACAGGCAGATCTCTGTGAGTGCAAAGCCAGCCTGGTCTATAGAGTGAGTTTCAGGATGTCAGAGCTGTTACGCAGAAAGACCCTGTCTTGAAAAACCAAACCAAACCAACAACCCCAAAATGAGTACTGGTTGCTCTTCAAGAGGACATGGGTTGGATCCTGTGTCCTTACAGCCACCTGAAACTTTAGTTACAGAGGATCCCACATCCTCTCTGGCTTCTGAGGGCACTGCATACATGAAGCACACATACACACATGCAGGTAAAACAACCATACACACAAAATAATAAAAGTTTAAAAAAATTAAAAGAATCATTTTTTATTACATTTGGTGTTGTGTCTGTGTGTGTGCTCTTGTGCGTGTGTGTGTGTGTGTGTGTGTGTGTGTGTGTGTGTGTACATAAGTCACGATGTAAGTGTCGAGTCAGGGAACAATTTTCAGGAGTTGATTTTGTCCTTTCACCATGTAGGTCCCAGGGATCAACCTCAGGTTTTCGGACTTGGTGGCAAGCACCTTTACTCACTGAGGCACCTCAGCTGGCCCCTTGTCTTTGTGTTTTTTGAGACAAGGTCTTGCTGTGTAACCCAGGTTCCCTTGAAGCTCTGGTCCTTTTGTCCCAGCCTCCTGAGTGCTGTAATTACAGCATGCACCATGCCCGGCTTGATGCAGATATAGCTGGAGATGTAGTCCCCTTAGTAGGGGCTTGTGTAGGATGCATAAGGCCCTGGTTTCTATTGCATTGCATAAAAACGGGGTATGGTGACACACACCTGTAGCACCAGCAGCCAGGAGGTAGAGATAGGAGGATCAGAAGCTCAAGGTTTTCCTCGGCTACACAGCAAGTTCGAGGTCAGCCTCGGATACCTGAGATCCTGGTCTAGACATAGGTGTCGGTGTGGAGAATAGTACGTGTACTGAGGCACACCAGTTCTTCCCCCAGCATCCCACATCATCAATGGTTTGTAGTCCATGTGTTTGTTTCATATTCCTCCTCTGCTGGTCCAAAGGGCTGACTTCCCTTTCCTTTTGCCAGCAGCAGGTGTGTGAGGGACAGATCAGATCAGTTCCTACTCCCAATCTCACAGAAGCCATGCATTCTTGCAAATCCAGAAGGCTAGCATCTACTCTGTGTTGGTGGCTCTACATTCTTTTTTATGCTGTCTGATGTCAGCTTCCCGAGACTGGGGTGATGCTCAGAGGCCATATAGTAAGATAAATCAGAGTTGAGTGCTCAGTGTCATACACTCTGGGCTGTGGGTTGTATAATGGGCCAGGAAAGTAAAATTCAACTTTTTATCTCTTCCTTCTCTTGCCCTGGGCCCACTGCCAAGGTGCCAGCTTGTGGCATCTGTGCCAGGCCTCTTCCCTGGGCCAGAAGGGCTGTCTGCCCAGCCACCCTCTTGGAGGATCCAGGCTGTCCCTTGTGTGTCTCCTCCAGTCTTCATCGGCTGCCTGCTGCTGTCTGCGCCTGTGTTTGGCTATCTGGGTGACCGCCACAGCCGCAAGGCCATACTGTGCTTTGGGATCCTGCTGTGGTCAGGGGCTGGCCTCTCCAGCTCCTTCATCTCCTACCAGGTAAGGCCTACATCCTTGCCCAGGCCCTGGAACCTTCCCCATCTGCATTCTTCCTGATCCAGTTGCCTCAGAGTTCCCTTCTGGTCCAAGCCATCTCAGGGACTGTACTGCCAGGGCCCCGGAGGGAGCTGTGGTGCAGCCTCTAAGCCTGAGTAGGGAGGTTGTTAGACATGTTTTGTTGTTGTTTTTGATTTTCTTTTTTGAGACACGGTCTCACTATAGAGCACTGGCTGTCCTGGAACTTACTTTGTAGACCAGCCTGGTCTAGGACTCACAGAGATCTGCCTGCTTCTGCTTCCAGAGTACTGAGATTAAAGGCATGCATCACTAAACCCAGCTGTTGTTTTTGAAACAGTTTCTCACTCTGTAGCTCTGGTCGAGTTGGACTCTTCATATAGCAGAGGTTGGTCTTAACTCTCAGAAATCTGCCTGTGTCTGCCTCCCAAGTGCTGAAATCAAAGGCATGCACCACTATGTCCACCTGGCCCATTAGATTTTCTTATTTTTCTTTCTTTTCTTTTTCCTGTCTCTTCTTCTTTTAAAAATGTTTTTTAAAGATTTATTTATTTATTATGCATACAATGTGCTGCTGGCATGCATGCCTACATGTCAGAAGAGGGCACCAGATCTCATTACAGATGACTGTGAGCCACCATGTGGCTGCTGGGAACTGAACTCAGGTCCTCTGGAAGGGCAGCCAGTGCTCTTAACCTCTGAGCCATCTCTCCAGCCCCCAAATGTTTTTTAAAATGTTTATTTAACTTTATTTTATGTGCATTGATGTGAAGGTGTCAGATGCCCTGGAACTGGAGTTACAGACAGTTGTGAACAGCCATGTGGGTGCTGGGAATTGAACCCAGGTTTTCTCGAAGAACAGCCAGTGTTCTTAACTACTGAGCCATATTTCCAGCCCCCTTTCAATGTTTTTTTTTTTTTGAGACAGAGTTTCTCTGTGCTTTGTTGTTGTTTTGTTTGTATTTTTTCGAGACATTTTTTCTCACTATATCGCGAGGGCTGTTTTACAACTCACTTTGTTGACCTCTCAAACTCATAGAAATCTGCCTGCCTCTGCCTCCCAAGTGCTGGGTTTAAAATGTGCCACCATAGCCAGCGTGGCCAGTTAAACTTTCTTAACAAGAGGCTTCCTGGCCCTCCACTTCACTTCCCTTTTTGGGGGGCTTTGTGGGAGTTGGGGGAGGTTGATGTAATAGGTACTGTCTTGGGAAACTGCCCCAGCTAGCAGAGAGCCAGAAGAAGGATTTTCACTCTGTTCTGAGCAGGCAGTGGCTCTAAGCACCAGTAGGACCACACATGTGAGTTTGGGAGCCTGGATATGTTCCTCCCTCCTTCCCTGTGGGCCTTTGTCATGAGATCCCTTTAGGCCTTCTGACTCATCCTCTGGCCCCTCGTCCCATGGGAAAATTCCGGATCTCACCATGGTCTTGTGCCGGCTTATCCAGTATTCCTGGCTCTTCTTCCTGTCCCGGGGGGTCGTGGGCGCTGGTGCAGCAAGCTACTCCACCATTGCACCCACCGTCCTGGGTGATCTCTTCGTGAAGGACCAGCGAACCTGTGTACTGGCTGTCTTTTACATCTTCATCCCTGTCGGAAGGTTAGTATCCAATTCTCCAAAGGTAAAGAGAGGCCGAAGGAATCAGAACAGGGGCTGCGCTAGGGATAGGAGAGATCGAACCAGGAGGGCTGGGATCCGAATCCCATCATTGCTCCTTCCTTCCCCATCACTGCATCTCTCTTTCTGAGCCTGTCTTCTTGGCTGTCAGTGAGGACAACGCTGCCACTCAATGGGCTAGTGGGGAGGTAATTAAGCTCCCGGAGCGGTGAAACGAGGCAGTGTGGCCCACTGGGGAGGGTAGCCTTGGGAGACCAGTGAGGAAGTGTGCTTTGTAGCCCTGCAGCCAGGCCCCTGAGCTCTGACCCTCATTTCCTGAACCTGCCTGACTCAAGCAGGGGCGGGGTTGGTGGTGGGTTATGCGGCTCCTTATATGGAGGGAATGGCACAGGGCCTGGGCTAGGAACCAGAGGTCACTAGGGTTCTGACCAAGGGTGGTGTAAAACTGGCCCTTTCTCAGGGAATGGGCTCTGAGGCTCAGAGAACTGTCTCCCTGGGCAGGGGAGCCAGTTCCCTGCGGTCAGACCGGCTTGGGCCCCGCCTTCCACCCCTCACTGCCTTCTCTCTTACTCCACTGTTGCAGTGGTTTGGGCTACGTGCTGGGGTCAGTTGTGGCGGAGCTGACAGGGAACTGGCGTTGGGCCCTCCGAGTGAGTTCCACTTCCTTTTTATCCCTCTGCTTTACCCCCTGGGTCGGCGGGGACTTTCCAGTCTTCTGTGGCCTTAGCTGCTTGGCATAGTACCTGGCGCCATGTGGGGTGTTGGGATACTGGTGATTGGGGCCTCATGGGGAATATGGACTGTGGAAATTGTGACCTTGGGGTTAAATCTTAGCTGCTCAGTTTGCTGGCTGTGTGTCCTCAGGAAAATTGCCTTCCTGTTTGGGGCCTCAGCTTCCCTTGCTGTAAAAGTTAAGGCTACCAATGGAGTCTTAAGGATTACAAGGACTGGTAAATTTCTGGGCGAGGCCAGGCACAGAGCATCTCTAAGGACTGCCATCTGGGGTTACTTGGTAGTGGAGTCAGGACAACTGGGAATATACCTGGGAGACTCCGCTGGCCAGTGGCTCTCATTAGAATAAGAATCCCAGCACTTGGGAGGCAGGTGGATCTCTGTAAGTTCAAGGCCAGTCTAAAAACGAACAAGGATAAGTACCACTCAGAAGAGACAGAAACTGCATGACCAAGGGTGCTGGGGCTTGGCCCTGCATGCAGATCTCTGCTGAACTGTCATGGAAGGCAGAGATAGAAGCCTGGGGTGGGAAGAGGCTTCGAGGAAGCTGGCCTGACTTGCTTTGAACAGGAGCCTTCTCGTGGTCTGAACTGTTTGAAGCTGCCCCAGGGTAGGCAGTGAGATTCATGTCCTGCGGGCAGCGGTGCCAGGAGAGGAAGGCAGGGTTGAACTGGTGTGGCAGCTGGGAATGTGAGCCAGGAAAAGGGGTCTGAGTTCCCATTTTTGACTATCTTAGGCTCCCTGGTGTTTGTTCTGAGCAGGTGGGCGTTAATTGGGTGCCAAGGTTACCACACCAGAGAGAGAGGCTGTACTAACTCTGTAAAGGTGAGGGCAAGTGTTAGGGCCAGCTCTCTATATAACCAGCACCTGGGACTCCAGGCTAGACTAGAGTTCAGCTACTGTGGCGGGTCATCTCCTGTCTCCTAGGTTGCGGTAGAATTTGTCCCTGAGCTCCCTGGCCCTCCTTCCCTAGATCATGCCCTGCTTGGATGCTGTGGCCTTAGTTCTGCTCATCCTGCTGGTTCCAGACCCACCCCGGGGAGCAGCTGAGAAACAGGAAGAAGTGGCTGTGGGGGCTCCGAGGAGCAGCTGGTGTGAGGACGTCAGATACTTAGGGAGAAAGTAAGTGTGTCCCCGCTCTCCGTTGCAAGTCTCAAGAAACCCTTCTGCCCGGCCTAACAACTCCGACCTCCATCTCTCTGCCACTAGGATGCATTCAGTGTTCATGGCCTCCTTCCTTTTCTGAGCTCCACTCTTACTGAGATGCCCCTCTCTTAGATTCCCTCTCCATGTGGCAGAGAGTGGGGCAGGCTGCGTGAGCTCTAGCCTTGTGCTGTGTTCATTTATCCACTGGCCACATTTTTCCAGCCCCACCTGCTTCCCCAGGCTTCTGGAAGGATGTTGCAAGTTCATTGTCCGTCTTTTCAAACTGCTTGGGAACAACATTGGCCCAGGTGCCTACCAGGTCTCAAAGGGAAGCAGGACAAGCTCTCCTCACTATGGTCTCAGATCTTATGAATCACTGCGGCATGGATAGCGGGGAACATTAGGGAGGCTGGATCCTGCATGCCTGGGGCAGTGGTCAGGCCTTTCAGTCCTGGCCCTATCACTTTCTCTTGCAGCTGGAGTTTTGTGTTTTCAACCCTCGGAGTGACGGCCATAGGTTTCGTGACTGGAGCTTTGGGCTTCTGGGCACCCAAGTTTTTGTTCGAAGCTCGCGTGGTCCACGGCCTACAGCTTCCCTGCTTCCAGGAACAGTGTGGCAATCAGGACAGGTGAGGAGGGGCTGAGGGCACTGGCCTGGTTCCTGGCTCTTGCTGGGACAGTTCCCTAGAGGCTGTGAGCCGGGCTCAGTCTTTCCAGGCAATTTGTGAAGATGGCTGATCTTTGAACTCACGGGCAGGTCAGGGTTCCAGCACTGACTAAGTTGGTCATCATATGTGCACAGACATCTCCGCTGGTTCTTGTGGGATCTGGAATCCTTGTCTTTTTTGGGGGTTCCGAAGATATCAGAGGAGGAAGGATGTGAGGCTTCAGTGGAGCTTCAGGGGGTGATAGGAATCGTAGATGATCACCCTTGTCTTTCAAATGGGCCCCAAGTGTCTTCTGTGAGGTCACCCCACTTTACAGATTGCAAATTAAGTCTCCGGGAAGCTCCTTCTTGCGTCTGGCTTAGGGATGTCAAGGATGTGTTCATTTCTTCTTTGTCCCATCAGGGCATCTAGACACCCAGAAAGTTGTTGAGGTATCATTTCATTTCCTGCCTGACCAGCCCTCTGGCTCTGTTGGGCTCCTCTACTGTCCCTGCCACCTCTTGACGTATTCTCCAGTGACCTCCTGATGGGAGTCAAGAATATCTCCTAGGCCTACCTCCCTTTTCTCCCCTCCTCTTTGATGCCCCTAATTCCTTATCCCCTCCTCTGCTAGCATGCTTTCTCTTCTGTATCCTTTTCATCTTTGATCTTGCCCTGCTGATTTCTTGGACTTTTAAATTAAGTGAAATTAAATTTTATGTATATGGGTGTTGAACCAGCATGTATGTCTGTGCACCATATGTATGCAGTGCCTAAGGAGGCCAGAAGAGGGCACCAGGTCCCCAGCACTGAAGTTACAGGTGGTTGTGAGCTGCCATGTGGGTGCTGGGAATCAAACCTGGTCCTCTGCAAGTGCAGCCAGTGTTCTTAGCAGTGCTTTTAACCATTGAGCTTCTCTCCAGCCCCTCCTTGAGCTTCTAAATCCCCAGCCTCCCCTCTGCTTGGTTCTCTGCTGGTCTCATCAACACCTACTTTCTCTTCTCTTCTCCAGCCTCCTTTTTTGCCTCAATTTTACTTCCCGATGCCCAGATCTTGTGTAATTTCCAGAATGTCTGTGCTTCTGCCCCAGTGTTATCTCTGCCCCCCAGTTTCCTTCCCTTTCTCATCAATGTTTATTATACTTAATTATTTTGCAGTTCTGGGGATTGAACTCGAGGCCTTGCGCATTCTAAGCAAGTGTTCTTTGGGGCAAATGCTAGGCAAATGTTCCACTGATGAGCCACGCACATAGCCTCTCCAGCAGGTTTTCATGAGCTCTATCAATGAGCCATACCTCCAGCTCTAAATGTTTGCTTCAGGCCTCATGCCAACTGTTTTACATAGAGAACCTGCGAAGGAAGGTATTTATGCTGTCTCTGAATTACAAATGAGATAAAAAGTCACACAGGTTAAGTGACTTATCTAGGATCACGCAACTACCAAGCAATAGCCAAGATTCGAATCTATCTAACATTGCAGCTGTTGTTCCGAAGCTCCACGTCCTGTTGCCACGGGAGACAGCCTGATGCTGTCAGTAACCTGCCCCACCAGCTGGCAGAGCTGTCTAGCATATGGAAAAAATCCTATGAACAAACACATAACGATGGAGAAGTTTGCCCTTGCTCTCCTCCACCTTCCCTCCCCCATCCCATGCAGTTGTCCTCTCTGGAGGCAGAGACAGCTTCCGAAACAGCCCCAAGACTCAGTCCCATTGCAGGTATTGATACTTGTTTATAGAAGCCGTTGTCCCTGCTCAGCTTCCACTCTCTGGCCTCTTCACACCATCTGTCTGAGAACTGGGGGGCATATTTGTTTCTTGTGCTTGATAAAGTAAGTGACCACACACTTACTGGTCTCAAACCACAGAAATGTGGGCTGGGGCTGTGACTCAGGTAGCAGCTTTCCTGGAGTGCATGAGGCCCTGCATTTGAGCCTAGAGTTGCACAAGTCCGGAATAGTGTCCCACACCCTTAATCCTATCATGAGGACCCAGAAGTTCAAGGGTGGATCCTTGCCATCAAGACTGGTGACCTGATTTTCGATCCCTGGAAACCTACATGGTGGAAGGGGAGAACCAACTCCCTTGACTTCCACTTGTACACTATGGTACCTCATACATACAAATATACATACATATACACATGCTTATGATATAGATAAGGTTCAAAGTCAGTCTCAGCTACATAGGGAGTATGAGGCTAGCCTGATAGCTGACCCACATGAAAATCTACCTAGAAAAAGGGAGGTGGAGAAAGAAAGAAAAAGGATATGCCCTTGCCCAGTACTAAAAAATAAAATAAAATAAAAATCCCAATTAAAAAAACCCAGAGATTAGCCAGGCAGTGGTGGCACATGTCTTTAATCCCAGCACTTGGGAGGCAGAGGCAGGTGGATATCTGTGAGTTCGAGGGAAGCCTGGTCTACAAGAGCTAGTTCTAAGACAGCTAGGGCTGTTACACAGAGAAACCCTGTCTCTAAAAACAAAAACAAAAACAAAAACGAAAACCAAACCAAACCAAAACAAAAACAGAGAAATGAGTTTTGTCCTGAGTTTGGAGGCCCACACTTCCAGTGATCACAGATCAAGGTGTCTGCAGGGTCACGTTCCCTTGGAGTTCTGTGGAACCTTTACCTATCCTAGGTCCTTGTAGGCTGATAGCATTCGTTGGCTATATCTCTCTAATCTTTGCTTTCAAAGTCACACGACATGATCTTTTTATTTCTGGGCTGGAGGTCTCCCAGTGAGCACAGAGGTCAGGGCAAACGGAGGGCAGTCATTCCAGGCAATGTGAAGTTTCTGAATATCCGCATAGTGTGGTTTTCCCTAGAAGGTTCCAGAGATTGGAATATCTTGTGAGGCTATGGTTTTAGCCTGTGGAAAAGCAGCAGAAAGTCCTTATGTTAGGCTACTACAACCCCTTGGCTAGGATCAGCCCCAGATGCAGTGAGAGAGAGGTGGTGTCCTAGCTCGCTTTCTGTCGCTGTGATAAACACCATGGCCAAAAGCAGCTTGGAGGAAGAAAGTGTTTATTTCCTCATCTTCGGCTTCTGTGTCACAGTCCACCCTTGAGGTGGCTTAGGGCAGGAATGCAGGCAGCAGTGGGGGTGGGGAGGAACTGAAGCAGAATCATGCAGGATTGCTGTTTACTGGCTTGCTCTCCAGGACTTTCTCAGCTTGCTTTTTATACAACCCAGGATCACCTGCTTGGGGTAGTCCAGTTCCTTCCCCCAGCAATCCTTAGTCAAGAAAATGCCAGGGGCCGGAGAGATGTCTCAGTTTTTTTTTTTTTTTTTTACACTTGCTTGCTCTTGCAAAGAATCTGGGTTTTGTTCCCAGCACCTACAGGACAGCTCACCACTGTCCTAAAGTCCAGTCTCAGGGGATCCAGCACCCTCTTCTGGCTCCTATGGTTACCAGTGCACGTACACGCACATCCACATACAAATAAATAAATAAGTCAGGAGTGGTGGTGCATGCTTTTAATTCCAGCACTTGGAAGGTAAATCTATGTGACTTTGAGGCCAGCCTGGTCTGCATAGTAAGTTCTAGGACAGCTAGAGCTACACAGTAAGACCCTGCCTTGGATAAAAAGCAAGAAAGGAAATGCCTCACAGACTTGACCATCTGACTGAGGTCTCTCCTCAGCTGAGGTTCCTGGAACTCCTTCTCTGACCTCCACTTGCACATAGGACTCCAGTTTGTGACAAGCTGACTAAAAAATGAAAACACCAGGAGGAAGCTTCCTGTGCAGCCACGGGAGAGCTGCCAACCGTGGAGCTCAAGTGGCCCAGAGGAAGATGCAGCATGAGTAGGAGTAGGAGTCCCATTTTGGGGTGTGTGCAGATGGAGTCTGGACTGCTGTAGAGCTTATAGGAACCCCTTGGGATCTTGCGTTGGTGGTGGTACTTGAAGGTCTTAGGGGCTGAGGCGTATTTTCTCCTGGCACCAGAGCCAATTAGAGAATTGGCTATGGTGCCTATTTGATCAATCATCCCAAGTCTCTCAAAGATCTTGAGAAGCCACCACGTCTGGCTCAGAGTGAGATTCAGAGATGAAACCACTTACTCAGGATCTGACTTGTAGCCAGAGCTTGGCTGGGAGGTTTGTGAGGACCATCACATGGCTCAGGAACATATAGATTGCTGTTTGGTGGGAGAGGGCTTGGAGGTTCTGGCCCTGCCCCTGAAAGGCTGTGTCAGGCAACCTCAGGTGAGTTCCTGACTGCTTTGGTTTCCATGGCCCCTGCTGCATAGAGAGGGGTACGTCCATTAGTTCTCAGCTTATGGGATAGACGGTTCACACAGGCTGACTGGTGGGGTTCACTTGCCCTCAGTTTGCTGATGTCCAGTTTTGCATGGCTGCATTCTTTTCTAAGTTAATCTACTTAAAATAATTGTTACAAGGGCTGGAGAGATGGTTCAGTGGTCAAGAGCACTGGATGCTACTCCAGAGGACCTGAGTTTGATTCTCAGCATTCACATGGTGGCTCTTAACTATCTATAACTATAGTACGAGGAGCTCTGATGCCCTTTCTGTCCTCCACTGGCACAGACATACCCAGACAAAACACCCATACACATAAAATAATAATAAAATTAAAAACCTATTACCATGTATGTGTGTGCATGTATGTGTTTTCACATGTGTGCAGAGACTAGAGAACAGCTTGCTACAGTCATGTCTCTCCTTACACCATGTGAGTCCTGGGGATCAAACTTAGATTGTTAGGCTTGGCAGCAAGTGTCTTTCCCTGATGGGCCATCTTGCACACCCAAATGTCACATTTGTTGAGTGTGTGTGTGTGTGTGTGTATGTATGTAGAAGTCAGTGTCACATCTCAGGAGTTGTCCACTTGAGTTTTAAGCTGGTCCAGCTGGCCAGAGAACCTTACTGATCTGCCCATATCTGCTTTCGCAAGCCTGAGATTATGAAAGCATGACATCATCATGTTTGACATTTATGCTGATGCTGGGGATTGAACTCAGGTCTTCGTGCTTGAGTGGCAAAGCACTGAACTGACTGAGCCACTCTCCTCAGCTCTCATGGGGATAACAGTTGAGCCCTGGCCATCTCATGCAAGTTTTAAAATTTATTTATTTATTTATTTATTTATTTATTTATTATGTATACAATATTCTGTCTCTGTGTTTGTCTGAAGGCCAGAAGAGGGCACCAGACCTCATTACAGATGGTTGTGAGCCACCATGTTATTGCTGGGAACTGAACTCAGGACCTTTGGAAGAGCAGGCAATGCTCTTAACCACTGAGTCATCTCTCCAGCCCCAAGTCTGTGATTTTTGTGTCTGAGAGGGGACATGGCTGGGGGAGACAGGTGTTTGTTGGGACCACAGTTCCAGAGAGCAGCCAGAGCATGGCAGAGAGGCTGGCCAGAAATCATGAGACTGGCTCAGAGAACTGTCATTTGTGCAATGAGGGTCTGAGAGAGGAGGCCACACTGGTCAACAGGGCCAGTCCCATGGAGCCATATGTTGGCAGGGGTTTGTAGAGAGGACACCAGAGTGCCACTGAGGGGCTGGAAGAGCCTGGTTAGATTTGGCTGTCAGAGTCCACACCGGTCACTGTCTCAGTGAGGCCTTGAAAGTCCTTTAAAAGAAGCTTGAATGAGCCGGGCGGTGGTGGCGCACGCCTTTAATCCTAGCACTCGGGAGGCAGGCAGGCGGATCTCTGAGTTCAAGGCCAGCCTGGTCTACAAGAGCTAGTTCCAGGACAGGCTCTAGAAACTACAGGGAAACCCTGTCTCGAAAAACCAAAAAAAAAAAAAAAAAAAAAAAAAGGAGCTTGAATGGAGCAGAGGGGTGATGGTGTCTGTCTGTCTGTGCAGATCCTGTCTCTGTATCCAGCAGCTGTCTGATACTGCCCTTCACCTTTCCTAGTCTTGCAAGAGTTTGTTTGTTTAACATATATCATTTATCTGGGCTCTGGGCTCCCAGCACAGAAGACAAGAGAGAAACCAAATCTGGTCATTGCTTTTCAGGAATCTGCAAGGTATGGATGGTAGATAGTGCTACAGGGACCAATGGAAATAAAGCAGTCAGCGTAGGCACAGTGGATGGTGTCCCCTGGGAGCGAGTATTTGTGGGAGTCACGTGGGTAGAGCAGGAATTTGGAAAGCTGAGAATACAGCTAGCAAGGAAACAAGAAAGCTACTGCAGAGTGTCCCAGATGAAGAAATGGAAGTACATGGGGTTTGCAGAGTTGAGGACAAGAAGAACAGAGCTGGGACGTGAGGTTCAGGGAGCTGGGACCTGATCTCTGGGTGTTTGAGAGCTGATGGAGGATTTGGACAAAGTGTGGTTAGGAACGTAGTCAATCGTGTTTTAAGCACCTTCTGGGGCTGGAGAGGATGCTCAGTGGTTAGAGCACTGGCTGCTCTTGCAGAGGACCTGGGACTGTGTTCCCAGCACCCTTATGGCGACTCACAACTACCTGTCATTCCAGCTTCAGGGGACCTGATGCCTCCTCTGACCACTATTGGTACTACATGCACACAAAAATAAAGTCATGGAGGAGGAGAAGGAAGAGGAAGAAGTGCTTTCTGAGGACCTGTGTAGAGAGATAATCTCTGTCAAAGCAGATGGGGTTGAAGTGGGTACAAGAATGGGTGGGAAAGGTGTGCTATTGGGGGCTTCTTGGGAAATATACAGAGCCAGGGTGAGATTCAAGAGGGGAATGTGTAGGTGTGGTGGCACCTGCCTTTGATACAGCACTGGGGAGGTAGAGATAGGTGGATCTCTGTGACTAGAGGACAAGCCTTGTCTACATAGTGAGAATCAGGCCAGCCAAGGCATAACAAGAGCCTATCTTAAAAAAAAAAAACAAACAACAACCCCCCCACCAAAACAAAATGAACAACAACAACAAAGAGGTGAATGTGTGCCATCATCTAAGCATTGAGGATGGGTGGGGCCCCAGAGTTAAAATTTCTGAGTGGGACTTTTGGAGTGGTGAGACAGAGGTCACCGTGGATGTGCCTGGGGTGGAGGTTTCCAGCTGCAGCTCTGGGCTTGCCTCCTGATGGTACCAGGTCATGTAACTGGGTCAGGTAGCCCAACCCTGGAGGCAGGAATAGGATGCAGGTCTGACCAGGTTCTCTCTGTCTTTTGCCATCAGCCTGATTTTTGGGGCACTGACGGTTGCAACTGGCATTATTGGTGTCATCCTGGGGGCAGAGGCCTCGAGAAGGTACAAGAAGGTGAACCCCAGGGCTGAGCCCCTCATCTGTGCTTCCAGTCTATTTGCTGCAGCTCCCTGCCTCTACCTGGCTCTCATCTTGGCCTCAAGGACCCTCCTGGCCTCTTATGTAAGTGAGGGCTCCCTGGGAGTGGGTGGGAATCCCTTGAGGATGCAGGTGCATAGTAAGCTGTGAATTTGTGTTCATTTTAAGGATCATCTCTTCCAGCCTGGTCTAGCCCCAGTTCCCATTGAGCACACAAAGGCTCACTGAGAACTGCCCAGTAAAGAGGCGGGACTAGATTTGATTGTGATCCCCTTTTGGCTGTGGAGTGAGCCCCTCTGACCTACTGGTTGGTTGTCTGGGTAGGGTAGGAGTGTTTTTATAGGTCCCAGGTGTGTTGTTGTGAACCTGGGGAGGCAGAGGAAATGTCCCCCAAGTTCCAGATGAGAAAGGTTGGTCATGGCTGGTGCAGACCTTGCTGGAAAGACAGTTATGGCCAGCAGGAGTTTTCCAGATCCTGGTCCCATTCTAGTCTCTCCTATGTCCCACATTCTGCCTAGGACAGGGGTGGTACACTTTGCTTGTGTCTGTTCCTCTTCTGTCTGAAATCTTTCTCTTCATACAGGCATTATTCACTCCCCTAAAGTGTCCCCAGATTGTCAAGCATCCTGTCACAATTCACTGTTCCCACTCTCCTACCCCATCCCCGTCCTGCCAAGTGAGAAGGGCTTGCTGTTTCTAGGAGGACAGAACCAGCTTTGCACCCTTATCCATAGGCATCAGGTCCACTGAGCTGGCTGAACTCAGTAAATTGGCTGTGGGTTTACTGTTGTGTCCCCCTCCCTCCTGCCGCAGTCCTGGTGACTGTCCTGTTATGGCCAGTCACATTCAAGGACTAAAAAGTCTGGTTCCACTTAAATCACAGCTTCTGTTCTGCCTCTGAATAAGGCTGTTATCCAGGCACAGAAAATTGCCCTGGGATGAGGGGACCCATGGTGTGCTCAGCTTCCTTGTTGCATTTCTGTCCTTTGTCATGGGTACCACCCCTCCCCACGATTCTGACTCCTGCCGGGCTGAGCAGGTGAAGGAAGTCAGAAAATGGACAAGGGCTACCTGGGAAAATGTTTTCTGTCATTGCCTTCTGAGTGACAGTTGCCTAGATGCTAGGGTTGGGAACACTTCTGTAGTTTTGGAGTGGGCTCTGACCTTACTTAATTCCTTAAGGCTGACGTGGCCTCTCTAGCAGTTCACCACTGGCCTATAGACAGTGGCAGTGCACACCCATGACCTTCATGACTCCCCTGAATACTGTCCTTCCGACTCACCTGGTCCCTCTCCTTCCCCATTCTGTACTCTGCTCTTTCTGACACTTCACCCTAAGACTTCCCCAAGGGGACTCAGGCCCCAGAGACCATACTTCCTAGTGCCACCTAACAGGGGTTGGCGAGCACAGAGGAGGCCTTGAGGTAGCTTTAGTCTAAGAGGATCTAAACTTAGCAGGTGTCCTACCTGTCCCTTTCTGTCCTCATCTAAGAAAGTTTCTCTTTATTTTTCACCCGGCTTTCCTGAAACTCTCTCTGTAAACCTGGCTAGAATCCAACTCAGAGATCCACCTGCCTCTGTCTTCTGAGTGCTGGGATTAAAGATGCACACACCACAACTGCCTGCCAAAAAAAGGTCTCTTTTAAGAAATTCCCTGGGGATGGGCTGATAAGATGACTTAGTGGGTAAGGGTACTTGCTGCCAAGTAACCTGAGTTTGATCTTTGTAAACTCCATGGTAGATAGAGAGGCTCTCTCTCTCTCTCTCTCTCTCTCTCTCTCTCTCTCTCTCTCTCTCACACACACACACACACACACACACACTCTCTCTCTCTCTCTCTCTCTCTCTCTCTCTCACAAAAATGTTTAAAGAAAGAAGAAGGAGCTGGAGAGAAGGCTCAGTAGTTACGAGCACTCACTATTCTTCCAGAGGACCTGGGTTCTATTCCCAGCACCTATATGGTGGCTTATAACAACCTGTAACTCTACATACAGGGGATTTGGCCTCCTAGGCCATTAGCACACACATGATATACATACATGCAGACAAAACAGTCATACTCATAAAATAAATTCGTAAATTTTTAAAAAGAAAGGAAAAGAAAAGCAAATGCTCCAGACCTGATGTGGAGCCTGCTCCTAGGTACACTGGCTGGCAGTTGGTGGAAGATGCTTCTTTTTCTGTGGCCAAGGCCTTAGGGAAACCTGTGCCCTCTTCAGGCGATGTCTTAGGGTTTCTATTGCTGTGATAAAACACCATGACCAAAAGCAAACAGGGGAAGAAAAGGTTTATTTCACTTAACTCTTTCACATCACAGTTCATTGTGGAAGGAAGTCAGGGCAGGAACTCAGACCAGGAACCTGGGGCAGGAGCTGATGCAGAGGCCATGGAAGGGTGCTGTTTCCAGGCTTGCTCTTTATAGCTTGTTTAGCTTGCTTTCTTCTTCCTTCCTTCCTTCCTTCCTTCCTTCCTTCCTTCCTTCCTTCCTTCCTTCCTTCTCTTTTCCCAAGGCAAGGTTCCTCTATGTAGTCCTGGCCATCCTGAAACTCACTTTATAGACCAGGCTGGCCTTGAAATCAGAGATTCTCCTGCTTCTGCCTCCTGAGTGCTGGGATAAAGGTGTATACCACCACCACACAGCTGAGCCTGCTTTCTTATAGAATCCAAGACCACCAGTCCAGGAATGGTACCACCCATAATGGGCTGAGTCCTTCCCCATCAATCTATCAATCTCTAATTAAGAAAATGCCCTACAGACTTGTCTAAAGGCTGATCTTATGAAGGCGTTTTCTCGGCTGAGGCTCTCTCCTCTCAGATGACTCTAGCTTGACATAAAGCTAGCCAGCACAGGGGAATTTCCCTGAACTTCCTGGAGGCTGGAAGAGGCTACCGCCATCCCTCTCACAGGTTCACTTGACACTGCCGTGGGAAGATTTTTCTCATCCCATCTCACAGACTGGAAAACTGAGGCCCAGAAAGAAACAAGAGTAAGACAGACAAATATTTGCCTCAGGACTGGATATATCATGTCTGTGCCCTTGCAGTTCTGTGGGAGAGGAACAGCTGGGCACCAACAGATGCTTCCATGCTTACTGTCTGGGTGCAGTGGAGAGGCAGGGATTGTCCCTTCTACTGGTGAGAGCTGGTGGGACTGCCAGGAACTAAACTTGCAGGGAGACTGAGGCCCAGGTGGACGGGGGCCCTGGCAGAGGTCCTGGCAAGCAGCTTTGCTTCCGCTAATGTCTTCTTTGGCTCCTGCAGGCTGCTTCTTGGCTATGTTTTGGTGACACAGCTGTCCCCCACTCTGCAGTCTGGCAGGCTTCAGAGCTGCGTGTCTCATCTAGGAGTGCTACTGCAGCTCAGCTGATCAAGCCAGCTAGGAGAGTTCTAACTCTTTTCCAGTCCTGTCCCAGTTGGGATTGGGGGCCAGGAAGGTTCTCAAAGCAAGGAGGCATCCATCTTCCAGTGCTAGAAGTGTCTTGGCTTTGTGCTCTATGGGTCGAGTCTCCATGATCAGACTGCAGCCCTTACTCTCCAAAGCTCTGTCTGTGCTACTGCCCTGGGCCTACTGGAAGTTCTGACCTGAAATGCAAGTTGAGTCTTCCCTTATCAGTCCTCATTCACAAAGTCCTTACTACCCAGCCCCACCTCTCCTGCCCATTCCTTCTACCCTGCCCTGTAGCATCAGCCTTACCAGCTTTCTCTGGGACCTTCCTCTACCATAGCCACTTCTTGCCCTCCATTACTGTACTTGCTGTTCATCCTATATGGCCAGGGGAGCTTCTGGGCACCATGGACCTTGCCAGCTCTAAAGCCTTGCGTAGCTTCCTGGTTCTCTGGAAGGTATAACTTCATCCTGGCATTTAAAGCTCCACGTGAACTGCCCTGACAGCAAGCCTAACTGGCCCTTCCCCGTCTGCACTTCTATGTTTCAGGACCCTTCCTAGATTCCTAGAGCATACTCAAATGCCCCCCTTTCAGTCCACTCATCACCCCTCCTTGTTCATATGTCTAAACCATTCTGGGCCTCCAGGGCAAGGTCAGATTAACACTGGCTCTTCTTGAGGCCCTCCTTCTCTTATTGGTGGCCTAGTCCTCTGTTCCCAGCATTACTGCTTCTCAGTGCTCTCATCCTTGGATCAAGTTATTTGATTCTGACATATTCTTTATTCTTGCTTTCCCTCTCTCCCTCCCTCCCTCCCTCCCTCCCTCCCTCCCTCCCTCCCTCCCTCCCTCTCTCCCTCCCTCTCTCTCTCTCTCTCTCTCTCTCTCTCTCTCTCTCTCTCTCTCTCTCTCTCTCTCTCTCTCTCTGTGTGTGTGTGTATGTTGCCTTCTTAAGACAGGGATTCTCTATGTATCCCTGGCTGTTCTGGAACTGGCTTTGTAGACCAGGCTGGCCTTGAACTCAGAGATCTGCCTGCCTCTGCCTCAGAAGTGCTGGGATTAAATACAAGTGCCCCAACACCCAGTTTGGTTCTGAACTCATATAGCTCCAGCTAGTGAATTCTAGCAGGGCCCAGGCCTTGTTCCTCCCCTTCTTGGCACTCCAGGCCCAAGTGCAGCATCAGGATTGTGGGAGTAAGGTGGGAGTTGGTCGCTGCTTGAGAGAGAAGTTCAAGGAAAAGTTGTTTGTATCTATTTGCTTATTCAGTCCTATTAAATATTGGTCATTGGCTTCCTAGTTCAAATGCTACTTACATTCTAGTTTGGAGAAACAGACTACAAACAAGACACATGAGGAGAAGCAGGACATAGTGGAGCAGCCCAGGAATCACAGCACTCAGGAGGCTGAGACAGGAGTTCTAGGCCAGGCTGGACTGTACATCAAGACCCCATTTCAAAGCAAGCAGTAAACAGATACCCAAGTAAAAGTTTATGCTATTTCAAGTGATTAAAAATACATAGAAAAATATTGTAGATTGAGGAAGGGAAATAGCAAGTGACTGTTGATGAGAGAAGACGTCAGTTATATAGAGAGGCCAAAGGGCTCTCTGAGAAGGTGCTGTGGCTTCTTCTTCCTGTAGGTTCCGGAATGAAAGAGGGAATTGTGTAGAATTTGGGAGAACAGAGTTCTAGGAATAGGGAATAGCAACTAGGGCCTGGAGGGTCTGAGGAATGGCAAGGAGACCACCCTTGTTAACACAAAGACAGTGGGAGGTGAGCACAGAGAGGATGATGGGGCCTTCGGACATCAGGTGGAAGAAACATGGAAAGAGCTGGGTGGGATTTTATGCTGGGGCAGGGATGATTTTTGTGGCTGTACCTTTTTATCTGCTAGTCTAGTGAATTGTATCAACAGTTACATGTTTAGCAAACCTTGCATTCCTGGGGTCTCTTCTCCTCTGTTGCTGGATGTGACGTGGCAGCATTCTGCTGAAGATTTCTGCATCTGTATGGATGGTGTTGGGGATATTAGGGAAATGTGCATTTGCATCTGTGTTTTTGTGGAGTGCAGGGCAGTGGCCTTAGGATGACCTAGCGAGTCTGTCTGTCTTTCTTCCTGCTGTTTATAAAGGATCTGTGTTAATTTGTCTTTAAACATTGGTAGAATTCATCAGTGCTGCCATCTGGTTCTGGGCTTTTGTTGGGGAGTAGTTTTTGATTATGGACTCAATATTTACTTGTTGAAGGTCAGTTCAGATATTTTTGTTTCTTTTTGAAAGTTTCACTAGTTTTGATTTTTTAATTATTTTTGAAATGATAATATTCCTTTATTCCTTTTCATTGTGTATATTCTTAAATACATAAATATAACCTGCTTAGTCTGTATAATATTCTTGTATATAGTTGCATGCATATATAAAGGTGCATGCACACACACACACACACACACACACACTCACACACATGTTTTCAGGACTGACCATTTGATATTGAATTACCAGTTGGAGTGCTCTTTCCTGGAGAAGACGATTTCTCCTGCTTTCAGCATTCCCTACTCCTGTAGTTCTTTGTGTGGGGTCGGGTCTCATGAGCTTTTGCCATCCACCTTAGCACGCCTATAGTTGTCCTTGTTCTGCTCGTGTTTAGGCAGTCATACCGATGAGCCTTCTGACATTCTGACTTTCCTAAGAGTCCCCCATCCTCTGGTTCTTGCTATCTTCCTCCCCAACCTCCTGCTCCCTGATCCTCTGGCTCCTACTAGCTCCCCCACACCCCGTGCTCCCTGATCCTCTGGCTCTTGCTGTCTTCCTGCCCCACCCTGAGCTCCCTGAGCCTTAGGTACAACAGTTGTGCTGTGACTGTATCAGCTGGGACTGGGCTCCACAACTCTGCATCTTGATTGGTTGTGGTTTTCTGTAAAGATTATCATCTTTTGCAAAGAGAAGTACTTTTCACTTTTTTTCCTAGGAATTTTTTATAATGAATCTAGAGTAATCTAATTTCTTTGTATATAAATGTTCATAGCATTTCCTTATAGGCCTTTTGATTTTTTGTTTGTTTGTTTGTTTGTTTGTTTGTTTGTATTTTAAGACAGGGTTTCTCTGTGGTTTTGGAGCCTGTCCTGGAACTAGCTCTGTAGACCCAGGCTGATCTCAAACTCACAGAGATCTGCTTGTCCCTGCCTCCCAATTGTTGGGATTAAAGGCGTGCGCCATCACTGCCTAGCAGGCCTTTTGATTTCTATGAGATTGATATCAGTACTCTCTTTCATTCCCGATTTTATTGAGTATTCTTTCCTTTTTCTGTGTTAGCTTAATGGTTTGTTGATTTTTTTTTCCAAAAAGCATTTATTTATCTTATGTGTATATGTGTGTGTGGGCATGTATGCCTCTGTGTGTGCATGTGTGCACAGGCACACATGTATGTCAGAGGACAACTAGGGGAGTTGACTCACTTATCTCTTTTCGCCATAAGGATTCTGGGAACGGAACTCAGGCTGTCAGGCTTGGGCACAGGCACCTTTACCAGCTGGGTTTTCTCATTGAGCTCCCTCTCTCCTTGCCTTTAAGACAGGCTCTTACTGTATCTTATGTAGTCTAGGATATCCCAGAATTTGCTATATAGCCCGGGCTCTTCCCAAACTCTCAGTCCTCCTGCCTCAGCCTCTTGTACTGGAATTACAATACTGTGCCACCATGCCTGGCTGTCACTTTGCTGCTCTTTGAAAGAACTAACTATTGGGTACATCGATTTTCTGCCTTTGTTCTCTGTTGTTGACTTACATTTAATAGCATTTCTCTGGCTACTCGCTTGAAAATAGATGTTGTAGGAATGTCAAGGATAGGAACACATAGAAGTCAGGAGGCTGTTGTTCCCTCAGACGAGAGTGGAAGGGGACAAACCAGAGTGGCAGCAGCTGTATGCTGAGAAGCAGTTAGATATTACAGGAATGTTGAAGGTAGAGCTATCAGAATCTCCCAACAGCCCTGACGTGGTACCAGGGGACCAAGAGTCATAGCTGACTCCTCAATCCTTGCTTTGAGGTAGTAGCACAGTGAGGAGGCAGGAAAATGAATTTTAAGGATGGTCAGCAGCTTAATTTCCTTCTTTCTGAATTTGTGGGGGATGTGAACACCCACCCAAATGCAGGTACTGGTGGAGAATTCTGTAGATGGATATATTACAGGGAACATGGCCTCATTCTTAAAACCTCAGCAGGTGGTAACTGGCCATAGGCCACCATGATAATGTTGTTAGATTTGGAGAAAACTTCAGGGATCAGTGTTAAGGTGTCCAAAAAGATGGAAGAATTGGCTTCTGTTGGGCTTTAAAAAATAAGAAGTGCCACATCAGCTTGGTCTGCTATTTAACTGGCTCATCTATTTGTCTGTCTATCTGTCTGTCTGTCCGTCTGTCTGTCTGTCTGTCTTTCTATCTATACATACATCTATCTATCCATCATCCACCCACTCATCTACCTATTCACCCACACACTCATCCATCCATCCATCCATCCATCCATCCATCCATCCATCCAATTTATTCTTTGAGTTTCCAGGGACTAAAATCCCTCTTTCACTGCCTCTGTGTCTAAAGGAGCAAGTAGTTCTGGGAGAAAATCTGCAACACCTTGGGAAAAGCCCATGGGAAAAAAATTTGTGTATGGTGTGTATTGATGTGTGCACGCACATAAGTATAAACATATTCTTGTAAGTGAGTAGGATTGTATGTATGTGTGCTCTTGCACGTGTTCATTGCAATGTACATGTATATTCAGGTAAAATATATGTTGAACACACATATTGAATCATGTTGGTCTGTCCAACTTATGTCCATGGTGTGTAAGAGTGTGTGCCCTTCTATTCTGTCTACCCGGCCCTGTCTGTGCATGAATATCGGGGGATGCAGATAGTTGCGTGGGGTGTGTATGCCTGTGTGTGTAGCTGAACATAGCTTTTTTTTTCTTACTTTTGTAGCTGTAACTGTGTTGCGTGGGATGGGGCAGGTTTTGGCAGTACAGTGTGTCTGCTCCCAAATTGGTAGAGACCAAGTTTTCCTGAGTTCCATGGAAATGAAGTTTCCTGAGCACATAAAGCCTGGCCTGGGCCTTTGTTGTGGGAGCCCAGGCCCTGTGGCCCACCTGCAGGTGTGAGAGCTCCATCTCCCATCCTCAGGCCTCTTGGCAAGGGAAGTGGACTTCCCAGCCGTTAATTAGGATCCAGACACACTCGCAGCAGGTCTTGGCTCTCACCTCTCCCTTGGCTCTTTTCCCAGAGCTGCTGCCCTTCAGAGGAGAAGGGGTTTGTCCTCAGAGGAGAAGTGAGCCTGATGCAGGGGCTCAACCACTGCTGACCTCGTGGCTGGAGGATGTAGTGGGGTGTTGACAGTCCCACTTTGGTGGCCTCTGTGTTCAGGATGAAGCAGCCAGCGCTGGGACATGGCAGAGAGTATACTCTGGGGAATCTGAAGGACCTGACTGCCATTCCTGCGTCTTCACTTCCTAGCTGTGTGTCCTAGAGCAAGATACTGGTCTCGCTGATCCTCAGTCTTCCCAATAATAGATGGAGGCTACTTATTTGTGGTCTCGCTGAGGAGATAAATGGACTTCGGAGCCTGTTCTAGTTACTATGGTTATGTGATGAAACCTGGCCGCCCAAAACAGCGAAAGCATTTGCTTTGCTCACAGATTTCCCATTTGGAGGCAGGAGGGGGTGACATTGTTTTTCTACCTGAAGTCAAATAGGCAGATGGGCAGGGCTGGATCCCGGAAGTCAGAGCTGTCTGGCAGTTGATGAGAACTTAGCTGGAGCACCTGCCCATGGCCTCTCTATGTGGCTTGGGCTCCCTCACAACATGGTGGCCAGATTCCAAACATTAGCAGCCAGGGATAGTGAGCCAGGTGAAGCCATATTGCCTATATGACTGGTCCTCTAGAAAGTTACTTTGAAAGTGATCCTTTCTCTCAAGCCCTGACTTCCTGCTCAAAACAGCAGGCTGGAGAAACAGAGTCCATTTTGAAAAAACAGATCTATTTTGATTTACAAGGGTGTGTGTGTGTGTGTGTGTGTTTGTGTGTGTGTGTCTGCTTATTTTGGGGTGCCTGAGAAGGTCAGAAAAGGGTGTCAATTTCCCTGCAGTTGGAGCTACAAGTGCATGTGAGCTGTCTAGTATTGGAGTGGAGGCCGAACCTGGGTCCTCCAGAAGAGCCCCTGGTGTTCTTAACCGCTGAGTCATCTCTCCAGCTCCCTAGAATCTGTCCTTTGATGGGAGGACCAATGACTGAAAGAGCATGTGATGACAAAAGATTATCATCTTTGGAAAATACAATTGGTTAGTGTGGCTCAGGTCTTGTCCCCTGCCCCCCTAGTCTGGGTCCCTCTGAGGTTTCACCTTGAAGCCCACAGGCTGTGACTCTCCAGCTCTATTCTGTTCTTTTGATATCACAGGTAAGAAGCCTGAGGTTCAATTTGCACCTCCAACCTCAGGTGGGCTTCCTAAGCTGAGGGAATGCATGTCCTGATGTGTCCACAGTCTCAAGGAATAGATTGGAGGCCTTCTCTTATCCTGGAGGAGCAGCAAGGATCCCTGTCCCCATCAAATATGTCCCAGTATGTCCTGTGTGTCATACACCATTCTAAATACTGCCAGAATAGTACTGGACAAGATAGGACACAATCTATGGTAACGGTGTTGAAAACCAGGAGCATGGAGATATTGTAGTGTAAAATTTCTTCACAGCCAGGCCTAATTATATAGCCCCTTTTCGGGAGTAGGAGAATGTAAGTGTCCCTCAACTGCAGTAGAGAGATTTTTTGTTTGTTTGTTTTTTCAAGACAGGATTTCTCTGTGTAGTCCTGACTGTCCTGGAACTCGCTCTGTAGACCACACCGGCTTTGAACACACAGAGATCCTCCTGTCTCTGCCTCCCGAGTGCTGGAATTAAATGTGTGCACCAGCACCACCTGGCCAGAGAGTCAATATAGGTCTTTCATGACCTTTGCAAGTAAGCAAAGCTTAAAGAAAAGCAGACCTTTATGCTGTTAACACAAACACGTTGTCAAAGTTTTTGACATCATTGTGATTGGCTAGTTTCGGAAAGCTTTGTTCAGTAGGCTGGTTTTTCAGAAGGTCTTTGTGGTCTGTTGGTTTGAAAAATCAGTCTACATAATAGGAACATAAATCTTATTTTATCTAAGAAATACAAGTGCAAACACCAAGATTCTGGAGGACTGAGGGCTGAATAATAAGAGGGCTGGAGGCTCTGTTTTGCTTTGTTTTAAACAGATGAAGTAAATCACTTAACCCATATTAAAATCAGTGGTGAAAGCAGAAATGAGGGAATCAGCCTCTAACACTACATGGAGTGAAAAAATATAAATCAGAGGGAGGATGTGCTCTGTGAGGAATAACAGACAAGGAAATAGGGTGGCAGTTCAAGCGCACGGGGCATCTAGGACCCTCACCATGATGAATGCTTAATACTGGCCAGAAACAAATGAAAAGCCATGTGATGTGGGGAGGAACAACCTGTGCAGGGGAAACAGCCAGGCTGGAGACTCCAGCAAAGAGAAAGTGACTGTGGGAATCAAGGAAAAGTACCTGGGATAGGGTGAGCCCAGACAGGGTGGAGGAAACGTGTGCGGTCACCTGGTACCTCCAATGACCCAGCCCATTGGGGGTGGTACCAACCCTGGGCTGGTGGTCGTGGGTTCTATAAGAAAGCAGGCTGAGCAAGCCATGGGGAGCAAGTGAGTAAAAAGCACTTCTCCACCGCCTCAGCATCAGCTCCTGCTTCTAAGTTCCTGCCCTGTTTGAGTTCCTGTCCCGACTTCCTTTGATTATGAAGTGGCGTGGAAGTGGGAGAAACCCTTTCCTCCCCAAATTGCTTTCGGTCGTGGTGTTTCATCTCAGCCACAGGAGCCCTGACTAAGGAAGCGTTGAACTCACTATGTAGCCAAGAATAGCCTTGAATTTCTGGTCCTCCTGCCTCCACCTCCACTTCCCAAGGGCTGGGATCACAGGTGTTTACCAGTGCACACAGTTTAAACAGTATTGGGGATCAAAAGCAGGACTTTGTGCATGCTAGCTGAGCACTCTGCCAACTGAGCCACATCCCTAGCATCACGATGCTGTTCAATGTAAGTCCTATTTCTTACTGCCGGATGGTTTCTCTCCTGTTTTTGTTTTTTGCCTCCCTCATACGGCTTGCACTGACCTGGGATGGGCTTTAAGGCCCACGCTGGTCTCCTGAGGCTCTTCTCTATATGACTCTGTATCCTTTGTTAGAGTAGATCAGCTTTCATGGTGGTTTCAGAACAGTAGGTAAGAGACCAAAGTGGAAGATACAAAGTCTGTTAGTCCCCAGGAAAAACACCACTTCTGCCTTCTTCTGCTGGTTCAGGTGATATAGGGACCGCCCAGGTTCACTGAGGAAGAGCACAATATAAAGGCATGAACGTGATGTGGCTGGATTGACTGGGGCTATTTTGCAAATGTCAGTCACACAGCTTAAGGAACACTCTCCGGGGCCAGTGAGATGGCTTAGCAGGTAAAAACGCTTGCTGCCAAGCCTGGCAACCTGAGTTCGACCCCTAGGAACAACAAATGGAAGGAGAGAACTGATTTCTGCAAGCTGTCCTCTGGCCTTGTGGTATGTGCACACTTCTCTCAGCCTCCCCTGTATGTATACACAAGCACAGATATTAAATAGATAAGGGGAAAACTTGAAATAAAAAGGCAGGGGCAGTTCTCTGACTGCTGTGTTGAGATGGAATGGGAGGTACCAAGTCAGGATGAAGAGGTTTTTCCAATGCTACGGGCCAAGGAGGCCTGTGGCTTGGGCCAGGCTGGCCATTGAGGAAATGTGGAGAAGTGGCCGGGTTCTGGGGTGTGATGGAAATAGAGCAACAGGATTTCCTGACAGGTTTGTATAAAGAGAGGAGTTGTGAGTGTCTCTCTGTGGCTTGGGGCCTGAGCCACTGGAGTCAAGGAGTTGCTATTTATTGAGGGGATGTCTGAGGGAGGGGCAGGGTGGCTGTTTTTAAAGTTCTGTGGGGTTCCAATTTAGACATGTTAAATTTGGGATGTATATTAGATGCTTTTTCTGTTGCTCCGACAACAGCAACTTAAGGAAGGGTTTATTTTTGCTTCATGGTTTGAGGATACACTCCACTGTGGCGGGGAAGTGGTACAGCAGAAGCATGGGGCAACTGGACCTACTGTGTCCTACTTAGGGTGTCTGCTGCTCTGATGAAGACCATGACCCAAAGCGGGTAGAGGAAAGAAGGGCTTATTTCATCATAAAGTTTGCAGTTCATTGCAAAGGGACAAACTCAAGGCAGCAGCCTGGAGGCAAGAACTGAAGCAAGGCCATGGAGGAGTGCCACTTACTGGTTTGCTCTTCATAGGTTTGCTCAGTTTCTTTCTTATACAGCTCAGGACCATCGCAGGCTGCCTCTCAGAACATCCAGCTGAAGATGCCAAGAAGCAGCTGATATGTATGAGCCTGGGATTCAGGACAGAGCTTTAGGCTGGTACCCTTGAAGCCAGGAGTTTGAATGAAGAGAAACAGCACCAGGATAACCCTCCAGACATTCTCAGGCCAGGGGTTGGGGGTACATGGCACTATCATTATGAAGACTAGGTTGGGACCAACATTCCAGACTACTTCGTGTACCAAGTTACACACACACACACACACACACACACACACACACACACACACACACACACACAAGTGCTTGGTCTGCATGCATGTATGTGCACCATATGCATGTCTGGTGCTTATAGAAAACAATTTATCCCCTTGAACTGGAGTTAGAGATTGTTGCTAGCTGCTGTGTGGGTGCTGAGAACTTAACCCAGGTCTTCAGCAAGAGCAGCCAGTACTCTTAACTTCCAGTCCCAACATTTATATTTTCACTTGGGGGAAACTTTAAAAAGAAGTCAGCGATTAGCCGGGCGGCAGGCAGAGGTAAGTGAATTTCTGTGAGTTTGAGCCAGCCTGTCAAGAGAGTGAGTTCAAGGACAAAAAACCATGTATATATATATATATATATATATATATATATATATATATATATATATATATATGTGTGTGTGTGTGTGTGTGTGTGTGTGTGTGTGGTTGACAGGTGAGGTAACACCTGAGAAGCAGAGACAGAGAAGAGAGAGAGGCAGACAGAGAGGCAGAGAGAAAGGCAGAGAGAGAGAGGCAGAGAGGCAGAGAAGCAGAGACAGGCAGATCTTTGTGAATTTGAGGTCAGCTTGCTCTTCATACTGAGTTCCAGATATACACAGTGAGATTCTACCTCAGAAAAAAGTAAATAAGATAAATCAGAAAGCACAAAAAGAAAACTGATAGTTATACATATTTTCATCTCTTAGAAGTAACTGCTCTCAGCATATTGGCCAATGTACATCCATGTATGTTTTGGTAGATGGCCGTCATTCTACTTGTCTTTCTGTACCCATTCTCTAGCTTATCGTTCTCTTTTTTTTTTTTTTTTTTTTTTGGTTTTTTCGAGACAGGGTTTCTCTGTAGCTTTGGAGCCTGTCCTGGAACTAGCTCTTGTAGACCAGGCTGGTCTCGAACTCACAGAGATCCGCCTGCCTCTGCCTCCCGAGTGCTGGGATTAAAGGCGTGCGCCACCACCGCCCGGCTTAGCTTATCGTTCTCTAGAGATACCTTTGTCTCATTCTGTAGGCCAGGCTGGCCTGAAACTCAGTATGGAGCCCAGGGTGGTCTAGCTGGTCTGAAACTTGTGGCAATTTCTTGCTTCAGGCTCCCACATGCTGAGATTACAAGCATGAACCACTGTGCTCAGAAAGTCAGAAATATCTTCATTCAACTGGGGTCATGTGATTTTAGATAACTTTTACAAATATTATAATTTTATGTGTCTGGTTGGTTTGCCTGAATGTACATCTGTGCACCATCTGTGTGGCTAATGACCATGGAAGCCAGAAGTATTAGACCCCTTGGAACTGGAGTTACAGACAGTTGTGAGCTACCATGTGGCTGCTAGGTCTTCTGGCAGAGTAGCCAGTGGGTGCTCTTAACCATCATAACCTCTGAGCCGTCTCTCCAGCACCTTAAACTACCATTTTTTTTTTACATTTAATTTCTTATTTTGTGTGTGTGCATGAGCGTGTGTGTGCAGGGGCTTCAATGTACATGCGGAGGGTAGGAGACAGTTTGCAGGATGAGATTCGCTTTTTCCACCACGTGAGTGTGGAATTGAACTCAGATTGTCAGCCTTGGCAGCAAGGCCTTTACCCATGGAGCAATCTCACAGGCCCACTTTGTAATTTTTAGAACAGATTTGTTGAGATATAATTCACATACCATACAACTCACATATTTAAAATGTGTAGCTCACCGTTTCCTATGCATTCAGAGCTGTGTGACCATTCCTATATTGATTTTCCCTTTTGAGAAAAGGACTTGCTATGTTGCTCAGGCTGGTTTTGAATCCCTGGGATTGTCCTCCCTTGGCCTTTCAGGTGCTGGGACTCCAGGTGTGTGCAACTGTGCCCCACCTGCACTGACTGGAGAACCTTTCATCACTCCAGAGGGAGGCTTCGTCCCCATCAATGTCACTCCCTGTCTTAGTTACTTGTCTATTGCTGTGATAAGAAACCAGTGGCATACCTCCTCCAACAAGGCCACACCTCCTAGTTCTTCCCAAACAGTTCCATCAGCCGGGGACCAAGGATTCAAACATTCGAGCCTATGGGGGCCATTCTCATCCAAACCACTCCATCCCACTTCCTGGCCCTCGGAGAAGTCATGTGACTAGAGGCGGGCTTTGAGGTTTCAAAGGTCCGCGCCATGCTCTGCTAGCTCTCACTGTCTCACAGTTGTCTCAAGATGTGAGCACTCAGCCACTGCCTCAGCATCAAGCCTGCCTGCCTGCCACCTTGCTCCCCACCATGATGGTCCTGGACTCACCCTCTGACACTGTAGGCCCAGCATAAACTCTTTCTCCTCTAAGTTGCATTGGTCATGGTGTCTTATCACAGTAGAAGAATAACTAAGCTACTCCCCATCTTCACACCATCGACTCTCTTTTTCCCAGGCCTAGGCAGCCACTGGTTGACTTCCTGTCTTTGTAGCTTGCCTCTGCGAGACACTTCACAGAAACAGAATCACAGAGTATGTGTCACTTACGTGATTCTACCTGAAGAATCTGAGGTGAAGTCAGAAGTATTCAATTCAAATTAGCTGTAAAAGTTAGGATTTATTGACGAATGAAGGGGGCGGTGTTGATCGGCAGTTGGAATTAATCAGACTAGCTCTAATATAAAATATTCTTTAATAAAGGAAAGAATGAGAACTTACAAAACCTGGGTTCCAGCGAGGAGCGCAGGAAAAACAAAGAGGAAAAACAAACTCACACGGATGTTTTATAGACTATTTGTGGCGGGGGTGGGGGGAACGGGGACGACACACCCCACAGACAAGGTGATTGGCTGAGCTTCCCCATCAGACGCATACCAGCTACGAAAGAGAACTCCTCCCCTCCTCTCCCTAACCTCTCAAGCTTTGTGATTTTTATTTTTACATTTTCTGGAGTTATAACTTCCACAGTCTGTTCTCTGGGCATAATCGCTGTAGCTGCTTGACAATGGTCCCACATTTAAATGAAGTCAGTGCTCACTATCAGTTCGTGTATATACATTCTCCTCTGCTGAGTTCTTTATTTTGTGTCACCTCCAAAGTAGGTGCATTTCGGGGTTAACTTGGCTGAAATAGTTTTTCTTTTCCTTTTTCTGAGATAGAGTCTCATTATTTTTTCTCTGCTCAGATGGAAACCATGAGAACATGAGAACTAATTCTTCCTACATAGGTGTCCTGGTCCCTTGGGTGCCATAGGCTTAGGAATCCATTGGGCTGATAGACTCAGAGGCTTCTAGCTCTAGGCCAGTGGTTCTCAACCTGTGGGTCAAATGACCCTTTCATGGGGGTCGCATATCAGATATTGTGCATATCGAATATTTACATTATGATTCATAACGGTAGCAAAATTTCAGTTATGAAGTAGCAACAAAAATGATTTTATGGTTGGGGTCACCACAACATGAGGAACTGTAAAGGGTGGCAGCATTAGGAAGGTTGAAAACCACTGCAAGCTGTAGAGTCTAGAAGTTTATAGCTTTAGGCCATAGAAGCAGAGACCTGTGATTGTAGATGCTCAGGCTGGATGACAATTCTCTGACTTGATTGCCAGTGGCTGGGCACACCCAGCTAGTAAAATCCTTGCTGTTTAAGCAGCAGTTAGGACCAACAGTCAACGAGCAAGCGTTCTAGCTCCTAACCTTTGAGTGCTGGGACCCTTGGCTTTTAAACCTTGGCAGTCCCCTGGACCTCTTCTGGGGACTGTGCTCCTCCACCTGTAATCATCGTCTCTATAACTTCTGCTTTCTGTATTTCTGCCACCCTTCGCTGTCTCCACCACCTGTCATCCCTACTGTTTCTGTTCCTTGTACTTCCGCCATCCTTCGCTGTCTCCACCACCTGTGATCCCTACCATTTCTGCCCTTGGTATTTTCTGCAACTGTTCCGCTGCTGTCTTGTCACCTTATAGATGCTACCACTGCCTCTGCTGCTGCCGCCACTACCACCATGTTACTGGCTTAGTCTGCTTTATGTGCAATGGGGACAAGTAAGCAGGAAAAGACCATTTAAAGAGAAGCCTTCTACTGGGCCTATGTTCTAACTTCATTGGGTATCTCAGGAGGGAGTCTCCCAAAGTGAGCCAAACAGCCTTATACAACCAGCAAAGGGTTGTGGTTGTGATACAGCTATATCACATGTGTAGCATCATAATTTGCCCCAATCACAGCTTATTGTTCAAGCTACCAACCAAAGGCCTTATGAATGAATCAGTTATAGTCATGAGTCATGAACTTTCTTCTGAGGAACCATGAAGTGCTCCTTCCTGGCCTGAGAGAATAGCTACAGGGTAAGCAGGGTCATCTGGAGTTCCCGGGGCTTGAGCTGCAAGCTGCCTGGAGCAGGCATGACTAGCCCAAGGTCTCTGGAGCAGGAGTCCTGGTGTTTCGGTGGTCATTATGACTGAAGTGGAGTGTTCCTCAGAGTGGCAGTAGAGGACGTAAAATAATCCGGTGATGTATAACCTTTAATCCCAGCATTCGGAATTTCTGAGGCAAGAGGGGTGGGTTCAAGGCCATCCTGACTAGAGGCTACCAGGCCAGACAGAGCTGCCTAGTGAGATCTTAACTCAAAACAGTAAAGCCAGTACTGGGGATGTAGCTCAGATGGTGGGGTGCTTGCCTTAAATGACCGAGGCCTTGGGTTTGGGCCCTAACTCTACATAAGCTGCATAGAGTGATATACCTCTGTTATGCCAGCACTCAGAAGGTGCAGACAGGAGAATCAGAAGTTTAAGGTTGTCCTTGGCTATTCACATCAAGGTTCCCTGAGACCCAATCTTAAAAAAACAGCACCCTTCCCACCACCACCATCAGCACACCAAATCAGGTCAACCAACAACCAAAACAAAAATCAAATATGGCGAGGCTGTCCTGGAGGCAATGCTGCTGTTTATGAACAGACTGCTAGGCTGACCTTTCCCGGCTGGAGGCAGCCAGGCGTGGAACAGGACCTGACAACTGCCACTCAAATGGTTGAGTGGCCTGCTGCCAAAAGTTGAAGTTTATCCGAAGGAAAGAAATATCAAGAAGTATATCTCAAAGAATTATCACAAAATTAGCATTCCCTAAATAAACTATTTATTTATTCATTTTCATGTGCTCGTGAGGCCTGAGGTTGACATCCAGTGTCTTCCTCTATTGCTTCCACTGTGGTTTTTGAGACAGGCTCTCCCACTGAACCCAGCCTCACTGATTCAGGTAAACTGGCTTGCCAACAAGATCCAGGGGTCCTCCTTTTTCCTAGCTCTGTCTCTGGAGCACTGAGATTACACTCAGAAGCCCCTATACCTGATTTTTTACATGAATACTGGGTACGTTTTATTTTTTAAATTTTATGTGTATGAGTGTTTTGCCTACATATATGAATGTGTACCACATGCATGCCTGGTGCCCATGGAGACCAGAAGAAAGCATATGATTCCCTGTAACAAGAGTTACAGATAGTTGTGAACCACCATGAAGATGCTGGGAATTAAACTCGCATCCTCTGAAAAAGCAGCAAGTGCTCTTAATCACTGAGCGGTCTCTCCAGCCCCAAATTATCATTCTTAACGATGCTTACCAGAATTGCCCTATGATGCTTAACTGTGCATAACCCCTGGCTTAAGGCTCCTAGGGAAGGTTGGGCTCTTCTAATCTGTCTGGCCACACAGCCCAGGCTGGCCTCAAACTCAAACCAGGGATCCTCCTGCATCCACCTCCTGTCTATTGAGATTACAAGCATGTGCCCTGGTGCCCAATTCTTTCTTTTTTTTTTTTTAATTTTAATTTTTTGGTTTTCTGAGACAGGGTCTCACTATGTAACTCAGACTATCCTGGAACTAACTATGTAGACTAGGCTGTCCTCCAACTCACAGAGGTCCACTGCCTCTGCCTCCCAAGTGCTGGGGTTAAACACTTCGGCTACCATGTCCAGCCTTCATCTTTAAAATCATTAATGTTGACCCCTATATTTTCCCCCTTGTGGGTAGCCAGATATTTCATTATTTGTTCTTGAAATTCAATACCTTAGTCAGTCGATATATTAGTCTCTATTGCTCTGTAACAAATCACTCCCAAATGCAGCAATTTAAAACAAATATTGTTCTCTCATAGTCTGTATGGGTTACAAATACAGGCACAGCTTAGTTGTGTCTTTGTCTTTCTCAAGGGTACAGCTGAGGTATTGGCTCAAGGTCTCTGAGCTCAACTGCCAGCTCAGCTGGGAAAGGCTGCCAGGCTCACTAGTAGGTTACCTGCAGGATTCAGATCTTTGGGTGGCGAGCCCCCTTTGCTTGCTGAGTGCTGCCTCTCAGTTTCTTTCTTTTTTTTTTTTTTTTGGTTTTTTGAGACAGGGTTTCCCTGTAGTTTCTAGAGCCTGTCTTGGAACTAGCTCTTGTAGACCAGGCTGGCCTCAATCTCAGAGATCCGCCTGCCTCTGCCTCCCGAGTGCTGGGATTAAAGGCGTGCGCCACCACCGCCCGGCTTTCAGTTTCTTGATATATGGATTTAAAAAAAATTTTCCATCTTGGTATCAGTCATAGGGCCTCAAGCAAGGTAGGCACGGTGCTTCCCACTGAGCTACACTCTCCATCAATGGCTTCTTTGACTTAGCAGTTTGCTTCCTCAAAGCGTGAAGGCTAAGAGGACAACGACAGGATGGCTAAGAAGGGGGAGGCAGTATTTTGCAGCCTAGTCACAGAAATGTCACCCTATCCCCTTTGCTGTAATTTACTCACTCCGAGCAAGTTGCCAGGTAGAGCTGACTTTAGGGACAGGGGACTGACCACAGGACAAGAATTCAAGGAAATCACAGCTGGGAAGTGCGCCCATGGTAGGTGGTCCACAGCATCTCAGAGCTGGTCATGGCAGTGATTTCCTTCTGCAGAGTCACTAGTGGGTCCTGCCTCATTTGATCTCTGAGTATTCCCTAGGTTCCTTGTGCTGGGTCATGGCTGGGGCTGGGACTTGAATGACACGAGCAGACATCAACAGGGCAAAATGTGAGAAGGCAGGACTGCTAAGTCTTAGTAGCACATCTCGGCACCTCACCGTCCTATTTGTCTGTGCCGTGCTCTCGTCTTCGTCCATCCCCCATGCCACTCACCTCCTCCTCCTCCTCCTCCTCCTCCTCCTCCTCCTCCTCCTCCTCCTCCTCCGGGACAGGATTTCTCTGTGTGGCTGTTCTGGAACTCGCTCTGTAGACAAGGCTGACCTCAAATTCACAGAGAGCCGCCTGCCTCTATGTCATTCACGTCTATGATTTTTTCTTGTCCTCTTAGCAACCACCAGGATGTGAGATTATTTTTATTGTGTTTGCTCCACGTTGTTATTGTTTGTGGTTTTGCTCCTCCATTTAGTAATATTTCCTCAGGTAAGTCATATCTTTTCATGTCCTATCCTATTGAGGGCAAATTTTGTCTGTAAGCACTTCCTGTGTTGAATTTACATCCTTCTTATATTATTCTGTAGTCTGAGACAATTATAAGGATGCTTGTGTCCCTTCTCTTACCGTCTGCCTTCTAGGTTATCTTCTACCCTGTCTCTCTCTTCCTCCCTTTCAGCTCTTTCCCTTCTTTCTTGCCCCCTCTCTCTTCCTTTTTTGCTGTTCTGCTCTTCTTTCTTTCCTTTTCTTTTAAAAAAATTTGTTTCATGTGTATGTGTGAATGTGTGTGTGTGTGTGTGTGCGAAACACGTGTGTGCAGTGCCCACGGAAGCCAGAGGAGGGTGTGTGTTAGATCCCTTGGAGCTGGTATAACAGGCATTTATGAACTGTCTGATGTGTGTTCAAAGAACAGAGCACTCTTAAGCACTGAGCCATCTCTCTAGCCCCCTTTTCTTCCTATTAGAGATCAGGTAAGCTGGGTGTGGTGGCATACTCTTTTAATCCCAGCACTCAGAAGGCAGAGACAGGTGAATCTCTGTGAGTTTGAGGCCAGCCTGGTCTACAGAAAGTTCCAGAACAGCCAGGACTACACAGAGAAACCCTGTCTCAAAACAAACAAAGAAACAAAAAACACCACACACACACCCACCCACTCACACACACACACACACACACACACACACATACACACACACACACACACACACACACACACACAGAGAGAGAGAGAGAGAGAGAGAGAGAGAGAGAGAGATCAGATGTGCATTCAATGTGGCGTGTGGCATGACTGTAGACAAGGTTTTCTCAACTTCTCTTTCTACCTCTCTATTCTCTTTCACTTCCTTCTCCTTATCTCTTCCTTTTCTCTACCTTCCTTCCCCCTCCTATATGACTGCATAGTTCCCGTGGTGTATACAAATCTCATAAATCACATTTCCCGAGCCTGGGTGTGGTGTGGGCAGCTCTGCTCAGACACTGCACTGACTGTGCTCTCAGAGCTCTTGACTCTGGTCCAGGCTTCTCTGTGGCTGGCCTCTTCTGCACAGGGGCTGCAGTTTGAGTTGAACATTAGACCCCGTAGGTTTTTCTGTCGCCTGAGGGGACTGCAGAACCAGGTAGTGGGGCGTCTTTGTAGGACATCTGGGCTCTGCTCCTAGGCAGGGATTTAGGTAAATGCTGTGTGCAGCAGGGCTCCTCTGTGTAATTGGTGGGTGCAGCCCCTTCTGGAATCGGGGGCTGCCTTTAGGGTGGTGGAGGCAGGGCGAGAGTCATTGTTTACTTTTCCCATTTTCGCAGCGACTTGCCCCACTGCTCTCTGCTAAGGACACCTATGGGCTTTATTCTCCTGCTGAGTGGAAGGGTTTGTAGAGCGGCTCTGGGGAAGAGACTCTGAACAGCAGACACTGCCGAATCATCTGCCTTTCTGCTTGCCTGCCAGTATTTAATGTTTAGTTCATTACATTTTGTTCTTGTCTTTGGCGAAAAAATGCTTTCTCCTGCCTTGCTACTTTCGGCTTCTGGAGAGAAGGAAAGTCTATGATACAAGCTGGGCCGCCGTCTCTACCCGGGAGCTGCCCTAAATGACCTCTAAGGCCCTTCCCAACCCAAACTTGATCAGGACATTGAATTTGCTCCATACCCAAGGAGCAGAGCCAGCATGGGCATCCCTGTGGCACTTAACATCATCTGAGGTGGCTGTCCTTCTCAGCCTTGAAGATTCCTGACTCTGTCCATGATCAGCCAAGATGCGTATCCCCTGGAGTCGTGGGGCAGTACCAGCATTGATGCCTCAGATCTTCAAATTTTTCCTACCACTTCCTTATACTGCCCTTGAGGACTTTTGGAAGAAGCCCCTTTGCCTTCTTCTCTTTGAGATTGAGTAACCAGCACCCCACAGTCAGGCCTGTCTCACCATCTTGCTAGGATCCCACAGGCGTCTCTCCTTGCATTACAACACAACCTATCAGGAAAGTTCACAGCCTGACAGGATTTCCCCAGGAGGACCCCAGAGCTTGCTGCCTCGCTTTCCACCTGACAGCTTAGCAGGTTGTTGGGTGGTTGCTGGCCTCTGGAGACCAGTCAGTGCCCTTGTGTTCCATGCCAGTCCCTGCCATTATAGGTTGGCAGGCCTATGGATAGAGCATGCCAGCCACATGGCAGCTTGTTGGCAGCCAGGTCTGTTCTGGCTGACTCAACCATGCTGAATGTGGCATTGCTGCATAAGTGGAGGAGGTTTGTGCAGTTTTTTTTTCCTGGGTACCATAAGTTTAGAAGGGACAGTAGCCTTCTCACTTCTCAATGGGTTCTATACAATGGGTTTTATAATCCATTCTTCAAGCCAGACAACGGTGGCACACGTCTTTAATCTCAGCACTCGGGAGGCAAGGGCAGGTGGATCTCTGCGAGATCAAGGCCAGCCTGGTCTACAAGAGCTAGTTCCAGGATAGGCTTCAAAGCTAGAGAGAAATTCTGTCTCAAGAGAGAGAGAGAGAGAGAGAGAGAGAGAGAGAGAGAGAGAGAGAGAGAGAGAGAGAGAGAGAGAGAAACTGCCCAGTTTGGAGGCTGAGATGAGCTTAGGTTGAAGACACAGGCCCTTGGGAACTGGCCCTGCCCCCAGGATAGACCCTTCATCTTTCCTCCTGTGTGTGTGCCTGCCTTTGTGTGTATGTTTGATGAGAGTTGAGCATGTGTAAAGACATGAGTGTGTGCATGTTTTGTGCGTGAATGTGTACAGAGTGAGTGTGTGTGTATGCACGTGTGTGTGTGTGTGTGTGTGTGTGTGTGTGAGAGAGAGAGAGAGAGAGAGAGAGAGAGAGAGAGAGAGACTTGTTGGCTCTGCTACAAGACCACAGTGTTGTGTGGGTGCGTGGTAGGCTTCTCTTCAGTAGCGCTGCAGCCTGTGACTGTACTAACACCAGTACTAATTCATGCTTTCATGGTGTAGTTGGTTTTTGTTTCTGAGAGAGTGTTTTGCTATGTTGCCCAGATGGGCTTAAACTCTTGAACTTAAGTGATCTCCTGCCTCAGCCTCCCAAGTAGCTGGAACTTGAAGAGATCATTCCGTACCTGATACCACATCTGTTGTGATATTTTGTATATCTCCTCTGTTACCTGCATGTGTGTGCACATTGATATGAGTGTTGTGTGAATATCTCAGGTTTTGACTATGTGTACTGAAGTTTACACGAACATGTGTGAGGGCTTACATACATGTAGTTGTATGTGCAGGAATCTGTGTATGTTTATGTTGTTGCAAGCATGTGTGGTATGCGTGTGAGGATGAGTGGCAGTGTGAACATGGGTAGTATGTGTACAAGCTTTTCTGGCTAGGATGGCTAAAGTCAAACATATCAGTTGTTGCTGACCCAGATCAAGGATGAAATATCAGAGGTCAGGGGCTCTCCAGCACAGTCCATTTCTCAGGTCCGAGGCAATTGTTCCCAGGCCCTCCTACCCATCAGGAACTAAGTCAGGGCACAGGGAAGACACCAGGCCTTGAGGAGGAGCCAAAGGCAGAATTAGATTTCCCCTTTGGAAGTCCCCTCTGGGCGGGTGTTGAGGGAGATGATAAGGCCTGAGAAACTGGAGAGGCCTGGATCATCACCAGTGGACAGGGGGAGGCGCAGAGGAGGAGCATCTGAGATGGAGAGTGAGGGGTCATACAGGGTCAGCAGACTCTAGGATTTGCCTGTCTCCCTGAACCTAAGGGGAAGCATCTTGGCAGCTGCTGGCGGCTGGTCTGTGCCTGCCTGCATCCTGGCTCTCTTAGCCGCACTGGGCAGGAACAGTGATGGGAAGAGACGGAGGGGAAACAAGTTAGGGGACATGTCAAAGTGAGGTGTATGTAACTGACCAAGAGGGACTTGGACCTGAGAGATGAACCGGTAACCAAATTCTTCAAAACTGGAGACTGAAAAACAAAAACACGTTTATTTCCTCTCTCTCTCTCTCTCTCTCTCTCTCTCTCTCTCTCTCTCTCTCTCTCTGTGTGTGTGTGTGTGTGTGTGTGTGTGTGTGTGTGTGCTCATGCCATGGCACATGTATGGAGGTTAGAAGACAGTTGGGGATGTTGGTTGTCTCTCCTTCCACCCTTGGCATCCACCCTTTCCCTGCTGAGCCTCCTTGGCCAGCCCTTAGTGTGTTTGTTTGTTTCCTATCTCTTTCTCTCTGTCTTTCTTTTTTATATGCTATTTCATTCTCTAGTTCATGATGGTGTGTGAGTGAGTTGCCATGCATGTCTTCTTTCTTTCCTTTATTAAAAAAAATTACATGTGTGTGTGTGTACCACAATATCAATCACTTCTGTTCTTTAACCATGCAGAGTTCATTTCCCAAGCTTGTGTGATCCTTAAGACTGATAGAAGTGTGTTTACCTGCTGAGCCATCTCACTGATTCTTCTTTTCTTTTTTCTTTCTTCTTTCTTTCTTTCTTTCTTTCTTTCTTTCTTCTTTCTTTCTTTCTTTCATTTTCAAGACAGGGTTTCTCTGTAGCTTGGGGCCTGTCCTAGAACTAGCTCTTATAGACAAGGATGATCTCAAGCTCACAGAGATCTGCCTGCCTCTGCCTCCTGAGTTCTGGGATTAAAGGTGTGTGCCACCACCCAGCCCCCCCCTTTTTTTTAAAGACAGCATCTTACTACATAGCCCAGGCTTGCCTAGAAAATGTATGTGGTTACAAACATACACCACCATGACTGAGGTTATAGGCATGTGCTGAGATTACAGGCGTGTGCTGAGGTTACAGGCATATACCACTATGGCCAAGGTTACAGACATGTGCCACCATGGCAAGTTACAGGTATATGCTGAGGTACAGGTATGTGCTGGGGTTACAGGCATGCAGTACCATGGCTGAGGTTACAAGTATGTGCTGGGATTACAGGCATGCAGTACCATGGATGAGGTTACAGGTATGTGCTGGGGTTACAGGCATACACCACCAGAGCTGACTCTGTTTGCTTGGTTTTTGTTTGAAGCGAAGTCTGACTCTATCATGAAAGTCATTGGCTGAAGATTGGATTTACCCCCTGCCTCTGGGGACCACAAGTGTGTGTAACTAGGTTTCCAGCTCCAGAAGCACAGTGTGTTGGTGCCTGTCTAGGCTCCCCCACACCTCTGTGCAGTGAGGGAAACAAAGGCCCAGAGGTGGGTGTGGGGACCTCCCCAAGGTCTCCCAGCAGGTCTCCCTTGTGACAGTGCCACTCCTTGAGCCCAGAAGGCTAAGCTCCCACTACCTCAAGAGTCTCTGTAATTATGGGATTAGAAGGCAGGCTCTTTCCACTGGCCCCCTGCCCCTCAAAGCCGCAAATAGTGATGGATTTGGTGGCATGGAGCCTGTTTCCAGGTGTGTCTGAGGAAACCTGGCACCTCTAGGCAGCTTGTTCCTCCTGAAAGGCCCCATTGTGGCTGCAGCCTCCCTCGAAGGGGCTCTATTTTGGGCCCAGGATCCACCCTAGGCCAGCTGGAAGAAGGAAAAGGTATATTTCAGCATGTCCTGTGGGTGTGGAGAGGGTAGAAGCAATCCCACACAGGAGAGTTTGCCCTTCTGACCGTGGTGTCCAGCCTGTATGGAGGAAGCGAGGACTCAGACAGGCTAAGTACATGAAGAGGCGAGGCCTCTGGCCCAGGTAGAGGTTCACTGACGACAGGACACCACGGGGAGGGCAGGTGCACTGGGCCAGGCTTTCATGTGGTCCAGAATCTGGGCTGACAGGTCCTGCCAAGATGGAATGCAGGGCTGTGGCTACCTGGGCCTCACCCGAGTCCTACCCACCAGTGACTTCCTGCTTCCCACTACTGCGAGTGCTCATACTTTGTCCTAAGCCTAGAAGGAGACCCACCCTGACCTCAAGGGCCTCCCAGTTTGGGTACCAAGGGCCAAAAGCAGCAGCCACAGGCAGCCGGGTTGGGTGGAGAGATCACAAGAGCCGCTTAGTCTGTCTGTTCTATTCTTCTTTCGCCGGATCAGGTTATTCTCCTGCCCCACCCCGTGTGGTGGCACATTCCAGCCTCTTGTTGGTACTCACAAGGCTTATCTGCCAGGCATTGTTTGTAGGGCTTCTGCCTCCCGGGTTCCTGCAGTTCTTTCTAGCCCATCCTGACTGTTCCTAGGTATCTGCCAGGGTCACCTCTGCTCAGGGTCACCATCTGATTCCTCCTACCAGCCTTTAAAGGCATGGTAGCCATTGGAGGGCCCTGGGAGTTCTTTTTGGTCAAAGGTCTTCTCAAACTCACCATATAAAAGCCAGAGGCAGAGGAGAGGGCCTCTCTGTAAAGTGGCCTGGGTACCCCTGATCTGTGACATGGGTATGATGATAACCTTATCAAATTATCGGACCCAAGAGGGGTAATGCAGTGGTGACCCCTGGCATACAGCAGGTGTCCTTTCTGGTGGTGGTTTTCATTTCTCTGCCTTGGGGATGTCAAGCCGTTGAGTTCCCAAGCCTGTGCTACTTTGGACATAACCCCGTGACTCCAGGAATGACTAATTCCACCCTGGCAATCAGCTCCCTGATGCTGGGAGAAGTGAGCCTTTCCTCCTCTTTCTTCAGTTGCTTCATTAAGCTTTTCTTGAGTGAAGGGAATGAGGATTGTCTTAATCCTCTGGCACGAGGTAGCACGATTCAGAAAGCTGGGTAATACGGGACCAGCAGCAGAGGACACTGGGAGCAAGGTGGGGTAGGCACTGGACGGGGGGCCTGAAGCCTTGCGTTTCAGGTTGGCTTTGCCCTGGGCCAGCTATGGCCTGAGAAGAGCCTTGACCTTACATAGGAATTACCTTTGTCTACACAATGGCTGTGCTAATGATAGCTTGGGGTGGGGGTTCTCGGGAAGGTGCTTGGGAGAAGCCAGTCTAGAGGTGCCCAATGCCTTACTGGTGTATGCAATCCTCGGCAGAAAAAAAAGAGGGTAGGCAAGCTGAGACCTTGGCCTTTTTGTCCTGAGTCTACAGATTAGAAATGCTCTAGTAGCCCTGTTGCCTCCTCCTTCTGGGTTCCATGGGTGACCCCCAAGGACTGGGTCTTGGTGGTCATGAGCCAAGGTTATCAGACTTGCAGCCTGGTGCTTACCTTGGGAATCTCAGGGGCAGCCTGTCTATCCATCCTGAGGGCTGCTCTTCCAGACGTCTCCCACCCATTTGCCTCCATATGCCTTCCTCTGGGGAGCCTCAGTTTCCCCTCTGCATAGTAGAGGAGAGACTTGGAAGGGGTGGGTGCCTGAGGTGGGACCACAGTCTCATTCAAGACATTCTCTGTCTGTAGGTGTTCCTGGCTCTCGGGGAGCTCCTTCTGTCTTGCAACTGGGCAGTGGTTGCTGATATCCTATTGGTAGGTATGGGCTGCATGTTGGTCCTGGCACTTTTGAGTAGCCTGGGCATTGGGAAGGATGTCAGAGGCCATGGGGCAGGGGTTGAGGCCACTTCACAGTTTCCATAGACAAAGTACCCTCTTTCGGATGCTCTCAGCTGTTTCCTCTGTCCTCCCTATTCTGCACATGAGCATGGCGCTCAGAGAGGGCAAGGTGCCTGGACCAAGATCACACATTGTCAAGACTTTGAGCTAGGACTGGTGCAGACTTTCTTTCCTTCATCATGCTACATCTCAGCAAGTGGGCTCCTTGGCCTGTACTCTAGGGTCAGAGAGAGGGACCCTTGACTTAGAGCACTAGCCACTGAACCCTGCGGGCCTCAGCTCATCCCACCTCACGGATCACTCGAAGGGCTGGGTGGGCTGTGGTAAGACCTAATGCTGTTCCCATCACATGGCTTTGGTGTCCTGAGTCCAGCCTGGTCCTCCCTCAGCTGCACCATCTTCAGCCTCCCTGCCTCCTTTAAGGGGACACAAGGGCTTTGAACATTGTGAGAGTTTGAACCTGGTTGCTAGCAGGGCTCCTAGGTCTAAGAACACAATGCCCTCCTGCTGCCTTCTGGCAGACTAGCACAGTCTCGTGCTGGCCACAGGATTCTGGGTGGTCAAACACAGGTAGAAAGCTGTCTGGTGAAAGGTATCCTGCTTCTGTCACTTGCTAGCTGTGTGACTTTAGGCAGGTTGCTTTGTATATCTGAGCTTCAGTTTCCCCATATGAAAATGGGGATGGGATGGTAGTACCATTGTTGTGAGCGTGGAGGGAGATGACTCATAGAAAGTTTAGCCCAGTGACCGGCACAGGGATTGATGGGGAGGATTTTCAGGGTGACCCTGAAATTTCCACGGTTCCTCCATCTCCCAAAGGTGTCTTGGAGTCCTAGAATCTGGGTTTGGAAGGACCATTTAATCATACAACAAGGCCTGCTTTGAACACTATGTTGACAGAATGCTCACTGCCTGCCGTAGTCCAGGCTCAATGAATTTTTGACTCTAGTGAGTGTATCAGCTGTAAAGCTAGTCTGTCTTCCCTGCTCCTCCCTCTGCACATGAGACCTGGGCTCAGACTCAGCCACAGGCCTGGCAAATGGCCCTGGGCCTCAGTTTCCTTGCCTATAAAAAGGCCTAATCATTAACTGCTAGTGGGGTCAATGAGACAGCCTAAGGGAACACCCATCCTCTACATAGCTCTTTCTCTCTCAGGTGGTTCAAGCAGTGCTGAAAATGCCCCCCACAGCTTCCTCCACTTGCCCCCCACTGTGATCTCTTTTCCACATGACAGCCCCAAAGATATGTGACGGCTACAGGGCATCTCTATGTCTGTGTCTACTGGAATCATTAACCTGGCAGCGTCAGGCACTTGGCAGTGCTGAAGAGGAGTGTGTCATACCTGTGAAGGAGGTGGATGGTGGCTCTGGGGGCCGGCTAGAGTCTGGACTGTGGGGGTTGACCACATGCATCTCAGCCTATAAACTCTTGGAGCCTTTCACGGCTTGGAGGCTTCTGCTCTAGCCAGCTCCATGCTGTCTTCCCTTCCTCTCTCCTGCCCTAAACCCAGCAGCCAGCAATGATCTTTCTGTACTAGACAAGAATTTGGGGTAGGAGTCCAGTCTTTTCAGCTCCTGTGTTTCTATCTCCCTGGCAGAAAAACAGGACAGGGCTCAGGAAGGCATGGTCTCAGCACCTATAAGGGGCTCTCTTGCAGTAGAGGGGTGCAGGTTTATAAGAGCACTGTCTTAGGGTTTTCACTGCTATGAAGAGACACCATGACCATGGCAACTCTCATAAATAAAACATTTAATTGGGGGTGCTTGCTTATAGTTTCAGAGGTTCAGTACATTATCATCATGACAGGTAGCATGGCAGCGCACAGCCAATACACATGCATGGTACTGAAGCTCAGAGTCCTACATCTTGGAGACAGCAGGAAGTTGACTGATACACTGGGCAGTGTCCTGAGCATAAGAAACCTCAAAGCCCCCTCCCACAGTGACACACTTCATCCAATAAGGTCATTCCCACTCCAACAAAGCCACACCTTCTGCTAGTGCCACTCCTTGTGAGATTATGGGCTTTAATTCCATTCAAACTATCACAAGTACTATATGTAGACATGACAGAAGATGGCAGAAAGCCAACTGGCAAGGGACAGGGAGGTAACAAATGTGGAGACTGAGGTCCCTTGAAGTAAGTAGGGCAGGGAAAAGACTTATATGGGGCAGGTTGTGGGGGAAATAGAGGATGGGTCTCTTGCTCCTAAGTGGGAAGGTGAGCTTCTCTTTTGGGTGTTCTGAGAGTATTGTAGTGGGAGATATTCAGATGGACAGTTCTCAGTAGAGAGAGAACCAAGAGGGTCTAACAGGAAAACAGGGTAGAGAGACTGTGAGTTCCTGGGGGGCTGGAGTCTGAGGATGGGTGAGGGGGGAGAGGCTGGAGAGGAGAACTCGGCCAGGGGCATTCCAGCGATTCTGTTTTTCAGACGCACCCCTGCCACTCGCTAGCTGAGAGATCTTGGCCAACTCATGTGACCTCTCTGTGCCTCAAATGTATAATCTGTGCTCAAATGTATAATAGCTGGAGAAGTGGTTCTTATCCATTGTGCCTCAGGCTGTAAGGAAGCAACGAGCTAAAACCTGTACCCTGTGTGTTCCTGAAGAGGTGGCATCCATCTCCAGCAGTCCTGCCTTAGGACACTGCTCTCTCCTCAAGGAGAACCCAGGCTCCTTTTAGATGAGAGGCCTCAAGGGCTGCCTGCTCCAATGACTCTCACTCTTCATTCCGCCCCAGACAAGCTTGGAGGAGCTTGTCACTGACCCTGGGCCTCAGCACCTGATCAGGTGGGTGGAGAGTGGGTACAGGAATTGCATTGCCAGCGGACTTCCCTCAGAGGCCTGACCCAGTCATCTTCAGCACAACTGCTGGTTTGTATAGTCATCTCTTCAGCCTGCATGTTCCTTGCAAATTTCTCATTATCTGTTTGAGTTTACCCAGCCTCAGGGGAGCCCAATCCTACACCCTCCCTATGTATCCTCTCCTGGGTTGGCTGTGTCTTAGCTGATCTTTCCACCGGAAAGACCAAGAAAGTATCTTTCTAAATCTGCTTTAGGAACTTCCAGTTGCCCCACTCAGCCTGGTCCTCAGTGGCTCAACCTTCCTCCCAGCCTTGAGGAGAAGGATGCTCAAGAAGTGACTGTGTCACCCTTCACAAGTGTCTGGTCACAGGGCTGAGTTGGGGAGGACAGAGGCAGGCTGCCAGGGAATCTGTCCTTAGTGATTGTCCCTCCAGCTTTCTGCCAGGCGGTGGCCACCCGCACCACTCTTGCCCTGGGCTATAAAGGGAACTGCTTTTCTAAGGGTGAGCCAAAACACAGGTGTTTCTGTCTCCGAAGCTGGTGAACCTGGAATGCTGGAAACCCCAAAGCCAGTCATTTTCAAAATTGCTCACCCCCAGCTTGCCAGAGGCTGCTGGGCGTGGCCTTTAGAGAGCCACGGACATCCAGAAGAAGCAAGGATGTAGGACCTATGTCTCCCTATACTGAGAAGATAAGGAACTTGTAGGGACCTTACTCCGGGGGTCGAAGCAGCCACAGCCCCACATGAACCTGTGTGAGGACTTGAGGCCTCTGTTTAGGAAGCTTAGCCAGCTCCCCAGAGCTACCAGTGACTAATCACATAATTATGGGGTGAGAAGGAAGTCCTGGGAAGGTACGGAGCTATGGTCAGTTCCTCCTCCAGTGCTGGCAGATCCTGGAGATGGCAAAAGGCCCAGCTTCTCTAACCACCTGGGGAGAAAACCTTGGCCCCAGTGACCCCATACCATCTGACTGCCCACCATGACTCCCACCTCAGCCCTGCCCACCCACAAGCCCCTTTCCAGCAGACCTTTTGTGTCTGTCTGCTGGGGTTCTGGAATCCAGAATCTTATTTTGGGTTCCTACCTTCCAATGTTTCTTTGACCCCTCGCTGTCGCACACTGATTCTCCTGCCCATAGGCAAGACCACTAAGGATACTGTCTTCTTAATTATTTTTGAGACTGTATAGCCCTGGTTAGGCTTAGACCAGACTGGCCTTCAGCTCATAGAGATCCACCTACCTGTGCCTCCTGAGTGTTGGAATTAAAGGTGTGAGCTGCCATGGCCTGCTTCTGTGTTCTTAACCTTACTTTCCACCTTTTAAATGCTGTATAATGACCATATTAACATGGCTGAAATTGCCAGCCTTCCCATCCCCTAACAGCAGAGGGTCAGCAGACCAGTCCCTGGACAGGAAGACCTGCCATCCAGTCTGGGCCCATTATCTCCTGGCTGGGTTGCTCTGGATAATTTAATTACCTGCTCTGTGAAAGTTTTCCCATCTATAAAATTCAGGAAACAATCATATCACCTTCATGGCTTGTTGGAGCTGATATATATATATATATACACACATACATGCAGGAAGCAGTCATTAAATGCTAACTATTGTTGTTGCTATTATTATTATTATTTTCAGATGGGTTCAGATAATAGACGCTGAGGTCTTGGGGACAAGACTCCAGACCAGCATTCTCCTCTGTGGCTGTCATAGTGTGGAGTATCTCTGAGCTGGCGGGATTTCTCCTGAGACCAGGCTTCCAGAATATTCTATTTCTCTTACTTGGTCAGCAGATTTTCGCTAGGTCCCCCTATTCCTTGTGTATTGTGGTACTCCAGGGATACAGGAGAAATTAGGGGCTTTGCTATGAATACAGTATGAGAGAGAAAGAAATGGCCCAAGAAAGGACCCTTCCCACCCTTCCCAGTTCCAGGGAGCACACACTCATTTAACTGTGGTGTGTGTGTGTGTGTGTGTGTGTGTGTGTGAAGTCAGGCCCTCAAAGCTGAGAAGGCTTCACAGAGGAGGTGAATAAGGGTAAGTCCTAAGTGATAAATAGTACTTCCCTAGTAGGTGCAGTGAGGGAAGGCCTGACAGGCAGAAGGCACACATACCCAGAGCATTCCGCCAGCAGGACAGATGTTCTTGTGAGCTTCTGAATCTCAGCTGAATGACACTAAGCATAGCTCTCAAGGTGGGTACTATCATTATCCCATTTAGAGAGGAGACAGGAAAAGCCGAAGTGACTTGCTCGAAGACGCACAGCTAATGGGTAGGGACTGGGAGTGGACCCCAGACTGTCTGACTCCAAAAGTCACATTCTTGACGTCCTCACCTTCTTGCATGGAGCTGTGTGAGCCTCCCTGGCACCACTGCCCCACACTGGTCGCACCTGCCTGCACTGATATCTGGAGCTCCGAGCTGAGCTACTGCTCTACCACTGTGGTCACAGCCAGACAGGCCCAGCTCAAGTATAAACTCTGTGTCTCTATTCAGTGCTATGCTCTTTGCCCCTACTATCCCTGTCCTGAGGAGGCCTCCCAGGGCCCCCAGGGGCCTGAGTCTTGGAATCAGGCTCAGTCTTGGAAGTCAGTGATCCCTCCCATCCGTCCTCTGACCTGTCTGGCCTGCCACTCTCTGGGAATCTGGGAACAGAAGGATGGGGTGAGGGGTGCTCTTTCTTCCCTTGCTGGAGGCTTACCTCTGGGGCTCCTGTGTTTTGCAGTCGGTAGTGGTGCCCAGGTGCAGGGGCACAGCAGAGGCGCTGCAGATCACAGTGGCCCACGTCCTGGGAGATGCTGGCAGCCCCTACCTCACTGGACTTGTAAGGAGTGTCTAAGTGTGTGTGTGTGGTGGGGGGAGGAACATGGGGAGGTGCTGTTCATGCTAAGGTCCTGGGGTCACCTGGGGGGAGCCTCGCAAACACACCTCTCCTCTTGGCAGATCTCCAGCGTCCTGCAGACTGGGCGCCCAAACTCCTACCTGCAGCGCTTCCTCAGTCTGCAACACAGTTTCCTGTGCTGTGCCTTTGCCATCGTGCTGGGTGGTGGCTGCTTCCTCCTGACTGCACTGCACCTGGAAAGAGACCAGGCCCAGGCCAGGCAGTCTGGCAAAGGTACTCCCACTCTTCGTGCCCTTCTGGACTTGGAACACTGGCAACTACCTATGTTTCTGGACAGCTCATTCCAGATAATTTATTACGTCCCTGCCATGTGCCAGGCAAGGTAGCAGATGCCGGAGAGAGACAGAATTAGGCCAAGTCTGAGCCCTCACGGAGCTAATGCTCTAGTGGCAAGAGACAGGCCAGAAATGGAAAAACTGAGAGAGAAATGTTTGCTGTAAGTGCCATAGAGACAACAGACAGGGAAAGGGATTGACAAGGACAGATGGTGGGGTACAGGTGACATTGGAGTGAAAGAGCAAAGAGGAAAAAGGGACGTGAGCCAAGCAGCTATCTGTTGGGAGGGGCTCCAGGAGGCGAGGGCAGCTCGTGCAAAGGTCCTGTGGTGGGGATGTGCTTGAGGTGCTGAGACTGATAAGGTGGTCAGGCAACTGTAGCAGGAGCCAGGGGGACAGTGAGGCAGCAAGAGAGGCAGAGCACAGAGGGAATCCTTCAAAGGACTGTGGCCTTCACTGAGAGTGAGATGGGAGTCCCTGTGGGGTTTGCAGAGGTGGGGTTCCAAGGGCTTGGTCTGCTTTGTGTAGGCAACCCCAGGCCTCCTACATTGAGAACAGAATTCAGAGTGCCAGACTGGGGCAGAGAGGTCACAGAATGCTCTGTACTATGCTGGGAGGAACTAAGCCCATGGGGTGGCAGTGACATGGGAATGGCAGTGAAGGGGTCTGATTTGGGGTTTCTTATGCAAACAGAGCCTCAAGAATTTGTAATAAATTGTTCCCAGGCCTAGTCCCAAAGGTCCTGCCTCCTTTGGGCTGGCTGATCATCTTCTGCCTCCCACAGGAACTCTGGACGGCGAGGACATAGTCAGCAGGAACCCTGAGAGTCAAGGCCTGCTCTCCAGCACCAGCACCCCAGCAGAGGAGTCCTGAGTCCATCTTGCAGTGAGCAGGCTTTATCCTACCCACATCCTCCTGGTGGCCCCACCCATCTTGGCTATGATTCAGGGACCCCAGCTAAGCTATACTTGCCACTTGTTCAGTCCCTGCTAGAGAGCTGCCAGGGCCCAGGAGCTGGCTAGATTGAGTTGTCACTACCCTTCAGGGAGGCTGGGCCCTGTGTCTGCACCCAGCAGGGAGGCCAGGCCCTTATTAAAGCATGACCAGTGCAAAGCCCTGGGATTTCAGGGCTTCGTAGACCCATCTTGTTATTTATAGCCTCGTGAAGCCTCTGCGGGAAGTGGGGGGGGGTGGGCAGTGAGCAGGCCAGGCCAAGGATTCATGGTGGCCTCTACAATGGGGACCCTGAGGAAGTTGCTCGGCTTTGTTGTCTCCACCATGCGCACCTCACTCTGACTCAGATTCTTCTGTTCGCAAAGGCCCGGGGGACAGGGGTGCCTCTCTGTGAGCGTTCATCCTCTCAACAGGAGGTGGTCTTGGAGTTAGGTTCCCTGTGCCTGCTGGTATGGGGATGTGACCCCACTCAAGCCTGTGCAAATTACAGAGGCAGCTGCCTCTGAGCTGCATGCAGAGAGGCTCACATGACTGTTCACACATACTCCTGGAAGTAGCCCTCCTTCTCTCCAGCCTGTCTTTGACCCCAGCATCTCCATGGGGAGGGCTGGCTCTGTGGGACCCATGCTTGGCACTGGGTTCTAAGCAGCTGGGCTCAGTGGGCCCTGCAGGAGATCAACAGCTTCCAGGCGGGCAGCAGCAGGGAGGCATGTTCTTTCCGCCTATGACCCCAGCTTCTGTCCCCTCCCCCGGAACCCAGCCAGGCAATCACTCACTCACTCATTGCCACTTCTGCTGTGCCAGGCTGTGCCTGCCTCCCAGCATCTGTGGGCAGAGCAGTGGCCCAGCATTCAGCACTGTTCCTTGCCCTTACATTCTTATCCTGCCTCTTAAGGCTTCTCCTTGTTCCTTCTTAGCTGTGACAGGCTCCTGGAGCTAGGTTCACTAGCTCAGCCTACACACACTCCCGGGTTTAGCCCTCCTCGGGAGCAGGCATCTCTAGGACAAAAGCTCCCATTCCCTGAGTCGGCATCATCACTGAAGTGAAACAACCACCCCGAAACTCCAAGGAAAGGGACTGGTGTGGAGAGCTTGACTACCTGAGAAGGAGGCAGCCGCGCTGCTCTCAGTACTCACGGTACAGAAGATCAGGGCCACATCCCGCCTCTCAGCTGCAAACTCCATGGCTCTATTTGAGATGCACCAAATGCAGATTTCTAGCTCCCATGGGACTCCCACAGGCTAGTTCCAGGGTCAGAACCCAGCAGCCATGCTGTCTTGAAACTCAGCTTCGCAGACAATGGGCAGAGTCCAGTGGCTGGGGAGGGAGACCAGAAACAGCGCTCATGCTAAGTCTACAAACACTGATGGTTATCACTAGGTCCCATCGAGGTGTGGGGCAATAAATCAGACTCCAGTCTGCCCTTGGACCTCGGGAGACATACTTCCTATGACAAAAGGGTCACATGGCTCAGAAACCTTCTAGAGGTGACTTTGGAACTGGTAAGGACAAGAGATGTGGAGGAAAGGAACCCTAGGCAGGGGGAACAGAACTAGGATAGAGGCCATGGGACAGGAAACACACTGTGAGACATGGAAGGGTGTAGAGGGGCCAGAGAGGAGGCGTGCTCGCCACTGGTGGGAAAAGGTGGCAGGATTGGCTGGTGGGACTAGGGGCCTCAGTGCAGAGCACTGTGGCTCTCATCCCTAGTCTTGGACGGGGGAAGGTCACATCTTCCAGTGCATTCGGAAGCTTGAGTTCCCAGGATGCATTGAGACTCAATGCTCAGCCAGAGATTAACAGGATATTATTTTCTAAATGAGCTTGAGGAGTGCCAGAGGTTTGGGACTGAGGGACCCTGGGAGGACAAAGCCACACCTCATCTACAGTCAATCTAGGCCCCAGCTTCCCTCAGGTCCTACCTCTCCCTGTTGGGGACTAGTCCCAGCAGATGAGAACACAGGTGCAAGCCCTGTGAGAGGCCCCCAGAGCCTCACTACAAAGGGTAGCATAGTAAACAGAATACATCTTTATCGCCTGAAGGATGCTGTTGGGTAATCCTGGTTATTGACACTCTGGACTTGTTTGCTGGGAATGTCAACAGCAGTGAAAATGCTATTCAGCAAGACAAGTCCCCAAGCCCAACCCTGCTCACTTCACGTGTTAATGACTCAGCTTCCAGGAGACATCCTGGCAGGAAGATGTGTCTGCCTATGTCGATGCATGTGCCCATGTGGCCAGCTTGCTCTCTAGGGAGGTGTCTTTCAGTTTGGAGGATGGAGCATGCATTTAGGTTCCTGCACCTCGACCTGGCTTGTTCCCCTGCAACTAGTCATTGGCCTGTCTGACCCACTCCTAAGTAGGTGACTTCCTGCTGTGTCTGGGTAGTGAGGTAGCTGTGTGTGAGGTAGCTGAGCTCACCAAGGTTCTATCAAAGAGTCCAACAAGAAGCACTGGTACTTGTTGAAGCCATAATTTACCCCATTGCCAAGAAGATGGGTTTGCACTAGCTCCTACAGCATTTGGGTTATAGAGCTGCATGTAACTGGGCCGAACTGATGACCTTGAGGAGGCAAAGGACTCATCAGCAGTGTAGGAAGAGCTCATGGAATTGATAGCAAGGTTGAAGAATCAGAGATTTTACCTCTTCTTTTAATTTTTCAGAGCTCCAGACATTTTTCCCTACTCTTTTCCTACTTACTCAAGATTTAATGCCCTAGGCATAAAAGATCAGTTGGGTTAGCTTGGATCCTCTGCCTGTGTCTTGATTCATAGCTCCATTAAGACCAGGAAGCCATGAAAGCTGCTAGGAAGAGGAATGAATTAATTCTGATCATCAAAACCAAATGGCCAGGGGTGTGGTTCAGTGATGGTGCTTTCCTAGCTGGCCCCAAGTTTGATTGCCAACACCAAAACAATAAAATTTTTTAAAAAGACTCCTCCCCTTCCTCAAAAAAGTGACAGCATCTACTGCAATAATTTGGGGCAGGTCACTGGCCTCTCCACAGGGTGAGGAAGAGGCTCCACTCAATGTCCTTCCAGAGACTCTTTTGTTTCTGATGGTCTCAGGCCATGACCAAAGGTGACTGAAACATCTATAATGTAGAAAGTGTTAAAAATGTCCAAATGAGTCATGTATAGTGATGCACACGCCTTTATTCCAGCACTGGGCAACCAGAGGCAGGTAGAGGTCTAAGTAGAGCCATCTTAGTCCATAGAGTGAGTTCCAGGACAGCCAAGGCTACACAGAAAAACCCTGTCTTGAGAAAAAAAATGTTCAAATGATGGAACACGAACTTCTGTATGAGCAGGGATTCAGAGCCATCTGTTCTGAGCAGGAGAGAGGCAGAGATGACATGTTCAGAGTAAAACTCACGTGGCAGGCCCCAAACAAGGGGATGGGGAGACTCCAGTGAGTCTCCAGTGTGGCAACAGCAGGAGCAGAGTGGGGATGCCTTCTCCCCAGCTAGGGTGGTGACCTGCAGGAAAGCTGCTCCAAGGATGGAGGGAGGTGTCATTAGGGAGAAAAATGCCTTCTCCACAGGCAGCAGGATTGAAATCTGGCTGGTTTCTGAGTCACCCAGAGCAACAGATATACAATGCAAATCAACACATATTTCCTGCACCTGCTAAATGTCATTTGCTCATTCAATCAACAAACATTCTCTAAGCACCTCCTCTGCAATGGATGGTAAAGATGAATCAGACAGGGCATGAGCCCTTGAGGCTCATGTCTTTTGGGGGTGGAGTGGTGGTGGAATCAAACAAACATAATCAGAATAATGAGTTTGGTATGACGGAGGAATATACATGTCACAAAATAGCCCTGAGGAGGAAATGATTGGTCACCCAGGTGGGTCAGGGAAGGCTTCCATGAGAAAGTCAAGCCTGTACTGGACTTGTGAAGGACAGCTACAGAAACTAGCCTGGAAGGCCTTGTAGGCAGAGCCCAACTAAAGGGTCAGGGGAGGTGGGGGCGTGAGCATGTGGCGCTCTCCGTGGTCCTGAACCATCGTTGCTTTAGCAGGGTTTTCTGGCGAAGGGCAGATAGGGACTACAAACAAATGAGCTAATTTTTGCCACTTGCCAGGCTTCAGGAAGTATCTGGATGTCAATCCTGGGAGTTCCATGTCATCAGAAGGACTTCTCAGATCCTTTGCCTTGAGACAGTGTGCTGGAGATATGTAGGAGGCTCTGAAGTCAGAAACACATGGGTCAGGAAGTGTTGTGAAGCCACAGAGAGATCTATGGAGAGGTTTTGTTCCAGGCAGTGATCAGGTCATGGGTATGGTTTGAAAACTTATTATCAATAACTGGGTGGAAAAGCCTGGAGGCGGATGTGGGATCAGGGAGTCTAAGCAAGACATCTGAGGTATATCAGTGGGCAGCCTGGAACACTGAAAGTGAGACTCAACAGGCTATAGCTAAATAAGGGGTTCACATAAGACAGTCACAAATGGCCTGTAGGGTTTCTCCTTGGTGTCATTGTGGGTCAGGAGTTATGATGCTATGGTAAGAAGCAGGTTTGAGGGAATGATGGTGAGTTCCATTTGGGATATGCTGAGCTTAAGGTGTTTGTGGGATTGCGAGGAGGAGGTATGGGAGATTGTATGTGAAGTTAAAACTTGGCCATAGGGACTGTCTAGAGGTGAAGGTCAGGGTATTGTAAATAAATGCATGATCACTGAGAGCCCATGTGTAAGTGAAGGCTGCTCAAAGAGTGTGCCAAGTGAGGAGAAGCTACCACAGCCTGATCCAGGGAAATGCTACCACGTGGGCACAGCAGAGGTGAGAGGGACTGACCTCCATTTGGATCATCAGCCTTGCTGGAGCTCATTGTACGTTCTCACAGAATGGTCTGTAGAGTCACAGTCTTACAAAGGTTCTGTGGAAATACGGTAGCTTCTCCCTGCCTCTGTGAGACTCATAATGTCCATGCTCATTGTCTTGGTTTGAGTTTCTATTACTGCGATAAAAATAAAAAAAAAATCATGGCCAAAGGCAACACTACACTCCATCACTGAAAGAAGTCAGGGCAGGAATTCAAGGCAGAAACCTTAAGGCAGGAACTGAAGAACCATGGAGAAACACTTCTTACTGGTTTGTTCTTTACGGTTTGATCAACTTGCTTTCTAATAGCAACCAGGACCACCTGACCAGGGATAGCACCACCCATGGTGGACTGGGCTCCCTCACATCAGTTATTAATCAAGAAAATGCACTAAGGCTTACTCGCATACCAACCTAGTGGGGGCAGTGTATCAGTTGAGGTTCCCTCTTCCAAAATGACTGTAGTCTGTGTTAAGTCACAGCATACCCATAGCAAAGGATCTAAGAGGTTGCTCAACAAGAAAATGTCTGTTTTCCCCACCACTTCCCAAATACAGTTATCCTTGGATTAACCGCACTAATGTTCTGTGCCTCACCTGTTTTGGAATTTGTTGAGACAAGCTCTCACTGAGTAGATCACACTGGCCTGGAACTTGTGAGCCTCTAGACTCAGTTTCCCAGGTTCTGGGATTACAGGTGTGTGCTATCTCATGTGTGGTAGTTACAATCTAGACCTCATGAATGGACACCAGAAGGTCCTGGAGCCATTGCTGAATTCAGTTTCCCATCATGCCCAGAAGAAAAGTCTTGCAGAAGCTGCGGGCAGAGTGTGGGGAATCAGGAATTAGGAGGTAGTCATACCTTGAATGGATTGCTTCTTTCCCAGTTTCCTCGCCACAGGGATAGAAATGATAACCCACAGGTCTGATGTACATGGTGGCTCATATCTTTAATCTAGCACTTGGGAGGCAGAAACAGGCAGACCTCTGTGAGTTTGAGGCCAGCCTGGTTTACATAGTGAGTACCAGGACAGCCACGACCCCATATCAATACCCCTGCTTCTGCCACAAACAAACAATACCCTGCATGCCCCCTGACCTATGGTCCTAGGATGCTGCCAGCCAGGAGTTCTCACAAAGCCCTCATCTACTCACAACCACATAGCCAGAAAGGGCATTGTTGTTTCTGTCACCCTGCCCATAGATAGGAACCCTTATCTTATACAGGATTAACCCCAGAAACTGCCTTTAAGTTAGGAGCATCATAGTAGGAATAGATGGCTTGTTTGGTGGCAAACAAGTTTTCCCTCTGCTCTAATATGAAGGACTTAAAGTCCACCCTCTTTCCCTGCTCTAGAATTCAACCAGGGGTGGGGAAAAAGGGCAATGAAGCAAAGACCAAAACTTGCCTCCCTGGGCAGGGCTATGAAAGGGTAGGAAACGCAGTATGGTAGAGTGTAAAGCCATCTCTGAATCTCCTTCACAGGTCCGTAGCTCTCAGCATTCACAGCAGACACTGCCCTTTAGCTAGCACCGTCTCGCATTCTAGTGATCATTGTGGGAGTTCCAGTCTAGCCCCATGGAGGTTCTGGGTCTGTGCTTGTCTGCTAATCACCTGTTATCCCTGGCCACCCAGTGAAATTCCCCTTGACTGACGTTTTGGGCCCGAATTCAGCCAGCAGGAAAGAGGCAGCAGGCAACTCTCCGAATGAAATCTGTTTTCCGAACCTTCCCGTCACAGCCATTCATACTCAACACAGTGAAGCATAATTTAGTCACTTCACAGAACTGAAAAGACACCTTGAAGGCGCCAAGAAACACCAGCTTGGGGATTAACTTTGCTCGCTGAGACAGTGGAGTGTGTGTGTGTGTGTGTGTGTGTGTGTGTGTGTGTGTGTGCCCGTGCGCGTGCGCCTCATGCTTTGTCATCCATTGGCTATGCCATGACTCACTGTGGCCGACACCTTCACAAGATGTTCCTGTTGTGGATGTGGGCTCTGGAGCAGCGTGGAAGCTCCCAGCCTAGATGATGATTTCAGAGCCTTGGATAAGTACCAACCAGACCATTGACTAGGTGTCTGTTTATGATGGGTCACTTCGGTGACCTGGAATCACAGACAGAAACCACTAGATTTCTAAGGGTATGAATTAATTCTTACTCATTCTCTCTCTCCCTCTCTCTCTGTCTCTGCCTTTCTCTCTCATTTGAACCAAGAGGTTAACATATACTAAAAAGAATATGATATGCTGGGTTTTAATTTCTTTCTTTTTAAATATTTATTCAGAGACCTGTTGGCCTAGACTCAAAGGTCTGGAACCCCGGAGTTGGACTTAAACTCACAGAGATCCACCTGCCTCTGCCTCCCAAATGGTGGAATTATAAGAGTACATGGACAGTACAGATTTTGTTTTTAATTAAAACCTCAAAGAGATGAATGGGAGAGTTTCAGGGGAGCTCGTCAGACCCAGTCCCATCTGGGTTAGAGTGGTGAGGGCGTTCTGTGCACAGAAGCTCTCAGTTATCCTCCAGAGTGGACAAAACCACTCCCAACCCAGTCTCTAGACTGTCTGACTGTCACCTTGCCACCTTCCCCCAGTTAGAAACAGAGACCCAGAAAGACAGTAGAGGTCTCGTCCAGAATTAAGCCATACACCAGAGCGGATTTGGGCTAGGATCCAGCCTTCCAACTTCCACTAAGGGCTTTGGAGAAATGGTACCCTCGGGTAGGAGGCTTTTCCTCCTCCATCTCTTCTCTTCCCCCTGGTATTTTAGACTCAGGTTCCCGAATGCTGGGGTTACAGGTGTGGGGCACCATGCCTGGCTTTGGGGAGGCCCTCCTGATTTTCTAATCCGAGACCTGGCTCTCACGAGCTTCACTTTGGGGTTAGGGATATGGTCAGGGTGCACACACAAGAGTGGGTCCAGGGTAGGTTGTGGCCTGGAGATGCTTCACTGGAGAAGAAAGCAATGAACCTTTCATGAGGTCTGCATCTTGGGTCCACCAGTTATGTTTCTTAGGTAGTCCTACCTAAACTGACTGAATCAAGGTAACTATTGAAGAGTCACAAGCTCTCCAACAGGTGCCCCTGTTTCCCCCATCTAAGACCTTTTTCTTCAAATGAAATGCTTAGTTCGTGCTGTGGGCCTCCCTCAGTCTCAGCCAGGGGTCCTCTCCCTCCGCAGCGACAGGTGGAAGTTGAGTAGGGTCTGGGGCAACCGACTTCCCTCACCTAAATCCTGATCAGTGCCGCAGTTGCCCGCAATCCCCCCTGATCCCCGCAGGTTCCGCGGCCGCACCGCTCCTGCGTGACTTGCGCCCCCGTCAGGCGGGTGGGGCTCTGTGGCCAGGCTCCCCCGCACCCCCCGAGGCAGCACGTGCGGGGCGGGGCTGTGGCCCGAGCCCGGAGGTGATTGGGCACGAGCCTGGTGGGCGGGGCCGGGCGCAGCTGTCAGAGCTGCCGCGGCCGCGCGTCTGACTGAACAGTAGCAGCGCCGCAGCCGGGGCTGGAGCCCGAGTGCAGAAGCCGACGGGCCGGGCCGGGATGGTGCAGCGGCTCCGCGGCGCGTGCACGCATTGAGCGGGCCCGGGCTGGGCCTCGCTTCCCCCGCGCCCCCCGCGCCCCCCGCCGCCCCGGCCCCGGCCGGCATGATGTGCCTGGAATGCGCCTCGGCGGCGGGCGGCGCGGAGGAGGAGGAGGCGGACGCCGAGCGGAGGCGCCGGCGCCGGGGGGCGCAGCTAGGGACTGGCAGTAGCGCTTGCTGCGGGACGCGGGGCGCGGGGGGCGCTGGAGTCGTGTCCGCCGATGAAGAGGTGCAGACGTTGTCCGGCAGCGTGAGGCGGGTCCCGTCCGGACTCCCCAGCATCCCCAGCACCCCGGGCTGCGCAGCCGCTGCCAAGGGCCCCGGTGCGCCGCAGCCCAAACCCGCCAGCCTGGGCCGAGGGCGGGGGGCAGCCGCTGCCATCCTGAGCTTGGGTAACGTGCTCAACTATCTGGACAGGTACACCGTGGCAGGTGAGCAAGTGCCCCATCCAGCCCGAGGACTAGGGCCCTTCCACCCCAGATGCCCTAGGGAGCTTTTGATTGCCACCCTTCTAGATCCAAGCCCTCTGGGGAGTCCCTAAGGACACTATCTATGTTCAAAAAATGCTCTTGTGCTCCACGGGTCCAATCTAGTGCACCCCATGCTCCCCGTGCCAGGGGTTGGAAGAGTTCCCACCCCTGGAGCAGCCAGTGAGTCCTCGCCGGCCCTTGACGGCCCATCCGTTGTCCTCCCGGAGTCTCCTTTGCGTCCCTCTTGCCTTCTCGCCTGTGCGCCCCCTCCCTCCGCAGCCTTAGGTTCCCGGGCCTCTCCTCCTCTTCCCCTAGCTCAGGCCGTCTGTGCGTGCACCGCCCGTCTGTTCCTTCCTTCCTCGGCCGCCGCCACCCCCACCCCCGGCATGCGTGCGGCCAGTGTGTGCGCCCCTTGCGGGTGTGCGCCAGGCAGTCCGAGTGTGTGCGCGCGTGGCGGCGCAAGATATGTGTGTGTGAGCTTGTAAACGCGTGGCTGACAAAGGCTTGGGCCTGCGGGGAGCCGAGGGAGGGGCGGGGCGGGTCCGTGCCGCCTGGGGACCCAGGATGCGGTTTGCAGCTGGCTCTGGCTGAAGGCCTGCAGACGCCTCCTTCTGCTCCATGGCGCTTGGGGCCTGAGGCAGGGCATAAGCCTGGGGGAGCGCACGGGGTGGGGGGGTCTAAAGAGATGCCTTATGTTCCTTGCGCATCTCTGGGAATCAACCTCACATTTGGGACTGAAGTGGATACAACTGGGTTTTTATCCTGAAAGTGCTTGATGTGTGACCTTGGGCCAGTTTCAGCTTGTGTTTAGGTCTGTTTCCGTTTGTGAATTGATTGATCCTGGGCTTAGGATGAATGTGGTTCTGGGATTCTATTCTGTTGGCTTTTCTCCCTGTCTTCTTAGGGATCAAGAGGTAGGGACTTGTCCTAAAGCTGGCCCTGCTTGAGGATAATGCAGCCTCGAAAAGAAAAGAATCTGACCAGGTTGGCCTCGGGGCTCCCTGTGGAGGAGAAGGCTTCTGGGAACCTAACATTCTAGCCTAGAATCTAATGGGGGCAGGGAGAGGGAACGGGAGGAAAAAGAGGATGAATGGGGTATTTTGCGTGATACTAAAGAACACATAGGTATGATCTGGAAAAGAGAGCCCTGGCATAAACCACATGTCACCTGGGTACCTGGGTGCTCTTCTTCCGGCCTCAGTCTTCTGTGTTGAAAAGCTTTGTGTAAAGTGAAAGAAAAGAACTCTAACCAGAGAGCAGAAACTGCTCTTCCTCCACTCTTGCTTGTACACCCACCCACCCTTGGCTCTCTGTCCCTCCACGAGGGTGAACTTGAAGTAGATGTCAGTAGCATCAGTTTTTGGGTCAGGTTGTCCCAAGAGACTGTTCCCTTGCTCTGGTGAGCAAGAGCATGACATACCCTCAAATGTGCCAACCTACCACACATGCGATGTCCTGCCTGGGACTCAAGATCTTAGGTGCCACCATGTGAAGACAAGTCAGAGAACATTGGGTGCCTTCACTTAGCAAAACAGGCTCTGCCCAGCTGGGGGAACCCAGGCCTATAGACAGGCCTGTCCAAGATGGCCCAGGGGATGATCAGCAAAGCACGTGTTAGACCGGCTCAGCCTGGTCTGGACAGAGAGGTCACTTCTCTCTCTCTTAGGTAGGAAACACTGGTGTGGCTTTTAGTGTTGTCAAGCTTTTCAACTTATTGTATTCTGTCCCGAGACCACCCCTTCTGAGCTTTCGAGAGGAACATGCCAGGGGCAGAGAGGGAAGATAGGATCAGGGAATTGGTGGTGGGGATTATCTACCTCCACCAATACTTGGGTCAGAGTGGGAGAACGAGATAGCAGATTTCTGGTGAACCAATTAGGGGGGCAGAACGGCAGGGAAGGCCTGGAAAGCTCTAGACACACACCAGCCTGAGCTGTGCATCCCTCAGTGTCCTGCTTAGGGTGTGAGCCTGTGCACTACCCCCATCCCACCCCAACACAGCATACATCATTTCCTCTCCGGATAAGCCTGCCTCCCTGTCTTTATGATGGCCTTCCCTCCCCCTGCCCCCGAGTTCAGTTTTTAGGAATATTTACAATCTCTATGGCGACTATTGTGGCTTTCAGGGTCTTGTGCCAGAACCTGAGTCCACCTGTTGCCTACTGGCCTGCTGGGATGGAGGCAGACATACAGGCACTCTGCTGTGTGGGCACTTTTGATGTTTGTGCCCACTTGGCCCCTAAGAACCTCACAGTCTGGCCCCAGCAACCTCATCAAAGCATGGGGAGTTCCTGCTTTTCTTTATATCTCTCCTGTACAGTTCTGTTTTCTCATCGCAATAGCCAGTTCTGCCCAGAGGAGTATAATGCCAGCTAAACAGGAATGCCAAAATGTCTGGTCTTCAGACAAAAACGAAACAGGTGCAATTAGTGCATTTTATTTGCATGTTTGCACATGTGGGTACATGTTCCTGTGGGTGCATATATGAATGTGGGTGAGTGTGGAAGCCCGAAATCAGCCTCGGATATGAGTCCTCAAAAGCTGTCCCCTCTGTTTCTTGAGACAGGGTCTCTCATTGGCCTGGAGCTTGCTGCTTAGGCTAGTCTGGGAGCTAGTGAGCTCTATGGAGTCACCTGTCTCTTCCTCCCCAGTGCTGTGATTACAAGCACATACAAGCACAATTGCATGTTGTTGAGTGCGGTTTTCAAAAAACTGTTTATTTTATGTGAGCGGGTGTAGAGGTCAGAGGACAATTAACAGGAATTATTGTCTCCTTCCACCATGTGTTCTGGGAACTGGACTCAGGTCATCGGTCTTGACAGCAAAAGCCCTTATTCTCTAGTGATCTCAGTGGTCGGAGACCCAGCTTCTCGCCCACCCACACCCCCACACCATGGGTCTAAGGACAGGTCCTTATGCTTCAAGTCTTCATGAATCAAGCACTTTGCCAGACCAAGCTATATCCCCAGCCCTAACTAATAACTTCATCCAACAGATTTGTTATGTTATTCTGGGATATTTTGCATTCTTTTCATAGTGTCTTCCAAATCATTGGACGATTTGGATTTACCGCCAGAGCCTGGATCACACTTACAGTGGCTGGGGTCATAGGAGGAGACAGTGCAGGGTTAGAATCTTTGCCACCAGAGTTTGTTTCTAGCTGTATCTGTTTGCCAGCTTGCTAGTTGTGTGACCTTGCAGCCATGTTCAGAGCCTTCTGTGGGCCAAACACTCCCTCAACCTCAAGTGGTATGAAGTGAATGAGAATGTACCCACAGCACCTGGGTAGAGGCCAGATACCTGGGAAGGCTTCACAAAATGTCAGCTGTCTGCACTTTCATGCAGAGGCCCAAGCTGTGCCCCTAACCAGTATGTCCTTCCTCGTTCTCTCTGTGGGTGACAGTCCCATTCAGGCTGTCCTTTGGGATACCTTTGTGAGAACCCCTCCCTTTTGCACCAGGGTTGGTCTCTGTCCTGGGAACTCCAGTGGTTTCCTTCTGCTTCTGTGCTAGCATTCCCAGCGCCACCCAGTGATCCAGGTAATTATGGGCTCTCCTCCCCATGGGAACCCCCTGAGGGCATCCAACCTAAGACTTGGGAAGGAGGGCTGGGCCCCCGTTCTCTGCTCCTACAGTACTGCTTCCCTTGGATAACACTGAGCCCAGCAACCTGGTCTAAATTCTTCCCTCCACCTTCTTGTGCAGATAGGGAAAAGGAGAACAGAGATACCTGTGGATTCCAGGCCGGGAAGAAAGTTCCCTTTCTGGCTCTGTGTCCTGGAGCTAGACTGACCTCTACCCCTCTGCTTGTCTTCCAAGGATGGTCATAGTTGGCTCCTGGAAACAGGCCCAACCAAAGAGGGTTGGCCTGGGCTCTAATTGTGGTTGATGAGTGACTGATAACCAACATCCTTCTCCAGCTTCTTTGGAGCACCTGTGCCCTTCCCAAGACCTATTTTCTGTCCCTTTGATCCGGCCTGTGGCACTCTCCCCATCCTGGAGTTGGGTCGTCATTGTAGGAGCTGGTGAGGAGAGACAGAGCCTTGCCCTGGGGGAGTCATTTTCTGCCAAAGAAGCTGAGACCAGTATCCATGGCAACCACTCACTAACACAAGCCCAGAAGGAGTGATGAGCACAGGGACCCCGCCAGGAACACAAGCCTGGCAGGCATGGGGCTTCCCTTGAGCCTCACGGCTGGGTCCTGGGTTGTGGTGCCAGGCTCGGGCTAGCTCTCCTTCAAATTCTTTGTTCCTCTGTCTAGTCAAGTCTGTTCAGGGTGGTTATATAGAGAAACGGAAGCCCAGGGTATCAAGCCACACTGCAGGGTCTGTGGCGCTGTGACCGCCACTCTGGATAGAGATGGTCACCCTAAGGATGAGCGCCACCTTGGGTAGCCCTGTCCTGGTAGTTCACCAAAACATGTCTTCACTGTGGGGAAATCCCCACTAGTGTTCTGGGTGTGGTGACCAGAGCACCCTTCTGTCAGCCATGCCCAGGTGAGCTTCAGAGTCCTGGAATAACAGGTAACTCAAGGCCAGCTGTCCAGCCCCATGCCCCTGCCAACTCCTCAAGAATCTTCCTGTTGCTCCTGCCAGCACCTCTCCCATTGACCTCTCAGAGGAAGTACCCAGGGCCCCTTAGAGCCCTGACTAGGCCTCAGTGTTCTGTCGTATAGTTGGGGCAAGAAGGTTGCAGGAGCTGCGGGTAGCAGTCTGGTCTGAGATGGAGGCTACTGGGGACAGATGGAGCAGTTTGGAGAGGGGAGACCCTCATCCCTTTCCCAGATCCTTCAGCAAGAGGAAGTGGTTTTTGTTTCTGTCTGGGCATAGGGGTCTGAAATCTCAAGGATAGACAGATATAAGAACAAAGGAGGTGAACTGAATACTGGCTTGTCCCCAGGCTCTAGTAGCTCGTGGGCTAAATGTCCTGCTATTTATTGGCTTTGTTAGGCTTCACCATCTTTGCTGTGTGGTTCAAGGTGTCTCTTATTCCAGAATCTATATCCAATGATTTTGTCTTTCTTGCTGTGTCACTCCAAGGGTGTTGTGGGCCCTTGGTCTCAGAAATGCTTGTCTGCTGGTCCTGGCTCTCCCTGGCCCTCCCTCTCCTAGGACCTCCTGTCATGGTCCCAAGGAGCTTCAGTCACTGGCCTCTCTTTCTCCGTGGATCTTGTCAGTGTCTGCCTTTGTTCCAGAAAGTCTCCCTGTTTTCTGGTCGGAGCCAGGTGTCTGACACTTTTTATTTTATTTTTAAGATTTTTAGATATAGTTACTTATGAGGTTTTTTGCCTGCATGCATATCACATGTGTGCCTCAGGCCCTGGTGGGTAAGAAGAGGGGATCAGATCTCCTGGAGCCGGAGTTAGAGATGCTTATGATCATGATGTGGGTACTGGGAACTGAACCCCGGTCCTCTGCAATGCAAGGGCAGCATGTGCTCTCAACCACTAAGCAACCTTGCCAGCAACCCCTCCCTCCTTTTTGAGACAGAATCTTATGCAGCCCAGGCTGGCATTAAACCTGCTTTATAGCTGAGGATAACTTTGAACTCCTGATCCTCTTGCCTCTACCTCCTAAGTGCTGGGATGTACCCCTATCCCCAGTTTATGTGGTCCTAGGGATCAAACCCAGGACTTCAGCATACTAGGCAAGCACTCTGCCAACTCAGCTACATTCTCAGCCCAGCTCTGGGTTTTATTTGTTTAATTTAACATTTTACATTTATTTATCTTGTGTGCACATGTGCCATAGCATGCTTGTGGAAGTCAGAGGACAACTAGTAGGAAGTCTTTCCTTCCACAGTGTGGACGCCAGGGCTTGAATGCAAGTTGTCAGGCTTGGTGTCAGCACCTTCACTGGCTGAGCCATAGCTCGTAGTTTTAAACTGCCTTTATTTGTTTCCATCATGGCACATGTCTCCCTAGCAAGGTCCCTGTCTCCTGACCTCAAGGAGCTGACATATCTGTGATCCCAGCATGCACAGGAGGCTAGCACAGGCTTGGGTAGCAGTTAGATGATCCAGCTCTGCCAACCCCAGAACTTTGGGGTGGGTGGAGCATTGGTTAACTGGACAGGTGGAGGATCTGGCCCATGTGCTTGGGCCTCTATGGCCATGGCTTGTTGGTGGATTTGGCCCTTTTATCCTGGTCAGGGTGCACAATGAGCCTCTGGGTTGGCATTTCCTGGAAGGAAATGAGAGGAAGTGGGGCAAGTCTGTCCTTGCCAGTCTTCAGCCTGGACAATGGGGATCACCTCACCCAGGTGGAGCCACTTCTGAGAGTTCAGGAGGACATTTGGAAGGGCTTTCCTTTTCTCATCTGTGGATAAGGCCGGCCCTGACCTTGTAGTGAGATCCTGTGAAGCGGGTCTGCTCGAAATCCGGTTCTCTCCTGTTGGCTAGGATAGGATGAGGAGGCAAAGATATACTGCCCGAGCTGGGGGTACAAAGAACACAGTCCTGCTCACCTACCTCCCCTCTGTTCTCAACTTAGCAACAGACCTTGGTCAAGTCTCTCTGCACCGATCTGTGTGGTCTCTGTGTCGCTGTTGAGTGAGACTCCCAGGCAAGGATCAGGATTTGGCTGAGTGGGCGGGGGCATGAGGGTGGCTTCTGTCAAGCATGTGAGGACAACTGGTGTGGATGTCGAGGAGGAGATTTGGGTTGACAATACTGTTATGCCCAGATCACAGAATCCCCCAAAACCAACTAGGAGACTGGGTCCTGTATATAAAAGCAAAGAGTCTTTATTCTTATGCAAGTTTGTGAATTTGGACTCCCCATGTCTCCAACATATTGGCCTGATCTGAGAGCTCCAAGATCAGTTGGGTAGGGTTTTTTATAATAGAAAAGCTTAGGGTAAGGGATTTCTAAGGTTCAGGACCCCTGATTGGTGGATGTTTATCTAGGGTGTCCTGGTGGAAAGCAATGGGTGCGTGCTAACAAGTGGTCTATCTACAATGGTTAGGAATTTCCTTTGGAGGGTCTGTTCCTGAATGGTGCCTGGGTGGTCTCAGTCTGTGGTCTTTCTGGAAACCAGGTATTGCCTGAGGGTAAATTACTGAGACTCGGGCCTATTGAGCTTGTAGTGGCTGAGTCCTACAAATACAAGCCAAGGAAAAATCCCAGAGGTTGGAAGCCAACTCAGCCCAGCTCCTGCTTGGTCCCTGGCTGTTGTCCCATGTACCTCTGAGATATGGAGGCAGGAGTGCCCCAGGCTCTGTGGCTACTGGTGCAGGACATGAAGGTTGAGGGTGTGTGGTCTTCAGCCAACACAGCCCAGGCCTCTTATCTCTTCCCTATGTTCTCTGCCCCACTGCCTTGGCCTCCTATCACCTCTGATGGTCATACTGCCACACCTTGAGGGTCAAGATAAGACTGTGGCCACCTTGTCCCTGGGCCCTAGTGATCTGGGGAGTTGCTGGGCCAGACCAGAGCTGTGTGGCTAAGCTGGAAAGGAGTGGCTATGCAGTGCCCCAAAATTGCTTAGGCTAAGTCTGGTTCCAGGAAAGGCAGCCCCAAATGACAGAGTAGAACCGCAGGCCAGTGACTGGTCCCACCCACCCTGGCAGGAGTTTGCTGAGGAGGGGCATCTTCAGGGCTGTTGGAGGTCTGTGGCAGGTCTCTTGAGAAGGAAGAGGTTTTCTCAGGGTGGGGCTGTGGGGGGGGGCAAGACTCCAGGCTGGGGCTCCTTACCAACATGGTCCCAGCCAAAAAAATCACCCTAGACTGTCCTGATATTAATGACTTAGCTTTGCAGAATAGTGTCAGAGATGCAGGCTTCCATATGTGAGTCTAGAACATACCCAATGGAGATGTGGCGGGATGCTAGGCCACTTTTTAAACCAGCAACCGAGGCTCTGAGAAGGGGGCAGAGGAGTTGGTCAGCTTGCTCCTGCAGGACTGGCAGGGCTTGGTCTGAGAGAGTGTGTTCCTGGGCTGGGTCCTCAGGCTGTGGCTTCCTGGCCGTAGCCACCCAGATCCAGGCTCTTGAGCCCCTGTAATTACCAGGGTAGAAGCTGCCAAGCGCTGGATGGGAAATACTCCCACAGGGAGCCAATGCCGAGGCCTTCACACAGGGACCAGGTTTCTGAGAGGGGCTGGTGGGAGGCAATGTGGGGTATCCCTTCAGATCCCCAGAACCTGCTTTTCCAGGTATCCGCCTCATTTCAGAGAAAAGAAAACTGAAAGGACAGTTGTCTGGGCTGGGCCTGCATCCTGCCCCACTAGTCAATGATCAGGGATGACCATATGATATGTCTGGAGTACCTACCATGTGCTAGACTCTGTTCTAAACATTCCAAATGGATTAACATGCTCAAGCCTCCTAACAATCACGGGAAGCAAAATCAAGTCAGAAAGATGCAGACTACCTCAGAGAGGTTAAGTAGCTTGCCTACAGCCACACAGCAGGGAAGGTAGAAAAGCTAGGATTTAAACCAGATGGTCTAGCCCTGCTTCTGAGAATTCAGCTAGGCTGACTGCTGCTTCAGGAGAGGCTAAGGCAGGCGAATGTGGCTTGGGGGACAGGTTTGAGTGCCACATGGAGTGTTCTGGATAACTAAGCAGGGAGAATCCTCAAGGTCACTCTGTCTTGGCCTTGTATCTAGGGCTGCACAAGGCAGGGCACCCAAGGGCAGTGCAGCCTTTTTCTTTTCCTTCTTGGGGGACGAGGGTGCTTGTAGAGCTGACTGGGCTTAAAGGGGTATACCACCACACCCAGCAATGTGTCCTTTTCTTACATTTGGCCTTTTGAGGACTCTGGGGTCAACAGGATGGGATTGGCTGGAGGAGACCTGGTATCCTGGGTCAGGGGCTAGTCTTTTGGGGATACTGACTATGATGGGGACTCACCAGGAACCTCTCTGGCACAGATGGAATATGAGTAGGGCTGGAGGGTGTCCAGCTCTAGGGTCCCCTGAGGGTCACAAGGATCCCAGAGGTGGAAAGGATACTCTGGTGGCTGTGACCTTGGATCTGGACTTTGGAGGATAAAGTGGATCTTAACAAGTAGCACTGGACATCCCTGGAAGGGCACAGGGGTGGTACTGGCTGTGAATGGGCAGTCATGGGGGCTTCTGATTTGCTTGGCCAGTAGCTTCTGGTCAGTGTGCTTATAGATTCTTGGTCCTAGGAAGTCAACCTGGAGCTTGTATGTGCTAGGCAAGTGCTTTATCACTGAACTACAGCCTCAATCCTCGTTTTTTAATCATTTATTTATTTATTTATTTATTTATTTATTTATTTTACAAGGTCTCCCCTGACTGTCCTAGAACTTGATCTAGGCTAACCTCAAACTCATAGAGATCCACCTGCCTCTGCTTCTAGAGTGCTGAGATTAAAAGTGTGTATATTTGTACCTGGCTCTCTTTTTTACTTTTAGTTTAAGACACTGTCTAAGTTTCTGGTAAACTTTTAATCTTCCTGTCCCAGTCTCCCAAGTAAGTGGGCTTACAGGTATATACCACCAGGCCTGGTGAGGAAGGCCATATTGTAAAGCAGGCACCCTCTCCAGGAGTGACTGAAAGTCTTGGGCAGGTTCGGACCAGCCTAGTTCCTCCATTCTGTCCATTTATTCAGGAAAGAAATGGGGGTCCAGGGAAGTGAGTGGTCACAACTAGAGCTTGAGTCTCTGTGTACATGTGTGTACATGCATGTGAGGATGTGCATGCCTAGTCAGGTCAGGTCACAGAAGTCTGGAGTGCTGGACATTGAGGCTTCCTTCAGGCAGCAATGGAGAACTACAGAAGGCTCCGGGCAACCATGGGCAGTGACACCCTCAGAGCTGGATCCGGTGCATGGCGAGCACTCTTCACCTTGCTCTTGTCTGATGTAGTATCACTGAGCCAGAGACTGAGTCAGCAGGTCTCGAGGAAGTTGTGAGTGATTCTGAAGCATGGCCAGAGTTAACACTCCCCAGGCTGCAGCAGTAGCCTCTCGAGTTCAGAGATAGCCTTGAGGGTTCTAGAGCCTCATTCCAGCACCTGGAACCTGGTTGGTGATTACTGATTGCTCGTGAGGTCTCCCTGCAGGAACAGTGAACAGGGGCAAGCAAGGGCTAGAAGCCGGGAAGCTGCTGACGAAGGCTGGGCGGTAAAGAGTGGAGGACACTGGGGCTTGTTCATGGGACTGAGGGTGGCAAGGACTACAGGTGACTCCCACAGTAGCCTGCGTGTTAGCGGTGCTGCTTAGGGATGGAGCTAGCTGACAGCTGTGGAAAGGATGAGAGGAGAGTCTGAGGTAAACCCCTGGGGGTTATTCATCCTAAGTGAGGACACAATTTGGAGGGCAGAACTCTATTTTTGTCTTCTTTTGTTGGGAGGGTCTCATGTAGCCCAGGCTGGCCTTGAACTTGCTATATAGCCAAGGATATTTTGAGCTTCTGATCCTCCTGTCTCTTTACCTCTTGAGTGACGGGATTCGAGCATCATGCAGCACCACACTTCGTGAACGAGGTGTTGGGAAGCAGATTCCAGTCATTGTGTGTGCTGGGCAGGCAGTCTAGCAACTGAGTCACATTCCCAAACCCAAAAGCTGCTGCTGTGAAGGGGTGGGGTGCTGGCCAAGGGGACAGGTTAGGGTGCACCCACAACCAGGACATGGAGTACCAGATGGAGGTGATACCAGGAAGAGGCTGAAAGCTGAGGAACCAGATAGAGGCTGACAGATACAGGATCCTATAAGGAGAAGAGAGCCTCCCCCAGAATTTGTGAGGGGTGTGATATCTGTGAATGGATTTGAGAATTCAGGGGTGCTGCTATTCCAGAGTATGAATCCTTGGGGGTGGAGACCCTTGTGAATGTGGGTTGGGTGACCTCCTGGAGAGGCTGGCCTCTGGCTGGAATAGTGGGAACCCCACCTTGTCCACTCCCTGGCTGGAACTGGTGGGCCAGGGGGCTGACCAGGCTTGGCCTGAGCTGTGGGAAGCTGCTCCTGGGCGTCAGGCCCATCCTGTGACCCAGCGAACCTCAGCCTCCAGGAAAGAGTAAATGTAAGACTGTGGAAAAAAAAAAAAACAAAACTGGGGGGTGGGGTGGAGAGGATGTATGTGCCTGCTCCGGGATGGAGCCTAGAGGAAAATGTGAGCCAGCTGTGAGCTGCTGTGACACAAGCTTCCCATGCCAGTGGCTATCAGGGTCCTGCTCTCCCGCCACCCTGCCTCTCTCCAGGCTGGAAAGAGAGAAAATGACCTAGAAAGGCTCAGAGGGGCCTGACCTCTTTAGATGCAGTCCCTGCTCTGAGAGGTTACTCTGGCCTTACACCCACAGCTTTAGGGCAAGTGGCAGAAGGGATCCCAAAGCTCCTGTGCCCTGGCTTCTAAATTCCCTAGAGTTCCTAGGGACCTTGGATGCCTGTCTGTGTGTAGAGAAATGGAGACATCAGGGAAAGCTTCCTGGAGGCAGAGGCAATGCCAGGCTAGAAAACCACTGGATGGGGAGCAACTAGCTGGAAAGTTGTACAGGTTTTGCTACAAGTTCCTTCCCTGAAAGTGGGCTCTCTTAACTTTAGATCCAGGCCCTTCCTTTGATGGGGGGCAGATAGCCACAGACTCAAGACAGGGTAGAGGGGATGGGGGAATGGGGAGGGCACCAGTTTATTTTCCCACTCCCTCCTGATGCCCATCCTTTATCTACCCAGCACTGAGGCTAGACTGTCCTTGTCATAAGCTCCGGAGTCAACTCCCCATGGTCTGTGCCCTACCCATGGTTACCCATCAATCTACATTCACTCCAACCCCTACTGGCCCTTGGAACCAGCTCTGTGCTGGGCCCTGAGCTAAGGGATAGACATGAAGCAGCAAGAGGCAAGGCAGAGGGCAGCAAGAGAGCCTCTTTACTTTTCACCAAAATCATTGGAATTTTCAAAAGGATTAGCATATTTGGCATGCTGAAGAATTGCCTGCTGGTCGTGTCCCCAGGGAGCCTCAGTGTAGAGGCTGGTCACTGGAGACAAAGTTGGAGAGCTGAGACAGAAGAGGGAGGAGGAGTTGAGGACTGAGTTGATTACCACTGGCCAAGGGGTCAATGAATCAGGCCTATATAGCAAGGCCTCCACAAAAATCCCAAAGGACTGGAGAGTAGGCTGCTGGGAGATTCCTATAGGTGTTCCCTGAGGTGATGCTTTAGGAGATGAGGAGCCCCATGCCCCTCCCCACGTGTCTCAGCACAGACATTGTTCTATGTGTACCCTGAAATCTTTATTATAGATGTGTGTGTGTGTGTTCTCCTGAGTTCTGTGAGCTGTGTTAGCAAATGAATTGAATTCGAAGGGATTGTGGGAAGCCCACAGGACAGCTTGGGGCTTATGATGGGCACCTGCAATGGGGAGCAGCCTTGGGACTAAGTCTTCTCCCTGGGTCGTCTGATGCCTCCTTAGCTGCAGCCGCCATGGCTTGTGTGTTGTTTGGGGTCCCCCCCTGCCTTGACCTGTACTCACAGAAGCTGTCTGTTATGGGACGACACTGACAGAAACAAAGCTTGTTTTTTCTCCTCAGTATATCAAGACCTGGGTTCAAAGCCCACGTCCAGAGCCTGAGGGTCTCTGTGGCAGTGGCTTCCTTCCCCTTAGCCTTGGTTTATTCATGTGCAGAATGGTGGTGGCAACTCAAACACCAGGCGAGTGACTGGATTAGATTTGCAATGAGAACCTCCCAATACCAGAATTTACTAGGAAGCAATTACTAATGACATTAGCTCCCAGTCACAGTGGAGCCTTCAACCTTGTGTGTCTTCTCTATTGAACTAACTCATCCTGGCCCTTCCTTGGGATTGGTGCTAATATCAGGGTGGACCAGGAAATACTGGGCACTGGCTGACTGAGGGTGGCAGAAGGGGGAGAAACAAGGGAAGATTGCTTAGAAGAGAAGGCGTGGAAGCCAATCTTGAAGGAGTGGCAGGGATCAGTGTAACGAGCCAAGGGCCAGGCTGGAGAAGAGGCATTTGGAATGTGGAAGCAGGCATTGGGTAGTTTGAGAGGTGGGGCTCTCATCCAAGAAGCGAGACAGGAGGGCAGGGTTGGCAGAACTGTGAACCTGTTGTCTGTGACCCGAGGAAGGGCTTGTACACTGTGGAGCTACAGGCGACAGTGACCGAGAAAGAGGTCTGACTTAGGACAGGGGCCTGGGAGGTGAGTGTGTACAGTTCCCCAAAGCTGAGCCCATTGGTGCTGCCTCTTGGCCTCTGAGGCTGCTGGTCAGGCCCCGCTGGTTCCACATAGTGACTATGTCCATCTACAGACCTAGCTCCTACTATCCAGCTTTGTGGCAAGGGCATTGCCCCATTAGACCTTGGTTATTAAGTCATTAGCTGGGCCTCACACTGCCTCTTCATTAGCGTAATTATGGAGAATCCTACTCAGCGAATTAGAGGAAGATGTTTTCTCCCGACTCTCAGGCTGCCAGTCACCAGCCAGGCCTGGCCCTACAGCTTGGAAGATCCCTTAGCTTCCCAGAAGGGTCTAAAGAGAGACAATGACATTTGGTGCCCCCACCCCATCTGTCAGACTAGACCCAGACACAGTGCTCAGCAATCTCTGGATCCTTCTTCCATGCTGGTGACTTTGAGCCTATAGCTCAGTCTCCTGTGCCTCAGTTTCTTCACCTGTCCAGTGGGATAACAGTGCGGTCTCACAGGGCTACACAGGGAGTAAACATACAAGGGATTTCACATCCAACACACAAACCGCCAGTCACCAGTCATGCTGTTATTTTCAAAGAAAGCTCCAGGAACTCCCAGTGCAGGCAGCTCTTGAAGGCAGGGTGTCATCTCTTCCTGTCCCTAACCCCTTCTCTGCGGTTGGTGGTCCTTCTGTCTACAGAGATAAGCCTGGTGGGGCCTGGGGCTAGGCTTCTGGGGTACTAACTCTGGAGACTTGAGTAAGAGCTACGGAAGCCATCTGGGGTCTGCAGCCCCAGCACAGCTATGGCTCTGTCTCTCAGCAGTGGATGATTTGTAGGTTTCCTTTAGCCTCTGTTGATAGTCAGAGCAAAGGTGGTAGACTGGGGAACAATCATGGCCTCTAGGACCTGTTTCTCTGAGGCCTGCTTCCTGTGTCTAGGAACTGGAGTCCTGGTCATGAGGGCAGCTGGAGTGTGTGGTATGTGTGTGCATGTGCATGTGTGCGCAAGCACACATACAGGTGCAACACACATGCTTACATACAGGGGCATGAGAGCCTGTGTGAATGTTGCCTTAAGTCACTTTGTCCTTGTTCCTAGCTACTAGTTGTCTCCACAACTGGATGTGGCTGCACTTGCTCCTTATCTGGGGGCTTTGTGAATGGCAGAGAATAGGACCCAGGTCCTGCTCTCTCACCCAGGGTGGAGCACAAGCAAGACAGAGATCAGCCTTATCGAGTGACCACAGAAGAGCCTTGCTCTTCTTCATACTTCAGGCTCCTGCCATGGCTAATGAGTGGATATCATGTCCAGACCGAGCATGGGAGGTCCTCAGTAGGGATAGGAAGGGAGGCTGTCACCCCAAGCTTCCCAGTGGTCGGGAAAGCCTGGGCAAAGTGAAGGTGACAGCAGGGCAGGGATGCGGGAGGTGGGCCAGGCTGCTCTGAGACTGGGGCAGCTAATGGGAATGCCCTTGATCTGACTTTGCAATAATCACCCTCTATCTCCCCTCCAGGTGTTCTTCTGGACATCCAGCAGCACTTTGGGGTCAAGGACCGGGGCGCCGGCTTGCTGCAGTCAGGTGAGGCCTATTCCTCATCCAGGGGTAGCAGCTCTGCTAGCCTTCATTCTCTTGGTCTCTTCTGTCCTCATTTAAGAATGAGGGTGGGCATTGCAGCAAAATCCCATGATTGCCATCCACCTTGGGCCCTACCCTTCTAAGCCTCAGCTTTTTTTCTTGTAATACAAAATACATGCCCCTGTCCCAAGTGGGTAGAAGAGATGACAAAACCACAGGATTGGAGCTGAAGCCCGCCAAGGGAGCCCTTCTTTGGGAGTCTAAGATATCATCGGTACCCAGGAGCCAGTGATTTGGGTGATGCCTGCCGAGCCTCAGTGACCTGTTCCTGTCACTCTGCCTCCTCCACTCCTTCATTCTGATCCACTTAGGAACCGCCTCCTGAATGACAAGGGATGCCACCGCCTGTCAGCTTCTGAGGCAGTCTGAGGTCCTGGGTCCTGTCTAGGCTCGGCCCTAGACAGGCTCCCTGCCTCTCCTTCCTGGGATCCCAGCCTCCCCATGGACCATCAGAAGCAGGGCTGAGGTCTTCTGAGCTGTGGCAAATACAACTGCCCTAGCCTCTCAGTTTCCCTTCTAGAGAGATAGACCATTTCTCCCTTTTCCTTGCCCTACCCTTCAGGGCCCATAGGGTGTACCCTTGGCTCCCTGGCATCCCTACTGGATTTGGCTATACCACCATGACCTAAGATGGCTCTTGAAGGTCTGCTGGAGACTCACTCCAGTAAGGGATCCCAGGATGTCTGGTCATGACTGGCCTCCAACCTTGTCATGTGACTCCAGCCTGTCTCTGGGCCTTTGGTCCTAGAGTTCATCTGGCTGTGAACTCTAGGCAGGTTGGTGTGTGGGAGAGCTCTGGTTTGCATTCCAGCCCATGAACCCTTCTGCAGCCTAGCTGTTCTAGGAGGGTGGGGGTGGAGGGAATCTGCCCTGGAACCTGCCTGACCTGTCTAGGTGGCATTCCATATGCACAATGGCCCCTAGAGCTCACAGAATGACACAGGCACGGCACAGCACTGCATGCACGCAGTACACTGCCCAGGCCCCTCAGCAAGCACCCAGACCCTTGTTGCTGGGCAGAGATCCTGGATAGGGTCTTTGGCTTAGAGAGAGATCTTTAAGTTGTAGGACTCCTTCTTGACAAGTGACACTGAGCTAAAGAAGAGCAAGGCACGCAGTGGTCAGGACTCTACCCCAACAGCTGTGACCTCCACGAAAGTCATGAGCCCAGGCCTTTCTTTCCCCTTCTTGGCCTCTGTGGCTGGGCTGCCCTGCTCTGTGCAAGGTGATCACCCAGAGAAAGGGGTCCTGGCCATTGGGAAGAGTGGGCTGTGCAGCTTTCTAAGACTCTGGTCTCTATCCCCTATGAGTTCCCAAGAAGCTGGATGAACCTTATCACTCTGGTTCTAGCCTTGCTGGTGAACTGGAGGGAGGCTTCACCCCAGCTTCCTTCGTCAATTACCCTGAGTGTGGTCAGTTTTACCTGGCCTCCCAGGGGCTTGGGAGCAGGCGGGTAACCAGTCCCAGAGAATGTGGGAGGTCAGGCCCCATTTCCTTCTGCAGTACCTCCCAGGCTAGATTCTTGCTTCATGGACCCTTCTGACCTCTAGGGACCTGGACAGAAGTGGACAGGTCCCCCCACAAATATGGTCTTTTTTGATTCTTTCAGAACTCTACAGGCTCCCTTTGCCAAGTTCACTTGCTGGTGAAAGAGGTGGGCCAAGGGAGGGGAGCAACTTGCTGAGAACTTTTGGCAGAGGGACCCTGTCTCTGGCTTTTGCAGCATGAGTATCTGACATCACAGTGTCCCCACAGTGGGTGCCTCTGGGCCCAGATGAGAATTCCCAGCCTTCTCAGAGTCTTGTGAGGCCTTGTCGCCTGCCTTAACCCTGCTGTTTATTGTGACACAGCTGGGATGGCTCCCTTCAGTGTCCTTACCCTGCTGGCCATTTTCGCTAAGACGCTGGGCAAGCTCAACCAGGATGTGACTCAGTGGGCACCAGAGCAAGGCACCTAATTGGCCTGTGCCCCAGGCACCTGTCTCTCCCCTAAGCCTGATAAGGTCAGAACTGGTGGAGGGCGCCAGTTAGGTGTTGCTGCTTGCCTGGATCAAAGAGCCGGGCGCCAGCTTATTTGTGGGCTCCAGGGGCTTTGGGGCTGGGAAGCATGTGAGGAGATAGAGGGTTTGGTTTGGGCCTGCCCTTTCTGTTACCCCCTGGGAAGGGGTCCACTGTCAGCATCCTCTTGTACATTGCTGCTGGCTCAGCTTGGCCTCTGTGGCAGCCCACACTAGAACTCACATTGAGCCTCCATAGCTCACACAGAAAGGGATAGCAGCTACTCGACCTGTTGCTTGGAATGCCCTGGGCTGGGTGTTGTTCATGCTTAGACTCTTCTAGCAAGCAGATTCCCCTGTCAATGGGAGTAGAAAATGCCATTCAGTTGCTGCTCAAGTCCAGGGTTTAGTGTGGGAACCTGAATAGTTGGCAGAGTGTGCGCCTAGCTACAGCTGCTGGCAGATGGGAAAGGCCTCCCTGAAGAGGGAGTATTTCAGTGGAGCTTTTTCATTGATTAGAAAGGACATCTGGTCAGTTTGTCAGTAGATGTCAGAGCCTCTACCTTCACCTCTACCTCCATCCCTACTTCCACCCACACACACATTGCTTTCCCATCTAGAAGAAATAGCAGAGAAAACCTGTTTAAATTACATAGCTGCACTTGAAAGCTAAAGCTAACAGGGAATTCCCAGGTGCCAGAAACAAAGAGCTGAAGTCAAAAGCTGGACTGGGAGATGGAGCTGAAGCCATGTGCTTCAGAGTACCAGGGACAGTTGTATGTGTTGAGCACTTGGCAGTGTTCGTAATGACATTTTCACAAAATTTCAAACATACACAGAAGCAGAATAGCACAACATGCTTCCCCCATATGCTAGTTCCATAGCTTCCTCGGTGCATCGCGGAGCATCTTCCAGGCTGGAGGCTTGCGCTTCCAGGGTCACGAGGCTGACTCAGTTTTCCCTCAGAACGCAGGCGGCCTCCTGATCCCAAGCTTGTCTAGGCTGGCAGACAGCTCAGCTGGTAGTGTTCCCACTTCAGGCAGATGTTTCCTGCCTGCCTCCGACTTTCTGCAGAGAGCCTGGTGCCAGTCCTGGCACCCTCAGGCCTGCGACTTACTCCTTTTTTCGTGGAAACCATCTGTTTCCAGGGACCCCAGCAAAAGCAAATCCAAGTGACTCTTTAGGGAAGCCTTCATGATGGAGAGCCAGCATGGACACAGGTGACAGCTCTCCCTGAAGACAAATGCACATCCAAAATGAACAGTGCACACAGCAGGGCAGAGCACATGATGAGCATGATGCTGATGTAGTGGTAGGTGCTTGCCTCACAGGTGCAAGGCCTTAGGTGCCATCCTCAGCACCAGCGGAAAAAAATAGAGGCCACAGGCATCTCATCTTTGTGAGAGGCAAGCAGCCAGTCCTGGAAACAGCCCGAAGAACTACAGAAAATAGTCTGGTTTTTAAAAATAGCTGTAATTAGCTAGGCATGGTAGCTCACACCTGAAATCCTAAGCACTTAAGAGGCTGAGAAAAGGATTACTATGAATTTGGCACTAACCTGGGCTACAGAACAAATTCCATGATAGTCTGAGCTAGAGTGAGACCCTGTCTCAAAAAAGTAAAAGTCCTAGGAATGCTTAGTTTTTTAAAGTTCAGAGGAAGTCATGATATATATATATATATATATATATATATATATATATATATGCACAGCACTTTAATTCCAGGCAGAGGCAGGCAGCACTCAGTAAGTTTGAGACTAGCCTGGCATACAGAGTGAGTTCTAGGCCAGCCAGGACTGTTTCACAGAGAAACCCTGTCTCAAAAATCAAACAAATAAAAAAGAATAGCACACAATAAAAAAATAACAAAAGGATGTTTAAAATATATGAAACTTTTAGAAAGTTAAAAAGTGTAAAATAAAGTGACAGATAAATAATAAATTAATGAATAAACTAGACCTAGATGAAGAGGAAATAAACAAATTTAAAGATGGATCTGAGGGAATCAGCATTAATGCAACATCAGCATCAAGCCAACATCAGCATCAATGCAACATCAGCATCAATGCAACATCAGCATCAATGCAACATCAGCATCAATGCAACATCAGCATCAATGCAACATAGGGAAGGGACAGTGGGTGTGATGGTTGTTTGTGATGTTACCTGGTCTTTGTGACCTGTTATTGGTCAGCCATAAGCTCGGTATGGGGAGAATGGAGGAAGAGGAGGCAGAAGAACCAGTAGGACATTCCTGAGAAGGGCTTGAAGGCTGGGCTAAGGTTCCTGGATTTTGTCTTGGAGCAATGGGGAACCAGGAAAGGGCTTGCGAGCAGGGTGGTCCCTGAAGTTGTATGCATCAGCGTGTTCACGCTGTCACCTAGTGCAGGAATGGATGGCAGAGGAGGCTGGAAGCTACACAGGGCTTGAGTTTGTGGGGCCACAGGAAGTGGAGTAGGATTGGAGGAAGAAATGGCTCAGACTGAAACTAGACAGTGTCTTGCCCCTCTTCCATCTTGATCAGCCCAGCAACACACTCTGCTTTAGCAGACCTAGATTTCACAGGCAAAGCTGCGCAGCCCCACAGCCACCATCCCAGAGATGCTGTCCAAAGGAGGCCCAAGAAGCCACCCGCCTGTGGCTGGAGAGGCCAGCCCACATTCTCTGTCCAAAGTAGAGTGTAAAGAGAGCAGTGGTGGATTCTTCCTGTCTGAGGGCTGGATGTGGAGAGATCCCAGGTGCCACCAGTGGAGCCATGTGTGTCCTGTGTCTACCCCATTGGCTAGGGTGGCCTGGGTTGTGCCTGGATGGCAGAGGCTGCCCACATCTGTCTGAGCATCCTCTCTGCCCACAGGATGTGGAGGGTTGTGTGTCTTCTTGAAATAGCAGGCAGCTGGAATTTGGACTGGGGAAACATAGCCCTGATTCAGCCAGGCCAGGCAGGGGCAGGAGATAGACACCATGGCCACAGCGACTCCCCTAGCAACCACCTTGCTATCTCCTACTCTGATGCCACTTTCTCTGGTCAGGAAGGTCCCATGTATAGTGAGCGTGGCATCTCCTACCATGGATAGGGACACAGTTGTGGTTGTCTGTCAGCATGCAGATCCCCTGTGAGGGTCTACCTTTTGGATGTTAGCACACAGCCCAGGAGGTAACACCTTAGTCATTCAGCTGGCCATCTGTCTTATTTCTCTTTGTGGTACTGGGGATCAAAACCAGCACCTAGCACTGGCTAGGGAAGTGCTCTGCCACTGAGCCATGTCCTAAGTACTTTTCATTTTGCTTTGAAACAAAGTCTTGTATATATCTCAGGCTGGCCTAGAACCTGCTGTGTAGCACAAATTGGTTTCAAACATGCAATCCTCCTGCTTCAGTCTCTTGAGTGCTAAGGTTACACGCATCATCCATGATGCCTGGCACCCCTCTCCCCCCACATCACCCTACCTCCAGGCTCCCTTCCATTTTTTTCTGATGGCCTTGAGCCAGCTCCGTGTAAGAGAGAGAGTGAAGCTTGGCGCCTGAGTTCCGATACTGAGCTAGACTCCTCCCATCAGCAGCAGTCCGGGTACCCTGCCCCCTCTGCCTGGCTCCTTGCCCTACAGTTCCATTGTCCGAGACCTGTGGGCTCAGCAAGCGTGAGCTGAGTGAGGTCTTCCCCACACCCTGGCCACAGGATGTCCTCCTGAATGCGGGAACTGCCGGGAAAGCCTCTCTGCCTACATTGAGGTTGGGGGCGGGGCAGCCAGTCTGGTCTGAAAGCTCTCCTCCCACAAAGACCATGGGGCAGGGGTGGAAGGTACAGGAAGCTTCTAACTGTTGCTGGTCTTTATTTCCAGCAGAGCGGCCTGCTGGCTTTGTAATGGCCTCTCGGTGCCCATTGTTCTCAAGGGACATAGTTCAGTGTCCAGGCCTTTGCCTGGGCTGTCCCTCCTGTCCCTATCCTGACAATGTGCAAAGCCTGCCGCTGACCAGTGATGCCCCCTGAGAGCTAGGAGGAGCCTGAGGGATGAGGTTGCAAAGATGACCCGACACATTCCTGACCCTGGATTCCTTTGCTCCTCAGGGGAAGGCACTGAGGTCCCTGCCGAGCTTGCTATGTCATTCAGGGTGTGTTCCCCTACTCTTCAGGGCCTCTGTGGCCCCAGCTGTAATGTTTGAACAGAAAAGTAGGGCTCAAGTTTTCTGATGGATGGAGGAGCTCGGGGGACTGGCAGGCTGGATTGGCATGGGAACAGGTGCACTGCTGCCTACGGAAGTCTACCCAGCCCTGGTGTTCCTGTCTACCGCATGAGCAAAACGTCAGGGGTGGGCGAACCTGAAGGCTACCCTGTTGAAGACAGTGTGATGTGGCCAAGGTCTGGGTGCCTGCTTCAGTTTCCTTCAGTCAGCCAATGGGAGCTTTCCAAAGGCTCCTCCTCACAGAGGTGGGACGGGCCAGCCCAGTTGTGGTGTCTAGAGACCCATCTCCCTCCGTGGCCTTCTCAGACTGCAATCTGACCCATCGCCTGCTGTCCCAGTACTCCCTGAGCATTCTCTGACCTCAGGGGCATTTGTGGGGACCATCTCCTTCCTAGTCCAGCAGTGAGTGATGTGATTTAAAGCAAGGACTTTCGAGTCGGTTCAACTGAGGTTTAATTCTGGCTCAGCCACACACTTGCCATGTGACATCACTTCGTTTAGCCAGTCGTCTCCTCTGGAAGATGAAATTAATAGCAAGAATCTGACTGAGATAATAAATACATATGCCAAGAATGTGTCCAGGGCCTGGCCTATAATAAGTGATCCATCAATGACAATTGCAGACGTTATTGACAATAAGCATCATGCTTCATTAACCATCATACAATATGATCAGAAGACTTGAAGTTTACATAATATAAAGTTTATACAACACATATATAAAAAAAAAAGGTGTTATCATCACGGTGAACTCCTAGGCATGTTTTATTGCCTGCTTTGACATCACCAAGATTTAGTACTCCTTATTGGCTCCCAGGCTTTAAATACATTGAGCTGTGCCATTCATGGGTGGACTTGCACTTTGGCCAGACAAGAGGCGTCTCTTACTCTGATTTTCTCTGCCCACACCCCACCCAGCTCAGACAGGCATACAGCAGGCAGTTGTTCCTCTTCCCCTGAACACGCGTAAGCCCTTTGAGACTAAGCTTTTCCTTGTCCACATCCTGATCTGATCTCCGGCAGATCTTAGGAGGCAGGGTTGACAAGAAAGCATTCTTTCTGTAGATGTAAGGAAATAATATTGGCCCTGGCTAATGTAAACAAGAGCCTTGTTGACCCAGGCAGGCAGGGCGTGAAGCACCTTCCCCCGCACTGCCTCATCCAATACTCAAGCCACCCAGAGCAGCAGCTATTTTTATCTTCATTTTACAGATGAGGAAGTTGGCGTGGGGAGCTGGCTCAGACTGGCTCATGAAAGCCGATTGTTAAATTTTTAGGAATTGTGTGAGCTGCTTGTTAGACACAGCCATTGTTCAGAACTAAATTATATAAACTTACAACTGAGTGATTTGTATTAAAAGAAGCAGACAAATGCTCAGAAGTCATCACTTCCTAATTACTTTCCTACATCACGGTATTATCAGTGTGCTTGAGGTAAACTCCTTTTAACTGAATGGTGGGAACGCCTGTGGTTGAGAAGGTACTGGGCTCAGAGCCTCACGCCTCTTTGGTGGCTTCAGCTAGGTGGGCGTGTTTAGACAATGGAGATGAACAATCTCCAGGCATCACGGGTCCCCTCTGCACCTTTTTAGAGAACCTGTTTTTACACATTTACCAGCACACTAGTGAAGCTGGGACACAGATGTGACCTGGCAAAGGGTCCTAGCTCAGAAGGTGCAGAGCTGGGCTTGAACCCTGGGCAGGGTGTCTCTGAGGCCCATGGACTGATTCTGCTCAAAGCCTAGGTTATAGATCTGAATTACTAGGTCCTGTGTCCTATGTTTTCAAGTTCAACAGAGAGAAGGGTCCTTCATGTCCTCTCCACAGACCACTTTGCCTTGCTCACGGCTCTCCTCTCTTCACTACTCCTCCCTCCCTCCTAAAGGCTGCCTCCCCAGGGGCTGCTAAGCCATGCACACATGAGCCCAGTGGGCAGAGGCTGATGTTGTCTGGCCATCTGCCTGCTGGCTGTGGATCAGCCTTCCATGGAACAGAGGGGGCTGCCTTGCTATGTGGTTGGCCTCTACCCGCCCTACCTGAGCCTCTTTATCTCACCTGGAATGCCAAGCCCCGTCCATCACCAACAGAAGCCTTCTCTCCAAGTCCCACAAGATTCTGTACCATGCTCTGGTCCTAGCAGAACAAAAGCAGGTCATTAGTTCTCTGCTCTGCACCCTCCTGACTTCCATGGAGGATCCCACTCCGTCTGGCCTCTCAACCTTGTCTTCCACCCCTCCGCACTCTGTCCTTTGCTGCAGACACTCTGGCCTTTTCCCTGCTCCTCAGATATGCTAAGTGCACTCCTGCCTGCTCCCTGCAGTATTTCTGTAAATGTTTTCTTGCCTCCTGCAGGTCTTTGCTGAGACGAAACTTCCCGAACTCTAATCTCCTGTCCTTGCCCTTTGATCCTCCCTGGTATTCCTCACCGTCTTACACAGCTTGTTAATTATCATTGCTATTGTGTTATCTATGTGTTTTTCTTCCTTAGAATGTAAGTCCTAAGCAGGCAGGAATCTCATGTTCATTCACCCATGAATCCCAGACACCTAACGTTAGTACGTTGTAGATGTCCTGTCTTAGTTACTATTCTGTTGCTGTGGTGGAGAAGACACCATGACCAAGGCAACTTATAAAAGTGTGGTGTTTTGAATGAAGATGGCCCCACAGGATCATGGATTTGAGTGCTTGGTTAGGAGGAGTGGCCTTGGAGGAGGTGTGACATGGGGGTGGGCCTTAAGGTTTCAAAAGCCTATACCATCCCTGTTAGCTCCCTCTCTGCCTCCACCCTTTGGATGAGATGTAAACTCTCAGTTACTTCTCCAGCATCATGCCTGCCTGCCTGCTGCTGCATTCCTCACCATGATGTTCATGGGCTTACCCTCTAAAACTGTAAGGAAGTCCCCAGTTTCTTTTATAATTTGCCTTTGTCACAATGTCTGTTCACAGCAATTAGGACAGTCACCGAGACACGTCCCTCACCCTACTGTTTGAATGAGTGAGTGCACGCATGCATGAGGGAATAAGTGAATGGCAGGGTTTCCAGTGTTCAGGATAGCCTGTGTAGCTTGCTGGGAGTGAGGGGGGCTGAGTGACCTGGCTGATGGTAAGACCTGGAGTTCCAGGCTCAAGTTTGCCCTGATTTGCTGCATGACTTTATAGGTACCAGATCTCTTACCTTCTCTGAATCTCTCTTTCTCTTAAGTACTTGTAAAGGATTTTTAAAAATTGTATGTGTATGAATGTTTCTCTGCATGTGCAAGCACTGCACGGGTGCTTGGTGACTATAGAGATCAGAAGGGGCATCAGATCCCCTGGAACTGGAGTTGTAGACAGTTGTGAGCCACCATGTGGGTGCTGGGAACTGAACCTGAGTCTTCTGCAAAAACAAGAATTGCTCTTGACCTCTGAGCCATCTCTCCATTCCCTCTCTCAAGAATAATATAGGAAGCAATGCAAGCCAGGTATGGTGGTGCACACTTTTAATACCAGCAGTCGGGAGGCAGAGGCAAGAACTCTGTGTGTTTGAGGCCAGCCTGGTCTTCATAGCATGCTCCTCCAATCCAGCCATGGGTGCATAGTAAGAGTTTGTCTCAAAACAGTGTGGGCTAGGAATGTAGCTGGGCTGGGAGAGAGCTTGCCTAGTGTACATAAGACCCTGGGTTTGATCCCCAGCAGCACATACACTAGGTATGATGGTGCAGGCCTGAAATCCTAGAGCTTGAGAAATAGAGGGTGGTAGAATCCAAAGTTCAAAGTCATCTTGCTATGTAGCAAAGTTCCGGCCAGCTTGGGCTATGGGAAACCTTGTCTCAAAAAGCAAGTAGAACTAAATGGCAAAGCCTAAGGAACTCAGGCTCTGGGCTGGGCAGACAAAGGCCCATTTCTACCTAGAGGGCCTTGGCAAGTCACTGTCCCTCGGACTCTTGACCTCATCTGTGGGGTGGGAAGCTCTGGGAGGTGTGGTGGTAAGCTGGCGGTGATAGAAGACATGGAGCCCCATACCCTCTAACCCCGTGTATTCTCCTGCCTGCTCTGGGTGCCAGGCATTGACGTTGTTCTCCCAGGGTTACTTCCTCTAGCTGCAGCCAGGCTCCGCTGTGTCTCACTGCCCTTGACCTTAGCCAGGACCTGCACACCCTCCAGTTCTCCTCTCTTCTTTCCACAGTGTTCATCTGCAGCTTCATGGTGGCTGCCCCCATCTTCGGCTACCTGGGTGACCGATTCAATAGGAAGGTGATCCTCAGCTGTGGCATCTTCTTCTGGTCGGCCGTCACCTTCTCTAGCTCTTTCATTCCTCAGCAGGTGAGGTTCCCCCATGGTTCTCCTGCTTACTAGTGCCGCCGCCATGTCCAGTGTACAGGTTCCTCAAGGAAGGCTGATCTGTGCTCCTGTAGACTGAGGCCTGCTCCTGAGCTTCACCCCCAAGGCAAAGCCATAGCAGGTATCTTTGGGTTCAATTATAAACCAGTCCTGCAGACAGGGCCTCCTCTGTACTGACCTGGACTACGAGGCTTGCAGCCCTGCATGGCAACCTGACTCTCTGAGCAGCCTATAGCCTGGCAGAATGTCAGGCACAGGGAATACGCCTGCCCTAGATGTAAGGGCCTTGGTTCCCAGCCCTGTCCCTCCCCCTCCCTCCTCCCCAGTTTTCTTGCTGTGCAAACCTAAGCTAGTCTCTGACTTTCTCTGTTTCTGGTTCAGTTTGCTCTTTCACAACTAGCTAACTCCTTGAATCCAAGTCCCAGGAAGGCAAGCATCAATTCAGCATCGAGGTATTTTAAGAAATACCCTTGATTTTTACAGTCCAGGGTTTGACTATCCCAACTGTGTTGCCCACTCAGCTTTGTAACCCAGAGAAATGCACTTGACCTCTCTGAGCCTCAGTTTCTTCATTGTTAAAATGGGAACAGTCCTATCCAGGCTGGTTCTTGCTGAGACGCAACTGAGCTGATGAATGTCCAGCTGTGGAGCATGGCCAGTGTCCAGCAAATCCTCCTTTCTGTTCATTCTTTCCAAGAAGGCCTGTGTTGTCTCATGAGGGCAGTGAACTTCTCATGGCTAAGAGCAGTCAGCCATGGGATATCATCTATGGAGAGTGATGGAAGAAGAACCAACATCCTTAAGAACTGTCTGTCTGTCCCTGTCCTTGAAAGAGGAGGGTGGAAAGGTGGCGCAGGAGCTTCAGGATCATAGCCTTCAAGCTGTCCAAAGTGCTGAACACTGAAGAGGAACTGGCCCTTGTGGTCCATGGGTTCCAGGAAGGCTTCCTGGAGGAGGTGATATGTGGCTCTAGCAGAGATGGCTGAGAAACCAGGACTTAATTGTGAAGCTGGCACAGGCAGGAGTCAATACCCAAAGATGCAGAGATGGTGGATTGTGTTGAGAGAAAGAGAAGGGTGTCATGGCTGGGAAGGAGAGCAGAGACCAGGTCAAGGAAGACCTTGAGTGCCAGGCCTAAGGCCCAGTCCTTCCCCCTGTGGCAGCACTGAGTCTTGGAAGAGTCTGAAGGACAAACAGGAGCCAATGCCCCCTGATGGACCGGATAGGTCTGCAGGAGCTAACTTTGTTTGGGGAGGTGGGTCAGGTCCAAGGCAGTTCCAGGCCCAGGCCCAGTGTAGGGTGGAGCCTGGTGGTCACCATGGAAACAAAGCTAGGAGCCTTCAGAGCCCTCTGTGCCTTGCCCTGCCCCTGGCTGGGCCCCTGGGGCTGCTGCTGGGACTGATCAATGAATGAGTCTAGGCCTTGATCCTTCTGTGTAAGAGAGAAGAGAGGAGCAGAGGCAAAGAGAGAAACAGACAGATCGCTTTGGCTTGTTTTGTAAACTCATTGTGATCACCATTCAAGCCCCATAGGAGCTTTTAGGGGACATTGGCAATGTGATTTTAAAGTTAATTTGGCAGAGAAAATGCTCTAAACAGCCAAAAACAATGTGAAAGATAACAGTGAATGAGATTTGCCCTATCAGTTGTCAAAACAATGGCCATTCTGACTAAAGCAGCCAAGGGACATGAAGCAAGGCCCCAGGGAGTGGGGAGCCAGTGCTGGCTGAGGGCACATCTCTCACCAGTAGCCCTGGGGAGGAAAAGGGTACTATGTCAACCATGGTGCAGAATAAACTACAAATGAGGAAGTGAAAAAAACCAAAGCAGGATAGAAACCTAAACTAAACTATAAAGAACAAGAGAAAGACAATAATGCTAGGAAAATAAACAAAGGGTTGTTAGGGCGTTCCAGAACATGACCAATGGCCAATGAATGGAGGAAGAGATACCTCAGCCTCCAGAGGAATCAGAGAAACGCAAAGCAAAACAACAACGAGATACCATTTCACACCCGTCAGATTGGCAACAATTAAAGAGGCTGACAATACCAAGTGTTAGTACAGCTGTGGGATCCTGAGATGCCTTGCTGCTGGTGGGAGTGTATATTGGTGGAGCCTCTTTGGATATCAGAATGGCAAGATCCTGTAAACCCCCATTGTGTCCCAGCCTCTGTCTGGAGAGACACAGCCTAGAAAAACTCCAGCATGTGAATAAACAGACAGGAGGATCCTCCTGGGATTGGGGAGGCTGGGAAGGTGGCTCAGTGGGTAAGAGTACTTACTGCTCTTCCAGAGGACCCAGCTTCAGGTCTCAGCTCCCATCATAGGGTGACTCTCAACCACTTATGACTCCAGCTCCAGGGGATCTAACTTCTTCTGGCCTCTGGCACTGTACACACATACACACACACACACACACACACACACACACACACACACACACACATCTTTAAGCATGCACACAATGAAAATAAATATTTGAAAAACAAAGGAGAAAGAAGTTGGAAAGATGGCTTGGTGGGTAAGAGGGCTTGCTGTGCAAGCCTGAGGCCCTGAGTTCGATCTCCAGCAACCCGAGTAAAAGCCAAGTGTGGCAGTGTTCTCCTGTCACCCTGGAGCTAGGAGTGGGGACAGCTGGCTCCTAGGAGCTCACTGTCTAGCTGAATTGGTGGGCTCCAGGTTCCATGAGTGTCCCTATTTCTAAGAATAAGATGGAGAGCAGTTTAACTCCTGGCTCTCTATGTACCTGCACACACTCGTGCACATACTTCTTGTGTGCAAACACAAAGAGGAAGGCAGGCAGGCAGGCAGGAAGGAAACTACTCAAATGACCACCACTGGGCCTGCACAGTTACTCAAGGGTGTATTCATATTAAGTAGCCAGTGGAAGAATAAACTTGGTTAATATCAATCATCACACATATATGTCAAAAAATAATGAAGCACATGGTAAACTAAAACAACTGGAGCAGCCCCCTTTCTGTCTATTTGTTGTAGGCAGCAAAAACACTACGTGCTGTTTCTTGGTACTTACGTGTGTGTGCAGCATAGGACAGAGACAGCATCAACCTGGCGGCCAGGGGGAGAGGGGCAGGGGTAGGGTCACCTTAGCATGCTAGAGTGCTGAAGAGGATTGATGTCTCTCCCCAAATCATTTCAACATGAAATAGAAGAGGTTGTTTTTATACTTTGAGTCTGGAGTAGGCTTTCTTGAACAAGACATTGAGGAAAAAAACCAAGATGTGACAGCATCAAATTAGACATCAAGAAGCCTGTGAATGGTGAAACTGGGTAAACAAAAGAGGAGAGAAAGGCGGCTGAGAACGCTGGTGACAGAGATGACAAGGGATCTAGCCCTGTGGTGTAGAAAATGCTAATATAAATCTATACAAAAAAGACACAACAACCCAATAGAAAAATAGGGAAAGGCTGTGGACAGTTGACCCACAGGGAAAGAAATGCCAGGAACCAGGGAGAGTGAGACAAGGTCAAGGAAGAGGATCAGCATCCAGGGCCAGAGAAGTGGCAGGAGATGGCTGGAAAGAGACAATAGAGACAGCAGGGGAAAGCTGGATATGGGCAGTGCTGGCCGGACAGGTGGTGTGGGTGGGACATGGAAACCATGACCATGCCGGGTATTCTGGCCCTGGGCAGCTAGGGGCCAGTGGAAGGTTCACATCAAAGGGGTTGGACCACTGGCAGCTGGCATGGCCACACCCTCCCCCCACTGTGGCCTTTGATGTGTGCAGCAGAGAGGGGCTCAGAGCCCATCCCCTCACACACTGGGTCTTCAGTGTGGCCAGGCTTGGTCTAGCCTCCCTGCCTCGGGGAGGGCACAGAGCAAAGGTGACTTCTGGATCCTAAAGTGAACCCAGAGATGCCAAGGTGCCCAGTGCTTGTGCAGACACAGACTTGTCTTCTCCCAACCTGGGAATGATTTGTCCCAGTCAGATCCATCATTTTGAGGGGTATCCCAGGGCCCTGTGTGGCCTGTGGTTGTGGTCACTGCCGAGGCTAATCCTGGGCTCCATCCTCTCCCCGGGCTCCTGAACCCGGCCAGGACTAGTGTGTAATGGGATAGGGATGCACAAGCCTAGGAATGGCTGGTCCTCCAGCATTCTCTGTCCTCCCCACAGCACTTCTGGCTGCTGGTCCTGTCCCGAGGGTTAGTAGGTATCGGTGAAGCCAGCTACTCCACCATAGCACCCACCATCATCGGCGACTTGTTTACCAAGAACACCCGCACGCTTATGCTCTCGGTCTTCTATTTTGCCATCCCACTGGGCAGGTAAGTGTGGGGCGCCATGATTTGTGGGAAGAGCACCACGGTCCCCTTGAACTCACCAACCCTGCATTAAGCAGACATGGAGGCAGGTAGCCAGAGGGGACTCCTGGACCGGCTCTTCCACAGGCTGGCTGGGTGGGAGGCCAACATGAATGTTCCACTCAGCCCAGCTGTTCGCTCTGACATGTGTCTGTCTTCTCTGCAGTGGCCTGGGCTACATCACAGGTTCCAGCGTGAAGCAGGCAGCTGGAGACTGGCATTGGGCCCTGAGGGTAAGGCCTAGGTCCCCTCCTCTTTAGGCTCCCCACTCCAGCCTTTGCCCCCAGAGAGCGGCTCAGCCCAGAGGCCAGGCTTTAATCTCCAGGCCAACTCCCTCACTAGCCTGGGCTCTGAGGTCTTGTCCCTCTAGATCATTTCAGGCTGAGGTATCAGGGGAGCTAGACAGTCCTGTCACCCACAGGGCCCCAGTCCAGGGTTGAAACCCTACGCCCAGGCCCAGGGAGTGGAGAGGATGAGGATTCTCTCACCACATCAGGAAATTCCAGGTCCACAGCAGAGCTTCCTGCTTCCAGCCCTGGCTCTGTTCTAGGGCGAGGTTGGGATGGGACCTCTGTGTGGGGGCCTTTAGGGTCTGGAGCCACTTCCTGTTCTGTTGGAGGGTTGGGGCAATTCACCAAGGCCCTAGAACAGTGCAATCGGAGGAAACAGAGATTCCCCGTTTCTCAGAGGAACGGAAGCTCAAGACAAAGTGTTTTTTCCTCAAAAGCAGGAAGGAAGCAGCCACCGTGGAATTTCATGGTGGGGGTGGTGAGCCTTAGGGTAGAGGGCTTGCATGGAGCAGAGCTCCCAGGCCTGAGAGAAGTCAGCTTCTCTTTTCTCCTGGGCTGGTGTTTGCTTCTGTGTAGGGAGAGGCCTGGAGCCTTGTGTATTCTGTTCTTAACATGAGGCTGGACACAAGGAAGACCCAAAACCCATACAGAGGCCTGTAAAGAACAGGCCACCTGTCTGGCCAGTCCCCACCTAATGTCCATGTTTGAGGGACACACCTTGGAATATTCCTAGCCCCAGGGGTTAGGCAATTTGGTATATGGCTCTCTACTCCTACAAACAAACTCTTCTACTCAAAGACATCGTTCCCTATGCTTTTCATCTACCCGCCTTTCTTTTCTTACCCATCTACCCGTTCAGCCACCCACCCACCCACCCATTCACCTACTGTCCATCCATGCATGCATGCATACATCTATCTGTTTTCCCATCTATTTTTCATCTGTTGAGCCCCCCCCCCTCCCCTTCATCCCTCCTCTTTCTTCTTCATCTCCCACTTCTTCCCCCCTTCCCTGAAGTCTGTTGGTCTTCCTTGAACCTGTTTTCCTGCCCTGCCTTTCTTGGTCTGGTTTGTCCACTTTGAGCCCCCTAGCCCCTTCCCTGGCCTCATCCTCAGCGGCTTTGCTCAGCCTTTCTTTTATTCAGCTGGGCAAATATTAGCCTAGGAACAGGACTTGGAGCCCAGATAAGAGCAGTTGCCCGGGCCCTCCTGGTCAGCACAGAGTCTATTTGACAGCCAAGCTCCACATTTTCTGTCCTACCAGGTATCCCCTGTCCTGGGCATGATCACAGGGACACTCATCCTCATCCTGGTCCCAGCCACTAAGAGAGGCCATGCTGATCAACTTGGGGGGCAGCTCAAAGCACGGACCTCATGGCTCCGAGACATGAAGGCTCTGATCCGGAAGTGAGTGCTACTGTGTGGAGCGTGGTAGGAGGGGGCCTGGGTGAGAGCCCCAAGGGGTCCCCACACTCATCTGCCATCTCCACTGCCTGTAGTGCTGAATGACATTTTGGTCTGAGAGTTTATAATTCCTGCATGCCTACTCCTCACCTGGGCCTGTGAAAGAGCATTTCTATCTGGGGGAGGCAGCAGTTAGCTGGCTGTGGGGAATAAGTTGACTCCCCGGCCCCTTTGTGAAGGCTGCCTGCTGCGCCAACTCAGTGTCCCTCCCTGGATTCTTCCCAGCCGCAGCTACGTCTTTTCCTCCTTGGCCACATCTGCCGTGTCCTTCGCCACAGGAGCCCTAGGCATGTGGATCCCCCTCTATCTGCATCGTGCTCAAGTTGTACAAAAGACAGCAGAGACGTGCAACAGCCCACCCTGTGGAGCCAAAGACAGGTAAAGCCTGGATGCAAGGGACTGGGTGCCTCTGCCCCAACCATGGTCTTCTTCAAATCACACTCTACTGTCCTTTGTCCCCACAGCCTCATCTTTGGGGCCATTACCTGCTTTACTGGCTTTCTGGGCGTGGTCACAGGTGCGGGAGCCACTCGCTGGTGCCGCCTGCGGACTCAGCGTGCTGACCCACTGGTGTGTGCTGTGGGCATGCTGGGATCTGCCATCTTCATCTGCCTCATCTTTGTGGCTGCCAAGACCAGCATTGTGGGCGCTTATGTGAGTCCTTGTAAGAATGGGGAGATGGGCTAGAGTTGCAGTCTGACTTCCAGGACCCTCTGTCCCCATAGGGAGGGTCCTGTGTCCTTGCCTTGTGCCCCTCATGGTTGCCTTCCTCTCTGTGAACAGATCTGCATCTTTGTTGGGGAGACACTGCTGTTTTCTAACTGGGCCATCACTGCTGACATCCTCATGGTAAGCCAGGAAGTCCACAGTCACCTTCTGTTGACTGACCCAGGCTTCTACATTTCATTGGGGTAGTTTGGGCGGGTGAGTGAAGTGTTAACATCTCTTGTCAGTGGGAGAGGTGAACCCAGAGGCAGGGAGTGGCTCAGAGATCCATAGGGGTCAGATCTGGGAAGAGCCTGGGTTGCAGGTAGATACTGGGGTACAGGGGCAGGATTGTCTCCAGTTGCCAGTTTGTGGCTAGGAGAGCAGGCAGATAGATGTTGGGGTGCAGGGGCAGGGTTGTCTCCAGTTTCAGGTTTGTGGCTCGGAGGCTGGTGGTGCCAGGCTGGCACTGAGGTGGTGCTGCCTGCCAGCACTCCTCCCTCTGGAGTTGAGTGTCCTCGCATTCTGCTTTGCCAGCTCAGGCTGGGTCCCAGGCTGGATCCCAGGCGTGCCGGCCGAGTGCCTGCGGCTGGCTGGACAAACAGAGGCTGTCTTTACGGGACCAACAATGGCCTCCAGACCAGCAGGCCAGGGACAAAGGGCTGTCTGAGCAGTCTGCTTGGGCTTGTGTTCCTGGGTGGGGACAGAACAGGGAAGGGACTGTGGGCCTAGTGACTTATAGCTCCGAGTGAAGTGGGGGTGGAGATGGCAGGACTATGAATCCTGCCCTTGGTCCTCAGGGGACCTCCTGATCAGGCTCAGAAGACTGCAGAGGACTGGAGATGGAGGAATAGGAGCTTAGGGACTGGTGCTTAGACCAGCAGGCCAGAGTCTGGGGCCCTCTGTAGTCCCTCCCATTCAGGAAGCCTGCCTTGCTCCACCCTATGTTTTCTCAAATACCTGTGTCCCCCAGCAGTGCGTCTGTTCTCTGCCCATTCATGCATTATGCAGAAGTGTGGGGAGGCCTCAGCTAAGTGCCTCAAAAAGGGGCTGGGCACGAACAGGGGCAGGAGTCGGTCACTACGTAACTGGCAAGACTGAATCAAGAGTCTTCGGTGCTGGGCAGCATGCCCTCCCCTGGCAACCCCCACCCCCAGCAGCCCCTGAGAGCTGTCTGGGTCCCAGGGAAATCATGTCCCAGTTTTATTAAGTGTCCCAGCTAAGTGACTAATTAGTGCTGGAAATGGGGCCATGCAATATCCTTGGATCCAGATCCCTCCCTGTCTCCTCACCACCAGTGAGGATGCTGCTCCTGCTGTCCAGAATGACAGGAGTCGTGGACAGTGTGAGTAGCTGGAGCTCAGGGTAGGGCCACCTGGTTCTGGTTGTCCTAGTCTTGCCCACCTGTCTTTAAGTGAGGTCAGAGCCTGGTCTGTCTGGTTCAGGATGACCTGGGACCCAGTGGCTCTTAAACTCTGGTGTCAGCGTGCTTGAGTTCAAGTAGAGGCTCTTTGGGGTAGGATTCTAGTTCACATCCTCGCCACTTCAGCCAGCCTCAGCCTTGCTAAATCTTCATGGAGGGGAACCCAGCCAGGTGTTTAGCTTATAGAAGGGGAAGGCAGGAAGCCTAGAGGCCAGAATCCTATGTCTAGAGTTGCACAACTCCACATGTGATCCCTCAGAAATGAGGGTTCTCTCCAGGAGCATAGCAAGTTGAGGTCAGCCTGGGTTAAACAGTAAGGCCGTATCTTTGAAAAAGGAAAGAAAAGAAGTGCCTCTGGGTCTGTTAGCTCAGGTCCTCCATGCTCCAAGAACTCTGGCCTTGGAAGACCTGTGCCAACTGGTACTGAAGCTGTGTTCCATGACTGAATGTAGTGGGGACGGAGGTACAGATTCCCATCACCAAGGCTGAGGTTTGGGGCCTGTCAGAGCCACTGGGGTGATGGAGTCTGAAGCTGTGTGTGGGAGCTTCAAGGCTCCAGACAGAAAGGGCAGATGCAGAAGAGGCCATGCCTACATGGTGGGTAGGGAAGTACAGGGCTGGGTGGGAGGATCTACCCAGGACAGAAACCTGAGGCTGTGGGGATTTCAGAAATATATCCACAGGGATGAGCCTACGTCACACCTTGGCCCTTCTGGCACTGACCTGTCCTTTCTCCCGCAGTACGTGGTCATCCCTACCCGACGAGCCACTGCTGTGGCCTTGCAGAGCTTCACCTCCCATCTGCTGGGGGATGCTGGAAGCCCCTACCTCATTGGCTTTGTGAGTAGCTGAGGGTGGGGTCTGCCTTGGGTGGGACACAGAAGATAGGCCTGTCCTGATACCTGTACCCCAATCCCCACAGATCTCGGACCTTATCCGCCAGAGCACCAAGGACTCCCCGCTCTGGGAGTTTCTGAGCCTGGGCTATGCCCTCATGCTGTGCCCTTTTGTTGTGGTCCTAGGTGGCATGTTCTTCCTTGCCACTGCTCTCTTCTTCCTCAGCGACCGTGCCAAGGCTGAACAACAGTGAGTAGGGTGAAGGTGGGTGTGCTGGGAAGCAGGGACTGTGACAGCTCTTTGAGACAAGGGTGGAGGAGACAGTGGGCTACTTTGTACCCTTATGGCTGGGTGACCTGCTGGAGGCCAGGACCAACTCTATATTTGGCTGAGTCTTCTCATGCCCCCAGCAGCATCTTGTGAGTCCTACCCACTGTAGCCCAGGCTGGCAGATGCCAGGCCTTTCTTTGGTAGTTCTAGGAATGAGTTTTTCCCCCTCTGGAGTAAATAGGGTTTTAGAGCTGGGAGCCCCATTTCCTTCTCCTCTTATTTTCTGACTTCTTTCTCCTCTTTTCTCTATTCCTTTCTTTCTCCTCTCCCTACCCCTGGGCTTTCCCACCTCCCCCTGGGGCTGACGAGGTCCCTGCCCAGCGCCTCCGGTCTACCGGCCCCAGTGATGCGATGTGCCAGAGCCGTGCCTGGGCCCAGTCCCCGCTGATGTGCCACCCTGACCCCCGCCCGTCTCTCCCTCAGGGTGAACCAGCTGGTGATGCCGCCTGCATCCGTGAAAGTCTGAGGTGGTGAGTGCAGGCCAGGAAGGCCCTGTGGGAGGACTAGCCACAAAGGAACAGGGAACAAAACACCTCTGAACCCTCTCCTTCCTGAGCAGATTCCCCACTGCCCTGGGTCTGCCCTCTTCCTTCTGAGATGTTGACATGGAATCTGTAGATCTGTGGGAGCTGGCTTCTTCCAGTAAATCAGTGCCCTCCCTTCCCTAGGAGGGCTGAGAGCATAGGTCAGACTTGGAACTTGCCAGAAACTCCTGCTGTCCTCCTAAATCCTCCTAGATGTGTCAGGGTACAGCTCCCACCCTGACCTTCCCAGTGGCCTAGCCCTTGGAAGCTAAAGCTTCCTGTCAATGTAAAACACAGGTCATAGCCTGCAGTACCACAACAGTGGTGAAAGCTAAGGAAGCCAGCTTTGGAACAATTCCCAAAGCTCCACCTGACCCAACCCCTTCCCACAGGTGCAGCTGGGACAGCAATGATCTGCAGTTTAGATTGGGAGAGGTCCTCCAGCATCCTGGACCTGCAGGACTGTCCCAAAGCTACCCGTGTGACTCACAGCTGGGTACTCACCCTCTTTGGCCCAGGACTGAGTGGCCCTATCTCGAAGAAGCTGCTGCATCCTCAGTTAACATGGAGGGCTGTGTGTGCTGGAGCCACTCAGTTGAACACAATTCAAGACCTGGTTGGGGCCTGAAGGTCCAAGAGAGAAACCAGCCTACACTGGGTATTTGGGGAAAGCCTGGCTCGCCCTTAGCTCATATGATCTTGAGGGAGCCCCTATCCTCCCTGGACAGTGGGGCCAAGGAGCTGGAGCTTCCTTCATTGTGTGCCTTGCAAGGCACCCTCCATGGCTTTGAAGAAACAAGTCCTGGACTGTACACAGAAGACATGGCCCAAGTCTCAGGCCCTCAGTTCTGGTTCTGAGGTCCCCCACAAAGGCTCTGGTGTATGAGGACCATTTCCCCATCCTTAGGCTCTGACCTGGGGGCCATCAAATTCAGCCTAACACATGGAGCTGGGTACTCACTGCTGGGTGCTTCCTGGCTGGGACAGTCACTCTGGAGAATAGATACTGCCTCTGCTGTCTTCAGCTGGTTCTTTGCCCAGAAGCTTTTCCCAGGTGGGACCAACCCTTATTAGAGGAAGCTGCAGCACTAGGGGGTGAAGGCCCTGTGACCTTAGAAACCTACTCGCTCCCCCTCCCCCCGCAACTCCTGCTGTCCTCCAGAAGCCACTCCCTTTTACAGGATGACCTTTTCAATGAGTCAGATTTGGCTGCTGAAAGCTGTACCTAGCAGCTGTCCACATTGCTTCTTGGCTTAGGGTATGAAACTGCTGGAGATTGTCCACCAGTGCCTGTAGGTATCATACCCCAACTGCCTGTAGGGGGGGGGGGCAGGCCTTCACCTCAGCCTTTGATCACCCTTCACTCCCCTCTGGACACTTATCCCCAGCTTCATTCCTTGTATGCCAAGGTGGCTCTGGTCCTGGGGTACCACTGTAACCACAGGAAGCGTCCAGAACCAGCTCGACAACAGTCCTCGCGTCCATCTCCCACTTGCTGGCTGTGGCTTCAGTGGTGTTAGTGGTACCCACCCCACCCAAGCTCTGGGACACCCTGGGGGTTTGGATGTGGGTGGGCAGAGGGTGCTATCCCTTATGACCAGCCTGGCTCCTACCCTAACCCCAGCGGGGGCCCCAGCAATGTTTTCTTGTTGTACAAGAACCAGGTCCAAGTGTTGCCTCCTCTTCCTTCCGGAAGCTGAACCGCTCCTTTATTTTTTAGAGCTGCTGATTGTGAATCTCAGAGTCTTAAGAGAGAAGCCAAATATATATTCCTCTTGTAAATGAAGAAATAAACCTATTTAAATGTTTTGGTGGCTCTCCATTGGAACAGCCTGGGGAGGGACAGACCTGAGTATCTAAGCCTGAAGCCAGGCCTGCAGTAGATGGACCTTGTCCCTGGAAGGTTGGTAATCCACCTACTGCCCAAAGCCAGAGATTGGTGTCATATACCATGGCAATATTTATTAAAATACTGGTGAAAAATAGAAGTCTCTTGGGCTGCTCAAGACAGGGGAAAACAGACCACACCACACTCAAGGTGTCTGCACCTTCTTCCGAGCCACTTTCCTTTTCTTGACCCCACTCTGGAACAGGCTGGGGCTCCTGCTAATCAGAGACAGCCTTGCCCTTTTTCGTGGCAGGGAAGACTGGGGGGTCTTTTTCAAGACCTCCTTTGTGGGAAGAGCCTTCTGGTAATGTTTTTTGCCTTCAGGCTCTATGGGGGACACAGGAGTGGCTCCATTCACCTGTGACAGCTTCTCTTTTTTCTTCTGTAGTTTTGGGGTCTTAGCAGGGGTACTGGGGCTTAGGGTGGGGTTGTTAGGAGCTGGACTCTTGGTGACAGGTGTCCCATTCACCTGGGATGGGGTGTTGGCCTTCCCTCTCTTCCTTTTCTTCTTGCCTGTGCTGGGGGGCTGGTCTTGACCACCAGCAGCAGGTGTGGCATCCGCCATCACTACATCCTGCCCTGATGCTGCATCCTTTTCTGGTGTGGCGTCCTTAGATTTAAGTTTCTTTCGTTTCTTGGTCTCAGGCAAGAATCCCTTTTTCTTCCGCTTCATGCTAATAGGGCTCTGGGAGTCGCTAGGAATATCCTTGGCATTCTTCTTTTCTGACTTGGGACGCCTGTAAGGAAGTAGTAAACACAAAGTCAGAGTACAATACTGATGGCACTGAGGGCGTCTTCAGTCCCATTCCCAGGGTGTGGGTCCCTCTCCCAGAACATACTGGACCCCTAGCATCCTCATGGCCTGCCAGTAGAGGTCGTAGAGGCGGTTGGAACCAGAGGAGTGGTTCCCCTGCTTTAAGTTTTGCTGCAGCTTCTGCTGCTTGCTCTGCAGCATGCCCAAGAGAGAGGTGAGGTCCACAGACAGCTTCTGCAGAAGAAGAGCAGGCTGGAGTAGTAGTGGTGACATGGATTTTTGTCAGCTTTTGGGTCTTCCACCTGCTCCTGGATCCTTAGCCACGCCTGTCTCTAAATTACTAGTCTCTACTGTGGAAAAACTAAGGCCTGTAGCATTGTTTCCCTTTCCAAAACCAGGGGCTCAAGTCTCTGCTTTTTCAGCCTCAGTCCCCTGTAAGGATGGTTCCAGACTAGGGAACCCAGATGTCCATTTCCAGTGGCCTCCTGGCCTCTACCCTAATAAGCCCATGAGTAACTCTTACCCCTCCCTGCCTGGAAACCTGGCCTCCTTCCAAACTGCTGCCCGCCTGGTATCAACTCTAGCTCTTCTCACTATCACTATGTCTCACTTTTCAGTTTTCTGACTTAAGGTGACACCATCTCACCCCTAGTCTGCCAGCTCTAGATGCAGCCTTCTACCTCTTGAAGTCAATCACTTCTACCAGTCACACTGTAGTCTTTGAAAAGGCCAGCTTCTCCCCCTGGAAGGACCACTGCCAGAGCCTTGGTGTGATGTCCATTCCATCTGGGGCACTGACTCTTGGGCAGCTGCCTTACCTCATGATTGACTGTCCTGAAGAGACTGTTCAGCAGCTCCAAGGTGGACAGCTCCCTCAGGTGCTCCCCCTTGCTCTGTGCCTCCCCGAGTGTGTGCAGAGTCTAAGGAGGAAGGTCAACACTGAGGGACTCATAAGAACTGCCCAAGGCCTTTCTGCATGCCTCTCATAGCAGTGGCCCAGAGGGAGGAAATGTCTCTGGGGACTAGTTAGCTTGTACAATCCACTCTGGAACCTCAAGTTCCAAGCAATCTGGTTTCCAGAAACCTGGGGGTGAATTCATGGGTGGGAGCTTCACAGTTGTCTCTTACCTGGGTGACCTTTTCCAAGACCTGGCCAATCAGCTGCTCCCACTCAGGATCCTCAAAACATACTCTTAGCTCCCGAGCAGATAGGGTCTTCTGGAGCAGCGTGCACGCCTGGGCCTGCATCAAAGAGAATGTAGCCAGCAGGAGCCCCAGCATGCCTGGTAAAGGCTCAGAGGCTGCCTGGGCCTTACAGTCATCAGCTCCTCTCTTATATGGGTAAAGGGCTGCTGAGATCTGAAGAGGCAATGACTCCAACCTCATGCTGTGACTGTCTCTTGCCTTTACTGACTTAATGCTGTCTCCCTCAAGCCTGCCTGACTACCCTGGCATCTAAGCAAACAGGGTGCCTTCTCATACAGGTCAGGCCAAAGATGAAGTCTCAGCAGTGCTGGAGGCCTTGGGCCAGACAGCAAGGCTCCTGAAGTTCCTCTGTGCCCACCATATGTTGCAGCATAAGAATAGCCAAGGTCAGCCGGGTGGTGGTGGTGCACGCCTTTAATCCCAGCACTCGGGAGGCAGAGGCAGGCGGATCTCTGAGTTCGAGGCCAGCCTGGTCTACAAGAGCTAGATCCAGGACAGGCTCTAGAAACTACAGGGAAACCCTGTCTCGAAAAACAAAATAGCCAAGGTCAGTGAAACAGGTCTCTTAGGCCTCAGTGAGAAGGTTGCACAGGTGATTCAGACAGACCCTTACCTGATGGCGGGGTCGCAATGGGTCAGCCACATGCTGGAGCAGGATGGGGAGCAGGTTCTTACAGATCACCTAGGGATTGGGGGAGGACAGGGACCATTAGCTGGGTTCTGGGACAGGCAGGGGTCCAAAGAGGAGGGCTGGCTCCTATACTTACCGGATACCGGGAAAAAAGGCTGAGGAACATGGGAACAGTGAGGGGGCTGTTACGCTTGGTCAGAAGAGATTCCAGTGCTGCCGAGTATACCCGGGTCACAAAGTTCAAGTCCAAGCAATTGGCAGTCTGAGCCTGGTGAGAGAGCTGGGGTGAGACAGGGAGCAAGGCATAGAATGCTGAGGACAAGTCCTGGCCAAGAGTTGGTTTAAGTTTTCTGGAAACTGCCCGGACTGGCTCCTGGCTCACCTCTGGGTCTTTGGGCTCAGGCTTGGTGTCGGCTCCCTGTAGCATCTGACCATCCCGGTGCTTCTTAGCAGTGTTGCCCTTGAGGACTCGCAGGAGATACAGAGAGGCGTTAAAGCAGTAAAGGGCGACAGAGGTGTCAGTCTGACTGCCAGCACGCTGCACAAGGCGCTCCACCTGGGCATGCAGAGCCTCTGCACAGGGCCCCACCTCGTGGCAGTAGTGGCGGGCACGGCATAGATGGTGCCTGTGGGTGGGGCAAACTGGTCAAAAGATGCCCTTGACCTTGCTCTGCCATGCACAGCAAGAAGAGCCCTAGGTACCACTGCATAGGTTAGAACACTGACTTTTAGAGACGGACAGGGATTTGACCCAGGGGCCGAACACCTCTCTTGTCTATACCTGTTTTGTGGGACAGTGGCCTCAGACTCTGTAAATCAAGCCTAAGGCCAATGTGTGCTTAGGGATAGGGACAGAGCGTGTGTGTGTGTGTGTGAGCACATAAGAACAAGACAGTGTCTGAACACATAGCATGATCTGGACTAGCACAGTGCTGTGTGACAGTCCTAACCCTCTTGTCAGAATTCCAGAGTATTTTAACACTGATGGCTGGGATAGGACCAGAGCTTCAGGACCCCTGCTCTAGGCATAGGGAGCATGAAGGAAATGGAAGAAAAGTCAATTAGGGTTATATGTTACCCAGGGCATGTGCACTCACATGAAGATGCGGGCGGTCTTGTGCAGGAGGTCCTGCTCCTGCTTGCTGGAGCCTTTGCTGCGCATGTTGTTTTGGATTATGCTCAGCAGTGGCTCAAGTAGTTCCAGGACCAGGGGGTGCTCAGGCTGCTTGGTCACCAGCACTTCAATGAGGTCTAGTACCTGTAGCCAGAGGACTGGGAATGAGCCCATGCAGGAGCACAGGGGAGGCAGGAGCAGCTCAGGGTGTCTGGCAGTCACTTGCACACACTCACCCGGATTTGGAAGTCCCGTCGGAGCTGCTTCTCCTTCTGCAGCTTGTTCTTTTCCTCTCGCCGGGCCTGAATATGCAACTTCTGCTCTGCAAATAGGCTGGACAGGTTCTGGTCCAGGGCCATCATAGCCTCATCCCCAAGCTCCTCCTCTTCATCCTCACTGTCTACTCCACCCTGAGGTACAGAAACACAGCCTAAGCACAGGTACCTGGCCTTAGGTAGGTAGACAAACCCCTTCTCCCCTGGCTCCTGCTCACCAGTGCATTCCCAGCTTGCAACACTTCCATCAGCCGCTGACGAAAGCCTGGCTGCACATCCTTATCACGGTCTTCCTCTTCACTCTCTGCTCCAGCATCGCTATCCACGTCACTCTCGTCCTCACTGTCAGAGTCCTCACCCTATGGGTGAGGCAGGTAAGTCATACCTTCTCAGTGATACCACGTGACTTATCTCCAGTCAGTCACCCTACCTTGTACCTCACTGATAAGTACCTCTCCGTGCTCCAGCTGCTTCTCGCTGGTATCATCAGTGACCACCACGTTGTCATCCTCATCCTCATTTGTCTCAGGGATAAGCACCTGAGGAGAAGTCCCAGAATACAATTGTATTTGCTGCCCCAACTGCCTACCTTCCTCAGGTGACTCCTGTAGCCTCGTCTATCTTAACTAACCAAAGGCCCCCACCACCCCAGGGAGGAAAACAGAAGATGGGAAGATGTCACACATTCCCAGTATATCTCAGTGGACCCATCTTACAATCTTATTTCTCCAAAGGCCCCAACTCACAGCCAGGATTAGCTGCAGACCACGTGGCGTAAGGTGGGAACAGATATGGCCAAATACATTCCGGACCACCTGACGCATCAAGTTGCTGGGTTGAGCAAGCAGGGACAGCAAGATCTCCACCATCACATCCACCCATACTGGTTCCTGGGAAGCTACAAGCAGGAAAGCAGATTTAGGCTGAGCAGGACACAGATAGCCTGGTTGCCCAGCCTGCCCCAGGAATAATGATGCACCTTTGGCCCTAGAGCGTGATCGACGGGGATTCTGTTCCATACTTTTCTTGATGCAGGTCTGGATGTCACCCAGGACATCACAACTCTCTGTAGGGGACTGTGGACAGGATAAGGCAGAAGTCAGAAAGGAACTGGAACCAGAGTCCTCAGGTACGCCGGACACCAGCCTTTCTTGGCCAATCACCCTTACCATTCAGACTGGGCACCTAAGGGGCTATCCAAGAACCTTTTCACACCTTGTACAGTCAGAGACCAAAGAGCCCAAGCTCCCCATCAACACTCACAGTCAAGACTGACAGACACACCCACAGCCACAGGACCAGCATATGCTAATCTCACACGGCTGGGCTATCCTTGCACTTCCGGTTTTAGGCATACACTTGAAAACCATTGGGCTTTTGTTTTGTGAGACAGGGTTTCTCTGTGTAACAGCCCTAGCTTCCCTAGAACTAGCTCTGCAGACCAGGCTGTCCTCAAACTCACTGAGATCCGCCTGCCTCTGCCTCCTGAGTGCTGGGATTAAAGGCGTGCACCATCACTGCCCGGCTCTGGTTTTAATTAGATTTAAATGCATCTTGCTGGGAATAACCTGTATACCTAGAAAGCAGTCTTTTGCCTGATAATGCTATGGGCAGAGAGGAAGGAGTCCATGTCTTAGTCAGTGGTCTCTATCTCCCTGGCTTTGAGAACTGGTAGGTGCCTGCCCTCTGGGCTGTGCCTTTTCTCCCTGGGTTTGATAAATCCGAACTGCAATTTCTTTTGCCAATCAAATTCAGAGATGCAGGGGTCTGGAAACCACAGGCTTGCAGCTAACAAGACCCAAAGCAGTTTTGATAAAAGAACATCAGGGGTCTGGTGAGATAACCTGAGAGGACAACAGCACCTGTTTCCAAACCTGACGACCCTCATGGCAGGAGAACCAAACCCCTAAGCTGTCCTCTGATCTCCACATGTGCACTATGGCACACAACACCACACAAAACAAATTTTAAAATGTTAAAAAAAAAAAAAAAAGCTTCTTATAAGAAAAACGGGGGGCAGGGCGGAGGGTCTAGAGGGCCCAGGACTGCAGAATATAACACATTGGGAAACTCTGGCAGGCCACAGAGCTTTTGCTGGGGACATTACCAGCCTCAGGCATGATTGTCCCTTTCTTTGGGGTGAGGGGAAGCCCGGAACCTGCTTCTAAACGACTATTAAATGACAAGTGTTCTGTGTGTCAGACTGGCCTCCCTCCTGAAGGGGGCAGCACTTTCTTTTATATCCATCACGTCCAATGAGTAAATCGTATCTAGGGACTCTAAAATCTCAGCCACTGGAGGTGTGGCTCAAAGCAGGTTACTCTTGCTTCTGGCACCTGACAAACGCATAGAAGCCCTACATGGAATACTGGGATGCTGGCTAGGGCCCATGTGTATAGAGTGGCTTTTCCCCTTGAGCTGTAACTTTCATGTAGGACTGGGTTATGAGGGAATCCACTTTCACCCTCTATCTCCATAGCCTTCAAAGCCTCTCAGTAGGAGTGGCCCCATGCCCCTTCTCTGCAGACCACAATACCTTGAAGAGGTGGAGGCCCACCAGAAGCAGCAAGTGCTGGAAGGCAATGGACCTGGTTTCTGAAGACTGGGCCTCAAGTTCCTTCAAAGTACTCATCATCCTGGGGAGAGGACAAGGCACATTTACAGGCACCACTGATGGTCGGGGTACCCTCCTCCACCCCCAGAAATCCCAGGCCCTTACTGGTCCCAGGCCTGGCGCTGCTGTGTTATGAAGGGTGTCACCAGGGTCACATTGCGGCTGTGGTTCAACAGCATGTCTGCAAACTGCACCAGGCGGTAAGTCCAGGGCTTCCTGCTTTCATTCAAGTCTGGAGACTGCCTAAACTTCACACTGAGGGTCTGCAGCAGGCTGGGAAAGGAGAAGGAAAGTTTCACAAGACCATACCAACATACCCAGCCTCCCTGCCAACCCTGGGGCCCAGTCTCCAGGCCCCGGACCCTCCAGGCTCTCTAAACTTGCTCACAGCTCAGAGAAGAACAAGTGTCTCCCATCTCCTGAGTGGCACAGGCTTACCTGAAGAAGGAACTAATGATGACACTTCGGTTCCGGTTGTCCAAGGGAAAGGAGAAGTGATGCTTTGTCTCTGGGATCTGGGGGGTGGCCTTCTTTGTCTTAAAGAAGGCGTGGAACAAACAAAACCTAGGAACACAACCAGCATCAATTGGCATGGCTAGACTCCCCTCAGTTGCACCACATAAGGGTCACTTCTCTGGTGTGACCCTCTGAATACAAGTGGGTGACCCGATTTGGAGCAGCAGAGTAAGAGCTGCTCCCTTGGAGCCGGCAGATGCTTGCTAGTGTGGGGCAAAGACTGGTAGATACCGATGGGCAAAGACTGCCTGTAAAATCCATAGGTCGAGCCTGAACCTTTGGGGCCCCACACTTCCTGGGTCTCTTTCCATGACAGGCTAAAGTACCCTGGTGATTCCTTTGGGCCCATTCCCCACTAACAACTTAACCTGAAAGCTTCTGGCTCCAGGGGTACCCCCAAACAAGGACCAGGCAAAGAGCCTAGTTCCATGGCCATGCCACCCAGAGGGGGCTAGCTCCTTACATACCTGGCTACTTGATCAACCACGGCATCATCCTTCTCCAGGTGCAGATGGTCCACAAGGCTGACCAGGCGGTGGATGATCCACTTCCGGAGCCGTAACACAGATCGCTCTGGCCTGGGAGCATGAGCAGGTCACATAAGTCAAACACAATAAAAATAGGGTGCTCCTTTGCTCCACTGCGGCAGGACCACCCATACTCTGCCCTGACCTCCAAATACCACCAGGAAACTCCCAGGCCACCTTCAAGAGCTAAATTTCCTCCCTCCCCAATCAGGGGTTTGGGTTCTCAATGTTCCTGACACCCGCTACTCACACATTGATTGAGGCATCCTGTGCTCTCTTTTGGTTGGTAGTGCTGAAGTCAACCAAGGTGTCCAGGTCAGGCTGGAGGAACATGTCCCGCAACCAGGCCACATAGCTTTGCAGAGCTTCACTACTTAAAAACCGTGTGACATGCCAGAAGGTAGGCATGACAGGGAGACCTTGGTTGGTGATGGATGTGAAGGCCACCATCATGGCAAACTGTCGCTTGGGGTCATCCTGGCACCCTTGTAGGAAGGTATTCACATATCTACTTATCTCTGGCACGAACTTGAACAGGTTTTGGGGCTGCAGGAGATGAGCATGAGGTCGGGTTACCAATGTGAAGTGGCCAACATTTCCACCTTCCTCCCTCACCCTTTCTAGGCTAAACCCTGGGCTAGAATGCCCCAAGTTCACAGTAGGACCAACGTTGCCACAGCTCCACCAAGGTCTCTCTAATCTTTGACCCCTCAAATTCCTACAATCCCAGCTCAAGAAGGTCCCCAATCTGGCTCAAAGACTGAGGACAAGATGCTTCCCTAGTTCAATGCGGCATGAGGGGAAGGAAGCAGGGCCCAAATCCTGATAGATCAGTATCTAGTTGTGTCAGTGTGATTCAAAACCCACCGATTTTCATGTGGTTGCCACCAGGTTACTTCTTTTCTTACGACAACCCTTTGTACTGGGCCCCTGGTATCACTGTCTTATGGATGGCAGGCACAAAAATACAGAACACATTGGGATAACTGTTCTCATCAGTGGCCCTAGCAGAGCATTCCAGATAGATGGCTGGTTGGGCCTCAATACAAAAGGGCCTGGTCACTGGCCAAACTCTTCTATAGTCCCCAGTCCTGTCACACATCTTCAGAGGAAGAACCCACCGCCTGGCCCTTTTGGGCAGTACTGAACCTCAAAGGATGACACCTACCTTAGAAATGACAGCGTGCTCCCCAAAATGGCGGATCAAGTCTCCCCGCATCACCAGCTGCAGCTGCTCTTCTGATAGCAGCGGCAGGGATGCACCCAGCAGGCGGAAACACATGTAGCTAAGAAGGGGTGGGGCAGAGCCTGGTCAGAGACCCTGTTCTTTGTGGTGGGCTTCAGAACACATCCCACCCAGATTGGAGCAGGGGTTAGTGTCTCGCACACACCTGGTTGACCAGCTTAGCTTCTTCAGCAGCCCCTGCTCCACAACCTCCTTCCAAAACAGTGTGAATTTGTTCTCCTTAAGTGATAGGCGGAGGAGGCTCAGAGACACGTCTGGCAGCTTTTGCTCCTTCCTTACAGACTTGGCTGCCATCTTCAGCACGTTCACTAGACTACAGAGTGCAGATGGGACTCAGCAACACTGCCTAGAGGTCTGGGGTTCAGGACACCCCCAAGGAGAGCCCACCCACTCTCTCCTCAAACCTGGGGATATTCTCTTCTGAGAACAGGTCAACTGAGCCCACCAGTGACTCAAGCTTCACTGGCACCCTCTGCTTAGCCAAGAGGAAGAGCTCCAGGTACTTGGGGGAGCCGAGGATCACTTTCAGGTCATCCTTGAGGACCTTTGGCAGGATCTCCTCGAACATGGACTCTGGGACCTGGAGTGAGAGCATAGGTGGAGAGGGCGGCTCTCCCAGCACCTTTGTTTCTCCCTCTGGGTCTTGCTCTACCCCACGGGCTTTTGATACAGCTCCAGTCAGCCAACTTGTTAATTGTCAGACATGTAAGAAAGTGCTGGCTACCCATCCCCAGCATCCTAGATGGCTAACTGGCCTGGGGCTACATTTTGTTTTAGAGGACCAGCCTGATTCTTATACACAGAGCCCTATATGAGGGGCTGCAACTTAAATTCTGGTTCTCTGTTTGTGCAGAAAGGCCCAAACAGGGATAAGCTAGTGGCAAATGATTCTAAACGTGAACCTGTCTGGTCTCCCAAGTAGACAGAATAATTATGGCAAATGTATTCAGACTGCCTTCTACATATTCAGGTGCAAACACTGTTCCAGATCTCAGAAACCAGAGAGCTATGGAACATTTGAAGTGCCTAACTGAATGAACAAAAGCTGTGAACCTGAAAGACAGGCAAAATTTAAGATATTTGGTGACATGGGGCTGGAGAGATGGTTCAGCAGTTATGAGCACCGCCTAGTCTTCCAAAGGTCCTGAGTTCAATTCTCAGCAACCACATGGTGGCTCCCAACCTTCTGTAATGAGATCTGGTGCCCTCTTCTGGCCTGCAGGCATACATGCAGGCAAAACAGTATGTATACACAGAATAAATAAAACGTTAAGATATTTGCTGACAAAAAAAAAATTCAAAACTATCTTCACAGCTCTTTATACCAGCTGTATGGTTAAACTATCTGTCTTGATGGGTCTCGTGTGCTAACTGAAATCTTCTCAATGTTCCCAGAACCAAACAACACAACCTGTGATCCCATACCTTGGAGAGGATGTCCACCAGGACCTTCATTGGCTGGCCTTGTAAGTGGTTGTTGTGATGGGAGAGGATATTCAGCAATCTCACTGACTTCATCAGGGCCTCCTGGTCCTAGTACCCACAGAAAACATAGTATGAACAGGGCACACACTATTGTCTGTTCCCCACCAACACTAACCCTTGCCTTCTGTACCCAACACTCTTACCTTCACCAGGCGGCCTGATTGAAAGAGAGCTAGCACTCCAAACAGGTTTGCAAAGACAGCAGGTCTCAGTATCGCCTAGAGAAAGATGGCAAACACAGGTGAAGACGGTCCATGACCCAACCCATGCCTGTTCAGGAGGGGGCTGGTATGTCTGGGACCACTCACCTTGTTTGCTGTTTGCAGATTGTATTTTTCTTGTATCTGAGTCAGGATGCTGCATAAAGGAATGTCTTCAAAAGACTGCAACAGCTGCCAGCAAAACCAAAAGGAGCTCAGAGGAGTGACCCAGGGAAGCCACACTAGACCAAGTCAACTCCCCTTCTTCAGCTTTCCCTCTACTTAATCTTGGTCACTCCTCCCATCTCTCACAAGTGCTACGGGATAACATACTGCTTTCACGGGACCAAATCTTGCACTGAGCCCCATCTCCATCTCCACCAGGGCTTCTGAAGGCTTCGACTGCTCATCCATTCCTCCTGAAAAACCCATCTCAGCCACACATCCTAAGCCGAGCTGCCTTGAGGTTGACCCTACAGGACAGAGCTCACTGTTGCTCTTTGTTGTACACATTTCTGAGCGGCCTGCCATTAGTTAAGTTCCTAACCTAGAGAGGAGTCCCCAGCCTTGCAGTAAGCCAACTTCAAAGTTCACTACTTCCAATAACTGTAGCTAATACGCCTACTAAACATGTATCAGAAAGAAAACTTCAGAATCTTCTCGGATTTTTTCCTTACCCAGCGGCCTCGGTGCCCCCTATTCTTACACCCCATCTTTTGACCAGCGTGGTTGCGCCTTTGCCAGCGCGCCGCCTTACCTGTGCCAGCGCCAGACTATAGCAGGGCCGAGCGGCTTCTCGGCCCATCCCAAGTCCAGTGACCAGGCGCTTCAGGGCGTACTTCATCTCCGATCCCTGCGGAACCAAAAGTGTCCCTCATGTTCAACAGTGACCTGGGAGCCCGCCCCTGCCCCCTTGCATCTAGAGCCGCGACTGCGTGTGCGGGCCCCGCCATCATACACTCGGCCTTGTGCGCAAGTACTCCAGCAACTTCTCGGTGGCCTGGAGCCGCGTTTCCTGCTCCGGCTTCGCGATGTCCCAGAAGAAGTCCAAGAACTCGCGGCTGTGCTCCAGTAGGTCGCGGCGGTCATCTTGCGCCGTTTCTGCGAGAGACGCAGGCTCAGCTTTCGTGGGACTCTTCATCTCCGCCATGCAGCACGAAACACGTGGGCTCGGAGACGGTCTCTTCCAGGTCAGGCCCCGGCGCGTGCGCACTGGGACAGCCGGCTGGGGGCGGGGCCTGCAGGGTCCCGAGTGGTTGGGAGTGGTGGGGCGGGACGTCGAGCCTTTCCTGTCTGGTCGTGGGTGGAGCAGCGTCTGGTGCTCACTCACTCGTGTGGGGTGACTGGTGCTTTGATCCTTTTCTTTATACTGGAGGCGTTTCGGACGGCCCGCGGCACAAATCCAATGAAAAGTAGCGATACGTTCTCCTTCCAGACTTTCATTTACTCGCGAGCCTTTCCGACACCCGTGCGTCAGCTATTCCCCGCCTACTGTGTGCTCGGGAACAAAGCCACGGCTTCCGAGGACTTTCTAGTCGAAGAATAAGTAGCAAGATGCATTTAAAACGATAATTATGATGAAAATAAGGACTGTAGGGAGCAGAGCCCTTTAAATGTTAAAATATGTCAAAACATCACCTGTTAAAAGCCTTGGAAATTAAAATTCAGTAGATCCTATGATACTGTTTAAGAGTGTAGTCACTGGATGAGACTAACGAAACTGTGACTTATGGGCTGACAGCTGAGGGACAAGATGGACTCAACTGTTCCTCTGGGTAAAAATCTAAGAGGGACAAAAAACTGGTCAAGGACATTGCTTCTACAAAGGCCTGTCTTCAAAGATAAGGGAATGAGGCTAAAGAGGGGACAGGGACGCAGGTGCAGGGAGAGCAAGGTTGTATAGGACCCCAGGCCAGGGTCAAGAGTTCAGACTTTCTTCGGAGTGTACAGGGAAGGATTTACATCGGATTTGCATTCACAAAAAATAAACTGTTGGCTGGGTAGGCACGGCCTTTGGCTGTAGGTACAGAGACAGTGAACTGGGCTAGAATCAGACCTGGGCTAATCTGGAGCTGGGCAGGGTGGGTGCTGAACTGGGTCAAAGGAGAGAATTAGCTAGAGAAGACACCAGGCTAAAAGCTAAAATAATTGGGTAGATGGTGGAATCGTTGAGCCTAGGGGTGTTTTGTTTGAGGACTGAGGTGGAGATGGAGTAATCAAGAGTTCTATTGGTTTGGGACTGGGGCTATGCTGTGGTAGTAGAGCATGCGCCAAGGAGGCCAAGGCTCTAAATTTGATCTCCAGCACAACAAAACAAAACAGCTGAGTGTGTTGGTGGTCCTTGTGCCTGGGTCAGACTGGATTACACAGTGAGACTCTGCTTCAAAAAACACGCCTTTAATCCCAGCAGGCCGAGGCAGGCGGATCTCTGTGAGTTCAAGGCCAGCCTGGTCTACAAGAGCTAGTTCCAGAGCTAGCTCCAAAGCTACAGAAAAACCCTCAAAAAAAAAAAAAAACAGAAATAAAATTATAAGGGCTAGGGAGATGGCTGATTGCTTAAGAGCACTTACTACTCTTGCCAAGGAGCTAAGTTCAGTTCTAAGCACCCATGTAGCAGCTCACAGCTATAACCCCAGTTCCAGGGATCCAGAGCCCTCTTCTGGCCTCCTCAAATGCAAGATGCATGTGGTTCACGTACACGTATGGAGTCAAAATACTCACATAAAGTAAAAACATCTTTTTTTTAATTAAAAAATTAAAGCCCTCAAAACATTAAACCAGAATTGTCTTTTACTTTGTCAGGTAGGGGAAGTGCTACTGGTTGTCCTTGCCCTTGGCCTGAGGAACTATTTCTAGGGGGTTGTAGCCCGGAGATTACAACCCTAAAGGGAAGCTCATGGGCAACCCAGTTCCGGGCCTTTGTTACCAGCGGTGTCCCCTACTCACTTCCCCAACTCTTCTCTACTCTGCCATCTGTCCTACCTGTGAAACTGAGATTTACCTTGCACAGATGGAACCCCAGGAAACAGGTGGGTGGAGCAGGGGAAAGCTGAAAGACACCAGTCCAGGCTCCACCTGTGTCTGGTGTTCGTCATCTGTGTTGCACATGGTGGATGCCTTGGCATCAGAGATCTCAAGGGATAATGAAAAAGTTAACCCAAAAGCAGGGATGGCACTTGGCCCCTGGGAGATTTGGACTTCCACTGCAATTGATAAAGATCAGCAGGGCATGGTCCAGTGGAAGATGGTGCTGCCCATACTGCCCAAAGACTAGGCTCTCCACCTTCCACTGACTTTCCTGAAGCTGAGTTACACTCAGTCTCCTTTTCATCATCCTCTAGGTCCTGGTCTGATAGAAAACCCAGCAATTCCATCAATGTGGATACCAGGAAACACGGTGGGACTAACTAGCCCTGGATGACAGAGCTAGAGCCAGGTGACAGAACAGGATGAACAGCGGGCTGACGGAGCCGCCAACACATCACAGATACATTCTCTTTCTGCACTCATTGCTGCTAGGCCTCTGTTCTGGCCCTCAGGTTCCAGATAGCTTTGCCCTTTCCAGACTCCATTCCTCTGTTAATACCCCTGGAAGGGGCAGCAGCCACTGGGGACACTGGAGACATGGGCATGTTCTGCATGGACTGCCACTTGGAGTAGGCTCCCTTGGCCACAAACTCCAGGGCTTTCTGTGGGTCTTTGTTGATCTTGATGCTGGGTTTGCTGTTGGACTTGGGGTGCTGCCAGATGATTGAGCAAGGTGCAAGTGATAGCCTTGGTCCCTCTGGGCATCCCTGAAGCCACTAGCCCCAACATATCGGATTCCGTGTCATCCAGGCTGCCACGGAGAATGAGTGGGCAGGCCCAGGCACTAGATGCCGATCTGGCTACCAGGTTGCTGAGCAGAACCCCAGTGCTTGGGGACAGTTGTCCAGAACCAAAGGAGCTGTTGATTGAGGAGGTTAAGAGAAGCATAGAACCGCTGCTGTCCACGGTGGCCACGGCGCTATTCCCTGAGGTCATGGCAGTTTGCAGGAGAGACAAACAGGAAGTAGGGCTGGGTGTCTTGGAGTGAAGGGCAGACTCCAGCAGTTCCAGAAGTTCTGGGCCAGCTGAGGGACCGGGAGTAGTGAAGAGGACACCCTGCGGCATGGAAAGGTGCAGTGCGGGCTCTAAGGAGGGCATGGGCTGAGCAGGAGGCTCCCCTAGCCCCAGGTCTTTGACGAGCAGACTCAGCAAGGCATCCCCAGCAAGATCGGGGCTAGAGGCCATGGCTGCCTGGTGCAACACGGCTGCCAGTTTGGGGTTGGTAGCTCGAGCCCCAAGACTCAGCGGAGCCCCGTTGGTATGGCAGAAGAGTGGACAGAGTCCCTTGGTGCCCTGGGCTACTAGTGCGCTTGCCAGGGGCGCATCTACCTCAAAGCCCTCTTGAGCCAGCATGGTGGGCTTGGCCAACAGGTTTGGCCAGGGCAGGCGGCCAAAGTGTGTGTGAAGCAAATGAAGGGCAGGCAGAGCTGTGGGCAGCCCCAGGCCAGAGGCCAGGGTTTGCACTGGGCCTGCTGTCAGGGCAGTTGAGTTTCCTGAGGAGCTGTTGTAGAAGAGGCCCCAGAACATACCACCTGTTGGGAGACAAAGAGACCACACAGGGGTCAGAGGCACTGCCCAGGGCTGGGGTCAGGATCCTCTGGCAGTCCCAGATGGAGAAACAGGAGTTACTGACCAGGTTGGGTGGTCAAAGGTCACCCAAGACTAGGGTTGGTGCTCAGATCTTGTGTCCTTCTCACTAGCTAGTCTTGAGGTAATGGGCACTGATTAGGTCCCAGGTTGGAGTCTCTGTCCCGGGCCCACAGATCACACTGACCTAGCCCCGTTGCATGAGGATGTACCACCGCCAGACACAAAGCTGCTCCAACTCCAGCATCCACGACATTCCCCCCAGCGACAAGCAGCTCTTGGCCCAGCTGAGAACATGTGGCTGCAGTAAGGAAAGGTCTATGGGTGATGGGGAGGTGGCCTGGACCATTGACCCCCCTACCCCTTTCCCCAGCACTGACCTGCAGGGCTGATAATGGCTCCATGGTGGTACACACCAGGGTGATGGGAGTGTCTGCTGGCTGGAGGGGCCACAGAGCCCAAGTTTTCTTTTGGACTGTCCCTACTGTGCAGCTGCCTCAGAGCCAGGGAGCTGCTAACAGCTAGCAGCAGCAGACTTGCCAGCAGGCGGGCCCAGGCTCCTGGCAGCCCACCAACCTTGTTCCTGCAGAAAGGGGAGTCCTGAGCCAGGGATGGAGTGGAGGGTACCAAGAACCCTGAGAGGACCCAAAGAATGTTTTCCCAAAAGGTTTGATTTTGCAAGAGTATAAACTGGAGAGAGAGAGAGAGAGAGAGAGAGAGAGAGAGAGAGAGAGAGAGAGAGAGAGAGAGAGAGTCCAGGTCTGGGGCACTACGTTGGCAAAGACACAAAGGTAGGGAAAAGCTGGAGAAACTGAGGCTGGCTTCAAGGGAGTGTCTACAGAAGAGTTGGTGGAGGCAGAGGCCAGTCAGTCAGAGGGAGGTCTGGAAGGGGCTTGGCATACAGGAGAGAGGAGGCCGAGCAGCAGGGCTCACCCAGGTGTAGCCAGGTCCCAACCTGCCTAGCAGGTGCTGTGGATGGGGGTAGGGTGAGGCTGGCTAAGCTGAAACAGAATAGGGGCTGGCTTGATACAAGTGTCCCTTCAGATACATAGACCTTTGATTGATTGGCTCAATCCCAAGTTGGGTCTGCCGCCTAGAGTCCCCTTCCCCCACTCATCTAGAAAGTCCCTGGAGCTCAGCCATTGTGGAGTTGCCTGACCCAGCTTAGGGGCTCCAAAGAGAGGACCTTGCCAGCCTTCCAGCCTGAGTTATGGGGTTCCCAGGCCCCCTGATGACTCACCGGGGGGTATTTTGGGATCTCCTTAGGGAGAGGACCAGTGGCTCTGCTATTTCTTCCTCTTCCTCCTCCTCCGACTCCATGCCAGGCTCCCAGAGTTGCAGCTTGTGGTAGAGCACAGGCCCTGTAGTAGCCTCCATGGCCTGGGCCGCTCCAGGTCCCTGCCGAGAACCCTGACAGTTGAGACTGCCAGGTAGGGAGGCAAGCAGGCTGTGGTTGCTGCTGGGTGGCCTTGGGGAAGGGAGGTGGTGAAATAGAGAACAGGTCTGGCTAGGGTGGGGCCGAGCCTGCCTCGTTAGGACGTGAGGTTCTTCTAAAGGTTCCCCAAACAACTGCCACACGGGGGTCACAGTTTATCCAAGTCTAGGATGAGCCCAACACTATAGCCAGAGACCACGGGGTATAGTGGGGAGAGTCCCCTCTTAACCTTTGAGATCTCTAGGGACTGTGAACATGATTAGAACTAGGATTCAAGGGTGGTTTGGGTGGTGGCTTAGCAACACCAACCAGGTTATATTGTCAGGGGTGTGGCTTCCAGGTAGGGTCATGGTCCAGTCTTGTACTGCGAGTTCTTGAGATGACTCTTTTGAGGCCACCCTGGACATGTCATATGGCTCCTGTCCAGCAGGTGGCATCAGAGACATCTGTGGGGAAACAGTCTGGAAAAAACTTGGTTCCAATTCCTTCTCCCCATTCACACCAAGGATGTGTTCTAGGGCCAAGCAGTGCTATTCACAACAGTCCCACATTGGAAACTACTCAAATACCTACTCAGGAAATATACCACTCAGGAAAATGAGCAACAAAAACCACTATTCAGGTAATGGGGTGTCAGTAACAAAATGAACAAGCTACAGTCGTGTGCAATATTGTTTGTGAGTCAGAAGGAACATGGTGAGTGAGAGGCCAGGCAGGGAAGGGTACATAATGTGTGTCTTATGCAAGACTCAAAACCAGGCAAGACCGGTTAGCTTTCAGAGTCAGAATGTGACAGGGCCATATGGGAAGCTAGAGATGTCTGTTTTTCCTTCCTTCCTTCCTTCCTTCCTTCCTTCCTTCCTTCCTTCCTTCCTTCCTTCCTTTGTTCCTTCCTTCCTTCCTTTCTTTCTTTCTTTCTTTCCTTCCTTTGTTCCTTCCTTCCTTCCTTTCTTTCTTTCCTTCCTTTGTTCCTTCATTCCTTCCTTTGTTCCTTCCACCATGCCCAGCTAAGCATAAATTGTTTTTTTTTTTTAATCTTAGATATAGGGGTGAAAGCAATGGCTCAGCAGTTAAGAGCATTTCCTGCTCTTGTAGGTGACTTGGGTTTGATTCCCAGTACCTAAATGGTGGCTCACAACAGCCCATAACTTCATTTCCAGGAAATCTGATGCCTTCTTTTCACCTCACTGGGCACCAGGTATGCACTGCACATATATACATGCAGACAAAACACTAATATACATTTAAAAAGTCTTTTTTAAAAAAAGATGTACAGTCCCATATGCCTGTAATCGGAACACTCAGGAGGTTCCGGCAAGAGAATTATAAGATCAAAGCTAGCCTTGGTTACTTAGTGAGACTGTGTTAAGAAACAAGGGCCTCGCCGGGCGGTGGTGGTGCACGCCTTTAATCCCAGCACTCGGGAGGCAGAGGCAGGTGGACCTCTGAGTTCGAGGCCAGCCTGGTCTACAAGAGCTAGTTCCAGGACAGGCTCTAGAAACTACAGGGAAACCCTGTCTCGAAAAACAAAAAAAAAAAAAAAAAAAAAAGGAAAGAAACAAGGGCTTCAGTGGTTAAAAGCGGCCAACAACATAACCTGCTCTTGCAGAGAACCTGAGTTCCGAGTTCCGCTGTCAGCACCCACATCAGGCATCTCATAACTACCTACAACTCTAGCTCTAGGGGATCAAACACCCTCTTCTCTCCTCTTTGGGCTTCTGAGGATACCTGTACCCACTTGAACCCATATGTACATACACAGATACACAAACAGACATAATTAAAATAAAAAGAAAGTAAGCTTGGGAAGCCGAGCATGGTAGCATAGATGTACAATCCCTGCATTGAGGACCTGGAGGTAACAGGATCAAAAGTTCAAGGCCAGCCTGGGCTGTCTTTGTTTGACTTCATCTCAAACAAAACAACAACAACAAACTAACTAAAACAAGTAGGGTTGGAAACATGAGGCAGAGGCTGTTTTGCTTCTCTTGGGCAAGGCCTTGAGTTCCATCCTGAGTTCTAGAAAAAAGTGTTCTTCCTATGTTTTCAGACATGCCTGTCATTCCAACACTCAGGAAGTTGGAATAGGAATGTTGTGAGCTCAGGCCAGTCTGGGCTACATAGTAATATCTTGTCTCAAATCTCCCCAAATAGTCAGGTACAAGCCTTTGATCCCAGTACTCAGGAGGCAGAGGCGGACAGATGTCTGAGTTTGAGGCCTGCCTGGTCTACATAGTAAGTTCCAGGACAGCCAGGGCTATTTAGAGATATCCTGTCAATAGGCTCAGAAGTTAAGAGCACTTGCTGCTCTTGCAGAGAACCTGGGTTCAGTTCCTAGCACCCAGATGGTGGCTCACAACCACCTGTAACTCCTGAGAGGTTATGCTCAGGCATACACATGGTGCACATATGCATATAAAGGTAAAATAGTCAGGCATACACATGGTGCACATATGCACATAAAACAGTTTTTATTTATTTATTATGTATACAATATTCTGTCTGTGTGTATGCCTGAAGGCCAGAAGAGGGCACCAGACCTCATTACAGGTTGGTTGCTGGGAATTGAACTCAGGACCTTTGGAAGAGCAGGCAATGCTCTTAACTGCTGAGCCATCTCTCCAACCCTAAAACAGTCTTTTAAAAGAGGTATCCAAGCAGCATATGCATGTGTGGCAATTTGTTTTCCTTTGTTTTGAGACAGGGACTAACTTTGTAGCAAGGAACTCACTGTGTGGCCCACAGTAGCCTGAGATTTGCTATCTTCCTGACTCAGTATGCTGAGTGCTGGGATTATAGATGGGAACTACCATACCTGGCAATTGAAAGACAGTCTTTCAAAATTTCATAAACACAAATATATACACATATGGGAGGTGGAGGCAGGGTTGTAGCACGTTTGATTCTGGCTGGGTCATTGAGAATTTCAAGACGGCAGCAAAGACATTGTCCTATCCTGACCTTGCTTGTTTCCCGCAGGTGTGTGTTAGACCCATACAGGGTGGACATTGCAATCCAGTAAGGAGGTGTTGGGACCAACTGAGTCCTAGCCTTCAGCTGCTCTTCCCTGCTAGCGCCTTCTAATTGAAGTTACTAAAAGCTGTGCTTTGCCTAGAGGATCAGAAGATGGGATTTTCACCTGTTGGCCATTGACTGCAGGGTATTTAAGCCTCCATGGTGCTATTAAAGAAGGGCTTTTGTACCAACGATTGGAGGTCCATGTGTCTGTCTGTCTCTGCGTGTGTTTCCTCAACCTCCAGCCCCTTGCCCAAAGCTCACAAACTAGATTCTAGCGCATAGAGCACAGATGGGGGGCGCAAAACACGATAAGGAGGCATAAAACTGTCAGTTTGTCTCCTTTATATTTCTAAAGCAGAAGGGATGGACCCCACCCCACCCATGAGTCTCTCCCGGTAGTACCTAGTTCTTCATTCACTGTTAAAAATTTATTTTATAGACAGTACATGGAAGGAGTTAGAGGGACAAAAGGGGAAATGATGTAATATGTACACATATGGGCAAAGCACCAGTAAAACAAAAAATTAAAAAGTTATATAAAAAGAATTATTTTAATGTGTGTTTACCCAAAGGAGGCTAAAAGATGTCATTGAGTTACAGATGACATCAGCCACTGTGCGGGTGCTGGGAACTGAACTTGGTGCTCTAAACTTGCTGGGACTGGGGGCTCAATGCATGGTTTCTCTGGGTAGCCCTGGCTGCCCTGGAACTCGCTCTGTAGATCAGGCTGGGTTTGAACTCAGAGATCGACCTTCCTCTGTCTCCCAAGTGCTGGGATTAAAGCGCCTGGCTTCCAACCTTGCTTTTATCTCTTATCCAAAGCTTCCAGGCTGCCTTTTCCTCTCCTTTTCACTTACTTACTTATTATTGGGTGTATATGCACATGCACACGTGGGGAGCTGTGCATGACAGCATGTTTGGGGAAGTCAGACAACTTTGACCAGTCTCCTTTCTTATTTACATGGATTCTGGGGGTTGAACTCAGACCTTCAGGTATACACTGGAGGTATATATCTTATCCAACTATTTATTTACTTAAGATTTTTATTAGTTTGCTTTATGTTTATGTCTGTGTGTGTGTGTGTGCACATGTAGGTGCAGGTGCCTGAGGAAGCCCAAGGAAGCCAGCGGTGTCAGATTGTCCTGGAGCTGGAGTTATAGGTGGTTAGGAGCCACCCATCCTGGGTGCTGGGAACTGAACTAGGGTCCTCTGTAAGAGCAGTATGTTTTTACCACTGAGCCATCTGTCAAATCCTTTATTGTTTTTTATCTTAATTTTATGTATTTATCTTCATTCTTTATGTATTGTGTTTTGCCTGCACGCATGTGTGTATGATGATGGCAGATCTGGAACTGGAGTTATAGATAGTTGTGAGGTGCCGTGTGGGTGCTGGGAATTGAACTCAGGTCCTCTGGAAGAACAGCCAGTGTTCTTAACCACAGAGTCATCTCTCCCGCCCCTCCTTTGTTCTTTTGAGAAAGGATCTCACTGCCACAGCATAGGCTGGCCTTAAACTTGTGATCCTCTTGCATTAGCTTCCTGAGAGCTGGGTTATAGGTGTGCCCTACCACACCTGGCTCAAATCTTCCTGTCTTTTCCATCTGAACTGTGGAAGTAGCTGGTTGTTGGGCTTTGACTGCCTCCTCTTTGGTCTCCTCCCTGACAGCAACAAGGCCAATCTGCCTACAAGAATGATTGAGAGGTGACATTTCTAGAAATTGGGATGCTAACCCACATGAAAATCGACCACAAGGTGGCAGTGGCACACAATGAGGCTTGGTTTGGGTGGAAGGTGAACCTGCCTGTCCAAGAGAAGAACCTCCCAGAGAAAGCACTTCAGGGTCACCACCCAGAAAGTGAAGAGAAGAAGGGAAGAGAGAGGAACCAGAAAGGGGAATTACATGGCTCTCTAGAACTGTTGTGTGGTTAGAACAGGACATTTTGTGGGGTGTATATTTACCACAATAAAACAAGCAAAAAAAAAAAAAAAAGCACAAGGAAAATAAATAATAACTTAAAGACAACAGGCCAAGAAACTTCCCAAATTTCCCCAAACTTGTGATTACTTAAAGTTTTTTTTTTTAAGTATTTTTTTGCAACTCCTTGTTCTGTTTGAGCAGGCAGCAGGTAATAGAAAGTATGTGTGTGTGTGTGTGTGTGTGTGTGAGAGAGAGAGAGAGGGGGGGGGCACGGGTTTGGGGGGAGAGGATTTATTTGTTCTTGGGTTCTCTTCACTTCCTACTTGGTGGCATTTGTTTCCCCAGCGCTGAAACTGGCTGGAGGTGGAAGCGGCGGCCAAGCCCAGGTCCTGAGTGAGCTGGCACAGCGACTTCTCGAGCTTTGTATGTGGAGAGGACGCCTCAGCCCCAGCCTTCATGGGGGTTGTTACTCAGGATCACCAGCTGTAAGAGGCTGCTGTTGAGGCCTACTTTGCCTCCAGGTGGCGCTCTTGAGAAGCCTTTGATATGACTCCTTGATATGAGTCCTTGAGCCCCTCTTCCCCCCAACGTTCTTCATTTTATTATCAAAATCATTACTAGCTAACAAGTATTTTACACGTTGGAGTTGGATTTTGTTTTTTTTTTTTTTGTTGTTGTTGTTTTTTAGATGATCTCACCATATTCCCGGTGAATTTATCATGTAGACCACGTTGGTCCTCAAACCCACAAGGATGCGCCTACCTCTGCCTCCAGAATGCTGGCTGTGTGCCACACCTGAACTGTTTTTAAAATCAAATTTATTGAAGTATACTTTGCATAATGTAAAATTCAGTGTTTTCCTGTATAACCATCAACTCCACAGCCATTTTCGATATCTGCAAAGTTTCTCATAACCTTTTTCTCACTTTTTATTAATATTTCTAGCCTTTGAAAACTGCTGATCTTATTTCTATTCTTACATGTTTATAGGAATCATGTTTTGAGGGCTTGAATATTATAAAAGTCATACTGTGTGTACTTGGGTATATCTGGTATGTCTGGTTTCTCTCAATTAGTAGAAAGTCTTTAAGAAACTGAGACACATTGAAAAGAAGAGCTAGAGTTATCGATATATATCAGCAGTAGAGTGCTGGCCTAGCATGAGTGAGGCCCCAGGGTCAATCATAGCAATATAAACAAAACAAAATAAAACAAAAACCACCTAAAAGAGTGAAGAGATATACCATGTTCATGGATCTTGAAACTTAATATTGTCAGTAAGGAATCCTCATCTTGATAAAAATTCATGTGAGTGGCTAGCTTTCTTTTTATTTCTCTCTCTCCCTCCCTCCCTCCCTCTCTTTCTTTTTGCAGATTGTCTTTCTTAAAAATTGACCAAACTGATTCTAAACCCAGTCCCAAATGTTTTTGAAGATGTTACAAAATTTTAGTAATCAGGGGCTGGAGAGTTGGCTCAGTGGTTAAGAGCATTGCCTGCTCTTCCAAAGGTCCTGAGTTCAATTCCCAGCAACCACATGGTGGCTCACAACCATCTGTAATGAGGTCTGGTGCCCTCTTCTGGCCTTCAGGCATACACGCAGAAAGAATATTGTATACATAATAAATAAATAAATAAAATTTTAGTAATCAATATAGTGTGTTCACGTATACATAGACAGAGAAGACAATGGAATGTGACAGAGTACAGAAATAGTCTCACTCACAGTCAATTGTTTTTTGTTTGTTGTTAATGAAACATGCCTTGGATGCCTTGGTAGTAGCTCTGGTTAACCTGGAATATTTATTTTAAAAAACATGTTTTATTTTATTTGTGGGTGTCTGTATATGTGTATGCACATGCGCATAGGTGCCTGTTGGATCTCCTGGAGCTGAAGTTACAGGTGTTTGTGAGTTGCCCAGTGTGGGTCCGGGAATCTGAACTCAGGTTCTCTGCACAGGCTGCAAGTAAGTACTCTTGACTGTTGAGCCATCTCTTCAGCCCAGCGACTGTATTTTCTCCAGGTAATGGGTAATCCTTTTCTTCTTTGTGTGTGTGATTCTTTTCTTTTCCTTTCCTTTCCTTCCTTTTTGAGACAGGATCTCCTTTATCCCAGGCTGGTATCAAACTCACAAGATGGTGAAGAATGACCTTGACCTTCTAATCCTCCTGCCTCCACTTCCTGGGATTACAGACGTGCGTCCCTACACTCAGTCGGTGGATTGAGGATTGAATGAATGCAGTGCTTTAAACTTCATTTCATGTGTGTGTGTTTGCTTTTATGTATGTCTGTGCACCTTGTGTGTGCTTGATGCCTACAGAGACCAGATGTAGGCATTGGATCCCTTGGAACTGGAGGTAGGGATGGTTGTGAACCACCACGTGGGTGCTGGGAATTGAATATGGGTCCTCAGTGAGAACAACCAGTCCTCTTAGTTGCTCTCCACCTCTCCAGCCCATAATGCAGTTTTGTGCATACTAAGCAAGTGCTGTGCCAATTGAGCTGCATCCCCAACCTGGCTGGTGATTTTTAAATGGGTACTAGATGCTGTAAATTTTATGTTGGTGAGTGCTGTATTTTGACATATTCCTTTGTAGAGTGTTGGGTTTTGTTCTGGCATGTAGTAAAACACTCATGAATAATCTTGATCCATGTAGACTTCCTTGGAAGCCTTATTATGGTAGGAGGACTTTATTTTGAGGTTAATTAACTCTGCTACTAATGTGTGATCTTTCTGAGGACTCTATCCAGTGATTGATGGGTGACAAGAGCTTTTCGTTAGACTATTTCTAGTCTTGTGTGAATTCCAGACATTGTTTGGCCTAGGATTTCATGGCAGCTCTTTTCCTAGCCTTGGGTATTTTCTTTTAACACATGAGTGAACCAGTTCTTGGTTCAACCCTCTAGGATACTCTTCTGTAGGCATCTGGAGCTTTTTTTTCTGTGATGCTTGCATTTTCTCAGTACCTTGTCTTATAAATTGCTTTACATTTAGAACTCAGTCTTTTCCACCACAGCTCAGTGAGACTTGCATGCTTGGTTTGGGGTCTTCTTCGTTGTATTGTGATCAAATATTTTCTGAGCTAGGATCTCACACAATTAATTCTTGTCTTCTCAGGAATCTGGGTTACTTGTTGTTCAGTGTCTCAAAACACGGCTTATGGGTTTTCTCCGGATTTCCTTACTTTTCTTTTTCCTTCAGTGTTAGGCGTTTTTCTAGATTTCTAATTTCTTTCAGTTGGAAGATTCCTAAAACAGTTAATTCTTCAAAGGCAGACATGGAAGTCATTCAATAGGTTTTTCAGACATGAGCCAGCACTAGTATCTGAGTTTCGTAAGCACCAAATAAGGATTCTCTCTTGCCCATTAAGTCACTGGTCACCTCTATTCTGTATTTCCTTTTGTGTAGAAGAAAGTTTAAGGCATGATGTCCTTGTCCTTTGTGAAGGTGTAGGAAGGAAGGCAGGAGGAGTGGCCCAAGGGTGGAGGAGAAGCTGGGAAGTCCCACTGAGAGCATGGGCGGGACTAGGAGGAAGGGGAGCACCTGGCTGTAAGGAGAGAGACATCTAGGGCACTGGCTAATGATGGGATGGATGGGAAAAGGGAATACAAGGCTAGCCCATTCATAAAGTCACCATCCTTCTAAGCAGCAGATGCCACATTCATTCTGGCTGTGTGAGTTACAACTGCGGAGACCCTCATTGGTTGCCGGATGGGCTGTCCCACCTGGGTGGGAAGAGGAAGAGCTGGACGACTGCACCTTTCCTTCCCACTTGGTCTAGAGGTGGTAGAGACCACCTGAAACCTTGTCTGTGTTGTGCCCATATCTGGCCCGGCAACATAACGGACCACTTGGGAAGTGGGGGAAATGTCCCGTGCTCTATGATTTGAATGTGACATGTCTCCAACAGACTCATGTTTTGAGCACTTGTTCTACAGCTGATGGTACTGCTTTGGGAGGTTCTGGAGCCATTAGAAAGTGGGTTCTACATGGCAGAATTAGCTTAATAGGGGCCAGTCTTTGAAGGTCATAGCTCACCATGATCCACTCTGATCTAATGCTTCTACCTCATGCACCTGCTGCCATGTACAGCCGTGCCTTCCCTGCTATGCAGAATTGAAATCCCATGCAACCATGAACCATAAACCTTTCATCCCTTATGTTGATTCTCCCAGTTATGTCCATCTATGGACATCCATGCTCAGACCACCCTGGATAAAGCGGGTCTACCCTTTCCTGTTACTATGAACCACATACCCTGGCCTGACCTTGACATGTCACTACCTGGCACCTGCTGTCAGAGGATAGTGACTTGTATGAACACAGCCTGTCTGCATTGGAATACAAACTCCTCAAAGCCAGGGTGTTTGTCTTATTTATTGCCATTTTCCCACACCTTGCTACAGTCCCTAGAAGACAAGAAGGGTTCTGTAAATGATTGGTGACTAACTAATTAATATGTTCAAGCACACCCATGGTCATAGCAGTGCTTTAACAACAACCAAGGGCCAGATGTGACCCAAGTGCCCATTGACTGATAATAGATAAACAGTGTGGCAGGTCGCTCAGGTTTAAATAGGAAAGACACCCTGTCCATTGAGGCAATGAGGGTGAAGGCTGGGAATATTACTCTAAATCAAGTAAGACAGTCACGAAACCACAAATATTACACAATTCCTTTCCATGGGGCAGCTCGAGTAGTCACACCCCTCTATCAGCTGAGGCCTTATCCAAAATCCTGGAGCAGAAAGTGAGAGCATTGCTCTCCACGTCTGTTGGCTGAAATCAGGGCGAAACTGACGCCCTGAGTTAGGGCTCCTGCAGCTTCTTCTGGGCAGGGACCTTGACTGCCTCCCAACTCCCACGTATTGTGGTTTCAGTGTCAGCAGACTAACCCCCAAATCAGTATCACAGTTGGCAGAAACTGAGCCTCACCGATGTGTTCAACGGAGGTTCTCAGTCACCGTTGCTTTTGCAGTGCCTTGCTTCCTTCTAGATTCTTCTCTTCTCGGTGGTGACTGAGAATGTCTTTAATTTGTCATTTGCTCCTGGAGCATACAGCTGTGTCTACAACTCTAAGTGTGAGTTTGTTTTCCTTTAGCTCTGTAAATATTATTTTCTGTTCTTCCAATATTGCTGGTAAAGATTCAGATGTTAGATTTTGTCTTTTGCCTTTAATATAATTTACCCACCCCATCCCTGCCTCTGATGCTATAATTTTAATCGCCCCCTTGCTCCTTTCTGTTCTAAAGTTTCACTAAAATATGAAGCAGGAGTGACGTTTTTCCCTTTTTACAGCATAGGGGATCAAACCCATAGCCTTGTGTATACCATCATCTGCACTGAAATTGCCAGGTAGATCAAGACTGCCTGTAAAAGGTAGCTCTATTCGGGAAATAACCAGGCTAGATAAAAGATAAAATAATTATATTTTTATTTATTATAAGGGAAAACTCACAAAACAGGAATGAGAAGTCCCAGCTCAGCTGTGCTGTGAGGGAACCACAGAGAGCGAGCACCTGGGTCATGCACCCGTTTTTCCTTTGTGTTCCAGAAAGCCACACCCTAACTTGGTTCCATCTCTTAAAGATAATTGGTTAACAAGGCTTCCCCATCACCTCCCCCTTTTGTCTAAACAAGAGTGATCCAAACCCAATACAAAACTATATACAATGGGAACAGATATCAAGTATAAAATTACAACCAACATAAACAATATTAAGCAAGGAACACATGACAAATGTTTTAATAAACATTCTATTCCAAAGAGTCTAAGTCTTGCATCGGAAATAAGCTTGGCTAAATCATAAGAGGAAGGTAACTACGACTATCTAATCTTCAACCCCATCAAAGGCCTGAGAAGGGAGATAATATTACTTGAGTAGGCAGGAAGTGCAATCAAGCAGCTTCTTAAAGCAGGCAGTTTATGATGGAGACAATTGGCTACCTGAGCAATCACCCAAAGTCTCATTTGCAACGTTGAAGCAACCAACTTTGGCTAAGGCCTGGCATAACTGACAGACCATTTTCAGAGGCAGGGAATTTTTAGAACCATCTTACCCTGTCTTGGCAAGGGTTGGCAGTCCTTCTCCTTGTGTCCTGCTTATCCAGTCTGGATACCATGTACTTCGTCAGTGGTTGAGGCATGGGCAGTTCCTTGTCCAAAGGCCAATTGTGCCAAGAAGAAAACAAACTCCAAGTGGAGTGTCTTCGGTGCTCAACATTCTCTCGGGAATAGATTGGTGCTGTCAGAAGCAATCATGTCTCATGTCAACAGAACCCTAAGTTATTTAAATGACTTGTTCTACAGCTCCTTGAAGTGGTCAAGGATTAGCTATCTAGACCGAATACAATCTCTATGTATCTAAAGAACCTAATTAATCTGACTATATGTATAACAAACATAAACAACTATTGACCTATAATATTTAATATCTGTATAACTTAAAGACTAAGACTTCATGTCAGAATATTAAATAATCTGTAAACAAATGTGCAGCAAATCAAGACAATGACCTCAAAATATAAATAATATATAAGTATCTTGATCAGAGGTAAGAATAATATATAATCCAATATGAAAATATATCCTTAAAGTTGTATCAATATACAAAATGTCCTAACAGAGGTAGAAACATGCATATATACAGTCTGACAAAATAACTTTGCATAAGTGTAGAAATATTGTAAACAGAAATAACAAATATAATTTGAACTTGCATTAATATACAAAACTATACCAATGTAAATTATCCATAAATAATAGCTCAACAAGTATCCACTCTATTACCCACTATTATTATCCCTTTTTGTAAAATCTATGAACCTACATAGTTTCCACCCAACCTCTACCTTATACGAGTAATAATCAACAACCCCTAAACGGTGTTCCCAACCCTGAGGACAAGCATTTTTGGGAGAGGGGACATCGTCCTCTAGAATTGCTTCCTGCTGTCATGGGGGCAATGTTGTCTTTATGGGATCCTGCAAAAGTAAAGTGATGGTTAAGTTTCAAGATTACTGTCTAGTATAGAGTATAGTTGCTAAAAGATATGCTCAGATTAAAAACAGTTATTTAGTGTAAATCACACCAGAAGCCAGCCATGCAGTCGCAGAGGGCCAAGGTGCCTGAGGACTTGGAATGGCTCTGAGGTATTCAATGAGAAATATGAAGGACCACGGCTACTCAGGGCCACTGAGTGGGAATTCTATACCCAAATGAATGACGTGGAGCCTGACGGCAGCTGGCTAGAGCCACTGGAGACCTGAGCCCCACGATTCGGGCGCCAACTGTAGAAGTTAGCTTAATTTGGGAAATAACCAGGCTAGCTAAAAGATAAAACAATTATATATTTATTTATTATAAGGGAAAAACTCACAAAACAGGAATGAGAAGTCCAAGCTCAGCTGTGCTGCAAGAGAACCACACAGAGAGAGCAACTGGGCCATGAGCCTGATTTTCTCAGGTCCCAAAAAGCCACACCCTAACTTGGTCCCACCTCTTAAAGATAATTATTTAACAAAGCTTCTCCATCACCAGCCTCCAACTGATCCTCTTGCCTTTGCCTCCTGGATGCTGGTATTTGTCTCTTTTTTAAATATTTATGGCTTATTTATTTATTTATTTATTTTCATGTGTAAGTGCTCTGCCTGCATGTATGCCTGAATACCAGAAAATGGCACCAGATTCCATGAGGCTGCAGCTATGGATGGTTTTTGACTGCCAGGTGGATGCTAGGAATTGAATTCAAGACTTCTGGAAGAGCAGCCAGTGCTCCTAACCACTGAGCCACCTCTCCAGCCCTGAGGTTTTTTGTTTGTTTGTTTGTTTGTTTACTATATTATTTCTGCAGATTTTTAGTGGTGTTTGTCATTTGTCCTGTTTTTATCTCATGATTTTTATTTCTTATTTCATGGTTGCCCCTATGTTTATATTAGGAAGGGTTCTTTTTGTTTTGTTTTGTTTTGCTTTGTTTTGTTTTGTTTTTCAAGACAGGGTTTCTCTGTAGCTTTGGAGCCTGTGTTGGAACTAGCTCTTGTAGACCAGGCTAGCCTCGAGCTCTCAGAGATCCGCTTGTCTCTGCCTCCTGAGTGCTGGTATTAAAGGCATGCGCCATCACCGCCTGGCTAGGAAGGGTTCTTTAGAGGAATATAAGCAACAGAATTTGTATATGTATATTATAAATTATTTTTATGTTGTCTTATCTGATAAGGGCTGGATAATGCAACAATGTCCACCCCTACTCTAGAGTGGCAAGAAGCACGTAGCTGCTGGATCTAGGAAGCTCAGAAATCCCTGCCATTGCTAAAAGCCTGGAACCTGCCTGGAGAGTTCCCGTAGTGAGCCTATGTGGAGGCTGAAGAGACTGGAGTCTCATGTCAGTGATGGATGGCAATGACAGATGCACTGGCTCAGAAAGAGCTGGAGAGGTTGAACATTTGCTGCTTTTGAATTCAGTTTCCAGAATCCATAACGTGCTCACAACCATCTTCATCTCCAACTCTAGGAAATCTGATGCCTTCTTCTGGCCTCTCTGGGTACTGTATGCATGTGGTACACACACATGCAGGCGAAACACTAATACACATAAAAATAAAGAAATCTTTAAAAGTTTTTTTTTGAAAGGCAGTTTTTTTTTTAAGATTTATTTATTTATTTATTATGTATACAACATTCTGCCTCCATGTATGCCCGCACGCCAGAGGAGGGCGCCAGATCTCAGTACAGATGGTTGTGAGCCACCATGTAGTTGCTGGGAATTGAACTCAGGACCTCTGGAAGAGCAGCCAGTGCTCTTAACCTCTGAGCCATCTCTCCAGCCCCTTAAAACATTTTTTAAAGGAAAGAAAGGCTTACAGCTGGGTACATGATTTTTCCCTTACTTTTTTTTTTTCCATTTGTTTGTTTTTGAGACAGAATCTCTCACAGCCTTGGATGTTCTGGAACTCTCTCTGTAGACCAGGCTGGCTTTGAACTTACACCTGCCTCTGCCTGTGAGTGCTGGGATTAAAATAAACAATCCTTTTTTTTTTCTTTTCTTTATATATGTCTGGGTGCTTTGCCTGCATGTTTGTCTCTGTATCACATGCATTCCTGGTGCCAGAAGAAGCTAGAAGAGGGCACCAAATCTTGGAACTGGAGTTAGACAGTTATGGACCACCATGTGGGTGCTTGGGACTTGAACCAGGGTTCTCTGGAAGAGCAGCCAGTGCTCTTTCCTGCTGAACCATCTCTCCAACTCCCAGACCTAAATGCTGAGCCATCTCTCTAGCCCTTGGTCTTATTTTTTAATTAAAACAAACAAACAAAACCTTTGAATTGATTTGTGTATGCGTGTGTGTGTGCACGCGTGCACGATGCACGTGTATATAGGTGTGTGCATGTCACAGTGCACATGTGGAGGTCAGAAGACAAACTGTGACAGTTCTCTCCTTCCATACGAATCCTGGGGATTGAACTCAGGCCGAAGAGCTTGTGGCAGCACCATCACCTGCTGAGTCATCTTGCTGACCCTGGTTCCTCCTTTTAAAATTTTCTATAGAGTCCATAAAACTCAAGACTGCCTGCTAGTGTCCTTGGCTTGGTCTCTATTCAACTGAACAGACTAGGGTTTTCTCAGAAGTGTCTACTATGTTCTCCACCTTCTTGAGTGATCCAGTTCTGGGACAGTTCCCGTGAGGGTGGTGGCTTAGTGGAGGCTCCAACCACAGGTGCATGGCTTAGTTTTTGTGGTGAACTTGTGGGCTTCTCTGGTTTATGTTCCCCAAGAGAGAGCACAGGTCCCCATGCTCGGCAGGCTGAGGCCTCAGGCCTGCTTCCCATTTGTAGCATGGCCCATACACAGGTGTTTTCAGCCTTCTTCTAGTTCCAGCCCAGGGGTTGCCTGTCTCTGACCTTCTGACCTCTCCTGAGGGCTTCTGCCTCCTTTTAAGACATCTCTTTCCAGATGTGGTAGCAACCCCCTTTAATCCTAGCAACTGGAAAGCTGAGACAGGAGGATTTCTCCAAATGTGAGGTCTACCTGGGCTGTATAGCAAAACCAGAAATCTCCACTTCTTATATACACTCGTTTCTTTATTGTTTTTTTCACATTCAGTTGTGTCTTTTTGCACGTGTATGTCCACACGCACATGCCAGGGGTGTGTGCGAAGGTCAGAGAACTTGTGGAGTTTGGGTTCCTCCTTCTACCATGGCCTCCAGGGATTGAACTTTTTCTGACTTGGTGGCAAGCACCTTGACCTCTTGAGCCATCTCATCAGCCCTTTACAAACTTTATTGCATTTATTCATTTGTTTATTTATTTATTTGTGTGTATAGGGATGCAAATGTGCCCCTCTCTGGATCACATTCGTGTCATTATTAATTCTTGCAATCTCATGTCTATGTGTTTGAAGCAGGAGGTGGCTTCAATCATCTTTGACCAGAATCAGTGTAATTCAACTTCAGCCAATCCTCAGGCTGATGTCACCCCTGCGAAATTTTGTCTTTACAATACTCACCTCAAGACTGCTTAGACCTGCTGTTGACTAGGGTCCAGCGTAGCCCAGGCAATAGGACCTCTGCTTTTAGTGGTGCAAGGGGCTAGATCCTGGGCCTCAAGTGCACAAGGGAGGTTGTCCTACTGAGTTACACTCTGTCCCCATTTCATACGTATATGGAAGTCCCCTTTTCATCTGTAATGGTTGTCTTGTCGGCGGGTGCTTCAAAATGCATGGATTGTCCTGAATGGGACAGGGTTTCTCTGTAGCTTTGGAGCCTATCCTGGAACTAGCTCTTATAGACCAGGCTGGTCTTGAACTCACAGAGATCCGCCTGCCTCTGCTTCCCGAGTGCTGGGATTAAAGGCCTGTGTCACTACTGCCTGGCCTGGTTTGCTTTTCTTTTTAAGACAGGGTCTCACTATGTAACGTAGAGTAAGCTGGCCTTAAACATGTGGCAGTCATCCTGCCTTGGGTTCCTAGGTGCCAATATGACAGGTATGAGCTACCACACCGAAACTATATTGTTTCTTTTTTCTTTTTGTGTGTCATGCATGTGTCCACATGTGAGTGTAAGCTGGAGGTCAATGTTTGGGTATTTTCTATCACTATTGTTTTTTAGACAGTCTTTCACTGAACCATTTGGGCTAGATTTACTGGTTAGCAAAACCCCAGGATCTGCCTGTCTCTGCCTCCTTACCCCAAGTGCTAGCTTTTCTTTCTTTTTTCTTTTTCTTTTTTTTGTTTTGTTTTTCGAGCCATGGTTTCGCTGTAGTTTTAGAGCCTGTCCTGGGACTAGCTCTTGTAGACCTGGCTGGCTTTGAACTCACAGAGATCTGCCTGCCTCTGTCTCCAGAGTACTGGGATAAAAGGCATGTGCCACCACCACCCAGCTCCAAGCGCTAGCTTTTCATGGGTGCTTGGGATCCAAACTTAGGTCCTCTTGTTCACATGGCAAGCATTTTACACATGAGCCATTTCCCCAGCCTCTATATCCTATTTCTCTATAATGAAATAAATCTTATGTTAGACACGGTTACAGATTAATAAGAACAGTTAGTCATAAAATAGAACAAAAATAAAGTAATAAATTTTATATGAACATGGTCTCTCAAAATGTGATACTGTGTCTGCTCTTTTTGTTTCCTTCTCTTTCTCCTCTTCCTCATCCTTTGCCTGAGCCCTTCAGAGGGTCTTCCTTCTCTGCGAGCCTTGCTGTGTGTGTGTTTTTACCCACAATAAAAGCCTTTCTTTCCCAGACTGTTGTGCCTGAGAGCTCCCTGCTGCTACCTGTTCCTGCCTTTTCTTTAGCCAGCAGAGAAAACGAGCAGGATCAAGACCCCTAGACAGTAACACTTCTTAGAGACGGTGCCTCATGATGGAGCCTAGGCTGGTCTTGAACTCATGACCCTCCTGCCTCAGTATCCTGGTGCTAGAATTACAGTTCAGTGCCACTACACCCCAGTCTTCTTGTTGGCAGTGGGTAGCTGAAACCTTGGAAAGCAGAATCACGGATGAGGGGGAACTGTCACATATGATCAGCATGTGCCAGAGCAGGGCCTTTGTAAGGGACTCACAGCGTGGAGTCATTTAACCTTGCAGTCTGAGCTCCGGATATTGTCCTCATGCTCTCCACTTTACTAAGATATGAGTCCAGAGGCCTTCTCTATTTCTCTGAGTGGCATGTGTCCTGTTCGTGCACATGTGCTGGCTCACATGTGGGGACCAATGTGGAATTGAGCTCTGGGCCAGGAGTAGCAGCACATGCCTTTAGTTCCAGCACTTGGGAAGTGGTGACAGGTGGATGTCTGTGAGTTTGAGGCTAGCCTTGTCCACATATGTAACATGAGGGCCTGCTAGTTGGGGTTTCCGTCCTGCCCAGTTCTCACAGCTGGGAAACCCCAAAGAAAAATCATACAGAGAGTCTGCATTTGGTTATAAACTGATTGGCCCATTAGCTCAGGCTTCTTATCAGCTCTTGTAGCTTATATTAACCCATTATTCTTATCTATGTTAGCCACATGGCTCGGTACCTTTTTCAGCGGGGCAGGTCACATCCTGCTTCTTCCGTGATCTGAGCAGGACTGGGGAAGGAGCTTCCTTCTTCCCAGAATACTCCTGTTCTCATCGCCCCACCTCTACTTCCTGTCTGGTTGACCTGCCTATCCTTCCTGCCTGGCCAATCAGCATTTATTTAAAACATGATTGACAGAATACAGACAATTCTCCCGCACCATACATAGTGAATTCCAGGCCCGCAGGGCTACATAGTGAGACCTTGTCTCAAAACAAAACCATAACAAACAAAAACCCCAAACTACAGCAACAAAAGAGCACAAAGGAAGCAAGCTCTGACTGTGGGGTGTTGTTCTGCACCAAGGACTGGGTTGGTGAAGGATAGAGGGTGGCAAAATCAGGGAACTCACCAAGTGGTACCAGGCTCTGACTCCCAGCCTTGCTGGCATCCTACCTGTCTACTAGAGGTTATAAAGGAGGCCTGGCTGCAGCTGAGGCCTTGGGTCTGCCCTCTCCATTTTCTCTTGTACATGCCCTACCATCTAAAAACATCCTTGCATACACGAGGATACCAGGGCTGGAAAGGAGGGGGAGTGTGCACATAGTTTCTTCCTCAGAGAAACACAATCATGTGTGGGGTGGGGGGGGGGTAGCTTTGAGGTAGTGTATTTGCCTACAGTGTTTGCACAAGGCCCTCCACAGCACTAAGTCCCACCCCTACAACAAGGCCCTAAACCAAAACCCAAAGTGCAAACAACAACACACGTATCAGTGCTCAGAGAAACAAACATGGGACACAAGGATCTAGAGAGGAAAGATGAATACGCAGAAATAAAAAGCACAGAGAGACTCAGGGTTCGAGAAACACAGAAAGGTGTCTAGAGGATGACTTGGTAGCAAATCAGCCAGGATACACGGTTAGGAGGCATCAAGGTTCATACAGGAGACCTCCAGTACAAGGTATGAGCCCTTGGGGATACCAGAGGCTTGGAGACCTCCAGGAGTCTGGCTCAGGCCTTGAGTGGAGGATCCGATATCCATTGTATGGCTCCTTTAGGGAGTTGGGGCTGGATGTGAATGTGAACGTGTCTGCTAGTATCCTTGTGGCAGAGGACAGGTGCCCAGTCTCTCTCTGCCTTCCTCTGTGTAAGGCCAGCTCCCCCGCTACCCCCATGCCAGTGTCAGGTTCCGGGCAGTTCCCTGGGGGAACTTTGATCTGGAAAGAATGAGAGTGACCGATCTGGCTGCTGCCCAAGGCCCAGCCGTGTCGCTGAGACCTGGCCTGGGCTGCCCCTGTTACCTTTCCACTCGTGGGACACCAAGCAATTGCCGTGGGTTGGGGCCAGCAGGGGGCTTTCTTACTTTCCCACAAACCCCCTTGTTCTCAAAGTCACTCATTCACTCCTCCCTTCCTTCCCTTTTCATGCATTCAACAAGCACTGTTGGGGTCTAAGGGTGGCTTCTCTTAAGTGATAGAGACAGAGGTACAAGTGAGACAGAGTTATGATCTTTAGGGACATCCTGGTGGGGAAGCATCCAACCACATCTGAAACAGACAGCAGCTAGAGAGAATAACGAGGAGTACAGAGTAGGGAGACAGGAGGGGGCGAGGGTGGAAGTTAGAAGCAGTTAAGTGAGAGGCTCTGGGACCCTGAGAGACAGGCAGCAATTTGTCAGACAGCGTGACAAGCAGAAGGGTTGCTTCTAAGCACGGTGGGGGACCGACCAGCTGAGAGATAGGCACAGAACTATGGCAGAGTTCCATGTGGGCAGCTGAGGGAGGGGCACTTGGGGCTGGTCAGAAAGAGCCTTAAGTGGATTCCTGAGGCCCATGTAACCAGAAAAAATCATGGGTCAGGAGGAGAGGTCCTTAGATGGTTTGTGGAGGAGGTGGCTGACTGTATAATAGCACATACAGGCTTTTTTGAGGAGGGACCTGTGTCCTCTGGACTTTTCTTCCTAACTACCACTTCCCAGCTCCAGTGAGTTTCCCCAAAACATTCAAGCACGACCAACTTGTCTACTCCCTGTAAAGGGCTCTGAGTTACCCTGCCATGCTGAAGCCCAGCCCCCTACTTTTGCCTCCCCACCCCCACTGCCCATTCTGACTGACACGGCCTTTTGCTGGGCTGAAAGCAGACACTGGCCGTCCTGCTGGGCCCCTAGGGAAGGCCTGCTGAGCTGTAGCCCTGCAGCCTGGCTCCTCTTGTCTTGGAGGTTACTGAGCCAGGCCCTATAAATAACCCCTCCCCCGGCCCTTTCCTTGGGAAGGGGGAGGGGAAGCAGGCTAATGCGGGGCTAGAGGGACCAGGCTCTTTGTAGGACGTTGTGGAGGAGGTAGGACAAGGCTGAGGGGCAACCGGAGCCTAGAGTCTGAGGTTTGGTTCTGATCTCAACCAATGACCACTTGGCCCTTGGTTTCAGGGGCCTCTTGGCTGAGGCAGTCAGGCTGGGTGGGCAGGCAGTGTGTACACTCAGGAATTACCGGTGTGAGAGAAGGGCTGAGTCTCATCCCACCTCTGGGCAGCTTTCCAGAAGCCCAAGAGTCCCAATTTGAGCTGTGGGTCCTCTTAAGCCAGGCTTGGCCTGCTCTAGAGACCCCTTTCCCAGTCCTCAGAGGCTCAGGGTGACTTTCAATAGGTGCCTGCCCCATCCTGTCCTTGCACCTCAGTTTCCGTTCCTGGCTCTGGTGTTCTCAGGGCGGTGGGGGTGAGGAAGTGAGGTAAATCAGTACCGGGACCTCCCCAGCCCAGGGGGCCAGGACCAGCGCTTGGGACCAAGTAGAGGATCTTGGAAGTGGAAAATGTGAGCCCAACAGTCTTATCTGGGCTGGAAGCAGCTGTCTCCACACCCTGCGCAGCCCCTTCCTCTGTGTGTGTGTGTGTGTGTGTGTGTGTGTGTGTTGGGGGGGTGGCACATACTGCAATTCTCACACTTCAGGCTGAAATGGGCGGTGTTTGTCCGCAGTGTAACCAGGACTTCAGGAGAGGCCTGTAGGTAAATCGTCCTCCTTTGGGCAAAGAAGCCCCGTGCTGGTTCAGGAGAGAAGGGAAGTTCAGTTCGCTCTCCCCCCCCCTCCAAACCAGGTTTTCCCTCAGAATTTGACATGCCAGAAGCTCTTTAGAGCAGGTCCCATAGAACTCAGAATCTGAACCTTCCAGTGACACTTCTAGATCTGGCTAGAGTCAGCCAGAAAGAGGATATGTGGTATGTATGTCTAAATGCAGGCTCATTCAATGACACGCAAGCAAGCATGTAATTTATGTAAATCTATGGATATATAATGCACACACACACACATATCTCACATATGTCCGAACACATGGACAATATAGGCCATATGTGTCCTCACGTCTGATGCTTATATACTGTTGACCTACCTACATATGTGTGCGTATCATACTGACCACCTATGAACAAATTTCTCCTACAATGATGGGCAGTGTGGAATTTGATTGTAATCCCAGCATTTAGGAAACAAAGATCAGGAGTTCAAGGTTGTCTTCAGCTGTGTAGAGCATTTGAGGACAGCTTGGACTACAAGAGGACCTGTCTCAAAAAGAAAAAAAAAGGGGGGGGGGGAGAAAAAATAATTCTCCTACAAATATGTATTCTTACAAATGTGTACAACACCCACATACCACATAATGCGTTTCAGGACAGGCAGGGCTCCACAGAGAGTCAGTTCAGTGCCCTGAACTCCTGTCAGGCAGCCCCTAACTTCAGCTCTAGGAGAGCTGATGCCATTTTCTGATCTCTATAGGCTATACTCATGTGCACAAACCAGTGCATGTGTGTGTGTGTGTGTGTGTGTGAGAGAGAGAGAGAGAGAGAGAGAGAGAGAGAGAGAGAGAGAGAGAGAGAGAGAAACACAATTGAAGATCAAAATAAATATTAAAAAGTGTCCCTTACTGTGCAGCAGAGTATTCCTCGGGAGGGAGGGGTGAAGATTTAGCAGGTTTGGTGAGGAGAGGGGTTTGCTAGCATGCGGGGGTCTCTTCTCAGTTGCCCAGGTAGAGGTCTATGGGCTCTGGACTCAGTCTCCAAGGCTCTGTGTTAGGTAGGGAGAGCTGAGGGGAAGAGAGCAGAGATTCATGCGTCTCTTTCCTGGCTGCTGCCTGGGTTCTCCCCGAGGGTGATAAGACCCTGAGACTCCAAGGCTTTTCCCAGGAGGAGGCCTCCGCTACTTGGGTTCCACCACAGCTCACCTCCCTCCTTATCTCCCTCCACTTGGCTCCTGAACCCAGCAGCCTGGCAGGAAAAGATAAATGTAATTCCCACCTCCCCATCAGTATGGATCACATGACAAGGACCAGGTTCCAGGGACAGAGGATGACTCTGGGAATTCATGAGGAGTGGGGGCTGTATGTTTGCCAGGAGTGATGGGCTTAGCCTTGGAGTTAGCCCCTTTTACGCTTTGTCCTTATGTAGCGACAGGTTGTGAGGAGTGGGGTCTGGCTGACAGCGTGTACCTCCCAGGTGTGAAGCCTGCTCCCTAGCTGTTATGTGGGACATAACAGGTCTAGCCTGGCCCATGATCCTCCAGAGTCTTCCCTAGCAGTGGGGCTTCGGAGAGCTCCAGGGAGATGTACAGCCTCCTCTGACCCTGTGCTAAGGCTGAGTGTGACCTTGGAGATTGACTTGCTGGCCTCCACAGTTCCCTGGAATGCACTTTTGCTGGGACTCATTTTAGTGACTGATGGCCCTATTTCATCAAAGGCAGAATTTGGAAACTGCCCTTGCTTTCTGTCCTTTCTTATCACCCCCACTGTCACCCATCCAACAGTCCTGCTCAGTCCCCTCTTCCCAGACATACCATCATCCAATGCTTTCTTTCTTTTTTTTTTTTTTTTTTTTTTTTTTTTTCCCGAGACGAGGTTTTTATGTGTAACAGTCCTGGCTGTCCTGGAACTTGCTTGGTAAACCAGGCTGACCTCGAACTCACTGAGATCCTCCTGCTTCTGCCTCACAAGTGCTGGGATTAAAGGCGTGCGCCACCACTGCCCTGCTCCCAATGCTTTTAAAGCATTTATTTATGGTAGTTGTCACGCCAGGTGTGGAGGCAGAGGAAATGTTGGATGACCTATTTCTATGCAGTGTGACTTGATGCCCCAGGAACATACGCGTGCACCCATTCCTACAGAAGCTAGGGGTGGAGGCATGCCACCAGGTGGGCAGAGTCTGGGAAACATAAGAGGAGCAACTGTGGGGGATTTGCGCGTCTAGCCAACTAGAGAGGAGAGAAAGGATGCTTAGAACGCACTGAGTCTGACTATGCCCTGAGAGGTGAGGGCAAAGTTCTCCAATTAGGCCGGAGCTCTCCTTAGTTCTACTGTGTTTTTGCACGTCTTGCCGAATGGCCTTGAGCCAGCTCCTGCCCATCTCCTGGCCCCAGTTTCCCATATCAGGTTCATGACTCTAACTTCTCTAACTTTGTGGTTTGGGCCTGGCACGGATTTGATTTTGCGAGGCAACTGACATGAGGAACTCCAATGCAGCCTAGAACCCGAGCTGAGGGAGGGAATAGCAGGCTGTGGGGTCAGTGAGGGGAGCTGGAGGGCAGGTGCCAGAGCACTCCCTGGGAGGTCGGCCCCCACTTGCTCTGACATCAGGGCTGGTGAATGCAGAGGAGCTCAGTCAGATAGGTCTGCCCTCACCTCCTGCACAGCCTGGTACAGGCCAGGAGCTGTCCAGGGGAGGGTGAGATAGGGGCTTCCAAGGAGGGATTGAGAGGAGCCTAGGGCTGGGAGCCAAACTTTGCTTCACCCATCCATGTTGGAGCCAGGCTCCAGGGTGCTGTTGGTCCTCTGTCCAGGCTCAAGATTCACTTTTCCCTCCCTCCTCCTCCCCCCTTCCCCCATCTCTTCTTCACCCCATTAACATCCCAGGTTTATCTCTAATTACTATTGATGATAGTTTGACTACTGAGGGACAAGACTGGGGGGTGGGAGCGATGGTTTGAGTCCCGTACCCTTTAACCTACAGGGAGCCCTAATTTCTGCCTTTGACGGAGTCCAGACTTCTGGCCCCAGGAGAAGTCCTGCTCTGCCCTCCTGCCCAACCAACTCACAATGTCTCGGAGGGGCCAGATAACTTAGCTGAGGTCGGAGAGTATGCCTGCGTCCTCGGCAGATCTCTGCATCTTTGACCTACTCTTTATTGGGTTTCCACCGCAGAGACCCATTCACTTTCTCCTGGGAGATCGGAGAGAAGGCTGGACCCCTGATCATCTTCTGCCCCAGGCATGTCCAGGAGGTCAGGGACTAACCTGTCCTGGTCCTTCTGGGACATCCTTTCCTGCCTGGGATCTGCAAAGGAAAGGCTGAACTTCTCTGACTCCAGGGCTGTAGGGTGGGTGGCTCTATCTGGGGCATAAGTTGTTGTAGTGGCCCCTCTCCAGGTCTCTATCAAAGATTCCACCCAGAGAAAGAATGCAAGGAGCGGTTTGGCTCACCCTGTCCAGACGGCTGCCTGGAACACACACACAGACATGCAACATGCTCGCCTCTTGGCACTTGACTTTCCCATGAAATAATTGCTGGAAAGCTCCTTGGATTAGGTAACCCAGTGTTCCTTCCTGTCCCTGCTCGGGGGAGGGGACCAGCCCTTAGCATCTGGTAGGCTGACCCAGCTCCTAAGGGGGAGGAGGAGGCTGGTTCAGGAGGGTCTGGAGGCTCCCAGTCGCCCTTGGAAGCAGAACATGATTATGGGAACAAGCCTTCCAGTTTCTTCCTGTGGACCGGCTCACTAAGCCTGTCCAGGCTTTGGGCCTCCTTCCCCAGCCCAGGCCCAGAGAAAGCTAATTAGGGAAGCCTTTTTGCACAAAGAATGAGATGTTCTTGTTTTTATTTTAAATGTTTACAGCATCTGTCATACTGTTGTCCTAAGCAACAGTCGCCTCCAGTCTTCCTTCCTTTGGTGGCGTTTGGGGTTTGTAGGAACGGGAATCTCTGGAATCAGGGATAAGAAGAATGTTGGAGAAAAAAAGGTTGAAGTTTGGCACTTGGGTAGAGGTCCCTGACTGACTTCTCTGGCTTCCATGGTGGTGGTGGGGCACAGATTAGGTTTTGATCTCCTCATAGAAAGATTTTGGAAATTTGGTCCTAAGCGTCTCCCTGTTTATCCTCAACCTCTCCCGTATTCTTTAACAGGGAACCTTTGTCACCCTGAATCTTACTGGCTACTGAGGAGCACACACCTGTGCACACACATACACACACACACACACACACACACACACACACACACAAGTCCTGGAAAAATGGGAGGGCACTTCACCATCTACCTTCCTCTCCCTGAGATCTCAGAATTGGTGCAAAAAATTGCAGGCGAAAGTCTCACAGGTGAGGGGCTGAAGTGATGGCTCACCAGTAGTTAAGAACACTAGTTGCTCTTATGGAGAATCCCCAGAGCTTGGCTTCCAAGACACACATGGTGGTTAACAACTATTGGAAACTTGGGTTCTAGAGGATCCCAACACCTTCTTGTGCTTTCTGTGGGCACTAGGCACAAATGCAACCAGGCAAAACACTCATACACATAAAATAAAAATTAACACACACACACACACAACAACAACAACAACAACAACAACAACAACCTGGGGCTGGAGAGATGGCTCAGCTGTTAAGAGCATTGGTTACTCTTCCAGAGGACCCTGGTTCAATTCCCAGGACCCACATGACAGCTCACAAATGTCTGTAACTTCAGTTCCAGGGGATCTGACACCTTCACATCAATGCACATAAAATAAGTTAAATAAAAAAAATACTGTTAAAAAAACAAAAAACAAAATGAACTTCTCACAGGTATTTGCAAACCGAATGGTACCGGGTAGGCCACTGGAGATGCATACAAAGGTGAGTCCGAGCGGTTTTATTTATTTATTTATTTATTTATTTATAATGTATACAATATTCTGTCTGTGTGTATGTCTGCAGGTCAGAAGAGGGTACCAGACCTCATCTCAGATGGTTGTGAGCCACCATGTGGTTGCTGGAAATTGAACTCAGGACCTTTGGAAGAGCAGGCAATGCTCTTAACCACTGAGCCATCTCTCCAGCCCCAAGTCCGAGCGGTTTTACCGGGAATATGTGTTTATGTGTGTGTGCGCATTTGCTGCGGTTCCTTGAACAGGGGGAAAGGTACCAACCAAAACAGAATCCATGTCCTGCAGATGAGAACCTAGAGGGAATGCTTAGTTCTCTTGGTTGTGGTTCTTAAAGCAACGTCCATTTGACGGCCTTCTTCCTTTGGGTCCCAGCTCTTTCCCCGGGTCGCACACCACTCCTATTGGGTCAAAGGCGGTATGCATGGAAATCCTTACTCCTCCGTGGATCTGCACTCCAGCAAAAGAGATAGTGAGCTCGCCACGGGTGCCTCCAGGGCCAGCCATCTCTCACCAGCGGGGCGAGTCCCTAGGGGCGGGGTGTCCGGGAGCGGGCTTTCCCGCCCCTCGGCCCCGCCTCCCCACGCGGCGCCCAGTCCCGGGGCTCTTGGGGTCTGCCCCGCCCTGCTCCCGCCCCTCTGGCCGCCCCTCAGGAGCCGCCAGCCACGGCCCGCCAGTCGCCGTAAGGAGCTGCTGATCGCTGGTCCTCTCTCACGTCCTGCCGGCTGTCGGATCGGTGCGCGCCTCTCGGCCATGGAGTCAAACCCCGACGCCGAGGAGGCGCACACGGTGCGCGAGGCGCTGGGCCGCTACGAGGCGGCGCTGGAGGGTGCGGTGCGTGCGCTGCACGAGGACATGCAGGGGCTGCAGCGCGGCGTGGAGCGGCGTGTGGCCGAGGCGCTGCGCCTGGCCGGCCCCTTGGCTCGCACCGTGGCCGAACTGCAGCGGGACAACCAGCGGCTGCAGGCGCAGCTCGAACGCTTGACGCGCCAGGTGGAGGCTCTGGGCTTGGCGACTGGTGTGTCCCCTGCACCCGGCACGCCCAGTCCCCCTCCTGCGGCCGCAGTTACAGACCGGGCGCCCCGCCTGGGCACCGCTCGCTTCTCCAGCCACGCCACCTTCTCGCTGTCCGGTCGCAGCCAGGTGATCTTCCTGGGCTCAGGGCGCTGGGTGTGAGCGTACGGGAGCGTGCCTGGGGGGAGTGGGATGGGGTAGGTTAGGGCCGCCCCTCGTCTACGAGTGCGTGCGCTCGCGAGCGTCCTCTGGTCTGAGAGCTATGCCTCCACCTGCCGCTGGGTCTTGGTAACTTGGGGTTACAGCAGCTCCCCGAAGCTGGAAAGAACAGGAGAAACATTGTTTTAGTCGGCCTTCTGCACCTGTCTTGCACCGCCCCCTTCTTTGGAGCCAGGTGGTGTTTGCCTTGAAATCTGCCCTCATCCCTCTGTCCCATGACTTTAAGAGTTTGGACACCAAGGTTTGGACCTTGATGGTTCACAGTCGCCTGGGCCCTCACCTGCTAGTTGGAATGATTAGCACCCCTTACCTGCCCCCTACATCGGCTCTATTCACGCGTCCGGGTGTTGCTGCTTCACTGAGGCCTGACCGCTCAGGTTGTAGATTAACCCCGATTGAGTTGCCCGTGTGTGTGGGTATGCAGGGTGCAGTCTGGTCCAGGCTGCTCAGCAACTGTGTTTGGAAAACTCACATTGCAGGGGGGAGATCCTTTACTGGGAACAGAGAGGGGGGAACTGGCCTTTAGCTGTGTCTAGATTTCTGGGGTCAGTGACTGGGCAGAGGCCAGCGTGAACCAGTCTTACTACTTTGGGCACGGCCTCCTGGAGTGGCGGGGCCTGATTAGAATGTTTCCATAGTGTGTACAGTGACCCTTAGGTGGGATTTTCCATCTTGACCCGGTATGTGCTCTGGGGGTGGATTTCTAGGGCCTGGGTCTCGGTACCCTGCGCCTGTCTCTTGCCTTAGTGCATTCTCATTGGTCCTCAGATCTGTGTGGGTTTTGGTCAGGAGGAGACTAGATAAGTCCTTGCCCTTGGAGGTCTCAGCCTGGGTGGAGGTGGCCCCAGACTGAGCAGTGGCAATAGTGTGAGCGGAGCTGCTTTGGTCCAGACTCTGGTCCTTTTGCAATGTGTATTGCGGAGGGCCTGATGATGGAGGCTCTGGTGTTGCTGTCCTGCTGCAAATGGGCTCTGTGCATGTTGCCTCAGAGTGGCCAAGAGTGCTCACAAGCCAGAGCGGAGCCTTCAGGTGTGTAAGGGAGGCCTGAGTCCTGAAAGCCCTTGGTGTTAGGCAGAGGAGATAGGCTGCGTGGGGGCAGCGCTGGTGTCCCAGTGTTTCAGGCCAAGTGTCTAGAAATCTGTCCTCTGAGTGGGATGAGTCACATGTCCCTAGAGTAAAACTGCCACTCTGAGTTCACATGTGCCCGCTACACTGCGTCGTCATTTGCTTCCGAAGTGTTAACACTCATTTGTAACTTGCAGAGGCAGCTGTTCAAGTTCTAAGAAAAATAATCCGAGTCCCATGTGAGTGCGTGTGCAAGAACGCTCGTGTGTGTTTCTCCAGCTATGGCTTTTTAAAATGGGAATTTGCCTTTATCCATCAGGTTGGGCAGCGGGGGAGCTGGGTGGGGAGGAACAGGGTCCTCCTGGACCTAGTACCCTCCCTCAGGGACGGATGGAGGGCTGGAGGGTGAACAGAGATGAGTCTGTGACTTTTCCCCAGGAAGCGTGAACAACATCTCTTGTCTCAAAAGAGAGTACCCAAGACTGGCTTGCGGACCAATTAGTTTATTGGGGTTATTTACAGGAGCATGGAGCATGGCTGACTCAAAGGCAGCTGTAACATCAAAAGCCCACACTAGCAAGGGTGATGACTCATGAAAGCTGCATCCATGGGGCTGCGGCTCCACCAGAGACTCTTCTTTCCTCTTCAGTTGTTTACTGTGCATATAACCTCAGGGAAGGACCTGGTGCGTCTTTTAACTCTCTTAGCTTCCAAGCCTCCTATGTTCAGAGACTTTTCCAAATTTTATGAGCTTTCCCCTTCCCTCTAAGAGAGAATGTCTCAGTTCTAGGAAATAAGTCCCCACGGACAACTGCGATGGTCTAAGCAGAGAGGATGAGTCTGAGTCGAGGCTGTGCGGTGTGGGTGAGCTGTCTGGGACGGGAGTCCCAGAGTTGGAGTCAGCAGGCATGAAACAGAGGCAGACTTGTGTTGGGGAGACTTCGGAAGAGGCTGGGGTCTGGAAGGATGCGCCAGCCTGTTGGGATGGAGGACAAAAACCCAGGAGCTGCAGAATAGTTTGAGGACCCGAGAAAGGCCCTGGGACAGCGAGCAGCAAGTATAACTGAGCATCCTGAGAGGAGGATGGCCCTAGAGGCTGCACAGACCTTGGTCACTAGCTCTTTGGGCCGGAGGCTACTTCCCTTTGTCTGACCCCCAGATGGACTATGACTGTCCACCCTTACAGGAGCCCCACATAGGCTCTGAGCTAGTTGGTGGTAGACAGTACGGATTGGTCATGAACAAGGATGATGAAGAGTCCCCAGTGGGTGCTTGAAGAAGGGCTGTGTAGTTTCTTATCTTCCATGTCTGTGGTAGGGGCCTTGGTGTGAGGGTCTCATCCAGTAACTACACGGCAATGGTGGCTGCCCCTCTTGGTTTGTGGCCAGACCTTGTGGAGGCAGATATTCTATCCTCCCTCTCGAGGAAGCAATGGGACAAGAGGCGGGTTGTACTCAGCGTGGAAATATGCTGAAGGGGTTGATCAGTTCATCCACTTTTGAACACACAACCTTAATGGCCAGCATGTGACTAAGACCACCAGTGAGAGGATCAAGGAAGCCTTAGAGGAGGGAGAGGACAGGGCACTCTGGTGAAACAACCAGGGGGGGGGGGATTCTGCAGGAAGTTTGGAAGTTTGAGAGACAAGCACTTTGCTTAGAGCTGACAGGAGAGACTTCGAGACATTTGCTCTCAGCTGGTCCTCAGTTTCCCTGTGTTTAAACCAAGGTGTGAGCCGGGTGGGTGGTGGTGGCACATGCCTTTAATCCCAGCACTCAGGAGGCCGAGGGAGGTGGATCTCTGTGAGTTCGAGGCCAGCCTGGTTTACAGAGTGAGATCCAGGACAGCCAGGGATGTTACACGGAGAAGCCCTGTCTCAGAAAAAAAAAAAAAAAAAAAACCAAAAACAAACAAAAAGAGTACATGGTATTCATGCAAAGGACCTGACTTCCATTTCCAGCACCCACACCAGGCAGCTCACAATTGCTTGTAACTCGAGCTCCAGGGGCATCCAATGCCTCTGTCCTCGGCAGGCACCGGCACCCGCCCCGCCCCGTACATATAATCAAAAGTAAAATAATAAACCAAGGGGAATTGGCCTAGCCTATTGGCCCAGTGCAGTGAACCGGCTAGCTGATCTGGTTAACAGCCATTGCTGTTGTTCGTCTGAGAGGAGGGACCCAAGAAGGCCGAGGTAGATGGCTGCAACCCGAGGTCAGACGTAGGCCCAGGAGGCTGGCAGTGAATTGTTCCCTGGAGATGTCATCCTCGGCTACGCTGGAGCCTCTGGGTCCCTATGGTCAAAGCAATACAGTCCTTCGGTAATAACTGCCAAGAGCCGGGTGTCAGAGGCCTGGTGGTGAGAGAAAGCAGACTCCCCTTATCTGCCTGCCTTTCCCAGAGCCAGTGTGATAAGGGGGCTTAATGCTTTGGGGAGACTTTGGATGGAGTCCTCAAAAGCTGTGGCGTGAGTGGAGATGGGCTGGGGCAGAAGTTTTATCCATCCTAGAGAGGGGTTCTGCCCTATATGGGCTGTGCTGAGCCCACATGTGAGTTCCTGTGTCCCTGGGGCTCCCTCTTGCAATGCTATTTCTTCCCCTCGAAAAGAAATGTCAACAGCTTTACAACAAGAGGGTCCCATCTCTCGGCCCCTGAAGCCACATTTATCTCATCCTCCACCTCCCCCGCCAAATTCCCAGGCCTGGGCTCCCTCACCGGGCACCTCCCCTTCCCTAAAACGGAGCTGAGACTGTGGGAGTAGGAGGCCAGCTCTACAGGACCCATCCCCAGCCCTGGGGCTCTACTGGGATTTCTGCTCTGGCGTAAGCACACAGAGGTTTCCTGCAGCAGCTACTGGGCCAGGCTGCCTCAGAGGAAGGCAGTGGCTACCTGGGAAACAGATTAGCAGCCTCAGGGTGGCATGGGCTTGGGAGAACAGCTTTCTTCAGCCCAGCTGGGCTCAGTCCTTTCCTTTTCTGGCTCTGCCATCTGTGAAAGTCCCACTGGGTGTTCATCTCTGGCTTTGTGCCTTTTTCTTCCTGCCCATCTGGCTGAGATGCCTCCAGTGGGGCTTATCCCCTGGGATATAACACTTGTCACGAGTTACCCTCTGCAAGGCCAGGGTGCTTTGTGGACAGAGCCCTGGTTGGCAGGAAGAGACCCCTGACCTCAAATGTTAATCTGATCACTGCCTCCAGCCTCTGTGTGAGATTGAGAGCCTCTTTCTACTACACCAGGCTGGGTTCCCTGTGTGGTGATGGGTTAGAAGTTGTATTACAATAGCCCTTTGGCCTGAAGTATAGCAAAGCCCTTTCTCAGGCCAGACGTGGTTGCAGTTTGGGACTAGGGGAGTCAGAAGCAGGGGAACCTGGGAGTCCTGGCTTAGCCCTATACCCCACCCACCTCTTTGTAGAGACTCCTTAGCAAGACTGGCCAATACTGAGATGGATAAGTCACTTCTGTCCAATCCTCTGGGGTACCGTGGGGGTGGGGACCTGCAGTGTACAGTGACAGGTGTCTTTTTGGGGGGTTGTAGATACTTGCATTCCTGGGAAAATGATTTCACCACCAGTCTGTCCTTTTAGGCCCCTGTCTAGACCTGCAGAACCTGTTGGACAAGAGTGGGTGGGTAGGGGTGGGGGATACAGAGACCCCAGAGCTGCTGCTTGCTTGGCCTTGGTGACTGGAGGCTGGGTTTCCAGCTGGAATGGCTGGTTCTCTTCCCACTGCTGACTTAGCACCAGGCTTCTAGGGGTGCCCCTCCCCACAAGTTCTGGAGTGCAAGAGACACCGGCTATCCTATCCTGTGATCCTGAGGGTGGGCTTGCCTCTCCCTTCTTAGATCCCGGGGTACTGGGTCCCATCCTCTGTTGCCTCCCCAGGACTCTACCCTACAGTGGTACAGTGGTTACCCCACTTTACCAGAGTCTGTTTGCCTGTCAGTGTGACCTTGCCTCTCCACCCTGGGAAAACTGGGGTCCCCTTCCCTAGCTTCTCACGTGATCAGGACTTACCATTGGGGGAGTATATGCAGCAGAGGGTCGTGGATCCCTCCCTCAGCTTCTCCCCAACCTGTCTTTTCCCCTGCCCTCCACACCTCTGATTCAGTTTCTGCCATCACCAGTGACCTCTCCTTAGCTAAACACAATGGGCACCTTCTCTCAGCTTGACTTTCCTTTTCTTGACCTCAGGCTCCCTTTGGAACTGCTTCCTTCCCTGGCTCTCTCAGCCTCCTACTGGGTTTCTTCCCACCTCCTGGCTGTGCTCTCTCTTTTCCTGGCTGACAGCCTTCTCTGCTCCCTGACATGCAGGTGCTTTTCTGCAAGGCTCCCAGGAGTTGGTGGAAGCCATAACTGCTTCCTTATCACCCATCCTTCCTTTGTTTTCCACTTGGTCTCAGATATGCTACCTAATGTCTCAGGTGCCCCTTACGCCATCTTGCCCAGAGTCGAAATCCTTGCCCACTGCTCTCCAATAGTCTTCAGCAGACCTCATCATCACTTAGGCCTGAGCCTAAACTCGGGAGAGGTTTGGTGCCCTGCCTCCCTTCACATCGGCTCACTCTGCCAGCCAGGTTCCCTTTTCTCCAAAGCATTGCCCTTGGTTTTCTCACACCTTTGCCCCCAGTTCCTCTTCAGGGACTGTGGGATCGACATGTTTTCCATCTTCTTTAATGCCACCTTTGCTGGCTTCTGACGTGTGTTCCTAAATCACACCGCAGGCTCCTTGTTTAAGTCCAAAGACCCCAGACAAGTAGTTTGAGCTGCAGAATCATGCAGGATCCCAACACTGGGGCCTCTATGCCTCCCTGCTTTTGTGCCACCAATCATTCTCCTGGGAATAGCTTCTGTCATTAGTACCTAGCTCCCTGAGGACTTGCTTTGGGTACATTGCCTCAGAAAACCCTCTTTTTCTCTGGGAGGCAGACTGCCTTAGGTATCCCAAGCTGACTCAGTACCGTCTGTGTACCTGCTTGCCCAGTTCCCCACTTGGATGGGTGGACACCTCCAACACTGGCTAGAGGAGGACTTGATTCCTCTGGAGTCAGGGATAAACTGTTGTCTGGGAAGCTTGTGGATCAGAGGAATAGCCTGGAAGGATTGGAGAGGCCCAGCTAGCTAACCACTCAAGTTACCCAGTATGAGATTTTAGCAGAACTCCAGGTTAGGGACAGCTTCTGTCCCCCTTGCTGGGCTGATTGTCCTAACCTCAGGTCCCTAGACATGCTAAGCCTGTCACACCTTTGCTGGAAAGAGGTGGAGGCATTCTCCTCTGGCTACACTTTCTGGCTGCCCACCACCCCAATAACTTCCATAGGCAGTGGGTACCTTTCTCTGAACCCTGAGGGTAGTAGCATCTGTAAAATGGGACTGATGTTTGTTAGATGCCCAAATCCCAAATGCCACTTGTATAGTCTGTGCCTGCTCTTGATCTAAGACCCAGAGAAGATGGGCTATGCCAAGATCCCAGGATTTCCTGTGACACCCTTCTCTTGGTGTTTGTTCCTGTATCCCAGCCCTGCTGAAGCCCTGGGAGGCTGGAGGGTGTGTAGAGCCAACCAGATCTACACACTCTGTATGTCTGGGGGAATTCGTGTGTTTCTGTGCCTAGCAGAAAAGCCTCGGAGAACCTTATTTGGCTCCTTGTCCATCTTTGGCCCCAAAGGACCTTGCACCTTACCATATATGCTTCTTCCTTGTGGATAGTCCTAGCTGAGGGGTACAGAGGCCTGTGCCTCCCGCTAATCATCTGGTGTGTGGGTGTGTGCGCATGTATGCCTAACACACTGCTTCTGAATTTGCAGCCTTTATCCTCAGTCTTCTTGGGCTCTGAGATGAGCCTCTCAGGTTGTAGGAGTTTCTGGAACTAGATGGAGTCATCTTTTTTTCTCTGAACCATTGCTCACCATTGTACCTTCTGGGGGATCCTTTCTTCCCCAAATGAAGGAGGTTTTCACCACTGAGCCAGAAGGGGTTTTGGGAAGTACCTTTAGGGTGGGCAATTGATGGGGCTTTGGGATGGGCAGCTGGCTCCCACTGATGGGTTGTGGTGTTGGTGCCTCTACAGAGCGTGGAACAGGATGAAGCCGGTGATCTCGAGGTGAGACGAACTTCGAACTCATGCACCATGGAGAATGGACACCAGCTGGGTGCAGGTAGGACCCTACGGCAGAAGGGAGGTGGCTGGCTAGATTTGCGGTTCCGGCGTCTGTGCCCGTCATCTCTTACTTATGGGGGCAGGTGCTTGAGACTGAATCCCACCCGGCAGAGAGACTGCAAGGGAAACTTTTAAAATAAAGAGTGCTACTAGGCACAGTGGCACACACCTCTAATCCCAGCACTCAGGAGGCAGAGGCAGGCGGATCTCTGAGCTTGAAGCCAGCCTGGTCTACAGAGTTGAGTTCCTAGACAGGCGGGGCTACCTAGTGAGACCCTGTCTCAAAAAACAAAACAAAACAAAGTAAATAAAATATACAGAGAAACGGGAGTTCAAGGGAGCGAGCTTCCCTATTTCTGGAAGAAAACAAGCAGAGGCTGAGAAGTCGTCCATTCTTAGAAGTGGGTGGACTGACAGGCAATTTAGATTTACTGAGCTAGCATCTGGGGAAGTTGACGAGAATCAGGTCTGAGTGGCTCTGTAAGACTTACATGGTAATGGAGGTGAGCTAGGCTGGAGGAGTCGGAGGCTTCCTGAAGGCGCTGGGAGGAAGACTCAGGGAGCCAAAATCCTTCCTGGCCTGAAAGTGGGGGAATCTGAGGCTCTTGTGGCTGCCATAGCTGACTTATCCTGGTTGGTCACGTGTTACAGGTTCAGCCAATGGATCCCCAGAGGTCCAAACCTCCTCAGCCCCGGAGCCCCCTAGGCCGCGTCCTGTGAGCCTCTCCTTGCGGCTGCCCCACCAGCCGGTCACAGCTGTCACCCGAGTCTCTGAGAAATTCTCTGGGGAAACCTCAGCTTCAGCTCTGTCACCCACATCTGCTGCCATTCAGGGGGCCTTCAGCCCCAGCCCTAGCGAGGCCATCAGCCCCTGGACTCCTAGTCCAACTGGTATGAAGGGAGAGTGGTTTGGGGACCAAATCCCACCGCAGGGTGGGTGAGAGAGGACAGTGCCCGGGTGGGGGTTGGCAGGAGACTTGGGATACTCAGGTCAGACCCCAGTCCACCTCTGCCACCACATTCCCTGTTTCTGTCTTTCTTTGGCCCTATAGAGAAAAATTCCTCTCTCATGCGGTCCTTGTCTGGCTCTGGGTATGGAGCGGTGACAGCAGGCAATCACAAGGACAGGTGAGTGTGTGGCTGCCCGGGTTGTTCTGCTCTGCCTAGGACCGAGCTGCGGGGCTCTCTCTGGGCTCACTTTGCAGAACTAGAGCAGTGGGCTGGCAGGTGGGATTGCAGCTGGGAGGGAGGTGACCAAGGTCAGTAGGCATAGGCTCAGTTGCAGATGGGTCAGCTTCTCTGGTCTGCAAAGCAAATCCATTAAAAAGTTGCAGGCGTGTGTGTGCACGTGCGTGCGTGTGTGTGTGTGTGTGTGTGTGTGTGTGTGTGTGTGTGGCGGGGTCTCAGCTTCTCTGGGAGGTGGGCAGGAGGACATTTGACTTCCTGTTCTCCATTCTGGCTGGGGGCTCTGAATGAGGTACTTTCTGCCATAGGAAGAGCAGGGTCTTCCTTGGTGTAAGCCTAACTTCAGTTGACTTACTGGACGTGAGAATGGGGGCGGGGTAGCAAACAAGATGTTTTTTTTTTTTTTTTTAAATAATAAAAGGAGAATTGAGACTTCCTGGCAGATTGTTCCAGGGTGAGAACAAAGAGGGTCCTATCTAAATGTGGTGGAGGAGGGGGCCTGACTCTGACTCTGAGTATACCCCTTGCCCTCCCCAGGCATATTGACACCAAGGGGTAGCTCTTGTGCCTTGAGAGGGGCCCACTCTATCTCCCTAGTTGGGCCCGCTGGCCATGTATGCCACCAATTGCAGCTCAGTTCAGAAAACCTGCAAAACGAGTTAGGACCTGAGCAGGTGGGACCCACTTCCCACACTGCCCCTCCGAGGTCTAGGGGTCTGTCATAGGTCTGCCTCACTGTCTGACGGACACTCGGTATATGTATTCCACCTGGGGCCCAGCGGAGGGCCTAGTGAGGGCCAGTTCTGTGTTCCTGACTTCATGATTCTCTCCGCAGCCCTCCACTGGTGACCCCACCACAGTCACCCCCATCCTCGCAGCCTCCAGCGATGACTCAGGCCCCTCGCCAGGGAGAGCGTCGCAGGGAATTGGTGAGGTCGCAGACACTGCCTCGTACCTCAGGGGCACAGGCTCGGAAGGCGTTGTTTGAGAAGTGGGAGCAGGATACAGCAAGCAAGTATGGATACTTATTCCCAAACTAGCTTGATGGGCTTTCAGAGTGGGCCCAGCCACAGCCGTGGTCACGCAGGCATGGCATAGAGAGTCTTGCTGGGCTCTGGCTATTTCCTGGTGGGGTGTTCCCGAGATCAGGTTTCTCAGGCAGAACTCAAGGTCAGGGCTGTTTTGTAGAGGTGCCTGAGGTTGAGGAGTTCCTTTTGTAGGGAGAAGAGGGCTGTGGGCTTGGGACCAGGCCAGGTTAGGGAGAGATGCTCCCTTCCATTTGCAGACAGCCCAGTCTTCTGGTCCCTCTGTGTTCCTAGGCCATCCTTGCCCTTGAATTGTTGCTTTTTCCTTTTCTGGGCATGACCTGGGAGCCTGACAGGGGAGGCCTAGCTGCAGGGCTGGCTTTGCTTAAGGACTGAGGAGATGACACCGAGGGACCCAGGCCCTTGCCATTCGCTCCTTATTAGAGATGAGGCCCTTAGACCACACCTCCTTTGCATGTTTATTTAGTGCTCTTGTCAGTATTGATGCCCGCTGAGTGCCGGTCGCTGCCCGTGCTTCTGTGATGCTCTAGTAAAGAATCTGATCCAGGAAGCTCCCGCTGCCCCAGCATCCTGCCTTTGGGTACTACAGAAGCCTAGAAGGAAGGCAGGATGGAAAGGGTGTTCAGGAAGAGGGTGGTAGGTCCACGCCATTCAAATCCTGTCTCAGGATTACCCAGGGATCCCTGCTTCATGTGGGACTGTTCACAGGGGTCCTAAAAAGCTGGGTGCGGCTAGGAGTCTGCATGGCTGGTGTGCGGCACTGTGCTGTGGACACAGCTGTAGCATGTGGATTGAGTCCTGACCAGAAGGTATAGGAATGTTCTCTCTGTTGGCTCCCACAGCACGCTTGCGCTCTCTCCACAGGGGCAAAGGTGAGACCAGGGCCAAACTAAAGCGGTCACAGAGTTTCGGTGTGGCCAGTGCCAGCAGCATCAAGCAGATCCTGCTAGAGTGGTGCCGTAGCAAGACCGTGGGCTACCAGGTGAGTGGGCCAAGGCAAGCCAGGCATCTCGCCTGCTCTTGACTTGCCGGCGGGGCAGGATCCTACCAGGCTGGGGAGGGATGCGAGACGGAGAACTCATGCATTCTGAGCGGTACCCAAGCCACCCGCAACACATGCTTAGGAATTCTGCCTGAGCAGACGGGTGCAGCGCACCTTCAAGGGTGAATGCAGCAGCAACTGTTTGTTGCTCAGTGGGCTGAGGCTGGAGAATGTGCTCAGAGTTGAATGGGGTGCTGACCTCCACTCTCTCTGCTTGCAGCATGTGGACCTGCAGAACTTCTCCTCCAGCTGGAGCGATGGCATGGCCTTTTGTGCCCTGGTGCACTCGTTCTTCCCTGATGCCTTTGACTATAATGCGCTGAGCCCCACCCAACGGCAGAAGAACTTTGAACTGGCTTTCACCATGGCTGAGTAAGTATGGCCGGTCCCGCTGGCTGTTGGTCCCAGCCCAGACCCCGAGCACAACTTCTGCCCTGGGTAAGGTCAGGACACACAGGACAGCACTTTACAGTGAACTGAGGGACCTTGAGGCCATCCAGTCTGTCTGTCTCTTAGATGAATGGGAAGACAGGTTGGTGAAGGATGTGTCCAGGCTCACACATTACTAGGTGCTGGAACTGTTTCTGCTGTTCCTGTCTCCTTGCTGGGTGTTTAACTTCTGCTGTACAGTTTGCAAAACCAGCCACAGACAAAGCTTGAGGGGCAGTGTGTACATCCTCTCAGGCTGGTGTTGGGAAGGTCCTCAGCAGGAAACTGGGATTGCCTGGTATATTTTAAAAGTAGATTATTTTTATATTAAATATTATTATATTTAAAAGTAGACAAAGCCGGGCGGTGGTGGCGCACGCCTTTAATCCCAGCACTCGGGAGGCAGAGGCAGGCGGATCTCTGAGTTCGAGGCCAGCTTGGTCTACAAGAGTTAGTTCCAGGACAGGCTCTAGAAACTACAGGGAAACCCTGTCTCGAAAAAAAAAAAAAAAAAAAAAAAAAAAAAACCAAAAAGTAGACAGTATTTCCCTAAATACTGTCATAGCACGGACTGTGAAATTACCTCTTGTTTTTGGTTCTTGTAACAGAACATTAGAAGCTAGATGAGGGTTATTTTGGTGCCTAGCTGTAGACTGGACATTCAGGATCATGGTGCTTGGGTCTGCTCGGCTTCTGTGAAGGTTTCATGCTCCTTCAGCTCCTGATGGAAAGCCAAAGGCCAGTTGTCACCTGTGCCAGACAGGAGGGGACAAAGGGCACATGGCACTTTGTAACAACCTCTTCTTGAGATAACTAACCCACTTGTGAGAACCACATTAATCCCTGCATAAGGGTGGATTCCTGATGATTTAATGACTCTGAAGGGCCCCACTACCTTTCAACACCATCAGAGCGGGGATCAGGCCTCAACATGTGTTGGGTGGGTGAAAGCCATATTCAAACCATGACACTTGTCTTGTATGTCCCACTCATAGGAGAGGACCTGGGGGAAGGCAGTGCAATTCTGGAATCAGGATGTGCTTGGAAAACCCGTTTGGGATCTGGTTTTTGGCTAAGAGCAACCCTCAGCTCATGAGAGTTGTCAGGACCCTGTGGGACACAGGCGTGTATTCCAGCTGGGTAGGGCGTGTATTCCAGGTGGGCAGGGTGTGTATTAGTTACTTTTTTTTTATTGCAATGACAAAATATCTGATGAAGACATCCAAGGAAAGAAGGTTTTAAGGGAATGTTTTCTTCTTTAAAAATTATTTATTTATTTATTGGTTCGCAGTTTGAGGGAGGCAAGGCAACAGGGGTATGAGGCAGCTGGTCACATGTCCACAGGCAGCAAGCAGTTGGGATGGGGGGGAGAGAAAGAGAGAGATGGATTCTGGTGCTCCATGCATTTGCTGCATTTTACTTGGTCTGGGGACCCCCAGCCCGTAAGGCCGAGCCACCCACAGTCAGGATGGGTTCTTCCCTTCTTGGTTACATCTCTGTGGAAACACTCTCGCAGACACACCCAGAGGTGTGCTGCCGTGGGGACTCTAAATCCAGTCAAATTCACAACAGAGAACAGTCATGGGGTGTGCTTATTAAAAAGACTCTGAGGGTGGGGGCAGGAATAGGAGACGGGGGCAGGTGCGGTGGGGCAGCACCCTCTCCAAAGCCGCATTATCTATCTCTCGACACCATTGCGTTAAGGACTGTGCCTCAGCACAGTTTGGGGTGAGTTCGGGTGAACACCAACCATATTCAAACCCTGGTATCTGTCTTCTGTGTAGTACTCTGGGGGTTAAATTGGGGGAGAGTGCTATAAACCCTGGGCCCGCTGCTGCTGGTGTTGAGGCTGCCTGAGACCATCTAAAAACTGTGGACGTGAGGATGCATTCAGCTCACTATGACCTCGCTGTGAGGGGCCTGCTCAGAGAAACTCTGTCCGTGCCCCAGGGCGTCATCACAGGCTCCTGAGAACACAGACAGTAATCCTCAGGGCGCCCTGTCGCTTTCTGAGGAGTGGAGAGAAGGAAGGGCAGCTCCAGAGTTACTGTTCATTATGCCTTTGTGCCTCATGTTGCAGCCTCTGAGGGGCCACGTTTGTCCTGGTTGAGCCCTCAGGTTCCCCATCTTCATTTGTCCTCAAGTGATGGGGTTGAAGGAGGCTCCAGCTCAGGTTTTCCTTGCTATCTTCACTCTGTTTCCAGCCCAAGCACTTAGTCCTGGTCCTCCAAACTAGGACCTGAGCCTGGACAATACCATGCTTGGTACTGGAAGCTTGCCTGGAGCCACAGCTCCTGTCCCTCTCTAGGGTAGAAATGCTCACTATAGGGGCAGAATGGGAGCCATGGCTTGGAGCTCCTCAACCTGAGGCTTGGGGATAGGGGCCCATGCCTGCTGTGTTGACTTGGATTCTAGGTCCCTTTGGGGTCAGAGGAACGCCTTGTGTACTTTCAAAGCCTTCCCTTTCTTGGCTGCTTGGGATTAGCTGTCATCCTAATAGCAGAAACAGCTTGGGCGAGTGTGTTATGCAACTGGATCCAGACGATGGTGGATTTAAGCCAAGTGTCGCGGCATGATGCTGGGAGGGGTAGTTCATAGGAAGAGGCCCAGCTGCTTGAAACTCAGGAATGGCGGCTGTCAAAAATCAGACGAGAATGTGTGGGATCAGGGCTCCTCATAGGTAACCCAAAACTCAACCCCGGTCAGAGTTTAGAAGGCTAAGCAATGCCAGCATGCCCTGGCCACCCTTGGTCACCTGTATCCAAGGATCCAACTGGCTTGTGGTAGGGAGGGGGACAGTCTTGAGCAATGTGTGGTGCCCCTGTGCCCCAGGTTCTAAGGAACACAGCTTCCCTGGGCAGTTAGGGCAGACTGCCTCCAGGACTTGTTTCTCAGCAGGAGTTTTGTGAGCACTGTCTCCAGACTCCACACAGATGTTTCTTCTATTCTCAACCTGGGGGGAGGGTGGTGGCTGGGCCAGGCTTTGGCTCCCTTCTCTCCCCAAGCAAACTGCAGGATAGGACCTTGGCCCTGCCTCCCTGTGGCCTGAGTCTGCTCCCAGTTGGGGAGGGGATCAGGGGGTGATGGGACCTCTGAGGTGAATTCTGTTTTGTTTTGTTTTTTTTCTGACTGCAAAGAGTGGGGAGGGCCATCAGAGGCAGGTCTGTGTGGGGAGCTTAGAAGGGACCTCCCTTTATGAATCATCTGTGAGATTATCTCTCAGGTATAAGGGAGAGAGAGAGTCTGTGGAAGTGGTCTTGCTCCCCAGGGCCTCCTGGGAAGGCAGCTGCTTGGATCCCTAGTTTCTTGGACAATAGCTGACTGGAAAAGCTGCATGGGACACCTGCCTGAGATTATTGGAGCCAACGTCAGCATCGTAGGTTAGCCAGCAACATCTCAGTGAATACATGGTACCCTTGAAAGTTATCAGGAGCCACTAATGCAGAGGATGGCTCAAAAAGACTGTTTAGGGAGCAGGCAGCCTGAGCTGAGAGGAGCCTGGTGTCCAACCAAGGCATGACCTTTAGAAGAGAAAGGACTGGGCTGGGTGTAGTGGTGGATACCATCAGGAGGCAGAGGCAGGTGGATCTCTGTGAGTTCAAGGCCAGCCTGTTCTACAGAGCAAGTTCCAGGACAGCTAGGCCCTGCCTTGATACCCCCTCCCACCCCCAAAAAGAGAAAAGACCTGATCATGTTCTCCGACTATTCATCTAGGAAAGGAGGTGCTTCCAGAACCCATGAGCAAGTATCTTTAGGGCACAAAATGCTGCCCGCCCCTCCCCTCCATAGTTTCTGGGCCCAGCGGTTCCTTGAATCCTAATCTGTGTGAGTGATTCCTTGCTGACAGCAATAGCATCCCTTGTCTGACAGGTGTTCAGGGCCTGGAACAGGGGCAGACCAGCACCTTTTATGGAAGGGGCAAAGCAGGACGGGTGGCTGACCCTTCTGCACCTTTCCTTCCCACCCCTGCCCGTAGCACAGGAAGCCGCAGCGCTCCCAGCCCAGGGCTTCCCACTTGCCCTGCGTGGAATGCGCCTGCTCTCCAGTTACACCCAGCAGAAGGGGCTTGAGCGCTATTTGTAGTGCCCATGTGTCTCCGTCTAAAACAAGACAAGAGGCAGCAGTCCCACCTCTGGTCTGCATTTAGGACAGTCTCAAAAATCACCCCTAGCCCCTCCTCTGTGGCCTGGGGTAGCTGAAGATGCAGTAAAGAGTAAAAGAATCCCTGCAAGGTGCATATTAGTAAGCCAGCGTCATCCTTGCTTCAGGCTGCGGGGTGACATTTGAAGTCACCTGAGCTCTGTGGATTTCTCCATGTAGTTTGGATTATTTAAAATAAGCATGGACCATTTTAACAAAAGCACCTTTAAAAAAAATAAAATGTAAACGCCAATTGGGGCCTCTATGACTTTGAGACTTTTATCTTTTGATAAAAAATAAAAGTCAGCAGTAGCTGTCACTGTCTTGTATTCCGTCTCCTGAGAGATGGCTGGCTGGCTGCCACACACTCAAGCAGGTGTCCTGTACTTTCCTATTTGGCAGTTGGAGGAGTATTGTTGCCATTGTAGCTGGTACCACAGGGTCTCTGAAGGAGCATGTTCTATCAGCAGGGGCAAGTTAGAGTGAAAGGGAAGTGTCCCTGAGGGTCAGCTGAGGGCCGGACAATGGCATCAAAGACAAGGTGTTGGACCTGGAAGCTGGAGGATTTGGAGTTCCTCATGTAGGAAGTGAGTGAAGGCAGAGGTGGGCTAGGAGAGAGAGCTGAAAGTTGGTGGCTGCATGTTGCATGCTGAGAATCTTTCTTAGACACTGCATCCACCCGCATCTGCTCAACTTAGAAACAGCAGTGGGATGGGGTGGGGACTGGGTCTCTGTTTGCCTGCAGGGAAGACCAGCATCTTGTCCATGACTTGCCATCAGGGCAGTAGAGGGTGACACCAGGGTGAGGCCTTCCCTTCCATATTTGTAGCTACCCTTATTTGGAAGACTTGCTTCCTGGGCAGGGTATGGGGTGTTGGCTGGAGCGTGTTCGAAGCCTCTAGAAGAAGGAGGGGTTTGTTTGATGTCTTTTGCACAGGTCAGGAACATCTGGAACAAGCCAGCAACTCTTAATAACCATGAAATGGGCCGGAGAGGCGTCGGAAGGGACTCAGAGTTTCCTCCGTGCCCTGGGAGGGAAAATTAAGGAAACAAATTTCAGATTAGGGAAAGACACAGGTACAAAAGTTCTATTCGAAAATGTGAAGGGCTTTCTTGTGGTGGGGAAAAGTTAGCCGAGGACAATCTTGTGGGAATAAGAGATAAAATGTACAAGGAAGCGAAGGAGCATTTGTGCCTTAGGGCCAAGTTCCTGGTGACCACAGCCTCCTGCAGAGGGGTCAGAACAGTCCTGGACTTAGGGGAGGGGGAACACGTGGAAGGAGAGCCTTCATGGGGATAAGGTGATGTGTGAGTTCTTTTCCAAAGCGGAGGTCCTTCTAGGGCTGTTGTTACTTACAACTAGAGACCATCAAAGTGACCATTGAAGTGACCATCGAAGCTCCCACCGACAGAGATGATCCTATAGATGCATGTGGGGCTGGTTTGGATTCACCTGGGGGTTTCTGAGTAGCAGGCTTTAGAGAGAGAGTATGTGGGAAACTGGGGTTCCCCTGGCAATGTGGGGGTGGGGTGTCAGATGACAAGTAATAGCACTGGAAGATGAACTCAGGTCCTCAGCCTCTGAAGAACTCAAGAAGTTTCAATTCTTGGCCACGGAGCACCCTTGCATGCTTCCATCTCTGACACCAAGCCCAGCCTTTGTCTGTTTTGGGGAGAAAGGGTGCCAAACTCACTTGTCACCTCCATGTAACTTCTGGGTTCCCATACAGGTCACCATCTGTAGCCCCAGGGGGAGGCAAGAGGCGGGGACAGGATCCGGAACAGACGTCTCCATTTCGCCTTGACATTTGGTCTCTGGCCAGCTCTCTAGAGCAGAGCTCAGCCGTGCTAATGTTACAGTCTTTGTCTGGGTGGCACGTAACTCAGGGAGCCAGCCTGTAAAAGTGTTGCATGAATTGTGTTGAGCTGGCTGCAAGTTCTGGGATGGGTCTGAGGATCCCTGATTGTCTGCTGGGGTCTCCCATCTGGCTGGGCTCTGGGGAGCAAGGTACATAAGCCTTCTAACCAGCCTGCTGGAGTTGGGTGAGCAGAGGTGGATCCTGACTGACTGCCCAGGAAATGAACATTGACGGGTGGAAGGAATGCTGGCACTGGCATCTGAGCTAGCAGTTTATAGTTCACAATCAGGCCTCTTTTTCCCATTATCTGCTCTGCAGAGTGGAGAGAGAGAGAGGAGGGGGAGGTATACACATGAATGTATGCTTGTGTGTGCCCATGTATGTGCATGCTGATGCCCGAGGTAGATGATGGTGTTTTTCTCCTTAGTGACTCGAGACGGGTTCTCTCACTGAACTGGCAGCTCACTGTTTCAGCTAGGCTGGTTAGCCAATGAACTCCTGGGATTTGCCTGGCTTTGCTCCTGCAGTGCTGGGATTAAAGGCATGGGTAGCCATGCTCAGCTTTTTATGTGGTTGCTGGGGATTTGAACTCAGGGCTTCATGCTTTCATAGGAAAGACTGCTGCCCTCAGAGCCATCTTCCCAGGAGCTATTCCAGTGGGTTTACGTTTTTGGTACCGATATACTTTTTTTCTTTAAGATATGTATTTAAGATTTATTTTATTTTTATTTATGCGTATGTATGTGTCTGTGTGTACATGTCCATATGTATGCAAGTTACCCAAAGGTGACCGAAGGGCATTCGGTCTTCAGTGTTTTTGTTATAAGGTGTATGTTGAATCCTTGAATGCGGAATCTGTGGTTATAGAGAGTCAACAGCATTATGTGTTTGCTGAATCCTGGTTAAAAATCACCCTCCTTACTGTGGCTCATGTGTGTGCGTGTGTGCACGCACATGTGTAGGCCAAAGGACAACTTAGGTGTCATTCCTCGGGTGCCTGGAGCTCATCAAGCAGGCTAGGTTGGCCAGTGAGCCCCAGGGATTTGTTTGTCTCTAACTGCTCCCCCCTCCCCCTCCCCCCTGTGCTGGGATTCCAAGTATGCGCCACCATGCCTGTTTTTTGTTTTTGTTTTAGTTTTAGTTTAGTTTTTTTTTTTTAAAAAAAAACAAAAACGTGGGTTTTGGGAATTTCATCAGGTCCTTGTGTTTGCAAGGCAAGCACCGAAAGAGCTCTCTCTCCAGCCCCATGAGTCATATTTGTTTTGTTTTTAAGATAGAGCCTCATTGTGTAACTCTGGATGGCCTAGAACTCACTATGTCGACCAGCGTGACCTCATACTTAGAGATCCATTTGTGTCAGCCTTCCAAGTGCTAGGATTAAAGTTGTGGGCTACAATGCCTGACTGGATCAAGTTGGTCTGTATGTCTGCATGTGGTTATGTGCCCATGAGTGCAGGTGCCCCGGAGACCAGATTCCCTGGAGTTACAGATAGTTTTGAGTCATTTGATGTGGGCACTGGGAACTGAGCTCAGGTCCTCTGGAAGAACAAGTGTTCTTAACCCCTGAGCCATCTCTCCATCCCCTGGGTCATTTTTTTTTTTAAGTTTAAAAGACTACTTCAGAGCTGGGCATGAAGGCACATGATCATAATCCCCTCATTTAGGAGGCTGAGACAGGAGGATCATGAGTTTAGGAGTAGGTTGGGCTACACAGCAAGCTCCCATCTCCAAACACCAAAACTAATTAATTAACCAACCAACTAACTAACAATACATAAATGCATACTGTTTGAGGAAGCCTATGGGTGAATTTATCATTTTTCTTTAATCTTACATCTGCTTTCCCGTTCTTGCTGACTTGCCATGTGGTGTGTGTGTACTATCTCTGCTTCCGTGTGACCTACATAGGTGGTTTGTGGCTGTGGGAGGCTGGGAATGAGACAAGAGCTCAGCAGCTCCCAAGGCTCTCTGGAGCGTTCCCATTCTCTTTTGGTTTGCACTTGAACACCACAGGCTCCTGGCGAATTCTGTTTGGGGACAGTGACAGTAGCCCAGTGTGGGGGCTGGTTGTTCTCTGGGACCGTGCCCTGATGGGGCTTCTGTGTTTCAGGAACCTGGCCAACTGTGAGCGCCTCATCGAAGTGGAGGATATGATGGTGATGGGCCGCAAGCCGGACCCCATGTGCGTCTTCACCTACGTGCAGTCCCTCTACAACCATCTGCGTCGCTTTGAGTGAAGCTGGCAGCCTGGAGAGGCCAGGAAGAAACGACTGTGGGGTCACTCATGGTCCCCAAGGCAGCATAACCTCCGGGGGCCTCTGGTGTGAGCTGCTGTTGGTTCTATGGTGTGTGACCACTCGCCCCTCACACCCAGTTCCTGATTAAAAGTATTGATGAGGCTAAACTGAGCCCCACAGCCTCTCACAGCCAAGGGCTCAAAGGAAAAACTCTAGAGTCAGAGAAATTGGTGCTAAGCAATGACCTTCCTGCAGGGGGCGCTAATGTTTCCCTCTGGTGAATTTGATACATTGGCTTGACAGGGTTCTACTGATTATCAAGTTTTCTTCTTCTTATTTTCTTCTTCTTCTTCTTTTTTTTTAAAATCAACATACCCGGAGTTTTTTACTTCCTCATACTGTTTTGGGATCCTTTTCCCCCTCCCTCTGGGCCACTGCTAGGAAACAGACTCAAGTTTTTGGGAAGAAACAGTTTAATCGCACCCACGTCCTGGGTGGCAGATGACCGTTCTATCACCTCTCCTCTGTGGGGAGGGGGCAGGGTGCCTACCTAGGTCCAGAGGGGCTCCTGGCATCCCAGGAGAACCCACAAGTGTTCAGTTAAGAGAAGGTTACCTGGGCAGTACCAGGGAGGAAGGCTAGGATCCTTCGAGCTGAGAGTTCCCATTTGCTCCAGGTATTTATAAAATCGTTTTTACCTGTACCACTAGCCTGTTTGTACATAAAAGATGTGTCAAACTTCGCTTGGGTTTGTTATTTCTGTTTGGGAGATGGGGACGAGGCTTGGGCAATAAGAGACTGCATAGATTTAAACAAAGATCTACTGAAATCATACCTTAATTGTTTATGTATTTAAAACCACTTGCCTGGGAGGCTGAAAAATGACATCTGCTGTCTACTAATGCGCTCGTCCCTCAGCCCTCTCTGTGTTTTTTGAAGAATTGTGAACAGACAATTTATCCCGCAGATCTGTCCCTTAGATACTGGCAAATATATTATGATAAAAAGTGGCCCAGGGTTGATGGTTTTGAGTGATCATTGGTTTTTGTGTGTTTCTTTTGTTTTATTTTATTTTTTTTACATGCGAAGGGCCAGCGGGGGTGGTGGTGTAGAACCCAGGTCCTTGACTATGCAGGTGTGCTCTCACCCCTGAGCCCCACCTCTCCTCTCACCCCAGGGGTGGTCCCTTTCGTGCAAGCCCATCGAGGAGCGCTGGTTTCATTTCACAGATGTTTGGCAGTGGAATTTAAATTAAAAAAAAAAAAAAAACAACCACTAGATTCCACAAAGCTGCAGCCCTTAGCTTATTCTCCCCTAAGATTGAAGATTCATTTTATAATTGAATTGGATTTTAGCCACCAACTGTTAAAACCTCCCTTGAAGGACCTAATACAGTCCTTCATTTCATGCAGCCCCCTCTAAGTGTTAGTGCGCTTTTGTGGGTGGGGTGTCCCAGGTGCTGGGTATTTAGGACTCTATGGCAGAACTTGTGGGTGACTTGAACAGTATTTCCAGTGGATCTGTTTGCTCAGGCTGTAGCCTTGAGCCACCTTTTGGGTTTTCCCACAGTGGGAACCATTCCCTTCCTGGCTCTCAGCATTCGCAGGCTTGGAGAGCCCTATTCTTAGCAGGGACACATACTGGGGCTTAGGGTTTCAGGCTTAAATCCAGCGAGGGCACTCTAGGGCTCTATAAACAGTGTGCCTATATGTCACTGAGTACTTACGCGTGGCAGACCAGGCTCTCCTGAGTGATAGACACGGCCTTGTACCTCTGCACAAAAAATGCAGCAGGCCTTACGGGGACAAGGGACTGCTTCTCAGGACTGGTGTCACTGTGTCCCACCTTCAGAATATTACAGACTAGATTTATTTAGGGTTGGTTCAATGATGATCTTGTTTGCAGAGTGTGTGTGTGTGTGTATGTGTGTGCGTTTGTGTGTCTCTGTGTATGTAGGGTTGTAAACTAATGTTTTGGGCCAGGTGTGGTGCCAGGTACACACTTGTAATCCCAGCATTCAGGAGATGTAGAAAGGGGATTCCGGGTTTCATTCCAGCTTGGGCGACCTAGTAAGACCATGTCTCAGAGAAGGGGAGGGAGATTTTAAAGTTGACTACATCTAAGACAAAGCAGGCAGCTTCAAGGCATGGAGGGAATGGAAAAAGTCCTCTCAACCTTGGGACATTCTGAGATTTCTGTTTTTCTATATTGTGTGTTGAGTATATTCCTTCTTCCTTCTCCTCCCTTTACCCCCAGCCCCATCGATTCCCTAGGCAGTTTCACTTCTACTTCATTTAATACATACATACATGGTTTTATGTAACTATCTAAAATCCAGTGTGACTGTACACGAGAGAAAACACAACACCTGAGATGGACATCTTCAGATGGGATGACACAAACATTCTCGGTGGAGACTGACTCCTGGCTGCCTATTCCTGTGGTGACACACACAGGGCTTCTTTGCATCCTTTTTCCTTTCCCCGGTGATTTCCTGGAGCTGTTCACGAGAGTCATCTGTTTTTTCCAGATAGAGCCCCTCAGCTGGATTGCGTTAAAGCTTATTAAATCTGATCAAATAGTCTTACGCGCTTCCCTGGCGGGACCATTTCTCCAGAGCCAAGACGGGGTTTCACTTTTCTGTCAGCTGCTGGTGTTTTTCCATTGCAAGTGGGAGTCTGTAAGCACTTTCTGGATATGATATACCGTGCTCTGGGCAGAGGAGACCACGCAGGCCAGGTGTGTGGGGGGAAGAGTTTGTGAAAGCCAATGAGTTTCGCAAATGTGTTCGATGATGAAAAGTTCTCAGCTTTCCCCTTGGCAGCGGTCAGACTCTAACCAAGGGAGACCGGCGTGAGAGAACACTTTATTTCTGCCATGATGATCTGCTGGTGTGTCTGCAAAGCAGCTTGGTAGAAGGGCGGAAATGCTGACTTTGGTAGGTCTGTTCAGGGTGGTGCATCTGCGGATGGCGTAGAACCCACTGTGGGCTCTCTCCAGGTGGTGACAATCTAGCTTTGTCCTGGTGACATCATACCCGTTTGGGCTGCCCCTTGATTCCCACTTTCCCCTTCCCAGCCGCATACTCTCATATCGAGGAGATGGGCGTCTGCCCAGTGATGGATGTCTCTGATGTGGTCATGTCTGATCTTTCCTGCTTTCAATGTTGGGTTTGGACTTGGCCTTTGTGGCCCTTTCATCGCTCATCTCTTGTGTTTGGACACCGGATGGCTCTTGACCTTTTTTGAAAAAGCATTCTAAAAATTCTAAGTCCTGCCTTCTCCCTGGAAAGCTCTAGTTGGGAATGAGCACCTGGGAAGAAAGAACCCAAGAGTGCTCCCGTCTGCGTTCCGCAGGGCATCTGAGGGGAGGTCCAAGCAGAGAGAGTGGGGACTGCTGGGGCCAGTGCTGAGGTGCACAGCACCGAGACATGTCAGGCATGTCACTGCCTTGGTGTCCATGCTGGAGTCTTGGAGATGCCTTGTCACCTGGGCATCTTGGTCCTGCTCCCAAGGCAGTTCATAGTCCATCCCCCCACAAGGTGACCTAGCTATGCACTACCTCATAGATAGAGGTGAAATCTGTAGTTCTCGCAAACCCCAGAGTTTTGTACATTTTTTTCTCTCTCTCTCTCTCTGATTTTTTTTTAAATATTACGTCTGTGTGTGTTTGTTTGTGTTTGAGGGGTGGGGGTGGGGGTCAGAGGACAACCATGGAGTCCTCTTCTTTCACCATGTGGGTCCCAGGGATCAAACTCAGGCTTGGCAGCAAGCACCTTTGCCCACTGAGTTGTCTTGCTGCCCACCTAAGCTTGTGCCTCTCTTACATCAAGACTTTATAACCCATTCTTGGTGTGGACTTTGCGGAGTTTGTTAAGGTCTGAGTTGAACATTTAACCTCTTTCTTCCCATCACCTTACCTAAAACCTGGCTTCTTCAAGGGGTCCCATTTAGGCCAGTGGCAGCAGCATCACTGCCTGGGTGTCTGTGGTGGAACCTTGGAGGCTCCTTGCCACTGGGTGTTTTGGTCCTGCTTCCAAGACAGTTCACCTGTGAGCCTCTGTGCACTGTGAAGTGGGTGTCTGAAGTCCTCAAGCATCCAAACCAACTACATTTTTCAAGGCTTCATTGTGACATTTTTGATTTACAGAACGGTTGAGTCATGTCACACACGTCTCTATCCCATAGTTCACCATCTGCTGATTGGTGTTGTTTCTCAATATACAGTTGTTTTACATGTTTTTACTGAGCTGTTTGGAAGTAAAATACAGACATCACAAAAGCCACCTCTGGCTGTGTTGGCAAATTAATCAGCATTCTCAGGGGTGGGGATACAGCTCAACGATACAGTGTTTGTCTTGCATATACAAAGCCCTGACTTTAATCCCTAGCAACACACACGCACGCGTGTACACAAACACACTTCATACAAGCAGTGTATTCTTAAATTTAAGAAACTGAACATCTGTTCTTTTTTTTTTGCTTAATTTTTCAAATCAACCCTTAGATTTTATTTTATTTTTGTTTTATGTACATTAGTATTGTGTCATGGTTGTTGGGTCCCCTGGAACTGGAGTTACAGGCAGTTGTTACCTGCCATGTAGGTTCTGGGGATTGAACTCAGGACCTCTGGAAGAGCCGTCAGTGATCTTAACCTCTGAGCCATCTCTCCAGCCAATCTGTTCTTTCTTTCTTTTTTTTTTTTTTTTTTAAAAAAAAACTAAGGTTTCTTTATAATTAAAATAGTTTAATTTTTAGTTATGTGTGTGGGAATATGCGATATGTGTGTATAGTGCCTCTGGAGGCCAGAAGAGGGTGTGGGATTCCTTGGTGTTAAGCCACTGATGTGGGTGCTGGGATCTGAACTTGGGTCCTTTGATAGAATAGTAAACATTCTTCTGGTTTTTTTGTTTTTGTTTTGTTTTGTTTTTTGAGACAGGGTTTCTCTGTAGCTGTGGAGCCTGTCCTGGAACTTGCTCTGTAGACCAGGCTGGCCTCAAACTCACAGAGATCCACCTGCCTCTGGTCTACAGAGCAAGTTTCAGGGCTGTTACACAGAGAAAGCAAACAAAGAAAGATAGATAGAATTGTGATTTTAAAATTTTGTACTTTTTCTAGTGGGTTATTTTTATTTATTATTGTGAGGGTGTTTCTGTGTGTCATGACATACATGTGGAGGTCAGAGGTCAACTTTGTAGAGTTGATTTTCTCCTGTCCTTACCTGGGCTTGGTCAGATCATCAGGCCTTTACCTAGAAAGGGCCTTTCTTCACGTGAGAGCCATTTTTCTGGCCTGTTGGAATTATTTTTTCATTTTGTATTGTAATCTCCCATTGTCCATTCTTTCTGATGCTCAAACATGTCCAAAGTTTGTCCAGTGAGAGAAGACAGCTCTTGTGCCTTTTGCCATGTCCTCTGGATCTATGAGCACCTCTAAGACACTCCAAGCTGGCCTTTTCCTCGCCTCTCCCTGGAACCAGCCATTTTGTCAGACAGTACTAGTGTCTTGTGCTGGGGATTAAGACCCAAGACTTAGATGGGCTCATTCCCATTGTGTTTCGTGCTCTTGGGAGAACAGAGCTAAGATGTTTTACAGAGAGGCTGCAAGTGTGTGGACCAACAGTAGCAACCCAACACCTCATCTGTGTTTTATTTGTTTGCTGTTCTTTTTCTACAGTAATTTTGTGTTTTCCCCATTTCAATGTATTTATGAATTTCTGCTATAATATGGAACAGTGGTATCAGAATTTTTATTTAGTGGTATTGGGTTATGGAATCTAGGGCCTTGCACTTGCTGGGTAAGTACTCTCCCACTGAGCCACATAGTCAGCCCTTTAGAAACGTTTCTATTTTTTGCATTTATGTGTGTGCATGTTTGAGCGCACATGTGTGCGCACGTGTGTGCATATGCACCAGCCACAGTGCATGTGTGGAAGGTCAGAGGACAACTTCCAAGAGTTGGTTCTCTCCTTCCTTAGGTTCTAAGGATTGAACTCAGGTGCCATGCTTGGCGGCAGGCACCCTTACGCTCTGAACTCATCGGTCTACAGTTGTCTTCAAACTTGAGATATGGTCTTGATGAATGACCAGACTGGCTTTGAACTTGTTTGGTAACCCAGGCAAGACTTGAAGTCATGGTCTTCCTGCCTGAGTCTCCACAGTCTCTGAGATTATAGGCCTGCACCAACACACCTGGTTTAGTGTCAGAACCTTGAAACAGATAGACTGCTAATGTCATACCTCACAGACTGCTAACAACATACCTCTTCTGTGAGGTTTGGGTTTTCGTTTTTTCTCTCCCGTCCCTTAGACTATTCCTCTAAGGGTGCACAGGATAGTGGATTCAAATTCTTTTTCTTTCTCTTAGAAGTCCTAAGTTTGGTATGCAGTTAAGTTCACTTTATTCTACTGATGCTTCTCTCATTTATTTTGTGTGTGTGTGTGTAAATTTACTACCTCCAAAGTCAAAGTGTTATCAGAAGGTGCATGGTGTTCACATTCCTCCATCTGTTTCCACCTCTGCTTTTCCTCTGATTTATCCTGTGCCTTTCTCTCCAACCCTGATAACTGAATTCTTTTTGTTTGTTTGGTTGGTTTTTTGGTTTTGCTATTTATTTATTTATTTATTTATTTATTTATTTATTATATACACAGTACTTTGTCTGTGTGTATGTCTGCAGGCCAGAAGAGGGCACCAGACCTCATTACAAATGGTTGTGAGCCACCATGTGGTTGCCTGGAATTGAACTCAGGACCTTTGGAAGAACAGGCAATGCTCTTAACCACTGAGCCATCTCTCCAGCCCCTGGTTGGTTTTTTCAAGACAAAGTTTCTCTGTGTAAGAGCTCTGGCTGTCTTAGAACTCATTTAGAACCTAGGCTAGCCTTGAACTCACAGAGATCTGCATGCCCCTGCCTCCCGAGTGCTGGGATTAAAGGCATGCACCACCACTGCCCAGTAACAACTGAATTCTTATAGCTGTATTGGTCAGCTTTTTGTTACCTGAATAAATCTATTTATAAGGTGAAAGGAATTCTTTTGGCTCACAGTTTTGGAGGTTTTATTTAGGTCATGGTTAATGCCCCTGGCCAGTGGGCCTCACTGCTTTTGGGTCTGTGGGGAGACAGCATATCATGGCAGGGGTGACTTGGAGAAGAAAAGAGCCCCTCCTCTCAGAGACTGCAAGAGCCAGAGCATCTCTTGCAGTCGAGGTACAATCTAATGACTGAAGGATCTGCTTGGCCACATCTTTTAAAGGTTCTGTTATCTCCCATTATTGTCACGGCGTGGGCACCAGTCCTTCAGGGACATGTGGATCCAAACACAGCAGCTTCCCTTTATTTCGCCAGTGACAACACTCATAGAGCGCTGTGTCGTGTGGCCACCATGTCGTTTATCCACTCAGCCCCCTGTGGAAAGTCTCTAGGTTGGTTGTTTCCAAAGGTTTTTTTTTTTAATTTTTAAAATGTGTACAGATGTTATATCTGTGTACAAAGTGTGTGCTTACAGAGACCAGAAGAAGGTGTCCGATCCCCAGACAGTTGTGAGCCACCCTGTAGGTGCTGGGTATTAAACCCGGATCCTCTGGAAGAGCAGCCAGCGCCCTTTACCTCTGAGCCATCTCTCCAGCCCGTTTCCAGTGTTTTACCCAACAGCAGAGCTGAGGTGAGCAGCCTTGTGCATTTGCTGCTGTGCATCTGTGGGAGAGCCTTCAGGTTTAACTTCCGAAATTGTTTTGTTAGACATTGTCAAATTCCTCCCATAGGAGAGTGTGCTTCTCTCTGTGGTGGGTGACCCCAAACCTGCTGCTTATGGGGGAGTCATCTTAGTCATTTATATTTCTTCTATGTGTGTTTTCATGTATGTGGGCTATTTGTGGGGGTTGTTTTGTTTTGCTTTCTTTGTTTTTAAAATGAATCATTTTGCCTCTGTTCACTATTTTGATTTTTAAGGCTCTTTGCTATTTGGAGAGTTCCATACTTGAGCTCAGCTCCCTCCCTCCATGCTGCCTGTCCTTGTTAGCTTCAGCTGTCTGCTTGACACAAACCTGGAGTCATCAGGGAAGAGGGACTCTCAAGTGAAGAATTTACCTCTATCAGACTGGCCATCGGGCATGTCTATGGAGACATTTTTCTGACTGCTGGTTGATGTGGGAGGGCCCAACCCACTGTGGGTGGTGACTTCCCCAGGCAGATAGGCCTGGGCTGTGTAAGAAGGTGTGAGCATGGAAAGCAAGCTAGTAAGCGGTGTCCCCCCCCCCCCCCCACCCGGTCTCTGCTTCAGGTATGGCCTCCACATGCCCACCTTGAATTCCTGCCTTGCCTTTCCTAGACGATGGACGATAACGTGTAAGCCGAATAAACCCTTTTTTCCTTCAACTTGCTGTGGTTAGTGTTTTATTACAGCAACAGAAAGCAAGCTAGGACTCAGGCTGTCACTCATCTGGCTCTGACCCCCTCTCAGATGGGCCAGAACAATGATCTCCTCCTGGTCTCCTGTCCTTTGCTTGACCTTAACCCTCAGTCTGAATTGCAGTTAGAGCTGGTGGTTTTATTATTATTATTATTATCATCTATTTTTAAACATTTATTTGGGGTGGGTGCTCATGCCACAGCATGGGTGTGAAGGTTAGAGGACAACTTGTGGGAGTCTGTTGTGTCCTTCCGCTACGTGGGTCCCTGGGACTGAATTTCAGTTGTCAGGCTTGATGGCAGGTTCTTCTACTTGCTCATCCATCTCAGGAACCCCAAGAATAATCTTAAAATGCTAATCTTGTGTCCTGCCTCCATTGGATGGCTGTCCATTGTTCCTGGGATAAGGAACCCCTTAGCAGGGGGTTGAAAGTTCCCTGGCTAAGCCAGATGTCTCCAGACACGACTCTCAGCATCACCTTTCCTTGAATCCTGCTTGGTTTTCAGAGCTCAGTCTAAACTTGTTGATACTCTCCTCTATTGCTGCTTCCAGGTGCCATGGGCTTGTTCACCCTGTGGCTTTGTTTCATCCCAAGCTTGATGAAGGCAGGGTGTAGGCTATTTTCTACAAAATCTAACAAGGAATTCTAAGCATCCCCCACCCCAAATTTTAAAAATTACACTTACTTGAAAAAATTACAATTAGGCCAAACATGGTGGTATACCGCTTTAATCCCAACACCTGGGAGGCAGAGACCGGAGGATCTCTGTGAGTTTTGAGGTTAGCCTGGTCTACATAGTGAGCTCCAGAGCAGGCAGGACTGCATAGAGAGGCCCTGCCTTAACAAAACAAAGCAAACAAGGAGCTGGAGAGATGGCTCAGCCGCTAAGAGCACTGACTGTTCTTCTAGAGGTTCAGTTCCTAGCACCCACATGGTGGCTCACAACCATCTGTAACTCCAGTTCCAGGAGATCTGACACCTTCTTCTGGCCAGGCATGTACAAGACATATATGCAGACAAAACACCCATATACATAAAATAAATACATTTTATGTATTCTATGTATTGAATGTATACATTTAAAAAATGAGACACCTTTTAAAAATGACATTTAATTATTTGTGTTTACACATGTGTGTGCCTGTGTTTATGTACCACAATGCATGTGTGGAGGTCAGAGGGCAACCCAAGGGAGTCAGTTCTCTCCTTCCACCATGCGGGTTCTAGGAATCTAGGGTCATCAGGCTCAGCAGCAGCCCCTTCACCACTGAGTCATCTTGCTGGCCTTTTAAGCACTTTTCATGCATGTCATTGTGTGTGTGTGTGTGTGTGTGTGTGTACTCACATGTGCGAGTAAGCCCCTGCTCATGTGGAGGTCAGAGGACAACTTGTTGGAGCTGGTTCTTTCCTCCTACCATGTGGGTCCTGGGGATCTAATTTAGGTCAGCAGGCAAGCACCTTTTCTTGCTTCGTTCTCTAAACCTTGTGTCATGGATGACCAGCGTTTTCCCCTCCATGGATTGCTGGTTTCAGGCAACAGCAGGAGGGGGGGTGAATGAATGGGGTGTTCTGACCGTCTTAGGACCCAGCTGGAGTTTCTGAAAGTTAAATGCTCATTTTCAGAATTAGTCAGGTGCCACCTAGTTTCTTTCCAGTGTGACTGTCTTGTTCAATATTGCCTCCTTCCCAGTCACCAGGGAGTTTTGAAAGATGAGAGCACATTCCTGGAGAGGAGACTCCTGGGACCCGAGTGATGGTCCCCACATGAAATAGCATGAGTGGAGCTGAGGGTGAGTAGCTGTGACTTAGCTGCTGAGTGTTCCAGCAGAGCCCCCACTGGCTGAGCTGTGACTTAGCTGCTGAGTGCTCCAGCAGAGCCCCCACTGGCTGAGCGGTTCATATTTCAACTCCAGAGTGCAGCATCATGGCTGAGGACAGGAGGCACAATTAGTGTCACTGCAGAAACCAGCAGTCCTGCGCCCATCAATCATTCTTCTGAGGTTGGAGCGGGGGGATGAGAATCAAGCTCAGCTGAGAACAGAAGGGTGGCTAGAGACCTTACAGAAAGCTACAATAGTCTGCTAGGAAACAGACCCCTGGCCCCCAGGGAGGGGGAGGCAGGACAGAATGTTCACAAGGACAGCACTTTGTTTTCTCCTTCCTTCCTTCCTTCCTTCCTTCCTTCCTTCCTTCCTTCCTTCCTTCCTTCCTTCTTTCCTCCCTCCCTCCCTCCCTCCCTCCTTCCCTCCCTCCCTTCCTTCCTTCCTTCGTTTATTTTTTGAGGCCTTATTTTAATTTTATATGTGTGAATGTTTGCCTGAATGTATGTACCTGAATACATTGTGCAACAACACCTGCCTGTAGTGTCCGAGGGGGCTAGAAAATGGCACCAGATCCACAGAGACCGGAGTTCCTGATGTTTGTGAACTGTCATGTGGGTGCTGGGAATTGAACCTGGTGCCTCTTGGAAGAGCAGCCAGGTGCTCTTAACCTCAGAGCCATCTCTCCAGCCCCAGTATTTTCTCATGAGCAGAACATTGCCTCGCCAGGGTAGACAAGAGGGTCCCATGCTGAGTTACATGACAGACTCAGTACTTCCTGGGACTGCTGCTGTTGCCATGGGGATGCTGCCTCATTCTATAAAGTCACAGTGTGTGGCAAGGGCATGACTTTGCTCATGTCTGCCCACCGGGGTCTTGGAACACAGCGTGTTCAGAGCAACTGGTTGTGGATCCTGGGGCTTGTATATAGTATGGTTGTCTCATGGACTGTAAGACCGCCCCACCCTATGACAAGACAACAGTGAGTCACCATCTGACAGGCCACTGAAGTCACTTTAAATGGACTTTGTCAGAACCGGAACAGGATTTCGGGCACAACTAACCACAAATTAAGAGTTAGTTGGCTCAGTGGTGTGGTTCCTGGTCTGCAAAGGGTTAAAGGCACTGGGACACTCTTGCCTCGGCCACAAGGCTTCCCTGTTGCCCTCCCAGACTACCCCAGTAGCATCTGGTTCTCTAGGCCCCAGAGCTGTGTCACCCTGAGAGCAAAAGCAAAGGCTCTGCTCAGATCTCACCCCCTTGCACTCCGCCCCTCCCCAGAGTCCCCCTTAGCCAAGGCGTTTCATTCCATGGGCCATCTGTTGGGCTCTGTCTGTTACTTTATCCGGCTTACACTGCTTGGAGAGGGTGACTAAGGGAAATGGGGTATTTTCAGCCAGGGGCCATCATCGTTGCTGGATCAAGTGTCTTTTTTGGTGCCCTCGATTTCATGACAGGTGTGTTTTTATTCAGGAGAAACAGAGCCCTGAAATTAGAAGGCTAGATTTCCCTTCCAAAACATATCCCTCCCCCATCCTCCCAACCTGTCCCACTGGTGATGGCAGCCACCATTTTGGTTGTAGAAGAACCATAAAACCCGAAACCAGGAGGCCAGGCTTCCAATCTCTACCTTAGCTTCTAATGGGCGTGTAAATTCATGGAATCATGGTTCCCTTTTGTCTGTGGCGAGCCTCAGCCTCATCAGCCTCTAGGGACTGGCTGGAGGGCATTGGTGAGATGCTTCAGTGACCTGGGAGGGCAAAAGTCCTCCATCTGAGACCACAAAGTAATCGGGTCCCTGGTGTGTGCAGGGTGGGCTCCCTGTGGTCTGGGCCCTTGTTTAGGCCAGAGATACAAAAGAGAAAATATAGAGTTGGAAAGATTAGGCTGGGCTGTTTTCCAAAATTACACCTGTTGTGTGGGTGGGGCGCTTTTTTCCCTTTTATTTTTTTCTCCCCCACCCCGCTGGAAATCAAGCCCAAGGCCTCACAATGCTAGGCTAGCACTCCACCACTGTGAAGGATTCCCAGAACTCTCTCCCGTCTAGAGTATCAGTGCACAGACATAAAACTTACATCCTTTCAAAAACTAATTATTTGGGGGCTGAAGAAATGGCTCACTGGTTAAGAGCACTGGCTGTTTTTCTAGAGTCCAGGGTTCAATTCCCAGTACCCATACAACAGCTCACAACTATCTGTAACTCTGGTTGGCAGGGATGGTTCTGGCACTGCCACCTGACCCCCTTGGGCACCAGGCACACACATTGTGCATGGATGCACAACGCAGGAAGAAAAATAAAAGCCATACACATAAAATAAACAGTTCTTTTGTCAAAGTCATAATGCACATTAGATGAAGTCAAATACTGTTAGAAGACATTAAGAAATACCAGTTTCTTCTCCTTCCCGCACCTGGGTCCTAGAAAGAGCTGGCCTCACCTTTTCTAAGTTCCCTTTGTAGTTAATCCTGGGTCTAACTCTTGTTATTTTATTTGTGTTTCTCACTTTTTCCTATGTAGACGCCCATTGGTTTCCTGCTGTGGGGGATGAGAGCTTGACTCCCTGCACTGTGACCCCATCACCTCCTTCCGCCTAGCTCCCCACACCACGGTCCTATCAGGACACTGGCACTGGTTCGTTTGATAGCGTTTGCTTTATTATGAGTTTGCAAAATGTCCCCCGACTGAACTCTTATCTTCTCCCCCAAACCTGCTACTGCTGTTTCAAAAACATGTCCACATGGTCTGTGCCTGTTCTCTGTCTGCGGGGAGGGATCTGGCCCCCTCCTTTTTCAACACGCCCACTGGATTCTGAGGGACAGAATGTCACTGAAATAACACAGCTCTGATGGACACCGGGTCATAAAAGGTTGGTCTGCAGTTCTGAGCCACTGGGAAGAAGTCTGGCTCCCTGGAAGCCATCAGACTGGAGATGTCATAAGTGGAGATCACATGAAGAGATACAAAGATGCTCCAGGAGCCCCATTGGCCGGCCTTTAGCTCCCGGACTCTCTGGTGGTGGCACCAGATATGGGAATGAGAACAGCTCTGAGAAGACCCAGTCCTACTTCCCCGACAGCTGCCCAGCACTTGCCATGACCATAGGAGCCAACAGCCTTCACATATTCCCTCTTATGCCACTCAGTTTAGATTGCTTCATCCACAGGTAACAGGAAGAACAGCTCCAGCCACGGCCTCCCCATCTCTCTTGCTTGAGGCATCATCCTTTTCTCTCACGCCATTTTGAGTTTTCTCTTTCATACGCTCCCTCATTGCTCTCTACTGTCCATACTCTCCCCTCAGTCCATATGCTAAAAATACTTTGGGTTCTGCCCTTAACGCCAGTTGGCAATCTATTGTCCTCTCTCTCTCTAATGCTAGCAGTTTTTCCAAGCTGCCATCAACCAGCAGAGACAGCATCATCACCTTTCATCTGAGTGCAGCATCCTGCCGCACCGCAGGCCCTCTTGGAGCTTACCCACTCGCAACACATCTGGCCATGCCGCTGCTCTGCGCACAACTGCAGCGGCTCCCCTCTCAGAGAGATCACGGCAGTGGCGCGTGGTGGAGGCGCATGGAGGTGCATGGAGAGAGAGGAAGGATCCGGGGTTCTCACATCACCTTCAAGGGCATGTCCTCGGTGACCTATTTTCTTCTGTTAAGTCCGACCTCCTAAAGGCTCCATGCCTCTCAACAGTGCCACAGATTAGAGACCAAGTCTTTACAGATGGGCCTTTGGGGGAAGATTAGGAACCAAACTCTGGGTAGAAAGTTGGCTTTTCAGTTTTGTTTTTTATTAAATATAATTATATCACTTCCCCCTCCCCTTTCTTGCCTCCAACCCCTCTCATTTTAAATCATGGCCTCTTTTTCTTTGTTTTTTACAGATGTGTGTTCCCAAATAAATAAATAGAACCATCTCAATTGGTATAATTCTATTTGTATGTATAATTTCAGGGAAGATCACTTGGCATTGGGTAACCAATTGGTGTGATCTTCCCTGGGGAGGACTCATATGTGTGTGCATACAACACACACACACACTCATTTGTAAACATACACACATTTGTAAATGCACGCACACACACGCACGCACGCATACACGCACACAAGTACACATGCACGGAGGGCAGTGCCTACATGGAGGCAGAATGTTGTATACATAATAAATAAAAAAATAAAAAAAAAGAATGGGCAAGATGCACCTTCCCACTCAAGCTTGCACATGGCTTCCATGGTGATGCTCCCAGAAGACAGGCCAACCCATGGCATCCTCAGGGGGCGAGCACTGCACCCACAGAGTTGTCGTAAACTAATCCCAGTGAGATGCTTTGCATAGCACCTGGCATCTGACTGTTCTAGTGACAGTAATTATAATGATTCTTAACATCCTGGGATGAACTTAAGAACTCTGGGGACTGGGGCAAAAATTCTGTATATCCTAGACTCAGGTCCTGAAGCCAGAGACAGCCTTTTGTGGACTTTTTTTTTTTTTTTTTTTTTTTTTTTTTTTTTTTTTTTTTTTGGGGAAGTCCACCAATCACTGATGCTCCAGGCTCTGAGAATTCCTTGATGAGGGAGAAGATCCATCCTCCCTGGGTGCTGGCTGCTATTACATTGTTTCCCTTCCTAATTGGCTTATTCCCTTGCTTATTGGCTCCATCTGGAGTGTTCTTGTTTTTTGACATGACCCTGTCTCTTTGGGAATCACTTAGTGACTTTCCATTTTTCCCCTCCCTAGAATTTTCTCCTACTAGTCCTGACTGTCCTTTTAGATGCTAAAATCCCTGTCTAACTTGTAACAAAGGTAACTGGCCTATCCAGTCTTTGTTACAATTGCCTAGAAATTGCTGCAGTCCATCCAGTCAGCTCTTCCCCACACCTAGACAGGGTTTCTCTGTGTAGCTTTGGCTGTCCTGGAACTCACTAGGTAGACCAGCTAGCCTCAAACTCAGAGATCCCCTGCCTCTGTCTCCTGCCACTACACCTGGCCTCATTCTGCTTTTTTAAACAAATTATTTTTTAAAAAGTTATTCAGTGTGTGGCTATGTGCATACTATGCGGGTGCCCATGGAGATCTCCTGGGACTGAGGTTACAGGAGGCTGCGAGCTGCTTGACGAAGGTGCTTGGAACTGAATTCTGGTATTTTACAAGAATAGTATGTGCTCTTAACTGCTGAGACATTTATTCAGCACTCAACAGACCGGGTTTAAATCTCAGCCCTGCCACCAAAGATCTCTCTGTCCAGTGGACAAAAAGTCCTCCAGGGCTCAGTTTCCTCATCTGTCAAATTGATACCACTAACATTTAACTCTCTGAGCTGTCCTGAGGCTTGAGGAGGTAACCAGCCCTGTACAGAGTTCAAGAAAGCTGACCACCGCGGTTGTCCTCTTTCCCAGTTTAACCGCCCTGCAAACCTTAGCGCTCCAGGCACCACAGGAGACAGGCTCCCTACGTGTGGGAAGCTTTCCCAACGGCTGAGGCAGAGGAAATGTGATCTTGATTTTGTTTGTAGCTTCTATGACACTGCATAGCAACAGAGCAACAACCGAATATAGCTGGCCCACCTCCCAAGGCTGGCAGCTTGCTTTTTAAAAATATATCGTCGAGACTAAAGAACCAGCCCGGAAACCTCTGGTTTCACATCACATTGAGACACCTGTTATAGTAAAACGGTGTTTGATGTTTGTTTTTCTCAGAGTGGCTCTCACCACAAAAATACTGATCCCAAATTCCCTTGCGCTGTGTTCCTGAAAAGGATTAAAAGCTAGGCACCATACTGCCCTCTAGTGAACCGTAGTGATTGCCTTGCATCTGGGAGAGGCGTCCCCTCATTCTCTCCTGGATCCATCACACAGCAGGCTGCAAAGAAGCAAGCTTGGCCTAAAAGGACGGTTTGGGGCATTTTTGTTGGTGCTAACAGTAGCCCTTGGAGAGGCTGCGATCTTCACTCTGAACTGCTGGAGACTAAGGAGGAAGCTTGTAAATGGCCACGACTCATTTATTATTTGCTGTTTATAGTATTGGACTCACTGGAAGCTATGGCTGTGCTACGTATCTTTACAAATGATCTCATTTTCAGCCATTTGAGCTGAGGTCTGAGTTTCACCAATAGCCTGTTCTTGCAGAACTAGCTCTTCCGTCTGGTGGGTCCGTAGGCTCCATTACTCCAGTTTCCTGTAGGTTCTCAAGCTTCCCTGTGAGTTAGAACCAGTAGGTGGGAGCAAAGAGGGAGCAGCCCCCCGCCAAGAGTTAGTTAGCACAAACAAAAATGTCCCCCAAGCATCTTTGTGGGTCAGTCCAGCCTCTCTCTGGTTGGATTTGCTAATGATCCAGACGACAATCAGGGAACACCCTCACCCCAATAAGTTACCAAGGCAGATTATTTTAAGTCATAAACTGTGGAGCAGCTGTAATACAGGGAACCCCTATGTCCCTCTTCTTCTCTGTGGGATAACAGGAAGATGTCACCTGACAAGCCAGGCAGGACTCTTCCCACTGGTGTAGGGAAGTCATCCTGAGATGGGGCTGCATAAACCAATGACAGAGCTCTTGTCCTTGCTTTCCCTGGCTGTGTCCCAGGCACTTTCCCTGTGTCTAGTCACTTCATAACAATGCCTTCTGTCAAAAGATATACAACTCCCTCCACCCTTGGCCCGAGTCTAATTGTTATTTGCTAGTTCTTTGTCAATGGAAATTTTTTTTTGAGACAAGTGTCAGTAGGTAGTTTAGATTGGATGGTAGCTTACTATGTAGCCCATGCAGGCCTTGTGGTCAGGATTCTCCTGCCTCAGCCTTCTGAGTGCTGAGATTCTAGCTTTTGACGTGTGTGTGTGTGTGTGTGTGTGTGTGTGTATGAAGCTTCCAGGCATGTTAATATTATATTAATGTTAATAGCAATACATTGTATGCTTTCTCCTTTTACTAATTTAATTTCAGGTCCCCAGGCACTGCATATAAGAGGGGAGGAGATAAACTTCCTTCTCCACGATTCCATGTGCAGAGTTGACCCTGAGAGGGGCAGGTGGAAGGGCAGTGGAGCTGACCCTGAGAGAGGCAGTGGCCTCCATGTCCAGGAAAAAAAGCATCTCTCGGTGGGTTCTGCTCTTGGCTGTGTGTACTTCATCAGCCTCAGCTGCCGTGCCCCCAAATGGCAAGAGACAAATCAACCAACCACACCAGCAGCCCAGTGCCTCTTTACCAGGCCTCATCTTGACCTTCAGGCAGCTTTATGTGCCTCTGAGATGTTAATCCCCAAGGCAGAAATCCAAGCTGGTTTCCCCGCAGAGCTGCTAGGGCCAGCGGCAATGATGAGCAGCCAGACACCGCATTTCTTCTAGAACACAAGGGGCCTATTCACCGGGCACACAGTCACAGCACAAAACGGCATTCTTGAATCCCATCAGCAAAGGAGACGGGTCCAAGTGCAAAGACAATCCTAGACTCATGTTCTGTTTCCTGCTGAAAAGTGAAACCCAAGGGATGGAAGGCCACCGGAAGGAGGGAGTGAGCCCGTGTTCTGCAGCTTGACTGGGAAGGTGTACAGGGGGTCTGGGGTGCACCCTTTCCTGAGCAGCCTGCAGCTGTGATGTAGATCGCCAGCCTCCTTCCAGAGAAATGCTGCCAAGGTTCAATGGCAGCCCCTTCATCGCTGTCAGGAGACATGAGGCCATGCCAAATAGCACAAGAAGATGCATATTCGTATTTTCCATGGTCTGGATCACGGATTTTGCCTGACTCATGTGAGTGCCAGGAGACAAGTATTTCCTAAGAGCATGTGTTCAACATCCTGAGCTGTACTTTAAAATAGAACATGGACAAACAGTCCTGATTTGTGCAGCCTGTAAGTCTGTAATTAAAGTTCCGATTAGCGGGAATCGGTTTGTAACTTTGGCCGTGGAACTCTGATTTTAAACACCTTTCACAGCTCTGGAGCCCACACTGTGGTTCAGCCTTTGGAGAAAAGCCTGGCCTGTACCAGGATTCATTACCATCGTGATCTTTCTGGAAACCCGGCCCTGGGGTCTAGTCAATGTGCAGGAGGATTTTGTCCACTAAGCATGCTGACAACTCCACCTCCAGACACTCTTTCGAGTGTGGGATTCTTCTTCTTAAGACCTGTTAAGCACAAACTTTATGTGAAAAAAAAAGTTCTTCGAGGAGGAGAAAAGCTCACAGATTTTCTTTTCCTGGAAGATTTAGGTATCCCCATTATAAATGCAGTCCTGAGCTGAGTGTGGGAACACAGACCTGGAATTCTAGTACTTGAGAGGCAGAGGCAGATGGATCTCTGTGAGTTCAAGACCATCCTGGTCTACACAGCAAGTACTAGGCCAGTCAGGGATGCATAATGAGATCTTATCTCAAAAATAAAAAATAGGCTGGAGAGATGGCTCAGTGGTTAAAAGCACTTCCTGCTTTTGCGAGGTCTTGGGTTTCATTCCTAGGACCCGCATCAAGCAGCCCACAACTGCCTGTAACTCTAGTTCTAGGGGATCTCTGGTGCCCTCTTCTGGCTTCCATGGGTACCTTCATAGATATGGTGCACATAAACAGGTAGGCACACACATGTGCACATAAAAACATCTTTAAAAAATCCCCAAATATGTTTGAGTGGAAAGTTCCACCTCAGGTGCCCTCCCCTGAGAGTTGCCACAGTCCAGACTCCACCTTTGAGAAAGCCTGCCAAAGGGTGACCCCTCCCCAGAAAGGCTCAAGACCACTCCCACAGGGTATTTAAATTGTGAACAAACACGTGGTCTTCCCAGTCTTCCTTTCCCCTCTCTGTGGTTTTCCCGGTCTTCCTTTCCCATCTCTTTTCTGAGGACCTGGAAGGCTACCTAGGAGCACTGACATCCATTATACCTGGGCTTCTAATTCGGTTTGATTTGGTCTGATTTGGATTATTGCATCGGTGGAGAGGTTTGTTGGGATGTAAAAACTTTTCAGGAAGGAAGGAAGAAAGAAAAAAATTCCTTCTGAAATTATTTCTTTCTTTTAGTCATAGAGAATGATACCACATATACTCAATATATTATGCTCAATGAACGTGGGCTTAGAGACATTGTTAGGCTGACACTGAGAAGAAACCTGGCATAAAATAGGCATGTTTAAATTAAATTTTACACACACACACACACACACACACACACACACACACACACACAGGCAAAAACACATACAATAATAAGTCTAAAATATTTTAAATATTTCTTTGTCTTTGTTAAGGGGATAATGTTTACGTATAATGGAAAATGTGTTTATAATAAATGAACAAATAGGAAATTTTATCACAGAAGTAAAAACTTAAAATAATTGAATGTTTTCAAACTAAATTTGATATCAAATCATTTGTAGACATAATACAATGGAAATAACAGCAACAACAAAACAGTGAGCCTAAACATAGATCGATAGAAATTATTCATTTTGAAGGACATAGAGAAAAACATTTGTTAAAAATGGAGGGGCAGGCGGTGGTGGCTCATACCTTTAATTCCAGCACTCAGGAGGCAGAGGCAGGAAGATCTCTGAGTTTAAGGCCAGCCTGGTCTACAGACTGAGTTCCAGTACAGACAAGGCTACACAGAGAAATCTATCTTGAAACACCAAAAAAGAAAGAAAGAAAAGTGTGTGGGTTGGGGGTGGGGGAATGGATGGGGGATGTGGTTCAGTGAGTAAAGTGTCTGCGGTATAAGCATGAGGAACTATCTGAGTTTGTCTTCCCAGTATCTACCAAAAAAAACCTGGGCGTCGTAGGGCTGGGGAGGCAGTAACTGGTTGGCAGTCTACTGAGTCAGTGAGCTCCAGGCTCAGAGAGAGACCCTGTCTCAGTAAGATGGGGTTCTCGACAGCACCACACGGAGCTAGCTAGAGGTAGAGGGAGCTCAGCCTTTCCTCTCAGCACAGTGAGATTGCAGCAGTTCAGTAAGGATTCTGTGTAATTATTTTCCACACTTGTATGTGTGCATCATGATGGTTTTGCTTTTACTTCTCATGTGTTAGGACTGATACGTTTTAACACAGTTAACTGTGAGCATCTTCACTGTGCTGGACCACATCTCATATATCCCCCATCTTATTTAACTTTTTAAAACTTTTATGTGTATAGGTGTTTGGCCTTTATGTATGTATGTCTGTGCACCACTTGTGCATGTGGAGGCAAGGGAGAGCATCAGATCTCCTACCACTGTAGTTACAGACAGTTGTGAGCCACCACGTGGGTGCTGGCAATCGAACCTGGGTCCTCTGGAAGAATAGCCAGTGCTCTTAATTGCTGAGCTACTTTTCTAGCTGTATTTCTTATTACTGTGTCTTTTCTTTCTCTCATTCTCTTCTATTTTTACTTCTTTTTAAAAAAAGATTTATTTGTTTATTACATATATAGTGTTCTGTCTACATGAATGCCTGCAGGCCGGAAGAAGGAGCCAAATCTCATTACAGATGATTGTGAGCCACCATGTGGTTGCTGGGAATTGAACTCAGGACCTCTGGAAGAGCAGCCAGTGCTCTTAACTGCTGAGCCATCTCTCCAGCCCCTATTTTTACTTCTTAATTATAAATTCTGTGTTTTAATAATCTCTCAAATCTGCGATCCCTAACCGTACCCCAACTTTCCCTCCCAGCTACATTATCACCCCAATTATTTGCTTTTCAAAGTTGATCTGATCCTTCATGTTTCTTCCTTCCACTCCTAACCTTCTTAATTAGAATCTGAACATAAACCATAGCATTCTTGTTTGTTTATCTCCAGCAGTTATGGAAGGGGCTGAAGTTGTTTCCTGGCCAGTATGACATTCGTAGTGCTCTCATAGCTAATACCCTACCTGGGAGCAAGTGTAGAGTTTACGACGGGCTTCCCGAGATTTCAAGTGGAGGAACTGCTTTCTGAGCTACCTACCCAACTCTGCCACACTCAAACCCCGTTTGCACACTGCAAATACTTGAACTGAAAGGCAGAAACTGATTAAAAAGTAAACCAAGCAAAGAAATAGCACTAGCGTTTGCTTTTTTTTTTTTTTTTTTTTCCTTTTCTTGGTTTTTCAAGACAGGATTTCTCTGTTTAACAGTACTGGCTGTTCTGGAACTTGCTATGTAGACCAGGCTAGCCTCAAACTTACAGAGAGATTCTCCTGCCTCTGTTAAAGGTATGCACTACCACACCTGGAAAAATTTTCTTTCTTACTGCTTTTAAGTTTAGGGTTGCAGCCTGAGCGTGAATAATCATCTTGGGTCATTGTCACTGAGTGTTCCTGGCCCATTTTCCTGTATGCTTTTTCAGGAGACTAACACAAGCAAAAACTACCAGCATGGTGTGTAGCACTTTATGGCTGGCCCTGGCACCAAGAACCTGCTTAGCAGTTTTGATTTAGTTTAAGATAAACCACATACATTGCAGCTCGGATGAAAGTCACTTTGTTCTGACCCTGCTCCTCACTCTAACTTCCACCAATCTTGCCACCACCCTTCCCCCTCCCTCTGTCAGCAAGTCCCTCGTGAGCTTGACTGTGCACGTCCTGGATCTGTCTGCTGCTTCTTCAGTCTCATGGTACCTTGAAGTCTTTTGCACAAGATTTCCCAGAAACCAAGCTCAAGAAAGAATGCGAAACAACCACGATTACTCTTCAGCTCAAAGGTAGATGCCGCTCTCTGAAGGGCTGACGGGCAGGCCCAATACGGGTCTCCTGGGAAAACTTGAAAAGGCCCCCTTCACTTGCCACACTTCCGACTCAAGTTATAAAATGTACAAAAACCAACAGTTGAGAAATACTTAACTGAGCGAATGGGAAGCAAGCGTTGCATATTGTCATAGATTCCAGTGAACACTTGCGATTGCTTCAGTTCTCCTAGTAGTTACAAAGAAAACCATCCCAATTTCTTATTTTTCCTTTTGACTGAGAAGATCACTTAGGAATTCAAGTGTACCAAACTTAGAGTGGAAGGAAAGAAAAATCGGAATTACCCCCCCCCACACACACGAGTGTGTGTGTGTGTGTGTGTGTGTGTGTGCGTTTGCGCGCGCGCTAGAGTGCACATGTGTCCATGTGGAGGCCTGGGGCTGAGATCTGGTCTCTTTCTTTGTGGAGGCAAAGTCCCAGCTGAATCCAGAACTTGCTGACTGGGCTAGTCTATCCAGTCAGTTTGCTCTGGCGATCCCATCTTCCCCTTTGGAGGGCTGGAATTACAGGTTCCCTTCAATTGCCCACCTTGTCTTTATGTGGGTTCTAGGGATCTGAACTCCGGTTTTCATGCTTGTGTGGTAAGCACTTTATCCACGGAACTATCTCCTCAGCCCGGGAATGTTTCTTAATCTTCTGAAGACAAGATGAAGACATGCTCTGCAATGTAAGAGCAATAGGCTTCAGTGGGAGGGACCCAGCCATTCCATGGACTTAGAGCATTGAAATGTTGCTCAATAGCTGTCCCAGTATTTCTCACTAGATTCATGCAATCAACTGCTTTGAAGTCTTTCTTGAACGTCAGGAGACGTGAGGTCTTCTGTCTTAGGACCACCTTGCTTGTGAGACTGTGAACACAGTAGTACATCAGCCCTTACTTTACTCCATAAATTGGCAGAGTTAAACAGTGTGGTCTTCAAGCCTTATTAGTCTTTCCTCATTTTGATTTCTGAACGGAATTCAATATGGCTACTCCTAGGGCTGAAAGGACTTTCTTCCAATAGAAAAACAACATCCCTGGCTCAGGCCGGTGAAGAATACCCACTGGGCAGCCTGTCCTCTTGGTCCAGCCTTCCCGAAATGCCCTCAGTACTGTCCATTGCCTTGTGGCACTGGTCAGGTGGGTGCCAATATGATGGTGGTGAAATGGGAGAGAGAGGCCGAATGGTTCGTGTGCTGTGGAAAGAGGCAGTTCCGAAGAAGCAAGGGCTGTGAGGAATGGGTGGATGCTGGTGGCCTGCTTGCCATCTGGAGCCATGGTGACATCCAGGCCTGGGCTGCTGCCTACTGCCATGTTGGGGTTCATTACAGGGGTCCGTGTTAAGGTCCATGATCCTTGTTGCCACCAAGGTCATGGGGATGCTTGGGGTGTGGACTGATACCTGTGGCCATTTTAGTGTTCAAGAGTCATGCTGCCACTGGGACCACGTAGATCTGAGTGACCTATGCTGACACTGGGGGATATGGTGACATCCGTGTCTGGGTTGCCACCTGGAGCCATGTTGGTGTCCAAGGGCCCCACTGCCACTGGAGTCATACCAATTGAAGTGGCCTGCGCTGCTACCTGTGGCCAAGGTGATGTCCAAGTCTGGGCAGCTGATAATGACCATGTCTGGGTTCGTTGTTCTATCACACCTGGGGTCTGTGTTGATGCCCGTGGCCCATGGTGTCACCAAAAGCTCCAAGGATGCTTGGGTGTCTAGATCACCCAAGGTCCATGTCACCGCCAGGGCCACACCAATCTGAGTGGCCCCTGCTGCCACCTGGGGCCATGATGCTGCCGAGGGCCGTGTCTAGGTTCATGGGGATGTCTGTGGCTCCTGATACCATGGAAGGCCATGCTGATGCCGGGAGTCTGGGCAGTCACCTGGGGCTATGTTGGTGTTCAAGGGCCACTATGCTGAGGGGAGCCATATCTATCTGAATGGCCCGAGTCCCCACCTGGGGTCATGGTGACCTCTGAGCCTGAGCTGCTACCAAGGACCATGTCAGGGTCCATGGTCCTACTGTAGCCGGGGTCTGTGCTGATGTTCATGGCCCATGGTACCACCAAAGGCCACACGGAAACCCTGGGTGTGGGCCGCAACCTGTGGCCATCTTTGTATCCGTGGGCCTGGCCCCCTCCCGGGCCATGCTGATCTGAGTGACCTGTGTAGCCACATGGGGCTATGGTGTTGTCTTTGTTTGGGGAACTGCCATGGGCCATGTCTGGTTCTGTGGACCAATAGCAGCCAGGGTCTGGGCTGATGTCAATGGCTCATGTTACCACAGGGGGTCATAACAACCATGATTGTTGAAATCCATGGGCCATGCTGAGCCTGCCCTGTCTCTCACTGGCCCTGGGATAGCTGGTCCTTCCTTTTGCTATACACTGCAGCAGGAGAGCTGGCCCCACGCCCCCTCACACTCAGGAGAGATGGTCTCACCCCTCACTGCAGGCATGGTAGAGCTGGTTCCGATGGCATGGGCCTAGGAAAGCTGGCTCTGCCCCTTGCCTGAGGGAACAGTTCCAGTGACCAGGACCGACCAGCTCAGCTACCTCCCAGACCCACATCCTGGGCCTTGGGTTGGCCCACCTAACATCTGCCCCATCTATGACCTGCTGGAATACGCAAAGGGATTGGCCCTTCAGGACAATAGCCATGAGATATTCCTGACTTGGGGAGGGATACCCAAAGGGGTTTCCGTGGGGGCCCAGCGAGGATGGTGTGGCAGAGGCCTTGAACCAGACCAGGGACCCATTGCAATGAACATTCTGTGGGTGGGGCTGATGGGACAGAAGGATATGCTGAGTGGCACATGGCAGCTTCCTATGCCACTCGGATGAATGAACTGGTGTTGAAAAGATGGAGGAGCAAGGTGGGTTTTTTGTTTGTTTTTATTAACTGGGGGTGGGAAAGTGCTGCAAGGGTATGGGACAGATATGGAGTGACTGGAAGGTAAGTGTAATTGGGGTGCATGATCTGAAATTTTCAAAGAGTCAATAAAGAATCATGAAAACAAACAAACAAACAAACAACCCATCCCCTTATTAGCCATATCAGTCTGAACAAGACCATGGGGCTTTGAAAGCCCAGGGTTCTGAGGCCTGGAGATTTCCTCTAAGAACCGAGACTCAGATACACCTCCAGCTAGGGTGGGGGGTGTTAACTACACATTAGGGGTCCCCAAACTTTCTGATGCAGTAAGCCTGGGCAGGGTCCAGGGATGTGCATTCCCAACAAGTTGGAGGGATGCCAAGTGGCCTAGTGGTGGAGGGCTTGGCCAACACAGAATCAGGTGCCCCTCAGCCTACTCAAGTTACACTCACCGGACAGAAAGGAATGGAGGTGCCCTGGAATTAGAACAGCAGGAAATCTGGATGCCAAATCAACTACTCTTCTGCTTCCCCCACACCTGTTTTTGGTTGTTATCATTATTTTAGCAAAGGAACCTTCCCGGTTTCACTTCTCTAGTTTTGTTATTTATGTCTCTCCATCCTCTCTGCCTCCTTCCCTCCCTCCCCATCTCTCTCTGTGTTTGTAGGTCAGAGGACAACTTCGGCTGCCAGTTCTTTCCTTCTACAACGTGGATTCTGGGGAAACACTTTTTTTCTTTCTGAGTCATCTTACCCACCTGAGGTATTTATTATTATTATTATTATTATTATTATTATTATTATTATTATTATTATTATTAAAATCCATTGTTGGAGAGAAGACTCAATAGTTAAGAGCAAGTATTGCCCTGCGGAGTACTTGAGTTTGGTTCCCTGCACCCACTTTGGAGGTCTCACAGCAGCCTGTAATTACAGCTCCAGGTTATCTGACGCCCTCTTCTGGCCTCCACAGACACTGCACTCGTGTGCGCAAAGCCACAGACACATAATGAAAAGTTTTAAAAAGTGAAATCTTGTGACGTACCTCAGCATACAAAAGGGGGGAGAAGAGACCTGAGCTATTTATTATATGAATTCAAATACATAACATGTAGGGACAAGAAAGCTTTATAACAGATAAATGTTTAAACGATGGTTGCAAACAATAGCAAATTTCGGTTTGTATCAATGGCTTACACAATCACTCTTTACACATTACTTTATAAATGCCCACTGTTCCACAACAAATACTGTTATCCCTTTTGTAAACATTTCACCAGTCACCTAGGGGCATATGCTGTAGAAATGTCTTCTTAGACTGTTTTGTCACTGGGTGGACATCACAGAGTGTACTTACACAAGCTTGGTGGGATAAGCCACCACAGGGCTGGGCTTTGCGGTACACACAAACGTGGCATACTATGTCTCCTCAGTCATGATGGGCAGAAAAACATGAGACTGAATCAAACACCAGAGAAATGGTGCAACTCGTAGAATGAGACGCACGAGGCAGGAAGGTGAGCAGCACCAGGCACACAGTTTTGACCCAGCTTTTGTTTTCAGTAAGTCGGGATGCGCTGCAAAATAGCGACTAAATAACAGCACAGCAAACACACCCAAAACAGTCATGTATGCTGTCCAGTTCCACAGCTCGGTCTGCCCATATGCCTGCATGCCACAAGAGGGCATCAGATTCTAATATAGATGGTTATGAGCCACCATGTAGGTGCTGGGAATTGAATTCAGGACTTGTGCAAGAGCAGCCAGTGCTCTTAACTGTTGAGCCCTCTCTCCAGCCCCCGCACTGAAGTTTCTCATCACAAACCTGAGTTGGTCCCACCGTTTCCTTTATCTCATGACTTTCTGGGATTTTCACCTTTGTTTTAGCATCTCCCCGCCGCCCACCCCCCAAATGGTGGAAGGTTAGTATCAGCACAGCCTCCAAAGTATTTTGTCTCATATAAGAAATGTTTTGACTAGGTATATACTTTAAAATTTCATTTTTTTTTCTCTAAAAATTTTAAGGGCATTGTTCTAAACATTGTTCTAAATTTTCAGCTTGTGCTGGACACGAAAAGCTTGTTATCATTTCAAAATCCCTTTCTGTTTCTTTGAATTAAGATGTTATACCAGAATTAAAAGTATACATATATGAAAGGTGAGTGCTAATTTCAAATAGGTCTTTCCGATTTGAGTCCTCACCTTAGGTGACTCTCTTTGGTGAGCTGAGATGACAGGCGTGGGCTGCCCCACCCAGCTCGTTACTGCTTTTTACACTGCTTTTAATCAACATTAAATTTTATGCCTTTTTTAAGTGGTTGCTTTCTACCACACTGCCAGCTCTAATTTCCCATTTCCAGTAGTAGCGCAAAGTCTTTTAAAATAAACGTACTGCCTGTAAAATGAACGTGTTCCAAAGCGGTGCTTTTGCCTGTACTAAAACTCCAGACCATAGAACTGAATGGTTGACGTTCCAGTTCAACAGTTTCAAGATGACTTAGTAGTGCTATCTTGACCGAGGAAAAGCTCATTTCTTGGTGAATTTTACGTCTTGGGAGAAGATACCTGGCTGAAAACCCATTCTTGCCTACCCCTATCTGGAGCCATCCGTGCACCGTGTGTATCGCCAGGCTTGCATGCGCGTCTCTCTCCTCAAAGCTTCTTCCGCAGAGTGCACTGTTTGGCTTGGTGATCGCGGGCTGTTTGCAGCTGGGGCATCGCCAAGTTTGACCCCTCAGTACAACTGTAGAGTCAGAGACTCAGGGACCAGGAACAGCGAGTAACCCGGCCTCCTGCTCGGTGTTTGACGTTTTCCCAGCAGCATCAGACTTCGGAGCATCCATAGTCAGCTCCAAGTTTGAGCGGGTCTCTGTTTAGCAACGCGCGCATTCGCGCTTGCGCAGTCTTCCGACCAGGGAGCCTTCCGCGTCCGGTTGCCATAGAGACCGCAGTTTCCCCTCCTGGTTCTTTCCGAGCCAGGATCTTCAGTTGGGGTAAGAAGGCCCCCACCTTAGATTGTGTTCTTGGAAACACTGAGGTAAGCGAACCTCGATCCACCTCACTGACCCTTCTCATTCTCACTACCCACAGCCGTGTGTCGTGGGATCAGCCATCGGCCCTGATGGTTGTTAGGTCTCCTCTCTGAGACTGCTCACAGTTATTCAAAGTTAAATCTCAGGAAGTCATGCTGAGATAGACTCGGGAGAGGCCGTAGAGGGGACTGGATTGGGGAGTTCAGGAGTGTCCAAGGAGTCTGTGTGGGGTTTGGTGCTCAGCCTAGTCAAGATCCGACTCCATCCGTGGCTGTGAAGGTTTCAGAGGCACCTAGGACCGGTGCTAGGGATGTGGGGCCCAGACAGGGAGCCCCTCAGAGTTCAGCTTTGTCCATGAAAGGCAGATACGACAGTGGTTCTTTGTAACATAGTCACAATGCCCAGGCTTTGGTTTACAGATGTCACACCTGTTTATTCCTTAGAGGACATATCGGGGCTCATGTATTTGGAAGAACAGTGCTTGTCTTACTTAGGGTTTCTGATTCTGTGATAAAACACCATGACCAAAAAGCAAGCTGGGGAGGAAGGGGTTTATTTAGCTGGCTTATACTTCCACATTGCTGTTCATCATCAGAGGAAGTCAGGACAGGAACTCAAACATGACAGAAACCTGGAGGCAGGAGCTGATGCAGAGGCCATGGAAGGGTGCTGCTTACTGGCTTGCTTCTCAGAGCATGATCAGCCTGCCTTCTTAAAGAATCCAGGATGACCAGCCCAGGGATGGCATTACCTACCATGGGCTGGGTCCTCCCCCATCAATCACTAATTAAGAAAATGTCCTACAGCTGAATCTTATTGGGGCATTATCTCAATTGAGGTTCCTTCCTTTTTAGATAACTGTATGTATCCAGGTGACATAAAATTAACCAGTACACTGCTGTGATCCAGCAAGACCAATGAAAATTCCTTGTTTTCAAAAGACACACAGGAGAATATTAATAGCATTCTTGCGATAGCTTTAACTGAGAAGAGTCCACACATCCATAAACAACAGAAAAAGGGTGATTTTTACATAGTCATCTGGCACACTACCTAGCAGTGAGAATGGACAAGCTACATTATAAGCAGTCAGACCACTGTTAAGAACATGACGTTCAATAAAAGGCACCAGATGCAAAAGAATATACTGCATATGGTTCAAAACCAAAGGAACTTACAGGTAACATTAAAGATCAAGTTTGTGGTTATCCTGTGTGCTTAGGAGTAGCAACGAGGGACCAGAAAGGCTTGGCATATTGGTAACATTGATTTCTTGATCTGGAAGCTGGCGACACTGCACACTTGGCTCAGTTTTTGATTTGTTGTGTGTTTCAATACAAGTGTCACAGTTTGATGATAGTGATGATGGTAGGAAGAACCTACCTCTTTCATTTAATGCAAAACGATCTGTGTTTGATCAGGACATTGGATATCCGAAATGGCCAAACTACTACAATCTCCACCCAAGTTCCTTCCTGCAGAGTGGTATATTGCTAACAAAAGCCAGTACCACAGAGCAGACGCCCAAAGGTCCCGATCTGAACGCCTGGTGGCAGAGAGCCAGAGGCTTGTGGATGAAATAGAGAAGACCACCAGGAAGTCTCAGAGTGATGTGAACAAGAAACTTGGTAAGACAATGTGCTTAGTCTATTTGTAACCGCATCCTGATGAGGCTACTGGGGGCTAGCGATAGTGTCATGTTTGGTGTGGCGATGTGTCATTCTTGAAGTATGGAGTTGGGTAGAACGTGTTCATTCTTCAGATTCTGTGTTGAAGACCAGTGCCATAAGACAGACACAGCAAGGCCATCTGATTTTCAACCATCTATCATTCATTCACCAATCTGACCCCCATTCATTGATAGCTTGCAGGGACTGGTACACTGGGACCACCACAGGGGATGAGCAGAGTCTGTGCTTTCACGGGTTCCCACCTTGAAAGGAGAAAGGCATGAAAGCCATTGGTCAGTACAGAGCCAGCTGTGTGCTGAGTGAAGAGAGCTAAGCTGGGTGGGGCAGGCACCCGAGAACTGGGGACATTCCTAGAGATAAACGCTGCACCTGGGTCTTAGAGGAAGGACAAGTAAACCTTGACAATTTCATGCTGAAAAATAACACTTCAAGGATGCTTGACCTTGGGGCTGGAGAGATGGCTCAGAGGTTAAGAGCACTGGCAGCTCTTCCGGAGGTCCTGAGTTCAATTCCCAGCAACCACATGGTGGCTCACAACCATCTGTAATGAGATCTGGTGCCCTCTTCTGGCATGCAGGCATACATGGAGGCTGAACACTGTGTACATAATAAATAAATAAATCTTAAAAAAAAGAATGTTTGACCTTGCCAGGCAGTGGTGGTGCACGCCTTTAATCCCAGCATTTGGGAGGCAGAAGCAGGTGGATCTTTGTGAGTTTGAGGCCAGGCTGGTCTACAGAGCTAGTTCCAGGATGGCCAGGGCTACACTGAGAAACCCTGTCTCAAAAAACCAATAAATAAAGAAATAAGGAAAGAAAGAATGATGATCTTAAATCAACAAATGTAAACTAAAATGGACAGCGATCAGCCAAATACTTGCATGTACAAGCCAGAGGCTATCAATTTGGGTGGCTAATGAGCAGCGAGGTAACACAGGGGATGAGGTAAAACAAGAGGGAGGTGTGAGGACTGATTTTCAAACTGCATCTTAAATGTCATAGATTCATTGAACGATTTAAAATTAGCTGTTTAGGGCTGGGCGGTGGTGGCGCACGCCTTTAATCCCAGCACTCGGGAGGCAGAGGCAGGCGGATCTCTGAGTTCGAGGCCAGCCTGGTCTACAAGAGCTAGTTCCAGGACAGGCTCTAGAAACTACAGGGAAACCCTGTCTCGAAAAACCAAAAATAAAATAAAATAAAATAAAATTAGCTGTTTATACTGGCATGTTGTGGGATACAGAAAGTGAGGCGTTGTGGGTGAGATACCTCCATCTGGTGGTGCTCATCTAAGTCCAGAGGAGGCTGAAAGGCGAGTGAGAAATGTATTTGACCTGGGTGACTTGAAGATCACCGGTGGTTTCCAACGTAGCAGGCCTAATAAGGCAGTAAAAAATGCACGGTGGATGGGTGGAGGCCAGTTGCAGAGCGGGAGGACTTCAGTTTGTGTGACGGATGCAGGCCCTGGATGCAGGCTTTCTCCCCTATAAAACTCCAGCCAAAGTACAGTAAAAGACTCTTGAAGGCTTTGCCCCTCGGACAAGGATGGGTGGGGATGAAGCAGCAGCAGAAAGTGATGGACATTCGATGTTGGAAACTGGGAAATGAAAAAGCAGCTGGACACATAGGGACTATGGACAATTGGGGTGGGCCAAGAGCACTGGACTAATTGATCTGCGCTGCAGAAACCTTGGAATATGCAAAGCTGAGTGCATCCAAATACTGCTGAGGCTGGAGACTCAAGACAGAGCCGGAAACAGAACAGTGCTGGAAATCTTTAGGAAGAGCCCCTCTCTGTTCATTCCAGCTTGCTCTCATGCCCCAGAACACCTGAAGTCGGACGCAGTGAACGGCTGGTTCACAGGACACTGGTAGCCTGGCCTGGATATGTCTTCCTACCTGACAAGGGATTGGAAGATCTTTCCATGGAGAAATTAACTGACTTGAAAAGAAGGATCTGCAGATAGCGTGTTTGGAGGGTCTCCAGGGAAACGTCTGGGCCCTGCTTCATGGCTTTGTACACAAAGCATTCTCGTGGGCAAGCGCTGTTCCCACAGACAGAGCTTCCTAGCAACATTTCAGCACATCTGTTACACACCTGAAGAAGATTTTTGGCATGGCACACACATGCACATGCATATGCACACACGCAAACATGGAAACTCAGGAGGCAGGACATCACGCAAGGAACAGATCCTCCAGACTCGAGGAAGATGCTGCAGCCTTGAAAGAGAGACATTGAGGGAACAAAGGGATTTGGAAATGAAAAACAGGAAAACAGGAAAAAGTTAGACATCAAAAGAAGCTTTAAAAGATAAAATTACATAATTCTCCAAGAATAATGCAAAAGGAGAAAGGAGACAAAAAAATAGGAGAACTAGAGGCTCAGTCTGGGAGGCTCAGTGATCAATAGGGATTCTGGAGTGTCAATAGAAAGTAGGGAAGGAGAAGAAATTATCCATGAAAACATATATATATATACATATACATATATATATACATGTACATATATATATATATATATATATATATAGAGAGAGAGAGAGAGAGAGAGAGAGAGAAAGTTAATGTCTGTTGTTGTCTGGTGCAGTAAGATTGACACCGGTGTGAGATTTCAGAGCACAAGGAAATGGAGGAATTCATAAGAACGTCCAGAAAGTTCACAAAAAAAGAATGGGGGTCAGAATCATTTCACTCTTGTCCACAAAACTCTGAAAACTAGAAGGAAGCAGAGAGACATCAGAAATGGGAACGAGAAAGGCTCACATACTACAAACCTGAGCCACACAGCGCCAGTGGTCAGGGCAGAAGAAGGGGTGCTCAGGCTTGCAGCTGTTCAAGGCTTCAACTCCTAACATGCGTGTCTAAGGGAATTCCTGGTAGGTGTGCGTATGTGTTGAAGGGGTGAATGGAGGAGAAAGAAGCACAGCTCAGGAAATGGAGCTCCAGCATCTGAGAAATGCACAGGAGGTTCCTGCAAACAAGACCAAAGGGCCATGGACTGATGCAGTGGTGTGGAGTAGGTCCTCTGGTCACAGCAGGAGGACAAAGGGAACCGCCATCAGTAGGTTACCAGGCTGGCTGGGGTTGATTGACAGGACACTAGCAGTTGTGTCAGAAAGTTTGAGGAGGCATTAGTAATTAATACAAATAACATGAAGGGGTTACTTTAAAAAAGATTTTACTTTTATGTTTGTCTGTGTGCCTGTGTATACACACGTGAGTGCAGATGCCTATGGAGACCAGAAGAGGGCATCAGATCCTCAGAACTGGAGTTACAGGCAGTTTTGAGCACCTAATGTGGGTTCTGAGAACTGGATTCTCGTTCTTTGCAGGAGCAGCACTAAGTCATCTCTCCAACCCCAAAGTGGTTGCTATAGTAACCATCTTACTCTCTATATGTTTTCTATGACTCAGATATGCACAATCTCATCTTCTCCGAGAAAGAAGTTATTTGGGCTGGGGAGATGGCTCATTGTGTAGGATTGCTTGCTCTGCAAGCATGAGGAAATGAGTTCAGATCCCCAGAACCCACATAAAAAGCCAGTTACTGTTTTTTACTCCAGCACTGTGGGGGGCAGAGAAAAAAATTGTTAGGGCTTGCTGGTCACCAGGTTCAGTAAGAGAAATCTATGTCACGGGAATAAGGCAGAGAGTCATAGAGCAGAACACTCAGCATTGTTCCCTGGCTTCTGTATATGCATAACATATGCACATACCCACACATCCACAATCTGTGCATATATACACACAGCATGACATGGCACACATACGGATATGCACATGTTAATGCTTATGTTATTTTAAGGAGAGGACATCGATGATTACATAATTAGTACCTAATACATTTAAGAGTCAGATGTGAAGCTACTCATCCCGAATTTGTTAGCTATTATGCAGAAGGCTTTTGTATCAGCCGTCTTTTACTTGTACTGTTTAATAAATTAGCCTTTAGTCAGGTATGATGGCATAGCGCATAATCCCAGCCCCTGGTGACTGAGGTGGGAGGACTGAACAATTCAGGGCCATTTGCTGGCTGTGGCGGCTCACACGTTTATTCCCAGCACTCGGGAGGCAGAGTCAGGTGGATCTCTGTGAATTCAAGGCCAGCCTGGTCTACGGAGTGAGTTCCAGGACAGCCAGGGCTACACAGAGAAACCCTGTCTTGAAAAACCAAGAGGGGAAAAAAAGTGGAAATTACAGGCTAGACTGTATTATAGAGTGAGATACTCTCTAAGCAAACAAAAAGCCAACAAAATTACTTCTTCAGCTTACCATAAAAATACAAATGAAGTGGGCTGAAGAGATGGCTTAGAGGTTAAGAGCACAGGTTGCTCTCCCAGAGGTCCTGAGTTCAATTCCCAGCAACCATATGGTGGCTCACAACCATTATATAATAAGATATGGTGCCCTCTTCTGGCATGCAGGCATACATGCAGGCAGAACACTGCATACATAATAAATAAATACATCTTTTTAAAAAATAAAATAAAGCATTAATGCAATTATAATCATGCAAAAAGAAAGTTATACAAGAAGTTTATCATAATATGCTACTGGATTCAAGTGTAAATAATGTTAAAAATTCAGTAGACCATGAGTTAGTGTTTAATAAGATGTTGATATAAATATATGGGGAGATGGAAGAAGGCTGTTGTTTTGAGTTGCTTTAAAGCAGTCCAAGGACAGAGGACACAGCTCAGCATTATAGTGCTTGCCTAGCATGCGCAAAGGCCTGGGTTCAGTCCTCAGCTCTGAAAAAATGCAAATCACTATCTTTCATCATGAAAAATCAACATAGCATTAAATTGCTGTTGAAAGGACACTGGTAAGAGCAAACACCAGAGCAAATCAGGGGGGATTGAAGTCAGCGCTTAAGAGCTGGTCATGGGGAGGAGGAGAGGGGGGGAGTCAAGGACTCAGACTGGGTCAAGCTGTTTGACTTTCCAAACGGTACACATTCAAAAGTTACAGGCTGAGAGCAATAGCCCAACAGCTACGAGTGCATACTGCTCTTTCATAGGACCCAATTTCAGTTCCTAGAACCATGTCAGGTGGCTCCCAACTACCTATGACTCCAGCTCTTGGGGGGATTAGACCCCTCAGGCCTCTACAGGCGTATACACACACACACACACACACACACACACACACACACACACACACACCACAGAGTTATCAGCTAGGGGTGGTAGTGCACACTTTTGCCCCCAGCACTCATAGGCTGAGGCCAGAGGAAAGTTCAAGGGCAGCTTGATCTACATAGCAAGAGTGTATCATAGATAGATAGATAGATAGATAGATAGATAGATAGATAGATAGATAAACGTTATTAAAATTAAAATAGTGAGCAACTGAAGAATTGGAGTTTAGAGTGTTAAATATTACGTTGAGTGTAAGAAGAAATATCTCACTTTCCTTTTGCTGATAAACGTTTGTTTATATCTGTCTGTCTTTGAGACAGTGTTACACAGGTTGGTTTAAACTTACTATGTAGGAGAGAGGGGGGGAGAGAGAGAGAGAGAGAGAGAGAGAGAGAGAGAGAGAGAGAGAGAGAGAGAGAGAGAGAGCAACCTTGAAGTTCTGATTCTCCTGCCTCCACCTCCCCAGGCCTGGGATCACAGCCTCTTGCTACCATGCCCAGTTTGTATGGGTGCTGGAAACTGAACCCAGGGCCTCCTGCATGCCAGGCAAGCTCTTACCAACTAAGCTACAGTGTTCACCATTACTGATCAGCATGTATAAAAATGTCACAAGGGCTGGGTGTGGTGAAGTACATCTTTAAGTCCAATACATAGGAGGCAGAGACAGATGGATTTCTTTTGAGTTCCAGGCCAGCAAGGGATACATAGTGAGACCCTGTCTGGAGGAGAGATGACGGTAATACTCCAAGAAGCACAGCTCTAAGAAATGAGAAAATCTCAGGCAGTATCACAGGGTAGGAGTGGGGCTGGGAGAGCAAGCAAGAGGCCTGGGTTCAGTCTCCAGCGCCACAGCAAACACACACACACACACACACACACACACACACACACACACACTCACACACAGTTGCCTCCACCGAGAGCAGACAAACCCTGGTGTAACACGTGTGTACTTCAGAGCAGAGACTCGAGGAGGTCAAGTTCTGGAAGAAGGAGTTAGACGACAAACTTGAACAGCTGGTGCACCAGACGGACGATCTGCTCACCTACAAGATTCGCCTGGAGAAAGCCCTGGAGAGCTTCAAGGAGCCCCTGCACATCACTGAGCGGTGCCTGGCCTACAGGTTAGTCACTGCAGTGGGAGCTGGCACCAGGCAGCCAAAGCTGACTGCGCTAAACCGTGGGGTTGAGCAGGCGAAACAGCAGGTGTTCTGTTGGGTCTGAGATGGGGCCCATCGTGCCAGTAGTATCTGTGGAAGGCATGCAGGTTCATGCCTCGACTCTGCTGTACTCTAGCTAAAAATACGAGTTAGGGCTCAGTTTTCTGTGAGTGTCAATTACAAAATCACAAGATTAATCTTAAAATGTTTCTTCTTCTATCACCTAAGAATGTTTTGAGATTTATTTTTATTATATATAACATTTATTATATAATAAAACTATTACTATGTATTATATGTATGTATGTGTGTGTGTTTTGCCTGCACGTATGTCTGTGTACCAGGGGTGGGCAGTGCCAGAAGAATCCAGAAGAGGGTGCTAGATCCCCTCGGAACCAGAGTTACAGACATTTTTAGCCACAATGTGGGTGCTGGGAATTGAAGCCAGGTTCTCTGGAAGAACAGCCAGTGCTCTTAACTGCTGAGTCATCTCTCCAGCCCCCTTTTCCATGACTTTTAAGTGGTCTAGATAGGCCAATGTTGTTGTTTTTGTCTCCCCCCATTTTCCCCCTCCCCCACTTTGGAGAGAATTTTATTTTATTTTAGAGCCTGCAGAATATGATATACTTTTTTTTAAAAAAGAAAACAAATTATCTTTTTTTTTTCATTTTACACACCAATCCCAGTTCCCCACTCCCTCCCATCCTCCCATTCCCTTTACCACCTCCCATCCACTCCTCAGAGAGGATAAGGCACATTGCTTTGGGGAAGGTCCAAGGCCCTCCCTACTATATGTAGGTTGAACAAGGTATCCATCCAAAAAGAACAGTTTCCAAAAAAAAGGCAGTACAAGCAGTAGGGATAAATCCTGGTGCCACTGCCAGTGCCCTGCACTCTGCCCCGGTCATACAACTGTCACCCACATTCAGAGGGACTAGTTTGGACCTATGCTGTTTCATTCCCTGTCTGGAGGCCAATGTTTTGTTGCCTCACAGAACACAGATCTTAATCCCTAGGCTACCTCATGACTGGAGATGGCAGCCCGAGCTCCAGACATTGTTTCCCCAGCAAGGATGAATAAGTAGAGTTTGGCATTCACCATTTCTCTGTGCTTGCGTCCACTGGCCAGAACATAATCACACAACTATGCCAGTTGAAGCCAGGAAATGGTTGTCTTCAGTTGGGGCAGCCAGGGGCTCAGCTAAAGCACCAGGAGTTCCATTTCCAGGAAAGAGGGTGAGAAAGATCCCACTCTAGCTGCTGGCTGGGAGACATAAGCCTGCTGGGATGCACAGAGTACCCTGCTGCTAGTGCATGGGCACACCTCTGGGGATCTGTAAATCCAGGAACAGGATGCCAGTTTCTATACCCGTTTTCTAGTCCAGTTGGAGAATTATGAAGAATTGATGAGTCTGGGTTTCTTTTTAGGCAGGGTCTCACTTTATAGCTCAGGCTGGCCTAGCAACCTAGGGAAGTCTAGAACGCCACATCTTCCCGCCTCAACCTAGGAAAGTCTAGAACGCCACATCTTCCCGCCTCAACCTAGGGAAGTCTAGAACGCCACATCTTCCCGCCTCAACCTCGGTGCTGCTCCACCATGCCTGGCTCTCACTGGTGGTTTTGCTCCAGCACAGCCCTTTCCAGCCCAGCATGTTGTCCACATTGACGTTTTCATTTTCATTTTTGAGACAGAGGCTTGTGTAGCCCAGGCTGGCCTCACATTCACTATGCGGCTGAGGATGGTTTTGGATTCTCTTGCCTATACTTCCTGAGTGCTGGGGTTGCTGGCATGTACCAACATGTCTAGTTTACAAGACAAACCTAGGGCTTCATGAGTGCGAGGCAGGCATTCTACTGTATTTCCAGTCCCATACTGACATTTGAATGAACTTCTCCAAGTTTTGAGTTTTACAGGTCACCCCAAGCTTCAAACCTTGTAACTACAGCCCTGAGTCCCAATAGCCTCAAGATAAAGTTCAAGGCCCTTAGTTTGTCCAGTGAATTCTCCAGGCCCTGAAAGAGAGGAGCTTGGGAGCTCTGAGCCCTCTGCAGGTTCCCAAATATGTGGTGCTCTTCTCAGGAGAAGCCCAGTTCCCCCATGACCTTAGCCCTGACCTTGTGCAGCAAGCAGGCAGTGACCAGGCAGTGGTCCCCAAATAGTTTCAGAGAGTATGTGAAGGCAAGGGCGGTGACAGGCCACCTGCAGTGTGCTCCTAAACCCGAGACTAACTATGATGCAGAGGGTGCTGAATTACTGAGCATGTACTACATACCGGGGGCGGGGAGAGGGGGGTGGGTCAGGAACACTGCTTTCTGTCTGTCCATGGCATACCCTATGAAGTACTAATAGTTGTCCCCATTTACAGAAGGGGACATCAAGATACAAATGTTACAGAATACACCTCAGGCTCCACAGCAAGTGGCTAGGGGATCTCCCAAACCAAGCCCTACCAAACAGTAGAAGTAACAACGTATCTGGCAGTGGGGTGGTTTTGGGGAGTGGTGCAGTGTGCTGCTGTAATGCTCAGTGAGTGTCTCTGGGTAAGTTACTTCACTACTCTGAGACTCAGTGAGTGAAGCTGGGTCAGTTACTTCACTCCTCTGAGACTCAGCTGTTCCACATGTATTTTAAAACCTGAGCAGAAGGGTGAGGGGTGTAGTTCAGTGGAAGCAGCACAGTTGACTAGCGGGCTCTAGGGCCTGGGTTCCTTTAGGAGGGAATTAAACAAATTAAAACAAAACGAAACAGTGCCTGTCACACAGCCAGGGCTCAGTGGTGTAATACCAACGTGGGGATTGTTACTAATGCTGGAACAGAATTATTTTTTGTTCCTTTCTGGGCTTAATTTTTTTTTTTTTTTTGGTCTAAAAACAAGTCTAGGACCAAGGAAAGAAACACCTGTCTTTGAAATTCTAGGTCAAAACAGTTGTTTGCAAGGAGTAAGTGCAAAGGGGAGGACTTCGGAGCAGGAAGAGACAGCAGACAGCAAGCAGGATGGGACGGGCCTTAAGTCCCAGCACTCAAGGCTGAGGCAGGAGGATCAGGAGACCAGCCCGGGATAAGTAGGGAGACTCTGTCTTAAAAACCAACCAACTAGAGAGCCAGCAAGCCACCAAACGAACAAAGCAAACAAATCAAAGGGCGGCAGGGTCGGGGGTGGGAGTGGGAGGTGTTCATGTGGGGTTTTCAGGCCAAGTTTCTGGATGTGTTTTGGATATTTTGAAGAGACACAGGCACAAAGTAGTGTCCCACGCTCTTGCCCCTCCCCGCCAGGGAGAAGCGCGTGGGCATCGACCTGGTGCATGATGTGGTGGAGCAGGAGCTGCTGAAGGAAGCCGAGATCATCCGCGGCGTCATGGCTTTGCTGCAGCGCACGCTGGAGGAGACGACAGAGCAGATCAGGTACCGCAGACCCCACCCGAATTGGGGGAACCGGTGTGCAGCACCCTACAAGACGATCTGTGCCCCCAGTGGAACGCTGGCGTGGAGTCCGGGTTCCTGCCTCCCCCACTGGCGCCCCCTGGTGACGGGAGAATTGTTGTGGCATCTCACCAGGGTGACTCACTAGAGTCTTTTGTGGCCACGCTGACCCCTCTGTACAGTTTCCAACTGAGGCTTGGTCTCCAAGCATCCAATGGCACGTGTGTGCACTGGGGACGTGGAAGTGGGGCACGAGGAGAGGCTGTGCTGAAAGGACCTAGTTTCAGCTTCATTTTCCAAGGCCTCCTGTGACCCTGCAGGTGTCACCAGGCCTTTCCCAAAGGAGAAACCTGGTTTGCCTTCTTCCTTCAGGCTGAATCGCTCTGCCAAGTACAATTTGGAAAAGGATTTGAAGGATAAGTTTGTGGCCTTAACTATCGACGACATCTGCTTCTCACTCAACAATAACTCACCAAATATCAAATATTCTGAGAATGTTGTGAGAATCGAGCCCAAGTGAGTGGGGCCCTGCGACTGGCGTAGGTGGTGCTGGGAAAATCCGGTCCTCTCTGTCTGACAGGGCCAGGGGATGCATCCTGTAGCTCCTCCGAGCCAGGAGGCTTGGGCAAGGCATCTGCTGAGCAGCTTCGCCCTGCCCCTGCCCAGAGCCTTCTCTCACTTTAAGAAAGACGGGCACAGTATGTCCGGAGACTTACAACTCATTCCTCCCTCTGTTTATAGTTTAACACGTGGAGGACTGTAAAACTATAGCGATGGGTGGATACTAACTTCCCACTCCGGTCCTTCTCTGAGCTCCCACGGATCCACAGAAACACACGCACCTCTGACGCTCAGGGCCATTTTGTTTAGTTTGCAAAAATATGTGTCCTTTCTGTAGCATCTCATTCGTATTAAATTAAATGTGTGTGTCCAATGTGCGTAGATGGTGGGGACACGTGGAAGTCAGAGGACAGCTTGTGGGGGTTGGCTTTTCTACAGTGTGTGTCCCGGGGAATCCCACTCAGGTTAGTGGCAGTTTTACCAATTAGTATTAAACTGTAGAGCTAACTCATTCCTCTGTGTGTATGTGTGTGTGTGTGTGTGTGTGTGTGTGTGTGTGTAGCTTTTGGCTGTCCTGGAACTTGGTCTGTAGACCAGGTTGGCCTTGAACTCACTGAGATCTGCCTGCCTCTGCTTTCCAAGTGCTTGAATTAAAGATGTGTGCCACCACCACCCAGCCCCTGATTTTTTAAAATTAAATATATATACATGAAATACATACAGTAAATACTAAACACAAAGTTCGATTATCATTGTATTTGTATCTTTTTAATGTATAAAAACATAGAAAGATAAAGAACCCCCAAACTTATCTTCTTAGAATAAATAATAAATGTTTCTTATCTCGTGATCTTGGGTAGGTTGAGAGACCAGACACAGCTTAGCTGGCGGCCTGGCTCAAGGTATCCTTAGGTGTACATCAAACTGGGGCTGGGGCTGCACCCATCTTAAGGCTGGACTGGGAAGGAGTCAACTTCCAAGGTGACTGTTGTGATGATGTGGGCCTCAGTTCCCAGCTTTATGAACTTGTCCAAGGACAGCTCACGACATGGAAGCTGGTCCCTCCCATCCCAAGTGATGGAAGAGAGAAAGAGAGGCAAAGGTGGGAGGAGAGGGATCTAAGAGAAGCCATGGCGCCTCAGAACTGGCATCTCATCTTTGGACTCGTGAGGAACAAGTTGGCAAATTTGTTCTCATCCTTAAGGCAAGGGAGACAGGGACCTCTGGGGACTAGTCAGAGGCTGCCGCGAGTCACAAAGTGGAGAATCCTCAGGTGGTCCTCGGGGTTAGAGGGCAAGAAATGCCTCCACCCTACTCCCATGGATACCTTTCTGCCTGCCCCTTCTGCTCCCTCTTTCTCCTCTTCTTCCTCCTCCTCTTCTGTTTCTTATTCTTGAGACAAAATGCTTGTGATGTAACCCAGGCTGGCCTCAAACTGGAGATTCTCCTGTCTCAGCCTCCCTCAGTTTCCTTCTGCCTGATATGTTTTTCTACTCCCCCAAAGTGGATACTCTCTTGACTTCTTCTAATAGGGCTCACCTGCTTTTCTTCTTCTTCTTCTTCTTCTTCTTCTTCTTCTTCTTCTTCTTCTTCTTCTTCTTCTTCTTCTCCTCCTCCTCCTCCTTCTTCTTCTTTTTTCTAAATATCATCATATAATTCTGTGGTGTGTGTTCATGAATAACAACTTTTAGAAATCAGAGAGATGGCTCAGGAGTTAAGAGTGCTTACTAACTCTTAACAGAGGACCCAGGTTCTAGTCCCACATGTTGGCTCACGAATTCCCGGGATCTGATGCCCTATTCTTGCGTCTGTGGGCACCAGGCACGCATGTGGTACACAGACATACATGCAGGCAAAGCACTCATACACATAAAAGTAAATCTTCAAAAAACATTTATTAAAATATCTATCAAGTTTGCTAACAGTTCCTCATCAAACTAGTCATCTGTTCAACTCCTGGTTTCTCCTCACTCAGAGTGCTAGGTTGCAGCTGTGGTTGCTCTTGTATTTTTTTTCTATTGACGTTCATTGTCTCCAGCTGTGAGAGCTTGACTAAGTTCATTCCTTTCTCAGAGCTTGTTTTCTCCTCTGGGAAGTTGGGGTCTTAAAAGCAGCTTAGTAAGCTTTTCGGGGGAAGAAACGAGGTTAGGTGCCAACTCAGTGTCTGGCACAGATATGGGAGGTTTCCAAAGATACTGCCGTTGGCAGACTGCCACTGGCTCTGCCCAATCATGGAAAAACATCCACGTACTTGTGGGGTTGAGGTAGCTTAGTTTTTAGTAATACTCAGCAGTCATCCCTGCTACCCCAGCCCAAGAGAGAAACTTGTGTTTCAGCTCAGTGAGTCTGGATGACTGGCTGGACTTCTCTAATACCAACGTGGAGAAGGCGGACAAACAGCGGAACAACTCGATGGCGCTGAAGACCGTGGTGGACCGCATCCTGTCCCAGACGGCCAATGACCTGCGCAGACAGTGTGACGTGGTAGACACGGCATTCATAAACGGGCTGAAGGAGACCAAGGATGCCAGGGACAAACTGGCTGATCATCTGGCCAAGGTGAGGTCCCTGGGGGCACACTGTATTCACGAGAGCTTCTCATGGAAGCACAAATGTCTGTGTGTCTTGGGCCTCTGCTGGCATTCACTCTACAGAGGACAGATCCACAGAATGGAGGCTGGGATCCGGGCACGGCCTAGGATATTACTCATGGACCATGCAGAGGAGGACCCTGAACTCAAATGAGCTGAAGCACCCAGTCTCTCCAGATCCAACTCCAGCTCCCTGCTCAACTGTCCCTGCTAGTTACTCAGTGCTATACTGGCAGATGGCTTCTAGGCATCGAAAACAAGTCTCTGAGGTGTAGAATTCCCATGGTGTAAATGTGCCCACTGTGATCCATTTCAGAACCCCTGGTTAACAAAGAGCTGGCAGAGTCCCTGCAAACTTACCCATCCAAGTCCACAGGATCTAGCTCCCACACACCTTCCTTGCTTCAGGACCTGGTGTCCCCAGCGTAAGTGGTCAGTCAACAGTCTGAGCTCAGAGACGTGGAGAAGTAGAGTCTAGTGGGACAGGGCTTCGCTTTGAATGTAACAGAATCTGGCAGTGGTGAGCTGCAGGACTTGCGCAGATCCTTCTAGCTCTCTGCATCCCTTGGCCACGCTGTAACATGGGGATCATACCAGGGCTTCTGCAGCTGAGAGGAACTGAAGCTTTAGTGCAGCTATGGCTGGGGGTGAGGTGGGGTGGGTGTGGGTGTGGGGTGGGATGGGGGTGGAAGTGGGGGGTCTATAATACAAGCCATATTTCTCTCCTATGTCTTCTAGTAGCTCCTTCTAAGACAATAAAAAGAAGTAGGCGAAGCCAGGCAGTTGTGGTGCACCCCTTTAATCCTAGCAGTCAGGAGGCTGAGGCAGGCACAGTCTCTGTGAGTTCAAGGCCAGCCTGGTCTACGGAGTGAGTTCTAGGACAACCAGGACTGTTTCACAGAGATAACCTGTCTCGAGAAAACAAACAAAACAAAACAAAAGAAAAAAGTGAATAAAATTGATTTTATAGTATTTTACTTAACTTTCAATATAAAAATGATTTTAGCATGTTATTAGGTAATTAACTCTTTGGGGCTGGGAGGTGGCTAAGTAGGTAAAGTGTTTGATGTGCAAGATAAGGAATGCCTGAGTTTGGATGCCCAGCATCCGTGTTAAAGGTGGGGCATGGACCACACTGTGGTGGATGTTGGTGCTGGGGGGTGGTGTTGGGGGTCTGTCATGGAGAACCAAAGGTATGGAGGACTTGTTGGCCAAGTAGTCTAGCTGGAGTGGTGAGGGCCACATTCACTGAGAGACCCTGCTTCACAAAAGAAGGTAGAGAGCAATAGGGGAAGACACCCAGCATTGACTTCTGGCCTCCATACATGCACACATGCACATGGGCATCTGCACACACACACACACACACACACACACACACACACACACACACATGCACGCACGCACATCTTTAAAATCTAGTAATCTAATGCATACAGGACCCAGTATGGTGGCATATGACATTAATCTTAGTATTTGGGAGGCAGAGACAAGCAGGTCAACCTGGTCTACATAGCAAGATCCAGGCCAGCTAGGGCTACATAGTGAGACCTTGTTTCACAAAGCAAAATTCTAACATATACAGTCTCTTAATGGACTACAAATCAGTGGCTCAAGTTCAAAGGCATCAAGAATTTGCGGGCAACCATTTTTCTGTCTTTAGAGTCTCCAATTTCAAGGTCCAATAGAGACACAACCACCTGAGTGTGGACAGAGTTACACGGACAGAAGAATAAGCAAGCATGGGCTTTGAGTGACTCTGGGGTCCCATATCCCCATTCAGAAGCCTTGGACCTTAGTCCCATGAGGAAGGGGCTTACTTGGCCTCCATTTGACAGGGGCATCCCTGCTCAGGAAGAGACTTTGCAAGTTGAAAGGACTATGTTCAGCTCTCATTTTGTTTGCAATAAGACAACTGCTTACTTAGTGGGCAAAGCATGTTTAATCCTCTGAGAGATTTGTGATTAAGTAATAGTGTTTAAAATAACCAGATGCATAGGTTGGTAAATATTTGTCTATAAAAAAGTCAAACAGTATCTATTGTAGGCATTCTGGGCCAACAGGCATCAATCACTGGTATTATGGTGGTATTTATACCGCAAGGAAGACAACACATTTCCAAAAATTCTTCACTGACAGAAATTCAGTAGTAGCAGTAATCACAGTAATGGAGTATAGTTTTTAAACACTGGTCTCCTTATAAGAGGAGAGGAATTCTGTTGTGAGGAGATAGTGGCTTGCTTTGTTCTGATGCAAAGTTAGTGCTTCCTAGGAAATCCCATGCCGATCTGTATCGAATTGTTACATAATTCATCTAAAAATATCATTTCATTCAGCTCCATTCTTCCAGATGCTGACAAAATGTGCGAGCAAATGGTTTTAATTGGCTGTGTTCATTTCTGGGGGGAGCGCTTGTGCATTTCTGTCAAATGCTTCTCCTGATACCTGCCTTTTAGCATGTAAATCTCTCCCAGCCGAGGGTGAGAGGGGGAGGTCGCTACTCCTTCACTGGGCTGTTAAGTGATCTCTGAAATGTGAACAATTCTTTGGCTTGCTTTGAGGTCAGAACCCACTGCTGGGAGTTGGAAAATGTCGTTGAAAATCTAGGCTTTAACTTTGATAGCCTTGAAGTGTGAGAGAAGCTTGACCCCAGGTCCAGGTGAGGTGGGTGCATCCTAAATCATGCACCTTGGGGCTGTCTTGCCTGGAAGCTGTAGGCCAGGCTCAAGGAGGACTGCTTTTGAGGTTGCATTGTGAGCTACTTTCCAAAAGCCTTCAACATTTGTTAGCAATGGTGGAGGGTTCGTCTTCTGATTCGGAAAAATTCCAATCTTAGCCCTGGGCTAAAATAAACCATGAGGAAATGTGAGCATGGCGAATTCACTCAAGTGCAGAGCTGTGGAGCCCGCAGAACCGCTGAGCTGCTGTTTCTAAAGAAATGCGTGACGGTCGAGAAATAATCAAGTTCATTGTTGAAGTTAGTGCAGCGCCACATGACAGGCCCGACTGTTTTATGCAAAGTACAGTCTAAAAATCACTGTGTTTATATGTGTATGTAGCATATGTGTACTTGTATGGATGTGTGTTCACATGTGGAGCTCAGAGGTTGACTTTGAATGTTTTCTTCCATTCCTTTCTACTTAACTTTCTGGGACCAAGGCTCTCACTGAACCCACGGACTAGCAAGCTCTGGGAATCCTCTGATCTCTGACCCCCAACCCCAGTGATGGGGTTACGTATGTGCTCTGCCACACCTGGCTTTTTACGAAGGTGTACGATGGGGATCTGAACTCAGTTCCTCATGCTTGTATGTAGGCACTTCCACTGAGCCAGCCATCTCCCCAACCTCTCCAGAGCACTTCCTAACGAACAGTACAATGACTAAGCATAGGCTTTAAACAACTTACATTTTCACAGGCTCTGTAAACCTGTCTGCTCAACATGTATTAGTACCACAACATCTGAGCAGATCCTTCTTCAGGTTGTGTTGAATTAGCAATTTCTGAAGAAAGTGTTTGCGTGTGAGTTGTGTGTGTATGAGTGTGTGCATGAGTGTGTGTGTATGAGTGCGTGTGTGTGTGTATATGATAGATGCCTTCCTCTATTACCCTTCCCTTATGTTTTTAGGTCTCTTACTGAACCTGGAGCTTGGTCAGACTGGCCGGCCGGCCAGTGAACCCCAGGGAACCCTTAGTCTCTGTGACCATTCCCATTATTGGGGTTAGAGAAGAGCACCTCTGCTCCTGGCTTTTGTGTGGGTGCTGTGGATCTGACCTTAGGCCCCAGTGCTTGCCTGCAAGTCCTTTACCACTGAGCCACAGCCTGTTTTATCAGCTTTTTGAAAATCGTCATATCGTGTAGAGATTCAGAGGCTGGATTCACATCCAGCTCAGCACTGACATTCTCCAGTGAACAGCGCTGAACAGTGTTAGAATGTCAGACAGCTCATTACGGGGAGAAGAAAACCATGTGAAACTGATTATTTGTTACACAAAAAAGTGATTACTGACTTTACTCTAGACCATGGACTGTTTTCTGAGCAACCATTTCGCATAATGAATAATCTTGAACAAGTTTCTGTCCTTCGAACACATTTCCTATAGCTGCTGCCATCAAAAGTGATGCAATTAGCCGGGAATGGCTTCCCTGCTCAGCCAGTGGGCGAATGGCTTAGAACCTTCTCTTGCAGCCTCACTCTGGCTTTGAAACACGGCAGTGACGGGATCATTGCTTTCCTGGAGTTGAGACTATCGTGACTGATGCTTGGTCTAATGATGCCAGGAGTGCTGTCATTCTGGGTCACTGCACAGCAGGGTTGTTGTTTCTACCCCTAATCTGTACACACTGAATGCTCCACTGGGCCTCCAGCGTGCAACACTAGAGTCCAGTTTTTTCCTGTTTTAGCACGATGTGCACACAGTGTGCCTTGGTTTGAATATTTGTGTCCCTTTCAAAATTTATACTGAAACTTCTCCCAAAGAGGTGGGTCTTCTCGCAGTGTTCCTCAGGACCCTCACAGAAGGGATGGATGGGAGCAGGCAGGTCTTTGCCTCCTACAGCAGGAAGGGGCTGTCTCCAAAGAGAGAGAAAGAGAGAGAGAGAGAGAGAGAGAGAGAGAGAGAGAGAGAGAGAGAGAGAGAGAGCTGCCTCTGCAGACACAGTACCTGCCTGCTTCTTGACTTTGAACTCGCAGCCCAACTGTGAGAAATCAGTTCCTGTTTCTTATCCATTTCCCGGTTCTCGGTATTTTGAAATACCAGTAGGAAGGGACTGAGACACTGGTTACAGAACATTGGTGAGGGTATGGCTGGGAAACCATGGAGCTGTGACTGCCTGTCTGCCATTGACCATGCTCTGGGCAACAGTATCACACAGTCTGTCAACATCTCTTACCTCTGTCCTTGTTCGAAAGCGGCCACAAATAAACCAACAAGCGTGACCGTGTCCCAATACGACTTTATTTATGGACGCTAAGAATGGCGTTATAATTTCCATAGCATAAGGTATTCTGTTTTGGATTTTTTTCAGTCCGTAGAAATATAAAGCAAAAAAAAAAAAAAAAGAAATATAAAGCATTTCATAGAATGCAAGATTGGTCACAAGGTAGAAAAGATTTCAGAACATCCCTCTGATAAACCAAAGAGGGTTCTGGGCAGCCACCCCACTAATAACACTCTCCTGGTGTGACTAAGCACGTGCAAAGATGCGCATCATCGTGTGACATCAGGGATTTCAAACTAAAACAAAGAGAAGACCCCATACCCCTGCAGAAAACCCAAGACTACAGTGCCGGATGCTGGCGAGGGTGTCGGCCGAGCCTCTGTCTCACTCATGGCCTGCAGGCATGCAAAAAAGACCTGGTTCCTCACAAACTGTTCACACCTTGATAGTTGCCCTGCTGAGATGAGAACTTCCGTCTACAGAGCTAGTATGTATGTGGCAACTACCTGGCAGAAGGAATAACTGTCGTGAACAAGTTTCTCTGGACATGCTTCCTTTATTTGCTGTAGTCGGACATGATTTACTTAGTTGGAGAATGAGTTTCCTTGCTTGGCTCTCATTCCTGGAGACTCAGTTTACACACAGTTTCATTTTCACTTTTTGAATCAAAATTTTAAAAAGTATTAAAAATATGCAATTAAGTAACTAATTTATCCACAATCTTAGTGAAAAAGTTAACGTTTATTTATTCATCATTTACTCACATCTCTTTAGTGTGTGTGTGTGTGTGTGTGTATGTGTGCATGACAGCCTCACACCTACATACATGCACGTGTGCATGGTGGCCCAGAGGATAAGATGCAGGAAGCCAGATCTCTCCTTCTACCATGTAGGTTCTGGAAAACGCAGGCTGTCAGGCTGGACTGCAAGTGCCTTTAACCCCCCAGGCTGTTTCGATGGCCCTGAAATTTTATTTTGGAGACAATATTAGGCTATTTAAGAGAACATATGATTCATCTTTTTTTGTTTTACTAATTAGATTGGCAGAAGGTTTTCCTATTAAGACATTTAGGTATCAAAATATGCATCGGTTTATAAATGCAGCTGTAAAAGACCAAGGTTTTTTTTTTAGCTAAGTTTGAAGTCGAAGTCGAAGAAACAATCGCAACAAAGTAAAAGGGACTGACATTTGCTAAATTCAAAATAATCATTTATTTATTTTATGTGTATGAGTGTCTTGCCTGGATATATGTCTACGTCTAGAGCGCACAGAGGCCAGGAGAGGGCATCAGATAGCTAGGAACTGAAGTTGCAGAGTTGTGAACGACCATGTGGATGCTAGGAACAGAACCCAGGTCCTTTGAAAGAGCAGCAAGTCCTCTTAACCGCCAAGCTGCCCTTACATTTGCTAAATTTCAAATATTGTAGCATCTTTTTAAAGATCACTTTCAGTTTTTTTATGTGTATGTGTGCCACATGCGTGTGAGTTGCCTGAGGAGCTGATTGAAGCTACAGGGTTGTGAGTCATCTGATGTGGGAACTGGGAATCAACTTCCATCCTCTGTAGAATCAGCAAGGGCTCTTAACCACTAAGCCGCCTCTCCAGCCCTGAACTTAAGTCAAGTTAAGAAGCAGCTTGAGAAAATCTAAGTGCAGTGTATGGAACTCGCCTGCATTCTAATCTGAACAGGCCGCTTTTAAAGCATGGATTAGTGGAAAGCAGAGGGTAGGTCGTCTAGTTGGTAAGGAACTGTGCTCTCAGGTGACAGACTGTGCTCTCGGGTGACAGACAGACCGTGCTCTTGGGGTGACAGACAGACCGTGGCTGGTAAGGAACTGTGCTCTCAGGGTGACAGACAGACTGTGCTCTCGGGGTGACAGACAAACCACGGCTGTGCCACATGAGAAGCAGAATCCTCAGTTTAGAAACATAGACTCAAATATTTGACCCTGAAATTATGTAATACATGATGTTTACTTTAAAATAATTAGGCTGCAGCCAGGTGGTGGCGGCGCACACCTTTAATCCAGTACTTGGGAGGCAGAGGCAGGTGGATCTCTGACGTTGAGGCCAGCCTGGTCTACAGAGTGAGTTCTAGGACAGCCAGGACAACACAGAGAAACCTTGTTTTGGAAAAACCAAAATAAAAATAAAATAAAATAAAATAAAACAAAACAAGAAGGCTGATGGGTAGGGGTGGGGAGAGAGAGGTGGATGAAAGAAGATTGGGTATCTTTGTTTGATTGAAGTTTTTTTAAATTTATTATTGTGTATACAATATTCTGTCTGTGTGTATGCCTGCAGGCCAGAAGAGGGCAGAAGACCCCATTACAGATGGTTGTGAGCCACCATGTGGTTGCTGGGAATTGAACTCAGGACCTTTGGTAAAGCAGGCAATGCTCTTAACCTCTGAGCCATTTCTCCAGCCCCTTGGATTTTATTTTTTGAGGCAGGGTCTTACTGTATAGTCCTGGTTGTCCTGGAACTCACTGCATAGATCAGTCTGGCTTCAAACTCACAGAGATCCATCTGCCTCTGCTTCCCAAGTGCTGGGGTTAAAGGCATGTGCTACCATGCTGAGTTAGGTTATCTATCTATCTATAGATGGAAAAAAGGTTCATTAGCCTACCCACCTTTCAGTATGTGTACAATTTTTCATGATGTAAAGTTGAAAAAAAAAAAAACTCAAGGAGAACAAATTTATTTTTGGCAGTATTAGGGATTGAAGCCATGCAGGCTGAGTGCCTCCTGTCAGAGAAGGCTTGATGGCAGGATCAGGAGACTGACCTCACATTTTTATCCCCACACAGGGAGTAGAAAGAGAGAAAACAGGAAGTGGATTGAGACCATAAGCCCTCAAAGCCTGCTTCCAGCAAGGTTTTACCTACTAAAAGTTCCATAACCACCCAAACAATACCACCTAGGGACCAAGGGTTTAGTTTTTGAAGGGCATTTCTCATTCAAACCACAACAATGGCCAATCCTTTGCTGAGGACATTCTCCAGGGAACTCACACCATTTGTGTGAGTGATGATGTAATGGGGCGGTGTGTGGGGGGAGAGGGGCTAGTCAGATCCGCTTGGTGCCTGGGGTTGTAGCTGGGTGAGCATCTCCGCTTTGGCGACAAGTGATCAGACTGTCTGGGGTTCTGCTGAGGTGGGAAAGTGAGGCTTGGTCTTCTGAATGCACATGGTCACGATTTCCAAGGAGCACAGCCTCACTTACTCCAATCCTTTCCGTCAGGTTATGGAAGAGATTGCTTCCCAGGAGAAAAACATTGCGGTTCTTGAGACCGCCATCTTGGACCAAGAAGGACCGGCTAAGGTCGCGCACACGCGCCTGGAGACTAGGACGCGCCGGCCTAATGTGGAACTGTGTCGGGATGTTGCCCAGTATCGACTGATCAAGGAGGTTCAGGAGATCAACCAAAATGTTGCCAGGTGGGCCAGGCCGTGCCAGGATGTGACTTCAGATCGTGTTGTAAATTTCAGGGAGGGGCATGGCCAAGGGTGCTGCTGGCTCTGTCACATTGCAAGGATGCCCTTACTAGACACCAGGCCTGATAACTCCAGCCAAGGCTGCTATTATCCATGAAGCAGATCTCAACCCCAAGACATTTTGTTATAAAGTCCAAATGCAGATGTTTAGATATTATCTGCCGCTCTAAATATTGGCTTTTTCTCCCAGGGGTGAAAATAAAGCTCAGGGCCTTGCGCTCGCTAGGGCCTTGCGCTCTACCACTGAGCAGTGTCCCCCAATTCTTGTTATTTTGAGACCAGTTCTTGCTAAGTAGTTGGGGTTGGCCTTGAACTTTCTAAGTAGCCTAGGCTGGCTTTTAAGTCGTCATCCATCCCTTGAGTGCTGGGGTTACAGATAGTGTCCCACTACGTCCAGCAACTATGTGTCGTAAGCCTGCTGTGGCCACCAGCACTGCCTTGAGCGGCAAGCAAGGGGATGAGCGCTGTCAGTTTGGCTGACTATCCAAGCACATCACCCTGCCCCTGGAAAAAGTGGTACAGAGCAAGTGATGGTTCTCCATGCTCTCCTCCTCCTCCCAGGTTAAAGGAGACCTTGGCTCAGGCTCAGATAGAGCTGAAGGCGCTGTACCGAAGGCAGCTGGCCCTGCAGGAGGAAATTCAGGTTAAGGAGAACACCATCTACATCGACGAGGTGCTGTGTATGGCGATGAGGAAGTCCATCCCCCCTCGCGATGGCGATGAGCATGGGTCCTGGGAGGGGGGCATCCGAGCAGAGGCCATCTGCTGTTAGATGTTGTTTAGATTCTCATTAAACCACATCATACAACAACAGGAGCACCAAACTCGTGTTTCGTGTGGGAGCCCGCCACGACCTCTTGGCAGGACATCTCAGGCCCTCTGGGGTCTGTGACTTGGGGACAAGGTTCTGATCTAGCATGGCTGTTGATGAGGTTGATATTTCACAGTTCTATGCTATGTATCAGAACCAGCCATGAGGAGCTCACAGGACTTGGGGCTAGGAGAGGGAGCCATTGGAGATCCATTCTACTCGCATGCTCAGGCTGGGTTTTCTACCCCAGGCGTATCTTTTCTTTCTCATAAAATGGGATGCAAACACTTCTCAGGGCTCTCGACGTCCATTTATTCTAGGAAACAATTTGCTACAGGCCTAGATGCCCCCTCCCACCTTCTGGCAGTTCATCGCAAGTCTATGCAAGTGTTACAGAAAGAGATCAAAGAGAAGGTGGTTAGGGGCTCTTTCTCCGAGTAAGTAGAAGGTAGGCTAAGGCCAAGGAGGCTCTCAATTGTCTAAAGTTCAGTCTGGGAGCAGGGACGAGTAGTGGCAAGGACAATCGCTGGTGCCTGCGGTTGTGAAGTCAGAGAGGAAGTGTCCCTGGCTCAAAGGCTCAGAGTAGCAGTGGTGACCTTGTATTTGCTGTAGGATTCCTACACACAGAGCCGCAGTTTCTGATGCACAGCTGGGAAAGACAGCAGCCTGGGCTGGGTTGGGAAGGCAGTGGCATCCTTCAGCGCCCCCATGTGGCAGCAACAAGTTTTACTCCTTTATTTTTTTTCCATTCTGGCTTTGATTATAGACTATTTAGTACACACTGGATTGTTAAATTTTCATTTTTAAAATAAGTGTCAGTAAAGGAAAATAAAATTCTAATTCATGTTATAGATTCAGATCTCTTTTCTCCTTTCTCTTTCTCTCTCTCTCTCTCCCTTTCCCTCCCTCCCTCCCTCTCCCTCTCTCCCTCTCCCTCTCCCTCTCCCCCTCCCTCTCCCCCTCCCTCTCCCTCCTCCCCCCCCTCTCTCTGACAGAGTTTACTCTGTAGCTTTGGAGCCAGTCCTGGAGCTAGCTCTTGTAGACCAGATTGTGTGTTGTACCTGTGCTCCACATTGCTGCATTGTTACTGCCGTGATTACACACCTCTCAAAGGTTCTGATGAAGACACTTTCCCCGCGACTGCCATTCTTTTCCAGCGAGAGCTCTCCCTTAGACAGCCGCCTCTGCGGAGACACAGCAGCTCAGGAGTAGGTCTGTGTGACTGGGAAGGAAGAGCATTGGCCAAGGGACGCTGCACACTCATTCATTCACCTGTCAGCTAGGAAGGGCTCGCCTCCTCAGTGCCCGTCTACACAGTGAGCAGCCTCTGCCCTCTGGGTTGACTTTTGGTGTCCTGACACCCAAGGGACAGCAGGTGGTGAGCACACACCACCAGCCAGAAAACCAGGAGACCTGCATTCTAGTCTTAGCCAGGAATGTCTCTCTCCTTAGGGCTGCCCATAGAACGAGAGCATTGGAGTAGAGCCCTTTGATTTCTGACATCCCCCAAATCTGGTGCTAGGGGGCACAAGGCCTTCTCAGGCTACGGGCCCAACACCCAGGAGTTTAGGAGTTGGGTATCTGCTGTCATCAAGTGGCTAAGCTGAGATGGAAAATCCCTTTCTGAAGCCTAACGCCTGCCTTGTGTTCTGTGACTCAACCACTCAGGGCCTGAGCCCCACCCTTTGGAGTGCCTTTTCGCACCCTGAGTAAGACGTGAACCCCCTGCCCCAGGGCCAGCGGGAAGTCTGTGGGTACTCTGCTGCTCTGACCTGGAAGGGCAAAAATATCTCCTTTTCCAGCTTGGAGGGCAGACTTAGAACTCCTGCCCACTCAGCACAGGGATGGGGCCTGACACAGCCAGCAACATGGCAGAGAAATCATTCCTGAGCGCACGGCTCCCGAGCTCAGAATTTGTTTGGTGCCCGGTTCTGTGCTTAGGCACAACTTGGAGCAGATCCATCGGTCAGCCTGTGGAGGACCCAGAACAAGCTTCACAGCTCCCTGAGCCTCAATTTCCCCATCTATAAAAGCCAGGCCAGACCTATTAAAAAAAAAGGCACTCAACTCACTGTTAGGCAGGCACTGTCATTGTAGGAAACATTATTTCAGTTGTGACAGATACCATTTATCAAAATATAAATATAAAATTCAGGAGCACCAGTTTCATGAGAACAAATTTGTCTTTGTTTCCCCGTTTGTTAGCACTCGTGTGGATTGAGGCCATTCCGTCAAGAGCTGTTCTGGTCCATTTCACAGGGGTGTCGGCAGTAGTCCACAGCTGTCCGGACCTTTGTAGCTACAAAGTCCACCTGTTGCAGCCTCTCTGTCCACTCAGCCAGAGAAAATAAACCTTATTCTTGCCAGGCGCAGTGGGATACATCTCGTGAGGTAGAGGCAGGAGATTCAGGAGTCCACATCTAGCCTGGGGTATGTAGAGAGTCTAAGGTCAGTCTAGACTGTATAGTGAGACACTGTGCAAAAAACAAACAAACAAATAAACAATAAAACTACTTTTAAATGCCATCCTTTAAATCAGGGGTCATTTAAACTTGAATCTTCATTAAAAGAGCTAAAGCTGACAGAATTAAAGTTTTAGCTTTCAGTGGGTCAGTTAGCAGCAGATCAGGGTAGGAAGTGGGCTCTTTGGGAGGTAACAGGGTTGAGCTGACGTCAGGAAGGCAGAGATTTCCTGCATGTGATTACTGACTTTATGTGTCCTTCCCCTCCACGCCCCTGCCCCCCCCCCCCCCCCCCCCGCAACGAACTGGAAAATGGGCTTTCACCATATGCCACACCACTGGCTCCTTAACCTTGCACTTCCCATTTGCCCAAGTGGGAGAAATAAAGGCTTAGTCTTGCTGTTGTTTTGGTTTCTCAAGACAGGGAGTCTCTGTGTAGCGCTGGCTGTGGCACTCAGCAAACGACTGACACTTTCAAATTGTCAGCCATCCCGTGACAAGGTCTGGAGTTTGAACACAGCCGTGCCCGCCTTGAAACAGGCTCATTTTACAGGCAGCACATTTACTTTAAAAGACTGCACTGTTATTGGAAATGGGAAATCAGAGCTGTGTGGTAGAAAGCAACCATAGAGGTGAGTGGGGCGAAACAAAGGCATGAAACTTAGTGTCGATTAGAAACATTGTAAAAGCAGTGAGGAGCTGGGTGTGGCAACCCACGCCTGTCGTCTCAGCTCACCAGAGAGAGAGATACCGTGAGGACTCAAATCTGAAAGACCTATTTGAGAGCTCGTGTGGAGGTTCTACTGGGGAACGCGGCTACTCCCATACCCTCGACTGAAGACTGGTCCTCCTCTATTCCAGGAAGGTCATCCTCTTGGAAGAATGCACAGCTTCAGGAGGGATGAACGTGGAACAGGGAGGGAGGGAGGGAGGAAGGGGACACTTGTCTAGCCAGTCAGATCAGCGGAATCGGCGATGCACAGAGTGACAGACAGGGCAGCCAGGTTGCCCTCACATCTAGAAAGACCTATTTGAAATTAGCACCTACTTTCCATGTATCTATATTCTGTTGTTATTATGAGACTGGGTTTCTCTGTGTAGCTCTGTCCGTCCCGGAACTTGCTCTTTAGAACAGGCTGACCTTGAATTCAGAGATTCGCCTGCCTCTGCCTCTTGAGGGCATGTGCCACCACTGCCTGGTTATAAATGTTTGTTCTTAAGCTAACCAGTCAGGATATTCTTAGCTTGAGCTAAACATAGAGGTTTAGAGAGGAATGGGGGGGGGTGGAGAAAGCTTCAAAACTCAGGTCCCCACAGAGTTTCCAGACAGCTGCCCCTGAGGCCATGTTCCAGCTCCCCTGTTTTTTTTTTTTTTTCCTGAGAACCAAGCATTGCACACAAAAGGCTCCGCAGTCACATCTGTAAGACAGTCTGCTTTCCCTGGCAGCTGACCACAGTCTGTGCCCTAGGAATCAGGATTTGGAACCTGAAACACATAGAGATGGGGAATACCTAAAGGATGCTGGAGAGGAGCAGATGCCCAGGTCCTCTCATGCAGACAACAACAGCCCTTTCCATGAGATGCCCTTTCTTAGTTGAAGCTTCTAGAAGTTTCTATCATTTGCTCCTTTAACCAATATGTGGGAATGGCCCTGCTGAGACCAGACAGTGTGGGGACATTGCAGGGCCCATGAGAGCAGCAGGGTGTCATCTTGCTTATTCTCTGCAGTGGGGAGTTCCCTCCTCCTCCATGCCCACCCAGCAGCCCCCAGGCCTCTCTCATTTGCTTCCCGCCACAGTTGACTGGGCCAGGAGTGGTTGCTAATGGAAAACTGGGTCAAGAAGTCCCTCTCGTGAGGAATTTGGGCTTGGGAGAGAAAGCTACCTTTCCGTCTGGCTGCTCTCGTGGATGGCAGCTGATCTCTGCTATGTGAACCAGAAACGAGAGAGAAAACGTGGCGGCCAGTGTACCAAGACAAAGTGACAAGAGCAGACTCACGTCCCCACCTCTGGAACACCTCCTCTTCTTCTGCACGCAGTTCCTGAAGCCTCTGCATTCTGAGACCCCCCCCCAATCACCTCATGTTGGCCATCCCTGTCCGTCCTCCTCCCAATCGCTGACTTCCAGGGAGTTTTCATGTCTCTCACACAAAGAACTGCCACAGGCCATGGCTGCCAGACTGGAGGCGGCTGGGAGGGTGGGGTAGGGCTGAGGCCACTCTTGACTGTGATCTCAATAACAGCTGCGACTTGGTGGAAATGTAAGGGACGTTCGACATAGTCGTATGGCTTATGCAAAGTCGAAGGGGTAAAAGAGGCTGATGCTGTTTTTAGAACAGCAAAAACTGGGTCTATTTGGGTCCCTAGGAAATATTTTATAATCTCAAATCCAAGCCAAGTCGGGCTTTGGATAGGCTTACATGTATATTGTTGATAATGCAGCCACTAACGCCCATGGGATACTTGCTATGTGTGGTAGTAGTGTAATCTGTGATTTCCATTTTATAGGTGGGAAAACTGAGGCCTGGGAGGGTACCAAACATAGGATTCATACTCAAGTAGGCTGCTGGCCCTTTAGAACCATAGTGGAATTTAGTAACAAAGGTGCTGTGGGTGGAAAAACTGTGGCATGGTTGGCAATATTAGCTCATTGTGGCTGAGGTGTCAGAGTTAGAGTCTGAATGTAAAGTTTCCAGATCCGACCTGGTAGTCTAATACCTTAATCCCAGGGAGTGACCCCATACTTTAAAGCCCTAATCCTGGGGAGTCTGTTTCCTAAGATGACTCACACTCCCTAAATTTAACTCTGCCTTAAGTTAAGGGGGTGGCTAACCACAGTCCCAGGTGAGTGCAAAGCAGGTCTTTATCCGTGACTTAGCTTTCCCAGTGCAGAAGACACCACACACACCACACGTTAAGCGAAACCAGCAACTCAGTTCTGTGAGCTGGCTGCTTTGTAGGCTTTCTGATCACCGCAAATTGTGGTGCACTTGACTGCGACCTGTGCATGCATTCTGCCAGCACAATTCCTCCCCTGATGAGGAGGAATTGTGCTGGTCAGAACTGAGTCTCATAGTGCCTCTGCGTGCAAGGGGGAGCAGGCATTTTGTTCAGAGAGACCTGTGGGTATACACCACCGTTGGCCTAGGCAGTCAACAGTGGGGTCTGCCTCCGCTATCTCTGGGCTCTGGGCGTGTTCGAAACCTTAAGAGGCAGAGTTTAGTGGGAGGTCTTTCGGTCACTGGGGGAGTACCGCAGAAGGAGCTGTGTGACCTAGCTTTTTCCTACTCTCTTTTGTTTCCTGACCGTTTCCAATAAGATGAGACGGTGAGGTGTCTGTGGTCTGTAGCAAATGGTCAGAGATTTGCTAGAGAGAAAAATAAGAGCATGGTAACGCTCTGTGTCCTGACGTGATTGTCACGTACTGTGCACGAGGACGGTCATCACTCTGTGTCCCATAAACATGGATGATCCTAAGTCAGCTAAGGAAGAAAAGGATGTAACTAAGCAGCAAAAATGCCATAAAAATATAGTCATAGCTTTGATTTTACTCCGAACACTTAACTTGAGTTTCAGTGCTTAAACCAAAGGTCTTTGAGACCAAGGGTTTGTTGTGCAATTATTGACGTCACAGGTAAAAGATCTAGGTTCTTGGGCAAGTTCCTGCAGCTGCTGGCAGCAGGGAATAGAACACAATTGGAAAAAAAAACCCACAGGACTTGGAGCTAAGAACCTCACGTTGTATTTGTTTTTTAAGCTCACTATAGTACTCAGTCTGGCCTTGAACTCATGAAAACCTCCTGTCTCAGTAACCTCCTGCCGGGGTAACAGGAGTTCACTGCCATTCCTGACTTAATTTTTTTTTTTTTCTGTGCTGAGGATGGAAGCTAAGGCCTCATGCACGCCAAGCAAGTGCTACCACTAAGCTACATCCCCAGCCCAAGCTAAGAACGTTTTAATCACAGAACTTTGGAGAAGAAAAGTATCACTGTTTGCATTGTGACTGCACGGGCTGGAGAGAAAGGATACCCCCGGAGGGGCAGGCTTAGGAGAGGAGGCCAGGATATAGGGAGAAGCCCTTTTTGTCTAGGAACAACTTGATAGGTGTTTGGCAGCTTGTTTTTTGTTCGTTTGTTGTTAAAAACAGGGTTTCTCTGTGTTGCTCTGTCCATAGATCCAGGCTGGTCTTGAACTCACAGAGATCTGTCTGCCTGTACCTCTCGAGTGCTGGGATTAAAGGTGTGAGCCACTACTGCCTGGCCAAGTCTTTAACATACAGTATATGAAACTGTCTCTACTGGTTTAGACACAGAAACTCATGGAATAATTTTCCTTAACTCCTCTCCCCCATTCCCCAGCCCTTGTAATGAAGATGCTCTAACATTTTTTTTAAAAATGTATTTTGCTTGAATGTATGTCTGTGCACCACATGAGTGCCTGGCACCTGAGGAGGCCAGAAGACGGCACCAGATGGAACCATGGAGAAGAGTGCTGTGTAGATACTGGGAACTGAACCTGGGTCCTCTGGAAAAACAACCAGTATTCTTAATGGTTGAGTCATCTCTCCAGTTGCAACATCCTAACATCTCAACAGAGTTTTATATCTTACACATTAGCATTTCTGGTCTAAACAAAGCATCACAGAAATTTCCATTTGTCCTTCATTAACTGAATGACAGACTAATATTCCCAAATCTTTAGGGTGTGGGAGCATTGCTCTGGAGTTGTGTTGGGTTTGACCCTTCCAGCACTGTCTTTGTGACTTGGCTAGTTTCTCCTTTCTGGAGTTGTAGGGAGGGTGGGAGTGTGTGAATTCACTCCTCACCAATGCACATTCAACAGGTACTCACTTGACTGTCCATCAAGAGCTGTGCTGGGGAAGGGTGAAGGGGCGGAGCCTTCTATTTTATTGCTTACCTGTTAGAGATCTGGGCTCTAAATCTGGAAGCTATGGCATTGGGTCTGCCACCAACAAGCTCGTGACTGTGGGTAGGGCACCTTGTTTTCATGAGTATTTCCTCATTGACCAAACAATAGAAAAGTGAGCATTTGTTGAAAATCTGTGAGCCATGTCCATGTATTAAATTGTTTAATCTGAGAGGCTGACACACATGATTGGCAGGCCAGATCTCACACCCATGTTTCTTGGCTTCTGAGGCCAGGCATTTGGGGCAATGTGGATTCATGTTCACGTTCAGTACCACAGATCTGAGTCCCAAGATTTGCATCCTAAGAACTTTAAGAATATGGGGTTTCTCAGCTCCTCTCACTTTACAAATACCTAAAACTAAGACTCAAAGAGGATGGATGAGGAACTTATTTAAGGTCACATAAATTAGGGACCTAAATTGTCTGAGAACCCAGGCCTCAGGGACCCTGGAGCTCCAGCCCTGGAGTCTTCCCCCAAAAAACCTGCTGTTGTATCCTCAGTTTGCCTGGGGGTGATAGCTTGCATCTTAGCTTAAGCCTATGCAGCACTACTGTGTGTACTTGTGTGTTAGTCAAGGCCAAATAACAAGACACCATAGGGCAAGTGGCCTACGAACAGTAGAGCGTTATCATTAGAAAAGATGCTCACTTAAAAACATGTGCACTTGGGAATCTCTCTGGCTCTGATTTTTCTGGCTCTCCTGGTCTTGACTGCATTTCAGTTTCTAGGGGAGCCTGAATATTTTTGCAGTGGCTTTCCTTGTGGTCGGGGGATCTGGTGAGACCATTCTTTCAAGAGGCCCTTGAGTTCAGAATTATTTTAACAACCACACTGAGGTTCCACATATCCTTCTCACTCTCATTGCCTCTGGAGGTCTTCAGGGGTGACACGGGCTGAAATGTGGTATTGGGTCAATGCAGAGCCAGGGATGGGAGTTGGAGCATCTACTGTGTAGTCAGATAGAACTGAGTAGTACAGACCTGTGAGATGAACCTACTCTTTTGTAGAAAACATGTCCATGCTTCATATAACTCTGACGTTATCTATGATTAGACCAGCAGTTCTCAACTTGTGGATTGTGACCCCTTGGGGGTCATAAGACCCTTTCACAGGGGTTGCCTAAGATTACAAATATTAGGTTCATCTGCCAAACGGTCAGGTCTCCAGCTGATGGTTTCCTCTAACCCCAGAGCCACACGGGATTGGCTAGTTTTGTTATATTATGATGTCACGTATCTTTTCTTAGCAGACCTGTGAAGCACAATTAATAAAAACTCAGAGACAGATATTGGGATTCAACCTGAAAAACAGAAAAGCAAAACGGCCAGCCACTGGTTCTTACCTTGACCTCAGACTGAAAATGGTGATCCTGCCTCCAGGAAACCTCAGAATGAGACTGAGACTGAGAGCTGTCTCCTCCTGTTTTATAATCCTCTCTAGTTCTGGGATTAAAGGTGCGCACCACTACTGCCTGGTTTCTATGGCAAACTAGTGTGGCTACTGGGATGAAAGGTGTGTGTCTGTAAGGCTGGCCAGTGTGGCTGTTTAACTTTTCTGATCTTCAGGAAAGCTTTATTTATTGAGTGAAATGAAATCTGCTACAGACCTGGGAGTTTCCTACAGGTGGTAGCCCTCTTGCCTTCACCAGTCTGATTTTTTTTTTTTTCGAGACAGGGTTTCTCTGTAGCTTTGGAGCCTGTCCTGGAACTAGCTCTTGTAGATCTTGCCTCCCGAGTGCTAGGATTAAAGGCTTGTGCCATCACTGCCCCGCTCCACCAGTCTGATCTTTTCTGATGGCAGGCCAACATGAGCTGTGTCTGCCAATCAACATCTAGGGGTAGTCCCACGGAGCGGTCATGAAAGTGCCTTGAAAAGTTAACCGTGAACGTCAAAAAAGTGGACAAGCAGAAACATGTCTTACCAAAAAGACATGGAAAAACACGGATTCTAGAATGAGCCAACGGTTTTCTTCCCCCTACCCTGAGACAGGGTTTCTCTTTTCAACAGTCCTGGCTGTCCTGGAACTCGCTCTGTAGACCAGGCTAGCCTCAAACTCACAGAGATCCGTCTGCCTCTGCCTCCAGAGTGCTTAGGATTAAAGGCGTGCGCCACTGCTGCCAGGCTACTGTAGTCATCTTATAGCTACTGAAAAAGAGAACAGAATGAAACTTGGTTCACAAGTCTCAAAGGAATAGACAAATGGGCCAATGAAATGAATAGTTCCCCAAAGGAAAAATGTAAACAGCAATAAGCATTTAAAAAAAATCTAACATCTTTAGCCATCAGGGAGATGCAAATTAAAACCACTTTGGAATACCACCATTTCTCAGTCAGAATGGCTATCATCAAGAGATCTGACAACAAGATGCTGGCGAGGTTGTCGGGAAAGAGGAACCCTTCTTCGCAACTGGTGGGGAAGGCAAACTAGCACAGCTGTTACAGATGCCAGCATAGAGGTTTCTCAAAAAGCTGAAAATAAGATTACCATGTAAGCCAGCTATACCACTTCTGGGCATAAGCCCAAAGGACAACCATCCTTCCACAGAGACACTTGCGCGTCCATGTTTATTGCTGCTCTTCTTCATGACATCTAGACAGTGGAACCCATCTCTGTGTCCATCAACAGATGGATGGATAATGAAACTGTGGCTGTGTCTTAGGGTCACTGTTGCCGTGATGAAACACCGTGACCAAAATCAACCTAGGGAGGACAGGGTTTACTCGACTCATAAGTCCACACACTGTTCATCTTCAAACGAAATCAGGACAGGGAACCTGGAGGCAGGAGCTGAAGCAGAGGCCATGGAGGGGTGCTGCTTACTGGCTTGCTCTCTATGGCTTGCTCAGTCTGCTTTTTTTTCCCCTATCATTTTTAAATTAATTTTTTTCATTCACATAGCAATCAGTTTCCACTCCTTCCTCTCTTCCCATTCTCTCCCCTCACTTCCCGTCTGCCCCCCCCCTCTATCTACTCCTCCTCCATTCAGAAAGGGGCAGGCCTCCTACGGGAGTCAACAAGTATGTCATATCACCTTGAGGCAGGACCAAGCTCCTCTCCCTGCCTCAAGGCTGGCAAGGCATCCCTGCATAGGGACTAGGTTCCAAAAAGCCAGCTCATGTGCCAGGGACAGGTCCCGATCCCACTGCTAGCTGCTAGGGGGCCGCAGAAATGGACCAAGCTTCACAACTGCCATCCACATGTAGAGGGCCTAGGTTGGACCCATGTTTTCTTATATAATAACCCAGGACCATCAGCCCAAGGATGACACTATCCACAATGGCCTGGGTCCTCCCCCATCAATCACTAATTAAGAAAATATGCTACAGCCGGATCTTATGAAGGCTTTTTCTCAATTGAGAATCCCTCTTCTCTGATGACTCTTGCTTGTGTCAAACTGACATAAAGCTAGCCAGTACAGGCTCTCACACACAAAGCAACTTTATTTAGGTACAATGAAAATGAAATGAAATTATGAAATTTGTAGGAAAACGAATGAATCTGGAAAGTATAGTATGAGATAAGGTCACTCAGAATCAGAACTCTTGAAGCCACGTGCTCTCCGATGTGAATCGTAGCCTGTAATGTACACATGCGTAAATATAAATGAAGGTACATGTGGGTAAAACTTAAGGTATTAGGAAAGAGAACAAGGAGGACGTGTGATGATGAGAATGAGGGGTAGACTGGGGCCAAAAGGACCCTGATGTTAAAGAAAAGAGACTGGGGGGGCGTTACAAGGGGGGCGGTGACGGGAGGGAGAGGAAGAAGGAGAGTTATCAAACACTTCGTTTGAAAATACCGTAAGGATATCTAATATTTGATAGGTCAATTTTAAAAAAAAAAATGAAGACACTTTAAAAGACATCGAAGGAACAGAAGAAACACCCATGACCCAGCCCTAGGACCCAGAGGTCACTGATTACCAGAGGCCTACTAGATCATGTTCTTAGCTACCAAAAATGGTATCGTGGGTGGGAAGTGGTGGCACAAGCCTTTAATCCCAGCACTCGGGAGGCAGAGGCAGGTGGATCTCTGTGAGTTTGAGGCTAGCCTGGTCTACAAGAGCTAGTTCCAGGATAGGCTCTAAAGCTGCAGAGAAACCAACCAAACAAACAAAAACCAAAAACCAAAAATGGCATCATCATTGTAGAAAAGTTGAAAAATAAAGGAAAACAAAAAAGACAAAAAATACCCAACAAAATTCTACTCCCAATAAGTCTTTGTTACATCTCTTACAGATTTAAAAGAAGTCTTTAGATGTGTTTTATATGATAGATATAATTCTAAATATAGAGATTTGTGTTTTCTCCCATCTTAGCATAGCATTAGGGCACACTGCATTACAGATTCATTATGAACGTGGGTGTAACCACCACTTCTAGTCTGTCTTTGCAACTAAAAGGAGACACAGGTCAAGGCGAGGCAGGATTCTTTCACAGGGCTGATAACCCGGCATCTGAGTTCCTTCCGTGAGAAGTTCTGTCTTAAGGAAGAATGGGCCTGCATCATCCATGGACATACTAGTGGGTTCTATTTGTGTGTGATCAGGCCCAGACAACCTCAAGGTCAGGAGGCTCTGACATGAAGATCAGCCAGGATTCAAAGCATTTCTTGTTGTTATTTTGTTTTTTGAGGGTTTCTCTATGTAGCCCTGGCTGTCCTGGGACTCACTGTGTAGACCAGGCTGGCCTTGAACTCAGAAATTCACCTGCCTCTGCCTCCCAAGTGTTAAGATTAAAGGCATGCATCACCACTGCCTGGCTACAAAGTATTTCCAAATGGGTAAAGTTGGCTGGTAGAAGGTTGGTGCACTGGCTGGCCACACCTACTCCGGAAAGCAGGAGTCAGACTCCCTTAGCAGAAAACTGTGGCTAAGTGGAAATGTCTAAAACCAACCAAACCAAACCAAACCAAACCAAACCAAAAACTACACCAAATGACAAAAAGCAATCAGCCAGGATTGGTGGTAAAGATAGCACTTTAAAGACGCTTGGGTCCTTGCCATCACCAGCAGTCCAGCCTTTGCCAGGCTGTTCATGAGGGTGTGGAACTGACAAAGAAGGAGAGAAGAAAAAGGGATGAGGGCATGGGAGTCCCAAATGTAATTCCCTGAGAACCGCGTTTTCAGGTTAAAGTGCGTCTAGATGTCTTCCTCTGGAGAGCGCTCTTTACATCATGGGGTAGGCGATGACAAAATAGTTAAGTTCTGAATCGATCAGCTTTCTGTATTTCCTGTAAATTTCCCGTAGGGTCCTGTCCTCTTCATTTGTCTCATATCGGTTTGTATAAATTCTCACCTGTGCCAATAAAGAAACACCACACACACACATACACGCATGCACACACATACATGCACACGCATGCACACGCACACACGATGACTACATCACTTAAGATCTGACAACCATCCAAATGCATCTACACACAATGGTTGAATCAGAAAAACCCCAAGCACAGTTTCCCTTGGTACCCATGAGGGATTGATTCCAGGATCTCCTTTAGAATCCACCATGCATGGATGGACGCTTAAGTCCCTTATGGAAAATGGAACAGTGCATGAAAATTATCTCTGAGTTGCTTACAATTCCTACTATAATGTGGATGTTATGCTTAGGGAATAATATAAAAATGTACATCTTCAGTAAAAACAAAGTTGGCAGGCTTCATAGATGTAGAACCCGTGGGAGACAGAGTGTAAGAGACTTCTAGATCCTGCCTGTGAGGCTGGTCATCTCCCATGGACAGATTCAGGGGACAGTGTCTATCTAGTATGTGTTTCCTGCTCCGAATTCCACCCTTCATCAGAGCAGACGTGCCAAGTCTAGGTGTCCCCGCTTCAACCCATGCAAGCAGCTGAGGGTCCTTACCTTTAGTGTACGCAGGGAGCACTGCCTCTCCTCCTGGCTCTTCAGGATCCGCTCCACAAACGTAACATCCAGGAAGGCCCAGATTTTGAAGTAAAACAGTTTTCGACAGGCCAGGATGAGGAGATGCAGCTGCTCGTCGAGCGACTCGTGGTTGTTGTTGAACTCGAATGTTAGCTTCTAGACAAGCACGGGAGGGAGACGGTGGGGAGACGGTGGGGAGAAGGGGTCAGAGGTGCTGGCACTGCCCAGAGTTCTCCAGTGACTGCCAAGTTTGGTTCTTCCCATCCCCGCTTATTGCCAACCCCAGGAACCAAGGGGCAACCTGTCTACTGCTGTGAGCCAGTGGGAAGAGGCTGCCTGTCACCAGCAAGACACCTCCTGGCTCAGGCTTCACAGCTCTACAATAGGGGAAGGGGAGCTCTTTTTGGTGGACAGCCAGCCAGGAAGTTCCCTGAGTCCCGCGTGTAGGCAGTGAACAGTGGTCTTGCGAGGAGGTGCGTGGGAGGCCTGAGAGTGTGCTTGGGAACATGCAGAACTTTGATAAAGAACTAAGTGAGCATGTAGTGGGAACGGGGATAGCTATGTAAAATGAAAAAAGATCATATTAAAAAATCCTAATTAAAAAAAGAAAAAGAAGGAAAAAAAAGAAGCCTAGCCAAGAACAGGTAGCAGGCTTTCCTGTGAACAATAGTTCCTCACAAGCTCCAGTTACCTGCAGTGTGTTCCGGAAGGTAGGCAGGAGATCCGTCAGAGTGGGCCGCATGGACCAGTCTGGGTCACTGAAATAGCAGCTTCTTAGGCTGATGCTCCTGACCGGAATCTCCTGCAGCAAGATCCGGGCCAGGCGCTCATACTTCATGACTCGCTCAAAGAAGAAGTTCACCTTCAGGTTGCTGGCCTCCCTGGCCAGTTTGGCCCAGGACATGCCCCAGACCACCTGGCCATGGGGGTCGTGAACGTGGCATTTGATGTTCATGGTCCGGAGGGTGCCAGCGTTGTTCTCACTCAGGGTCTCGAGCAGCTCGTCGGAGATACAGTTGTAGTTGAGGGTTAGGAAAGTCAGGTTGTGGAACGTGGCCATGGCCTTGTTGAACTGGGAGCTGCCGTAGACGGCCAGGTGGTGGCTGAAGAAGTCCTCGATGTTCAGCTCTGAGGCCAAGTTCTCATTCCGAAGGTAGCTCAGAGAGTTGAGAATGTGGCAGCCTTGCTCCACAGTCAGCCGGGCTCCCTTCAAACTAAGATGGTCCAGGTGTTTGCCCATTTTTTTTAAGAAAAAACTCAGGCTCTTGATGAGCGAGCCTCTGATGCTGTTTCTCCAGACCATCCGGTCCAGCTCCAGGTGCTGGATAGAGAGCGACTTCAGACGGTTGTTACTCTTGCCGAGGCATGACAGGAGGCCTCGCATGGTGACCTGGAACTTCTTGGTCAAGACGGCATTGTAAGGGTTCAGGAACTTGATTTCCAAGTGTTCCAGGTAGCGGCCGAATTTCTTAACGTACCAGAGCGCTGACTCAAACTCGGATGCGTGTACCCTAGATGGCCTCCCGCTGAACGTGATGGTCCTGTATCGCCAGAGGTCAGCTGAGTACATTATCTGGTTCCACTTCCTGCAGACCAGGGCTGCTCTGGACCTGTCCCTGTCTCCCAGCCACCAGAAGATACGTCGCAGGCACACATCTGGCAGAGTGGCCCAGCAGCTCTGCTCTTGGGGCTGGATTTCTTCACCTTCTTCATCCATCTAAGAACCCAGATGTACAGGGTAGTAGTGCGGTGAGCAGGGCTTCCCAAAGCGGGGGAAGGAAATGCAGTCACGTGTTCTCTGTGAGGGGTAAAAAAGGAAGACTGTTACCTGCCAAGCAGAGCTCAGACAACTTTCTTTGCACTTCGACTGTTCTGTATCCGACACTGTGCCAGATGTAGGTGGTTCATTGACAAATCCAGGACAAGCCCCACACCTGTGAAGACTGCATATAGTTCATCCAGGGTCACAGGCCAGCACCCAACTTCAGCACAGCAAGAAGCTGCCTGTGGTGGCATTCTCCTGTAATCCCAGAACTCAGGAGGCTAAGGCAGAAGGAACAAAAACTCAAGGCTAGCCTGGGCTACACAGTGAGTCCCAGTCACCCTGGGCTATGTAGCAAGACCCTGATTCCATTAAAATGAAACAGCCAGCGAGTGTTAGCCCGGCAAGAGAAGCCGGGGTGGGGGTGGGGGTGGGGGTGGGGACAGCACAAACAGGGGTGGGAGTGGGGGTGGGGACAGCACAAACAGTGACTCCCAGTAAGGAGGGCTGCTCCAAGGAGGAGCCGCTGGACTCAAGCTTGGAAGGATGGATGGAATTTACAAGGCAGATTAGGCTGGCCAAGCGGCAGAGGAGAAGCTGATTGTGTTACAGGCAGAGGAACAGTACGTGTGAAGCCACAGAAGTGTGGATACGTGTGATGCATACTGGGTAACAATTGAACTTGTAAATTCTATTTAACAACAACAACGACCCAAAACTTTGCTTGTAAACAAACTGTGGTCAGAAGGTAATATGGAAAGATAAAATCAAAAAAACAAAACCCAAAGCTGGGTGTTGCTTGGTCATAGAGTACTTGACTAGCTTACTCAAAGCTTGATCCCCAGCACTGCATAAGCTGGGCACATAGTGCTTCCCAGACAGTGTGTGTGTGTGTGTGTGTGTGTGTGTATGCTGGATGTGGAGGGGGGCGTTGATAAATCACACCCAGGTAAAGTTACAGGCTAGAAGACTATGTTGGTGGGCTACAGAGCTACAGGTGTGTGTGTGTGTGTGTGTGTGTGTGTGTGTGTAGGTCCAGAGGACAGCCTCTGATATAGGTTTTCACCTTCCACTGTGTTTAAAACAGGGTCTTTTGTGGGGTTTCTTCTGTTTACAATTTCTCTTATTTAGATAGCCTGGATTACAACTACAAGTTTATATGGGTCTTGGAAATGGATTCAAACTCATGTCCCTGCACCTGTATGCCAGTGCTTTACTCACTGAGCCGTTCCCTGTCCCTGAGTTAGACTTTTTTTTCTTTGCAAGGATTCCCCAAATAATAAATGATACTCCTATTGGCAGGAGATAATGGGACCTAGTGGTCTGTTAATTGCTACTGATCTCAGTAAATTTCTTCGTGCCTCAGTGTCTAGTCTGTTAATAGTTATTAATAGTCATTCCTTTCTCCCAGTTTTGGGAAATTTAAATGAACTGATGCAGGGAATACACCTAAGAGGTAGAAAGTGCCGGAAGCTCTGTAAGTTGGGGCCAAGGTACTTCTGCATTTTCTCTGTGAATACAGGGAACATGCGCATTTTGCAAATAGAGAATCGGAGGGCTTTGGGAGGTTAATAAAGGTTCCTAGTGAGAGGGTATTCTAAGTGTGTGGGTGTGGGATTCGAACCTACGCTAGTAGTCCCAAACCTGGGCTTGGTCCACCATAATATGACATAGCTGCCAACCAGCGAGGGAAACTTAAGGCTGTCCCATCACCCGGCGCCCCTCCCACGCGGGCCTCGCGGCTGCGTGGGGCCACGGCTGCCCGCCGGGTGCCTGGGTGCCTCGCGCCGCCCGTTACCGGCTCGCTGCGCCCCGCTCGGGCTGCAGGGACGCCGAGCGCGCCTGCCCCTCCGCCCGCGCTGCTTGCTCCCACGCCGACTCCGAGAGCAACCCTGGCGGCACCCTGCGCTCGCCGCTGCTAAAGCCACGGCCGCCTTTGTGACGCGCCGCCCCCCACTGGCTCTGCTAGAGCTTGCCGATCTCTGGGTCCCAAACTCGGAGATGCCAGAGCCACTGCTGGCGAGGAAAGAGGGCGGGGAGGGCGCATCTCAGACCCACCTGGAAAGCGCTAGGCGAAGGCATGAAGCTGGAGGGAGGCGCATCCTGTGGGGCTCGCCAGGTGCTCTGCTCTTATCTCTGCTAGCATCAGCGAAGAGGTCTGATCACAACTTGTTGCTCAGGGTCGTTCCCCCCAGATTCCCTCCGGAAGCTTTGGGCTTCCATTTCTGTCCTCAGATGAGGATTCCTCCTACCCCCACGTTAGCCGTGGGCCTACACTCTCCTATTCTCAGATGAGGTAACCCCTCAACCCCAAAAGGTGGGCTTCAAATTGAGTCAGCAAGCAGATCTGACTTGAACCTAACAAAGCCTGAGCTTAGTTCCGTTTCCCATCTTCCCCAAGGTGGCACACACCTAACCCCACCCACCTTGCTTGGTGAGTAACCTTTTTGCTGAAGCTCCGGGGCTGCAAGTTGACTATTCTGTCTGTCCCCAGAGAAGCTACTCCTTATCCCTTATTTTACTGCTAAAGGCTTCACCTGCACACCTCCCTCCCTACCCTACCAACCCCCTTCACTTTGTCCGCCCTCCTCTTCCAAAGTGAAAGACACACGGCTCACTTCAAAGGAGATGAAGAAATAGTTTATTTTGGAGCCAAATATGAGTGATCATGCCCCAGAAATTTTCTGAAGCCCAACCATTAAAGCCGGTCTCTTTTCCTAAATAAAGGCCACCCAAAGTGCTGAGAGTGACAATGAGTACCCTGCCCTTAACTAGAATGAGACACCATCACCCCTCCAAGGCCCAGGGGACATTGTGGAAGATGGGGCAGAAAGCTTATGAGAGCCTGGGGATTAGGGGCTGGGTAGAACGCTATAAAATGTGTTCTTCTGGATCTAGCATGGCCATGGCTGTTGCAAACATGGGCACACGTCAGCTGTGGTGACCTGCGCAAGACCTGCATGTGCATGTGTGTGCTAACATGTGCATGCACACATGCAAACACGCACACATGCAGTAGGAAGGGAGCTGCTGGGAAGAAGAGGGTTCACGGGAGTGGGGTGGGAATGAGGGAAGGCAATGGGATAAGTATGCTTAGAAGATCTTTGTAAACGTATGAAACTGTCAAAAATTAAAGGGAAAAAAATCAGTTACAGAGATTGGTAAAGAAAACAAAGTTGCGACCACCACGCAAGGAAGCAGGGAAGCCAGGGGAGGAAACTGGAAGTCTTCTGAGTCATAGGGCCTCTTTCCTCCAGAGCTATCTGCTCCTCCTCAATTGTCTTTCTTTCGATGAGCTAACCTCAGGCACTTCTCCTAAAGAAATGAAAATAGATGTTAAAAGTTTCAAGTGGGAGGCCAGTTGCTGAGTATGGACTGGCTTTTCTGTTGTTTCTCCCCAGCCGCTGGGGCTATCAAAGCCAGGGCGCTACCAGCTACATCTTAGTCCCTCGAATGCTGCTGGTCTCTGGGTGTTCCTGTCCCTTGTTCTGAAGCTTGCCTGACTGATACTGGGATGAGCCGGCATCGAAAAGACTTGGGGTAGTGGTTAGTGAAGGAGTGGGCATCATGGGCATCATGGGTATCATGGGCATCATGGGCATGAGGTACATGTAGGGTTTCTGTGTAACCACTGAAATCAATGAGCCACATTGTTTTCTTGGTTTGCACCAAGTCGTAGACTGAAGTATAGAAGAAAGTGTATAGCAACACTCCCAAATGCTCATGTTTGCATATAGGTATATCACAGGGCTTTCGAGTAACATACACTTTAAGTTTCGGTTGCAGAGACTCAAAGGACTGCTGTTTGAAAGACAATGATGCTCCCTCCATAAGCATCGTATGGGAGAGCGGGGGCAGGACAGGAACGTACCGAAACAGAAGCAGTTGGAGCAGTTTTAGGGCCCTGCAAAGTCTTGAGAGAAAAGGTGAAAACAGCTACTGGTCTTTTAGGTGCAGAGAAGTGGTTTTTATAGTTCCCAGGTGTGCAAAATTCCTGCCAACCTTGCCCACAGGTTGATTCTTCAGTTAGATTTTCCAGCGTAGTTCCCCAACCCCAGGGGTGGTGGTTGAGATCTGCTTCTGTCCTACTACGGGGGCTCAGTCAGGTAAGCAGGTAACTTAAACACTAACATAAATAAGAAGCACCCAGGAAAATGTGTGCCAGCTGCTGGTCAGAGAAGGCACGGGGCCTCCTGCTTCCTTGCAATTCCATAGTGAGCTTTAAATGTGTTTTCATTCTGAAATGCATTTTTCATACTGAAAATGGACCATGATGGTTGATTTCTTACAATTTCTCAGAACATACTTAAATTAAAAATAGTCTTCATTCCTTTGAAATTCAAATTTGATTGGGCATAACGTATTTTTACTTGCTATGTCTGGCAAGGATGGAGAAAAGTATGGAAGGAAATACTCCACTACAGATGAAATTAGTTCATTTTTATAAAACTTACACATGCATTAATAAATTAGAAAAGACCTCCCTTTCTGAAGGACTGCTCATCTTATAAAGTAATAAAAGCAAACGGCAGAGTAATAAATATACTAAGATAACACACGGTCAACAGACAATTCAGCCCTGTGGCACGTGGTAGAGAAGATAAGGCTTTGAAAGGACACCCGCAGGCTGCTGAAACTGCTTCCTCGGCAATGTGACTGGGGACATGGAGTAGGTGGGGAGAAGATTTAGCTTGTGTGTGTATGTGTGATGCTGAGGAATGAACCCAAGGCTTAAGCATGATGGACAAACATTTTATCACTGAACTATATACCTAGTCTGCTCTCCCCATCTCTCTCTCTCTCTCTCTCTCTCTCTCTCTCTCTCTCTCTCTCTCTCTTTCTCTCTCTCTCACATAGGATCTCACTGTATAACTTAGTTGACCTTGAACTCACCATGTAGCCTGGGCTGTCCTCAGACTCAGGGTCCTGCTGTCTCAGTCTTCCTTTTTTTAAAAAAAAAACCGTGTGTGGTGTTTGCATGTATGTGCAGATAAGTGTGTGAGGGTCTTTGGTATCTTTTCTTGATTGTGCCTCTGCTTTGTTTTGGGCCAGGGTCTCTCAATGAACGTCAAAGTCACAATTCCAGCTAGACTGTCCGGCCATTGAGTGCCCGGGACCCACCTGTCTCTATTCCCCTGGCACAGAGGCTTCAGGCATGAGTCACTGTGCCCGGCCTTTGCATAGGTTCTGCAGATTTGAACTCACATCCCTATGCTTGCCCAGTGAGCTCTCTAACCATCGAGCTACCGCCTCAGCGGTAACGGTCTCAGCTTCCCTCAGTGCTATGATTACAGGAATTCACCACTAACCCTGACTGAGTGCTGGTTAGTTTTTTGTTAACACAGCCTAGGGTCATCTGGAAAGAGAGACCTCAATTGATAAAATGCCACCATCACATTGGCCTGTAACAAATCTGTGGGGCATTTTCTTGATTAATAATTGCGGTGGGAAGGCCTAGTTCATTTTGGGTAGTGCCACCCCTGGGCTAGTGGTCATGGATGCTTTAAGAAAGAAGACTGAGCAAGCTTTGAGGGAGCAAGCCAGCAAGCAGCATTCCTTCATGGCCTTTGCATCTGTTCAGGCCTTCAAGCTCCTGCCCCGACGTCCCTGGGTGATGGACTATGAACAGTAAGGTGAGATAACCCTTTCCCTCTCCAAACTGATTTTGGTCATAGTGTTTTGTCACAGCAATCAAAAGCAAATGAAGACACTGAGGTAGTTTGAAAACTAGCTTTCAGTTGACATTACCAAATAATGTCTATTATAACAAAATTCAGGCTTTCTAAAAGACAGGTTCTCTCTATGTAGTCCTGGCTATCTAAGAATTTTCTATGTAGAGCAGGATAGCCTGGAACTCACAGAAATCCATCTGCCTCTGCCTCCTACGTGTTAGGGTTTAAGGTGTGTGCCACCATGCCTAGCAATATTTTGTGTTTATTAAAGTGGCAAACAACCAAATCTCTAGCCAAGAACTTAAGAGCATGCACTTTGGAGCCTTACATTGTAAAGTCCCCCAAGTGGTTCTGCATCCCCCCAGTTTCCTCATCTGTAGAATGAGGGTAAAGTAGCCTGTACTGTCTATAAGGAAGGTCAGCCATGGCTGAACACTGCAACACTTGTTACATATTGTAACAATTGTAACATACACAATGGTTGACCTACTTCTAATGGCAACTTGCATTATTACAAGAAATAGCCTTGGGGCCCCAGAAGGTGGCTCAGTAGGTGGAAACCCTTGCTATACAAACCTAGCCACTCCTGGAATTCTTATAGGGGCAGGAGATAAGAACTGACCCCACAGATGCTTACTAGTGTGGCCCTCCTCCTAATAACAATAAAATTGAAAGAATAAAGCTTTCTTTAAAAAGATGATAGTCTTGGATGGGGAACTCAGGATGAGGGAGCCAGCTATAAACCTGGGTGTGCTGGAGGCAAGCCACCAGCTGCCTTCACATCTGGAGCCAGACCCTTCTGCTCTCGGGCCTAAGCTGCCTTTCTCCACCTGGAAAGAGCTCACTGACAGCCCTCAGCTTGGCTCATTCACTCTAGGCGTTGGGGTGTTGCCCTGTGGCTGGGCCTGGTACAGTTGCTGACATAGAGAGGAGAGATCTAGTTGTACGCTCAAAGGTGACCCAGTGACTGGGAAGTGACTGGGAAGGGCTGGAGAGAATGTGGCTGGGCACACAGAAGCAGGAGGAAGCATGGGAGGAGCTGTCTGGCCACCACACTGATACACCATCCCTCCACCCTCCACCCCTCCACATCCCCCGTCACCCTCCCCTGACGCTGGGTAAGATACTGCCAGGTGAGGAGGCCGCAGGGTTGAGGGGAGAGCAAGGTACCTGGTGCGGATTTAGGATGGGCAAGGGCAGTAAGATGCCACACTGACAGCACCTCCGAAGGATGTCATAGGCTGCTTCATCGCCCGTAGGAAGAGTAGCCCTCTGCTGCACTGCAGACTTCAAAGGCAGATCCACGGTGCCATTTTGGTCCTTTGTCTCTTGCTTTCTTGCACTGTTTTTGATTTTTGTCTTTGGGCGAACATCTTTCTTCACTGAGGATGTTTGATTTTCCATCACCTGACTTGTAAGGGATGGAGGAAGAATTTTTGGTTTTCCATCCTGAAGATATGTCACGGTCCTTGAGGCTGGGCATTGTTTCTGCAAATGTGAGTGATGTGTGAGCTATAAAAAGTGACCTCAGCTGTAATAACTAGTTGAACAATACTGCTGGGATAACCTGAAAAGCTTCTCCCTATAAACACTTAGAAATGACGGGGAAGGGACAGTAACGTGGCCCCGTGAGTAAGAGTGCTTGCCGTTGAGCTGGAAGACCTGAGTCTGATTCCTGGAGCTCATGTAGCGGAGCAAAGGAACCTCTCTCCACAAGACTTTCACTCGGCAAAGATGCATGCGTGCACGCATGCACACATGCATGCATGCAGTCAGGCAAACACGCACACACACGCACACACACACACACACACACACACACACACACACACCCCAGTAAATGTAAAAAGGTTTCATGCTGTATAATACAAGGCAGACATTCAATGTTATAGCTGACTTTGTTAAAAGAAAGAAGACTGGAGGTCTGAATGTGTCCCTCTAGAGTCCAGGCTTGGGGGACAGGAGAAATGGCTCAGACATAAAGGGGACCGGCTGCTCTCACAGAGAATGCAGGATGGTTCTCAGTACTCATGTCAGGCAGCTCACAACCATCTGTAACTCCAGTTTTAGGGATATAATACCTTCTGGCCTCCATACACACTGCACGCATATGGTACATATTGTACTCATACAGACAAGGAGGCGCATACACACACACACACACATACACACACACACACACACATATGTATATAGAAATTCGTCATGATGGCACATGCTGTTATTCCCAGCACTTGGGAGATAGAGGCAGGCAGATTTCTGTGAAGTCAAAGCTAGCCTGGTCTATATACTGAGTTTCAGGACAGCCAGAGCTATGTTGAGAAACCTTATCTTCCCCGGTCCCTAAAAAAATAAATTAAAATCCAAATGTTAAACATATGGTCATAGGGGGCTACACTTTCAGGAGGTGAAGGTCATAAAGCTCCCTCCCACACGAATGGGACTGTAAAAGAGGCTTCAAACAGCCTAGCTAACTGCTAACTTGCTCTTCTGCCTCTGCATTCAAGGCAGCAGCAAGGCCCTCCCTGGACACCAAATACCTACACTCTGAACTTGCATTTTAAGGCTTCAGAACACTGAGAGATACATTTCTGTCATGTAAAAATTACCTAGCCTGTGGTCTTTTATTACACCAGTACAAATGGACCAAGACACTGCCAGAGACGTGTGGTTAATCTTGGCCTAACCAGGGGCTTGGGTGAGAGGAAAATCCCAGCTGTGAAAGATGAGGCGCGGGAAGGAAAAGCCCCTCCCCTGCACGGCACTGCCAGGAATGGTGGGTCTCAGCTGCCGCAATTAAGAGAACTAGGCTCATCCCTAAGGTTCCCTAGTTCTGCTGTTTCATAGTGGGTTTTGTTTTTTTAGATAGTGTCTCACTATGTAAACCAGGCTGGCCTGGAACTCAGAGCTCTGCCTGCCTCTGCCTCTGCCTCCCGAGTGCTGGGGTATTCTATTTTTCTGTTTTTCTTAAGAAAGATAAGTACATCTCTGTTCCGGAGGAGGGGGGGTAGGAGGGAGGAGATGAGTTCTTGGGAGAGAAGCTGTGGGGTGGCTCTATGAGACAAGAGGTGACTTGGCTCAATAATGCACTAAAAGGCATCTAAGGCTATGGAGGGCTAAGTCAGGCAGTACTCTTCTGTAAAAGCAACCAGCTAATCAGCTCCACCATCGGACATCTTTGGAGTCCCTTTTTATACTCAGTATGCTGTCGGAAATTATGGAAAGATGGGAAGGCCCCTTTAGTCTCATCGGGGAGTTCACGGCTAAACAACACATGGGCAGAAAGCCTAAAAGTGCAAGGCCCGTAGAGGACCTCATTGCAGAGTCTAGGCCCTGAAGGTTGGTGACTGTCAGAGGTGACAAAGGCCAACAGGAGTTGTTAGGGCTGCTGCTTGACGGGCTAGGCACAAATGAAAACCAACTATGCCTGCCAAACTTGCCTAAAGAAAACCTTGGGACATAGCGAAGCAAAACTTAAGTAAAACAACAGACGTTGCCGGGCGGTGGTGGCGCACGCCTTTAATCCCAGCACTTGGGAGGCAGAGGCAGGCGGATCTCTGTGAGTTCGAGACCAGCCTGGTCTACAAGAGCTAGTTCCAGGACAGGATCCAAAGCCACAGAGAAACCCTGTCTCGAAAAACCAAAAAAAAAAAAAAAAAAAAAAAAAAAAAAAAAAAAAAAAAAAAACAACAGACGTTAGAACCTTTGATAACTGAGCCGCGCAAACCTGGAACTGCGTTGCACACCTTGCTTTCTGGAGTATGCACTGGCTGCTGGGCAACTGCTACTCACCATGTGGGAGACATACTTATTTTCTGGAATTATCTGTTTGCAGTAATCACAATGGGTCCTTCCAGGAGATACATTTCTCTTCCCTGAGCGAACACAGAAACACCGCAAATAACTGTTCTTGACCACGGCTGGCCCACCTCCCTCCTGGATGCTCCCATGGCCTGTCTTCATGAGCATTAGCCGTGCCTAGGCTAGCCTGGTCTTGAGTTCCTTACCCCTCAGCACTCATACAGGAGAGGACTGGCTGGACAGCCATTTTTATTACAGTGACACTAATGAAGAGCCCTTGGTTCCTCATGAATTGGAACACTTGGTTCTTAGCTACTAATGCTGTTTTGGCAAGTTGTGGCACCTTTATGGGTAGAGTCTCACTGGAAGAAGTGGGGTGCTGGGTGCAGGCCTTGAGGTTTCTTAGCCCATCTCCAAGTCTTTGTTCCCTTTTGTTTCCCACTGTGGGTTCAGAGTGACGGGTGTGGTGCCTCCCGCTCCTGCTGCCATGCCTTAACAAGACTGTTATTTCTCAAACTGTGAGCCTTAATAAACCCTTCCTTCCTTAAGCTGCTTCTTACCATTTTTTTTTAAAAAAATATCACATAATGGCAAAAATAGGCAATACACTCTGGTGGAAAAGGAGGAGCCAGACTTGGTGCTGGGCGTGGGGAAGTCCAGTCTTATTTGTTTCCTGATCTCTTTGTGTGTTTTTCATCTACAGGATGATTTGGGTAGCCTTTACCAGGCTAAGATTGTCTTTGGCATGTAAAGAAAGCCCTTCATATTTAGAATTCCCCATGGCTTTCTCTCCCTCTTCTCTGTGGCTTTTGTACCCCACCCCTGGCCTCTAGTTTTCCCTGGATAACTTACTGAAGGGCACTGCAGACACCCAAGAAGGCTACTCCAGTTTAATGGAAGCATACAGAATGGACTCTCTTCTCTCCTGTGCTGTTAAGGGTCCCTGTCATTGCATCCTGCCCAGGAGAGCATCTGGCCCTGGAAACGATCCCTTCCCTCTCCAGCTTCTCCCCCATACTCACCTTCCTCAGGCTCGGCCTTTGCACTCAGACACACAGCTTTGTGCTGGGCCAGCACTCGGAGAACAATGGGCTGGTTGCAGTGTGGACAGCGCTCTGTCCGGCTGCTGCAGTGGAACTCGTGGACATTCAGTTTGCTGAGGTGCACGGCCAGCTCACAGAACTTGCACGTGGCAGGGTGCTGTTGGATTTTCTTGGCCTGTGGAAAGATGGAGGACATGGGCCCAACTCCCTAGGAGACTGAAGCCAATCAGAGAAAGTGCTGGCAAGGGTCAGAGGCAGAGATTGTCCTTGGGGATTGGGAACTCTCTAGTTTGCTTTCTGTTGCTCTGAGAAATAAATATCATGACCAAAAGGCAACTTGGAGAGAAAAGAGTTCATTTCATCTTACGCTTCCACATCACAGCCTATCATCCAGGGAAGCCAGGGCAGGAACTCAAGGAAAGAACCTGGAGGCAGGAATTGAAGCAGAGACCATGGAGGAGTGCTGCTTACTGGCTTGCTATGATTTGCTCTCTTTACAACCCAGAACCTCTTGCCAAGGAGTGGTACTGCCCACTGTGGGCTGGGATCTCTCACATCAGTCATAAGGAAAATGCCTGTCGACACACCCACAGATCAATATGATGGAATTCTTCAACTGAGATTCTGTCTTTCCACGAAACCAGAACCTGTGTCAAGTGGACAAAAGTTAAGCAACACACGCATAGATTGTGGAGATCTCCATATCAAGCATGTATGTGGGGTGGAGGAATTTGCATCTCTGGGGCAGAATGGTCTCCACAGTTCTCCTGGCTCCTCAGGTGGAGAGGCAGTGATCAGGGCTAGGGGAATCTTTATGACTGGTCTCTCCTCCCCTCTCTGCCTCTTTCTCTCTGGTTAGCCTGCTTGCCCGTAGAGGAAAAAATCAACTTCAGCAGGGGAGGGCTTGCACATGCTGGTGACATAAGACGGGCCACCCAAACCGTGCTGGCTGGTTTTATGTCAACTTGATGCACGATAGAGTTATCTGAAAGGAGGCGGTCTCAACTGAGAAAATGCTTCCAAAAGATCTGGCTATTGGACATTGTTTTAGTGATTGATGGGGGGAGTGTCCCTGCCATTGTGGGTGGTGCCATCCTTGGGCTGGTGGCCCAGAGTTCTAGAAGAAAGCAGGCTGAGCAAGTCATGGGAAGCAAGCCAGTAAGTGGCACCCCCCATGGTCTTTGCTTCAGCTCCTCCAGGTTCCTGCCATGCTTGAGTTCCTGTCCTATTTCCTTAAGCCAAATAAACCTTTTCCTCCCCAAGTTGCTTTGATCCTGGAGTTTCATCAAACAGTAACCCTACCTAGGATACAAACACGTGTACACAGAGGTGTGGGTTCCAGTCCAAGGCCCTGGCCTCTCCTTACACAGTCGGGCTAACCATGCTTCCCATTTGAGTTCACGAGATCCTAGAGGATGGAGACCCGGAATGGCTACCCCAGCGTTCCTCCAGCACCTAGCCTAGGGCTCAAAAGGTGTTTGTAGGACCAGCTTGAATCTAAATGGTTGCCTGAGCTTGATCCTCAGGAAGATAAAGCACAAGAGGGACTGACTCAGAAAGGTAGGAAAGAAAACTGAGGTGGGGCCATCTGCCTCCTCCTTACAAGTTTCTAAAGAATTTAGCTTTTCTTAAAATGGATCCCTTGCCTTGCCAGACCCATAGTCCCACAGCAGAGAAGTAGAAAGGGAAAAACAGCACAGCTTCAATGTAGCACAAAAAACCCCCAAAACCAAAAACCAAAAACCCTTTCCCCAAACTGGTGGGGCTATGAGTTACCCACAGGGCCAGGGAGGACTGGATTCCAGCTACTGACCCCCAGACCTCTGTCCTGACTGCCACCTGCTCACCTGTTGGTGCACAGTGTCTACATGCTCCTTCATCTTTGACTGTGGGATGGGTTCCTCACATTCCGGGCAAACGGCCAGGAAGCGCAGGCAGTGGGCCTCGTGGAGGGTGAAGTGGGCAGAGGCCACATTTCTTTTGCTTCAGGATAAAGTGGGGGAGAAAGAAAGGCTCATTGTCTTAGCAGAAAGCAGGAGGCCTTGCTGCATACCTAGGCACGCTCTCCCCAGGCCTGCAGCAGTGTCGCCGGTGATGCCCCCCTGCCCTGCTTGTGCTGCTGAAAAAGCAGAAAAATTCGCCGTCATAAAATAAGTGTGAGGGCAGTCTACGAAGTACTACGCTGCCCAGGAGAGTGGGTGGGGAAAGAGTGGTAGGAAGGCGTTACCAGGGCAACAGGGCAGCAGGAAAGCTTTCGAGAGTGCTGATAGGTTTATTTCCTAGGTTGTGGGATGGTTTCACAGATAAGTAACGTATACTTTAAACATGGACAAGTCAGTTGGGCCTGTTGGCACAGGTTTGCACTACCAGCTGTTCATGAGACTGAGACAGGAGGATGGCTAGTTCAAGGCCTACCTAAGCTATAGAGTGAGTTCAAGATCAGCCTGGACAACTTACTGAGACCCCCCCCCCCCCCCCCCCCGTCTTAAAATGCAAAGTAAAAACAAAGCTGGGGATACAACTTGGTAGAGTGATTGGCTGCTCTGTAATACCCTAGGCTCAGTGTCCAGTACTCCCCCACCTCCACAGAGCTGGGGAGGGAGGAAGATAAAGCTTATCCGTTTCCAGTTATCGCTCAGTAAAGCCATCATGGCAACAAAATAACTAACACATCAGTCCGTGTGGCAGCCCTGCGGTTTTAGAACCTCCAATGGTTTCCCAGCTCTTTAAGAGCGAAAGTCCACCCAGCTGTCTCCTGTCCTTGGGCTCTCCTGAAGCTACCCAGACAGGGGCTGAGACCCCAGAGAGTCTGCCGCAGCAGGGTGTTCTCTGATAAGCTCATCACCAGAAACGCTGAATCTTTCACCCACTTACCTGAGCCGCTGAGCGCTGAGGAGAAAGGAAACCAAAACTACATCCCTAAAAGGCCAGGCAGGCGCCCCAGGGCCTGAGCACCTGGGTCACGGCAACAGAGGGACTGGAAAACCTCACTGCTGTCAGCTGATCAAGCTGTCCCCACAGCTGCACAGGGTGACATCCCCTTGCTCAGCTGCTGGCCCTCTCTGTTCTGCCTGCCTACACACTCAGCACTTCTCCCAGAGTCTGGAGATCCTGGGGAGGCTTAACCCAGTTACTGCAACAGGAGGGTTCTGCTGGGAGACAGGCTCCCTTTACGTGGAGGTGTGGTCATTGCTCTCTGCTCCGTCCTGCATGTTCTACCTCCAGCTCCTTTGGGGGGGGGGATGGAGGGAATAACCCCAGAGCTCCTCTCAAGGCCCTCTCACAGATGCTGCCAGGACCCCCCACAGTGGGACCCAAGCTTTGACAGGAATGAATAGCCTGTTAGGGACAAGTCCCTGGCTACTTAACTTCATGGCTGACCAGCCAGCCTGAAACAGCCATGCTGAGGGAGTGTGCTGACAACTGAGGTACCACTGACCACTCTATGCAGAGGTGGAGTTTTAGGCTCCTCACCCCAGGGGTTCCAGTCCCTTCTGGCTTTCTGTGTGGCATGCCCCTCAGCACCAAAGAGAAAGTTTCTCTTACCAGTTCTGGCACACCTGGAAGTCAGCCTCCATATTCTGCTTCTTGGGAGGATTTCTGTGAAGTTTCCTCTTCTGCACACGAGAAAATAAAACTGAAAGTGTTTCCCCAGTCTGGCTCACAGCGGCAGGGAGGAGGGGACTTTCAGGATTCTCTACTTGGGGTGGTTCCCAGGTCCCTGCAGCTGGACACTCCCAAGGCCACTGTGCAGCATAATCGAGTTCCCTGACATGCCCCTCGTTCTGTGCTGTCCCTGAGCTACTGTTACTGTGACCTCCAGGGTGGGGGTCACCGGGCAGGTCTCCTCTGGGTTGTACAATGGCTCCTTCCTTTCTCCCTCCCCCTCCCTCTGACTGGATTCACTCCCTCTGGGTCCCCACCCCTTTCTCAACCTGTGACACCACTCCTCCTCTTTGCCTCTGGTCCCATCCTCCCGGTGGTGTTGAGCTTGAGTCTGCATCCTGAAGAAGCAGCCCCGACACCTGCACCCTGCTTGGGCTCCAGTTTGTAGTGACTGAACACAAGGTCTTTGAGGAACTGGGTAGGGGTGGGTGGGTGGTGCAGGGTGCTGGCTGCTCAGCCGAGAAGCTTTGGGGCAAATGTTGGAAGTGGGCATGGATAACTCTTGAGTTTGTCCTTCTCTGCAAAAAACAGTGCTGGCAAACATTGTCATAAGCCCAAGGTGACAGGCACTACAATGAGACCTTGTCATCCTGTCCTCAAATGGCAAAACTGAGGTCCAAGAGACTGAATAATCTGCACAAATTCCCAGGCAAGATGGCCCAACGTATGAGTCCCCTGCCATTGCTGCAGTGCTGGGGGATCTGCACTCAGATCCCGGCCATCTCAGCCTTCTGGAAGCTGTTTCCTGGCCGACTCGGCTTCACTGGGGCTCCTGGGGGACTTACAGTCTAGGTGCTCCTAGAAGTTGCGTGTGACATCGCTGTCATGTCAGGGTATGTTTGTTCTTGAGGAGGTGCACACAGCCCCAGGGAGATGACTGACAAGACTAGCTAACTTCATGTCTTTGAATCTTTGGGGCTCACAGAAACCAAATTCTGTTAAAGGCAATCCATGTCCAAAATTATTATATGGCATAATGGAATCAAGTGGATACAGAACGGTTGCTAGTTTCTTGTGTTTGTTTTCTTTTTCTCCACCTACAGGAAGAAGCAGGGCATCATTAGTTAAATAAAGATGATAAAAGGGGTTTGGGGAGGGGTAGATAGTGGTATGGCACTTGCCTAGAATGTACGAGGCTTTGGGGTTGGTCTCTATTACACACACACACACACACACACACACACACACAAAATCAATCAATCACAAAATAGTATATCTCCGTGGCAACTGATACATTCACAAATACAGCCATGCACCAAAAATTGACATTTCTGACAACAATGGAGCTGTATGTGAAATAGTATCCACACTTATGTTCTTACAGAGAGCTGAAGAAGTCCTGTCCCCCAGTGATGAAGCAGTTTTTGAATGTCACAGCAGTGAGTCACTTGTGTTTGTGCTGACTTGGCATGAATGCAGGGTGCAAGAAGGTGTGTGAATATAACCAAGCTGCATTATATACATGTATTAAAATGCCAAATAAACAATAAACAAAAAACATAGCACATGCTGGGAGGTGGTGGTGCACGCCTTTAATCCCAGCACTCGGAAGGCAGAGGCAGGCGGATCTCTGTGAGTTTGAGGCCAACCTGGTCTACAAGAGCTAGTTCTAGGACAGGCTCCAAAGCTACAGAGAAACCCTGTCTCTGTAGAACACAAAATTATATATAGGGCAAGTTCAGTGTGTAAAGCATCTGCCACTAAACCTGACATCCTGAGTTCAATTCCCGTGACCTAGGAGACAAAGACTCTGAAGGGAGTTTCCATCTCAGGACACACCCCAAAGACTTACTCTTTAAAAATGGAGGAATTGTTAAGACCCCATTTTTCTTGGCTCAGACTTAATAAAAAACACTCTCTATAACAAAGAATGGGGGCAGCTTGGAACCCAGGCCCCCTTCTTCTGGGAAAGGACAGTAGTACTTGAATTTACATCAGTTCTAGACTTTGTCTCTTGACTTTCTGTAAATTATAAGGTAGCCTCAGACATGGAACAAGATTAGACGTCTCAGTTCTTATTGACCAAACTGTGAATAAATCCAGATTCTTCTATTAATTTCTGTCAATTTTTTAAAAGTCAGGGTCTCTTGTAGCCCAGACAGACCTCAAACATGCTCTAGGCCTTGAACTCCTGATCCTCCTACCCCTACCTCCTGAGTGTAGAGATTAACAAGCGTGCATCCTCACACCCGGTTCCTAACAAGGGAACTGGGTGTACCAGTTGCTGTCTCATTGTTGCAACAAAGTATCTGACAAAAGGAACTTAAGTGAGGACGGGTTTGATGGCTGACAGTCCCAGGGATACAGCCTGTCAAGGTCAGGCAGGACTGAGGCAGAGGTAGGAGGTGGCTCTTCAGATGTCCACACATTATATCCATGAGATAGTGATGAATGCTTGCACGTAACTGACTTTCATTCTTAAAAATTCAGTCCAGCCTTCCCAACCCCCATGAGATAGTACTGCTCACACTTAATATAGGTCTTCCACCTCTCAAATCTAGACATGTCCAGATATTTGTTTCCATGGTGATTCTAAGTCCCACCAGGTGAATCAGGCAGACAGTTTACAGACCCGAGTGTATTTGGTAACAAGACTGCTCCAGTTGGTGAGATTTAAACCTTCTGGAAGCTCTTGACTACAGAGGGGATCTCTCCGAGATGCTTCTGCTCACACCAAAGAGGTTCCTCTGGGAGCAGCCTCTCACTTCCACGTTCTCCTGTGTTTCTTTACCGACACTGTCCGACGCTATTAAACATGCTCTGATGTCACAGATTGACACCTCTCTCAAGATGCATTCCTGTCCTTGAGTGCTGATGACTGTGATTGTCACTCCATTTGAAACCCAGGGGACAGAGTTGTGCTGTAAAGGGGTGAGCCAGGATAAGCATGAAGGCATCTTAGGAACCCCTGCCATGCTTCTGGACAAAGTTCTTTGGGTGGGAGAAGAGATGGCTTCAGGGGTCAGGCATGGAGGCATCGAGACGAAGCAAACAGCCAGTCTGAGTGTTGGTGTTCCAGTGGGTGAGCTCTGGAGAGCTCTCTTGAGCTGGAGAGCGTCAGACGAGCTCACATGGAACAGGCCAAGGGCAGCGCCTGGGAAGAGACAAGGGAGTGGCCAGCAGGGCTGGTGCCATAGGGATTTGAGAACAAGATCTGGGAGCTGCTCATCACCAGCCCTTCTCCCCTTCCCCCCTCCCCCCACCCCTACCCTTCTGTCCCCAACCACCACTCTCAGCTCAGTTCAGATGTTCAGCCCACTGTCATTGTGGGACACGACAGTATACAGGCAGACATGGTGCTGGAGAAGCTGAGAGTTTTACCTCTTGCAGGCAACAGGAAGTGGTCTGTCTCACTGTGTGCAGCTTGAGCAAAGGAGACCCTAAAGTCCAGCCCCGCATTGACACACTTCATCCAACAAGGCTACACCTCCTCCAAGGAACCTGTTCTACTGTGTATCACCCACCCTCATCCTCAGGTTTGTAAACTGAAGTTTAGTGGGGGAGGGGCCCACACCTGTGTTAGAGGTTTCTTAAAATCCAATGACGGATTAGCTACTTGTGAGTGTAGAAAGAATGTTGCCTACCCAGAGTCAAATTACCTTGTGCTGTTTATTCTTAGCTCCCTTAATAGCCACTCATTACCCACCTTTATGTCTGGCCTCACTTCCTTTTGGCTTGCAGGTAAAACCTTTAAAATATATTCTTAGCAACCACTAGCTTCCACCAATTCAAAAGCTAAGGATGTCATCAGGTAGCACGCAAAACCTATAGCATAGCTTCCCCGACTTTGCTGTAACCCACCTGCCCGTGGTCACAGACATTTGGTGTTTTTGGTTAATGCCTTGATTATATGACCCACTTTGTTCTGAAATGACTAAGTTCTCACGTGATTGTTTCCACACTGGAACATGTTGTTCCAGGCAACCCGAATCTGTGCTCCTGGGTTATGGTCACTTATGTTTGGCTCAAAGAGCTGTGCTTTGCATTGACAACTTCTTAGAGTTTTCCCAGGAGACAGAAACAGTTGCACTAACACAAGGGTTTCACCCTGCCATCTGCAGCCATGATGAGCAGACCCTGTGGATTCTTGTGGAGGCTGTGGAATGGAGCACCCCTCTGAGAAGGAAAACAGGATTGGACAGATAGCCCAGCCTGGCAGACTCCATGACTAAGATATCAAAGGAGAGAGAGAGAGAGAGTGCGTGGGGATATTGGCCAGGTGACTACATCAGTGGCTCCATGTCCAGGCATTGCCCCCATCTGAGCCTGCCCAACAGCTGCAGTTGTAAACATCATCATTCTTCATCATATTGATAGGAAAGGAGACCCAGAGAGGTCAGGTTTCTCAAGGTCATGGACCTAAGTCCGGCCATGAGTATCAATGTTGGGATTGAAACTGGATTGATCTGATTCAGGTGACCCTGTTTGACAGTTGACTTGTATGGTGTGTGTGTGTGTGTGTGTGTGTGTGTGTGTGTGTGCACGCGTGCGTGCGTGTGTGCATGTGTGTATGTGTGTGTGTGTGTGTGTGTGTGTGTGTGTGTGTGTGATCTTCCTGGTAGGAGAGAGGATATTATAAAGAGACACTTGTGGTCCTTCCTTTGGCCATCAGACTCTTGTTAACAATGGACCACAAAGAATTAAAATTCACCCAGGCTGGGCAGTGATGGAGCATGCCTTTAATCCCAGCACTCAGGAGGCAGAGGCAGGAGGATCTCTGTGAGTTCGAGGCCAACCTGAGGAGCTAGTTCCAGGACAGGCTCCAAAGCTACAGAGAAACCCTGTCTTGAAAAACCAAACCAAACCAAAACAAACAAACAAACAAACAAAAACAAAAGCAAACCAAGAAATAAAATAAAATAAAATTCACCCAGGAAACCCCATGCCAGAGGAAGAGAAAGGCTGAGACCCTAGTGCCAGAAGGAGGAAGAACTTGCCTTCCAAGAAGAGATGCCGCATAGCTCTGAAAACTTGCTGAACTCCTTGCAGGAAAGACGGGAGCTGAGACGAAGATGGTTGTGGTTTGAAAGAAAATGGCCCCCAAAGGGAGTGGCACGATAAGGGGGCGTGGCCTCATCAGAGTAGGTGTGGCCTTGTTGGAGAAAATGTGTCATTGTGGGGTTGGACTTTGAGATCTCCTTTGTTCAAGCTACACCCAGTGAGACAGACCATTTCCTGTTGTCTATAAAATGTAGAATTCTCAACTTCTCCAGCACCATGTCTGCCTGCACACTGCCATGTCCCACCATGATGACAGTGGATTGACCATCTGAACTGTAAGTGAGACACCTCAATGAAATGTTTTTCTTATAAGAGTTGCCATGGTCATGGTGTCTCTTCACATAGTAGAAACCCTGTCTAAGACAATGTCAATGAGACTTGACCATACTTTGGTAGTCTCTGTTTAGTTATATATACCTTGCTTTTATTTCGGCCTAATCCTCATGTCGATATCACCCAGGCAAGGCCATTGGGCCCTTCATTTATTATTCTCCCCAGTGTGGGCCACTTGAACCGACTTTCCCCCTCCTCACTTAGCTCTTTAGCTGGAGTGCTGGGACCGAGGCTGAGCATAGCTCCGTGGGACTGCCAGAGCCCAGGGTTTCACCCTAATTGTTTTTTTAACCAGGAAAATTGAGTCAAGAGTTCAGCGAGACCAAGGCTGGCATCTTGATCTCCTTCCTCATCAGATGGGCAAGTCCCTCTGACCTCTGACCTTTGCTGCCCACTCCTGTCTTTCTCCAGATGTCTGCGCCAGTTAAGAATGATCAAACCCAGCTGGGCGGTGGTGGCGCACACCTTTAATCCCAGCACTCGGGAGGCAGAGGCAGGCGGATCTCTGTGAGTTCGAGACCAGCCTGGTCTACAAGAGCTAGCTCCAGGACAGGCTCTAAAGCTACAGAGAAACCCTGTCTCGAAAAACCAAAAAATAAAAAAATAAAAAAAAATAAAAATAAAAAAAAGAATGATCAAACCCCAAGGGACTCTTATGAACTGTTTTCTGTCAAAATGACTCCAGAAAGGCTGGCGATGCTGACAAGGGTGGGAAGGGCAATTAGAAGTGATCTTGAAGCTCTGTCGTAGTTTGTTTCTGGTTGGTTGTCACCTACAATGTCATCCTTCTTCAGTGCTTCTCTCCTGTTCTGCCCTCCCTTCCTGTCAAAATCCCAGCTGGACTTCAAGAGTGAGCCCTCTGCTGTCCCTGATACAGGACCCAATTCTTTTTCTTTTCAACTTTCATTCTTCGTTCATACATTATGTCCCAACTGAGTGTTCCCTCCCTCTACTCCTTCCACTCCTTCTCCCCATCCCCACCTTCCCCTCTCCCCCAGATTAATTCCTTCTCTGTTTCAAAACAAAAGGAGCAGGTCTTCCAGGGAAGCCACTGAACAGGGCCTGATGAGGACTCACTTCTTTTAGCCTTGTACTTTTTGTCTGGTTCCTTTCAGTTTGTCCCCAGTAAACCACAGGTGCAGATGACTTGAGAACAAACTTGTTCCAGTTTGGGATTTGAATGTCCCCCTAAAGCCTGTATGTTGAAAGCTTGGTCCCTAGCTCAGGACACTACTGGGAAATAATATTTGGGTGTTATTTAGGACATAGGGCCTCGTGGGAGGACATTAGGTTATTAAAGGGGGGATTGGAATCCTGGCCCCTGCTTGTCTCCTTCGGTGCCTCCCAGTATCACGAAAAGAATAGCCTTTCTGTGCCATGTGCTACCACAAGCCCACGTGAAGGTACCAAACGACTATTTCAGGGGTCTGAAAACCTGTGCCAAGTGAACCTTTGCTGCTAAAACGTTGTTAACCTCGGGCATTTTAGCATGGTGACGGACAACTGACTAACACCAAGCCCTTTCTGGTCTATCACCTGCATTCCTAAAGGGACCCGTGTGCATTGGGCCTGGAAGGCAGTGACTTAGCTGTGGTTTGCAATGGTGGCAGTCACATGTTGCTGACCTGAATGGATGTGGATGGCTGTGTGTTTGAGATAATTAAATAGTATGTCAGGAATCTCCTCCACCCACGCAACACCCTAGAACTCAAGGTTTCTCAAAGCAGCAACAAAAGCCATTTTTCTTTTGATTTTTAAAGAAAACTTATAATTATGAAAGTATGCATGACTACATGTTCTTTTTAAAGAATGGGGAATGTTGCAGATAAAACAAAATTTCTTTCTGCCCACCATGCCTGCTCCTGAGCCAATACTATTTTTAGAGACAGTGTAGATGAAGGCATATTCTGGTTGGCACACAACCCTGTCCCCATTCCTGCTGCAACTTGAAGCTGGCTGGGGGCTTGCATGGCTGCATCCCTCTGTCGCCCATCTCTGAGCAGCCGTCTGCCCTCCCCAATCCAGCCCCACAGAAACGCTGCAGTCACCCTGCTGTGGACTTAGAATTCCCTTCTAGGATGCCTCGGCTACCCGCTCAGCAGTTTGGCGGTCATCTGGAGTTTCTTGCAGTCACTCTGTGTTCAGCATGTGGGTCAGGGGAGGGGAGGAGGCTTGTGAAGGTTTGCACAGGGAACCAGTCTCTGAGCTATGATTCGGACAGGCTGCTGTGTTGTACTCTTCCCTGGGGCCCAGAACCCTGGGTTGGCATGAAGAAATAATAACACATACTTCAACACGTTGACTTGACAAGGGAAAGAGAGATTATTTCTGTGTGTGTGTGAAAGCTGTTTGAGACCATGAAGGACAGGAGAACACATTCGAGGAATATTACTGTGCCTGGTTTGAGGGGAGTCTTGTTAAGGCCTAATCCTTTCAAGGGATTGCTAGGCTAAGGGAAGCCCTGTAAAGACAGAGAAGCGCCCCTTCCCAGACAAAAATTACACGTTGAAATTGCACACGCTCCCATCAGCTGTGTGGAAGGGTCATGTGGTCAGAGTGGGCCCGTGTTCTGGGAGACATGATCATAGATTGCAGTCTCCCTGAGTACAGCACATTTGAGTGGGAGTTTGTTTTTCAAACCACATGCAATTGCATCAAATGACTAGTCTCTCGGTAGAATCCAATCCTGGGGATATCCGTGATTGTGTTTGGGGCAGGCTTCTGGCCTGGCTGGTTCTTGAAATCAGAGAATGTCCTGGCAGCTCCTGCATAGTTGGCAAGTATAAGTATAGGAGAGGAACCTGGTCATTAGCCGCATGGGCGAGACACAGAAGCTCCATCGCTCAGTGCTTTCTTTTCCTTCCATTCCTGTGGGAAGTTGACTCTTGCACATTCTCAGTTCTTTTCCAGCTAAAGCGTAGCGTCACCCATTCATACCCATTCCAGCCAGTGTGCAATCCCATTTCAAGGCCATTGGGAAGACCCTTCTACTTCTCCAGAGAAGGTTTTCGTTTTGTTTACTTATTTATCTGTCTTGTTTTGTTCAGGGCTACACTGCTGATTGAGTGCTCTACTACTGAGCCACAATCTCCCGGGCGATGCTTTCAGAGCGCTATCCTTGAGGCCGTCTTGGCTGGTGTGTCCTCTAAACTAAAACTGCTACTTAATTACACGGTCAGGTCTGTACTTCAACCTCTACGCCAATCCTGACAGTGTAATTAACTAGGCCTTTTAGGCCTCAGCCTTTCTAGACTTCCGTGTTTCCTTATTTATTGAATGTCAGTTGGGCCCTGGGGCACTTTAGAAGTCTCGGCGCTCCCAGAATATGTGCTCAAAATCTGCCACGATATCAGTAGTGCCTGTTCTTGAGAAAGCACCCACAGGCCCAGGCATGTAGGAATGACTAAGTTAGTTGACTTAAGTCTTGGAATCTTTGAGACTAAAAGAAACCAAGTTCCAATAAATGCAACGTGTGTCCAGAATTACTAAAAGGTGGAACAGAATTGGGAGACTAGAGGGTGCTTGCTGGTTTCTTTGTGTTTGTTCTTTTAACAGGAAGAAGCAGGCTGTGATTAGTTAGAGGAATAAAAATGACAGAAGGGGTTTGGGGATGAGGTTAGTGGTATGACATTTGCCCAGCATATACTAGACTCTGGGAATAGTATAACTAAAAAAATGCATATAACTGAAAAAATATAGTAAAATATGGTCAGGCATGATGATATATTCCTTTAATGGCAGTACTCAGGAGGCAGAGGCAGAAGGATGTGTGTGAGTTCAAAGACAGCCTAGTATACATAGTGAAACCCTGTCTCAAAAAAAAGAGGGGGGCAGTTTACAAAATCCTGTATATACATTTTCAAACACAGTGATAGATTACATAGTGGAAATCAGGTTTAAACCTGAAGATCCGAAAAACAAAGCAGTCACTGGCTTTTTTACCCTGAGCTCAGTCCAAAATGGCAATCCTGTCTCCAGGAATCTCAGAATAAGACTGTGTCTGAGAGCTGTCTCCTCCCGTCTCATAATCCTCTCTAGTTCTGGGATTAAAGGCATGCACCACTACCACCTGGTTTCTATGGCAAATTAGTGTGGCTACTGGGATTAGAGGTGTGTGTCATTGCTGCCTGGTCTGTAGGGCTGGTCAGTGTGGCTGTTCTCCTTTCCCGGTTCCCAGACAAGCTTTATTTATTGAAACACAGTTGAAATGCTACCACAGTGGACTGTACCTCATCAGATGGTGGGTCCATGAGATTATAAAAAGCTAAAACTGGAGTGAAAACACTAAAACATTATTGAAGGAAATTCCTCAGGACTAAAATAACTACAGATTAAACGGGATTATAGCGCTCAGCATGCATTGACCGAAATCCAAAATCCAGCACTAAGGCACTAATTCCCCAAAACCAACGGTTTAAACAAATATCCTCAAAGTTTTCTGAGTGAAAGATCGGGACTTATTAGCAGTCATAGAACAAAATAGAAGAATGTGTGCTTTGAAAAATGCAAGTGTGCTTGCTACGTTTGGCTCTCAAATGTCACTCAAAGGTCCCCAGCTGACAGCACCGTTGAGAAGTGATGGAACCTTTAGGAGAAGGGATGTAATGGGAGAAAGTTGGGCTATTTGTGCAGGATGGCATGCCCGTTGAAGAGTCTATTGAGACCCTGGCTCTTCCTCTCTGTCTTTGCTTCTTGGCTACTGTATGGTGAGCTGCTGTGCTCTGCCATATGCTCCCTGCCACAGTGATCTATCTTGTCATATGACCACAAGCACCAGAGCCATGACTTGAAGTCTCTGAAACTGTAAGCCAAAATCTATCTTTCCTATAAGTTGAATATCTTAGCTATCAATTTCCCATCTAGCACTCTATATTGAAACAAGGTATTAACACCTGCCTCACAAACTCTCCGGGGAAGCCACTCTCGAATACATCTCATTAAGATGAGCAGATAAAGCAAGAAGGAAGACATCTCATATTATCAAGAACTAAGAAATCCCACAAGGGGAGGCAAAGGGGATTTCTGGGTTGTCAGCAAAGAGAAGTCCTGTATGGCAGCTGTGCACGCAGTTCTAGAGGACAGGTGGTTCAGACTGGAACAGAACAGACGGTTCAAGGGTTTATTTACTTTTAGTTCCAAAGGGACAGTGATAGGTTACCTCATGTTAGACCATGCAGGATATTGTACTAAGGCTGCTTGAGTTGCAGGAAGAGCTGAAAGAAGTAGCAGGAAAATCACTGAGTAGAAGATGGCCCTAACCCTAAGGAAAACACATAAACGGCTGGGAAAGTATTCGACATTACAGTGAATAATGTTGATGGCTCAGTTTGGGTATCAATTTAACCAAAATGGTGATAACATATATTGAGATGATGCAGGAGGGAAGGAAGGGGAGATGCAAGGATCAGGCATGGGGAGGGGAGGAGAGATTCAAGACCCAGGCCCTTGGAATTTACCAGAGGAAGTCAGCAAACAGTCTCTAAACTGAGAAGTTGCAAAATCATAGTTTGTTTTGTTTTGAAGGGTGTAGGTAAATAAGCACTAAAAGAGCCTTCTGGAAAGCCCTGTTGCAAGTGCTAGCCTCTGGAGCCAAGTAGGAAGGGGTGGGGTAGGAGGAGGGTGAGTCATCTGTTATAGCGTCTTCCTCTGGGCCCTTCCTGGGGCCATCTCAACTGCCACAGACCCTCCCAGCCCTCTCAAGTGGCTTGGAGAGAACAGGCTGCTTAGGTTCTCTCCAGTCAGAGGGACCACCCCCTTCCCTTCTAGGGACACGGCATGAAAGGATGCTGATGAGAACGGCCTGTGACACCACGCCAGCCACGCTGGCCAATTTTACCTCAGCAATAGCCGGGTGGGCATCCTCAGATAGACGTGTAGTCCTGGGCTCCTCCACGCTGCCTCCCTTATCTCCTCCACCCACGCTTCCAGAGACATCTCCATCACGCCCAGGGAGACGGTCGGTGTGCACTGCACCTGCCAATGTAACATTCTTTTGGAGTTATGGTAGGAAAGGTCATTTAGCCTCCTAGGAAATCCTGCCTCCTGCTTGCATAATTCCCTCGCCGTTGCAATTCCTTTTTGATTTTTTTCCTTGTATAGTCATGTATAGGTCATTGTCCTTTTTGGCTAAAATTAAGCAAAACTAAAGTGTCTACTGATACCTTTTAAATGGCTGCTGGGATTTTTGAGAAACTTTCTCCTTTTGTTTTTATTCAAATTTAGCTAAGTAAAGACATGATTTTCTCGGATTTCTCTTCATTTTAAATAAAACATGATTTTCCTACAAACTTTAGTTTTGAGTTATCATCTCATTTATTTCAATAAGTAAAAATATTATCATAAAATATAAAGAATATTTATCCACCTGTAGCTTTAGAAATAACAACTTCTTGTATTCTTCATTTCACATCCTTGCCTCTCCATGTATAATTACTCCCCTGTTTGGAATTTATTATTCATTCTATATGGTTCAAAATATTATTACATATGTGTGGACCCATTACTTATATGATACTGTTTTTGTATATGGTTCAGCCTCTTGTAAATAAAATGGAAATATTTGTATCTCTTTCGTTTTTCTTCTTCCTTTGGAAGATCTTCCTTTGAGATCTGTCCACATTTGGACCTAGAGTTCTATTCTGTTCATTTTAATTTCTGTCAAATATTCATTTAGGGCCTGGAGAGAAGATTCAGAAGCTAAAAGCATTGCCTGCTCTTGCAGAGGACCTGGATTGATTCCCAGCACCCACATGATGACTCACAGCCATCTCTAACTCCAGTTCCAGGGGCCCAACGCCCTCTCTGGTCTCCAGGGGCACTGCATACATGTGGTGTAGATACACACACAAGCACAGGACACATACACAAAGTACTTTTCTTTTAACTTAAAATTTTAAAAAGATAAACATTTATATAACTGTGTGCCCAGCCATTAATCCATTCTTCTGTGAATAAGGATTTATATTTTCCATGCTTTTTGATCATTAATAATGATACCATAAAGAAAAACTGGTGAGGTGCCTCTTGGAAGTGCTTGCCATGCAAGCCCGATGACCTGATTTGATTGCCTGATGCCACAAGGGAAGGAGAGAACTGACTACTGAGAGTTGTCCTCCGACCTCCACACATGTGCTGCGATGTATGTGTGCGTGCATACACATGTACACACATATAAAATGAATAAATAGTTTTTAAAAAGAACTGACAGTAATAAATTCAAGACTTAAAAATTGTTTTATTTTTAGCGATGTATGTGCATTTGTCTGTGTGTAGGTGTGTGCGTCTTTCTTCTGCGCATGTCCTCTGTAGGCTAGAAGGAGGTTTTATTCCTCCCCCCTCAAAAAAAAGATGTTTTCTGAAACAAGAAAACAATGTTGCAGGAAAAAAAAAAAACTAAAGAAAAAAGTTATTCTTAGTTGCCTTGGAAGGTGAAACCGAGCAAATGCCTCTAAGTAAACTAGAAACGCCAATGGGAGAAGCTTTCTCCCTGCTTGTTGAGCTGACACAATCCTGGCTACTTGAGCTCTTCCTCCATGACTTCTTTTTGCTTCATTTTTCCCCCCAAGACACGGTTTTTCTGTGTAGCCCTGGCTGTCCTGGAACTTGCTCTATAGACCAGACTGGCCCCCAACTCAGCGATCTGCCCACCTCTGCCTGGTATGGAGATTAAAGGTGTGCACCACCACTGCCTGGCTCTTTTTGCTCCTTGAGAATGCTTAAGAATTGATTTAAAGTATTTGACCAAATAGTATCAATGCCTGTGTGTGGTGATCTGAGTGAAAACGACTCCCAAAGGCTCAGATCTGTATACTTGGTCATTGGGTAGTGACACTATTAGAAAGGATTAGGAGGTGTGTCCCTGGGGAAGGCTTTGAGGTTTCAAAAAGCCCATCCCAAGCCCAGAGTTTTTTCTTGCTGCCTGCCAGGATGTTAACCATATCTGCCTGAGTGCCACAAAGCTCCCTGCCATGTCAATGGACTAAACCTCTGAAACTGTAAGCAGGCCCCAGTTAAATGCTCTCTTTTATAAGCATTGTCATGGTCATGGTGTCTCTTCACAGCTATAGAACACTGACTAAGACAGAAGTTGGCACCAGGGAGCAGGGTATTGCTGTTGGTAAGGGCGGAGGGGTGACAGGGTAGCAGGGTATTGCTGTTGCTTTTCTGGTGCTGTGATGAAGCACCATGATCAGAAAGTTCCAGAAGGAGTTTGTCTGGGCTTGTGGTTCTGGAGGGTTAAGCATCTTGTCATGGCCGGAAGCATGTCAGCAGGCAGCAAGCAACAAGCATAGCAGATGGAGCAGGAAGCCGAAAGGCTCCCATTTTGAACACAAACACGAAGCAGAGAGGGAGAAGGTGGGAGCAGGAGCCCACTCCCAGCGCTTACTCCAGCATCGCCACGCAAAACCTACCCACCCAGCGCCACCAATACCAAACAAGTATTCAAATGCCTGAGACTATGGGGACATTTATCATTCAAACCACCGCAACATGCAAAGCAAGCAATGGAAAGGCAAGCAGAACGGGCACTCCGGGACATTTCTATGTATTTCTCCGAGGAGAAGAAGGCTCCTCTGGCATCTGCAGCAGTGGTGTGCAATGTTCTGTGAAATGTTTCACACCTCACTGATGGAAAGGAGTCCTGCATGCGAGTTGATATCTTCATTCTGTCTTTTAACGTATGTAGTTAGAAAAGGGGTGTGTGTGTGTCTTTTAAAGGGACAGCATCCATTTTACACTTGAAAAACATTAATGAGACTCAAGGCATAAAATAAATGAAAACTATTCTAGACAGAAAGAGAATAGCTAATGTTCTCACTTACTGCAATGTTAGAGAACTGCATTCCACTTAGCCCAAAGGAATTCAGAATTTGAAACCTCAATCAGCCCAAAGGAATGTGGCTTCAGAATTACTCAGCAAGGCCACCAATTACTGTTTCGTGACACAAGACTTTGGACTCAGCATTAATTTAGGGAAGAAATAAAAGTTCTCATGTTGACTAGGACATCATCATATGCATAGCGATGCAAAGAAACCTGTTTGACTTAAGGACACTCAGAATGACCTTTCCACCCCTCCTTGTTCTTTCTCTTATTCGCTTGTCTGTTGAAACAGACTGACCTCAAACTTGCTGTGTCTCTGAGGCTGACCTTGAGCTCCTGATGGTCTTGCCTCTGCCTCTCAGGTGCTAGGATTACAGGTGTGGCATCCTGCCCAGACTATTGTATTCGTTGAGATAGAATCTTTCTGTGTAGTCAGGCTGGCCCTGAGCTTTTGTCCCAAATTCCTCAAGTGCTGGGCTTGTAGGCTTGTGCCTCAGTGCCACGCCTCTCCCTCGCATGTAAGCCCCTTCTGAGGAAAGCAAAAGGCTGGAGGAAGGATAGTTCTGGAAATAACTAAATTTATAGTAAGTGGGACATTAGTTTGATAATTTTTAATTAATTTTATTTATGTGTATGGATGTTTTGTTGGCATGCATGTTTGTATAGCATATAGGTACAGTGCCCAAGGAAACCAGAAGAGGGCATCAGATCCCTTGGAACTGGAGTTACAGACCGTTGTGAACCTCCATGTGGGTGCTGGAATTGAACCTGGGTCTCTGGAAGAGTAGACAGTGCTCCTAACCACTGAGCTATCTCTCTAGTCCCATTAGCTATTATTTGTCTAAAACACTTTTCCTTCATTTTACCTTGAGCCTCATTAATACTTTTTTAGTTTAAAAAAGATGCAATTCCCATTTAAAATGTTGCACAAAAATAAAATAAATTTATTTATTTAGTATTTAAAGTTTAAAGTGGTAAAGGATCATCTGATGTGCCTCTCTCTCTCTCTCTCTATGCAACTAAAAATAATAAAGCATTTTAGACACTCTTGAGACATCCGGGTCTGTTCACATGGCTCTACCTGGTTAAAACTAGATTGAGTTTGGTGTTTATTTATTTTTGTATTCTTTATACTTTATTTTTGTTTATCTTCCAATGTAGAATTATAGTAACACATTACATAATTTAAGCTTTAAAGTGGCACCACACTAGACTCTCTCGCATAAATAATGCCAAAGCTTATTTATAAGCTTTGAGTGCATTTTTGGACCCCTGATTCCATTATTTTTTACCTCTATGCACAAATAGCCTAAAAATACTCTATTTGTTCTGACACTGGTCATTGCATATTTCAAAACTATCTTCTCTTGCAAAACATTATTGCCAGTTTTCTTTTTTTTTTTTTCCTGGTTGAGAAAGGGTCTCTCTATGGCTAAACCTGGCTGTTCTGGAACTTGTTATGTAGACCAGAGTTGACTCTGAACATACGGAGATCTGCCTGTCTCTGCCTCCTGAGTGCTGGATTACAGACATGGACCATTATCCCAACTTCTTTTTTCTTTTGTGAAATAGTCCTGGCTGTCCTGGAATTCACCCTATAGATCAGGCTGACCTCAAACTCACAGAGATACACCTGCCTCTGCCTCCCAAGTGCTTGGATTAAAGTCGAACGCCACCATTGCCTGGCCCAACTGTCTTTTTTAATAAGCCAACTTTCTTTCCAGTGCTTGGGACTGGGCCCAGGGCCTTGTGTATACCAGGCAAGCCGTCCGCTGCTAGGCTGTGTCCCAACTTCCTCTTTTTGTCAAAAACTCTCTCTTTCTGACAATGCCTTGTTGTAGCCCAGCTGTCTTCAAACTCTCAGACCTGCCAGTCTACTGAGTGCTGGGGGCACGGGCACAGGGCACACCTGAGCACATCCTGCAGTCACGGGGCACACCTGTGCATGTTCATAGGCATGGGACACACCTGTGTATGTCTTACAGGCATGAATTATTTCTGGTTTCTGCCAACTTTCTTTTGTATGTCTCCCTGTGTTCGAGGGGGTCACTCCCTTGTTGGAGCATGGTCTTTGGACTTCTTTGTGGATGGCCAAATAAAATTTTAGTAAAAAGTTACGTACCTCTCCAGTGTTTGTTCAACGGCATCGAAAATGCTGTGTTTCTAAAATGTTATTTTAGTTTAAGTATTAGTTTAAGCATATAAATTTATAGGTTGAAATTAACATTTTTAAATGATTTGATATTGCAGTGACTATCTTGTCCCGTGACTGTAAATATTTAAATGTAAAGCTGGGGAGGAATGAAGCCATTCGTTCACGGCACGGAGGCACAGCTAGCGTCACCGTCTGGCGTGCTGCTGCACAGATGGTGTCTAGATACAGGCAATATGGATCTCAAAAAGCTACAAGAGTCTAAGACGTTTTTACCAGAAAGAAATGTTTGAGGAGATAAATGTTTCACTGTGATGAAATACACACACACAAGGAAACGTCACATTGCAATCCAGGGTTACTTTCAAAGTCAATTTGCCACAAATTAGAATCACCTGTGTAGGGCGCCTCCCCGAAGACCTGTCCTGACTGCTGTGACTGGGCCGGACGCCCCAGTCCAAGTATGTAGGCAGCACCTTCTGGTAGAGGCCCAGGTAAACGGGGCATGGCGGAAGGACGACGGTCACCTTTTGCTCTGCTCGGTTGTGTCCCCTCTTGCCTCCGAGCTGTTTTACTGTGGTGGCTGCTGATTTCTTTACTGCCATCAGAACCAGCGTGTGCAGGACCAAGGACCAGTGGCTGTTGAGAAATCGTTCATGCTTTCAGCACAGATTGGGACCTACTGAGGCACACAGCCTGGTAACCCAAGCCACTGCCAGATTGTCAGCCACTTCGGTGTGGGTCAGCCGCTGTGGGACCCAGCCTCAAGGATTGAGCGTCTAGCGGGTTCTCTGCCGCTCAGGTATGAGACAAATGGTTTTCTAACATAGACCTAAGTTTATAAATTCTTTATATTCTCTATCCTATTGGTCCAAACAGAGAATCATGACTAATACAGATACACTTTTTTTTTTCATGTTTTTATGTTTTTACCTAACTGTTTAAATAAACTTAAAAGGACCCATGAGATGGCTCAGTCTAATGACCTGAGTTTCAATCTCCAGGACCCATCCGGTGAAAGGAGAGAAGTGACTCCTGCAATTGTCCTCTGACCTCCACATGTGTGTCATACATGCACTTGAACACACATGCACACACTTACAATCTCATAAAGTAAATAAATAATGCAATTAGAATTTTTTTTTTTTTGAGACAGGGTAGCCTCAACCAGACGTGGTGGTGCACGCCTTTAATCATGGCACTTGGAAGGCAGTGGCAGGCTGATCTCTGTGAGCTTTAGGCCAGTCTGGTCTATAGAGCAAGTTCCAGGACAGCCAGGGTCACAAAAAGAAACCCTGTCTCGAAAAAAGCCAAAAATAAACAAAGAAAGAAAGAAAAGAAAAGGAAAAAAAAAAGAAAAAGAAAAAGGCAAAAATTTTAAATAAACAAACAAGTGAACATAAATTGGATATGTTACTTTTTAAAATGTACCCAAAGGACTTTAAAGAGCGTGGTAATTTAATCCTTTTCTCATTATTTTGTATTTCCATTCTACTTAACTCATAAAACTTCTGTTAATGGCTGGGAGGACATCTCAGAGCTGAGCAGGAGGCCTGGAATTTGATCCCTAAAACTCCAAAAAAACCAAACAAGAACCCATTAACATATTTAACTAAAACCTTCTATTGTCAGCCCATGCATATCTTCTCACAGAGAGATTACGTACCTAAGTCGAACACTAGTGTTTTCAAGCTAAGAGCAGATGAGGGATGAGGGGTGTGTGGTGCCAACAGCAGCACGAGCTTTCAGAGGTCTGTGGTTCCCACAAGCCCCCTCTGCTCCTGCCCTCTGTGTCCTTCCTCAGCTTGGGGGAAACCCAGCCACTGCCCAGGACAAGAAGGATCTGTTGTTGCTTAGCATCCACCCTCAGCCGGGAGCAGAGCCCACCTGACTTACAAATCGAGTAACATTTTCTGTTGTAGGTCTAGCCTTGGGAAAACTGACCGATACTCTGTTTGATCCAATGTATGACTTTTTAAACAACCAGAGTTTGTTTACAGATAAGAGCATTCCCAAATTAAAGCCCAAAGGTAATAAGATAGCTGGTCATTGTAGTAGCCCATCCACGGAAATACTCAAGCCATCGTGCCCAGATCGGCATACACTAGTGTAAATGGCACACCCAAAGCCCAGGAGGATCCACTCATCAACTATGCTCCCAGGCATGTCTTTGTAGGCCACAGTCTATATAAACTAAGAAGTGTTCATCATGCAGAAGCTTATTCATTCATGAGAATGCAAAAGCACTATTTGAAGTGAAGAGATAATCCTCTGAGTTCCACACACCTTCCCCCAGACCTCCCGTGCTGACAGCCCACTTTCCCACAGTGAAGAAGGGACAATGAATGAAGTTTTGGAAACGATTTGTTAAGAAATTCAATGAATACATTAATTTTACTATAGAAGATATTTTAAGTTTTGAAAATTATGTCAGATTTTGGTAGAGCTAGTTTTGATCCCCCTTTGAGAGGAAATAAAAAAAAAACCTTAAGAACAGACATATACAGCCTTATTTAAGCATCATACATTGTATGCATGCATGGAAACTTTACAGGGTGCTCCAGAAGTGTGTATGATGTTTATGTTTTCATGTATCAGTTAAAATTAATTAAAATATAAAGCCAAAATTGACATTGATAAAATACTACCAACTCTACTTAAATTTGGTTGATTTGGTTGAATCAAATGCTTAGATTTGATGGTTTTTATATAGGCAGTCGGTGAGTGTGTGTGTATGTGGTATTTTAGAATTTCATCACACTTATAGACTTGGGTGTTGGTCACCACAGAGTCGCTCTCTAGTTGTTTTTCATAGAAAAGAAAAGAAGAAGCTAGTACTGTACTCCTGTAAACCCCACCCCCGGCAAACGCTGCTCTGGTTTTTCCTCTCTTTAATTCTGTCACTTGTGGCCTAGCCTATAAATGGAAGGACACCATATGTGACCCTTTGAGGCTGGCCTTTCCCCTCAGCTCAGGGCTCTTCGGTGTTGCTGCCGTCCGTGCGTATGTGCCCTTTCATGGCCAGGGAGTACCCTGCTCGGATATACCTGTTTATCCATCTGCTCCCCTGCCCGGGCTGCTTCTACTTTGGGACTGTCCTAAATAAGCTGCCAAAACAGTCATGCAGAGGTTTGTGTGGGAATGCAGGCTTGCTTCTCTTTAGAATAAGTACAGAAGAGAAGAATGGCTGGTTCATGATAAATGTATGCTTAACCTCCTAAGAAACCCATCAAGTTGACTTTCAGCATACAGGTTATATTTTACATTCTTAGCAGCAAGGGCTGAGAGAACCAGAGATTGCCCGAGTGTTCCCTTTCCAGTGCAGAGGCTTTTTAATTCATTATAAGGGCAAATAATTTTAGCCACTTAGCTGTGCACAGACTTATTTTTGATTCGATCCGTGAGAAAGAACTTCCACGAGCCATGAAATTAGTTAACAAAGAGAGAGATTTATTCTACAAGGAAGCTTAATTGAAACAAAGGAATAGAGTGGGAAGCCCCCAAGAGAGGGGGCTTCACCTGGGAATTTACCACTAGGTGTTCTGTATACAGCACCGGAACAACATGGAAATATGCATCTCAGTAAACATCATGGGAACAGGCTTACATTCATCTGACTGCATGTCTCTCCTGGGTTGAGACAGCAGCAGCAAGAGGCGTTCTGAGACAAGGTTTTAAGCCTCATGAACAAGGGAAACTTGTAGTAAGGAGGTCCCTTGTATGGTTCCCGGCCACCCGGCTAGCTTAGACCCAAAATAATCACACAGAAACTGTATTAATTGAATCACTGCTTGGCCCATTAGCTCTAGTTTCTTTTTTTTTTTTTTTTTTTTTTTTTTTTTTTTTTTTTTTTTTTGGTTTTTCGAGACAGGGTTTCTCTGCAGCTTTTTTAGAGCCTGTCCTGGAACTAGCTCTTGTAGACCAGGCTGGCCTCGAACTCACAGAGATCCGCCTGCCTCTGCCTCCCGAGTGCTGGGATTAAAGGCGTGCGCCACCACCGCCCGGCTAGCTCTAGTTTCTTATTGGCTAACTCTTACATATTAATTTAATCCATTTATATTAATCTGTATATCACCACAAGGTCGTGGCCTACCAACAAAGTTTCAGCATGTTTATCTCCAGCGGCTCCATGGTCTCTCTCTGACTCTGCATTCCTCCTCCCATGCTATAGGCCAAGCCAGTTCTTTATTCATTAACCAATAAAAGCAGCACATAGACAGAAGGACTTCACACAGCAGGGGCTCATTGCCCAGTCATCGGCAATCGTCCAAACACCTGGTGCAGTATGCGCGTCCACTCCCAGACATTAGCCAGATGTCAAGGATGCAAAGCTCATCAACAGGTCTCTTTCTTAATTAAAACAGAAGCACTCCCTTGTTCACAATCCTGAAAACTGGCCAGGTTCTCAAAACAGAGAAGAGGGGTTGTCTACAGTTCATGCCTTAGACTGTGCAGAGCCTGAACACAAGCCTCTCCATTTTAAAATTACATTCCTCACATTCAGCCCTAGGGTTGTGTTAAGGAGTATGCTCAGTTTACATGAGACTTTGGGTATTGAAAAGAACAATACAATCTGGGCAGTGGTGGCGCACACCTTTAATCTCAGCACTCGGAAGGCAGAGGCAGGTGGATCTCTGTGAGTTCGAGACCAGCCTGGTCTACAAGAACTAGTTCCAGGACAGGCTCCAAAGCTACAGAGAAACCCTGTCTCGAAGCCAAAAAAAAAAAAAAAAAAAAAAAAAAAAAAAAAAAAAAAAAAAAAAAAAAAAAAAAAAAAAAAAAACACAATACAAATACTTCATTTTATAGAAAACATCCAATAGTTGGTTAATGTTTGGTATCCATGGCATGGAGATATCCTCCTCCATCTCTGGAACTGAATATATTCAGCACCGTTCTGATACAACAATTCTAATTGCTGCAGATAGCCAGAAAATGGGCAAAGCAACCCCATGGCATGAAGATCAGTCTTATTTGCAGAAGCAATACAGATAGATTAAGGAGCAACTTCATATAGAACAGAAAATTAAATAATGGAAAGGTAGTAAGGGGACATAGGTTTACAGAATGTAAAGAAGGTTCGATAGCTCCAGTAACACTGTAGCAGGACGGTCCTCTGTCCTTCTCTTCACATTGGTCTAAAGAAAAAAATTACATTATCTTCATCTACATATTACCCCTCTATATGAGGCTGCATAAAAACATTGTATGCATTAATAGGTAAAACAGTAATAATTTATAAAGTCTTAATATTATTCTTTTGTACAGCCCTTCAATATTCACAGGTGACCAAAACTTATGAAGAAGTGTCTTTTTATTGTTATTGTTCATTTTAGTTAATAAATCCATTAATGAACAACTCTGGGCTCATTTTTCTGGTATATCAATGGGCACTACAAGTAGTCATTTTGTCCCTCATGCCAGGGAGTTACCCCTTGTCTCAGTCTTTCAACCTCTTCTAGCCAGGGAGCATGGGACAACGTGTTCCTTTCTGCAACTACTTCAAGCTGACATTGGGGCATTGTCATCAGGGCCCCAGTAGGCTGAAAGGCTAGCCAAAGGTATGGAGGGAATTCAGGCATGGGGCACTCGTCAGAAGCATCTGGTTCACAGACTCTGTTGAAGAGCCAGGGAGCATTCTCATCAGCTGGACTGGTCACATCAGCTCTCCGGAAGTTCAGGGCTTGCAGTCATTCACAGCTGGAGTTGGAGTCAGCAACTGATGCTTAGGTGTGTCTGCCAGCCAAGTGGAAATCTATTGGGATAAGCTTAAACTAGCAACAGAAGTTAAAATATATGTACTTAAAAAAATACATTTGAAACTTTCAGACCCATATTGCAATCCATATCATAATAAAAGCAGATAATGAGTATCTGTAAACAGCAGGCATAGACTCGTACCTTTGAATCCTAGCAAAAACTACAGGCTTTGGTCAGAAGCATGTATATTTTTCTGCTGTGCAGAGAGCCAAGTATGGAATGGACAGAAATGTCTTTGGCCTGATGAGAAACACTTTTAAGTTCATGTTTAAATGGCAACCAGGATAAATCTAAAATCTTGAGCTTGTGAACAAACAGTAAATAGCCATTGTCTGCCAGAACTATACCATAGAAGGGGAAAGAAATCTGAAACATTTTCCATATCGGAACCTAATCTTTACATCTTTTTTTTTTTTTTTTTTTTTGTTTTTCGAGACAGGGTTTCTCTAATCTTTACATCTTAAATCACTTTTTAGACCCTCATCGCTTATGAACTTATATATCCTCACACCTTTATATATCTTAAAATATTTTTTTCAAGAGACCTAGTAACGTTAGAAAAAGCAAAGCTTGATTCCTATATATATATATATATATATATATATATATATATATATATATATAGCTAACAAGTTGGCTATAGCTTTGTGGAAGGATCTGGGTACCTTTTGCTCATAAACTGACATTAATAGCTGGCATTATAGTCATCAGTACAATCAGAGATCCCAGAAGGATAACTAAAGTATACCTGAGTACAGACCAAGTAGTTTCTGAATCCATTAAAAAAATGACAGGGACCAGAGTCCATTTACAGTTAGCCATACCCAGGTCTCCATAGCACTAGAGGCAGAAGAATCCAGAATAGCAGTCTTACAGTCCCAGGGTCAAAAGGTGATTTTTTTTCCCTTGTGGAAGAGGGACACGGAAAAGCCTGACCTTATTTTGTCTGGGCAAAAGTGGTGCAATCAATTCTCCAAAGTCCTGCTGTTTGTCCACAGTCTGGACCGGGTCGTGGCGGCAGGTGTTGCACTGGGACACCTCACCCAGTGGTCAGTGTCATTGTAACCCAGGTGAAGACATCATGGTGTTCCATAATCTTCTTTGGAGACCTTGGAGTCTCTTTCTCATATAAGATGTTTAATCATTATTTTAAATGCCATTGTTCTGCAGATCTCTGAAGTATGAGGGCTGCTTAGGTATGTCTGATTAGACAAACTTTGTTTCTCATTACTTGTTTTAAGTTTGACTTTGAAAACATATACAGAGACCTAAATAACGCTTATTCCTGTAACTAATTATATCAGTACTTTAAAGATGACTGACTTATTGTACCCTATTTCCAAACAGGCTACAATAAGTTAGCAGCTTTCATAAGACTAGAACTTTACATCGTATTTTATCAGATTTAATTTAAATTAATGATTTTATATTGAAACTAATAAAAAAACCAAATTAGCCATTCTGAGGGTAAAAAACAGAACAAGTTTGTATCTAGCTGTTAATGCTGTCTCCTGCGAAGGCAAGGAAAAGGTCACAGGGCAAAATGGGAACAAGAGGGGCCTTAGAAAACAAGGATTTTCCAATTGAAGTTCCTCTTCAATACAAAAAATTATGACTCAGTTTATCCAAATAGCTAAACCCAACAAAGTCAGCAAAGACAGAGAGGCTAAACATACAGTTTTAAACCATTAGTTAATGTTTTTAATGCTATGACTTTTTAATATAGTTTCCCATGTTATAGTGATCTCCACATTACAAAAATTTTCCCATTGTTATTTTACAATTGCAGCTTTGACTATGCTGTGAATCTCAATTCAAACATCTGACATGTAGGTAGTCCTAGACTGTCCCTGTACAACCCCCAAAGGACTGAAACCCATAGGTTTCGATGCTGTTCCACGCCCTCCATCAAGCTGCCTAGGTCATTGTCTTCTGCATCACAAAAAATGAACATTTCCATTTCTGGTTAGCTTTTGTGCTTATTGCTGTGACTCTAATTTTTTGCTTTTTTTATTTTAAATTTAAATCTTAACAATAAAACATTTTATAAGCACAGATGTCCCACAGCCTTATAAATTTAAGTATTTAAAAACCCTTTTGTTAGCCGGGCGGTGGTGGCGCACGCCTTTAATCCCAGCACTCGGGAGGCAGAGGCAGGCGGATCTCTGTGAGTTCGAGACCAGCCTGGTCTACAAGAGCTAGTTCCAGGATAGGCTTCAAAGCTACAGAGAAACCCTGTCTCGAAAAACCAAAACAAAAAAAAAAAAAAAAAAAAAAAAAAAAAAAAAAAAAAAAAAAAAAAAAAAAAAAAAACCTCTTTTGTTAAAAAGATTAAAATCTCTTAATGTCTTCCTGCAATATCAAAAATAAAGTACCTCTTTGGCTCGATCTTCAACAGCATATACATAGCCTGTCCTTTTTATCTCAGCCTGTTTCACTATAGCTAGCATCTCGGGTGACTATCACCTGGCACTGGCATTTCTGAAACTGTTAAGGCCCATTCTAGCAACTGCACATTCTTTGGGACTCTAGTCCTGCCACACATTTGTAAACCTCAGCTGTTTCCTATGATCCCTTATTGTCTTTATAACCATTATCACCTGGGTGACTCTTAAATGAACAACGTCTAGCTGGCAGAGCAAGGTACAGTTTTGAGCATTAAAAACATTGAGGTGCAACTTTTCATAAAGAATAGCATAAAAGTTTTAACATTATCCCCATCAAAAAGACACCCAATTTTTCCCCGAGTTACGCTTGCCTTAATCAGTGCCTGAAACATTTCTCTCCGGGACAGTCTATTAGGACTAAATTTAGAGTCCTGATTTTTAGATCTAGATTCTGACTTATTTGCGTCAACATCATCAGCCCATAGCTTTTAATTCTGCCATCTTTTCTAGTACTCTCCTAATGGGGTTGCTGGTTTCTGCCAAAAGCAAAGTCATCTTTAAGTGCTTGTAAGCCGAGCGAGCAGTTCTGATGCAACGTTGCAGCCTGGCTGCACAGCTCAGCGTCGCTTCTCTAACTTTCCCATCTCTGTTTTTACCTCTTCAAGCTGCTTACGTGCTTTCCTGTAAGCAGACAACAGTATCCATCCTCTTTGGCCCAGCCCCTGTAACTCATTCCCCTTTTTTAACAGGCACAGTCTTTAACACCACAATCACCAGGGAGGCTGAGCATTTTAAAGTTTGCTGTCCCAGTTTTCACTCAAACCAGAACTGTATGCTCATTCTCACACAAGAGAAGAACACTTGGACTCTTCCCATCCAGGATTACCACAAGTCACACCAACGACTTTTCTTTTTAAAGAGAGGCATCGTTTTGTTGTTCTCTCATGGATCCTGCCGACTACACCAATTGTAAGGGCGAATAATTTTAGCCACTTTGCGGTGCACAGACTTTTATTTTTGATTCGATCCGTGAGAAAGAACTTCCATGAGCCATGAAATTAGTTAATAAAGAGAGAGATTTATTCTACAAGGAAGCATAATTGAAACAAAGGAATAGAGTGGGGAGCCCCCAAGAGAGGGGGCTTCACCCGGGAATTTACCACTAGGCGTTCTGTATACAGCACCGGAACAACACGACACATGCATCCCAGTAAACATCACGGGAACAGGCCTTACGCATCACCAGTACACATTACGGGCACAGGCGTACATTCATCTGACTGCCTGTCTCTCCCAGGTTGAGGCAGCAGCAGCTAGAGGCGTTCTGAGGCAAGGTTTTAAGCCTCATTAACAAAGGGTGCTCACTGCCCAGTCATCGGCAATCATCCAAACACCTGTTCCAGTATGCGGGTCCACTCCCAGACATTAGCCAGATGTCAAGGATGCAAAGCTCATCAGCAGGTCTCTATCTTAATTAAAACAGAAGCACTCCCTGTTCTCGATCCTGAGAACTGGCCAGGTTCTCAAAACAGAGAAGAGGGGTTGTCTACAGTTCATGCCTTTGACTGTGCAGAGCCTGAACACAAGCCTCTCCGTTTTAAAGTTACCCTCCTCACACTCACGTAGCCTCATTTGTCAGTAGTTGCTATTGTCTCCTGAGCCGTTGGAGTTCTTCTTGCAAAGTCTTTGCTCACTCCTATATCTTAGCATGTCTACCTTACACTTTCCTCTGCTGAACCCCGCAGGGCTTGAGGGACAGACATGACTGAGGCTGTGAGAGAATAAGAAAAGATAGTCACAGGGACAGCCAGACGAGCTGGGATTAGGTGGACTGGGTTCTCTGGTGGAGAAGCCTCCGTACTCTGGAAATTTAACATGTTTACTATATAAATTTGAAGAGAGAGGAGGGGTTATTGGCTATAGCTGGATGAGGTGGCAGGGCTGTTACAGAGAGATACACAAGGAGGCAGCATTTCTGGATCACAGATACAGGTTTATGTGAACTGGGTAGGAGAAGCCTTGGAGGGGAGCAGATTTCAGGTCATAAACATCTGGGTCAGAAAGCTATGGCGAACATTTTCTGCTCACATTATCAATACCTACACTTGGATGTAGTGTGAGCTGTTGCGGGCAGGCCTGCTTTTCATCCTGCCCGGATCCCACATGGCTAGCTTTACACCCGAAATTACAACACACAAACTGTATTCATTTAAACACTGCCTGGCCCATTAGTTTCAGCCTCCTACTAGCTAATTCTCACATTTCTTGCTTTAACCCATATATAACAATCTATGTAGCACCACGAGGTGGTGGCTTACTGGGAAATTCTAGCGTTTGTCCATCTTGGGCTGGAGCTTCATTGCATCTGACCCAGAGAGGAGAGGCATGACGATTGCCTGAGGCATCTGACTAACTTCCCTCCTTCCCAGCATTCTGTTCTGTCTGCTCCACCTATCTAAATCCTGCCCTATCAAAAAACCAAGGCAGTTTCTTTATTAACCAATGAGAGTCCTCCATCACTAGGACCCCAGAGAAAGGCTTTGCCTTTTCTCTGAACCTCATCTCAGGGTGGGTGTGGGCATTTTGCCGTTCTCCCATGGTCTAAGTCCTTTGATGTGGCTGTCCCCTGTCAGTAGCACATATTCACCCAGGACTTCACTTACTCAGGGCTTCCTCCACTCCAGCACAGTGGTTCTCAACCTTCCTAATGGTGCAACCCTTTAGTACAGTTCCTCATGTTAATTCGTAAGGTTTCCCAAAGTAGACTTTGATTGCCATGTGGAAACCTTAGGCTTTCTTAGCTCTGTAAATACTCTCAACTCTCCCCACGTAAAATCAGTGGGTATAGTTCAGAGGCAGTTTCGTCATTTGATGCTTCTGCTCAGCAGATGGTTTAGAAGCCAGCGATTTTGTCAGCGAGATGGCAGAGTGTTAGAGTGTTAGTGTTTATCGCTTGTGTTTTGGTAGTTTGTGGAGTCGAAAGCTTTTGCTGGATGTGTTTCTAGTCTGGAGATTGCCTTTGGAGAAGTTGCATCTGCTGCCTTACTGTGCCCAAGAGCATTCTCGTCCCTAGTTTCGTCACCATCCCTGGTTTGTTAAGAAATTCACCCTTCGACTGGTGCATTTTCAAAAATTTAGTGTTGGTTTTGTTTTGACTGTAGAGTAAAAATTACACATTATAATTGATGCCAAATAGATGAAACACTTCATTCTAAAGTTATCGCACGAATTGCAGACTGCTGTTAGCGTAGTTTTAAGGTTAAAAATGAATAAAATGACCCAGGAGGGGTGAAAATTATCACGCTGTATAACCATTATCAACTAGATATCCCCGAACAATTTTATATGCATCATGAACATTACTTTCAATTAAAAATTTGTGAGTTCAATAAAAGCATCTTAATGTTTGAATTCATATTTTGAGGGTTTTTTCTTTTTTGGTTTGTTTTGTTTTCTCAAGACAGGATTTCTCTGTGTAGCTTTGGAGCCTGTCCTAAAACTCACTCTGCAGACCAGGTTGTCCTCAAACTCACAGAAATCCACCTGCCTCTGCCTTCTGACTGCTGGGATTAAAGGTGTGTGCCACCACCACCCAGCAAGGGCTATTATTTTTAAAAAGTTGAGAGTGAGGGTTTGGAGAAGTGGTTTCAGCTGTTAAGAATGCTTTGCTATTCTTCAGAGAATCCAAGTTCAGTTCCCACCCACTTCAGTTGCCTCACAGCCACTGTTCCAGTTCCAGGGGAGCCCGTCGCCTCCTCCTCACCTCCTCAAGCACTGCATTCATTTGCAATGCATACCTCCACACATACACATAACTTAAAATAAATAGGAGATCTTTTTTTTTTTTTGGTTTTTCGAGACAGGGTTTCCCTGTAGTTTCTAGAGCCTGTCCTGGAACTAGCTCTTGTAGACCAGGCTGGCCTTGAACTCAGAGATCCGCCTGCCTCTGCCTCCCGAGTGCTGGGATTAAAGGCGTGCGCCACCACCCGGCAATAGGAGATCTTTAAAAAGACATTAAGAAAATACAGAGCTAACCCTGAGGCAAGGTTACTGAGGGGGCCATACCACTGCCATCAAGAATATAGAGTGCAATGTAATTTGTGCACTTTATAATTTGTCACGATACTCATCTTATTTCTGCATTTATCAGTATGCAATGTAATTAGGCAGCCAGATTTATTTGTGAGACAGGATGAACATGGAGCCTCCTTTTGGTAAATGGAGGTGCATTCATAGATGATGGGTACGCTCAGTTTCTGGGAATACTTATAGGACTCATGATGAAAAAAAACTCAGAAGTTACCTTATTGGAGGTCATGGCCAATTTTTCCTATGCATGCTTAGTATATCTTGTGAAGGAAAAAAATGTCGGAATTGCTAAAAACCTAGTAAATCCAACAGCTGAACAGAGGCATAGACCATCCCTGCGATCTTTATTCTGTTGTCATGTCCGCGGACGTATGTGTCCATTACATTTATATTCTTCTGGTTTTGTCTTTTCATTTATAATAGTTAATGAATATACCAGCTATTATAATTTTGCCATTCTTGAAATCTGATAAAAAAAATCCCTCAGTTTCTCTGTACAACTAATGAAACACTTCAAAGCTCTTGTAATAACAGTAGACTTCTAATACAGTTTTAAGATTAAAATTGGGTGAAAGGATTCAGACAGATGTTTATAAAATTCATTGCTTTCTAAAATTATCTTTATTCTTGGCTACTTTCTATTCTGCCTGAATATTTGATAAAAAGTCCCTTGGGGGGGATGAGGGGTACAGGGAGGATCACTCTGTAAAGTACATCCCTGGATGGGGGTTATGGGGAGATCACTCAGCAAAGAACATCCCTGGATGGGGGTGATGGGGAGATCAGTCAGTAAAGAACATCCCTGGATGGGGGTTATGGGGAGATCACTCAGCAAAGAACATCCCTGGATGGGGGTGATGGGGAGATGGCTCAGTAAAGCGTTTACTACGCAAGCATAAGGACCTGAGTTTGGTCCACAGCACCCACTTATCCAGATGTGGTAGAGATGGAGACAGGCATAGCCCTGGGGCTTTCTGACTAGGTAGCCTAGCCTACTGGCTAAGTTCCTGGCCAGAAAGAAACCTTTCAAAAAACCAGGTGGATGGCTTCTGAAGAATGATACCCAGGGTTTAACTCTGGTGTGCACGATGGGTGTACACACGCACACACACATATAAGGATTTCAATTGGAATTGAATTTATAGGTTGAATGAGAATAGATGTTTCTAGAATGTGTAGTTTTCCTGCCCAGGTACTTGGTATAAACTCTTCAACAATTTGTTTTTGTTATGACACTGTAGTTTCTGATACCCCTGCATTATCTTGGGAATATTTTTCAGCAATTCCCTTTTGAAGTTTATTTTTGGCTAAGTTTTCTGGTTAGCATTCAGAGTAATGGGCTCCACCATGACGTCTTCATGCTGGCGTGTCATTTGTTTTCATTCACCCCTTCCCAGTTGTCCCACTCTGTGCCTCCTCCCATGGGTTCCCTCCTTCCCCCTGGGTAGCCCTCCTTCTGCTTGATGTCACACTTTGTGTCCTGTTACTCTTTACCCGTCTGGTGGAGTTCCTTCTCTCCCAGGGTCTTTCTTGTCTCACGACCCCTCACATGTAAATACACACATACATACAGAATTTAAATCTATACTCCATGCACGAGAGGTTGCTCGGTGGTGTTTTTTACTGACTCCCCCCATGACTGGCAAATTCTTTGCCTTGACATCTCCACTCAAATGCCATCTCCGGGGCTGGAGAGATGGCTCAGAGGTTAAGAGCATTGCCTGCTCTTCCAAAGGTCCTGAGTTCGATTCCCAGCAACCACATGGTGGCTCACAACCATCTCTAATGGGGTCTGGTGCCCTCTTCTGGCCTGCAGGCATACACACAGACAGAATATTGTATACATAATAAGCAAATAAGTAAATAAATAAATAAATAAATAAATATTTAAAAAAAATGCCATCTCCTCTGCAAAGCCTTAGGAACACTTGGAGGACCTTTTGCCCAAGGGCACCCACAGTGTGTCGCATAGAATTGCAAGAGCCAATACTATTGGTTGTTGATTACTCAGAACATTCACTCATGGTCTCCAAACAGCTGCTGGAAATCAAAGTTGGTACGATTCTCTCTACTTGTGAGAAGATGAATCGGAAAGGAAACCGCAGACACAACACTAAGACAACACAGGGACGGAATAAGGATTCAGGGATCTTACTGCAGAGCACAAATTATACCCTCTTTAAAGCACTTGAATTATAACAGAGTGGCTGATTTGCTTTATATATCCCAGAGAGAAAGTGTTGCGCGCACACCCAAACCTCAGTAAAGGCTGTTGAGTGGGCCCATGGTGATAAATAAAAGCAAAATTAAATAAAACTTCCCATGGGTTAGAGAAATGGCTCGGTGGTTAAGGGCGGCACTTGTTGCACTTGTAGAAGACCTGGGTTCAGTTCCCAGCACCCGCACGGTGGCTCCCAACCACCCATAACCACCGTTCCAGGGGCTCTGATACCCTCTTCTGACTCTGGTGTCTTCAGGCATACAGATGGTACACATGCATGCATGCATACACATACTCACACACATAAAATCTTGAAACAAAAAAAGCAAGAAATCTAGTGTTAAGTGCTCTGAGGGGAAGAGGGTGGGGCCCAGGAAAATGAAAATAGAAAATGAAAGAGAGAGCGTGTGCAAGAGAGGGCCTGAAGAATGTGGTTGCAGACTCGAGAGAATGGTGACACGTCACAGGAGAGAGTCAAGATTTTGACACAAGCATGTGCTAAGGTTTAGGGCTTGGGACATACACAGGCTGAGAAAGGTGGGAAATACCATAGTTCTTTCCTGGTGGCGGTGGCAGGGTTGGGGATGGGGAAGTGGGATGAAAGGTTGGGTCTTCTCATACAATGCGTAGTAATTGCATAGAACCTCTTCATTAGTTCCCCCCAGACTGCTTACAACACAAAGTAAATGCTATGGTAATAGTTGGATTAGAGTATTCTGATGGCTTCCATGATTAGAAAGGAGGCAGTCATTCTAGGCCTAAACACTCTTAACAATGTCAATAACAAAGTAGCATTTGGATCGGAGTTGAGAGCTTACTGTACAGAAATCTGGGCTCAGCCATGTGTCGTGTAATGTCTAAGAAGTAGCCTAGGGTGCATAGGTAAGACTTCCCCAAAGAAGCCGAGAATGAAAGGCAGGTAGAAGAGAAGAGAGGAAGAAGTCACTGAGGTGCCAACGTCTTTACATCCTCCTGTCTTGGTGCCCCAAACAGGATTTAACACACCAGGTACTAAGCACAGCTCTATTGAGGACAGGATGAATGAACGAATGAAAGAGAAAGAATGAATGAATGTATGAACGCCTTTCTCAAGTTGGAAGGGTTATTATGTCCCTTCTTCTTTACCCCATCTCCCTCCATAAAATGGCACTAGCTAGGTGTTCCTCACGTGGTCAGTAGCAGCTGCTGGCTCCTAGAGCTGAGCCCGCCGGCTGCGCACGCGCATCCGCTGGAGGGCAAAAGTCGTTCGGACTGCGAGGACAGTGACCGCCTTCTTTAGCGGTCCCTGTAGAGCGCCCAGGGTGCGCTGGGTGGGAGAGGGCACGAGGAGTGAAATGGGTTCTGTGTTTAGAGTAGGGCTAACGCAAGGGGGAAGCCAGAGGATCCTGGGGGTGAGGGGACCTCAGCCACCGCCTCTAAGAGACACCCCTCCGGGATCGGGATGAGAAGGAGAGAGAGCTTTGGAGAGAGAAGCCTGAGAAACCTACAGGCCATTGGAGCTTTTCATCTGGACCCTTCGGAGCCCAGGAGAGAGCAGGTGCGGGTACAGAAATGATCCTCACGCTTAAGATGGCAGAAAGACCTGCACACCCTACGTAGTGCCGGCGTTCAGAGCAACGCCAAAGGGCTCGGCGAGCGCTGAGGTGCCAGGGTCCAGTTCCTTCATAGAGGGCTGCTGCCAAACACTGGACTCTGCAGACGCCTCTCTCCGCCACGGGGTGGCAGAGTTCCGGGTTAGACGCTCCCCACAGACCCCGAGGGGTGGCTCCGCCCCGGGACCGCAGGGAGGGCCCGCTATGGGGGGCGGAGTTGTAGCCGCCCCCATTCCGGTGGGACCGCGCGGCCCCTTTAAAGCTCGGCGGAGCTTCTAGCTGCCTCTCAATCTTCTCTCCCGCCAGTCTGCTTCCCTTCCGCGCGCGATGGCTTCGGCGAAGACTTATGTGACCAAGAACAAAATCCTTCGTGATTTTGTTCTTCACCCCGATCCTGCTGCTTCCACTCATCATTCTGGTACCTGACAAGGTCAGTTGCGTGTCTGGGCAGCCCGGCGGAACCCGGGTGCCCAGTGCAATAACGGGCACGGAACCCGGGAATGCTGAGCCGGAACACACGGAATCCCCCGCGCGGGGACAAGCTCCCCTGGGGTGCGTGCTCAGATGCTTCGGGCACCAGATGGGAGGTGCCCTGCAAAGTATTTGAGGGACGAAGGTGAACACATCCTAGAGCGCACCAACTGTAGGGCGCAAGAACCTTTCGAGCAAACACGGAGACCTGGAAGTTAGGACAGATCTGAACCACACAGAACCCGCCACAGGCTTAGCCTCTGATTCCGAATTTTCCCCCCAAGAATGCATAAGCAGCACTATCCCAGCTCAAAGACGATGTTCGAGCCAGCAGGGACTCAGAGGGCTGGACTTCCCTGCCTGCCTCCTCTCTAGGGAACAGACATTCACCAGCTGTAGATGCCTTCAGTTAAGGACCTACAAAAGTAGCATCACCTGTGTGGTCCTGCCTCTGCCACATTATGATCCTAATTTTTGAGGCTCAATCTCCCCATCCATGATTTCTATTTCTTTCCAGCTCTGAAACCAAGGAAGCCACTCAGAGTCCAAATCCTGCTGCAGCCTGAACCGCAGGTCGGGCTTGGTTTCCACTGCCCAGTGCCTGCTGTGGCTGTGGCAGGAGGCGGGACACGTTCCCAGAGCTCACGCCTTGGGTGGCATGGCACTGGGTTGCAGGGAAGCTGCGTCCCATGCCCTGGCCTCCTAATGCTCCTGGGAGGAAGGGAGAGAATGAATGGCCTTGGCTGCAGGGCAGAGAAGGGGCGGGAGCCCTGGCCCGACTCTCTTAGGCTGTGTGCAGCCAGTTTGGCGAGGCCAGAGCTCTTTGAAGCCTTTTGTGGCTGCTGGCTGCTCCTTCCTCCATCCCTTCTTTCAGCCCTTTCACTCTCAGCCCAGACAGGAAACCTTGCTCAGATCCTGCTTCCCCTCCACAGGCAGGTTTGGGAAACAGTGGGACTCTTCAGGGGATGTTTTGAGAGGAGAGGCATGCACTCAGATGCCTGGGCTATTCACTTGACAGACCCCGTGCTCTCTGGGTCTGGGTGCTTTGATGGGTGGTACAATGATGTGATTGGATTCAGACACTTTGAGAGAAAAAGGGGATCATTCTGGTTCCTAGGATGGGGGAAGAGAACGTGTTGCACAGAGTCTCCACATGGGCCAAGGAGAGCAGGTCAACAGTGATGGCTCTTCGATAGTCACACTGTGAGTGAGCATCCGCAGAGATTTGGGACTGTTCTTGTCTGTGGGAGGCAGCCAGGCCAGAAGGCTGTGATTTTAGCTCTGTTGGTGGGGAGTGATGTTCCCTGGAATAATTATAGTCGCTTGGTTGACCTTCCTGGTAGAGGAAGGTATAACTAGGACCCCACTTTATCCCTGGTACATGCATTGGGGAAGAGAGAGAGAGAGAGAGAGAGAGAGAGAGAGAGAGAGAGAGAGAGAGAGAGAGAGAGAGAGAGAGAGAATCAGGTTCCCAACTGCAGTGTATGTGTATATGCCCTCGGAATGAAGACTGGTGGACTGGGAGATCACAGTGAAGTTTCTTCCAAAAGCTGTCTCCCCAGCACTTTCCCTCAAACTGGATTAGGTACTGAGAGCCTGGGCCCTGGCTTTCTGTTTTCACCCTCTGCTCCACTGTTTTGATCACCACCAAAGAGCACCCTGCCCCCAGTCACCATGTTACCTTCATTGTGCAAGAAAGCCCAGAGATACACAGCACTCACAGGAGTGAGAGAAAGTCAGCCAGACCCCACCTCAGGGGCAGCCTGGGCACCATCGCCCCAACCCGATGATGACTCCCAGAACACGCTGCCCTCTGTGGCTCTTGGCCCCTCTCCAGGGGATCTTCTTCTCTTTGCCTTGCTCCTTTCTGGGCCTCCTCTCTCACCCACTTTTCCTACCCTTTCTCCGAGTTCTCCTCTGCTTTTAATACTCATTAAAAAAAAAAAAACTGGTGACAAGTTTAATCACTTATTTTGTTAAACTTGTAAAAAAACCTCTTATTTTCACAAGTATAAAGTATCGAGTATAAAGTAAAATAAGGTACCCTGACTACCCTATTATTAATGTCTTGATGGACAGCTCTCCAAATACCAATCAGTTGATCTCTTGTCTTACACGCACGCATGCACACACACACACACACATACACACACACACGGGGGGGGGGGAGTTTTGCCTACTTCATTTTCATTATGCAATGTGTAATGAGCAATATCAGGTCATTTTATTCAACACTGGACTACAATTGTGGCTCAATCAGATTACATCACCTAATGATGTCATGGCCACATCACTTTGCCTTGGTTGACAATAACGATGTCAATCACCTAAGGGCACAGGGATAAGAACACGCTCCTTAGTGACTGAGGTGTGAGTGCTGTCTGATGAACCCTCAGCCCTGGCTGATTCCACTGTGCATGGGGTGCCTCCTGAACCTCTCTGTGAGCGAAGGCTCTGTGCTGAGCGCTGGCTTTGAAATCCCAGTGCCTACCTCCATCGCAGCTTCTGTTGCTTTTCCAGACACCTTCTCAGGAGCAGGGTAGTGCAGTAAATTTACTTAGAATTCATCATCTCCCCCAAGGTTACTACCTCCTCCCTAGACATTTGTGTTTTGTTTGTGTGTGTGTGTGTGTACGTATGTGCGTGCTTGTGTATTTGGAGGTCAGAGATCAGCATCAGGTTTTGTTTCCTCAACTGCCATCTGTTTAGCTTCTTGAGACCGGATCCTCAGAGGCCTGGATTTGGCCATATAGGCTAGGCTGGCCTGTCTCCACATTCTTAGTGCTGGTACACGTGTGTGACTCATCTGGGGTTTTGATTTGTTCTAGGGATCAAGTTCAGGTCCCCATGCTTGCATGGGAAGCACTTTCCTGTCTGAGCTCTCTCTCCTGCATGGCCACCCTCCGACTTTTCCAACTTCTCTTTCCTACTTTGCACGCTTCTCTGACACTGTGAGAATCTAGATCAGGGTGTGCCGACTGGGTTGATGGATTATTCAGGGATGAGACCTCTCCTTGATTTCCTGCTAGTGGGTGGAGATGAGGCAGTCAGCCCTGTGTTCCATCCTCTTCGAGGGGCAGTGAAAACAGTCACAGGGCATCTACAGTCTGAATTCAGGGAATAAAGGAGTTTCTGGGTGTCACACACTCTGTAATTTACAGATAAGGATGGGAAATGAGCTCAAAGAGGAACCAGGATTGGAAGAGGGGAGGAGACTTGGGAATGACATTGTTTAGAATTGCTATACCATGACAACACAGGCCGGCTTTCAGCATTATTACTTAAAAAATTTCTCTGCAACATTCCTTTTTATTACCCATGCCCAGAAGGAACCTCCACTACCACCCACCCATCCCTGGTGCTCACCCCAGTGGCTTTCAACCAGCATCTATCCTATGAGGGAGAAAGGGAATGGCCCTCTTGGCTCTCTGACCATGGACTGATGAATGAGGAGGAAAGATCTAGAGATTTGTTACCCACAGGAGATGAATCCCTCCCGACAAGCCCATAGCAACTCCGAAGCTCACATACTCTGTTCCAGAGGGGAGGGGAACCATGGTACTGTAGGAGGTTTTAGGGGAGTACTAAATGATTTTTAGGGTAATCCTGTTAGTTTAAAGAAACAAAGTGTGGCCAGGGATAAGTCCATTGGGTCCCACAGAATAGACAATGAAATAGTGCCTGAGATGGAGGGCAATGGAATGTGACAAGTGTCCCTAAGGTATGTTGACAGATTTGGCGGGTTTTGGCTTTTATGTGACTAGTGGCTTTTTGCTGTTAGTGTCTTGCTTTGTAGTTCCAGATGTTCTGCAGCTCCCTATATAAGCCAAACTGACCTCAGACTTACAAAGGTCTTTCTAGATGCCGGAATTACAGGCATGCCTCACCATGCCCTGCTCAGACTTCATCTTCCTTACTGCCTTGTGAGTTAGTTAATGAAGACTCAGAGAAGGGATCGGAGACGGCTGCTTCTTATTGGCTGAGTCCGACTTTAAGCAGCCGGACAGCTTCAGAGTAGAATCTCATCCAAAAATCTCTTGTCTTCTACTTTCTGTCAGTTCAAAATAATCATCATTTCAGGGCACCTTTGGGATGACAGTCCCTGAAGTCCTTCAACTGTCCTCCTGCCCACAGCAGGAAGTGTAGAGATTATGGAGACAGCTTTTTGATCTCTATAGAGAATGCAACCACTGTCTATCGGATGGAGGACAAGGTGATGCTAAATATCCCACTGTTTAGAGAACAGCCCCCACACTGAGGACTTGTCTCCCTGCCAAATGTCATCGCATGGGCCTGGGAAACCCTACTTCATTGGATAGAGAGGTGTCCTGGGCCATTTATGGGGTGCAATCTTCCTCTGAAAACATTTGTTTGCTTTATTGTGGTGCTCGAAACACAGCAGGAAAGAGGGGGGCAGGGACAGGTTAGACTTAGGGACAGCCTGATTCGCCTTGTCTGTCCTGAGCCTTGGAGAGCCACGCTACCGGGGACCAAGGCTCCTCCACCACACAGGCAGCGTGCCCCCCTGCCCCCTATGAAGCTGGGATGCAGAGTGGAGCCTTCCAGGCCTCAGAACCATCTCTTCAGTTTGTCAGGTGTGCCTACGTCATCATCCTCATGGCCATCTACTGGTGCACTGACGTCATCCCTGTGGCCATCACCTCCCTCATGCCCGTCTTGCTCTTCCCCCTTTTGAAGGTGCTGGACTCCAAGCAGGTGAGTAAGCTGAACAAGGACTGGCAGCTCGCCGTCCCCCCCCTGTACCCGCCTCCTTCTCTGAGCCCCTCTGAACTCCCAAGGCCTAGAGGTTCAGTGGTGGATCCCTCGAGGACAAGGATGCAGACAGACCATCCTATGCTACCTTTAAAATGGTCATCTGGCTTGCTTGGCTAACTGGGTGAATTGGGTAGCAGCTTTGGACTGAAGTAGTGTGTGACTAGGGATCACCCTGATGGGGCGCCCCTGCCACCCTCCAGGTGTGTGTCCAGTACATGAAGGACACCAACATGCTGTTTGTGGGCAGCCTCATTGTGGCCTCGGCTGTGGAGCGCTGGAAACTTCACAAGAGAATTGCCCTGAGAATGCTGCTCTTTGTGGGGACCAAGCCCTCACGGTAAGTACACCTTCTTTCTCTGGCCACATGGCTGCTCTACAGGGGCCCCTGGAGAGTGGAGTGTGACAGAGTTGAACATCCAAGGGGAAGGGGGAGGCTTGGTCTCTGGGTCGGACAGAATGATTCTGCTTTAATCTTTGCAATTTAGGAGAGGAGAGGCTCTATGTAAAACAGTGGGAATCTTCTAGATCTATGCGGAAAGCTACTCTAACTTCATGTGGGGCTGCTCTACCACACCCTGGGTCTTGCTAAGGCAAACTTCCCTGCTAAATGGGAGTTTGCTAGAACTGCAGCTGAGTTTGAGGCCTCCTTCTGACTCCGCAGCCAGCAGCAGAGACATCAGCAATGTCTGTGAGAAGAGGGGTAGTCAGGAATCTATAGTTACTTTTCTCATGTCTGTGACCAGATTCCTAAAAGGAAGAACTTAAAGGAAGAAAGATGTACTTAAGCTTTTAGCTTTGGATGGTGACCAGTCTGTGGTTGGTCTTCTATACCTGAGCAGAGTATCATGGTGGCAGAAGTGTGTGGTCGCAGAAATTCCCCTACAACAGACAGGAAACAAGGGAGGGAGCCAGGAACCAGAGGTCCTGGCAAGATACACCACCAGGACGAGCCCCAATGAACGCTTCTTCCAATTAGGTCCCACCTCTTTTTTATTATTTGAGAACTTCATATGTTCATATAATGTGTTTTTAACCAGTCCCCCTCACCCCCAGTTTTCCTGTTATCCGCCATGTGCCCTGCGGTGTTGTAGGGACACAGTGATATGGGAGTAACCGACCACTTTCTGATTGGACTTAAGGACTTCTCCAAATGATGAAACTCATGTCTGTACCATTGACTGGGCTCCGACCACATGGCTGGCTAGGTTATGGGCTCCACTTCTTACGTTTTACCACCTCCCAATGATGCCATCACATTATAAATCCATCAAGGGTTTACTCTATTCATTACGCCTGAGCCCTCATGATCTCATGGTGTGTCCTTCATAACCACATTTGGAAGTATTCTTGACTTTCCTTAACCCAGTCAAGCTGACAATGAAAATTAGCTGTCATGAAGAAGAAGGAGGGAAGGGAAGAAGAAAGACAAGGGGGGGGGGGAAGAGAGCCGCTCAAACTGCCACCGCATGTTTGGACACCTGGTCTGAAGTTGGCAGGAAGGGTGGCTCCAGCTCCTAGCTGTGCCCGGGGATGTGGTGGGTAGGGCATAAGGGAATTGTTTACTTAGGGAATATTATATCCTTCTAGAGTCTTTGATGGAGTTGAAGAATAGATATATAGTTATAGTTATAGTTTTCTTTAGTTACGATAAAAGATAAAGTAGATATAAATATTGTAACTGTAATTCTTGCTTGATAACTTTTTGTTATATGTAATTTTACTATGTTAAAGTGAAAGCCTTTTTTTTTGTTTAAACAGAAAAAGGGGAAATGATGTGGGAGAGTCTTCTATTTGTGTTGATTTCATTGGTTAATAAAGAAACTGCCTTGGCCCATTTGATAGGCCAGCCCTTAGGTGGGTGAAATAGACAGAACAGAATGCTGGGAAGAAGGGAAGTGAGGCAATCGCCATGCCTCTCCTCTCTGGGTCAGATGCCATGGAGCCAGCCATCAGGTCAGACATGCTGAATCTTTCCCGGTAAGCCACCACCTCGTGGTGCTACACAGATTACTAAATATGGGTTAAAGCAAGATATGAGAATTAGCCAATAAGAGGCTGAAACTAATGGGCCAGGCAGTGTTTAAAAGAACACAATTTGTGTGTTGTTATTTCGGGTTTTAAGCTAGCCTTGCGGGAGCCTGGCAGGACAAAAAGCAGACCTGCCCGCAGCTCCTACTACATCTTGCTTTCTCTGCCCCTCCTCTGCAGGCTGATGCTGGGCTTTATGTCTGTCACGGCCTTCCTGTCCATGTGGATCAGCAACACTGCCACCACAGCCATGATGGTCCCCATTCTGGAGGCCATGCTGGAGCAAATGGTAGCCACAAATGTAGTTGTAGATACCTGCCAGGAGACGCTGGAGCTGTCTGACAAGGACAAGGCTGGCGAGTTTCCAGGTACGCACTGGCTTAGTTACTGCAACCGTGGCCTTTCCTACTGTTACCAGATGCTATGACTACCTCCCTCCTTTCAGTCTCCCTGGGCCTTTCCTTTAACACGCATAGAGGGAAGAAATAGGGAGATAGTTTGCTTATTAGTATTTGGGTTTTGGTTATCACATAAAAGGAAGATCCTTTACTCAAGCTTAGAACACTGCATTATTCAACCAGAGATCCTAACTGGTACCACAGTTAAAAGCATTGACTATCCATTTGATAACTCCTTCAGGAATCTTTGAGCACCTGATCAATGCTCCTCACCCTTCCTACTCTTATTTGGGCTCTCTTCCTGGCTCTCCTTGAGCAGGTCACTCCTGGCTGCATTCCCACGGGTCTCGGTGTTTGCTTCCTACTAGACCCATAACTTAGAAGATGCAGGATAGGGTCTGCTTCACCCTCCTCCCAGTCCCTGTTCTTCTCCAGGACTCTGCATGGGAGCAACTCAGGAACTGTGGCTACTGCCTGGTTTCTAGGGCCTGGGTGAGGTCCTGGCAACATGAGAGCGAACAGGCACACTCTGACCACTGACTCTTGTGGATCAACAGTCAATGGGATAACCTAAGTGGGCACACCCACCCGAGTCATCTGCTCAATGAGAAGCCTCAGGCAGGCTGGGCAGCAGGGCAGCTCAGAGAGGGAGGACCTCACTAGGAGGAGAGGCATTGGAGGTAGACCGAGACACCCTTGGAGGCAGGGGGTGGCTTGAGCAGCACACAGGAAGGATCCAGGAAATACAAATACATGCTTTAAGTTTCTGGGCTTGGCAAGTACATGGAGGTAACACCTCGGGAAGCCATGCGAAGGGACTGTGGAAAGGCAGATGGGACCTGACTGTGATTTGGGGGCTGGAGCTAAGGAATACATGCGCACCTGGCCAGGCGTGCGCCTGGCTTCACATTAATAGCAGAGTAAAGAGCTTCAGATGACTGGGTGGCTCTCAAAACCGACTTGGCTAATAGCCCCATGTCCACCCTAGGAAACCAGGTGATATTTGAAGAACTCAGTGTGCAGAAGCAGGAGGATGAAGACACAAAGAACATGTACAAGGCTATGAACCTATGTGTGTGCTATGCAGCCAGCATCGGGGGTACGGCCACCTTGACCGGGACGGGACCCAACGTGGTGCTCCTGGGCCAGATGCAGGAGTGAGTCATGACTGTACCTTCAGGAGACATCATCATGGGTTTCTGGGGCCGGAGGTGCTTACTTGGCTCTCTTTTCCTCCTGTCTTTGGCCTGGAGCCATCAGTCTAGTAGGGTGGGAAAATGAACCCATATAGTCTCTGTGTCCCCACATTTCTGCACCCACTAAGAGTCTTCCCAGGGAATGGAGACCTGACATCCTGGAGCTCACAGGCAAGGCTGCTTTCTGCCATGGGACAAATCCAGCTTCTTTAAAATGACTCAGGGCTTCTGTCTCAGACAGGGCATGTGATCTTGACTCCGAGCTAACATCTTAGGAAATGGCAGCGAGTTGAATTCACAGAGAGCAGACAGCTCTAAAAGAGCCCCTCCCAGCTCACTTACATTGGCTAATAATGGCCAGGGTCCTGTGGTCTTCAGGGTCTACAGATGGCACAGAGAGTAGGGGCTTTGCAGTCTCCTTCACCATAGTCCCATTAACCAAGCATCCCCCTTGAGACCTCGGGAGCACTACAAGAGTAGCTCAGAAGTGTCCATCTTTGACTGCAAAGGGACATAAGCTGTGAGGACCCCACGCATGGGCTCTGCCCTGTGCAGGGTGGGCTTGGAAGATCATGGAGGGGAAGAAGTCTGGGCTCCATCATAGGCTTTTCATGGTCTGCTGGGGGTGCCAGCTACGGGGATCTTCAGGCAGCTGGCAAACAAATGTGTTAATTGAAGTGTGTATAAATTATAATGGTAAGGAACAAAAAGGAGGAGGTGCCTCTTTTGCGTAGACAGGAGCTCTGGACAGGGGCTGGGAGGGCAGCTGGCACTGGAACTGAGGTGTGAAGGAGAGAGTGGCAGACAGGGCAGCAGCCAGACTAAGTCAAAAACTTGAGAATCAATAACGAGGGTCTTTTCTGTGGTCACAGGTCTAGGACTTTCCCTTAAATTCTACTCAAACAAACAAAAAGCCAGGCTGCCTGGGGTGTGGGGGGCAAGTTCTAGCTAATCAGGGCTAGAAGAGAGCTTAGGGAGGCAGAGCCTGGGTTGGGAGTGGAGAACACCAGTCCCACCCTGGGGAATGTTAAGATTTGCTGTCGACAGGGAAGTCCCCACAGAAACACACAGAGTGAGGTTTCAGAGGCATCAGTGTGCTCCCGGGAGCTCTCAGCCAGATCATGTGCATGAGTGGCAAAGGTGTGCTTTTCCAGGGGCTTGGGCTGTGCTTGCACGAGACATTCAGCAGGGTCTGTACCCACACAAGTATCCCTAGTCATTCATTCTTCAGTCTTATCTCCTGATGAGTCCACGTTCTGGGGTCCCAGACAATGATGGACTCTGATGTCTGGACCCCAGGCTCACGTGGCCAGTGTTCAGACCCATCCATCTCTGGGGTTCATCTGCCTGACCTGCTCCCCACAGCTCAGCATGGCCGTGGAGGTACAGACCGGTGTTTCTCCTTTCAGCTTGTTTCCTGACAGTAAAGACGTCATGAACTTTGCATCTTGGTTTGGATTTGCCTTCCCCAACATGCTGGTAATGCTGGTGCTGGCCTGGCTGTGGCTCCAGTGCTTTTACATGAGATCCAAGTAAGTGTGGGCTGCTCTCAGGCTAGCGTCTGAGGGTGCCAGACCCCTGTACCACTGCAATGTTCTCCCACCAGTCGCTGTTTCTCCAGCCTGACCTGCTGGCTTGCTCTCGCATCCTCATCAGGTCTGGAGGCTTGCTGAACCTCTGCGTGCGTTGTTCCTTCAGCCCAGAGGGAGACTTCCCTGCTCACCTCCCCAGCACTGAAAGCAGCTCAAGGGCTGCCCCTTTCCCGGCTTTCCCTCTCTTCTGTTCCTCGGAGCCACCACTGGGTGTATCACAGTTCTGTGCTTTCACACCTGTCCTCGTGCTCCAGGGCCACCTCTTCCCTTGCCTGTGAACCAGGGCCCCTCTGACTCCTACATGTCTCCTGGCCCAGGGAGCAAGAACAGGTGTGCCACCTATGTAGGTTAAGGTAATTGAAAGAGAAGGCTGTCTCCACATGCCAAGCCAACACAGCTGGGCACATAACCTTGGCCACATGGGTCTAGTAGTCCTCTTTACACAATCCGAGTTAGTCTAAGCTCAGACCTTCACTGAATGCCTGTGGTGTTCTCAGCAATGTGCCAAGCCTGGAAAGTTTACCTTCCTATTCCCAGCACTGTCAAGTTCACCCAGAGTCACCTCTGATGCAGCAGACTTTGGAGGGGAACTACGACATGAGACTGACAGAGAGCTATGTCCCCACCCCGGACACAGGGTTTCTCTGTGCAGCCCTGGCTGTCCTGGAGATCTGCCTGCCTCTGCCTCCCCCCGTGCCTGCTAAGTTGTTGTTTTAAAGGACATAAATTTACCAGTGGCACGAAGGTGACTATGTCACCCTGGGAGGGAAGAAAGTGAGGAGCCACCAGGGAACTTGGACCCAGAAAAAGATAGGCATCTCTGACTCCACAGAGGAGACCTGGTAGACAGGACAAAAGCCCTAGGAACCTGTGACTTCACTGGGGAAAAGGGCATTTGAAAAAAATGTATTTTCTTCTGAAAGAGGAACCATTTCCACAAAATTACATTTTAAAATTGCTACACCATTCAGAGCAATTACAACATCACTTACTAGCATCAAGCAGGGTTCCCCTCCAACCACCACCCCCCCATGTCTAGACTCCCCCACCTCCAAAGGGAAGCACTGACAGCAGCCCTCTTCGCTCAGCTCCTTGAATATGCACCAGGACTAAGTCCTGTTATTCACTCATATCCGTCCAGTGGGCTGATGCAGAGGGTCCCTTGAACCTGCTGCAGGTTGACATCTGTGTTGCCTCATGAAGCAAAGGAGTTAAAGTCAGGTGTAGTGGTCAAGCCTGTAATCCAGGCCTTCGGGAGTCTGACGTAGGAGAATCGTGAGTTCCAGACTAGCCTGGACTACATAGTTAGATCTTGTCTCAAAGATGAAAACACAGGGCCAGCAATGGCCTAGGGGGTCAGTGGATAGAGGCACTTGCTGTTAAGCCTGATGATCTGAGTTCCATTCCCCATACTCACATGGTGTGAGAGACCTGATCCTACAGGTTGTCCTTTGTCCTCCACACTTGTGCTGTAGCATGCGCGCATGCATACACACACATGTGCACATACACACATACACATGCACACACACATGCACACATACGCACATGCATACATACACACATACACATGCACACACATGCGCACATACGCACATGCACACATACACATGCATACACACACGTGCAAACATACACACTTACACATGCATACACACATGCGCACATACACACATACACATGCATACACACATGCACACATACGCACATACACATGCATACACACTCAGAGAAATGTAACAAACAGACAAAATACCAAGGGCCCAGTGGCAGAGTACTTGCATGGTACAAGGCTCTGGATTCCATCATCAGCACTGACAAAACAAAAGAAGGAAGGAAGGAGAATGAAAGAGGAGGAAGGAAGGAGAAAGAGAGACACACTGCATGTCAGGCACTATTTTAAGTACTAAACATTTATGAATGAATAATCTTCTCAGCAACCTGCGTAGTAAGTGCTAGTATTGTAATTGCCAATATACAGATACAACAACTGGGGAGGTTATATGACCCATGCCACGTTGTACAGCATGGAAGTGGTAGGCTTGAGACTGGAGTCCAGTGAGTCAACCCCAGAGGTCGTGCCAAGGGTTGCTCTCCTGGTGTTAGGTCTACCTATGGCCATGGGTTTCTATAAAACCGGAAGGTTAAGTATGTAGAGGGAGCTGGCTGGGCATCGAGACTCTCAGAGCACCACCAGTCTCCCAGCTAGCCACTGACAGGGATGCCAGGGCCCTGAAAGCTGAGGGACAACCCAACTATAGTTTCATCCAGCTCTGTACAGCTTCTACTGCTCTCAAGGGGCATGAGAAGCCTGAACAGCCAGCACCTGAATATATCAGAACTTCTGGCTGCAGGCGGTAGAGAAGCAGGCCTTTCTTCTACCCCAGGCCTCCTCGACATGCCACTCTAACTCAGACACCAAGTGTGGCCTGGCTCACACGTAGCCTAGTTTCCATTCCAGAGAACAAACAGCTCAGCAGAAATGGCAGTGGTCCTCTGTCTTAGGCCACACCCTGCCTGGTGATCTCCTCATGCATCTGTGGCCTCCTGGACCAGGTCAGGTGAAGACAAGAATCACGCTTCCCAGTCACAGAAGGTGCCTCTACTGTCCCTTGTGTCTTGATCAAGCTTTAAGAGTCTCGTCTGAAGATGGGTAGCTGCACTAAGGTCTTGGGAGAAAGCCTGTCTTGCTTGAGTTAAAGGGCAGTGACAGACCTTCACCCAGGACCACTAAGAGTGACGTGGCATGTTACAGTTGGCTGGCACCCAAGCATCCCAGCCAGCCTCAGCAGAAAACGGGACAAGTGTCCTTTCTGAGAGCTCTTCCCTCTGGTGCCCACCCAGAGGGCACGGTGGACCCAGGGATCCTCTCGCTCTCTGTGGTGCTAGAGCATACCCAGTTTACTGTGATGAGCCATAAGGAGGCCATTCTTCTGCACAAGGACACTGTGATCCCTAACCCAACTCCAGGATGTCCGCAGGAGCCAGTGGTCACCAGATGAAATGAGCCCAGAGGAAAAGGTGCCCAGTTAAACTGAACAAGGGTCAGGAGGTTTAGTGTCACCCCTGTGGGGGCCGGCATCAGAAGATGGAACACTCTGCATGGCCCCACAGTCTGTGAACCAGGAACGTTTTATCAGCACCAGCTAGGCCCAGGCTTCTCACTGCCTGTCCCATGCTAGTCAATAAAAAATACCAAGGCCACCCCTTATCCTGGAATATAGGAGTCCTCAGAACAGCCCTAAAGTCTCTAGATGGCAAGTAGTGGCAGGTCCATGCTTGGAAGAGCATAGACTCTGGAGCCAGTGATGGCAGAGAGGTCCCCACCGGTGACAGCAGAGCCATCCCCACACTTGAGGGCCTTCTGAGGTTCCAGCTGCTTCTGCAGACACAGGGGTCTCACTGCTGCCTTAAGTCCTGATGACCTAGTGTCCTTGGGGGTCAGCCATGCCCCCGGCACTGACATTGCCCTCAAAGGTGGTTCACATCCAGCATGGCTCTGGGTACAAACGCTTTCTGTCGACCCAACCCTCCTGTGAATTTTGTGCTGGGCCCTGGAAGGGTTCTGGAGGGGAGAGCTCCCCAGGGACAATGCTCTTGGCTTTGCTCCACTGCTTTGAGACCAACAGAGGTGGGACATATGTGGAACACACCCACTGAGAAGAACCTGGGGCCTGCCTTTTATTCTTTACTGGCCCCAGTTACCCGCTCCATGCAGTCCAATTGCCTTTCTTCAGAAATCCCCCTCCTTCCTGCCACTTCAAGCCAGCACCTCCCCAGGAGAGGCTGTGTAAGCCACTCTGGTAGGCCCATCTGCCAGTGGAACACCCTGAAAGGACCATCCCAAAGTAGAGCCTAGGCTGGCTTCCTTCCTGTCTGAGCTATAGCTGCTGCCTACCGTGGTCTCCTGAGTCCTTAATCCTACACCTCTACCTACACCCTGTCTGGCCTACACCTGTCTGGCCTACACCCTGTCTGGCCTACACCTGTCTGGCCTACACCCTGTCTGGCCTACACCCTGTCTGGCCTATACCCCTTTCTAGCCAGTTAATTCTGTCAGGGCCCTCTCCTTTCTCCTACCTTCCGGAACTGTTCATGATGGGGGCGAAATCCCAGCACTGTGGAAGGCAGTTGCAGGCTGTGGTGGGAAGAGGAAAGCTTGGGGATCGCGTGAGGATGCTGTGAGGTCCTGCAGGCCGCAGAACTTCCCCTAGCCTTCTCCCTGGGGACCCTGGAGCACAGTCACTCTTCCCTCTGCTAACAGCTCCATCCGCTCTGCTGAGGAACACGAGTAACACTATCCTCCCATTCATCTTCGTAACCTCTCCTTTCCGTCTACTGCTGTCCCTGTGACCTGGCTGCGATGGTGGTACACCCCCTTCGTGCCACCCTCACCCCAAGCTTTGGAGGTGTCCCTGGGGTTGTGCTCTGGGTCTTCAGACTCTCCCTTTCGACCGTCTCTCCCTAAGATGATTTGGGAGGATGGGGGAAGCAGATGAAAATCAGAGGCGGAAAGAGGGAGGGCTGGACCCCTCAGGACCCAGCAATCTGCTGTGAGCCGGCGAGGCCAGACTCTAGCTCAGCTGCCCCTTAGTCATTCCATCTGCCCTGCTAGCCTCTCATCCTTACGTGGTCTAGACTTAAAGCATCTTGCAACTGCTGTGGGCTGAAGAAGAACGACAACGAGAAGGTGGCCTACAAGGTGCTGCAGGAGGAGTACAGGAAGCTGGGGCCCTTGTCCTACGCTGAATGCAATGTGCTCTTCTGTTTTGTTCTGCTCATCATCCTCTGGTTCTCCCGAGACCCCGGCTTCATGCCTGGCTGGCTGTCCCTTGCCTGGGTCAATGGAAATACCAAGTAAGTCGTTGTAGAGGAAGGCTTTAGTTTAGGATCTGCTGTCTAAATGCCGCTGCTCTCAGTAACAGGCAGCAAGAGGAGGGTGCACCTTGGGCCCTATGTCCTGGAGCTGGGCTTTAGAGGGACATCCCGTGGGCTTCGCTCTTCTTCTGTCAATCTTTATGGTGAAAGTTGCAGATGCCTTTGTTTCCGTGCCTCCCGCATGTCCCTCAGAGGGCGGAACTAAAAATGCTTGGTTAGCAGGGTGGCCAGAGCCCCGGTATAGTTTATGGGACTGGAGTAGGGCCCTTAGAGCCGTGGTTTCTGCCGTCTTACTTTCTTATCTTTCTTCAGAACCTCTCTAAGATGCAGCAAGGTTACTTGCAAGCCTAGTGGGTGGGCGTACATGTGGATTCTCCCTGGCTTTGGTGGGACCGCATATAAGAAAGGCTGAGGAATGACTATCCTGGCAAAGGCAGAAGGTGCTAGCCGGGAGGTGGCTGCCTGCAGCTGGCTACTCCATCTCGGTTACTTGGCTTAGCCGAGGAGTCCGTGAGCTCCAGTGAATCCAGAAGTCTAAACCTCCTGGTTAGGAAATCATGAAGTTCACTCATGACGCAGTGTAGGCTGATGGGGGACGGGCAGGGAATGAGACTCTGGGGGGTGGGTGATCACCCAAAGTTGGTAGTCAAGTTTTTCAGGGTGTTGGTTCTAGCCAGACTCAGTCTCCCATCCACTCCTAACCTTGCTTTTGGGGCCACTGGTTTTCATACCTAACAGAGCCCATTTCCGCCTAAAGGAGCATTTAGACACAGAACTGTGGGTCGGGGCAAATTTGTCGTACGTCTGTCACTGAGTTCCTACGTGTGCTTCCCTACATAGTTATGTCACTGATGCCACAGTGGCCATCTTTGTGGCCATCTTGCTTTTCATTGTACCTTCACAGAAGCCCAAGTTCAACTTCAGCAGCCAGACGGAGGAAGGTAAGGCTTCTCTCTTGACTTTACAGCCATCACAACTGGGGTCCTGAGAGCATAGGGAGCCTATGGGATGGTCCCTGAGTCTAGCAGGCAGAGAATTCTGTCCTGCTCAACATGACTGGTTACATAACAAAGCCTAGGGACAAGGAGATCTTTAAGATATGTAGATTTTCTTTTGGCATTTCAATACTTGAAATCTTATTTATATATCATAACAGGCACAGGAAGTGTTTCAAATTCTCCATAACGATGTTAATATGTTTTCCTCCTGTTTTTGTGATATGCATATATACTATAAAGTTGGCATCTAAGCACACACAGCTGGAACCCTGCCCCTTTGCTATTTTGCTTTTCATTGGCTTGGAATTTCACTGAAAATGTTCCCACTATGCTATAGCTACCAAACTGACCTTCTTCAATACTTTATCACATAGAGGGACCCTGTAGCCATCCTGCTGTGGAGTATTTTGGCACTTTTTTCTTTAAAATTTTTAACTTACTCCCCATCTCCATGTGTGTGTGTCTGTGTGTATGTGTGTGTGTGTGTGTGTGAGAGAGAGAGAGAGAGAGAGAGAGAGAGAGAGACAGAGACAGAGAGACAGAGAGACAGACAGAGACAGAGAGAGAGAGCCAAGGTGCATGTGTGGAGGTCTCTTGGGAGTTGGTTCCGGCTTGGTGAGAAGTATCTTTATTCTCCCTAAGCCAACTCACCAACCCTGAACTTTTCATTGTAAGTTAAATATTCTGGAAATGGCTTTTTCTTTGAAGGTGTTTCTTGAGACTAAATTCCTAGCAGTGCTACTGTCAAGGGAAAAGAATGGAGATGCCCTTAAATACTTAACAGTTTTTAATAATATATGACCAAATGGCTTTTCAAAAAGGTGGTTCTGACATACTATGTCCTCAGCCAAGAATATAACCAAATCCTCCCCAGCAAGAGGTACAGACAACAATTGTCACAAATTTTAGCTAACCACAGGTATGCACTGGTACCCCATTATCTTTATTGGCCTATTTCTTCTGATTACATCTCTTGCTTTCTAATGCATGTATGCATGCATGTTCATGTATGTTTTTTTTCTTCACAGAAATGAAAACTCCATTCTATCCCCCACCACTGCTGGATTGGAAGTTCACCCAAGAGAAAGTGCCCTGGAACATAGTGCTGCTCTTAGGGGGAGGATTTGCTATGGCAAAAGGATGTGAGGTATTTGTCCAGCTCTAGATGGCCCTTGAATTCTACTGAGAGGTGGCCAATGCCGCCATCCACCCTCCCATCCCTGGGCTGTCTGTCCCCGCCACAGAGTTGCATATTCTTTAAGTGTGGGACTCTGTGCTGTCACCATGAACAGTGTCCTGAAGGGGGAAGCAGAGAAGCAGGAGAAGCTGAGGATACTATAGCCTTGATGAATCCTAGGAAAATCTCTCGAATTTTCCTGAGTGTTCTCACCATGTCCTTTGGGTCCTCCACTTGCTGAACTCCTTGTTGACACGGCTTCAGAATTTCAAAATTTCTCTCTAGCTAAGTACTTAACAGCACAGGAGAAGATCAGCTTTTAAGGGAAAATGCAGTTTATCTCCGGAGCAGAAGGGGCTGAGCTAGCTTAGGGCTGCTATCATCCATCTGTCTATCCCATCCTCTCTCTTTTCCTCCCTCCCTTTCTTCTCCGTTCTCTCCATTCCTTCCCTTCTATCCATCCCATACCACTTATTCATTCTTCCTTTCTTCTTTCCTTCCTCCTTATTTTCTTCTTAATCCTTCCTTCCTTCCTTCCTTCCTTCCTTCCTTCCTTCCTTCCTATCCATGTATACATCCACTCAACATATCCAGCCATCTTCCCATCCATCCAGGAACATAACGTAACAGATAGACTTGGTCTGTATTGTGGTTTGCTTAGCATCTGGGACAAATCCGGGCGCATAGGGAATACATGCATGCCATTTCTTCAGTGCTGGGGATATCCACAGCCTGATATATAGATTATATATTTATATAAGTTAATGCATGTTTCAGAAGGAGAAGCTGATTCTGGACCGGAGAAGAGGAACCTAGATTGGGCCCTGTTGAGCCTGATGTGTTCACAGGACATTTGGACAGGAACTTTCAGATAACGTCTGATGTTTGAATCTAGCTAACAGACCAGCTGAGCCACAAGCAAACTTGTAGGAACCAAAAGGTTGAGGAGGATGAAAATTATAGAGATGTATCAGATTACTTATGTGCATGTGAGAGAATTGGACATGGGGTGGACTGAGCTCCCTGAACCCTGAGGAATTGTAAACTAGGAGCCCCGAAATGATAACATTCTGTGCTTCCCAGGTCTCTGGGCTCTCTGAGTGGATGGCAAGACAGATGGAGCCCTTGAGTTCAGTGAGACCTGCCACCATTACCTTCGTCTTGTCCTGTCTTGTTGCTACGATAACAGAGTGCACAAGTAACGTGGCCACCACTATGCTGTTCCTGCCCATCTTTGCCTCCATGGTGAGTAACTCTGCCTGAGAAGGGCAGAGCATTTCATGGGAAGTTGTGAACCCAGGACCATTTCCCGAGTCTCTAGCGTAGCAGTAAAATTAGGATCCGAAGCCTCACCAGCCTTGAAGACCCAGATGTGGTCCTGGCTCTGCTGTGGCCTTGTGCACACTTAATGACCCTGGTCCTGAAGACCTCTCTCACTGCATTGTCGTCTCTTTTTTTTTTAAAAAAAAAAATTTCTTTACCACTGCCCAAGGATGAGACACTCAAACTTCATTGTATCAGTGAGCCAGATGGTTTGGGAGAGGGAGGAAAGATGGTTGTAGGTTCAAGGTGACTTAGTGAGACCCTGTCTTAAAAATTAACAACAACAACAACAACAACAAAAACAACCCTAAAAACAAAAGCCAAACTAGGGATATAATTGAAGTGGTAAAGCACTTGTCTGGCGTGTGCAGGTCCTGGATACAATCTCCAGTTACACACACATACACACACACACACACCATCACCACCACCACCACCACCACCAGCAACAACAACAACACAACTACTATATTAATCTAACTACCTGAGTTACCTTCCAGGATGATGAGAAGAGGGCAGATATCACTGAGACCACAGAAAGGGGATGTAGGACTAAGAAGCCCAGGGGATGTGGGACTTGACAGTGGGAGGATTGGATAGGTCTTTCTGCCAAGAGGAGGAGAGGGCATGCCTGAAGACTTCCCAGGAAGAGAGGGGTCACTGGGGTCTGAGACAGAGAATGGAGGTGGTAGAGGAAGGGCTGATGGAGGTTGAATCCAGTATTTACAGGAAAGCTCAGCTGTGGGCTGGGAACTGAGGAGGAAGCAAAGCCTATAGGGAAATCGGCTGTTGTGTTTTTACATTCCTTCCCTCTGTCATTCATTAAAAGTTGTACTGACCTCAGCGAGTTCAGGAAAAGCCAAAAGACCTGAGCCCCGTTCTAGAGGTGTGCTGACAGTCCCCTAACCATACACGAACCACAGAGAACCTGAACAAGGGAGCCATCAAAGCCCATCCTGGAGAGTAACAGGGAAAGAATGTGGTTAGTCCAAGCTCAGAGACAGATCCACAGAGTCCAGTGACAAAGTTGGCCAATTTTCATCCAAGCAGCCTGGGTCATCCAGTTTCAAAAACCAAATCTGAATGTTTTTTCCTTTGATTCATAGGGAAGAGAGAAGTGTTTAAAGTATCAAGGGAACTGTCTCCTTCCCTAAGCAGGCTACCCAGGTGAGGGTGAAGGAAATGGAGAAGGGAGAGGTAGGGGAAGAGGAGGAAAAAGAAGACAAGGAAAGACAGGAGGACTGGAGAGAAGGGGAGGAGGAAGAAGACAGGCTAAGGAGGACAGAGAGGAAAGGGAGCAGAAGTGGCAGAAGGAGGGTCTTTTGGAGCTGGCACGCAATGGGGATGCTCCTCTCTTCAGCAAAGGCTCTGGCTTTATCATCTCCTGTGAACCCTGTGAGCACAAACAGCCCCAGCTAGGCAAATGCATGCTTTGACCTAAGGAGGTAGCTGGGGCTTTTGAAAATAAGATCTTCTATGGGACTGGAAAGATAGATCAGTGGGTAAGAGCATTGATTATTCTTATTATTATAGGACCTAGGTTCGGTTCCCAGCACCCACATGGAGGCTTACAACCATCTGTAACTCCAGTCCCAGGGGATCTGATGCCTTCTTCTGGCCTCCTCAGGCACTACTTGCACATGATACACACACACACATATGTTCAGACAGACTCATCTACATAAAGTAAAAAAAAAATCTCAGAAAAGGAAGAGGCTCACCATTAAGGCCTTTCATGTTCCTGCCTGGACGTCCACCGTGAAAGCGGTGAGCATTCAGCTGTCTGTACACACTGTCTGTACACACCATCCCGCTGTTGCTGGCCATTGAGACAGCTGCCTGGGTTTTGATGTTAAATCATTACAGTGAGATTTCTGTAGAGGTGTTTATACATGGCAATATAAATGATAAAGAGTCCCTCTGATAGCTGTTAAAATTATGTTATTTATTTATTCACTAAGTATACAATGAGGGCCAACTCTGTGCTCATAGATGTAGTAGAATTTTAAAATGTAAAATGAAAAGAGGTGGGTACCAGGCTCCCAATCCAGAGCCGTCCCATGGAAGCATTTGTAGGTTACAAGGCAAGCAGATGGTTCACGGGACATTTTAAGGTTCAGTGTAGGCTAGAGGTCCAGTATGGCCTCCGGCTCACAGCAAGTGCTCTCCCTTCCCCCGCCCCCCCGTAAAATTAATGCACTAAATTTAGGGGAACTGGAAAGGCCTCCAAGGGAGGTAGTCTCTGAGCTCAGCCTTTTGTGGTCAGGAGTTATCCTGTCGAGAAGTGCAAAGTTCATAGGGACTAGCCAGACACAGTTGTGAAGGTTGGAACATAAGCCAGGCCTCCGGGAATGCTTCTGAAGTACGGCCGGGGGGGAGGGGGGCTTGTGTGTGTTCTGTGCTGTGAGTTGCCATGTTGTGTGTCTCTCCAGGCTCAGTCCATCGGCATCCATCCGCTCTACGTCATGATTCCCTGTACCATGAGTGCGTCACTTGCCTTCATGTTGCCTGTGGCCACCCCGCCCAACGCCATCGTGTTTTCCTATGGACACCTCAAAATTGTTGACATGGTAACAGCTCCTTTCTTTTGCTCCTGTTGGATGTTTCTGGTATAAGGGATTTCTGCTTATGTATGATGTGTGAGTTTCAAGAGGATGGCATATGGAGCTGGGGAGATGGCTTAGTAAATGGTTGCCGTGCAAGCACGAAGACCTGAGTTTGGATCCTCAGCACTCACACACAAAGCCAGACATGGCAGTGCATGTCTGTAATCCCAGGACCCAGGCGGTGAAAACAGAAGGATCTCAGGGGCTCCTTGGCCAGCCAGTATAGCCAAATCAGTGAAATTCAGCTTCATGAAGCAGAGGGTTGGAGAGATGGCTTAGTGGTTAAGAGCACTCGCTGTTCTTACAGAGGACCCAGCTCCAGTTCCCAATGTCCACAGAGTGGCTTATAGCCATGAGGCACGCACATTGCGCACATACACACATGCAGGCAAAAACACTCAGTCACATAAAATAAATCTAAAAAACATTTAAAGGTGGAAAACTATAGTGGAAGACACTCAACACCAGCTTTTGGTCCCCACACATGCAAGCATGAGTGAGCACACCTGCACACACACAAGAAAAGGATAACAGAAGGATCTCATGTGATCTAAGAATACCACAGAACACCTAGACTTATATTTGGCATTTTCATTTATGGTGTAGCCTTTCTTACTTATTGAAATGATCTGCTATTTCATATCAGCTCTGCCCCATGGAAGGTGCTATCTGGAGAAACTTGTGGGTCCCAGGGAAATCCTGGATGAACACTTGGAAGGGATGGAGTGGGTCCTCCCATGACAGAAGAATTCACAACCAGCAAGAACCCTACAGGCATCCAGGAGGGGGTCGGTAGTCAGAGAGGCTTGTGTGGTGTCTGAAGATGGGATGTGTGATGGGGAGCCCATTTGCTTAGGAGTCAGTGATGCCTCGGAAGCAAATACGGTTACAGGCAGAGCATTTCAAGCCAGGTTTGGCTTTCTCACCTCTGATGGGGGAAGAGTCACTCTGTGGCTCTGGACTGGGTAAGAGTGAATAGGTGAACTGGGGAGTCAGACTCTGGGTTTCCTCCTGAGTTTTCTTTAAGCACATGAATCTCAGAAACCACAAGCTGCGAATCTGATTCCGAGTCCCCGCATAAAGTCTGTGCTAGGGCTTTGGGGTGATGACTCATGATAGTTAGGAAAGCATGCAACCTTGGTGGCAGAAAGAGCTGGAGGGTCACAAGGAGTGGCGAATGTCTCACATTATGTCTCCAAAGTTACTTCCCAACGTCTTGTAGAGAACCGACCTGAGCTGACTCCTTCCCAGGGATTCCTTCAGCAACAGTGACACTTGGATTGCTTTGTCTGTGAATGAGAGGGGCCCAGAATGCAGGAACACAGGGCCCAGACAAGACCTGAGTTGCTGACTGATCCTGTTTTTATTCTGTAGGTAAAAACAGGATTTATAATGAACTGCATTGGAATCGCAAGTGTGTTCCTGTCAGTCAACACCTGGGGACGAACCATATTCAACTTGGATGATTTCCCTGACTGGGCTAATTTGACAAGAATTAACACTTAGGAAGAGCCATAGGAGCACAAGCATGGCCCCCCACCCTTTTGAGGACTATGGACCTTCCGGCACACCTTTCACAGAACTCTGGTGCTCAGACCCGCGTGTGATCCCATGATGCCAACACCCCAAGAAGATCTAGCCAACTAGCCACCTCTTTCTCTAGGCTCAGATTCAGAGACGGCAGCAGGGGACTGAAAGATAGGCTCAGAAGAGAAGTGAGGCCCTTTGGGAGGTCATGGGGGCCATCTGTCCTAGGACCCTGCTATCTCCTCTGGGACAGGCAGGAAACAGGGACCAGGATTCAAGATCTTGCACCATGTGACTTTGAAAGACTGCTGGTCCCATGCTGGGCTCTGGTTCTCACGGGTCCCATGGTGTCCACATGGGGATCAGATCACCAGGATGAGAGCTCAGCCCCTGTGCCTCTTCAGGATGTCCCAGATCATCTCTGTCACTCTGAGGGACTTCCTATCTATGACTGAACTCTGATCTTAAACAGCTTCTCACTGCCAGAGTGAGAGTCGGAGTCAAAGCCTCCTGAAGACTTGGACCCTACGTGGCGCCATCACCAAAGGCTGAGCAGCCTGAGGTGCTAACATCACAACATTCCTGCTCACTCTTGGCTGTCTTATTACTTGCCTTGTTTCATATTAATTAACAATTCAAACCCCTTTTCCAGCTCCCCACTGAGTCTTCTTCAACTCCTAGCTCCCTTTATTGTCTTGGCCAGAAACTGCTCAGCCCCCTGGCCTAGGCTTCTGAGAAAACCCCTGTTTTTCCAGGGAACTCGGTTTGATTCTTCTGGGAATGCTATTCCTGACAGCCCAGTACAGCTGGGATAACACCGAGGATGGACAACGGTGTCTCGTTAGAGGTTGGTATCAAAGTGGGCTACCTAAGCCTCCCCTTGGCTAGACCCAGAGCAGATTCAACAGCTCATCTCCAAGTTCTGGGCCACTAGTTAGTCTGTCCTGCTGGAGTCTGGGCGCCTCTGGGAAGGCCTTTCCCCTGCTGGCTGTACATTGTGGCCAGGCCTGGTGGCAACAGTGTGACTGTGACTGAGAGATGCTTGTTGGTCCCAGACCCTACCAGAGTAAATCAGCTGACCTGGCAGTATGGGAAATTACTCCAGGGTGTCCATGGGAACCCACAGGACCCCTCACATGAAAGGGAGACAGGAGAGGAAGTTCTCTCTTGTCCCTCAGTGACACTCTCTTCCCTGCTGAAAAGAAGCACTGGTGGGCAGATAAGGTCCATGGATGCCATCTTTTCTGGGCAGAAGATAGTATGGGGATCCAAGGAAACCCCATCAGAAACCAAGTGTGTGCCTGGTTCCGTGAGAGGGAGAACTCCTGACTGCACTGTTGAAGGCTTACTCTTGTCAAACACTCTGCCTGCTGTGGAAAGTTCCAGTGTGCTGACTGCTCTGTCATTTTGTGCCTTATGGAAGAGACAGAGAGAGGTGGATGAATAAACAGTTACTCTCTGTCCCCCTCCTGGGTGCCTGCCCTTCCTGGACCTGGTGAATCTACCAGTTATCATATTCCACACTTGTGGTTACCCGGTGAGACAGCCGGCGTTAGGATCCTCACTTGTCCTAGAAGAAAAAACAAGGCCTACAGTAGCCAAGGGACAAGTTCTATGCTCAGCTAGTGGCACTTCTAGTTCCAACAAAGAGAGGCCCCTCATTCTAAACCCCTTTCTCCTTCTTCTAGCCATGAAAGACCTGGGCCTTGCTGGGCTTACAGGGAAAGGCAGGTGGCTGAGAGCCAGCCTACACTAAGGTCCTGCTTACCCAGGAAAGATCGCTAACCATGAGGCCTTCCGGTTGCCCCCTCTGAGATGGGCTCAGGATAGTCCTGAAGCAGAGGGATCTGGTCCTTTCCCTAAGACTCCCAGAGGACAGTGTGATAGAAATAGTGATGGCCATGTCACATTAACGGCCCCTCCTTACCCAACTCGCCGACCTCCACAGCCCTGTTGTGACTGACGTCCTCGGCTGCGGCTGGGTGTAGAGCCAGCACTGTGACTGAGCCAGAGCAGGTCACCACGAATATGACCAATAAGTCAGGGACTGATGTGTATAGAATGGGCATACTATTTGTGTTGATATTGTGTTTGATGCAGTGAGAAAAGGTCAGGGCAGAAGAGCATCCCAAGAGGGTACCGAAAGATAAGTAGCACGTCCAGTGGGGAGGAAAGGGTTTGGTAGGGTCAGTGGGGGACTCTAGTACTAAATACCATCTGGAGAGCAGGACCCATAGGGGAAGGGAATGACCTAAGGCTGTTGCTGAGTGACATCTCTTACAGCTGTGTGGAGGTGCGCCAGTATGTCTGGCTTGCATTCATGTGGAATGCTTTGGCCTGTAAGTAACCGAAACCGCAGTGGACGGTGCATTGACTGTAGGACCCTCGGGTGTTTACTTAATGGAAGTGCGGAGGTAAGATCAGCCCACGGCTCCCTCACACAGCCAAAGGCTTGGCCTCCACAGTTCACTCTGTCATCCTTAGGGAGACAAACTTTTGTCCTCTTGCTGGAACCTTGGGTCACATCTACTTCTTTTGTGTTCCTTTTAGGAACGAAGAGAGGGTGCAGGAGTTGTGGGGTGGGGGGTTCTGATGATGCCAAAGCACTTCTTTCTCTTTTGTTAGGGAAAACACAGACTCTCTCAGAGGTGCTCTGGAGACTCCCCTTTATACTTCATTGGGTAGAACCAGGTCACATGTGTTTCCTTTGGCCGGCCACTGGCAGAGAAGATGGCTTTCAGTTACAATACCATCAACTGGGAATTAGCCTGTGTTTCCTGATCAAGGGATTCCATTCACTAAACAAATGAAAATCTAAATTGTAGCAGGAGAGAAGGCATGGTAGGAGGAACTGTTGGGTAATCAACAGTGTCTGGTGTCATCTCTCCAGGCCACTTGGTGGCTCCATCTCCACAGAATGCAGCAGGAAAATGTCAACAGGTGCTTGGCTACCGAAGAGCTTTGGCACTACCTCTACTTTCCAAGAGCAGGGTTCCTCTGAGGCCCCCATTAGAGCCCTGTGGTTACAGTGCATCGTAAACCCAGCTAGGTCCCCACATGTGACATGGAGCAAGTCATTCTGCACTCTGAGCATCGGTTTCCACTGTGAAAGGGCCAGACTAGACAGTCTGTAAGGGCCTTTCCCCTAGTTGGGGATCCTCATCTTAGGTGAGCACCCCTTCCCTTGTGCCATCGATGACTCCTCCCTGTATCCCTCCTCAGCCCCCGTGCATCGACTGAGAGCCAGCTCATGACTTTCAGCTTCCATCTGAGGTTTAGCCAGTGGCAGAAGGCGTCTTTGGCCACCATCTCTATTTGCCTTCAACATTTTGTATCGAGTCCCGTCTTCTCAATATGTGAACCAGATATTTGGGGTCACAATTAGCTGAACACAAAATTCTGACAATAATTGTCTTCTGAATGTCTTTACCAGGCACTTAGGAGTTCAAAAAGATCTTTCATTCCAAAGGCCAAGGCCCAGGGGCTCCTTACTCAAATAAGATGTCTCCAAGGGCAGGTTTTGTGTCTCCTTCCCTGCTCCCTCTGAATTCAGTTTCTCTGGGGCAGCTCCCTGGGACAGGTGAAGTCATTTCTCCCCAAACCTCTTGCTAGCAATAGAGAGACATTGACTTCAGACTTCAGGTAGGACATCAACTCACTTAAGAGTCACCCCTGAAATGGATAAAGATAATATAAGAACGTGGGTATATTCTTCTTTATAGAAATAAAAGCCAGCTACTGGATTGTCTGGTGAGAAACTACATCTGGCTGTCCCATCCCAGAGCAAGGTCTCTTCCTCCCAGTGACCTCTTTCCAGACCTACAGCATCTTAAAAGTCTTGTCTCTCGGCCCCTGGGGAGGTTTCACTCTCTTCACATACAAAATCCTTTCACTCAGATGAATCTCCCCACATCACAGGAGGAACCAGAAGCGTGACATGTCAGCCTGAACTCTTTGTGACCAGATTTTCGGTTAATTTCCACTGGTGTCTGGGGCCAGCAGAATCCAGGTGCTCAGGAGCCTGAAGGAATCAGGATCTGCCTGTCCAAATACCACTTCCAACTTGGCACTTCAGGCTGCCCCCTCCTTCCTGACCTGTCCAGAGTAGAAAGAGGTTGAAATTCAACCTCAGAACACCCTGTTGTCAAGGCCTTAATCAGACTTCATAGCAACAAAAAATTAATATGAGCAAGCTAAGAAATTACAATGGTACAAAGAGCTATCTTAATGTGTCTTCCACATCAGACCCGAGTCCCCCACATTCCCTCCCCAAAGGTAACTGTCAGCACTTGCTCACAGAGCCTTCTAGAAGTCTTGCATATACACAAGATTATGTTTAAGAAAAAAAGCTTCTTTAGAGCAGATAGAAACCTATAGTATGTGTATTCTGTCTTGTTCCTTCCCTTCCACCCCACATGAAATTGTTTGGAGGTTATTCTATTTCAAGGCATATTAAACTTGACTAGCAATTTTTTCATTCAATAGTTAATTTTGAATTTGAATTAAGATAAAAATCAAAGAGATGACTCAGTGGTTAACAGCACTGGCTATTCTTCTAGAAAACCTGGACTCAGTTCCCAGCACCCATATGGTGGTTCACAAACATCTGTTATTCCAGTTCCAAGGGATCCAATATTCTCTTCTGGTCCTCAAGGGCACCAGGCATGTATGTGTTGAGCAGACATACATGTAGGCAAGCACTTATATACATGAAATAATGAAGATGTTTTGTTTAAAAAGGCAAAGTCAAATTTCATAGATGGCATGACCTGGTGTGCGCAGTCCACTGATTTCGACAAAGGCATCCACCTTGTAAGCTACAGTCTAATCCCACCACCCTCCCCTCGAAAGATTTCCCTGTCTCTTCCAGAAATCTATTCTTCCTTTGGTCAGGCAGGTCCTGGTTTGTCTGCATGCTTGGCTTTACCCACTGAACTTCACAGAAATGGCATCACATAGTTCATACTCTTGGAACTGATTTATTTTGCTTAACAAAATGCTTTTGAAATTTATTTCTGTTGCTGTGTATATCTGTTCATTTATTTTTCTGTTTTATATAGTAATTCATCGTATGAACTCACTATAATTCATCTATCATGTTGGTGGACATTTGAGCGTTTCCAGTTTGGGGCTATTATGAATAAAGCTATTCTAGAAGTCTCTGGATGCTTCATTTTTCTGGACATATGTCCTGGCAGAAGTTCCTGTCCCACCCAGTCCCACAGCCATTCAGTTCCCAAATAAACACACAGAGGCTTATATTAATTATAAACTCTTTGGCCTACTGCTCAGACTTATTACTAACTAGCTTTTATGACTTAAATTCACTCATAATTCTTGCCTATGTTTAGCCACATGGCTTGGTACCTTTTCTCAGTAAGGCATTCTCGTCTCGCTTCCTTTGCATCTGGCTTGTGACTGCGTCTCCACCTTTCCTCTTCCCAGAATTCTTTTAGTCTGCTTGTCCCACCTATACCACCTATGCTTTCTGCCTGGCTACTGGCTAATCAGCATTTTATTAAACCAATATGAGTGACAAATCTTTACAGTGTACAAGAGCATTCTCCCATAGCACATATGCTTTCATTGCTTTTGGAAGGTCTGAGAGTGAGTCTCCATCTTCTAAACAGCTGCTCATGTTCCACAGTGTAAACAAGTCCCTCCCTAGCTGGTGGACACTTAGGTTACTTCCAGTATATGGCTGGTGCTACCCAAGAGAAATCTGTGAAGTCTTTGTGCACAAAAGAAAAGAAGACTATGTTCCTAGAATGGCATGCTTGCTCAAAGGATGAATATTTGGTTCTGGGGTACCAACATGAAGCAATTTGCTTTCTAAGAGGTTCTGTTCATGTGTTTTAAGAGCTGTGCCTGAGCCTGATCTCACATATGCCTGGGCAACTTTGTGTGGAATCATATTCAACCTTGGTTCTTTTTACTTTTTAAAAAATGCTCTTTCATGACATTCATTCATTTATTCATTCACTCATTCATTCATTCATGTGATGCTAAGGCTTGGTGAATGTTAAGCTCTACCACTCAGATGTTAAGAGCCAAGAATTTCTTTAAGTTGTGAGTTATGTTGGACATTTTTTCTTATGTTTATAGTCTAGTCTTTTCCTGCAAGATTTCTGATTCTTGCTCATTTTTTTTTGAAAGAAGGTCTCTTTTAAGAGTTCTTTTCAAAGTCGGGCAGTGGTGGTACACACCTTTAATCCCAGCACTGGGGAGGCAGAGGTAGGCAGTTCTCTGTGAGTTCGAGGCCAGCCTGGGCTACAAGAGCTAGTTCTGGGACAGGCACCAAAGTTACAGAGAAACCTTGTCTTGAAAAACGAAAAAAAAAAAAAAAAAGAAAAGAAAAAGTTCTTTTCAGAGCTAGGCATCACTTGGGGACAAAGGCAGGCAGATCTCTAAGTTTAAGGCTAGCCTGGGCTACATATCGAGCTCCAGGACAACCAGGACTACATAGAGAGATCATGTCTCAAAAATACAAGGCAAGCCACACACACAAATACACAAACACAGAGGAAGAGAGAGAGAGAAAGAGATTGAGATTCTCGTTTGTCAGAACTCTTTATATATTGAGGAAATAAGCCGTATGTCATGGGATTTTTATATAAGATTCTCTGAGGCTAGTCACTCTTGTTTATTCTTCCTTTTAATTTTTGTCCCAAGCTAGTCTCACATATTTTTCCATAAGAATTTCTGAATCAGCTTCTCTAGTTCCAAAACAACTCTGGGTCTCTGGTCAGCATCTACATCTCTGGCTTTGGCTCCTGGCTCCTTCTCCTCTGCGCTGCTCACCCCAGGGAGCCTTGACCTCAGCGTTATGGACAATTTGGCTGGAATAGTTTGCTGTAAGGGAGCCGCTGTTGATGAACGGCAGGGGACTTTATTCGCTGTATGCCAGTAGCAACTCCTCCTACAGCTGTGACAATGAAAAATGTCTTCAGACATTGCCAGATGACCCTAGGAGGCCAGAATCCCTGTGACTGGGAGCAACCGACTCCCTCGCATTAAATGTACTGGCTTCTGGATGTCCCTTCTCTGCCTCCTTCTTTTCTTAGAAACAATCCTTAAACTGCTTCAAATTGCACCCCGCTCCCGTCCATCTGGCATTCTCCCTGCTGCCCTTGGATTTTCTCCATTGCACTTCCTCCTTCTACTTGCTCCCGAATTTACCGATTTACTTCTATATTATGTCTTTCCCCCGTCTCTAAGAATGCAAGACCTGTGAGCATGTGTTCATTTACAAGTTTACTTCTATATTTTGTCCTTCACCTATCTCTCAGAACGCAAGCCCTGTGAGTATATGTTCACTTGTGGATATCCTATACCTAGAACACATGGTAGATGCACAATAAATACTGTCTGGATGAATGTGCCAGGATAGATTTGTAGATTGTCAGGCCAAAAGAAAGATACATTTACAGTATCGCCTTCTGTAGCTGGGCATGGTGGCACACACCTTTAATCCCAACACTTGGGACGCAAAGGCAGGTGGATCTCTGTGAGTTCGAGGCCAGCATGGTCTACGTAGTGAGTTTCAGGACAGCCAGTGCTACTTAGAGAAACCTGTCTCAAAAATAAATAATAAATAAATTATCCAATTCCTGTAGACGGCATGTAAAATAAATGGGAAAAAGTTACTTAAATAAAAGAAATTAAAAAAAAAAATCTTTTGCAGGGGCCAAGGTGATAGTTAGGGGAGAGGAGGGGTACTTTCTGGGCAAGCTGGATGGTTGAGTTCAATCCTCAGACTCAGGTTAGAAGCCAGATGTGGTAGCTTGTATTAGAAATCCCAGCGACCCTTGGCTGGAAGTTCGACGGCCCGCTGACCTCGAGTCCACAGCACACTAGCAGAAACCAGAGAAACTTCCTGGGCGGTAGATGGCTCCTTACACCCTCCAAGTCTTCACCAGGTAGTCCAGGAGAGTCTCGGGAGAGAGACCTTGCCCTGGGAGCCTCTGGGAGAAGGACTCAGCAGAAGATTCCCCTTTCCCAGACCCTTGCAGATGTGCCATTCCTGTATGGTGTGAAATAGAACACCCAGGAGCCTGGAAACGGCCTCCCCTCTCTGGGACACAACTCTTCCAAAGTTTTGGGAACTCCCTCCTGGCTACTGCTCCCCAGGGTCCTCCTTGCTGAGGTCGTGGTGAGGGTGGACACCAAGGCCACCTGGGACTCAGACCTGTCCTACCAGACACACCTCAAGGTGACAGAGGCCCGAAGCTGGGGCCTGGTGCCACAAGTACTCGGTTCAACAGTGCTGCTGGACCCCTCCTCACAAGACCAGATTGTGAGGTGAGCCCAGGCCTGCAGACTCATGTCGTGAGTGCAGGGCAGTAACCTCTGCTCTGGGCCCAGTCGTGCTGCTCTGAGAAGGAGCTGGCTTTCTGAGACTTGACCTCCAAGCCTACAGCCTACAGGGCATCTGAGACCAGGCTCCTGCCTGCTTCTGGTCTGCAACAGTGTCTGGTGGTTTGCCACTTCCCACTGGTGGCTGCAAGGCTTCTTGATTTACTGTCCTTGGGGTGGGAAAGCCCAGCTATAGTCTCTTGAGGGCCTGAGTGTTGTAAAGGACCTCAGTGAAGGTTCCCCCAAGCACTCTCCTCCTGCCTGATCTTCTGCTAGGAGCAGGAATCCTGCCAGAGCTGTGTTGGCTCTTGTGCCCCAGTGAGGGACCCAGGAGGGCAAAGCTGTGGATGGAGAGGAGGGTGAGTAACGAGGGAGCGGGGAGGGGCTGGGGCAAGTGACAAGAGGCCTCCTGACCTTTGGATGGCATTCTGAGCTGCTGGCTCCTCTCCTGAGATGGAAAGCTCACAAAACAGGGGAAGCCACCTAGTTTGGGGTTCCCAAATGCTTTTAAGGACAAAGATATGGCCCTCTAACCTGTTTCCTTCCTGCTGCTAAGTTTCACAGGGGTTCACTCTGAACCTCCTGGCCTTACAGTGAGATTGGTCCCCTCAGCAGGTGTCATTCCTTTGACCACAGAGGAATTGGGCTCAGGACTGGGGGGGGTAGTGAATCCTATAAATGTTGGCGACCATAGTGAAGGCAGGTCCAGGATGAGAACCCTGGTTCCAACAGTCCTTCCTCCCACATTCTAACCCAAAGCCACCCTGTTGCTGTTTGAACTATGGAGTGGGGTCCTTTGGCTTGGCAGAACCTAGCTCCTCCCATGCATCCAGTTGTCACGCTGTCTGGTACTGGGTCAACCAAGGGACAGTTGCTCTCACTGACTGAGGGTGTTGACTGTCATATTTTCTTCCCCAGAACTCCAGGTCTGGCTCTGACTTGATCCTCACCAACTCCTGGGTCAGGGAGGAAGAAAGGGAGGGAGGGAGGGAAGGAGTCTGGGCCCAGGTCTAAGACAGGCCCCTGGACTGTCTGGAAGCTTACACCATACAATCGAGGAAAACCCTGCAGGGCAAACAGGAGGGGAGAGAGGGCAGGTAGAGCCATGATTACTGGGTGGGGTATAGAAGGAGCCTGTGGGCAGGCAGGCCCACCTTGAGGAGGCTGTGACCTAAAAATGGAACTGTGTTATATAAATAAAATATCTATGGGGTTTGTTTCTTTTTTAAAGTTAGGATTTATTTCAGTGCTCCCTTTCTTAGCTAGCAAACAGTCCTCACATGCCAGCTCCTGGTTATTTCTGCCCAGCTGGCGGGTTCAGGTCGGGTGCCCTTATTCTAAGTCTAAAGTTTTATGTGTGTGCATATGTGTATGTGTGTGTGCATGCGCATATGTAACCATAAATAGCAATTCAATTCTATGTTTACTGATCCAGTTGGCACCAGATTTGTGCTGAGGCAGGAGGGTCACAGGGAATAATAGCTTTTCTCCCCCTGCTCTGGAGGGCAAGCTTGAAAGTTGAGGTTAGCTCCATCTACATGAGCCATGAAGTGGGCCTCATAGAATGGACTTTGAGCAAAGTTTTAAAGGCAAATGGTTTTTCAGGCTCTCCTCTTTTCTTACATGGTACAGTTGGGAGCATTTAGCTGAGGGCCATGTATGGCCTAGTAACAGAGAGATAAGACACAAGCCATGCATGTCTTGAGAAGTCTAGCAGAAGATAGCTATGTCTATCTTCAGAATAAAACAAGGACTACACGCAAGATGCATCAAGGAAGAGAGAGGGAGGGAGCCATGGGTCTGTGGAGGGTCATGACAAAGGTCTAGGGAACGTGGCTTGGCGGGGGTTTGGAGACTGTGCCCCAGGAGAAGTCATCTGAGGTCCTGGGTTAGGAGGCTTCCTCAGGTCCAAGTACTTCGCAAGGGCATGGGAGCAGCCCCAGAGGTTTCAGGCCAGTTGTGTGGTCTCTGGTGTTCTGACTGCTGGTTCTAGATCTCTCTCCTTAACTTGTGAGGTGGATGGCATTTAGCGGTGCCATTTCACATCCTTGAACTTCATGTCCTCTTGTCTAAAATGGAAGTTGTGTTGACCCCGGATACAGTAACCTGATAGAATGATGTGAGGGAATTGGAAGGCTATGCACAGTGTCTTGGAGCCACATCTGTATCTTTGGATGGATGGTGTCGTTTTATCTGCCTCAAAGGGCTGCCAGGAGGCTGGACTCAGCCTGGAAGGGCTCCTCTGACACCCATTGGTGATACAGGTTCATATCCAGGGGGCCCAATCCCACCTTGGCTCTGTCTGAGGTATCATCCCATGGCTGATCTACTGGTAGGGTAAAGTAGGGGAATGTTAGTTGGCCCAGGCACGGTTGGTGACAGGAGTTATCCTTATAAGCAGCTATGTCATGCTCTTTTGATTTTCCTCCCCCCCTCCTTTCTCCCACGCTTCCATCTCTCCCTTCTTTCTTTCCTCCCTTCTTTTCTGAACTTGGTCCCTTTGGGAAACAGGAGCCTGCCTCTAGCAACTATATCAATCAGCCAGGCTGGGGCTCATCCATCCATCAGATCCAGAATAGGGGCTCAAGTTGAGCAGCATTCTGGAATCTTCCAGAAGGCAAAGCCTCTAGATTGGACTTGACCCAAGTCTGCTCCCAGGCTCGCTTTGATGCTCCAGGCCCTATACTCAGACCTGAGGCTCAGGGAGGGGCTTGGGCAATACCACAGCATCCCAGCTGCTCCCCACCTTAGGTTGCCTTCTCAGAAACTGTTGCTGACTTGGCCTTTTGAGCAGGCTGCCTGGGAGGAGCTCCAACAAGATGGGCCTTGTGAAAGGCCTGTTACCTGCCAGTACAGGGCATCTAAAATAGACTCTCAAAGGGCAGCAAACCCTCTAATTCAATGTGTCCCAACAGCGGGTCGGTGTGGGGATAACTGTGATCTGCTGGTCTCGGGCTGTAATTACGGAGTCAGAATAAAAAATTACAGGCATTGTGTGGGCTTGTTTTAAATATAACGTAATCCATACCGTCCTCTCTCTTATTTTCTAGATTTGAGGTGAAGTCTTTGGCAGTTGGCGTAGGTTTTGCCTGACGTGTAGTAGATAAAAATGGTGAAGAGAGCTCTGTGGGAGGCCTCCCCAGACCCTCAGACTTCTTCACTGCCCCCTGCCCAGCCACACACGCATCCACCCGTGCCAGTCCTGCCCACAGCCACACACGCACACGCATCCACTCGTGCCAGTCCTTTCTGTTGATTGCATTCTTTTATGTGATCTCTCTCCCTGTCTCCAGGCTTCCCTGAGCCAGCCTATCAGAAGCCTCTTTGTGAAACTTGCCCGCGAGACTTAAAAATCTATTAATGGTGCCCCTGATAGACAGGGCAGACTCAAGTCCAAGTTTCTCCTTGACTTCCCCGCGCTTGAGAACAGAAGTGAAAGGTGAGTGAGGTGAGGGCCCTGGATTTCCACAGCATGGGAGCAGACAATAACCTGCTCCTTGTGTGTGTGTGATGTGGGCCTGGATAGGTTATTTAACTCCAGTGCTTCATCTGCCTCTCTGCCTAGAGAGCACAGCCACGTCTCTCACCCTAGACCAAAAGCTTCAAAGTCAGGAGACGTCCCACTCCCAGAATGGCCTTCGGTATGTCCTTAGGAATTTCTTTATCCAAGCTTCCATTGACCCAGAATCAAAAGAAGACAATAGGGGCTGTTGAGATGGCTCGGGGGTCAAGAGCACATACTGGTTGTGCTGAGGACCTAATTTTGCTTCCTAGCACCCACATCTGGTGCTTGGCCTGCAAGTCCAGCTTTAGCGCCACCTGTAAGCCCAGCTTTAGAGGACCCAAAGCCGCCTTCTTGCCACCACAGTCACCACACAGTCACATCCCCCCAAATGGCCAAAATACACAGACATAGACACACCACACACACACACACACACACACACACACACACACACACACACACACAAATAAATAAAAATAAGTCTTTTTCTAAAAGAAGGCAATAGACTTACCGACTTCCAAATAACAAACATTTCTTGGCATCATTGGTGGTGTGTGGTGGGGTGGACACATGTGGATTCAACCACCCAGGAAAGCAACGCTGAAATGTGCAGTCTTACAGAATATCTACACATATCCATGTAGATGTCTAATATATATATATATATATATATATATATATATATATATATATATATTAGAGAGAGAGAGCGCCAAACTGTGAAAGAAAATAAATACGGCTTATAAAAATGTTGACCATACATACTATGCTCTCATACTAATGTAATTGTCAATGTAAATAATTCAGGGGTGTCCCTTCAAAAGGCTGTTATGCAGTCCCTGAAAGTGTTCATGAAGGACATTTCCCCATTCCTTGTATGAGTTCAGGTGCTCATAATCTAAAGCAAGAAGGCAGACAGCAAACTGTCCATGCTAGACAGAGTGAGATGGACCCAGAAAAGCAGTTTCCTTGCATGAGTGGAGAAAGGCTTGGCATTTTCTTTGTAATTTTTGATATTTTTCAAACATCCTAGAAATGGACAGATGTTTCTTGAGTAACATTTTTTTAAGCTGTTAGAAATTAAAGCAAAGGAATCACACTTGAGGGTCGTCCTGTCTGACTTCCATGTCTGTGGTTCTGGTGCTTAGGGCCACTCGTGGGTCTAGGAGTTTTGCAGAGGCTTGAACTCTCTAGACTCACTTGCCTCTGTGGACTAGCTGCCAGGGGCAGGTGGGCGGCCAGGGGCAGGTGGGCGGCCAGGGGGCAGGTGGGCGGCCAGGGGCAGGTGGGCGGCCAGGGGGCAGGTGGGCGGCCAGGGGGCAGGTGGGCGGCCAGGGGCAGGTGGGCGGCCAGGGGCAGGTGGGCGGCCAGGGGCAGGTGGGCGGCCAGGGGCATGTGGGCGGCCAGGGGGCAGCTCTTTGTCCTCCATGGGCATTCACTATATGCTTCTGTACACACTTTTGTCATCATCAAGACATCCTCTGTCTTGATGCTGTCTGAAATCCTGGTGCCATCGGAAGGCAGGAAGTGGCAAGAGTCCAGACCTAGCCCTGCTGTTCCATAGGGTACTGCTGGTGGCCCGCTGCCTGCCTGGGGCCAAATGGGTTTTCTGCTTGAAGGCTGAGTTCTTTCTATAACTTTAGGTGAGGTGCTGGTTGGAGTGACAGAGCCACTGTCACCTCTATGGAATTCTCTGTTGTTCACACATCTGAACTCTGTGGGACCCACTCCTTAGCTCTTTTAGACCACAGATTTCCAGCTGCCCAGACATGAAACCCCATCTGGCAGGTTGCCTTGAGGTGTGACACTTAGGACACCACATTGGAGTGGGTCACTAAAGGACAGTCTGGCCACTCCTAGCTACTTTTTAGACTTTAGTGCTACTGACTCTAAGCTACAAGTTCACCTCAGGTGAAGCTACCTGGACAAATGAAAAGGGTCCTTGTTGAGGCCCTGGTGGAAAGATGGGCACCATTGGACTTCGGAGGTGTGGTTCCCTAGGATAAAGCACTGTGCCCGGGGCTAGCTTGCAGGTGGGTAGGACCTGTCTGGGGTCTCTATGAAGGGGCCATATCCCTGGCTGGTTATAATAACCCAGAGAAGGAGCTGCAAGATGGAGATAGGAAGGCTTAAGAAGGAGTGTAAAGACAGAGGCTGGCAGCAATATGGAGACACAGGCCAGAAGAGTGGCTGAGAGGCTGTGGGGAGCCTGTCACTGAGCTTCTTATATTAGCACCTACAGGCAGGCTCACCGTCACTATAATCAGGCAATTAGAGGAACCTTGATGTGCCGTTTTACACCCACTAAATTAGCGAACATTAGCAAAGTTATAACAGTGCATGCTGCTTATATGGTAAAACCAACCTAAACATACTGCCAGCTCAAGTGTGAATTAGCACAGCCCTTTAGGGCTCCGGGGCTATTAACTGCTCATACCTTTTTCCCATCTTAACTCTGCTCCTGGGAATGTGTTGCAAGGAAGTAATTCAACAGGATAATAAATGCTTTGTACATAAAGATGACCAGCCAGGGCTATCTGCTGCACCCAGTGGACTTGAGTACAGTGCTATAAATCTTTGTTTTGAGACATGGTTTCACTATGTAGCCCAGGCTGTCCTTGAACTTGGAATCCCTCTACCTTAGTCTTCTCAGGACTGGGCATGAGCAGCCACATTTGGCACAACTATTTTTAAAAATAGGTAATAAAATTAATTGATTACACTATCAGGATTTTTGTGTGAAAATAAAAACACCTATACATTAAAATGAACAATTACATAAATGCTGCTTGGAAAGCCTTGGCAGCCCCACCCTGCTGAGGTCCTGTATTCTGGCTGCCCAACTGCTTGGCCAGTCATCCCACCCTTGCCATACTCAGCCTGCCCTGCCACTCCCTGTCTGGAACTGCCCTAGGTGATCTTGCAGCCTAATCCACAGACCTCAGGCTGGGGTGGGCTGGGTACTGCGTCAGCAGAGCCTGCCCACCTCGCTTGCCTCATGTGGCTGCTCTAGGGATTTGGAGAGGGGCTCTGTGAGTCATATCTGGAAAGGCCAAACCAGAAAAGATAAGGGATGGTGGAGGCGCGTCTTCAGTTAAGAAAAGGGCTAACATGGTTTCCAGGCCCTAAGGCATTTGCTCTGTGCAAGCACAGCAGTCTGTCAAAGTTGGCTGCTGTCTGGATTCCTGGCTGGAGCATCATGGGGGTGAAGACAGCTTAGGTACTGAAGATCCAAGAAGAGGGATCTTGGGGTCACCTCTCTCGGTGACTTAACATTAGGCACAGTCTGACTCTGCACCTGAGTCATCAGTTCTGGGTCTTCTCCCTGTCCCTGGTGCCCATCATGGGAGCTGGCAGTTGGGGAGAATTCAACAAACTGGGTGAATGAGCAGGCCCAGGACAAGGCCGTGCCATATGTGAACGAGCAAGCCAGCAGACAATGCCCTCTTTGTGCAGTGCCTTCCAAATGGGCACTAATCATGCACAGGGGATGCTGCACCCTCGAGTCCTTTTCTCTGCCAGGGGATGTCCCACCACACAGAGGCCAGGAACAGCCAGTGACCACGTCCAGGTCCAGACAAGCCAACCTTGTTCATTCGGTCCAGGGTTATCCTCTGGACACAAAGAGGCTTTATGACAGCCCCTGCTCCTGGTGCCTTTAGTGTCATGGGAGAGACAGGGACAAACAAGGAAGGGAAAGTATGGAGCGTGCACATGGAGGCCGTCAGCAGAGATGGTCATGGTGGGGAGTGCAAATACCAAGAGGGGACTTTGGGGTAGAGGGCTGGGGCGGGCTCCCCGGGGAGATGAAACTGAAACAGAGCCTGCAGGAAAGGCAGTCTGTCTCACACAAGGAATACAGCAGGCCTGGGGCAAGGGTAAGTCTACCGGGGTCTCCCTTGACACTGTCCTTGAGCCAGTCAATCAGGCCCTGGATGGAGCAGAGTCAGCATCAGTCTCTGCGTCCAAACTCCCAGGACTCTGAATTCATCTCAGTCATTCCTTCATTCTTCACTCACTGACTCATCTGTTCATTCCTCAGCCGGTGACCATGTCCAGGTCCGTCCACAGCACAGCTGCTGGGTGCTGAGTACCGTTACATGAGGGGTACATGGTGAACAAGTTAAAGCTGCTGCCCTTCAGTGGGCAATGTAAGACAGTCGTGATTGCGCTGAGTGATGTCACCGCTTGTGGCGACAGAAAGACTGTTGTGCAGAAAGACAGGAGTCACGGTGTACGACTGCGGGGAAACTGGCATAGATTTCATCAGGAGACATTTCAATGGTATCTTAGTCACCTCTTGCTGTTGTGTTAAAACACCATGACAAGGAAACTTACAGAAAGAAGAGTTTGAGCTTATGGTTCCAGAGGGCTAGATTTCACAATGCGGGGGGGATGAGAGGCATGGGGGCAAGAGCTGGATGCTGAGAACAGAAGCTGAGAGCTCACATCTTTTTTTAATTTTTTTTGAGACATGGTTTTTCTCCCCTCTCTCCCTTCCTCCCTCCCTCCCTCCCTCCCTCCCTCCCTCCCTCTCTCTCTCTCTCTCTCTCTCTGGTTTTTTTTTTTGAGACACGGTTTCTCTGTAGCTTTGGAGCCTGTCCTGGAACTAGCTCTTGTAGACCAGGCTGGCCTCGAACTCACAAAGATCTGTCTGCCTCTGCCTTTCAAGTGCTGGGATTAAAGGTGTGCGCCTCCACTGCCCAGCTGAGAGCTCACATATTAACCCACAGGCAGGAAGCAGAGAAGGAACTGGAACAGCCAGAGTCTTTGAAACGGCAAAGCCCACCTCCCAGTGATGTACTCCTTGCAGCAAGGCCACTGCTCCCAGACAGCAGCACCAGCTGGAGACCAAGTGTTCAGTGCTGCAGACTACGGAGGGCATCTCACTCAAACTGAACAAACTAGAGCAGGTTTGGGGTGGGGGCAGTGGCCCAGGACATCTAAGCCGGACTCAAGTTCAACAGTTTTCTTTATGACTCTGACACCCACTGGGGTCATAAGCAGGGGTTTCCATGGTTTTCTGAGGAGAATTGCAGTCTAGGTTTACCTGTAGATTTAAGGCTTTATATTATGTTGAAAAACCCATTTTTTTTCTGAGCCCAATGTGTCATTTTGTAGTTTCTTACCCTTTGATTCTAGCTCTTGAAACCCTTCTCACAGCAGAACAAAGCACCAGTCTGGCCTTTCTGTCTTGGAATTGACCGTCCCCTGCTCTTCTGATGACCTCTAAGGCTCCTCCCGGGTGCACTGCAGAACGCTAGGCAACTGGTCCTTAGGCAGCAGCAGCTGGTGTTTAAGGGCACCATCCCAGAGGAGGCTGCCCACATTCTGGCGCTGCTTATTCCCGGCCAGGAATGCTGGGTAAGGTAACTCAACCTCTTGACCCCTAGTCTCCTGACCTACCTCATCCAGACCCGAGGAAGGCCTGGGTGCTTTCAGCAATGCCTGAGGCAGTGCCAGAGCTCAGTAGACAGACTGCTGGAGTGTCAAAATATCCCTCCAAAGCCAGAGAGGACAGAAAGAGTCCTTTGAGTCCACAAGGCCATGCCCAGCGGTGCTTTGATTTTCCAAAATGAACACAGCCCTGGTCTGAGTCTCCATCACAGGACCTTGCCTGCGTGGCACCCCCTCTTGGTTTCTGCTGTTCTGAAGTGTAACCTTTGCAGCTGTGGGGACTTGCTGACCTCTGCTGTCCATTGTCTTTATGGCACCAAGTGAGCTGGCTTTGGATGCTACTCAGCCAGGCAATGTCCTTTTCTCCATGACTTTCGACAATCATTCTCAGTAGAAATGTTCTCTACCCTGGGACTCTATACAAACATTTCCCAAGACAATTGACATTTTCACTATGAGGAGAACTCTGATAATTTTTTTTGTATTTTACCTCATGAACAAGAAGAAAATGCTAGTTACATTAAACTTCTGTATCCAGTGGAATCTGAAAACACTGGTTCAGCCTTCCAACGAGTCCTGACTGAGCTTCCCAACCTTGGTGTGCACCAGACCACTCCAGGCCTTCAGTCACACCCAAGCTTGCTGCTCATGCAATTAGACTATCCTTCCTTTAAATCAATGAACTTAAACCTCTTAAATGCCCACTCTGGCCTACATAAAATACTGGTGACATCACAATGTTGAGGGCAATCTGGTTTTTATCAAAGACAAACTAAAACAAAAACTATCAAAATGATATGAAAAAAAAAGTTTCTGGGCTTTCTAATCTCCCCTTGCATTCCACACCTCAGCTGGAGAACTAGGGATTTTGCCCACAGTGGGGGAAGTGCGCCACCTATAGGTGGATTCACTTACCCACAGAACTGCCCAAATGTCTGCACAGCCCCTGGAAAGTTCTGTGCATCGTCATTTTCAAAGGTTCCGATTTGTCACATGATGCATGATAGACCTGATTCACACTGAGATTTACTACTTCCATGTTCATCCTTACTCTGAAGCCAATGAGGTTTTCAGGTCCTGACTTTCTTCTGTAGGTCCTTGGCAAACTCAGAGGCCCTAAGATTACAGTCTGTCTTAATTAATGGATGAAATAGCCTTAGGTTTGAACACACACTAAGGAGCTTTAAGTCCCTCTCTCATGGCCTTTTTAAAGGACAATATGGACAGGCCATTGACATTAAATATGTGTTTCCACCGGTGAACTCTGCTAATGAATGGGGACAAAGCCCTACAGATGACCCAAGTGCTATGTGACTGGGGAACAAAGGGATCAGAGTAGCTTGACGATTTTTGAGGTTTTTATTTTAGGATCAGGATCCGTTTATAAAAGAAATCTTATGAAGCACAGAGTAGACCTGGGGTGGACGATTTCTTAACAGATATACAGTGAATCTGTGAGGGTATCCAGAGGAATCACACCAAGTGCCTGCAAAAACGGGTAAGTTTTCTCCAGACAATGGCAGGTGCAAGAACCCATGGAATCCTTAAGCTCTAAAACAGATCTCAGCTCTAAAGAATTCTTGAACCCTTGAACAGACTGGTGGCCAGGCATGATGGTGCTCTCAGGAGGTAGTGGCAGGCTGACCAGTCGGCTCCCTCAGTGAGAGCAGTCTCCTCTAAAAACAAAGTGGGGGGAGGCATAGTGGTTTTCATGCCTCTTTGACAGTAACATATATGTTCAGACACACAAGTTTTGTTGACATGTCTTTAGACTGTAAAAGACTGTCCACACATGGGAAGGGCAGGGATTTTGTGTAAACACAAACCACAGATCTCACTTGGGGACTCAATTATAGTTCCAACCAAACACTTGAACAATTTTCTGATGGACTTTACTGGGGCCAAGCCCTCTTCTGGGAAACCATTCACCAGTATTTAGTTCATATCAACCTTGTGAATAAATGGCCCTTAAAACCAACAAGTCTCCCAATCCTTAACTAGACTTCTTGTTTCCTTTTACTTAGGCTAACAATGATGTCTCACTGTCTGCTTTCTGCCAAATGGACTTATTAGACACTTGTTAGATGCTCCAACGTCCATTGTTTCCTTGCCGCAACACCATAGTAAAAACTCCAACTCCAGGCCAACTAAAATGTCCAGGCCTGGCCTCCCTCCGTCCTTTCTTCCTTCCCTTCCTTCCTCATAAGCAATGCGATGTGTTCTAAGCTAGATTTTATTTCCTATTATTACTATATGCACATATGGTAACTCTAAGGATGGATGCACTCGTTCCAGTGTCCGTGTGGAAGTCAGAGGACAGCTTTCCTGCTCCCCTCCTGCCATGGGTCCTGGTGCTGCGACCACAGCCTATCAGGCTGACTCATCTTTTACCCACTGAGCCATCTCACCAGTCTTGTTTAATTTTTAAAAAATATTTTATTTATCTCTCTCTCTGTGTGTGTGTGTGTGTGTGTATGTGCAAGTGCCCAAGGGGGCAGGGAAAGGGTGACAGACCCCATGATGCCAGAGTTACAAGCCATTGAGAGTACCCAACCTGGGTGCTCAGAACTAAACTGGGGCCCTCTGTAAGAGCAATAGGTGTTCTTAATCACTCTGTCTACATCTGAGCCATCTCTCCAGCTCCCTTGTTTTTAAAAATACTATGACCCACTAAATTTATTTCTCCAGTCTTTAATAGTTTTGACTTGAAGGTTAAAAATCACTAGGGCAGTATTCCTGGTAGGTCAGTTATAAAAACAGAAACACAGCTGTCAATCATGAAATGAAGCCAAAGAAGGAAATCAGGCACACAGTGGGAGATGAGAAACTGGCTCCTGTTTTAAAAGAAAGAGCTGGGTGGTGGCACACGCCTTTAATCCAAGCACTTCAGAGGTAGAGATAGGTGGATCTCTAAGTTTGAGGCTAACCTAGTCTACAGAGCAAGTTCCAGGACAGCCGGACTACACGGAGAATTCCTGTCTCGGAAAACAAACAAAACCCCACAACAACACAAACACAAAACTCATAACCACCAACAACAAATTTAAAAAAAAAGGTTAAAGAGAGGGAGGGAGGAAGAGAGGAAGGGAGGGAGGGAGAGAGAGAGAGAGAGAGAGAGAGAGAGAGAGAGAGAGAGAATATTCAGAGAGGGAAGTGTTCCCTAAACTTTAAGAATATGCATGTAGGGGCTGGAGAGACGGCTCAGTGGCTGAGTGGTGTTCTACATGGCACAGTTTGGTCCCAGCATCCATCAGGCAGTCACAGCACCTGAAACTCCAGCTCCACAAACCCCTCTCTTTTCTGGCCTCCATGGGTATCAGTACACACATAGCACACATTTCCACAAACATACATATACATAAATAAAAGTGTTTATTTTTTAAAAAAGAATATGTATATAATGCAAATAAAATCTGAACTAAAATATTTAGTATTCATAAACAAGCTAAAATATTTAGTATTCATAAACAAATCACTAAGAAAAACTGAAAAGAATGAGCAAAGGCTATGAACAGACAATTCAGACAGGAAGGGAGGGAGGGAATCTGTGTGCTCAGTAGCAAACAGGAGAGCAGAGACTGGACCGACTAAAGCTGGGACATTCCAAGGACCCCTGTATAGCTGAAACTCAATCTTCTGAGAACAAATGATCAGCTATATTTAATAAAAATGGGTTCTTCAAATAGAAAATTTAAATTCAAAATTTTCTACTTTAAATTAAATTGTATTCAGCTGCCGCTAAGGGAATGGAACTGCAGCTGCTAGGGTTCAGTGTGGCTGGTTTCAAGGACTTAACAGGAAGCCTAAGGAGGCACTGTGAGGGCTGCAGGCTGGAAGCGTCCCTGGTCCTCTAGAGAATGCATCTTACAGTGCCCCCTGGTGGCAGAATAGCAAAAACCACAGGTAAAGAAGAAATTTGCCGGGGTTTGCAGCCAAGAGGTAAACTCTTTTAACTGGTACAACTGATAGTATTAATAACCAGCATTTATATTTAAACTCCCATACCCTCCTAATCTTTTTCTACTTACAACAATGTAACCATTTCTCACAGGAAAAATGTTATTACCATCTCCTCACAGAGACACAATGAACCAGGCAAGGTGGCACATACATGTAATCCCAGCACTCAGATGGTGGCAACAGAATACCAAGGCTCAAGGTGTGTTTGGGATACAAAGTGTCGCTGTTTTGAAAATGAAAGAGAGAGCAGGTCAATATAGCCATTGTGTCCAGCTTAGAGACGATGCGCTCCATCCCTGGGCTCTGATACCCTAACCGTTTGTTCGCAATCCCACCTGAATTTTCTGCTACCTAGAAATGAAATGGTAGCCGGGCGGTGGTGGCGCACGCCTTTAATCCCAGCACTCGGGAGGCAGAGGCAGGCGGATCTCTGTGAGTTCGAGACCAGCCTGGTCTACAAGAGCTAGTTCCAGGACAGGCTCCAAAGCCACAGAGAAACCCTGTCTCGAAAAACCAAAAAAAAAAAAAATAAATAAAAAAAAAAAAAAAAAAAAAAAAAATAGAAATGAAATGGTAACATTAAACTTCAGCAGAGTGGAGTAACAGGCTTCCTTCTGGCCTGGAATAGCTGAAGAAATGAACCTGAGTACTGATCATCGCATGTCTAAGGAAACTGCTCGAGGGCAGGAAACTCCAAAGCTCACCTGCACTAAGAACAGGGATTGTTCCCCCAAACCAAGGCAGAAAATCTCCTAAATTGGAGATATCCAGAGACATAGAAAGTTTTTGCCTCAGAGAACATTAATCATCCATTAAATAAAGAACTCAAAAAACAGCTTAAAAGTAGATACAAACAATAACAGCTTGCTAACAACTTTCAAATGACTAGACCAAAGTTCAAGAATTGTAAGACTAGGAAAACTATAGAACACCCAATAAAATTAAAATTTACCATGCCTGGCATACAAATAAAAATAACCAGACATGAAAAGTAACAACCACAAACTATAACTCATAATGAGGAGAAAAATCTATCAATAGACACTGCCCCAGAGATTATACAGATGACAGAACTAATACGTGAAAAACAAAACTGTATATATCTGAGTAATGACAGGCCAGGCCAAACATGCCAAGAACATAAAAAAAGGAATGTGTAGAGAAATTTATTTATGTTTGGAAGATAATTTAAAAGATCCACATTGAACTACTAGAGATAAAAACTGTAAATGAAATTTTAAAAAATATTTAAATACCACACTGGATGGCATTTACGATAGATCCAACGTTGCAGAAAAAAGACTAGGATAAACAGGAAAACAAATGCGATACAAAGTATCCAGCGAAATGTGGAGAGAAGAAACAGAGCTTTGACGAGGTATGGGTCAGCTTGACACAGCTTATTAGACCCACGATTTATGTCCACAGAGAGGCTGGAAAGAACATTCGAAGGAATAGTGGCCCCCCTCCAATTTCTAAATATTCTGAAGACCATGAAGCCAAAGAGTCAAAGGGTACAAGCAACCCCAAATACAAGACGTGGGAAATAAAGTACACCATGGTATATCATAAAGTGCTCCACCACCAATACAGAGCACACCACACCTGACAGAGGCTGTGGGAAGCCTTTGCATAGAGGGACAGACAAGGCTAAAGCAGCATAGCTGTAGTTGGCATTGTTGGAAGCAATGCAAAGCAGAAGAGAGTGAAGCAATGTCCTGAATGTTCTCAAAGAGAAAAAAAAAATAATTACTAACCTGCAAAAATGTGTTTCCCGTGTTCTACTCCACAGCATCAACGGGAGAAAAGGCCCCGAGCACTGCTGTCTGGCAGCCTGGTCAATGTTATGCTAAAGAAGAAACAAAGTCGCTGCTGAGAACCCAGAGGACCACTGGTCACCCGAAAGAGACTGTCATGCTGGGAAACAACATGAAAAACCCCTAGACTGGCTCACTGAGTGTCAGTTCCCAGACTTTTCCCCTTCTTCTACCACTGCTCAGGCTAGAAAGATAACTGTCATACCAGGCTCCCTTGCAGCTAAAGAAAACAGGTATGATTCAGCTGGGGTCCCGGTAAAGGTTTCTCTTCCCAGCTAACAGGGCACAACACTGGTAGGAAGAACAACTATCCTTCTGCCTTGTTTTCCATCTGAGTTGAACACAGGCAAGAGTGCAGTTGTGTGGAGGTTTGAACAAAAATGGCTCCCATAGGCTCACAGGAAGAGGCACAATTAGGAAGTGTGGCCTTGCTGGAGTAGGTGTGGCATTGTTGGAAGAAGTGTGTCACTGGGGATGGGCTTTGAGGTCACAGAAGCTCAAAACAGGCCTACTGGCTCAAAGTTTCTTCCTGTTGCCTGCAGAGCCCGTGTAAGAGTTGCTGTGGTCATGGCGTCTCTTCACAGCAATGAAACCCTAACCAAGACAAGGTAACAAGTAAGCATGCAGAGTTAATGTACTGTACACAGGTGGTAAAACAGACAACAGACTGATCTCAGGCTGTTCCTGGATGACACTGGGTGACTTACTATGGGAAAGACAAACGGCTCCTATTTTTGACACTTTGGGACAAATTTTCTGTTTTTCAGTCATGCAGTTCTAACCATTGATTACTGGGGGTGGTAAGGGCTCAGGCAGGGGAAGCAGAGGTAAAGGCTATTTAACACAGTAGAGGCTGGGTCAAACATTCAGGGCTCAGATACCTGTACTAGTCATTCTAGGCTGGCAGCAATAGAAAGAACGGGGGGGGGGGGGGGACAGGAATTCTGGAAAGTACAGATGAAGATGTGAGAAAAACACCTTGTTAACTGGATCTCTGGCTCTTCCCATGGCCTGAGTAGTTCAGGGAAAGAGGAAGCCGTTAATGCCAACCTTTTAAAATTTTTAATTAAATATATTGTGTATGTGTGAGAAGGGTGAGGGGAGGCATACGTGTGAGGTCAGAGGACAACTTTGGGAATTTGTTCTCTCCTCCTACCATGTGAGTCCCTGGAATCAAACTCAGGTATCAGGCTTGGTGGCAGGCACCTTTATGCTACAAGTCATCGTACTGGGCTTGCCTTTCCTTTTTCTTCTTTCTTCTTTTTTGAACTAGGATCTTGCTTCATAGCTTTGACTAGTCTGATAATTATTACATAGCCCTGGCTGGCCTGGAACTCATGGTAATCCTCCTGCATTGCCTCTCCCAGTCCTGGGATTATGGGTGTGAATCAAAACAGCCAGCCATTTCTTTTCAATACAACAGACAGTAGATATTGTAAACTGCCCTCAGGTAATATATAAAAAGGAAGATTATGAGAATAAGAAGTGACTTCTTTCCAAGAATATGCATTTATTTAGTTTTTCAAACTAACCTGACTGGTACAACTGAAGGCAAGTTGTATACAACTATTACCTAGCATAATAAACCCAGTTTTTAGATTGTGCCACCAAAGGCTTTCTTGATTGCAAATGGAGACTACTGCTCTTCGTTCATTATTGTTGCACTTGTTGTCTTTAACGTTGTATGACATGTGCCAGGTACAGCAGCACTATTTCCTGTAGAGAACAATGTGAAGACGACACACAGCATGGCCTAATGCTAACACGCATTTACAAAGTACAACAGGTACATTAACAATTACCTTCAGCACACAGTGTCATTTTGAAGTTGTGGAATGTATAATATAGTATTATGGCAAATATGGACTTATCTATTACTTCTTTGGCACCTTCTTGCTCTATGTATCTCTCTTTCCATTCCAGCTTTGAAACATGAATAAGTGGAATGTGGAGGAAGAAACCTAGATAAAAATTTCTTTTAAGAGACGGACAACAGAGAATCTACCAGGATCCTGTGCCTTTCCCGGAGCATCAGTGATCTAGATAGAAGTCAGGTGTCTGGCTTTTCCAGGTCACATTCAGCCAGTCTTCCAGATACTACTAAAAGAGGAAACAGAAGCAAGAATCTTTGTTAATGGAGAGAAGTCTGGAAGGACAAACACATTTCTGACATTATTCCAGGCTAGAAATGAAAGCCGATACAGTATTAAATGTTTCTTTATAAACCTTTGATTTAGTTTGTTATATTAGACACATATCACTTTTGTAATAAGGGGCACTGCTAAAGAGAAGCAACTCTGTTCATGTGTATTTAGGGCACAGCTGGGCATATTAAATAGAATCAGTAAGCTGGAAGAGCCTGACATTCCCAAGGCTCTTTGTTAATAGCAGTTTTATGAGGTAGAGAGGTATCAGGGCAGCCTCGGGGTAGTGGTGGTTACAGCATCTATAACAGTTAAATCAGTTCTTCTAACCTAAGCCCCCGTTCTAGGGGATAACCAAATGCACCCCTAGGATTAAAAAAGTGCCTGGAAGCAGCAAGTACTCTGAACTCACAAGGAGTCCTGCTTAATCAGGGTCGTTTGCAGTCTTCTGTCCTAGGGGTAAACAGCACATACATTAGTGAAGAGATGTGGAGGGCTCCCTACAGAGCAACACATCCTCTTCCTCTGAGAGCTCTTGCTCTGCTCCTCACCAGAAGGTACTATTGCCACACTTCCATTACTGTTTTTCGGGCTTCCCACAATACTGCTATGCAGAGGTGAGGGGTTTGCTCAGTGGACCAAGCTCTAGCAAAGTTACTAGAACCTTCAATGTTTCTCAACTTCACCACTACTGATTTTCTCAGCACAGAGATGTTTTGTGGCACAGTGCAGGCTGTTAGCAGCATCCCGGGCTTCTAGGCACTCACGCTAGCAGTAGCACCTTCCATGCTGCCTCCAAGCACACATGCCTCTGTCAACTATCCCAGGAGACAAACTCACTCCCAGCGAGGGTACCACCACACCAGCGATGAAAAGATGGTTTTAAAATGTAAACTGCATCATGCACTTTACTCCCTTGCGTCATTTTTTTTTTAATGATCTCAGAATAAAATTCAAACTCTTTACTGTGATTTCTAAGACATGAAACTGGCATCTTCCTCTTCTTCTTTTTTTAGACTACACTCTCATATACTAACTGGTCTCTGTGCCACAAACATCTTCCGTTTGCTCCCACTGGCCTTTTAGGCTGGCTTTTCCTTCTGTCTAAAATGCAGTCTCTCTGAGCCCACACAATCGCAGATCAAATGTCACACAATTAGTAAGGCTTTCCCTCACCATATTGTCTAAAGGACCTCCCTGTTCTCTACCACAGCACATCTTTCCTTCATGGGAGCACAAGAGAACACTGTCTTACTTCCTCCCTTGTTTCTGCCTCTTCCCAAGAGGAAGATCTTAGTATTTTCCACTGTTAAAGCTGACATGCTTTGACTAGTACCCAGTACACAGTAGATACTCAGTAACAATCTTCTGCCAACCTCACCCCTCAGGTCAGGTGTCAACAGCTTCCTCTTCACTTTCCCTTCCAAGATTTTTTTATTATTATTAATTAGTTTGCCTGTTTTTTTTCTAACACTCCTGACCTGTTTGTTTGTTTTTTTAAGTGTAGGTGTAGTACCATGTATAAAAACTTAGCATACGAAAGCTTATTATGAAATACAAATAAAGGCCAATTAGTAATTCATGAAAGACAATTCTTTTGCCCTGTAGGTTTCATGCACTATGTAATCAAGCCAGTGGTCATGAATTCATGGCCAGTTTGGACCCTATTCGCAAAAAAAAAAAAAAAAAAAAAAAAAAAAAAAAAAAAAACCTAAGACTACAAAACTTACCTGGTGCAGAGACTCATAAGAGCCTCTATGTCCATCGGCCGGGTATATACAGTACCGCAAGTCTGAAACCCTTCTGTGCTGGCTTCAAGTTAATACTCTGGGTCAATAGCAGGGTGGTCTAAGGTGCTGCAATGTCAATACATGTTGGCAGCGCCCGAAACCACAGCCTGTTTCTTACATTGATTTATGGGCTGATTCCATGAAACCAAAGATGCTTGGCTCTCCTGGAAGCTGGCTGGCAGGCAATTGGAAGCCCTTCAGTCCTGGCTAAGGGCCAGGGCCCTTGGGCATGACTTCATCGGGCCATTTTGGCACTCTGGCGAGCAGCTTTCTTGTCCCGCCTGGCTGGGCTTTCTACGCGGTGCACAGTCGTCTCCACCCGCATGGATGACGACGCCCTGACGTGGCTGGAAGACGTTTCTGTGCACTGCGAGGAGGTTTCCACGTGCTGGGAGGACACCTCGAGGAATCCGGGGAGTCGCTTCGTGGAGTGGGTGAGGGAGGGCCCCTCTCGGTGGCGCAGAGACGTCTCCACCTGCCGGGAAGACGTTCGAACCTGCCGGGAGGACGTCTCCACGCGATGGGATGATGTTTCCTCGCGGTGGGACGACGTCTCCACGAGGACAGTCTCCTTGTGGCGGGTGCTTTCCACTCGCGGGGCGGAGGACTTGCCCCTAAGGGGCGAGGCCATCCTGCCGGTACACCCAGGTCAGGAGGAACAAAGAGGCCTATGGCTCAGGCTCTGCATCACGTCATACAGGGAAAGGTGACGTCAGGGTACTGTGAAACGTCAGCGTAGGCTGAAGGATACGTAAGCCACTTGGTCCTCCTCCACGCCCCGCTCGATAACTGCGCGCGCAGCCGGCCCGCACAGATAGGCGGAGCCTCTCGTCTCCGAATAAGGCTGTCCCCGCCTTCGCGTTCCACCCTACCCCGCGACCGGAAATAAGAGTTGTGGCTTCCGGCTCCTCCCTCACCATTCGAGGCTGCGGATCGGTCGGTCTGGTTGTGTTTTCCCCTCTCTGCCGGTTATGGCCGCGGCCGTCGCTATGGAGACAGGTGCGTTATGCTCTGCACCCAGAGTCTTCACCGGAGGAACGGTTCTTCGCCCCGACCTCCTCTCCCGTTTCCCCGCGCGGTCTTTCAGGTTTAACTCAGCATCCTTAAAGTTGGGACTGGATGGGGAAAGGCAGTGTTGTCTCTAAGATTGTGGCGTGTGTGAACATCTTTGCTCCCGGATTGCTCAAACCCATCACTCCTTGGTTCCTGGGCCGGAGTGGGGCTGAGGGAAAGGACTGAGCCCTTCAGCTGTTTGCTCTTTGGAGCTTTTCTCGTGAACGTGCTTTAAATGTCGGTAACTTGGGTATCGTTCTAATACGGATTACCGTCCTCGCTCCGCTGTTTAATCATTTTGCATCTTGCACTTTGTTTTTGCTTAACGTACTCACTGTTAGTAGTTGTTATAACGCATTAATATATGGGGCGGCACAGCTATTAGAGACTATCCAGTGATCTCTGTTAACGACCTTCCAAGGTGGCCTACAGGTGGTAAATATCCATTCCATTTATTTTCCTCAACTAATTTTAGAGAATTTCTTTATTGTGTTTGTTTTGTTCTGGAGACAAGGTCTCACTATCTACTTCTGTAAGGCCTAGAACTAGCGACATGCACCAGGCTGGCCTCGATCTGTCTCCCAAATGCTGGGATTAAAGGCGTGCACCACCACGCCCAGCTTGTTTTGGTTTATTTTAAATTAGGCCCCACTCTTAGATTTCTAAGTAAGTTTCTCCTGAACTTTGATATGTTTTTCATAAATCGATATGACGGATGCGGTGCATGTCAGAGGACAACTTGTGGGAGTCTTTCTGCAACCCTGTGGGTTCCAGAGATCGAACTCAGGTCATCAGACTTTGCTGCAAGCACCTTTAACCTGCTGAACCATCTCACTTTTATTTTTGTTCCTACAGATCAACATTCGTATCCTGATTTTTTATTTTGGGTGTTTTTTTTTTTTCTGTCTTTCCTAGATGATGCTGGGAATCGACTTCGGTTTCAGTTGGAGTTGGAATTTGTGCAATGTTTAGCCAACCCAAATTACCTTAATTGTAAGTTGAGTACATCATTAAGTTGAGTAGCTAGCTGTTGATGATTTCTAACAGAAGAGATGTAATTCATAAGAATATTTACTTTGATACGTTTGAATGGGATTTTTACTTGTACTGGTCTGTAGGTATTAACTGAGCAAACAAGAACTTGTGTTTTTTAATTCCTTGTGATTTGATGGTAGGGATGTTAAAAGAGCTACTTTATTAGAGATTACAAGTCAGTGGTCCAGCAACTGGTTGACATGCAGATTGTTTCTTTATGCCTTTCAGTTCTTGCCCAAAGAGGTTACTTCAAAGACAAAGCTTTTGTTAATTACCTTAAGTACTTGCTTTACTGGAAAGAACCAGAATATGCCAAGTATCTAAAGTAAGTTTACTTTTTATAATCTTAAATCTGTGTATACTTTATTATAAATACAAATTACTGATACTTAGCAGTTTTCTCAGTGTCAGAACGGAAAACTATGTTTTGAATCATTCTGCTTTTAGTTAATATAAGACATTGTCATCTCTAACTTGGATTATTAGAGGAATCTCTCTTGTTTCTGCTACCATTCTTACCTCACTCCCTTCAAACCAAACGAAGCCAGACAGCTGTCTGTGGAAGCCAACTTACTCTCTTAGTAATATAAATCAGAACATGCCACTTGTATTCATGTAGGATAAAATCCAGTTAACTGGTTTTAGACTGAGACTCTAATGCGATTTGGTCTTGTCTAACCTTGTCATTTAACATCCCCTGTCTCTTTGGTTTCTAATGCTTACCAACCCATGAAGTACTAAAATGCAGCGGCACAGCCAGAAGCTGAAATGAACACATAGGAAGTAGTGTTTTCTGGGAGTCTCAGACTGCCTTTCTCTATAGTGTCCTGCGTGTCAAGCACTGTGTTAAATGTATCGTGTGCATTAACTCGCTGTAAAAACAAACACGGACGCTATCAAGCTGTTCATAGACAGTTTCATTACATACAGTAAATCCTACAATGAAACTGTAAGAAACATGACAATCACACAACTGCCGCTTTTAATGGTAAAACAAAACCTTGAACTCATATCTCTGCTTTGTCTTAGAAAAAGAAAAAAAAAAAAACAAGCTTGTATAGACCTTTAATCCCAACATTTGGGAGGCAGAGGTGGGTGAATCTCTGAGTTCAAGTCCATACCTGTCTACAAAGCTACTTCTAGGACAGCCAGGGCTACACAGGTAAACCCTATCTTGAACTCCCCTTCCTCCAAAGGGGTGAACAACAAAAAATCCAGAAGTTTAGCCTGATGTCCCTTTAATCTAGCTCTCAGGAAGCAGAGGCAGGCTGATATCTGTGGGTTCGAGACCAACCTGGTTATGTAACAAGTTTCAGGCCAGTAAGGGCCACATAGACAGACCCTATCTTAAAATTAGAGGAAAATCACTTTTCTGAATTGATTCTAGGCTGCCTGAGAACTGACTGCACTCCAATGTGCCCTTTGTGATGCAGTTGTTGGTTCCTGCAGGAATCCAAAGGGAAGACTTTACATTATTAGCAGATGATAACGCTATTGCTAGCAGATTACAGACTGGGCATTCAAAGTCTTAGTCATCTTTAAGTTCAGCCTCCCCAGCAGAGTTGTTGGCTGGTGAGTAGCCATACTCCAGTGAGTATATGTCACTGTTAGAGGGGCAGCTCACTCGCCTGATGGCCAGAGCTTCCTTATATTGTGATCAGACAGACTTCCTTGTAGCTCTAACCTATTTATTGTTTTTGTTTGTTTTTCTGTTCATCTATGTCCTCTTGGAGACAAAAGCTATAGATGTTTAAATGCAAGAGCGGTTGGAAATTAATCCCTGTTGGGCAATTTTGTTATATCTGCACATGGTTCTAGATTTTTAAAATGGTTGTCAAAAAAATTTAAAGAGCCGGGAGGTGGTGGCGCAAGCCTTTAATCCCAGCACTTGGGAGGCAGAGGCAGGCGGATCTCTGTGAGTTCGAGACCAGCCTGGTCTACAAGAGCTAGTTCCAGGACAGGCTCCAAAGCCACAGAGAAACCCTGTCTCGAAAAAAAAAAAAAAACCAAAAAAAAAAAAAAATTTAAAGATGGGAAGGTTTTATGGAACAGAATTCCGACTCTTGGAACTTGGGAAGAGCTGAGGCCTTCTTTTTCCCAGGTCAGCAGCTGTCTCTTCCACACTTCCAGCATGTGGCCTGCTTACTGATAGCCAGTGCCTGCAGCTGCAGTGTTTTTCTTAGTCGGTTTTTTAGTGCCACGTTTGTCAGAGTTCTCAGGAATCTTTGATTATCTGGCAGTTCAACAACAACAAAAACAAAACAAAACAAACAAAAAACAAACTAAACATAGGCCAGGCAAAGTGATACATGATTTTAATCCCTGCACTTGGAAGGAACAGAGGGAAATCTCTGAATTTGAGGCAAACCTGGGCTATATAGTGAGACCCTGGCTCAAAATAAAATAATCTGGGAGAGGGAGGGTGGCTAGAGAGATGGCTTAAGTGTTTAAGTGCACTTGCTGCTCTTGTAGAGGACCCAGGTTTGGTTCTTAGCACAAAATGGTGGGTCATATCCATCCAAAACTCCAGTTCCATAAGTTCTGATGCCTTTTTTGCTCTGAAAGCACTATACATACACGATACATAGATAGATACAAGCACCCAAACGCCCATGCACATAAAATAAAAATAATAAAAATTTAAAAACAAACTAAACATAAGCCTTCAAATGTGGCCAGGGTATCACAGACCACATGACATTTCTCTTTCTTGTGATAATTCAGCATAGATGACTATACTTTTTTTGAGTGGAAAAGGTTTGGTAGTCAAATTGTTGACTTCCTGAAAGCTTTTACCAATTAATATCCACCAGTTATTTCCATGAATTGAATGCTGTTATTATTATTGTTGTTATTGGTTTTTTAAGACAGGGTTTTGAAGCTTGTCCTGGACCTCACTCTGTAGACCAGGCTGGTCTTGAACTCACAGAGATTTGCCTGCTGAGTGCTAGGATTAAAGATGTGTGCTTCCACCACCACCCGCCTGAATGCTGTTACTTGACATCTCTGTTTATGTCTTGTTTATTTTTCAAAAGTCAAAATGTGGGTCTTTGCATTTGTACTCTTCTATTTCATCCTGTAGACTTGGAGTTAATGTGTTGTAGCCTGTCAGAATATGCATAGTCCTTAGTCTAATGTATTTAAGAACACGGTTTTCTACAAAATAGATGAGGAAGCCGGGCTGTGGTGGTACATGCCTTTAATCCCAGCACTGGTGGGGGGGAGGGAGCTGAGGCAGGCAGATCTCTGTGTGTTCAAGGCCAGCCTGGTCTACAAGAGCTAGTTCGAGGACAGGCTCCAAAGAAAAGAAACCCTGTCTCAAAAAACAAAATAAATGAGAAAATGATCACTGCCTAAATTCCAGTTATTTAATGCTACTTAAGGCCATTCTCTTGCTAGTCACATTATTTTACATACAAAGAAACTGAACTTAAGTTTAAATGCTGTCTTTAAAGTCACCTATGTGATACTCAGAACTGAATCTTTTAAATTATGATGTGCCATGAAAGAGAATTAGCTAGTATAGTGGGAATAGTGCATTCTGAGCTATTACAATTACAGCCAACTCTTTATTTGGAATATAAATAATAGCCTTTGCTGGAAAGGAAGCATAGCAGTGTTCTGCAGTGGAGCCATAGCCATCCCTCCCCTCCGCCCCATACCCCCTTCTCATTTTCTCACCTCCTCATCCTCCCTTCTTTTAAAAGCTCCAGGACCAAATTAATTAGCACTGACAAAAAAAAAAATACCCAGACAAGCAAGCTGTAAAATCTCAACAGCTGCTCAAAGGAGGGAGAATGGAAGAGAGAAGGAAAAAAAGCCTTGCCCCTTGAGTTAAGCTGACGTGGATGGTAGTCTCACTGGTGGGAAGGGAGGCAAAGAAAAAGTATGGGCACCCAAAATGTTAGTGAAGGCATGCTTGGCAGAGAGATAGAAGGAAGAAAAGAGAAAGTTACACTTTGTCTTGACTTTTCTGAGTAATTCCAAAGGGCAGGCAAAAGCTGCATTGGAGTGAGTGCCAGGATTTTTACTTTGATAGAACATTAATATTCGTCTAGTATGTAGTCTATAGACCCCATTATTGTGTAGTCTGTAGATCCCATTAGATTCTGTCTATTGTCCTACTGGTGTCCTGTTTCTAGAGTGGCATCCAGTCTAGCCTTATATGCTACATTTTATCATCCTGTTTTCTCTTCTTTCTCCTTTTCTCCCCTCCTTTACTCCCCTTTTTCTCTCCTTTATTCCCCTCCTTGTTCACTCAAACTGTTTCTTTCTCACTCTGACCAAACACTGACTTGCTACTTTGTTACTTTGTTCTTCTTGGTTTGTCATAATCCAGAGTCAGGTGAAGTCTTATTTGTCCCATTAGTGATAATTTTTATTTTGGAGGAGAGATCTTGCAGTACAACCCCACATGGCCCTCAAATTCTGTCTACTTAAGTTTCCTGAGTACTGGGAGTACAGGTCTGTGCCCAGTAATGTATATGATTCTTGTGTAGTTGACTCACATAAATAAGGTTACCCTTTTATGATTCCTAATGGAAAATCAATAACTATTTTTTAAACATGTAACTATTTTCAAAGTCTTAAGAGCCAGTGAGATAGCTCAGTGGGTAAAGGTGCTTGCTTGCAAGCCTGATGAATTGAATTTGATCCCTAGGACTCTCATGGTGACCTCTACAAGTATCCCATGACACGTGTTCACTCTCCCTCCCACACAAATAATAAATGCAATAAAATTTATAAATTAAAGTGTTCATGTTCCTCACTTAAACCAAAAGAGTATGGCTTATCTACCAATTTTGATCCTGCTTACCAGTTTACTGGGTTGTGGTCTTGGGCAAGTTACTTAAGGCTTTTGAACTTTAATTTCTCATGTTCTGAAATAACATGGTGGGAGTGACATTGCCAGAGGTACTACATTAATAGAAATGGTAGGCCTGAGATCATTTTTAGGGGAGTATCTGAATTGGAACTTGGGATGCCTTAAATTATGTTGATAATTAACTTATGAACTTAAACCCAGGTACCCTCAGTGTTTACACATGCTAGAACTGCTCCAGTATGAACACTTTCGAAAGGAGCTGGTGAATGCTCAGTGTGCGAAATTCATTGATGAACAGCAGATTCTACACTGGCAGCACTATTCCCGGAAGCGGATGCGTCTTCAGCAAGCACTGGCAGAGCAGCAACAGCAGAATAACACAGCAGGAAAATGAAGAGCTGGGACAGACCAGGCTCTTAGGACATGTATATAATGTATTGCTATGTACAGTACCGATAAAAGGTTCTTCCTGCCCACCTTCATTATGGTAGCACTCAGAGCCGTTAGTATTATTTTTGGCCAGCAAACTTTATATTGTTAATAGATTATTTCTGTTAAACCAGAATTGTTCTACTTTGATTTCTCTGGGGATTTGTAAATTTCAGTTGCATTTAACAGAACTAAGTGAATAAGAATGTAAATGTTGGGTGTTATACAGCGGTTTAAGAACATGGGTGCGACATACAGGGGTACTGAGATCAGCTGCTCCACCCACCTCAGGAGAGAGGAGACTGTAGTCAGGAACTACATGAAGATTCCTTTCTACAGGAGAGGACGTACTAAGTTGCTCCCCGCCTTTTAAGATAGCGGACCTCTAGTGGCAGGGAAAGACTGGTAGTTAATGACTAATTGGATTCTTGTTCTTAAAGATATGAGCCTCAAATACCTTTCTTGGAAAAAGTTAGCACTTATTCGATAAGTACCACAAGTAGGCACTGCCTTAAAAAGTTTCTTTTAATCTGTTCCAAAATATTTTATGTGTCTGTGAATTGTTTCCATGTATGTGCACCACAATGTGCCTAGTCCCAAGGAGGTCAGTAGAAGAGAACATCAGATCCCCTGGAATGAAGTTGAAGGTGGTTGTGAGTCACCATGTGGTGCTAGGAACCGAACCTGAATCCTCTGTAAGAGCAGCAAGTACTGTTAACCACCGAGCCATCTCTCTAGCCCTTATTTTTTTCTCTGAGTCAGGGTCTCACTTCGTATCCCAGGCTGCCTTGGAATCTGTGATCCTTCTACCTCAATCTCCAGAGTACTGGACTTAAAGATAGCTACTGGGCCTGGCTCACATGCTGCTTTTTTAAAAAATTATTTTATGTGTGTGAATGACCTACACAAATACCACTTGCATGCCTGGTTCTCTCAAATGCCAGAAGAGTCCAGATCCCCTGGATTTGGAAGTTATAGACAGTTTTGAGCTGCCATGTGGGTTCTGGGAATCCCCTAGTGAGTGCTCTTAATCACTGAAAGACCTCTGCAGTCCACATTCTGGTTTTTTTTTTTTTTTTTTTTTTTTTTGGTTTTTCGAGACAGGGTTTCTCTGTGGCTTTAGAGCCTGACCTGGAGCTAGCTTTTGTAGACCAGGCTGGTCTCGAACTCACAGAGATCCGCCTGCCTCTGCCTCCTGAGTGCTGGGATTAAAGGCGTGCGCCACCACCGCCCGGCTGCAGTCTACATTCTTAGAAAAATAATTGGGCTTTTCATTTGCAGCGAAGTCTGGTCCTGTATATAGTCCACCCCTTGGTTCAAATTTGTGATTGATTTTTTAGCCTCTAAAGTAATAACAGGTGTGTATCACTATGCCTGACACAATTCTTTTTTTGAAGAAATTGAGATTTAGACAGTAACTTGCCTGTGGCTAAGAGAACCAGCCTGTCTCACTCCAAGAGAATCACATTTTAGACAGTTGTGAAACAAAACTGCCTGAATTAAGCATATACATTCCTTCCATGTGTCTTCCCTAAATGGTTTAGTGAAGTTCTGCTTTTCAAAGGCACAAAATGGTTTTGCAAATACACAGAATTTAAAGTAACAGATCCTAACAGCTGCAGATTTTTTGGGAGTTAGTAAGTTACTTTTTATCTTCAGTATATCCTCTGAGCTACTACTAACATACTGAAGACCTATTTAACTCAAATCTTTTAGATAGCCATGTGTTACAAAGCTAACTGGTGGTTCGTGTTTTAATTCTTTATTGTTTAAACATACACTGATCAATTCAATTCAGTCAATTCTTTTAAGCAAACCACGAAATCAAGACACATTTGTGATCATCAGTTTTTTTCTTCCCCCCCCCCCCCCCCTTTTTTTTTTTTTTGAGACAGGGTCTCTCTGTGTAGCTCTGGCTGTCCTGGAACTAGCCATTTAGACCAGGCTGGCCTTGAGTTCACCAATCTAACTGTCTCTGCCTCCCAAATGCTGGGATCAAAAGTGTGCTCTACCACCACCCAGTGCTATCATCAAATCTTTTTTTTTTTTTTTTTTTTTTTTTTTTGGTTTTGGTTTTTCAAGATAGGGTTTCTCTGCAGCTTTTTTTTTTTTTTTTTTTTTTTTTTTTTTTTTTTTTTTTTAAGAGCCTGTCCTGGAGCTAGCTCTTGTAGACCAGGCTGGCCTCGAACTCACAGAGATCCGCCTGCCTCTGCCTCCCGAGTGCTGGGATTAAAGGCGTGCGCCACCACCGCCCGGCCTATCATCAAATCTTAATCTTCAGCGAATATCATTTCCAGGAGGTTGGACTGAAGGCACTCAGATTCCACAAGTTTTTGAGGCTGTAAAAAAAAAAGAATGGTTGAGTTTTAACCACTGCTATGAAATGTTATTAGGGGTGGAGTGAATTCTACTTTGAAGGACATTTTTGAACATAGAAATATTGTCATCAGAAACCATCAGCTAGCCAAGCCTGTTGGGGCACACCTTTAATCCTAGTACTCAGGAGGCAGAGACAGGCAGATTTCTGTGAGTTTGAGAACAGCGTGGTCTACAGACTGAGTTACAGAACAGCTGGGGCTACACAAAGAAACCCTGTCACAAAAATCAAACAGCAACAACAAAACTAATGAAACTATCAGCTAGTTATAACAAGCTTTATGAAGTAGTTAAGATACTTAAGATGAATCATTAAAATACCTGGCCTGAAGGGCCTTAAAATTCCATACCAGGAAGCCCCATGGACTGAAAACAAGAGATAGCAAGCCCAGTGCCATCTCCTTCCCTTGACTCTTTAATTTAGGATCCAGGGCTGAAATAAAGGGGGAGCCCTCTTAAACCTCAAAAACAGAGTTAGAAAACACTGGCACGGGTGCTTTCAGGAATGAGTCAGCACTCTGCTGAACCAAGAATCTTAAAGGTGGCTGAAAAATGCTCCCTAACCACTATCTTTTGCATTCTTAATAGTTCATTGGGATTGGCAGGGGAATGGGCACCAACTTGTGCTTTTGGTGCACTCTGAACAATAATGTGATGATGCTGGGAGTTAAATGTTAGGCTTTCTTCAAACATGAATCTAAAACAACTTGAGCCTTAACTACATCATAGCCACAACATAGAGGTAGATGGATACTCACCGTTCCATATTTAAGTAGTGTAGGCACTGCGGTTAATTTCAGTTTTTGTCTGAAGTCATTATTTGGGTCTTTCCAGCTATTCCAAAAGGAAGGGATCATGGAAATTACTGCTTGGTTTATTATACTTTTACTCAGCCATGCATCTATATGTAGTGTATTAGTAATCATTGCTTTTGGTAGTGTTTAAGCATTTTGAGGACTGTAACTTAGTATCACCCTCTACAAAGTTTACATTTAAAGTGTGGGTAAGATAAAATACAAATGTAAAGTCAATAGCGTTCTGAACTTATTCCAGACCAAATTCAATTATACTATGTGACTGAACATAAGCATTAAATTTGAATTCAGTAATTCTAATTGTTTGGCTTATCTGACATTACCTCAAACACAGAGCCTGAGCAAATACCTGAGGTCCTTTCCACCCAAGTTTTTAAGAACTAGTTCATGTCTGGAGATGTTTACATGGTGGTATACATGATTACTTACTAAGATCTGTCTCCCACTTGGCAGTAGATGAACACGCAGTCTTCCGTAACATGCTTCAGCCCCTCTCGAACGACTGGCTCAGCTTTTTTAAAAAGTTAAAGTAATTACACATCAACTGCGATAGCTCGTGCCCTGCCCCCACTTCCTTTCCCCTCTCCCCAGTCTTCGTATAGACTTTAACCTCCAGTAAGAATGAGGATGTTAAAGTCAGGTGTTCTTTTCTGGACTGGAGAATCACTAAGTCCTAATCCTGACTGTCCTAAGACACACCCAGAACATCAGAAAGCATACGTACCTGCTAATGTAATGACCAACTCATGAGTCCTGTAGGACAGTAATCATTTGGGGACTGAGAATTTTAAAAAATCAGTTTCCAAATCTGAGTTCATGATAAAAATGAGGGCCACGTTTGAGTGGAGCGAATAAGGACCTAATGGGAGACAAGGGGACAGCTCATACTCTTCTGCAGGACTAAGATCTTCATCTTTGCCTCTATGATCCCACTTTGTGGCTTTAGTCGGGGCCTTCTTCCCAACACTTATGCGGTGCAGCAACCCCCAGCCCCGGTCTCACCTTCTACGCAGTCCGGACACCAGCTCTTCCCTTCGTCATCCTTAGAACCGCTGAAGTAGGCGAAAATGGTCTTACCCTGGTGCTCCTTTACAGCCTGGTCGAACTCCTCGAAGCCGGACACGCTCACCTCCTTGTAGGTAGCCATGGGTTCAGTCTCGAGAGTTGCCTGGGAGGCGCTCTGGGATCCTGCCATCTCAAGGCGGGGCCCAAGGAAGGCGTGAACAAGTTTCCGGGTGGGAGGTACCACTGGAGCTGCATCATGCTACGGGAGCCTCGGATGGCCATGATTCGGCAGAACAGTCGTTTTGGTCTGCTGGAGTTTCTTTTGGGCGCCAGCTCCCTTCTGACATCTAGACTTCTGACCTGGTCTGGTCCCCATCCTGGCCTCCTGTATAGTGACTACAAAAACCCGTTGCAATACAACACCTTGCTCCTCAGTTGGCTCAGGAAGCTCAACGGTTCCCAAGCGGCCCCACGCCTGTTGCCATGGCGACTGGGCGAGAGGCCGGAAGCGAGGCCTAGCTTCTGGTTGCCTGTCCATCTCCGGGTCGCCGCGCCGCGCCTAGGCCAGGTGGGCTCGGGCCGGAGGCTGGGGGAATTCTGGGAAGCTGCATTAGGCAGAGGGGACAAGCGAGAGGAGTCCTTGCCCCGGCTCGTCTTGCAGCTCCGCCCCTCCAATTACCTTTCCATTTGTCAGGCTTTAGGGGGGCCGGGGCGGGGGGGCGGCGTCCGGGACTGGGCGGGGGTACGGAGAGAGCTAGGAGGCAGAAAGGCGGCGAGGGCCGGACCCGAGTGTTGTGAGTGCGTGTGCGGGGCACGCTGTCTAGGGGAACAGGTGCAAAGATAGCGTGCCCGAGGTTGCTTTAGGGAAAGGAATTGTCTCGGAGCTGCGAACCCGGCGGTGGGCCACAGGGCCCTTGCTGGAGCGGCGCAGGTGTACTCTAGCAGCAAAGATGCCGGCTCGAAGTGTGGTGGCCGGCAGGTCGCGGCGGGGTGTTCGGCCCCTGTGGGCAAGGAGGTGGGGTGCAAGGATGTCCCGAGGCTATGGAGGAAGGCGCTGGGCGAGGTCTTCAGTACGGCGGATGCGCTCCGCTAGCATGGGGAGGTTGCAGGATGGTAGGCCGCCTTTAGGAATGAGACGAGCTATGGAGCCCGCGGTTCCCCCTGAGGTGAACAAGGCCTTTGGGACACCTAGGACTGCAGGCTCGATTGAGGCAGCAATGAACCTCGGAGCAGTGTGGGTGAACGGGGCTGTGGGCGAGCCAGAGGTGATTGGGCCTGCTGGGTCTGTGTGGGTGACTAGATCTGGGCAGGAGGAGCCAGAAGATATTAGTCTACTAAGCTGTGAGAGAAAAGGTCGACCAGGAACACTTGGCCACGAGAGCATCCTGGAACTGTGGTTGAAGGTACAGGCTATGAGGGTAGCTTCAGGATGCTGGGAAGGAAGCAGAGTGGAACTCCATCCTGTTCCTGCGGGAGAGGGGCCAGTCGAAAAGGGTGTTCCTGGGAGAGCTTCCTGGATAGAGACCAGCCGAGATGGTGTCACAGGACCCTGGGTGAGAGGACATACTAGGGCATTCCCCCGGGCCTCAGGACTACCCTCAGCTAGGGGAATAGGGGCAGGTTGTGAGAGACCCTCCATGTTCTGTAGGCAGGGAGAAGCTGGAAAGACGCCTCCTGCTGTGGGTGGACCTGGAGTAGTGGAGAAGATAGGCTGTGCTGCCTCGGGCCCTTGGAAAGAAAGACAGACTGTGGGGGTGCCTGTGGCCATAGGATGGTCTGAGGCTGTGAAAACGTCCAGAGCTGGAGATGGGACGGAATGTGGGGGTGTACGACGGGGAGGGCCGTCTCTGCAGCAGGTTTCTGAGGCTCTGGCAGAAGAAGCTGTATATGGGCCTATGTTATGGGAAAGGGGGCAAATTGTTGGGCCCCCTGATGCCTTGATGGTCTTACCCAGGACTGTGGAAGATGAAACTCCCTCCCAGGGAGCCACAGGGTTGTGGCAAAGGAGACAAGAGATGGAGGATATAGGTTCTAGGGGTATTCCTGGCCTCGGGGCCATGGGGCAGTCTGTAGGAGTGCCTTGTGCTAGAGTAGAGGGGGCTAGATGTGGAGGTGACCCAGGGTCATGGGGAGCTGCACAGGCTGCAGAGCTGTCTGCTTCTGAGGAGCAAGAGGTGGGTTCTCATAGTGCCCAGGGCCTGTGGGGTATAGAACAGGCCATGGGAGCACCCAGGGCTTTGGGCAAGGAGGCAGATGATGCGAGTGTTCCAGGATTATGGGGAACAGGCCAGCTGCCGGGCTTGCAGACTATGGTGCTGTCAGGAGACAGGGGAGAAGAAACCAGCTATGATGTTTCAGGCCTGTGGGAGAGGCAGCAAGCTCTGGGGACTCCTCTGGCTGAGGCATTACCAGGGCCAGTTATGGAAGAGACACACGGTGGGAGTCTCCTAAGCCTGTGGGAAAGAGAACAGGTCATGAGAGAGCAAGAGGCTCAGGGGCCTGCAGCTTTAGGGGTAGCCGGGGCTATGGATCAGGATGCCAGTTATGGAGCTCTCTCGTGTCCGTGTTGCAGGGGGCAGGCTGTTGTGATGCCAGAACACACGTGTGCCCCAGAAGGAGTACCCTCAACTCTGGGTATACCTGATGCCTTGTGGGTGTGTCAGGAGAGCAGCTCTGCAGATGCCTTGAACCTGCAGGAGAGGGCTCATGCTGCCTTTGGGAGGCCCATGGCTCCTGAGGAGTGCTTATCTGTAGTGGAGAATGCTGAGTCTGGGCCTCTCTCAGGTTCTCAGGGAAGGAGACAAGCTGTTGGCTTTCCTATGGCTCCTGAGATACCTGGTTCTCTGGAGGTAGAGGCTGGTTCCAGAGGTGTGGGCATGGCTCCCAGGACATCTAGTTCTGTGTGGGAGCATATTAACTCTAGGAGAGTCTCAGAGTCAGCAGAAGGCAGGCCACCTACAGGGATATCTGTGACTGTCGGGCTCCCTGAGGCCATGGGGGATGAGACACTAGCTATGGATCTACAAAGAAGACAGTCTGCCTCGATGCCTGTAGCTACTAGAATTGCTACAACTGTAGGAGAGCCCCCAGCTTCTGGGCTCTTTGGGCCTTACAGGGTAGTGGATAGTGCCTGTGGAGAATGCTTGGGGGCATGGCAAAGAAGACTCAGAACCCATTTGTCCACTGCTGCCAGAGTTCCTAAATTTGAGACGGAAGCAGGCTCTGAAAGTGTCTCTGATCTGTGGAGGAGACACAGTGGGACAGTTCCTGAGGTAGTGAGGGGAGCACTTCATCAGGGCATGCTTGCAGCTGTTGGGGCTCCCACGGTTGGATGTGTACCTGCTGCAGTGTGGGTGACTGGCTCCCCCGGAGAGGAGGCCAATGGAGGTGTCTCTGACCTGACAGTGCTTAGGAGACAGTCCACTGAGGGAGGAAGGGCATCAGGGGAGGAAACTGGGAATAGAAGGATCCTGGGACTTTCAGGGAGGGGCCAGACTGTGGGGATGTCTTATTCCCGTGAGCTTGGTGCCAGGATGTGGGGCAGTCCAAGGTCTGTGGGGGAGGAAATAGCCTATGAGAATATCCCCGGAGTATCGGCAATGAGAACACCTGTGCCCTCGGTTTCAAGGGAGGAAACAGGCCCTGGCCATTTCAGAGATATTCTGCAGGGGAATGGGGGCAGAGCCGCAGGAGCAGCCCATGAAGCTAGAGTGAGAGCGAATGATTTGGGAGAGAGGAGGGAGGGTGGATTGAGGGGCACCTTCCAATAGCTATGCAGAAAGTAAATTGGAAATTGTCCTGGGATTCTGGGAGGGAAGAGGTTGGGGAAGCTTGTCTTGGGTAGTAAGTGAAGGAGCCGGTTAGTTTAGGGACCTTAGGGACCTGGAGAGATACTTTGTGGCAGTGTCACTCACTGGGTGTGCAGGGAAACTAACTGGGAGACTCCTGGAAAGATGGGGAATGCATCACAAGGAGAGGGGCTATCCCAGGACTTTGTATAGGGAATGGTGTGGGGTGGGTGTCCCCGGACTTGTGCATGAATGTGTGTGTGATTGACGAGGTGTACAGTCCCAGCTCTGCAGCTTGTTCTGTGGCTTCAGCTCAACCCTATAATGCCGGCAGGCCAGTTGGCGTTGCTTTGCTTATGTGCCTCCCGTCTGCCTCTTGAATCGTATCTCTGTAGTCTTAGGAACAGGGAATCGTGTACAGTTATCTTTACGTTCCTACAAATGCATCTGCCTTTAGGTGGATCCGGTCTGTAAACTTCAGATTTATTTTTTAAAAATTTAAGCTAGTTTTTTTTCCCCTCTTCACCTTGAATTTCCCAGTTGACTTACTACTATAGGATTTTTTGAGAGAACAAATTCTCCAGTGTATTTCAAACTTAGAGTTTCTCAGAAAATTGTTCAATATAACCATGTTGAGTTAAATTGTTGACTGTGTTCAAGTACTGCTTGTGGGAAATAAAGAGTGTCAAGGCCCTCGAGTCTCAAGGAGCCTTGTCTAGCTGGAAAGCTGAGACACAGACCTTGAAATAGGTAAATAACTATGTGTGAGGACATGGTTAACCCTTCAGTGACAAGACCTTTCAAGTATATTAAGAATCTTCAGAATAGAAAGAAGGATGAGGGTGGGGATTTTATACCTTCTTAGGTTCTTCAGTAGCTGTGGGCTCACTGAGAATGTATATAGGGTGCAGATAATGAGGGAGCTAAACACAGAGAGACCATTCAGCTGGTTAAACCCCAGCTCTATTTAGAATCGCTCAGAATTTTATCTGAGTTATATAATAGAGGAATACATTCTGCTCTTTTGATGAGTCATTAGGATTTATGTGTAGAGCATGCGTATGAAATTGTCTGGTCACAGCAATAGTTTAGATAACAGAACTAATGTCTTACTGTAGACCCTTGGGGTTTGAAATGAAAATGGCCTGAGGAATGATCATTAAAATAGTAGCTCCCTATTCTTTTGAAAACGAGAATTTCAAAAGTAGTTGTTTTTATAAATATAAAATCAGATCTCTTTCTAAGCAGTCATTCTTGCATGAGGTGACTGTGGATTCACTTTGGAGTGCTGTTATATAAGTGTGGGGTTGTGGGTTGCAGAATCTGGTGTTTGAAGATTGTTTAACTTTAGACATCTTTCATTTAAGAAAGATTTGCCTGAAGACTCGGTGGTCACTGATGTTCTTCATCACCTGATGTGATGGGGCCAAGCCAGCCAGCTTCTACCTGTGTTCATCTAGCATCCAGTATCCAACTAGATGGAAGAAGTGACCCCAGGAATCTTCAACCTCAGGTTCTTCTGCTGTTTTCCTCCTGATATTTATTATAAAACTTATTTTATTTTAAACATAAAGAAAAGTTGAAAAATTAAGACATTGAACATTTTGACACTATTTACTACATTCAGCAGTTTTTAATAATTTGCTCTGCTTTCTGTCTGCTCAACCATCTGTCTCTAAGGTTTGTGTATAAGCATACCAAAGGAAGCTACAAACATTGATGCTTCCGTTTCAAATATTTCAGAACACTCTGAAAATGAACTCTCTTACCTAATTGTACCATTATCACATGTAAGAAAATAACTTAAAGGGAAAAACTGATGTGTGTGTCTGAGTGTATTTGCACACATGTGTGCACTTTTAGAGGCCAGAAGAGGGCGCTGGACCCCCTCCAGGCTACAGTGTGAAGCCTGGTGGTACACCTTATTTACAGATAGCTATTTAATATCTCAGTCTTCAGGTATGTGAGAAGCAGAGAGTTTAGTACTTGCTTAAAGTACTTGTGTGTCTAACCCCAATGATGGATAGGTAGTTCAAATGCTATGTTCAAAAGTTAAAGGTTACATTTTTTTCTTCCACTCTCATTTTTTAGTGTGGTTGGTTTGGTTCACTATTTTTTTTTTTTATGTTGGTATTCCTTTTTAGGGTTTTCCATTATCTTTATGGCGCTTCTTCCCTTGTGTATGTGAAACACTAACGTGCATTCACATGGTTCCAGTACAGACCTGTGCAGACAGCTATGCCCAGGGAAGTATTGTCCTCCACCTGCTGTTCTTTTGTTCTTTCTGTCCTGTTTCCATTCACATCCTACAGATAACTAATCTCATTAACCCCCATTTTTCTTTGTCATTTTCTTTCTGTCCTAAGAACCAGATGCATGCACATATTCTTATGGCATCTTCTTCTCTTGACATTACAGCCACTCTTCTTCTCCTCCTTTTTTTTTCCTAAGAAATCCCCCACACCAGACCCTGGAGCTGTTTCTAGAGACATCCTCATGTCTTATTTTTCTAGCACAATATTCTGCAGTTGTCCCAAAATTTATTCCATGGTCAGCTCTCCGTAGACTTGTAGGTTGTTTCAGTAGTTGGCAATTACAAACCATATATAGTAAGTAAGCCTTATTATGTGTATTGTTGGGAGTACATCTGAATGATATCTGTCTTAGTTAGGGTTTTCATTGCTGTGAAGAAACGCCATGGCCACAGCAACTCTTATAAAGAAGAACATTTAATTGGGGTGGTTCGCTTACAGTTTCAGAGGTTCAGCTCATTATCATCATGGCAGGAGCATGACAGTGTGCAGGCAGATGGTCACTGAGAGTCCTACATCTCGTTGGCAACAGGAAATTGACTGAAAGGGTGAGTGGTATCCTGAGCATAGGAAACCTCAAAGTCCGCCCCCCACAGTGATGTACTTCCTCCAACAAGGCCACACCTCCTAATAGTGCCATTCCCTATGAGATTATGGGGCCCAATTATAAAGTACCACAGTATCCCAGAAGGGATACTAGACTGCTGGGTCAAAAGTAACTGATATTACCAAGTTACCCCCAGAAAGGAGTGTGTCTATGCCTATTACACATTCTCTCTTGTTTCCTCTCTCCCATCTCTCTTCCCTCTCTCTTCTCTCTCTCAGCTCTTCTGTCTTTCCCATTTCCTGTGCTTTTTAAAATGTGTATGTGTGTGTGTGTGCCTATGTGAATTTATATGCACTACTCTATGATAATGTTTTACCATAGCCTTAGCAAAAGCATGTAGTGTTATACTCTTATTTTATAGAATTTTACTATCTTTTTATAAGGCCGAACATTTTTAAAAGATTTTTTTAAGTTATGTGTATGTATGTAGGTTTGTGTATGAATATGTGTACATGAGTGTGGGTGCCTGTTGAGGTCAGAATCTTAGAGTCCCCTGGAGCTGGTGTCACAGGTAGCTGTGAGCCGTTTGACATGGGTGCTAGGAATCGAACTTTGATTTTCTTCAAGAACCCAAGCTCTTTACCGTTGAGTTGTCTCTCTGGCCCAGGTTGACCCCCCCCGACCACATACACACATTTCAGAGTCGCCTCCTTTCCTTTCACTTCTCTCCTCTGCCTTTCCCATTTCCTATGGTTTCTCACTTTTCTTCCTGTTGGATGTGTCTGTGTGTGTGCCTGTGTGAGTTTATATGTGCCATGTACATATAGGTGTCTGAGGAAACTAGAAGAGGGTGTTGATCACCTCAAACTGGAGTTACAGGCAGTTATGAGCCACCAAATGTAGGTGCTGGAATGGAATTTAGGTCCCCTGCAAGAACACTAAGCACACTTGACTGCTGAGCCATCTCTCCAGCTCACTGTGGTTTCCTTTTTAACCTCAGTTAAGGAGCCCTTTGTACTTGCAAATAGTATTTTCTTCTAGTTTTTCAGTTCTTTGGTCTTTGTTTTTTTGGGCTTTTTATTTGTGTGCTTGTATATTTGTCAGTTCTTAACCAGGGAGACATTTTAAAAGAATTTTTTTTTTAAAATTCTTTTTTGTTTTTGTTTTTGTTTGAGACAGGGTTTCTCTGTGTACCCCTGGCTTTTCTGGAATTCTCTCTGTAGACCAGGCTGACCTCAAATTCAGAGATCTACCTGCCTCTACCTCCTAAGTGCTGGGATTAAAGGAGTGTGCCACCACTACCCAGCTAAGAAATTTCTTTTAAGATAGTCAGATTTATCATCCATTTATCATTTCACTTTCTAAGATGCCAGAGATCCTTTTATTAAGCCTGGATTTTTGAGTCTTGGTTTAAAAGACTTCCTACTTTCACATGAAAGAGGAGTTCATCAGTTTCCTGCTCCTCCCAGTGTGGATATCAAATTCTTGGGGTGTTGGATTATGTTAAGAAGAAAGACTAACCAAATAAGGGTACAGATTTTTATTAACCATTTTTTTAATCTGTGTACCTTTCAGGTTTTTGTTGTTGTTGTTATTTTCTACTTAGTTAATTGTTCCTGCTCTTTCTCACCCACCTCCCTCAAAAAAGTTCCTGAAGTTTTATCATATACATGTAATTATTTGCTCTGCTTTCTGTCTGCTCAACCATCTGTCTCTAAGGTTTGTGTACAAGCATACCAAAGGAAGCTCCAAACATTGATGCTTCCATTTTAAATACTTCAGAACACTTTAAAATTGAATTCTCACCTAATTGTACCATTATCTCACTTAAGAATACAAAATTTATTGTGAGTGTTGGGGAGATCTCCCAATGAAGGTATCTTGAGAGTGGGTCCACTGAATTCAGCAGCACGGATTCTCTTATTTGTCTTTCATAGGTAGGCCTTCTTATGTTTTAAAGTATAAAATATTTCTCTTGCCCGGTAATCCTAGATCACATTACTTAACGTAAGAAAAGAATGTAAAAGAAGGAAAACAAGATAAAACAAAATCCTAAATACATATCTGTACTAATAATGTACCTGTTAGTGGAAAAACTAGAACAATTTGTTTAAGAGTTGTAGCTTAGTTTGAAAGTCTGGTTTTTGAAGACAGTAAGATGCAGCTGTGAAAGTAGTCTTAAAAACCATCAGGGATGTGGAAGCATGTTTATGTTTAAAAAATAGAACATCATAATGTTTATCTAGGCAATGAAACCTGGTAAGAACTTAAGTCTGTGTAAGCCTGGGTAACAGGACTGTTTAGAACAAGGTGCTTATATGGGTACAGAATAAAAGGTGTGTCTAATGACCAGATGAAAATCTTGGGAGGACCTGGGGGTAGCAACAGTGGCTGTGTGGTGTGTGCCTGTGTGGCTTTATTATTTTTTTTTTAGGAAAACTCTAAACCAGGGTCTTTGTGACTTGCTAGACATTGACATCCTGAAACAGGAGAGATCTGTGGTTGGGAGTTGAAGAACTTACTGGTTGCTGCATGAAACACTATAGGATATTTACAAGAGGACCAAGTATGCTGTTAGCAGGTAGAAGACTATTACTGCAGCACTAGGTGACTTAGTACAGAACCCTGTATGTCATTTATGCAGGTGATTGGTTCTATGGGCACACTAGAAAAATATCTTTACATACAGATAATCTTCTGGGCAAAATACTAGAAACTGGAATGTATATTAGCTGTGCAATATGTTATTTTTCTAATGTGAGCTTACTTTTGTTTATTTCTTGAAGAACCAGCTGCAGTTTAATAAGAATGTTCCTACACATCCCAGCAACTTGGCAGTCCGATACTCATGTCCACATGCAATTAAAATTGAAAAACTGAAAAACTCCTATAATGAATTGTATCATTGTAAAGATGTGGATATTAAAGCTGGACATGATCTAAGCAGCTCTGTCTCATTTTCTGTCATATCAGAAGAAAGGCTTAGCTATGCTGTTCACCTAGCCAAAAGAGATGTAAAACGAAGACAGTTTGAAGAACACGTGAAAGATCATCTCAGAAGCCAGCCCCATAGCTCTCACAAATGTGTACATGCCGGGGTGGAAAGGAAGGACTCGAAGAGTCAGGATGTCTGTCACTGCAGCCACCAGCCATCCAAAGTAGACATTTCCAGCTCAGGTGCCAAAGTTTATATATACACCTCTCATCCAGGACGATCAGATCTTACTGTGCCAAATTCACCACCTACCCATGATCCAGGACTTCAGCCACAACCCAGGATAGAGGAGCACAAAAACCTGTGGGAACAGAAAAGCCTGCTAGAAGTTCAGCGACTCCGAAAGGAATTGAGCAGTTGTATCCATAAAATAGAAGCAGTAACTAAAAAAGGTGAGAAAAACTGATTCTTCATTTGATGAGATATGGTGTAGAATAATTCAAATGCATTCGTTTGGGGGAAACCTTCCGCAACACACACACTACCAAGATCTGCTGTGAGCTGGTTGGTTCAACCACTATAGGAGAGTTAGGCTTAGAGACTGACCTGGACCTGGGTCTCCTTTCTTTGAGTTGGCTCTGCCCACTCCCTCTCCTGGCTTTGCATCTCCTAATACCTGTGTACAAAGCATTCTTTGATATTTGCTTTGTTAATACTGAAGTGCTTCTGGCAAAATTATGTTTAAGTTGCTTTAAAAGACCATAGAATATATGTATTATAGATAAACCCACTTCATATCTGACCATAGGGTAGAAGGGAAGAAGTATAATCGTATACTGTTTTCACAGAAATCAGTAATCTCAGGATCCTTGCATTTATTTGGGAAGTAGTAGATTCAGGAGTAAAGAATAGGGTTGCTATAGCCAACAAGTAAGATGTCAAGCCCAACTCTTTAGCTGGAGCACGAGGAGTTGTGTAGCAAAAGGAGCTATTGGGCTATGATAATACATAGTCTAAAATTTTATTTTGCATTTAAAATTTAAGTAAAATGTGAACATATTAATATATGTGTGTTAGAGAAAAAGTGTAAATACCTTATAAAGTACCTGTTGGTTGACACAAGATAAAACTACATGCTGAGGTGTGGCTAGATAGGAGACAAAGAACTGAAAAGAGATGTACTAAGGTTGGGTACAAATTTATCTCCTAGTTTCTCAGAACCAGCTACAAAGAAGCTGGTTGCAGACCAGCAACATCTAAAACAGAAAAATGCAGCTGCCTGAGAAAACCAACTTACATACACACAGCCAGTCTTCCTATAGGGCATGTTGTATGATTGAGCATCACGGGTGGGCCAGAACATCACCACAGAACACCCCAGAAGTATTGTGTTTTGTGTCATGGTATCTATTAGTGTCAGTCTGTGGCATGATCCCACCAGATACTTTAAGTAGAAGCTAGGCTACCAGGGAACAAAGCTCCCAGGTCTCCTGCTCCGGCGGTCTGGCCTAAGTCCAGGACCTTTAGAACTGAGCTTTGGGAGCTTACCTGGTTTACTTTGTTTATGTAAATTTTTAATGGATCATCAGTACTTGATAACTATAATAACAATGTCCTGACTGGGGCGGATGACTAAAAAGACATGTGAATATGTACCTTCAGTTTTTGCATTCAGTAGCTATGCTTCCCAAGCCCAGGTGGGTGTGTTGAATCACCTTCAAGGTGGAGTTAAAGCCTTGCCTAAAGCAGTTCCTGTTTCTGTTCTTATAGGTATGTGAACATGCATTTTCTCCTCACTGTGTAACCAAATAGAGGCAGCAATAATTTAGCCTTAAGTTTCCGCTGTGACTCTTACTTGTATGTGCAACTTCTGGCTTCAAAGTTGTGCCTTTCCTAGCAGCCTAATTGCCTTATTCTTGTTTGACTCTCTTTTTTAAAATCTGGTGCTGAAACTTAAACCCCATGCATACTTGGCAAGCGTTGTACTGCCAAACTGCACTACACGCTCTGTCCTGCAGCTGTTCAGTCCTAAAGAAACACAGAGAGGCTTATATTAATTGCAAACAGTTTGGCCTGTTAGCTCAGGCTTATTATTAACTAGCTCTTACAATTTAAATTAACCCAGATTGTTGTCTCTGTTTAGCCACATGGCTTGGTACCTTTTCTCAGTGAGACATTCTCATCTTGCTTCCTCTGTATCTGGGTGGCAACTGTGTCTGGCCTTTCCTCTTCCCAGAATGCTCTTTGTCTGATTGCCCCACCTATGCTTCCTGCCTGGCTACTGGCCAATCAGCATTTTATTAAACCAATACGAGTGATAAATCTTTACAGTGTACAAAAACATAATCCCACAGCATTCCTCTCTCATGTGTAACATTTTATTGAGAAAATTAAATTCAGAATATACTTACATTTACAAAGTATTACTTCTATCAAATTGTTAAGAGTTTTGTAGAAGAATTTGTGTAAATATATTTGAAAACAGTGATCTAGAAGAAGCATATAGATTGGATTTCCTAGAGGATTTCTGCTGGAAATGGTTTTTGCTGATCTTTAAAAAATATGGGCAGTTAGTGTGTACAAGAGTGTGCTTCTTCACACATAGATGAAGACTTAGACTTAAAATCATTCAAATGATTTTAGCACTTCTATCTTAATGTGCTAGAGAAAGAATTTCTCATTTGGATTCAGGATAAGAAAGTAAAAATAATCTTACTTAGCATGAAAATAATCCAATAAAGTTTTGGGTTTTTTGTTTTGTTTTGTTTTTTTAAACTAGAGGAAGCTTTGTGACTTTTGGCTCAGTGTAAAGGAATTTTGAGACAGTAAGAAATGCTTCACAGTGAGGTCCAGTGGGATTTGTCTCAGTGAATTCTGATGTGCAGTACCGCTTGCCAGCATCTTCCTGTCCCTCTGTCTAAGTCAGTACACAGCTCTCACTCAGGCTTAGCCTTGGCTATTGTAGGTTAAATCCACTAAGATAGCCTCTTTGTTTTCTTAGTAAGACCCGTGGTCTTCAGCTATTACTCCATTAAGTTCTTAAGGTTTCTTTGAGTTTCTTTGTGTGATTTTTAACCTAATGTGGGGAAAATACTTTCAGATAGACTAGAAGAAGTTTTGGATCCAGATGAAGAGCATCGAATCCGAGTGAGAAGACAGGAACAAGCTGTGCGCTGTGCTCGCATGCTCTACGTTCTTCAGCAGCAGGTGTGGAAAAGCTGGGGAGGTGGAGCTAGTGGCCTGCATGTGGTGTTCTTAGGGACTTGGAGTTTTCCTTCTGTCACAGAAAGATGAGCACAAAAGGCCCTGCATAAATTCTAATGGACTTTAGGCTTAATTTCCTGAACTCATAGGCAAGTAATTCTCATTCTTTTGACATGTGTGTGTGTGTGTGTGTGTGTGTGTGTGTGTGTGTGTGTAATGTGCATATGATCAGGCTCCTTAAATTGTTGCTTTTGACTGTGGAGCCATAGACTACTGAATCTCCTAAAAGCCATTTTTTCCTTCTGAAAAAGTGCTTGCACATATGCACCTGAGTCTTAAAGACACTTTCCCATCTGTCTTAGAAAATAACATGGGTTATTCTTTAGTTTGTGGTAGAGAATGAAGACTGTTGTCTTTCAGGAAGTATTTAACCATTGATAAACAGGTATTTGCACTGGATTTTTTTTTTTCCTCTGTGTGTCTGTGATAGGTACTTTTTAAAATTTAACATTAATTCTTTTTTTTTTTTCCCCTAGGGAGGGTTTCTCTGTTTAGCTCTGGCTGTCCTTGAACTTGATCTGTAGACCAGGCTGGCCTAGAACTCACAGAGATCCTCCTGCCTCTGCCTCTCAAGTGCTGGGATTAAAGTTGTGCACCACCACCACCTGGCAACTTTTTATGTGTTAATAAATATTTTCTGGTCAAGTTACATGTTGGTTTTTATAGCTTGAACCAAAAGCTATACTTTTGTTTGTTTGTTTAAAGGCAAATGCCATAGTTAAATTGTCTTGTGTATTCTTTTTGAATCCTATGTTGGTTCTTGTTCTACACCATTGCCACAGAGATTGTTCTAGACAGGTGGTATACCATGAACTATATATTCCTAGCTGAGATTGTTCTGAAACATGAATCTACCATGTCAGATTTTTACTTAAAGACTTTAGTGTTGCCTGATAACCTCCCAACCCACCCCCAGTGTGTATGTGTGTATATGGTGTGTGAAAGAGTCTTACTGTGTAGCTCTGGCTGACTTAGAACTCAGATAATCACCTCTTTCTCCCTAGTACTGAGATCAAAGATATATGTCTCTACACCCAGCAGAAAGCAAAACTCTTTAGTGTATGTAGCCCTTAAGACTTAGTGAGTTTGCCCTTCTATCTGTTATTCATGTTCAGTTCTTCTTACACTGGAAACCTGAGGATAGCTCTATTAGCCATTTTGAACTAGAAACCTGTCAGTGTTTTGGGAGTGTAGGTAATGAATGAGAAGCCTTTTCTCATTTTTATGTGATTTAAGTTAGTATTTGGTTATATTTGGACAAAATGGGTCTCTGTTTTTTCTATGGAAAGATCAGTGGATATGTATAAAAATTTCATTCCCACCTTTTCATAAAACAGGTAAAAGAAATCCAGGAAGAATTGGATAAATTGAGTCCGCATAAAATTAAACATACTAAGAAGGTATGTTATAATTCTGATGAGTAGTTATTAATAGAGTACATTTTACAGTGTTTTATCTGTGTTTATGTATACCTGTTGGGGACTAAGCTGCTAAGTGTCCTGAATGTGGAACTGCCTCCCAAGGAAAAGGATCTGAAACACTTCACTCCTGGCATAGCGACAGGCCACTGTATGGTCACTCCTGGTGTAGTGACAGGCCACTGTTTGGTCACTCCTGGTATAGAGACAGGTCAGGTCACTCCTGGTATAGCAACAGGTCACCGTATGGTCATCTGCTCAGGAACCCCAAGACCAAGTTCTCAACACAAAGGATATTTATTTGCCCCCAGAGAGACAGAGGGCATGGAATAAGAGACTAAGACAGGAGATAGAGGTTGAGGGAGAAGGGGAAGGGTAAAAGGGAAGGGGGAAAAGTCCTGGAAGACAAAGGACTACCTCTGGATAGAGAGGAGACAGACGTGGCCCATAGGCAAATGGCAGTTTATAAAGGTAAATCAGGAAACCCCGTGTTAGAATGAGGTGCTTAATTTTAATTGGGCATGTTATTTAAGTGAACCAAAAGGGGCTTTTGATTCCTGGACCTCAATACTTTGGTAGCTGAACCTTGGTACTCAGCCTCAGGAGAAGAAAGTGGCCAAATAATGGAGTAGACTTTGGTGGTTAGCTTTAGGAATGTAATTTAATAGTTTTTTTTTTTATTTTTTTTTTTTATCAAGGCAGAAGGAATGGGGGAGAAGGGCAAGTCCCCTTCACAGACAACAGGAAAGAAAAGATCCTGTTTCTAGAGAACTTGAAGTTGTTTTTATAATATTATTATTATTATTTAATTTTTTGAGACATGCTTTTTTTGTAGCTTTGGAGCCTGTTCTGGAACTTGCTCTGTAGGCTAGGCTGGCCTCAAATTCACAGACATCCACCTGCCTGCCTCTGCCTCCTAAGTGCTGGGACTAAGGTGTGTGCTATCACCACTCAGCGAACTTAAGGTTTTTAAATTCTGTTTTCATTGGGAATGGTTTTTACAACAGGGAGCACTTTGTATAGCAGATAGACTCCAGATATTTTTTTAAATTTATTTATTTTACATCCTGACCTTAGTTTCCCCTCCCTCTTCTCCCAGCCTCTTTCCCCCACTTCTTCTTTGTCCCCAATTCTACTTCTCCTCCATTTTGATTCAGAAAAAGGCAGACCTCCTATAGACATCAACGAAATATGGCATATCAAGTTTGCAGTCAGACTAAGCACCTCCCTTGTATTAAGGCTGGGCAAGGCTACCCAATATGAAGACTAGGGTCCCAAAAAACAGCAAGAGTCAAAGACAGCTCCTGCTCCCACTATTATGGATCCTACAGGAAGACCAAGCTACACATTGTCACATACATTCAGAGGGCCTAGGTCAGTCTCATGCAGGTTCCCTGGTGGTCAGTTCAGTCTCTGTGGGCTCCTATGTGGGCCCAGGTTACTTGATTCTGTGGGTTTTCTTGTGATGTTCTTGATCCCTTAGGCTCCTACAGACCTTCCTCCCACTCTTCAGCAAGATTCCCTGAGTTTGGCCTGATGTTTGGCTATGGAATTCTAAATCTCTGATTATGGCTGGGCTAGGCACCAATATATGAGTGTAGTGGAATATTGTTAGGCATCGTTACATTGACCTTTTTCCACAGTCGTGCTTAGTTCTATCCTAGGTCTCTTGGCCATTCAGCTTCTGGGTCCTGGTGCTCCAGGCAGTGTTAGGGGTGGTCTCACTCTTATGGCTTGGGTCTGAGGCTGAACAAGTTATTGACCAGCTACTCCCACAATCTCTGCACCATCCTTACCCCAGCACATCCCATAGGTAGGAGAGACAGGAAGGTTATGTGGCTGGGTTAGTGTACCAGTCCTTCCATCAGAAGTCTTGTCTGGTCACAGGAGATGGTCAGTTCAGGCTACTGTCCCTTATTGCTAGGACTCCAGATATTTTTAAAGGTTGCTGTGGTGTTAGGAAGTCAGAACCTGAAATAACCTCTCACTTCTTGTTTGTTGCCAGTCGTGGGCAATGTCTAGGCTGGCAGCCGCTCATCGAGGAGCCATCCGGGCCTTACAGATGTTTGTCACTCAGTTTACTGACCGAGGAGAGCACCCAGTTCCTGCTCGGTGTAAGGAACTGGGCAGCCTTATTCGTCAGCTTTTGCTGTGTTCTGCCAAGCTGGATACTGATCCTTCTGTGCCAGATGTGGTCATAGACATCTTGCAGCAAATTGAGGTATGAAGTAGACTACAGTTTTTATTAGAAAGAGTGTTGTTGCCTGGCGGTGGTGGTGCACGCCTTTAATCCCAGCACTCGGGAGGCAGAGGCATGCGGATCTCTGTGAGTTCGAGGCCAGCCTGGTCTACAAGAGCTAGGTCCAGGACAGGCTCTAAAAAAGCTGCAGAGAAACCCTGTCTCAAAAAACCAAAAAAAAAAAAAAAAAAAAAAAAGAGTGTTGTTTCAAGGCAAGGAAATAATACTGAATCTCTCTAGGTCCAGTAAATGAGAATACAAGACAAAGCTGCTGCCTGGTAACTTGACAGTTTTCAGAGGACATAAGTTTGCATTTTTATTATTTTTTTTACACTTTGCTCTTTATTATTTTTTCTCTTCTTTGAGAGAAGGAATGATACGATACGTCAGAGAACACATACTGTGACACACATGCCCACACATCATCTATACTCAGAGTAATAAAAGAGGAAAAAGGAAAGGAAAATGGCAAGGAATTCTCAGATTAGTGCGCACTTACCAGTATTTGATCTAGATAGCTTCTAGGAAAGAAACACTTAGGATACATGCAAGTGAGAGCCACAGGATCTGGGATGACTGGAGACATCTAGCATTCCACAAGTGGCATGTTCTAATCAGGAAAGGACAGTGTTCTTCCTTCTCATTGGTAACAAAGACAGCATTAACAATGAGCTCTGGTTTTATAGTTTCTTAGGTTTGTGGAGTCCTGCAACACAATGTAGCCTTTCACTCTTCCCGCGGTAGCCTGGCTTGCAGATGCATTTGTTACTACTAATTTATATTGTTGCTGTTTCTGGCTTGCAGATGCATTTGCTATTACTAACTTATATTGTTGCTGTTTCTAAAGCAAAGGTCAGAGTGTGCTCTTGAGGGCAGGAACTAACAAGCCACCTATGCCAGTGTTACTTCTGTCTTGAATTTTCATCCAAAAAATAAGAAAAGATAGCCTTATTAAGAAGCTGTTGGCCCTTGTGGAAGAGTGGCATAGGAGGAAAAGTTCCGTCTACCACTAACTGGCTCTGGTGGTCATTAAATCATGCTTTGCTATTGCAGTCCTGTTTAGCAGATGTCTGTGATGAACTTTGGTTACATCTGTGTATTCATAGCGCACTATTAGGAGTGTAAATGTCAAGGGCAGGTCTTAGAACTTTGACAGCACATCATCCCGTGTCATTCATGCTCTTTCAGCTTACCTACATGACACATTACTGAAAAAAATAATTTCATTTAGAGGACCTAACTTCCAAACCCTAGAAAGGATCTTCAGAGATTGCCCCATCTCCTGAGCAAGAGCACCTGGAACAGTGTATCTCAAGCATAATGTAGATCTCCTCTAGTTTTGAAAATATTCAGTAATGTAGGAAATTAAATTCTTGTTGATTCCTTGCCTTACTATCTTGTTTCCATATGATCCTGCAAATTCACCCTCCCTGACTGTGCTCAGTTGATTTTAATTTGTACTGACCAGTACTGTCTGGTGATGAGTGAGTGGGTGTGCCTTAGAGGATGGGGACATGCACCTACCATTACTGCCATAGACAGACACTGGACCCCTAAGTTCTGTTAGTTTATGGAAATGTCTGTTCAGTACAGTGTGTTTACTCACATAAAGCACTGCTTGAGTGTATGGGATTTTGTTGAAAATAAACACATACAGCTGTGTTTGAAAACTGGTTAGTTTCCAAAGTGATGATTCTGAATTTTAAGGTTAGGGCACCTATTAAAAATACTTGCCGGGCAGTGGTGGCACATGTCTTTAATCCCAGCACTCAGGAGGCAGAGGCAGGCAGATCTCTGTGAGTTCGAGGCCAACCTGGTCTACAAGAGCTAGTTCCAGGACAGGCACCAAAGCTACAGAGAAACCTTGTCTTGGAGGAAAAAAAAAAAGACATACTCAAAACATCTTTGATGTTGATTTAAATGAGCTAAACTAGTAAAAGATCTTGTAGAATTATTTTTATAAATTGATCACTTGTTGAAATAATACTGATTTTAAATTAAGTGAAACACCTTGTTAACCACTAGAGATAGCCATTTAATGGCATGTCTCTTTGGAAGGTGTTATTTTCAATGTTATGACTAAAGTCTTACTTTAGTGAGATAAACTAAGAATAACAACTGTTTTCATGACAGGCTTTGGAGTCTCTCCTGGAAAAGAAACTGTCACCTAAAAAGGTAAAGAAATGTTTCACAGAAGTGCGGAGCAGATTCCCTATTGGTAGCCAAAGAATCTTAGAGAAAGGGCCAACTATACTGCCCAAGAATGAGAGGAGACCCTTGGTCACAAAGGAAACATTTCCACAGGAATCCAGTCGACCTTCTGTGGCAAAGAGGCTCCTTGATGGTATGTGTCTCAAAGTGTTACTCTGTGAGAGTGGATGCAACAGTTACTGGGGGAGGGGTATGGAGATGGGGGGGTGGGAGGAGGTGTTAGAATTTGTGGCTCTGTCCATGAGAACTGCCTTGCAGCTAGGATCAGGAAGTAGCAGCAAGTATATGTCCTAGGACTGGAGGCTGGAATATGCTGCCCCAGAAAACTGTGAGCAAGTCAGATCCCCTTTGCTCTATCATAGTGCCACACTGATTGTATTGTACTAACTGGTGTGTGTTGTGTATTTCTGGATCCTCATCCTAGGAAACGGATTGTTAGGTTGTGTGGTATGTGCATTTGAGCAGATGCTGCCAATTTACCCCTTAAAAGTAGGTATATGATCATGTTTTAATGAGCAGTATTTTATTTTATTTTTTAATTAAATTATATAATTTTACAAATTTTCACCTCCCCTCCTCCCATTTCCCTTCCCCTCCCTCCATCCCCCTTCCCCCAACCTCTCCAGTCAAAGGAGCCGTCAGGGTTCCCTGCTCTGTGGGAAATCCAAGTTCCTTCCCCATCCATCCAGGTCTAGGAAGGTGAGGATCCAAACAGACTAGGTTCCCACAAAGCCAGTACATACAGTAGAATCAAAACCCAGTGCCATTGTCCTTGGCTTCTCAGTCAGCCCTCCTTGTCAGCCACGTTCAGAGAGTCAGGTTTGATCACATGCTCCGTCAGTCCCAGTCCAGTTGGCCTTGGTGAGCTCCCATTAGATCAATCCCATTGTCTCGGTGGCGCACCCCTCACTGGAGAGGATGTGGAGTAAGGGGAACACTCATCCATTGCTGGTGGGAATGCAAACTTGTGCAACCACTTTGGAAATCAGTGTGGTGGTTTCTCAGGAAATTTGGGATCAACCTACCCCAGGATCCAGCAATACCACTCCTGGGAATATATCCAAGAGATGCCCTATCATACTACAAAAGCATTTGTTCAGCTATGTTCATAGCAGCATTATTTGTAATAGTCAGATCCTGGAAACAACCTAGATGCCCCTCAATGGAAGAATGGATAAAGAAAGAGTGGAATATGTACACATTAGAGTACTACTCAACAGTAAAAAACAATGACATCTTGAATTTTGCATGCAAATGGATGGAAATAGAAAACACTACCCTGAGTGAGGTAACTTAGACCCAAAAAGATTAATATGAACCTTCATCTGACGTAGGATGGAGATAGAGACAGAGACCCACATTGGTGCACCGGACTGAGCTCCCAAGGTCCAAATGAGGAGCAGAAGGAGGGAGAACATGAGCAAGGAAATGAGCAGTATTTTATATAAGAAGATCTGAATGTTTCCAGCTTCAGTGGGGAATTACCCCCCCCCCCCACACACACACCGAGAAAGGGTTTTCTGTGTAGTCTTGGCTGTCATGGAACTCACTCTGTAGACCAGGCATCTTACAGTTGCATGTTGTAGTTCTGTCCTCTTGAGGGCTGTTCATGGCTTCCTTACCAATGCTTATTTCTTCTGTGCTGATTTTCCCTTTTGTATTCTTTATCCCTCTCTTTGTTGAGTTCCACTTCTTTTACTTATGAATATAAAAGTTCTGTGGATAGTGTAGCTATCTATCTTACTCATATTTTAATACTTGACAACTGATTTTCCTTTATTATTGTTCAAAACTTCGCTGGTCATTGCTCACTCTGAGAAACTGAGAGTGAGCTTATTGTGTGTGGGAGTGCTGCTGGTGGTCATGTCAGCTTGTGGGGAAGAGGTGGCTGTGCAGTGTGATCACTTCTTACGGCCTTTTTTCTAGATCTTCAGTCCAGTGGAGAGGCCTTTATATAGGGGTTTATAAATTCCCTAGTTTTCACTGCTGTTGTGAATGACATTTTTTTTTTTGTTAATTAAGAAATTGGCTGTCATGACTTGAAGGGAAGCTCCTGGGTTTGTGCATTGGCCTCATATCTGGCAGTGCCTTGAAGTCTATTGTGACCCCGTGTCTTATTGGACCTGCACAGCTGGGGATTTCGGAAACTGCTTGCCTTGTTATAGTCTAGAGAGCAAGACTTTGCACATCAGGAAGATGCAGCATCTCTGAGTTACACAGCCAGCAGAGGGCATCCCCCAAGCCCTGAGGTAGAGCAATCCTGCCCATCTTGCTCAGTAGCCAGCCAGCCTTATAACTGAGGCTGACCTGTAACTTTGCAAACCTCGTGTCATAGGCCTCTTGGTGCTAGGATTACAGGTATGAACCACAATATCCTGCTAAGGAGGGGGCTGGAGAGATGGCTCAGCGGTTAAGAGCATTGCCTGCTCTTCCAAAGGTCCTGAGTTCAATTCCCAGCAACCACATGGTGGCTCACAACCATCTGTAATGGGCTCTGGTGCCCTCTTCTGGCCTGCAGGCATACACACAGACAGAATATTGTATACATAATAAATTAATAAATAAATATTTAAAAAAAATATCCTGCTAAGGGATGTGCATGGTAATTAATTGTAACATTTAAATTTTCCAATATTTAAAATTCCTAAGGACCCAATAGTGATGTGTGTTATAAGTTGATGCTTCAGATTTGATGAAATAAAGGTTTTGTTGCTTAATATTTTTGTTATTTTCCAGATAGTTGAGATAACCTATAAACATGGGTAAAACCAGTAAATTTTCCTTTCTAAAAAACAAGTTCTATTTTGGGGCTGGAGAGATGACTCCGTAGTTAAGAGCACTGGCTCCTTTTCCAAAGGACCCAGGTTCAATTCCTAGTACTCACATGACAGCTCACAACTGTCTATAAACTTCAGTTCTAGGAGATCTGACACCCTTATGCAGACAAACATGCAATACACCAGTGTACATAAAATGAAAATAAAATTTTAAAAGTTCTATAGTATTTATAATTATAGTTAGAGAGAAGGAAGGAGTGTTAGGTATATGTGTAGGTCAGAGGACAACTTTGAGGGATCAGTTCTCTTCATCTGTCATGGGTTCCAAGGATTGAACTCAGGTTGTCGGTTCACAGTAAGTCCTTTTTATCCTCTGAGCCATCTTCCTTGTCTTCATTTTTTAAACTGAAGTAGAACATATAGATAGAGAAGTGTACAAGGTGTCAGCTCACTGCTGACGTAATACCAGGAAAGAGACTGTATGTATTTTATGAACTGTCTGCATTAAGAACAGAGCGACTGTAACTCAGAAATGCCCTTCACCCCCTCCCTCTCACCCTGTCTCTTATATGTTTCTGATTCTTAAAAAGATCTCATTTTTGTCTTTAATTGTGTATGTACAGTGCCCATAGAGAAGTGAGCAGTGGACCCTTAGAGCTGGGGTGGTGGCCTGGTATGGGTGCTGAGTGAGCACATGCTCTTACCTTTTGAGCTATCTCTAGCACAGAAGTTAATTTTTTTTTTTTTTGAGACAGAATCTCACTGTAAAGACCGGCTTGTCTTGAACTCACAGAGATCCACCTGCCTCTGCTCCCTGAGTGTTGGGATTAAAGGTGTTCACCACCACTCTAGGCTATTATTGCTGGTTTTTTGAACACTGTCACAGATCTCCATATTTAACCTTAGATTTACTGAGAGTAATGGCATATTGAATTTCCTTTGACCTTCTTTTGTGTTTTTCATTTGCCAAAATTTTGTTTGTTTTCCCTCATTGTAATTTAGTACGTCAGCATTTTTCTTTTCTTGAAAGCAGAAACTTCTGTGAGTGTCTCACCTCTATTGGTGTGTTTGTTGATCTTCTGTGGACCCTGAACAGCGTAGTGTTCTTCCTGTAGCCTCAGTGGAGCACTAAGTGATGACCGAGGAGCCGTTAACATTGAGTGTGTGTGGAGGGGCTCTGTAGTTCTGCTCAGTTCTGACAGGTGGAGTAGAGCCTGGTCCCACAGGTGGAAGGCTCAGTTCCAGAAGACTGCTTCACTTGAGATGCCAGTTGCAAGTCTTGGGTTGTAACCTGCAGCTCTAAATCTAGGCTTGCTGGGATTGCTCACTGAACTCTCATTACCAAGGATGCTACAACCAGATACAAGTGAATAGCGGATGGGAGATACCTAAGGCCAGGAATGTGGGAAGGGGAACACGACCTCCAGATGGTGTTATATGGATATGTGTATATATCAATCCCAAAGCTCCCGGAAGCCCATGGGGTAAGAGCTTTCATCACATAGGCATGCTTGATTATAACTCGAGTCCTGCCTCCTATATTCTACCCTTCCTTGAGTATGGGGGCTGGAATAAATAAACCTGCCCTAGAGCCAGAGTAGGAAGCTGGGCTTTGCACTCACTCTCTTTGTGACCTTGAGCAAATGCTCCATTTATTTCCTCACCTGAAGAATCTTAGGAAACCTGTTCTGTCTGCATGGTGGGACTCATGGTATTGTACCAAACATAACACATGGTAACAGCCACATTGTCACCTTTGCTGTGGAGTGAAGCTTGCCTGTAGGTAGCCGGTTTGCAGGTTTCATGCATCTGTTCCTGGAGAGCAATTGGTAATCTTTAGTATTATTTTTCTTGTTCTTATGAGCTTTCAGAAGGTCATGTTTTTCTTTTTGTTTTAGATACTCCTTCCTCTTCCTAATTCTTCATTCTAATTTCCTGGATTCCTCCTCCCTACCCTGTACCTCTAAAATGTCACAGGGAGCCCCAAGGGAGGGAAACTGCCTCTGTGTCATTTGGTATTTATGATTGGGCCTGATTAGATCAACTACCTTGTGATTTAAGTAATTGTCGGCTGGTGCGGTTCTTAGAGGCTGTGACTACTGACTGCATTAGTATACTCTGTGAGGATGTAAGGAGTTGGAAGGCTGGTGGCGGCCTCTGCTGGCAGCAGTGTCTTCAGACTCAGCTCCCCGGGAATTTATGCTGCATTTGCCGTCTGATTGATGCCATTCATAACTGAAAAGGTGTCAGAACCTAGCAGCCAGCGTTGCCTCAATAGATGTAATCTTGGAAGTTACTAAGCTGCAGCCTAGCAGTCAATCTTGGCATTCTTCTGCTCTGGTTTATATTCCTTTTGAGATCATCTGAGGAAAGCAGTGGTTGGGGGAGTCCAGATCCTGACTTACTGCTGCTAAGGAAGAATTTAAATAAAGCTTTCCTTTGGCTCTTAAATATTCTAAACAGAAAGGAATGAAAATAATAAATACCGTGTATTTACTATGCAGTTTTAAATATTTTAGTCTGTAATTTTTTTTTCAAAAATCATGACAAGTTCTGTTAAAGTCCCTTAAATATTTTCCTCATACCGTTAGGATCCTGTCCTGTTTTTATGTCTGAGCTTCTCATGTGTGTGTCCATAATATATTGCTTTACATGTGTATCATACATGTATGTATCAGCCTATAGTGTACTTCTCCCTTATTTAAATTAGTAGACTTGTTCATATTAATAGGTGAAATCTATTTTTTCCCAATTCAAATCCCAGGCCTTACATATTAGGAAAGTTCAGAGAATTCTAACTTTCTTAACTTTTTTGTGGGTTTCCCTTGTATAAATAAACCATAGATAATTTTTCATCTCTTTAGACTTATTAATGAGCACTTGGGTTGTTCCCAATTTCTGTCATAGATCTGTGTATGTGATATAAGATCTCCCTGTGTTGACAGGATGGCCCGGAACTCCTGAGTAGCTGAGAGCGTACACAGATGCCACGATGCCACTATGCTGGCTGCTTCTGCTTTTAGAAACAGTGACAGGGTGAATTTAAAGCCCGTGCCTCTCCCCTTTGTGTTTACGTACGCGAGTTCCCTGGGCCGAGTGTGCCTGTGTTGCAGCTGCTGCACTGCAAATCTTCAGCCTTACTAGGGCGTTGATTGATCCATCAGTCAAACCACCCTCAGAGGAGTTAACCGGTTGACTCCTGTGCTAGTTAGTGGCTTCTGGTTCCCTCACTGCTCATTTATGTTTTTATCATATTCGCATTTTCCCAGTCTAATGGCTGTCAATGCTAGCTTATGGCTCAGTTTTCCTGATTACTAAATGAAGTTTGTCATTTTTTTCATGTTTTTATTGGCCACTTGTTTTTTTGCATAAATTGTAGTTTCTATACTTTTTAACATTTCTCTGTTGAACTGCTTATTTTCTTTATAGACTTGTAAAATTCTTTATATCATTGGAGTATTGATCCCATGGTAATTATATGTATTTCAGGGATCTCTTTCCAGATTTGACTGATTTGTTATAGTGACTTTTGATCAAAAGCTGTAGTTCAGTGTAAATAAGCCCTAATAAGGCAACATCATACTTGAGTTTAGGAAAGTCTTTTCCTGATGATGTGATGATATATTCTCAGAGAATGAAAAACCACTTCCTTTAGGACTGTGATGCTGTGACCCTTTAATACAGCTCCTCATGTTGTGGTGCCCCTAGTCATAAAATTGTTTTGTTGTACTTAATAACTGTAATTTTGCTACTGTTATGAATCCTAATATAAATATCTGATATTCAGGGTATTTGATATGTGTCCCTCGCGCCCCCCCCCCCCCCCAGGGAAGGTTGAGAACCACTGCTTTAGGATTTCATGCTTTTGTGAGCTAAGTGCTGCTGTTCAGCTGCCTGGATTCTACTCTGATATTGTAGCCCTGGCTGACTTGGGACTTGCTGTGTTGTCCTGACTCACCTCAAACTCAAAGAGATCCGCCTGCCTTTGCCTCCTGAGTGCTGGGAATAAAGGTGTGTGCCACCGCACCCAACTGGATCTGTCTGCTTAGACACACACATACACACATTATACTTTGATATAAATTTGAAATTATAGATCTCTTAGTGGAGAATTGACATCTTTACAATGTTCAGTCTGTAAATAAAAACTTGATTCAGATTTTCATTCGTATCAATTCAACAGCCAGGTACATAGCCCAACACTGCAAAAATAAATAAAATAAAAGCTTTAAAATGTTTTCTGTGAAATTCCTATGAGCTTCTCGTTAGGTTTCCTCCTCATTTTCTTGGTGTTTTTTTATTTGTGTGTCTGTGTTTGCTGTTGCTTGTCCCAGGACTGGAAGCCAGGGCCTCACTCATGCTGACGCTCTGGCACTGAGCCATCACCCAGCCCCACCTCAGTCTTTGTTAATGTTAATGGGATATTGTTCCTATTACGTTTCCTGAGTAGTTATTCTGTGACTTTTGTATGTTGCTCTTACGTATAGAAACTTGACTGAGAAGTCTCATTATTAAGAGTTAATCTGTATTCCAATTTTCCTGAATTGTCTATATAAATCTTTCTCTCATTTTTCAAAAAAGGTTTATTTTCTTTTTTACTGCAATGGGATACCATGTGTGCAGAATACACTTCATACTATATTCTGTATCAAATTAGCTTTCAAAGATGTTGAGTAGGAAAATAAATTCTTAAGTGTTTTCATTTTTAAAAGTTTTTAATCTGAGGAAGAGAGATGGCATAGTGGTTAAGAGCACTAGCTGCTCTTCCAGAGGACCTGGGTTTGGTTCCCAGCACCTATATGGTGACTCACAGCTGTCTTTAACTCCAGTTCCAGATCTGAGGGTACCAGGCATACATATGATGCATGCACAGACTTATTTGTAAGTAAAACATTCATCCACATAAAAGAAATAAATCTACAAAAGTAAAATAAGGTGTTTTATCATTCATTGTGTGTGTATTTGTACACCTTCACATGCAGTGTTTATGGAGTTTACAAAGTAGCATTGGAAGCCCTGGAACTGAGAGGTTATGCATGATTGGGAACCACTGTGTGGCTGCTGGGAACTGAACCCAAGTTCTGTACTGAGCCATCCCTGGCTCCAGTATTTCCATTTTAGAAATACAGTGTCTTAGTTAAGGTTACTATTGCTGGGATTGAAACACCATGACCAAAGCAACTTGGGGAGCAACTTTCTCATAGTTCCACTTAACAGTTCATCATCAAAAGCAGTAAGGGTAAGAACTCACACGGGGCAAAAATCTGGAGGCAGGAGCTGATACAGAGGCCAGGGAGAGGTGCTGCTTACTGGTTTGCTCATCATGGCTTGCTCAGCCTGCTTTCTTATAGAACCCAGGCCCACCAGCCTAGGAATAGCACCACCCACAATGGGCTGGACTGTCTCTCATTAATCACTAATTAAGAAATACCCTACAGCTGGACCTTTTGAAGATATTTTCTTTCAATTGAGGTTTCCTCCTTTTGAATGACTCTAGTTTGTGTCAAGTTAAATCTAGTCAGCACAGACAATTTGGCAACCCAGTGAAAATGTGATTACAATCAGCAGGAAGCCAGTTTGGGGAGTATCTTATAGTCAAGAGACCCTTGAGAGGCCAACCTAGGTAGGAACAAGACATATTGCAGAATTAGGACCATAGATAAGAACTGGAAATCAGTAAATATGGGTCCTGACATTGAGGGGGCTCCAGACATGGTGCTTGGGCATTGGTAATTTCAACTTTGGTGGTACTGGTAAGGGAGGCAGCCAATTGCTGTAGGATAATGATCTTGTACACTGTAAAGATTTGTTACTTGTATTAGTTTAATAAAATGCTGATTGACCAGTAGCCAGGCAGGAAGTATAGGCAGAGTGACCAGACTAAGAAAATTCTGGGAAAGGCAGAGAATCAGTCGTCAGCCAGATGCAGAGGAAGCAAGATGAGAATGCTTTACAGAAAAAAGGTACCAAACCATGTGGCTAAACAGAGACAAGAATTATGGGTTAGTTTAAGTTGTAAGAGCTAGTTAGTAATAAGCCTGAACTAATAGGCAAACAGTTTTAATATAAGCCTCTGTGTGTTTCTTTGGAACTGAACAGCTGCAGGACCAGGCAGGATAAAAACTTCTGTCTATAGCTGGTGTGGCAGCAGAGCTCCCTGCTTTTCACAGAGCTAGGCTGGAGGTGACAGCCTCTGTGTTACCTGTCATTCTGCTTGTGTGGCTAAGTAGAACTTCTCCTCTGTAGATGTCTGTCAGCCTGATGTGGAGCTTCCAGTGACTCAAAGGCTGGAGAGTGAACTTGGTGTGGTAGACGAGGACACTCTTCCAGAAGCCCCTTTTATATCGGACCATGGTTCAGGCATCAAGGATGAAACACTAACTCCAGCAAAAACACAAGCAGTGAGAATGAAGACTGCAGTGGAGCGTGTGCCATTTAGGAAGAAAGACACTTCGGAGTCAGCCAGACTACAGCAGGTATGAAGCCTTTCCTTTCCTGTGACCCATTTATGTGCATCTGATGTTTTCCAAGGCCCTACAAGCTACTACAGGGTAGGACCAGCATTTGTTTGGGGGCAGATGGATGCCTCAACCCTGGGTCCAGCAGTCTAAGTTGGCTTACTTAAGTCCAGGTTTTGCTTTTTATTTTAACAAAAGCCAGTTTGTAATGGTAGTATAGGATATAGCATTCCATCCTTCCCTAATTCAGGAAGATCCTAATTAATTCAATACCATCTTAATTAGGAAGCTTGTCTTAAAATTCAATATTTGAAATGCGAGAGTTGAGAGGATTTAAGATTCTGTTATGAGCAGTCAGTGGGGATGCTGTTCCACTGATGGCTCAGTGGTTTTAAGTGGTACTTGCTGCCTTTCTAGAAGACCCACATGGTGGGTAAGTGCTTTTTAGTATGGCTTTGGGAACTAGCTGGGTAGTTAGAGCGTGTGGCCCAAAACTACCTTTTATTTTAGACTTCTGTCTAAAACTTTCTTACAGGTCTGATGCCTCAGTCGTTAGCACTGATTGCTCTTCCAGACCTAGGTTTGATTCCAAGGAGTCACATGGTAGCTCACAACCATCTGTAACTCCAGTTCCAGGATATCTAAGTGTCCTCTTCTTGTCTCCATAGGCACCAGGCATGTAAATATAGTACACCGATATACATGCAGGCAAAACATCCATACACATACAATTAATTAACTAATAAAAAATTTCAACAGCAACAACAAAAAGCTTTCTTATGGTCCTGCAGTGGAAAACTGGCCAGATGAGCACCTCTGGTCCGAGTGCACTTACTGCTGTGACTGCCATTCAAGTAGTACTATCCAGAGGCTTCTGCAACAAGCCTGGGTATTATCACATGACCTTGGAAAAGGAAATTTGGCAGTTTACTAGTGTTGTAGTTTCCTTTCTCTTGCTGTGGACAAAACATCAAATTGGGAGGAAAGGGTTTTTGTTATTGTTTTGTGTGTGTGTGTGTGTGTGTGTGTGTGTGTGTCGTAGTTCAAGGTAGGAAAGTGAAGGCAGGAACTGAAGCAGAGAGGAATCCTTTTTACTGACTTGCTCCTCATGAATTCCTCAGCCTACTTCGTTATACAACCTATATGCCTAGAGTGGTACTACCTACAGCAAATTGGCTTTTTCACATCACTCATTAATCAAGAAAATGCCCCACAGACTTGCCCCCAAGCCAGTCTGGTGTAGGTACTTTCTCATTTGAAGTTCCCCCTTTGCAGAGAATTAAAACACTAATCAACACAGCCAGTAACCAACAGGTCATGGATTGGGATCAAGTCTTTATTTCTTCCCAGATAAACTTGTAATGAGGTCACTGGGAAGTCCGGAGTGAGTCTACTTGGAGGTTCTTCTCAGCCTCATGCCTGATGGTATTTGAAATTGTGTGGTTCATTGTGGTTAGGCAAAGGTTCAGAAGGTTAAATATTTTAGCCAAGAATATTTTACAATTTACCTATAAACAAAAATGGACTTTTAAAAGAGGAGATTTAATTAAGGAAAAAGATAACTATTTCATACATTTAAATGTGGAAAATGGAAAAGCCAAGGATTCCAGACCCACCCTTGCCCAGTTTTAGTTCAGTATTATCTCTATGCTTCCCACGTTTCCCTCAGAGTGCTTTCTGTTAGCTTGTAGAATGAATGCAAAGAGGCACATGGAATTTCCTGGGGATCAGAGGTTGAAGCTGGAGTGTCCTTAATACTTGTTTGTCTTTGTAATGCATGTGCTCTTTTTATAGGGACTCCACGCGCCTGAAAGAAATCAACCAAACCAACCTTATGGCAAAAGCAGGTTACAGCAGACAACAGTGTCATCCAGATTAAAAATGAACCGACAGCCTGTGAAAGACCGCAGGGCTCCTTGGATACCTCCGAACCCCACGTCTCCACCAGCCTCTCCGAAATGGTATGCAAGAATTCAAAGATTGAGTTCCCATGGCTTTATTTTTCTTCCACAGATGACATACATTTAAAACAAATAATAATAGGCTTCATTCTTCCCCTTGGGCAAAAATGCTTATTTGGGTGAGTAATACATGAGTTTTTTGTCTAGAAGCCTGTTGGTTCCTTTTTGTACCTGTCCATGGAGTACCTCAATGCCCAGTGGGTATGTGTCATTGTAGGAAGGATTGTGACTGTCGTCTGCTCCGTGAATAGATTGTGCTTACCTGAGGCTGGGCATTGTATCTCTCTTATGTCTTAACGTCCAATGCCTACACATAATAGGGACTCACTTAATCTCGGCTGAGTGAATATTTTTAAATAATTTAATTCCAAGTCAAGATAGCTGTGAACTCTGAGCTCATCCATGTTCCCTGATTCTGCTAACATTACTGTTTTGTTACCTACACTCATATCAGGACAACAGTGTGGATTTACTTTCCACAGGGATAGAGAGGAGTTACTGTTCTCAGTGGGAGCAGGGTCCAGTTTGAAGTAGGCTCACGGGAGCATGGTGGCTAAGATAAAGGGGAGCTTGTTTGTGGGTTTGGGTATCCTTGACGGCACAGTGGAAAAAGCTAGAAGGTCTAGCAGTGCTAAAGAGGAAGCAAACAGCGGGGACTCCTTATGTGCATGCGTGGTGTGACTCCATGGTAATGTGTATCCCTTAGCCTTGAGGAAAAGGAAGAGGACCAGAAGCTTCTGTTCACTGCAACACAGAACTGGGTCCTTCTGACCTGACTGTGTGGGGCTTTTTGTTGTTGGTGGTTTTGTTTAACAGCCCTGGCTGTCCTGGAACTTGCTCTGTAGACCAGGCTAGCCTTGAACTCAAAGAAATCCACGTGCCTCTGCCGCCTGAGTACTGGGATTAAAGGCGTGTGTCACCATCGCCTGGCTGATTGTGTGTTTTTGTTTGTTGTTGTTTGCTTTCATGAGTTTGTTCTGATTTCTTTGTTTTATACATGTCAATACAGGTTGAAGTCTGCACTGCTAAACAAGTACACAGTATACTAGTTTCTAGACCAGCAGTTCTCAACCTATGGGTCTCTACCCCTTTGGGGGTCAAATAACCCTTTCTACAGGAGTCACATATCAGTTATTCTGCATACCAGATATTTACATTGTAATTTTTAACAGTAGCAAAATTACAGTTATGAAGTAGCAATGAAACTGATTTTAGGGTTGGGGTCACCACAGCATGAAGAACTGTATTAAAGGGTTGCAACTTTAGGAAGGTTGGGAACCACTGCTCTAGACAGTATGATGGTGGGGGAGACATGGGGCAGATAAGACTTCCTAGATCACAGTGCTGTGTGAAACCTAACACAGACATTTAGAGGACTTGGGATATTATTAGGAACTCGTATATTTAAAGCATATTTTGTTGAAGTATATTCTTTATTCTATGACAGTTTTCTTTAATTAAAATAATGACTGCTTCTTTGAGGCAACAGGATCTTCTCCCTTTGACATTGGGCATGAGAGCTAGAGGACCTTTCCCCGTCACATTTGTTCTGCCATCAGGTGCCAGGCACTGAGCTGTAGATCAGCATTGCCATGGTGCTCTTAGGATGAGTCACAAGAAGTGGACGAATGATTGCCAATGACATGCTTTCCATTTGGTGTAGTGCTGCGTGGCTAAAGGTGAGGTCCAGTCCCAGAGATGCTGCAAAGGAACAATCTCTCCAGCAAGAGGATGCCCACGAGGAAAGTCAGCTGGGAGGTGCTGCCGAGCAAAAAGCAACCAGGTTTGTAATATATATATATATATGACTCTGAAGCAAAGCCCTTCTTGTCTTTTCTGTATCTCAAGATGATTATTTAAAATCAGATTGCTAAACTTTTCTATTACACTCTCCAGCTTACCACAGGCCCACCGCTCTTTTATTCTTTCTTATTTCATTCATTCGAAACTTCTATGTGTGTCATTTGCCAATTTGTAAATGGCACAGTTGTGTGCTATATGCACGTTTTAAAAAAAGAGCAAATAAGTCAGTGGAAAATACATGAAATTAGCTGTGATTTAAGACAGGACATGGTATGCACCCTAAGATCTGGGCAAGTTCAGAACATGGAGTGTTTACCTCTTGCTATAGAGAATGAAGTTTCATGCAGGGAGGTAGGAACTAAACCAGGACTTACACGGGCAGGAATAAATGTGAGGGGTTTAATGAGAATGTTCCAAGGGAAGACAGCAGGGAAAACAGCTTGCTCTGCATTTGTTTGGCAGAAATTACCCTGGCAGTTATGGGAAAGCAAAAATGGAAATGGGTATTAGGGCTGGGGGGTAGCTCAGGAGTACAGCACGGCTCCAGTGTGTGTGAAGTGCACTATACTCCAGTATCGCTCTGTCTTTGGCCCTGAAAAACAGAATGGGCCATTTGATAATTTGGTGATAATCACATATCCTAAAGCAGAAGAATCAAAGCTCTTTGACATACACATGCAATAAAATTGTTTAGAGTTAACTTTCCCCTTTTGTTTTGTTTGGTTTTATTATACCTTCCCTGGGGTCTATTTGTTAGACGAGTGGACCATGCTGAGAACAGTGATGGTGGCTTTCTTGTCGGCAGCCTCTTGTGTGTGTACCAATTGGATATGACTGTCCTTTTGTAGGAATGTACTGTGGACGCTTTCATGGGTATACGGAGGATACATTACTATTTGAATCCTTTCATGGAGCCAGGATTGGTGCTGGGCTGCGGGAGGGAGCTCATTTCTGCTCTGTTTCTGTGGTTATGATACCCTGTGGCATTGAGGCATGGTTACCTTGACTCTTCTGTTAGGCTTCCTTGGCCAGATGCTGAGTCTTCCAAAAGATTGAAGGAACTAGAAGACTTGGAAGCCAAAAAAGTAGAAAGGATGCAAAAACAGAGGTAAATATTTGTTTCTGAGGTAAACAAGAAGGCAGCTTGTTCTGCATCATCTCACTCCTTTGACAGTGAGTCAGGATTGGTGACGTCAGCCATACTTCTGCTTACTGGCTTGCTGCCTCCTGAAGACTGGAAAGCTACCTGTGAAGCCTGTGGGAGCGCCAAAGAGAGAAGCCCAGGAAGCCCTGACTCTACTTTAAAGAGAGTTGTGCCTTTACCTCCCTCTAGGCTTGAGTGGCTTGAGGCTGAGACTTCTCGAAGAACCAAAGAGCTGGATGAACTGAAAGCTGAAGAAATGGATAGACTTCAAAAATTAAGGTATAGTTCGCCACTGGGGAGTGAGAGGGTATGTGTTTCTAGCTGATTGATTCTTATAGTTTGAACAGCTATCCTGGGCTTTCTTGACCTTACCTCATTCAAGATGAGTAACTGAATGAAGACGGCAGAGGGTGAGTGGGTGTGCATGGTGAGTGTGAACCATGAGTGTGTAGATGCTTTGTTTCTCATGTTAGTCTGAATGTGGTCTCAGGTTTTCAGGGGAGCTTGCTTCCCCTCATTCATCCCCTAAGAGTGCTGCCACATAACAGGCAGTGAAGAAATATGTTTACCATGTAATGGGGCTGATGCCACTGCCACAGCTGGCTGACTTTTCCAGCTCTAGAAATCATCACTCTGTAGTCAAATGAACAAAGCACTGATTGAAACATCTGTACATTTTATCACTGTTCGTGATGGCATTTGGTCCCAGTTCAGGGCTGCGGTTCTTTCCTTAGAGGCCAAGGTGACTAAAGTTAAGATTTCAGTTATACAATCACAGAATCTTAGGATTTGAAGGACACCCCCCCCCACACACACACACACATAACTGATATTTCCAGACTTCTGCTGTCTCTAAAAAGTGGCCAGCATGTGTATACATACCTCTGTGATGGGGTGATCACAGCAGTTGGAGGGAATCTGCCTTACTCATCTCTATTATAAGGCTGATCTGATTGTCTTTAACTCCTATCCACTTGACTTTTCACATCTCATTTATTCCTTCATATGTATTTTTTTCTGAAAAAGTAAATATAGCATACACATAGAAAAACACACTAAATTCACAGTTATGGTTCAGAATATTATAAATGAGCACCTGTGCATTGCCTCTCAAATCAGGTAATACTGTTGTGGAAGCTATACCTCCTTCCCCTAGAGATAGATACCTACTGTCCTGATTGCTGAATTAATCTTTTCATTACCCTTGTTCACAAATCTACTACTGATGTATGCGTTTCTGTCAACAACCTTAATTTTGGAAATAGAAGTACCAATTTAGCAGAGTATAGGAAGGGCAGTTTGCTAGTGCTAGAGGAAGACTCGGGAGACTTGGTTGCAGGATCTGGGTCATAACCTGACATTGAGCTGTCCTCAACAGTATTCCAGAGCCCCATCCCAGGAATCAGAGAGCAAGAGCATGACTGAGCCATGGCAGACAAGACAGGGTTAACCGCCTGGTGAACCAGCTCCACTAAACTTCTGGAAACCTTGTCTGGAGAGTGAGCTGCCTTGTTTTGCTCTGCTTTCTCAGCTCCTCTGGGCAGCCTGTGGGGGTGAGGTGAGGACCCTCAGCACATAGGTCCTATAGATAAGCTTCATCAGCATCAGGAAAGACTAGACCAGCGTCTAGGCTAGACTTGCTTCATGGATTTCCTTGTCATGTCCTCTTGCTGTTTGTGTGCTTGTTTCAATGAAACACAGCCTAATTTAGCTTCTTTTAATTGCAATTTTATAACTCTATTTGATACTGCAGATAGTTTTCATTCACATTGATTGTCTATAGGTTTTTTGGGGGGATGCATGGGTAATGGTTTGGTTCTTAATGTTTTTGTTTGTTTTATTTTGTTTTGTTTTTTTGTCTGCAGGGTTTAAAATGTGGTGACTCCACATCCTTAATTTCTGGACAAATGCATGCAGATATAATAGGAACATTCATTTGACTCAGACAATTTTGTTGAGCCTGCTATTAGTATGCACATCTGGAGTTCCTGCCTCCTTTATGGCAGATTTCAGATTTTTCTGATTGTCCAGCCAGCACACTTTCTAAAGCCCACCCTGTGGGTACCGTTGTGAATGTTGATGTATTCTTAGCTCACCACAGTCTTAGTTACTTTTCTGTTGCTGTAATAAAACACCATGAACAAGGCAACTTATGAAAGAAAGCTTCTAATTGGTTTACAGTTTTCAAAAATTAGAAATGATGGCATGGCAGCATGAAGGAATGTCTAAGAACTCACATCTTGTTCCACAAGTAGGAGACAGATACATACACACACACACACACACACACACACACACACACACACACTTAAACCGGCTTTGATAACTTCAAAGCCCTTACCCAGTGACACACCTCCTGCAACAAGGTCAACACCTCCTAATCCTTCCCAAACAAAACAGTTCCACCAACTGGGGACCAAGTGTTCAAACGTGTGCCTATGGAGACCCTTCTCATTCAACCAAAACAGCCACCTCAGTGAGGGCAAAATGTCCCTCTTCACCTCCTGCAGAAGCCATTACTCCAGGTCCTCTAATTTAGCTTCTTTGAGAGAGTGAGCTAGGCAAGGTGGTGTATTCCTGTGATCCCAGCACTTGGAAGACTGAAGCAGGAAGATTGCCATGAGGCCAACCCATTTTACAGTAGCTTGACCTTGTCTCAAAATAATAATAATAACAATAGTAATAACAACAACAACAATTATTAATTAGAGGGAAAGCAGTCCTTTTTCCAGACATTTCAAATTTAAAAATGTCTTTTCTATGCTTATATTTGCTAATTTTGCATACTTACTCATTATTAGTCTTATAGAATTTTTATTTGGAAATTATTTTAATGGAAAATTTGTTAATATTAAACTTTTATTATTAGGTAATTATACATTCACACAATGTTGTAATAATATAGAAGAATCTTGGGAAATCATTTCTCGCTACTACTGTAACATCTTAAACTGTTGACTACATATAACCAGGATGTAGATATTTATTGACATAGTGAGGGTACATGTGATTAGCAAGCATTGCCACAGCCAGGAACATGCCCATCACTACAACATCCCCCATGTTGCCTTTTATAGCCACACATACTTCTTTACTGCCCCCAGCTACCTTTTGGCTCAGAAAGTATGGCAGCTGCTAATCTGCTTTCTCTTTTTATAATTTTGTTTCAAGATTGTTATTCTACAGTGTATAACTTTCTGGAATTGGCTCTTTAAATATTTGTTTATTCCAATGGGAGAGGAGTATTGTATCATTGTGTACATAGTGTACATATGGACATCAGAGGCCAACTTGCAGAAGTCAGTTCTTATTCGATTATGGGGATCAAACTCTGATCATCAAGCTTGACAGCAAATGACTTTAGCCTCTGAGCCATCGCACCTACCGTAGAACTGGCCTTTTTTCCTGAAATAATTCTCTGGAGAGTCATTCTCGTTACTCCATGTATTGTTTGTTCATTCTTTTTGTTGGTGAGTTGGGTTTCATGGTGACCACTCATCTTAGTAAACAGCTGAGGGAATCTGGGTTGTCATTAGTATGGCATCATTATGACTAAAGATGGTATAAGCATGCATGTATTGTGTGATGTGTTTTTATTTTACTGCTGTAAGTTCCCAGAGTGATTTTGCTGGGTTGTATGCTTTTTCTTCTTTTTTTCAAAGCTTAAAAATAAAAGTTTTTATTGTATTTTTTAAAATTTTTTTCCCATGGTATTTACTGAGCTCTACATTTTTCTCTGCTCCCCTCCCTGCCTCTCCTCTCCCCGCTTCAATCCTCCCCCAAGGTCCCCATGCTCCCAATTTACTCAGGAGATCTTGTCTTTTTCTACTTTCTACTTCCCATGTAGATTATATCTATGTAAGTTTCTCTTAGTGTTCTCATTGTTGTCTAAGTTCTTTGGGATTGTGGTTTGTAGGCTGGCTTTCTTTGCTTTATGTTTAAAAAATGTAAAATTATTACATGAGTGAGTACATGTAATAATTGTCTTTCTCTGTCTGGGTTACCTCACTCAAAATAATGTTTTCTAGTTTCATCTATTTTCCTGCAAAATTCAAGCTGTTGTTATTTTTTCCTGCTGTGTAGTACTCCATTGTATACCTTTTTTCCCCTCCATTCTTCGACCGAGGGGCATTTAGGTTGTTTCCAGGTTCTGGCTATGACAAACAATGCTGCTATAAACATAGTTGAGCACATGTCCTTGTGGCACGATTGAGCATCCTTTGAATATAGACCCAAAAGTGGTATTATTGGGTCTTGAGGAAGGGTTTCCTAATTTTCTGAGAAATTGCCACACTGACATCCAAACGGGTTGTACCAGCTTGCATTCCCAGCAATGCAGGAGTGTTCCCTTTTCCCCACAACCTCTCCAGCATAAGTTGTCATCCGTGTTTTTGATCTTGGCCATTCTTACAGGTGTTAGATCGAATCTCAGAGTTGTTTTGATTTGCATTTCTCTGATGACTAGGGATGTTGAACATTTCCTTAAGTGTCTTTCAGCCATTTTAGATTCCTCTGTTGAGAGTTCTCTGTTTAGGTCTGTACTCCATTTTTTTATTGGATTATGTGATCTTTTGGTGTCCAGTTTCTTGAGTTCTTTGTATATTTTGGAGATCAGACCTCTGTCTGATGTGGGGTTGGTGAAGATCTATTTCCATTCTGTAGGCTTGTTGTTTTGTCTTGTTGACCGTGTCCTTTGCTTTACAGAAGCTTTTCAGTTTCAGGAGGTCCCACTTTTAATTGTTTCTCCCAGTGTCTGTGCTGCTGGGGTTCTATTTAGGAAGTGGTTCCCTGTGCCAATGTGTTCAAGTGTACTTCCTACTTTCTTTTCTATAAGGTTCAGTGTGGCTGACTTTATGTTGAGGTCTTTGATCCATCTGAATTTGAGTTTTGTGCATGGTGATAGATATGGGTCTCTTTTCATTTTTCTACATGTTGATATCCAGTTATGCCAGCACCACTTGTTAAATATGCTTTCTTTTTTCCATTTGATATTTTTTACTTCTTTATCAAATATCAGGTGTTCAAAGATGTGTGGATTGATATCCGGGTCTTCCATTCGGTTACATTGGTCCTCCTGTCTATTCTTATGCCAGTACCAGACTATTTTCAGTACTGTATGTAGCTCTGTAGTAGAGTTTGAAGTCAGGGATTGTGATGCCTCTAGAAGTTCTTTTATTGTACAGGATAATTTTGGCTATCCTGGGTTTTTTGCTTTTCCAAATGAAGTTGAATACCGTTCTTTCGAGGTCTTTGAAGAATTTTGCTGGGATTTTGATAGGCATTGTATGCTTCTTGTATGTTTTGGTTTCTGTCTTAGTCACTGTGAAGTCTATTGCTGTGAAGAGACACCATGACCAATGTAACTCTTATAAAAGAAAATATTTAACTAGGGGCTTGCTTACAGTTTCAAAGGCTTAGTCGCTTATTATCATGGCAGAGAGCATGGTGGTAGGCAGGTGTGGTGTGGGAGATGTAGCTGAGAGCCACATGCTGATCTGTAAGCAGGGTGGGGAGGGAAGAAGGGAGGCAGAGAGAGTGGGGAGAGGGGTAGGATTTTGGTCTAACTCAGAGCAATTGAATTCAAATCTGCCTTTCACAAGACCCCAGGGGATGCATGCAGTCATTGTGGTTGGAAGGGCACTGTGGTTTGTCATCACTTGGTTCGCCTTCACCTTGAGGAGTTAGAAAAATGTGCATAATAGGGCATTCTGGCTTCTGAATTTTCAACTTTACTTCTAAACAGTGTTTCTGCCACCCAGTTAGCAGACAAGGTAGAAGCTACAGTTCTGGAGCGGTTGAAGCCCCTCTTGATCAAGGCCCAGGTAACTGATTCATCTCATTTCCTTGCCTTTGGCAGTTCCGAAGTGAAAGGAGTTTGTTACTTAGGTCACACTGACCCTTTTTCAGAGGGCTGTCTCTTCAATGATGGGAACCTGCAGTACAGAACAGGGTTTCACTGCTAGGGCCCTTCACAGCCTCCAGAGCACCACACATATGTCCTCTGTGTGGATTGGGGGGAGGGAGGCGACAAGAGGGTATAGCAAGGGAAAGAGAAGCAAGCACTGTTTTTGAGAAGGGTGACATTTTAACTTGGGGAAGGAGTTTAGAGTGAATTTTCCATTCTTTCCTATTCAATCTATTGATAATGATGGTGTTTACTTAATCATCCCCTGGATGCTGGTCTCTGTGACCTTGGTAACTTAGAATTATTGGCTATTTTACAGTAGGAGAGGGGGATTTGGTACACTTCTCTGTACAAACTAGAAGTTTCTCAAAGATGAAGCGACTTACAGCATACCATGATTTCATGTCACCCTTCTGTAAGCAGTAGGGATTCAATAGTGACACCTTGATGGACCTATCCTGGAAATAGAAGCCATGCTGTTTTCAGGCTTCTAGATGAGGTCATATTAGAATATTATGATCTTAGTTGGCTGAATGGCATTCTGAGTCTAAGAAGTTGTAGGATTATTGACCTCAGAGGGCTCCTAGAGATGGAGTTGTGCAGTGCCCTCATTTGACTCCTGCAAGAAAATACAGCACAGGCAGGTTGAATGACTTGCAAAGTAGCACATAGCTACTCTGGCAGTGTTTACAAAGTTGAGTGGTTACTAACTGCCTGGAGCACCAAGGACAACACATGGCATTTGTTTTCTCGAGGACCAAATGCTCTAATTACTGCCAAAAGCATATTATAGCTGAATTGTTCCACATAGGTTATTCTGCAACATGACTTATTCCGAGTTATAAATTGTTATAATCTGTGAATGCATTTGTCCATTTTAATAGAGAGTTAATTCTTCTGTGGAAGCTAATAGTCATTTGAAGGACCGTCTGTCAACAAGCGCAGCAGCAGCAGCAGCATCCCAGCCTGCAGAACAGGTGTGTGGTGTTGGGATTCTAGTCTTATTACATGATAATGTCTCCAGTCAAAGGAAAATGATATGCAAATTACTTTGCAAACACTACATTATCCTACTCAAGGAGAGTGAAAATTCTTTCTCATATGTGACATGTTAACTCTTAGCGTGTATATGTAGTTCTGTGTCTGAAGGGGCCTTGCACAGTTCACAGACGTCTCTAGAGCCACAGGTTTTTGTTGGTGCACTTTTATCTCTCCCTTTAATGACAGAGCGTAGATAACTGTGCCCTGAATGTTGATGGCCTGAGGCAGAAAACTAGCTCTCTCATTTCTTTCTCATCCAGCCTACTTTGGCTCATTACTGGACTAATTTCCTTTCTTTTTAAAGCCTAATGTTTTTGTTAAGCAAGCAAGTTTTGAGTACCCAGTACATGACCATGGTCCAACAGAAAAGAAAGAAGGTCCAAGGAAAAAATGAAAGCATTTGAGGAAAATAAAAACCTCTTTTGTTGTTGTTCAGGTTAATCTTCCTCTGGAGGATTTGCTTTTAATGTTTAGAGGACTGTCCCTGTCTGCCTGGCCTTAGGGACTTTAGAGTAGAAGGTGTAAGTTGCATTCCTTTAGTCCTCTAAACGTTGAGAACAGGTACTTGCTCTTCCAGTTGCTCTGGACAGGTACCAGGCAGAGAGTATAAAGGAGTTAGAAGGAAGCAGGAGTGGCATTGCAGCAGTAGACCAATGGCCTTGGGAGCAAGAAGACTGTAGGTTAAGACTATTCAACCAATGTCACTATTGAGCAGGGTTTTAGCTGTATCTTCATTGTTGCCATTTTTTTGTGTTATTATTTTGTGTTGGAGTCCCATGTGAAGTCAAGCTACTAGGACAGGAACTAAACCATCATTGTCCATTATAGTCTCAGATGTGTCGACGGCTTGGTGGGTTTGTGCCGCTAAAAGCCCCTCTTAGACGCCCATTGAAGTAGTGGGCTAACACCTAACCTAGGAAAGCAGCTCTATAAAGCATTTCAATATGAAAGGAAAATAAAATGGATTACTAACAGTAAAGCAGACATATATAAATATTATGAGTAAAACAGGCTTTTATGTACAAATTAAATTATCTTTAATACAATTTTTTGAAAGATAAAATCCAGCTCTTGTTTAGAATTCTGGGTTGTTGGAAACATTCTCATTGCAAGGAGTTTTTCAGGCTATACATCAATAACCAGTGTTAAAAATAATCAGACAGCTAATGACTGCTGAGAGAGAGAGAATTAGTCTTTCCCGGGGATGAGCACCCTAACTGATAATCTGTCGAAGACCAGCTTCGACAAAACTCATTCCAGGGTAGGAGCATGAGGATTAAAATTATTAAGCAAAAGGAACAGAGAGATATAAGAGAAATAAGAGACAGAAACACAGTACAGCCTTGGGAGGGCCAGTCAGTAGATGTTGAATCTACTGTTTATTTTTTACATGATTACATATTTCTTTTTTTTAAAGATTTATTTATTTATTATGTATACAACATTCTGTCTCGATGTATGCCCGCACGCCAGAGGAGGGTGCCAGATCTCAGTGCAGATGGTTGTGAGCCACCATGTGGTTGCTGGGAATTGAACTCAGGACCTCCGGAAGAGCAGCCAGTGCTCTTAACCTCTGAGCCATCTCTCCAGCCCCCATGATTACATACTTCATCCCAAAGGGGAAGGGAGGAGGCAACAGACTTTATTGACATTATATAAGGAATAGACTTGAATTCTCTGATCTTTGGTCCAGGTGGAGCAGATCCACCTCTAACCCAAAATACTAAGTAGCCACACTCTAGGTCAGCATCTCTTGTTTGTAACTACACCTGTTGACAGCAACTTTGAGAGAGCAAAAATAAGCTCAAACTCTCAGACCTCCAGTCAAGGTGGAACAGGCTCATAACTCTGTGGGTCCTCACAATACAAAATGTTCAGTCCTGAAATCATATTCACATAAGCAACACTAAAAGTCTTCAGCAGGTTGTGTTTATATAAGTGTATGTGTGTAACAATAATAAAGAAATAAAGGCTAGCACTTTGAGAGAGAGTAAGAGGGGTGTGTGGGAGAGATTGGATGGAGAAAAGGGAAGGGGCAAGTTATGTAATTATATTTTAATGAAAATTTTTTTAAAAATTAAGAGTTTGAGGCCAGCCAGGTCTACAGAGTGAGTTCCAGATAGCCCGGACGGTACAGAGAAACCCTGTCTTGAAAAACAAAGAAGAGAAAGAAGACAAGCCCAGAGAGGCTGAGTAAACTTGTCCAGAGTTGAAGGGCAGAACCAGTTCTTACTCCCAGGAATGTCTCATTTTCTACCCAGAAGATAATAGTTTTTTTCTAAAATGCGGATCAGATTATAGACCTATATATTAGGATCAAGAAAAATAGTTAGGTGTGATGAGAGAAGCCTTTAATCCCAGCACTTGGTAGGGAGAGGCAGGAGGATCTTTGTGAGTTTGAGGCTGGCTTGGATCTATAAAGTGAGTTCCAGGACAGCCAGGGCTATGTAGAGACCCTGTCTCAAAAGGAGAGAGGGAGAGGGAGAGAGGGAGAGAGAGGGGAGGAGCGCATTGTAAAGTACTTTGTTCATTTAAAGCACACAAAGTCAGGAGAGAATGTTCTCTACCACCTAGAATGTGTGATGTATAAAATAGGGTACAGTTCCCTAAACATGGCCGAAGAGATGCGTGCTTTCCCAGTCAGCAAGGCAGGTGAAATGGTGGTTGTCAATAAGGCACTGCTTGGTCAGTGCAGTCACTTAAGCAGCTGAGAAGAATTGTGTTGGCTTGTGCTTTTGTTACGTGCTGACCGAGAAATTGTTCTGGCATAGGATCTCTGCCATTTGGATCACTGTGCTTTGCAGTTCTAATGACTAACAATAATCTTTAATTTTTTGGTCCTCTTTTATTACCTTTTTACCCTTTCTACCTTCATTTTGTAGGCTTCAGGTATCAGTTATGCGTCCAGAAATGTTCATCAGCTGGACGACTGTTTGGAAGATGCTGCTCATGAGCTAAGGGCCATGACTCAGGATAAGACCTTGGGGTTAGAAACTTCAGCCACATTGGGGAACAGAAAGGACAACCCCGATCTAGAGACCATGATGCTCCGGATGGAGGAAATGGAAGTAAGGTCTGGGCCTGCTGGTCTGTTTTGCCAGTGGGGGTTCACCTCTGCTCCTGGTCATGCTGCTGACACTCAGTATGACAGAGCCACAGGGTCCTACTTTTAAATCCAAGCTGTCTTTGCCAACTAAGTGTGCATTGGTTCAGTCACTTACCCTGTCTAATAAGTAGGTTTTTGAGAGTAGAAGAAGATATAAAGTATTTAGCATACATAATAAGTGGTCCATGCTGTTACCACTCTGTTAACAGAGACTTGTAATTCTAAAACCATAGATTCCAGGACTTGCTCCCACAGTTTGAGCCATTGGCTTTTGCATCCATAATTTATAGACACCATTCAGTTGCCTCTTCTACCTTTCTGTAGTGACCCTGTCAAACACAGATGTCCTTACCCTCTTTAATTTCGAAACTAGTACTTTTAGAATGACTCCCTTTTCTTACAAACTTTTAGACCTCAGATAGGAACCATCCCACTGGATTATTCAAGAACAGGAAACCAAAGTGCAGTGATCAAATGGTGTGGTCAAGGTCATAAATGCTGAGAGAGCTGGAGCACCCTGTTCGGGTCTGACCCCACACTCAGCATTTTTGCTTTAGTTACATCATGATTAACTCAGTTCTTCCTCATTACAAAATAGGAAATTATAAAGAAGATAAGTTTGGGTGGTTTTTGAAAATTTAAAGACATACTGTTTGTCCTATTCTTTAAATCGCTTCCCCTCTCTTGGAGTAACTGCCTAGACCTGAGCTATCCTAAGCAGTAGAAAGAGCCAGCATCTGTCTGTTGGAACACAAAACTAATGAAGAGGAGAATGCAGGTGGTCCGCAGAAGGCTCTAGGGGACAAGCTAGCCAAGGTGCAGTCATGCCAGCCACACTGCCTCTCCTAGGCTTCCCTCAGGAGCTGCTCACTTCCTGGCCCAGTAGACACCTGTTCTCATCAGTGTCCGTCTGCTGAGCTGTTCCCACACTTACTACTTCTGGTTTATAATGAAACTTACTTTTTCTCATAAATTAAACTTTCTTTTTTAAAGAAATACCAGGAGACAGTTCGCCAAAGATATAATAAAATTGTTTACGCTGACCCTCACTTATGGATGCACGAAGAGAGAAATGGTAGGTGTTTTCCCCCAACCCTCAATATTTTACTCTGAAAAATTTCAAACATACTGAAAGGTTGAGAAAAACTGCCAATAATGACCAGAATCCTGACCTTGTAACTGTAAGGTTACCATGCCACTGTTTAGCCTCTGCACCCAGTTCATCCCAGTTTTGCATTTCAGATGTAATTCAAGGTAAACTGTAAAGTATTTCAAAGGAAACCACCAGATAACCATGTGTTTGACTCCACATATGCAGCGTCAGCTTGAGGTTCTTACTTATTTATGGTTTTGTTTTGCTTTTCTGAGGTCAGATTTATTTAAGGAATAGGGAGATGGCTTAGTGAGAGACTGGAGCAGGAGAACTGACAGGAACTCCCAGGGCCAGCTAGCCTGGCACAGGCAGCAAGAGAGGCACTTGGTTCAAACAAAGTGGAAGGCCCTGACTGGCATCTAGTGTTGTCCTGACCACCAGGCATGCTCCATGTCATGCCAGTGCCTGCATTCTTACACCTTCCCCCACCCCCCCACACAAATTCACAAATGTATTAACTAGAAAAAAATTTGCATGTGACACACAGATCTTAATTATGTCTTTTGAGGAGTTTTGACAGATCTGTTTCTTACCCAAACTCCTGTCTAGATGTAGCACACATGGTTGCAGCAGAAATATCTCCTATGTCCTTCCCAGTCACTTTAGGCAATACTACTTTTCAGCCTTTTTGGCTATCTAGAGGTTTGAGTAAGTACAACCTCTTGTTGGAGAATGTGTTCTTGTCTAGACTCTTCCAGTTAACATAGCATGTTATAGTCCATTGTTGCTGATTTCCTGTTGCTACTATAGCAAATAGAAGCTTAGAACACTTCTCACCCACAACTTACTGAATCAGAACACAGACTTACTATCGAGCCATCTCTCCAGACCCTTAATTTCTCTTTCCCTCCCTTCCTCTTTTTTTTTTTTTTTTTTTTGTAAATGTTTCTCTGTGTAACAGCCCCGACTACTGTGGAACTCACTTTGTAGACCAGGCTGGCCTTGAACTCAGAGATCCACCTCTCTCTGCTTCTCAAGTGCCAGGAGTAAAGGCATGCGCCACCACCACCTGGCAATTTCTCTTTCTTGATGAGTAATACTTTGAACCTTTTCAAGTGATTAGTAGTCAGTGGTATATAATTCTTTCTGAGATGTTCAAAATCTTTTTGCTGCTTTTTAATTGGGTTGCCCTTTTATTTTTTTAATTATACAGATTATTTGTGTGTTCTAGGCATAAGTTCTTGTCAAATATATGTTTTGAGTTGGTTTATTTTGTTTCCGTTTTTCGTATTTTGCCATGCTGAGGATGGAACCCAGGACCTTGCATACGCTCAGCAGACACCGTACCTCTGAGCTATCTTCTCAGCACTGCCTTTTGTTTTTTGGTGTTTTTTTTTTAAAATAACTGCTATATTCATAATTGTCTGACCACTGTTGGCTGCTTCTTCCTCAATTCCAAAACGTTTATTTTGACAGCCCCAAAAGCAACCCTATGTGTGTATCAGTGGTTACTTCCAATTCCCCCCCCACACACACACACCACTTGGTGGCAGCCACCACTCTACTCAAGTGGATGTTTTGCAGCCATATGTTTCTTATGTGTAGCTTAACTACTTCTTCTCTCAATGATGTTAAAGTTTTAATTCTAATAAAACCTCAGCCAACTTTTATATCATTTTTTTTTGTGGCCCAGGGAATCTTAGACTGCCACTGAGGTGAGAGGATACTATTTTCTTCTAGAAGCATAAGGTTTGTTGGTTGATTTTAGCTTTAATGTTTAGCATTACGGTCTGTCTTAGATAAAAGTTTGTGGTTTGAGGAAAAGCTGCTGATGTTCATTTGTTCTAGCTCTATTTGAAGAAAGAGGCTTGGTTTTCTCTTCCACTTTTCAAAACTCATACATTTATTTATGTTGTGGCTGCAATTGCTAGACTCCTGCCATAGTTTTTCTGGGAAGCGTTAATCAAATTCTGCTTCCTCATGAAAGAGTAGCTGTGGTTGAGCATTACCCCTAATGAAACTTAAATCCAGTGCTTATTACATTTACTTAGAGATGTGTAGGAAGTTGCACGTAGATGCTTGATACCAACTTATATCACATGGACTTATTTCAAGATACAAATTTGCATCATTTTAAAAAAAAGTATTCTCCATGTTAAATTTTGAAAGATGGCCATCTAACAGAACATGCATGTACTCTTTCTGTGTTTTCTGCAGTTTTTATGCATTTTGTTGTTACTCATGGCGACAGCCCCTGGCTTCTATCTCCCGGGCTAGCAATTGAATTATTCTTCTAGGCCTGGTTTGTGTGCTCAATCCTACCTGTGTAGTACTTTTCTTACACAGGCTGAACAACCATAAACAAATAGGGATACTCAACCTTTATTATAGAGCTCTCCCTTTGCCCAGTTCTTGCTTGTGAACTCCCACAGCCTGTTCTAACAGGCTACAGCTGTTTGCCAAGATGTTTAGCTTTCCCAACTAAGCCCCAGGTTTCCTGAGGCCTCGAGAGTTTGTCAGTCAGTCATGCCCCCATTGTGGCTATCAAAAGTAGCCAGGACCTTTTTAATGTGGTGATTGTGTAGTCAGACAATAGACAGGATTTTTGAGTTGGAGGCAAAGGAAAGGGATGTGTTTTACTGATGTTTGACCATGGACCACAAAGTTAGGTTACATACTGTGAAAGAAAGTTTTAGGAGGGACTTAGTGTCTTTTCCTTTCGATAGGACAACCTTTTAACTATTAGTTGCTATATAGGTCTCTGTGTAGAAGGCTGCATTTACATTTCAGAGGAGCTTTTTAGAGTCTGGAGAGGTTGCTTAGCAATAAAGAGAGCACACTACTCTTAGCAATAAAGAGAGCACACTACTCTTGCAAAGGACTGGAGTTTGATTCCCAGCACTCACATTAGGCAGCTCTCAACTGCATGTAAATGTAGCTTCAGGGCCCCCAGTGCCCTCTTCTGGTATCTCTAGGCACCTACACTCCTGTGCATATACCCACACACAAACACACATAACTAAATAGTTTTTTTTTTTAAAAAAGAGGAGCTTTTTAAAACACTTAAGAACTGAAGTGTTGGACACTTGTAATTCCAGCATCATGAGAGCACTGTAGGATCCAGAAAACATGCGTAGAACCAAATTCAAAGTGATTTTAGGGTTATGTGATGTCTAATCCTTTCCTTGCAACTCTGTAAATAACTGAAAATTGATTTTACTCAGTAGTGGTAACATTTTTACAGAAGCTGATCTTGGCAGTGTTTGTTCCTGACAGTGAGTGATTATGCATCAGAGAAAGTGTCTTGCTGGAGCAACTTTACCTGAGGGACGGGTTTCTTTCTTCCACTTGAAACACATTTAAAACTAGAAATCATCTGAAACTCAGGAGAGCTCTCAGGTCTGCAAGTTGTAGTTAATAAATTAGTATCTTGACTCTCATGCATATTTTTGCAACAATGTTCAGAGACAAGTTATATCTGCTAATTAAGTGTTCAGCTGAGTCTTTTGAATGGCTTTCTTCTTCAGTAATCAAAGCATTTAAAGGTTAAGAAACAAACTTCATGACTTCAGAAATGATGTCTCCTGAGGTCTTTCACAGAACAGACAAGGACATGGTGCTGGGGAGCAGTGCTGATTTCTGTAGACTGACTGCAGTGTTTTCTTTCTCTAGAACTCAAAAATCCACCCTTGTGTTTGAAGTCCCTCTGCACCAACCCTGGCTTGTGTCTTAGTGTGTGAGAAAGATGGCTATGATGTCTTCACACTTCATTAGCTACTACCACACATCTTTGACATCAGTCATTTTTACCTGTCCTTTCTAGGCCAGAACAACCCAGCAGTAAGTGAAAGACCTTTGGCTCCCCATCCAATCAAGATCACTAAGGCAGCAACTCCCAAGGTCCCAGCCGTGAACATTTTGTTAGAGAGACCCTGCAATGCCAAGTAAGTGACAGTAACACTGTGGGTTTTCTTGTTGGCGGCATTGGGTGTGGTTCACATGTGACAAAAGTTGTTGGGAGCAAGTTCTTGCAAACTCTGATGGATCAGTAAGACGGTGGTTCTGTGGTTGGTATTGAACGCTAGCATTGTGAAGAAGCCTCTGGCACCTGGCAGTTTAGCTGGCTTTCACTCTGGCATATACGATTGTGCTGACGCTTAGTGTGAGCTTTATTTCATCTACAGAGCAGGAATGCCTGCAGTATTGAGGATTAGTGTGGTAGAAAGAAGTGGGAAGTCATGGCAGGAGGCTGAATTTTGTTCAGTATGAGGAGGGCAAGCCATTGTGGTGCAGGAACAGCTCACTCTTGCTTACATGTGAATGCTTTCGTCCCTCTCATGTGTTCTCAGCTCACTGGATGAAAGTGTGGGGACAGAGGAGGAATCAGAGAGAAGGGAGGCCCGCTTTCCCTCCGCTGGAGAAGATCTACAACAGAAGGAAGGCCGGACTCCCCTCTTTGTTCCACCACGGATGCGGCATAGCATTGGTGATTACTGTAGCCGATTTGAGCAATTCCTACGAATTATATCTCATGAGGCTATAGGCTCCTTCAACCCATGGCTAATAGCTGAAAGGTTAGTAAAATTTCTGTCTCTGCTTACAGGCCAAGGACCAAATTTTAGACTTGAAGAGGTTCTAGAGAAAGGACTAGCTGAGGTCTTAATCTTTGCTTTGGGGTTGTAGTGGCCTCTCATGGGTGGCGTGCAGCCTCCTCTGTGAACTGCTCTTCTTCAGATGTAGGAGACCGTGAAAGCATCACAGGCTTTGCCACCTGGAGGAGCAGAGCGCCCTGCAGTCTCCTCTCAGGCAGACTATCAGTCTAAGACCAGGGTGCCATAAAATGTCTGAGGGACTTGAAACAACAAGAATGTCTTTTCACAGTCTGGAGGCTGGGAGTTATCTAAGATCCAAGTATCTGATGGGTGTCCACTTCCTAGCTGGCTTACAGCTGCCTTCTTACTCTGTCCTCTAGTGACAGAGGTCCTCTGTCTTTTCCTCGGGGCACTATTCCCATCATGAGGACTCTACCCTTGTGGCCTCATATGGACATCATTACCTTCCAGGCTGAGGCTATCATACTGAGAGTTAGGGCTTCAATGTATGAATAAAAAAACTCAAGTTAGGGCTGATTTCTTGATGCTGTTGTTGAGGATTGCTCTCCATAAGACAGTACAAGTATTTCTGGGCAAGAAGTGGCTATTATCAAATGCTCGTGTCTGAGACACTAGTTTCCTTTGCCTCCTCTGCCTCCAGGCACCTCCTCCAAGTACTGCTTTATAACAAAATGCAAGGCATTTTTTATCATTGAGTAAAATAGTAGATTGCCTGTATTTTCTTAAATTTTAATCATTTTATTTTTATTCATGAGCTTTTGACATCCTGCATTGCTTCTCCTTAAGTCGTTAGAGCCCATGTGCTGCCCTGGGCAAGGTGTGTGCTAAGGAAGGAGACTTAGGAGACTTAGGGCTTGAGGGAACCTGGATTCCAACATAGCACATCCAGAAATATGGCAAAGCCATTCAAAAAGAATTGCCTTTGAGTGTAGGAAGCAGCCAGTTCAGATTGGTAGTGGAAGACAGGTCAGGAAGGATGTTACTCCAAGGCAGAGTGAAGAGAGTTGAAGGAAATCCCATGTCATGTGTGATCTGCTGCGCTGAGTGAATGAGAAGAGCCCTTGTGTTTCCCTCCTGGTTTAGTGGAGAAGCAGGATAGGAATATAGAGACAGAAACAGATACAAAGACTGGACATTCCAGGAATAACACATTTCTGCTTCCAGAAATGACACACCTGGTGATTTGAACCACTTCTCCTCTGAGGATAACTGTTAATAGAAAAGCTGGATTAAAAATAAAATGTGTACTCTTGAAGGCATCTAGATACCAACTAAGTAATGAAGAATAACTAGGTCAGGACCATGGAGAAGACAGGCGCTCAGTCCACAGTATGGTGCTGAATGGTTCATTCTGGAGGGCAGCACGTCCTCAGCCTCCTCAGGTTAGAAGACAGAGGTTGGAACCCAGTGGTACCAAGCTACTGCCTTGGTAAAGTTTCTCTACTTTTTGTTGTTTGTGGTGCTGGTTTTGAACCCAGAACCTTATACATTCTAGGCCAACCCTCTTCTGCTGAGCTACATCCCCAGACCAGGTTACATTCTCTGTAAGTTCAGGTGACATGGATATATAGGTCTTCTTCCAGACTTTACTCAAAGCTACATCTCCCCAGTTGCTGAAGTGATTCTAGACACTCTTGTTCCTGAGGCTCCAGATGTAAACAAACATACATTTTTCTCTGGAAAAAATCATGTCTTTATGGGAGACTTAATTTATTCTATAGTTTTCAAAACAGTGTCTAGCTTATAGTGGAAATAGCCAGGCAAGAGAGAGACAACAGCGGCAGCTCATCCACAACGGCTCCAATAGCAACGCTGTTGACAGACTCAGATAATTGCCTATGTGGTCATGGAAATAAAAGACACAACTTAGAGTCTTGCCAGAGGACTGGGAGCTAGTCAAAATCCAAACATACATCCAAGGATAAAAAGGAGACTTTCTGGAATGAGGAATGTACTGGATAGGCTCAATAGTAGATTAGATACAAAAGAGAAACTTGGAGGCTTGGAATGTGGAAATACATATTTATCTCCAGAGTGTATAGAAAGGCAGCATTAAAGGTGAAAAGTAAAGACAGGAGGGTTGGAACACAGAAGAGCAAGCAGTGTGGTCTAATATATGTAAGGGTATGGTCTGAGAAGGAGAGGAGAGTAAGACAGTGGGTCTGAGACAATATCCAGAGAGATAATTGCTGTCACCTTGGGGGTGACAAGGAACAAGTCATGAAGACACAGGAAAACAAACCCCAGGTAAGTCTGAAAATATCTCTGTCTAATTTACTTATTAATTATAGAGGAAAATGGTGGATTATAAGGAAGACGCCTGAAGACATCACAACTGAGTGATAAAATCAGCAGTCGTCAGGAAAGGCGCAAGCACTAGGGGACACAGTAGCCCTCTTTTGGCATCTGTTCCAGAAATATGTAGCTGACAGTGATTGTAAGGGAGTACTAGACAACCCCAGAGACAAGGACAATAGAAGAGAAAAAAAAAAAAAAGAACTTCTTAAGAAATATTATGGTCACTGGGCAGTGGTGATGCACGCCTTTAATCCCAGCACTCAGGAGGCAGAGGCAGGCGGATCTCTGTGAGTTTGAAGCCAGCCTGGTCTACAGAGTGAGTTCCAGGACAGGCTCCAAAGCTACTGGGAAACCCTGTCTCAAACCACCCCCCCCCCCCCGCCCCCCGCCACCAAAAAAGAAAAAAAGAAAAAGAAAAGAAGAGAAAGAAAAAGAAAAAGAAGAAAGAAAGAAATGTTAAGGTCATGGATGGGAGACTGAGGAGCTTATTTTAAATGAAAGAATGAAACTAGTCTAAAGAGACACGACAACTAAATAGTGTGGATTGGATTCTGAGCTCTAAAAAGTTTTCATGGCATTATTTGGAAGGTCGGTAAGGATTGAATAAAGTCTGTAGGTAAGATTAGAGAATGGTTTATAGTGATGTTATGGCTACTGTCTGCACAGTGTCTTTTCTAGGACACACTGAAGTTCTTGAGGGATCCCAGGTCTGCGGCATACTCTCCAGCAGTTTGAATGAAAGGTCTGTGTGTTGTGTGTGCATGCACATGTTTATTTAGAGACAGCTGGGATTCAGAGGACCTTGCCCTTTCCCACAGAGAAAGCATGCACCTTCGCTGAGCTAGGGCTGAACTGTGGCCAGGTCCTTCATTTCCAGTCACGTCTAATGCCAGTCGTCTCAAGGGTGAGGTCCGTTTGTCTGTTTTAGTACTTTTGCAGGGGATCTAGGTGCTACCATGTTAATATCTGGGAGAGCCAGGTCCCTTGTCTTCTTTTTCTTTTCCAGAAGTATCTTCACTCTTCTAGGTTTTTTTGGATCTCCACACAATTTTCAAGTTGATTTACTAGGTTTTCATGAATACTGAACAGCTCTGTTTGGCTGCCCACGCCTTCAGCTGTGTCCTTTGTTTTCCAGCTTTTCAGACGAGCTGGTAGATGAAGCCCTGGGGGCCGTGGCTGCAGAACTGCAGGATGTGTGTGAAGACTATGCAGAAGCCGTGTTCACCTCAGAGTTCCTAGAGGCTGCTGCATGAAAGCTGTCCAGGCAGGGCCCTCATAGCTCTGCAGGAGGGACAGCAGCACCCTGTGTCAGCCCATGGGGAGCCTTTGTCCTCAGCCACCCACTGAAGGGAAATGCCAGTGAGGTCATCCTCACTCCATATTCTCCTTGCCGTAGCAGTGGTTCTGGAAGTTACAACAGGGCAGGTTATGTTTCTCAGTGCTCGAGGAACACGAGAGGATTATAATGATACAATATTTTCAGAATGTATAATTTTCCTACTGAAATGGTGTGTTCATTCCTCTGACTCAGTTTGGAGATCAAAATGTTTTGAAAGGTAATGGATAAAGACATTTCACATAGGAATTCCAGCCTCTGTTGAACCACGGGGAGGGCTGATCAGTGCTAACCCAAGTGCAGTCACTGTCTGTTCCCAGCACCTGGATCCTGTGGTAAATGTGTTCCTCACATTGTCACTGGTGCTGCCTGTGAGGATACCTGTCCCTACTGAGTGACAACCAACATGGAATGCAGAGTCACCAAGCCTCTGCTGAGCAGCAGTAGGAGTGGACAGCCCGGCACACAGACCAAACACTTTCTCCACGGCTCACTCCCTAGGGAGTTTTTCATGTTTACAGTTCCTTGAAGTCATTTATTGCTGTTTTGACACATGCTGATATGAAGAGCATTTCTCTGACTGCAGAAGGAGTTTGAGGATAGGAGGGAGCAGGCCTTCCCCATGCCAGCTCACTTTTCCTGAGGGCAGAAGGTCCTCTCCATACCACAGAGCATCCCGTCTGAAGGAGGGAGCCAAGTGGTGACTGGAAGACTTGGACTTTTCAGGGGACCAAAGATGCCCTTGTGGCCTTTTGAAGGCTCATACGTCCTTGTGCTAAGGTTTTTTAGAAACTCTGAATTGAGAAAAAGAAAAGGAGTGTGTGTAAAATAAGGCAACTGCCTGGGAAAAAAAAGTTTGCCTGGGTCGGTTATTTACATGAGGTTTGGTAAAGAAGTAGAAGAACAAAGGGAGAGACACACTCGAGGATTCGTGTGAATCTGGGTACTGCAGATGCCCGCGTGGCCTCGTGGGATTGTTTCTAAGATACCAGAAGTTCAGGTGATGATTTAAGCTGCTTTGTCACACTTATTTGTGCAAAATTGATTTTTGCTTAATATTTTCTCGCTTATTGTTACATAACCTCAGGATGTAAAGGGCATGAGGGAATTGTAGTCTTCAGTCAGGAGAGTTAAACGTGCACTTGAGCCACGAGAAGCACTTGCCATTGGTGGTATAAAGTCATTTGTGTGACTGTTTTTACTGTGCTTATTTAAAAAAATAAACTCAGTATTTTAAATTGTGATCATGTCTATTTGAAATAATTTACATCTTCTTTTTCCCAACAGGCAATGTGAAATAGGATTTACAGAAACCCCTGAGAATACTTTTGTATTTGATGTGAACATAGTAGACTATTTGCCACCTCAGAGAAAAATAAATGCTAATAAAACCTAACATTTATTGAGCACATGCTAGAGTGTTGCTCTAACGGTGTTCCCTGCACTAACTTAATGCTTGTGTACTCTGTATGAGATCGATACCGTCACACCCCACTAAGAGATGAGAGCAGGAAGGAGGGTCAGGGCTATGTAGCCTGTGTTCCTGAGCTACACTGTGGTCATGGAGTCACTCACTTCCATGAAGATTACTGTGTCACTGTGTGCGTGCTCCTGCCTTGCCTTGTCTCCAGCTAGTGGCCTAGACACTGCTTCTGGAATAGTGCCTTTGCTGAGTACTTCCTACCAAGGCCTGTCCTTGCTGGTTTCCTCCCCCCCACCCACTTGCACCAGGCGACCTCCACTAGCTCAGGTGGATGAGCCTCACCTCTGCCTTGTGCCCAGGATCTGCTTCATAGCCCAGACCCTTGTGGCTCTTGACAGTAAGACACAAAAGTAAACCACAAGAAATAAGAATTTGGAAATAGGGATTAAATCCTCTGACTTAGATGCTCCTGCATACAGCCTTGCAGCCAGACCACTAGAGTTTTTGCTTCATGAAAAAGGGCTGAGCACATGTGAGTCATTCTCTGATTCCCTTGGGTTTTCTCATGACCTGTTTTTAGAGGACCATGCGTGAGCTGAAGATGTTTGTGCTGCCTGAGCTCCCCGTAGTTTGCTGAGATGCCTGTGTGCTCCTCAGTGCTCCGAGCTCCTCACAGTTTGCTGAGATGCCTGTGTGCTCCTCAGTGCTCCGAGCACCCCACAGTTTGCCGAGATGCCTGTGTGCTCCTCAGTGCTCTGAGCTCCCCACAGTTTGCTGAGATGCCTGTGTGTTCCTCAGTGCTCCTTCCCACAGGCCGGCTTTCACTGCCAGGCCAGGCTATCTCGCCTGTTTAGTCCTAGTCTCTGGTTAAGACTTGCGGGCAGGGATTCTGCCTAGCACACGGTTGTTGCTCTGCAGTTTCTTTTGAATTAATGTACCGGGGGTGGATCACGTCCTGTATAGTCCACAGATAATGTGTTGGCCTTGCATGGCCCTGGCACATGGCCATCTAGGAGGGTGCACATTGGTCTAGGGAAACTTATCTCCCTCCACCTAGACTGGGGGAGGGGTACCCCAGCTGCTCTTGGGCCATCAGGCTGCTCCTGTTAACTGAATGTGGGGCAGACCCAGGGCTAGAGAGCTGACAAAGAAGAGAGTGGGGTGCAGGTGGGAAGGTGGCCTCTGTCCCTCCTTTGTGTGGTTGCCCTTCCTGCACCAGGGTGGTGTGCTGGAAGAGGAACAAGGGAGATGAGGAAGTTTCCACCCTCCTCTCCCCCACTAGATCCAGGTGCCAGCCTCCCTGCATTGGGGGGCCCCAGGAGAGTAAGCAGAGGAGGCAGTGCTGGGAGGGGACATAGTGGCCACAGGCTGCAGATGCAAGAGTCCAGATGAAGCAGAAGGACCACACCCAGAAACTCCTATTTCCTCCGAGTACAATTACTGTGTTAGTTTGACACTGGTCATTGCCTGCAACAGCTGAAAACCAAGCCCTACCCTTAGCATGACTCCTGGTCACCGTGGAGGTACTCTGGAGCAATGGTTCTCCATCTTCCTGATGCTGTGACACGTTAGTACAGTTCCTTATGTTGTGGTGATCCCCAACCATAAACTTATTTTCATTTCTACTTAATAACTAATTTTGCTACTGTTATAAATCATAATGTAAGTATTTGCTTTCTGGTGGTCCTTTGGGGGTCGCAACCCATAGGTTGAGAACCACTACTCTGAAGGGTTTCTCTAAGCAAGCAAGCCCCTGCCTCTTTGGGCCCCTGCAGAGCAGAAGGCAGTGATCTAATAATGTATATCCTTACCAGTACTGACCTCCCGTCAGCTCTTAGCTGGTGCCAGAACTGTTTATGGTCAGCTTCAACACGGGTGTTTAATTCAGTAGCCAACAGTGAGTGCCTGGGTTGGAACGGCTCCTGTCAGCCCGGTAGAATCTTTTATTTCCCGGACCCTGGGTCCTACAGCTTTAGCCTCTCCCCGTCCCACTCCAGTACCATGAAGTGCTCTGTGGGGAGCCTCTGAAGCCCTGCCCTGTGGTTTCTGAAGCCCCTTTGCATTATCTGCAGCCCAGCCATGAGGTACCATGGCAGTTTCTGGGGGGCAGGCCTGAGAGGCCGGCCAGCTGCCCACCTCCACCTCTTGTGCTCTGACAGCCCTTCTTGTGTACCAGACCTCTGCTCCCAGGTGCCATGGGCCCTTTGCTTCCACTGCTAGCCCTCCACCCTGTCCCCTTCTGTGCTCGTTCTTTGGGGTTCATGCCTACACCTGCCAGACGCCCTTCCCCTATCTCTTTCCTAGTCCCTGCCTCCCTCCTTAGCCTGGACATGTGTTTTTCCTCCTCAGCTTCTTTCCCAAGCATCCTGCCCACGTGTCCACTCCTCTGACTTCCTGGTCTTGGTGAGGTCTCCTATTCATGGGCTGCAGGTCAGTAGCCTTACTGAGAAGCCCCATGTATGTTCCTGCCTCCACTTGGGTGGGGCCTTCGGTGCCTCCAGTTTACCTCTGAGTGCCTGAGAATTCCTGGGCATGGGAGAGGAGCTTCTGGCTCAGGAATCTGTGTTCCAGGGAAGCGAGGCTACCCAAGTCCTCAAGTTCACCAAGTCACCAAGTCTAAGCTTTTTTTGACCTAGAAAAGTCTGACAAACACTGGTTACTCAGGTGCACACAGGAAGCAGGGACCATGGAGACTGGGTCAGTTACCAGAATGTTTGCAGGATTCTTTAGGACCCTTAAGACCTCCCAGGAGAGCTACAGCTCCCAGGTACTTGGAGATATCAGAGGGCTTTCCTCGTCACTGATACCTAATGGAGTTATCCAGGGTAAGAGAGACTGTGTGTACTTGGGTTTACCACCACCTCACATCTACCCACTGTCTTAAAATTCCCAGGTGCCTTTAGGTATATGCTGCTCTCCCTCTAGGTCATGTAACAGCCCCTTTATGTACCAGTAGTAGTTCAGGTGGTTAAACTCTCCTGTCACTCCCCTTCCTTAGTTTCCAAGTGTTTAATGTGGACAAAAAAATGATACCTGCCCAAGGTTATAGTGACGATTAAAAGATATAGCCATGAAGATCCAGAGATCAGCACCTGGCCGTAAGTTCTGATATCTATTCACTGTTAGGTTTCTTACAGAACCTGTTAGGAGAGAGCCTTGGCATGCACCAATCAACTGAGCTCTGGAATGTTCTCCTGGTCTCTTGTGTTGCTTTTCTCTATTCTCTGTCCTGTGTGGATGCTTGTCATGTCCTTCCGCCTGGACACTTGGGAGTGCTTTCCTAGTTTTGTCTTTTTCTGCCCTGGGCAGCACATCTGGGGCCTGTCCAGCTGTCTGCCGGCCTGCCTCAGACCCACATCCTTGTCTAGGGTCTCAGGGTCACCAGAACTTTCTAAACTGGATCACAGTAGATGTATACAGTAGCTGCAGTATTAGTCGTCCCATTTTACAGATGGAAAAAGCGAAGCTTATGGAAATGAAGGACTTGATTAGCGCCAACTAGACAGAGTAGCAGACCCAGAACTGTCAATCTCTGTCTGTCACCTCCGGTTCCAGTGTCCTTCTGCTTTATCACGGTTGTCAGGGTCCAGGGTAGAGCATTGCAGTACAAGGGGAGGAACTCGGTATTTCAAGCCAGACTTGGTGATAACTATTTTGTGTTGGAAAATCTCCACCTCATGTGGCTTCAGTTTCATCTGTAGCATGGATCATTAGTGTTAGTGTGAGAATCAAACAAGGTGGTAGAGAACAGCACTTAGCCGCGCCCAGGTGATGGGGTGACTTGGTTGTCACGACTGTTATGAAGGCCAGTTTCAGGCAGGATTCAGCCTAAACAAGAAAGTAGGGGGAAATGAAGGCAGGTTAGGGTCAAGAGGATGAAATAATGCCAGCAGCTAGACTAGAATATGGTTTGGGCTCCGTGGCTGTCAGCCTCAAAAAGAGATGAATGTGGCTCAGTCGCCTTCATCTACTCAGCCAAGCACAGTGACAGTCATACAACAGGGCCACAGTAAGTACTCGCTCCCACTAAAGATGAAGATGGCACTTGCATTGACAGCTAGTGATGTAAGAGTCATCTGCTTGAGAGCTGTAACTCAGTGGGTGACGTGCTTGCTCAGTGGGCAGCATGCTCAAAGCCTCAGGTTCAATCCCCAGCACCAAATAAACAGCACATTGGTACACATCTGTAATCCCAGCACAGAGGAGCTGGAGGCAGGAGGATCAGAAATTCAAAGTGCCACATGGAGCCACACGCCCATTTAGCATTCACGACACAAAGACCTTCATCTTTCCAAGATGGCCCCTGGGCTATCTCATTGGCACTGGCCACTTCCGGTAAGGAGACACAGTCCCATCCAATCCCTCTGCTCTGATTGGTCAAGTCAGAGACACCCATCTGCAGAAACAGAGAATGCCTCACCATCATCTCAATAATATGGACTGTACCTGGGTGGGAAACAGAGGCCCTGTTCCCTGAGACAGGAGGAATTGATGCTAACCAAGCAAAAACAGCCAGTAAACATAGAAGCATGCTAGCTCCATGCTGGAGATTTAGAGCAGGCACTTGGCACACAAAGACCCAGGTTCAGGTCCCAACACGGAAGCAAAACAAACACACCATTGTCTTGAGATGAGGTGGTAACAAATTGCAATTTGTGCTCATGTTGAAGTTCACTGCGTATGTAGAAATACAAAGGTAGGCAGAAGGAAAACGGAGCTGAAGCAGAAGGAAGAAAAGGGGGACTCGGTTCTACTGAACGAGGGCAGCAGTCGGAATGGCCTTCCTAGAGAAGGTGGCTTGAATTAGACCTTGAACAGTAGCCGGTTCAGATTGTTCATCAAGAGAGAGGGAAAGGGCCTGCCAGCAGAGGGGACCTCATAGATGAGGCTCTCATGTCCCGAAGAAGGTAGACCCGGGTGTGAATGTACCGCATGCTTCAGACAGCATGGGTGCTGGCGGACTTCAGAGCTGAGGCCTCTTCGCATCATCTCAGTGCAGGTGAACAGGAGAGCTTCCTGGACTCGGGAGGCTGGCTGGGTATGAGGTGGCAGCAGTGGCTTCAGCCTTATTCATTTTTTTCCTTCTGGCAAGGAATTTCATCCAGCTTCAAGAAGATGCCCTTGAACTGGAATAGGCAGCTTCTTCCACATCTGTCCCTCCCTTCCCTTGAAAGCAAGGTTTGCCCTAGATTGCCCTCCAGCTCTCCAGTCTTTATTCCAGGTCTAAATGGGGGAGTCTACTGGGACCCCCGGGCCCTTGCCAAGTGCTCCATCTGTGTTAATCAACCCCTCTGAAACCCAATCTGGCGTACACTCCAGCCTCACAATAAACGTGCAAAGAGTGTAGGCGCCTGGCTTTTATGGTGAATGAGAAAATGGATTGAGAATAATGGGAGCTGCACGGAGGGCAGCACAGAGGGCAGATGCTGAAGACTGAGTGGCCATGTCAGGGGCAGGTGAGCCTCACCACAAAGCCCCTGCAGGATCCTGTCAGTTCTCTGGCTTGAGTCTCTGTGTGACGGAGGAGTCTTGGCAATTACAAGACCTGCCTAATGGCCTCTCAGCCCTCCCAGCCTTTGTCACCCATTTAGGTGGCTCTCTGGACAGCATTTGCTTTCAGAAATTCCAGGCATGTGTGCTAAATGCAGGGCCTCCTGGATTGTCAGGGCTTCACGTGAACAGGCTGGGGCTTTGGGACCTATTCTTTCTCTGACAGTGTGTCTGGTCCTCCTTCCGTTCTGAGCTGGAGCCCGATATAACCAGGAGAGTGCTGCTGCATTGTCTTATGACCTGGATGTGTGACAGGCCACCTGAGCCTGGGAGACAGGATGCTGGCCAGAGAGCTCACTAAAGCTTTTAATTAACTGGTACCTGTTCTCATCTCCTAGGCAGGAGCAAGCCCCAGATTCCCCCACATGGACTCAAGGGATTGTTTCCATCTGAGCAAAGGGATCAAAGCAGGGGTTACTGCTAATCTGAAATGTCAAGATTCCTTTAAACCCCGATGGAGCCTGGCATGCTGGGGCACACCTATAATCCCAGCTCCGTGGGAGGCTAAAGCATTAGGAGTGCAAGTGTGAGCAGGCTCAGGCAACACCGAGTTTATAGCCAGTCTGAACAACTTTGGGAGACCCTGTCTCAGAAGTAAAGAAAGGGATGAGGTAGAGCTCAGTGGGAGAGCCATTATCTAGCCCGCGCATGGTCCTGGGTTGGATAGCAGCACTGAGAAACAGACAGAAATCTGGCCAAAGCCCTGGCTCCTTAGAAAAAAACACGCAAATGCATATACAGATAGTCATATAGAAATAACCACATATATACGCAAGCACATGCATGAATATATGTGCAAAATAAACACACGTGTTCCTTTATACATACACATGCGTGATGGATATATGACCTTGCATGTACATAGACATGTACACATAGATTTCCTGTCAAGATTTGGGGCCTGAGATCCCTACCTAGGTCCAGGCAGGCTGCACCTCAGGTGGTAATGATTCCAAGTCCTGGCCCCACCCCTTCAACACGTGGAAATTATTTATGCATGTCCTCTGCACCAAGCATTTTTCAGTATTCTACTTTCTTGTCAGCAGATGAAAGCCCAGAGTGGGGCGGGAATCCCAGGAAATCACAGAAAGCAGTGTGTGTGTGTGTGTGTGTGTGTGTGTGTGTGAGAGAGAGAGAGAGAGAGAGAGAGAGGAGAGAGAGAGAGAGAGAGAGAGGAGAGAGAGAGAGAGAGAGAGAGAGAGAGAGAGAGAGAGAGAGAGAGAGAGAGAGAGAGAGCACACTCCAGCCTTCTTCCCAGCTTGGGGTTGGTTCCGCCTCACCAGTATTTCCTCTGACTGGTTAGCTATTGCTTATTCTCCATGCTGCACAAAACAAAAACCACTTCTTACCCCCACCCCAGGAATGTATAATGCTTTCACTGACGGGGTGGGGTGGGTGGGAAGGAGGAATGAGAAATCTATTTCCTAGTTGAGGTTCACAGGATCTTGGCCTAATGTTTATGATTAAATTCTACTTCAGACAGCTTGACTCTGAAAATCCTAGGTGTTCTTATTTCCCAAAGAGGAACTATTTCAATGTCCCGATACTGAAAAGTTCACAGCTTGTAGTAACCCCAACATAACACCCACAACCCTTTTACTGGCCTGTCTAGGGTGACAGGTGCTGGATGTCTGGAGGCCTGGATCCCTTAGCTGCAGTTTCCTGTGGAGGTGCACTAGACCCCTTCCTGCAGGGGGCGCTGCTGAGTACCCACTGCAGGTTCAGAGTAACTGGCTCAACTCACAGCCCCCCCACAAGGTGAGTGTGTGTGTGTGTGTGTGTGTGTGTGTGTGTGTGTGTAGGGGTGGGGGCGGGGCGGGGGCTGCTGTGTTTCAGGAAGCTTTCTGTAACCTTTAAGCTTGGCAGGGCTTTTGTGGGGTTGGTTGTTGGGCCTCCTTGATGACTCTGCCCCCAGCGTCTTTGTTTGGAATTCATGGTGCTCATTCCCATCACACTTTTATCGTCGGCGATGGCTACACCACTCCTTCCTTATTACAGCTCCTGGGGTTCCAGGTCCCCAGCCTGGGTTGTACTCATCCAGCCTAGCGTTGACCAAACAGGCCTGTCCGGAATGAGCAATGCACAAATGATGTTCCTTTCTGAGCCACTGACTTTCAGATCATTTCAGGTCTGGCCAAGATCTTTGTTCAAAGAAAAGATGGCTGCTACGCTTGTAACTCGCGGCCCTCTCAAGCTGCCTGAGTTCCTGTCTACTTCCTAAGCCATTCCTTGGGGATTCCCGGCAGACCGCTTACTGGAAGACCCTCTGGACTCCTGCGGGCCTTGAGTCTATTCCTCACAATGGGGCAAACCCTTGTCAGCTGGATCTCCTAGGACTGCTGCAAGCCATGCACCCTGAACAGTCACATGAGGCTTCTCCTGGCAGCAGGTTTTAGAAAATAAACTTTCTTTTGGGCATAGAGAAGGAAGAAAGGAAGGAAGGAGAGGACACAGATAGACAGCTGCTCCTCCACTGTGTGTGTGTGTGTGTGTGTGTGTGTGTTGTCTGCACGTATATTTACACATGTGGGGACACACGTGGGGTTCAGGTACTTGTGCATGTGGAGGACTAAGGCTAACTTTAGGTATCTTCCTCAACACTCTTAATTGAACATAGAGCTCTCTGATTCAGCTAGTCTAGCTGGCCAGTTTGCTCAGAGGATCCCCTGTTTCTGCTTCTTGAATGCTGGGGCTACAGGCAGTCCAACACACCCAACGTGAGCGCTGCGAATCAGGTCCAGTCCTCTTGTTTTCATGGCAAATGCTTTTCCTACTGAGTCATCTCCCCAGCACCACCTTACCGTGTGAGACCTGCCTTTCACTGAACCTGGACTCACCAACTCGGCTATACTAGTTGGCAACCCCAGCGAACCTCCCGTCTCTGCCTGCCCAGTGCTTCTGCGCCCAGAGAAAGCTGAGGATTGGAACTCAGGTCCCCATGCTCACACATCAAGCCGTTTACTGGCAGAGCTGTTTCCCAGCACCAGGTTTGTTTTTGTCTTGTTTTACGGTCACCCAGCTTGTCAACTGTACAGCATGGTGCTGGACACACTGGGCTGAGGTGGAATGAAGTGGGCAGCGTCAGGTTGTCCTTCGAACTATTTATTAGTTCCCTTATTAGTGTAAAGGATGCCTCCCCTAAGTGGAATTCCCCCACTGGGTGCTCTCAGCCTGTCCATCGACACACATGGCCCCTCCCCCTTTGTGTCCCTTGTAAATTCTGACTGAAATCGAAAGTGCCGGCGAACACTTTCTTTTTAGCCTTTGCCTCCCGCCCTTAGAAACAGATTTATATAAAATACCAGGAGGGATTTCTAGAACCACATTTTTATTCCCCAGCAGCCCTTCTGTGCCAAGATATTTCCTTGATGGACTGCGGTCCTTTAGCCTGCAATTTAATTGGCACCTGCTTGGTGAAATGTCTCCCACTGAGGCTTGCTGAGCGGCAGGGAAAGGGCTGTTTCCATCTCCGTGATACCAGGAGTCCCTGGGGTGTCCTTTGCCTCGGCATGTAATCTAGTATATCTTTAATAAGTGGAGTCAATTCACTTTCAAAACCCTTGTAAAAATTCAGCCTTTTAGTCATTCTGACCAGAAGCATTCAAATTGCAATATGAATAGATAGTCTGCAGCCCAGGAGATCTGCCTGGGAGACCAGCTTGGCAGTTGCATTGATAGCCCTGGGAGGCCTCTGCCCAGACAAAGACAGTCACGTCCCTGCTCCAGAGAATCCTGCCGACTCAGCACCTCTACCTGTCAGAGCACTTTCCTGGGGGATTCAGAAAAACCACAGGGATCATATCCCAGCAGCCAAAGCTCTGAGAACCATGTGGGACCAGTGGGCTTACAACAGCAAGCACAGACAAGGAAACACGCAGATACAGTGGGCCAGGGAACAGCTGAGGTTGCAAAGGAGTTGGTGGCAAAACCCCAGTATCTTGGTTTCCTGTAGTGTGTGTGTGTGTGTGTGTGTGTGTGTGTATTTGTGTTTGTGCGTGCGCGCAGGGGGGGGGGCATGTATGTGTTTGTCTGTCTTTCTGTGTCTGTGAGTGGCAAAGGTGTGGAGATCAGAGGGCAACTTTCCACTTCAGATTCTGAGGCTTGAACTCAGGCTTGAGTAATTGTGCTGCAAGCGTGTTTATCCGCTGAGCCCCTCTCACTGGCCCCTGTCTCTTTCCCTTCTGTGGTTAAATAAAACGAGACTGGGCATTGGAAGCTTTAAGTTTGCTTTCTTGTTCTGTCACTTATCACAGGCTGTGGGGCCTCAAGAAAGATGCAGCACCCCTCTGGGTCTTGATTGTCTCATCTCTAAAATGAGCATGGTCAGAATGCCTGTCTCATTCTTTTGATATAAAAATTTAACCAGGTAACAGAGCACTCCTAAACATGATCTCCTCACCCACAGACACCTGGGACTCATACTGTTTTTATTACATGAAAATGTGTTGTTACAGTGGAGATTGTGGAGCAAACACAGCCAGAACTTCCCAGCTGGCAGAGTTAGGGAGCCAGCAGTCTCCCTATAGGTGTAGGGATTTTTTTTTTCCCTAACATGCTTTAAGACACTCTCTCTCTTCTCTAACTTCTGCACACTAGGCCAGGACTCTGCCACACACCCACACCCAGTCCTGAGATTCATGTTTGTTTTCTGCTGTATTTTTTTTTTCTGAGTCGGGGGTCTCACATATCTCAGGTTGACCTTGAATTTAACCTGTAGTGGAGGGTGACCTTGAACTTCTGATCCTCCTGCCTGTACCTCTGGATTACACCCTGGGCCCTCACACGTGCTAGGTCATCTGTACTCATTGAGGAAGATATCTTTGCGTTATGACTCCTGTTCAGACCTTCCATGTTTCTCTCTCTTCCTGGAAAGGTTTGTAGTGGGTACCATGTATCCTACATAGAGAACAAAGTTATTTTTATCCCGAGGCTCAATGAGGCTGCTGCCTTAACTAGCTCTACAGGAAACTCTGATTGTAGGGAAGGGCAGTGGGGTCCTGGGCTACATGTCAAAACACCTGGGCTCTGGGTCTTATAATCTTACAACCAAATGCCCATGTTGCTTGTGAAAATAAACCATTCATGTCTGAGTTCTTTCCCATGGGAACACGCCAAGTGCAGAAGGCATTTAACGCAGTATCAGGTATGAGATCGAGGTGATCCCTGATCTTCCTGTGCCTCCGTTTCCTCACCCATCATCCAGTGTGGATGGTCATTAGATGGCTGTCCTTACTATGCGACTGCGTAGAATCCTCAGAGATTACTTGGAGAAAATTAAAGGAATAAAATGAAGTACATTATGTAACAAAATACCATGCAGCCGACAAAAGGAATAAGACAAACCGAATGTCCCCATGGCTGGCATTCTACGTCACAGCATGGGGACTGTGAGCGGTGTTGGCATCCTTCAAATTAGCTACAAGGGAAGATGTTGAAGATTTTCGCTACAAAGAAGTGCCACGTGTTTAAGGTGATGGATATGTGATTATCCTGATTTAATCACTGAACAATGTATACATGTCTCAAAACATTATATAAATGTCAGAATAGACAACCTTAAAAATAATATGAAAAAGAGGGCCGGTGAGATAGCTCAGGATGTAAAGGGGTTTGCTGGCAAGCCTGTCGACCTGCATGTGGAAGGAGGGAACCAACTCTGGGATCTCAGCTGACTTCCACACTCTGGGTGTGGCATCCGAGTATGCACATGCTCACACAGACTAAATAAAAATGCACTAGTAACATTAAAAGGAAAAGGAAAAGGCAGACACTACCTGATAGGGTATCCCTATGAAATGGTTTTTGTTGTTGTTGTTTTTTCTTTTTCTTTTTTTTTTTTTTTTTTTTTTTTTGAGACAAGGTTTCATTGTATATCTCTGATTGGCCCGGAACTCATGGAGCTCTGCCTGCCTCTGACTCTTGCAGAGCTTTGATTAAAGGCATGTGCCACCATGCCCCACTGTCTGTGTCTTAACACTTGATTGTATAGTGTCTGCATACATATATGTGGGGAAAGCTTTTGAAGTCAGACTAGAAAATGGACACACTTCAGAGAGGCTCCACAGAAGGGAGGAGGGGATTTAGAGGTAAATGAAAGACTGGTGGGAGGTGCCAGGCTGCCAGAAAACACAAGAGACCCTGTTCTACTCAACTACACTCATCTTGGGTAGAAACAAAATGACTAACAGTTCTTTGAGCCTCCATGATCTCCTGGGTTCCTCCACTCCGTGTGCCCCGTCTTGGACAAGAATAGTCAGAGCTGGAAACAGTGAAGGATTCCAGAGCAGCAGAGCCAGAGAGCAAGCTTTATCAGAGGCAGGTGGACGAGAGCCATAATATGTGTAGATGGCATAATACAAGCTGATAAAGCCCATCTGTTGCACAATCTATTTACATAATCTGATAGTGAATTCTGCCCTGGCCGATAGAGCTATATTAGTAATCACTCCTCTCCCCCCTCCATTTATGTATTGTTTCTCCACTACCTTATCATCTACAACTGTATTTGAGTTTCTGCACTCTGGAATTCATAATAAATAAATGGGGGGGGCTGTGTGGGTGGGTGTGGTAGGTGTGTGTGGTATGTGACCGGGTAGGGGTGGGAGAACTGTGATGTCAGAGCACCTGGAAGTGCTGGTTCTGGCTCTCCATGCTGCCAGGCACTTCCCAGGAGTGCAGAGTCAAAAGCCGGTGCTGCTACGGGTTTTAGACTTTTACCCAATACCAGGTATAATTTGAAAATAACAGGACTTGCCTGGGGCCAATTCTAACTGTCTGGACCTTAAATAAATGCAAAACACAGGCCCACCAGCAGAAGAACCCAAGGTGGTAAAACTGTGGGTGTCCTTTCCATGGGCAGGGAAGAGGGGTCCTGGTAGAGCCGCTGGACTGGTATGAAGTAAGCTGTCTCCCTTCCGTCCTTCAGCTTAGAACTGCTGCCTTTCCTGACTCCCCCCACCAACACCCTCTTTTCTTGAAAAACGTACTCATCACCTCTTGACACCTGCTCTCCAAAATCTTCTCTGCCGGCACCACCCACTCTGTAAGATGGAGGTCCACAGAGGTGGTACAAATCACGGTTTCTGAAAACGCGGCAGGTGAAGATGGTTCACCGGTTCTGGATGCTGGCTGTGTAAGCCAGATGACCTGAGTTTGGTCCTCGGACCCCACATGAAGGCAGAAGGAGAGAATGGCTCACCGTGGTGTGTGTGGCATATGCCACAATAAAAATAAAATATTTGAAGTGTTTTACATCTGTTTATTTTATGTTACGTGTCTAAGGCGTTTTTGTCTACATGTATGTACATGCACCGTGTGTGTGTTGCTCAGAAGAGGATGTCAGGTTTCCTGGAACTGGAATTATAGTTTGTGAGCCACTGTGTGGGCGCTGCTCTGGAAGAGTAGCAGGTGCTTCTAACTGCTGAACCATCTCTCTACCCCACTGATGATGTTTAGCTCAATGGGGCTTCCTTTCTTCCTTTCCCCCTTTCCTCCCTTCCTCCTTTCTTCTTTTCTTCTTTCTTTCCTCCTTCCTTCCAGCTATCCTTAAACTCTCAGGCTGATACCCAGTTTGGCCAGTTCCGCAGACTCAGCAGGTTGTTGCCACCCCACCACCTTTTGAACACACTGAGGAACAACGTGCACATGTTGCTTCTAGTGTCTACAGCTCACTCTAGTGAGAGCAGCGTGAAGAAACCCACTCGTGAGAAAGCGCTTTTGGCCTTATCTATGTGGTAGGGGCCCATCTTCTCTTTGATCCTCACACCCTGGAATCTTGGGGTTGACATTAATAAAATCTTTTTTAAGAGCCCCTGGGTGCCACCGGCCTTCCTTTTAGCATGTGCCTTGAGAGTAAGGCCACGGGTGCCCACATAACTAGGGAGATGGCCCCCACCATGGAAATCAGGACAGGTGTGGTTCTACCCTTCCTGGGATGAAGGTGGACACACACAGTAAATAAGTTCTAGCTGCCAGGAAGGAGAAGAAAAGGCTCAAGGATGAGACGCACTACACTTGTCCTGAGCTCTAGGCAGAACTAGGGCAGCCTGGAGTGAGAACGTGAGCTGGAGAACAGGAAGCTACTCTCAGAGTTGTTCTAGGAGTCTCAAGGAGCAACTCAGTCTGGGGCGGTTCTGTGATTGGAGGTGGTCCCCACAGGCATGGGTGGCAATTGAGGAACTTGGAAAGAACTAGTAAGGAGGGGCTGACAAGGACCAAAAGCCAGCCCGAAGACCTCCCTGGAAGGAATGGAAGGAAAGGAGCTGCCAGTGGTCCAAGGATAATGATGTTCTATTGACAAGGCAGCACAAGGAGAAGTGAGTGGGGCTGTGCAAGCCTGGAAGTGAGAACACAAGGCAGGAGCTTGGGAAATACTTAGAGAAAGGATACCAGGCCTAGATGTGCTTGTTTGTTCCTGTTTAGCTCATCCTCTTAACTGTGGCTCAGAGCCCCAGCTGTGAAGACCACTGTGAGTCGCTGCGCACCTGCCAGATGGCTCTCTGCCTCTTGGTTGAGTATACTTCTGCTAACTGGCATGATGGGCTCCAAGGCCACCCTCCACTGGAGCCCGTCCCAGAGTGACAGAAGCATGTCATGTGATCAGGTCATCATCCTGCCATGGCTCAGTGTTGTTCATGGAGCTGCCAGCGGAGAGTTGAGCAGAGCTGTACCCAAGCCCAGATGGTGTGCTAATGCCCAACTCTACCAGCCTTTACAGTCAAGTCCAGAAAGAAAATGAGCTGGACCCAGCTTGACTTTCCTTGTAGTCACATTGGCTCCCAGTTCTTGCTTATCATTCCAAAGCCTTGAATATCATTTCTCCAGGACTGATATTCAGGCCTGCAGTCTGACTTGATGGGGAATCATCCTGCCACCAGACTCCCCCTGCCCATTTGCCTGGAACTCTGCCATTGGACCATGTCTGTGCCTGAGTGTGGGCTGGGCCGTTTCCTTTCTCCACTTCTCCAGATTTTAATATTTCCGGGACTGGAGAGCGACTGGCCACCATGATGGCAAAAGCACTGTGACCTCAGAGGAGGAAGCCCAGACGCAGTCACTCTCCCACTAGGAGCTAAAGGCCTAGGAGACACCACTGGCTCAGGCTCCTCCCTCTGCCAGGCAGAGAGGTCAGCTGCTGCAAATTGCTAGTTATTCCTTTCTTCAATTAAGGACAATTCTTCTGATGCAGGAAGTTAACTCCCACCAGTTAATCTAATGGCCTTGAGTTCCGATGTGTTTGCTCTGTCTGAAGGCAGGGCTGAGAAACTGTCTTGGCAGCCACTCCAGGTCTGCTCACAGAAGCTGCCTGAGAGGCCTGGCTGTGCAAGCCCTTGCTGGGCTCCACACCCACCCCTCAGGAAGCTTCTTGCTGGCTGGGGTTGCAGAGAAGCCTTAAAGGGAGTCAGGAAGTCTGCTTTCTCACCTGGCCAATCTGGTCCATTGTCATTCCATATGAGGAATGGAATGGGGGAGCTGTAGACTTGTGAGATGACTTTGCAAGTACCCATCTGCTTGGCACCTCAGCTGTGTGATCCACCCCTGCCCCAAGGTCAGTAGTCTAGGGCTTGGGATGGCCAGACTCACAGAGAAGAGGGTCTTGGGGGCTCCTGTGAAATATCACTAGTAAGCACATGTGTTTTTCTGGGTCTCTGTGTATATGAACGTGCACACAGGTATCCATATACATGTGTACTCATGTATATGCTTGTGCACATGCACTTGTGCACAAACGTGTGTGTATGCATGCACACACACACACACACACACACACACACACACCCAGCTGTGCCAGGAAACAGGGCTGCCGTTGACTTGTGGTTACTGTCCCTGGTGTGAGCCAAGACTTGGGGTTGTGCTTCAGCCCAGCTGTGCCCCTTCTGTGACTGGTTTATTATGCCTTCTGTAGTCAGGGGTGTCTACTGTCACCACTCATGGACCCACAGACCAAGTGGCCAAATTGAGACATTGTACAAGCTGCTAGGCCTCTGAAACTCCCACAGTCGAAGGGGAGTCTGAGGACAAGGAGACCCAGAGGGATAGATCACAGGCCACGAGTTGCGGAGCCCTGAAGTTTCTTAGCCTGTTTCCTCGGTGTAAACTGGGGATAACACAATACCCCTCCGAGGGTATGCTGGGACTTAACAAAAGTCCATACGGAAAGCCATACACAGACTGCTCGTTCAGTAACATCCACTGCAGTTCCAGTATGGGGGAGCAGTCCAGGGTGAGGGATGGGTTGGGGGTATCCACACCCTCTCTCTGGTAGCCAATAGCAGAGCTATTGAGCTGGTGAGAAGCTCTGAATTCATGACTTTAGGGCTTCTGAACTTCCATGTCGACAGGAGTCTGTGTTGTTCTCTGAGTCTGGAGTCCTTGGGACTAAAGGGTTTCTTGAGAGGTGAGACTTTCATAGCTAAATCTAGAATGGTCCTTGTCAAAGCATAGTGGCAGAGAGGATCCTAGGGAAGCCCTGGTTTGGTAGATGAGGCATCAGAAGGCAGAGAGACCATGGGTAGGTGGTGCAGGATTCAGACTTCTACTCAGGTGAAGAACGTTTTACGGCTAGATCCGTGCAAAAGTTTTGGAAAGGCTCTTGCCTGAGGTACTGAGTTCACTGCCTTCGTTTAGAATCAAGAGGGAACTGAAAGGCCACTCCTGATTAACAGGAGTGGCTGTGTGCATGATGGGCTAAAGGTTCATGGAGGCCTCTTGGGTGCTCTGTTTCCACGGGACATTGGATATGACACTGAAGTCCTGGCTGGCTCACGGGTGGAACTATCTGGTGCACAGGGTGGGTGCTTGACTGCAGACTATGGGAGAAAAGTAGGGTTCAGGAGAGGCCCAGCAGGCTTCTGAAGATCCTATCTCTCGCCCTATCCAACAGCAGGGAGCTAGGCAGAAGGCTGGCTAGGCACTAGGCTCACAGAGGTGGCCTAGAACTGAGCTAGGGAGAGGACTATTCTCTCCTGGACACTACCTTCTGACTCCATCTTAAATGTCTGGCCATCTCCTGTGGGCCCTTTGACTGCATTGGGCAGAAACCACTATTTAAATGTTTCAGGAGACCTGTTAACTAGAATGCCTGCACTTCCATGAGAAAAGTGTTAAGGAATACTGCTTCCTGCCAGCCCCACCCCCCCAACCTGCTTAGCCTGGATGGCAGGTGGGATTTGCAAGTTTAATGGGTCCTTTAGTCTAAAAGGACAAAACCCTTTCTTCTGCACTGAAGAAGATCCTAGCACCGTGAATCCCTGGAGCCAGGAGCTGATGGAGAAGTCCCCACAGTCTCTCATCTGTGTAAGACTTCGTTCGTTCTAGGTTTTTCCGTCTCTTGAGTCTTGGTTTCTCTTGCTCTCGCCCTGTCCTTCTCACTGGCCCTAGCCAGCTCTGATTTCCTTGAATTTCTCTTTCCCAAGGGTGTTTTTGCCGTAGGAGTGTCTCTTTCTGGCTCAGTGTCTCAGGGTCACTGCGCCCCAGGCTTGCAGACCTTGTCTCCATCCCTGTCCAGTTTTTGGCGTCTCTGAGCTGTGAACCCTAGTCTGCCTACGTCGGCGGCTCGCCTCTGGGTCTCGGTGGCCCCGGCCCGTGGGCTGCGCCTCCCCGCGCTGCGGTGGCCGCGCGGCTTGGGCGGGAGTGCGGGCCCGCGGGGGCGGTGTCGGGCGCCTTCCGTCGTCAGTCCCTCCCCGGCGGCGCGGAGGGGGGGGGGCGGCGCGGCCGCCGCTCGGCGCCTTTAAGGGAGCGGGAGGGAGCGGCGAGGCGGCGGCTGCGGTGGCGGCGGCCGAGCAAGCGGGGCGGGGGCGCGGGGCGCGGCGCGCGCGGAGAGTCCGCTCCGGCCGGAGGTGCCGGGGCCCGGCCGGGAGCGAGCAGCGCCGGCAGCGCAGCGGAGCCCGCCGCCTGGGACATGGCCAAGGCGGGCGGCGCAGGTGAGCGCGGCGCGGGGCGCTCGGCGGGTGGCGGGAGGGATCCCGGCCCAGGTGAGCCCCTCGCCAGGTGGGCGAAGGCACAGGGACCGTGGCGACCTGGCCGGACCCCCGGGCTTTCATAAGGGGCTCCGCGCTCCCCGCGTCCTTCCCGCGCCTCGGGTCACCTCGCGGGACACGGCATCATGCTCGCCCTGCAGCAGAGGGTCAGGTCTGCGCCTCCCCTGTCCAGTCCGGCAGTTGGGAGCTGTCGCTGCCCTCCGAGAGGCCCGGGAGTAGACCCCGGCACCAGGACCCAAAGGGGATGTCCCGTGGCCGCCGATCCATCCCACGCCCAGCTACGCAAACCAGGACGCGCCCCCTTGTCCTGCCACTGTGTATCCTGAATGCGACAATCCCCCACCCCCGCTGCCAGCTGGGTCAGGAGACCCGGATTCCTGGTCGGACCGCAGGAGGAGTACTCCACAGCTGGGGAGCCGCCCCGCCCCCCACCCGACCTGGTGATAGAGCCTAGGTGCCAGGTTAAGCAGGCGGGGCATCTGCTGGGGTCCCATGGGCTCTGCTCTCTCACAAGCTCTGTGCTATAGCCCGAGGATCTTAAGGAGTGGGTGTTAGTCATTCCTTCATTCATCCAGCCAGGGGTTCATTCACCAGCATCTGCTCTGGTGCCAGGCCCTGAGTTGGCTGGGACCTGGAGAGGATCAGATTCAGCCCCCTATTTCCCAGTCTGCACCCTGGACCCCTATCGTACCCTGGGAGGCCAAGTTGAAGAAAGCCTGTGTTCATAGGGCTTGTCACACGCAGGCAAGGCTGGTCTCAGCAGTCCTGAGCTTGGGAGCTGGCGTGTGAGAATCTACCATGAACTCACACCCAGCCTGTGACGTTGGCAGGTGCCATGCCATCCCTGTGGGGCCTGATGTGAACGCCACTTCTCCACCCATAAGGCATGGTAAAGACCGAATGAACATGGCCATCTGTCCACACTCTGGACTGGACGTGAGTGCCACTGAGCAGCCTGTGACCCAGGGACAGGTCCCAGTTCTTGGGCTTGTACTGGCCTTGTGACTCAGGTGCCTGAGACTATACTCCCTGCTATTACAATGAAATCTTGTCAGGGAGAAGCTGGTTGTGTGAGGCAGCAAGAACCAAATGCATCTAAACACCCCCTTTCCCACTTCCCTCCCCTGCCCTCCTGAGAGAGGCACAGTGAGATGACACCAGGAGGCTGGAAAAGGCTCTGCTCCCTTCTTTCCCTTGCCTTGGTCCCTCCCTACCTCTGCTCTTCACAAAGGGAGGGCACGTGTTTCTGCCTGTTGCCCACTTTGCATGTGCTCATGTGTGTGCAGAGGTCTGGACGCCTGGATCCAGGTCTCTTGCCAGGGCGCCACTGTAGCAAGAGCAGTTAGAGCAATCCCTTTTTGTACTGTGCACCAAGTAATGTGCCAAAGTCCTTTACTGCCCCATGATCCTGAGAGGTAGGGTGGCACTCCCCTTTTTAAATCCTTCAGAAGCAAATAGCTCCCTCGAGGTGGCTGGGGGGCTGAGGTGTCTGGGCAGAGCCTGGATGTCAGACCAAGTTATTTGGATGCTAATGAATCTTTCCACTCCCCTTCCCATTCTGGGAGAGGGGCAGCCCCAGGTCCTCTGCAGTGGCTTGTAGGTCCTTTGGTCCCTGGCTGAGGTCCATGAGGATGAGTCCCCTGTGAAAGGTGAAGAAATCCTCCCAGCACTGCTGCCTGGAACTGCTTTACAACTTCGTGATTTCACACTCAGTCCTTTCCCTTAGGGCAAATCAGACTTCCCTCCTCTGTGACCCTGCTGCCTGGTGCTTCTATCCCTTACTCAGCTGCCACCCCAAGGAGCTCTGCAGATAACCTCTGGCAAGATCTGACTACTCTTCCCTTCACAGCTCTTTAGGGCAACTTTGGCAGCTTGCGAACATCCCTTCTCTTCTTTAGCTGCCTAAACCCAGTGACTTAAAAATACACAGCAGAGAGGGAACCAACCCCATTTATGTTGAACGATATAGGCAGACTCTAGAGCCAAGTCCTTCTGTTCATAGCTAAGGAAACGGAGGACCAAGGAAGAGATACACAAGAGGGGAAGGTGGTAGTTTCTTACCACCTGCAGACCAAAAGGCAGAAGGATCAGGCCTTCGCTTGGAGGGGAGAGGCTGGAATACAAGGAGGTTGTAGGTCTTGTGTAGAGGTTGTAGGACATCTTGCCCAAGAGAGAAGTTCTGCTTCCCAATTTGCGTGGGATTTCCTCTGAAAACTGGCTCAGTCACCAAGGGAAGGCAGGATTTGGGTCCTGAGGCTGTTGTGGTACCTGATTCCAGGTCATCACACCATGGTAAACAGCAGTGCTTGAGTTGTACAGTGTATAGCCTGAGCTGAGCAGCCAGCCATGGCTGTGCCTGCTGTGCCCGGAGTGGAAGGAAAACAGTTCAAGGACTTTCGTGTAGCTAGGAGAATTCAGGTACAAGAGAGCCGATCCCAGAAAGGATGAGATTAATTTGCAGAGCGGATCCAACTTGATTATTACCAGTTTTCAACCTCCAGGCAACCTCGGCCACATAGGAATTACTTTCGTTGGCCAACCCCAATACTTGGAAAGGAAGAACACTCCTTGGTCTTGTTCCATGGACAAAAGAAAGACTGGATGAAAACCAGTGGTAGGGTGGGGAGGAGGAGAGAACTGGAAGGCTATAAAGGAAATGAGAGTTCTCTGTACAGAGCCACCCATGGGCCAGAAGAGGCCGCAGGTTGGAGCAGTGAAGACTGGATTCTCTAGTGGGCTCTTCAAGACCAGCAGAATTTGAACAGGATGGTAGCAAGGGCCAGGCTTCTTGGTTCTGCAGAAGCTTCAGCAAAGGCTGGGAGGCTGGATAAGGGGGAAAGAGCAAGTGTACAGGGGCTGCTACAGAGAAACCCAGCTGATTGCGGTGCTGGGTTTCTAAAGCCTTGGTGCAGAGGTTGGCAGGAACTCCAGAGAGCATGGGGACCAGCAGCGAGATGGTAAGCCTAGTGTGTTTGGACAAATCCCTCTGGCATACTGTGAGGGTTCTGGAGGCTGGAGTGCTGCCAGCATGGGAGCTGCCTCTGTTGGGAAGGGCTTGCTCTGCCTTCTGGCTGCAGTCCTGCTTCTCCCTTCCTGTGAACCTTGCTATTCTCCCCCCTCCCCCCCACTTATCCTAGTGCACCAACAGGCTTGGTCTGTCCCCAGGCTAGTGCAAATTGGAGACATGGGTCCTTAGGCCAGACGGAGCATATCAGGTAGCCAATAGAGTTTATGAAGCTCTAGGAGAAGGACAGGAATGTTTGGAGAGCCCAGAGCCCATGCCACAGGGCTGGGCAGGCATTCCAGGCTAGACGAAGCAGTTTATGCCATTTCCAGGTGTTGGCCTCTGCTCTTAAGAGAAGGAGCTGGCTGAGGGAGGACAGCAAGACTAGTCATCAATGGCACTAAAATACCAGTCAGATACATAGAGGCTTGGGGGGAGGTGCTTGCAGATACTCAGGTTCAAAGCCCTGATTGAGAAGGGGTTGTGGAGGCCTAGGTGTGTGCTCAAGGTCACAGGAAAATGTAACAACAGACCCGAGTGCTCTAGGAGATGGGTGTGTGTTCTCACATCTCTGAAAGGGACAAGGGAAGCAGACCAGGAGAGAAAACAACCCGAAGTTTGGGGAAGGGACCAAGGTCTGGTCTTGCACTTTGGGAAGGTGGCAGAAGAACTGAGTCACATCTGAGAAACTTCCAGACCTAGGGCACCAGGATAATATCCCTATGTATCTTGGGAAGGTTATCACTTCTGCAAGGGGCCTGCCGTCGGACTATAGGACTTCCTCAGATGCTGCCTCCAGGAAGCCTTCTTTGGCTTGCTGCAGTCAGGTAGAATGCTTAGGTTTTTGTGTGAAAACATAGTCTCTGTGAAATCACTTTTCACAGCGGCTGACACATAGGCTGTAGTTTGAGATCCTTTACAACCTCTTAATCCTGGTATGGTGTTATTATATGAGCAAAGATGGTACCACCCAAACAGAAACTGTTAGCATGTGACCCTGGGCCTGGAGCTCCTTACTCCCATTAGAAGTCCCTGTTCCTTGGTCTGTTTGGGGGTATAACATTGGAAGACATACTAAAGATAGTTAGATGTGCTCCCTATTGCTCTCTGGAGCCCTGTCTGCAGCTGGCAAACTGTGATAGTTCCTAGTCAGAAGTCTGGAGACTTCTAGTTCACCTGTTAAAAATTCATGAGGGGAGTGGGGTGTAAAAGAGATGGCTTGGTGGCTAAGAGCACTTGTTGCTCTTGAAATGGGCCCAAGTTCAACTCCCAGAATAACCACCATCTATAACTCCAGTTCTAGAGGATCTGATGCCCTCTTCTAACCCCTGTGGGTACCAAGCACACACACACACACACACACACACACACACACACGCCAAACACTCATGCATAAAATGATGGGAAGCAGAGTCCAGAGAGGCAAAGGGTCCCTCCCTGAATCAAGGGCAGGAATGTGAACTCCAGAGGTTTCTGAGAAAGAACCAGCCACTTCCCAGGGGTGCTCTGAGATGCCAGGTTTGCAGAAAGGAAGACAGACCAGGGGTTTGCATCTGGCTCTTTTGGGAAGCCCTTAGCATTATTTCCCGTCTGATGGTCAGATAGCAGAGGTGGGGTGGGGGGCGAGAAGGGGTATGAATGGGCGCACATACAATCACAATGTTGTTCCTATCTTGTAGGTGGGGAAACTGAACCTCAGAGAGACTGAGCGTCTGGTTCTAGACTCACCAGCAGACTTGGAGGCAGGCTGAAACTAGCAAGTAGGGCTTTTTCATTCTTGCCTCCAACATTGTATTGTCTAACCTGGCATGGGGCTGACCTTGAAGAGCTCCCTTTGAGCCTCAGCTTTTGCATCTGTAAAAAAGAATGAGGAAGAAGAGCGTGGGTTCAGGAGGGGCTGGAAGTTCTACTTAGCTGTCGCTGTGCTCTTTCTTTTCTCTCCACCCTTGTCCTGGGCTCTATCTGTGTTTACTGCTCCAGGAAAGGGCCTCACCTCATGTAGATGGGATTGGGGGAGTTGAGGGTTGAGAATCTCTGGAGAGTCAAGGGTTTTCTCAGCCTAAGCCTTCTAGGGGTCTTTGACTCTAGTTTGTCACCGAGCCTCATGGAAGAGGGTGACCAGAACTCCCCTCGGGAGAGGTTTGGAGGTGGGAGGGGTAGGAGAGAATGCATAGCAAATAAGTTTGGAAATCAAATGAGATCTGAGCTCCCCACCCACTCCCTCAAATCTCTCTACTCGCTCTTTTAAAATTCTTGTTTTCTAAAGAGAAAGAAAATGCTAAATTGCACCCCCTTTCTCAAGGAATGGGAGCCTTAGTGAGTCACTCCGGAGGTAAATGCCACCTCCAAGGTCCCACGTGTGCCTGCGGAGGCCTGTACAGCTGTGTGGCCACAGCCCCCAACTGGGTTATGCATGTGGGTATGACAGGGTTCTCCTGCTTGTCTTGACTCTGGGTAAGAGCTGGGTCCCTGCAGGAGGACCTAGTCAGCTGACCTGCTTCCTCTGGCATACCCCAGATGGGGCCAGGCTTTGAGCCAGTGTAACAATCGGCTTTCAGTTTGGGGCTGAGGAGCTGTGTTTGGTGGCATGGTGGGGCCGTCTGAGGCTGGAGTGGTTCACAGTATGGGTGCACTTGAGAGGTTGGCCCATGCAACCTCTAGGTGTGCCAGGCTGATGGGGGTCTCCTGGCGTCAAGCTGTGACTAGGTGTGTCAGGGCAGGCAAGGTCAGTGAGGAGGTGTGCCACCTCCCCGTGACCCATTATTCTGGAGGGAGGAGAAGTAGCCCGTCTGTTGGCTGGGGATGCCAAACAAGGGTTGAAGGCAGAAATAGAAATGCACTGGGCTCCGTCTGGGAGGGGCGCTGAGGCGCTGAGTTCTGGTGGCTGGAGAGGCCTCTTCTGAGCCGGCTGTTGCTGACGCTGTGTTTGTTCAGCTCTGGGTATTTGCAGAGTACGTCATTGCCCTCCTGCCCTCCTTAGGGACAGACTTAGGTCTAAAGACTTTGTGACCATGAGCTCAAGGTGGGCTGGCAGCTGGAAGGCTCTGAGCATGCTCCAGGAGCCTGTCTTCATGCATACATTGGTCACACATTTGACCTTTCCTGGATTGTTCCAGATTGGTCCCAAGTGCCATCCTCCTGGATCAGAACTCCCTTCCGCTCTGCTGTGCTTCCCTTTATGAGCCTGGTCTGAGCTGAGCGGTTCTGGAGTCACCCCTGGCAGCATAGCTATTTTGAGCCTCCTGTTAGGGCCTGGTATGGGGAATGTGTTTATCCTTTGCTGTGTTTTGTTTCCTTCTTGTGTAGTATAATTTGGGGCAGTGAAAGACAGAATTATCCGGCCCGCCTCTGGGGCTCCGCTGGTTCACTGGCTATTGCTGGCACTGTGATTTGGCACCAAATGGAGGGGCCTGAGGGCAGAGATCACCTTGAAGCCCATCCTTACAGTCTGGGAGTTGCAGGTGGAATGGGGTGTTCATATGGGGTCACACTGGCCATTGCTGATGGCAGCCTTTGATGCCCTTACCAAAAGCCAGCTATCTCATTGGGGTGGCTGTTCCTGCGAGAATGTACAGCATCCTCCGAGAAGTCTCCAGCCATGATCTGGTTCCTAATCCACTGGTTTAATGCATAGATATCAAGTCCCTACCAAAGGGTCCTGGGATGATTAGGGAGAATGTCATCTTCTCAACACCCCTGACTTCCCCTTTGTCCTCCCACATGTGGCACAGTGGTAGGTGCTATGGAGAGATTCCTATCGGGTAGAGAGGTGACTGCTTCTGCCTTATGGAGCAAGAGCCTGGTAGGACATAGGGGGGACAGCTGGGCCTTGGGGGAAATTGTTCCAAAGAATTCAGAACTGTTGGGAGCCTAATTGGCAGAGCAAATGGAAGTACAATAGATAGCCAAAGCTATTAATCACTCATTATCTCGTAAATAAGGTAATTAAGGGGTATTTAAATGGCATATTTATAAGATACCAGCAGGTCTTCAAATGCACATCTTTCCCAAAGCAACTGGTTTGGCCAACTGGGCCAGGCACAGAGACTGAGGTTCTAGTTTTTGCCTTGTACCCACCCTCCCTTTCCCCCTAAACTCCTCTCTGCAGGGACATCCCTGCACTTTGGAAGGCAACAGGTCTCAGAAACCCCTGCAGTGTATAAAATGCAGTGTAGCAATGTCTAGAGTGTGCTGCAAAACATTTTTCTTTTTCTTTTCTTTTCTTTTTCTTTCTTTTTTTTTTTTTTTTTTTTTTTTGGCTTTTCAAGACAAAATTTCTCTGTATATCCTGGAACTTGCTTTGTAGATCAGGCTGGCCTCAGAGATCCACCTGCCTCTGCTTCCTAAGTGCTAGGATTAAAGGTGTGTACCACCATACCCGGCCTACGAAAACACTCTTTAGGCACAAACAGCCTTATGACGTTGTGGCTTGGTGTTGTCACCTACAAAGTTAATGCTTGAGATCTGTGCAATGGAATTATAAAATAAAAGTCTCCTAATAAGTTAAATACATTTACAGTTTTGTGTTAGGCCCTAATCATAGTGCCCCCTAGTCACATGTGGCCTGTAGGCCATAGGTTAGCTATGCTTGCAAATTATTTGATGTGGCCCTGGGTCCAGACTGTGTACCATGGCTGGATTCCTCCTGTGCCTATACTTACCACTTGTCATGTGACTGGATTAAGGGTAGGCTTGTGGTCAGACTCAGGTTTGAGTTTGAGGCTGGTCTGTGCTAATGGCTGAACCTAAGGTTTAGGATATGGTTCAGGTCAAGGTTTAGGCCATGGTCGGTTTAAGGAATCCAGTTGTTTTTGGGATGATTCTGCATTTTGAAGGCTCAGTGCCAGCCCTTGGGTGTGCTCCCCACGGACTGGATCTCTCCTTCAGGGTCCTTCAGGATGCTGGCTCCTAAAGATGGGTACCATATCAGACAGCCCCTTTGGGGTTCCTGAGAGTCCCCTGAAAGAGATCAGCACACAGCTCATCGGTGCCACATGTAGCATTTTAGGAGATAGTTAGGACTGTTTCTATAGCAACCAACCCCCGACCAGCACTGGTTTCCTTCAATAATGCCTTTTTCTGGAAGCAGCTTCTCCTGGCCTCTCATCCCTCCCAGGGTGGCCGCACAGCCCCTTGAAGGCCAAGCAGGAGTTAGTTGGTCCTGGATTGTCTGGTCCCCATTTTACCCTGACCTACAAAGGGGGCCTGAGGGCACACCTTAGGGTATACTCCCCAGAGAGCAACCTTCTGAGGTCCTTCCTGTGCTGTTGCACGCTGAGCCCCAAGAGAACTTTTACCGCATAGTTCTGTGCAGGGAGAGGCTATGGGCCTGGGAAGGGCTCCTGCCAGGCATCTCCTCCAGGGAAGCCCATTGTGATCCAGAGGGGTAGGATGGCAGGAATGCCGACATTGACTCTGGTGGGACACTGGTGAGTAATTTGGCACTAGTCTGGCCTGGGAGCAGGGAAGTGCCTCCCCTTCTTCTGGTAGAGATCAGGTGGAGAATGGAGTCCCCACTGAAGGTCTGGAGGAAGAGGGGGAAGCGTAGAAAGTTCTCAGTGGCTAGTGTGGCTAGGGCCAGATGGTGGGAGGATAGGCTGAGAGAAAGTGGAATGAGGGGAGGAGAGGAGAGGAACAGCTCCCATTCCAGGAGCCCCAGGAGAGTGGCCTGCTCTTAGAAATTTCCGCTTAAGAAATAAGCAAAGAATAGCCCTTGGATAATTACGGATTCTTATTCCATTTAGCACATTCCTTTACTTATTTTCTTCTACTTTGTGTGTGTGTGTGTGTGTGTGTGTGTGTGTGTGTGTGTGCGTGCGTGCATGCTTGCGTGTGTTTGACAGACATGTTTGGAGATTGGAGGTCGACTTGCAGGAACTGGTTCTCTCATTCTGCTATGTAGGTTCTGGGGATCAAACAAGGGTCATCGGGCTTGCACAGTAAGAGCCTTTCCCCACTGAGTCATCTTGGCAGCCTCTTAACAAGCCCTGCAATGGTGGCAATGGAGGCTGGGTCCTATGCTGAACCTTTCTCAAAGACTCATTCATTTACCCTCTTCATTACTTGTGATGTAAGTGTGACCATTATCCCTGTTTTACAGAAGAGAAACTGAGGCACAAAGTCATTGGTAAATATCAAAGCTGGGAACGAGGCCAGTGGGAGTGGGTAGGTTCCCTGGAGGAAGGAGGAAGGTATAGGAGAAAGGAAAGAAGTAGGGGAGGAGGAGGAGATGACATCAGAGGCAGCGGTAAGGAGGCAGCTTCCTTGGGATCAGTCACCTTGTCTGTCTGCGGAACCTTGCTCAGGCACCGTAAAATGCCAGTCTCCACATGCTGCCTCCTGACCCTGAGACCCCAGCGCTATCGTGAGGATCAAGGATGTGTTTCTAAGAGTGTGTGTGCTCCCAGACCTGATCATTTCAGTCACACTGATGGCCAGGACTTAGACCTGGTCTAGAGCCCTAACCCTTAGACCTGGTTTGTAGAGCCCACTTGTCTGTGTGTGCATGGTAGTGGGTAGGGGTGGGTGTCTAAAGACTGTAACCTCACTTCCCTGTCACCTTCTCTGCTGACACACCGTATCAGTGCCACCAGGACAGTTTCAAGTGCAGTGGGGCGACAGTCACTGCCAGGCAGGCAAGTGTGGGTATGGACAAGCCCAGCGCTGTGCAACCCAGGTCATGCTCAGAGGTGCTCGCTTCATCCTGGGATCTAGGAATCATGTGTGCTATTTGGATATCCCAGAGTCATGGCTCCCAGCAAATGTCCATGATCTTTCCCTTACTCTGACATACTGAGTTGCCAACTGGGGGGTGGGAAGTTCTATATCCCCTTTGCCTGGAACTGGCTGCCACTGTGGCCTTGCTTTTCCCTGGCCTATTCTGCCTCTGTCTCATCAGCCCTGCTCGCTTCTTCCTTTGAGGCTCAGCTTGGATCTCTCCTCAAGAAAGATCACTAGGTTTCTTCTTGGGGTGTGGTCATCCCTGTGTGACCCTGCCTGGACAGAGACCTTTTATATGGAATCTGGCCCAAGGACCAAGCTCCTTCCCCTCTGCAAGACAGAGCAGGCCTGTGTCTTGAGCCAGCACTCCAAAGAGCCAGGATGGTTCCAGTTCCTCTCTGTGTTCACCCCACCCCCCCACTCCAGGCACCATCTGGTCTAAGGTTTGGCCCAGGAAGCATTGGCTTATACTTCTGCCTCCTTCCTGTGGCGTGGCTTCCCTTCTAGCCAGAGCTCCTCAGTACAGGGCAGTGTCTTCTTAAAGAGGGCACTCTGCCTTCAGGCAGGGCTGACTGAGGTCCTCAGGACAGAGCAGAAGGCTCCTGTCGGGTTGTGTCTGCCTTTTGGTCTATTATAGACGTGGGACCTGAGATGGGGCCAGTGATCTGCGCTGGTGTCTGGCCTTACTCGTGTAAGAGAAACCTAGGTCTGTCACTAGTTCTTAGAAACCACACTGGGCCTGAGGTAGGGGTTGATGGGTCTGGAGGCAGACTGGGGATGGCTCTAATGCACCCCCCCTACCCCCGGGCAGGCCCAGCTTAGGACTTCGGAGCAGCAGGAGGACTTAGGTAGCCTCTTCTTGATGCTGATTTTAGGTTTTAGGTAATTGTGGTCCTGAGGCAGATACAAACTGAGCCTTGAAAGACATAAGCCTGAAGGAGCCCCCTGGCAGCAGCTCAGAGTTTCCTGGGTATTCTTTCCCTGCCTTGAGCCTTGGTTCTTTGGCTAACAAAGGCTCCCTCCAGGCAAACTCTGGTGCCTGATCTTAAACTGAAATCTTATAACAATGAAGTAAGACTCATGATGCCCATTTTAGAGATGAGAAAAACTGAGGCTCTGAGAGGTTAATTTTCTTTGAATCATAGAGAAGTGAGTGAATGCAAAATCATGTCACTCAAAAGCCCACACTCCGAGTTCTGTGCAGAACTTTTACCCGTGCCTGGCAACTGATTGCCTGTAACACGGGAACAATCCTAGGAAGATAGAGTGGAGGATTGGGAGCTCACACCCCTCAAGGCACACACGCACGCGCACGCACACGCACACTCACACACTCGCTTTGTGAGTCTGGTCTTTTTCATCATTCAGTTCTCAGCTTGCCTGATTTCTTTTCCAAACAGCTTTCCCCTTAGCAGCCTCCTGTGCTCTTTTCTTTCTTTGAAATATGATCTTTGCCATTGCTAAAATCAGCATACAGAAGGGTCTGCCAACCTATAGGAGAGTCTGCCCACAGAATCTATCTATCTATCTATCTATCTATCTATCTATCTATCTATCTATCTATCTATCTATCTATCTATGTGTGTGTGTATACATGCATGGAAATGTATGTCTATAGGCATGCATTTGCTACAACTTTCAGGGAGTTGATTCTCTTGGACTGTGTGGGGTCCAGGATTAAATGCAGGTCTTCAGGCTTGATGGCAATCACCCTTACCTGCTGAACCATCTTGCTGGTTTTTGACAGCTTCTTTTTTGTTTCTGTTTTTTTTTTTTTTTTTTTTTTTTTTTTTGAGGCAGGGTTTCTCTGTAGCTTTAGAGCCTGTCCTGGAGCTAGCTCTTGTAGACCAGGCTGGCCTCAAACTCACAGAAATCCGCCTGCCTCTGCCTCATGAGTGCTGGGATTAAAGGCTTGTGCCCCACCGCTCGGTGACAGCTACTTCTTAACATGACCGTTCTCTTTTTATTATTATTATTTTAGAGATAAGACCTCACTATATAACTCTGGCTGGTCTGGAACTCACTATGAATACCCAGCTGGCCCAGATCTGACAGAGATCTGTCTGCCTCTGCTTACTGAGTACTGGGATTAAAGGTTTGCAATTATATTTGGCTACAAGTTCTTTTTTATATTAGGTATTTATCTTCTTTAAGATTTCTATTGCTGTGATGAAATAACATGAACAAAAAGCAAGTTGTGGAAGAAAGTGTTACTTCAGCTTACACTTCCATATTGCCGTTTATCACCAAAGGAAGTCAGGATAGGAACAGGGGAGGGACTTGGAAACAGGAGGTGACGCAGAGGTCATGGAAGGGTGCTGCTTACTGGCTTGTTTCCCCTGGCTTGCTCAGCCTGTTTTCTTATTGAACCCAAGACCACCAGCCAAGGAGTGGCACCACCCACCATGGGCCAGACCTTCCCCCATTGATCACTAATTGAGAAAATGCCTTAGAGCTGGATCTCATGGAGGCATTTCCTCAGCTGAGGCTCCTTCCTCTCTGATGACTCTAGCTTGTATCAAGTTGACACCCCAAACCAGCCAGTACAGTATATAGGTGGGGTCCCCTGTCAGTTTTACAGAGGTTGTTTTTGGTAGACTCTAACCAGTGAGAGAGGCCTAGTGTCTTCTTTAAACGAACTTACAGCACACATTGAAAAGAATGCGGGTATGTAGTTTGAAATCAAGGAGGGTACCCGGCGGTGGTGGTGCAAGCCTTGAATACCAGCACTTGGAAGGCAGAAGCAAGCAGATCTCTGTGGGTTCAGGGCCAGCCTGATCTACAGAGCTAGTTCCAGGACAGCCAAGGCTATACAAAGGAACCATGTCTCAAAAAATCAAACTAACCAACCAACCAACCAACCAACCAACCAACCAACCAACCAACCAACCAAACAACCAACCAACCAACCAACCAACCAACCAACCAACCAAACAACCAACCAACCAACCAACCAACCAACCAACCAAACAACCAACCAACCAAACAACCAAACAACCAACCAACCAACCAACAAACAAACAATAACAAAAAAGAAAGCAAAAATGAATAAGTCAGAATGCTTAATTGAAAATAAACTCAAAGATAGGATTTGAACACAGAGGAAGGTAAAGGCATCATCAGAGAGGAGAGTTGCTGTGAGCTGCAGACGAAGGGAGCTGCCAGGTTGGTTCACACATAAAACTAGCATGTGCCATCCAGTGCTTCTCATGAGCAAGGCCAGGTTACAGACCCATGCATGCGCCTGTCTTTATCAGGTAGTGATAACACTGTTAGAAACACTTGTGGTTGCAAGGGACCAGTACACATTTGTAGTACCTTTTCCCACTGGGGTGGTTTTTGTTCTTTAGGTGATCCAGGTGGCCTTCGTCAGCCTCTTAGACTGTGAGCGTGGCAGCAGCTCCACCCTGTCCCTTTTATTCACCACAGTGTCTCTAGCCCTCCTTGCAGTACCTGTGGGATGGGGTCTTCCTTTGAGGCCCACCAGCCTCTTCATTGCTGCTTCAGCTGGGAGAACTTGCTCCCCCTGCCAGAGCCTCTCTGCTTCTGCCCCAGTGCTCTCTGGGGACCCTCAGAATGTTGTAGTGACCTCAGATGATATGACTGGTCCTGGGGGCCACGGGAGGATGATGAACCCTCTTCTGTTTTTCTTAGGCTGTGGCACTCACTGGAAGCAGGCGGTTGGTAGGAATGCCCATGCCTTTGCACTCGTGCATATGGCCTGTGTATGAGCATCTCCATGTGCAGATGCCTATCACTCATCTCTGGCTATTCACACTCAGGAACTGAGAGACTCTAGCAACTCTCCTGACGGCTCCATCACTTCATAAGCGTCCACTGTTCACTGTCCCAAGTGCAGCAGTTGAATAGACAAGGATGACAACACTTTTCTTTTTTTTTCTTTGTTTTTCAAGACAGGGTTTCTCTGTGTAACAGTCCTGGGTGTCCTGGAATTTGCTTTGTAGACCAGGCTGGCCTCAAACTCAGAGATCCATCTATTTCTGCCTCCAGAGTGGTGGGACTAAAGACATGTACTACCATTGTCTGGCCACTGTTTTTACATTCTTAATTTTTTTCAGGTTTATTTTTATGTGTGTGTGTGTGTGTGTGTGTGGTGTGTGTGTGTGTGTGTGTGTGTGTGTTGGGGTGTGAGTCAGTGCCCTCTGAGGAAGTAAAAGACTCAGCTTCCTCCTGAGCTGGAGACCAGGCAGCTGAGAGCCTCCTGATGTGGGAATGAAAGTTGAGCCCTTTGCAAGAGCAGTGTGTGTTTTCACTTCCGATGCGTCTGCCTAGTCCCATTGGTTGTGTCTTGGAGTCACAAAAATCTCTACATATATTTGAGAACAAAAAGACAATACCATATCACAAAAACTATTGAGGCATAAATCAAATTCCAGCTGTTCGTTATTGGTGCGCAGGAATGCAGTGAATTCTTGCATATTCATCTCTGTTCCTGCCAGTCATGCTATGCTCAAGCATTAGTTCCAGTGGGTTCGCTCTGTAGAGTTTTGGGCTTTTTGTGTAGATGATCATGTGGTCTCAGAATAAACACAAGTTTGTTTCTGGTTTCTCAATTTATATTTTCCTTTTTTCTCTTGTCTTATTGTACTAGCCCCAAACTTTCACATCCATTTAGAAAATAGTCTCATATTCATGGTAGCAAGTGACATCTATGATCAGACCTCCTTATGGCAAAGCCAGGGCCTAAGCGTGGGAAACTGAGTGCCCCTGTCCTTCTGAAGTTTCAAGGGGCTCCATAGAAAACGTGGGGCCAGAAATGACTTCGCATCTAGAGGGGAATTCCACATTGGTGCTTCCTGTGACCTCTGCCCTTTTGTGTTTCAGAATGTTCTCTCTCTTGGCTGCAAACCATAGAACATAACCTGGGTATGTGTCTGGGAGTTTGTTCTGGGCAGGGCAGGAGGGTTGGCCTCTCCAGAAACTGTTCACGCACAGGGTGGGGAGTAGTGCCAGCATCCTGCAGGCTGGTGGGGTGGGGTGAGCTGGGATGTAGTGGGTTCTCCACAGACTGTGCTCCCCACCTGAGGTTGGGCAGTAGAGTCCACCTCTCACGGTTCTCGGTACCAACTATGTGCCAGATGGACTCTCTAGATTCAGAATCACATTTTATTCCCCCATAGCGGGGCCTCAATCATGTTTCTCATCATACAGATGGGGAAGCTGAGGCAGAAGCATTGTTGGTATTACTGGCCCCCCAGTCTCTGTGGGGACAGGAAGTGACAGTCTAATGGCTAAAGCCTCTGGCTCAGGGAAGACGTACCCCATATGCATGATGATTTAATGTTTTTTGTTGAACGTGCCCAGACTGCAGGATACAGCCTTATTCTACATATCAGCGAGGAGAAGGAATGAATGATGCTACTTAGCTCATGATGTACCATCACCTAAGTCACCACGCAGTTCCAAAGATGCTTGTGTGGGGAAGGTGCCTCTTAGAACTGGCAAAAGAAGACCAAAATCTTGGTAATCATATAAGATTACGCACGCAGTGTGAAAGCTGAGTTTCCTCTGCCTTCTCTTATCAAATACCACTCCATAGAGATAAATGTTTATAAATGGCATCTTGGCATGTGTCCTCCCAAACATTTTAACACCTCTGGAAGCATATTTATGTAATAATTACTGTTCCAAACACTTGATCTTTGCAAAGACATGATGCTAAGCTTTTCATGCATTTTGTTTAATCTTTGCAATACGCTCCTAAGGCTGGCATGGACGAGCCCCGCAGTATAGATGAGGAAGCCAGTGCACAGAGAGGAGAGGCAACTCACTTGACATCACACAGCTTCTAAGAGGCAAGACCTGAGCTTGAACCCAGGCCTGAGCCCTTTGCCCCCATGCCACACATATCCCTCAGTATTCAGGTGTATGTCATTTTTAAAAACGAGGTCAGAAGAATATTCTGGAACTCTCTTGTGTATTTCTCCTAACCACACGCCACGGGCATCTTTCCATGTCAGCGCCTAATGCCCTACCTCATCCTTTCAAAAGCTGCTGGGCATCTCATATGGCTGTATATGGATGTGTGTAGCTCATCTCCTGCTGATGAATGCTGGGGTTTCCTCTTGCAGTATAGGTATCACCGAAATACTATGAGCAGTTTACACCTCTGTCTTTGGGAACGTCCCCAGGAAAATTACCAGGTTGATTTTCTTCTACCACTTCCATGGTTTTCATTCTAAAACCAGATTGCAATCTACCTGCAATCTCTTGCATCTCGCACACTTTGGAGTGTGTGTGCCGAGGGCTTTGTGTGCATGCTGGTCCCATGTGAACCCCAGAGTGCTGAATAGGGAAGGTTAGAGAGGGGGGGTAGGTGCCTGCTGTGTTCTTGCCCTACCTCCCTTTGGCCCCAGGGCAGGAAGTAAGATGGGGGCAGAGTTTGGTGTAGGGACCACTCTCAGTACCCATGTTTCGTCCTTGCTCTGGAGGGCCCTTAGCCCTGCTGCATGCTGCCCTTGGAGGAGACTAATAGTGGCTGCTGCCAATTTTGAGCCCTCCTGAAATGCAGGCATGGAATACATAATTTCTTATCCATTCAGCTGGAGATCGATTGTCTGCAGGGGAGAGGAGGGAAACTGAGGCTGGGATGGAAAGGGAATGGCTTTTCAGATTGCTAATGGCAGAGACAGGACACATCCTCAGTCATGCCCCTCTTCACTTGGATGTGTGGTGTGGAGCCCTGTCCTGGCCTGCATGTACTGTGTGTGGCTGACGTCGTTGGTGGTCAACAGGATGCCTGGTCTTCCCATGGGGCTTTGACCAATGAAATGGGAACGGAGCATGCCACTCCTGGGCAGAAGTGTTTTAAATCTGGGCATGATTTCCTGCGTTTCCTTGCTTCGCCGGACCTTGACATCTCATTCTGAGATGGTGACATCATAAGGTGGTGGCTCCTTGGAGCGAGCATGATGAAAAGGGCCTTATCTGACCCTTGTAAGTGGAAGTGAAATCACTGTTGCTATAAACAGCTGAGATATTTTATTACCAAAGCTCAACTAATGCTGACCAATACACTCTCCTTGGTTAAGTCTCTGGGCCACTCCCAACTCATTCCCTGTGGAGCTTCCTCAGAGAGAATTTTTGAACTTAAATGAAAACACCTTGGTGAGAAGGATTAGTGTGGTCTGAGGCTACAGACATGGAGGATGAGGTTGATTTTTGTCCGCGGGGTCTCGAACTGGCCCCTCTGTATTGGGATACTCTATTAGTCTTGACTAACATATATGCTCTCTTCGGTAGGTGGCCCTTCCCCGGGTGGCGGTGCCCCCTGGCACCTTCGGAATGTCCTCAGTGATTCGGTGGAGAGTTCAGATGATGAATTCTTTGATGCTAGAGGTGAGTTCCATCTCCACACCACCAGTCGGGCAACCTTTTGAGATGTCCTAAAAAGCGGATCCCTGCTGAGGCCGAGAGCCTTCTCCACCCACGCTTGTAGTTTCGCACCCCGTGCTTAGACAATTGGTGGGATTAGAAATGTTTTTAAATCTCCTAATATGTGCGAGGTGACTGGGACACCATGGGATACTGTGGTTTTGCTTGCCGTCCTCATAACTGTATGAGCTAGCTGGCGAGGCAAGCATCACAAGATGATACGAAGGGCCTTGGTGGGAGTGAGGTCATCAGGTAAAACCTACCAGCTGACATGAGGGAGAATTCAGCCAGGGCACCGGCTTTGGTGTGGGCGGGATATCCTTTCTGCAGAGCCAGGAAGTAGGAGCTTGTCAGGTGAGGAGACGAAAGAGGCTTCCAGACAGATGTGACAGCAGGTGTGGCGTCTCTAAATTAGGAACGACTGAAGAATATTTGGGCCCCTGAACGGAGGTGGTTGGAGGTGGTTGGAGGTGGTATGCAGGGGAGAAGGAGTGAGCGATGAGAATGGTCTGGGATGCCCACAGTATCCATGTCGCTTCCAAGACAGGCAGAGCCACCAGTGATGCTCAGGGGAGCTGTGACAGATAGTGGGCACCCAAATGGCACCCAGAGGGACCCCAAGAGTGGCATTTCAAGTAGAGAGAGCACAGGCACCAAGGTGTGGTTGTACCAGGCAGATGCTGGGGTGGGAGGTGTGTCATTCTGGAATTAGGAGAGAAGAGAAGGTAGCCACGCTGAGCCAGCCTGCGTACCAAGTGGTGGAAAAAAAAAAAAAACCCTGCGAGTCTGATCCCGGCTGGAGGGTCCCGGTGCCTTCTAGCTTTGTTCGTCCCATCCTGGGTGTTTACTTATTTGGAATGGGACTAGTTTGAAATGCCTGGTAAACGTGATCTTGAAGACAGACAGATGGTAGATGTCATCTAGACCTAGAACAGGACAGTGGGGACTGGTCTGAAAATGATCCTGACTTTGGCTTCAGTTAAGTCTTTTCCCTTCTTGGGGGTCTCAGTTTCCCACCCAGCTCTGTATATCCCCAATCTGAAAACATTTCCCAAATATTGGGGTTCAGAGGATTTCCAGGGACGTCTGGTTGGATGCGGGGTCTGTCCCCACTTAAGGCTTCCCCATCCCTGGCTCTGGGCAGAGAAACCGCTCCCCAATGCTATCCCTAAAACAGCCCGTTGGGGGCTCATTTCCCTTGGTGTCTGATTGGAGTGGCTGCCAGGGCTGCGTTTCTCCATAGCAACTAGCCCACAGTATGACAACACAGCTTCAATATTTTGATACGCGGAAGAGTTTCATTTCAATATTTCTGCAGTTCATCAGGGCTGTGTGTCCCTAGCTGCTATGATGGCATGCTGCAGGAGGCAACCATCTGTGGGGGGCACCAGGTCATATCTGTCTTGGGGCTGCTGACCCATCTTCCCTGCGAACAGCTGGAGGTCCTACCTGCCCCCATCCCTGGACCACTGTCTCTCTCAGCTGCCTCCAGCCGTGTCTGCTTTCCCCTCCTCAGTTTCAGAGAACCTGGCCTTCCCATGTGCTCGCCTGCGGCCACAGCACACCTCTGTTCTTCCTTCCCTCTGTCTTGTCATCTCCTTCTTTCTGTTTCCCAGGATTCCAGGCTCTCCCTCAGCAGGTGGCCTCAAACTCAGATCATATAAGATCTGGGATGCCCCTCAAGGTCTTTTATGTGTGTATTTGTGTGCAATGTGTTTGTGCATGTGATATGTTTAGGTGTGTATGTGTTTGTGTGTAGATAATAGAAGTCAACCTTGAGTGTCATTCTTTAGATGCCATCCACCTTTCAGTGGCCCAAGAACACCAATCAGACTAGGTAGGCTAGTCAAAGAGTTCCAGAGACCCACTTGTCTCCATCTTCCAGCTCTGAGATCATAATTACCCAGCCTCTTCCATGAGTGTTGGGGATCAAACCAAGTCACTCACGCAGCAAGCATTTTACCAGCTTAGCCTTCTTCGCAGTCCCATCCCATTTTACAAGGTGAGAAACAGAGGCAGGGGATTTATTTAGAGCTACAGATTGTAACAGAGCAGAGGGTACCTCATTTAGTCCCTTCTTTCATGGGTGTTTATTGAGTATATGCTCAATCAGCGTTAGGCCCCACCCTCAGTGTAGAGAAGACAGACCCCATTCCAGTCCTCATGGAGCTACTGCTTAGATAACAGGTGGAAAGGGAGAAGACAGTGCTCAGACAAATAAAACACATTGAGAATTGCTCTAAGAAGAACACAAAGCAATAGGCACTTCACTGCAGAGAGTGTTTGAATGGCAAACAAACACATGAACAGTTGCTCAACACCATCAGTCCTCAAGGAAAGGCAAGTCAAAACAGCAGAGAGGACTGGAAGGGTGGCTCAGCGGCTCAGCTGGTAAAGTGTTTGCCTTGCTAGCACAGGTACCTGAGTTCAATCCCCAGCAATCCACTTACACGAAGACACCAGGCATTGATGTAATCCCAGAACTGCGGAGGCCAACACAATACCAGTCAGTCTGGTCTAACTGATGAGTTCCCAGTGAGAGACTCTCTCAAGGAAGTGGATTGTGTTCCTGAAAATGATACTGAGTTTGTCTCCTGGTGTTCACATGCATGTGTACATACATGTATGTGTACACTCACACATTTAAAACAAAACAAAACCAAACAAAGCAACCTGTAAAGATGGGCTGGTGAAATGGCTCAGTAGGTAAAGGTGCTTGTTGCCAAGCTTCATGACCTGAGTTCGATCCCGGGAACTAAGGTAGTGGAAGCAGAGAACCATCTCCTGAGAGTTGCCCTCTGACCTCCACATGTGTTCTGTGGCACAAGACTACCTCTCCATATGCACTCAAAATAAACAAATGTAAATATAATGAATTGTTTAAATTGTAATGATATCACTATGTACCTGTTAGAATGTTCTATCAGAATAACTGGCTGAGGTCAGGCGGTGATGGCATATGCCTTTAATCCCAGCACTTAGGAGGCCGAGGCAGGTGGATCTCAGTGAGTTCCGGAGCAGCCAGGACATAGAGAAACCCTGTCTTGAAAAACAAGCAAATAAGCAAACAAAAACCCCAAACAACAACAACAACAAAAAAACAAAAAAAAAAAAACCTCAACAAAATGTGGAATAACTGGTCCTTTCAAACTGTTCTCAGGGGAAATGGAAAAAAAATTGATGGCAGCTATTAAAGAGGGGTGGGGGCTGTAGATCAATGTGGAATTTCCCAGCATGCACATGGGCCTGGGCTTCATCCTGTCCTGTTGCCCTTCTACTTCTAGGTGTTTACTCAAATTAAGGGGAATGTTATGCCAGCCTAATTTATTCTAGTCCCAAATGAAAACGTCCCAGATGAAAACCATTGAGCGAATGGTGAAACAGAGTCTGGTCTAGACGGAAGGAACGAACTGAGGCAGGTGGCAGTGGGGACGACATCGGAATAAGTCACCCTGACAGAAAACAAGTCCAACTGCAGAAGAACACTGTGTGACTGCCCTGACAGCAAAACTCTAGAAAATGCCAAGCAGCCTGCAGGGACAGGAGCAGATCAATGGTTTCTCAGGGTGGGAAGGAGGGTGATGAGATCACAATTACTGCCTTGTAGTACCTACAGTGGTCAAAACATCACATTGGCTGTTTCATTTCATTCATCCATTCATTTCTCCCAAATTTTTATTAGAAGATTTAAATTTGCACAATAAAAACTAATGAAAGTTGAAAGGCATCAAGATCAAAATAAAAACTGTTAGGAATTGCTATTCTCGTGGCCCACGATGTCTAGGCGCATTCCCTCATTGAGCTGAGAAGTACCTGTTCCTTTCGGGTCTCCTCTCTGGCGTCTAAGTGTCCACCCCTCCTTTGATGAATATACATGAACAAACTGGACTTGGCCTTTACAGGGCCAGTGGCTGGGGAAATGAGGGATCTGGAGCCTGATTATATTTAGGTACACTGGCGCTGGGAAGTCTAACCAAGAACAAAGCAAAGGGACACCCTCCCCCTCACAGGGCGCCAGCCTTCTGTCCTTTATCCATCTCTGTTCCCTTTTTCTTGGTACTCAGGATTAGGCTAGTCCCCCTGTCTCTGCTTCACTTAAGGCTGGAGTGTGTAGACCTGGATGCTGGGCAGCATAGTCCATTCATGGTTGTAGTCCTTTGCTTTCCATAGCAGCTAGGAGAAGATGGTGCTGGGATTAATAGCCCCATTTTACAGAAGACTCTAAGGCAAGGGCAGGTCTCATAGCTGGTGGGGAACTTAGGCTAGGTCTTCCCTCCTTGGTTGGGCTTCTGCTGTGAGATCATAGACTTGCAGAGACTCCAAGCTGAGAAAAGACAGAGAAGAAAACCTGGGATCTGAGGACCACTGACTGGCAGCTCTCTGAGCTCAGGCATGTCTCATCCCCCCTTTTTCCTCTAGAAATGTAGACAATAGGAATGTAGCCATTTAGTCCATGGATGAAGAGGAAAGAGGCCATAGGGAGTAGAGTGGTGGTTGCTAGGCAGAGGAACTCTTGTAGATGCAAACCACAGGGGTCTCTAAGGCCCTGCTCTCATCCCTTGTTAGGGTGGGGGGAGGGAGAGAGTGTCATGATACTGTCCTTAAATTTCTGGGGGTGGGGTAGGTAGGGACCATCATCAAGGTGAGGGAGAATGAGTAGAGGTCTGTGTTAGGGCAGGGTGAAGGTGAGGAGCAAGCGACAAGCACTAAGGTCCTTAGAAAGACTGTTTTTGTGGGCCTGATATAGTTGCTATTGGACAACCAACTAGAGAAGGTGACAAGTCCTCTGCTCCATGAGCTGGAGACCAAGGACAGTGCCTGAGCCCTTGGAAGGAAGAAAGGCTTCCTGCTAGCTTGCTCTGGAGGCTGGGCTTACAAGGTGCTCCCAGGCTTTGTCAGGGGCATAGCCAGGGGCAGAGTCATGCTGGGGGTAAGGTCAGAGTTGTACTCCAAGTGAGTGAGGCTCAGCATGGGGAGGGACTGGAGATGCCACCACAGTGTCTGCACCAGGGGCTACCTGGGTATGGGAACTAGCATGCAAAAGAACATATACTCAATTCCCAGGGCAGTCATTCAGATGTTTCCTCTGGGGTCCTGTGTACCGTGGGAAGGCTACTCTACCAGGAGAGAAAGTGGAGGGAGGCTAGGGTTGGGCCTTTCTGATAGGAAACACTCTGAAAGGAGCCATTTTGCATGCTGTGCATTCTCTAACCCCTCTGCCCCTCTCCATGTGGGAGTGTGTGTGTTCTGGGCCTTGTAGGGGGCAAAGCCCATTGCTTCCAGAGTGAAGATCTGAAGGCTGAATGTGGAGAGCAGGGGACAGGCAAGAATTCCAGGGGGAGGGAGAGGCAAGAGACAAAGCATTTTGGAAGGGTGAGCAAGTGGAGAGGGAGAACGGGAGAATAGGGCAGAGAGACAGGGAGAGGGAGCAACCCAGGGGAGATTCGAGAAAGGAAGCAGAAGGGAGAGAGGACACACATACACACATACACACACATACACACATACACACACACACGGGGGGGGGGGAGAGAGAGAGAGAGAGAGAGAGAGAGAGAGAGCGCACAAGTGCAGAACTGAGGGGGGTGGGGGATGTGGATGCATAAGACAGCCAGTGATCAGAAAGAGGAGGGGGCAAAAGGGCAGGAAAGCCTCCCAAATGGAGTGAGGACCCTAAGCAGGAGACAAGATCCTGCAGAAGAAAAGGAACTCCAAAGACATAAGAGAGATTAAGGAGGCTCTTCCACTCCGAGAAAAGGAGAGACCCAGAGGGAGGGGAGGAGAGCAGAGGAGAGGGTATGGTAGGACAAGGGAGAGACAGTGAGGGCATCCTGAGAGAACACAGGGAGTCTGAGAGACACAGAGGCAAGTTCAAGGACCCTAAGAAGTACAGGCTCATGGGAAGAAAACCCCTGAGAACCCATCTTCGGGGGGCGGGGGCAGGGACTGGAATCAGGCAGGAGGGATCATGCTGAGTTTGTGAGGGGAAGAGGTGTTTGATGGAAAACCAGACAACAGACCAAAGGCGAAGGGAGTTGAGCCACACAGGGAGAGAGACCAAGAGGAAGAGCTCTGTTTCACTGAAGTCTGCATGCTCAGAGCTATGGAGCCCTGGCAGACCCTAAGGGCTCTGGCAGCCTCACATACACCTCTGGGATAGAATCTCCTGCATTGTAGGAAGCACTCACCAGCATGTACTGAGCACCTACCTGGCACCCCACTCTCTGGTCTTCCCAGAGTTCTTTATGGTGGTGTCCTTCACATCACTGACTTCCTGTGGGACAGAAGTCACACAGTATGTGCTTAGGGGTCTTTTTGCTGAAGGACAGTTGTTGGAATGGGCAAAGAAATACCCTCTCTGATCTCCTGCCTTCACCTCCTGAATGCTAGAATTGCAGGCATGCACCACCATGTCAACCTTATGAATTAATATTTGTAAATATGTATACCAATATCACTAGTAAAAGTTTCATAATGATTGTTAAAGCAATCAAATAAATAACACAATAAGGCAGGAGGCATTTTCAGATATGAGATCTGGATTCCTGAGCGCTAGTGTGAGTCAGAACGCTGGACAGCTCCCCAAACTTTTGGTCCACCATATTGGTTGCTGGAGAAACCCTCTGCCAGAAAGGCAGCTATCAGCCTTTATTCTTTATTACCCTGAATCGGGGATTCTCCTCAACACCCTTGCTTGATGTGATGTGAAGGAATCCACAAAGCTCTTCACCATGAGGGCTCATCTTGGGGTGGGCGGTGACAGTAAGAAGTGTGTCTGTTCCCACTGGTGTGCTCTTATAGAAACATTCCTTCTCACCAGCAGGGATTGTGTCACAGGTGTGGTGGGGGACCCAGAGGCTTGTGTATGGTGTGGATGGGGGATAGAAGCCCACTGCTTCTTCCCAGAGTAATCATTAAGGACAGAGACAGGGCTAGGGGAAGTTGAGCAGGAATGGAGACATTAGAAGGTTCCTGTAGTTGAGATGGAAGCTAAGGTCTCCGTGCAGTTCCTATACCTTAGAACCAGAAGGCTTTCCCTCCCCTTACCTTAGAGTTACTCCAGCACCACTCCCGATCCAACTAGCCCAAGCCTTGCTGGTGAGCGACTTGTCAGGAGGAGACGGGAGCACAATGGCTCTTATCTCTGGGCCCCCTCTGTGCACCAAGGCTCTGAAATCATTCACCTCATCTGATCCTCCCCAGAACCATGTGAGGTGGACATTGCCTGTTTATTTTACTGTTGGGAAAAATGGAGGTTCATAGAAGTCCAGTCACATTTCTAGAGGAAAACCATGGGCAAATCATGAGTTTTTGGTCTTTTATTTCCAAGAAATGCTATTCTCAGTGCTAGGAGTGGATAACTGTCTCATTGCCACTTTCTTCTGCTATAGCACATGGGCCCTGCTGAGTCACAGCGTCATGGTTGCAATGACAAATTCCTCAATAGTTAGTCCTGTGAGTGAAGATACTTTCAGTAGTTGAAGTCTTGGGAGGATGATGAAGCTCAGTGGTAGAGCTCTTGTCTGCCATGTGCAAGGTCTTGGGTCCCATCTTTAGCACTGAAAAAAAAAGCCAAAAGCGTTTTAAATCTTTTTCAACTTGTGGGTGAAATGAATACCCCCTTAGATACCAGCTCTGGTTAGGGCCACCCATACCTGTCCCCGTTTGCTAACATCCATCTCTCCCCTTCCCTCAGAGGAGGTGGCTGAAGGTAAGAGTGCCATCCTTATTGGAATGAGCCAGTGGAGTTCCAATGACCTGGTGGAGCAGATTGAGACCATGGGGAAGCTGGAAGAGCATCAAGGTGAGTCTCTGCCTCTCCCAAGACTGGCTGTGCATGTGTGTGTTACAGGGTGGGGGTGGAGGCTGCCCCTTGTACCTGGGACCTATAAGACTCTTTGAGGGACTGTATGTGGGGGCCAACTGGGGCAAAACAACCTTAGGGTACTTCAATAGGACACCTCTTCTGTCCTCAGAGTAGCACTCAGGAACCATGGTAATCAAGGGCTATCTAGGTCAAACTGTTAGAGGTTTATGGGACTAAAATCATTTAGATAGATAGATAGACTTCCAGGAACTAACCTGCTCACAAGACCTGCATGAGTCCCTTCCCAAGGGAGTCACAGCCCAATCACTTCCTAGCAGGCTCCATCTTTAAGATACTCCATAGTCTCCATGCTATTACACTGGGAACTAAGCTCCCAGTGTGTGAACCTTTGGGAACAGACACATTCAATCCCTAACATTCATTTCATTTTTTTCCAATCCTTTCTTGGCCAAACAAAACACTCGATGGTTTTAGTCTGGGCAAGCCAGAGTGGCTAAGTAGCCACAGCCAACCTAATCAGGAGTTGTCCAGAGAAGGTGGTGTTAGCCCAGCCCAAGAAAACGGCCATCTTGCCCCAGGATTCACACCTTTTCTTATCCCAAATCCCTTCTCTTTTGGATCAGAGCTTGTTCCATGCAGAAGTACCTATCTTGAGAGACAGATAGGCTCAAGTTATTGTTTTCATTTTAAGAATAAAGAAGCTACGAGAAGCTGGGTCCGGGTCTTATTTAAGGTCCTTCTAGGCTGGGACACTGTCTCTAACTTGGCCTTAGGGGCCAGATGAAGACTGGATCCTTTTTTGAATGTGACAGTAATCTAGGGACCATTTAAAGATTTGGTTCTACTGTTGTGGGTGACAGTACCCAGCCATGTATTTGTCCTCAGACTGGGTCCTCAGTCTGCTCTTTGCTTCACCCTAGGAGCTCAGAAGGACTCCAGAATGATTCCCCTATTCTGGATCCCACTCTCCAGCCAGACTTAGTAGCCACAAAAAGACAAACCCAGGTCTGTAGTCACCGTTCAGTTGGCCTTCCCTCCTCGCTTCCACCCCCACTTGTCTGCTAAGGCTCATGTGACTCAGACTCAGTGTGAGCTCAGCAGGGGTGAGGGAGAGGCAGTGCAAACGGTGAGGGTGGTGTGGTGGGGGTGGGGGGAGTGGAAGGGGAAAGAAAGCAGAAGGAAGGTTCATGGGTCAGGCAGAGCCTCTGAAGTAGAAGGTCTGGACAGGAGCCTCCATCCTGCCACATCTCAGGAGCTCTCAAAGTCTTGTTTTCTTCAGCTGCAGTGTGGGGGTACAGGTGTGCGAATTATGAGATCATGCTTTCAGTAATGCAATCAGGTCATTATAATGATGAGTGAACATTCTTACACTTCATCAATATGCACCTGCCTGCTTCAAGCTTTCTGCCCTTCCATTCACATCTCATCCAGGGGACTCCTTCATGGTAGTGCCTGGCTGATCTCCTTACCTCCAAATAGGAGCTCTTAGGAGCTCCAGACTCCTGTTTGCTGGTAACACCCTGTCTGCATGACTAAAAGACGCCATTGTATTCACAACTTCTGAATGCTGCTGACCCTCCACTGCCCCTTGAATTATCTTTTGCTTTCCATCTTTTCTGTCCACCACCATTTCTATTATGACACACAGACACTTCTGGGCCATCCTTACGTCCAGACTTTGAGGGTGCTGGCTCTGGGGAGAGTGTACCTCTGTGCATGTGCTCCTGGGTTATACTTCTTTTCTTTTTAAATTGTGACCACATCTTGATCTCTTGGTCACCCAGTTGTCTGTTCTGTGAGTTTCTTCATGTTCCAGACAACGCACATGTCCCCAGAGAGACTGGTCTCTCTCTCTCTCTCTCTCTCTCTCTCTCTCTCTCTCTCTCTCCCTCTCTCTCTCTCTCCCTCCCTCCCTCCCTCCCTCCCTCCCTCCCTCCCTCCCTCCCTCCCTCCCTCCCCCCCCCCTCTCTATTTTTAGACAGCGTCTCTCTATGTGTTCCTTGCTTTCATGGGCTCACTCTGTAGACCAGGTTGTCTCAAACTCACAAAGATCCTTCTGCCTCTGCCTCCCAAGTCTAGTTTCTCTTGTTTTTCTTTCTCTGAACTGGGAGATTTCACTCACCTTGAATATTTTTATACTAAACCTACAGTTCATGGTTTCTATTCCCCATGGGTGGTATAAATTTAGACCCCACACCCATAAGTGGCACAGACTTAGGGTGTTAATTACTCATGTGTGACTTTTTCTTTCTCACTGTCTGTGAATGTTTTTTTTTGGTTGCTGTCTCAAAGGAATGGTATCTGACTCTCTGTGTGTGTGAATTTTTGTGTATGTATGTATGTATGCATTTATATGTACATATATGTGTTTGTGTGTATGTTTATGTTGTGTGTATTTGCATATATGTATGTGTTTGTTTGTATATATTTGTGTTTGTGTGTATATTACATATATATGTGTGTATTATGTGTATATGTGTATATGTGTATTTGTGTGTATATGTGTTTGTATGTATGTGTATATTGGGGTATGTGTGCATATGTATAAGTATTCTTTTATGGATATCACATTCCTTCAGGGATCCACTTTAGCTCTCACCATCCACAGACTGGGATCAAATCTCGAGTTGGCAGCTTGTACTCAACCCTTAGCCTGGGAGCCTCCATCCATGGGATTCCAGGATCCCGGGTCTGGGTCTGCTCTGTGCAGATGTTATCTTCCTCTCCAGGGCTCTTCTGGCTCTGTTTCTGTCCTTTGCCTGTCATCACTCTTTATTGTAGACCAGGCTACAGATTCACATTTGGAGTGATGTATATTTCACTAAAAAGAGATCCTTAGGTGTGAGCCCTGTGCACTTTAGTTATTATTTGATCATTACTTGTTCTATTTTAATTAGCATTTTTTATTGTTGTAAAATCTACATAGCATATTTTTTAAAATATGTTCAGTGTCTGGTTCAGCAGCATGACGTCACGTTGCTGTCTGGCTGTCCTCATGCATCATTAGAACTTTGTTACCATTCCAGACTGACATGCTGTATTGAGCACCAATCCTCACCCCTCAGCCCCTGACAAATAGCAGGCTGCTTCCCGTCTCTTCTCCAGGCCCCTCAGAAGTAAGATCACATGGTGTTTGTCCTTTTGTGGCTGGCTTTTTATTAGCATAATACTTTTGAGATTCATCCATGTTGCAGTATAAATCAGGACTTTACTCCATTTTGTGACTGAATAATTTTCCATTGTATATACCCATTGTGTTAATCCATTCATCTGTTGATGGACATTCAGGTTTCTACTTATTGTGATTAATGTGGCTGTGAGCACTAGCGTACAAATACCCACCTTCTTTCTTGACTATGTTCTTGTTGGAAGAAAATCAAACAATAAAAACAAAGCCAAAATCTTCCTTCCTAGACCTTTCCACCATAGACCTTCTTGTACAGCTCTCCAACCTGCATAGTTCAGTGACTCAAATTAGATATTAGTGTTGCAAATCACCTGTTTTTTTTCAACTTAGCAGTAGCCTTGAAGAGCCTTTTCTATGGCAAACAGATTCATCCCATTCTTTTTGCCTGCAGTATTGTACAATAGATGCACCATCATTTACATAGACATTCTGTAGTGACAGATATTTTTCATTATGAGAAAAATGCTTAAAGGCTTATTTCATTTTTTAAAGTTATATATACCTGTGTATGTCTGTGTGTGGTTAGATGCACATGAATGCAGGTGCCCACAGCAACCAGATGAGGGCATCAAGTCTCCTGGAATTGGAGCCATAGGTGGTTGTGAGCTTCCTGACATGGATTCTGGAAACCAAATTCAGGTTCTCTGCAAGAGCAGTGTGCACTCTCAGCTGTTGAACTCTCTCTCTCTCTCTCTCTCTCTCTCTCTCTCTCTCACTCTCTCTCTCTCCTCTTCTTAATTTATTATTATTATTGTTGTTGTTATTGTTATTATGAGTGTGTATGTTGAAACAGCATCTGGCTGTCCCGGAACTCACTATGTAGACCAGGTTGACCTTGAACTCACAGAGATCTGCCTGCCTCTGCCTCCACAGTATCTGACTTTCTTAAACACATTTTTTACCCCATCCTCTATTGGAATATTTGTCTTTTGCTTATATGTGCTTACATGTTCTGGATGTAACTTATTTTCTGTTATTGAGTGAGTTACTTTTCTCATGATCGGGACCCAAGACCTGACAGAAACCACCTTAGAGGAGAAAAGGTTATTTTGTCTCTGGATACAATCTATCCGGTCTGAGAAGGGACCACACCTTCCTAGGTCAAGAAACAGAGACAGAAACATGCCTTGAGCCCTGCTTTATCCTTTTTCCTTTTTCTAACAGGTGTCTATGTATGTGGTATGTGTGTCTGCATGTTTATACGTGTGCATGCCACACATGTGTGTGAGACCAGAGTTTGGCATTAGGTGCCTTTCTCAATCATTTTCTACCTTGTGTATTGAGGCAGGGTTTCTTGGAGTTTACTCATCTGGCTCATCTGACTGACTAGCTTGCTAGGGGCTGATATCACAGGCAGACTGCCACACCCACCCACATTTATGTGAGTGCTGAGGGTCTGATCTCGTGGTATGATAAAAGTGACAATCAAAATGAGCCATCACAGCTGCATATTTGAAATTTTGCTTCTTCGAAATCTTGTACCAGCATTAACAGTTTGTCAGCTGAGTCTTTTGGGTTTTTCAATGTGGCATATCATCTAAAAATCTTAGCAGTTATATTCTTGCCAATATTTATACTACTTATTTTTCTTTTTAAATTGCATCATATAGCTATCTTAGAATTTTGCGTCCATATTTACTCCAATCTCTATAACAGGGCAACCCACTTAAGGAAGCAATTTATTTACTTTTATTTATGTGTATATGTGTCTATATACATGAATTTATCTGCACCACATGCATGCAAGTGCCTATGGAGGCCAGCAGAGGACATCTGATTTCTTGGAACTGGAGTTCCAGGTGACTGTAAACTGCCATGTGGGTGCTGGGAACTGAACTTGGGTCCCCTGGAAAAGCAGCAAGTGCTCTCAATCACTGAGCCATCTCTCCAGCCCCAGCGATCCAGTTTTAGTGCCAAAATCACAACTCACAATAAAAATATCACATATTTGTACAACAGGTACCTGAGGTGTTTGCATCCCTAGGCTAGTACCTAGCAGATAAAATCATGGCAGGCTTTTGTTTGATTCTGATTGTGGTGATGTCACCCACTTTACAAGAAAGGACAGTCCTTACCTTATGGTTTCAGAAATGCCTACCATCAGGTTGAAAAAAAGAAAACTTTCTAAAAAATTATCTTTTCTAGTTTCCCAAACTGTTAGTATCCATTCTTCCCCATTATTCTCAATCTTTTTTTTTGTCAAAAATCTACCAATTTTGCAAAAAAAAGGTATGGTTCTTAGTTTTATTTTTAATTAGCTCTATTGCCAACTCTGTTTTTTCTATTTAATTTATATAAATTGATATTGCTTTTATTTCATGACTTCCCCTCCTACTCTCCATGTGATGCAGTTTAGAGAGAACAGAAGACATGAGTCCTTTCTGAGGCGTTGGGGCGGGGGTTACATTTTCAGTGGGAGATTAATTTTGCAAATATCTTTTGATGATTTTTTTTCCTTAAAGGAGACTCCTCCATTGTACAAATTTCGCTCACCACAAAACTTGCATCCTGCCCACTGGTCCATCTCACAGGTCTGAATAAGGAGTCTTCTCACTCAGTCATGCCCAAGGAGTTCAAAACCTCCATTTTCTTCTTGATCTAATGAATACTCAGAGCCATTTATAAAAATCTTGGTGAATGGATTATTTTTTATTGTCAATTTGCAATTTTCAGTACCTTGTGGCTAAAATGTTTGATTTTTAAGTATTATTTCTTCAAGACCCTTTCTTGTTTATTGTATGTTTTCTCCCTTTCTGAACATTCCTTACAGTTTTTGTGTTGTTTTTGTTTTTTGAGACAGGGTTTCTCTGTAGCTCAGGCTTCCTGGAACTTGCTCTGTAGACCAGGCTGATCTCACAGAGACCAGAGACCCGTCTACCTCTGCTTCCCTAGTACTGGATTAAAGATGTGTTCACTACATAAGGCTTCCATGATGTTTTTAAAAATAAATTTCCTCTGCTTGTAGGTTCTATTTTCTCTATTAGGTCAAATATATCAACCTTTCTCCTTTCAGTTTTTTAATGCCTTTGATTGGCATAACCCAATTTTTTTTTACACATCCTTTTCCTGTATTTCTAAAAACTGGCGTGTTTAAACATTTATTTGCATGTGTGCCTGTGTGTCGACCAGGAGACAGTTTCTGAAAGTCTGGTCTTTTCTTCTCCCATATGGGTTCTGGGGCTCAAACACGGGTCAGGCTTGGTGACAAGGGTCTATACCCCCTGAACCATCTGGCCTGTTCAACAAGTCCGGGTGTTTTAAACACGCCTTTGTTTTGCCTTTGAATGCAATGCCAGTTACATCCAGATCTTTGCCAGTGGCTTTCTTGCATGCGGCATCTCTGGCGAGCAGCCGGAGGTAAATGCAATCTTCATTCCTGGGTGGAGAGCCTGGGGTTTCTGTCCCCGGAGCTGTAAATGCTACAGTGTTCTCCTCTTTGCATTCTGCTCACACTTCCTGAGTGGAATTCACTGGCATTGTTTGTGCGCTGGCACCTGGATGTTCTCATCATTGCTGGGAAGTTTCCTTTTCATTGTCCCTTCAATTCAAGTCCATTTTTCCTGTTGGTCCTTCCAATGCTTACGCTGGACGGATGCAAGAATCTTTGCCGTCGCATTTCAATTTCGAACTTGTCCTTATCCCCACACCCCACCTTTTTTAAAATTTATTTTTTTTTAATTTTTATTTATTTTTAAGATAGAATCTCACTATGTAGCTCTGGTTGCCCTGGAACTCCTTATATAGAACAGGCTGGCCTCGGACTCACAGGTATGCATGCCTGCCTCCCAAGTGCTGGGATTAAAGGGGTATGCCATTAATATCTGACTAACTTGTCTGTATTATTGTTTGGGTTCTGGGTAGTTTTCCTTAGCTCTAATCAGCAGCTAGTCCATTTTCTCTTCCTCAGCGCTTTCTGGCGGCATCTGTGGAGCTGGTTTCATTTCAGCAGTCATCTTCCCACTTTCTTACGCTCCCATCCGGTTTTGGTTTTCACCTAACCCGGCATTGCGTCATTGAGACCACAGGTTCATTCTGTGTTTTCTGAAGTTCCCTTTTGCTCTGTTAAATCTCAGAGCTTCCTGTTGATTGGAGATGGGCGAGAACAGACCACACACTTGAGGTGTGATTAATTAGCCACGGCTCGAGAGCGAGATCACCGCACAGGGCAGTGGCTTTCTGATTCCATTAGCTCAGGAACGTGCAGCTGCTGCGAAAGCTGTCCAAGTGAAATACCTCTTGCCAAATTCTATTTTTAAGCCAAGGTATAATTCACGTGCCATAGAATTCACTCTTTCAAAGTGTTCGTCCCGTGGTTTTTGTATGTCTGCGCATAGCCATCACTGTTACCTACTTCCAGAACATTCTTTGTCCCCAGCAAAAGAAACCCCTTTCCGCTCGAGGATCACCCCGACCCTTGTCGATGGAATCCAGCAGACGTGGCCCTTTGAGTCTGAGTTCTCTCCTTTGTTATCACTGTCTGAGCCTCTTCTCTATTGGAGCACATATCAGTGCTCCATCGTATCCTACGTTCCATGTTACTTCATGGTGCAGACACACCACACGTTTCTACTTTTTGACTATTGTGAATAACTGATGTGTCTGTGCATGCGTGTGTGTGTGTGTGTGTGTGTGTGTGTGTGTGTGTGTACCCACATGTATGTGTGTACACATGCAATCAACTCTCTTGATACATACCTAAGAGTTAGAATTTTTGTACAATATGGGAATTTGGTTTAACTTTTTGAAGAACTCGCAGAATCTTCCAAAGCAGGCTCCATTTCACATTCCCTCTGGTGACATGAAAGGGGCCTGGATTTCCAGATCCTCACTGATGCTCCATGCTCACATCCGCTGCCTTTTAGGTTATTGCCTCCTAGTGAGTGCTTTGGATTTTCATTTCCCTAATGGCTAGTTATGTTAGCATCTTTCATGCGATTATTGGCCGTTTGCTTTCCTTTTGGAGAACTTTCCACTCAAATCCTTTGCCCGCTAGTTGTCTTTATTCTGTTGAGCCGTGAAAGCTCTAGATGCGCCCCAGCACTGGCACCTGGCCAGACGCATGACTTACAAATGTTCTCCCCATCTTATCGGTGGTCGTTTCATTTCCTTAACAGTATTTTATTTTTTTTTTTGAGACACAAAGATTTAAAATTTTCTTGAAGTTCGAATAATCCACTTTCATTGTCTGTGCTTTTGGTCCCATAGCCAAGAAACTATTACCTAACCCAAGAGCCTGACGATTTATATGCTTTTAGAATTTTATAGTTCCAGCTCTTATACTTAGGGTTTTAAAAAATTAATGCTCTCAGAGTTTGTTTTGTGTATTATATGAGATAGGGATTCAACTTTATTCTTAACTGCTTTTCATTTTTAAAGTCTTATGTGTATCTGTGCACGTCTCTGTGTGAAGGAGGCTAGAGGCATCATATTCCCTGGAGGTGAAATTGCAGGTGGTCTCAAGCAGGTCCTCTACAAGAGCAGCAAGCTCTCTTGACCTTGTGCCGTCTCTCCAGCCCCTCAGCTATACTCTTTTGCATAAAGGTAATCAGTTGTCCCAGAACCATGTGTTGAAAAGATTTTTGTCCTTATTGTCTTGCTTGGGTAACTTTGTCAAAGTCAGCTGGTCAGAGGCATATGGATTTATTTCTAGATGTTCCATCTTACTGAGCTTATATTATGTGCCAGGGCGTTCTGTCTATTTACAATAAAACCAGAGGTAGGACAGCAAAAAAATTGTTTTTCTTCTGCAAAATTTCTCTGACTGTTCTGGATTTTTATATGATTTTAGGGTCAGATTGCTCATTTCTGCAAAGGGACCAGCTGGGACTGGTTGACTCTGGAGATCAGCCTGGAGTCTTACTTTGATGGCATTATCAGTCCTAACACATCAATATGGAGTGTCTTTACATTTACCTAGGTCTTCTTTGTTTATTTCTTTAAAACTAATGTGTCTGTGCATGTGCGTACGTGTATGTGAGTGTGGTGTGTGCCCATGTATGTGCACAGAGGCTAGTAGAGGATGTCCGGGGTCCTGCTCTATTATTCTCTTCTATTCTCTTGAGTCAGGGTCTTTACTGAACCCAGAGCTAGGCTGGTTGCTAGCAATAGCAACATCATCCTATCTCTGCCTCCTGCAGCACATGCCACTACACTCTACTTCTACGTGTGTGCTGGGATTTGAACTCTGGTCCTTCTGCTTGCACAGCAGGTGCTCTTACCTCCTGAGCCATCTCTCCAGCTCCTCTTCTCTAATTTCTTTCAACGATGTTTTATAGTTTTCAATGAACAAGTCTGAGCACTTGTTTTATTAAATTCACTCCTCAATATTTTCTTTTCTTGTAACTGGAATTGTTCCTTAATTCCATTTTGACACTGTTTATTACAAATCTGTGGCAATGCAACTGACCCTCTTTGTTGATCATGCATCCTGAAAACCTGATAGATTGTGTGTGTGTGTGTGTGTATAAGAGCAAAGGGATCCTTAGGATTTCCTATATATAAGGTCACATCACCTCCAAATAGAGGAAGTTTTGCTTCTTTCTTTCTAGTCTGGTTACATTTTATTTCTCCTAGTCTAATTTCCCTGATCATGCCCTCGAGAATAACATTGTATAGAAGTGGAAAGAGCAGAATCTTGTCTCATTTCTGATTGCTTGGGGATGTTTTCAGTCTCTTACCATTACACACATTCACTGCAGCAATGTATTTATTTATGTGTAAATAGATGGTTTGCAGCATGTATGTCTTTGTGCCACCTTCATGCCTGGTGCTAGCAGAGGTCAGAAGAAGGGGCTAGATCACCTGGAACTGGAGTTAGAATTGGTTTTGAGCCTCTTCGTGGATGTTGAGAATGAACACAGATCATCTGCAAAAGCAGCAACTGCTCTTAAATGCCAAGCCATCTCTTTTGGGGTTTTTGAATGTGTCCCTCATCTATTCCCTCATATTTCTAACTTGTTGGGGATTATTATTTAGTTGAAGGTCTTGGGTCTTTTCAAATGCCTGTTTATACTCATCTATTGAGATGCTTGTGTGTTTTTCCTGCTTTATTCTGTCTCTTTGGTATAGTTGACTTTTATACATTGACTAACTTTTTGAGGTGCTTGACAGGTTCTTCTATGTTGTTAACCTCTTATACTCAGGGTTCATATCTTCCAGAGTCATATATACTATGAGCTATCCCTATAGAGCCATCATCTATGGTCAGGGCTCTTTTTATTCCTAAACGATCGCATCATCACTGATGGCAAAGAAGCAGTCAACGTTATGTATCCCTGATAAATTTCTCTGTCCCCATCTCTGCACTCTTTAGCTCTGCTCCCTAGCTGTTCACCTGCAACTTTAGATTCCGTCCCTGCATCTAGACACGTGGTTCCCAAAGAGTTGGGCCAATAGCATTAGCATCACTCGGGGACTTGTCAGAAATGCGAGGGCGGGATTCCCACCCGATCGTACAGAACCAGCCCAATTCTAGAGGCGCTTAGGAGCTGTTTAACTAGCCCTCTAAGGGACTCTGTTGCATGTTAACTTAAAGAGTGATTAAAGATTATGATGCCGGACTGGTTCTGGGGATGCACAGCTCCATTTCCCTCCACTGGCCTAGCTTCAGCCATTGAGTTTGGTATCTTTCTTGCACAGCGTTGGCTTTCCTTTCATGTTTAGCAGCATTTGGCATTGTGTTCCACTTTGGTAGCTGCCTGTTAGCGGAGCTCTGAGTGATGGGAACTGTCTATTTAGCACAACCTGTCGCCATATGATCACTAGAGAGGGCTAGGAAACACTATGGGGTGAGTAGAACAGCTCCTGATTTATTCTTTTTGCATATTTTCATCTTCTCAAGGTGTCCTCTTCCTCAGATGTCCGCTTTTTCTCACACATAGGGACAGGTGTCTTTGCTTGGCACACACAGGGGTCGGGGAAGGCTCATTTCACTGCCTCATCCACTGTGGATGAATGCCAACTTCTTGCAGAATTCGGAGCCTCTGGTGCTTCCCCCTAAGCCCGCTTTGTTCTCTGAGCTTCCTCCACATGCGCCAGACCTCACCCTGCAGAGCTGAGCTTAGGCCCTCCTCTGGACTGAGCTGGCTTTCTGGGCACTTGGCCTTTGTAGTCACACAAGGCTCCACACGGAGAGGGGTCCAGAGTCCATGTCCTGCTCTGCTATCGCCATCTTGAAATCCTTAACGGTTTGGAATAAGGTGATTTAATCTTCCCTTTTGCCCTGGCTCCTGCCAACTCTGTAGCCATCTCCAGCTCTGTCCTTCAGTACTCTCTGCCTTCTTTCTTTTTGGTGGGGAGGGGGCGTGCTTAAGCACGGTTTTGGTTTTCAGAAGACATTTCTTCTTATTTTCCTTGGCTGCTGGAGATTCAGATGGAAGTAATTTATGTTCTTTGTAGAGATTCGGGGCAGAGGAAAAAGTCTGGGTCATGCAATCAATTTACTGTCTTCCTTCTCCACTTCTGTGATGTTCCTAAAATAGGAGAGCAGTAACATTGGCTGCTGTGGTAGTGGGAACTGAGTCATTGCTACCTGCAGAATGGAGCATAAAGCTCGCATCCTGGCCTGCACGGCCATCCTTGTTCCCCACAGTCGTCATTTCCCAGGGCTAGTGAGTTCTCTGTTACTACAAGGAATTTAGCATCCTTGAGCAGCTACCATGAAGGACATTTAAAAATAGGGCATCAAACTATTGCTGAGGCCCGAGATACCAACATCACCTCTGATGGTCTCGGCATTCCTCCGCTCCCCCTCCAATCACTCTGTGTTTCTAGTTTAGTGGAGAGGGCTAGGGGTAAGCTTGTCGATGCTCGCTCAGATCCACTCGGAGCAGCTCCACCTTCATCCTTCCCTGCTCCATCTCTAGTTCTTACTACCCTGGGCTGCAGGAAGCTCCCCTGTGATCCCATCCTTGCCCTGTCTGTCCTGCCCAGCACAGCTCATCTGCCTCTCACTTGCCTATCTGAGCACAGTTGTGTCTTCTGGGTTTGCACTTTCTTTCCACAGCCTGGCATTTAAGTCCATCTTGACCCCAAAGCAGCCATTCGGGTGTCCTGGTGCATCCACACATCCCATCATTCACTCACATGTCACTTTGTGTCAGAACCTGTGCTAGTCAGTGTAGATAATTTGGGAAGGGCCTTGGGTTTGATTGATTGCCCATCCTCCAGCCCACTTGAGCTGTTACAGTTCACTTAATCAGTTGCTCTAACAAGATAGGGGAGAAATAAAGAGGGAGCTAAGAGGACATAGAGCCAGAGCTGAGACTCCAGGGGCTAAGGAAACTGTGCTGGGGCCCCGGATAGACCAAGGAGGACACAACAGACAGAGGGAGCAAGTATAAAAGTGAGAAGGAAGGTCTGAGAGGCAGGGAGGTTTGGGAAGTACATGAAGCTCAGCTTATTTCCTTTCCTATTTCTTTGGGGGGTGGCGAGCAGAGGTTAGGGTCTCACTAAGTAGTTCAGCCTACCTGTGAGCTGGAGACCCTCCTTCCTGGGTTTCTTGCATGCCTAGGTTCAGGTGTGTGCCACCATGCCTGGTCTACAAAGTTCATTCTCACTGAAGTTGGGGTATTAGGCATTAGATGAGGAATAGAAAGGGGTGGGAGAGTCTTGTGGAGGGAGCAGGGGAAAGAAAACTGAAGCTGAAGGTCCTGCATGGAGGCTGAGGAATAGGGGCTTCCTTGGGAATGGCCCTGGGTCTGTGAAATGGATTAAGCAGGGTAGCGTTGAGCTAATTTTGGCAGAGCTCATTCTGAAAAGCAGCTTAGTCACTGAGGGTTGGGGATTGGAGGTAATGAACTACTACCTGCAGCTGAGCAGTACTCAGCGTTTGGGGAGTGGCCTGTTTAGGAGGGGCAGGTAGGTCTTTCCTGGCCAGCCTCCTTCTTGAACTGACCTAACAGCTGGGCTGAACCTGTTAGGCCTTCCAAGGCCCAGGAACAGAAGCATATCAGGCACATAGGGGCTTTAGCATCTCGTGTCCTGGAAGAACAGATAGAGAATTCCCAGACTTTTCTTCAGGGTCTGAAACCCTCCCAAGGAGTCACACAACCTCCCTTTGGATGCAGAGAATGGTTTCTCTTGTTCTGTATGTTTATTGAAAGAGACTGGTTCGTGGTTATGTGGTTTGCATATTTTGTGTCCTGGGAGGGAGCTGGTGGTTTTCTGGAAGATGGGTGGGAAGAGGAAAGAGATCACTTGGTGATTAGCTAAGAGTCATTAGCACGGTAGGAAGTGTCTTCTCTGGGGAGATGCTGTGACCAAATCCCCCAGAATGTATGAACTTGAGAAAGGCAAGATTTATGGGACTACAGCCTGAAACAGCAGTGGCCCTAGCTCCCAGCCCAATCCTCAGCCTCCAACCCTAGCCATGAGACCCCAACTTCCAACCCTAGCCCTAAGTCCCCAACCTCCACCCCCAGACCTGAGCCTTTAATCTCCAACCCCAGCCATCAACCCCCAGCCCTCTTGCCTAACTATCCGGCTTATGAGTGCTTCTGGCAGCTTCTGTGATCAAAGCAAGCTTAAGCAGAGACAAAGTGGTTGGGCCCAGGGGCCCTGGAAAGTTCCAGGCCAAGTGGGGTCTCATTTAGGTAACGCAGAGCCAGCTGCACATTTGGTTAATGGCCCACGTCCTGGGAGCCTGCTAACCAGGAAACCGGGTTTCACAGCTTACATAATTCCTCTGTCGCTGGTGGTGGCTCTGAGGGGAGATAAAGCCAGTCTAGGCGGAGCAGGCAAGGCCAGCCTGCTGCTGTTGCTGCCCCCTCCCGTTCCCTACCCCATATACATCATTTATAGTGTGGATAGTAGGCCCACCATGGTGACAGTTCTGTAATCCTAGCACACTGGTGGTGTGGCTGAGACAGGAAGACTGGAATTCCAGGCCAGCCTGGGCAACATAATGAGACCCTCTCTGAAAAAAAAACAAAAGGTTTATAGGGGTTGGAGGGAGACCAGGTAGGCTAGGTGGCAAGAATAATCAGAATGCGTTGTACATGTCTGTAATAAATCAAAGAACAAAACTGATAGAGAGAACAGAAGATGGCAACAGCAAAAAGCAGACTCATGACCTCAGTGTCCTCATCAGTCTCGCGGGGCACCTGGCTCCAGCATCACTGTAGGCGAACTATGTCTGCAGGAAACACTGGCCAGCCTCAACACCCCTTGCTAAGAGTCCCCTCTCTGCTCTCTTCCCAACCACCCTCAGCCTCTCTGCCTCAAAGATCTTCCCCTCACCACCTGAGCCCTCCCAAGAGGCCACAGCCTAGAGATTACAAGAGGCAGAGGCAGGGTAATGGGAAGACGTCCTCATCATGGCCAAATGATGGAGCCCACTGAGTCTCCATCTTTCTATCTGTGAAGGGCACCTGTTTTGCATAGGTGGAAGGCAGAGCTATTTCAGGTGTGGAAAGCACGGGGCAGGATGTAAAATACCTGCACTCCTAGGAATAGCCTGCTGAGTGTACACAGCAGTAGCCATGCTCCTGGATAGCTGTGAGATCTCTGGGCTTGTCTCTGATCTCCTTCCTAACACTCCCTTCTCCAAATCTATCAGCATCCTATGTGCCATTATCTCAAATTCACGGGCCTCCTGGCTTCCCCCACTCTCTACATCTCAGCTTCTCCAGCAGACCCTCAGGCCCTTTGGCCACTTCTCCATCAGATAATCTTGCTGGTGAAAATCCTGCCACAGTTCAAAGCTGTCCTTGCTTTGTGGTCAGGAGAACACCAAATGGGACGAGCAGCTCATAAAGGGTCTAGGTGTGGAACTTCTGTTGCCTGCGGGGAGGACCCAGAGATGGTGAACCAGAACGGTCTCCCTTTGCTGGTTGGTGCATAAGAAATGCCAGGGCATTGCTTATTATAGTCAGGGATGTAACCAGTGCTCCAAAAAGCCCTTGGTTTGGGCTTTACTGTTCCCAGTTTTGAATTATTTTATCTCTGATTTTGTGGTTTGTGAGTGAAGTCTGCGGGTCATGTGCCCCAGGCTGAGGCTTTGTTGCATGTGACCCTGTGCTGCAGCACCTCGAGACCTCCCAAGATGCGTGCTTGGCCTTTCTCAGTTCCATCTGGCTGTCCCACCTTTTCCCTCCCTCCAACAGGAACCTGGGCTCAAGCAGGGTAAAGGACAGGTGCTTCAACCTGCTATGTCTCCCTAGGCTGGCGGTGTCACAGTGTATTCTGAGTGTAACTCGGAGGGATCAAACTATTACCCATCCTATCAGGAACACAGGAAGCAAGTGTTCCCTTGCTAGAGGGTGCGAACAGCTCACCCTAGGTGGGGACAAGAGGTACACAGGAGGCCAGGTGTATCACTCCACTCCCCAGCTGGCCATTATGCACAGTGGCTGGCAGAGGCTGGCAATGGAGGGCTTGGGAGATGGTGGGCTCCCAGTGTGTGTATTCTATGTCAGGAAGTGGGGGTTCCAGGCCACTGAGAGTCACTGCCGTTCTGACAAGGAACTCTGAGTACACAGGAGCATATACTGGTATTCGGCAGACCCAGGCTGTGAGTCTTCAGAACAAAGTCGGCACCTTTGCTGCTCTTCCTGCTATCTTGGTAGAGACATTGCTGTTCCTTTTGCCTAGAACCCAGCTAATTATGTAGCTGTTTCTGGGTCCAATCGAAGCGGCAAGAGCTTTGGGAGCTATTGTAAATCGTTGCTGCACCAGAGCTTGGCTTTCTTGCTTATTATATTCATGTAAATGGGCTTCCTGCCCAGGGTCACCCACCCCCGCATCCTGCCTCTCCTGGACTTGGCATGCCTTGAGCATGGTGTTTGCTGACCATTTGTAACACCCTGCCTTCTTCTCGGAAGCTCAAATCATGGCTCTGCTGCAGGCTTCTCCCCCCCCCCCCGCCCCCGTCCCCCATCCATCATGGCTGACTGCATTCTCAGCACCATGCTCCATGCAGAGGTCTTCTTGTCTTGTACGCACTTTGCTCTTCGTCTCAGTATTGCCCACAGCACTTGGCACTGTAAGTGGGAAACAGAGAATGTGTGACCTCATTTCTGTGTTAGGGAAAGTGACTTTGTCCAGATGCACCTATGCTCTGTGGCCTCAGAGGATACCTAAGAGTGACACCTGTCATTGCTATCTGATGCTGGGTCTTCCCTGGTTTCCGTCTGCATCCAGGTTACTCTCATTCCTGGGATACAGTTTGTGGCCACTCCATCATGCTGGGTGGGGGCCACTCCATGAAGGCCCCATCCTCTCTTTCCCAACGGGACTGTCTTGGACACAGACTGTCCTGCTGCTGGGCCTGGGAAACGCTCTGAGCCATGCACACATTAGCCGTTGGCTCTGTCCATCTGGCTCCACCTTGTGTTGTGATGAGGGCAAATGATGACGTCTTGAGCCAGTTGTCACACGTAAATCAGAAAACAGAACAATGAGGGCGAGCTGGGCGTGGTGCAGCGTACTTTTGATCTCATCGTGAGCGAGGATAAGAGCAGACAGATCTCTGAGTTCGAGGCCAACCTGGGCCACAGAGTTCCAGGCCAGATAGGGCTGTCAATCTACAGTGAGACCCTGTCTCAGAAACAAACAACAGCAACAGAAAAGGGCAGTCCTAGTGAAGCAAGCCTTAGCTTCCTGCTGTGTTCTAAGAGCTCTAATTACTCACCGCACAAAGCCACTCTGAGCAAGGTACCAGCAGGACCCTCCATTGTAGAAAGGAGTCACAGTGGACCCTGGAGGTCTGGCTGGGAAGACGGGTATTTCCTGGATGACACTGGAGTCCTGAGGAAAGGGACAGGGCAGCCTCACATGGTCTAGGAGATCCTCGAGGTGACGTCCTGAAGTGTCCTGAGCCCTTCCGTTAGAGAACCAGGTTTTTTTTCAGACATTTTTTTTTCTCAAGCAACTCAGAGTTGTTTAGGAAGTCCTTAGCCATGGAGAATGTGAGGTGTCTGGGAAGTCTCCACAGAAGCCAGAGGCAGCAGGATGCACAAATCAGAAGCTGAGGACAGAGGTCTGGGCTTGGGAGAGGTTTAACTACTGCTGCTTGAATGCAGTACCCAGCTCAGACCCTCACAGGACAGGGTGATGGGGGGGGGGCAGCATCTGTCAGTGACTGCTTCATAAAGTAGGGGAAGGGAGGAGCCAGCAAAGATAACCCTGGGAAAGCTAAGGTCAAGGACATCACCAAGGAGCCATCCACACTCAGCATGATGTCACGTGGGGACTCAGGGCTGGGTTACACACAAAGGCCAAGGGCTGACTTTGATGTGGGTGGGGTACAGGGTGAGTGATGCCTCTGCCACCCTGGCTCTGGAGGGTAACCGTCAGCAGTTCCTCTGGGGAGTGCAGCATTGGGGCCTCAGAGCAGGGACCCCGCTGCTCATGTCCTTCTTGTTTCCACAGGAGAAGGGGCCACAGCGTGCACATCCAGCATCTTGCAGGAGAAGCAGCGTGAGTTACACCTGGTCCCCAGAGCCTTTCCTTCCATTCGAAGAGGGGTGTCCCTGGGCCCAGTCCCCTCTCAGGCTGAAAGCTCCAAGGGTGCAAGGACCTCTCCCATTTGGCTCCTGGGCAAGAGTAGAGAGCCTAGGGCCACTTGGTCTGAGTTTAGGTAGCTCTCCTGAGACCCTGGGGTTTCTAAACCATCCATGCTGGGCAGTTCTGGTGTCAGAACTAGAGCTAGGACATGAGGCTGATGACCCTGATAGGGGATCACGGAAAGTTTGGTGACTGTCCTCTTCTCGGGGATGGAGAGCAGGAGAGACTGGGGAGACAGCCTTCTTGAGCCTTTGTGGACATCAACGTTTGGATGCCAACTTCCTTGTGGTGACCAAGGTCAGAGTGAGTGAAGTTATTCAAGGCTGGGCTCCAGAGGATGGTCCCTTTTAAACACATTCTGCTTTCTAGATATTGTCATTGTGTGTGTGAGTGTTGGAACATGTGAGGTCAGAGGCCATCTTTCTGGACTTGGTTCTCTCCTTCCGTCATGGGTTCTGGGGATCAAACTCAGGTTCAGGCTGCACAGCAAATGCTTCTATCAGTGAGTCATCTCGCTGGCCCTGGACATGCTGCTCCTTCAAACCCCTCCATAGGATGGCGAACTCTTCAGTCAGGAGTCCTGGGACTGAGCTCTGGGGTTTCCTGTCCGTGTGTGTGTGTGTGTGTGTGTGTGTGTGTGTGTGTGTGTATGTGTGACAACAGCCTGTCTTGATTCTTTTTGCCTGTTTTCTTAGGAAGATGGCTAAGGGATTGGGTGTGCTAAAGTCACGCCAGCACACTGGTCACATGTCCCACCGACACACCAGGTGGATTTGGTGGGCAGCACCCGTGGCAGATCTTGTCTTCACTATGGGCAATATTGACTTCCACATGAGGCTGGGTTTGGGGCGAGGGCTCAGAACTCCCCTCATTTTCCTGCCTGCTGTTCTGCTTGTGGCTATAGCTTCGGGGAGGTTTCAACCCATTTTTCTTCCTAACTCCCCAGGCCCCAGTTTGAGGCCTTCCTTTAAGCCCTCCCCTCCTCAGCTGATCTTCTGTAGAGGGTATGTCAATATCAGCATCCACGATTCACGGTCCAGCCCAAACGGCTACGCTGGCCTCCAGCACAGCTTCCCTGGTCCCTGGTGTCTCAGAACACAAAGATAAGGACAGAGGGCTGATGGTCACGTGCCTCTGTCAGGAGCGGCCCTCAGGCTCCAACCTCCAGCATGAAGGCAAAGAGAAAGGACAGGGTGCCAGGAAAGGGGCGGTTAAAATTTTGCCTTATTTCATGGAGGTGACAATGGTGACACAGAGGCTAAAGCCACCAATGAAAAGAAATGATTACAGAATTTGCAAGAGCTGAGACACTACAATAGGAGAGAGGGAAGCCCTGACCCTGGCTGTAGCTTGTGTGCGTGTGTTGGGTGGGCACTGGCTCTGGCCCTGGCAGCAGCTTGTGTGTGTATGTTGGGCAGGTGGATGGATGTTCTTTGGAGGAGAAGGGCAGGGCAACAGCTTGGGACTCCTGGTTTGAATAATGACTGGGGATTTTAACTAGTTTGGTCCCTAGTTACCTGGCACCTGGCCCTGATTGCCTCAGGAGTGGTGGGTGAGTGTTAGCTACAATAGGCTGGGTGTGGATTGAGGTGTGGTTGGCTGGCTTTGAAAGGCTGTATTCATGGGCAAGTTTGTTTCTGTCAGAATTAGCCCATGTAGGATTACTGGTGTCTCATTTGACCAGGAAGTCCCCAACATGTTGAACCATCAAGAAGTAAAATATATATATATATATAAATACACGAGGAAGGAAAAGCCCAGATCATCTATGCCGGGCTTCCTTCTTGTTTATTTCATATTTATTTTAGAGAAGAGTCTCACTATATAGCCCAAGCTGGCCTCAGACTTTCGGCAAGTCTTCCTGCCTCAGCCTCCCAAGTGCGGGGAGTTCAGTCCTGTACCATCGTGACTTGCTGCCTCTGTCTCTTTAGTAGTGACTCGGAGGTGAAAGCCAGCCACCTGCAACAGGCTTTGTCACCAGGAGGCCAGTCACAGCTCCCTTCCACGTGTTCCCACATACACAATTGAATTGACAGGATGCCTCATATCTCCTGTGACTCCCTGGGGAAAAAATTGCATTTCGGTAGTAGCAAAGTCTTTTTTATTTCATGATTATAGATTTTGGTCAAAATTATATTGCTGAGAGCTGTCATTGTCTCCTGCTCCTTGAGGATATTTTTATGAGGGAAAGAATAGCAGCTGATGTGCAAAAGAATTTTAGAGCCATCCCGTCTTTGTCTTGAAGGCTTCCCTGGCTGGCACTACCCAAGTCTGAGCCCAGTGTGTTCGGTTGGGAGGAAACTTACTCTATAACGTGCTTTGCTGTGAAGGCGAAAGTCTTTAGCTGAGACCAACGCTTTCCACATAACTCTACAATTATGTCCTGCCTATAATTTCAGGCATTAAAATCATTTTTCTTTTATGAAGTGATGGTGGTAATTGATGGTAATGTGTTTGTTTATTTCAAATCTGAAATAGGCAAAATAAAAGTTTGTGACCTGCATTTGGAAAGCTGTGTCAGGGTTCGTGTTGGGAATGTGCTTTTCCACTGGCAGTGCACATCTGTACATTTTACCTCAATTGACTTTTCTCACTGCGTGTTTGAACACTCTGAAAATAAGATAGTCCTCTGGGCGAGGAGCCCTGCCACCTGGGACTGACGCTGTGATGGCTGGTGTTTAAAGCTCTATCCAGTTACTGTGGCTCTTTGGGAAAGTGACTTAGCATCTCTGAGCCTCATTATATGTGGGAAGATGGCTGAACTCTCTGCTTTCCAGGTCAGCCGAGGGTATCAGGGTCTGTGGAGCAGATGCACAGGAAGGGTCTTTACCGTCCTCAATTATACCTTGGATTTCCATAAGCCCTCACAGCCAGAACTCCTGGGCCATATGTGAAGGTGTATCTTGTGGAGCTCATCCTATGGCCACCTGGCTTTCCCGTGATGTAAATAGCGTTTCTCCTTTGTTACGGTTCAGATATGAAGTGCCACCCCCTCTGACCGTTGGTGTTCGGCTGGAGGGTCTAGTCACTGAGAAGTGATGGGTTTATAATTTGATGTTGTTACTGGGAGATGACAGAAATTACTGGAGTCATAGTCTTGGAGGTTATGTCTTGTCCCTAGCTCTTTACTGTGCCCCTCCCTCTGCTTCCTGGCCACCTTGAGGTGAGCAGTTTTGCATCTTCATGTCTTTCTGCCCTGATGGTCTGCCTCGGTACATCACAGACATACCCAAGTCCCAGTAAACCCTGGAGCCTTCCCAGTGTTTCTCTGTGACATTTGGTCACACTGATAAAAAGCTAACTAACTGGTGGGAGGTTGCCAGGACCTCTGGTTAGCAGCTCTGGGACTTGTGTGCTCCTTGGACTCCCTGCTCCTTGGTAGTTTTCTCACGGTCCTGTATTTGTTTGCATTTGGACAGACGGCCTGGAAGTCCATGACCACTTGTGTTATTTAGAACCAGGTGGGGTGGGACGAAATGGGGGAGCGCTTAGGTTTGGCCTGGGGAGCAGGGGGCCTGGGCCATTTCTCCCAGCTTGCCTTGCAGTCATGGCCAGGACTGGGGCCCAGTCCTCTGTTCTGTTGGTTGATGGATGGAGTCCCTCTGGGTCTGTTATTCTAGGTGTCTCTGCTGTTGCCTCTTTGTCTCCTGGTTTCCTTTGTCCATGTCTCTTTGCATTTCTGCCTGTCACTGCTCACTGATCACAGGGACATTTTCAGATGCTTCCCTTGTGCCTGAGTGAGCCCTCATGTGGATGTGGGTCCCAAGAGACTGAAGCTCACTGCTCTGTTCTTCCCTTCAGAGAGAAAAGCCTCATTTTCCACAAATCCGAATTTCAAACCTGGGCTCCTTCTAGACAGCACCCCCACCATCTTCACAGCCACCTTGACAAATGGGCCCCCAGGACAGCACACTGCCTCCAGCAGAAAGAACTCAGGCTCACCTCCTTTTCTTAGCTACCATCCCTAATTTATAGGAATCCCATGCTTCTCTTGCTAACCTGCCCTGGCTTCTTACACTGACCTCCATGCCTCCAGTGTCCGCCATTCTTGTCCTTACGAGTGGCAGGGAGGTCTTTGCAGGAAATCTGGACTTTCTAGACCTGCTTGCCTCACTTGCTCACTGCCCAGCACTCCCTGACTCCACCCACCTTCCCCTTCCATCAGTGTTTCCTTGTCGTTTGGATGTCAATCTTCTGTGTCCTTTCTAGAAACCATCTGTGCACACACACTTCTCGTAGAATAGTGGGTAGGTCTGAGATCCAGCTCACCCCGGCATCCCAGTGGAGGGACAGCAGATGGCAGGAAAGACACAGGTCCCAGGGGACCCCCTCATTTCCCGCTTCATGACTGCAGACACTGGATGGCATGCTCTGTGGAGGGAGCTGTTCTGTCCTTGTGAGCTTCCTGCATTGTCTACGGGGATGTAAGTCTGCTGCCTCTCCTCACATCCTACACAGGTGTCATGGGGCGGATATGAGACCTACTCCCCACAGGCCTCCCCTGTCACTCTGGCTCAGTAGGTGCTAGGTGTGTTGGGAACGGCCCAGGCTTTCCCCTCTGATACCCATTAGACCTGGAGCTTGGAAGGACTGAAACCATGATTTCAGGATCACAGTGTGAAAACAAAGATGGCCAGGAGCAGATGGCTTCTAAGCAAAGCAATCATTCTGCTCTCTCCACTCCACCAACCACAGAACTTGACCAAGCCTGACCAATGTGGATCTAAGGTTTCTCCTGTCTTGAAGCGTTTTTCTTCCCAGTTGCCCCAGGTTCCCCGGGGAAGGACTCCGTCCATTCTGTCACACAGGGACTTTCTGAAGGACCAACTTCATTACCACTCGTCATCCAGACTGTGCATATAGGTCAGGGACATGGAAGGACGCCTGAAGCTCCCTCTTCATGGAAAAAGTTCACCTCCTGTGGCCCTCAGGGTCAGGCCTGGCCCACATGGCATACAACAAGAACTGAGACATGCTGGCTATCAACTAGCTTTCCCAAGGGCCAGTGCCGGCATCAGCTACATCTGTCCCAGGTGTGGGCAGCTAACCACAGCCATGTTTGTAGATCAGAGTGGGGTGCTCAATGGGAATCTAATTCCCTCTAGTTCCCAGACCAGAACCTGGCAGTGGCCAATACTAGGCTCCAGTTTTCTGGTCCCAGGCTGACTCTGCATCTTCATCCTTATCCCAGCCTCTCTGTTAGAGGCAGATGTATCTAGGAGCTGAGTCCAGATTCCAGCCCCTAGCTCTAGTCTGAGGATGGGTCCTCAGCTCAGATGGAGATGATGAGGGCATCTCGGCATCACCCTCCCCACTGGACAAGGCTGATGTCATACCCCATTGTCTAGGCTCAAAAACCAGAGGACAGTCTCCTTCCCTACAAACCCTCAGATCATAGTCCACCTGGGATGACCCCCAGGCACGGTGTACCGAGCCCCTTGCCCACAGCTGGCCTCCCCTCCTCCGCCTGGTAACTGGTATCTTTTCCTGGCCTGTGTGGGCAGCTTGCTGAGCACAGCTGCAGACAGGCTATATTTAGCCAGCTTTAATGAGCTCAGGGTGGCAGACGTCCGCCTTGGGAGCACTTTTTCTTGCATGTGTGCGTATGTTTGGGCCTGGCACGCTTCCTTCCTTTGTGCGCGTGCACGAATGGAGTGTCCCCTCACCTGTGGTTGTGCACTAATATGTGGTGTGTTCATTTACCTGGGACTAGTGTGTGCGGTGTGCACAGATGTAAGCCTCTCTGCACAGAATCTCTTGTGTTGGGGTTGTGTACAGTTCTGATGCTTGTGGTGCAGAATGAGAACAAATCATTAGTCCATTCGCTTGTTTGTTGAAAAAAATATTTAATGAACACCTTTATTAGCCAGGGCCATGATAGTCTCTGGGGATAAAACAGAGCACAGCCAAATGAACACAGTCTATCTTTTAAAGGTTTTATAGCCTGGGAGCTGGAGGAAGAGTCCTCAAATAACTATAAAGCTATAATTGTGGGCTGAAGAGATAGATGGCTCAGCAGATAACGGTGCTTGCTGCCAAGGCTGACAATCTAAGTTTTCCCTGGAACCAGCATGATAGAAGGGAATCAGTTCCCACAAGTTGTCTTCTGTTCTCCACATGTGTGCCATGGCACATGAGTACTGGTATTTGCCTGCTTGTCCATGCTCGTGCAATGCACACACACACTCACACACACACACATGCACACACATGCGCACGCACACACACACGCACTCGTGCATGCACACACACAGTGGTAAGGATTTCTGAGCTAGATAGTTGACTTAGCAGTTAAGAGGACTGGCTGTTCTTCCAGAGGACCCAGGTTCAATTCCCAGCACCCACATAGAAGCTTAACAACCATTTTTAACTTCAGTTCCCGGGGATCCAACATCCTCTTCTGGCCTCCATGGGTACCAGGCGTACATGCAGTGGTACACAGACACACATGCAGGCAGAATACCTACACTCATAAAATACAAAAGTTAAAGACAATTGTAAATACTTGTTGTCCCAGGAAAGAGATCCATGTTGCTTTGTGGGTGGAAAGGTAGACCCCCTCTCTAGGAGAAAGGAACATGGATGCTTCTGTAAGAAATGGGGACACATGAACAGTATTCAAAAGTCCAGACATAAGAAGTAGAGGTCCAGAGCCCTGTGGTGAGAGGGAAGAGGGGGTGTTTGCCAACTGTCTGAAAGGCAGAAGTGGCTGAGTTTGGAAAGAATGAGGGACCAGAGGTAGAGGTAGGCAGAGTGGTGGCGTGGGCGGGGGGGGGGGGGGGGGGGGAGGGGGGGCAAGGCAGACTATGGTTGCTAAAGAGGTGTGGAGCAAGGGGAAAGGTGAGACTAGAGGGTATGGTGATTCACAGCCCTAGGCTGTAGCCTGGATCTCAGGCAGAGGCCCGGTAGAGGGAAGGCTCATAAACCACATGGCAGGAGGAGAGCCTTGCAGAGGGATGCGATTCACGGATGACTCAGTTGGCATTCATGGGGGCAGCTTCCTGGAGAGTGCCTGACAGAGGGAGCATGGCTCTTCTCAGTTCTCCTATAGCTCTTCCTATGGCTCAACCTTACCAGAGGCCATGGAGCCCCCACTTTAGGGGCAGGGCTTAGGATGTGTGGCCGGTGGGAATGGGGGCAGGCACTGGAGGCCACTCAGTGTAGACCACGGACTTGATGTCAAGGAACTGCACTGTCCTCTGTTTCTCAGAAAGCCAGTGTGGCTTTGGCCTTGGGTCCCACCCGGTTGAGCAGATGAAGGATCCCTCTGGTGAGTGCACAGGCATCTCCTTTCCTAATTTCCCTGAGACCCTGCATCTTCCCCAACATTGGTTGATGTCTGCACCCCTGTGCACACATGGGCAGAATCCCTGTGCCCACATTGGAGGGTACAGGGACTTTAAACCCAGTCCCTGGTCACCTATTTGTCTTCATCTGTAGCTCCTGGTGGATTCCTGGGTCTCCAGGTAACCAGGTCTTTGAGCTCCTCTCCCTCACGGGACTGTGAAGGGCCCAACCCAGGTCTTCGTCCTCCCCTCAACTGGGGTGGTGAAGCAGGAACCTTTTATTTTTAACTTGAAGGAATCTCTTGTGTCTTCAAATCCGCTCTTCCTGGTAACAAAGAGAAAACAAGAGCTGGGGAGCTTTGCCACAAACCTCGAGGCAAAGGAGTTGGAACAAGCAGAAAATATAAAGTCAAATCTCAGAAAGGGAAAAAAAAAATCACCTTGTTACATGCACTTTGAAAATATTCTTAGTTTTGATCTGTTTTTTTGAGTAGGCCGTGCGTGAACAAGGTAAAAGCTCAAAAGGCATGAAGGATGACGCATGCACCTCCTTCTCTCCCTCTCTGCACCCAGCTCAGCTCACCCAGCCCTTCTTCCCAGAAGTGGAGAGGATGACAAGTATCTCATGTCCCACTCCAGACTCTGAAAACATGAACATATCCATAAATATTCACTTCCATATATATTTTTATATGTACCCCACACAGATGGGAGTGCGCTGTGTGCTCCGTTTCCCTCCTTGCCTTCTGTGGATAATATACCACGGTTCTCCTCTCTCAGAACAGCTACAATGTTCAGGTTCATTGATCTTGGCCTTGAGTGTGTGCTGGATCTCTGTGAAGCATTTTATTTAGCTTGTCCCTTATAGGTTGCCTCTCATCATTCAGTATTGTAAACAACATAGCAGTGGTTAATGGGGGTACATGTAACATGTTCATCACATGGACTTGGCATTGCTGGGTCATCGGAGGCGTTTTGTGTTTTGAATGGCATTGCCAGATGGCCCTCCAGAGACGCTGTATTGATTTTTATTCTCAGATAACCTGTTTTCTTACAGGGTGTTGACAGTGGCTGATCTGCAAAACAAAGGCAAGGAATTGTGGGTTATTTCAGTAAACTTTAGGGTTCTCAGCACCTTTTGTTGTGTGAGAGTTATTTCCTGTCCCTTGGCTGGGAGCCACTGTGTTTGCAAGGGGTGCTTAAGTCAGGGAGTGGGGGGCGAGGGGGGAAGTCACGCTGGATGAGGCTGCTATGTTCCATTGTGAGAGTGTGTACTTCCAGGCAGGCAAGCCCGGGCCTGACTAGACAGGAAATCCTAACAGAGTCAGGCCCCACTGTCCCATCAAGCTCCTGTGCCCCATTTTTAAGGGCCTGCCTGCTTTCCCTCCTAGCCTTGGCTCTTGTGAGGGGTCAGAGCTGTGGTGCAGGAGGCATCTGGGGACTGAAGAGATCACCCCTTTCCTCCTCAACTCCCTGACTTAGGAAGTAAGAAGTCTGACCCGTGACCTGAGTTCAGATCCTCTCAGGTGTTATCAGTTAGCTTTTCCCACACTGTGACAAAAATACCTGTTAGGAACTTAAAGGAGAAAGGTTGGGGTTCTTTTGACTCAGAGCTTAAGTTCTTCATGTGGTGAAGACCTGGGCATGAAGCCTGTGGTGGAGTGGTTCATTTGTGCCTTGATGGAACAGGGAACAGGGGTGGCTATAGCCTTCAAAGGCTTGCTCTTTAGAGCCCGCTCGCTGTCTGCCACCTAGATGTCATGTCCACAACCTCCCCAGAACAATACCACCAGCTCGGGACCGGTTGTTCAGAAACTTAGGCCCACGAGGGATGTTCTACACTGAGACCGTCCACTTCCATGCAGAGAAGAGTCCCTTAGTCCTTCTGAGTCTTGGTGAGTCTCTGTGAGATGTTTAGGCTATCCTGGCTTCTCAGGGGAACGTGAAGACTGCCTGAGACATGGGATGAGGACTGCACACTGGAGACCCAGATGAAGGGACCTGTGTCCAGTACAGAGGGCTCAGTGGGGACACCAGGCTTGGGGATGTCACACCCTCCCGGCAAACTCACCTGGCCTGATTCAAGATGGTGGCTTTCTAGCCCTGAAATGGGTTCCCTTAGCTGAGTTACTTCTCCAAGACGTTCCCATGCTCATTTAGGGTGCCCAACAGTATGTTCTGAATAGGTAAGGGCTAAGGCCCAGACCCTAACAAGGGTCAAGTGTCAAGGGCCATGAGGCAAGCTTTCATTTGGCTAGTACCTCTTTAAAGACACTGGTTTACTGCATACACACCTCTGCCTGTTAGCTAGGCAGAGCCAGGTGAATATGATTGGATTTTGACCTTGAGAGGGTTAAGAAGGCACCTGAGGGAATCTCAGTTTCTAGATCCCACTAACCCTGGGTGGAAATTCTATCCCAGCATCCCTGCCAAGTGTATATTGCATAGCTTGCTTGCATGACATCAGTAAAAGAGAATTCCCTGCCTGCAGGCCAGAACAGGCCACTGTAGACAGCTGTAAATGCTTCCAAAGTATGCTCAACCATGACACGTTGTTGTCCTGTGCTCTACTTCCTAGGTTCAAGCATGGCTCAGCATGCATCTCTAACTGGGTCTGCAGTGTAGATCTGTGGTGTGGGTCTTCACTGTGAAGCTGTGGTGTGCAACCACAGTATGTATCTACTAAGTGATCTGTAGTATGGACCTGTGGTGTGGATCTTCAGCATGTATCCACAGAGTCAGTAGGTCTATGGTGGGGAATCCATGGCGTGGCTCTGCGGTGTGTATCTGCAGCATTAGTTAGTGTTGTGAATCTACTGTGGGAATCAGCTTGGATTTTCAGAGTGAATCTTCAGAGTGGATCTTTAGTGTGGATCTGCAGCCTGGGCATACAGTGTGGATCCGCAGCCTGGGCATACAGTGTGGATCTGCAGCCTGGGCATGCAGTGTGGATTTGCAGCCTGGATCTGCAGCCTGGGCATGCAGGGTGGATCTGCAGGTTCACTTGGTTGACTCTTCTCCAGGCTGGCCCTAAACTTTCTACAGTGTTCCTGCCAAATTATCAGGCTCCGGGTATGCCCTCAAAGTGGTCTGAAGTCCTCACTTTGAACTGTAATCCTGGTTTGGGCAATCTCATTTTGCAGCTCTGGATCATGTTAAGTAGATTTGGTCATATGATCTAGATAAGTTTTAGGCATGTGACTCTGACTTGGTCATATGACTTGACTTTGTTCATGTGATCTTCCAAGCTTGAGATCCTTGTAGCCTGGTGCTGGATTTTCTGGGTGTTTTCAGCTCTGACCCGAGTTGGGTAATAGATAACCAGCAGAGCAGAAATCAGAAATAAATACTGAGTTATGTGTTAAAACCAAATACAAGTTGTAAGTTTGTGACCAGCTTGTAATTGTTCTTAGTGTAAATATGACAACACATGCTTATAGAGCCCACTTAATGTACATCTTCATAAATACTTTGAGACTAAAATAAACATGAGCCAACTAAAGAAATAGTAGGACATAAAGACAGGTGGAGAATAGGGGAGACCGACCTTGGTCCCAGTGGGACAAAAAATGACATTTCGATGATTTCCTTGGACTACAAGGCTCAAGAGCCCTGTCCCACCCCTTCCACCTGCCTAGAAGGTTGTTTCCCAAGGCTGGGTGCTAGGGCACCTTCAGGGGAGGGTGACCTGGTGCCTGATTGATGATTTAAGCCAGGAGCTTTCAAGTCCAGCCCGAGGAGCCTTCTGGGACTGCCTAGCAGCAAGGCTGGACTAGAGTCAGGAAGTAGGCCCAAGTTGGTCAACTTTCTGCTCCCCTCCAACACTCAATACAATTAGCTTTAAAGAGAAATAGACTGAACACTCAATGGGATTCAGCTGGCTCCCTTTCATCTTTCAAGTAGCCCTCGGGGAAAGGTTCATTGGATAGGAAATTTCTCGGTTTAATAAGAGCCCAGGAACTTTCTGGAAAAGGCGGGTTTTTTTGTTTTTTGTTTTTTTTGGGGTTTTTTTTTTGTTGTTTTGTTTTTGTTTTTTTTCCCTGCTTCTTGCCATCCTGTCTGAATTCTGCTATTGAAGATCAATCCCCCCACCTATTATTTTGGCTCAGAGTTTCAAGGGTGTCAGTCAATGGTTGCTTGGAGTCTGGGTGGCACAGTATACCTTGCTGAGAACATGTAGGGGAGGAAGTTGTTCACCTCCTGCTTGCCAGGAAGCAAAAGGAGAGAAAGGAAGGGCCTGGGAGCCCTAGAGACACTTCAAGTCTACACCCCTTCCTCACACCAGGCCTCATTTTCCAATAGAACTGCAGTTTGGGGACCAAGCCTTCCACACATGGGCACCAGTGGGACATTCAAACTCTAGTATGGAGCAAGAGGGCAAAGTCACCAGGTGCTGCAAAGCAATGCTTCCGCCTATCTGCGTATTCTGTCTTGCATACATTTAGGTCTCTTTCAGGACAAGGCTACATGGTCCTAGGCTGGGCCAGCTCCACTCAGTTCACTTCATGGGTTGCTGGTAGAGGTGACAGCCACTGCCAGGGGACTGGAGGCTGGAGAACGAAACCGAGTAGTGAGCAGTTGCTCCTGCTAGGTCCTGGCAATGGGTGGCAAGTGACTGGGGGCAGTTGGGCTCTTCTGCCAGGCTAGGGTGATGTTTTGCTTAGGGAACCAAGCACGTGGGTGCTGACCTTGGCTTTTGTCTCTGGAGCAGTATGGTGCATGGTAATTAGAAGGGATGATCAGGATTTGTGCTTTCCCAAGGCTGTGATTAAGCAAAAATAGCCTCTGTTCTTTAGCCGGCAGAAAGAAGCATGGTGAGCTGGGTGGGTCACCAATCCCAGGGCTGGGGCTGGCAGGGTGCTGGGAGCAGGCACTGTAGTAGCTGGCCTGCCTCAAAACCTGTCATAAAACACTGTCACAAAACCAGTTTACCTACCCTAAGTGAGCCCAGTAGGGACCCAGCCTGAACAGGGTCATGCAAATAGAGATGAACAGGTGGTGGAGAGAAACAGGTGGCTTGATGACCAAGTCCTGGGGCCCCTTGCAGGTGGCTTTCCACCACCCAGAATCCTTTGCTGGCCTCTCAGCACCAGAAAACCTGGTGAATCCTCCAGGTGTGGAACAATGGGCAGGTCAGGAGCAGCTAGCATTCCCAGAGCACCTTAGATCCTAGCTCCTCCCAGGACTTGCTCAGGGAATTCTGCCTCACCGAGGAAGAGGGGTTGTTCCCTGAACCTGGAGTCTCTGGGGCCCGAGCAGTTTGGAGAGGCTGTGTAACCGTGAGCACCTGGGATCATCACTTCTGAGCAGTTTTTATGAAAGGGCCAGACCCTGAAAGCTGATAATTTCTGCCTTTATGAGGCTCCTTGTTTGAAGGGAAATAAAGCAACCTTATAATAGCAGGTCACACCCCATTCAGCACGTGAGGTAACATCCTGGTCTAGGTAGATCTGAGCAGACTTTCCAGAAGGAGTGGCTACTGAGTAGGGTGTTGCAGAACACACATGCGTTTTCTAGTTTGCAAAGGGAAGAAAGGCTCATAGGCACACAGCCTGGCATAAACGAAAGTGAAGTGGAACAGAAGAGTTCTGTCTTGTGGGAGAATCAAACCCAGCGATCTTGATTGTTGTGTGAGGTTCATAAAAGAACTAGCCTTTGCTGAGTGTGGGGGTACCTGCCTATAATCTCAGTATGCAGAAGGCTGAGGCAGGAGGATTGCCAAGGATTGGAAGCCAGCCTAAGGTACATTGTAAGATCTAGTTTTGAAACAGCAGTGACAGCAACAATAACAACAATTCAAAGCCTTATGGGAAGGGTACATACATACATACATACATACAGACAGGCAGACAGAGCAGTCTTTAGGTCACTCTCCTGCTTGTTCACAGAAGCCTCTGCTAGCCTGTGGATGACTCTGGTCCTGGCAGGAAGTGCTCAAGGGACCAGTGTCTGCATCCACCAGGCAAGGTCTCCTGGCCTCTCTGTCAAACAGCACAACATCTATACCTCTGTGTCTCCAAGGAAGCAAGGTTCTATTCCCAAACTGCAAAAAGAATGAGATGCTTCCTTTCTGCTGGGGAGTGAGGCAGGGAGAAGCGATGCTGCAGATACTTCTATCCAGTTTCAGCATCATCTGTGGTCAAGATGCCTTGTGCATCCACCAATTCCATGGGTATTGTGTGGTCCCCAGGGAGCTGACACCAGGCAGATGGAGACTGTGGGAGCTCCTAGGTCTGTGTCACCAGTGAAGATGCAGGATTCAGCCCCTACTTAACCGAGGGCATGGTGCCCGGAAGACAGCAGGACCCTCATGTCTTCCCTGCAAGTTATTTATAGCCTCGCAATGGTAATTTGTAGCAATCACAGCATTTAATCCTGTAATCACACTGCAAGCAGGCACCCAGCCCAGTGAGGTCGGTGAGCCTGCCAGGGCTCAGGGAGGGACTTGGCGGCAGGACAGGGAGTGTGGAGGCAGTAATGTCCTTATCAGCCTCTACCCCATCTTGTCAGCCATGCCCCGCCCCCTGCACCCTGGATGATACGAATAACAATAGCAGCTAACACATTTCACAGGTGTCATAGTCTATGCCTTGTTCAAAAGCCATCACCCATAGGAGCTCACTTATCTCCGCTGTCGCTCCATAGGGAGTTATAGTATCACTGTGGCATTCCTGCACTCCAGATGAGGAAACAGGCTCAGGTCACACAGTTGCTAAGAGTCATGTCTTGAACTCAGGCCTTTTGGTTTCAAAGTCTAGGGTTTTGGAGACGATGGTCTCAGAGGTAGAGATGTCCCGTCTACCTCTGTCCCACCCCTACTATTAGCCTTGGCTCTGCAGACACACACTCTGGGCTCCTCCATGAGCCTGCTCCAGAGGAGCATACGTGCTCAAGAGGCCACACACACAAGACGACTTTTTACTTTGTGTTGGCATTGGCTTCTTTCCCAGACACTCTTCCCCTGGTGACAAAGTTTAGAAAGAAGACTTGGGCAGCACACCCGGACTCTATTCATTAGAGATCCTCTGATTTTTGCCTCTGCAGGGAGGGACAGCCTGCCCCTAGCCGCTTGGAAGGACGGGGCACGTCTGGCTGATTGCCCTCTTCTATGGAGGTGGGGCCCTCTAGCGGGGAGTCCTTGGCCTTTTTTATTCTATGGCTGTCCCAAATGACCTGGGTGAGATGCATGTGAACTACACATTTTAAAATTTACTCATCTGTAAAATGGGGCTAAGAACAAGGGTCACCTAAACTGAGAAGGCAGATGGGGTGATGGGTGAGTTGACCCATGCCAGCCCTTAATAAGGGCTCATTAAAGTGGGCTCATTCCTCTTATCTTTATGGCCGTCCTGTCCTGAATGCAGAATTTAGGCTTCTATTCAGACTCAGGGTCAGGTCTTTTGTAGTTAGAAGAAGAACAGAGGACTAGGGGAAGGGCAGCACTGGCTTCCAATCTCAATACCCCGGATACAGGGGAGAGGAGGATGGTGAGTTCCATGCCAGCCTAGGCTATTTAGGGAAACCTTGTCTCAATAAAAACACAAAACAAAAACAAGAAGCAGGAGTGAGTAAGGCACGTGCCACGCAAGTGTGAGTGCCCGAGTTTGAATCCCCAGAAGTCACATAGAGCTGGACACAGACTCTGTGTCTGTAATTCCAGTGTTCTTACTGCAAGATGGGAAATCAAGACTATAGAATTCTCAGAAGCTTGCACGTGACCATTTCTCAACAAGGTGAGAGATGAGGACCAGTGCCTGAGGCTGTCTTCTGACTGCCACATGCAGGCTATGGCACTTCTGCACATACACGCACGCGTGCACGCGTGCGCACACACACACACATACACACACACACACACACAGAGAGAGAGAGAGAGAGAGAGAGAGAGAGAGAGAGAGAGAGAGAGAGAGAGAGAGAGAGAGAGAGAGAGAGAGAGTCACTTGCTCCTGCTATATAAACTGATGAAAACAGACAGGAGAATTAGAAAACGTGGCAGGCAGAGCCGGGCCTCAGGAACATTTGTCTTAGCCTCTTCCTTAGAAGAGCCAACCTGTCCTATCACCCAGGAAACTATTTTAATCCCCACAGAAGTAGCTCAGAGCTCACAAAGCAGTTGCCTTTAGCCCAGGGTTGTGTTTTAGGAACTGGATAGTTCAGAACTGCTCTTCCCAGCTGAGAACAACTCCTTGTGTAGAATTCTTTGCAGATAGTTCTCACTGGACCAGGCTGGGGAATGGGGAATGTAGTCAGTCCTAGGCTGACTATAAAGTCATGGAAAGGACCTCCACTAACCCTGCAGGGGTGAGAGGGACCTTGGGGAGGATTATCCTCATCTAGAATGGACTTCTGAGCAAGAAGGTGAGTTCCCCATCAACAGAGGCAAGCAAGTGGTTCAGAGTCCAGCTGTGGTTTTGTCGGAACACAGGCAATAGTATCCATCTCCTGGGGAAGGGAGAGGAGGCACGGTGGGCTAGGTGAAGCAAGGACTCTTGGGCAGCAGACATTGTTTATGTAAAGGGAGGCTGTGGGGTATCTGAGATCTCTTTCCATATGAGAGTCTGATTCAGTCTGACCTAATGCAGAGCACGGGGCTTAGATCAAGCATTGGCACATTATTCTGGAAAGATCCAGATAAGTATCTTATGGTTTGAGGGCTGTGAGTTTGTTGTCACCACTGAAGTCAGGCCTGTGGTGTGAAGGCAGCCATAGATGATGCATAAATGGATGAAATGTCTGTGTGCCAAGAAAACTTTATTTACCTAAACAAGTGGCAGATTCTGTCCTTGGCTAGAGACCTCTGTATTCGAGCAGTGGGAGCCCAGGAGCCTGAGAAGCCCTTCCCAGGGGAGGTGTTGGCTTAGGCAGCTAGCGGGAGTGAGGAAAGCACTTCTGAGTGACTCCAAAGTGCCTGCTGGATGCCAAGTGTCATGCCAGACAATGGAACTTCCCTTTCTGAGTGGTCACCTCCCTCTGGACCATAATCCTGTAGTTCAAAGTTTTGCTATCTCACTAAGAACTTCAGCCAGGTTTGATTATTTTATTTATTGTGGTGGAAATGGAAGCCAGGACCTTGTGCATGATAGGCAAGTATGCTCTTACACTCCTAGTCCCAAGGAGATATTTTAAAAAAATACTATTTTTTTTATTAAAAATCATGCTGAGACTAGAGAGTTGACACGGCGGTTAAGAGCATCTGTTCTTGCAGACGATCTGGCAATTATCAGCACCTACATGGTGGCTCTTGGCCCTTTGCAACTCTAGTCCCAGGGAATCTGATATCCTATGCTCCTCTCAACTTTGTGGACAACAGGGACACATGTGTTATACAGATATACATTAAGGCAAAACATTCATAGTCATAAAAAAACCCCCAAGCAACAGCAACAGAAACAGGCTGGTAAAATGGTTCAGCAGGTAAAGGAACTTACCACTAAACCTGATTGATAGCCTGAGATCAGTCCCTGGGATCCACGTGATCAAACGAGAGAACTGATTGCTGGATGCTGTCCTCTGCATGCTTATACAAACAAAATACATAAATAATGTAATAAAAGAAAAATCAGCAACAATCCCTCCAAAAGAAGAAAAACAAAAATAAAAATGGAATTTGTCTAATGAGCGCTGTGCTTGTACAACAGTTAAAGCTGAGAAGTCCTGTCTCTGCCCTCCATCCAAAGCCCGTGAAATATAGTGATATCATTGCTGTCCAAGCCCAATGGCCCGAGATCCAGGGCAGCCAGGCATGTAAGTCCCCATCTCCAGCCAAAAGGTGGAGACCCAGAAACACCATATTCCAAGGCTGACACTGTGCCCCTCCCAACCCTTTTGTTTTGTTCCTCCACAGAAGGGATGGCACCTGCTTACCCCAAGGGCAGAATCTTCTCAACTCAGCTTCTGTGGTTAGAGCACAACCCTCCTGGAAGCCCCTCACAGGCACACCTGGGAGACATAGGCGTCTCTTAGCCTGGTCACATTTAGTCCTGAAACACAGCAGCTCCCCAGCTGTTCTCAAGGGGCATTTGCATCAAGTTCCTGGATGTCATAGGTCTCTAGCACAGCTGCCATTACTGGTGAAATAAGAAGGGCAGCTCTTTCTTAGGACATCCTGTCTTATTTGTGATGGCTGGCCTTCCATTCCCCAGAAGGGCAAGGCTGTTTTGTGTGTGTATACTCCTGAAACAGGGTCCGGACTGGGTGACCCTCCCTAGTTGTAACTCCAGCTTCCCAATAAAGCAGGGCCTCTGCTACACCTATGGGGCATCAGTGCGATGGGCGCCTGCTGCATTCTTTCTGTCCTCTCTGCAGGAGAACTGTATCGGGTGTCCCTAAGAAGACAAAGGTTCCCAGCTCAAGGAAGCATTGAGATCCACGAAGATGGCGAGGTGTGCTGGGTTTTGGAGGCATCCGGTCCATCTGTAGCCAGCATCTTAGGAAGAAGCCTAGGAGGGTAGACAGGCTGCCAAGCCTCCATCCAGTTCTTCTTTGCTCTATGATCCCTGGGTACCTCCCTGTTCTCCGGGCTTCAGGCTCTTCTCGGCACAAGAAGAGTCACTGAAGACTCATCCCATTGTTCTGTTCATCGAGGGTCTGGTCTGGCCCTCCTGGTAGCCTTCTGGAGGCACCAGAGTCCCACAGGGGTCGTGGGGTGTCAGTCATAGTTCCCGTGTCTCTGTCTTTGTGCATTCTGGGGTTCTGCTGCCTCCCTGTCTCTATCCCTGTCATGTCCTTCTCAGGAAGGCTGCTCACAGCGTTCCTGCAAGACGCATGTCCTCCTGCTGGTGCTGCACGGGGGCAACATCCTAGACACCGGTTCTGGTGACCCTTCCTGCAAGGCGGCCGACATTCACACCTTCAGTTCTGTGCTGGAGAAGGTCACGCGTGCCCACTTCCCTGCTGCCCTGGGTCACATCCTCATCAAATTTGTCCCGTGTCCTGCCATCTGCTCAGAGGCTTTCTCACTTGTCTCTAAGTGAGTCATTTCGCCTTGTTTGTACGGTCTGGGTTTGGAGTGGGAGGTGTAAGTGGAGAGGATACCCCTGCCTTGGGAGGCCTGTCTGGTGTCAAATCAGAATTGCTGAGAGCATCATTAGTGGGATATGGTCATTAAGAGTCCTCCATCAGAGACCTGGGAGTGCCAGCTTCCCCATGCTAGCCCATATTCACTTCCTGTGCCTCAGTTTGAATGAAAGAAGAAACAGGCCCCAAGAAGTTTATTCATTTCCCCCAGCTATCCAAGAATGGAGCCAGGAGTCACACCAAGGCAGCCTCCCTCCAGAGACCAGCACTATAGGGATAGGTACTGTAATGAAGGTAGCCCGAGATACAACTAAATACCCAGTCAGGGAAGACTTCCCAGAAGAGAGTTGACTTTAATGTCATAGCGTGGCTAAGTGCATGTCCTCTCTGGGGCCTGGACTTGAATCTTGGATGTGTGACCTTGGGGAATTGTGCCACCTCTTCCTCCCTTAAGTCCCTCTCCTGTAAGATGCTGAGGCTAGTGTGTAGGTGGGACACACGGCAAGTGTCCACATAATGCTGATCTGCCTCTGGCTGCCACACTAGCATCCTCCTAGGGCCAGGGGCATGCTCAGCTTGTTTCCTGAGAGAGAGTGAGATGATGGGGTCCTGTCCTAGCTCACAGCAGAGACCAACTTGTAGGCGGAGGGAGGGAAAGGACGGTATGTCAGAAGCACAGGCTGAACACTAGACTACTTCTTACAAGTGCCGGCACGTCCCTCCCATTGTGGACCCAGGTACCAGTGAGGGGCAGACTCAGAGACCTGGGTCCTATGGGGAAATTCCACCCACCATGCTAGGACTTGAGGGCCCCAGTGCTCTAGAGCCCTGCGTGTTGCTGTTGAAGTAGCTGAAGGTTGGTGCCTGGAGCCGGTTGGACACCTGCTTTCTTTCCTATAGTCTGCAAAATAGTCTTTGTGCACCCGTAGAACCCCCATGGTCTAGACACTGAGCAAATTATTGAGACTGAAGCAGGGAGACCAGACTTTCCTAGACGGGGTAAAAAGGGAGCTGTTGGCACCCCTGCCTCACCGCCCCTCACATGACCTTGGAAAGCCCCTTCTTCAAGTCCCTCCTCCAGGCTTTCTTCCTTGTGTGGAACATACTCAGAGTCCCAAGAGAAGGGGAGCAATGGGCTTAGTTTCAGTCAGATGGGGCTCTGAGCCCAGGGGTTTTGAGCCCAGGGGCTCCAGTGTGGGATGGGCCCCCAGAGCCCTGTCTTTCCCTTCTAGTAGCTCAGGATCTAGCAGGGGCTGGACCATTCCCCATCCTGCTCACTTCCTGACTGGTGCTCAGAGGCTGCAGGTGCCCTCGGGTGGCTCTCCATTAGATATACAAGTCAGGAAGCAGGTTAGGTCTATTGCTTCTTAGCTTAGCCAATTGCCCCAGTATCTGGGGTGATCCATGCCAATTGCCCCCGTATCTGATGTGACGCATGTCACACGCAAGATGTGCAGGCGCCCATGGAGCAGCTGAGTGGGCGGAGCCTTGGAATCTGCTTCCTAGACAAGGGCTTGCTGCGCTCTTGTGTTGTGGGATTTAGGAGCAGCTGAGTGGGTGGCCAGACTCTGGTCCCTCACATTCACAGAAGTCCCAGAGTTAATCTTGCTGGTCCACAATCCATCTCAAAACTCGCCCCCAGGATGGCTGACCTCCTGAGCTGGGCCATCCTTATCTCCAGAAAGACGGATGTCCAGGCCATTTGTGGGGAGAGCAGGAGGGAGCTTACCTCTCCCCCAGGCAGCTCTTGCTAGGGCCATTAATCACCGGTAATCACTGCTGGGAGGGAGCTCCTTCTTGGCTAATTAAAATCTCTCCGGCTGCAATCGAGGCCTGTTTCCTCTAATTTGCGTTAGTTGGAGATGAGAAATGGTTGGTGGGGCCTGCTTTGCACACTGCTAGGACCCTGCCACCTGCTGAGGGTGCCTGAGTCCTGTCCCCTACCCTAGATCCTGCTGGTTCTTAGCCCCATCTGCCCTAGGCTTTGGGCACTCTGGAGCTAGGCATGTGGGGGTAAGGACAGGCTGTTGGCCCTGGGTAGGAAGTTCTCAGACTCCTCTTGTGTCTGTTCTAAAAAGCCAAGGCCAACAGATCATCAGGGTTGGGTGTGCTGGGGGACAGAGGCAATCCAGGTAAGGATGGGAAGACTGGTGGGTCTGAGCTGCCCAGAGAGGGAGGGACTTCCTAATAGGGAGATGGAGGGATGCAGTGGCCTCTGGGAGTGGAGTTCTGTAGGAAAGGCGCCCAGCCCTATCTGCGAAACTTGAAGCACAAGATCTGTCCCTTGGATATAGAACATACTGTCATCCAGGCAGCTATTGTCCCATCCCCTTCACACTAGAGCCATTGTCCCAGCTCCACAACTAATGTGCCCTCACTGGTTCCTCCTCAGGTTCCTCCAAAGCCTTTCTTGAGAGTTTAATTCAGCCCCTTCCTCCTCCAGGAGGTCTACCATGATACCGCTTTCCCACACTGTTCTGTGTTGGCTGATTCTCTAGATTCTTTCAGAATTGGGGTGTTTTTAGGTTCTTGCCAAACAGCATGGCTGTGCCACACAGCAAGACTGGCATGGGCTGGCATGTATGGAGTCAGCACAGCCTTGAATCCTCATCCTTTCCCCCTGTCCCCTCCTTAAAATTTTTCTGCAACTGGACCTAGTGCCCAGGCAGCATGTATGTTCTTCCAAAGAGCCCACAGTCCCATGTCACCCACTTCTTGGTCCTGGCTAGGCTGACTTTGGGTCCCCGTGTCTGCAGCCTGAACCCCTATAGCCACGACGAGGGCTGTCTCAGCGCCAGCCAGGACCACGTTCCCCTGGCTGCCCTTCCCCTGCTGGCCATCTCCTCTCCACAGTACCAGAATGCTGTTGCCACTGTCATTGAGCGAGCCAACCACATCTATGGAGAGTTTCTCAAGTCCTCTGATGGGATTGGCTTCAGTGGGCAGGTAAGAACCTGCTTTCTCCCACTCTGTGTCAGCTGCTGCCTAAAAGAGGGGCTGGGGTCTGCTGCAGGATCAAGGCAGGCTAGAATGGTAGCCTCTGAGATTGGAGGAGCCTTTTGATGGGTTTGGTATTCTCCTTTTACAGACAGAAAAACTGTCCTCATTTGGAGTCCACGATGACCCTTAGCTAGCCTGACTCCTAATCGTGGCCTGACACTCACCTCAGGCTGACCCCAAAGGAAATAGATTATCAAGATGAGCCTACCTTCCATTTGGGTTCTAAGCAACTCCTTAGGACAAATTCCTTATTCTCTCATGGGAACATACCCTGCTCTGACTGGATTCGGGGTGAGAGGGTTGTGGCAGGCAAGCCTGCAGCCCAACTGTGCCTCTGCAGGTGTGTCTCATCGGGGACTGTGTGGGCGGCCTCCTGGCTTTCGATGCCATCTGCTACAGTGCGGGGCCCTCAGGGGACAGTCCTGGCAGCAGCAGCCGGAAGGGGAGCATCAGCAGTACCCAGGTGTGGTCAGGCTGGGGGATGGGAGAGGGCGTGTCCCTGGGTGTCTCTCATAGGAGCAGAGGAGCAGGTGGCTCCCCCAGGGAATGCAGTGCTGGGTTTTCATGTTGGTATTGTGGTGTCTATAATATTGTATGGAAATAGCAAGAACATGTTTAGCGCAGACCAATAAACAGGTCCAGGGGAGGTCTACTAGTATTTGTCTCTCTAGGTGGTTATAAGAGATGGTCTGTGCTTACACGTCCACCCCTCATTACAATGAGCCTTTTGGAAGCATAGTTTCCACATGGGAAGATGGGGTTCATTTATGCCCAGGGGAGGAGGCAGGGCCCCAGGGCCCCTTTGATCGTTATGCTTTCTGCTCAAGGACACCCCTGTGGTGGAGGAGGACTGTGATCTGGCCAGCAGCAAGCGTCTCAGCAAGAGTAACATCGATGTATCCAGTGGAGTGGAGGATGAGGAGCCCAAAAGGCCATTGCCACGGAAACAGAGCGACTCCTCCACCTATGACTGTGAGGCCATCACCCAGCATCACGCTTTCCTCTCAAGGTAACCTTCCCAGCCGCTGCCTTCACAGCTAACAGTATCCATGAGTGTAAGGGCCTTGGTCAGAGTCACCAAGGGGGCCTGTGGCCAGGCAGCCATCCCAGACCCCCTCCCCCCCAGGGGCCCATGGATAGTGGGAATTTTGCCATCACTTGCCATTGGCTCTGCATCCGCACCACAGAATTTCCTGTTTGTCTCCACTCTGTTCAAACCTGCAGATACTGGACATGATCCGTCCCGCCTCTCTGGGCTTCCGTTTCCTCTTCTGTGAAAGGATAGGGTTGCCCAGCTGCTCCTTGGTATAGCTTAGAGAATCTAGAGAGGTCACAGATAGGGGTATACTGGGTGGGGTACCCCAGGGGTTCCTATTTGTTCTTAGAGGAGGGAGTGTTACTCCGCTAGGTCCCAAAGATCCAGGGCCAGCATTCTGCTCGTCCTTCCTCACATCCATGTCATGACAAACCTCATAAACTACTCTTTCACCTTCTAGAAGTAATGGTTGGTGAGCAGCTAAAGGAACCATCTGATCACTGATTCAGGTTGAGAGAATTGAGCATTGAACACGGACCAAATAGGCACAGGGCGGGGCACTTTTCCTCTCCGTTTCTTTCCAGTTCTCCCCTTTCCTCTCCTCTCCACTTTCTTTCACTGGCTCCCTAAGTGATAAGTATCATGGATCATCAAAAGAGTGGTTATTTTTTACATAACTCATGTGTAGTTTTACTTAAAAACAAAGGATCCAGCCTCGTATACTGTGACCTTTCCCTCATATGATTAAAAATACTTGGTAAAGCTTCTTTTTCTTCTTTCTTCTTCTCTCTCTCGTTCTCACTCTCTCTTTCTCTCTCTTGGTAAAGATTCTTTTTTCTTTTTCCTCTCTCTCTCTCTCTCTCTCTCTCTCTCTCTCTCTCTCTCTCTCAAGGCTTTCTCTGTGTAACTACTCTGGCTGTCCTGGAACTCACTTTGTAGATCAGGCTGGCCTCAAACTCACAGAGATCTGCCGCCTCTGCCTCCCGAGTGCTGGGATTAAAGGCATGTGCCACCACAGCCCAGCTGGTAAAGATTGTTAATGCAATATAAATTTGGGTGAATAACTACTTCCTCAATCCCACTAACTGAATATTTTGTGTTTTTCCAGTTCTTTGCACTTATAAAAAGAACTGGACTGGTCATATTTTAAGGAAGATTACTTTAGTTTGTCTTATGTGTGTGTGCCTGCATATGATTGTGCAAATACCTGCAGAGGCTGGAAGACAGCACTGGATCCCCTGGAACTGGAGTTACAGGTGGTTGTGAGCTACCTGATGGTGGCTGCTGGGATCCAGTTCTCTGCAAGAGCGCAATGCTCTTGACCATTGAACCATCTCCTTAGCTCCTAGGCTGGAGATTTTTGTGCATAATCATTAATGTATGTGCTAGACTTACAGTAAAGACCAACCATGGTTGTTTGAAAATATGAACTAGAAAATTCCAGAAGTAAATCAGTTCTAAATTGTAAGTTGTACACTCTACAGAGCAGCATGGTGACGTCTCATGCTGTCCTACTTGGAGTCACTCCTTCGTCCTGCGTATCCTCTCTCTCTGTGCTACTTACCTGTTGATCACTTGGGCAGTCTCAGGTGTTAGATCCACTGTCATGGTACCACAGTGCTTGTGGTCATATGTATGCCCTTGCTTTACTTTGCAATGGTTCCAAAGCGTAAGAGTAAACGATGATGCTGGTAATTCAGATATGACAAAGAGAAGCTGCTGGGTGTCTAAGGGGAAATGTGGAAGTACAGCATTTTTCAAGAGACACATATAACTTTTATTATGTGTATTGCTGTAATTTTACATTTTATTATTAATTCCTCTCTTAATTGTCTATTGTGTAAATTAAACTTTATCCAGGGTGCTTTAAGTATAGGAAAAAGCACCACATGCAAAGGGTTTGGCACTTTGCCACTGAGGTCTTGGGCTATGTTCCTGTGGCTGAGTGGGGACTTCTGTACTTCCTGCACGGGGATCCCAGGAGGTGGAATAGGAGGCAGAATAGGAGGCCGCAGGTTCTGTGGGGCTAAGCTGTGACTGCTAAGGCTCCTCTGTCAGATCAGCCTCACGGTCATGTGCAAAAGAGGGTTGCATTTCTCAACATTTCTGGTTCATCCTTGAAACAGCCTCCAGGAAAGCCCAAATCAGAAGAGTGCCAGACATCGGCCACTTCCAGTAGCAAGCCCAACACAGCCAGGTTGTTGGGTTGTAGTGCAGGAACAGATGGCTGTTTCTCTGGTAACTAAGTAGTTGGCACGTGTTTAGGGACCAGGCTGTACATGAAATATACATAGTTAAGCTTCATCATCATTGACGGAGAGAGCAGAAGGCAGAAGACTGGGTGCCCTGTTTGCCTGCTGGCTCACTCCTGAGGGTGGACCTCTTGCCTGTAGCATTTTAATTGTTTCTTTGAAAGGTTTTTCTCCAGCTTGAGTGTTTTAGATGGGTTGGCTTTCAGAAGTTGGCTGATACATCATGTCATTCCCCTGCCATGTTTTAACCCCTGTACTGTCCCTGGTGCTTGTTGGAAGGCCAGAGAGGCAGCTTTGGCTTCTGTTTATGTTCAGCATCTGTGGCTAAACACAACCTAGACGGGCTCTTGGGATGAGAACATGGGCTCCTGCTCTCTGGCACCTGTCCAGGGGAGTGGGGTGGCCAGATTGTTTGCACCTGTGTCTGCCTGTGGCCTGGAACTCGAGTTATGGTGAAAGCCCTGGTGCTGGCAGTGCCGGCAGCAACCAGGTCCCTGTGCTGGCCAGGATGGGCTCCTCCTGTGGCAAGTGCAGGGGCTTTCAGGGTGGCTGTCAACAAACACCATGGAAGCTTCAGCCTGTCGTGCTCTCAGGTGCTCAGCCAGCTTTCATAAGAAAAGTTGTGGCAGATCCCAGCTACACAGATTGCTTAAACATGGCCTGTGGCTGTCTGACATGGCAGAATAAATCCAGGCGGTAGGAGCAGGTGGCCCACAGAGTCTTTCAGACTCGCCACCTGGCCCTGTGCAGAAAACGTTTGCTCAACTCGGCTCCAGCCAAATGTTGGCTAGGCCTGCGTGGCTAATGCTGAGCGTCTCCAGCCTGTGTGGATGATGTCAACAGTGATCTCTGGTTCTGAGTCCCCTTCCAGCCACAGAGGGTTAGGCACTCTGCCCTCAGAATGCAACTGTGCTGCAGAGTGGACACTCCCACGGTCCTGGCCCTCCTCTGATCTGCCATTCCTCACTCTGGCAGCATCCACTCCAGTGTGCTGAAGGATGAGGCCGAGGTTCCTGCAGCTGGCACGCCCCAGCTCTCTGAGGTCAGCCTGGGTCGCTTTGACTTTGACGTGTCTGACTTCTTCCTCTTTGGCTCACCCCTGGGCTTGGTCCTGGCCATGCGGAGGACAGTGCTGCCTGGGATAGATGGTGGGTATGGTTATTAGGTCAATGGCTCAGGGGCTCAAACTGGTGGAGTGGGAGGGTGGACAGAGTGATGGCGGCAGGGTAGGTGGAGAGAAAGGATAGAAGCTGAGGGAGAGGCCGGGCGGCTTCCCCGGGTGGGGCCAAGGTGAGGCAGCTTGATGGACATCTTTGTCCCTTTCATGTGCCCCTAGATTGCTTGGCTCTCTGTCATGTCCTGCGAGAACATGGGCCACAAGCATTCTCCTTATCACAGCAAATCCTCCCTCCCTCCCCCCCCTCTCCCTGCCTCCCTCCCTCCCTCCCTCCCTTCCCCTTCCCTCCCTCCCCCTCCCCCCCCGTCCCCAGCAAACTTCCTGCAGTCAGTTAGGTCTCAGAACCTTTCTACCCAAACTGGCACTGGTGCCTTTGCCCACAGAGCATCTGAAGCCTAAAGCTCTTGCCAGCACATACAAGGCAGACTTATGATGCCATTTGACCAGCCTGGGCCTTAGGAGAGACTGAAGGCAGAAGTGCAGGCTGTTATTCATTGCTCTCTGCTGAGGCTCTGAAGTGAGGGGCTGAACTGAGGCGAGGCACTCAGTGTTGCAGAGGAGCCTTAGGGTCCCTTAAATGCAGCCCCGACTCAAGCCCTTGACCCAGGACAGGTGGGAGTCAAGGACCTCTATGGCGACACCTGCTGGCCAGTGGTGGAAGTGCTTCACCTGCTCCGCCTAATGCTGAGAGCACCCGATCAGGGGCCTTGGATTGACTTAATATATGGGGGTAGTGACTGAGTGGTGGTGAGAGGGGAAGAAGTACTTCAGTGTGAATACAGTAAATACTAAAAGGAAATGTTACAATAGTAAAAGAAAGGCCTGGGATTCTGAAGAATCGACTGTTTGAGCACAGAGGAGGGAAAGCAGCAAGCTTACCAGGGTGGCAGTATTGGGTACCTACAAAGGTGCCCTTAGGGGGGAGCAGATTGACAAGGCCTTCAATGCCAAACTGGGTGTTTTCTTTCTGAGTAGTGTGATGGCTAGTTTTCTGTGAAACTGACCTAGGCCAGATTCATCTGAGAGGAGGGAACCGAGGGAACCACAACTGAGAGGGTATCTCAAGAAGATTGGCCTGTAGGCAGGACTGTGGGGGCGTTTTTATAACTGATGATTGATGTGGAAGGGCCCAGATCACTGCGGGTGGTCCTGCCCCTGGGTGGGTGGTCCTGGGGTAGATATAAAAGCAAGCTGAGTAAGTCAGTAAGCAGCGCTCCTCCATGGCTTTTGCTTCAGTTCCTGCCTCCAGGTTCCTGCCTTGAGTTCCTGCCCTGACTTCCCCCAGTGATGGAGTGTGACCTGAGAGTTGTAAGATGAACTAAACCCTTTCCTCCCCGAGTTGATTCTAGTCACGGTGTTTGATCACAGCAATAGAAACCCTAACTAAGATTGGTAGCAAGGACCCAGGGGAGGTTCTTGAACAGGAGATAAGGCTACTCAAGGCCGCACTCCAGGGAGCCCTTTGGAGCCTTTAGAAAGGGCTTCTGCATGTGTCTTCTCCCACTCACCCAGGTTTCCAGATGCGGCCTGCGTGTAGCCAGGTCTACAGCTTCTTCCACTGTGCGGATCCCTCTGCCTCACGGCTTGAGCCACTGCTGGAGCCCAAGTTCCACCTGGTGCCTCCCGTCAGCGTGCCTCGCTACCAGAGGTTCCCCCTGGGTGACGGACAGTCTCTCCTGCTCGGTAGGTCCTGGGGCTGTGACACCGTGCTGAGTTGGAGACTGGTGGGTTCTGGGAATGTTCTTTCTGGTTCAGCCTCTCAAGTTGTCAGCTGTCGGGTGGCTCATGGGAGCAGGGCTGTGCTGTTAGAGGAGTGGGCAGGAAGCCAGCTGGCTTCAATGCTCTAGAGTAGCTGCTTATGCCAAAGACCTGCTCTGTGCCAGGCATCGTGGTGCCAGGGCTCTTCTCACCCCACACCCTGCCAGGCTCCTATTTGAGCTTCAGTGGCTAAGGATGGGATAATGGTGGGGTTGTTGACTCTGAAGAGCAAGTTAAAGGCACATTCCCAGTGCCCACCATGTACCCTGCAAAGATACATCAGGAAGTGTGTCATCCTGGTAGGCTTCATGGAAGAGGTAGCCTTTGGCCAGGGCCTAGAGAAGAGGTGTGTTTGGAGAGGTAGAGAGGCATTGGAGGGGCAATAAGAGCAGGGCAGGAGGGTTTAGAGAAGGACCAGGGGCTTCTAGGTTCAAAGGGAGTATGTGTGTGACTGAGGATGTGGCCAAAGGCAGACCTGGAATGAACAGTCAGGCACTTGTCAATCAGAGTCTTGGCTCCATAGCTCCCTATCGCCATTGAGGAACTCCAGCCTAATCCTTTTCAAAGGTCTGAGCCAGAGATGAGGGAATGCTATTCCTGGGACTCACTTCAGGGTTAAAACTTACCCTTCCTGTTCTTCATCTCAAAGGGATATATTTGTCTAGCACTTCCATGACGAAGCAAGGCTCCAAAGTTCTCTTCTGCTACCTTAAATATTCCCTCTGAAAAGGGGATCCTCCAACCTCAGGGGTCTCTTCCCCCATGACCCCAGCTTGTAGGCTGGAGTCATTTTCATCTACTTTCACCTCAGCCATATGCCTCTGTGGGTCAGGGAAGGAATTTGATGAGAGAGGACATTGATAGACTTCACATCATGACCTCAACTTGGCCTTAGGGCCCAGCTCCCAGGTTTCCCTGCAGCTTTGGGGAGATAGGGTGATGTTGCGATCCTCATTCATGTCTATATTACTCCCAGTTTAATAAAAGGTGAGACTGTTAATGTACTATGATGGTGTGTGGGGGGAGCAGGGGGTGCTGGTGTTCTGTTAGACCTGGGCCAGCTGCTTTGTATTTCTAGTCTCTTGCCCAGCATAGGGCTGGCACTAAGTAAGCCACTCTGTTGGAGACTCGATGTTCACCCTGACCTTGCAATTCCCCCTCCAGCTGATGCCCTGCACACCCACAGTCCCCTATTCCTGGAGGGCAGCTCCCGGGGAAGCCCCCCGCTTCTGGATGCCTCTGCCTCGCCCCCTCAGGCCCCAAGATTCCAGCGACCAGGACGGAGGCTAAGCGAAGGCAGCTCCCATAGCGACAGTTCAGAGTCCTCGGACAGCCTGGCACCTATGGGAGCCTCCCGCAGTGAGTGAGGTCCTTTTGGGGCCCAGACTGCATTTGAGGGACCTGGGTGGTGGTGGGTCTGCAGTAGCGCTTCTGTGGGTGGTATTTTGTGCTGGGAGGAGCTGTGGAAGAAGTCATGGGACACTCCTGTCTTTGGGAAAAGGGTTGGGGACGGTGGCATGTGAAGTGGTGGAGGGAGGACTGATTTGGTTTCCCACTGAGTCATCACTGCTTCCCTAGACTAAGCTCTGACCTAGGTTAGAGCCCCAAATGTACCAGGTAGGGCGATGCTTCCCTCCATCCCCACACTCAGCGCTGTGTGTTAAGCCCAAGCCACATGCTAGCCCAACACTGACAGCTAAGCCTCATTTCCAACCTTTGAGTCAGAGTTCTGATCTTTGAACGGAGCTTTGACCTCTGACCAAGGTCCACTGAATTTTGAGCTCAAACATAGCCTTGACCTTTGACCCTATTCATGCCTCTCTGATCTCTTGATCGTGCATTGTGCCCTGACCTCTGCAGGCACAGACTGATTCCTCACCTTGGAGAGAGCCCCTGGGAGCTTACTATGGAGCTGCACCGGGGGTTCAACTATGGCCGTCTCTGAGGGCCTGGTCCTTCTCCTTGTGACCAGCTGGGAGCCCTCGTCTTAGTGGAGGGTGATTAGAAGGGCTGGTGAAAGGGCAGGACTCCCCTCCCCAGCTCATTCAGGGCAGGTGCTGTGGCCCCAAGCTTGTTGGCACATCTCCACTGAGCCTGTGCCTGCTGGCTTTTGGCCATTCTGTCCTCATCTCCTTCTTGGCCCCACAGTCACAGCCAAGTGGTGGGGAACCAAGAGGATTGACTATGCCCTGTACTGCCCTGATGTCCTCACCGCCTTCCCCACTGTGGCCCTACCCCACCTCTTCCACGCCAGCTACTGGGAGTCTACCGATGTGGTTGCCTTCATCCTAAGACAGGTACTGTGGCTCCCTTACTGGGCCCAGCCTGTTGGCCTCTTTGGGGGGAATCCCAGGGTCCCGGGGTCCCGTGGAGCAGCTGGCCTCTATCTGACAGTGTTGAGAAAGCACTGGGACATTGAAGCAAAAGTGACAGGTCAGAGAAGAACGCCAACTCTCTAGGTAATTAAGTGATGTGTCAACATGGAGGCTGGAGAAATGCATGCTGGGCTCTGTGGGTCTCAGTGTCTTTGTCTTTAAAAAGGAATGGCAGGAAGGTCAGAACTTGGAGGTAGGAAGGCATAGAGTTGGAGGCAGTTCTAAAGGTCTGGTGTGGTTTTACCTGGGTATGGCGGGGATGTGAGCAAGAACAAGCTTTCTATCAGCTGACTCTTGCTCTGAGAAGGAAGCTTTGGGGCTATTGTTAGGGGATCCAAGGGAGGAGGCTCAGAGTCCTTGGGAAGCAGAGATAGCATCAGAACCCCACCAGGACATGAAAGCTTGAACTAGGTGCCAAGGGGTCATGACACGTGGATTCTAGTGACCATTTTGAGCTGAAGGAAGGAGCCAGATAAGTAGTCCTGTCTTCCCATCAAATAACCATGGAACTTTGGCAGAGCAGGGCTGGGCTGGGGTAATCAAGGCTGTGCTTCTGAGGGGCGAGACTCATGGTAGGTGCTGGGGGTAGTGAGTTTGGAGCTTGGAGAAATTATCAAGACTGGAAATGAACAGGTGAAAATTCATCATGACACCAACGGTGTCACCACAGAAAGCAGTTTAAAGACCAGTTTAGAGCTCCCCAGGGACACAAGGATGACCCATCTGAAAGGGTGGAGGAGGGGATCCCCATAGGTTGGAGGAGAACCTGTAACAAGTAGGCAGGTGTGGTGGAAGTTCCAAGGACATAGCGAAGTGGCTTCAGTGGAGTTCTGGGGACAGGGCAGAGGAGAGGAGGTAGATGATGGAGTGACGGAGTCTCGTGGAGACTTGGTGCTATGGACAAGGCATGAGGGTCTCCAGTGAGAGGACATGCTCAGATGAGATGACCAGTAGTAGGCATTTTGGGATGTTAAAGAGAATGGCCCAGCTGAAAAGATCTAGATCAGAGAAGGGAGCGCTGCTGAAGCAAAGGCCTCGAGGAAGAAACAGGGCTGAGTCAGGGCTCCAGCTGGCCTTAGGCAAAGGTCACCCGCAATAGAGGAGGGGAGGCAGAGAACAAATGAATGCTAGTTAGGAAGCTCCAAGATTCAGACATGAATGTCAGAGGCTGCCCCCAAAACACAGCTACCAAGGAGACATTTCTCTGGTTCCAGCTGTCCAGACAGGTAGGGATGGAGACAACTCCCAGGGCCCCAGCAGGGTCCAGGCGATGTCATTGGGTGGCCAGAAGTAGGGCTTGGCTGGCTACTGTCCCGGGAGGCAGAAGGTTGAGAACATGCTCCCAAGCCCCGCCTCGCTTGTGGCTAGGTGATGCGTTATGAGAGTGCAAGTGTGAAGGAGAGCACTGGCCTGGACCCCACGGCTCTGAGCCCCACTAACCCCCGGGAGAAGTGGCTGCGCAAGCGGACCCAGGTCAAGTTGCGGGTAAGAGCTTGCTGCAGTTGTGTTTGTTGGACGGGTGACCTCGAGAGTCTGGGCAGCCGTATACCAGATAAGAACTCTGGCTTCCTGGTAGAGCCCTTCTCCATTGCTGTTGGCCTGAGTGCTTGTAAGAGGGAGCAGCTGTGAGTTCATCTCCCACAGTCGGGCTCCACCTGGAAGTCCAGGGCTCTGGGGATGGTAAAAGCAGGGTGGTTGTGGAATGATTCCTCCATGCCAGGCTCCTGGAGACATGGATTTGACATAGATCATCTTGCCTGTGCCCCAGGTTTCTCAGCCGTTGTAGGGATGGGGGCCATCCTTGCCGCAACAGGATGTCCCTACACGTCAGGTTGAAGGTGGCTAGGATTGCCAGGGCAGACCACACTAGGCTTCTCTAAAGATGGGGCTCCTCTGTAGGGTACTGGGGGATAGAGAGGAGTTTGGGAGGCATTCATTCATGCATTCTCTCGGTCAACTGCCATCACCGCCTACTCTGTCTTGGAGCTGCACATCATTCCAGAGTATGAAAAACAGCGCTGCTCTGGTGAGCAAAGAACGTCAAGCGTGGATCCTAAAAACAGTCCTGGAAGGCAGAGTGACTAATGCTTCGTGAATCAATGTTTTTGTGCATGGACATACGCAAAATTACACACCACATAGGTGGATGTAATTCACCTGTCACACAATCCAGTGCTAAATAATATATTCACAGCTGCATGCCAACCCAACCACAGGCAGTTTTAGAACTTTTTTGTCACCTCATAAAGGAAACCCCTTTCTCTGCAGCTCTTTTCCCCTTCCTGCTGCCCTGGGCTCCTCCCAGAGTAGCCAAGCAGTCAGTCATCTAGTGTTGGTCTCTGTAGTTTCGCCTGTTTTCGACATTTCGTGTATCTGAAGTCACATGTGTGTTTATATCTTCCTTCTTTCACTTAGCATGTTTCCAAGGTTCACCCATGTTGTGCCATGCATAGCATCTCATCTCCTTTTCCTGACTGGATTCTATTCTACTGTACCCATGTATTCTGTCTATCCAGTTGTCAGCTGATAGGCATTTGGGTTGTTTTTACCTGTTGGCTATTTTGAATAGTACTGCTTTACATACTCATCTACGCAGTTTGTGGGCATATATACACATACATACATAAATGCATATATATATACATACATACATAAATACATATATATGTATATATATGCAGTTTGTGGACATATATTTTTATTTTGGGGGATATAGATGAGGAGTGGTAATTCTACACTTAATCTCCTGAGGAACCACTGTGCTGCTTTCCACAGTGGCTACCCCATTGTAGACATGGTAGATGGCTCTTTATGCAGAAGAAAGACCCAAAGGTGACTGGGTAGTTTCCAGCCCAGGAACCTAAAAATGAACGACAGGTTGTAAAGGCCAGTTGTCACCTCAGGAGGTGTGCAGACTCAAGAGCATGGGGTTCGCCTCGGTGGGCAGCTGAAGAAGCAGTTTTGGTAGCTCAGTCTGCTTCTGGAATCCTAGTGCAGGCAGCTCATGGATGCCTGACTCAGCTGGGCCATAGCCCAGAAGTCACCCTTTCAAGGCTTTCATGATATAAAGCAAGAGTGAGCTTTGTCTGCAAAGGCTGAGCCGGGCCGTTTCTTTCTGTCCTTGCAGAATGTCACTGCGAACCACCGTGCCAATGATGTAATTGCTGCTGAAGATGGCCCCCAGGTCCTGGTGGGGCGCTTCATGTATGGTCCTCTTGACATGGTGGCTCTGACTGGAGAGAAGGTACCAAGGGTTGAGCATCTCCTTGGCTCACCTGTATCACATGGCTCATAGTATCATGGACAGAAAGGGAAATAGAAGAACGATGTTGGAACACAAAGCAGGGAGCCCTTTCCCGGCCTGGCAGACCAACGAAGGATAAGGGGAACTTGGTATCTCCAAGGAGGTGGGGAAGCCAGTGTGGCCGCCACATGGAGGGAGGGTTATAGGAACCTCTAGGATACGGCAGGCAGGAACCTGTGCCCAGGAGTCCTTGAGCCTTTAGCAAGTCCCTCGCTTCCTTCACTGCCTGCAGGTGGACATCCTAGTGATGACAGAGCCATCATCAGGCCGCTGGGTCCACCTGGACACAGAGATCACCAACAACAGTGGCAGGATCACATACAATGTGCCGCGGCCCCGGCGCCTGGGGGTTGGTGTCTACCCTGTAAAGATGGTGGTCAGGTAGGACCAGGGTGTGTGTGAGGATCTCATGATGGACTTTTGGGGTGGCTCTTCCATCCAAGCTTGGCTGGAAGACAGAGTTTATTTCTGTTTACATGGAGACAGGAAAAGGGAAGTGGCTACTAGCCATGGTATCAGGAGGCACCACCAGGAACCTGGCCTCAGACTGATTGATTTCAGCTGTAGGCTGACCTCAGGCTGATACCTTTCAGGGGTGACCAGACCTGTGCCATGAGCTACCTCACAGTGCTGCCCCGAGGCATGGAGTGTGTTGTGTTCAGTATTGATGGATCCTTTGCGGCCAGCGTGTCTATCATGGGAAGCGACCCTAAGGTCCGGCCAGGTGCAGTGGATGTTGTTCGGTGAGTGTCACCTCCCCTAAGGAAGGTGCTTCCCCAGGGCAGGAGCCAGCAGATTGGAGGAAGTGCTAATTAGTTGTCCCCTTCATCCCCAAACCAGCTTTCTCTAGGACTTCTGTAGGTCTCGGGGCCTAGGCACTGCCAAGTTCTGGCTTTACCTCCTGTAGCTATTCACTGGGAGTCTCTGGGGAGATCAGTCCCTTTTGTAGACTTTAGCTCATTCATTTGTCCCTCCCTCCTCGTCTCTTCTCCTGGGCATCCTTTCATCTTTTCCCTGAGGTCAGCTCCAGACTCCAGGCTCTGGTTTGGGCTCTGCTGTAAAGATTGCTGCTGGTGGGGGAATCTGAGACCAGCGGAGGAAAATAAACCAGGGATGAGAAATAGTCATTGGTGACGATAGAAGCTCAGACCCCAAGAATGGACAGAAATGGGGACACCTGGAGTTTGGGGCAGCTGGGGTAGGGATTGCCCTGCCTTGCTCAGGGAGAGAAGCTGGGCTGACTTTGAGGCTCTGGAAAGACAGCTGTCTCCGGCTGCTTTCTGGCCCTGTTGGGGAGGTCCTGCATAGCCCACTGAAAGGATCCCATGGGGGCTGCGCTCTCTCCCTCTGTGGCTCTACCCTCCTTCACCACGGTGCTGCCACACCTTGCTGGCTGTCAGCTGCTTTCTATGAGTCTGACACAGACTCTGCCTCTCTGGAGGTCGTTCTGGGAGCCCCCAGCATCCTTGTAACACCTACACTGCACATTTTCACATCTTCCCAGGTGGTCAGGTTATTGCCTGGATTTAGAAAGCCCAATCTATGGCAGCAGGTGGATGGCTAGTGCCACAAAAATACCTACCCAGATCTGGGCTCATCTGTACCTTGGGCCATCCATGGAAAACAGTAAAGAACTGATTCTACCTGGGAAGTGAGAATTTCCTGGAAGAGGGATCCTGAAGGATGAAGATGTAGATAGGCAGGCTGTCTAGGGGAGGGTCCTGAGCCAAGAGCACAGGGTTTGTACAGGCAGAGCAGCCCTGTGTGGATAGGGAGGTTCTACTCATCAGAGTGCAGTCCAAGAGTAGAGGGAAGTATTTAAATATGGGACCCAGGGGTGGTTTCAGGAAAAGGAGCAATAGCTTTGGGTTTGTGGTTTACAGAAATTGCCAGGAAACAGTCAAGGATGATAATGAAACCAACTTTGCCAGGTAGACTATGCCAGTCGGGTTTGGGATTAATGCCTTTATCCTTGGAATAACCCCATGAGGTGTTTGGATGATTAACCCTGTCTTACAGATGGGGAAAGTAAACACACACACACACACGAGAGAGAGAGACTAGTTCAAAGTTACACAAGGTCAGATCTGAGTGGGAGAACAAGAGGGAAAGTGGTCACCAACGACTTTTGTAGTGGCTTATGGGAAAGATGGGGTGGAACTAAGGACCAGTCACTGAAGGTGGGCACAAGGCCTCTGGCCTGGGAGTACTGCAAGCTTTCTTGTTAGTGGAGAAGGCCAAAGTAGGAGAGGTAAAGGTGAGGAACCAGGTAGGGCCAGTTCTCATAGGCCATCTGGAAGAAATGTACCACTATTCACCCACCTGGAGCGGGAGGGAGGACTTGAGAGTCCTCTTACCACTACCTATCGCTTCTCCAGAGGGCAGCAGCAGCCAGGACAGGTATTTGGGCAGTGGGCGGCCTGCAGGGGCCGAGCTGGACCCAGCAATGCCATCTCACCAGGCACTGGCAGGACCTGGGCTACATGATCCTTTACATCACGGGGCGGCCGGACATGCAGAAGCAGCGGGTAGTGTCGTGGCTGTCCCAGCACAACTTCCCACAGGGCATGATCTTCTTCTCGGATGGATTGGTGCACGACCCGCTGAGGCAGAAGGCCATCTTCCTTCGCAACCTCATGCAGGAGGTGAGTGTGGAACCGGGGAGGGACTGCGGCCACACCCACGCGAGCGCCCCAAGGCAGCTGGCTGGCCTTTATTAGCCAGAGAGGAGTTAATTCTGGACCCTCTGCAAGCTCCTTCCCTTTTCAGGCCCAAGGGGTTGGGCATCTGGATCCTCTGCTGGTGAAGGGAGGGGAGGCACGTATTTTTGTTGGCAGAGTGTGTTCCTCTCACGGGACCATCTTAATAGAGCTAAGAGGCAGGTGTTATCTTCATTGACAGATATTCACACTTTATCTTCTCCTGACTCCAAGATCTAAATCCTTGTCTCTACATCTGGTTATTCCTTCAGTAGATATCTCAGTGCCTATTGAGACAGTTCAGGCTTTGTTGTGTTTCTAGTTGCTGGGTGCTGGCGTTTCTAGCCCGATTTCCTGAATCTGTCGCCTAGAGCTGTGATTCTCCAGCTGCACTTAGGAATCCTTAAAAAAAGGCAAATTCCTAGGTTCAGAAACTCTGAGTTTCTGCTCAGGCAGCAGAGAGAGAGAGAGAGAGGAGAGATACAGAGACTGACTTGCAGATGAAAAGCAGGAGTAGACAAATGAAAATTATACGAGTTCAAATTTCAGTGTCCATAAATAAAGTTTTATTGGCACACAGCCAAGCTCATCTGTTTATGTATTGTCTGTGGCTGCCTTTACGATGCAGTGAAAGAGCCGAGTCGAGCTGCTGTGGCAGAGCTCAAAGCCTAAAATATTTACTGTTTGGCTTTTCAAAGAAAAAGTCTGCCAATCGCTGATCTAGAGAAAGAAAGGCATGCAAATTGACAATTAGTGGTGTGTGGCAGAAAAAGGGCAATATTGGCAAACAGAGGAGAAAGGACCTAGGTTTGCCCGGGAAAGCTGAGTGACTTCTAGTAGGTAATAACTTCCGGGCTTAGTCTTGATCTAGGAGTGTGAGTTGTCAGGTAGACAATGAAACGCCATTTGCTGGGCCTGGGGAAATACAAAGACAGACGTGAGCTCAAGCTTTATTTGAGACTAGCTCTGTGGGAGGATGCATGTGCCATGCTGGTTTATGGAACCTCTCGAAGAGGTTGAGGCAAGGGGGGGTTTGAAAAGGTAATGATGGAGGAGGACGACAAAATGTGTCCTAAGACAATAACTGTTCAGCTGTAATAATAACAATGACGACCTCAGTCTGAGCGTGCAGACAGTTGCCGAGCAAATGTTCTTGGAGAAGTCATGCTTGTGTGAGATTGCTGTGACCTCTTAAAACTTAATTTTATCTTTTAGATCAGGTAACCCTGTGCAACCCCGGCTGGCCTCAAACTCACTGACATTCATCTGCCTCTTCCTCCCAAGTGCTGGGATTAAGGGTGTGTGTCACCATATCTGGACATTGCGTTTTTGTGTAAGGTTGCGGTCCTGGTAGATTTTCTGTGTGTGTGTGTGTGTGTGTGTGTGTATGTGTGTGTGTGTGTGTGTGTATGTGTGTGTATAAGAGAGAGAGAGAGAGAGAGAGAGAGAGAGAGAGAGAGAGAGAGAGAGAGAGAGATTATCAGGCCATCACAAGTGTGAATACCTCCTTTATAAACTCTTGATTTTGTGTTTTTGATGGTGTTGACCCAAGTGATTCCATTATGATTTTGACAACTTTCGCCAGATGCAAAGGTGCAGGGGTGAGAAATAGCCTAGGCTGTTCTCAGAACTGAAGCAATACAGGGTGGGGGTAATGCAGACAGGGTCAGATCAAGAACAGATGGGAAATGAGATCCTAGAGCTCACTAGGGACCCAAACTTGCTAGGTTTAGAAACCCTAGAAACCAGATCAAGATCTTGGGCTCTCTGCTGCAGGCAGTGTGGAGCAATGGGGGAGTTTGGAATAGGGCAGTGGCAGCATCTAGTTTGGGCTGTAGGAAGATCCATCTGGGAACTCACCGGAAAACACAGTGGCAAAGTGAAGAAGGGAGGGTAGTTAGGAGGCTGTTACCCCAGCAAGAAGAGTAGAATCCAGACAGTCAGACAGTAGCTATGCTATGAAGAGAAAGGCATGCACAGCCAGAAGATTGAGCAGTTGGCATTGCCAGGACTTGGGAATGGTTGATTCATGGGCAAGGTACTCTCAGTTGTCCTATTGCATGACCAAGAGAGATCAAGGTGGCATTGGGCGCTTATTTGTGTTGTTCAAGATGTGTCTCCAGGATCTGGGGCAGTGGTGACACACAGTAGGTGCTCAGCAAGTTCTAGTTGCATGAATACATAAATGAATAAACGGATGAAATGGGAAGGGATTCAGGAGAAGGATCAGGCAGGGCGAAGATGAGGTCAGGTGTGCACACTGAAAGGGCCATGGATCATGAGCCATGTGAATCCCAGTGCATGGATCAGGGCAGTAGCCTGGGCTGTAGGCAGAGACTGGAGCCCTGGATATGAGTCAGTGGAGCTGCATGGGGGCAGGGCAGGCACCACCCAGGGATGGATGGAGCTAGGTGAAGTTGTGCTGTGTTTCTAGGAGCAGGGTGAAAGCCAGCTGAGAACAGGGAGAACAGTTGGGGAGGAAGAGGCCAGGGCAGGGAGGGTTTCAAGCAACAGACCCTTTCTCGTGGAAGTGGGACAGTGACAGCTGTCTGCTAGCTGAAGCCTGACCAGTGGATGGCCTTGGTAAGAAAAGGACACCTCTGAAAGCCAAGGGGATAGAAAGGTGGGGTCCAGAGGGAAGGCGGGTCTCAACCTGGAGCAGGTTGTAAGGGTGGGTGGCAACAGGCTCTCCATGTGGACAGTGTGTTCATCACCTTTCTGTCTTGAGACAGAAACCTGAGAAATTGACCTGAGGGAGGAAAGTTTTTTTTTTTTTTTTTTTTTTGCTCATGGTTTCAGAGGTGTCCGTCTGTGGTCTGCTAGCTCCATTGCTGTAGGCCTGAGGTGGAAGTAAAATATACTGGTGGGAGCGGGTGGCAGAAGAAAGCTGCTTGCCTCATGGTGGCCAGGAAGCAGAGCAAGCCAGCAGAAAGTGTCCTCTAACTTTACCTAAGTCCATTCATCTGTGAACTTGTCAATGGCTCAACCCCGTTAATGAAATCAGTACACATTAACTAGTTACTTCTCAATGGCATCACGAGCTGGAGACCAGGATTACTGCACACGTGCCTGTAGGGCTCACCTCATATTTGAACCATAGTTGGCGGTATCATCCTAGTGATGACAGTGCATTGAAAGGAGAGAAACTGTAGCTCAGACTTAAGTCCCCTGTCCTAGTTGGGGTTGCTATTGCTGTGATGAAGCACCGTGACCAAAAGCAAGTTGAGGAGGAAAGGGTTTATCCTGCTTACACTTCCATATTGTAATTCACCACTGAAGGAAGTCAGGATAGGAATTCAAACAGGGAAGGGACCTGGAGGCAGAAATGGATGCAAAGGCCATAGAGGAGTGCTGCTTAATGGCTTGCCCAGCCTCTTCTCTTATGGAACCCACGACCACCAGGCTAGGGATGTCGCTACTCACAATGGGCTGGCCCTCCCCCATCAATCACTATTTTAAAAATTGCCCTGCACCCTGACTTCTCTTAGGACTGGAGAGCGAGGGGGAGGGGGAAGGGGAAGGAGAGAGTGGGAGGGAAATGGGAGGATGGGAGAAGGTGGAAATTTTAAATAAATGGAAATTTTAAATAAATAAATAAAGATTTCCCTGCAGCCAGATCTTATGGAGGCATTTTCTCAACTGAGGTTCTTCTTTTCAGATAACTCTAGCTTGTGTCTAGTTGCTGTAAAACTAGTCAGCACATCCCCAGTGAACATGGTAGGGCAGAGGGCGATGCTGGCAGGAGACACACAGTGAGGGTGTAGTGTAGTGAGCGTCACCAGCTGGGTAGGTGGGAGATCAAGGCAATTGGCTGAAGGAAGCATCCCTAGATGAGGAGGGTAAATCTCTAAATTGGGTGTGGATTTTTGGGGAGCTCAACAGACCAACTATCAGGAGGTAGGGGTCACATGGCTAGCCTAGAGCTTGCCCCTAGTTTAGGGTCCATAATGCATAACTTCCTTATCCACAAAGGGGCACTTGGTCCCACTGTGGGAGGTGTGTGGGGTGTGTGGGTAGGTGTGTGGGGGTGGAAGGGGGTTGGGACTGGGCAGTAGTGTCAGCAGGTAATGTATTTCCATTCCCTGATAGAGCCATAGTGCCCCACCTCAGATCTAGTGTGAAGAACCGGGCAAGGAGGGGCAGTCATGTGGGGATGGCTCCTAGTAAAGGTGGACTCAGACTTGGTGTCTGAGGGCAGATGAAGGGCTCCCCAGCAGGGTCTCCCTAGGCCTTCTTCCCTCTTCACCAGCTTGCTTTGTGTTTCAGTGCTTCATCAAAATCACTGCAGCCTACGGCTCCACGAAAGATATCTCGGTCTACAGTGTGCTGGGCCTCCCTGCATCCCAGATCTTCATTGTGGGCCGGCCCACCAAGAAGTACCAAACGCAGTGCCAGGTGTGTGGAAGCCAGGGAAGGGAATCCAGGACAGCACCTAATCATTCAGTTACTTGCTCATCCCTTCATTTGCTCATTCATTTATCCCTATTGAGCAATGCCTTGGGCCAGGCCCCCTGCTGGACGCAGGGGAGAATCCAAGTGGAGACGGGTGTAATGGCATCTAGGGGAAGGGGAAATGGCAATGACTGTTTATTACAAAACAAGGGCCACTCTGAATGAATGAGTGATGAGGAGATGCGCTGCAAGCCTAGACTCCAGGGTAAAGCTGGCCTCCGGGAAAGGGTGGAGTGGATGACGGACAGCCAGAAAGAACCCCGGGGTTGAGTCAGAGTGTAGGGGTGCAGACAGAGGTGCTCAGTGGCCTGCGGGAACCCTATAACTGTAATGAACCTCCCTGCTACCGCTTTTGGGGTCCTGGAGAAGCTGCAGACTCCCTTGGAGGATGCCCAAGGGAAGTGGCGATGTTGGGGGACACGGTCAAATCCTAGCCTGATGCTTGTCCCCTCCACAGTTCCTGAGTGAAGGCTATGCCGCACACCTGGCGGCACTGGAGGCCAGCCACCGCTCGCGCCCCAAGAAGAACAACTCGCGGATGATCCTGCGCAAGGGCAGCTTCGGGTTGCACGCGCAGCCGGAGTTTCTGCGCAAGCGCAACCACCTGCGCAGGACCATGTCAGTGCAGCAGCCGGACCCACCCGCCCCCAACCCCAAGCCCGAGCGGGCACAGAGCCAGCCCGAGTCAGACAAGGACCATGAGCGGCCGCTGCCTGCGCTCAGTTGGGCGCGTGGGCCCCCCAAGTTCGAGTCGGTGCCCTGAAGGGTGGGCGGTGCTCAGAACAGTGGGGACAGTTAGGCGGCCTGCAGGGAAGGGAAGGGTTGCCTTCTCCCTGATACAGGCGTTTTCCTGCTTTTTCCCTCCCGTGTCTGTCCAGCAGTGTCCGACCAGATCAGGGAGGGACCTTGCCCTGACACTGGGGAGCTTTCTGGGCTGCAATGGGGTGAAATCGGGGTGTCTCAGTGCAGCCACCGCCGCTTCCCCGTGCCTGTGCTCACAAGCCGGAGTCGGGTGATGTGTGAGTGTGACCCTTGGGCCAAGCCTGCCTGTGCCCAGTGTTTGGGTAAAGTTGACCATCTTTTCGAGTCCTGAGGTTTCTGTAGCTGCGCAGGCAGGCTCAAACTAGAGAAGCCCCCAGCGCTAGGTAGACTGCCAGACAGGTGTTTACCTCTGGCCGCTTGCAGGTGCGACAACTTGACGGTATGTAGAAGAGTGAGTGGCATTTGTGCCTGCCCTCCTTGTGACATCCGGGGCACCACTTTGGGGCTGGCTGTCTTATGACACAGAGAGATCACTTTATGGGAGAGGACATTCTCTGGGTCCAATCTGTGTATGTGGAGTCGATCCACAACCACTGGGGACCGGGTCTGGTGCTGACTGTCTGTCTTGCAGCTGTCCTTTGCTCCCCTTCTTGTTCTCCTGTGGCCCTTGAAGACAGATGTTCCTCTTCCTTGAGTCTTGCCTTGTGCACTTCCCTGGGAGGCTGCAGCCATGGGCTCTGCCCCGAATTGGTCTGGCTACACTCTGTAGCATATCCTCTTTGGGCCCTGCCTTTTTCTATAACTAGAAGGGGCCTCTTGGCTGAGATGGGTCCTGGGTTTGATTCCGAGGCTGTCCAACATTTGTGCTCTCTGGGGCATCACAGAATGCCCAGTGGGCCTCCCCCTCATTCCAGCCCTTCTCACCCTGGGATAGAGATTCTAGGTGGGACTGAAAGGGAGCTCAGCACCTCAGAGGAAGGAAGCCACAACTTTGTGGAGAAATAAGCTTGTTTGTGTACACCGAGGGAAACAGAAAGTGCTTCCTTTCGCCAACAAAGGGGACAACATGGTGGCCCCTTCCATAGCTCTGCTCGGACTGGCTTTTTCTCTTTAGGTTTCCTGGAATGCACAGAACTGAGATCTTGGGTTCTGGAGGTTCATGGAATATTGACTCAAGCTGTTGTATTCTCTTCCCCTCCCTGGCAACCCAGTTTAGTTTGAGCCTAGAATCTCCTCTAGGGTAGTCAGACCCCTTACGGTGGTGGTGGCAGGGGGTGTTTCTTTGCTGCCAAGTCCCTGGTCTTGGCAAATCTCCCCTTTGCTCCCTAGCCCAGGCTGACACCTGTTGTATGGCTGCCTGGGTGTCTTAGAACCCCCTGGGCCGCCACAGAGGCCAGAGCCAAATATCTGCATACACAGCAGGCTCCTGTCAGCTTCGTGTCGCTTCTGTTCAATGTCTACCTCTTGCAGCTCCCATGCAGCCTGTGGTGGCTGCTGATGGGGGTGACTGGCACTAGGTTGTGAGTTGCTCAGCAAACTGGGTGCCTCACTTGGGCTGGAGAGGGTGTGGGTTCCCAGTACCCACCCGGCTTTTCCCACTCAAATATCTTCTCCAGTCTGCCAGCTCCCGTTCCCTCTACCCATCCCATCCTATCTGCCAGCTCTTTCAGCGGTATCAGCACTGCAGTTGGCAAACCATGCCCATCACTGCTGGGGGCTGCAGAGAGGGCAAGGAGGTATGGGACCAGATTCAGCTTCCTCTTTCTATCCTGCCTCTTAGAAGTTATACCTGTCCCCCATTTCTCTTAGAAGTTATACCTGCCCCCCATTTCTCTTAGAAGTTATACCTGCCCCCCATTTCTCTCAGAAGTTTATACCTGTCCCCCATTTCTCTTAGAAGTTATACCTGCCCCCCATTTCTCTCAGAAGTTTATACCTGTCCCCCATTTCTCTTAGAAGTTATACCTGCCCCCTCTGCCCCACACCACCTTCCTCCACCATTCTTGCCTGTCTTTTGGCAACAACTCATATGGTATAACCACCCTAACTGCAGTCCTTTCCCCTAAATACTGTGATTTGAACTTGGATAGACCCAACTGATTCTCCTCCCAGCAGGAGCCACCGAGTCTAACTCTCAAATGATAAACACCTCTCCCTTTTCTGAGAACCCCAGGCTGAGTGTTTGTGTGAGTGGGGGACCCCCAGGGAGACTGGAGCCAGTGACCAGGCTCTGTGGGTCAGAGCCAGCCAGAGGCCCCACCCCTTTTTTTCTAGAGCCTCACATTGGGGCTAGGGTGATCCCTTTTGTGGGATGCAGCTGGTGTACAGGTGTTGTGAATACCACCCTAGGAGCCGTGGTGCCCGTGTGAAATACGCACTCACTGCTCTGTTTAGAGAACAGCTCAGTCTTGGCTTCCTGGCAACTGTACCCTGTGTGCGCTTTCTGCTAGTGCTGTGTCTAGTTAGGTCAGAGGAACTGATACCTAGTGCTCTCCAGAGGAGAGTGCCGTTGCCTCCTCCAGTAGTTCTGTGACGCCCCATCCAGCTGTTTTCTAGAGACCTCTAGCTCCTGGTGCGCCTGCTCTCCAGCTGCTGAAACATGTTCCTGCTTGACCAAAGTTCCTGTATCTGAGTGGCATGTTTGTTTTTCCCATGTGGTGGCTGTCCTGACCTGGCTGAGGGATGCCTGACACCTTCCTTTATCCCTCATCCTGTTGTGGGTTGCTGGAGTCTGCTCTTTCAGCCTCATGCCCCTCACCCCTAAAGACTGACCCCTCCCTGAAGCATCACAAGATATTTTTTAAAGAAAATAAATTATTTTCATGCATTCAGATGAACAGCCTTCCCGCCTGGGTGCTGGGCTACATCAAATGTATCTGAACCCCAGTATTCCTGAGATTGGGGTGGTTCTCTGAAGAAGGGAAAGCTGTATCTAATGGTTTTAAAACTGTACTTTGGGCACTCTGCAGCCCAGAGCTGTGCCCCGGAAGTATCCTGCAGACAAAACATGGCACCTCTCTTTAATTGGGGAATGGACCCCGCCAGACCGATGGGCCCAGGTCTGGAGGAGGTGCCACTCTTGCAGGCATACTCTCCACTCAGCTCAGGTGAAGCCCCATCTGGGAGGGGCACCCTGACTGTAGGAGCCTTGCAGTTGACCCCGCCTTAAACAACCACTTTCCAGAGGAATCCCCGGGGTTCCATTCCAAGTGCTCTGAAAATTAAAAAAAAAAAAAAAATCCCTTTTCTTTCCCTTCTGGGCTAGGGAGGAATTTCTTATACACCCAAGTTAAGCATTTAGTACAAGTAGCAAAGCCCTGATCTTGCTGGTAAACTAACAGGGAGGTTGGGAAAAAAAAAATCAGAATTTGACTCCACCCTGTGGTGGTGCAGAAGAGGTAGGGGACACCAAGGAACAGTAGGCACAGTGGCAGCATGGGACATGCCCCCTCAGACCTAGGCCCACTGTCCCTTTCTCTTTGTTTACTCAGTGGTGGCAGCCAGTCTGACCTTGTCTGTGGTCTGCCTGTCCCTGTGTGTGTAACTTCCAGTACTCGCTGTGATGGCTGGTTCTGCGATAGAAAAGGCTTATTACAGTACTCATGGCTGCCTTGTACAAAATCCGTTAGAAGAGAAGATGTAAAATATCCAATTTCTAACAAGACAAAAACAGCATTATGGAATTAAAAAAGATTTTTACAATTGGTCTTGATTTTGATGTGAGCTGTTTTTAACTGAAATGTTGTCACTTAAATAAAAACCTTATTTGCCTTTAAGATGTGCTTTGATGAGAAAGCTTTTCCTTTATCTATTTTTATGTGCATTGTGTTTTGTCATGGGTGTCGGGTCCCCTGGAACTGGAGTTACACACAGTTGTGAGCTGCCATGTTCTTGCTGGGAATTGAACCTGGGTCCTCTGGAAGAGCAGCCAGTGCTCTTAACCACTGAGCCATTTTCCTGCACTCTGGTTCTCTAGGCGAGAAGAACAGGAGCAGAGGGGATGGGAGACACGGAGCTGAGCTCCAGACCTATGGCTGTGCACTCAGTCTGGTGTCAGAGCGCGTATGTAACAAAAATGCCAACTGTCAAAAACAAGTTTTTAATATGAAAAAGCAATGTGATGTGGAAAACTGACACACTGGAGTCTTTCTATTTAAAAGACAGCAGATTTCTTAAATAATTTACAAAGAGCAGAAACTGGTCTCGACCAGTGTCCCCCTCCCAGCACGCCCACGGTGCTCCACACTGAGCTGATAGGTAGGTCCCAAGAGTTCAGGCTTGCACAGTTTACCAATATCTCCTTTCTTCCCGTGGAGCCCTGTGGGAGCAGGGATAAAAGTGGGTCCACAAGAATCTTTGCACTAGGAATAAAGTGGACGGTTTCATGGGATGACTCCTGCTTGGTCCTAGTTACAAGGCTCAGAACAGCCTAGTGTCTTCAGGTACGTTCCTAATATGTATGGGCCACTGTGAGGCTGGAGAGCAGGTTGCCTATGAGTCCCCAGGAGAGCATGGGCAGTTCTCACCACCTCTTCAAGGTCTTCCTGTATCACTCAGGCTGTGGCCAGTGGTTACCAATGGGCCCAGATATGGTTGAAATAGAAGGATTCTGGATCCCATGTTAGTCGAGTCCTTGTTAGCAGTGGTCTGGGGATGCTGATGAGCCCAACTTCACCTCTTCCTGGAAGTTCATGGGGTGGGTGGCACAGACATTCTGGTGGCTTGATGGCTGGACAGGGCCTGTTTCCTGTAAGACAGAGCTTCCATTGTGCTTCTCCCTATTCTCAAGGCAGGGGATGTAGGAATCTATAGCCCTCTTCTCCAGATCCAAAAGATTGGAAGGCAGCTTTCAATCCTTTGAAGTCACAGGGTTCTGATGTGATCAGTAAGGGGAGCAGCTTTGGCTGAGGGAAGAAGATCCAGATACTTTCTGCTCTGCTCTTTACCCACCCACACTGTGGTTTTCTCAATCCATTCACTTCTTTAGCACTGCTGCACATTTACATGTAATGAAGGAGGTGGTGAGAAAGGAGGAGGCTGAGAAAGAGGGAGGGGATATTACCTGTAGGATGTTTGTTGTCCTCATTCACAAATAAGGGAGACAGTCATGTCACCACTAGGAATAGAGAAGGGGGTGGGATTGATGAACTGGATGCTTTGTGTTCCGAAGGCATCCCAGCCCAGACTAGACAAGACCAGAACCTGGAAACATGGTAGGAACATGGCCACAGGGGACATATGGCCTAAGAATCCTTTGTGGCCATTATACAAATGGGAAAATGGTTTCCAAGTTAGGGCAGATCCAGAACAAAGGCAATGCCTCCATGGCTGGAATCCTGAGCAGATAGACCAGGAACTCCACAGCAACCATGTTGCTTTTGCCAAATACATGGGTAGACAGGGTATAGAGGAGCCATAAAAGGTACTGGAGGAAGGAAAGGCCTCTCAAGAAGCAGGTACCCAGCCACACATGAAATTCAAGGTGATGGGCAAAGGTGAGTTCAAGGCCTGAAGGGCTCATAGTGCATCCTTCACCATCATCCCAAGAGACTGAAGCATAGAGGGACAGGGACTGGTCTTGGTCATGTGGCAGGTTGGTGTTGGAACCAGCACTGTTCCTAGAAATACAGTATGGTTCAAGGGGCCCATGCCATTTCACCCTGACCCCAGGATGCAGCTCACCTCTCTTCAGCCTTGATGGCTTTGTCCAGCTTTTGGGACAACTTCTGAAGATGCTGGATTCCAGCTCCCACAGGCTCTGGGTCACTGTCAGACTCACTGAACACAAGGAGATGCCACAGCAGGGGTTAGCGAGAGCCCTGAGCAGGGTCCAGACAACCCTGGCTGACTGGGAAAGCCTCACTAGAGCCTCGCTGTGGCGTGCGACATGCAAGCTTGTGAGACTGAGCCATGGGGAATGATTTTACAGTCAGATGAGGGCTGCTGTTGCCCTCAAACCTGGGCCCCAGGCTTCTAGATGTCCCCCACCTAGAATGGAGTGGGACTCATCTCCTAACCCTTTTACAGGTAGGGAGAGAGGACTTGAGAGATTTTTCCCCTTTCAGGTCCTCACTAGCTCTGCGGCAGACCTGGGCCAGAAAAAGGATGTGACAAATCAGGGAGGGTGTCCTCGGCCCAGGTAGTCCTGAGGAGACTTGTGGGACAGGAAAGGAAATCATGTTGGGCTCAGAGACTACTTGCCTGGGAGAGCAGAGAGGTTCTGTGGAGGAGCAGGGGCTCCGGAGGGCAGCTTCTCTCCTTAGCCTCTGGCGTCGATGGCCGTGTGAACCCATCTGGCCAGAGAGGCGAGGATTTCCCCCAACTCTGGCATCCCGGTTGGCCCTGCATAGCCGAGTGTTCTTCTGGCTCAGACTGGGTGGTGGGGACCCACGGTCCTTCTGGGCTTCTCGCTTTCTCCTCACTTTCACCTGTGTTCCCATCAGCCACTTGGTGCCGCTTTGGCAGGACTCCTGGATTCTCTGTGATGGGTTCATGTGGGAAGGTGAGCACAGACAGGACCAAGGTGGGCTGCCAGCCTTCAGCTATCCCACATACACAGTCTGCTATTAGTCTCAAGAGTGATAGTATGATTCCCCGTGAGATGGTACTCTCCTGCAAGATCTTCCCAGAGACCCAGAACAGGGACATGGCAGGTAGCAGCAAGATCACACCACAACTAAGCCCCCCAGGCAGAGACTAACCTAGAAAGTGAGGGAGGTTCAGTGTCCTGAATACTGGCTCACTTGCCATCCACTCTGGTCTTATTCCTTCTCCCCCCTCTTCCATCTTAGTCCACACAGACCCTTCAATGACATATCAGATAGCTGTGATCACAACACTTAGTTGCTCTAACCTCTTCTATGGCTCTCTACACTCCATAGCACGAAGTCCCAACCCTTGGATCTTTTACACGTGGTTGGATCAAACGGTTCTGCTTAGATTGCCTTTGTCTTGGCAAACCAGAGCCCAGAAGCTGGAGCAAGGCCCGAGATAAGTTTGATGAGTTGGGTGACCTTAGACAAGATGTCACATTTCATCGTTCTGAGCTATAGCTGTTGAAAGCAATCTTAGGGCTCTTCCAAGTCAGAGCCAGACTCTGGCCAGGAGGCCTCTCTGGAGAGTTGCCAGGAGCCTCTGTTCTCTCCCCATGCCATCAAAATGCCCAGAAAGATGCCCACCCCTTCTCTCCCTGGAGGTCTGCTCATTTTTATAGCTTCCATTCTTCCCAGGGGCCACCTGCCCTCGTCTCCAGCTCTAGGTTTAGAGACCTGGGGTTAATGAGATAGCTCAGCAGGTAGAGGTTCTTGCCACCATTTGATCTCCAGAATCCACACAGCGGAAGGGAGAGAGCCCACTCCTGCACATTGTTCTCTGACCTCCAGATGAATACCACAATGTGGATGCTCCTCCCATAAATAAAAACATTTAAATAGATATTTTAAAAAAGACACCTGCCTGGAAGGCTCCTGGGCACACTGCTCCCGAACACCACCCCTCAAACCTGCCTTCTGAACTGCTCGAGAAGTTGCATCCTTCTGCAAGCCAGGCTCCTCTGCCTTTTCCTACCAAGTAGCTGACAGCCAAGGCATAATAAGTAGTCTGACTGGGAGATGTAGATGGGGGTCCGCACATAGCATCTCCCCCTTCACTGTGACTTAGTCCTCACACCAAGGCCCCTTCAGCATCCAGGCTGGACTCACACCATCCTGCTGGTCCTGTGCCTCCCCTTTCCTGAGTTATCTTGGAAGAGTGATCTAGGGAGGCTTTATCCACTAAGCTTGAGATTGATATCTCTTTATAGTTAGCCATTTCTTGCAATTTCCTATCATAGGGCACAGCAGGTTACCTTACATGGAGAGCATCAATTTCTTCCATGACCTTTCTCACCCACTGATTTGTTGGGAAAAGTATGTGCCAGGACGATGGGGGGGGGGGCGGGGTGAGGAGCGGGGGAGCTGCAGGGGAAATTTCCAAGGACCTAATCAAACTCCAAGACCCCACCTACTCTATTCTTGGAGCCTCCCAGAGGATAGGAATTTTTAATACCCAGGACACTTCTGTAAACAGACAGTTAGTGGTGTCATTGTTACCTGGGACATAGCACCCAAGGCGCATTTGGCCGAGCGAGCTGCACCCTGAAGACCCCGCTGCTCTGGCTCTGGGGTTTCCAGGCGTTTCCAGGAGGGGCCAGTCCCCAGGTTGAGGCTGACGGCTCTCAGTGGCAGCCTCCTTTGAAACTGTCTGCACAGGGAGCCCAGATGGCCCTCAGCAGACCGGGTCACCCCCTTCTTTAGATGTTCCTCCTTTAGGAGCGATCGTCTGCGCATGGAGGCCGTCATGCCCTGCCACTGGGACGCCATGTGCTTGGTCCAGTCTCCTCTGCCCGCTAGAACCTGGGGAGGTCAAAAGGTCATCAAAGTACTCTTTGGTCATATTTCCAGGCATCAGAAACCGTGGGAACTGGGAAAGAGATGAAATGGAACCTCTTGGGGTAAACTTCTTGCGCAATTTGTGGATACCAGAAAGATGACCATGGCATCACTGCCAGCAGCTGCCTCGACTGCAAGGGGGCAAATTGTCTTTCCATCCCAGCCTCCTTCACGGAGGCTCAACGGAGAGCCACAGAGGTCACCGAGCCTCGGCGCTTATGCAGGGCACCATCAGCAAACGACTCTTTCATAAATTCGCGCTCGCGCTCCTCTGCGGAGCAGACCCTGGCCACCCCTCCAAGGCCTCGGATCCGATGGGGTGCTTTAAGTCTCCAGATACCCCCTTTGCGTTGAAGGTCCTATCAAAAGCCCCTGGCCCGCTCCCTTCTAGGAGCTGGCCGTGAGACCCCCTCCCCAAGCCCTTTATGTCCCCGCACTCACCTCCTTGCCTGATACCCGGACCCGAAGACCATCACCCGCTCCTCGCCCACTGCAGTCGATTTGAAACTCCGCGCGGCCCCACCCCGGCCGGGTACTCGCAGCTCATTGGCCCTATCAGCCTTCCACCGCCACCGTCCCGGATTCTGATTGGTCTGTTTCTCTCGCGACCATAAATCGTGCTTTGGGATTGGCCGGGCCACGCCCATACATCGCTCGGGACCCCGGCCTGGGTCGCTACAAAGGGTCCAGCAGGCCCAGCGGTCTCGGTCTGACTGCTGTCACCTCCTGGCTGCAGGGTTTGGCGTGGCCTCGCCTCGTCCATCTCACGCCCAGACCCTCCCCAGAGCCTGCGGTCAGGCTTCTCTGCGGGATGATGCGGGTTCGCGGGACACGGCCACCCAGGGCACCCCTTCCAACCCTTTACCCCACCTAACTTCTCTCTCGCATCCAGTAGTTTTGTCAGAGCGTTAGGCTGGACAGAACTGCTGAGCGCTGCGTTCCTTGGGAAGTTTTGTTTCAAATTCCCCGCCAGATCCTCTTCCTTCCTGAGAGACCGCCCTGCCCCTGTCAGTTCCTCAAACTCACCACCCGGCTGGCGCCCACAAAAGCACATCTCAGAGGAGGGGACAGACTCTAGATCCCCCTCTCTATCTGTTAGGTCAGTTTCTCTGCCTGGTCTTGCCCCAGCCATTTTCTCCTTAGTCTTCCAGCATGCTAACCACCACCACCACCATCACCACCACCATCACCACCATCACCCAAAACAGCATGGTTTGCTTTTTCCTATGTACCTGCTTTTATTTTTGCGGTCTTGACATTTTTTTTCATTTTTAAGATTTTATTTTTGTTTTTAATTATGCATCTCTGTGTGGATTTGTGTTTGTGAATGCTTGCAGGGTTGGGGTGGGGGTGTGAGGCAGAAGAAGAAGTCAGATCCTCTGGAGCTGCGGTTGGAGATGGTGAGGCACCCCATGCGGGTGCTTACAAGCAAACTCAGGTCTTTCTGCAAGAACAGTAGCGATTTTAAGGACTGAGCCATCCCTCTTACCCTCTTCCTTCCTTCCTTCCTTCCTTCCTTTCTTTCTTTCTTTCTTTCTTTCTTTCTTTCTTTCTTTCTTTCTTTCTTTCTATCTTTCTTCCCTCCCTTCTTCCCTCCTTCCCTCCCTCCCTTCTTTTTTTCTTCCTTCCTGGCTCAGTCTCCCCAATATTGAAACCAAGGGTCTTGGGTGTGCCAGCACAATGGGGCCCACTTACCTTCCTCTCCAAGAAGTATTATCGCTCCTCTCTCTTCCTGTCCCTTGCCTAAGCCTGGGGTAGGACTCCTAGAGACTCTTCAGGCCTCTTCCTGGTGTCCAGATTGTCTGACCCTGTCCCTGAGAATCTGTGTTCACCTCCCAACCCTCCCTGTGATAATGACTGATTTGTATACAGCACTTTCAAGAACGGCCCCTGTGTATTCACGAACCCATTTACACCCAATGCCACACAACTCTATGAGGTAGCTGAGGTGCAGAGTTTAGGCTGGCCACATTTCACTCAGTGTGAATGTGCAGCAGGGTGAAGGATCCAGACACTATCCATACAAGAACAGAGTTTCTGTGGACCAGGGTTGGCTCCCTCACTGATGCTTCTCAGCCCTCACACCTCCTTCCCCAGCCTGGATCTCTCCCCTGACTCTTGAAGCCAGCAATCTCCTGGGTCCTATCACTTCCTGCTGGTTACTTAAAGGGAACAAACCCAAGTTGGAGCCCCCCTGGCTTTCCAGATCTACCCCGCCCCCATGGTCTCTCTAATCTTACAAGTGGGAACTTGTGATTTATTAAACTCTGTGCTAAAAGGAGCCAGAAAATGTCCATTTCTCATTTCCACGAGACTCAAGTTTAGTGTGCCTGGAGAGATGAGCATCTCCAGATCAACTCCAACAACGAGACAGAGAACTGCATGTTCTCCAAACCTGAGACCCAGGGCATGAGCTGGCCAGGCAGAGAGTATGCTTGCATCTGTCTGATTGTAGGCGTGTCTTTGTGAGTGTCTGTTTGTGTTTTTTGCACATGGCATATCATGTTCAAGGCCACTCTCTGTAAGGAACCTGACACACCACACACACACACACACACACACACACACACACACACACATGCAACCCCAAATAAAGTCTTCAGAGAATGGCTTGTGACTGCATGATGTGCTGAGAGGCTTTATTGAGGCTGGTGAGCAATGGGTGCAGGCTGTGGTTTGCAAGCCGCTGCCCTCAAGAGACTGTTGTCTTTGTCCGCCAGCCTCTCCTCCTTGGGACTATTTACCAGGAATCTCAGACTGCTTGTGTCTCTTGCATTTGTGACCACAATCAGGAAATACACCCAGTGAATCAGACGGAGGGAAAGAGAGTGGTTCCTGTGAAGACAGGGGTCGAAGCGAGGGGACGTCTCAATGAAGATGAAACACTGGGAACAGATCTCTCAAAGAGCGTTTTGCCACATCCATCTCCTCAGTGCCTGCTGCAGTGCCTGGCGTGCCAAGGCATTCATAATAATAGCTTATATTTTCTGAGCCCTTATCACGTGTCGGACACTCAGCCGAGTGCATCGACGTTCTTCCTTCTCACTGCAGCTCTGGGAAGTCGGCTCTATTTTTATTCCCATTACCGATGACGAAACTGGAGATTCAGACAGGAGAGACCCTAGGTCTCTTGACTCTGAGCTCCGTGTTCCTCTCTTCGGGTCACACATCCTTGCTAAGCATCTGGAGTGTGTGCATGCATGCATGTATGTGTGTAGAGAGTATTCTCTCTGCTTGCTGCTCTCTCCCCTTTCGCCACTCAGAGACATAACTGGCAGATCAGGTTAATGAAGGGAAGTCTCCATGGCAACGAAAGAAGGCAGAAGAAGTATTTTCTTCTGAATGGGAAGCGGCTCCCTTCAGCCTTGCATGGGGAGTGGCTGTAGGGGGGCTCCGCACAGGCGTATCTCTTTGAAGAGTGGTGGGTGCAGGGTCTTCTGCTCCACTGGAGGAGGACAATGCAGCGAGGACCACAAGTGGGGCTTAGCCTCTGGAGGAGGGAGGTAGGGAAGGGTGCTCCAGCAGCTCCCTCTCCCCCGGCTTCCTCTCCAGCCACAAAGCTTTCACTCACTATTCCCACCCCTGGAATGATCACATCTCATAGAAGAAAACTGACATCCAGCAGTTATGATGCCATGGGAAGAGAAAAGGACACAGGGAGGGTGGGTGGCTTTTCCAAATATGTGACATTCTAGCTGAGGCACTGGGTGGAGGGTGATGCCAAGAACCTTGCCACATTCCAGGACTGACTTTACTAAGGCTGAGAGAAGCAGAGGGCATGGCCAGGGTCGGGGGCCAAGAGCAGAGACCCGGGTTAGGGCAGGAGCTTAGAATAGATCCGGGGTGGGAAGTCAGCTGGCTTTGAAGAGAGGAGCAGGTGACTAGAACTGTGGTCCAATGAGGGCTTTGAAAAGATTGGAGTCTGTGGCCTGAACAGGCAATGGATCTCCCCTTCCCCAGCAGTGAAACCTGGTCCCTGAAATCCCTTTGCCCCTTCCCTTTGCTGTGGGCTTTTTGTCTCTCTGCAAAGCACCAAATGGAAACAGTAGCAAAGTGTCAAGTGTGAAAGGAGCACGCCTGGGTCCTTCTCTCCCATTGTGCATCTGATCAGGAGGGAGAAATGCCCCAAAGAGAAACTGTGTTATAAAGAGAGTCATCATTTAGTAACTCACAAGGCCATCCTCCACGGCAGGGGAGAGCACCTCAGGGAGCTTAGGGTCAGTGCTGGACCCTGGCCTTGGTTCTCCTCCCCCACCCCACCCATGGTCATAGCCTAGGTTCTCCCCTAACCCACCCCATGAACATAGCCTAAGTTTTCCTCCCCCCACCACATGGTCATGGCCCAGGTTCTCCACCCTCACCCCATGGTCATGGCAGTGATGTCCCTGTCTGTTCATTCTACCTCCTCAACACAAATGCCCCTCTAGGCTGCCATACGGCTGGAGAAAGATGGTGGGCAGGAGGAAAAGGCCTCTATCCCTTCAGTGTTACCTGCTCCCCAAGACTGGGATGGAAACAAGTCCTGAGTTGGGGACCTGGCACTCAGAGAGGGCTTTCTAGAATTCTAGGTTCATCCTCTGTGTCTGATCAGTTTGCCTAGGTTTGTCCTTAAGGCAAGGACTCTTTATGGTAATCAAGACTTTTGAGGGTGCTGAATATAGGGAACCCGAGGACCCAGGCCTTACTAGATAGAGAAGGGAATTGAGGAATGGTGGATTGGAGACATGTAAGGCCTTCCTCTGATGTAGGAATCTCTGGTTGACTTTTATACAAGTTATAATGTCTCCCCTTTGCAAGGTCAGTGTTTTGCCTCTTGGTCACGAGTCAACGTCCAGAAGAGACTGATTTTGGGGTGCTCTGAGTCCATTATTAGCCTCAAGATTCTGGAGAGAAGCATGAGAATTTAAGGTGGCCACAAGGTGGCGCCAAACACTAAGTCTTCACATTACATTTTTTTTCTTCTAGTCTCCCAAGGGGGTGCGGGGGGGGGGGGGGGGGAGGTTCCTAAATGTCTTGCAGGACCCAGGACTGAGGTCTAGCCAGACCTGAGAATGGAGGCAGAAGCTTTGTTCTAGGAGTGCATCAGGTTCTCCCAGAACTGTTCCAACCTCTCTTAGTTCCCCCAAAGTCAGAACCCGGCAGCTGCCCTCTGGTCACTTCTCCCAGCTCCCAGGAGGAAAATGGAAGTGCTAAGAGACAGAGACTGGGAAGGTTGGCACTGCAGGCACAGGAGGGATGGATGGTGGTGGCTTTGGGCCTCCACTCCTCTTCCCCTTGGGTAGTCCCATGCCTCTCCTGCTGCCTTCCTTCTCCACTCCCTCCTCACAGAAACATCAGCTGACCTCTTTTGCTGAGGTTGAAAGAAAGCAAAGTCTGTGGGTGTCAGACAGGAGTTTGTAGTGGCCAGATGTCCTACCTTCCTTCTCCCCTCCCTGCCAGGCAATGCTCCAGGTGTCAACTACTTAACTGTCCTTTCCTGTGGGGGGATTATCTAGGCCTGCACAGGTCTCTAACTGAGTGTCAGTCACATGACTGTCCCTGCTTTGGTAGGATTATCTAAGTCAGCACAGACCTCTCCCATACCTGCAGCATGGATGTCTCTCTACTCCTCAATGTGGAGGGTGTTAAGAAGACCATTCTGCACGGGGGAGTGGGAGAACTCCCTAACTTCATCTCTGGCTCCCGGGTGAGTATCCTTCCCCCAGCTGGGGCCCCCATGGTCCCTTTCTGAGTTCCGGCTGTGCCCTGGGCATTGCAAATAGCTTTCGGTTCAGCCGTAATCCAGCCAGGCAGGCCTTTTCTGGAATTGCCCGCCCTATGCACCTAGGCTGCCCTGCTTTGGAGTTTATAAACAGGCTATTTTTTGGGGGGTAGTTTTTGGGGTAGCTTTAGTGTGGACTAAGGGGTTGGGGTTGGGGGATTTTCCAGAGTTCCAAATGTCAAGTGAATAGGAAGGAATCTCAGGAGTTGTGGCGTTTGTCCCCTTGTGTTTGGTGGGTCTCCCAGGGTGAATGGACACAATCCTGGATATTTGAGCTTATTGGAGAAGGATTCTTGACTCTTGGTCGTGAGAGACGGGCACAGGCTATGCTGAAAAGGAATGGGTTCCTTGTGGGCACTTACAGGGTGTGTCTGACGTATCTTAGCTTATCAGGCGTGGATGAGCTGACTCTAAGGAGAGCCCTAGGAATCTGTGGTGGTTGGGTGGCTGCCGCTGGAATTCGGGAGGTATGTCTACACCAGACCCCTCTGTTCTGGGTACTAGGTGACATTTCATTTCCGAACCATGAAGTGTGACGAGGAGCACACCGTGATAGATGACAGCAGGCAGGTGGGCCAGCCCATGAGCATCATCCTCGGCAACATGTTCAAGCTGGAGGTGTGGGAGACGCTGCTGACGTCCATGCGGCTCGGGGAAGTGGCCGAGTTCTGGTGTGACACCATCGTAAGTAGGCCGCATGGCTCTCTCCCCATTTGGTCCCCCTACACTCTTTCCAGAAGTGTCAAGGTTCAGGAAAGTTAGGGCAAAACAAGCCTCTGGATTGTAGCCTGAATCCCCATTCTCTGCCATTACAAACGTGGTACTCTTCAGGCAAAGCAGGCCTTAAAGTGACATAGAATGTATGGTTGGCTGGGGGGCTTTGGGACCATGTGGCAGGAGAGGGCCACAGGGTAGGAGAGGTAGGAGAGGGTCTCCCCCCGCCCTTTTCTTTCTGCTCAGTAAAGCAAGACTTGGAGTCTGTGGTCACTGGGCTCTTTTTGCCCTCCCCCTATTCCTTCCAGTTCTATGACTCAGTTCATATTTATGTCACTCATAAGTCATCTTTACGACATCTTGTTCTGTGATTTGGAGAGACAGGCACTTCTTAGAAAAACTTGCGAACTTGCAAAAGTCAGGAGAAACCTATCAAGCGCCTACCCCCTAGGCTGGCACAATCAGCCCACCACCCTGCTTGAGGCCTCTTGCCTCCAGGGCACTTCCCTTCCTCATCCCACACCGCATGGGCAGATTCCAGACATTGTGGCCATTCATCTGGGAACACTAGGTTTAGTGACTCTGAAGCTACTGGACATTTGAAAAACACAGCCATAGCACCGTTATTAAATCTCCAGAGAACCCAAACACCCCCTGCACGCTCTCTAATTGCCTGACACAGGATTCTCTGACCATCTCATTTAGTCCCTTTACAAGATTTAATTGTTATTTTTAAGTGTGTCTATGCACCTGTGTATCTATGTGGATCCGTTCACGTGAGTGCAGGTGTCCACGGGGTACAGAAGAGGGTGTTGGATCCTCCGGAGCTGGAGTTGTGGATGGTTGTGAGCTGCCTGGCATGGGTACTGGGAACTGTGCTCTATTCCTCTGAAAGAACAGCAAATGCTCTTACCTGTTGAGTTATCCCTCCAGCTCGCTCATTTATTCTTTAGAAATGAGTGGCATTTGTGTGTGCAGGCAGGATCCAAACAGAACCAGTGTGTCAGGCTCTGTTTCTGTCTCCCTGGGTCTCCTGGTCCTTTCGGGTCACGGAGTTAGCAGTCCTAGAGATAAGCACATTTGGATTCTGCTGGTTGCTTCTGAATGTAATTGTCTGCTATATTCCTTTATTTCTTGTATTTCTGACAAATGAGCTTTTTGTCTAAAAACTTGAAAAGTCTTTCATTCTTTCTTCTTCTTTCTTTCCTTCTCACTGATTTGTTTTTGTCCAGGGTTTCATGTAGCCCAGGCTAGCTTCAAAATCCCTCTGTAGCTGAGGATGACCTTGAACTTTTGATCCTCTTGCCTCTACGACCCAGGTGTGAGGATTTCAGGTGTGTACCACCACATCTGGTTTACATAGTACTAGGGATTGGGGATTTGAGCAGGGCAGGCAAATACTTCCCACCCCAGTCTTTGTTTTAAGTCACAGAGAGCTCTGTGAATGTCTCACTGAGGGCCGCACTGTACCTGCCTATCACAGGCAAGATTGAGATTGATGGGTGAGTTCAGGCGTTGACAAGCTGAGCTGTCTATCACAAGGCTCCCCCTGGATCTTCACAGTGGATGGTGGTTAGATACTCTTTATTTCATGGGGAGCTAATGACCTTTTTGAAAGAGCAGTTTGGTAGAGAGACAGATTGCATTTGAGACGTGTTTTATTAGTGTGGAGTGACCTGGGGAGATTTTTCTCCTCTTGCCACTCTGTCTCCTCATCTGTAAATGAACAAATGGCGTTTCGGGGCTTTTTTGGGAATCTCAGGATATGATATAAATGAGCGGAAGTCATGGTGTGCATAAGGCGATTAAAAGGTAGAAGCTATTATTTAGAGCGAGAAGGAGTTTAGATTAACTCCTCTGTTTTACTGAGGAGCCTTACTCTGAATGTAATTCTGAGAGAGGAAGTAATCTGCTCTGGTTCAAAAAAGCTGAGGGGCAAAATCCAAGTGGGATCCTTAGCTTTTTTTGTTGAGTACATGCACCTTTTAACAGAGCCAGACGGCAGTACCACCGTCTATCACTAGGGGATGCCATGCAATACCTGACTTCCCTGTGGTCCTCAGCATACTGAAGCCCAGCATCTCTTCTTTGCAACAGTCTTGTTTGTATTTATTTATTTATTTATTTATTTATTTTTGGTTTTTCGAGACAGGGTTTCCCTGTAGTTTCTAGAGCCTGTCCTGGAACTAGCTCTTGTAGATCAGGCTGGCCTCAAACTCAGAGATCTGCCTGCCTCTGCCTCCTGAGTGCTGGGATTAAAGGCGTGAGCCACCACCGCCCGGCTAGTCTTGTTATTATTTTAAGCTTAATTTCCTTTAACTTAAACAATGTATTTCTGTCAGTTCAGGACTTCATTCAGTTGGTTTATTCTGTGATGTGAGTTTAGAACCACCCCCTCTGCCTTTGCTCTCAATGAGGCATCCCTGAACTTGTAAGACCCCTAAGCATCTACTTTAGGCTTTATATCTACAAGCCTTTGTCATCAGCAAGAGCCTCCTCACCTCCTCAGGGTGCATATTTGCTAACATGGTGGGCTGCATGCACAGAAGACTGTCAATACAATCTTGATTCGTTGATTGATTTGTTGTGCAAAGCCACAAGCTGCTGCTCACTCCAGGAGCTGTTCCCGGGGACTCTGTGGTCTTTTGGCCACCTCAGCAGTCATATGATGTCCAGCTCATAGGTTGGTAAGTTTTAGAGCGTACTGACTGTTGGTTTTCCCACTGCTCGTGGCTTTTTGTGAACGTGGATGTGAGTAACCTGTTGGCCTATACAGCCACACTCTATCCCTCCATATGGCCGTTCACGCACCCGCCAACCAGGGCACTGGTTTATTCCACTTCTCTTCAGCCAGTGCTCGGTCACAATCCAGTCTTTCATCATTAATCCTCGCAGATCTCCATGAATTTATCCATCTACTCAACCGTCTGCCCAACCATGCGTGCATGCATCCATCCACCACCAGTTCTCCTACCCAGGTTTCAGTTCAATCAAAGATCATTAACAATCAGCCTTTTTGTTTTTGTTTCTGTATGTGTGTCTTTGCATGTGTAGAGGTCAGAGACCGTGATCAGTCCTAGATGGTCACCCTCACCTTCCTCTTCATTTGAGACAAAGAGTTTCTTGTTGCTCACTGTTGAGTATACCAGGCTAACTGGCCTGCGAACTTCCAGGGATTCTTCTGTCTCTGTTTCTCATCTGCCTGGAGGACCACCAGGACTGTAGATGCACCTCCCACCAGACCTGCCTTATGTCACCAGGACTGTAGATGCACCACCTACCACACCTGCCTTATGTCACCAGGACTGTAGACATATCACCTATCACACCTGCTTTATGTCACCAGGACTGTAGATGCACCACCTACCACACCTGCTTTATGTCACCAGGATTATAGATGCACCACCCACCACACCTGCTTTATGTCACCAGGACTGTAGATGCACCACCTACCACACCTGCTTTATGTCACCAGGACTGTAGATGCGCCACCCACCACACCTGCTTTATGTGGATTCCAGACATCTGAACTTAGGTCCTCACACCCATACAAGCACTTTCCCCAATGTACCATCTCCCTGGTACCCATAACCCAGTTTTCAGCACCACATCTATAGCATATGTATATCTTACCTTATCTCCTCCTATCCTCCTATTCTTCTTCCTTCTTCCTCTCTCTTCCTCATATCACCAAACCTTTGATGGGCATCTGTTTGGCACGTTTTCTGTGTTAGGAATGATACAGGTGGTCTCCAACCCTGGAGGAACTGAATTCAGGAGGAGCAGAGACTCAGCCCTTTATAGGGTGCCAGGCAGCCAGGGCATGGCATGGAGAACAAGGGAAGAGTGCTCCAGGGCCACAAAGGGGAAAGCTAACTGCTTTAGAGTCTGGAGGGGGAGCTTCTTCAAGAAGGTGACATTGAGCTGAGTCTTGAAGGATGAGTAAGAGTTCACATGGAGTGCGGACTGGTTTTACGTCAACACGACAAGCTGGAGTCATGTTAGAAAAGGGAATCTCAATTGTGAAAATGCTCCCGCGAGATTGCCCTGTGAGCAAGCCTGTGGGGGCGGGGCATGTCCATGACGGGTGATGGCTGTGGAAGGACCCAGACCACGGTGGCTGGTGGTCCTGAGTCTGTAAGAAAGCAGGCTGAGGAGGCCATGAGGAGCAAACCAGTAAGCGGCACCCCTCCCATGGCTTCTGCATCAGCTCCTGCCTCCAGGTCTCTGCCTTTGATGATGGATTGGGAGGTGGACCTGTAAGCTGAAATAAATCCTGTCTGCCTCAGGTTGCTTTTGGTCATGGTGTTTTATCATAGCAATAGAAACCTAACTAAAATACCTGCCCTAGAAAGAGTATATGTAACTACGTTTAGTCAGCCCCTTCTCTGTGGGCAGCCTCTACTTAGGAACCAGAGCTCTAGATAGATTCAGTCACCAGTAGGGCAGGCCCAAGAAGACCTGACTAAGTAGTTGTTGGGTGTCACTCCCTGTCCTGCACTCTGCCTGGACTGTCCTTGTTTGGTCAGCTTGGAGTTATATCTTTGCAGGAACAGGGGCTGCCTCCCTCTCTCCCCTTCCTTCTCTCCCCCAGTACAGAGGGGCAGGGTGGGTGAGAGTTCCTGGCCCTCTGTCTGCCTCCAAGGGCCTGTCTCCACCTAGGACTTGTTCTTGGTGCTCAGTTTTGTGAGGCCAGAGAAATAAATTCTGATTCCACAGGATCTGGGTCCCCAGTTGCCCAGTGGGTAGGGGCAGCTGTTTCAAGTTCACGGAGGGAATGGGCTAGCAGCAGCAGCAGGATACTTGGGCTCTGGATTCCATCACGGGTCTGCAATAGTCTGTTAATACTTTGTGCTTAAACACCGGCAATAAATTTAAAAACTAGACGCCCTCGCCCCAACCAAGCCCAACACATTGAGAGTCAGTGGATGTCTGTAATACTGCAGGTGGCAGCCTCCGGTCCAGACAGGGCCTTGGCCTGAGCCAGGCTCTGACCCCAGAGCCAAGAGGGAACCATGATGATGGGCTTCCTGATTGGTTGAGTTCTCAAATGTCTAGAGCCCATGGGTGACAATGACTGTCCCTGTAGCCTGTAACCTGGTAGGAGGGCTCCAGGATCCCTCCCTTTCACAAAGTTGGTGCTAGGAAAATGTCCCCAAACTTGGCTCCTTCTTCTAGGTTCTATCTTGCTCCTGATGTCACTCCTCCATAACCCCGGACGATGTCACTCCATAACCCCGGGCATGGGCTGGGGCACCAGACCTGCCAGGTTGGCAGGTATCTAGTAGGATGCAGCCTTTGTCTGAGGTCCTGCTTAAATGGCCCCAATGGACTCCTCCCCAAAGCAAGCTGGTGGGAGGAGGATGCCTCCTCCCTTATTCTAGCCTTAATCCTTCAGACGGCTGCCATCTGGCTGTGCCTCTCAGAAGTCAGCCCAGGGCATTTGGGCTAATCCAGGCCAGTGGGGGTGGGGAGAATGACTTTCAGCCTTCAGCATCTGTCCTTTCCACCAGCGGAGGGACAGGAATGGCTTTGTAGAGATCTGAACTTGACCTCTGTGGAGTTGGGCTCTGAGGCTCTACCAAAGAGTTGAGGCCTAGTATGGAGCAGGCCTTGCTGAACCCCAAGGGCCAACTCTGGATGCAGCTGGATCAGACCAGACATACATTTGCACTGGCACATTCAATGGCTCTCTCAGATTTGAGACTCCGCTCCCTTCATTGCTACATCCTGGAAGCCCTGGGTTTGTGGGGCTCAAGGGTTCCTTGGGGGAAGAAATGTATTATGCTGACCACAGGGCTATAAAGGAGCAACATGTGGCTAAAGGCACAGCTTGGAGAGGCAGGTTCAAATCCTGTCTGTGTCATGCCTGACTGTGTAGCTTTGAGGTCTAACCCCTCTGGGCTTCTTTTCTTCAGCTGGAGCACAGGGATATTCACAGTGACTCTTTTGCTGAGTGGTCATAAGGATTAGAGGTGCCAACAGGTTTAGAGCGGTTGGGCACACTGTGAAATACAGTTGTTCTGGTGGGTGTCCTGGGCTGGCAGTACTGTTGAGAAGGGTGCAGCCGGGCTGGGTGTGGTCTGGCTAGCTCTGAACAGGCAGCTGAGACAAAGCTCCTTCATCTCTCCTACAGCACACGGGAGTCTACCCTATGTTGTCTCGCAGTCTACGGCAGGTGGCAGAGGGCAAGGACCCCACCAGCTGGCATGTGCATACTTGCGGGTTGGCCAACATGTTCGCATACCATACTCTGGGCTACGAGGACCTGGATGAACTGCAGAAAGAGCCGCAGCCGCTCATCTTCCTGATTGAGCTGCTGCAGGTGGGAGCCAGGTGTGGGAGGGGCTGGCCCAGGTCGGGAGGGATCCTGCGGCCTCCTGACCCCACGCCCACTTCACTTGCTTCTCTAGAAAACAAGAAGCTGGTCAGGGACCCCAGCAGAATTGAAAGTTACAAACCCCCTCCAAAGGAAAACGCTCGTTTGGAAGCAGTGTTTGAAAATTGGGATTTAATTTCATTTTTGAATCCTCTTTATTTATTTGGTCATCTGCTTCCATTTCTGCAAGATTTAGAGTTGCAGCCTCTTGGCTCCTGTAACTTGTGGGTTTGGACTTGGGTCTGGCATAATAAGAGAGCCTGCATGGGGCTAGAAGAGCCAGGCTCAAAGTCGAAGCCAGGTCAGGACTCAGCTTATGACCAAGGCTGAAGCTCAACCTGAAGGCTGTATGGGTAAGGAAAACTAAAAAAGAACAGTTGTGTGGTTTGTGCACTGTGCAGGAACATCCCTTCAAAAGCGCTCTTTGTAGACATTACACGTTTGTGTTATTATGATGACAAATTCTCTCCAGATGGCAATAAAAGTGTCTTGTTCTAACACAGCGAGCACTCATGACAATCTTCCAACTATTGGAAGTAAACTTTCCTTAAGAAAGGAGCCTTTTCATAATTTCCCCAAAGGCACTGACTTGCTTAGGGCAGGGCTGGATCTTGTTGCCTCCTTGCTCTGTTCTCAAAGTCTTGACCAGCACACCCGACTCTTGGTGTGGTGCCTCACTGTGGGACACGACAAACCACTTCAGAAGGATGCTGGGGTCATCTTGCTGGTCCTGTCCTGGCTAACGTGTAGCTCCTGGGCTAGGTGGAGGCCCCGAGCGAGTACCAGAGGGAGACGTGGAATCTGAACAATGAAGAAAGGATGCAGGCTGTGCCTCTCCTGCACGGGGAAGGCAACAGGCTCTACAAGCTGGGGCGCTACGATCAGGCTGCCACCAAGTACCAGGAGGCCATCGTGTGCCTGAGGAATCTTCAGACTAAGGTTGGGAGCGACTGCCGGCTGGGTGGGCTGGAATGAGCCTTACCCAGCCCCTAGCTGGTGGCTGAGCTTCTGCCTCGCAGGAGAAGCCCTGGGAGGTGGAGTGGCTGAAGTTGGAGAAGATGATCAACACCCTGATCCTCAACTACTGCCAGTGCCTGCTGAAGAAGGAGGAGTACTACGAGGTGTTAGAGCATACCAGCGACATCCTACGCCATCACCCAGGTGCAACCCCGCAGGGGTGAGGGGGTGGGGGTGGGGGAGCAGTGGGAGTGAGGGAGTAGGAGTGAGGGTGGAGGAGTGGGGGGTGAGGGTAGAGGAGGGTGGGAGTGGGGGAGTAGGAGTGAGGGTGGAGGAGTGGGGGGTGAGGGTAGAGGAGTAGGGGTGGTGGAGATGGAGGTGGGGGTGCGGGAGATACAGGCAGCCAGGTCACGGTCACTGGCACTGGCCTCACGTGGCCCTTTCCCGCGGTGTGAGGCACGGAAGCTTGTCTTCACCTTGTTGACTTCCCCAAGCCTGCAACTGCATTGTCGGTGCTTCTGGGTGGGTGATATTTATTGTGGGAGCTGATTGTTTCAAACTGAGGCTGGCCATCCAGCCCAGGCTCACTGGGAACTTGTGATCCTCCTGCCTTAGCCTTTAGAGCTCTGGGTTTTACAGGCGTGCACCACCATTGGGTTTAGGGAGGTGGTTTTTAAAATCTTATTTATTTTTATGCTTTTCAAATGTGCATGTGGCTGCTATTCCATTAGTTTGGGAGTAGTAACCAGGCTTTGAAAGGAGGCCAGCAATCGAGAGAAAAATATGGAATCGACATTGAAAGAAAAATATGAAATTGACTTCGGTAGTATTTGAGAAGGAGTTTGACAACTAACGCTAAGCAGGATAGCACAACATTTGCTGCAGGCGCTAAGTACTCCACCTTTATTATTGCACTGAGCCTCACTGTCACCCCGACTGGTCAGGCACAATAACAGGGTCCGATGGTGACAAAGCTTGGGTCCTCGGAGGTAACAATACAAAAATTCTGACAGTGAAATTGGTAACAGCACTTGGAAGAAATCGAGGTCAGGAGGTCTGTGGCCAGGGCTCTCTGGGGCTGGTTGGTTGGGTGCAGCTCGCTCCTCTCCACAGGGATCGTGAAGGCCTACTATGTGCGCGCACGCGCTCATGCAGAGGTGTGGAACGCTGAGGAGGCCAAGGCGGACCTCGAGAAAGTACTGGAGCTGGAGCCTTCCATGCGCAAGGCGGTGCTCAGGGAACTGAGGCAGCTGGAGAGTCGTCTGTCAGACAAGCAGGAGGAGGAGCGGCAGCGCTGCCGAAATATGCTGGGCTAGGCACGGGCTGGGCTAGGGGTCGGGGGTGGGGCTGGCCTGGGTAGGAGCTGCTGTCTAAAACGCTGGACTGAGGACTAGGGTAGTGGACTGGGCACTGAGCTCACACTGCCCCACTTGCTCTGCAGGGTGCCCCAGTGTACTTGGTTGCCATGAGACTGTCAGTGACTCCTCTGCGGTTGGTCGCACAGCCTGTGGGCCACATTCAGCAAGCATAACCAGAGCATCCCTGGTTCAATTAACAAGGACTTCGATGTTGCTGCTTTTTAGCATATACTCATCTTAAATTATATTATGACTAATTCCTGAGGGCTGTGGATATAGCACAGTGGTAGTGAGCTTGTTTAGCAATTCTGGAGCCTTGAGTTTGATCTCTAGTATAGATAAATAGATACACACATAAATGCATGTATTGTGTGGGTTCAAAGTCATAGGTGCCCATGAAAACTGAAAGCGCCTCCCCACCCCGAAAAAAAACCCCAAATTAACGAATGGAATAGGCTAGCTCCCATTCCTTAGCTCAGGTGCAGTAATCAACCTTACTTTAAATTAAAATATTTAAAAACAATTTATTAATTTTAATTTGTATGTATATATGTGTCTCTGTGTGTATATACCACATGCACACGGGTATCCAAGGAGGCCAGAAGAGGGCTTGCAATTCTATAAAGCTAGAGTTACAGGTGGTTGTGAGCTGGGAACCAAACTCAGGTCCTCTGGAAGAGCAGTGAGTGCTCTTAACTGCTGGGCCTTCTCTCCAGTCCCAATAGGAAAAAAAATGTTTTTAATCAGCACCCACAGAACTGGTTTTCATTATGGTGTTTTCAAGCAAAAGTAGTTTTTGTCGATTTCCGTTATGTCCGGTTTTATTTTTCTAGTAGTTCCTCCCACCCTGTCCCCATGTTAGTGCCCACTGCAGCCTCTTGCTGTATCTTGTATCAGTGCTGATTACAAAAAGGGCTCCCCCCACCTTTTCCTGAGTTTGGGTAGCTGTATTTTGGGTCTCTGATTCTCTTGGTTCTTTTTTTAATTACTTTATAGTCACTAGACATAGAACCCCTCAGACTGTCACTGACTGACCTTGGTGTCTCTGGGGACTCCTGGAAGACGGATAGTGCCAGCATCCACTGCTCTACTCTCTCCGCAAGGGTGGGGTGACTTCCTTTTCCATCATTGCCTGCAGTTAACATCCACCCCGAGCTTAGCAAACAAATGAAGTCTGTACTCAGGTTGACTGGAAAATCTGAAAATCAATAAACAACTTTGACATGATGGTGGCTGTGCTATGCGTTCCCTGCTGGGCCATCGCTGCAGCTCTCCTGATTCTTTAGTCCCCAGGTCACCAGAACAAGGACGCTCCTGGCATCCAGGGGTTTCCGTGTTAGCCCTCCTAGCCTAGGAGAAAAGGTGGCTCATTTTTAATTAAGTCGGGTCTGAGTCTACTAGACCACCTGTGTCCATGGTGAGGAGGGAGCAGGAGGCAGGAGAGGACAAAAGAAGGGACATCGTGACCTGCTGAGGCCACGGAGTCCTGAGTTGTGGAGCAGGGAGGGAGGACAAAAGGACCTTCACCGTCTAATCCAGCAGTGCTGCCCAGGGGACCCTGGTGCACACACCAAAGCACCTGTGTGGCTCGGAGCAGAGGAGGACTCTGGCAAGGAGCCTTATTGAAGGGCCAGGAATGACAGCCCAGACTTCTCATTCCTCCCCTCCGCTCACATTTCTCCCCCTTTCTCTCCTTTCTTTTATTCCCCCTTTCTTCTAGCCCTTCTTCGGGCTTCCCGGTGTTGTCTTTGAGACAGGGTCTCACTGTGCAGCTCAGGCTGGTCTGGAACTTTGCAATCCTCCTGCTTCCAAGTGCAGGGATTGCTGGGCATGCTATCCCTTCTGTGTGCGGTGTCCCCTCCATTGCCTTTCCTTCTGCAGTTAGAGAGGAACTCACCTTACTTGTCAATATACAGCCCACAGCCTCCCCCACATGACTAACACCTCAAGGCATCTATGGGCCCTGATTGGTCCTGTCGGGCCCTTCTAGGTGGGGATTGTCTCCTCTGATGCCCTAGGAAATTTGCAAGGCCAAGAGGCAAGAAAGCTGTGGCTCAGGACGCCTGTGAACTATGGTAGGAGGCACACTGGAGAGAGAGTCCTATTGCTTCTGGTACCCAAAGGGGCATGGAAGTCCTGTTCAGAAGCCACTGTACCTTATATCTAGCTCACTCGTGAAGAGGGTGTGATGCGAAAGTGGCAGAGATGCAGCCAACTATCCATCCAGGGCTCTGGTGCATGCCTGGGTTTCCTTCTGTGCTCTGGAAGCAATCTCCTATGATGTCCTGGCTGAGGGATTTGAGGGAAGGGCATATCTCACAGGTAGCCTTCAGAGGACTACTTTCCCAGAATCTAGCCAGCAGGGGGCAGCAGACAACAAGCAGCCTGAAGTCCCTGGAGGTCTGCTGCCATTCCCCACCTCCCTTGACCACCCCTAATGCCTGCAGAGTGGTCACAGCCAAGGAGACACTTAGAACGAGATCACTGGGAGACGAGGGACTCTTTGTACAGTCTGGGAACCCGAGGCTCAGAGAGTGGCCAGAATCAAACGGAAGGTGGATCCTAGATGAGCACTCAGGCTTCAGACTTTTGGCTGGGATTTTGTGGTTACTCTGGGCAGCTCAGCAGCTGATCCATGCTGGGAATGATGCATGAAAAAGAAAAGGAGAAAAACATAAAGCTCACATAATGAAGCAAGCCTGCCTTCTAGTAGCCTTTGCATGGAAGCAGTTAGAGAGGCCGAGACAGGGCCTGTGTGGGTTCCTCAGCCACGCTCCCTCCCTCTTAGAGTCAGTACAGGTTAGACAAGGCGTTTGGGCCAGGTGTGAGCCGCTGTTTGAACTGTGTCTGAACTGGAGTAGACCTAGATCCAGGTACCAGAGAGCAATCCTGGGAACCATGTGTGTGTCTCCCATCCTTTGCAGGTGTGTTAGCCCTATGGCTCCTACAGCAGGGTACTACAAACAGTGGCTGAAATTGACACAGCACCCCTTCTGGGTCTGAGGGCCGATCTTCTGGTATGGGCCAGCCTGTGGTCCTCTCTCCAGACTCTCCTGGGAGAATCTGTCTTGCATTTTCTAGCTTCTAGAGACTTCGTGTTCCTCAGCTCCTGGCCCCCTCCATCCTTCCAAGTCAGTAGGGGAGCATCTTCTTGTCTCTGTATCCCCCTAGTGTGTCACCATTTCTGTGCCTTTGACCTTCCTGTCTCCCTTTTATGGAACCCTTGGGATGATTCTGGGTCTACGTGGATAGCTCAGAAGACTGTTTCCACCTTGGGATTCCACCTTGGGACTCTTGCCTTGACCATACCTGCACAGTCTTTGTGGTACCATGCAAGCCATATGTGGGCCCTGGAGATGGGGTCGAGGGCATCACTGGGGGACTTCCCTCATCTCACCACAGTCAGTTAGTCCCCATTGTCACTATCTGCCATGCTGTGTCCTGTAGATGTAGCCACCATGGCTCCTTCACCTTGTTCTCCACTTGATTTGGTCAACAGGTCGTCCCAGGAACCTCAGGTGGAAGAGAGATTTGTGGACACTTGTTCCTCCAAGTTCCTCCTTGCTGGGCATAGCTGGGCAGCTGTTGTGATATTTGACCTGTGTTCCCAAGGGCTGCTGGCCTTAGCTCTTGATGTCCCTAGAATGGCAGTAACATGCCCTGCAGGCTTTCATGTGGTCATGGATCCCCCTCTCCAGGCTCCTGGTGTTCACCATTCTGTGTTTCCACCAACTTTTCTTCTTTCCTTCCATTGGGCACTCACATGTCCTTCAAATGGCCACCATCTTCTGTCACTGTCCCTTGGGCTGGAGGCAGTGGCAGGGCTGGGAGTGAGCCAGCAACACACTCAGGTGGCATAGCCAGGCAGGGCAGAGCCAGGGTTGGAGTTCAGCCCCAGAAGTCACAAAGGGGACCGGAGGTGACATTTTCCTGTCTTATCCTATCCTCACCCTGTTGACTGAGGTTTCTGTCCCACCTGGTCCCACAGCTGATCAGTCCCAAAGAAACACAAGGAGGTCTATGTTAATCATAAACTAATTGGCCTATTAATTCAGGCTTCTTATTAACTCTTACAACTTACATTAGCCCATAATTCTTGTCTGTGTTAGCCACGTGGCTTGGGACCTTTTATCAGCGAAGCATTCTCATCTTGCTTCCTCTGTGTCTGGGTGATGACTGCAGACTGAGCCTTTTGTCTTCCCAGAATTCTCCTCTTTTGGTCACCCTGCCTATACTTCCTGCCTGGCTACTGGCCAATCAGCATTTTATTAAAACAGTACAACTTACAAAACTTTAGAAGGTGTAAGACCATTGTCCCACATCAGCCCTCACAAGGACTTCACTTAGTTGACATCATCTGATAGCTTCAAGTGAAGAACTGTTTGCCAAGAGCACAGTCTCAGGGTCCATGTCATTGCAGGTGGGACTTGGCAACTGGACGTGTTCATGCCTAGTGCTTGTTTGCAATTCCAATCTTGTGAAGGTCACAATTCTGATTCAAGATGGCATTGGTCCCATACAACTTGGGGGAAGCCATCACACACACACACACACACACACACACACACTTGTGCACACATGTGTATGCATGCACACACACACAGAGCACATGTGGCATGCTTGGACTTTCCTCTGAGCACTAGATCCTTCCAGTACTAAGTCAGAGAATCCTGGCATCACCCAGCTCATGACAGTCTTCAGGAGGCTGGTGTCCAGCATTACTTTCTCTGACAGCCAGCATCTGGACTCTCCCTCCCTGGACTTGCCAGGCTTTATAGCTGGAGGTGCCATGTTGAACTTCACCTTGATCCACTGGTCTGTGAGTGGCGGCATCATCCTGCTTGGCAGAGGGGCCATTTGGAGTTCTGCTTTCCCCCTCCCACCTCATCCTTGAAGGCAAGCCCTCACACTTGCTTCCCATGCCCTGAGCCTGCACAGCTCCTGGCCTAATTTTGTCTGTTCCATTCCCTCCGTTGTTCTCATAAGTGAGAGACTATGATGAACAAGGGATCTCACCTTCCCTCTCACCACCAATAAAAACATCATCTGAGGATGAGCCTGCGTGCTTGTGTTTCCTCACAGTGTCGAAGCTGGTGACCCCTCTGGCAGGGCTTCTTCAGGACAGAGGTGACTGAAATATCTCCTCCTGGTGAGAGCCATGAGCTCCCTTGAAAAACTCATGTCCACGCTGCTGCCTACTCCAAAGATTCTTAGAAACTTACTAGTGCGACATCGTGCTGTGCAGAGAGGCATATGGAAGCCAGGCAACAGGAGTCAAGGTTCAGGTGGAAGCAGAAAGTCCAGCAGGACAGCCTGGGGCATTTACAGGCTTCTGGTCTGGCACTGTCACTCTGTCAACCCACCTGTGAGCTAGCTTTCTTTCTCTCTCTGTCTCTCTCTCTCTGTCTCCCTTCCTCCCTTCATTTCTCCCTCCCCCCTTTCCCTCTCTCTTTCTTTTAAACATTTTTTTTTCTGATGACAACATTTTATTTAGGCTGTGAATGTTGTCCTTGTTTTGTTCTAGCAGTATTGGGGATGAAATCCAGGCCCTTGGGCACACTAGGTGACCGTTCCACTGTTGGCCATAGCCTTGCCATCTTCTCTCTCTTGCAGCCCTCACCCCACCCCCACTGTGGTCTCATCAGAGAACGTTCTCCTATTATTATTATTATTATTGTTGTTGTTGTTATTTGTGTATGCCTGTGATACTATGTGTGGAGGTCAGAGGACAACTCGTGGGAGTTGGTTCTCTCCTTCTACCATGTGGGGCCTGGAGAATCGAACTCAGGTTGTCAGGGTTGGTGTCAGGGGCCTTTTCATACCGAGCCATCTTGCTGGCCTGAACTTTCTCTTTCTTTTTAAAAATTATTTTACTTTTAATTATGTGTTGTCTACATGGGGGTATGTGCACATGAGTGCAGGTACTCTTAAGGCCAGAGGCATCAGACCCCCTGGAGTTGGAGTTACAGGCAATTGCGAGCTTCTTGACATGGGTTCTGGGGACCAAACTTGGGTCCCCAAGAAGAGCAGTATATGATCCTGACTGCTGAGCTATCTCTCAAGCTCCCCTTTTAAACTTTATTTTGTCTTAATTTCTTCTTCTCTTAAAACCATCACCCCTATTCTCTCCTTTCCTCTCATTTCTTTTTCTTTTTTTTTTTAAAAATACTTTTATTTTATGTGTATAGATGGTGTGGGAAGTCCTTCTGTCTATGTGTTGCTTTTATTGGTTAATGAATAAAGAAACTGGTTTGGCCTGTGATAGGGCAGAGTAGAGCTAGGCATGGAAAACTAAACTGAATGCTGGGAGGAAGAAGGTGGAGTCAGTGAGAAGCCATGTAGCCCCGCCAGAGACAGATGCTGTAACCTTACTGGGTAAGCCATAACCTTGTGGCGATACACATATTAATGGAAATGGGTTAATTTAAGATATAAGTTAACCAGAAACACACTTAAGCTATTGGCCAAACAGTACTGCAAATAATATGGTTTCTGTGTGATTATTTCGGAGCTGCTGAGCAGCTGGGAACAAACAAGCAGCCTCTTACAACATATAGATGCTTGCCTATGTATATGTCTATGTACCATATTTGTGCATTTGTGCCTTTGTATGTGTCTGTGTACCATATTTGTGCCTGGTACTCACAGAGGCCAGAAGAAAGCATTGGGTCACCTGGAACTGGAGTTACAGATGGTTGTCAGTTGCCATGTGGGTACTGGGAACTGAACTTATATCCTCTACAAGAGCAGTCAGCGCACCTAACTGCTGAGCCTCTCCATCCCCTTCTTCTCATTTCTTACGAGCCTCTGGGTTGTAACCTTCCAGGACAGGTTGCTTGGCAGTCAGCTCCCCAGTTACCAGCCTCCCTTGGGAAGGGAAAGGAGACACAGCTTCTACCTGGCTGGAGTTATGACCCCAGACCTGTCAGCTTCTTCTCGTGTAACTGAAGAGGCATGCAGACTCTGTCCAGCCTCTAGGGAGGGAAGGCAGAGGTTTGGGTAATTGAGATACCCAACACTTGGTGGTGGAAGTAACCTGCTAGCACCCTCTAGCCGCAGATGTCTGTAAATACATTTTCTGCATCTGCTCAGCCTGCCTGTGAGATGTTGCTCTTCACAGATGTGTTCATGTTCATTAGGAAAAAAAATGGTGTGGACTTAAATGTCTCTCCATCCTCAGGAGGATGCAGGTACCAGGATCAGACAGCCAGGAGCCCTGCTTACTGTGCTTTGATCTGTGTTAAGCTGGGTTCTGAGCTGTAGGGTTGGAGGTGTCCTTTACCATGGGTTATCATAGGCTAGCTTGCAGACAGCCTGAGGCGGAGGCTGTGGCTATGCCTCTTTTTCTGACCGTCTATGTTGAGTGTATCCTCTCCCCATTTTTTTTTTGTCACCAAAGAAGAGAGAGTTGTCTTGGTGATGTTCCAGGGCCCTCTTCTTGATGAAGTGGGCAAACTTGGGGCTCAGGAGAGCCAATTGTGTAGGTCTGTTCCAAGTTTACATTTCTGGTAGCCAGGATGGCTGATATGTAAGTTCTGTGCTCTACACCCGAGGCAGCCAGGCAGGAGGACCTTCTGCAAGGGGGAAAGTGAGCTTTCTTGGTCTAGGTAGACCTTCGGCTGATTGGCTGTGACCCTCTCGCAGGAGGAAGACAACCTGCTGCACTCAGTTGGCTGATTCAAATGCCCAACCATCCCACATGTCCTCACGTGCATGCCAGGGATAATGGCCACCAAAGTGCTGAAGACCCACTTAACTTAATACAAGAATGTCACCTGTCAGTTCTGGAGGGCAGATGCTACATATCAAGATGTCAGTGGGTGGTTCCTTCTGAGGCTTATCTGTCCCAGCCTGTCTCCAGACAGCCATTGTTTGCTTCCTCTCCCCAGTTGCCTTGGGTTGTAGCGATATCTCTGTCTCCACACTTCCTTTTCATGGCATTCTCAGCCCCTCACTCGGGAGGGCATTATTGTCACCAGACTAGGCACTGCTTTTTATTCTGCCTGGTACAGGACGGGGCAGATAAGATTGGACATGAGACCGGTCTATGGGCTGTTTGGTGAGGATTGGGGGAACCTATATAGATCAGGATATCTTAGGAAAAAAGCCTAGGGAAAGAGGGGATCAGACATATTCAAGAATCTTGAAAGCTAGTGAGGTGTCTCTAAGGAGCACCCACAGGAAGGGGGCAGGATCAAATTAGCTTTCTAGAAAGATCTTCCTGTGGCAAGTTGGAGGTTGTATTGAAACGGGATGCCAGCTTGGAGAGTCCTGCAGTAGTTTAGGCAAGAAACAGAGTTGGAGAAGAGGAGGGACCTCTGGAAGACACTGGTGCTGTGGGTGCAGCTAAGATGGTAGAGAGGTTAGGAAAGAGCTATTGTGGTTGTGGATACCGTATCCTGCAGAATTCCAGCCTCCCTACCCTTAACCTCCTTGCATCTACCTTAGTTATGTGCAGTGCTTGCCAGTTTCCAGTAGATGGCAGGAGAGAGATTGAAGAAGGCTTCTCAGTCTCATTTGCCCAGTTCCCATACTGGTTAGGTCAGAATCCGCTCAGTTGGCCCATGGATTTTAGTTTTGAAGGGCAGGGCCTGAAGAAGTCCAGCTTTGACTCTAGACAGCACCAGGAGGCCGATCCCAAACTGGACGTGACAGCTAGCTGATGCTGGGACCCCGTGCCTTTCTCTCCAGCCAATCATCGTGGGCCTGGGGTTAGGAGTTCCTGGTTAAGGTAGAATGAGGGCAGTGTCCTCTGGGCTGGCCACCCTAACTATTTGGAGGGATTTTAGTTCTTGGTGTTTTAGACAGACGAATGCTGTCAAGGCTTCCTGGGGTTCTGTCTTGAAGGCGAAGCTGAGTCTAACCTCTCAACAGGAGCACAGGCTTCCTGCTTCTCTGTCATGTGTCTCTCTGAGTCAGTCTCATTTCCCGTTGTGTAGCAGAGGCTGGACTTGAACTCCTGAGCCTCAAGGTATTCATCACAGCTCCTAGTCCTGCACTCTAATGGAACGCCCGAGTCTACAGAGTCTGGCCCAGTTACCCACGTGCTGACTGCCCCTGCCTGCCTCTTAATCAACCCTCTGCTCTTTCTGAACTGGCTCTGCCATGCGCATACTTCACGCCTCTCCCTGGCTTCCAGTTCGTTTCTCCAACCTGTGCCCTAGTGGGGAAGCTAAGGTCAGCATGCTTTCTGGCAGGGGAGGGCAATCCCTTGCTTGCACCTGCAAGGCCCTATTCGTGCAGCTGGAGCTGGGGTGGCTTCTCACCGCTGCTGTAACAAGGCACCAACACTCTGTTGTTGGCTTTACTAATGAGCTGTCTTGAGTTCAGAAGTCTGCAAAGGGGTTTTGTGGGCAGCTGCTGAAGGCTGGGCAGGACCTCGTTCCCTCGGAGGCTCATAGGGAAACTTCCTGACTCCTATAGGTCACCCTAATTCCTTGGCTCACGGTCACCTCCAACCTTCGTTTTCGTTACCACCCATCTTTCTCTTCTCTCCGTGTCCCTGTCTTGGAGGGACACTTAGCACGACTCTGGTCTATCTGGAGAATCCAGGGCCAAATCCTCCATCTTAAGATTCCTGACTTAGTGGCAATAGTAAGTCTCTTTACCACGTGCTGCGGTGCACAGATGTTGTCTGGGAAACGTCTCTCCCCTCCTTCCTGGGTTGTCAATGGCCCCCGGCTGTTGTTAGTCTCAGCGTGCTCACCTGTTTCCTGTGACCTCTCGCATCCCGCCCTCGCCACTCGAGCGTATCTTCTTCTGAATTTTAGTTTTTAATTATTTTTTTGAGTTAGCATGGGTTTCCTTATGCCACATTCTCACATGTGTCCCACGCCCCCCCTCCATTTTCTTCCTTCACGCCCCATGTGTTCTAGTACCCTCTCTTGTGATCTCTTTCTTCCCTCTCATGGCTCCCTTTCTACTTTCATGTCAATCACATACATGCACATTTATTCCAAGTTCTGCGTGTGAGGGAGAGTGTGTGCTGCTTCGTCTTTCTAAGTCAGTCTTATTTTGCTTAATATAATGATTTATGGATTCATCTACTTTCCTGAAAATGTCATGATTTAATAAAATTTCTTTATCTATCTATCTATCATCTATCTATCTATCTATCTATCTATCTATCTATCTATCTACCTATCTATCTATCATCTATCGATCATCATCTATGCGTCTACCTATCTTAAGCACTGTCTTTATCTATACTTGATGAACGTATAGGCTGGCTCCGTTTTCTAGTTATTATGAACAGTGCAGCAATGACTAAGGATAGGCAAGCATCTCTGTGGTGTGTTACTTAGAGTCCTTGGGAATATGGCCAGGAGTGCCAGAGCTGAGTCTTTGATGTGGGAGGGTCTTCTGTTTGAGTTGATTTCATTGGTTAATAAAAGAAGCTGCCTGGCTCATTTGATTGGCCAGCCCTTAGGTGGGTGGAGTAGACAGAACAGAATGCTGGGAAGAGGGAAGTGAGGCAGATGCCTCGGGCAATCGCCATGCCTCGCCTCGCTGGGGCAGATGCCATGCCTCTTCTCTCTGAGACAGACGTGATGAAGCTCCGGCCCAAGATGGACATACGCTAGAATCTTCCTGGTAAGGCACCACTTTGTGGTGCTACACAGATTATTAGATATGGGTTAATCAAGATGTGAGTAAGAGGCTGGAACTAATGGGCTAGGCAGTGTTTAAATGAATACAGTTTGTGTGTTGTTATTTCGGGTTTTAAGCTAGCTGTGTGGGAGCCAGGCGGCCGGGAGCAGGACGGTGGGAACGTGGCCTGCTGCTCCTTACTACAAGTCTTATGAAAGTTTTCCTTCTAGATTGATTTTATGGACCTTGATGCTGATTTCTGTAGTGTGGGCACAGGCTTAAATTCCCACCAACAGTGAGTAAGGGCTCCCCTTTCTCCTCATCCTTTCCAGCTTTTGTCATCATTGATTTCTTGTTGACAGTCATCCTGTCTGGGGCAAGAAGGATTCTCAAGGCAGTTTTAGTTATTATTTTCCTAATGGCCGAGGACGCTAAACACATTTTCAGTAGTTATGGGTCGCTCAGGTCTCCTTTTTGAGGAAGAGGTATTCTTTTCGTCAGCTTGTTTGCTGATGGGATGATTGTGTTTCAGAGATTAACTTTTTGCTGAGCCCCGCCCCTGACATTCTTCAAATTGCCCGCAGAGGGCACTATTGCGTGTTGGAGTTTTGGACCTCTACAAAGCCTGGATTGTCACTGCTCAGTTGATTTAATCTTTTAAGCATTTTTTTATTTTTTTATTTTATTTATTTATTTATTTATTTTGTTTTTTGAGACAGGGTTCCTCTGTAGCTTTGGAGCCTGTCCTGGAACTAGTTCTTGTAGACCAGGCTGGTCTCGAACTCACAGAGATCTGCCTGCCTCTGCCTCCCGAGTGCTGGGATTAAAGGTGTGCACCACCACAGCCCGGCTTAAACATTTTTTTAACAACGTATCTCCCACCTTATGGTTAGAGAATTTGAGGGTAACATGTCCAGAGCTAGGGTTTACAGCAGATGGGTTCTCTGGCTCCAGACCTGGCTGCCATTCCTGGTGCTCCGGCCTCTCACAGCTTGACCTGTGGGATTGATTCCCCTCCCAAACATTTCCCCTCTGTGTGGTGACTTAAAAAACAAAACAAACAAACAAACAAAAGACAAAACTCTGAGTACTGGTTCCTCTTTTGTTTCCATGGCTGTCTCGTCCCTTTCCTCTGACACAGGGTCACTGTTGCCAGTCTGTGTTACACTGACTAGTGATAATGACAGGCAGGGGTTCCCTCAGAGACCCTCTCAGAGATTCGTGTCCTGTCTCCACATCTGGGACCGGGATAGGATGGAGGCTAAGACCAAGGGATAGTCAAACAAAACGGGGCTTCTAACCAGGTCTGAGCATCTCCTAGCTGCATGGTTCACATACACAACCACACACACACACAATACATACACACACATAGAAACACACATACACAACCACACACACATACACAGCCACACACATACACAACCACACACACATAATCTTAAATCTAGATTTTGCAGATAAAAGGACATAACAGGTGATGTTTGTCTGACTTCTTTTGCTTAAATAATGATCTCTAGTTCCATCCATTTTCTTGAAAATGTCATGATTTCATTTTTCTTAGCAGCTGAATAAAATTCCACCATGTGCACAGGCCACCTTATCTTTCCCCAGTCATCTGCAGGGGCACATCTGGGTCGGTTCCATGTTTTTTTTTTTTTTTCCCTAACCCTAACCCTAACCCTAACCGGTTCCATGTTTTGAACAGAGCAGCACTGAACACGAATGGTGTGTTGTGGTATGCGTTTACCCAGTGGCATAGCTGGGCCATACGGTAGTTCTATTTTTTTTAAAAAAAAATCATGGGAGAGGGGATTTGCCACAGTGCATGTGGATGGAGGTCAGGACAACTTGCAGGAGTTGCTTCTCTCCTTCCAAAGGACAATGGTTACCTGGCGCGGAGCAGTTGGCAAGGCCTTAACCATATGCATATTACCAGGCCAAGGGCATCTTCCATCCTTGTCAAGGGGCGTGCTGATCTTCTCTCCTTTCAAACAACACACATTAGTCCCCCCGAAACTTCCATATTGACTTCCATAATGGTTACACAAATTTACATTACAATCAGCTGTGTGATTTTATACAATTTGTTTGGCGTCTCTGAGCTTCTGTTTCTTCATCTGTACATGGGGGTCCACCTTGATAGGCTGACCATTGTGGTACGCAGCATCTGCTTCTGTTACAGTGACCTTTTGGGGGGTTTTTGTTGTTTTTTTTTTTGGTTTGTTTTGTTTTTCAAGACAGGGTTTCTCTGTAGCTTTGGAGCCTGTCCTGGAGCTCATTCTGTAGACCAGGCTGACCTCAAACTCACAGAGATCCACCTATCTCTGCCTCCCGAGTGCTGGGATTAAAGGCGTGCGCCACCACCACTCGGCTTGTTACAGTGACTTTTATGCACAACACCTGGGCTCACCTGTGAGCTCACCCCTCCATCCCTAGTCTTCTGTCTTCTCAGGTTCCCTAGACTCAAGTGAGAGTGAATATCGCAGCTTCCCTGCTCTGCCAGCTCCAGAGAGAGGGGCATCTGGCGTCATGGCCTCGGAAGCCCCTGCCAACTCTGTCACATGGTGGCCCCAGAAGCCGCTGCTGCCTCCTCTGTCAGTGTGCAGCTTTTCATTATTGTCCCGTTTCGGGGATGAATATTCCCAGGGGCCGCCACAGAGTCTTCAGCTCTTGCGCAGCTTCTTTTAAGGATCCGCTTTGGGGAACTGAAAGCGTGACAAGCGACTTGGACTCCTAGCTTGGTATTCATCCCGTTAGTAACTTCACATCTGTCTCTGAGGAATGCCACTGTTTCGGGAGAGCTTCTGGGAAGTCGTAGCTCTGGCTGACCCTTCCTGACTTCACACGAGCTCCCAGGCTGCTGTCCTGGGATGTGCAAATGGCCCAAGTTCAGAGGGAAGATCATGAAAGACATCATTTTGCCCTGCAACAGTAGGAGGCTTGGTGGAGGAGGGTGGCGGCAGCCGCGAGGATTTTCCCTCAAATCCATTGAAGCTGCAGCGGTCCCTACAGTTGCTTCTTCCATCCCACCCAGCCTTGCCCTCAGAGGGAAACTGAGTCTGACTATGAGGTAGATGGTACGGGAAGGTAGGGAATCCGTAGTCTGTGTTGCAAAGGCATTTTCTTCCCTTGGTGAGAGCCCTCCATTATCAAGGACGAGTAGATGAACTTGGGATTCTGGGAGAGTCAAAAGCAAATTGGGAACCTAGGACTCTGAAGGGGAGAAACCCATGGCAAGCTGAGTGGATGGCTTTCCCAAGGCTGTTCCCCTGACCCCTGGCATCTGCCCTGGCTGTTCCCCTGACCCCTGGCATCTGCCCTGTGCTTCTACCTTCGTGGCCTTCATCCCAGCTGATGGAACAGGGTGGAGGAGTCCAGACCACTTCCAGCCTTGGCCCAGAGAACCCTTGAGCTTCTCCTTCCTCTCTGCTCACAGAAGAGGCAGCCTGTGGAGATGGGGTTCCTGGTGCACAGGGAACCAGGACTGAAAGGTGACATGCAGTCACATGATTAGGTGTAAGGCAGTGATGCCCTTGTCCCAGCAGTTCTGATCCCCTTCACGTCTTTTATTTGAGGACATCCTGGTGATTTCAGCATGTTTTCTTAGTTAGGGTTTCTATTGCTGTGCTGAAACACCATGAACAAAAGCAATGCAGGGGGAGAGGGTTTATTTCACTCACAGTTCCGTATAACACTTCATCATCTCAAGCAACAAGGGCAACAACTCACACAGGGCAGGAACCTGGAGGCAGGAGCTGATGCAGAGGTCATGGAAGGGTGCTGCTTACTGTCTTGCGCTTCATGGCTTGCTCAACTTTCTTTCTTACAGCACCCAGGACCACCAGCCCAGGAATGGCACCACCCACAATGGACTGGACCTTCTCCATCAATCACTAATTAAGAAAACGCCCTCCAGGCTTGCCTGCAGCTGGATCTTATGGAGGCATTTTCTCAGTCGAGGTTCCCACCTCTCAGATGAGTCTAGCCTGCGTTAAGTTGACACGAAACTAGCCAGCACATCTGTCTATGCTGCTATAATAAATACTGCAGACTGGGTGACTTATGAAGGGGTGGAAAATTTTCTTTCTCCATTCTGGAGGCTGGAAGGTCTAAAGTCAGAGCATTGGCTGTCTAGTGAGGATCCTGTCTCCTCTTTGAAAATAGTGGCTTGAGCATTGTGTCCTCCAGAGGGAACACTGTCCTCATACAGGGACTAAAGGGATGATTTCTTGTCAAGCTCTTCTATAGGGACATCTGATTCCAGCCTGGAGAGTCCCACTGTCAGGATCCTCTTACCTGTGGAGGGTCCTGCCTCTGAGGGCTATCATATTGCCATTCAGTGTCACTGCCTGGATTCTGAAGGGGTGCATCCAACCACTTCAGGCGCAGTGAGTTTGTACAGATGCAAGGGGGCCCCCTCAGAGTCAGACAAACACCTCACAACTCTGTGCAGTTGGAATCAGAGTCCTGCAGACTCCACACCCGCCACCACGTCAACTACGCTTCCTCATGTGAATTCACACCAAAATAACTGGGGCCTGGAGGGAAGCAGGAGTCCCCATCATAGAAGGATGTGATGTTCTTGAGTAATTTGGGTTAAAATTAGATGCAGACTTAACTGGTGGAGGGACTGAGTCAGAGGGTGGAGTGCCACCATCTCAACACGGTTTATAACATCCAAACTCACTCGTTGGGACCCAGGGCTGGGAGGCCTTCTCTTTATTAGTCCTCAGAAGGGAACACGATGGATGAAGTTGGAAACCAGGTCCTCCTCCAGTGTGAGGAGGACTCAGGACACTCTCCTGGATCTTTCATCAGGGCATCAGGGTCTGTGGTGAGATGAGGTTTCTCATGACAAACTTATACCCACTCTATGAGGAAAACCACAGAGCCAAATGGGCTGGAGACTGAGTCCTTGTGGGGAGGGGCCTTTCCAGGTTCATGTGATACCTCTTTGGGGGCCAAGAGTGTGTCCTGATGCTTTAAGCCCCCTTTTCCACAGTGACCTCTGACTGAATAAAAGATATAAGAAGGGAAGGACATGACTGCTCCTAGGTATAGTGGAAGAGAAAGTTTATTGCAGATAAAAGGGAGAGCATAGGCAGAGACAGGGACATCTGGGAGAGCCCAGAGTGGACATGACCTTGACTGAGCTGGGCTGCGTGGGGAGAAGGGGAGGGAAAGGGAGACGGGAGAGAGGGTAACCAGGTGCAGCATTCAAGAGGGCTGGTAACCAAAATGTGAGGATTAGGGAAGAGCCTCTGGGGGAAGGGAAGCCCAGCCCCAGGGCTGGAGAGGGAGGGAGTAGAGGGCTGAGTACAGCAGCCCTCCTCTAACAGGTAGGAACTGAGGGATGCTGGGAGAACCTGGCAGCCAGGTCTGCTTTGATATGTTAAATAGGCTTCTCGGCTATTTGTCCCAGAGTTTGAGATTTTCCAACCTCCTCCCACATTGTGAGGCTTTCAGAAGAAAAGCTTGGGCCTAGAGGACTTGATGGACCTGTCCTCTTCCCCAGAGTGTAGTGATTTCTCGATTTCTCACTAGCAGCATATTCTCCCAAAGGGATCTCAGTGGGGCTCCAGAGACAAGCCACAATGGGGAGGGCTGGATTTATGGAAGGATGCATTGTTGGGTCTTTTTTTTTTAAGCACCTGGTTTGTGTAGCTCACACTGGCCTCAAATGTGCTACGTAGTCAAATGCAGTGCAGAATTGAGCCCAGGGCTTTTTGCATGTTTGGTAAGCTCTGTACCCCCTGAATTATGTATGCAGCCCCTATGTAATGTAATATTTAGAGCCTGCTATGGTCTAGGTGCTGAGGCCTTCAGTGTACCAGGTAAGAAGGAGTGGGACTGTCTCTTGGTCCCAGGGGGGAGCTGGTCCCGTTGTACAGGCCATCAGCCCGGGTGAACATCCCACTTGGAGGGGAAGGTGGCTTTATATGAAGCCAAACATATGGAAAAGTTAGTGAGACAGCCAGCCAGGTTTCTCAGCCATCAGAGGATAAGGCTAAGGTGACTGGAAGCTTGAAGTCAGCCTGGGAGACATGGCAAAACCAAAATCAGAACTCATAAAGAAGCCAGGGACTGCAACGGCCATCAGAGTCCCCTGGACAGGGCGTGCGAGTGATCTGTAGCAATGTCGGAATGACAGAGCATTTTGAAGACAGATGCTGATAAGCATGGGAACGGGGGAAGCAGAGGCTGGGTGTGAGCATACCTGTCCGTGGGGGAAGGGTAGCTCTTAGGGAAGCTAGCTACTTTGAGCGGTAAATTTGGTTGTTGGGGAGGAAAGGGAGGCAGGGGAATGGGGGAAGGACAAAAGGATGGGGCAGAGCACACCCAAGTGATCTGATCACTAGTCATTGATGAAAGGGACCTACTGACTGTGAAACAGCTGCTCACCCGTGAGCTTCTGGGTGATTCTCCTATTTCTACTTCCCATTGTACCATATGAATGGAGAGGTTACAACGTGTGCTCCCATGCTTACATTTTCTGTGGGTTCTGAGTTGTCAGACAGGGTTGGCCAGTGCTTTAACCCACTGAGCTGCCTTGCTTGCCCTGGGCTGACTTTCTGAGATGCTCCTCTCCTCGTGCAGTGGTTAGTCCCTTCGTCATGCCCTCCATACTAGAAGCACCTCTAGTATCTGCTGCTGGAAACCCTCCTCTCTTAGTATCTGGCTCGGCCACTTCTTTGGGGGTTCAGACCCCAAAATTTAGGAATAGTGAAGCTCACTATGGTGCTTTGAATGAAAATGGCCCCCTTAGGCTCACAGGGAGGGACACTATTAGGAGGTGTGGCCTTGTTAGAGGGCTGTGGTTTTTTTTTTTCCCATGGTTTATTTTTTTATATTTAAAAATTTCCATCTCCTCCCCTCCTCCTCCCCCTTCGAGGGCTGTGGTTTTGTTGGAGGAAGTGTGTCACTGGAGGTAGGGTTTGAGGTTTCAAATGTTCAAGCCAAGCCAGTGTCACTCTCTCTTCCTGCTGCCTGCCGATCCACATATAGAACATCTTGGCTCCTTCTCTAGCACCAAGTCTGTCTGTGCGCTACCATGCTTCCCACCATCATGACAATGGACTAAACCTCTGAACTGTAAGCCAGCCCCAATTAAATGTTTTCCTTTATAAGGGTTGTCGTGGCCATGGTGTCTCTTTGCAGCAATAGAAACCCTAACTAAGGCACTCTCTAAGATGAGCACAAATAAGACCCAGCCATTGTTCACATCCTAATACCTGTGAAATGAATATTCATAAAAAAGGGTATTGGGTTGCTAATGAACTGATTTAAAAATAGGAATATTACCCTGAGTCTTCTGTCTGCACCCTATATGCATGGAGAGTCTTTAAAATGGAAGAGGGAAGGGAGAGATGGTCACAGGGTGGCATGGAAGGACTTGGCTTTGAAGATGGAGAAGGGGTGTAGCCAGGCTCCAGATGCTGCTCAACCAAGGGTAGAGTGCACTCACTCGGGCACACCCGGCTACCAGCAGGAACCCAGATCTGCCAGTCCAGCCCAGTGGGTCCCATCTTGGACTTCTGACCCCTACAACTGTAAGATTATAAATATGTCTTGTTTTAAGCCACTGGTTATGGAGAATTACACTAGCCACAGAAGACCAGCTACTGTGGCACTGTCCACCCCCCATGTTCTTTCAGGGAACCTCGATAGCGTAAAACCTTAATTCCCATTTGTCTTTGGAGCACTCAGGACGTTTGAAATAGAGAAACAGAAGAACAGCCATTGTGTTTCTCAGGGAATTCTGCTGAGTTGGGTCAGCAGCTCTGCTTAGTAGCAAGAGACAGTGACCCTGTCTTGGCCCCTCTGAGTTCGTGCTCTCCAGGGCCTTGCGGTCCACCCCAAGGTGAGCAAAATTCCACAGCAGTAATGGCAGTCCCCTGTTTAAGTGAAGGTCAGAGCCACAACAGCATTTTCGCCTTGGGTAGTTTTAAAGTTTGTTTATTAAGACTGGTTGTAGCTTTGGGGGCTGGAGGGATGGCTCAGCAGGAAGAGAATCTAGAGAAGAAGCAAGGGCATCTTCCCATTAAAACCAGGGTTGTTCTGTAAGTAAATCTGAATAGAGGGGGAGGAAGCATTAATTAGATTTATAACGACGCCCCAGCCTGTTCCCCCTTTGCACTGTATTGCTCAAACTGATTTTATTTTTCATACTGTCAATTTAAAAACACATCCATTTGAAAGGTACACAAAGATCACTCCTTGATTTTCAATTTTGGCTTCAGTCTCACTGCGAGGGAACATCCGCTAACAGTGTTTCTTTTCTTTCCCCCTCTCAGTTTGCCGCAGCTATGTTGAAAATCCACTCGGGAAGGAATGTAGATTTGTGTGTTTTGTGTGAAGAAAAACTAAAATGACTAAGTGTAGCACAAACCATTTAGAGAGGTGTGAGGCTGGGAACAGGGGGAAGGAATCTGGCTACCTGGTATTCATTACAGCTCGGGAGATCACAGGTCTGTGTCTCCTGCAATGCACGCTTTAGGATGCTTGAACCTGAAGCCACACAGGGCTCCTAGTCTGAATGAGGATCTGAGTCATAACACCACTTTTGTATGAGGTAGTTACAACGTTTGTTTATTAAAACTGTTTATAGATTTAGGGGCTTAGGGAATGGCTCAGCAGGTAAAGTACTCTCTGTGTAAGCATGAGGACCTAAGTTCAAGCCTCGGAACCCACTTATCAGCCATGAGTGACAGCATGTGTCTGTAACCCCAGTGTTGGGCAGGTGGAGACAGGAGGATTGCTGAGGGTTTTTGACCAGCCCGTCTAACTGCATTAAGTTCCAGGTTCAGCGAGAGACCCTTCTTCAAATGGGAACCAATAGAGGGAAACACCCATAGCTGACCGCAAATTCGTGTGCACAAATGCTCTCTCTCTCTCTCTCTCTCTCTCTCTCTCTCTCTCTCTCTCTCTCCTCTCTCTCTCTCTCACACACACACACAGAGAAAGAGAGAGAGAGAGAGAGAGAGAGAGAGAGAGAGAGTCAGAGAGTCAAAAGAAGCGTTTGTTCTTGAAAAAATGCAGAACTGCAGGAAAAAAAGCCTGTATTTCTTTCTAAAGTATCCTACCTGGCAATTAGCCTGTAATAAAAGAAAAGGTGTGTTTAAACCTGAAGCAGCTCTATAAACAGATACTCAAACATTAATTCCAATTTAATTGCTTCACTGTGGGCACAGTGGAGATTTCAGGCCATGGAAGAAGCATCATCTCTGTGTGCATTTAGCTGAACAGCATGCCAAGCATTGCTGTGGCTGTGTGATTGACACACACACCATCCTATCTCCAATAATGCACTCTTCGTCAAGTCTAAGTTCCTCACCTTCTCCCAGGGTCCGGCCAACTAACCAAGCCTGTGAGCCGGGATGCATAGGCCACGTAGCCCACAGGGGTAAGGAGTCAGAGCTTTCTTACAGGGCAGTATTTTAGTCTACTCCAACTGGTTGCCTTGCCTGGCTTGGGTCATTTGTTTTCAAGGGAGACTCCCTCAGCCTCAGTAACTCTCTCTCCTAACTCCTTCCTCCCATCTCAACCCAGGCATTATTCCCAAGATCAGTTTCTGTGCTTTATTCCCCTTCCTCTTGCCCCATCAGGGAATCCGGGGGAGGCATGGGGTGTGTTTCATCTTTCACTGTTTTCTCCAGGCTGTAGGAATCATCCCGCACTCGCAGCGACTGTGGGCACTGAGTTGCGGCTCTGAGCGGGTGATGGGAAGGCTCCTTTCCTGCACATTCCAGGATTTTGTCTCAGCACCAGTGGTCTAGCATCGTGTGCTGCTCTGTATCTTGCTCTGCGGTTGCTGGCGGCAGCACCTGGCTGCATGCCCCTGCACTGAATGATGTAGCAGTTTTCTTTTGAGTACAGTAGGTGCCCAGTAAGAAGTTGTGGGACCACTAATGTCTAGCTGCGTGGGTTCGAGATAGTTTGTTTTTCTGGGGCTGGAGACCAGATGCCCCGCGTGGCTTGGCCAATCATTATTTCCCAGTGAATTCTTTGTTATTTTATTTCAGTGCTGCTTTTCTGAAGGGCTGCTCCTCCCTAGGCTTCCGCACGTAGCTTTGAACCAGGCTGATCAAACTCGGAGCAGCTGCGTGAGGCAGAAGCTCACCACTCAGGGGAGGAAGAAGCTCGAGCCAGGGAAAGCAGGTTCCCCTGGAATGAAGAAAACCCAAGAATACTACAGCAGCAACGCCACCCTGCTGTGTGGCCCCGAGGTAGAGCTGAGCCCTCACTCAGAACTGCAGCTTCTCTGGGGAGGGATGGAGGGACAGGAATAGCAGAGCACATTTTGGTCAGGACCAGGTGTCAACTGCCTAGGGGTCCCCAGCCCGCCTATTCTTCTGCCACTCCTGTAAGCCAACCATCTCCACGCTTGTCCATCCTTCCCTCCAGGGGCAGAGGGCTGGCAAGGTACCTGGGTTCTGGGAACAGAAGGGATGGTACTGAGTGTCATATTCGGTTCTTCTAGCACGACTTTAACTCTCCTCTCTCCTCTCTCCAAGCTGCAGCCCTGCAAAACAGGATGCACAAGATTTGTGCTTAGTGCTGGTGTCTGTGAGAGCGGGAGGTTCTGAATGGAGACTAGCAATGGATGCAGCTTGGGGTAATCTCTGCTGCAGGCAATGAATGCTCCAGGGACAGAGGGCTTCCAGGTTTGACTTTTTGTGATGCTTCAAGTCCTGAATGGGGAGAGTGAGGACTAGGCTGGTCAGTCTGAATTAGTCCCGTCGGTAGTGAAGGGGAGGTTTTGATTTTGTTAAACAGAGTCTGGGATTTCATGTGTCAGTGTGCTGCCTGGCAATTAAAATTGGGAGAGTTTAATCTGAAGAGAGTTCCAGCTCCGTTGTTTGCCCTTTTAATCTTGTCTGTTGCCATGGGAACAGCAAGTGATTGCAATCACCACTGTTTGTATTGTGAGCCTGCTCCCATCAATGTGGCTTTTGAAAAACAAGAAATAAAATCTTGACTTCTGCATGCCACTCATTACTATTCAGAACGAACCAGGAAGTTCCATCAAATGCTTGCTTCCCCGCACATGCTCTGAAATTCCCACCAGCCCCATTTCTGACCTGCTTTCATTCCAACTCAGAGCATCACCAGGCAGGATGGATGCTGGGTGAGCTGGGGACCCAGTGCTGGTGAGGGACTGGCTGCTGAGCGTCCTTCAAGGAGTGATGGATATGCATGGGGTTGCTCTGGCTCCTCCAGCTCACAGTTTTTCATTTTTATCTTATTTATTTATTTATTTATTTACTTTGTGTGTTTGTGGGTGCACATACCCATGTGAGTGCATGATGGAGTCACCAGGCTGAAGGGGGGCGGGGAGAAAGTAGGTCAGAATTGGGGCTTGTGGGAATTTCAGAGCATGTGCGGGGAAGCAAGCATTTGATGGAATTCCCTGGTTCGTTCTGAATAGTAATGAGGGGCGTGCAGAAGTCAAGATTTTTATTTCTTATTTTTCAAAAGCTACAGGTGCATGTTTGCCACAGCACATGTGTGGAGGCTGGAGGATAACCTCGGGTCTGGGTCTTTGCTTTCTATCTTGTTTGAGACCGGGTTTCTCTTTTGCTCTTCCCTGCTGCGTGTTCCAGGCTAGCTGGTCCTCCAGCTTCTGAGGGTACAACTGTCTCCACTCCCATCTCATTGTAGGAGTGCTGGGATTATAGATGTGACCTACCACTCCCAGAGTTGATGTGGATTCTGGGGATTCAAACCCAGGTCTTCATACTTGTGCTTCACCCATGAAGTCATCTCCCCAGCTGCTCATGGAAGTTGTATTAGCTGCTCATCATCTCAGTTGTGATCTCTTCCTGAAGATAAGGAAGAGAGATGCTGTCAAGGGCCAGTGCCCTTGGGAAATGGTGGGTTGGGATCAGTAGTCCCTAGACTGTAGATCTGAGAAATGTGTGTGTGTGTGTGTGTGTATGTGTGTGTATCTATGTGTTTGAGGGGGCTTTTGGCTACCTGAAAAGTTAAAGAAGTGGCCTGCCCATCATTTGCCTCCTGCTGGCCTTGAAATCTAGAGGCTCCATGGCCTAAAGGGAGATCACCTCAGCCTCCCTTCAGCGAACCCCAAATACCTCTGTCTCCTCTTTCAGCTTACAGAATGGTTTATGGTGAGAATGTGAAAATGTTGGCCTAATGCCCAGACCTAATTGATTAAAGCATTTTTCTTCGAGTAGAGAGAGACTCCAGTGAGCATTGATCCCACTCTGGTGTGTAACAGCTGAGAATAAACTGTTGGGTGAGGAAGGGACTTGCCAGAGGTCAGGGGATAAGAGAGCATCGCCTGGCTCCGGCAGCTTGTTTTGTGTAAATCTGACCTCATTGCAAGACATGCCTCAGGCTGCTTCATTTCATAAACCTTGAAAAATTGAAGCTACTTTTTTATTTGCAATACATACACACCTCATATCATGTTTCTTTAGAGAAGATACAAGCTGGCCCAACGTGCGCTAAATATCAGTAGATGCATACCGAATGACTGCAATGTCCTCAAGTTAGAACCACAGGCTGGGAGAAAGCCGAACTCTTCCTGATATCAAAATGAGCTCCGATCTCTAGGTCTGGTCCAAGCATCTTCTGGTTGTATGGTCTTGAGGGGTCACTTCACCTCTCAGGTCTGCAGTCTGGTTCCGCAGTATGAAAAGAGCTAGTGCCTTGGTTTGAATGTGAAGGGTCCCCACAGGCTCACATGTGCAGGCACTAGTTCCCCTGATGGTGTCGCTGTTGTGGAATCTTTGGGATGTGAGGGGCTACCTGGTGGAAGCAGACCTCTAGGGACAGGTCTTTGGAGACCACATTCGCCTCTGGTGCCCTCTGCATGCTCTGCTTCCTGGCTTATATGTGAGGAGTCTCTGTCCCCAGCTTAGCTAGGATGTCTACTCTGTATTTCATTTTAAAAAAAATGACCAAAAGTAGCTTGGGAAGGAAAGGGTTTATTACATCCTCCAGCTCATAGTCCGTCATCCAGTAAAGTCAAGGCAGGAACTCCAGGAAGGAACCTGGAGGCAGGGACTGATGCAAAGGCCATGGAGGGACACTGTTTACAAACTTGCCCAGGACCTCTGCCTAGGGGTGGCATCCTGTCAGTGAGCTGGGCCCACCCACATCAATCATCAATTAAGAAAATGCAGCATAGGCTTGCCCACAGGCCAAGCTAGTGGGGGTATTTTCTCAAGTGAAGTTCCTCCTTCCCAGACGGATGTAGCTTGTGCTTACGTCAAGCTGACAGAACTAGACTGCACAGCCCCCGCCCTCCGCCACTAATTTCACCATGCTTTTGCCTTCAGGATGAACTTTGAAACCGTGAATCCAAAGTCATTTCATCATCTCTGTCAGGCATCGTGGTCCCAGCCACATGGAAGCAGTGGCACGGAGGACTAGCCTGGTCTACCTTGTGTCATCTATGAGGGGTTATGAGCTCATCTGAGTTTATGACCACAGACATACCCGGCAAGAAAAGAAGAATCACATGCAATTACCCTGTGGCTGTTGCCACAGGTCTTAGAGTTAGGTCTCTCAGCTCTCAAGGGGACTAGAGTTCCCCAGGCAGATCTGGAGTCTACCTGATGGACCAAAGTTTCAATCCTCTCTTGATATTTGAATATCACATAGAGTGAATCAGATCCTAGCAAAATCCAGGGGGATATCCCTTCCAGGTACAGACCAGTTGATGCCTCACTGCCTCAGAGCCCTCACTGGCAGAGTAAACATCTTCCTTTGATGGCCAAAAGTCTGCCCTCTCTGACTGTTCTATACTTTCCTCCTTTAGAGCAGCCTGGGTTTTTGTTTGTTTTTCTTTTCTTCCTTTCGCCCATCTCTAGCACGCCCGAAGTAGGACGAAAGCAACCCCAAAACCGAACTGCGCCTACTGTACCTGTTCTTGCGTAGAAAAGAAGGGCCTCCTACTCCTTTCCTCCCTCCCTCCCTCCTTTCCTCCCTCCCTCCCATCCTCTCATCCTCCCTTCCTCTTCCACATCTCCCTTCTTCCTCCCCACGCCCACTCCCTTTCCCCCTCCTCCTCCATCAGCTAAGTCTCACTATGTATCTATAATCAGCCTGGAATTCACTATGTAACCCAGGCTGGCCTTGAACTCACAGAGGTCCACCTGTGTCTGTCTCTGGCATGCTGGGATTAAAGGTGTAAGGTGTACCCCTACCATGCTCAGCTTGCTTTTTTATTTTTTTTAAGTGGGGTATTTAAATAGGTTAGTCTTTAACTCCTGTGTTCAAGCTATTCTCCCATATTTCCCTTCTGAATGCTGGGCCCCCAGGAGAGGACCACTGTGTCTAGATGTTCTTTATATACATAAACAGCATTCTGGTAAATAAAGAATTGCTAGGGCACAGCGACTTCCACTTATCTCTGTCTTTTCTGTAGCTAAATTTGCAGAACAATAGTGAATCACTGAAGCGGGGGCTGTGTGGTCCACACAGCACAGCCTGGAAATGTCTGGTCATTTACAGGAAACTTCTGGCCTGAGGGTCCTCCCTTGCCAAAAGTAGCCATCTTGCCTGGCAGCTGTGCTGCCCCCACACAGCAGGGCTACAGCTGGGATCTAAGATACCCTGTTTTATATCTTGGTGGGGCTGACTCTGGCTGTCATCCACACTGCAGAGCTCAGTTCCTCCAGGGCCCGGATGGGGCTGAACCCACTGCTACTCTTCTGCTCAACCTTTGCTCTGCTGTCCCTGCCTCCTGACCATCTGAGCATCCGTGGCAAAACACAGACACCAGAGCTTCTCCTGGGCTATGTTTATAAGGATCTTGCCTTTTTTTGGGTAGTTCTGGAGGGTCAAACTTAGGGTGTCCCACATGCTAGCTAAGTACTCTATTGTAAGCCACACCCCTTATGCTAAGTATTCGATCTTCTAGCCAAAACCCTTTTTGTTATCTAAGTGTTCAATCATCAAGTCACATCCTCACCCCACTAGAACCTTTCCCACAATCTCTTGAGTGGAAGCCCAATTTTTAAACAGAGAGAACCGTGTGTGTATGTGTGTGTGTGTGTGTGTGTGTGTGTGTGTGTGGTTTGGAAGTTTTGTCTACCCTTTCCCTTTGTCAGCCCCTTCTCAATGCCCCCAGATTCCAAGGATTCTGTAGAACATTGACAAATCAATGCCTGGCTAGGTGCATAGTGGAATTGTTATAACTCTGGGAACTGTTAAAACCTTCAGAGTCTCAGCTCTGGAAAATCAGGAGCACATAAGGAGCATGTATGTTTTCAGCAACTGCATGTGAGAATTTCTGCATGAGATTCCGGAAAGCCTGAGATTCTACAGCCGTGTGTGAGGGTGTTAGTCTGCCACACACGCTCATGGTGGGTTACATGTGTGCCTAGTGCCTCATGTCTCCCTGAGGTGGACAGGCACAGGGCAAGATGAACTGAGGTAGAGGAGACACTTCAGCAACCAGAGCTGGGAAACGAAAGCCCTGATGGTATGATTTGGGGACTGCCCCTCATTCTGACAGTTCAGGGAACTTGGGGTGGGGTGGGATGGGTTGCTCTGAGAGTTTTGGGAAGAAGGTATCTCAAAGGTGCCAAACCTGCTGGGGTAGGGGAGGGACTCCTGGCCCTGACCCTCTCTTCCGGAGGCAGCCGAGCCCCCTCCTCTCTACTAACCTCAGAGTTATATGGGTCTAGAAGACAACCAGGGAGACAGTTTGTTGTTAAAATGACCAAGTTCACTTTGGGCACAGTGAAGGGGGGGGGGGAAGCTATTTTCTAGTGTCTAAATCTCATTAAAAAAGCAATTTTGCAATCAATTACAATGCAATTTAGCCACTAACTGTTTAATTATATATTTTAAAAAAGCAGAAACAGAAGATGCAGCCAGAGTGAGTTCGTTCTTCCTGCTCCCATACTAAGAGCCAGGCTGAGAGGAACTGTCTTTGGATGAGGTTTGGGCAGCAGGATGAGTGGTCGGCCTTCCAATGGGTACATTATACTAGCCCGAGGAGGTAGCTGCACTCAAAGAACACTGCAGCTGGAGACCTTCGTTTTTCTCTACAAGAGCTTGGACCTTTCTTATTCTGTCATGCACTATAAAAATTGTATAATTCTGTGTGGCTTTTATTAAAGGAACATTATTTCTATAAATTATTTTTTAATGCTGTGGAAAAATTTGCCTTCTGGAACCATCTTTGTAAAAGTAATCTGCAGATGAAATAGAGACTCAGCCTACAGGGTGCTGGAGATATCAAAGTCTGGAAGAGAGAAGTGGATAAAAAGTTTGGCATGGTGGTGCACATGTTTAATGCTAGCACTCCAGAGACAGAGGCAGAAGATCTCTGGGAATTTGTGGCCAGCCTGGTCTACAAAGTGAGTTCCAGGGCAGATCGCTCTACGCAGTGAAACCCTGTCAAAAACAAAGCAAAACAAAACAAAAAAGCAAAATGGATATGCTGGGGATGTCTAGACACCCTCGGGGGAAAGGGGACATCGGGCTAAGTGGGACTGGGTAGAATCTGGAGTTGCTTGCGTGGAGGTGGGTAGTGGTGCAGTAATCTGCTCCTGCCTGGTCTTTAGTCCTTCCATCTCAACATCTCATCTCAAGAGGAAGATAATGCTGACCACACTTGTGAATCCCTTTGGGTCACCTCGCAGGCTTTTTTTTTTTTTTTTTTTTTTGGTTTTTCGAGACAGGGTTTCCCTGTAGTTTCTAGAGCCTGTCCTGGAACTAGCTCTTGTAGACCAGGCTGGCCTCGAACTCAGAGATCCGCCTGCCTCTGCCTCCTGAGTGCTGGGATTAAAGGCGTGCGCCACTACCTCCTGGCTACCTCGCAGGCTTTTTTCCTCTACTCTGTGGTTTATGTTCAACTGTATTCTGGTATTCCTGAGAATCATACAATCTGGATATTCCTCCAGTTATAGATAGTAACCCCTTGTCTCTGTGTGTGTTCATGTATGCATGTGTGTACATGTACACATGTAGGTCAAAGGACAACGTCCAGTGTCATTACCCAGGAACTATTCACTTTTTTAAAAACAGGTCTCTCATTGGTCTAGAGCTCACCAAGAGGCGGGGCTGGCTGGCCTGAAAGTCCAAGAGATCTGCCTGCTAGTCATCCCACTTGTGCTGGGATTACAGGAGCATGCCACTATGCCTGGCTTCTTAAATATGGGTCTTGGGTTAAACTCAGGGTCCAACTGCTTTACCAACTGAGCCATGTGGGGCTCCCCTTCTCACTTGGGTGGGATATTCCATTCAGAGGGCCCCAACCCCTGCTTCATTGGACATACTCAAGGGAAGACTTTTGTGTTCCTTCCGTCCATCTTGACCAAAGAGAACGGAAATCTATTGAGGGTGCCTTTTCTCTTTTTGGCAGTGACAGAATGAATACACGTTCTTTGTGAGAGACACATGACCAGTTATCAGCCATCTGCTTTTAAAATTGCATTCCTGTTGCACGGGGGCTAGAAGATGCAGTGATGTCATTCAGGGAAACATTGCATTTTAGCTGTAGCCCAGCTATCACTGCAAGTCCACAGAGCCTTGGCCAGGGCCTGTGTTCACAGAAGTCTTTCAACCAAAGAAGACCAATATCAGAACCCAAGAAGCCTAATGTCAGGAATCACTGTTCCCTATTCTTGGGTCAAGAGTTACACTGGCCCCAGCATGGGCTGTGATTCTGGTTGCAGGTTGTGATTCTGCTAATGATACTTCTCAGACATGGACCGAGTTCCAGGCTCGGGCCAAACGCCAGACTTGGATGGAGCTTTGCATCATCTGAGCCATGAGCTAGCGGCAGCCACCTCTGTCTACACGTGCTCCCATGCACCTTCCATCATCATGTCCCCAAAGTGAAACGGCTCCCCCACCCCAAGATGTGTCTTGCATCCTGGTTCTGGGTCCATAAACCTTGGAGCCTCTGCAGGTGGGGAGAAGATGCTGGAGGGTCCCCGCATTCTAAGTGCTGTTCTGGAAAATGCGTGAAGGAGGTCCGTGGAGAAGGAGGAGGCGCTGGCTTCGGGAGCTGCTAAGAGTGACAGTGGCGAAAGCTGAAGAGGTAACTGCTGGCTACACCGTGCCTGCAGTGCGCCAGCCTGGGAGGAAGTGCTTGGTCCACGTTATCTCCCAGAAGCCTCACAGTGTTGGAAGTCAGGATTCTTATGTTTTCCACTTCACAGAGGGTCCACTGACCAGACAAGCATCTTACTGGCCCAGACACGTCAAATCTGGGCCTTTGTGACTTCATGCAAGGCGCTTCAAGCCTCAAGCTGCCAATGGGAATGACCTCAGTGGGTGGTGACACAATCCGATTAGCACTTTGGGAAGATGATTTGGGTGAGGGGCGTCTGAGTTTGGTAGAGATTGGAGCCTGGAGGCAGGTGAGGAGGGAGGCCGCTTCAGCTTCATCTGTGAATTCTGGTGAGGGGAGGCCAGACAGCCAGCGGCACGGTCTGAACTCATTTGAGGACAGGGCTGTGTGAAGTGCAGTTGAGACAGAGGCGACCTGCAGTTGGCCCTTGTCCCCAGCTTCCTCCCTTAAGTTGGAGTGCACCTGCTGGGCCGGCCCTGACCACTCTGATCACTTGCCGCTCTTGCTAATTCCTGATCTGCTTGGCTCTGAGCGGTGCAACAGACGGAACACCTAATTATGTATTGATTTCCTTCCAGAGATGCACAGCTGTGGGTGAATGCGGAGTCGTCACGGCCCCACACAAACACAATCTGAGGAATAAGAGGGTTTGGCTGAGGTGGGGAAAGTCGGAGGAGTCGGTGAGGTTAGGGAGGCCCTGACAGCAAGGACTGAGTTACCCGCTAGAGGAGAAGCTCACTGTAGCCTCCCAGTGGTTCAGGAGCAGTCAGAAGCTGGCCTGGGGAGGGTAGCAGCTGGGACACAGAGGCCTGCTCTCAGCTGCCACCATGGCCAGGTGAGAACAGAGAATTCCACCTGCCCATCTGCCTCTCCTTCCTCCCCCAGCTCTGCTTTCTCAGATTTCTCCCAGGTGATTAAACTTGGTGGTATTTTGCCAGATGGCATGTTCTCCCACTTCCCTAGGCCTCCAGGGACTGTCTGGAACACGGGCCAAGCTCCCTTACCTCAAAATTATATTAAGGAGTTTAATTAACAGAAATGACTCCACAACCCATAGATCACACCGGGAGTGCGCCTGCCACATGCAGACACCAGCAGGGCCTTGGCTGTCTCCCCGTGACTGTGGGGACCTGGGAACATCATTCACAGCCATCAGATCAAGCTGCGACGGTTTCTTGTTGCTCAAATAAAGTTTGGGGAGAAAGCTTCCAAAGCTAAATCTCAAGGTAATTCCCAGGCTAGACTTTCTTAGCAGAAATAACCAAATTTCTTCTCCCTTCTATCTAGGGCAGGTTTCCCAGGAGAGGGTCTAACATCTGCCCACCTGTCACTTTGATGGCCTCACGGTGGAGCCTATGAGCCACCTCCATAACATAACTTGCCCTGTCTGTAAGGGGCTACTCTGGCGAGTCCCTCTTAACTATGAGAGGTCTGGGGAACACTAACACTTCTTTATGGATCTTCTGGGGGCTACAGCTGCTTCTTTCCTTGTTTTTCCTGACTACCTCCTTGGAGACACTTCTTTTTCTTCCCGGAACCTCATGGCTGATTCTACTGGGTGATGCATTGTCTATGCATCCCCTTTCCATAGAATGGGTCTGTGGTGTACAGCTTTCGTGTAACCGTCGCGGACTGTTGTTCTCAGCTGTCACTAGCGCCCCCTAGGGGCCACCTCAAACTTTGGTGTGCAGTTAAGACAGAGAGTGCCTAGTTCTGTGATGGCCTCAGTAAGTTTTCCTTTTTGTCTTGCTGGACTGCAAACATCCAGCTAGACATCCTTGCGGGTGCAGAACTTGTTTGCAGTTGTCTGAATCTGGAAGCCAAGCTTTGGTCTAGTTTTCAGTCTCTGTTGATTAGTGGAGGCCACAGCTATGTAAATCAAGGGAATTTTAGGTTTGACTCTGTTCTGAACGTTTCCAAGAGTTGATCCCCATTTTGAAATCATCGCTGAAGGCAAGGATGCTCATAATGTCTGAGTCATCAGTGTAACCCTCCCGTGTCACCCCACACGTGCTACTCTGCATATAAACACAGAAGGCTGATTACATCACGATGTCTCCCAGTGCAATGAAGCCCAGGCATTTACATACCGAAATGCATATTGCTTTATATTATAGAGCGCTTCTCTTTCCTGAATATCTTATATGGGGCGTAATGAATTACTTCCGTTTTTTTTTTTTTTTTTTTTTTTTTTTTTGGTTTTTCGAGACAGGGTTTCCCTGTAGTTTCTAGAGCCTGTCCTGGAACTAGCTCTTGTAGACCAGGCTGGCCTTGAACTCAGAGATCCGCCTGCCTCTGCCTCCCGAGTGCTGGGATTAAAGGCGTGCGCCACCAACGCCCGGCATACTTCCATTTTTTGGCTTTAAACTTTTTCCTGTAGGTCGACTCTATTTTCTGCACTTTCATCTTGAGGGTGGTGTAAAGTGTCACAGTGGAGTGTGCAATGGCTCTGAAACGCCACCACCTTCCAGGTGTGATTCCCTCCAAACTTGTAGGCAGGCCAATCTTTTTAGTCTAGTGAGACTTTCAGCTCATTAAATGGGATTCCCTTACTTTGGGAAAGGCATTGTGTTTTGTTCAGTGGATCAACACAAAAATTAACCTACTGGTTACTTTCCTTTCACTCCAACAGAAACACCGACAGAAAGAGCTCAAGGTAAGAAAGGGCTGTTTAGGGGAATGGTTTTAGGGGATTTTAGTTTGTCTTGGTGGAGAAGGCAGGGTGGGGTACTCACTCCATCTGAGGCAGAGGGAGTAGGAGGCAGAGGCTTGGTTCATGGGGTGACAGTCATGAAGCAGAGTACTTTGGGGGTACTTGCAGATGACCAGAACCAGGCTCATGTCTCATCTTCGAAGGCCTGCCCATTAGGGGCCTGCTTCTATCTCCTAAAGCCTACACAGTCTTCAATATTGTACCACAAGCCGGGGACTGAGTGTTCAAAATGAGCCCATGGGGGAACATTCCAGTTTCAAATCGTAACAGGCATTGACAAGTTTATAGTAAAGAAATACCAAACTCTAACATAAATATAAACCTGTCCCAGAAGGTTCTGATTTTTTCTATGATGGATACTGTCCTTATTTTTTATTTTTTTTTTAATGAAAGAATATCAGTTATAAAATAAAATTCTTTGGATTTATTTCCAGCTTAAAAATATTTTTATTTTGAGTTATGTGTATGTGGGGAGGTCTGTGCACATAAGTGCAGGTGCCCGTGAAGGCCAGAGGCAAGACATTCATACATATAGAGAAATGAAAATAAATAAATCTAAAAATAAAAAACCCAAATGAACCCAATCACCATGCTAAATACACAGAAAGAAGAGGGAAATGTGAGAACCAAATAGAAAGTCCAGAATCTAAAACAAAATGAGAAGTTGAAAAAAAATGTTTGCCAATGGGCTTAATTGCAAATAGGAGACGGCAGTGAGATTGAACAGATGCGTGAAATTGAAGATAGACCAAAGAAATTAGCCAATTTGTGAAGAAGAAAAAAATGGTTGGGATAAAGCCGAACATGGCCTCAGTGGCACAAAGTGGACTGTCGGATGATGATGAACTCGAAGACCAGAAGGGAGAACCAGGCAGAGAAATGTAAAGGAAGAACAGAGTCCCAGATATTCTCCAGTTCTGTGAAAACACAAATCTATAGCTCTAAGAAACCCAGGAAGCCCCACAGTTAGATAAATGCAAAGAAGATGATATCTGGGCATATCAACATCAAATCACCAAAACAAAACAAGCAACAAACAAATAAACCAAACCAACCAACCAAACAAACAAACAAACAGCTAAGAGAGGGAGACACTGACAGCAGAGACGAGTGAGCTTTACATCCAGGGCGATACTGATGTGAGTGTTAATGGATTTCTCACCCAAACAGAGATCCCCAGACGACAGAGTGATGTTGCTGGCATGATGAAATACAAAACAAACAGCCCAAGCAGCCAATGCCAAATACCACATCCAGTAAAAAAAAAAAAATCCATCTCATATCAAAATGAAGGCGTCATCAGGCCGTTTCAGACAAGCAAAAGCCCAGCAGACACACTCAACACAAAATGCTGAGGGAAATTCTTCAAGATAAGCGGAGACAACATCAGACAGCAACTCTGATAGGAGAGAAAGAGTGGGGGCACCAGCAACGGTGAGACGAGACAAAACAGGAAAAAAAATCAGTGTTATCTTTCTGTTTGAATACGTCCTGGAAAGAGGAATGACTATATCAAGAAAAATATATACTATTGCATTAAGGGTTACAAAGCAAGGCAAAGGAGAATGTGCGGCCTGAGCAGAATGGAGGTGCAGTAGGCTAGTAGAATCACACCCTGAAAGATTCTTGTGTTAAGAGGAAAAACTCTTGGGGTCCCCAACATCACTGATGTCCAGGTATCTGGTATATTGAAATGATGGAATCTCGGATAGGACCAGCAGCCCCAATAAACATAGGAGATCAGCAAGGGGCAGAGACCCAGAGTGTGGGTGGGGTCTCCCAGAGTTCAGAACAGGAACTACGTGATTGCAGAGAGAAGCTGACCTTCATGGCCAGAGCTGGAGGTGAGCTTTGAATTGGCCCTCGCTTCCCCCTTACATCTTATACATGAAGAAATGGAGGTTCAGAGGGGTTAACTATTTCTCTGCTGAAGTCAGCTAGCTTGACTATATCCAAGAGTAGAACCCAGCTCTCCAGGTCCTGAGCCTGTGTCTTCTACCCCATAGCTACTTCCCTAAACTTCTCTCCAGAGGCCTTGTGAAGATGGGTGGGGGTGGGGATTGGGAGCTGGATCTCCAGGAGTGTGGAGATCATCTGGCTCAAAAATGAGATTACAGTGCCGTTCATCTCCCATTTTCCCGGGTAGCACGGGTGTTCTTTCTACTTTTGAGTGTAGGGAGGCCTCTCCCAGGCACCCCGATACAGCTGAATACCCAGCCTCTATCTTGTTTCCATCAGCATAATCTGTTTGGAACAGGAGACTGGGCTTTCCCCTGGCCCCTTATCGCTAATAGGATCGATCAGTGGTTTCTGCAGGGTGTGGGGAGCTGCAGTGAGCATGCTCAGCCAGGGTGGGAAGTGACTGTTGCTGAGGTTGCAGCTCAGCTAAACTACACACTAAGCTTTTGTATTCAGGGGAGTTCTGCAGGACCACTCTGCTCCTGGATAGCCTTTCGACCAGGCTGCAGCTCTAGCTTAAAGCCCTTTTTACCAGAGGATGGTTCAGTTAATGCCATGTAGAGTATCCACTGAGTTGTCACCATCTTACTTCTGGAAGCTTCTCTCATCATATATAACATTTATCTCTCATTAGGGTTTTTTTTCTTTGCTATAACAAATCAAAGGATTTTTTTTTAAAATAAATTTGCTTTTGAAATGATTTGGTCAGGAGAGACCGATTCAAATACACATTATAAACGTCTCCAATTCATGAAGCCAGTGCAATGGCCAACTTTATAACCATTAGACATTTTATTCAATTTTATTTTTCAGCTTTTTTTTTTCATCTTTTGGAGCTAATCCTTCTTCCCTAGGACCTCAGTGTTTTTGCGCTAAGGACTTCCAGCTTGCACCTAATGGAAAAAGTGGTCTCCTATATGAAAGGAAGAAGCCAGAAACCTGTAGCTCCCACATCGGTTCTTATTGTTAGCTGTGCATGCTTGGGTGAAGCCCTGAGCTTTGGTTTTCTTAGTACGATAGGGAGCAAGGGTGCAGTGGACTCTGTGTTCTCCATCTCAAGCTGTTGCTTTCTGGGACAGGCGGGATGGCAGGTAGCTTGATGCAGGTGAGTTCAAGTCTTTGACATATGGTAGTTGGAGACCAGATTGGCCACCTTGGGAGGGGAAGGGTTAGCCAGCTGGAATCCAAGCCAGGAGCTGGGACTTCTGTTGCTGGGCAACAGCAGCCTTTGCCTTGCTATGACTCAGATGGGAGTAGGCTCTAGCCATAAATGACTTCCTGCCTCTGCTGCTTACGCCTCCATCTTCCTGCTTCCTGGAGTGCAGCATTAGTTACCACTTGGGACTTTTCTCAGTTTCTCCTGCTCAGAGGCTGCCTCCAGCCTTTGGACTGCTCCAAAGGCATATCTACCCTACTCCCAGGTGCATGGGATGGAACTAAATGGGGGTCTACATAGGGTAGGAAAATAGATACGTCGCCCTACAAAAGCCTGAACTCCCTGTAAGCCTTTCCAGAGTTCTTAGGGTGTGTAGGATACAGTCCCTGCTTCTTAGCCCCTCATGGCAGACTTCAGAGATTGTCACCTTTGCCACCAGTTTTCTAGACTGGTTGCCCCGCCTATACTTTCTGCCTGGCTACTGGCCATTTCAGCATTTTATTAAACCAATTTTGAGTGACAAATCTTTACAGGATGCAAGAGCTTTATTCCACAGCACTCTGCACTAAGTGTGATGTTACTTTGGAGAAGAGGTTTTGCTTTTGTTTCCACAGAAAATGAGAGGCTGTGGATTCATTCTGGGTTAAGAAAAATAAGGTTTGATCAAGGAAGACCCTCTGAAAAATCTCCAATGGGAATGGATGGCCCAGTTGATCCAATGTTTCAGAGCACCTCAGTTGCAGTTTCCTCTGAGTTCTACATCTAGAACAGCCTCAAGACTGCTGACTGAGATGACCCAGCCTCACAGAATGCTCCAGTCAGGATTGAACCATAATCTTAAATTCTCTTTAGGTCCCCATAAAATTATCAGTACCCCCAGTCAGCAGGAAGTAGCCTAGAAAACTATACCCACATTACCAAAAAATGAATTATAAATGTTTGTCTTTGTTGAGAGTGTTGGTTACAAGTTGTTACTGATAACGGTCAGAAAAAAAGCTAAACAAAGGAGATTAGATTCAGAGTTCTTATTTTGAAAAGAAAAAAAAAAAGGGAAAGTGCTGAGGGATAATGCTCTTGTACCCTGTGAAGATTTGTCACTGGTATTGGTTAATAAAATGCTGATTGGCCAGTAGCTAGGCAGGAAGTGTAGGTGGGGTGGCCAGACTAGGAGAATTCTGGGAAGAGGAAAGCTCAGTCTGCAGTCATCACCTAGACACAGAGGAAACAAGATGAAAATGCTTCACTAAGAAGAAGTACCAAGACACATGGCTAAGCATAGGTAAGAATTATGGGTTAATTTAAGTTATAAGAGCTAGTTAATAATAAGCCTGAACTAATAGGACAAACAGTTTATAATTAGTATAAGCCTCTGTGTGCTTCTTTGGGACTGGATGGCTGCGGGACCAGGCAGGACAGAAACTTCCATCTACAGCTGACCCTACTGGTAGAGGTGTGGTGAGCTAACTCCTGAGGGGATGACAGTGGGTTAACTGACCACCCCTCCCCTATCTGCCATGTGGTGGTGAGGGCAAGGGAATGATGCCCATCCCCCCTTGCCCTGCCACCTGTGGTGGGTAAGGGAGCTGACCCTCCCGATTACCAGCTGCAGCACTTGGGGGAGTATACCCTGAACCTCACCTGAGCAACATAGTAGAGCTGACCCTGAGGGCATGAAAGCAAAAGAACTGGCCCCATACCTTGCCCATTGCTGTAAGGGGTAAACTAGCCAGGGCAATGCTGGAGATCTCACCCTGGTGGTGAGGATGGGGGAGAGCTGGCATGCTAACAACTGTCCAGGCCCAGAACCAGGGTTATAAGTTGGCCTACCCCAATGTTCACTCTGTCTATGATCTACTGGAGCATATGAAGGGGCCAGTCCTGCAGATCCGAAGCTGCAGGATCTCCATGACACAGGGCAACAATATCTAAGAGGAGTCCTAGTGAGGCCCCAGCATCGATAGTGTAGCAGAAACCAGAGACCTTGAACCAAATCAATGACTGTTTGCAATGAACACTTGGATAAAAGGGTTTATTGCATGACTCACTGAGCACACTGGGGACATGAATGGGATCAAGATGCATGATGTGAAAGACACAAAGAATAAATTAAAAAGAAAGTTAAAACAAAGTACCTAGCATCAGACATTTTATTAAAACAATGTGGGATGAACTAGTATACCTAACTTACCTGCCTGGGAAGGGGTCTCCAGTGACCCTGTGGGTGGCAGACAGTTGCCTAAGGCCACAGTGCTGTTCTTCACTATAACAGCTGTTCTTCTCATTGTTGCAATAAAATAATGAAGCGGCTTAAAATGCAAAAGCAACTTAAAGGAAAACACACTTAATTTGACTTACAAGTTGAGGAGCGACTTCCATCACAGTGGCAGTGGTGAGTGGTAGTTAGTCATGTTGTGCCCGCAGACAGGAAGCTGAGAGATGAATGCTGCTGTTCTCCCTTCCTTTCTCCTTTATTTTTTTATTCAGGACTCCAGCTCTTGGGATGGCACTACCTGTATTCAGGGTGGGTCTTCCCTCATCAGATATACTTCTCTGAAAACAGTCATGCACACACAGAAATGTCTCCAGAGTGATTCCAAAATCCAGGAAAATTGACAATAAAGACAAATCAATTTACCAAAATGATTTCCCTCTTCTTCCTGAATGGCTGCTCAGCTGGGCCTTATGTCCTAGACTCTCTTCTAGTTGGGTAGCCTTCGAGATGCCCCGTAAGAAGAGAGCAGACACTATACATATGCCTTATGGACTAAGATCCACATCCTTTAACAACCACTCCCCATGATATTGGAGGGATAACTTATATACTGTGCGGTTGATATATAGCCTCACTACCAGCTCCTGTAGACCACCACAGCCACCTCAGAGTGTTTGAATCACCCTAAAGTGCCTTCTCATGATTTTGCAATGAATCTCTCACACCCCAATTAGTGCTGGGCAGAAACCAATGAGTTTTAGGATGCTATCTACATGGATTCATGTGACATGCAGTATTTGGCTGGGTGTTTTTGCTATACATTATTTGAAAACTTATCCATACTGTTTGGATCTGTAGGTTCCCCTATTTCCATTGAGTAGTCTTCCATTGTATGAATATGCTACAATCTGTGAAAGATGTATGGCTTGCTTGAGATTTTGACTGCAGTGGCTAAAGCTAGGCATACCTGAGTCCAGTCTCCATGGGAATCTGTACTTCTGTTCCCTAGTAATGAAATTGCTGAGTCACACAGTGCATATTTAACTGCAAGAAAGTGCTAAGCTATTTCCTGCAGCGATTGTTCCAGTCCAGCCAGCAACCTGTGAGAGTTACAGCATTCCACACCATCACTAGTGCTTGGTAACTCCAGTCCCTTTAGTTTTAGCCCTATTGGTGTGTGTATCATGGTATTCATTGTGGTTTAATTTGCATTTTTTCTTGATCACCAATTCTTCAAGCATCTTCAATGTGTTTCTTGGCCATTTGCGTATACACTTTTGTAAATACTCTAAAAACTTGCCCATTTCAATTATTTTGGTCTTCTTATTATTGAGGGTTTTTTTTTTTTTTTAAAGACAGGGTTTCTCTGTAGCTTTGGAGCCTGTCCTGGAACCAGCTCTTGTAGACCAGGCTGGCCTTGAACTCAGAAATCCGCAAGCCTCTGCCTTCTGCGTGTATTATTGAGTTTTTAATATATGTTGGATGCAAAGCTTCTGCCAGATATATGCCTGACCGAAAGGCTTTCTTTGGGGCTTGCCCCCTCATTCTGTTAGTAGAGTCCACTGAAATGGAGCCGTGCTTCTTTCTGTGCAGTCCAGTTTATGGACCACTGACATTTTCTTTGATGATTTGGTGTTGGGATGTCCTGTCTTAGACAGCTTTTCTTCAGTAGATGTATACTATTCTGCCTCCTTGTTCCATCCTCTCTGACTTTCAGAAACAGGTAGCACTAACTAACACATTGGGAGCAGATAAACCATAAGATGAAAGGTGTCTGGCACCTGGGACCTAGTTACTGCATGAGGGAATGTGAACCGAAGAAGCCTGAGGTGGGAATGAATGCCAATTATAGTTGAGCCATTAGCTTTTGAATATCTATTTGTACTTTGTTTTCATCACAGGGTTTCTCTGGGTAGCTCTGGCTGTTCTGGAGCTAGCTCTGTAGATCAGGCTGGCTTCAAACTCAGAGATCTGCCTGCATCTGCCTCCCAAGTGCTGGAATTAAAGGCATGAGCCATCAATCACATCTGGCCTTGCAGACCTGTTTGTTATGGCAGCCTAGCCGACTCTAGAACTTACTAATTCTACAGTGTTCAGATTCTGTGTTTTACCCCGTGGTCTCCAGTGAGTTCTGGCACAGATTGGAAGACCACTGCCCTTCGCCACTCTTCCATGTCTCCGTTTCCTTTTCTGAACAAGCCAGACAGGACAGCGAACTCTAAGGAAGGTCTTCACATGTTGTAACTGAAAAGTCATGGACTGACATCTAAACAGCACCAGGCAGGGCCTGGGAGCACTTGGTGCAGTTTCTGCTCCCTTTTCATTCAAAGAGGAGATACTGTCAGGCCACCATGATTTTCTTCTTTGGTACTGTCCATTCCCTTACCATCACCAATCCTGCCTGTTGCTTTATGTGGTTCCCCATTGTTTCATCTCTCAGGGATTGCCTTCTAACTCTGTCTTCCTATGGTACTATCATGTTTCTAAACAAGGCTGAGTTTTAGCACATCAACTTCCCACTGGGTACTTTGTTACTGTAGTGCAGATCTGTCACATGTCAATACCTAATCTCTTTCATAATTTATTGTGGCTAGTTTTTATTTGTTTTACTTGTTGAGTAGAAACAAAAAAGGGACCCCCCCCAATAATAAAAAATCTTAGGTATAAAATATATCTCTGCATTAGCTACTTTTCTGGTGACGTGATTAAAGATCATGACCCCAAGCATGTTAAGGAAGAAAGACCTTGTTTTGGCTCGTGGTTGCCGAGGTCTGGAGTCCGTAACATCAGGGAAGGCAACATATGCCAACCGATCCCATTTCCATACAGAAAGTGTGTGTGGGGGTGAACAAATCAGAAAAGAGAGGCCAAGAACCCACAAATCCCACCCCAGAACCCCATCCCAGAGACATGCTTCCTCCAGCGAAGCTCTGCCTCCTGAAGGTTCCACCCTCACCCCCAAAAGTGCAACCCGCTGGGAACAAAGTCTGTGGGGGAAGCGTTTCTATTGAAGCCGCCATGCTCGCCAGTCAGGGCCGTGAGAAAGGAGACTGCCAACAGCCTTCAGCACCTTCCTTCAGCCTATCACTTCCATCTGCTCTCGTAGATCATTTCTGTCCTGAATTTTGTGCTTATCATTCTTCAAGAGCTTCTCTTTACAATTCAGGTTCACCTTTGAAGTCTGTCTTGTGATTTATGCTTTCATCAACATCATGTGAGTGTACTGAGAAGTAATGTAGATACAAAACTTACCTATTCAGAGGCAGAGTTCAGTGGCGGCAACTTTATTTAGTTGTGCAACTGTCTAGTTTTAGGCTATTCCCATCAATTTCTCCTTGTGCCCTTTCTCTGTCATTTAAAAGCACATTTGAAGGTTTGTGTAATGTCATACACCCATAATCTTAGTAATCTCAGCATTTGAGAGAGTGAAGGCAAGGGGATCACAAGTTTAAACCCAATCTGTGCTGGACTGTGAAATATTGTCTCAAAAACCCAAGGGCTGGTATGTAGCTCAGTGTAGCTCGAGAGTTCTTACTTAGCAAGCACAAGGCCCTAGATTTAAACTCTAGTGCTTCAGAAAGAGATGTATTGTTGTCGGTATGAATATTGGTATTGAGAATTTTTCATTCTGGGAGGCCACACATATTATCTTCTGTGTAGAATATCTTTGTATGAATGTGTGTATATGTGTCTGTATGTGCGTGTATGCACGTGTGTGCTCACCTGTGCAGTTGCATATGGAGGCCAGAGGCTGATACCCAGATGTCTTCCTCATTCACTTCTAAACCTTAGTTTTTGAGACAGGGTCTCTCACTGCAGCCAGAGCTTGCTGTTTCCACTAGACTGGTTGTCCGCAGAATCCCTGGGGTCCACCTATCTTTGTTGTGCAGAGCTGGGATTGCAAGCAGCTACCCAGCTTTTCATATGGTGCTGGAGATTCAAACTCAGATACTCATGCTTCCACAGTAAGCATTTTGCCTGCATCTCCCCAGCCTCCGTGAAATGTCATTTTAAGTCTTTTCCCTATTTTCTAAAACATTTAAAAAATAGAATATATTTAAAAATTTATAATGTGTGCTGCATTCCCAACTCTCCCTCCCCATTCTCTTCCTCACTCACCCTTCCTTCTCACTCCTCTGAAACTCATGACCTCTTTTTCTTTAATTATCATATATATATATATATATATGTGTGTGTGTGTGTGTGTGTGTGTGTATGAATATGTAAATGCAACCTACTGAGTCCATTTAGTGTTGCTCATGGGCTCCTAACTAACATGGGGGCTCCTCCCTCTCTCAGCAGCCATCAGTGGCCAGTAGCTCCTTCCACCCATTTGGACATTGTACTATTTTCTTTTGCTGCTGATTAATAGTTCTCGATACAGTCTGGAGATAAGTCTCTTGTTAGATGTTTATGTTGCGGTATTTCCCCCTCATCTTGTGGTATGCTTGTTAATTCTATTAACGGTGTATATTGAGGAGTAGGGATTTAATTTGAACTTATTTGTTATTTGTCTTTGCCAAGTCTCAAAGGCATCCTTTTGTTTTCTTTGGGTACATTTTTCTATAGTATGTTTGTTTTTATGAGCTACCCTCACTTGTTCTTAGCCTAAAGGGTAGACACACTCTATGTCCAATTAATTTTTACATATGGAATGAGGTAGGAGTTAAGAGTTTTCTATGCGATTATAAGTTGTTCTAGGGATGCTGTAAAGAAGGCTTCATTTTCCTTGTTGAATTAGCTTGGCTGAAAATTAAGTGACCTTATACACGAGTCCAGTTTTGTAGTATGTGTTCTGCACTGGCCCCACCTTGTACACTGTCTTGTAGTCTTCCTATGTCTGTACCCAAACTGCTCTTCACTTGATGGCCATGGAATGACTTGAAGCTAGTAGTTCACGTCTTTCAGTATTTTCAGTTTTCCAAATCCCCTATGGGGATTTGGGTTTGCTATTGGCAGGCTAGTTTAACAGGAACTGAAATCTTAGCAGTATCCAGTGTTGTGTGCGAGTGCAGAATGTCTGTCCATACTTAGATCTTCTCCTTCAGCACTGAATTGCAGTTTTCAATACAGCAGATTTGCAAGTTTTAATTTGATTCATTTCTAAGTAATAAAAATTCTATTGCCCATGATAATTTTAGAAGTTTTTATTCAATATGTTTTTGCTAATAGGTAAGACAAGAATTGATTTTTGGATAATGACATGCAAGACTTATCAATTCAACTCTGGTATATCCTTGGAGATTCTGTAAAAATTTTTGTGTTCATAGCTACATTACTGGTCACTGTTTTTTTTTTTTTTTTCCGAGACAGGGTTTCTCTGCAGCTTTAGAGCCTGTCCTGGAGCTAGCTCTTGTAGACCAGGCTGGTCTTGAACTCACAGAGATCCGCCTGCCTCTGCCTCCTGAGTGCTGGGATTAAAAGCGTGCGCCACCGCCGCCCGGCTACTGTTTTATTTTTTAACTTCTAATATTTATGACTTATTTTTCTTGCCTTGTTTTATGGTCTTATGCACCTAGTATAATGTTTAAAATAATGCCTTTGTTATTACTTTTTTTGTGATTTCTTTGATACTTTTAAATATGATATCTGGAAGATTTCCAGGCCACTTCTTTTTTTTTTAAAATTGGAAATAAAGTTAGTTTCATATAATATACTCAGATCATCATATCTTCCTCATCTCCACCAATCTCCCCCACCTCTCCACCCTTCCAACTCCACACACCTTCTTTCTCTCTCTTTTAAGAATACACACATGGCCGGGCAGTGGTGGCGCACGCCTTTAATCCCAGCCCTTGGGAGGCAGAGACAGGTGGATCTCTGTGAATCTGAGGCCAGCCTGGTCTACAGAGTGAGTTTCAGGACAGGCTGTAAGACGACAAAGCTACAGAGCTACAGAAAAACCCTGTCTCAAAAAACAACAAAAACAAACAAGAATAGGGAAGGAGATGGAAAGTTTTAAATATAAAAAAAAATAAACCATGAAAAAAAAAAAAAGAAACTGGGAAAGCCACAGATTTCAGCTACTCCAGAGGGTATTGTTCCGTCTGTAAAATAGATCCTTCTGCTCCTGGACACTGTGCAGGGCACAGCATCAATTTAAGATGGTTTTGTTTACAAGTAGCAATGTTCTGTCTCAAAATCCCGTTGATAGAGATAGAATTTGTCGATTTCTAAAACTGGTTGAATAAGTAAAGGAGAAAAGCAATTAAAAAAAAAAGAATACAAATAGGGCAATAAAAAGACAAACAATAATAAAGAAAAATTAACAAACCAACAAGCAACAACAAAAAGAAACTTAGAAAGAGCACAATGAATGTGTGTGTTTCTGCACACGTGTGTGCATTTACACACTCAAAACCCATAAAAACTCAATGTTGTTAGTTTTTAAGGAGCTCCGAAGTTTTTGCCTGAGGTAGGATATTATCAGGCACTTAACAGATGTCATCATTACATTAAAAATTCAGAGTAGAAGCATCTGATAAGAGACTTATCTCTAGGATATATCAGGGGCTACCAACCAAAAACAAAAGTGTATTTTTTTATTTACTATGGTTTATTTTTTTATATTTAAAAATTTCCATCTCCTCCCCTCCTCCTCCCCCTTCCCTCCCCTTCCCTCCACTCATACTCCTCTCCCTCCCTCTCCAGGCCAAGGAGCCATCGGGGTTCCCTACTCTATGATAAGATCAAGGTCCTCCCAACTCCCCCCCAGGTCCAGGAAGGTGATCAACCAAGCTGAGAAGGCTCCCACAGAGCCCGTCCATGCAGAAGAATCAAAGCCCAGCGCCTTTGTCCTTGGCTTCTCAGTCAGCCTCCACCGTCGGCCACATTCAGAGAGTCCAGTTTGGTCTCATGTTCCATCAGTCCCATTCCAACTGGAGTTGGTGATCTCCCGAACAAAAGCGTTTTGTCACAGTAACATGACCTTTCCTTATTCAAAGATGAATTTCTCCTTCATTTGATTGATTTTGTGAGTGCCACAGACTGCATTTTTTCACTTGACCTTTTCCCCAAACATTTCTAATGTTCAATTAATCAATCCTATACCCCTGTTGCATCCTCGGACACTTAGTCAAGATTTGTTGATAATATTTCCATAGGATTAAAAAAATCTATCTAGTCTTTATTAGCCGTGGCATTGGGTTATTCTTGCTTCATTAAATGAGTTGAGAAATTGATTTCTCAGCTTGATTTTCTAGGAGTCTGTTTAATATTGGCATTATTCCTTCATAAAGTTTTCGACAAAGTTCATAAAGTCTCATGGGCTTCAAGTTCTTTGTAGGAAAAATTTTGCTAAAAACCAGAAGTGAGCAAATATAGGTCAATCTAGATTAAAAATTTTATTCTTTGTGGGGTAGGAAGGCTGGGAAGAGAGGAGGGAGGAGAAACTGCAGTCAGTATGTAAAGCAAGCGAAAAAATGTTATTTAAATAAGAAATAAAATGAATAAAAATTAAATTTTATGTTTTGTTCATTTGGGTGAGTTATTTTCCAATGAACTTGCACAGTTTGCTTAGTTGTCAACTTCATGACTTAAAGTTGTGTAAATGGAGACTGCGCTTTCACTTCCCGGCAGCCCAGACCTGAATAAACACATAGAAACTATGTTAATTACAACACTGACCAGTGGCTCAGACGTATTCCTAGATAGCTCTTACATCTTGAATTAATCCATTTGTATTCATTTATGTATTGCCTGCCACGAAGCTGTAGCTTATCACTAATGTTCTGACGTCTTTCTTCTTTGGTAGCTACATGATGTTTCTTTGACTCTGCCTATTCTCTCTACATATCTCGGTTCAGATTTCCCACCTGGGTTTACTCTGCTAAGGCATTGGCTAAAACAGCTTTATTCATCAACCCAAAAACAAAACAAAGCAAAACAAAAACCAATACATGTACAGAAGGACATTCCATATCAAAGTTGTTCAGAATATTTTCATTTTTAAAAATAGGCAGAGTCTGGAGTGATAATCCTCCATAATATTGACAGTGTGTTTTCTCTCCTTATGAACAGATCCATAGTCTTGGGGTACCCACTTATTTGTAATCTTTCCAAAGAAGCAAGTTGGACCAATTTTCCCATTTCCGCTTCTCCCTTCCCCCTCCCATCAGTTCCTATTTCCTACCTTCATGCAGACTTACTTGCCTTTTCTTTTTGTTCTTTGTTTGCACCTGTAGGTGGAAGTTTAGACAACCGGTCCAGTGTCTTTTCTTCTTCATCAGTTTAGGCATTTAAAGCTCTAACCTCCTGCTCAGCACTCTAGCTGTGCCTTTTAAATTTTAATGTGTGGCTTCCATTATCCTTTTGTTTGAGGTACCTTCGACTTTCCTTTGTAATTTCTTCATCGATTTTTGGTTTACTTAGAAGTGTTTGTTTAATTTCCCAAATCTTGGTGTGTTCCTTTTAAATTTAATTCCATGCAACTAGAGACTATAACTTGAGTGATTTCTGATCGTTAAAAACTTGCTGAGACCCGCTCTATTGAGAAGCACATGGCCTGCTTGGGGGAGGGTTTCCTGAGCATCTGAAAGGGATGTGAATTTTGCTGTTAGGTGGACTGATCTGTAAATGTCAATGAAATCATCTTAGAAGACAGTGTCCAAATCTTCCAGGACATGTGAAGGGCAGCGGCTCTGTTTTGGAGATTCTGACCAGAGATTTATCTGTAAGGTTTTAGATTTTGGTATAACTTTCACCCGAGTCCCCCATTTGTCACAATCATTTCTACCTAAACCATCAGGTTAACAAAAGGAGCCTGGCCTAAAACTCCTGGACTTGTTTAATTCACTGTGTCCTTACTGGCCTACTGTGTGATGTTCTGATTCTGGGGAATGCAAGAAGACAGGCAAAACTGTCACCAACAAGAAGTCTATCACTGCCCTAAGTTTGAATTGAATACTCTGAGACACAAAGTCTACTTTTTGCCTTAGGGATTTGATGATTTTACCACTAGGCATGTCCGTGATCACTGCACATTCATGGGGCAGCACATACAGATGGGTATGAGCATGCTCACTGAGTCACTCACCTGAGGATTTCACTAACTTGGCGAGTAGTTTAACTGAGTCTTAATCATCTGGAGACTTAATAAATTCAATCTATAACTCGCTTAAGGATTAGATATGTCTAGTGCACCCAGCACTGAGCACAGAAGTTAGCTCATTTGGGATTCTCAGCAGGTAGTTTCTCTTGGGGATGGAGCAGGCCCAGTGAGCTGCTCAGTTGCATGTACGGGGAGTATCTCACCTAGGTGAGCTGGGAGGTGTTTTTTTTTTCACTGCTTAGCTCTAATTTTTGATGCTCTGGTCCCAGAGTACCCAGAAGTTAACTGCAAAGTGGCAAAGGATAGGGTTGTCAGAACCAAACCCTTCACTGGACAGGTGGGGAACCTGCAGTCCAGGAAGTTAAGAATCTGCCAAGGTCACACTCTCAGTGGTCATGCAGGGGTGAGTCACCTGGTCACACTCTCAGTGTTCATGCAGGGGTGAGTCACCTGCATGGCCTTCTGCAATATGTCACGTATTCAAACAGGGAGGATGGAGATGAAGAGACCTCTTTAGGAAGCCCATTAGGAGAGCAGAGCAGGACACTTGGTGGCCCCACATGTCCCTCCTTACATCCCATGACTTGTTTTCTCCAAGGACTGATTTGCTGGGGACTGAGGTCAGAGGCTTTAACAGGAGCACAGGGGATTTGTGGGTTTAATTGCCCTGAGCAATTGGGAAGGCGAGGAGGAGAAGCAAGCAGCAAACCCTTCAGGGGAAACGGTAATTATTTGTGTACAGAAGTCATAGCACTTGTGGAAAAATGTCTGTGTACTCTTGTGAATCAGTGAATGAGCGTGCGGTGTGTGCATTTTAAGAGCAGTTTCTCGGGCCTATCTCTCAATCTGTCGGAAAGTGGTGTCGCTGTATCTGACGGTTTATTTCTTTCTGTTTAAACAAAACATAAATTATCTGGCTCATTAATATCTGGGTGCTTTAATCCATTATTAGAAGAGAAAGGTAAAACCCCTGCACCAAGATGAATGTTTGCTTTTAAGATGATTAATAATGCCAGGCCCCTGGCACATTCCTCACACGCTGCTGGCCTCTGTGAGCGAAGAGCAGAAACAGATTGGGAACATCCCGGGCTGTGGCTCAGTGTTCGCTCAAATGGCCCTTCTTCTTTTCCCCCTTTCCAGGGCCTTCATAACTCCCCAGTGCCTCTGTCATATAGGATGATATTCCAGCACTCAGCAAACCAGCTAATGATGCCCGCTTTCTGGAGCAGCTATGGCATGCCTAGCCCTGAACCATGGCAGAAGTGAGAGAAGGCATTTTTGCTCTTGGGTAATTTTCTTTGTGCCAGAGAGATGAGGCGAGCTCGTGGAGAGGTATCAGTTTTCATTGGTGAGGCCGTAAGTATGAGGCAGTTATGAGGACCTTTGTAGCCAAGAAGAGGAGGGACGAACCCTGGGTGGTCAAGGAATGTTTCTTGGAGGAGAGGAGTCTTGGGGAATGAGAAGACCGTGGAGGGCCCCAAGCATGCAGACTGCTTCCTGAGCACCAACTTTGCGCCAAGTGTTCCGCTAGAAATTTTATAGATATTATCGTTTTTTAAAAGTTATTTTCAGGTTTATTGAAAATGACAGAACAGACTCAAACGGCTTCACGTGGTCTTTTGAAATTCATTCCCACTATAGGCTGAGTGACCCGCAGGTTGGAGAGACTGCCAAAGTCCAGAAGCTTCAGCATCTCCTTGGGATCAGGATCTACCTCAATGATCTCCTGATACAGGGCTGAGACCTCAGGAACATAATTATCCCTCCTTTTTCGCTCTTCCTCCTGCAGTTTGATAGAGATACCCCTGATAGGGCCTCTCTGAATCCTCTTCATCAGACGCGTGACATAGCCGGCTATCTTGTTGCGGAGATGATGGCGATCTTCTCATACATGCGTTTGTTGGTGGGGAAGTCATTGCCCAGGCGCGTGTAGTACTTCTCAATGATGACCCGGGCCGCCTTCTTCACGGTCTTAGTGCGCACGTGGCCCATGTTGACAAGTCCCGGTAAAAGAGCTATTATTGTTATTTTCCGTGTCACAGACCTTCATGGTTAGAAACATCATTGCCTCTTTGTGACTGAGACAAATGAGGCTCAAAGAAGTGATGTCACCTACCTGGTTTCATGGTGAATGAAGAGCAGAGCCAGGATGAGGATTCAGTATTGGGGGTCTCTGAGGGACTGGAAGTCTGAGCCCAGGACAGTCACTGTTCTCATGTGTATATCATGAGGTGAGGTGCTGCACGGGCAGAAGCTGCCCCATCAGGCAATAATTACCCTATAAAGAGGCAGGGATGTGGAGTCTCAAGAGGTTCATATGAGGGTGGGGGTGTAGCCTCAGTGCTGGGTTCCAATCTGGACCTTAGCAGGTGATACTGTGTCCCTCAGGTGTCGTTGGAGCTTTCCCCTTGTTGGTGGGAAAGGGTGTGATCTGGCCTTGTCTCTTTAGCCTCACTCCTGGGCTCAGGCTACCTCATCTCACTGCCAATGACTGCAGCAGCCCCCAGGCTCACAGCCTCCAGTGGCATCTGTCCACAGTGGCTGCCGTTATGTTCCTAGTAATGCACGGTTCTGGCCAAACGCTCTTGTTCTCAGTGTGCTTGAACTACCCGTTTCCACAGGATCCACAAGGATACTGCAATCCTTTTTTTTTTCCCCGTTTCTGCTCCTTCTCAGCTGCTGTTTCTCCTTGGACCATCTTTGACCTTCCTGTGATCTGAGAACACATCTGCTAGGGAGAGAATCCTTCTGCGCAGAGTTCTCAAAGGGTTTCCCTCCCTGTCCAGCTGAAGGTAACTCTCATCTATTTTTCTAGGTGTGCTAGTAGAAGCCATCTCTCTCAGTCTCAGAGAACAGGCACGGAGACAGGGAGAGAGTTCGGTCAGAAAGTAGACAGGGGCTAAGACCAAGCCTTCCTGCATCTCCTCCAGCCATCCAACAAATGTGTCCATAACATCTATTTGGTGACTCTTCTTGGGGCCTGGTACTCAGAACACAAGAAAAGTGAGGCTGACTGGGCCCTGGTTTCCTGGTGTGCACAGGCCAGCAGGCAGAATTTCTCCAACCCACAGCTGCTCTGTGGAGGAAATCAGCTGAGCTGTGTAGGAATCGTGCTGGGAATAGGCATGGCTGAGCCCTGGCTTTGTCTCTACATCCCATGATGCCACAAGTGGGGTGAACACCAAAGGACAAGTGGCTACAGCCTCGAAGGTGGCAGCTGGTTAATCTCAGCCTCACATCTGAAGACGGATTCTGTTTTTACATGTGTGAGGATGGCTTTTCTCCAGGGGTCAGAGTGGTCCCCCCTCGAGCTCCTCTACTATAGGGGTGCTGCTTCAGCTGCTATGGTCAGTTATTTTTGTGAGCCATTCCAGGGAGCCTTGCAGTGGCCAGAGAAGTAGCTCTTGGAGCCACTGCCCGCAGCACAGAAGCAGGAGCTCCAGCCGACAGGCAGGCATTGTGTACTGTAGACGGACAGCAGGTTGAATGTTTTCCTAATTTCCCAGAGAGCTCATTTTACGCTCTGCTAAGAACTCAATGAGCTGGTACAAAAGCTGGGAGGCCCTCCTGCTTCTAGCAGGATGGTTGGTGGGAGCCTGACAAGGTACTCTGCTAGGGACCAGGCATCCAGAGCTGTGTTCCTGAAGGCCTCCTCTCACGAGGGCCCCCAGATGATACCCTCTCTCAGGATGGACGACTCTCAGGTCTCTGTAGTGATGATAGCTTTGGGGGCTTCTGAGCTGGTGGAGCCTAAATGAAACTAAACTAAACTAAACTAAACTAAACTAAACTAAACCAAACCAAACCAAACCAAACCAAACCAAACTAAACTATACTAACGGAGTCTTTTCTGGGCTTCTGAGATGGCTTCAAGGAAGAGGGGCTGTGACCTGGGATATCAACTTCCTCGCCCTGGCTAGAGTGAGATTTTATCCAGAGTGGCTGGGATGAGCCAGCTGGGGTCTGGAAATGTCCTGTGGCACAAGTGTAGTGTGGAAACCAAGAGGCTGTCCTAGATCTGACTGCAGACTTAAGGAGGGGACCTGTCACAGGTACCTTGAATACAGCCCAAAGAATTTGCTATTTCCTTGGTTAAAAATTGTTTCTCCATTTATTTATTTATTTATTATTTATTTCGTGTGTGTGCACATGGAGTTCAGAGGACAGCTTATGGAAGGTACTTCTCTCCTCCATTACAAGGGCTCTGGGTGTTACATTCAAATCATCACACTTGGTGGCAACTGCCTCACAGTCTCTAAATTTTTTTTCTCTTTTTATGGTGCTGGGAATAGACTGCAGGCTTCTCATGGGCTGGCAATGCCCACCTTGGTTTTCTTTTTTTTTTTTTTTGAGATAGGGTTCTCTCTGGCTTGCAACTTAACAAGTGGACTAGATTGGCTGAACAGAAAGCCACCGGGACCCTCCTGTCTCCAATGTTTCCAGTGTTAGGATTTCAAGCATACGCCGTCATCCTCAGCCTTTTAAAACCGTGTGTTCTGGGGAGTCGAACTCAGGTTTTTGAGCTTGCAAGGCTGGTACTCTACCTGCCAAACCTCTAGCTCCTCGAGCCGGCATTTGTATACACCCTATACTTCACACCTGAAGATTCCAGTATCTGAAGCTCTTGTGAGTCTATATTGTTTTCTGAAAATTAATACCTGGTATTCTTTATTTTTTCATGTGGGGGCTATAAGCTGCTTATTACCTTTAGTTCATATCTCACAGGAATTCCTGGAGCCTTGTTTATGATTTTGGTTTTTTTTTGTCAGAGAGATTTCTGTTTTGCTTCTGCAGAGATTGGGGACTCTACCCAAGGTTTCAACCCAAGGCTTTCATGGGCCTCAAAATGTGCCTAATTCTCAAAATAGTGTCAGAAGCAGGCTGTGTCTATAGTAAACTTCCTTCATTCAGCCAAGGTCAGGGTTAAGCCAAGCCCTTTCCCTGTTTGTGGGGACCCAGATATGTTTTGCGGTCACACTGAGCAGACGTGGGTCTTCTAGTCCTCCGCTTTATGTGAAGATTTCAAATTTTGCTTCCGGCCCTGGGACACTGGTCTGTGACTGAGGTCACCCTCTTGACCCCATACTTCAGGTGATCTCAGAGAAAGACCTTTAGAACTGGAAGATCTAACAGAAGCTGTCTGGGAGAAGGAAACATTAACGTTCATCTTCCTTCCCAAAGTCTTACTTTCCCTGGTTTGAGGGCTCTGCACGACTTTCTTCTGTGCAGGTCAGTAATGTATTTAAGCAGAGTTAAAACATGTTTTATACAATTCCTTAGTTCTTTCATCCCAGAAGGACCCATGGGGATCAAATCATATCAAATCCATCCCCGTGGTTGGAAACAGGCATTCTTTATAACTTAATTTATTAAAATTATCACCAACTCTACCTGCGTCAGTTCAGGATTTCTTTTTCCCCCCGCCAGGAATGGGTAGCAGCTTTGTAATGTCAGGGCATGGGTGTGGGAGCAGTGTGCATTGATCAGGCTGTCATTTCTGCATGTGGCACAGATAGAGACAGGCCATCCATCTGTCCCGAGACACCGGAACCCGGCTTCTTCTCAGTGGTTAATGCTATTCCTGATGGTTGCAGAACTACTCACTATGACCTGGATCTCCAACTTCCTCCCTAAATCACAGGGAATGCTGGGTAGGCTACAGGAATGGACCCCTCCAGTAACTCTGTTGTGGGACTTGGCCTTGATTACCTGTATTCTGGGGTAAGATCTTGCCTCTTGAACTGCACCTGAGCCCCAAGATTCAGTATTAAAGGATTTATGAGCTTGATCCAAGGATATGTAGAAAGTAATCTCGAGAGGGGCAGGGAGTCTCTCCCTGTTCTTCTTCCCCTTATCTCTGGCTCTTCTTTCCACTTTCCCTTTTCTCTCTGCGTCTCATAGTGATGCGGCAAAGTGCCGGGAAAAGAAGGAAAGAAGTGCCTGGCCAGGATCCTCCTTCCCTTCCTCCTCAAGACCGAATCAGAAAAAAGAAACAGAAAAAACAAAGACAGAAAGCAGAAAAGCCGATCCTTCCTCTTCTTCAACCTCACTCCCTCCTTCCCTTCCTCCCTCCCCCCCCCCCTCCCTCCCTCCCTCCCCCCCTCCCTCCCTCCCTCCCTCCCTCCCTGCCTGCCCCCTCCCTCTCTCCCTCTCTCCCTCCCTTCCTTCCTTTTCCTTTTTTTTTGGTCTGCTTATGTAGCCCAAGCTGACCTCAAACACATGGTCCTTCTGCCTCAGCCTCCTGAGTACTGAGGTCATAGTGTGTACTACTGTGCCTATCTGCCTTCCTTTTTGTTAAAGCACCCATTAAATATTTTATTTCTTAGAAAATAATGCTTGTTTTTCTTTTATATATGGATGTAATATATATTAAAATTCATGACAGAAAACATAGGAAAGCACAATCCCATCTAGTAGTATTTAATCCATTATTTATATTTTGCTGTGTGCAGTTATGTATTTGATGTAGGTAAAATAGGAAAAACATAATTCAGTACTTTGTATTATAAAATTTGGATGATATTATATGACATAGTTCTTAGAGATTACTCTTTTCCCACTTAATGATCTATTACATAATTTTTATTACTCTAAGTATCTTTGAAAATATTTTTTGAACAGATTATTTTTAATGGCTCATAGATTCTGTGTGTGGAATATTAGGTATTCAATTGTGTCATGCATTTGGATGTCTTCCAGTTATTCCAGCTTTATAAATAAGTCTTTGATAAATGTCTCTGTGGATATTATTTTTGCTGTTTGAATTTGATTTTTTCTCTGTGTATGTATTTCTATAAATGAATTTGTTGGCTCATTTTTAGGTTTTTGATAATCAAAGTAATGTATTCTACAATAATGTGAAGTATATGTGTATATGTCATATAAACGTTAGAAATATTATGTTTTGAAAAACCATGTGATACAAATAACATAGCTTATGAGAAAATGGGTTTGAGGCAGATCACTCAAAATTTATGTTAGATTGTGACCATGGCACAAATAAAAAATAACAGTCCTAATAAAAATGTTATTTAAAAATTAATTATATTCATAATAAATCAAGTAACTGCGTTACTAATTATTGGCCTTTTACATTTGCAGGTGGCTTTCTGGGATGGGTAGAAGAAAGGGTTGATGACGAGACTCTTCCCAGAAGGTGGTGCAGAAAAATGAGGGGCAAGTCTATAGAGTGGTGGGCAGTCAGCAGCAAGAGCCTTCAAGGCAGAGCTAGAAGCTGAGACACCGAGGTCAGATAATGCTGAGGAGGCCGTCGGCAATGGGCTTCAGATTCAGCACCCGCTACCTGGTGGCTTAGAATGGCACTTCCTAAACTTCTACTCATGATCCCTTTTTGCTAGAGAAATTAAAAATATCACATATATTTATTTACTCAGTGTGTGTGCATATGCACATGGTCGTGTGCTTGTGGAGGTCAGAGGGCAACTCTTGGAGTTGGCTCTGTCCTTCCACCATGTGGGTCCTGGGTCTTATTTGAAGTCGTCATCCTTGGCAGAACGTGGCTGTTCCTGCTGACTTTGCTAAAGAAAATTTTATGTGACCCTGGACATTTATGTATAAAACCAAATGTTTACTAGAGTAATAAACCATGAAAAGGTGTATTTTAAAATACTTCTTTGATATACATACAATTTTCCCTCTTATTAAAGATGAAAGAAAACTGACAAACTAATCAGATAGATGTGTTTGTTTGTCTAACGTAATATGATCCTGAGATATACTAATCTGATACTTATGAGCTAAGGAATGACAATAGGAAAATACTTTAAAAACCTTTGCTTTTTTATAATTAGACTATTACTTGACTTTAAGGGCAAAAAAGGATGTACCGTGAACATATAACTCAGACTCAAATCCAAGGCGAAGAGTTTCAGATGTTGTGTTGTTGGCGTTCACAGCCTGTCCGTGTGCACAGTGCAAAGCATGACCCAATGCATGCTGGATGCTCGGAACCAAGCCTGTGGTGAAACTGCAGATACAACAGGACAAGTACTGCTGAAAATACTTTGGTTCATTCTGTGTTGGGTTTTGACTTGATTTTGGGGCATTGTATGTTCAGGAAATTTTACTGTTGCCCAGATTTTAATGCCCACTCCCATTCAGTTTTGTGGCTCCGTAGGAGGTCTTGACTCACAGTTTAAGGCATTTGACTTAGAACACAGACTTCAGGAAGCACAATGGACAACGATTCTCTGGCCTCTTCGATGTCTTTCTTTCTTGTGCCCATTATGTATGACCTTGTTTTCATTGCAGAAACATGTGCTGTAGAAAGACAGACAGGACTGCATGCAAAATTGGTGTCAAGAGAGATTCTTCCTTTAGATTTCTACCGTGTGTATAAAAGTCTCCAAGGACTCTACATAACAGTGCTTAGACCTTATTAAATTTTGTCAGTTCAGGGCTGGGGAGTTGGCTCCTTGGATAAAACATTTGTCTTGTAAGTACCAGCACCCTAGTCTATCCCTAGACTCCGCATGAGAATGCCAGGTATGGTGACATGTGATTGCAGTCACAGCTCTGTTTAGGCAGTGACTGGCAGGTCCCCGAAGCTCAATGGTCAACAAGTGTAGGCTAAATGGTACACTCCAGGCTAATGAGAGAGCCTGTCTTAGAGGAGGTGAACAGAGTTCTTAAGGATGACATCTAAGATTGCAAATTGACTGCCAAACACATATTTTTGGGTTTTTTGCCAATTCAATAGATTAATACTATAATGAATATTTTAAAATGGTTGGAAATTATCTTGAATATTCTACTACAATGAAACAGTTAATGAATGAGACAGTGGATATGCTAAAATTTATACATTATGTTGTTTGTGGAAACTTCACATCACCCCCACAAAGTATGCATAACTATGTGCCAATTAGAAATATTTTTTTTTTTTCGAGACAGGGTTTCCCTGTAGCTTCTAGAGCCTGTCCTGGAACTAGCTCTTGTAGACCAGGCTGGCCTCGAACTCAGAGATCCTCCTGCCTCTGCCTCCCGAGTGCTGGGATTAAAGGCATGCACCACCACCACCTGGCTTAGAAATATTTTTTTAAATTAAAGAAAAAACAAAAGATTCCTGCCTTGGTTTGCTTTATATTGCTGGGATAATGCACCATGACCAAAACCAATAAGAGTAGGAACAGGAATGGCTATTTGGCCAACAATGCAGGTGTTACAGCCCATCATGAAGGTTAACTGGGACAGGAATGCAAAGCAGGAACCTGGAGGTAGGAACTCAAGGCAGGAACCTAGAGACAGAGGCAGAGACCAGGGAGGATGGTTGTTTCCTGGCTTGCTTAGCAAGCTTTCTTAAATCACTTAGGACCCTCTACCTAGGGCTGGCACCCATCTCCAGTGGTCTGGGCCCTCCCACATCAATCATTAACCAAGAAAATGTCCTACAGACCTACCTATAGGCCAGTCTAATGCAGACATTTTCTCAATTGAAATTCTCTCTTCTCAGGTAGCCCTGATTTGTGTCAAAAGCCAAGTTGGCAACAAATAAAAACAGACAAACCCTCAACTAACCAGGAAAACCCCCCTCCCACCAACCATGATAGTTCATTTTGCAATATGTATTTTTTATTACTGGGATGTGTGCTATTTCTTACATATTCTGTCAACAATTCTATATCATCTATGAGTTATTAGATTGTCTGCTTATTTTCCTATTGAAGTCATTGTGTTTTTCTTATTGATCTTTTGCTGTATATGATGGTGATTTGTCCTTTGTTGTAATTACGTTTTGTTAGCCTGTTGCTGACGTTTCGTCTTGGTTCCCATTTCTTTTGAAGTACAGGAGTTTGGGATGTTGTCATCAGATCTCGTACTACCTTATTATTTCGTCCATCCTTTTTCTGCTTGAATAGCTCTTTTCTGTTCATTAATCACTTACATATTTATACATATTCTCTCCCAGACTTTTAAATGATTTCATTTTTTTTTAATATCTAGCTTTTCAAGTCAGCTCAGTATTTATTCTTACACATGGCGTAATGATTCAGGATTTTTACTCTCACGTTGCAAATTTCCCCAGCATTTAAACAACTATTTCTGTTCTTATAAACTTCATTATTCCAAACAAGCCCATGTAAGAAAGCTGCCTCTTACCCCGCAGATCTGCAGCCAATGTTTTTCTCAGTACACTCCTACTTTAATTATGTTAGTCTTGTGCTTGAAAATCTCACAGTGCATTTTAGTTAGGTTCCTATTGCTGTGATGAAACACCATGACCTGTGGTGGAAATAGTTTATCTTATAGCTTATACTCCATCATCCAGGGAAATCAGGTAGGATCCTGGAGGCAGGAACTGAAGAAGATGCCATGGAGGAATGATGCTTACTTGATGAATCTCCGTCCCCTCCTTTCCTTTGCCTTTCTGTTTACGTTTGTAAAGTAGATTAAAGAGCTTCTTAGCTCCCAGGCTGTAGAGAGCATCTGCAGACTGAATTGTGGACAAGTCAAAGGTTGCTGGGCCCCATCTCAACGGATTGCGCTTGTTTCTAAGGACTGTTGGGAGAAAGTCTCAGAAACGGCAGCTTAAAACAACACAGCTTTATTGTTCCACCATTCTGGAGACAAGAAGTCTGAGGCCCCAGCACCTGCAGCACCAGAGCTCCCTGTAGAACAGCCGGGAGTCCTCCCTAGCTTCTAGCTTCTTTCTGGCTTATGGTGGACTTCCGGCTTCCTGTGTTGTCCTTGCCTGAAGCTCTGCCACTCAACTCCTGGTGTCTGTCTTCAGGTGGTCTTCTCCTTGTGCCTGTGTCTTCAGATGGTCTCCTCGTAAGGACATCGGTCACCTTACTTCAGTATGATCTCGTTTTCACATACTGTATCTGCAGTATCCATTTTCAAATATGGTCACATTCTGAGTTCTAGAGATGGAGGAGTGTCTAGTGAGTAGACATGCACTCTCTATAAATTTTTGAGTGTGGGTGTGCACAGGGGTCATGTTCAGCCTATTAGTTAATCACACCAATTAATTATTTTGAGAATTATAATATAGAAATCTTTTCAGTGTTTTTATTATTGAAAATATATATATATGTTTTAAAGTAATTAATTTTGTAATGCCAAACCATTCTCTCAAACCAAACCATTCTCTCAAACTCATTATTTATCCACTAATATGAATTAAAATTTGTGTTGCTGTTAAATACACAGCATTTATATCTATGTTCTTTTTTTTTTTTTTTTTTTTTTTTTGGTTTTACGAGACAGGGTTTCCCTGTAGTTTCTAGAGCTGTCCTGGAACTAGCTCTTGTAGACCAGGCTGGCCTGGAACTCAGAGATCCGCCAGCCTCTGCCTCCCGAGTGCTGGGATTAAAGGCGTGCGCCACCACCGCCCGGCTATATCTATGTTCTTAAGTGAACTTGGTCTTTCATTTTTGTTTTAAACTAAAGGTTTTATTGTATGGTTTCTTTATACACTATGTAGCTTAGATTTCTGTACTTGCTTATGTATGGGAACAGTTTTCACAGCATACGAATTAATCATCCTGAGAAAATCTAAAAGAAATCACCATTAAAACGAGCAGGCGTTACAGCCTTTGCCCTTCACATTTGTTTATTTATCAACTTGAAAGTTTTTTTCTCATTCTGGATTTACTCCTTAGGTAAGCCCCATCTCTCTTTGTAGATGGATATCTAAATCATCAGGACGATTGCTTGGAGGTCCGGAAATGCCTTCTTGTGCTGACTGTGAAGAGGACAGGTACTCCTGACTGTGATTCTAAGAGCAGAGCCAGGCTTGGGTCATGAGTGGTCAATTCAGGGGAGTAAGTGAATCAGCAAGCCTCAGGAGTTTGCCTGTACAGGCATGGGAAAGGGCCAAGGACATCCCAGGCATGTTACCCGTACTGGTATGAATGTGTGGCAAGAACATGCTAAGGGGAGTGGTTGTAGTGATATTCTGTTAGTAGACGGTGCCACCAGAAGTCTCTGAGGGACGGTGGGGGTCACAGCTGCTGACCACAGCTGTCCTCAGCCTTCACTAGAACCTGACAACCCAGGCAGACATTCTGCGGCCTGGCCTGGCTTACTGAGGGCTCGCCTGTCTCCCCACCACCCCTATCATGTTTCATGTCCCCCACAATGCCAGGAGCACACCTGCTTCCCCTTGGGCACCCACGGGTAAGGTGGCCAGAATGACCCAGTGAAGATGGGATTTCTGGTTGCTCTTTGGAGCTGCTGAATCCAACCTGCTCTCCCATATGCTTGGACCTTCTTGCAATTCTTCCATCTGTGTCTGGGAAATGTGAAGGAATGTAATGATCTTTTCTGGGGTTATTAAACCGACAGCTGTTGTCATTAATAGAGGACATTCTTTACTGCGGCGAGCAAACGCTAGTCATAACTCCATGCTGTCGCTCGTGCTCTCAGTAATGACTTGTGCATTTGTCTCAAGACCGGGGTTGTGAACACCGCGGGTTCTAATGCCAGCTTTGAACATGAATTCATCTTCAAAGCATGGACGCCCTCACTTCTTTTTTTTTGTACTGCTGGCAGCTTTCGAGGCAAAAATGTATAATTGGCAAAAACAAAATCCAATCTCCCAGCCATTGGCTTTCTTTGAAAATGAAGGCGTCTGACTGCTAAAAAGCCAAGATTACATTTTACTGCGTGTTTCAAATTATGGTTCATTTTCGGGTAGAATGTTAGAAGCAGAGAGAAACCAGCGTTTATAGTCTGAATTGAAGACTTTTTCCCCTCACTTCCACAATTGGAAAGAGGGAGGCAGGCTGAATGCCACAAGCAAACAGAGAAGTGAAGGAAGGACAGGAGGCCTTTCCGGCCTGGCCTTCTCCTGAGCCATGGGCAGAGTGGGTCCAACTGATTACGGGGTGGCCTTTGGGGTTCACATGTCTCGATAGCAGAGGATGTGGAGTGCCTATTTCCACAGGAGGAGGTTTGTGATGCACAGAGCAGGGAAGGTAGTGAAGTATCCGAATGTTCTCCTCCTGATAGCTCCTGTCAGTCCACCTTGGACAACCAGATCCTTAAGCTGGGCTCCAACAGTGCTGGGCAGACAAACCTCTACACAGGACTCATCTGGTGAGAAGCTGGGGTGCAAGAAGCCAGTGATGAGATGTACCCAAGAAAGGCTACTTTACAATTGCAGTGGAGTTGACAGTGAACGAGGGTTCCTGGAGTTCTTTCTGCAGAGATGGAGGTGGGCACGTAGAAGTTTGCTCTGGGTCCTGGATCAGACAGATCTGAGTTTGACTGAGGCCTAGCAGCCCGGGGATTAGGGCCGATGTCAACGTTAAGGCCTTTGAAGTGGTCTTTTGTTCAAGGGTGTGAAAGTCAAAACTCAGGGTTGGAGATGTGGCTCACTGATTAAGAGGACCAGGGTTTGATTCCCAGCACCAGAGTGGGTGGCTTACAGTTGCTCATAAAATTCCAGCTTCAGAGGAGATTATGGCCCCCACTTCTATTGCACTTCTGCCCCCCCGTATACACACATATAACTGAAAATAAAAACGCAGTAAATGTAAAAAGTCAGGACCTACAGCAGAAAGTGGAGTGCTCAGGAGCTGGGGGATGGAATAAACACAGAAGGAAGTGGACAGCTGACACGCACGGTAATTGCCAAGCTCTCTTTGTGGTGATAGTGTATGCTCTACGTGTCTTCCTCCAGCCACACACTGGGAAGTCCTCAGAGTATCTGAGTATGTACTGGGCACTGTGCATAGGCCTGGGATTCTAGAGGAGCCTGGCGATCTGTTCCTAAGGAATCTGCGGTTTAGTGGGGAGATAAGCACTCGGACTACACGGCAGCACTGAGAAGCATGGGTCCCTGTGGGGTGCTATTGGTGAGCAGAGAAGTGGTACCCATTCGGGTCTTGGCAGGGATCAGTGACGGTTGCCTGGAGGATGTGACATGCCATCTCTGTGCTAACAGACAAACACGCTTCATCCAGCCTGTGGAGGGTGGCAAACACTCCAAGCAGAGATGTAGCAGTAGTACAAGGGTCCCCCTTTAAGTCTCCAAGATTGCAACTGGGGCGTAGTGGGGAGCCAGGAAAAGCAAGGGGCTAGTCTGAAGAGGGATGTCAAGAAGCAAAACCTCAGTTATGTGCTATGACTTTCCCAGGTTGGTAGACTGCGGCGCTCTCTCTCTCTCTCTCTCTCTCTCTCTCTCTCTCTCTCTCTCTCTCTCTCTCTCTCCTTCTCTCTCTCCCTCCCCTCTCTCCTGCTCTCTCCCTCTCCCTCCTCCCCCCCCCCCGTGTGTGTGTGTGTGTGTGTGTGTGTGATTTTCCCTATTTGTCTAATACACTGTCCTATGCACCAATTAGAATATGAAATCAGGGCAAGTGGGAATACGTGGGTTCTGTGCTGCTTGCTTGGAATCTGTCAGCTCTGCCAAGGGCTTTTAGTCACCCTGCAAGGTGTCTCCCACCTCATCTCTGTATTGTGAGGGAAAGAAAAAGAAGAGAGATTTCTTCAGTGTGGTGATGTTTACTCCCATCAGGCAGCGAGAGAAAGAGCTGGAAAGAGTGCTTTGGGGCAGCGTCTCTGCAGGGATTCCCTTGTGATATTGCCCGTCTTTCCTGTTCTCAGGATGGTGACCTCACATCATTTCCCCCCTCAGGTTTCTACTGAGCACTGTAAAGCACCTGTCTAGCACACATGAGGACCTAGGTTTGATTCTAAGAACTCCAAACCAAAGGAACAAATGAACCAACGGACCACATCAACACCAGAAGCATTAAAAGAAGGAAAACCATGGACAGATTTCTCCTGCAGAAACCACTGAATCTGGGAGAAGCCGAGAGCTGCTGACCTTGTCCTGAGAAACCTCACATTGAAGACAGCACTTCCCCAACCCGAGCCATACAAATCCCTCTTTTAAAGTAAGTACGTTCAAGCTTTCCCCTCGAGGACTTTCATGCTAGTGCTATTAAAATCTGTACCCACAGGAGAGCTGGAGTAAATTCTTTCTGCTGAAAGCTCTCAGATGACTAGAAAAGCAAAACAAATGGACAAATTATAGAATGGGAAACTAAGGAATCGATACAAGTCAAATTAAAAGCATTAATTTAATAGGGTGTTGTTTTAGCAAGACTACTTTACGACTTTCCCCTTGAACATGGGGCTAACTGTGGAGTGTGGTCTTTTGTGAGCCTGGTGGCCATCCAGGGAGCCATTCGCACTCTCTCTTGCTGTTGTCTCTGTGAAAGGCTGTCCATGGACAGAGAGCACATGGCTGTATTCTTCTATTTTGAGCGTACCATAATTCAGAAAAATAACAGAATTGAATGTGAACCCTCAAATCTCAGGGCTTTGTTTTTTGACCCTGCCTCCAAAACTAACTCTTCCCCTTACACATACAAACACGCACGCACGCACGCACGCACGCACGTGCGCACGCACGCACGCATGTGCGCGCGCACACACACACAAATGCATCCTTAAAGACCACCAAGAAAGAGGCAGCTCCTGGCCTTATAGAATTAGTGAGACAATGAACTAAACATGGAACAGCTAACAGAAGCAAGAGCGGCATTCAGGTAATCCCACCTTCTCATGCTCCTGAGGTCTGAGAATGGAGAGGCCAGGGATGCGGGCGGTCTAGGTGCCCACAGGAGGGTCTAGCATTTGAAGATAAGCAGAGCATATTTGAGAGAGAGTGACTGGAAAGGCAGGCAGGTTGGGTTTGTGTGGATGGAGCACAGTCTCAGCAAGAGCCAACCTTGGGTGGAAATACCAACTCCCACACAGCCTGCCTGGGTCCAGGGTGATGCCGATTCTGTCCAGTGACTGCCCTCTTCTCTCTGACTCTCAAGGGGAGCTGGGAAAAGCAGACAGTAAGGGAGGAAATCCTGCCCTGCCCAACTCCCACTCTGATGGTTCTTCCTTGCCTCCAGGTTCTTTGTTCAATGTGTGATGGGTGTCAGACTGCCCTTCAGCAAATCCCAAGACAGGAGACAGCTGAAATATACCAGCAACACCACAGGCAAAACCTTTGAAAGGTTTATTCAACCAACCAACACTTATTAAGTCCTGGGATGAAGGACTTAATATCAAAGAATAAAGAATAATATCAAAGGATCCAAGGAGGAAATACATGGTGAGTATAGATCAGTGTGGCGTGTACGAGATGGGATGTACGCATGAGAGTGGGTAGAGTCTAAGGGGGCTTTTAAGATGGGGTGGCTTCTGGGGGTGGATGCAAGAGGCTGTGAGAAAGTGTGGGTTACTTGCTGGCCCCGGAAACAGCAGGCAGGCAGGGGATGGAAGTCTCAGTGAGTGTGTGTGTGTGGCAGGACTGGTTGTGGGGGACGTGGAGAACTGGGCAGAACTAAGGATATCTCCCTTAGTCTAGCCAGACTCTAGTTTTCTAAGCATGTATAGGTTGTTGTGACTCATAATGGTCTGACTGCTGATGGCATCTACTTGGAGGGAATGTGGGAACATGGGAAGGGGAGAGGTCAGAGATGATGGTAGCTTTCTGAGGGAGGGCAGCCAGGCCTTGGATAGGGGAGGAAGGAGAGACAAAGCACAGAGACTGCATCGTATCATGTGCTCCTCCTATCCCTCTCATATCTGACCCCCTCAACAGTACACAAGGGAGAAAACCTTCTTTCCTGGTCTTAGGGTACTAGAGAACCCCCAGAAGCAGGGTCCTCCAGAAGCAGTGAGCGGGGACATGGAGGACACCTGTGATCATCACTGTGTGCACCTCCAGGTTTGTTATCTACACCCTAGATATTCTGATGTGTGCTGACCACTTCAGTTCCAAATCTACAGAACATGCCAGTCTTCCAAAGTCTGACCTTGACCTGGAAGTTCTTTGACCAAGGGCTAACCAAGACTTCCCTAAACCCTCCATACACACAGAGACAGAGGTTACAGGTGGCATATTCATCTATGTGTTCAGCAGCAAGTCACACCATGAGCTGTGCCGCTCACGAACCCCTCGTTCTCCATGAGGAATGAGGTGAGCCATCTGAGGAAGGGCACTGTGGCTTGCTCAGCTCACACTATGCCACCACGTTTGCTGTTCCTCTTTCCAGCATCCCATTCCAGGCCGTAGGCCAAGACAGTTCCACCTAAGCCTGGCTTCTCAGCGCTGTGGCTTCGCATGCTCTCTCTTCCCCTCTATCAGGACCTGCTGAAGCTGGAACCAGGCACAGGTCCCTTAGTGGTGGCTGCCAGCACGTCACCTAAAGCATGCAGTGAGCCTGTACCAGCTTAATTTTCATGGCCCAGACTTTCAGTTCTGCATAGGGCAGCCCCCATGTATGACCCTCTATCCCCAAAGCTCTTTTCTGCAAAAGATTCTGTGGTCCACTTTACCTGAGCTCAGACCCTCTTTACCTCTTTCCTCCTCATGCACTATGGTTGCCTCTCTGGCTCACATGTTTCTTTTTGGGTCTGCATTTTTCTGACCTGGATTTTAGTGGTGATTGAAGGCACCCAGTTTTCTGATGGAACCCACAGCAATGGAGGCTATCTACCTCTTCCTGTTTATCACACTAAACAGCCTTCTCCACCAAAGCAAGATGTGTAAATATATGTGTGCATATAATATATGTGCTTATGCATGTGCGCATATGTGTACATGTGTGTGTGTGTGTGGTGTGCAGAAGGGATATATGTTCAGTTCATTGTTACCTGTGGAGCCTCCTGACTTCCTATATGGGAAGGGTTTAGACATGTCAATCTCCCTCAGTTTGTGCATAGTTGAGCTAAAGACAACTTTTCAAATGTTCTTTGAGTCACACTTTGCATATGGCTGAACAAACCCTAATCAACTGTCGTGAATGAGCACATTATCGTTTATGTTTTTACAGCTGCTGGGATGGCTGATGGTCAAGACAGGGAGTGACTGAGCCCCCACCCTAGAGGCTTTCTTGGTTCCGCCACTGTCTGTTGCATTGGCCTCATTCAGTCCAGAGTCTGTAGGTTCTGTGGAGCAGGCCTTGCTTCAGGGAAGAATCTGCTGTTGGGCAGGTACCGCAAGCGGCTGGCTCCTTGGAATGCATCATTCTCAGGTAAGCTGTTTGGTCTGGGCTTGCAGTCCCATTTGGTTTGACTCAAATTGCTAGGATTTTTTTTTTCTTTTCTTTTAAGCTCGATTGAAGCCAGCATTCAACTCCCACATCTGGGCCAATGGACCGGAAGTTTACTTCCACTGAAGCTGGAGATCATCCCACAAGCACCCCCTGAGCACCCGTTAGGTGTCAGATGCCTTCCTGAGAGCAAGGGAAGCACAGCAGCTGAGCGAAGCAGACGGAGACCCTGCTCCCTGGAGATGGGTACTGAAGGGCCGTGGGGGAACTTTCGGAGGGGATGCCATTTTCTGCATCCTGGTAAATATTTGCATTCCATGGTATTTGAAGCTGTCAGAGCTTGTTGACGATACACTTAAGACTTGTATTTTCCCCCAGTGCAAGCCCTACCTCCAAGCAGAACAGGAGCTGGAAGTAAACACTGAAGTGGTGGCTAACACACACGCGGAAGCGTGCGGCGGAGCAGTGCACTGATGTCTGCCCCTGCTCTGAGTGCATCAAGGAAGGACGTGGCTCGGAGCGCTGATGCACTGTTAGATAGGGATGAAAGCAAAGTTTTCAGAATGTTACCGGATCCATGAGTATTCTTTGTTCAGTTTTTTTTTTCGACTTGCCTTGCTTTTGAAGAGTTTCATGATAGGTTGTCAGGAAAATGAAACAGAAATGAAATAGACATGAACACATAAGAGCTTGAGATGGTCTCTGTCCTACCTGGTTTACATTCTAGTGGGAGGGAAATGTTTAGTATATCAAAGGCTGAGAGACGATTAGAAGGAAAATGAAGTAGCAGGTGGGTAGAGCCTGTTGGGAGTAGGGCTGAGGGCTTGTCAAGGAGAGCCTGACACACACGGGAGCGAGCATCTGGGGGATTACAGCAGCAGAAATGAGCCTCTGCATGGGGACTGTGGCCAGACACATGTATGGTCAGAAGACAAGGGGGCCTGGTGATCTGCAAGGGAGGCAGTGGGAGGTCCCTTGATTTGGCCTTTGGGGCTTGTAACACGGTTAGAACTTTGGTTTCTATGCTGAGGGAGACAAGAGCCAAGGACAGGCTTTTGAGCAGAGGAGTCGGGGAGTGGGATAACAGACCCCAATCTCAAAAGACTCAGACCTATGTTTGGGACAGAATGTGGGTGGGAGATAATCACAGGCCACGACAAAGGGCCGAGGTGGAGACCAAGGAGATTTTAGACACAGCTGAATGTCCAATGCCTGTTCATGGATTTTCTTGAACGGAAGGGAAACACAAGTTCAGTGACCGAATGTTTCAGGTTTGGGGGATGGTTTCCTGGGCAGCAGAACAGTCAGAGGAGAGGGGAAAGAGAGAGCAGGGGAAGAGACACCATCACTGTGCACCAGAAACTAGCTGGAACTGGGTAGAGAGAAGAGTGGCCGCTAATATAGGCCAGAGTCACAGTTCGGGCCAGATGCCAGGAAAAGTCATAAGGACCATCCTGGACTAACTTTGCCCATATCTGACAAAAAGCCTGACTCCTGAACTGGGTTATAGAAGCGGCTGTGACAAACCTATTGGCAGTCTATCCAGCCAGCCTGTTCTTAGCCTCTTACGGGCAGTGTGTATTCATTAACAAAGCCAGACATACCTGCCCAGAGGGAGTGCTGATGTGTTTGTCAGAAGGTGATCATCTCTTAATGACCTCATGCCAAGTCATGGTCATGGTCTGTGTCTTGGACTAGGACTGCAGAAGTGCATAGAATAAGGGCTTTGATTCATCTAGAGCAATGGTTCTCAACCTTCCTAATGCTGTACCCCTTTAATATAGTTCTTCATGTTGTGGTGACCCCAACCATAGAGTTATTTCATTGCTACTTCATAACTGCAATTTTGATATTGTTATGAATTTCAGTGTAAATATCTGATATGCAGGATATCTGATATGGGACCCCCAAGTGGGTTGTGACCCACAGGTTGGGAACTTTAGATTCTAAAGTAACCTGCCATCTTGGAAACTGCTTTGGTCCCAAACAGCAAAAGGTTCTGTATAAACCTGGGTGCGGTCCTGCTCTTTGCTCACCCACTGGGTGTGGCTCACTGCCTGTGCCCACATCTTCTCGCTGATTGCTTATCATTGGCCTCTGATCCGTTACCACGCCAACCTTGCAAGGTGAGAAAGGCACCTCCTTTTAAGTGCCTGCTCCCCCTGTCAGACCTCCTCACCCACAGATCACCTCAGACCACTTTCTGGGATGGCGGCAAAGAATCAGAGCCACTGGGCTTCCAAGAAAGGGGTGAGTACTGAGCTGTGACTGAGTGTGACAAGCTGACATATAGGGCAGCTCCCAGCCGGTGAGGCTCTTGGCCAGCTGCCCATTGGCTCTGAGGGTCCTGAAGGCCATAGGGTTCGGCATGGTTGAACTTGAAGTAGAAAGAGTACACTTGGCTGAGTGACGAACTTGGGGAGGAAGAAGCCAGGCATCTGGGAGAGGCCCAGTGAATTTGTGATTCTCTTCTCTGAGATGGGCCAGACTTTCCTGCTCAGATTAGACCAGAACGCTCTTAAACACCACCATCGCCACCATCGCCACCACCGCCACCATCGCCACCACCATCACCACCATCAGAGGATGATATTGTCAATGTTTTGTCATAACCAAAATATAATAATAATAGTGTTAATTAAGCAAAGGGGGAAAATCCCCTTTGTGATACAGGTTCCAGGAGACAGAGGGAGAAATGAACACTTCAACTCGTGAAGACTCTAATTTGTTGTACGTGTGCTGTAAATACCGTGGGACTACGCCAGCCCCGAGTGCTGGATTGCTTTCCTCTTCTTAATGGACTCAGCCCTCTCCGCCTTCTTCTGAGGGAAGACTTTAAATGAGGACTAGAAACGTGACCAGAAGGGAAGCTTTATTCTCCTCCTGTTATTTCAAGATGGATAATAAAAACATGATTTTTGTAGAGGGAAAAACGCGATCTACAATTATCTGTATTTAGGAGACACACAGCAGCGGCGTCTTTGTCCCATGGTGCTTCTGGAAATAGCAGTTGAAGAAAAATCAAATCTTTAGTTGGATGGGACGGGAGGTGATTGGATGGGTGGTTCTGATCCATTCCCAAATCATTCTTTTAAGTGGCTGATGTTCTGGGCCACTGCACATGGCGTGGGGCCACAGAGAGGCTGCCCCCACCCTTGGCGTTCCTCTCCTCTCCCGAGGAGATGGAGCGCTGAAATATATCTGTGATTGAAAATACTTAAGTGTGAGGCCTCCAGCGCTTTCCCCTTTCAAGGTGACAGTAATTGAAGGATGGTGCTGTGCGCATCTGACATTTATAATCCGGCTGAGGAAAAGGTCAGCTTCCTTTCGGAGTCTCACTGGAGCCAGCAGAGAAAAGAATCCTGAGATGTCACAGCACGTTTCTGAGGTTTTGGGTGATGCTTTGATATAATAACAGCTTCAGTTTGCAATGCATAATTATAACCGTCCCAGCTCTCCAAGGCGTGAAGTGACAGAACTCTCAAGGAATAAAGCCATCACTTCTACAGGAAGGTTTGCACCCGGGGACCCCCAGAGCCTGGGGCAAATGGCCTGCATGAGAAGTAAACCACAGTCCTCCTTAGATGAGCAGGGTGCCATGAGTACTTTAGGGTGGATAATGAGAGGATCAGAAGACCACAAACAGGGCTTAGCCGAAGGCCAAAGGGAAGCCACAGGCTTGGGTTGGATGTCTTGAGAGTTTTTGATGAGTTACGAGGAAGGAGAGGGAGGGATGATGAAACTGGGTGGGGGGGAGAAAACCCCACCAGCAACATCCTTTTTACCCTCAGGGAATTTGAAAAAGGAAAGAGTGTCTCTTGAAAGCAAGCCCCACCCAACAATGGAAACCACTACGTGTGCTGTTAGCTTGACCTTGGGAGCAGCTTCCCATCAAGGGAAGTCAAGATGAGGACAGCAGGGGGTCTGTAGCCTTGTTGGGAGGCCAGATGCTGTTGGCATACAGAACAGAACCATAGGTGTGGAGTCAAGGAGTCCCTGTGACTAAAGACCTGTCCCATCCCTTCTGCAGAAGATTTTAACCAGGGTTGCTTGCTCAGGTTTGTGTGTGGTTTTTAAGGTAGCTGTGTTTTTGTTTTGCAGGTATGAGTGCTTTGCCAGCACTTATGTGTGTGCACTGTGTGTGTGCAGTGCCCATGGAGGCCAGAAGACAGATCTTCTGGATCTGGAACTCCAGATTCCCGGCACCTACATGGCCTGCTCATGCCAGGTTCCTTCAGGCCAAAGAACAGCTGGTATCACTTGTCCTGGGCATAAGGGTCTCACACTGAGAAACACACCTGGGCCTAGTATAGTCAGGACAGTTCTGGGGGGGCCTGGCCGTCCTTGTTGCCTTGTGGGGAGGGCCTGACATGGTTGCTGTTGTAGGAAACCAGATGTAAATGTAAACTCACAGAGTGGAAAGTCATCTGCTCCGAACAGTTGTGACAACGAGGCATGCTCCTGAGATGCTGGGGGTCGGGCGGGGCGGGCTTGGTATGATTTCGGGTCAGACTTGAGCTCTATACAATCTATAAGCAGGTCAAGGCTTAATTCTAAGGCTAGGATCAAAGTTCATTGGCCAGGAATGGGGCTCCAGCAAGGCAGGGCTGGAATCAAGGACCAAGTATGGCCAGAGGTGTAGCTTGAAAAGTGGTCAGACTGTGAACTCGAGAGATTGATTGCCTCCAAATTCATCATCGGTAAGAAAACTTCCTAAAGCTCATCTTTGGCAACAGGCAGAGCCCCATGGTGGCTTTTATCACAGGGTGGAGTTTGTTTTTTTTTTTTTTTTTTTGGTTTTTCGAGACAGGGTTTCCCTGTAGTTTCTAGAGCCTGTCCTGGAACTAGCTCTTGTAGACCAGGCTGGCCTGGAACTCAGAGATCCGCCTGCCTCTGCCTCCCGAGTGCTGGGATTAAAGGCGTGCGCCACCACCACCCGGCTACAGGGTGGAGTTTGTATAAATTAAAGATATTCTTTCATGTTTAGACTTTGGGAGGAGAGAGGTGTTGATTAGCTTGGCTGGAGTTAGGTGCTCACACCTATACCCATCGGTCATTTGTGCCGAAGTGGGGTGTAGGGGCCTCTGAAGACCAAATGCTTCTGGTTACTTTTGCTGTCATTATGACAAAACACTTGGCAGAAGCAACTGAAGGGAGCAAGATTTCTTTATTTTGTTCGGCTCACTGCTCCAGAAGAGTAGACCGTTGTGAAGGAGAGGGAAGTGTGGCAGAGCAGCTAACTCCACAATGGCGGGAGTGTATAGCGGCAGGCTCTCACATCTTGACCAACAGGAACCAGAGGCATGGCTGGAAGTGGAGGTGGGACAGAGACCCCCCCCAAAGTTGCTGGCTACACCTCCATCTTAAAGCTTCCACCAGCCCACTAAATAGTGCCACCAACACAGGTGCCTGTAGAGTACACAGGCTGTGACAGGTCACACTGCTGTGCACTGGACTGTGATTCTAAGAAGAGGGCACTATATGAACCAGGAGCCTTCCCAGCCACACATATTTTCAGCAGCCTTCTAGCATGCTTCTTGGGCTATCCGAAGATCTGCAGTTACCAATGCAGAATGAGCGGGAATGGGAAGAGAAAGAAGAATGGAGCAATTCTAAAAGCAGTAGCAGGAACTTGCAGCTAGATGAGGAGGATGGTTTCCTTCTTATCAGTTTCCTCTCGTGGAGAGTTGGACCAGCAGTATCATGGGAAGTACTGTGCACATAAAGAACTTGGCATAACTTGATGTGTGAGACAGCTCAGTGCCAGCCATTCACATTCGTATTGTAGCCGTTGTTATCGAGGGTTACATGAGAACCCAATGTACTGGCTAGAAAATGCAACGAGCCTCAGAGAGAGCATAGAAAAATTTCAGAATACCATGGACACACACACACACACACATACACACACACACACACACAGAGAGAGAGAGAGAGAGAGAGAGAGAGAGAGACAGAGAGAGAGAGACAGAGAGAGAGACAGAGAGAGAATAAAACCTTTCAGAAAGAGCAGAGGAGAAATAGAGAAATGGATTAAATGGATTCTTCATAAAATAGCAAGTGTGATACTGAGTTCAAGAATACAAGGAGCCACATATCCCAGGCTCCAGGGGAAAACAATTTAAAGCTAGAATTACATACCAAGCCTGAAATGCCCTGGAGGGCAAAGATATTTTCAGGTATTGAGGACTCAGAAATCATGCCTGTTATAATCTATCTGAAAAATAAAAACTACTAGAAACAAGAATGATGAATGACATCAGGATATAAAACGAAATGGCATGCAAAATACTAGTAAAATTTAGAGTTAAAATGAATAATATTGGATCATTAAAAATAACAACTTGAATTAAAATTCTAGAGGTTGTGGATGTGGAAGAGGAGAGAAGGGCAGGGAGGGACTGCACCACACTCCGGCTGTGGAATCTCACTATCTGAAAATTTCCCCCTTACTATTCCTAAAAGGGCCACAGGAAACTCTACCACTGTCCTTAACTGTGTGGTCTTTGGGATCAACAACTAAAGACTTCTGGATGTCCATCTTAGGGAACTAGTCCCACTCCATCTCTCTGTACAACTGTCTGTCTGTCTGCTCATCCATTTAACAAATACTGACTGAGTCTGTTTTATGCCATTCTCGTTCTAGGTACCAGAGGTACAGAAATAAATAACATGGGGGAAAATCCCCGAGTAAAAACATCTTCAATTCTGGAGCAGGACTGAACAGATAGGGGAGGCAAATTCCGTATAGGTACCCACACCTGCAGCACCATCTGTAGAGGGAGGAAAGGGGAAAGAGTACAAATACCCAGGCAGATACTTTGGGAGGTCAGCAGGACAGACCTGGGTAGAATTTTGTTACAGTTCACATGTGGAGTGTCCTCATAAGAGCCTGACCTTTAGGTTTTGGTCTCCATTGGTGGAGACAACCTCCAAGAGGTGATAGGAGCGTTAGGATGCTAATGTCATGAGTAGGCTGATCCATCCATGAATTCAGTTCTCAGTTATAGCTCTTTCTGCTCTAGTCTTGTGTATGGAGCAGTCACAGACTGTGTCCCTTAGAATTCCATTGACTGCAGCAGTCAGTTGATAAACTGTTACCCTTCATTTAATCAGCTCTCCCTGAGTTAGTTACATCCTTGGTGGTCTTAAAAAAATAAAGTTTTTGTTGTTGTTATCTTCTGTGTTTTCTAAAGTGTGCTTGCTTTATTACTTTCTTTCTTTTTTTTTCAAATTTAACTTTTTATTGACTCTTTGTAGATTTTGCATTGTGCATTTTAATTCCACTTTCCTTCCCACCCGGCTCTACTCTTGCAACCTCCCACCATGATAAAACAATGTAAAACTTAAAAGAAAAGAGAAAAAGAAAAAAAGAAAAGAAAAGAAAAATCTCGTGGAAGCTGTAGTGTGACACAGTGAGTCACGTGGTCCTTTAGTCCACATGTTATTACCTGCAATGAGTCTTTGGTCTGGTTTGAGGTCTCAGGTTTTGCTACATCATCAATACTGGGCCCTCCTGGGACAACCCTTGGATATACTGTTGCTGTCCCGTGTCACCTCAATCCTGTATCTTTGGGTCTGCAGGACCAGCCCCTTCATGTGCTCCAGCAGAACACAGATGGGACGGATGATGGGATGAGCCAATTTATAGCTCTGGCTCTGGGTATGGGTAGTTGCTGGGTTGGTCAGTCTGTCGGCTCTTCCTCATCCTTGCCTCTGGGAACATTGGGGAGCTTCTCTCCCTTGTCCACACCCCCATATGATAGATGTGGGGCAGGACTCTCTCACACTCATGTTCTTGGGACACAGTACACCCATGTCTCCTTTAACAGGGTCAGCCCTATTGTGTTGCCCAGATAAGACACAGGGCCTGCTCTCCTTAGTTCTGCATCTGGTAAGGGGCAGGGGTAGGTTTCTCATCTGCTGCAGGCAGCAAGGGCCAAGGTGTGGAGGGTGTCTTTCTTTCTGCCTCACCACCACATGGCAAACAAGGGGCACAGGGCAGGCCTCCCACTCTCACATCCTCAGGGCAGGCTCACCTGTGCCCCACCAGCAGGGTCAGCACTACTATGGTGCCTGGGTGAGGTTCACGGCCTGCTCTCCTGAGTGCTGTAGGCATCGAGGGGTGAGGGGCAAGGAGGGCATCTCTTCTCTGCCCATGCTGCATGGCAGACAAGAAGTGGGGCTAACTCTCCCATGATTATGTCCTCAGGGTTGTCTCACTCACAGCATCACCAGCAGGGTCAGCTCAACTGAGTAGCCCAGGTGAAATGCAGGGCCTGGTTTCCAAAGTGCTGCAGCCAGTCAGATGCTGGGCCAGATCACAGGTTCTCCTGGCCTCAGTGCCAGCTCTTCTACCTGCCACAGATGGTGAGGGGTAGGGGTGGGGAGATCATCTCCCCCTTGTTCATGCCACCATATGGCAGATAAAGGCCAGGCCAGATCCTTCATGCTTACATTCTTGGAGGCAGCTCACCTGCATCCCTTTCAACAGGGTCCTTGGTGCTGCCTAGGTGAGGTGCAGGGCCTGCTCTCCCTAGTGCTGCAGTTGGTGAGGGACTCACTAGGTCAGTTCTGCCGCTTGCCACAAGTGGTAAGGTTGAGGGCAGGCATCTTTGCCTCACCCATACTGCTACATGGCAGATAAGGAGAACAGGACCATCCCTCCCACTCTTATGCCCTCAGGGCCAGCCTGCCCATGCCTTCACCAACAGGGCCACCTCTCTCATACTGCCCAGGTAAGGAGCAGGATCTGCTTGCTTTCTCCAGTGCTCCAGCAGCTGAGAAGTGGGTTCAGTTCTCCCTACTGATGCAGCCAGTGAGGGGCTGGGCCACAGCCCTATTCTCTCAGCCTTCAGTGATACCTGGAGCCAAAGACATCAGCATGGGTCACAGCTGCAGCAGGGCCACAGATGATGGCATGGCCCTTGACTGCAGCTCTGGCCAGAGCAGCACCATGGCCCCAGGTGGCAAGAAGGCCATCCACTCAGCCCACTCCTCGCTGCCTTCACTTGTTCGGATCTGCCTCCCTTCACAGGACATGAACCATTCTATCTCTCCCTCTCTTCCAGATCCCACTAGGTATTTGCTCACCATGACAGAGCCCATCAGGCGGTGGGTGTGCCTGTGTTTTCTTTTCCAGGCCCAGGGCAGAGAGTCCTGGACCTACGTGTGGATCTTTGTCCCCTACTCAGTCTTACTGCAATGGGCGGGTTCCTGTCCTCCCTTCTAGACCACAGCATGCAGCTTTAAACAAAAGTCACTCATCCAGATATCTGGACTGGCGAGGGGATTCTGCTGAGAGAGCATAACGGCACCCAACAGTCTGGCGCTTGGGCTCATGGGTGAATTCTTCCTGCCCCAAGTCTGTGTGCTGGCTTTCTTATTTCATTGCCCACCACAACTGAAAACAGGCTTTAGCAAGGCAAGGCCTGTGATCTCACCCAGAGGGACTGCCCCAGCAGGATGGCTAGAGCGATGCCAGCCTGGCATGCCCAGTTTCTTCCTATTTGTGGAAGAAATAAATAAATAAATAAATAAATAAAGTTCGACCTGCTTTATTTTATTTTTGAGACAGGGCTGTGCACTATAGCCCAGGCTTACCTGAACTCCTAATATTCCTGTTTCAGACACCTAAGTGCCGTTAAAGCCATTTTGGATAGGTCTCTGAAGATTAAAGCATTGCTGGCTACATATAAAAAAGAAATGAACTCAGTGTGCAAAGGGATGAACACACTCATGCTTATCACAATATTACTCAAAATGCCTAAGATAAGGGGCCAGTAGGTGCCCATCAAGGAATGGATAAAGAAAGTGGGGTATACACACATGGTGAAGCATTGTTCAGTGGTGAAGAAAGATGAAGTCTTGTCATCTGTGGCCAGGTGGATGGAACTGGAGGGTGTCGTGTTCAGGGAAATAAGCTCAGATCCAGGACAGGATTTACATGTTCCTTTCCTTGGCAGACATTTCTTTTAAAAAGGCATCCTGAAAATTAGAATAGCGGTTGGTAGGAGCTGGAAAGGGTGTCGGAGCAGGGATGTGAGGGTAGAGGAAGGTAGATAGATATGATCGATACACACCGTGTGTGTGTGAAAATCAATGTGGATTTCACTACTACATAATTAATATATGTTAATAAAGCAAGGTAAGGCATCGAAAGCATAGACTAGCTAGAGCGCACAGTGCACTGAACTGCTAGGACCCAGTGTCAGCCTCTCTCAACTCACGGCCAGCATTCATCCCACTCCACTCCGCTCCGCTCCACTTCACTTCATCCCTTTCCTTCTTTTTATTTATTCCAGTTCTGGGGATTGAACCCAGGAACCTGAGCATGCAAGGCCAGCACTTCACCACTGAATTACAGTCCCAGCCCTCTGCGTATTTTTTTGTGCATGTCCTGTACTTCATGAGATGGATCTTGGTTTAACTTATGTACAGTGGATATGGTGTTTTAGGATAATTAGTAATCCCTGGAGTTCAGACTCGTGATGTCAGGTGCCAGACCCAGTTTGGATGAGGATGTTCTTGCCCTGCAGAGCCACGTGTCACCTACATAGGAGTTGCCTCTGGGAAGCAAGGTCCAGCCTTGGATGAAAGAAATAGACAATGTAGGTCTTGTTTGGTGAGCTCTTTCTCCGTACTATACTCATGGCAAGAACTTAACCCCCACTGAGCTGCCTATCCTCCATAAAATCAGTAAAAACAGGTCATTTGATTGCTGCAGACGGGGAGAGCGACCTCCACACACTTAAGTTCAAGGAGGCAGTAAGCAGAGCCTAGACCCAAATCTTGGTCTGACACCAAAGGCTGATGCTTCTGCTCTGTCTTCCCTACCATCCAGAGCAGTGGTTCTTAGCCTTCCCAATGCTGCCACCCTTTGGAACAGTTCCTCCTGCTGTGGTGACGCCGAGCCATAAAATTACTTTTGTTGCTACTCCATAACTGTAGTTTTGCGACTGTTGTGACTTGTAATGTGAACGCAATATGATTTACCTTATGTGATATGTGGGATAGCTGATATTCACCCCCTGTGTGAGGGTTGTTCGACTCCCACAGGGGTTGTAACCCATAGGCTGAGAACCGCTGATCTAGAGCAAACCCAGGCAGGGAGGGAAACACAGGCTAACTTTAAAGGCAGAGATGGTGTCACTACCACTTGGCAGAACAGTGATTGACCATGATTAGTGACTTTGAAGGAAAGGTCCCTGGAGGCTTTAGACACCTACCTTGTCATGGAGCATCTAAGCCAGCATGAGGATTAGTTTTATTTAAACTTGATACAAGTTACAGTTACTTTAGTGGAGGGAACTCGATTGAGAAAATGCCCCATCAGATTGACTGTGGACAAGCCTGTGGGCATTTTCATGATTGGCGATTGATGTGGATACGCTGAGCTCACTGTGGTCCTGGGTGCAGGCTGCACAAACCACGAAGGGCAAGCTAGTAAGCAGCACTCCCCCATGGCTTCTGCATCACTTCCTGCCTCATTTGAGTTCCTGCCCCGACTTCCTTTGATAATGAACTGTGATGAGGAAGGGTAGATGAAACAAACCTTTTCTTCCCTGAGTTTCTTCTTCTGGTCCTGGTGTTTCATCGCAGCAATAGAAACCCTACCTACCAAAGACAAGCCGTGTCTGATACTGTGTGCTCTTTATGTTGGAAGCCCGAATGACATGGTGTCTTCTTGCAGCCCATAAGACAGGCTCTGTCCTCCATGGCTTGTCACCCACCCTTGTTCATGTTAGTGTCTGTTCTATTGACAATGGCCTTGCCTGCTTTTCAGTTTAACCAAACCTGAAGCTGGACCCGATATTTCAATAAAAGCCTCATTTAAGTTACAAACTGTGGGAGGATTAATACTATGTTTATCTACAAAATTAATTACCCAGCGAGTTTCAGGGTTCATACGTAACGATTTCAGCATTGTCCTTATTAATGGGCTTCTTCCTTAGGAATTGCAACTGCTATTCAAATTGGCTGCCCTGTAGCAGCTACCAGAATCTCAGTGAAGGGCTCATTATTTTTGCATATTTCATGCTTCATTTTCTGCGGAAAATGATCCACATTAGCTAATTGTAGATGTGTTGTTCAGGTCACGGCTGTGTGGTGCGAACTGTACTAGAGTGATGGATCTTGTCTCTTCTGTCTTGGGAAAGGTGCCCTCGGGCTAAGAAATAGAGGCTGCAGGAGGGAGGTAGCATCCGAGCATCCAAGCACCAAGTCAGTGGGAAGCCAAGCTGTGCTTTAATTTGAGTGACACTAGCCCAGATCCTTCAGGAGCTTGGATGCATGGCTCAGAAAGATGGGCATGTCTGCTGCTTCTGCCCTTGCCCCTGTCCTGGAGAAAGCATGGTTGCTTTTCTCCCTTAGCGTTCTCAAGGGTCAGACAGGGTAGGGTGCCTTATCCTCCCATCACACTAGAGAGAACTAAAGAAGGAAACATTTTGTGGAAAGCTACATAGAGACAATGGAAAAAGATAAGCCAGATATCAGTTCTGGAGGGCCACACAGCACCTCCTATGGGGTGAGTCTTCTGGACTCACACAAATTGTTCTGACTGCTAAGCTCTAGATAACCAGCCCAGCTCCCCAGTGACTCTGGCTGGCCAATCAGAACACTCCATGGAGGGGTACTTGCACTCACACATATTCCTCAGTCACAATTGCTAATAGCATTTGTGCTGATCTTTGCCTGATGTGAGCAAAAATGCCTGACATAAGCAACTTAAAGATTTATTTTGGCTCATGGTTTCCGAGGCTTCCCTCCATGGCTCCTTGGCCACAGGTGCTTGCTAGGACAGAACATCACAGCTAGGGAAAGTTATTTGCTTGATGGTAGCCAGGAAGCTGGTAGTGACACAGGAAGGGTGCAGAGATGAGACGTGCATCAAGGACACACCCATTCCCGTCAGCCAGGTCCCATCACCTAAGGTTTCCACAACATTGTTTGCCAGCCAAGGACTGAGTGTTTAACACACCAGCCTATAAGGAGCATTTCATATTCAAACCGTAACCTCAATCTATACACAGTTCTTAGAACCAGATCCGTTGGCACACACCCATGATACCATTATTCAAGAGACTGTTGCCAGAGGATCAGAAGTATCAGGCTAGCCTGGGATACATAGCAAGACCTTTGCTTGAAAAACAAAAGCCAGGGGCTGGGGATATAGCTCAAAAGGTAGAGTGATTGTCTGGCATGTCTGACGCCTTGGGTTTGATCCCTAACACAGCATAACCTGGGCATACTGGTGCATGCCAGTCTCCTCAGCACTGGTGAGGCAGAGGCAGGAAGATCAGAAACTCAACGTGATCTTCAGCTATACTGTTAGTCTGAGGCCAGACAAGGCTGCATGAGACCCTGTCTAAAGCCAAACAAAATATGCAACAACAAAACAACTCAAAACAAAATAGAATAATAGTTGGTGACTTTATGTTTTGACTAATGTGAGACTTTATTTTTGCTCTGAGTGAAATCACGCTTGAAGTGAGAACTGGGCAGAATGGTGAGGGTAGAAAGAGAATTCCAGACAGAGGAGGGAGCTTGCACGAGGCCTCGTGGAGGGAGAGGATAACATTAGGTATGAGGCTTGAAGGTTCACACTGGATGTGAGTGACTGGTGCGGAGGACAGAGTCAGGATAGATACGGAAGACCATTAGGATAGAGTAGCCAGAGCACACACGAGGAGCAAGGCCTGCTTGTGAGAGGCAGGTATCTGAAACAAAAATGCACACCATGTATTTCTGTTCTTTATCAGAAAGCCAGACCTCCCTGGCCCCTAGAACAGAGACAAGGCCCCCAATCTCCTGTCCTGGTCAGAGTCAGTTGCCGTGACAGCTTCTTGGTAAATACATTTAACCGTAAGTCCCTAAGACTGTCTGTACCTCATCACCTGCGGCAGAGCAGTGGGCAGTGCCATTCTTGCCCACAAACACCACAGGTTTCATATAATTTTTAAAAATGAATCTATTAAATTACCTTCTCCTAGAGCATCAAACTAAGCATTTCCTAATGAGTCAGGGCTCCATTTCTCTTCCTTTGTGATGTTGTTGCAGTTGGTGACAGTTACAACATACACTTGTGTAATCTCACACTCTCAGCAGGGAATAATGAGGGAAAAGTGGTTTTGACGAATAACTATGGGCGAGCCAACGTGAACACACCAGAGCAGCTCCCGGATGTGAAGCGTGTGAGCAGTGAGCACTGAGTTCCTGAGGAGCAGGGAGGCTTCTGATGACAACTGCCCCTCTGCAGCCACCTATAGGACCCTATGACACACCTATATGTGTGTCTTCATATGGTCAGTTCACACTGGACATTTCTTGCTACTGTGGGGGAATTTCTTGTTTCTTTCTCCTGCGTGGGCTGGGAACTAGAGCAGTTCTGTGACTATGTGTGGGGTAAGCCACCTCCCCCCCCCCCCCCCCGCAGTCAGGACCCTCTCCTGGAGTGTCCTGGGGGAAGTCTTGAATGGGGTCAGCCTCAGGGTTTAATTGGAACCAGCAGTTAGTTGGGAGAGACAACCCATGTGGCTGGAGGGCAGAGTCTTTAGTCAAAATTGGAGTGTGTGCACAGCACTCCCCTTTCTCCATGTTTTAACATTTGAGGTTTCAGCTACTCCACATCATCTGGGGGCTGAAAAGCCCTAAATGGAGAACTGTGGAAGAATCGGGGGTTAGTTTTAAATAGTTCATCTTCCCGAGTAGCCTGATGGAATCCCATCTTCTGTCACTATTCCACCCTGTGATGCAGTCCTCCCCTCATTGTGAACAGCAGAGTTTCTTAAACTGCAGGTTGTGAGCCCATACGGGGCCGTGTACCTCAATTGGCAAATGCTGGCAAGAATGTGGGAACATTCACGGTTGCTGGCTTTGCAAACTGGTAGCCACTGTGGAAATCAGAATGGAGAATTCTCCAAAAGCAAAAAGTAAATGTGCCGTACGACCCAGCTATACCACTCTTTGATGTATATATGCCCAAAGGAGAAGGCGTCTTACTCCAGGTATTTGCTCAGCCATGTTCGCTGTTGCTCTGTTCACAGTGGTTAGGGAACGGAAGCACCTACATCTCCTCCGACTGCTGAGTTGATAAGGAAGATTTGCACATACACAGCTGGGGAGAAAAACGAAATCCTCAGATTCACAGGTAAATGAACGAATTAGAAACTGAGTAAGTCAACCCAGACTCAGAAAGACAAGAGCAGCATACTCTTTCTTTGTGTGGATCTTTCCCAAACCTTTAGACTTGACTGTACAATTTGCAGTAACTTCAGAAACCAATAAGAGGCTTCTGAACATACAGCGACTAAATACTAACTCAAAATCAAGTGTGTAATGGCTCTGTGATGTTCCTGGTGCCCTTGCCTGTGCTGTACCATGTAACTTCACTGTAGCCTTGGTTGTGAGACACACCGTGCCCTCTTAGCAGCTAGTATGCTGTCACGTCACACAACACCAGCAAACAAAACAGCTCAGAATGAGGCTACTGTGTGCCACGAGCTACAGTGACTTTTGTACATTTCATAAAATTCTCTGCTGTATAGAAACGCAAGGGCTTACTTAGGGAAAGCAAAGACTTCTCCTGCTTTCCATCATTCCTTAGCATGTGTCAAATTTGTATCTCTTTGAATCCGACTGCGACTGCATTAGAATATTGGATTTTAGAGAGACTGCTGTATGAGTTGCTGACTTGAGCTTCATTAAAATAAAAAGGAAAACATTAAGCAAATTTTGGGTTGTAATTGAGTCAGGATTTCCGAGAGTTTCTGAAATGGCCCTGAATGTTCTTCTGCCACTTTGTTTTCCCTGCATATGTGAAGCAGGGGTCTCAGGATTGATGATTATAGCATCAGAAATGCTGATCAATTCTGAAAAATGTTGAAGAATGCTGTATGTCCCGCAGTTTCAAATATTTGGTCAAGATTTAATTATGTAAAAATAAAGGATCATATTCATCTCATTAGCACCCAAATTTGTTTTAGACTTTAACAAAGGATAAAATAACATGTACTCCAAAGAATTGTTTGAAAAAAAATTCCTTAACCAGGTGGTGGTGACACATGCCTTTAATCCAAGAACTCAGGAGGCAGAGGCAGGCGGATCTCTGTGAGTTCGAGGTCAGCCTGGTCTACAAGAGCTAGTTCCAGGACAGGCTCCAAAGCTACAGAGAAACCATGTTCTGAAAAACAAAAACAAAAAAACCCTTTTGTAGACCAGGCTGGCCTCGAACTCACAGAGATCCACCTGCCTCTGCCTCCCGAGTGAGTTCGAGGCCAGCCTGGTCTACAAGAGCTAGTTCCAGGACAGGCTCTAAAAAAAAAAGCTGCAGAGAAACCCTGTCTCGAAAAACCAAAAAAAAAAAAAAAAAAAAAAAAAAAAAAAAAAACCCTTTTATGATTTATTGTTAGTAAAGACTTATATACCTATGGTGCAGCTGGTGACTTTGCTGGGTTGACAGAGTGCTTGCCCAGAATGCATAAAGACCTAGGATCCAGCCCCGGCACAGTATGGGCTGGGCTGGTAGCACATGCCTGTGATGCTTGCCCTTGGGAGGCAGAGGCAGTAGGATTAGAAGTTCAAGATCATCCTTCACTACATAGCAAGGCCAGTCTGGATTTTATGAGACTTGTCTCTACTTGTTTCTTTTTTTTTCTGCTGGTGAAAAGGAGTCACAGAAGAAAAATTTTAAGCCACACTGTTCTATGCGACCTTTCCCTTCCCTGCTAGGCCCTTAGCAGCTGCTGGGCCATCAGGTAGATGTTGCAGCTGTTTGTGTTCAAGTAGCCTTATTTTCACCCAACAAACTCTTCAAAATTTTCAGAAAATTTGTATATGCTAAACAGAGTCCAGAAAGTGCTCCCTTTAAGGGAAGATTTTTCAGCTTAATAAGGAAGGAGAAATGATTATACACTGAGATTTCTATGCCCCATGGTAAGACTTGATCTTCTACTGGTGAGACTGGGTAGAAGGGAAAAGTAATTCCTGTGGTTTTGCTGTTTTCCACTTCTGGCTGTGGAAGTGACAGCCACAGGGTGGCGAGGGCATAGTGGGGAAGAGAGAGCTACTGTCCAGGGCACACCATGCTCCTCGGGCTCAGGCCAACACTGGAGGGACTGACCCACGTCCTTCTGACGAGGAAGGACGGACACCCTCATGGCATGGAGAGTGAGTCAGCCTGGGGAAAGACCAGTGGCTGGCTACCAGCTCATCCCAGCACTGACTGCTTGCCTTGGGTCTGATGGTGCGTTCTGAATGAAGCCCGTAGTGCTCCTGGGTCAAGGCTGTCCACCCCCCACACACTTGACCTCACCATGGCCCCCCTTCTTCTACTGTTTTGGAGGAAAACATATTTTAACTCATCTACCTTTTCCACCTTTGCTGCTCTGTCTTAGAAACCACTGCTGTCATCTGTCCCTTAGTGTAGTGTGGAGCAGCGGGCTGCTTTCCCGCTGCCCGGCTTTCGGCCACCTGGCTAGCTTATGCCCCAAAATAACAACACACAAACTGTATTCATTTAAACACTGCCTGGCCCATTAGTTTCAGCCTCTTACTCACATCTTGATTAACCCATATCTAATAATCTGTGTAGCACCATGAAGTGGTGCCTTACCAGGAAGATTCTAGCGTACGTCCATCTTGGGCCGGAGCTTCATCGCGTCTGGCTCAGAGAGGAGAGGCGTGGCATCTGTCTGAGCCATCTACCTCACTTCCTTCTTCCTGTTCTGTCTATTCCACCCACCTAAGGGTGGCCCTATTAAATGGGCCAAGGCAGTTTCTTTATTAACGAATGAAATCAACACAAACAGAAGACTCTCCCACATCACCTTGGGTCAGTGCACACTCTGAAAAGCAGATAGCACGCTGAGTTTCCTCCCACCACTTTGCTTAGTGGGGCCCATCTCTGTCTGACTGCATGTGAACACATATACACCTGTGTGTACATGAGGGAGAGGCGTGAGTTCCCTGCCCTTTCACCCTTGTGGTTCATCCCATCCAGACACTATGTGCAGTGTCCAGTCTCCTTCCAAGTGCTAGTATAGTATGAGACACTAAGAGCTAGCCAGCAGTATGACTGCCATGCTAGGAGTGGCCATTCCAAGCTACCCTGCGGTTGAGGAAGTCCAGTGGCCATGTAACTGACTTTCACTCTGCGATATGAATGGAAGGACCATTTGTAATTTTTAGGCCACCAACTTAAAGACAAAGCCTTTTGACTCTTCCTGTTGTTTTGTTTATTTGTTGTGAAACAGCAGAAATGGAGGCCCATGCCTTGAGTATAGATGTGGAAGTCCTGTGTGGACATGGGTCTGCTGGGTCCCTGGCTGACTGTGCGGAGTGGGACCATTCACTCTGTTTAGACTCCCATGTCTTTGTGAGAGCAGCAAGCCATCTCATGTCACCTTTAAATTGTGTGTGTGTGTGCGCGCGCACACACACGCGTGTCACAGCATGCATGTGTGAAGACATTTTGGAGGAATCGGTTCTCTTCTCCCATATTGGTCCTGGGGATTGAACTCAGGCTATTGGGTTTGACGATAGGTACTTTTATATCTCACCAACTAGTGAGATGGCTGTTGGCGGCAGTCAGTCTGTTGCCTAGCTGATGACACATGCTGGCTCCACACACAGGTCCCAAAGCCCAAAGGCAAGGCTCTGTTGAAACTGGTCTCTCATCTGAGATTAGTGGTAGCTCCTATGAGTGGCAGCCCTTACATTTTATAGACAGCAAACATGACAGAAGCTCAGAGAGGCCCTGGTATTGTCTAAGGTACAGCACAGGAACAACAATCCAGGTCCCCAACCTACAGCGTGTGCCTGTTCACTGTGCCAGGCGTTTGCCTGTAGTGCTTGGAACCAAGACCATAATGCTGTTATTAAAATATTTACTTGCATGAAAAATTTCTATTACCTGGAACGCATGTATTATAGATGGAATCAGTAGCTTAGAAGGAAATACACAAGAAGAATCACTTTAATAACAAAAGCTATGCAGATAAATTCCTCATTTCAGCAAGCTCTTGGCGGTCCCAAATAAATATATCATTTTTATCAGGCAAGTGCTCTAGAAACAGCGTCTTTGAGAAATATGTCAAAATAATCTCCCCAGCTGCGCTCCCTTCTGGAGGAAGGAAATATGATTGTGACAGCAAAAAGAACCATTAAAAAGGATTTCCTTACTACAGTGTGAACCACCCCAAAGAAGCTAGCGAGAAGGCTGGACCCACTCATCTGGTTCTTCCAGCCCCAATCCACAGGAGGAAGCTGCCTGAGGCCAGGGGTCAGGGCTCCTCCCTCTAGCCTCCTGGCTGTGTGACCCCAGCCTTCACTGCCTGCCTCTTAGTGTCTTTTAGGAGGAAATTCCTATAAGGTAGAGAGCCACGCAAAACAAAACAGTGCGACTGAATTCAACGGGGCCATCCCTTGTGGTTTAAGTCATGGAAGGCAGGGGAGGGAAGCATGGTGAATGGATCTAGAAGCTTGTTATTGGCTGGAGAGTGAAGCATGCGCATGCGCTCACACACTCCGTTCTGTTGGGAAGGTGCATCATCATACTCCCAGGCCTGGGTCCCTCATTCTCTCCCCCTTCCATATCCGACACTCCCAAATTCTGTAGGGCCTACCCTCTAGCTTTTTGCTATCTCAGACACTGTTTCTGCTCCCCCCATCACTTCCGCACACCAGGACACTGTTGCTCTGACGGCTTCTCAATCTCCATGTGGGACTCCCTGCCCATTCTCTTCTTCTTCCTGCCCATCTGAACTTCCCAAAGGACAAGCCTTCTTTATTCTCTCTCAAGATCTCCTGTAGGACAAGGTCCAAGCTCCTCACTTTGGTATTCAAGGTCCCCTGTACCTCTCTAGTCCCAGCAGGCTCAGTGGAGGCAAAGGGCTCAGGAGTCTCCACACAGGCTTCGCCCTCCATGTTCTGTACTTCCTCAGACTGCTGTCTCCCACGCTGGTCTTCCTTTTCTCCTTCTGAGTGGTAGCTGGTTCCCTGGGCCCAACACAAATGCCACACAGACCTCTGGGTGCTCTGAGGAGAGGCCAAGACTTTCTCTCCTGGACTCTCCCCAGAATCCTCTTGGTGTCTCCTGTCAAAGCCCTCTGAGCTGTAGCTCCCGTCCAGGTCTAGGGCAGGAAGGTATAGGAGATAGAGAGCCAAGCCCAGCATCACCATGCTTGGGAGACTGGGGAGTGGGCAGAGGTAGGGGAGTGAGATGCCCCCATGTGCATGCGCATGCATGCATACGTGTGTGTGTTCGCGCATGTGTGTGTGCATGCACATGCATGCCACGAAAATGCTCCTCTCTTTTAGCAGAAGCATCCTTATTTCAAGCCCAACTCAAGAAACAAACTCCCCCCCATTTCTTTCCCCTTCCCTTGGTTGCCTGTCTGTGTCTGTCCCCACCTGGTTCCATCCTGGCCCATCCCCATAGCAACCCTCAATCCTCACCAAGCCCTCAGGGCCTATATGAGAAGGAGAGGGGGCAGATAAAAGACCATGCTGTTTTGCGTTTGCATTCCTGTCTGGTGCCCTTCCGTTCTCGTAGGTTCCTGATGCTTTGAGATATTCAGCATCTGAAGATGAATCGCAGACCAATCCTTCCGCATCACATGCCACTCAGGCAAGCACTGGCAGGCTCTAAATATATACACTTATCTTTCCCATAGAGGAGAGTGGGGCAGGATCAGAGCTATAACTGTATTAATGTTCCTGAGCCCAAGAAGAGCTTGTACCAGCAGGGTCTGCAGAAGGGCAATAGGTGACCATCTTCAAGGGAGACAGCATCCAGTGTGTGAGGCTGGAGGGTCACAGCAGGCTCTGTGGATCCTGACGCCTGAGCTCTCTGCATGACACTTGCTTAGTGTGTGTGTGTGTGTGTGTGTGTGTGTGTGTGTGTGTGTGTGTGCATGCTGCGTGCTAGGTCACATTGAGCCTGGAGTCCATACAATATCAGACACCATTGATTCCTCTTATGCACCCCAGAAATTAGCCTGAGAAGACAGAAGTCACTCATGCCTTTGTTACAGAGGAGGGACTCAGAGAAATAGACTGGGGTTTCTTATAGGTTGTGCTCAGTGATTCTGTCCGACCCTCACAGTGGGACTGACTGGGCTGTGCAGATGTGCCAGGAATTAACCTTCTAATCTTGCTTTGCCTCCACTCTAGAGTTGTGTGTGTGTGTGTGTGTGTGTGTGTGTGTGTGTGTGAGAGAGAGAGAGAGAGAGAGAGAGAGAGAGGGGGGGGAGAGGGAGAGGGAGAAGGAGAAGGAGAGAGATATTGGCAGCTCTGCTAGTGAAGCAGCTTCTCACTTTCTCCGGAAATTAAGCCAGCTTCCCGTTATCAGATCGTCTCTAAATGAGTAAAGGACTGGATTTTGACATCACCTCCTCATCTCTGCGAGAAAGAGACAGCCTGACAAGTTGTTTTGTCTCACGCTCGTTTGAGCAGAACATTTTGAGGAATGTCCCTGTGTTTGAAAAGATGCTGCTGGGTAGGAGAGATGTCCACAGTGACCAAACATGAGGGCCATTTGCAAGTAATCACCCCATGCTGGAATGCAGGACAAGGGGAGATGCATTCTTAGTTCCAGGCGTGACTGGAGGAGGTTTGCTCAAGGTGGGGGACTGCAGAGGACATCAGGGGAAATATTGTAACCATTCTGCACAGATCTGGATTCTGCTGTACACAGATCTGGAAGCAACCAGTTCTGTACAAGAATTGTTACTCATCAGTATAACCCCTCTCCCACCCCTGCCCCTCCCCAGTACTGCCCAGCTCACACTGTAACAGCCCCAGGACTCAGAAGGTTTCCCAGACCCCCAGAAAACCCTGATTGGTACAAGATGAGGACAGCCCACTCAAGCTGAACCAATCAGATTCTTCCTCCCAGAGACTAACACTCTTGAACCAAGAAGTGCAGAACCAGGGAGTCCTTGACCTTGAATGGCCCTTGGCAAGGGCAGGTTCAGTGATGGCCCCCTTCTCCTCAGACAGAAAGGAGTGACCTCTCAAGAGTCCAGGTGTGGAGCCATTCCTGGGTTGAATCCTGCCTTGACTCCAAGCTTTGGTCTCAGGGTTGTAACCTTCAGTCAGGGATTTATTCTCTGGCTTTTGTTCAACAACCTGAAAAATAGGAAGCATAAAAAGTTATGAAAATAATTATGTTGAAGCCACCCTTATTGGTTGTGAAACATCTAGATGTTTTCTAAAAGTATTGACAGAGTCTTTGGTTTAGAAAAGATAGGTCTGAGATATGGCTGAAAACTCAGAGATGAAGAAAGAATTATTGTCAGGCATAATGGGGTAAGGCTGAAGGCTCTTTAAAGGGAGGAGGCTGATGGTGGAATGAGGGGTGAGGAGTCTCAGAAGATGGGGTTCAGTGTGCATTTCCTACCCAGGGCTGCTCTCACAGAACCTGTTCTAGGCAGCTCCCAGGAGTTCTCCTGTGTGTCTGCTTCTCTCAGCACCAAGACAAGGTTTTGTGGGTGGGGTCTGTGCTGCGGAGCAGAAGCCCCTGTCCTGAGCTTCGTTATTGTTGCTATGTTAGTCAGCTTTTCATTCTTATGACAAAATACTAGAGAACATCATCTTAAAAGGAGATGTTTACTGTGGCTCAGAGCTTCAGAAGTTTTAGTTTATGGTTGCTTTGGCCCTATGGTGTGTTGGCCTTCTGAGAGCATGTCCCCAAGGGTGTGACTCCCCCCAGCTCCTGCTCCTAGGTCCCACCTCTTAAAGATTCCATTGCCTCCAATAAACAGTACATAGACTGGGACAAAGCTTTTGGGGACATTTCACATCTGAAGGGTAGCAGTTGGCAAACTTAGACATCCAAATGGAGACAGTTCAGCTGTTAAAGGGCCAGTTCAGAACCAAAATGACAAAAGTCAGTGCCTTTAGTGACTAGATGAACATTCTCCGAAAACATTCCAGACTCTGACAGGTGTCTCCTGGGAAGTGAACCTACTCCTCAGGCCATAGTTCAAGGGCCTTGGGCACTACAGCAGCAGACGTCTTCAGAGTCAAGGTCCCTCATGGGCCCATTGGTTACAGGGACATTTACCCATCGTCCCCGGCATCCAATGATAAATAAAGAAGTGACTAACGTCAGGTTTATTTTGTCTTTTGAAAGAGTACTTTCATCTCTTCTGGAAGTTTCTCTGTAGTACAAAGGTCAGTGTTTTTCTTACCCATGTAGATTCTGTTGTCACTGTTCCCCTCCTGCTACAATGGAAAGAAACTATAGATTGCATGTAAACAGGGGATACGTATTTGTTCTAATAAAACTTTATTTATAAAAACCAGTGGTGTTTTTTATAAATATATGGTACCTGAACTACTTAATAACTTTTGCTTTTAAAAACCCACAGGGTGTTGTCCTTGACACTTCAAAAATCCCCAAAGACCTGTTGATAGAATGTTCTTTCTTTTACCTATCATACTTGAACAGTTGGTAGATTTCCCTATCTTGATGTGCATGTTCCTAGCTTTGGCAAATAAAAGTGTGTTTCCTTCCTCCATTTCTTGGAGTTTATTAGGTATTTAATATCTGCCAGCCCCCTAGATTTATTTAGAACCCTCTCATTATTTCCTCTCATCTTTCTTGTTTCTTCCTCTTTATTATGGTTTCTTGGCTATTCAATTTGACATTTTTCAAATGTTCTTTTGCATATTTAAAAGTAATTTTGGATTCCCCTTGAAGATACTAGAGACTTTTTTTTAACTTAAAAATCATATTCTATTTTGAAAAATCAGTTTTTAGGGTTAGTTTTTCCCCATGTTATTGTTGAGTTTTTATGTTCTGAAGATCTAATTTTTGTCTGGGGTATAGCTCAGTAATAGAGTGCTTGTATCAATATGCATGTTTCTTTCTTAAAATTCTTTTTTGTTGAGAATTCCATATATGAGTACTGTATTTACTGAATATTACATTATTCTTCCCCTCCTTCTCCTTCCTCTAAATCCTCCCATGCCCCACCCTCTCAAATTCATGGTCTTTGTTTCCTTAACCATTACATATATATATATATATATATATATATAATATACACTTGTATATACATATATATAGATAGATAGATATCATATACATTTGTATATACACAAACATAAATACAGCCTACTTGGATCATTTAGTGTTGTTCATACATATATATTTTTAGGGCTGAGTACTTGATACTGAATAACCAGTTAAGGAGCTCATCCCTGAAGAAGACTGATCTTTTCTTTCTTAGTAGTCATTATTTGATAGTATGCATGTTTGGTCCCAGAACACACACAAGGAAAGATCGCCTTGTGTACTAGTTGACCGCTGAGATTCACTTTTGTGCCTAGGTATCCCATGAGCATGTGGAGGGATCCTAAGTTGTGGAATTTGCTTTAAACATGTCAGTTAAAGAGTTGGGAGGTTTCTAAGTGCTAGACTGTAGAGGTCTGCTTTCATTGGGCATATTCATTTTCAGTTGTTTCTACAAGCTTTGGGCATGCTCCCATTCAGGAGGTGGCACTTCATTTCACCCACTTTGAAATAGGGATAATTCTAGTGGATAGAACATGACAAATTTCCAGTGTGTGCCTCTCAAGGCTCAATGATAAAAAACATGCCAGTTTCTTTTCTTCCTTCGCTCTTGGAGAAAGCCAGTTGCCATGCTGTGAAGTCATTTTAGCAACCCTAGGAGGAGTGGCATGGACTGAAGCTTTCAGTCAATAATCTGGGCCCACCATCTTGGAAGCCAATCTTTCTGCCCTTGTCCAGGGTGATATTTTGTTTGTGATCTGATGTGGGAGTCCCCTCTGTGTGCTGTGATTACCATTAATTAATAAAGACACTGCTTTGGAGTTATAGCAAGGCAGAACTTAGGTAGGGAGGGAAAGCTAGGCTGAATTCTGGGAGAAAGAAGGGTAGAGTCAGAGAGAAGCCATGGAGCCACCATAGATAGATGCTGAGAACTTTACCTGGTAAACCACAGCCAAGTGGCTATACACAGATTAATATAGATGTGCTAAAACTTTGCTAGTAGGCCACGACCTTGTAATGATTCACAGATTAATGGAGATAGGTTAAATTAATATGTAAGAGTTAGCCAATAAGAAGCTAGAGCTAATGGGCCAAACAGTGTTTTAATTAATATGGTTTCTGTGTGATTATTTCAGGTCTAAGTAACTGGGAGGCCGGGAAGAACAAGTGGCCTCCTTCTACAGTGATCTAACAAATAAAGCTTGCATGAAGATCAGAGAAATAGTGCAGCCAGCCACTATAGAGACCTTTTACCTCTACTGAATCTTCATACTGCAGGGACAATCTCGTGTCTACTAATCTTGAGACTGCATCTGCAGATTGCATCCTCAGACTGTGTCTGAGCTCCTGTCTCCTTCTGCTTTATATTCTTCTCCTTGCCCAACTCTACCACTCCTGTCTCCACCTCCCTAGTGCTGGGATTAAAGGAATATTATCCCAAGTGCTGGGATCACCTTTGTGTAAGCTCTGTTTTTCTTTTAGACAGATTCAATTGTGTGTAACTCAGGGTGGCCTTGAGCTCAGAGATCTGTCTGCCTGTCTCCTGAGTGCTGGACTTAAAGGTGTGTGCCACCACTGCGTGGCTTCTATGGCTTGGCTAGTTAGTGGCTTAGCTCTGCACTCTGATCTCCAGGAAAGTTTTATTTGTTAAAACACAAACAAAATGTCACTACAGTCCAACCTTCAGATGACTGTCACCCTGGAAGTCATCTCAACTTTATGAATGACCCTGAGCCAAAATCATCAGCTAAGCTCTTCTCAAATCTCTAACCCATGGAAATTGTGAGATAGTAAATACTTACTGTTACAAGTGAGTAGCTCCAGGGGTAATTTGTAGTGCAGAAGTGGATAAGTAGCACACAGGACATCAATCTCCATCCATATATTCCATCCCATACTTAAGAATTTTGATAGGAGTAGGTTCAGATTTTCTACATATAAATAGTCAAGTCAAGCACCCCATTTACAGATGTGCCATTTTTATTTAAACCTGAACTTTCTAGCCTGAGTCCAGGGTTCTAGAGGGCAGGATGGTTCTGGGGGTGTCTCCATTTCTGTCTGTATTTAGAGATGGCTTTGTGTAGTGTCCCCATCAAATATCCACATCCCAGCTTCCAGAGATTCATTTAGGTCTCTTGTCTACTCACATCTCTTCTCCTGCCGTCATTATGCACCTAGACCTGTGATTCCTTTTACTTTCCTATTAACGGGGTTTCACGTGAGGATGGGAAGACGCAGTATGATTAACCTGCAGTTTTCAGTGCTTCCTTTTTAGAATTGCTGAAGGTCCGTGTTGACACTTATCAAGGAGACGTACATGAAGGTCAGGTGAGAGTGCTGTTGGTGGGTGTCCACGTCACAAGGAGCAAACCAGCAGGGCGTGAATGACGCGTGCCTTCATTTCTATCCCCTAAGCTCGGAGGCTTCAGTAAGAAGGTAGGTCCCGACTTCCCCAGGAAGTAAGGCTCTTCCTAGTCACAGAGCATATTCTGCGCAGCAATTGGCTCTGTAGCACGAGTCAGGCCTGTCAGCTCTTTGCACGTGACAAAGCCTCTGATGAAGGCTGGGAGCTTTAATGAACAAATAATTAGTTCTAGGAACATCACTTGATGTAGAAGCCAGCTAATGCCTTTTTAATTACTTCAGCGCTTGCGTCTTTAGCAACCTCATCCCATACGCACGGAATCACTGTCACCTGCTGCCACCGCATGGCTCTCAGGGAGCTACAGATCCCAGTCCTAGAGTAGCAGGGTGAAGGTCATCAGATTGGGTTAGCCCCTCGGCTCATCCTTGAGCCACCCCTGCACTTTTAGGGATAGACTGGCTAACCCGTGGGCTCTCAAGATTATTATAAAAGTGGGATTTTCTGAACCACTACCTCAAAAACCCAAGGATGCAAAGGATCCAAGGTTATTACAGGTCAGATCTGGGAGAGTAAGAGTCTAACTCAAGAATTTGGCCACAGCACCAAAAGCTAATTAACACAAGAGCAGGGCCTAGAGGCAGAACACTGTACACCAAAGGGGCAAGATCATCTCTAAGGAGACACAGGGGAGGTGGGCCTTCACTTTCTACATTTCAATGGAGTTTTAGTAAAATCTTTTCAGAATGGTAACTTTGTAATAATTTTATTAAAAAGTCACAAGACTCGTGTCCCCAGTCCCCCCCTCCCCCGTCTTTCATGCATTCCCCTCATTTATTCATATATTCAACTAACACACACGTCTGAGGAGCCCATTCTGGGTGTTTGTTCCTGGTCCAGTCTCTACATAAGGAGAACTCGAGGGTCTCGTAACCTGGGAAGGACCCAGCGTAGCACCCAACAGGGCAGGCAGGTAGTAGTATCTGAGGGAGTAAATGGGTCATACATCAGTGCTTGCAGCTGCTTAACCCACCTTTCCCACATCTGGTACTGTGCATGTCTTCCAGGTCAGGACAGAAGATTGTCCCCGAGGGGCTGGGGATGCAGCTTAGTGGGCAGAATGCCTGCCTAGGCATGCATGAGGTTCTGTGTTTGATCCCCAGTACCACACTAATCAGGTGTGGATGTAGACAACTGTATCTTAGGACCTCGGGGGTGGGAGTACGAGGATCACAACCTCAAGGCCATCCTCAGCAACATAGTGAGCTTGAGGCTAGCTTGGGCTATGTGAAGCTATATGAAAAACAAAGGACTTATCACTGAGGGCTTGGGACTCTTGTCTGTGTTCGTCATCATGTGAGCGAGCACCCGTGGCCCTCCATAAATGCTTTTTATGTAAACGAGTGCTTTTAAACATCTCCCTAGCGATTATTTGGCCAGAGAACACACAGTCCTGCTGTGATGTGGCCATGTCAAACTTCCAACGTCTTAATTTCTTTTGCTCTACATAGAGATAACAACACACGTCCCACAGAGCTGACAGGAGGATTAACTCCAGTGAAGCCTTTAAGCACTCTGTGTGTGACTGGTACCCAGGGAACGGTAGGTAAACGGTCGTGATGGACATTTGCGCTGTCTTCAGTGGCTCTCCCTCTGGCTGCTATAGGCAAGGACTCTGCCCTGCGATTCACTTCAGTGTGCTTGTGGGCGAAGAGCGGAGGAGCCACAGAACACGCACAATTTAAATTTCAGTACTGGCAACAGGTCACAGTTGGGAAAGCTGGTACACTTTATACCCCTGCCAGTTCCGTCTCTGCATTCTGGCGGATCACAGGGCTTTGCAATGCCTTGTTATTTCTCGTGCCTTTGCTCTTGAGGGAGAATGAGTGACTTGCCATCTGTGTAACTCAAGAGAAAGCTCCCCATCCTTCCCCACCCCGCAGCCCAGCATGGAACAGCTCTATCAGAGGCGCCCAGGGGAGGCGCCCAAAGTAATTAAAAAGGCTTTAGCTGTGTCTCTCAAAGAGAATTACAGGGGCTCTAATTCAGAACTTCAAACAGTGTTTCTCAAGCATTTTCTTTTCTTCTTGAGTTCTCATGTCCCTGCAGACAGAGTAGCCCCGGAGAGCTTGAGGTTGGGGGATGAGCCACCAACCCGCAGCTTGTTCTTGCCATATGTGATTCCCGTTGTAAAATGTGCATGTTTGTCTTGATTTACACAAAGCTCTTTCTACATCTGCTTGGGGTAGGCTAAGTCAGGGTTCTCCTTACAGCAAGAGGGGTAAAGTTTCCCTGTCCTTGGCTATGTCCCCCACTTCTGGGGGGGCAGCAATAGGAGGATCTCCAGAGTGCGCCCAGCACCTGCAGAATGCCCCCACTTCTGATGCTTACTCACCTCTGTTCCCAGCCTCAGATCTCAGGGTTATCTGTGTGTGGATAGTGGATGCAGTTGCTATGGAAACCTAGGCTACATAAAAATTGTGTTAGTGGGTTGTGGCCAGCACCTTTTAAAAAATGAAACAGACTAGACCAGGAATATAAACTATGAGAATGCATCACAAATGGAATGAATAAACATTTTTTAAATAAAAAGCGTGCATACACGCACGCACACACACACGCACGCACGCACGCACGCGCGCGCACACACACACACACACACACACACACGCACATCACACACCACTTGTCTTGCTGCAAATGTGTTTCCTCCATTTACTCCAGGAGATGAATTGAATGGATCTGGGCTCCTGGTGCATGGCACGTGAGACTTGTCTGTTGACTACAGTCAGCCTTCCTCCTTCAGGTACTACTTGCTCCCATCAGTGCCTTATTCAAGCAATCTTCCCTTTCCACACAGCTAGGTCAAAACCATGTCATGGGCTTTTTGGAACATCCAGGACTCATCCTGCCCATGGCCAGTGCTCTCATTTCCCCAGTCTGTCAGATGACCTCCATCTCTCGCTCCACGACACTCAGTTGGCTCTGGTCTTAGCTGCCTTGAGTTTTCAGATTTCCCTAGGCTGTGCTGGGAAGCCTTCTGCCCCACACTTCACATCTCCCCATGTGAGTTGCAAGCCAATGTTTCTTGCTGAAAGTTTTCCCTTCATCCCTTCAGTAGGGGCCCTCCCTCCTATAAGTTTCCTCCCACCTTCTGCAAGCTGCTGGCCTCACTATGTTTGGGGGACTCTTATTTTCCCATTTTTTAAGTTCGTTCAGTGTAGTTTTGGAAAGATGAAAATGATATTCTTGGTGCCAAGTAGACAGACTTGAAAGCAGAAACTAGAGAATTGAAGTTGATGTACAATTTGGCATGAAACGAATTATTTTCAGGTGAATCGGTCAGTGATATTTAGTGTGGCCGCAGTGTTTCTGCAGCCACTGACTTCAATGATTTTGCATTGGTACAAAAGCTCCTCCCACATATTGGCCAACCCCAGAAGGAAACCCCAGAACACTATGCAGCAACTGCCCCACTCTGCCCTCTCACCATATTCTGGCTGGAACTTTTCTTTTCTTCTTTTCTTTTTCTTTCTTTTTCTTTTCTTTCTTTTTCTTTTCCTTTTCTTTTCTTTCTTCCTTCCTTCCTTCCTTCCTTTCTTCCTTCCTTCCTTTCTTTTTTTGGCTTTTTCGAGACAGGGTTTCTCGGCACAGCTTTTTAGCCTGTCCTGGAACTAACTCTTGTAGCCAAGGCTGGCCTTGAACTCACAGAGTCGCCTGCCTCTGCCTCCCCGAGTGCTGGGATGCGGGGATTAAAGGCATGTGCCCAATCCACCCTGCCTGGCCTGGGCTGGAAGTTTTTCTACAGGTAGAATCATGAAATGTCTAACCTTGTGAAATCTAGCTTCTTTCATTTAGCACATTTTGGAGGTTGCAAACGCCCACTGGTTTATGTGCTTAATTTTTTATTCTTTTTTTATGGGGCTTAATATATCCATTCTGTTAACATATCACCACCCATTTCCTCCACTGATTCGTCGTTGGATGTTGTACTGTTTCCTAGCTTCTGTATGAATCAATTGTGCGTCTAAGAACCACGTGTGTATCTTGTATTTGCTTCTAGTGACACTTCCACTCTCTTAGGCTGTGTGTACGTACAAGTGGAATCCCAGGATCCCAGACATTACATGTGGGACCTTTTTCCTCTTTACACATGTGCATGCATGTGTGTCTGTGGTATGTGTATAAGTGTGGGCTGTGTGTGCACATGTGGAGGCCCAAGGCTGGCATTGGATGTCTTCCTCTGTCAGCCTCCACCGACATTTTAGACGGACTCCCCCTGCACCTAAACTCACTGATTGGCTAGGCTGCCTCTCCTGTCTCTGGCACTCAGCCCTGGGATTACCGGCACACACTGCCACGTCTGACTTTTTAACATGAATGCGAGGAATCCAAACTCAGGTCCTTGTGCTTGCGTAGCAAGTGTTTTCCCCCGAGCATTGCCCCAGGCCTCTGGCGTGAACTTTTTTGAGCAGTCATTGAGTGGGACCAGACCTCTGCACCTTCCCACAGCACTGGGCAAGGATGCCCCTTTCCCTCACCGTCATCATCTCTCAATAGTTTTTTTTTCTTCTGAAAACTCACCATAGATACCCTCGCAGGTGTGGAGAAGGCTCTCACTGTGATCTTCTTTTCATTTCCTTAAAGATCAGTGATGCTGGACATCTTGTGTGCTTAATCACCTTTGTATCTTCTCTGGAGAACTGTCTATTGAAAAAAATCCCTCGTTCTTGTTTTCCTTCTTCTATTATTATAATCAGTGCTGAGGACTGAAGTCAGTGTCTTGTGTATGCTAGTCAGGGATCCCACCACTGAGCCACAACGCAACCCCTCTTGCCTATTTCCAAAAAGCAGGGCTCTGTTTTTGTTGTTGGATATTTTATCGTGTGTGTGGTGTGTGTGTGTGTGTGTGCGCGCGCGCACATGTATGCACATGTGCCATAGCACACACATGAAAGTCAGAGGGTGACTTTGTGGAGTTTATTCTTTCCTTCCCCCATGATCCTAACCCTGAAGGAAATGTTGGAAAGGGTAAGTCCATATTGAAGACCTTAGTGACCTCAGGCTCCCAATATCTGGGGACTTCTAAAATTGGTTGCTACTGGTATCCTGCAGAGTGACGCCTGTTTTAGGGAGGGGACCAGAGGTGGAGGAGGACTTGAGGTCACATTAGGGATGATTCTAAGGGATGATTGATAGTACTGGTTAACATGCCACCAGAGGTCCAAACTCTGGGCTCTGTGGGGTTCTGAGTCTACTATAACCTCCTAGGGCCGTTGCTCTGTTACTTCCCCTCCATGCAGCTCACAAATGCCCTCATACATGCCACTGATCTTGTGTTAAGTTTATCAAAGGTTGCTGTGGAGGCCAGTTCCTCCAGCCGTAACAGGCTGAGGGAGATTCTGAAAGTGGTCCGAAAGTGCTGGGGAACGCAGCAGGGGAATGCATTTCAGCTATCTACGCAACCCTTGGCTGCGGGAGTCCAATCGAAGTCAACATCCAAGGTGACATAGACAGAGGTAGGAAAATGGTTGAAAATTAATGAAATAAAACAAGTAAGTTTATGAAGCTCACAGGGGAAGCATAAAACTCCTACATGGGGGCCCTAAGGGGTGGGGGACAGACTCAAGGACTTTCCATGAGAAGCTTACCGTGGCTGTTGGCACGGCACAACTGCAGACTGACTGCCATAGAGATGAGCCTTGCTCAGGTTGCAGAAGTCCTGAACTGTGTTCTTTCTGGATTGGAGGTGCCGCCGCTTGAGGTCCCCTGACTGTGTTTATTAGACTTGGGGCACTGGGTGGGGTTTAGACTGGTCTGCCTGACAGAAAGCCTGGGGCAGTGTAAGATGAGAAGTAGTGGGAAGGCATTTTGTTTGGAAAGGAGAAGTCCCAGGCCTGGGCATCACCTCTGTGAAGGGTTACTGTGATGTGAATCATTCTTGTGGCTGCAAAAAACATTTCTTGACTTGGTACCTTAAAACAACACAGGGTTTCAAGGGCTGAGGTCTCTCTGGGCTGAAACCAAGGTCTGGACACTCTGGAGGTCTGCTCCATGCCCTTCATCAGATTCTGAGGCCTGTCTTGTGGCAAGGTGGCGCTCTTAAACCTTCTGGACCCCTTGTTACAGCATCTCAGCTCCAGATTTCCTGGTTCTCCCTTATCCTATCCAGGAGTCTCAAGATTTCACGGGCACTGCAGGGAAGCCCAAAACAATCTGAGGTTTCCTGCTTCCAGTCCCTCAACTTATCACAGGTGAGGCGATGGAGCCACAGCACTAGGGTTAGGGCGAGGGCATCTTTGGGGGCTGGCTACCTGCTCACGACACTTGCAGAGAAATTTCTAACATGGCATCAGAAGGCAGAACTAATTAATGGCAGAGACAGACCTTTTGCAGCTAAGAATTGGTAACCCTGCCTCATAGGGTGGACTTTTCACAGAAGAGTGAAGCTTAGGAAGGAATGCTCTGTTCTCTCAGGCTGTTTAAGCAGAGGATGAATTTGTCGGAATGGTCCAGCAGGGTTTCCTATGTGAAATGGGATGCTCGACCAACTAGCATCGATGGCCTTTCCCAATTTTATGTTTATTATTGTTACAGCAGTCTTTGAGGATGCCCTTCTAGTTATCCGGTTCACGACCTCTGCTCGAGAAGGCTTGCCACATGTAGTTCCACAAGGTACAGGCAGTGCATGCTTGGGGCGACAATGCCACGGCCAGTGTCCTACCTGCGGAGCCATCATCCCCTGCAGGCCCCTGTGGGGCTCCGCCATGGGTCTGCTCAGTCCTGCTTGGTCAAGGCACAGACCAGCTGCAGTTCCCAGAAGTTAATGTCACTGGAAAGAGCCAAAAGAAAATGAACTGATGTATCATCCATCCCCTCATTCTGGTGGCGTGGCCTCAGTCACACTCCCGCCTGCAGCCTGAACCTTGAAAACATTCTCCATCTCTCTCAGCTGTTGCTCTCAGAGCTTTGAGGCGAATGCTGAGAGACCTTTGTCATGGGTCTCACCATGAGTCATGTGCTTATTAGTGACATGGGTTCTTGTCATGTCTTCATTCCAGAATGGAATACATGTTCCTGACTTAGCACGCAACTTGTTAAAGGCAGCCTGGTCCATTGCTCCTTCCTAGAGTTTCTTAGCTTGTCCATCTAGGGCTGGGGCATTTTGGAACTGGCAGTTAAGTCATCCCCTATTGCAGGCCTGCCTTCTTTTCCAACCAGCCCAGGCCTGGACAAAGCCGAGGCCTTTACGTGAGGTCATACAGTGGGGGATAGGGATGCACCTTCATCATGCTGCCTTATGAGCTGTGTCTCTGACAGCAGGGCCAGTCCCAGGTTCTGGCTGAGCGGCCTAGTGTCTGTGAAATCCTGGATAGCTGGCTGTTGCTTCTCTCTGGGAGCACTTTGCCTTTCTCTGATAGTGTATCTTTATACCTACAGAGTCCTCCAAAGTCAGCAACTGTTGACTCTCTGATGTAAGGACGTCTTATTGTTAGGGCTTTACCTTCCGTCACCTCAAGTATTTGGCACCCATTCAAGCTAAGGTGGATTCCATACTCTCATCCATGCACCCTGTCTGGGTGGGGTTCTGTGGGTTTCCAACACCAATGTCATCCAGCAAACAACACTCAAGTCTCCCTGTTTCTTGACCCTCCATCCATTTTATTGGCCCTCAAGTTTTCTCATTTCCATTTCCTGTCTTGGGGCAGGGACAGTAAGCAACTCTGCCCACCCACCCTCAGGTTTCTGTCGTTCCTCTCTTGTACTGGTGTGGCATCTTATACACTGCTGGGCAGACAGTCAGCTCACCAGCTTTGCCAGGATCTATTCACCTTCACCACCTCACAGCCCAGTCCCCAGCTCAGAAGCTGAGAAATCCGAGTCCCCTGAAGTCAGCAATTCGCAGTTGGAAGCAAACAGTGACCCCAGTTCTCAGGTGTGTATTGAGGGTGGGTCTTGTCTGAGATTCCCTGCTTCCCTCCCACTGGAATCCCGCTGCCAGCCCTTGGGTGTGGGAGGAAGCAGTAGATGGGAACAGATGGTGATGACCTATCAGCATCCTGTGGTTCTGTGGTCCTGGGACAAGTCCAGCTTCAAAGGAGGATCAGGTCAGAGTGGCCACAGAGCTTCGGAGATAGCTGGACCTGGCAGAAGGGAAGTGCTCACTAGAGCTCACCCAGTAGCACTCCTCCGCGTTGGAATGAGAGCATGCTATCCTAAATCCTCCTCTCCACTGCTGCCTGCTCGGCGTGGGGCCACAGCAGATGGCGAGGTGGGCCCTCAGTGGGTCTGGAGCGTGGGCTTTGGGAGTGCTAATGTTCTCAGATTCTCCCTTTGCAGAGCGTCAACTGTGACAACAATGTAGCTCGGGCCAGGAAACGGAAAGGCAGTGCCAGGTGGCAGGAGGGGCTGCTTCTTAATTAAGGCACCTCCCCAGCTTGCTGATGACAGCCATGGATTGGAAATAGTCTATGCACCTGTCTATCACCAGGATCCCGGGGACACTCCAGGACCATTTCCAAGTGGGGTCCAGCCCCTTCACAGGCTAACAGGGAAAATGGTATCTTATCACAGTTGGACCTTGTTTACCCAATATGGCACCACTCTCATTTCTGTCTGTCCCCAATGTTAGTGTCTCTGAAGAGCACCTTTTAATATAAATATGATCAGGAGACTTCAACAATTTACCCACATGTAATAATAAGCGATAGTTAAAAAGGAGTCTCAGAGTCATCTTTGTCTCATTGAACCCTATAACGATCCTGTAGTTGATGCTGATGTTGAAGCCATTTTAATAGATAGGAAAGTTGAGGCAAGAGGCTGAAACCCATGGAGCTGGTCACAGAATGGTCAGAACCTAAGGTTATCATTGCATAAACCTGGATCCTGAGCCTCAGTCCACCAGGAATGACAGGGCATTCTGGGTACATCAGAAGATCATATTGAAGGCAAAAGAAAATGACATTAAAATAACTACACTTTGAATAGAGTTGATTGATTTCCTTCCACAAATAACACAGGTGGGGCTATCCCATCAGTTTGATGGTCTGAAAAACAGAAAGACATCTCTCCCCTGAAGAAGATGGAATTCTTCTAACAGATCACATTCTCGACTCAACTACAGCCTCCCTGGAGTTTCAGTCTGCCCAGTTAGCCCTGTAGACTATGGGCTTATCAAGAATCCATCTATGGTTGTGCGAATTGATTCCTTGGACTCTGTCTCTGTCCCACTTCTCTGTCTCTCTTGTTTCTTCTCTTTCTTGTTCCCTTACTAGTAAGGGAACATGTTAATAACGCATGGCTCTTTTAATGTGGAATAATATACAACAATTAAAAAGGAGAGCTTAGATCTGCCTTTAAGAAAAGACGTGTGGTTTGTCTGTTTACAGCTTGTGTGTGAGAGTGGAGAGAGTAGAACACACCTAGAGAGGGCCACAGAGACAGGAGGTGTCCCGAGGACATGGAGAATGCTTGGCTTCTTTATTCTTTACCTGTGTGATTTTAGCATATGTTTCTGACAAATCTGATAAGAACTTCTTGTTTTCGGATCTTCCTTCTCTCCTTGGTGTTAGAGGCATGAGAGACAGAACAGCAGAAACACTGCTCCAGTCTCTGTTTCACTATGATATTTATGGGCTGAAGCCCTGCCTGGTGGTGTCCCGAGTCTGCTCAGATTTCCATGGCCTTGCCAGCTCAAACCTTGGCCAACAGTGGTTCAAGGGCAGTAGTCCCCATTCTCCAGAGGTCTGGCATCTGGATAAGCTTAGTGGTCCATTGAGCTAGTTAGGGAAGGGAAAGCATGGGCCCTGCTGCCGGAGGGCACCAACCTCCCGCACCCTGTGTTCCAAAGCTCAGATAGCAGTGAGAGTCCAGTAGGGGCGGGCTGCTGTCCCAGGTGCTGAAAAGTCAACCAAGTCTCCATCAACTGTGACTGAAAATCGGTGAGGCAGGAGCCACTGTTTAGGAAGTTTAGGAAGGGAACCAAGATTCAGGTCAGAATGCCCGAATTTGGCAATGGGGCCATTTTGATATCATCAGGAAAATGTCAAGCAGCTTGAACCCCTGGGCTTCCATCCTTTCATAGGGTCAGCTGCTGACAATTGGAATTGACTGTTGGTTTGACTGACTTCATGGCATCAATGCATCATTCGATGCTGCTGCCAGGACCAATCTCCACCTCCACTTCTACAGAAAGACAGGGTCGGTCCCCCCTGAGACCATGCAGGATCTAAGAATAAGCAGAGCCTCCAGCTCCTCCACCGCCAGCTCCCTTGGAATCCTTCTGTTCAACACACATTCTCCTGAAAGACATTCACTGTGCCAGTTCCAGAGGAGGTCCTGCTCCACACTTTGAAATGGTGTGAAAAGCCCACATTTCCAGCAAGCAGACCTATTACACACAACACAATTAAAGGGGCTCTCCATAGAGTGCACCCCAAAAGGCCCAAGAGTTGTAATGCTGGTGCCTGAGTTCAGACACTTTAAAGCCACAGTTGGAAAATTCTCCAGTAGTGCTTGGTGATGGACACTTGAGACACTCTGAAACAGCCCTTAGGTCTGAAATGTTGAGTCCCAATGTTGAGTTCACAGAATGGAGAAAGATGAGGCTGAGGACAACAGCCATGTCCCAGGGACTCAGCCTTCCACAGGTAGCTGTCAAACTTCCCAAGAAGTGTCTTCCATCAATGCCCACATGGTGTCTGTGTCTGGGGAAAGATTAACCAGAGGGTGACAATAAGTATCTCTCTGCAACCATCAGCCCTGTTGTGAATGAGTGTGAAACTTCTCCCAGGGGCTCATGTGTTTGGAAACTCCCCATCTGGTGATGCTGTTTTGGAAGGTCACAGAGCCTTTAGGAAGCAGAGCCTGGCTGGGGGATATAGGTCACAGGGGTCAGGCCTTTAAGCATTATTAACAGGTCCAGTTCCCCTCTGTTTTCTGCTTCTTGACTGTAGGTGTGCTGTGGCCATTTGCATCTGCCTCAGTCCTGTACTCACATCTATGCTTTTTCCCAGGCTTGGTTAGGTTTTTTTTTTTTTTTTGTCAACTTGTTACAAGTTAGAGTCACCTGGGAAAAAGACCCTCAACTGAAACAATACCTTCATCACACTGGCCTTTAGGCACATCTGCAGTGCATTTTCTTGACTAATGGTAGAAGTGAGAGGGCCCAGCCCACTGGGGGCAGTAGCACCCCTGGGCAGGTGGTCCTGGGTTGTATAAGAAAGCAGGTTGAGCAAGCCTGGGAAGCAAGCAGGCAAGCAGCCCTCCTCCATGGCCTCTGCTTCAGTCCCTGCCTTCAGGTTCCTGCTTTGAGCTCCTGCCCTGCCTTCCTTCATGATGGACTGAGAGCTGTAAGCTGAAATAAACCCTTTGCTCCACAAATTGCTTGTGGTCGTGGTGTTTGATTGTAACACTAGAAAACAAGCTAGGACATCCACTATGCTGAACCATGTTCCCTTAAACTTGAACCAGGATAAAACCTTCCCCCTTTAAGCTTCCTGTTAAGCATTTGGTCACAGAGTCAGAAAAATGATAGCACCCATCCTGGGGGAGATGGCTCAGGGATGTAACTGGGAGCCCTGGGGGATGATCAAAAGTTCAGATCTGAGCTGGGGCCCAGGGCTCCTGTAGGGAGAGAGAGACATCCAGGTGTCAGAAAGATGAGATCCTGGCCCTGATACTGTCTGAGATAACAGATGGGTTTAGCTATTTCTAAAGAAATGAATTTATTTCTCACAGTTCCCAAAGTCTGAGGGAACTGTCCCAGCAGGCTTAGTGTCTGCTGAGAGCTGGTTTGACCACTTCCAAGATGCCTTAAACATGGGGTGTTCCCCCCACCAAGAGAGAAAGAATTTTGTTTTTCACATAGCGGAGTTTCCCAGGAGAGAGTGGCCAGTGCCTGTAGACCCTTTTGTAGTGGCATTCACGGGAGCGGAGTCCTCAGGGCTCTGAGGATTAAAGTTTAATGTTAGCCTGGGTGGGCCACACATTCAAACCCAGCAGGCAGTGACTTGCTGTGAGTCCCCCCCCAACCCCCCCGTGCCTGCTCCATCTCCAGGATCTTCTTGAATGATGAGGGGCTGGGCACTGAGGAAGGCTCACACTGCCCTCCTGCTTAGACCTGCTGCAGCCTGCACACATCAAGATAAAGGACCACAAGCTGGGCAGTGGTGGCGCACACCTTTAATCCCAGCACTCGGGAGGCAGAGGCAGGCAGATCTCTGAGTTCAAGGCCAGCCTGGTCTACAAGAGCTAGTTCCAGGACAGGCTCTAGAAAACTACAGGGAAACCCTGTCTCGAAAAACCAAAAAAAAAAAAAAAAAAAAAAAAAAAAAAAAAAAGATAAAGGACCACAGAGGCAACTCAGATCCTTGCACTCCCTGGTCTTTCCACAGATCCTCAGATCACAAAGCTAATGCCGAATCATAGTGGTTGACAAACTCTGAACTTTATGGAATACCAAGTGAGGTCCCTACTCCCAAGCCCTGTTCTGCCATCAGCCTTTTTTCACAGCGTGGGGTTGTCCTGTCCTCGGTGCTGACTGCGCTAGCTCTGTTTTGCCTTTAATTGCAAGCTTTACCAATGAATTCCAAAATCTAAATCACAGAGGATGAGATGGACTCCAAATTCACATTCAGAAGGTCTCGAGTTGTTTGTAGATGTAGGTCTCAAGATTGAGCAAGCCAAAGAGCATGTTTTGGAGGAGCAGCTGGGTCTGGAAATCCATACCCTGAGTAGAGACAGAGGCTCCGATGGTGGGACAATCTCCACTCTTTCCTGGGTCTTTGGTTGCTGTCTTCTACCAGGCTGGGAACCCTGTGCATCTGATTTCCTCCTACTTTCCTATTCAATCTGCCCCAGGCTCTACACAGTGTTTCGATCCTCAATGACTGATTGGTGTTGGTTTGCTTAGTGTTTGCAGTGTTAAAGTGGTGTGTGTGTGTGTGTGTGTGTGTGTGTGTGTGTGCAAGGATCAGAGTTGCCTCTGTGGTCCTTTATCTTTTTTTTGTTTGTTTTTTTTTTTTTTTTTGTTTTTCGAGACAGGGTTTCCCTGTAGTTTTCTAGAGCCTGTCCTGGAACTAGCTCTTGTAGACCAGGCTGGCCTTGAACTCAGAGATCTGCCTGCCTCTGCCTCCCGAGTGCTGGGATTAAAGCTATGTCTGGAATCTGAAAGAACTATCTGTTTTTCATGGAAGGCAGATGTCTTAATCTGGATAACAAGAAACGGGTCTACAAGTACTTCTGTACTTGTTTGGAAGTTACCCTTGTGAGGAGGTAAGCTATGAACTCTGTCCCCTGGGAGTGGCTGTTTCCCCACATCTTTCATGGGACCTATTTCGCTGGAGTCTAGAGGTGTGAAACTACTTTGAGAAGAATGGGGCTGAACATGTGGGGTGGGGTCTGCTCCCCACAGCAGCAAGGCAGCAAGTAGTGTTGCCATGCTAGGAGTGATGTCAACTTAACTGGTTTTAGAACCACCTATGAGACCAGCTAGACACACTTCAGGGTGTGTCTGTGAGGGTTTCTCCCAAAAGGATGGGGGAATGAGCCACCCTGAATGTGGGTGGTGGCATCCCATGGGCTGGAGGTGTGGCTGGGTGAAGGAGGGAAAGAGCTAGGTGCCAGTGTCTTCTGTCTGTTCCTTTGTCTGTAGCATGTGAGTGAGCATTGCCTTCCACACCTGACACTCAGGATGGAGCTGTTCCTGATGAAGTATTAAAATTGCTAAGAACATGGTCCAGAATCTTCTGTTCCTCCCTTAGATGGTTTCTGTCAGGCAATTTTAACCATACTTCTGAAAAGAGTGATAGGTACTGAGGCCTCAGTAGCATCTTGTTTGTGCTTCCAGGTGTGGCTGGACCTAGTTTTATGTTTACTAGTTTGCACAAATAAAAACATGCTATGTCTATTTTCTAGATTTTATTTTCCTCTGTTTCAAGACTGACTTTATTCTTTACAGTAGCGTGTAGTATTCCACCAAAATTATGAAGTTTGGGGTTCATTTTTGTATTTTTAGCAATTCTCCTGGAAACACTCTTTCTCGTACATCTTTTGGATTGGGACTTTTATTTCAGTTGGATCGGTTCCCAGAAGCAGCATTGTGTTTGGGTCAAAGGGGCTCTGCATCTCTAGCTTTAATAAATCCTCTTAGATTACCTTCCGAAATGGTTGAAATAAGTCACAGTTCGCCCGCCATCAGGGTTGTGAGTGCCCTTTGCTCAAATGCTTGCCAGGGCCAGGCACATCAATCTCTCTCTGTTTGGCAGTTCTCACACTGTTGTTCTCATTTGTGTCTCCCTGGATGCTCAGGGGGTCTTTTGCCTCTGTGCTAACCTGCGCCCTGTGTGCTGTCTCTGCAAGCGTACTGGGTGGGTTGCTTGCAAGATTAGAAGGTGAAGACCTTCTAGAAGGACTAGGATCATGGAGAAGGTGAATGAGTTCTCTAGGGTCCAATGCATGGAGGCATGGGATCTTATAGCACACATCAAGGAAAGCTAGGAATTGGGGTCACCTTCCACACAGTTGAAGTTGAATGTAAATTGTCCTTTTCAGAAGGTAGTGAGCCCTTTCTTCTTAGGAGGACTTAAGCAAATATCAGAAAGAGTTCTGCTGTTTATTCATAGAGGACAGAGTGAGGGCAGAGAACAGAGAGATGTCCTACTTTCATCTCTGTGATATAGCACTCTGAGCATGAGCCATGTAGAGGGGAAAGTGTTTACTTCAGTTTATACTTCAGATTGCAGTCCATGATGGAAGGAAGTCAGTACAAGAGCTCAAGCCAGAGCCCTAAGGCAGGGCATGGAGGAACACTGCTTGCTGGTTTACTCACAGGCTCATTCTTGACTTCCTTCTATCCTTCCTTCCTTCCTTCTATCCTTCCTTCCTTCCTTCCTTCTATCCTTCCTCCCTCCCTCCCTTCTATCCTTCCTTCCTTCTATCCTCCGTCCCTCCGTCCCTCCCTCCCTCCCTCCCTCCCTCGCTCCCTCCCTCCCTCTCTCCCTCCCTTCCTTCTTTCCTTTCTATTCTTCCCTTCCCTTCTTGTTTTTCTTTTCTTTCTTAAAATAGATTTCTTTTTTCTTTTTCTTTTGTGTGTGTGTGTGTTCACACGCACACATACGAAGCCCTTGGAATTAGAAGAGGGCACTGGATCTTCTGGAGCTGAAGTTATAGGCAGTTGTGACTTGCCTGACATGGGTACTGAGAACCAAACTCAGGTCTTCACCAAACTCAGGTCTTCTGGAAGAGAGGCAAATTCTCTAATTCTCTAGTCTACTTAACTAGCTTTCTTATACAGCCCAGGACCACCTGCCCAGGGAATGATGTTGCACAGAGTGGGATGGGCCCTCCTACATCAGTCAACAGTCAAGACAACCCCTATAGTTAATGCAAGCAGCTAGTCTGATCTGGACAGTCCCTCAATTGAGACTCCTCTCCTGGGTGACACTAGGACAGGGGATGAGACAGAGAAAAGGTCTTGAGGTGACTGAGGACAGCATGTCTGGTCAGTGCGGGTCTGCTAGCTGCTGTCCTGTGAGCCATTGCTGCTGGAAGACCACCAGTGGTACAGGTCTGAATAACAGAGAAAGCTTTGAAAATCTGCCCTGTCAATTTTAGCTACCATCTAAGCTAACCTGGGCTTGGAGTCATAGGCTGTCCCTACTTGCCCAGGACTGATGGATATCCTTGACTGGGAAATTTCAGTGCTAAAACCAGTCAAGTCTTAGAAAAAATTGCTAGGAATTAATCACCTGACCTCGATGTAACCCCGAAGACAGCAGCTTCTTTGAAGTAACGTAAAATCTGTGGAGTGGTCCCAGGCTAGACTACAAAAGGGGTTTTGGAGGCAAAGTCTAGTCAGCCATGCTGAGATGCCGAAGGACCTGACCAAGCACAGTGAGGGCGTGGTAGTGACTTCTGAGGAGTTCTAAACTTTTACAAATCTCAGAAGAAAGGCCACACTAGGGTCAGCCTTCATGAAGCACCTGAGTCAATTTCCCCTTCTTATAGAATTGGTACTAAGCTGTGGGGGTGCCACCCTCCAAATGTCCTTGTCATTGTTTCTAGAACCTGTGCCTTAGATGATGGCAAAGGATGTTGACTTAGTTAGGGTTTCTATGGCTGTGATTAAACACCATAACCAAAAGCCCCTTGAGGAGGTAAGGGTATACATTCTGGGTCATAGTTCATTGAAGGACATCAGGGCAGGGACTCAAGGCAGTAACCTAGGGGCAAGAACGGAAGCAAAAGCCATGGAGGAACACTGCTTACTGTCATGATTCTCATTACTTGATCAGTCTGATTTTTTTATACACCTGCTTGGGTTGGTACTTCTCTCTGTTAGCTGGGCCCTCCTACATCAATCTGATGGTCACGAGAATGCCCCTTAGACTTGCCTATAGGTCAACGGGATGCAGACTTTTCATGACTTTATATTCTCTATTCCTAGATAGCTAGGTTTGTGCCAAGGTGACAAAATCCAGCCCAGATGCACTGGAGTTGAGAATCAAGAGAGGAAGGAGTTAGTCTCGGTTACTCTAAGAACCCAAAGGCCAGCACACAGGCGATGACAGCAAAGGACATAGGGGTTATATATAGACTCAGGAAAGGGATGTGATGACTAAGGCTCAGATTGGGGTGATGCAGCCACAAGCCTGGGGTTACTATGGCAGCCTGTAGAAGCCAGAAGCAGCACATTGTCCTCTAGGAACCTGTGCTAACCCCTTGGTTTTACGTTTCCTGTTCCATGGACCCGTGAGAGGGACACATTCCTGTGGTTTGAAGTCACACCATACCAGTGTTCTGTGGTCACAGGAACTGGAGGATACGAACAAGTGTTCAAGACCTGAGCTCCATGGGCTCCAGATAAGAGAGTGTGGCTTTGGGTTCATCTGATAATCTGTTGTTGGGGATCTCAGGAATAATGGAGACGTGGTGGGAAGGAGTCACTAGTGCCCCAAGCCTTCTGAATCCCAGCATTAACTCACAGGCGATATGGGACCAGCCTTCTGCTCACTCATGAACAGTGGCTGTGTCCCCTGCAGTCAGTCACTGCACTCCACCAGTCAGCTTGTGTTTGGGACTGGGGGAAAGACATGCACAGCTCTAGCAATGTGGTGAGATAGAAGCTGGTAGCAGGCAAGGAAGGCGGGGCGGGCTTGGCAGCAGAGCTGGTGTTAATGCATTCAAACAGCATCTCCCATTGACTCAGCCTTTTCCAGCTTGCAAGGTGTTTTCACATCCTCTTCCTCTACTGATCCTGGCGAGGGTCCTGGGAGGGAGGCAGAGAGGCTGTTGATGTGTTGGGAAGTCACAGCTACGGTGGCTGGAGGAGGTGTCGAGGCTCTGGTGAGCAGAGGAGACAGGGCTTCTCATCCAGTCTTCTCCACTTTCAGGGGGCTCCACGTGACTCAGACAGGTTCCAGCAGCAGTTATTGCAGTGACACTTGTGCTGGGATATCTCAGGTTGGACTTCCCAGTTGCAGATGCTGGGTGTGCAGATATGTATCATGAGATCTTCTGGGGACTTGCGACTGGAGACGGGAAGGAGGGACATGGGTGAGGGTGAGCTTCAGTGCCATCCCACAAGTCCTCAAGCCCTCCGCCACCTGCTTGCTGCAAACTTGAGAAGTTACTTAATCTCTCTGAATGTTAGTTTCTTCTCCTCCGATGATAAGTCTGCCCATCAGGCTGCTGGAGGTTAAGTTGGAGGGTGCACACGCTGTGTTTGCTTCAGGGTGGTACTTAGGGCAGACAGGCTTTCCTTCTGTTACCATCCATAAACAGTGCCAGCTGCAAGTGTGTGTGTGTGTGTGTGTGTGAGAGAGAGAGAGAGAGAGAGAGAGAGAGAGAGAGAGAGAGAGGGAGGAGGATTTAGGGAGTGATGGGTTCTTTCTTCTCTCTCTCCTTCTCTCGCTCTCGTCTCTCTATCTTCGATCTCGAGAGAGAGAGCCTGAGTTGGAGTTCCTCGGCTCCTGCTGTATTCCCAGCTGTAAACCAGAAGATCCTAGGGAGTGAGAGTGGAAGAAACATTGTGTCTGCCCTCCAACCGTCTTTAGCCTACTGAAGGCTACAAAGTATCCTTTTGGGCTGAAGCTAGAGTTCAGTGGTAGAGACTCGTCTAGCATGTGTGAGGCCACGAGTTCTATACTAAGTAATACAAATAGACAACACCTGAAACGCCACCAAAGCAAGCCAAAGTCATCTCCTTATGAATTAATAACAATAAGCTCCCATTTATGATTGAATTTACCCTCAGAGAATTAAGCATTTTTTTAAAAACTTTATTTATAGATAGGAGAACCAAGACTCAGAGAATGGAGGGGGCTTACAGAGGTCCCTGGGCAGGTTGTTGGTGACGGGACAGAAAGTGGAATTCAGATCTTCAGGGCCTCAAACCCCATCAATAGCAGTGGGGATGCTGTTGCTGTAGGGGTTTGTCAACATCCCTCTGCAAAGTAGGGAAGGGCTACCATACCAGAGAGAAAGAGGGGTGGGGAGTTAGCTGGGGATACATTATATGGGTTTATTAGGGGCAGTTGCCTGGATGGAACATTCCTGCCAGGGTCAAGGGAAAGAGGGTCCCAGGAGACCGTGGCTCTGTGCTGGCAGTGGATGGTGCCAAGTGTCTTGAGTCTGTTGGCCCTGCACCTGCCCATTTTGGACTAATGTCTAGTCAAGTCCTTTGCCCATTTTAAAACTGGGTTGTTTATTTTATTGTTATTGAGATGTAAGATTATTTCTGTATAATCTTATGAGTGCAGTTCTTTAGAGCTACAGATGAGCTTTGTCAAGGTGTGTGTGTGTGTGTGTGTGTGTGTGTGTGTGTGTGTGTATGGGTGTATCTGGATACCTCCAAGCTTGAGTCTTCTCATCCAATATGGAGAAATAATGAGAGAAAGGGCTTCCAGGTTTGAAAGTGCCCTTGCTCTGAAAAGGGGCTGATGTCCTTGGATACAGCAAGCTTGGATGATTCTAGACAACAAAGAAGCTGGAGCTGGGGTTTGGAGGGCTGTGTGGGAAAGTTTAAATTATTTTTAAAGCCTGACTTAAACTGTACAATTCGGAGATCAATTATTTTTATGATTCTGTGTAACCAGTGCCACTGCCGATGAGCGAAGGCTTGGCATCATCCCAAGGAGAAACACAGTCCCTGCTCTCCCCAGACCCTGTGGACTTTAATCTATTTGCGTCTATATATTAACTCATGTGTGGAAACATATACTAACACGGACTATTTAGTACTGATGAACAGTTCTGAGCTTCATAGTGCCGTGGATCAGAACTGGTTTATGGCTGGATGTTCTGTTGAATGTGCATAGCACATTTGGTTTGCCCACCCATGGTCAGTTCTACCTTCTGGATACAATGAATAACACTTCTAGGCACTGATGTGTCAGAGTGTGTTTAAGTGCTGTTTCTTTTTTTATTTTTAGTAGCATTTATGATATACTAATTCTATACTTAGCTCTGTGTGTGTGTGGTGCATGGATATATGCACATTTGTGTGTGGACACATGTGTGTGCAAGAACATGTATGTGCACATGTATGTGGCAGACAGCACTTGGTGCTGAGTGTCTTCCTCTATCAATCTTGACTTTTTGTATCGAGGTAGGGTCTCTCACTTGAACCCAGAGCTCCTGGTTTGACTAGTCCATCTATCCATCTTGCCTTGGAGATCTGCCTCTGCCTCTTGTATGCTGGGATTGCAGGTGGGCCATGATGCCTGCCTGCCATTTACATGGGTGCTGGGGAATCTGAACTTTCTTCTTGCATGGTAAGTGCTTTGTCATGGAGTCACCTTCCGGCTCAGTGTTTGACTTTTTAAAGAAGAGTCTACTGTTTTTCCACAGCGAGTGTGCTGTTTTGTGTCCCCAGCAGCAGTGCACACATGGACACACCAGCCTCTCCAAGCCAACACTCTCTCCCCCTCTTTCTTTCTTAAGTCAGCTATCCCAGTGGAGGGAGGGTGGCTCCCTGTGCCTTACTACTGGCAGCAGATGGTGTCAAGCATCTTGAGTCTGTTGGCCCGGCACCTACCTTTTTTGAACTAATGTTTATTCAAGTCCTTGCCCATTTAAAAACTGGTTGTTTATCTTATTGCTATTGAGATGTGGGAGTTTTCTGTATAATTTTATGAGTAAAGGTCTTTAGTTAATCTTATAGTTTTATAAGATATATAACTAACAAATATATTCTCCCATTCTATGGGTTGCTTTTTCGTTTTCTTGATAGTGATTATTTGAAGCATAAAATTTAAATTCTGATGTGGCCCGGTTTATCTATTTTTTTTTTGTAGTAGAGTTGAAGTTTATCAAAAGATGTTTTTAAGTGTGAAGGCTAAGAAAAGGGCTCCAGAGAAGAAAGAGAAACATGCTGCAGGGTGCGGGTGCGGGTGCGGGTGCGGGTGCGGGCTTCTCCTGGGAAAGATGCTTTTCTTGTGTTTCCCCACTTCTTGCTCTCCCTGTGGTGTCATAGTTAGGAACCAAACCCAGGGTCATGAAACTTTCTTCTATGTTTATTCCAAGAATTTTAGTTTTAGTTCTTGAATTTGGGTTGTTAATGCATTATCACATATGCTATGAGATACGGGGAATCATGTTAAGATTTTATGTTTAATGCTGCCGTCTTGTTTTTTTTTCAATAAAAAGAAAAACCACCACTTAGAAGCAAAAATCTGAGATAAAGCAGATAAAATTGGATATACTCAGGCAGTCCCAGATGTGGAACTCAGCTTTTGGTGCCCAGGCCAGGAGATTTTGTAAGCCTTTCTGCTGTCTTAACTGAGCTGCAGGGGCTCCGGGATCTCGATGAAGTGCAGACTCTATTCAGCAGGTTGGGGGTAGGGCCTAATAATCTGTTCATCTCCGTTTTATTCCTGCGAGAACACTTAACGTGTGATTCACCTTCTGTGTTAGCACTAACAAAAAATGTAACATGACCTAGAGTTTCCTTGGAGGAGTCTCAGCCAAGCAAGGATTGTCTATATTGGGTTGTCATGTGGGCATGTCTGTAGGGGATTGTCTTAATTACGTTAATTGATGTGGCAAGTTGCAGTCCAGTGTGGGCGGCACCATTTCCTAGGCTGTCCTGTACTGTGGAAGAGGGGAGAGATGGCGAGGAGCTCCAGGCATGCAGCAGTTACATTTTCTCTGCTCTTGACTGGGGCATGTGACCAGCTCCCTAAGGTTCCCTCCTCTTCGACTTCTGCACCCGATGGACTGCAGCCTGGACCTGTGTAAACTCTTCTCCTCTAAATTGCTTTGTCAGGGTGTTTTTATCATGGGAACAGAAATGAAAGAGGACACCCGCGCACTAAGTCTGTATGTGTGCACTATGGTGTCACGATTGTGTGCACAGTATTCTGCAGCACACTGCTGGGATTTATTCTCTTCTCCTTCCCGGGCCACCACCACTCTACTCTTCAATTCTGCAAACTTGACTATCCCAGTTTCCTCTTTAAGTGGAATCATGAAGTAATTGTTGTCATGTGACTCACTTCATTTAGCCTACTGACTCCCTGTTTACCTGACATCTGTCAGGATGCTGGGATAAAAAAGACAAGAGGTGAGTGCTGGGAGGCTGTGGAGAAACTGGAGCTCTTGCACACTGTTGGCAGGAGGGTAAGGTGATGTGTATATGATAGAAAACAGTATGGCGGTTCCTCAAACATTAAAAACAGTACCCGGGGCTGGAGAGATGGCTCAGTGGTTAAGAGCACTGCCTGCTCTTCCGAAGGTCCTGAGTTCAATTCCCAGTCAACCACATGGTGGCTCACAACCATCTGTAATGAGGTCTGGTGCCCTCTTCTGGTCTGCGGTCATACAAACAGACAGAATATTGTATACATAATAAATAAATATTAAAAAAAATAAAAACCGTACCCAACAATGCTTGGGCTGGGTATTTGCCCAAAGAGTTGAAATTGAGATCTCAGAGAAATTAACCACCTCCACGTGCATTAAAGCCCTACTTATACTAGTGGACGTATGGAAACAACCTAGATGTCTACACACAAATAAGCAATGACTTACACACATAGTGGAATATTATCCAGTCTCAAAAAGAGGTGGGTTCTGCAATATGCAAGAGTCTAAATTGCTAGCCTGTTTTCATGAGACACAGTTGCCTCAAGACAGCCTTAACTGCTACAGAGGCCGATGTCCAGCTCCCCATGCTTGGACTGTGTGCCCAGCCCTCTTCCTCTCTCCTCTCTGTCCAGGAGAACAATGGTCAGGACTGGGTCATAGGTATGTGGGTATATAGGACAGAGTGAGCATCATGGGATTTCCTCCTTGGAGGCTGAGTTTGGTAGACACCCCTTTAAAGCCTGATCAGTCAGTACCGTGATGAGGGCGGGTGATAGGCACCCAGGGTACACTGGGTGTAAAGGGGCTCACTTGTAGGACCATGCACCTGCAGCCATGGCATGCATATGGCCCAGACAGTGGGAGCCTCTTTATATTTCATACCTTGAGGGTCTCACTGACCTCACTCCGGTTCCAGCGCCCAGTTTAGAATCCCTGTGGGGTCTCTGGTGTCCCATTAGGGACAGACCCAGCTTGGGGTTCCATGGGGGGAGGTGTGGAAATGTAAAAAGATGACAGACAGCACAGCTACCTCATTTGGCAGGCTGAGTGCAGAGTGAAAGCTCATTGTTCAGAATTTCAAACCGGAAACAGCATTGCATTTAACACACTGAAACCTCTTCTGGCTCCAGGGAGCCCAGGTTGGGGGTCCCAGGCCCCTGAAGTTCAGCCTTGTCAGACCTGTAATGATAGGATGGCTGGTTTGGTGAGAAAGTAAAGTCCTTGGCAGATGGGAAGGAGCCGGTAGCATTAAAACTGTGCCACCCACATACGGTGGGCTGATTCTCTGAATTGCTGAGCTGGCCTTCTGAACTGAGGCCCTCAGGCTGCCCGGGCCAGCCCCGGGAGGAGCCTTGTTGGCTCTGTTTTACAAAGCTACAGCAGACAGCAGGAGACAGCTTCATCTTTTCCCACCACAGGTGTGGGGCTTTGCCTGGGGGTGAGCCATCTTCACTCAGCCTCTCTCCTTTCAAAGCTGAACAGGCAGGAAGCAGCCTGTCAGCCCTCCCCACAGGGGCAGCAGAGATTGGGAAGCCTGGAGCTTGCTCCTTATGGGAATGAACCTTGGAGAAATGGTATGCTTACAGAGCAGATAGAGCTGAGTTGTAGAAACCTGACCTATCGGCCTTGGACGGCAAGCAGCCTTCTGGGGCTGGCTCAGTCAGCCACGTCTAGGGGCTCACTCATTCTCCTGTGCCCTTTGGAGGGTCTCAGGACTCAGAAAGAACATGATCAGGTTTGGAGGATGCCTGGAAATCTGGTTCCATGGGTGGATCCAAGACCTGTGTGGCTAAGGTACAGCCCCCACCTTCAGACCTTAGGCCTTGAACTTCAGACTCAGATTTCTGTTTGGGAGAGCTCTTAGGGTATCCCTGCCCCTAATGGCATCAAGGTCCTGGGCTGATTGGGGTATTTCTGATGTGGTCTGGTTCCAACATGCTGTAGCTGTAGCCACCAGAGGGGTGGGGCAGAGCGCATGTGTTACCTATTGCTTTGCCTCTCCTGTTACTGTGAGTCTTTGGGTGTCTTCAAGGCAGTGATGTGCCAAGGAGTGGGCTCTTTAGGGCAGTGGGATGAGGGCTCCCGCTGCGGGTGACATAGGTGCACAGTGGCTACTGAGCATTGTCACTGACTTGTCCCATTTGTTCCTCACTAAATCTTCAGAGTGAGAGGATGTAAAATAAGGAACACAGATATTTAGGGGTTGCTTAGGTCAGTCCCCAAAACAGCTGGGCTGGCATAGAGTGCAACCCACCCACTCAGAACTGCAATTCTGTGTCTTGTAGCCCAAACAGGCTTTTCACATACACCAAGCAGCAATGGGATCTTGGGAGGAAAAATATCAACACAACCAGCAACAAGGAGACTTTCTCATTAGGGGAAGGAGTTTGGCCATATTCTAGATTGGTTTCTTGTTGCTGTGATACTCACTATGACTAAAACTTGGGGAGGAAAGGATTTATTTGACCTATCGGGTACAGTTCATCATTGAAGGAAGCCAGGGCAGGAACTCAAGGCAGGAACCTGGAGTCAGGAATTGAGACAGAGAGCACAGAGGAATCCTACTTGCTTCCCGCAAAGGCTTGTTCAGCTAACTTGCTTATACAGCGCAGGTCTACCTACCTAGGGAAGACACTGCCCACAATAGGCTGGGCCCCTTGCATAAATTAGCTTAAGAAAATGCATCACAGACATTTTATCCTCAAGACAACATGGTGGAAGCAATTCCTCAACTGAGGTTTCCTCCTCCCAGGCGTATCAAGTTGACGATCAAGATTAACCATCACAAGTCACAAAGCCTGGCTCTCTTGCTGAGGTTTTAAAAGCTGACTGTGGTGTTCCAGAAGCCTGGGGTAGGTAGAAAAAAATTAACCTCAGCCAACTGTAGAGCCTTCATTAAGAGGTGGTTCTGCCCTGGGGCATTTAGGGTGAAGGGGGATGAGCTCAACTCCCTCCCTTACCAGTGCATCTGTAAAACATTACACTTGAACATATGTTTCTGGGCCCCTGTGACAGCCTAGTGTGGTGTCTCTTGATCACTGAATGTGACTTTTACAATTTATTTCTCAGAGCATAAGGAGCAGGTGTCGATCCTGGGATCTAGAGACCTGCATTAAATCTCAGCTAGGGATTTCTGATCTCTTTACTGCCACTGGCCAGCAACAGTCTCATCACTTTATATAAATACACAGCTCATCTAGACGTAAGGGGACTCTGTGGTTAGAGCAGCGATAGAGGCAGGGGACAGAAGCATGGAGAGATTAAATCACTTGCTAACATTCAGGGAGCCGAGGCATGGAGAGGTTACATCATTTGACAAAGTCACACTTCTCACAAGTGGCAATAGAGCTGAAATTTGAGCTGGAGATGCTGGCTGTAGGTGTCATCCCTCTCTTCAGGGTGAGTCTAAGACCTTTTTTACTTTAATTTAATTTTTAAAAACTATGTTTTTTTCATTTTACATCACTCCCCTCCTCCTGTTCCCTCCACCTTTCCTCCCTCCTACTCCCATGCCATCCCACCTCCACTCCTCAGAGAGGGTAAGGCTTCCCATGGGGAGTCAACAAAGTCTAGCACATTGCTTTGAGGCAGGACCAAGGCCCTCCACACTGTATCTAGGCTGAGCAAGGTATCTCTCCAGAAAGAATGGGTTTCAAAAAGCCAAAACAGGCAGTAGGAATAAATCCTGGTCTCACTGCCAGTGGACCCACAGTCTGCCCAAGCCATGCAACTGTCATAAGATCCTGTTTTGCCCTACTGATGCCTTGTTATTGTGCTCCAAGGAAGTTCAGGGTTGAAAGAAAAAGACTCTGGGGGATAAGATGCCATTGGGAAAGAGGCCACCAAAGGTAGAACCAGATTGTGCCAATTGCTGGCCATCAACCCTATGGAGAGGCCTTCTGACATTCATGGGCTTCCATATGCAGCTGCCTGGTGGTCTCAGGCAGTCATCACTGATCGGATGATCCACCCCACCTGCTCTGGGAGTCAGAGTACATGGGGACTCAGGAGGCCACAAGCCACAGGGCCTGGCTGGTGTATCATGGTGTGTGTGTGTGTGTGTGTGTGTGTGTGTGCATGTGTGTGTGTGTGTCCACCTCAGAGGTGAATATTGGCTCTTCTTCAATCACTTTTCACCTTATTTTCTGAGTGTGTGGGTGTCGGGGAGCTGAACGATGGTCCTCGTATTTGCAAGGCAAACATTTAATCGACTGGATCATCTCTCCAGCATTTCTGTTCTTTATTTGTTTGTTTTCCTTTTTTGAGACGTAGCCCTTTATTTGATATGCAGCTGAGGATGATCTTAAACTTCTGATTTTCCTGCCTCTAGCTCCTGGGTAGTTAGTAGTAAACGGCTATACTACTACAGCACTTGGCTTATTCAGTGCTGAGGATCAAAACCAGGGCTTCCCGAGGCTAGGCAAGCAAGCAGAGACAGAGCCCGCTCCAGCAGGTGTTAGAAGGGAAGGGTTTACCATCCAAATCACTTACAGCTGTGCTGTTCAAAGTCCCCCCCCCCCCCCGCATGACGTGGCAGACTCATAAACGTGTCCTGAGGTAATGATCAGGACAGAGACAGGTGTTGTGAGAGACGAGCATGGGACAGACCTCTGGAATGTTCCTCCCTGCTGGGGACACCGCAGTCATCTCACCAGGTCTGGAACACACTTTCGTCACCGAGTGGTCTGGAGTCTTGTGGTGGACAGTCTTAGTCTTCCACTGTGCGCAGGTTTCCAGGGCCACTCAAGGATCCTACTATACCTGGGTGTCTAGGAGATGGGCTCTCAAGTCACTCTGCGTGCCCTACTTCCAGCACCATCTCCAGTGGTTACAATAGAGGCCCTCCAGCATGGCTAGTGGTCCAGTGGATGCTCAGTTGCCGTACCACAAGAACACCGTAAGCTAAGTGAGACTGGACATTTTGCTGAAGTCTGCATGACAACAGATTCTCTCCCTGGCCCGGGACCTATAGTGGTCTTGAGCTCACTAAAGAAGCTGCCCTGAGGCCAAAGAACTTCCTTTAGGTCACTAGATAGATTCAACTCAGCACTCGGAGGAGCTGTTGAAAGGACCCTGGGAGTAGATGTAGAAATGGGGGCAATGTGGAGAGCCCTTGGCTTAGAGTCTAAAATCTTGGTTTGCAGTTCATGTGGGAGGCCATGGGTTGGATGGAGAGAGTCGGAGTGGTCAGTGTGAGGCAGGAAGACATAAAACATGGAGAGTAAAGCAAATGCTAGATTGTCAATGGGAAGCTTCCTGGAGAGGGCATCTGGCAGGATGGGCTGGGCTGCCAAGGTGGGCTGGTCTGCGTGTTAGTGCCAAAAAGCCTGCTCCGGCCCCGTGGGCTCATCTCTGCTGTGGTTCAGGATGCTGTGAACCATTCACTCAATAGCTAGCACGTGTGGAGTATCTCCTATGTTAGAGGCCCCTCCTCCTCAGTAGAAATACCAGGATAAATGCAACGAAGATGTAGCTCTCGAGGCATTTAAAGCCCCAGGATGGAGACAGGTGACAAATGCTGGGGTCGCCGATCACCTATGAAGTCTCGGTGGTACCAGGTTAGGATCTATAGCTCCTGTCCTCAGGCTGAACGTCTGCTGGACCCTTCTGGCTCCATCTATGGCCTGCCTGTGCTCTGAGCAAGGCTGGGGGGTTGAACCTCTCTGTCCACACCCCAGCTGGTCCATCTTGTGTATCTGCCTTTCTAGTCCCATCCATCATGGCTGTGCTGACCCAGCCACTTGGATAAAGCAGCCTTGAGTCTGTCCAGGCAGCAGAAGCCCTTGTGAAGCTTACCTCTCCAGCATGGGACCTGAGTGTTCTCAGTATTGGAACATGTGACCTTCACACTCCGAGAGACTCCTGTTGTAGCGATTACCACACAATCCAATTTTATGGAACACCATTTATTTGACTATCACCGTCTTCATCTCTGGCTAATTTTTATCCCCGTGGTTTTTTCATGATTCTGCTGACAGTGTCTCATTTCTCTAGGATGTTACGTTATAAAACAGTCAAGGTACATCAGATTTCCTTCCCGGGGCGACAGAGCCAGAAGGATAGAGGTGTCCTCAGTGTAGGAAAACAGGCTTTTGCCGTTAACGCTGAAAGTGACGCGAGATGCTTGTAACTAGCCAGCAACTTCTCCGTTTTATTCCTCTCCCAGAAAAGTAGAAACCAATGAGATGTGTCCCAAAGCCGGACAAAGACTGCTCAGACTGAGGTCAAGGGCTCCAGAGTCTGAACTTGGTCGAACAAAAGGAAAAATATTTCTGAGCATTTATTCCTTGAATGCTGACCAGAGAACTGAGCACGTAAACACAGACCAAAGCTTAGCTGGCTTCTCCACTGACTAGTGTCTTGGGCAAGTCTGTTCATGGGTTTGAGTCTCACTTTCTCCCTTTCTGGGCACACTGTGTGCCTCTGAGCAATGGGCACACTCGAACCTGACTGATGGTGTAAGCATGGGCAAAAACAGAACAACTTGCCTGTATCCAGTGGCATCCAGATGCAGCCAGACCCAACACTCAGTGATTCTACTGGCTTCCCACCTTAGAGAAGCCTGCCAGGTGGGCGAGGTTTCCACAGTAGTCATAAAGCAAATGCATAGGAAACAGCTTAAACTGCACGTTTTTCTGGGGAGTAGGGTCAGCAGGTCCATGCACAAACTGCAATTAAAAGTGAAGAAATGCTGTGTTTGGGCTTATGCAGCCGTGGGCACAAATCTCAGGTCTTATGCCTTGATCACTGGGGGTGTGAGCTGATCTGAGCAGTTTCCTGGGGGGGGGGGGATGTTTTACCTCTTCTGCAATCAACACACAGACAACCCCCATGATATATAGTATCCCGGGGGTCTCTGTGTCCACACTAAAGCTTAAAGCTCAAACAGAGAAAGCACATGACCGATTTCTGATGGTGGTTACTCTGAGGAGGAAAGGGGAAGGACTTAGAATCTGGCTGTAATGATCTCTGTGTGTATGACATTTTACAAATATGTAAGTTTTCCAAACAGCAAAAGACTTAGCTATAAGTACAAAATAATGTAAGTATGTAAAAACCAAACATGGTATTACTGATCTATCACACACACACACACACACACACACACACACACACACACACACACACACACATCTGTATACACATTATATACAGAAATGTGTGCGTATTTATGTATATGTATATCTATATATATCTCAAGTGACATTAAAGTGTCAGTCTGATGGATAAATAAGAATACTGTTACTTGTTTTTCCTGCACCTTTACAATTTCTCAACAAAATTAAAATTGGCAGAGAACACATAAGTGGCAGCTAGGAAATACAGTTCAATAAGAAACAGTGAACCTGTATTTGGCTCCAGGGCTGCCAGGTGCTGGCTGGGGCTCCAACTGGGATTTCACCTCAGGAGGGCTCCAGCTTATTGGTCTTGCTTGGTACCTCTGGCCATGCAGTCCGGTGAGAAGCTGATGCAGCTGGAATTGGCTACAGACAGGAGAGCAGGGCTCTAACAGGAACCACTGAGAAACAGGCTGAAGATGGAGGAAGTGATTTGAAAACTCCCTTGGAGTTTCCTGAAGTGTGGAGGCAACAGGAGAGTCATAAACTGGGCACAGCTCAGGTAAAGGCGGGGGTGGGGGGATGGCGGGGAAGCACAGAGCCAATAGCTTCATGTTGAAGATGCTTACTCAGACCAAGTTCTGCAGTAGTTGCGGGGGGGGGGGGGGGGCGGGGGGGGGGGGGGGGTGTAGAAGCCAGGGCAGCCACAGCTTGGAAGCTTCCCTCTGGATCAGATGGCGGGGGAGGGGGAGAGGGGGAGAGAAGGGGGTGCAAATGACTGCTGAGCCACTGCATCTTATGACTGCTGGGACAAATGCTCAGCAGAAAGCAAGAAAGCATCTCTAAAAACGAAAACAGCAACAACAAAACCCTCCTAATAGTACACAGGTGGTGACCCGAGCCATTACAGCTCTGGCTGTTCCCAGGGAGCATTTACTCACAGCACTTTCCGTGAGCCCACTCTGATGAGCAAGAGGCCAATTCCCAGGCTCAGGTGTATGAGGAGCCTTGCAGGACCCAGTTGTCATGGCTGAAGGGGCTCGGGGCTGAAGGCTCCTGCTCTTTGGACTCTGCCCAGCAGCCTGCAGACCTTCCTTTGTGAATCAGTCTTTGCTCACCTCAGACCGACCTTCAGTGGTTTACCTTCCCCAAATTGTGGGAAATGTCAGAGAGAGAATCCTGGTATTTCTTAGCTTTGCCCTTTCCTGGTGACCTTTCCCACCGATGCTTTCACAGTTTTATGTCCGAACTGAGCCTGCGCAGACCCAGGACCTTTCATTGCCTGGGGCATCTGCTGCTGATTAGCGCAGAATAGACCTTCCAGAGGCGTCCCAGGCTGTCTTCCCTCCAGGAGGCCCAGTAGAGCAGTACTTGTGAATATTTTTTATGGGTCGTGTTTAAAAAATTACATCCAAATTAAATTTGTGCTGATTTAATTAGAAAATGTAAGCCTAGGGATTCCTTTAGTGCTGCTGCGGCTAGGTCCCGGGCAAACAGTGCTCTCTGGAAACTGATGTTTGTACCAGTAGCAGATGAAGGGCAGCTTGGGCTGCCCCTTGCTGCCTGTTGGCTAAATGATCTTAGGAACTAGGAGGGCAGAGCTAGGAGTGCCCAAAGACTGCCAAAGCATTCATCTCTTCTTGCATGGAATAGAGGTGGTGGTGGGAAAGAGGACCAGAAACTGTCTGAGGTTTGAGGATGTACAAACAGTGCCAGATAGCCTCTTGATGGTGGCATTGCCTAGAAGCGTCTATAGAAAAAGGGCGTGGCCTGGGGCTAAAATTCTATCTTACTACAAAGGAGAGCAGAGGCTGAAGCCAAGGCATAAGATCATCTACAGTTGTGGGCACCCAATGCAGGCCCCAGTGAAAGTTCTCTACCATGTAGACTAAGTCTCCTGCCTTTCTTTCAAGATATGCACAGCTTAACACCCAAGCCCAGGCATGTGCTGCCTTACATAGCAAAAAGGCCTTTGTTGCTGCAATTAAAGCAAGAGTTGTATCATGAAAAGATGCTGCTAGATTCTCCTGAGAGGTTCAAGGAAATTGTGAGTTCTTCTAAGAGGGAGACAAGAGGGTTCCAAAAATAAGAAGATGTGCTGGAAGAAACAGAAGGTGGAGGGAGGAGTAAAGGAAGTAGGAGAGGGGGAGGAAGAGAGGAGGAAGGGGAGAAGGAGAAGGGAAGAACAAAAGGGGGAAAGAGGAGGAAGAGGCAGAAGAGAGCAGGTGAGAAAATCTAAAAGACACCCTGCTACTGGCTTTGCAATTGGAGGACGGAGCCAGCAGCCGAGGGATGTAGGGAGAGCCTTTAGACAAGCAGACGGGTGCCTCCTCTGAGTGCCTGGGAGGAACACAGCTTTGGTGACACCTTGTGTCACCAAATTCTGACTCGCTGAACTCAGGACTGTGCTGTTGTTCAAAGCCACTATGCTTGGATAGTTTGTGACAATATTCCTGGGAAGCTAAGGTAGGCACAAATGCTGAGCTTCAGGAAGGAAGGAAGGAAGAAAGGAAGGAAGGAAGGAAGGAAGGAAGGAAGGAAGGAAGGAAGGAAGAATGATCAGTTGGGTTTTTCTGTTGCATCTGTTGAAATAGCTAATGGAGATTGTCCCGAGCCCTTAGATAGGGGTCTGAGGACCCTACTGTTGCCTGTCATGTGTAGCTCATGGTGTCAATATGGCTTTGGCAGTGACTGTACTCAGGGCTCAGTTCCTTTCCAGATTTTAGTGTTCCCTTTTCTGAACATCCCTTTCAGTCTAATGTTTGTTGTCTGCAAGTTCAGGGCAGGCAACAGTTTCCACAAGACTTCATATCCTCTCATCATGGAGCAAAATCACATCTCTCTCCTCCTAGAACCTTCAGAATCTCAGAAGCTCCTGTTGCCCACTCCTCAATTTTGCATCCTTTAGGCATTAAGGCCCTTTCAGGGATTCAGACCAAGTCAGTGGTGTGTCCCTAGATGCAGAGGAATGGTTGTTCCCAAGAGATGATAGGAGGTGGCGTGAACCAGCATGGGAAGTCATGCACAACATGCAGAAAGACAACTGTTGCCACCCACAGGCTGTGCATCCAAGCCAGTCATTAATTATCCCAAATATTTATATGCTGCTGTAACATGGACAAAGCAGTGTTCACTATGCAGGGTAGTTGGAGGCAATGGAGATGATATACATGTAAAGATGAGAAACAGCTTGGTGAAAGGGTGTCCTGGTGCTGATGATGGCCACAGAATGATGGTGATGATGATGGTGGTGGAGACCATGATGACCTTGAGCCTTGGGTTTGCAAGCACACACAGGAATGTTGTTGGTGCTCCAAGGCTAAAATCATATGTTTTGGGGACAGCAAAAGCAATCAACTGATTAAAGAACAGCAAAGAACAGAAATAGCTAAATAACAACAATAAAGCCAAGCATATCTCTTGATGAGAAAGAGAACTGTAAAGTTTCAAGGGAACGTTTGCATTCAAATGCCTTTGCTCAGTCAGAATATTTAGAAATATCTTCCCACGGAGCACAGCTTGTTTCTGTTACTTGGAAAGGATAGCAGATAACAGAATTCAACAATTGCCTTGCTTGGTTTAACAACCACCGCTGATGTCCCTGGAAATCCTTCCCTCTTAGATAAGGACTTCCATTGCCGATGAGCAGACGAGTTCCTGGGTCCAGTTAACCACAGACCAATAAACGTCCTTCCATTAGTCACTTTCTCTGGTCATAGGCTGCGGTGACACCTTGTGGCTTGGGCTCCTGATGTCCATTTTGGGTCATGGTGTCTAAGTGGAGAGGGCTTCCCATTAAGTCTGACCTTGGTCCCTGTGCAGCTAGTAGAATTCTCCAGGTAGAATGGCTGCAAGTCTGAGCTAGTATGCATAGTGGCCTGGCCTCGATGATCTTGCCTGGTTTTTGAGGCATCTCCACAGCTTATGTGTTTGATGAATGAGAGAGCTGAAGGCTCATGAATGAGGTATGGGTTCAGGTCCCACAGTGAGGACATGCCTGGTCACCCATCGCCTCTGCTACTGGCACTGTGTTGATAAACAATTGTAAAGCAAACTGACTCCTAACATTGTTTAAGATTTAAAAATCTGTAAATAATTCACACATGGGCCAAACAATGTGTTAGAGGCACTGGGAAATCTACCCTAATGTCAATCTTGCTGGTTTACACTAGTCTCCATCTCCCCTGTCAATAAAATCCTTAGTGATCTAGGACAAAGGTCCTGTTAAGCAAGCCCTCGATGTTGTTAACAAACATCTCTTCACCCCAGATAGAAAATAAATGACAGATCAAAATAAGGATACCACTGATTTTTATTGGGCTTTTAGGAATACAGGCACGGAATTACAGGAGTAGAAATGACTCAAAGACAGTTGCATCACCAAAGCCTACTCTAGATGTGTGACATTTTGTGATAGACATAAGCTTAGAACTCACTGCACAATCTGCAGACAGCTCAGCAGGTCAGAGAGTTTCTTCTAGGCATCTTGGTTTGTCTGAGCATGTCTCTCAGTGTCTTTATTGTTTATATACATATGCTTATATGCACTTGGAGGGAGAGGGGTTTCGTGCGTCTGGTCAGTTTCAGGGACTTCCTGAAGCTGCTGAGTTGTTTACTTCCTGCTTAGTGAGCTTATCTGAAGGATGAACTGTTTCATTTCCCACACTTCATCAACTGCTATCCAGCAGCTGCCTCCCTCTTGACTTCAATTCCCACATGCTTTACTGTGAGTCAGTTTGTGTCACTGTGTCCAGACAGCTGACAGAAACAGCGTAAGGGAGGAAAAGTTCCTTGTGCTCACAGTTTTGAGGGAGTTTCAGTTCCCCATGTTGGGGAAGGCATTGGCACCAAGAGCAGGGGTTGGGAGTCTCACATGACAACTTGACCAGGAAGCAGAGGGTGAAACCTGAAACAAAGCTGGGGGGGGCATAACCCCCCCCAAACCTACCTCCAGTGACCTATCTCTGCCACCCAGGTCTTAACCTCCCAAACGTTGTAGAACCACCCCTGACCAGTGTTACCAGCTGAGGACCCCTGCTAACAGAGCTATTTGTCACCTCTCCCCTTCATTGTGAAATTTGCAGACATGTTTTCTCCGTGGTGTGGAATGTGAGTCCCATGAGAACAGGGGCTTTTTAAAGTCAGTATTAGAAGCCATAGCTGGGACCGGAAGTCCCCACCCCACAGACAATGCATCTTCAAGGTCATCTGAGGTGGATGTGCTTTACTTTATACTCTAGGAATTGGCATTTTAGAAGCCATGTTCTCTAGCCAATGACATCATCTTTCTTCATGGCTGTGGTATCATGTTCAATTTTAATAGGAGTGTATTTAGCATCTGAAGCGTGCTCCGTGGACCAGGATACGGTGTTTATGGACCTTGCACTGTCACTCTTCATTTTGGTGAAATGCTAAATTATGGTCACAGATGTCTGAACTGTGTCACACACTCCTGAGAAAATCACTGTCAAGAGAATAATTGTGCAATGTGTCTAGCTGTTGTAAGGAGGCTGCTAGTATGTCCCCAGCTGCCCAGACTCCCAAAATAACCACACAGAAACTGTATTAATTAAATCACTGCTTGGCCAATTACTTAAGCATATTGCTAGCTAGCTCTTACATCTAGAATTAACCCATCTCCATTATTTTATATTTTACCACGAGGCTCATGGCCTACTAGCAAGATTTCAGCGTGCCTGTCTCTGGTGGTGGCTCCAAGGCTTCTCTCTGCCTCTGCCTCCTTTCTTCCAGCATTCAGTTTAGTTTTCCCTATTAGGCCAAGCCAGTTTCTTTATTCATTAACCAATTGTATTCACAGCATACAGAGGGGAATTCCACATCATTTAGTCATCTCAGACAGACTACTTATTTCTCTTTATTTCTTATTACGAGAGGATCTAAGAGAGACCCCAAGTGACGGATTGTCAGGGTCTAGGGCTCGATCCTGAGAAGGCAGCATCTCTGTCCATGACAGAGCTTTGCTGGTTTTGGATCTCTGCCCATTTTGCATACTTGTGCTAAGACTTATCCTAGATGGCTTCCCTCAGTCTTTAAGAATTCTTTTATCTAGTCACACCCTGTTCTGCAGCCTATCTCTAACCATTTATCACTTTCTCTGCATTCTGCAAAGTTACACAAAGCATCGGTTAAGCCTTCAAGACGATGTGCATGGCACATTCAAAATCTGGGCTTCTGTCCTTTGGATACAGCCTTTATCCTTTTATTTGACAGAAAACCTCTAACTGTTCTTTCTTACAGAGACAAACTCCTTCCTCTCAGGCAGATCATCCCCCACTCCTCCTAACCCTGCCCCTGCAGCAGAATCAACCAGTCTTAATCCTCGTTTCCTATTGCATTTTATTCTTCCTTGTCCACAGAACATTCTTACACTGGATTTTAGTAATTCACCTTATCTTAGATCTCTCTTATTGATCCACAAGTTCCTTGAAGACAGGAAACACATGGCATTCCACAGTTCAATTCTCAGTCCTGGGTTTGACATTGCTTCTGGCACCAAGAGGCTTGATAAATGCTCATAGAGTGGGCAACGGAAGTAAGGGGCAGCTGAATTCAGAACTAAAGGGGAATTAAGAGAGTTAGCACAAAGAGACTAAATAACCTGTAAAATGGCCAGGTTAGAGGCTGGTGGGCTAGGAGAATCTGGATGGCTTGCTCATTACAGATCTCATAGAGCCGGGAGGGGCTGCCTGTCAGCCTGGGATGTGCAGGAGAGCTCACATTGCAGATCAGCTGATCTTTCATTGGTGTGAGTGCAGTTGTACAGCCAGTTCCCAGTGTCTTCCACTTGTAGGTGTGGAGGTCATTTTGTCAAGAGGCCAAGTACAGTTACAGAAGATGGGGAAAGATTTCCTCCTAAACTGCAATGACTGCGGATATTTTCCTCTTTATGGACCTTTTATATTTTACCTCACAACCCAATTCCTCTTTTCAAGGTTGAATGTTTTGTAAAAGTAAAGTCTCTCATTTTCTTTCCTTACCTTCAAATACTCACCCTCTTTATAACTCGATGGAATTACTTCATTGTGCCTCTTGCTTCTACTTCTCTAGAAAACAATACACAACTGTGGCAGAACCCCCAGGGACCCAGCTCCTGTGATTCTAGGGGAGCCATTCCATATGGTTCTCAGAACCTGTGTTGTGCCAGATGCTGCCCCTGTCCTGGAGACAGGGTGTGATATCGCTGGAACCCAGGCCTGCAAGACAGTACCAGGGAAGGGAGGTGTGGAAAAAGGAAACCACACCGGAGTGTGGAGCACAATGCCATAAGGAAGCACAAGGGACTGGAGTGGCATAGAATTGAAATGATTGTTTTCACTTGCTTAAAACTTTCCATGTGAAGAAAAAGCAACGTAAGGGTAATTGGGGAAAGCTTCCCAGAGGAGGTGGTACATAGGCCGAGTCTGAAAGAATTGGTGATAGGCGATGATGATGATGATGATGGTGATGATTATCATGGTGAGTGTTGACATTTCAAGAAATAGCATGCCTAGAGATTCAGAACTATGGAGAAATGTAGTACGTGGAAGAAATCACAAATTGAGCAATGTGACGGAGACATGAGATTCTAGCTGGAAAGGGAGTTGGAGACTTAGATCAGTAAATCAGGAACCCACAGGAAAGCCTGGGGAACATGCAATTTCAGTAAATAGGCACCTTTGAGTCCTGCTGTAATCCACTGACGGCAAGTGAATGCAGGCATGGCTGACGAGCGTCTGAAGGACCTGTTTTATTTCAGCACCACGGCCAGCGGAACTTGCCTTTTAGCAGAGTTTGAACGACAAGCCAAGAACCCTGGATGAAGGAGCGGGGAAAGTGGCTGGAGAGATGTTCAGAGTCTGGTGATACAGAGGTGTGAGCACATGTTCAGTTATTCATGGACTGGTGCAAAAGGGCGCTCTTCTAGGAGCAGATACTGGCGTTGAGGTAGCATGCAGGCTTTTTTTTTTTTTTTTTTTTTAAAAATGAGAATAAAGACCTTATTATTTCTGAAGCACAGAAGGACTAAACCCTGAGCCCCTATTACATCCAGGATAAGAAGGTTCTCTTCTATGGGTGTGCTTTGATTACCTTTTTAGATATATGCACTCACTCGGGGACCAGAGCTCTTGGGCTCAGCTTGGGCTGGGATCTCTTGAAGGCAAACTGCTCATTACATTCGAAAGTGCCAGAACACACAATAGAAACTCTCAGCCTACAAAGATTACAATTCATTTGAACACTTAAGAGTCTTTTTTATGGGGTAGAAATGATACATTTCCCTCACACCTTTGGCAATATACACCCCTGTCTCTGGCAGTTTTGAAAAGGCACCCTTTCCCTTTTTTGCTGCCTGAGTTAGCATCCATCACTTTCCTTCCCACCCGTGAGCACACACGGAGCCAGGTGTGAAATTGAACTGTTACTCAGCAATCTCTAAACATAAGTCACCACTTCTAGGGTCTCCTGAAAAGTGAAGCTGGTTGGTGGGGAGCAGAGGTCTCCTGGATTGATGGCCTTGTGAAAAAAAGTAGGTTCTAAGCCTGACTCCACAGAGGACGTGTGTGTGTGTGTGTGTGTGTGTGTGCATCTAGGGATGGGTGTCCACTCTCATGCTTTTGGAAGCAATTGCATAATGTTTTCAACTTCTCTAAAATAATTCATGACTACTCTAAAGGCATTAAGGATTCAAGAGAAGAATAGAATTAGAGAATTCAAATATCCCTGTATCCCTGGCTGAAACTGCTACCCACATCCCCAACTCACTGCTAACCCAATAAGCCAAAGCAAGTCCTAGGGTGGCTAGAAATAGATTCACTGTTCCTGTTTCCTACTGCAGTGTGCCCCGAGCCTGGAGCTACACCTGGCTTGTGGCATATCTTTGACTAAATCATTGGGTTTGCTTAGCAGAGTGGGGGGCCATAAATAAATACTTGCAGAGGTTTCAGTGAAGAAAAGAATGGAGAGAAATCAAGACTCCCAAGGTCTGTAGAGGCCAGAGTTGCTCTGGCACAGTTCCAAGCCACCACAACCAGGGCTTCATTGAGTCACACAGGACCATGGGCAGTTAATAATGGAGGTTGTGAAACCAACCTAATCCTAGCAATGTGAAAAGCATATTCTGAATTTTATTAACCTCCAAATCCTTAGAGATAGGCAAGACCCATGATAGGTTTTGAGAAAGAAATGGTAGTAATAGTGGTGAGGGTTGGGTCTGATAAACAATTTACATCTGGGTCTTTGTTTTGAATCGGTGAGTTCTCTGGAACTTCAGAAAAGAATCTTCCTTTTATGCTTCTCTCCTGTATTTCAAAGAAAAGTTGACATACTCAAAGCAAGTTATCCAGGGAGGTGACCTGGAAGGATATACTTGTACATGTACAGAGGTGGGTGTGGCCTAGGTGTGGTGAGAAGTGAGCCTTACTACTAGCTCTGTCTGCCGTATTCTTTATAGGCTAAAGCATCTAAGGAAAGCTGGGGAAGAGACCTCACTGTCATGAACACTAGAGAAAGGGGGCAGGTGAGAAATGATAAATGGTTGGAGGTCTGAGGGAGAGAGGCCACACCCAGCCTTTCTCGAGATCTCAGGTTTCTGGCCTGGAAAGGCAGATGTGAATATGGATCACACTTCATACATACTAAGCCTTGTGAGATGCACTTTGTGGACCCTGCTTAACCAGTTCATCCCAATGATGCTGCAGAACAAATGCCACTGAGTCCATCACAAGCAGCTCACTCAGAACCTAGGAATGAGTACAGAGGAAAGGAGTGTGGCTGGCTTAGATAACAGCAGCATTTCCATTCTGAAAGGCTGTCAAGTAAAGAAAGCACTGTAAAATGAACAATGAATGGTATCCCAAGGATGTCCTGATCCCCAGTGTCTGTGCCACTTTCTATTGTAAAAGGATGTTGTAGATGCAATGAGGTGATAGAGGAATGTGTGATTATTATGGGTTATTTGGATAGGACAGGTTTAGTTATAGCACAAACAAGTGGGAGAGAGCAGTGGGTAAGTCTGTGAGGTGAACATGTGACTCTAGAGAACAGACACTTAATGCTATCTCACCGATGCTTTAGGAGATGGAGGAAGGACATGTGGGCCAAGGCATGCAGCAACCTCTGCACCCTAGAAAGAAAAGGAACTTGAGTTATCCCCCTAGAGACTCTAGAACAATCAAAGCCTTGCAAAGACCCCAAGAGTGGCCCCGTGAGACTGTGTCAGAATTCCAACACATCAGCACTGTAGGAAAGTAAATTGTTATTGTTTGGAACCATTAAGTAAGTTTGTGTCATGGAAAACAGATGGCACAGAGTCGAAAGGCAGCTTGGAAAGAGAAGAGCATGGTTACAAATGGTCTCTCTGAAAGAGTGACGCTTGAGACCTGATGACACCAGGAACTATCTTTTTATTATTTTTATTGAACTATATATTTTTCTCTGCTCCATACCTTCCTCTCCCCTCCCCTTCTACCCTCTCTCATGGTTTTACATATATCCATATCTACATATGAATGGACACCTACACACGTGCGCGCGCGCACACACACACACACACACACACACACACACACAGAGAGAGAGAGAGAGAGAGAGAGAGAGAGAGAATTTTCCTACCTACTAATAAAACAATCATCATACTTATGAAACTGACAAGGATATTTTGATGTGTGATGTCTTCAGAGCCCATTCAAAAATTCTAGTTATTACAATAATGCATTTTGCAAAAAAACAAACAAACAAACAAACAAACAAACAAACAATTATTTCCCAATTGTGTATTTGATGTTCTTCCTGGGTCCCTTTAGATTCCTTCAGTCGGGAACAATTCCCATCTTCCCCTTGACTTTCAAGACCTTGGAGCTTCTGAAGACTGTGGCAGTTATTTTGGGTTTGTGTGATGCTTCCTCATGGTTAGATTTACACAGCACAGGCAGGACTAGAACAGAGCCACTGGTGCATTCTTCCACATCCCACCCAGGACTGCACGATTCCAGTTTGTCCCTTACTTGAGATGCTTGCACTCCTCACTTAATTAAGATGCAGCATGCCAGACTTCTTCACTACAAAGTTATTCTTTTCTTTAATTAATAAGCATTTTTACAGCCAAGAGGTTTGAGATTGCATAATTATCTTAATCCTCCCTGCATTTTAATTTATTCACATTTTTTGTATCTACCTGTGTTTCCAGTTTTATCCCATGGGCTCTGATCCCATCCATCACTGCTACTGCTAAGTGGGGTCCTTGGATTATCTCACTGGTGACCAATGGGAGCTTGGTAGAGCTTCCCATTGTCACGGTGTCGTGTCACCATTATCCTGTGTTCACCTACTTAGTTTCTTGAATAACATGTTCCAGATTCACTCTGTACATGTCTCATGTCTAGAAGCAGTCATTTGTCTAAGGGACCTTTAGCTTTTAGTGGAATATCGTATTTAGTAGCTATGATCTGGACACTGGACCCATCTGTTTCTGTTGAAATAGCTCTTCTTCTAGGCTTTCTATGAAGACAGAGCCAAGAAACTTGCTTTGTGCTACATTTAAATTTACTCCTTACATTTTCCTCTAACTCCTGAAGTCTATTAGGTTACCTCCACACACCCAATTCTAACTCAACTCCACAAAATTCATTCTGTGTTTCTTTCAGTGTTTATAGCCAGTTTCTCAGTAGTGATGACCCTGGATAGCAGTGTTCTAGGCTGTCACTAAGAAGTGCCACAACGGAGTGGTTTTGATAACAGTCTTTTATTTTATCATAGGTCTGAAAGCAAGACGTCCAAGATTGCCACAAAGCTGTTGGCAGGATGGGTCCTTTCTGTTGCTGTGAGATTCTGTTCTGTGCTTAGGCCCTTGCTCCTGGAGTTCACGACAGAATTTTTGCTTGCCTAGCTTCTCAGTGCATTTTTACATTCCTGTGGGTGGGAGGTTGACTGGCATGGGGTTTCAGTCCTCAGAGAGAGGTCCCCTCAGGGGTAGATGTGCCCATCTTCACATGGACACTGCAATGTGTGGCATGTTTCTATGTCCGACCTTGCTTTTTCTATCAGGATGCCAGTGAGATGGGGTAGGGGGCTCTCTCTGTTAGGGGCTGCCCTCATCTTACCTAGTTCTATCTACAGAGTCCCCACTTTCCACATAAGGTCACATTCTAAGGATCTTGGGGGTGACGGTATCACCATGTGATTTGGGGGAGACACAATTCGGTCATCAATGTCTGGCTTCTGTTCTCGTCAATGTTTACTTGATACTGGCCCTTCAGTTGATCAGCCTTCTGTCTTGCCTCTACCTTTGTCTCTCAGGGACTCTGAACACTCATGTCAGGCTACTCCCCTACCCTCCCTATGGTGGTTTTTGCTCCCCCTGGGATCTGATACTCCCTGCCCATCACCATCTCTACGGAGGCCTTCTCACCTTGTTTGGACCTGAGGTCTTTACACCAGGTTCTTTCTATCACCTAGTCCTGGATCTGAAACATGCCAGGCTGCTCTCAGTCACACAGATGTCCTCCTCAGTCAGTCAGTCTGGTGCGCTCAGCCCACACTGCTCAGATACTGGCATTCCTCACGATGTCCCTCCCCTGTGGGTGTCCTGCTTCCCTATGAGAGCTCCAGCAACATTAATAGGGCATTCCTATGCTCGTCAGCTGGCTGTAGGATGCAATCAATGTTCAGGAAGGAAGAGTATGAGAGAAAATAGAGTAGGCAGAAACGGGGGAGGAACAACCAGACCGTGTATCTCAGTGCCTCTCTCTCTTCAGCTGCCATTATAGCATGGCTGACAACCATGCTGGCTGCAGGGGTGGAGGAGGGTAGATCCAGGAGGGACTTTTAAGCAGTTCCAAAGAGTCTCTCTCTGTTTTCCTTTTCCTAGGGAGTTGATGAAAGTAAGCTTATCTGGACAGAAATGCTGTGGCGAATAAGGTAAATTAGATGCAAGCTCATCGAAGAATCCTTAGAAACCAAACAAATGCCGCAAACCCCGCTCTCCTGAGTGCGCCCCTTCAGCTGTCAGTACGCCGAAGTCTCTCCCTTCTACGGTGACAACACATTCTCTGTCAGGCTGCCATTTGCACCTCGGATTGGCTCTCCTCGTCCAGCCATGCATCAGGCCTTTAAGTTCCTACGTCCCTATTCACACCCCGACCCCGTGCCATCTGCCTAGGCTCTGTTCTGCTTTGCATTTGCACACGCCAAGAAAGAAGGCCTTTCAGACCTCAGATATAACTTGATCTGTGTTGTGAATGCCCCCCTGGTTACTTTGTCGGGAGTGGGTTTGGAGAAGCCTGGAGAATCCAGCAGGACAACCTGAGGCTGCGGAGCACCTAGTCCCAAGGTTGGCAGGGTGGATGGAGAGGCAACGGGGGAGCGAAATGAGTGAGTAGTGGGTTGTGTTTGTGAGGCAGGGCTGGATGGAGGCTCCAGTAGGCTGGATGACGGAAGGAGGGAAGGACAGCAGATGGCACAGATGATATAAATCCAGACCTGCTGGAGGAGCTTTATGGATGGCGGTCACAGAAGGCTGGGGGAGAAAAGTGTGTGGGAAAGAGGGTGTCTAGGAATTCCATTTGGGGTGAGTTCTGTTTGCTTTCCTCCAGCACTGTCTATATCAAAGTGGAATGAAATATGTCTGTATAGTGGGACAGGGCAAACAAGCCTAGTCAATGACTAGGGAAGAGTCCTCCCAGTAGGATTAGCTTCAGGGTGACACCTCAGCATGACATACTACAGGAGGTTGGGAATGAGGTCTCAGGCAGCCTTGCAAACATAGGCTCTGTAGTAGCCATCCAGGGAAGGGTCGTTAGGCTAATGGTCAGCACTGGTCTGAAACCAAAGCTGTGGAAGAGGAGCTGACAGCTCAGTGTGCATCGGTCCTCAGGATGGCTACTCACTGCCAGGCTCCTCAGTCTAAGCCCCACGCCGAGGGACAGACTTTTCTCCTACTTTATGGTTACTTGAAAGCTAGTGCCAGAGCTGCAGGTCTCAGAAGGCAGCTCTTGTCATGCTTTAACTGGGAGACCCTGTGATTCCATGCCATTAGTGGCTGACCCAGTAAGTGAGGGCACATTAGAGATTGCAGATCACTGTCACCCTGTCTAATCAGCTCACCAGCTCTTAAAGGGTGGGAGCACTTTTAATAGGTTATTTTACAGACAAAGAAACAAAAGGTTTAGAGGTCTTTTGTCTGAGACCCCACAACCAGGACACAGGCGAGTCAGGACCGGCTGCTTCTAGAGCCTCCGCCCCACCCCCCTCCACCTCCATCAGAACTCAGGAGGCCCTTAGGCTCTGTCAACACTGAGAGCTCTGGATGGTAGGCTTTCCTCAAACAACCAGTCAGGTGCTACTTTATGCTGGGGACTGATGTCCTGTTCTGTGACCCTAGGCTCAGCAAGTCCCTTGGCAGCGGCTGCACTCGCTGGCTCAGATCTGCCAGTCTTGAGCCTTCAGCTCAGTCTCTCATAACCCTTTGGCGTCAGTTCCTCCCAGCGTCCCACCTTTCCGATCACCTCTCCCAAGGGAGGACTCCCTGATTTCTCTGCCCTTTGTGTCTTTCCCCGGGGACCTCCAGATTGCAATAGGTCTTAATGCTCCCCAACCTAGCCCCTGTGTATCTATGATACATGCTTCTCCACCAAGCAGGGAAGCATGCTGCAGCCACGTGTGGCTCTCCAAAGGAATTCCGCTTCTACAACTGTCTCCATCTCAGGCACCCACATTCACCACCTTCCCCTTGGCTCTGGACACCCAATTCAGCTTTCTCTGAAATAGCAGAAGCAAGATGATCACATATGGACCCAGTCAGGGACAAGTTCTCCTGCTTCCGTGTCTATCCGAATGTACTCAACTCTTTCCTTGCTAACCTCACGTCAAGCTGCCCCAGCACAAGCCTCACCACCTCCTGGAAACCCACTCCTTGGGATGGTGCACATTCATTTTCCCTTTAAAAATTAGCCCCCACCCCCTTTACCCCCACCCCATGCTGTCCATTCAGTGTTGCAGAGACATGACCTTGACCTTGAGCTCACCTTCTTCTTTAGAAAAAGCTTTCTTACCCTAGTTCCATCTCATGTGGCCTCCTCTGCCTTGCGCTACTCTCCAAGACATGGCCCAACATCTTTGTTACAGAATCTTTCCTTTTCTCCTTGAGACAGGGTTTCTCTGTGTCACCCTGGCTGTCCTAGAACTCCCTCTGTAACCAGGCTGGCCTCGAACTCACAGAGATCCACCTTCCAGAGGCTTTCTAAACTCTCCACTAAACCCTCCCCCTCCCTCCCCCCCAACCCCCGCCACCAAATTCACACAAACCCAGTAGTTCCTGAATGGTCTGTGTGCCCGGCACTGGTCTAGAACACTGCACTGGTGCCCTTTCCTGTCCCAGTGGATTCTGGGAGCTGAGTTCCAGGCAGGGATCCATGGAGCGTAAGGTTGGGTCTGTTGCACTGCATTGCTCTGGGCTAGATAAATCGTCATCACCAGCCAATGTGGCTAAGTAATCATCATACCACATAACACAGAAGGTGCGCTTCCCAAGCGCCCCTGACTAATCCCCGGCAGAAAATGCTAATCCGCGGCACATGGTGCGCGGCACATGGTGGCTTTTAGTTTTCCCAGACAGGAAGTGCTTCCTTCAGTCATGTAATAGCTTTCCCTGACATAATAATGAAGGGATGTGGGTTTAAAGTGGCCTAGGACTCACAAGCCTTCACGGCCAAAAGAAGCTCCAGCTGCATGGAAATCGCGTGAATAACTGCTGACCGGCTGGCTTTGCCTTCATTGAATTAACTGTTTACAAAGATGGAAATTTACCAAATTAAATTTTAGTGATTTCTGCTTACATTAATTGAAGAAGTGAAATCATGTGGATGTGGTAGACAGACTGTCCCGTGGGGCTGGAGTGACATTGGTAGAGTTCTGTGGAGCCAAGCAGAGCCACAAGAGAGAGAAAGACATGTTCCTGGTCAGTAGGAAGCCATCCATGGAGTGGGAGAGAAGACGCCCAATGCTAGAATCTGCAGGTCATGGTCAAAATGCCAGGTTTCCCACTCCAGGCTGAGATAACCTAGGTATCAATATTTGCGATTCTCTGAACCACAGTTTCCTTAGCTGTAGAATGGGAACAGAGTAAAGATGCCAAATAGATTCCACCTGTGAAGGCACTCGCTTACCGATGAAGGTCTATGTAAACATGATTGGCGGTTATTCAGTAATTTCCAGTCTCAGGAAATTGAATGGGAACAAATGAGAAACAAAGCAGAATGGTCCTTCTGGACAGTCTCCTTTGGGAAGGAGGCAGATGAAACAGGCTGCTTCCTCACTTGTGGGAAGGATAGGAATCCGAGGACCTAACATGCTTCTGCCTGGGTTCCACTGGATATGACCAAGTAGCCAATTAGTCCAGCAAGATGATGGTTGTCTAGGCTGATTAGCGTTTACCACACAATGCAATTTCAAGTAAAAGCAACAGATGGGAAGACAGTTGGACTTCTAAGTCCTCAGCGAGACTGAAGATACCACCACAAATGGCCCTTTGTTAAGGATGTAGCGCCTACGTGTGGTAGACTATTGTTAAAAATAGCCACTCTCTTTGCTAAATCATCCTCAGGCAAGCTTACCTGCTTTTTTTTTTTTTTTTTTTTTTTTTTTTTTTTTTTTCCCAGTAGCTACTGCCTTTCCACCCTGGATAGGTTCAGGACAGACCAAGCCTTAGCCTAAAGCAGAACAATTCCAGCTTTGCCTGTATCGGACATTGCTCAGCTGACCTACAGACATGGGAGAAATAAGTTCTTGGCGTCCTATGGCAGAGATTTGTCACTGTTGTGACAAAGGAAGAGTTGACTGACACCAGGAGCTTCCTATTTACTGGCTCATCCCATCTGCAGAAACCCCTCATAGTACACAAAGGTCAAAAGATTGCTTTCTTTTATTAACTTTTTTTAAGGGGAAGAAATTGAAGCTCAGAGAGACTAACAGACCTATTAAGTAGTTAAGCCAGCCTTTCAGAGTTTTCCTGTGCTATAGGATGACTTCTCTGCTGGGGACCTGGGAGCCAAGAGATGCCCTTAGGTACCAAGGGTAGAAAGAAAAACTTCCTCCCCTCCATCATTTCACCCAAGGCTAGTCTGTCAGAAGGGCTGGAAGGGCTGAGTGACCTCCCAGGGACAGCTAATGATTGGTCTACAGTTCGCATTATGGCTTTGCCTGTGACTTGGGTTGGTGCCCAAGTATCACTGGGCAGAGATAGAAGGCAGTTTGTCATGTGTAAATTTAACAGGCAATAATGCCAGCTACTAAATTGTATATCATTCCTAACGATGTTGTCAGCCCCTAATCAGTCTAATTTATATTGTCAACATGATGTAATGGTCCCACCAGGCATGGGCCTTCACAAATACAGGATCCAGTCGTGTCAGAGACCAAAGTGAATTTCCACCAGTTGTGACTGAAAATTAAAACAGGATTGCTGACTTCTGTTTCGGAGATCAGGGAGGATGTACAGGAAACACCCAGCCTGGGCCCAATACCTAGTAGGCATGCAGCTGGAACTGCTGTGAGATGCCAAGCAACTAAGCTAGAGCTGGTGTTGGGACTCCTGTCCTTAGAACGCCAGAGGTGTGCAGTGGGCTCCAGAAGTACCGCGGGTGCCATTCCTAGCTGCTTTCTGTTGTTTCTCTTGAGAAAAGTGCTGTAAACTTTCCCGTGGTGCTGTCTGTGGGTGTTTACTCTCTCCACAGCCCTGGGAGCTGGAGCAGAGGAGAAAGATGTTTAGGAATGGGCACTCTCCTATTCTATATCTATACTGCTTCAGGAAGGCAGCCCCAGCTTGGAAATGACAGTGTCTTTAGTCACTGTTCTATTGTTGTTACGAGACACTATGACCACGGTAACTATTAGAAAAGAAAGCATTTATTTGGGAGCTTGCTTACAGTTTCAGAGGGTTAGTGCATTATCATCGTGGTGTTAAGCAGACAGGCATAGCAGCCGAGAGCTTAACATCTTGATCCATAGGCAGACACACACACACACGCAGACACACACACAGACACACACACACACACCACACACACACACACACACACACACACACACACACACACACACACACACACTGGGCCTGGTGTGGGCTTTTGAAACCTCAAAGTTGGCTCCGAGTGTCACACCTCCTCCTACAAGGCCATGCCTCCTGATCTTCCTAATCCTTTTCAAACAGTTCTACTCCCCGTGACAAAGCATTCAGATATATGTGCCTATGGGAGCCATTCTCATTCAAACCACCACAGGCAGCATTACTACGTGGTTAATAGAACCAAAAATCTGGCCTGCATCCCTGACTCCTCCCCATCATCTCTAATCCGTGCCATTTTGCTCACCCACAGTGAGCCATATGCAGATCACTACCCTATGGGCCTCCTTAGCCCATATTTCTGATCCTTCCCTCTGCCCAGTGGCCAATGCCATGGGTTTAAGTCTGTGTTGTAATTTGAATCTGAGCCACCCCCCACAGGATCATGTTTTGGTTGCTCATTTCCCTGATTGTGGTGCTAATTTGAAGGGTGCAGTGGAGCCTTTCAGAGGTGTATGTGGGAGAGCTGGCTGCCAGGAATAGATCATGGGGACACATGATTTTAATCCCAGCACTCACGTGGATTGCAATGAGATGGAAGCCAGCCTGGTCTGCATAGTGAGTTCCAAGCCAACCAAGACTGCATAGTCTTGAGATCCTGTCTCAAAAGAAAAAATAAATTAACAAGCTCCCATCTCCATAAAAAAGAGAAGGTCACTGGAAGGAGCCTTTAGAGTTGTACCTGCCCTGGTCCCAGTCTGCTTTCTCTGCTCGGGGACTGCAGTTATGTGATGAGCCTCTTTCTCATGCTCCCAACAGCTTATCTCCTCACCACTGAAATATTTCTGAACTCATGAGTCCGTATAAACCTCTTTCCTCCTTTGATGGTTTGAAGGAGAATGGCTGCCATTGGTTTGAATGAGAACAACTGTCACTGGTTTGAATGAATAAGAATGGTTTTAATGAGAATGACTGCCATTGGATTGAACATTTGAGTGTCTGGTCCTTAGTTTTTAGACCTGTTTGGGGAATATTGGGAGGTGCAGCCTTGCTGGAGGAAGTGCTTCAATGGGGGTGAGTTTTGAGGTATCAAAAGCCCATGACAGGCCCTGTCTCTATCTGTCTGCTGCCCACAGATCTGGATGGAGAGCTCTCAGTTACTTCTTCAACACCATGCCTGTCTGCCTGTCTGATGCCATGCTCCCTGCCATGATGACAACAGGCTAACCCTCTGGAACTGTAAGCCAGCCCCCAATTAAATGCTTCCCTTTGGTAGTTGCCTTGATCATGGTGTTTCATGACAGCAATAGAACAGTAACTAAGACACTGCCCTTAAGTTGTTTCTGTCAGGCATTCATTCACATCAACAGAAAAGGCCCCAACACAGTCAGACAGCGGATCATGGCATGCCCCAGCATAAAATCCTGGTACCTGCCTGGGTGTCAGAGTTCAGCCAGGAAGACAAAAATCCATGTCAGCTGGATAGTCACAGGGGGCCTGAGTGTAGGGAACAGGAACAAAGGTGTGTGAGAGCTGAAAGGTGATGGGGAGGAGTGAAGGGCCTTGAAGATGAGCTGCAGTCCTCTGGGCTTCAGACATACAGGATGGAGGAGCTGGGGCTGAATCTAGGAGGAGGGAGCGGGGCCCATCTGTGTGGCTGTCTCATAGAAGCTGGAGCCAAGAGCACCATCACCGGAGAGTCTATCCAAGGCAAAAGGTGGTGATGAACATTGTTTCTGTGCCTGTCTCTCCAATCGTCTCACCCTTACAATCCTATGCTTCAGCACCTATTCCAGAAGTAAGGGTGTCTGTGTATGCAGAGTTTGCACACAGCCACACTGTCTGAAATAGCATCAGACTTATACCTATACTCATACCTATAATCCCTAAAACCCGAAAGCAGAGGCATGGGAGAGATTGCTGCAAGTTCAAATCCAGCTTAGTATGCCTTGAGTTGTAGGGTAGCCAGAGCTATCTGGTGAAACACTTTCTCAAAATGAAAAGAAATGACACAGGACTAGAAACAATTCTGAATGTTCAACAACAATGAAGCTGAAAGACCCCCGGAGTCGGGAGACTCTCTCTCAAGTCTCGGGATAACACGACTCCCCGGGAACTCACGAGAGACCGTACTTGCTGCAATCACAAGAGGTTTATTGACAGGACAGGAACCAGGGCACTGGGGTCAAAACCCATTTCCCCTGCAGGGGTAGAGAGTTTGACCCCGAGAAGCTGGGAGAAGGGGTATTTAAGGGAAGAAACCATAACACAATAATCCAAAGGGGGTGGGGAGGGCGTCATTGGAAAATTCTGAAAATACCAGTGATAATCACAAGGGGGGAACTCCCTGTTCCTCAAGATTATAATCTAACTTTATCTTCAGCTAGTTCCTGAAACAGAGTCACTGAACCGGATAATCTAGATTTTTAATTCTTCTCTCCCTGCTTAGATTTTTGGCTATATTTTTTTCTGTTAGAGGGGTCTGGATTTATCCAGGTCTTTAAAAACTGCTGAAGGCGCCAGGTCTTTTCACATAGGAGACCAGACCAGCACATAAATGAACCCAAGGATGATGGAAGTGGACCCAGAAAATTAGTGGCAGCTGAAGAGAGTTCATGTCCAGTATCATGTTTATTCTCTATCTTTGAGGGAAGAAGCTTCTCTGTCTGCTAGGATCCCTAGGTTTCTCTGTGACTGGTGCCTATGGAGGAGGGCAACTGGCCAGAGATCAGAAAGTAAGAGGAAGCAGAACTAAGTCACTCATTTGAAAATGTCCTTAGATACCGACAGGTCATCCTGTAGAAAGTTGGCTTCATTTGCAGCCCACTGAAAGAGCGGGAGGATTACATCCTACTTCCCTTGAAATTGAGGCAACAACATTTACAAATGAAAAAGCAAGAAGCTACACCTATGGCTACTAATGAGAATGAGTGTAGATGGTGTCTTCATGACCTTCCTAGTTACCCCGTCCTTAGTGGCAGATAGGAGCTATGCACTGACCATAGGGTTTTAAAATTTGCATCGGTCAGCTGCCTGGGTTACAGACATTTTGCAGAACCTGAAGTTCCTTACACTAACCTGACCACAATCTAGTTGTGTTACACAACTTTTAATTTCCCCCAAATCTAGACTTTTTTTTTAGTTTAATTTTTTTTCACACGCTCTATTTTGGCCATGCTTCCCCCTCAATTCCTGCCAGATCTTCCCCCTCTCTTTACCTATGTTTGTGTTTTTCTAATTCCTTCCCTTCCCTTTCTTACTCCTGTTTCCACAAATTCGTACATCCCTTTCCTGCTGTATACTGAAGATGCCTTTGCAGAGACGGCTGGGAGCTGACGCCCCTGTGCAGGAAGTGTTCTCCTCTCCACCTTCACTTTGATGTGGTTTCCTACCATGTAAATTCAGAGTCCTGGTGTTCATGTTTGTCTTCCCATCAGACCAGGAGTCTTCACCTTCCTCCTCTCTGAATCGTCATTGAGCAGGACGAAAGTGTGGTAGGAAACCCGGGGACCCCTGCCCCGTACCCTACAGATACCATCAACCTCTGAGCATTTGCTGCTCATTGTGACTCTGGTCTCCTCTTGGTACTCCAGGCAAACACCTGGCTGTGTTAACACACCCTAGAACACACACCGTGAGTCCTGGGTTCGTAGTGTCTTCTTGCCCACAGCTCCCAAGTGGCCAATACTCTACTTCCTATTGCTTTTCCCCAGCTCCAGGAAATAGCTGCTCTTGGCCAGTGTAGAAGAAGCAGAGTGAATCAGAAATCTAGAGAGGAGGAGAGGGAACCTGAGACAGCTAGGAGGCAGGACGCTGCTTCTTAAAGATAACCACACATCCATATCGCATCACTAAAGTCTTTCTTAAATGTTTGCCACTTTCCAGGAACGTGTCTAATGCCTCCTCTCATCCTGTTCCCTATAAGTTCCATCAATACCTACTCCTACCCAGGCACTCTGGAAGAAAGCCCTGGGGTTGCTGAGGGTGAAGCTGAGGCGGGCAAATGGCGGGGAGGCAGGAGAGACGGTGTGTTGTCTCTGGGGAGGCATCAGGAGGAGGGAGAATGTCCAGGGAGGAGGAGTTAAAAACTTACAGCTCATTTCTCCATCCGCGTGTGTTTAGTGAGCGCCATGGCCATCCAGCTGGGGACAAGGGAGACACACAAGTGTAAATAAGAGGAAGGGGCGGGCCGGGCGGTGGTGGCACACGCCTTTAATCCCAGCACTCGGGAGGCAGAGACAGGCGGATCTCTGAGTTCGAGGCCAGCCTGGTCTACAAAAGCTAGTTCCAGGACAGGCTCTAGAAACTACAGGGAAACCCCTGTCTCGAAAAACCAAAAAAAAAAAAAAGAGGAAGGGGCGGCAGGCAAAGCGGGAAAGAGCGTGGCAAGTGGGGTTGGAAACGCTGGATTTTAGTCCCATCTCAACACTTTGTAGTCTGTGTGTCCTGGGGAGAGGCACTAAACTTCTCTGGGTTCTGTTTGCTTCTCACACGGGACAGTTTGAATGCTGCTCCTCTGGGCAGATGCACAGACCCTCTGCTGATAATAATCAGGACAGTGCTCTGTGTGCCACACACGCACGCTTTACCCACCATCTCAGTGAGTCCTCCGAGGCCCCCAGGTGAGGTCTGAAGGTAAGAAAAAGGTCACAAAGAGGCTGCTAACCTGACCAAGGTGGTGTGAGTAATGATGAGAGACCCACAGGGGCACCAGGGTCCCTAGTCACAGTCCTTGGAGTCGCCGTGTTGAGCACCAGTCATCGGGAGCCTGACTGCTGCGCTTTGAACCTACCTGGCGGTGTCTTTGGCTTCCTTCTTTCATTCCTCTGTTTTGTTGCTGAGGATGCCTGGTTCTTGTGTCCAACGCTAACTCTAATGGCAGAGGCCATGGCACCATCTGGGGGAGATGGTTCAGTCCGCCGAGGCCTTAGTTGCCCTGATAATTCTGGCGACTTCTCTCTGGGCTTGCAAGAGTAATTACAAGGCCTCTTTGAGACCACAAAGCTCACCTGTGGGTCACAGAACCCCCGACAAGATAACGCACTGCTTCGACACAAACACAGCAGTGGAGACCTGACAGAAAGCAGGCTGGCTGCTCGGCTTATCCCTCTGCAGACAGGGATGTCGAGGCTCACATCACTTACAGTTACCCAGAACAAGAAGCAGACCCAAACAAGGCAAGATAACTTCAGTTCTACATCCCCATTGGGTGGTCATCTGGGCTTCCTTGGTACGGCACGAAGTCCCGAGTAGCGACTTCAGCTTTGCACATCATACTGTAACTTTCGGGCTACATCATCTCTATCTCAATTACTGATTGTTGTCTACAGAGGAAGCTGTAGCCAAAACGGCAAAGGAGCGGGCTGGGCTCTTTGAGCAAAGCCTTATTTGCAAAGACACAAAGCGGGCTGACTCTTAGTGGCAGACTACAACTTGCCTTTTCTTGGTCTAAAGATTACATTTTCCATCCCCTCCCCCACCCAGATCTGGTCTGCGGCCCATAGAGCATCTGGTACATTGACATTTTGCTCCAAATGTCAGGACCATGATTGGTGATAGGGAGACAGCACCTCTCCCATGAGGTCCAGTGCCCATCTGCCCAGTGCCAGGACATGCTGGACTGTCTTCCACTACTCGGATTATCCTCTCATTGCGAGGACCCTTCACAGCATGTAGCATGAAATCGGAAAAGTTATCCTGGCAACGAGAATCTCGTGTGGACAAGGACTAGGCAGGCTGCATCGCTTGCTTCCCATCCTCCCTCGTTGCCCTTTTGCCATCCTTCTGACAGCCCCTTGGGAATCTTCAGTTTTCCGTTTGTTTTCCACAGCAAGCCTGAGAGCCCCTTCAAAGTACAGTCCATTCCTCACTCACTGCTATGTCCTTGGATCCCCACACACTCACTCACATTAAATAGACAAATGTAAAATTAAAAGGGTCTTAAAGAGAAGGCCAGCAAATGGAGAGGCTCAAAACAGAGTCCCCTTTATCAACCCTCAGAAGCAGCCGACCACACCGGCACTTCCATTTCAGATCTCCCATATCTAGAGCTGCGAGGTAAATATCCATCTGTGTAAGTCACCCAGTTCATGGTCCTCTTCCGTGAGAGTTCTTCGCAAAGTTGTGCAATGCTTTACTGTCCTCATTGGTTTTGGTCAACTTGAAACAAATCTAGGTGTATGCAGGAAGTGGGAATCTTAATTGAGAGAATGCCTCCATTTATATGGTCTGTAGGGCATTTTCTTGATTAGTGATTGATGTAGGAGCAACTAGCTGATCAGAAGGGCAGTACCACCCCTAGTACTAGTTTCTATGTACTAAGTACTATGTTCCTAGGTCATATAAGAAAGCAAACTGAGCAAGCCAGGAGGAGGAGCAAGTCAGTAAGAAATGTTCCTTCATGGCTGCTGTTTCAGTACCTGCTTCCAGGTTCTTCCCTTGAGTTTCTGGCCTGACTTCCCTTGGTGATGGAGTGTGACATGAGAATCATAAAAGGAAATAAATTCTTTTCTTTCCCAGGTTGCTTTTGGTTATGGTGTTTTATCACAGCGACAGAAACCCTAACTAAGACACTTTCAAGGGAGCTTCAAAAGCAGCTGGGAATGTAGAAGAGGAACTTGGGAGGGGGCCAGGAGGACAGAGGGTAAAAGGCTGGTGTAGTGGGGAGCAGTGGGCCGGCTTCCCGCCGCCCGGCTCCCGGCCACTGGCTAGCTTATGCCCCAAAATAATTACACAGAATCTGTATTCTTTTAAACACTGCCTGGCCCATTAATTTCAGCCTCTTACTCACATCTTGACTAACCCATATCTAATAATCTTTGTAACACCACAAATGGTGTCTTACCGGGAAAGATTCAGCATGTCTGAACTGGCGGCTGGCTCCATCGCATCTCTCTCCCTGAGGAGAGGCATGGCAGTCTGACTAACTTAGGAGAGGTGTGGCATCTGACTGAGCCATCTACCTCACTTCCTTCTTCCTGTTTGTTTACTCCACCTATCTAAATCTTGCCCTATCAAAAAGCCAAGGCAGTTTGTTTATTAGCCAATGAGAATCCTCCATCAGGCTGGGGTTCAGGGTCAGTGAATGATATCTGTATGCATGGAAATGCTGCAGTGAAGTCTATTAATTTGAATAATTAACATATGTTAATACTGAAAAAACAGAGAGATTTCCAGATCCAGGGTTTTGTTGGAGCACACTGTCAGGCTATACTCTTACTGGTAATTAAAAAGAATGAATTTCTACTTTTTAGAGCATTTAAAAATTATATGTGTATGAGTGTGGGTTGGATTTGTACACATGAGTGCAGTGCCCACACAACCAGAAGAGCTGGATTCCCTTGGAGCTAGAGTAACAGGCATTTGTGAATGGCTGGGTGTGGGTACTGGAACCAAACTTGGGTCCTTCGCGAGAGCAATACATCCATTGTACCTTGAACTCGTCTCTCCCACTCCCTAGACATAAGTCCTTAAAGTGCCACCTGAGATGGAGTCATTGACCTATGCCGAAAGTCAGCTTTGCTTTTTAATGCACCTTGTCAGGTGCTGAAACCCCCTGGAGGGTGTCTGGAGGGGTGTGTCTAGAGGCTGAGAGGCCAGTGCCAGGGACTGTGGTAAGACCTTCCTGAAGTGACAGGAGTCATGCGGACAGGGAGAGGGGAAGGGTGCAGGACAGGTGTGAGAAGAGGAACCTCCCCCTCCCATCGGAATGCTCCTTCATTCCTGATTAAGGTGGCACTGGCTTCGTTGGTATTTTAGTCACTGTGATATTAATTTCACAGAGTTCCCAGGCCACGATGGCTCTATGAATCCTGCCTTTCCTGAGCTAATGGGCTGGCATAAATAACTCCAGGGGGAAGCACTCGGCCTCATAGCTCCTAAGCCAGGCTGCAGTTAATCAGTCCTTGGCTCCATGTGTAGCCAAAGGCAAAGATGTCAGGTCAGAGGTTGTGCCTGTCTGGGGCTAATTTCCTTCTAACGGATGCCTCTCCAGAGAGTGTGGGAGCCCTGTATTTAGGGGAAAGTCATACTGGGGTTGGGGACGAGGGTTGGGAACCTGACCTCTGTATTTTCTTGGTCCAGCACACACAGTGAGTTAGGCTGACTCCAGTTTTCTATCGGTGGACACTCCCATCTCTTGGGAGAGGCTAGCTTGGTCTCTCCTGGCAGTAGCTTCACAGACTGCCTGTCTGATGTCTACAAGTGTCCCCAGCTAGATGGCTCGCCTCCTCTGGCACTGTCACAGTCTTCATTTCTCCCAGAAGACTGTGCACACAGGTTTTTAGAACTTGGCCTGGAGCCTGGCTGCTTTAGTTCAGATTTTGGCTCTGCCTCCTACTTGCTCTGAACATTTCCTAAGCCCTCTGACTCCCCCATTTCCTCATTTGTCACACAGGCGAGGAGTGATGGGAGCCACCGTCCAGCCTGGCTAGTGCTGCTCACCCTCAGGGCTTACTGTAAGGACTTAAAGCAGGGTCACAAGTCAGGTCTGGGGCTAGGGCCTGCGCAGCCACAGAGAGCTTACGGAGTGTTTGCTATTATTAGATCTTTCTCCTCAGGGATCTCATCTGCCCTGGTTTCTTGTGAAGCCTCCATGACTGCTTCAATGCTCTGACCTTCTCCATAGTCTCCTAGGGAAAGGGCAGGACTATGGAGAGCATGCATAGAGACTTCACTGTTGGGACTCTCAAGTCTCCTTCCAGCCTGGCTGGGAGTTTTTCAGGTTTCAGCACAGGCAAGGGTTCAATGGTTAATTCTTCAGATGTTTTGTTGATGGGGCCATAGCAACTTGTACTGCAGCAGGCTATGGACAGAGCCTCATGGGCTAGGTCATATTGCAAACTGTCTGCTGAGCGCATGCTCCAAGGACTATGAGGAGAGCATAGAGGGGCTTCGAGCAACTCTCTTTGAACACAACACTTGACAATTACCAAGCCTCATCACCCTCTTATTTATTTATATTGTTAAAACTTAATTTATTCTGTCAGAATTTTATATATATATATATATATATATTCTTAGTTTGCTTTCTTTTGCTGTGATAAATATCATCAAAAACAGCTTGGAGAGGAAAGGGTTTACTCGGCTTGGAGGCTCTGATTACAGTCCATCATTGAGGAAAAGCAGGGTGAGAACTCAATCAAGACAGGAAGTGGGGTCAGGAACTAGAGTAGAGGTCATGAAGGAACACTGTTACCAGCTTGCCTCTCATGGCTTACTTAGCTTGTTTTCTTATACCCCAGCACCACCAGGAATGGCACTGCCCATAGTGGTCTAAGCCCTCCCACATCAATAATTATTCAAGAGACAGTCCCACATGCTTGTCTACAAGTCAATCTGATGGAGCCATTTTTTTTCAACTGGAATTTCTTCTTCCCAGATGATACTGCCATGCCAAGTTGATTAAAAACAAACAAACAAGCCAGCAGAAAAACTAACCAACACACACACACACACACACACACACACACATAGAGAGAGAGAGAGAGAGAGAGAGACAGACAGACAGAGGCAGAGAGAGTATTCTTGCATTATATATGTTTTCTTCCCTTCCCACTGAACTCTTTTCCCTTTGTTTTATGTCTTTTTTGTTTGTTTGTGGCCCAGTGTATTGAATTAGGCTTGCCTCCATGAACAAGGGAGTATATTTACTTGAGCAAGGGCAACTTACCAGAGGCCACACCACTGAGGAATATGAGTCCCAGTGCCATTAACTACCTAGAGCTTCTGAAGGGGGCATGGTGGTTATTAACCCTCCCCCCATGTCATGATGAAGTGTTGAGCCCACTCTTACACAGGAAGTCACGGCTGCTGTGAGTTATTATGTGTATTAGCCATGTCAGTTCCTGAAGACTACACTTCACCTCACTCCTCCCCATTCTCTGCCCCTTATGCTCCCCTTTCTTCCGGGGTGTCCCATGAGCCTTGAAGGAGTGACCCTTTTGAGATCTTGCTGGAACCTCTCCAGAGCTCAGGGGGACTGATACCTCGCTGATGAAGATGCTGAGGATACAGAAGGATTATAGCCTCATAGAGAGAATAGCTGGGTCAGTGGGACCGTCTTCAGCTGCCCAGTTTCCCTCACTTGCTCTGCATCTTCACAGCGTGGTGCCTACTTCTGGAGTGACTGGTCCAAGACTCTGACCCTTAACCTATTCAGAGAGTTGATCTCAGGCTTTGTGCTGGCAGGGGGTGCCCTTTCTCCAGCATCTGCACATGGAACCAGAAAGCATAAGTCTGAAAGGCCTCATGAAGCATTTATTCTCAGAAGTCGTTGGGCAAACCCAACTCCTAGAGACAGAGGCTCAATTCATTAAGCTCAGATGATTAATTATGGGGTAATTAAATATTTGATTAAATTAATCCTAAAGTGTTTAAACATTGTTTTGCAAAGAATGTTTGCTCATTAATTATAAGGAGAAATGCATGAATGAAGCAGGGATGAGAATCGTGTGGGAACCAGGAAGTCTGGGATATGCCCTTGAGGTTCTCTCCTGGAGAGACAGGAGGAGGAAGGAACCTGCTTGCAGCCTACTTCGCTGCCCTTGGCACCTCTGTGCTCCTATTTGTGAGTGAGTCTAAGGAGGATGGAGTCACAGATGAATCCTTGGTAGGATTAGGCTCCAGAAACAGGAGATCTAGTCCTGACTGTCGCCAATGCCGCGAGTGTCCTTAAGTGAGTGTCTTCCCTGTTGGTCTCAGGCTCTGTGTTTTCTCATAGGTACATGTGGGGATGACCTCAACTCTTCAGTTTCTTGTGGGATGAACTTTAAAGGAATTTAACCCACATTTCTACTGCCGACCAAGGAAGTAACAATAGGTCAGGGAGTCTATACTCTTTACTGGTCCTCGTTTCTGTAGGCTCCATTCCACCTTCCTTGGAATCCTTCCCTTCAGTGGCTACAGAGGTTTGATAGGACATAATGTGGTCTTCGAACCTTGTGACAAAAATTCACTGGGAGGGATTTCCAGAGATGAGCAGATCTGGAAGGGAGGCTGGCCAAACACATTGGAGTGGCTGGGGCTTCTGGAAAATGTCCTGAGACTTGATTGCAGCAGGAGCTTTGGAAGATGCTCTGTTTCTTTGGATTGCCTGAGGTCTAGAGACAAGAAGAGCCTGGGGCCTGGAGGAAAGGAAGGACTTGGGGCATGGCCAAGCCAAGCAAAGTGGAAGGCAAACTATGGGCAGTTGGTGATGCTGGGTCCGGGGTGAAGGAGCTTAAGGGGTGATGGTTGGAGGCCCAGTAGAGCCCTTATGATCTTTGTTGCAAGAGAAGTGGTGGTAGCTAGAATAAGGGGTTTTGAGCAAAGAGTGATGGGTTTTGCTTATTAATATGATCAGTCAGAGAGCACAATTTAATGCTGGAATCTTCAAAGAACCAGGGTGATGGTCTTCATGTTCTAGTTAAAGTCTCTGTTGGCTCTGTCCTATCGACTGTACCCCTTCACTTGAGCTCCTGGGTAGCATACACGCCAGGGATGAGGGATATGAGTTCCCAGGGTGGGCAGCTTAAAGCCCTGAGTCCCACGAACCTACAGCAGAGCACAGCTGTGTCAGGCTCTGCTGATGGAAAGAGTGGGCTGATAGCCTGGAGCACCAGGTCCCCTTCCTGAACCTGCCGCTAACTGGGGAAACTTAGACTGGTCACTTCCCTGTTCTGAGCATAAGCTTTCCCCAGAGAGGGAACAGTTCTGTACTAATGTTTTGTGAACCAGCTCCCTTCAGGGGCCAACTCTTCTTGCTACAACTCCCATATTGTTTCCCACGGCCAGGCAGGGGCCACAGGAACCACTGGCTATCCCAGCTGTCTTGTTTTAAGATTTTGGAGTCTTCTTAACTACCCTTACCCACACCTGCATGAAAGCCTTCACTCAATCTAGCTCAGCACCATTTGCAAAGCTTCTGGGATGGTCAAGACCGCACCTCTCCTTGATTCAGAATGAGGTGAGGGGCTCCGTCCTCTCTCCAGCTCCCTCTTCCCTGGCAGGATGAGATCCATGTTCCCTGCCAGCAGTCTGTACTTAGATGACTGAAACAGAGTGGGACCCAGAACCATGTCCTCCCATCCCCAGTCACTGGAACAAACTTTTGGCCTCCCTTGAGCATCGCAGGGAAGAAACATCTCCAAAGCCAAGGTCCTCCGTCAGGGGAACTCCAGCCCACCATATTGGCAAGCTGAGGAGTCCCCTGGCCACCTGTCCTCTCCCAAGCCTCCCAGATGTCTGCTCAGCATTTGGAGCACCAAGAGGATCCAAAGGTTTAGTCTACTCTGTGAGATTTAAGATCCTGGGAGTTCCTGCCCCTTCCAGGAAAAATTTCACATCCTTGGAAGCTGAAGGTTATCAAAACCAACATGTACTTAATTCTGCTAATTGCTTCCTGATGTTGGATTTCTCCATTTCAAACTTGATAAAAGAGAGAGGGATTATTTTGTGAGAAATCTGTATAATGTGGTGGTGAGAACACAGGGTTTGGAATCATGTTGGAGTTTAGTGTGGAATAGTAGCCTGACCACTTCCTAGCAGTTCGAGTGTTGGCTAATTCTCCCTCCCTGAGCCTCCGTTTCGGTCTGTGAAGTGGAGATGTATATAGAGCCTGTCTACCTGCCTCACAGCCTTGACATTAAAATAAAGTGAGGAATTTGTGTGCCTGACACTGCGGCCCAGGGAATGGGAGAAGGGAGAAAGCAGGTGGCCTGGCTCCTGCGGCTGCTGCTCCCTTGAGGCTGAAGGTGAAGCAAGTGTGACACCATGTTGCACAGTGCGGGCTTGGCTTTTAGCCTGGATCCTGGTGAGACAGTAACTATTCTGGCTAATTGGAGCAGAATAAAAATCCACCCCAACGCAGCAGAGAGAAGATAGTCAGGGGAGAATGAGCTCATGGGGTATAGTGCCTACTTCCTGGAGGAGGATGAAGGTGGCATAGGAGCAGTGGGGAGGATGGCAGGGCAGACAGGGTGGCCAGGCAAGAGGGTCACGTGGGTGATGGGCCCTTTCAGCAAGAACTCAAGGTGGAAACTAACCTGTTTAATTTGGAATGTACATTTGTCTCAGTCAACTTTGAGTCAAAAGTATCTATTTTTTAAATGTGTTCTTTCAGCCACTTTTGTTAATCTTTGTGTCATTATAGGCTTTTAAAATCTCAGAGTTGCCCCTGGGAGTCTGCCTCCATCACTGCTGCCACAGAAATCAAGGTGTTTGGGAAGGGTTAAAGACAGGAAGAATTTCCCCAAACTGCACCTTTAATTTGCTGTTATTACACAATGAAAAGCAAAGCTCTATTCCCTAGACATGAAACATGTCTTTCTAAGTGGCAGCATCTGCATGTAACAGGGTAGGGGATGGGAACACCTGAGTTGTAATTCTATCTCCGTCACTAGGGGAGAATGTTGTTATCCATACAACATGCATTCCACAAATGATCCAGGACAAAAATGGAGACAGAAAACAGACTCTAGGGGCCGGAGAGACGACTCTGTGGTTAAGACCTCATGCAGTTCTTCCAGAGAACTGAAGCTCAGTTCCTAGCACCCATGCTATGTGGCTCACAACCACCTGTGGCTTTCGCATCTGGGGATCTGGTGCCCCCTTCTGGTCTTTGTGCACACCTGCACTCATGTGCACACACCCACATCCATACTTCCCATAATTAAAAATAAATCAAAATAATGTATCAATAAGGACTCCACAAATAGTTTAAAATTTCATTTTCTTTTGGTTGGGGGTGGATGGAACCTAGGGCTCTCCACATGATAGATAAATATTCTACCACTGAGATTCTCCAACTCCTGAACTGTTTTATTTTTATTCTTTTAAATGATGACTTAAGAATTAAAGCATTCTTAAATGGTCTAATAAGAATACCTATTTCTAAACAAAATTGTGCACTTGAAGCATGCCAGCAATATTAGAATTGGGGATGAAAAGGAAAACCTGTTTCACCACACTGATAATTAACAAGTTGAGGAGGATTCCCTGTGGAGTTCTGAACGAGACTTAAGGAGGAACAGGTTGCATTTGGACGTCTCAGTCACTTCAGTAAGGCCAGGAAACATGAATGGGGAGGGCAAGACAACAAGAAAACATTTGTATGGGTGGAGAATACAAAGAGTCGGGAAATTTTACGAATTAAAGAGTCGAGTCTGAGGCAGAAGATGGATACAAACTGCATACACCGGAATCGATGGTCCTCCTGAACACCAGCGGCAGCCGGCAAATAGAATGAAAAACATCCATTTGTAACAGAAGCAAGTGATCTAACATGCTTAGAAATAAATATAATCCATGCCCGACCTTTATAAGGAACGTTACAAGCCCTAGTGGGATGTGGACACGGGGAGAGCTGTAATATGTCCCCAGGATGAACACGCTTGGCACTGTGAGAGTGTCTGCTGCCTCAGGTTAATTCCGTGAACTAACACTGCCTGCCTCTGATCAATCCCAATAGGGCTCGTCCACACGCACAAGATTCTGGAGACACAAGCAGATGAGGGTTTCAAAAGCTGTGCTGAGAAAGAAAAGGATGTGGCAAAGCCTAACCCACGAAACACTGCAACGTTTTCTAAAATAATAATTTAAAAGATAATAAAAAATGAATGATGCTGGGAGAGTGGATGGTATTAAAGAATTTTAATTTAGAACTTCCCTCACATGAAAATAGACTACAGATGGATTAAAGAGCTAAATATAGTCTTAAAAACAGAAAACTTAGCAGAAAATGAAATATGTATTCTCTTTGTCAAGAAAGGCCACTCTTGGCTTTGAAGCAAGAAAAGAATCCACCAAGGAGATGACTGATGGATGTTGCCAAGAATAAAATTAAAACTCGGTGTGTTACGGAACACACACACACACACACACACACACACACACACACACACACGCACGCACGCACACATGCACACACGCACATATGCACGCACATGCACACTCAATGAGGAAACTCTAGAAGAAAAAACATAGTCACCTCTGCTTTGATATACAAAGGGCTGATAACTGGGCTGCAGGGAGACCTCGTCAAAATATCTGCAGGGAAAATCACTGCGCGACTCAATAGATAAGTGGGGACTTCATTGCAGAGGCTGTCCACTTGGGGGGACCCCCTGTGCTAGCAAACACCTGGGGGAGTGTTTAGCCTCTCTGCTAAGCAGAGCAAGGGAAACGAAGCCTTCTTAATCGGCTTGATACTTGTTGAACTAGCAGCAATACCTCCTGCCAAAGTGCTCTTGTCGTCAACCCTGAGGCGAGAATGGAGTGTGGGGTGGGTGGAGTTGGGATACAAACTCAGCCACGCCTGGAGGTGGAAGGAAGGACTTTACTGTTTTAAGTAAGCAGTACTTAAGAAGAATCTAAAGACATCTGTGTCCTTCGGTCCTGTTCATTCAACTCTGGAAAGAAAGACACCGTCCTTTGATGGTGTTTCACGGTCATTATTAAAAGAAATGTTGGCAGTAACCTGTACACTTGGTGATAAAGGGTTGTTGAGGAAATTATAAGCCGCCTACACTATATTTTGTATCTATTAAATTTGATTATAAAAGCTGTATGAAAACATGAAAAATGCTTATTATGTATTGTTAACTGAACAAAAAAAATCCCTGCATGCCAAATTACACACATAAGTTTAGTGAAGAGGAAATGTGCGCTTCCACAGACAAGGGCAGGGAGGAGAGACAGAAAGACGAGAAGAGTGTCCTTGGTGGGATTTAAGGTGCCTTGTTTGTTGACTTCATTTTAAGAATGTGGGCGTTAGAAGACTGCGGGGTCCACACCACAGGCTCTTTTCCCAGTCATTGCTCCTCTCTGGCTGGGATCTTTGTCCCTTGGATCACCCTCCATGCTGGCTGCCTGGATCTGGGATGGACAACCAGACCAATAGCTTCAGTAACCCTTCCAGATACCAGCAGATACCTGGCTTGGGACACCAGCAGGTCATCTTTGCAGCATAGCCCCCGGGACAGGTGACTGTCCTCCTGACAAAGGGTTGCCATAGTGCCCACTTTAACCAAGTTCCATTTGCTTTCTGTATTTCCAGGGCATCTCAGCCTCAGCTCCAAACTGGAGGCCAGCAGAGTTTTCAGGGCCAAGGGACGGGTTCTCCCCAGGTGAGAGTAGAGAATAAGGGATAGTGCCAAATCTCAGGCAGGGGCAGGGCCAGGGCCAGGACCAGAGGCAGGGCCAAGGCTGTGGGCAGGGCCAGGAAGGAGCAGGGGCAAGAGCAGGGGAAAGAACAGAGGCAGGGGGCAGGGGAGGGCCAGGGCAGGCCAGGGCCAGGGCCAGGCAGAGCCAGGGGCAGGGCAGGGGCAGGGCCAGGGGCAGGAGCAGAGCTGAGAGCATCATGCCAGCAGCTACCCTGCTGACTAAGGCAGATCTGGGAGTCAAGCTACCTCAATTTGACTAGAGCTTCACCCACTCCACCCTTGCCTGCAGGCAACCTGGTCAAAGGTCAAAGGTCCTCCACATGCTTCTCCATCCCAGAGTTGCTCAAGTCTGTGTCTGCGCATGTGCATGCAGGTGCAATGTGTGCACGAGTGTGGCATGTGTGCTGTTCCTATACACCTGTTTCTTCTCTCTCATACTTAGGCATTGTCTCCTCTGCCCTAGCTCCTACACTCTCTGCTTCCTTTCCCTCCTCTCTAAGAGTCTGCAAATGGGAACTGGACAGCCATGGTTCTGAATGCTGCAGAAACATCCCAGGAGCAGGTGGACAGTGCCCCTTTCTGCACAGGGCTCCCACCTCGGAGAGACAGCTTCAGTACTGAGTCGACTCCCTCCTTCCCTGTTTCCACAAAAATGTCACCCCACTACCTTTTGTGACTTTCACAGGGTTCCTGGAGACTCATAAAAGCATAAGAGGGGGAGCACAGTGACACACGGCACTTTGATGGAAAGTTCTGGCACTTATATTTCTTTGGCTGCTCTCCTTCGTCCCCAGGGCCAGCTTCCACCCTGGGTGCATGAATCCAGATACTCACCCTCCGGGTGGGGCCCTCACACAGACTGAGAGTGATGTGGATTGTTATCCCAGGAGTGAGAAGCTCTCATTTCATTTATACTGTAATAAAACTCCTATCGATTTTAATAAAATTGAAAAATCTCTTTGTGGCTGTACAGCCCGGGGACCCGCCCATCGTTACCCAACTGGCTGCATTTTCTCCACACTATGGACATCATGATTCATGGCTGGGCACCGCTGCAGCCCAGGGCCGATTTTCCCGGCAGAATGAATGTGAACTATAAAAAGTTGCACATTTGAGTGCCTCCCAGGAGGGTCTGTTTGGGAGGGAAAGAGTTTCCAGTGAGGTGGGTCAGAGCCCTGGACTAGCCTGAGGATGGCTTGGGGAAGAAGCAGAGAGCCTCAATTTCCCTGCGTGCAGTGGTGCCTTGGTTCCCAGCATCAGTCCTACCTGAGCTCTGAAAAATAACCTCTCCTGACCTTCAGAGTCTTATCAAAGATAGATGACTTCTAGTCTCAACTAGAATTCCTGGTCCCCCCAAACCAGAACACTCCCTATGCAGGCACTCAGGCCAGAAACCATGTGTAGCCCCTGCTCTCTTCCTGTGGTCTCCAGGACTCTTCAGAAGCCATGTGTAGCCCTGACTCTCTTCCTGCGGTCTCCAGGACTCTTCAGAAGCCATGTGTAGCCCTGATTCTCTTCTTGTGGTCTCCAGGACTCTCGGTGCTGTCCGTGTCTTGCAGGTTCCATGGCTTCTACCCAGAGCCATTCATCCTAGTCTTCTTCCTTGTCTCTCTGCTCAGTTTGTCTGCCCACACCCTTTGTACAGGGCACTACCACCTGGCATCGGGCTCTCCCTGGCCTGTGTGCTCATTGACCCTGTACCTAATCCCTTCCAGCAGTGCGCACGCTGCATTTGCCTTTGCCACGTTTCTAAGCCCTCTTATCTATTAAGTCAATTCTTTTAACAACCTAGTGGAGTAGGTTTTTACCATTGTGCTCTCTTTAATGAATGCAGAATAAACACAGTGAGGCTAAGGAATGTGTTCAAGGTCACACAGTGAGCAGGGAGTAGAGCCAGGTGGTTGGACTTGTGAGTCTGGGCTAATGACCAAGGCATACATCCTCATCAGGACTGGTGAGTACTTACCGCAGGGCTAGGATACTGTAAGCTCTCAGCATCACATGAAGGTTGGATATCTAGCTTGGTAACATCTCCTCCACAGGGTGACCAGTCCCCCACACTACAGTCTTTCACCTCGTCGATACCTGGGACTGGGAAGAGCCTGGCATCTCGGCTCTAGAAAGCTTGAATCCAAAGCTCAGCTCTATGCTTCTTACGCTGTGCTTCCTCTTCCTCAGCCCCAGTGGCAGGCCCACCTCCAAGGGTTTGGAGGAAGCACATGGCCTCCAGGAGCCTGTCTGAGATGGACCCCACACTCACTTTCCACCCTGTGTCTCAGTGTTAAATCGAAATGATAATTCTCTTTAGTGGCATTCTTTGAAAGGCTAATGTATTGACACATGGATGGGCTTGTAATAAACTCACAGTACTTGTTGGTAATTGCTATTTATCTGTCCTCATAACTCCACTTGCTACCTAGTAGGATGCAAAATGTATTCCTTCCCTGGGTTGTGGCTTCCCCAAGCAGGTCCATGCCTGTCTTGTTCTGTTTGCAGCTGTAGCTGCAGTTCTAGAGCAGCACCGGCCACTGTTCTAGAGCAGCTGCAGCCACTGTTTTAGACTGCCCACTGCTCTAGAGCAGCGCTCTAGATGTTCAACCAGTGCAGCGGGGAGTGTTTGCGTGTGTCCCTCTTCTTTCCCACCTTTCCTTTCTCTGCCTCTCATTTGTAGTGATGAGCTGCGGGCCGCCCCAGTTCCTGGCCACCGGCTAGCTTTACCCGAAATAATTACACGGAAACTGTATTCTTTTAAATACTGCCTGGCCCATTATTTTCAGCCTCTTATTCACATCTTGACTAACCCATATCTAATAATCTGTGTAGCACCACAAAGTGGTGCCTTACCAGGTAGATTCTAGCATACGTCCATCTTGGGCTGGAGCTTCATTGCATCTGGCTTCTCTCTGAGGAGAGGCACGGCGGTCTGTCTAACTTAGGAGAGGCGTAGCATCTGACTGAGCCACCTACCTCACTTCCTTCTTCCTGTTCTGTCTACTCCACCCACCTAAGGGCTGGCCAATCAAATGGGCCAGGCAGTTTCTTTATTGGCCAATGGGAATCCTCCATCATTTTCCCTTTTTCTGTTTAAAAAAAAAAGGCTTTAACTTTAACATAGTAAAATTACATATAACAAAACAGTTATCAAGTAAGAATTAGTTATAATATTTATATCTACTTTATCTTTTATCAAAACTAAGGAAAACTATAACTATCTATCTATTCTTCAACTCCATCAAAGACTCCAGAAGGATATAATATTACCTAAGTAAACAAGAAATAAGCAACTTCCAAACTCTAGAAATGACAGAGACATCTCGCTGCCTGGACAGTCACCCAAAGTTCTTTTGTACTGTTGGGGCATCCATCTTCGGCCTACAGGCCCATAAATATCCATCAGACATTTCTATGCAGCAGGAAATTTCGAAGGCAGTTCATTCACTATCTGCTGTGTCCTTCAGAATGTCTCGCAGACTCTTTCTTGAATCAGGAACCCCAAAAGATCATCTCATATTTAGTCCTCTCTCTGTGGGTTCTTTGTGTCCAGTTTATGCCAACAGTCCAGGCAAGAGCAGTTTCTTGCCCAAGTGGCTATCAAACTCCATAAGGATCCTCTTTGATGCCCATCTTCCTCTTGAAGTAGATTGGTGCTGCCAGGAGCTGACGTGTCTCATTGTCATGAAAAGCCTTAAGTTATTAAAACATCTAAAATGCGATATTCTGTAGTCTTTGAAAGATATGAAGAATGCCTATGTAACTTAAATATATCTCTATATAGCTAGAAAATCTAACTAACATAACTACAAGTTTTACTAATATTGATAACTATCCATTAACAACCTATATACATTACATTTTTAAATGAACTACACAATCACAATACATTAATCAGTATCAGAAATACATATACATATAACAAAATTGACCTTAAATCCATACCAATGCAAATTATTCATATCTATATCATATCCCCCTTTAAATGTAAAAGAACATTTATAAACAATATTTGGGAACATGGGCGCAGTTATTTCTCTCCAAACTGCTTCCTGCTGAATGGGGACACTGTTAATCAGATCTTTCATGGTGTAACCTGTGTGCCAGGTTCATCTCAGTCATCAGTTGAGCGAAGTAATTTTTTGAGGGTGTTCACAGCAACCTTTCAGGAGGGCATGGTCTATCATACCATATTGGGATAGAAGCAATCCAACGGGTCTCATTTTCTGTAAAAATAAAAGAAGAATCTCTTTTCCAAAGTATCATATCCTTAGATCCAAATTCTAAAGTCAAGGTATTTTCAAGATATCTTTCTTGGATTAGTTCAGCAGCATTTGTAAACAAATATCTTTTAGGAGCTGTTGCTCCTTCCTCAGCATTCAAACAATTCAAAAAGAGCATAATAGCATACAGTATCAAGATTCTCTGTGTATTTTCCATCTTTGTGCGGCTTTATTTTAACCTCTATTTAGTTTATTTTTACTTTTATTTTTTGAGACAGGTTCTCTGTATATCTTTGTCCTGGAATAACTCTGTAGACCAGGCTGTCCTTGAACTCTCAGAAATCCGTCTGTCTCTGCCTCCCCAGTGCTGGGATTAAAGGTGTGTGCTACAACACCTTGAACTCACAGAAATCTTTCCTTCTCTGCCTCCCAGGCATTCGGATTAAAGGTGTGTCCTGCCACACCTTGAAGTCACAGAGGTCAATCTACCTCTGCCTCCCAAGTGTTGGGATTAAAGGTGTATACCGCCACAACAAACTACTTCCTTTTTCTTTCTTTCTTTCTCTTTTTTTAACTGTAAGAACTTTAACTTTTAGCCTGCATGTATTTTTAACTCACTGCAAACCATTTAGAGGTTTTCTTTGTCTTTGAATCTCTCTTTACTGTATATCTCTCTTTTTCTGACCACACGAGTCTTTAATTTACCAAGCAATATAGGTAGGATTAAAGCCGTGGCTTTGACAGCTAGATCCAGCCCATTCCTTAGCTTTCCAGCCTCATGGCAGAGGTACCGGCTATAGCCTTGTTTATCACCACAACTCTGTGGCGGTTCAAAGTCCCTGCCAGCAAGCAAGCTGCAACAGTGTTAAACAACACTCCAAAGTTCAGTAGTCAGAACCGCCTGCTTGAAAGAGTCAGAGTTTGCACTGGCAGGACAGCCCAGAAAGCCAGTATTTTAAAACAGCGCAACTTTTTTCCTGCTGTGGCTGAAAACCGAAAAGCACACGTTCAGCTTTTCATCAACACCGTTTAAGTGTTTTGTGGCAGGACCTCTTAAAAGGGCTGCAGGTTTTTGCAGCTAAAGCTGAGTCAGGAAGCCTCTCTTAGATGAGAGCTTTTGCTCTAGCAAGCAAAGCCAAACCCGAGAAATTGCTGCTACCGAGAAAACATGCTTTACTCTATTCTTTCCCAAGCTTTCTCAGGCTTTCTGTGGATTCAGTTATCCACGTGGGCGCCATTCTGTAGTGATGAGCTGCGGGCCGCCCCAGCTCCTGGCCACCGGCTAGCTTTACCCGAAATAATTACACAGAAACTGTATTCTTTTAAATACTGCCTGGCCCATTATTTTCAGCCTCTTATTCACATCTTGACTAACCCATATCTAATAATCTGTGTAGCACCACAAAGTGGTGCCTTACCAGGTAGATTCTAGCATACGTCCATCTTGGGCTGGAGCTTCATTGCATCTGGCTTCTCTCTGAGGAGAGGCACGGCGGTCTGTCTAACTTAGGAGAGGCGTAGCATCTGACTGAGCCATCTACCTCACTTCCTTCTTCCTGTTCTGTCTACTCCACCCACCTAAGGGCTGGCCAATCAAATGGGCCAGGCAGTTTCTTTATTAGCCAATGGGAATCCTCCATCACTCATTCTATGCACAGCACCTGGGAGACCCTGGACCGTTTGGCCATTTCCTTAGCTAGAGCATAGTAGGCACAGAGTCCAGGAGCATCCGGCTCACCTGCCCTGGGAAGGATCCTCATGCTGCTTAGGAGGCAGCGAGAGGGCTGCTCGAGGTGCTTGCCTCCCTCCATTGCTCTGGGATAGCTACATACTCCACTTTCCCCTGTAGACTCTCACCAGATGGGAGCCAGGCTGCACTCCAATGGCTGACCTCTGCCTCCCACCTCTGCCGGAAGAAGGAATTACTCCTATCTTGTTTCCCAGGTCTTCTCTCTTTTCTCTTGTCTCCCCAGGCTCCTGGGCACTACAGGCTGGTGTGTGGAGGGAGGGTGCCTTCTGGAAGGAAATGTGACAGTGACGGCAGAGCTGCTGCAGGCTGGGTGATTCTGAGATGGAGAAGCATAGAAATTTTAGCGCAAAGTACGGGAAGCCTGGGGCAGTAAAGGCGTTCCACACAAGCCAAAGGATACAGAAGTCATAAATGAAAAACCGGTCAAAACTGAACTCATAAAATATTTATAACATCCGAGCAAGGAAGACACAACAAGATTAAAAGACAAGCAGGAAAGTGATAGGAAATATTTTAATGTGATGATTAATTTTGATTGCCAATCTGATTGGATCCAGAGGCAGAAACCTAGGACATCGGAGAGGCACAACTTTGAGTTTACCCATGAGGGCATTTCCAGTACTGATTAACCATGGAGTCAGATCTGCCCTGAAAAGTGGGCAGTGCCTTTCCGTGGGCTGGGGTCCCAAATGAGAAACAGAGAAAAAGTGATGGGAGCTCTAGTACCCACCTCCTCCTGCTTCCTGACCCACTTGTCTGTGAATGTGCGTGCATGATACGTAGACATGCTACAGTGTTATATATAAAGTGATATATTGTAATGGTCAGTTTTGACTGTCAGCTTGACTGGACTGCAGAGCTTCTAGGAGATGGTAACACAGGTTCTGGGTTTAGGAGCAGCTCCCCAGACAGCTAGCTAACTAGCCTTAAGCACTGTCCTCAATGTGCCTAGAACCCTTGCTGAGCCTGGGGCCCTGGCTGGAATAAAGGAGGAAATGGGGAGGGCTTGCAGAAAAGGCATTTTCTCCACGTTTTCCCAGGCACCATGGTGTGACTTTCACAAAAGGCCTTTCTCGCTGCACCCCCCCCCTTTCCCCCCAGCGCTCCTGGAGTGAGCTGCTCTGTCCACCGGGATGAACTGCAATCTCTGACAGCGGGAGCCAGAGTGAGTTCCATCCTATAAGATGTGTAAGTCAAGTGTTTTGTCACGGTGATGAGAAAATTAATATATATGCACATTCTCACACAGACAATACATAATGTATACACAGGCACATTATGACCGATACGTAAAGAAGTGAATCTATTTTCATGAGAAGGGTTTATATGTTTCTGAATGCAGCCAGATTTATAAGTGCTTCTGTGCTGAAGAACGCTCTCCTTTGGAGCCTAGGAGTCTGGGAGCTCAAGTGGGTGGAAAGTGTCGAAGGGAGAGTCTCAGTCTCTTCCTGAAAACTCCTGTATTTTTTGACTCAGTTGTAATGTGAATATACTGTTGTATTTGCTGATTAATAAGAAAAAATATCAAAAATATAAAAAGAAGAATTCCAGAGATGACTTCCACCAAAAGAAGGTCAGAGAGAATTGACTACCTACTGGCTGGCTTGGCTGCCTGTGGCTTGTGCCTGATTGGCTAAGGAAGGACAATTTGGTGTGTGACAGCTCACCCTCAGTTCCCATGCCCTCTTGTCTTGGTGGCTACAGGTGGCTTGTGTGAGGGGCATGGGAGGGGATTTGCAGCCTGCTGGAGCATGCGCCGTGAGGAGGAGACCCTCAGTGCTGTAAGTGCCCTGACCTCCACTTCAAAGTGTGTTGGCTCCTCCACTCATTCACACAAGCTGGCAGAATATTTTCGAATATATCATGAGCATGGCAGTTACATTCTCTAAACCACACTGGAAAAAGGATTATGGTATTTACTACAGGGACAGCAAGATTGATTTTCACCCAGAAAACCTGCCAGCTTCCTGATTTAGGGAGCAAGCGATCAGCACAGGTTAGCCCTGATTTATACGGGAGAGACTGCTTCTTGCTCAGGCTCCTCTCCCATTCCGGATAACACTTAGGGTGGGGCAGGCCTGGAGCAATTGCTGCCCTCAGAGTTCATTCCAAGATGGCCCACAGCTGCTTCCTGCTGTCCCCTTAGTTCTACTTCTTGCTCCCATGGCCCTGTCACCTGCAGTTCCTTGGGCAAAGATCCTAAGACTGTGACGGCACTTCTGCCACTTCCTACACTGGATCTTTCTTTGCCACGTCATTTCTGGGCAAACCAATACTGTCCTTGTTCAACCTTGTCCACCGTCAGTCTCACCGGCTGATCTTCATCACCACATCCATCGCTCAAACAAAGTGTTTCTAGGTGAGACCCAGGTCATGTGTGGACTCAGCTGGGTTATTTCCAAATCATCCTTGGTCCAGATCTAGCCTGTTACCGGGAGTGAGCGTTTAGCTGGCTAGAAGCCACCAGGTGCTTCTGTGGGGATGACTGGACTGTGATCAGGGCCACTCCACCTACACGTCACTGGGATTGGAGCAAGCCATCATGGAACTGCTCAGACGCCATCTGTTTACTGACCCCTGGTTCCTCCAGCATGGATGCCAACATCCCCTATTTTTTTCTTGGAGTCTGCGCCCCCAAAGACATCTCCTAGCCTTCTTTCCTTTTCAGGTGTTCCTTTGGTTAGATTTGGCTTCTGGCTGTTAGCCATCCCTGATCGAGTCCCTGAGCCCTGCCTCCAACTCCTGCCATAGTCCTCTAATCCAAATTCTGTCAGCAGAGCCTCTTCTGTGGTAGGTGCTGTCCAGGGAATTGTGAAACAGCACAGTTCGCTGAAATGGGATTTGGGGATGAGACTTGCTACACAGACTCTCATCCTGACCCATGAGCTGGGGTGAGGCTATTTACATTTATCAATCTGAGTTTTAAATAATAGTAGCTAACACCACCTGGTTATCATAAAGTAACCCGTTTTGGTGTATGACCACGTGAAGTCACATCCTGATTAAATACTCAGTTACTGTTGTCAGTTGTAAGCCCTTACACTGAATCCCAGTTGAGCCTTGGAGACCCAACAATGCGAATCACAAATGTCTTCAAAAACAGGCTCCGTGGGCTCTGCTCTGCATGTCCTGCTCAGCTGTCTCTCTGCTGCCTGGGACACAGTGGCTCATAGGAGGCTTTGGTGTCACCAGCACAGATAATTTCGATCAGGGACGCCCTGTGTTATGCCCAAATCTGCGAGGTCCCCGCAAAAGGCAACAAGGAAACCAAGAGTCCTGTATGTAAAAGCAAAGAGCCTTTATTTTAATCAAGTTTGCAAACTCGGTCTCTCCGCGTGTCCAATGTATTGGAATAACTGGAGAGCCTCGAACTCAATTAGAATAGGGTTTTATAGTAGTAAAGGCGGGGGTGAGGGGTTTTTGAGTTTTTAAGGCCTCTGATTGGCTGACTTTTGTCTAGGGTGTCCTGGTGAATGTGCACTGGCGGGTGTTTCTACCTACAGTGCTTGGAATGCCAGGCATTTTCTTTGAATGGTCTGTTCTTGGGTGGGATTCGGGTGATCTCACCTTGTGTTTCCTCCTGAAGCCAGGCATTGTCTCATTGTCTCTATTGAGACTCCAGACTCCATTTAAATTCATCAATGGCCACACTGATAATGGTTGGAAGTAAAGAACTTCCTTTGGGTTACTGCCCAGACTTAGTTTATCATGGCTGGCCCCCACACCTGAACTACCACCACCTGGAGGAAACACTTTTCTAACAGCTCCTTGTTCTTAGAAAAGAAGAAACAAAGAATATCACAAAGAGGGGCTAGCAACTCCCGAGGATGCAGCCACATGCAGACACCAAAGGACCAGAACCCTCCCTGGGAACTCCACAGTGCAATCAGAGTGAAGACCTGCTCAGCTCCGAGGGGCTGGACCCCTCATACCCACACCTAAGGCCCTGGCTCACATTACCCATTGGAGCAGCAGTTACTAAGTATGACATGACCATTACTGAGAATATGGGCTCTTCCCAAAGGAAAGCCCAGCCAATAGGTGTGGGTGGTAGGAGATTCAAGCTCCCCTGTCTCTGATAACTTCACCCCAAGAATCCTCATGGGCTCATCTAGTTCTCTTTCCTAGAAGTGAGGCAGGTTAGTATCATCTTCCTGCTCTCCCTGAACCAAGTTTCCTCCTGAAATAACTGCCCAAAGCTGGGCTCATTCTCCAGGACACGCGGCATAGCATGCTGATGCAGAAGTAGCAAGATTTTTCTGCAGAATCCACCATATTCCTCTTGGGCCCTCCCCAAACAAGGCTAGCAGCATGTGAGAGTCTCTGAGCTACATGACAGGGTGCTTCAGACCTTCAGTGTGAACTCTCAGAGAACCCTTACCCCTTAGAGTTTCAAAGATTTGTAAGCAGGTTAATGACGATTTCACAGCTTTCTCCAAGAACAACTGTCAAGAGTCTGTGTTAGTAGATAGTACACCACGGTGATTTCCCAGTCTCCAGCAGGGATGTACAGCTACAAGTCAACACAGGTTCTGGGAAGCAAATATGAAGATGTCATTTTTTTTTTCTTGAGCAGAGTGTCACTCTCCAGATTAAGTGTTTGTGAATCTTAGTGTGTAGGCATAGGAAAACAGAGCCCCTCCCCTCCGTGATATCTCAGCCATTCCAAGATTAAAGAATCCTGAAAGGGAAGGACACCCACACCCCCGAGCATATCTTTAGGAGTCATTAGCCTGCTCATCAGATGACCTCAGCTCCGCCATGCATGCCCTCCACTTTCATATTTTCAGCCATTTCAAACTGTACCTGACGATTTGTTTTCAGTGGAACTGATCATCCTGGGTCAAGGTTGCTTTGCAGCCTGAATCTCTCACTCCGTGATGTGAAGTCTCTTCAAGCCTGCATGGACCCTTCCTCCTCCAACAGCACAAAGCCACATTAGAATGCTTCAGACTCGTGCCCATCAGTCCTCAATGACTCCTTTTTCCATGCGAGACTCACAAGAGCCTCCGGCTTCAGTGTAATTTCCACACATTGGAAACATTTATGAGGGGGTTGGGATTTGATGTGATTAAAATAATCTGGTTTACATGACTTGGCATTGAGGTAATTATGAAGTAATTCAATTAATGAGGGATAAGATGTAATACAGGTGAAAGGGCTTAGCAGAGGTGATGCATTGGACAGACTTTACGGGTCTGTGGAGCGGAAGAGAACTCAGTAGCCTCTAGCTTCCATGGCAGTCTAGTGGGATTTCTTTCCCACTGCTATTTGCCAGTGCATGAGATGTATTGTCCCAAATAACAGTCCTGGCCACCAAAGGAGGAGGACGGAGTGGGAGGGGAGACTCTTATGAAGATTCAGGAAACAGAGGCCAATGTAAGTGGTGTTTAATGCTCCTAATGGATATCTAATTATCTTGATACTGAGTTACTAGTAAACCAAAAGACTTTAAATATCCGATATTGGTAAGAAAACCATTATCCATTATCTACTCTTCTAGTTCATTAAACGACAATGCGACTCATGGCTGATGAGACCCTGCCCTCTTCCAACAGTTCATTGACATCTAATCGACAGGTTGTTCTGTTACATTCCTGCCAGGGCATTTGCAGGAAGATGGGATCTGAGCTGCTAGGTTTCCACAGGCCTCTGGGCTTTCTTCATTTTAGATGCTGCAGTTTGAGTCACGAATGTCTCTCAAAAGCCCGTGTGTATCAGGCTTAGTCCTCAGCTCTTGGTGTTATGGGGAGATGGTGGGCTCTCAGAAGAGACTTAAGTCATTGGAGGGTATAACTTCGGAGGGATACTGGGGCCTGGATTCCTGGCTCTTTCCTCTCTGGCTTTTCCTTCCTAGCTAGGATGAAATGAGCATTCCTCCTTTACCATTGTCCTGATATTCTCCCTCACTATAGGCTCCAAACCAATGGCGACTGTGCACTGAGACCTCAGAAGCTGTGTGTCAAAACAAAACACCCCCGCAGTATGTGTGTGTGTTTGCGTGAGTGTGTGTGTTTGTGGTGGAACCTCAGGTGTTATTCCTTAGATACCATTCACTTTGTTTTGGAGACAGAGCCACTGGTTAGGTAAGCTGGCTGGTCAGCAAGCCCCCGGGGTCATCCTCTCTCTGCTTCCCCACTGCTGGGATTACAAGTCTATGTCACTGTGCCTAGGTTTGTAATGCGGGTTTTGGGGGTCAAACACAGGTCTTTGTGCTTGCAAGGCAAGCACTTTACTGAATGAGATGTCACCCCACCCTCCTTTACTTCTTTTTGGTTGATTTCTCTGGTGTTTTATCACAGCAAGGGAAAGCTGGCTTTCTGGGTGCTCTACGTGGTAACTATCCTACGATTAGAGGAAAATGAACTCAGTGTCTCTCAAACTAGATAATGGATTGGCCAATCACTGGAGAGGCTTTCAGAATGCCAAAGGCATGGAACATACTCCCTCCTCCACAATTACCTAGGATTCTCTGGCAGTGGAACCCCGTTCTGGATTTGCAACCCCAGTGTGCATCCGACTGACAACGGAGAGGGATATGGTTTACAACACTGGCTGGATGTCACTGTCCTTGCAGTAACTGGAATGTGGCCTTAAATAGTACAAATCCCCCATCCTGCTCTATCAAAGCTGTTGGTCATCCAAGAGCTTGAATCAGCCCATCTCTGACCACTGTTCTACAGCAGGGCATGCTCAGTCCTTCTAACTCAGCTTCCATTTGGCACCTTATATCACCACTCATGGTTCTTCCTAGAGAAATATTCCCTACTCTGCCACTCAGTCTGACCTCTCCGAGCCTTCTCTGTGTCCCTCAGCACAGGGATGGTCATACTGTCTTGGAAGGGGACTAAATTTCACAGAGACAGGAAATACGTCTTGGTCTGCTGCATACCCCAGTGCTGAGGGCAGTAGGTACTTCATAGACTGTGCCGGGGTCCATGTGAAGGGACCAGTTATGTGAACTTCAAGGAGAAAGAAGTCACAATGCTTTGCTACCAAACTGTTGAGAACCAAACTGTTGGCAAAATGATCCCAGAGGAGCAAGATAGATCGACAGGCATGGTAAGGTGCCGGGACATGTGTGTCCTGTCATGGGGAGGGGCAGAGGAGTGGGTGTGAATGTGCAAGGGCAAGGACTTTTGGAAATCACATGCACAAGTATGAGCACTTTCGCAGAATTGGCTTTGTCTTGGGAGGAAGGCCCTATGGTGTGGCCATGGGGTATTCTTGTGTGGGTACAGAGAGAGCATGAGATGTAACCCCATTTGTATGAAACTCTAGACAATACCAGCTAGCCTGTAGTAACAGAAAGCAGAGGTGTGGGTCAGAGGGAGATATAAACAGGGAGCCCAACAAAACCGGGGGTGCAGGATATCCATGTTCCTGGTCTCGTTTGTGGAGCTGGCTGTGTGGGTGTACACATCAGAGCTCATCCAATGCATATGTCAAAGGTGGGAGGCTTAGTATAAGACAACCACATCTCAGTTAAACCAGAAAGTAAAATGCACCCCGTCATGCTCTCACTGAGATGTCTATGGTGCATGGCTTCTACGCTTAGCTTTCTTGCTCCTCAGTTGAGATAGCTTTGGGCAAGTTTTCGAAAGACCTTGGTGCCTCCGTTTCTTCATCCGTGGTCACAATAATCTGCTTACCTCACCATTCTTCAGCGAATGATGAATGAGATAGGAACGTGCAGGTCCTCCCAGCAGCATCCAGTACATTTTCCCTCCCCAGTGATGATGCACTAGTCATGGTGCTCAGTGGAGAGCCTGGGGTGTGTCTGCACACAGGCGTGCAAGGTGTGAGTCCATGTGTCTGCATGTCAGTGAGGGATTGAGGAACTGTGGACTCCGGCTGGGTGTGCATCCCGAGTTCGGCCATGAATCCTCCCTCATCCCCACCATCCATACAGCCTCCTCCTCTGCCCCGGCAGATGGCATGGCTATTGATTTTTTTTTTTGTAACAGTTACTAAACTGCTGCATTTACTGACTCATTCAGTCTTTTATCATATCCAATAACACAGTGCATTTTGGAAATCACATCGCCTCGGTTCCTCCATGGCTTCTGCAAATCAAATTTATTTTACCATTGAAAATGTCAAGAGGATTCAGCTGCAGGAAATCTGTAGTGTTCTGGGGAGGCAGGACCCCAAAGATGAATGAAGGAGGCTGGAACTGTTCTATTGAGTGGACTCCACTTTATCCCTGTGAATCCCTCGACTGGAGGGAGGTAGGGTGTCACTGGGGAGGGTTCAGAGTTTACAGCTCTCTAGGATGGACCCATGCGAGAGCAGGGAATCATAGGAAGATCTATGGGGTGAGCAGAGCTAAGTAAAGCAATCATAAGCCTGTTAGGCCACCTCTTTCTCCATGTAGGGACACTGATGTCGTGAGGTTTTCCTGGGAGCCTGAGTAAAAGGCAACTTGGGGTAGAGTCAGGTCAGACCAGAGGCAGGATGGGGACACGGAACCAAGGACAAAGTGGAAACAAGAATGTTTAAGAAGGATTTCATTAGGTGGAAGGGAGAAAATTTTGAGGGACTCACACCCCTAGACATAGAACTGCAGGCAACTTATGAATGCTGGGAGAAGGAGAATTAGCCTTTTCCAGGGATGAGCCCCCTTATTGTTTGTCCAACGCAGGGTGTTCGGTCCCAAAACTGTATACACACAGACAACAAAATGGACTCAGCAGCTGGGCGTGGTGGCACATACCTTTAACGCCAGCATTTAGAAGGCAGAGGCAGGTTCTGTATGAGCTCCTGGCCAGCCGGGTCTACATAGTGAGTTTTAGAATAGCCAAGGCTATGTACAGAAGGTATTTCCAAAAATAAAATTGGATTCAAAAGGTTGTGTGTGTGTGTGTGTGTGTATTACACATATATATGTGTGCATGTACGTACATATGTAATAATAATAATCAAAGAAAAAGAGGCTATCAAACTGAGGGGAGGATAGGAGGAATTAGAGAGAGGGTAGCTAGGAGGGGCTAGAAGGAAGAAAGGGAGGGGGAAAGGAATGTAATTATATTTCAATAAAAACATCCATTTTTAAAAGAGATTGAGAGATCTGGAGAGACGACTCAGAGTAGCATGATTTCTAATTGGTCTTAATAATAAAAACCTGGAGTCTTATGTAAGAGTTAATGCTGAAACATCAGAGAAGCAGAGCTGGAGAACTGGAGAGTTCTTACCTCTACTGAACCCTCAGAACAAATGGACGATCCTGTCCCTACGAATCCTCAGACTCAATCTGAACTCCTGTCTCCTCCCACCTTATGTTCCTCTCTCTGCCCAGCTATATTTCTCCTGTCTCTACCTCCCTAGTGCTGGAATTAAAGGTGTGGGATCCCAAGTGCTGGGATCATCTTTGTGTGAGCTCTGTTTCTCTTTTAGACAATGTAACCCAGTCTCATGTAGCTCAGGCTGGCCTTGAACTCACACAGATCCAGCTGCCTGTCTCCTGAGTGCTGGGATTAAAGGTGTGTATCCCCCACTGCCTGGCCTCTGTAGCTAACTAGTGGCTTATCTCTGCACTCTGACCTTCAGGCAAGCTTTATTAGACAGATCACAAAATCTCACTACACGTCAGTGGTTAAAATAATGTAGTGCTCTTGCAGAGGATTCGAATTTAGTTTCCACATCCACATCAGGTGGCTCACAGCTGCCTGTAATCCAGCTTCAGGCTGGATTACACCCACTTCTGGCCTCCTGGATACCTGTATTCATGTGCACAAACCCACACAGCCATATGCATAATTAAAAATAAAAACAAGAATGAAGTTAAGGCTTGACCTAGAGCAGGTATGTTTGCTAGGGCATAAGAAACAGTGCCAGCCTGGCTCAAGAATGTAGAGGGGCATTCTGTACATTTATTCTCAGAAGTCCTCCCTCTGTTCACGCATTCGCAGGTGGACTGCAGAGCTGACTCAAGGGCAGAGCATCCCACTGCGCTGCTCAGGAGACCAGAATTGGTACCCACAAAGCCACCTACAAGGAGGACAGGCTTCTCTTGTTATTTGCTCTCAGTCTGAACCCTCATCTTCCCTATTTATCTACAGACTGACTTTCCTCATGTCTTTAAATAGTCATCATCGGGAAGAATGGCCTCCTTCCCCTCATTTTAGTTACATACTCTCTGTCCGTGCCAGCAGCCAAGATGCCAGCGTTGCTCAACGGCGGTGAGAACTTCCTGGTAGAGAGAAATGACTGGTGTATCTTGGGTCAGCTGTCCTCTTCCTACAACAGGCTGTGAAAGTGACTTTAGAACAGTGTAGGGTAACTTCACTGCCCCACGAGTAGGTACAGGTAGTGAGAGAGGAGAGGAGCTTATGCTTCCAGATGGTGATTATCTGAGGCGATTGTAGGTTATTTTCTCCAAATTGAAATACTCTTGGAGGGGAGTGTGGAACTTCCTGAGCTAAGAGGCTCAGGAGGCTAAGAAAATTACCTGATTCATAATCCTCTTCTTCCTTTTCCTCAAGGTTATTTATGCAGTAAACATTTGCTAGGGAAGGGGAAACTCTTTGGTGGAGCTGCCTGCAAGATGTGTAGGGAGCCCCAAGGATGCCTTCAAGGATGCAGCTCTCATGCATCATCAGTATGCTGGAGTGGGCTTTTTGGCGATGCTTCTGTCAATAATGGTAGCAAACCCATTGATGAAGTAAGCTAGACTTCTGGGGAATCACTTTGTCCATCTGTCATTAGTTTCCGATCTGGGTTAAAGAGAAATTTATTCATTTCTTCCCCCCAAAAAGTCACATGATAGAGACAAATATGGTGACTCTTAAGTCCAGGTGGGGAGATAAATATTAGATAAATTTTAGGGATACCTTCTTCTGTAATTAGGAAGTTATCAACAATAGTTGCAGCTTTGGTAGTAGTCTGTTCTCCATGGAGACTGACCTCCTGTTTGGCATTTCTGAGGATGAGGAGGGGAGAGAGGTGTCCATGGACCATCTTCCTGGGTACCATTCCATGGTACTAATGGTAAGTTTCCTCAGGGATAGTGAAGCAGAGATGCTCAGTGACTTTCTTTCCTGCACACAGAGTCACCTAGAATTTCTCATTTATTTATTCAGCAAACATTGACAGAGTTCTGAAGGGAACAGTGTTGATTTGTGGGGCAGGTGCAGCGAGATAAACGAATGTGCTCTCAGAGGGATTTTTTTCTAGTTCAAGACACAGATGTGCAAATGCCAAGACAAATGACATCTGGAGGAACATCAGTCAGCATTATCCATTTTCAAGATACAGGGATGAACTTTGGGTAAACTTAAGAAAAAGAAAAGGAGCTGTTTGGAAGGATATGGAATAGGTCATTGGATTGAAGGCTGAACTGTAGCACAGGCCATGGAACACATGGGGTAGTGAGCTGCTCCCGAGGATGTAGTGAGCAGTGGAGAATGGACATTTTCTTCAGGGCTTTAGGTTTAGAAACAAAGAATCTCTAGTCATTGCCCCCTTGGTTCCCTATCTGACAATCAAGGCCCTGCAGATGAATCTGGCTGGCCTAATTTAGGCTATCCTTTGGCTTTTCCAATTCTTCTTGGCTGGTGGTAATATCATGGTAGACCCACCAGCAAGGGGATAGTCCCCCATAAAATCTGAAGCTTATGCCCAGAGCTGAGCCAGGTAGAGAGATGCCTCAGGACCCAGCTTCTCTTCTTTCATATTCAATGAAGGTCTTATGAGGGTTCATGATGACCTAGAACACTTTCCTTGAAGCAAGGCACACTGTGTATCCACTCAACAACCACTGTAACCGAAGTAGGAGTGTCATGTGAAAGTTCCCAGAAATTTTCCCTTAAGAAGAGCAATATTGCCTCTCATGTCATAAATCAATGAGCCAATGCATGGATGGTTCTCAAAAGACAGAGTCCAAATGGCTGATAAACACATGAAAGAATAGTCAATGTCCTTAGGCATGAAGGAAGTGTAACTTAAAAATACATTGAGATTCCATCTCACCCCAGTTAGAATGGCTGTCATCGCAAAACCAAACAGCAACAAATACTGGGGAGAAAGCAGCGACAAGGGAAACCCTCATATACCTCTCAGAGGAATGCAAATTAACCTAGCTGCTACAGAAAATCAGTATGGAGGTTTGCCAAGAACTCAAATAGACCTACCAGATGACCCACGCATCATGAGGATATTATGGAAGGGATTGTGGATTAACATACCACAGGCAGAGATACTTGCCTCCATGTGTTCTGCAGCACTATTCACAATAGCCAAGCTATAGAATTATCCTTGGTGCCAGTCAATGAGTGGATAAAGAAAATGTGGTGTATATACACATGGGTTTGCGTTCAGCTCTCAAGGAGAAAGATGGATGCAACTGAAGATCATCATATTGAACAAAATGAGTCAGACTCAGAAAGACAAATGTCACGCATTTCCTCTCGTTTGTGTATCCGAGAATTTATAAAGACCCACAACATTGCTTACGTACATATGCAATAAGAGTAGAAGTGAAACTGGGGGAACAAAGGAGACTAGAAGGAAGGGGAGGGGAGGAAAAGGAGGGGCACCGTGGTGATTATGACCAAGATACGTGATACAATTATATGAAACCTATGTTTTTGACAGTCACTACTTCATACAATAAATCTATACCAACATAAAAAGGAATGTTCTTGTCTCCTTCCCTCACCCGTGACCACTCTGACCCGCTGTCTGGAGGTCATATAATGGTTGAGGTTCTAGCACCATCTTATACCAAAAGTATGAGAGCCACATCTTGGAGACAACTAGAGAAAGCAGTGGAATAGCCTGGATTCTAGAGGATAAGCCAATTTGGGGGAGGCACAGCATCGTTTTAGCTGTGGCTACAAGGGGGATGTTTCTTACTTGCAACTGAACCAACTCTTTGGTGACATGAAGGAGACACCCCCAAATACCTATCAGCAGTTGTTACAATTTGCGTTAGAACCAGAAGATGTAGAAGACTCTCTGGGAACAAGAGACCAGCCTATCTACCCCGGAGGGTTTCAAATCCACTCTGTGTTTGTACTCTGCTCTTTAGTCTTGACCTTTGATCTCTGTCAGCCTCTTCTAGGGCTGTGAAAAGGTGGCATCTAGTCTGAGAACCCAGCAGTCACAGTGTTCCATTCCCTGAGCATCCAAGCCCAGCCTCTGATAGGTTCCTATGTATCTGTTCTAGCTCTAGACTTAACGCAGTCTTCTTGGATGAAGGGGAGAGGCTCTAGGTGAAGGTGAAATCCAGTTGCAGGAAAGACTCAGCATTTTGAAAATGCCATTACCATGGGATGACCACTGAGGACAGTAGCAAATAAGGAGTGGAGATGGCCTAAGCTTTTGAGACAGGCTGTGCGTGCTATGGACGTCAGAGTTGGAGAGGTGGAGCTGACCAGTCTTTTTGGACACCAGGAGATTGTAAGACCCAGAAGTCTGTCACTTAACCCTTATGCTATTAAACTTCCTTTTTACTTTAATTTGATTTTACCAAGTCTGAACTTCTCTCCATGACACCTTCAATCCTAGGGTTTCTACTTCAACTGAAGTTGCACCTTCACCAAAGCCATCTCCTGGCCTCTCCTGGTGTCATGCTCCTGTGACGCTTCCATGCCTTCAAAACCAGTTCCACCTGGAAATGCTTAGACATTACCAAGTTCACCTGCCAGCATGAGGTACAGCTTAGGGCCCCTGGACCACAGCTTCTGTGTACTGACCCCCGGGGACACTCTCAGAGACTTTTCTTAATTCATTGTTAATATCGATTTTCCCAAGAAAGAAAAGGTTTGATTTAGCAGTTCTTACTTTAAAATATCAATGGTCATGACAGAGTCTTTAAGAGACTCTTGGATCCAGTTACCTCAACCAGAGCAGGCCCCAGGCAGCAACCTCCATAGGGGCAGGCCTGAGTCAGTGACCTCTGCCAGAGGCAGGCCCAAGGCAGTGACCTCAGCTACAAATACAAGGGCACCCTCATATGTAAAAGAAAGACTTCTAAAGCTTAAATCATACATTAAATCCCACACACTAATAGTGGGAAACATCAACACTCCACTCCCACCACTGGATGGGTCTGTTAGACAGAAAATTAGCAGAGAAATAAGGTAACTAACAGATGTTATGACTCAAATGGAATTAACAGACATCTATAGAACATTACATTCAAACATAAAAGAATTTACCTTCTCAGCACCTTATGGATCCTTCTCAAAAATTGACTACATACTCGGTAATAAAGTGTTGGAAGCAGTGAGACCCCAGATCCTGAATTTCTTGTAATCCCCTGATCTGAGTGTCTACAGCTGCTCTAAGCATGAAACCTGAGACCTTTAGGAGTTCCTGATGGCAGGAGAGTAGTTTCTGGTGGGTTTGGCTGGGGCGTGGCTATCTCTATATAATCTGCCCCTGAACACAATAAAGGGGGCATTCTTGGGGAATTCAAGGATGACCCTGTTGCTGTCTCTCTGTCTGTGTGTGTCTGTGTATTTTAACCTCCAGCCCCTTGCCTGAAGCTCGGTAACTGGGTAAAAGTGCATCCAATGCAGACACGGTGGGGGGGGGGGGGGCGGTGCGCGGCAATTGGAGGTCTCCACCGAGATATCGGCAATTGAAGGTCTCCACCGAGATATCGGCAATTGGAGGTCTCCACCGAGATATCGGCAATTGGAGGTCTCCACCGAGATACCGGCAATTGGAGGTCTCCACCAAGATTTTGGCAATTGGAGGTCCCAGCCGAGATTTGGGAACTAGGGAATGCTGAGAGGTCGCCCTCAGAAGGTGAGGGTGGATTGGGGTATGGTTAATCCTGACGTCCTTTGCTCGGTTTGGCAGCAAAGCAAAGTCCAACCTAGAAAGAGGGGTAAACGAACAGGGTTGTCCTTGGCCGGAGGGGACTTATGTATTGGGAAAAGATAGAATGTATATAGCTTAAAAATGTGTACAGATGTATGATATGTTGATTGTGTTGTCTTTTGTGTTCTGGACTGGAGAAAGACATTTGATTCTAGGTACTGCTAAGAAAGGTATCTTGACTTTAAAATATGGGCTTAAGAATTTGATGTTTTGGAAAAGAGGTTCTATTTTTGTCTCCACAGACAATGAGAGCCTAAGTATTTATTCAAGATTCACGTGGTTTGAATCCCCGAGACCTCCTGAAATGTTGCAGTGGAATGTGAGCAACGGTGGCTCCAAGGCTAAGCTACTCCAGGTGGCCAGTGCTGAGGGACTGCAATGCGCAAACCCCGGGACCTGCCTTGAGGACCAACAAGGCAAGCTAGGCCCGCTTCCAGTGTGGGCCTCAGGGCGCAGAAGTGCAGCACGAATGCGACCCGCGTCTGAGCTACTGGAAAATGGCAGTAAATTGTAGTAAATACCCCTAAGAATGCAGCATCCCCGCTCAGCAGGAAGTAGCCAGACAGACTGACAACGCCCAAATTCCCTAAGTGGGGCCCCTTCAGTGGTTGCAGAGCAGCAAGCCTGCTTCCCTGAGTTCTGCTCCACTTCATGCACTAGTTTGGACCCAGAACGAATGCAGCTGGGGCTAGAAGGCAGCTTTGCTAGGTGGCTGTGGTGGAAGGCACATTGCTTCAGCTCAGTTGGTGCCTAGCCTGGCGGATGCCACAGCAGTGCCAGAAGTATCAGCAAACGCAACAAGTGCTGGAGCTGAGACAAAGTGGAGCACAGACCCCACTGGGCTGCCTCAGAACGCAGCAGCGGGACAAGGAGAAGGCAGTGAAGTTGCTCTCTTGTGTTCCCTAAAAGCCAGTATTCTCCTTAGGAGTTGCTGTCACTCTCTCCCGAGTACAGGTTCAATCAAAGTGACCAAAAGACTGTGTGGTCAGGAGGGTCTTCTGTTTTATAAAAAATTTAGTGGGGAGATGTTGGGAGCAGTGAGACCCCAGATCCTGAATTTCTTGTAATCCCCTGATCTGAGTGCCTACAGCTGCTCTAAGCACAAGACCTGAGACCTTCAGGAGTTCCTGATGGCAGGAGAGTGGTTTCTGGTGGCTTTGGCTGGGGCATGGCTATCTCTGTATAATCTGCCCCTGAACACAATAAAGGGGGCGTTCTTGGGGAATTCAAGGATGACCCGTGTCGCTGTCTTTCTGTCTGTCTGTGTTTGTGTATTTTAACCTCCAGCCCCTTGCCCGAATCTCGCGAACTGGGTGCCAGCTCACCGAACGCAGACATGGGGGTACAGTGTGCGGCAATAAAGCAAACCTTAACAGATACAAAAAATTGGAATAACCCCATGTATCTTGAGTCACCATGGCTTAAAATTAGAATCCAACAGCAACTCTAATTCCAAAAAGCCCAGAAACACATGGAAATTAAACAATTCTCACTTGACTCATCAATGGGTCAAGGAAGAAATAAAGGGAGAAATTAAAGAATTCCTAAAATTCAATAAAAATGACCACACAACATACCCAAATTAATGGGATGCAATGAAAGCAGTGTTAAGAGGAAAATTCATAGCACTAAATGCCTACATAAAGAAGCTATTAAAAATCTCTCACTAGTGAGTTAACAGAACACCTGAAAACCCTAAAACAAAGAGAAACAAACTCACCCAAGAGGACTAGATGGCAGGAAATAGTCAAATTGGGAGCTGAGATCAACAAAATAGAAACAAAACAATACAAAGAATTAATAAGACAAAGAGTTGGTTCTTTGAGAAAAATCAACAAAAAAGACAAACCTTTATCCAAACTAGCCAAAAGGCAGGGAAAGAATATTTAAATTAACAAAATCAGAAATGAAAAGGGGGACATAACAGACACAGAGGAAATCCAGAGAATCAGCAGGTTGTATTTAGAAAACCTATAGACCACACAATTGGAAAATTTAAAAGAAATGGACAATTTTCTGGATAAATATCACTTACCAAAATTAAATCAAGACCAGATCAGCAAACTAAATAGATCTATACCTGCTAAAGAAATTGTAGTGTGAAGCAGAGGGGCTGCGTCCCGCCACCTGGCCACCGGCTAACTTTACACCCGAAATAATTACACGGAAACTGTATTCTTTTAAAACACTACCTGGCCCATAGTTTCAGCCTCTTATTGGCTAATTCTCATATCTTGCTTTAACCCATATTTAGTTATCTGGGTAGCTACACGAGGTGTGGCTTACCAGGAGAGATCTTAACCTGCGTCCATCTCGGAGAGGAGCAGCATGGAGACTCCTTATCGAGACTCCCTGAAGCGTCTCCCCAACTCTACTTCCTTGTTCCCACAATTCTGTTCTGTCTACTCCACCTACCTAATTTTCTGTCTCTTAAAGGGCCAAGGCAGTTTTCTTTATTAATAATGAAAGTAACACATAGACACTCCTCCATCAAGAAATAGGAACAGTCATCGAAATCTCCCAACCAAAAAAAAAGCCTAGGACCAGATGGTTTCAGCACAAAAAAGAACTAATACCAATACTCCTCAAATTGTTCCACACAATAGAAACAGAAGGAACATTGCCAAACTCTTTTTATGTTACCCAAACTACACAAAGATTACTAAGGAAGAGAATTACAGACCAGTCTTACTCATGGACAATATTTGTAAAAATACTCAATAAAATACTGACAAACCAAATCCAAGAACAATTAGAAAAATCGTCCACCATGATCAAGTCGGCTTTATCCTAGAGATGCAGGGATGTTTAACATACAAACATCTGTCGATGTAATCTACCATATAAACAAACTGAAAAAACCCACATGATCATTTCATTAGATACTGAAAAGTATTTGTCAAAATACAATACCCTTTCATGATAAAGTTCTTGGAGGGAGCAGGGATACAAGGAATATACAGAAACATAATAAAGGTGATAACAGCAAGCCAACAGCCAATATCAAACTAAATGGAAACCCAAAGCAATCCCACTGAAGTCAGGAACAAGACAGGTTGTCCACTCTCTCCATATCTATTCAAAATATTCTTGAGATCCTAGCTAGAGCAATAAGACAACAAAAGGAGATCAAGGGGATACAAATCAGAAAAGAAATCAATCTCTCACTATTTGCTGATGATATAATAGTTTACATAAAGGACACCCAAAATTTTACCAAGGGACTTCTGCAACTCATAAATACCTTTAGTAATGTAACAGAATACAAGATTTAAAAAAATCAGTAGCCCTCCTTTACACAGATGGTAAACAGGCTGAGAAAAAAAAATCAGAGAAACATCACCCTTCACAATAGCCACAAATAACATAAAATACCTTGGAGTAACTCTAACCCAACAAGTGGAAGACCTGTATGATTATAACTTTAAATCTTTGAAGAAAGAAATTGAAGAAGACATCAGAAAATGGAAAGATTTCCCATGCTCTTGGGTGGGTAGAATTAACATAGTAAAAATGGCAATTTTACCAAAAGCAATCTACTGATTCGATGCAATGCCCATCAAAATCCAAACAAAATTCTTCACAAACTTTGAAAGAACAGTACTCAGCTTCATATGGAAAAGCAAAATTCTAGAATAGCCAAAACAATGCAATAAAAGAACTTCTGGAGGCATCACAATCCCTGACTTCCAACTTTACTGCAGAGCTACAGTACTGAAAACAGTCTGGTATCAGCATAAAAACAGACAGGAGGACCAGTGGAATTGAATCGAAGACCCAGACATTAATCCACACACCTTCGAACACCTGATTTTTGACAAAGAAGCAAAAATAATGCAATGCTAATGGATCACATCTGTTAATGGAACCCACCCCTTACTCCAATGTTAATGAATCACATGCTTCGGCTTACACCAGGTGCTGGCTGATGACCTTCAGTTACCCCCGCAGAGTTCCTGCCTATACCTACCTCCACCCCATTCAAGGGTATATAAGCTGTAACTTTCACCCCAATAAAGGGAGACCTTGACAATAGAATCTTGCTTGGTTTCCTTCCTCTTCTTCAGCCTATGTCTTGCAGGTTAGCGCCCCTTCAGAGGACCCTGAATAGCTGACCCTGCCGGCGGGGTTACACCACATCAATCACTAATAAGTCTACTGGAAGAATTTTCTCAATTGAGTTCCTCTTCCCAGATAACTCTAGCTTGTGTCAAGTTGACAAAAAAAAAAAAAAAAAAACCCAAAACAAACAAACAAAAAAAACAAAAAACCCAACAAAACCCACCAAAAAACAGCAACAACAAAACAACAAAGGCAGAATAAAACAATAACAATTACAAAACCCATCCAGGACATCTGGGGTACGTAAGATTTTTTTTCCTGTCTGGAAAAGAATGTTCGATTATGTGCACATATAAAAAATGCATTTGAACCAGAGAAATGGAGACTATATTGGGGGAAATGGTCTGTGTACAGACCACAGATGAGATTTCAATACATTCCAAAGAGCCCTCATTCCAGACAGAGCCTCTATCTCTTTATCTCTCTCCAGCATGCAATAAAATTAGTAATCAACAACAAAGAGATAGCTTAAGCATTTGCTTGGAAACTAAAAGGTGTGTGTCTAAATTATCCATGGGTTAAAGAAGAAAATCACCACACACACACAAAAAAAAAAAAAAAAAACCAAAAGCATGTGTTGAAATTCTGAAAGCCCTACACATGGAGCTTATCTGGTGCCATCTCCCTGCCTCCTGATGGAGTAATCTATAGTCCTGAATGCACTTATTAGGGAATTAGCACAGCTGCATCTAACCCACAGCCCAAGCAATCAACTCGACAATCTTCAAGAGAAAAGGAAACGAGAAAGAAGGAAATAATAAAGATAATGATGGCAACAAATGCAAAATAAAACAAATAGCAGGACATAAAACATAAAAGGAAATGCATTGACAAAAGCAGAAGTGAGTTGCTTCAAAGGCTATGTTTTAACAAACCTCAATAAGATGATCCAGGAAAAGAGGCAAACGATGTAATTGAACAATATGCAGAAGAAGCAGAAAGCCCACAGGGAGACTAGATACATTTAGCCGCAATGAATGCCCTCTTCCAATCTGTGTGCAAACCCAGAGAGTGTCTCTCAGATTCTATTTGGACTCCCACAGTCTCCAGCACAGGGTTCTGGGCAGTGAAGATGTTTCACGGAAGTGTGATGACATGCAGAACTGACTTCACACTCTGGATAAGAACAATCTTTTTATCTTGGGACTTCTTGCTCAACCGTGAAAAAAGAAATTTAACCAAGTACAGTTTTATTTTCTGTGTGATCCACAAAGCCAGGGAGTGTGCTCAGAAAAGGTGAGGTCAGAAATCGGAGAGAAAGGATGGCCAGACTGCAAAGACAGAGATCAGCAGGTGAAGAAGGTGGGGATGGGAAGTCGCTGCTGGGTGCCAGCACCTGCCAAGGGTAAGCGGTCAGTACAAGTACCATTGACCACTTTAACGACTGTGTGGCTCCAAGTAAATTATTTAACCAATCTGAAGCCTTCATCTCCAAGCGGAGAGATTTCCAACTGTCATCTTTATGGAATCACAAAGGTGTCATAAGATAAATGTGTATGAGTCTCCTTGCTCAGGGCCTGCCAGAGAGGTAGTGTCCCAAAAGGACAAGTGGTGGTGGTGACGATGATGAGGATGGGTTCTGCAGAAGCTGAGTGGGGTAGGGTATGTGTGGATGGGGGATGAAGAACAGGAGTCAAGTCACAAATGTGAGCCAAAGGGTGGCCTTTATTCCATGTGTGACCAGGAGGCTACTAGGCTTTAGAGTTGGGTCATGATTCATAAAATATGGTACAGTCAAAGGCTCAGGGTACATCATGGAATGGAGGTCAGGACGACTTTAAGAGCCCGAGGACCAGGAAGTCTACTGTGATACTGTGTCTCCTAGAAAAAGCAGGGAAACTTCACCTGTGATACCTCAACAATATGGCTGCCTAAGCCAGTCAACCTGAAGTCATATACACATAAGTAACATGAAATGGACTGAGTATTCACCCCCCCCCACACACACACAGACACACGTGTGTGTAAAACAATGACAAAGAAAAAGAGGCCATGATTTCCAGAGGGAGCAAGAATGGGTATACAGGAGAGATTGGAGGGAACCAAAAGAAGAAGGAAAATGATGTAATTATATTTTAATTAAAAGCAAAGAATAGAAAATTAAAATGTATCCTGGTGAGCATCAGATACACTAGAATTAATGCGGGAAGACAGAAGATTGCTAGGGAAGATGACACGTTTGGTGGCCCTCGTTTCCCAATATGTCATGGATCTTACCACTATCTAAATCCGCATTTCTTTTATATCTGCATCCCTTTGAAGGGATTCTTATCTATGCACAATTTCCTCTGTTGTGTGCCATCAGCACCACATGTCTGTCTGTCTGTGTCTGTAGAGGGTGTACATGTATCAGTGTAACTACTGCAAGCCATTAAAAGCATAGCCGTGGCTCTGCATCAATTCACTCCAAGGCCATGTTCATTAGCATCTGTCTACCACGTTCATCAGTATCCATCTATTCTCTAAACAAGAATCTAGTGGAAGAATATTTATCTAATGTGGATAATTAGGAAGGATCTTTCCATGCTTGGCTGGCTAGCTGGCAAGAATGCGGAATATCTGTATCCTTCAACTACCAGCACCGAGGAGGTGGCTGGCCTTGGCTGCTTTAAAAGCTTCAAAGAACATAGCTCCTGTATATAATTTCCCTGTAACTCTGCTTTCCGCACAAACAGGCCCCTCGGAGGACACAGAGACCTCCAGCGCTGATGAGTCTTAATAAAATGTACTACAGAAAGTCAATACCCTCTTGAGTGAGGCCCCCCTTCTTCCTTTTGTTAAAATAACTTCTTTTAAAAAGAAAAGTCAGTTTCTACAAAACCAGAAGGGCTGGCTGATAAGTCAGTGTTTCTGTACCAATTGCCCTGCTCAGCTTAGTCTCCATCCAGGTGACCTCACGTGATACCAGAAGCTCCTCTGCCCCCTAGACAGTGCTTCTGTCCCTCCTTGCAATGGCAGGACTGAATGTGTTGACTTTTCAAACATCTATGGACAGTTGATAAGAGCCGTGTTCAATGCATAATCCACCAGGCAATAAGAAACACTCTTAGTCCTCAAGGGGCTGGAGCAGGTGGGTGAATGGGATGCCAAGAGAATATGATGTAATCTTTGGTGAATGTGTGGGGATCCCTGAAGGTGGGGGACCTATGGCCATGAAGTAAACTCAAGGAAGGTTTCACTGGTCAATAGATGCTTGAACTAAGTCTGGAAGGAGGAGTGAGGACGAGTAAGACAGAGAGGAACGTCTAGGCAGAAGGGACAATGGGACAGAAGGTGGGTGACAGGGACCCTTGTGCAGTTGAGAAGCTGCTGGGGGAGGCACAGAAGAACCATCCCTTGGTTTGCACAAAGCAAACATGGAAAGCCTGCTCACTGGTAGATTGTCTGGCTTGACCCTAGAGCCACCAACTGGCAGGAAGTTTTGGTAGACTCTGCTGATGGAAAGTGCCATTCTTTTTATAGTCATGGACATCCTTGGCATCACCACCATCTTCTCTACCACCTCAATCACTACAGTCTCTACTCCCTCCACAATCATCATCATCATGAGCATCATCTGTCCCCTGATCGCCACCTTCCTGATCACCACCATCTCCCAGTCATGACTATAGCCTTCATCACTACCGTCTCTCCATCCTGACCATTAGCACCGTGTCCCCATCACCACACTCTCCCATCACAATGACCATCACTGTCACTACCATCTCTCCCACGAGGCTCATGGCTCCTATCAGGTCTCCCCCATTAGAACCATCTCTCCCATCACCGTCTTTACCAGCATCCCCCCCTCTCCCCACCTGTTGCGCGTATATTTCTTATGAATGGAAGGAGGCTTGTTAGATCCAAGTAATAAACAAAACTCACAAGGACTCTCCCAAAGATTACACAAGCAGTAACATTTGCTGAGAATAAGAGACTCTACAAATGACCAAGCTGCCCGTACATTGTGTACCGGGAACTCAGGGATTCACCTCTCGTGAGCTGTCATCCATACTGGGGCAGATTTCTAGTGATGCAGCTGCCTATGAGTAACCCTTGCTCCTATGTAACTCCCCATTCAAACTTCTACAAATAAACCCCAACAAGCACCCTGGTTCACTAAGCTAGACTTTGGTGAAATTATTTCTATGGTCTGTCGTTAGTACCTTATCTTTGGTGAACAGATAGTTGTTCACACTCCCCGGGAAAAGTCTCACATTGCCCCCATCTACTGAATCACCATCTTCACTATTACAATCATCGTCATCATCTTCTTCTTCATCATGGTCTTTCTAAGAGGGGCCTTTTTATCCTTTCCTCATATAGCCAAAATCAAGACACATAAGAAATGGAAGCAGAAACTTTTATCCTCATGGATGGGTAGGTCCATAGTTTTGCTTTTTTACTCTATCCCTTATTCCTTCATCCCCAAGGGAGAAAAATCTCATCAGGTGTTAAGTGAAGTTAAATGGTTGAGTGTGAGTAGCTAGGTCTCTCTGGCAATGCTATCTTTGCTTCCCAGACAGACTGTTTTTCCTCAAGTTGTTTTCTTTCCCTTATCTATGCAGTGTTCTCACCTGGATAGGCATGGGTTAGTGCCTGCAATTTTGTTAGAAAACCAGTTTTATTCAAAATTTCAAGTCTATCTTTCTACCAAATCTCACAGGGGAGAAAGCCATTTTGTTATATGTTTCCTATTTATTTCTCAATTCCTTCAGAGCCCAGAGGAGTGTATACATTGCGTGTACATCATGTACATCATTTAATGTACATGAAATTTCTATAAATCTCCTGGAACCATCAATCATTGTGTTTATTGCCCATGTGTCACGTGTCACCATCCGGGGACTCCACTGACCTTGGCTGGACTCCTTGTGTCTAGAAGCTGGTTGTGATGAGCCTGCTACATCAGAAATATAGACAGACACATTTGTGTCTTTTCACAGTCAAAATTTATTGAATGACAATAAATTCATAAGCTACATTAGATTTGTTTCCTAATTTGCCAAATAGTCTTGATTTTCCTTAGTTTGTTGAGACAAACACAAGCTCTTTTATCCAAGTCTTAAACATTAATATTAACTCAAATCACACATTACATTAAACATACATTCTGTAGGTTACAGAAAGGGTTAAAGAGGCTGCAGCAGAGTTCAATGGGTTTCAAAGAGGCCTATATGGAGATATGAGAGGGATGTAGAGGGGTGCCCTGCAGGAGGTCTTTTGTGGGTGCCTTGCAGAATCAAGCCCCAGGGTCAGAACTGAGATAAACCCTGGCTAGAGTTCAGCTGCTGAAGTAAGGCATCACTGTAGAGGCTGTAGAGATGAAGGGCAGGTCCAGGTCCATGTGGATGCAAGGGTAGACAGATGTGTAGAAGTCTGAGTAGGTCACATCAGCAGTGGGTCAGAGACAAGCTGAAGCCTCCAGGACAGTCAGGAGTTCCCTGTCGGTTCTCTGATACACAAACCGGGTAGCCATCTGGTGGGGTCCATCAGCTTAGTGGGTCCCATCTTAATCACATATCAAGTGTCTTCCTCTTTATGGGTCCATGTAAAGGTGTCACACCCTTTAGTGTGTTTCTCTGTTTGATATGTTCGGTAAGTTCTCTGGATTTATTTACCCTACATGATTTTAATACACTCATGTGCTCATAGGGTCACAGTCTATTTTGGTGAGTATGTAGCTGGATTCTGCTTACTTTTGGGAATGAGGTATTTATCAATCAGTGCCTCATAGGTGGTGCTCAGCAGATGGTGTATATGTATCTACCATGGTGTAGGGCCATGCCTCCTCTGTGCTGGCACTCAAAATGGAGCTACATGCACAAAATCTTAGGGCAAGGCACAGCCTCAGAAACCACCATTTCATACAATGTGGACTAACTTAGGCTGATCTCCACGGGTGGGGATGACGACCAGTTTAGAATGACCTCGGATCTCCTCTGTGTGAAGCCTCTTCCACAGGCAACTCCAGGCCTGTTCTCACCATCCTAGCAGATGGCAATGAGGTAAAGAGAAAAATCACCAAAGTTTGGAGCACGGACATCATCACAATCCTTACTTTACACTCCCTTTATTGAACACAGTAAACTTTCAGGTCCTCCTGAGTCTGTGAGGGAGACTGACTTACCCTCTTCAGGACAGGAACTTCAAAGTTCTCGATTGATTAAAGAAAGTAAAGAATGCGCCTGGTTCACATTTCAGAGTTACATCCCTGCCAACACCATGAACTTGGTATCTTGGCAATCAACAGAGTCAGCATTCCCACTTCCTTCCTGGACCCTCTGTCCATGGTGACTTGTTCATGTCACAGCGTGTGATGGCCTCACACACCCTAAAGAGAAAACTATATCACAGAAGAATCACTTATACTTTCTACAGGACAAAATTGAGTCTTTGTTTAATGTCCCACAGCTGGGCTGTAGGGAAAGCCAGGCTTCTCTGCATCCCACTCTAGAGTGGCAAATGTCTGGCTCCTCCAGCATCAAGGAACTGAGGATGGGGCTGTCCTTTACATCCTCCACAACCACAGAGCCAAAGGCTTCTTAAATAGAGCCTCTTCCGGATGGATCCTGCTGCTCAGCTCCCTCAGATGGGAGGCTGCCTGCCTCACCCCTGAAGCTTAATTAAAATGAAGATGAAGTGCTCTCCATGACGGGTCACGCTTGGTGGCAGTCACTGTGCCAAGGACCCGGCGGGCCCTCTGATGTTGAGAATTTCTTTTCCAGCCTCTGCACGGGCTCAGCTTCCTCTGGGAGCCTCATTATAATTCCTTTGGTAATTAAAACAACAGATGTTATAATTAAAAGGCTCCTCATTAAATCACAAATAACCGAAGCTTGAGGTGGGGCCTTGTGGAACCCTGTCACCAAGTCACCTTTAGAGGGAATGAAAAGCAGGTGAAGGGGGAAGGGATCACAGGCTTAATACTGCAAAAGGCAGCCAGGCAACAAGCTTGGGACATACCTACAGTACTTCCTGGGGAAAACCCACCAAGGATCTGGGCTCCCAGGGCAAGATGGAGTGCCCCCCCCCAATCCCCTATGGACAGTTAGAGGAATAACCCCAGTAGGAGGAGTTTTGGGTGTGTCTAGAGCTCCCAACACAACTGAAAACTTGGCTTAGGAAGGGAATGGGCCAGAGAGTTCAGGATGCATGGTTCTTACCCTGTCTTGGCTACTGACATTCTCACTGTCCTTGAGCAAACCTTGCTACCAAACCACAATATCACTCTCTGGGAAATGCCAAGAGAATAACACATTGGATGATTGCAAACCCTCCAGCTCCTGACTGGAGGACAGATGGATAGATGCATGAGACCTGGACCGCTAGGGCTGCCAGAAGATGCCTCTGACAGTGTCTTAGGAAGGAGCCACTCAAATACAGCTGTGGTGCACAGTCAATTTCCAGTATGCACACGTGGTGTGTGTGGTGAGGGATGCTTAATGCTGGGGTCAGACTCTCACACAGGATGGTGATGCTGTGTAGTGAGGCACTGTGGGCAGGCCTGCTTTTCATCCCTCCCGGATCCCACACGGCTAGCTTTACACCCGAAATAATTACACGGAAACTGTATTCTTTTTTTTTTTTCCTCATGGTTTTTTTTTTTTTATATTTAAAAATTTCCATCTCCTTCCCTCCTCCTCCCCCCTCCCTCCGCTCCTCCTCCGCTTCTTTTAAACACTGCCTGGCCTATCACTCACATCTTGACTAACCCATATCTAATAATCTGTGTAACACCACGAGTGGTGTCTTACCGGGAAAGATTCAACCTACGTCCATCTTGGGTCGGAGCTTCATTGCATCTTTCTCCCTGAGGAGAGGCGTGGCAGTCTGTCCCAGAGAGGAGAGGTGGGGCAATTGTCTGAGCCATCTATCTCACTTCCTTCTTTCTGTTCTGTCTACTCCACCTACCTAAATCCTGCCCTATCAAAAAGCCAAAGCAGTTTTTTTAATGGCCAATGAGAATCTTCTATCAATGCTGTCCTCAATCTCATTTCCCTTTCTTCCTGGCCAAGTGGCTGACCTGGAGCGAGCTATAGAGAGTTCAGAACAGTAGTAAGATGTCCTTATTGAGCTAGCCTGATTTCTTGCACTTCGCTGAGGCAGAAGAGAAGGTACAGCTCTGCCAGCTAGTCCCACATGGCTTCCTGTCTCCCCTGTCTGGACTTGTCCTTAGACTTATTTCATTCTCTATCAACCTGTTTCCCGAGTGTAAACTGTAGGCATTGAGTCTCACCACCACCAAGTTGTCTTGAGCACTTAATGACAGACCAGTGAGAGTAAAAGCTCCTGTAGTCCTTAGCACACTGCAAGAACATTCTAGAATTTTATGTTCATTCATTGCATCCCCATAAAAGCCTTGTAGGGGGTGTGATGACTTCCTTTTTCAACTTGTCATAACTTGGAATTGCCTGGAAAGAGAATCTTAATAAGTATCTTAGTTACTGTTCTATTGCTGTGTAAGAGGCACCATGACCAACGCAATTCATAAAAGAAGGCCTTTAACTGGAGACTTACTTACAGTTTCAGAGGTTTGGTTAGTTCATGATCATCATGGCAGGAAGCAGACAGGCATGGTGCTAGAGCAGAAACTAAGAGCTTTACATTATGATTCACAGACAGCAGGCAGCAGGCAGCAGGTGTGCACACACACACACACACAGAGAGAGAGAGAGAGAGAGAGAGAGAGAGAGAGAGAGAGAGAGAGAGAGAGAGAGAGAGAGAGAGAGAGAGAGAGAGATTAGGCCTGGTATGGGCTTTTGGAACCTCAAAGCCCCCTCCTCCCCATGGCACACCTCCTCCAACAAAGCCACACCTAATCCTTTCGAAATAAGTCTTAATAAGTCTTGCTAGCTGGAGACCAAACATTCAAACATATTGAGCCTATGGGAACATTCTCATTCAAACCATTACAGTGTTGTCTACATTGGGTTAGCTTATAAGCATATCTGTGGGGGATTCTCTTAATTAATTGATGTCAGAAAACTTAGTCCACTGTGGGAGGCACTATTTCCTAGCCAGTGGCTCCTGAACGTGTAAAAGTGGAAAAACAAGAGTGCAAGCGAGCAAACAAGCAAGCAGCTCTGCGTTTGCTTTGCTCTGCTCTTGTCTGTGGGTATGATATTACTAGCTTCTCCAAGCTCCTGCTGCTGTGACCTCCCTGCAATGATGGACTACAACTTGGAGCTGTAACCTAAAATAAACCCTTTCCTCTAAGTTGGTTTGTGTCAGGATATTTTATTGTAGCAACAGAAATGAAACCATACTAGAGAGTAAGTGGCTGACTAGAGAGCCAGCTGGAGACGTGGAGTCATGGAAAGGATTGGGCTATGGTCACGCAATAAGGGTCCAGATGGTAGTAGGGTGCGGCTACAGGGCAGCCTTCATGTGCACAGGCCCTGTGTGATAGCATCTGTTGTCTTCTTTGCTATGTCTGAGGCTCCTCCTTAGGGCAGACCAGCCCATAGATCATAGCTAAGAAGATGCATAAGGAACTGATGAGGTAGGCCAGCATGCCCATCTCACTAGCTCAGAGACACACCAAGTCATATAGCAGCAGCAGGACCCATATGAAAACAAAGGCCACAATGTCAAATATCAGAACAAGAGAGGGAGACTATATCAGGCTATCTTCTCCTGAGTCCTCTTCATAGTGTCCTTAGTCTAGTTCTGTGTCCAACACTTAGAAAATCCTCTAGAAATATTGGTTGGTTGATAGATTTGTATGGCTGGTTACACGGATGGATGATTGAACAGATGAATGGATGGATATATGGATCAATGGATTACACATATACATGATATATCAATGATCAGATAGATAGGATGGATGGATCACTATCAGTGGAAACATGGATGGGTGGGCATATGGAACAATGAGTGAGCAGCTGTTATGAGCTAGATACTGCATATGTCCTGCAAGATCGACCTCAATATTCCTATTCTATAGACAGAAAAGAACAGATAAAGTGACTTGCCTAAGTGGCAGCATCAGCATTTGAACCCTGGAATGACCATCTCTAAAACTCTTATCTTACTCTATGATTCGGCTCTATGGAAATCAAGTTGAGTTCCTCAGCTCTGCTTAGATGAATTCTGTCCATCACTATGTCCCCATCATGTGGTTGATAGGTATCCTTCTATAACATGCCCAGTGCTTAACACTGGACACACAGACATGGTCTCTACACTGGATGTGATGTCTAGAGACATTGACCACAAAGTGGAGAATTCTGGGTTTGATCAATGTGCAGGGTCAGGGGAGCCCAATGCAAAGGCTGAGAGCATCTTAGTGTATTCTAGTACATCCCTAAGATCCTGGTATTCGAAGCAGATTTTGAAGACAAAGTGGGAGTTGGATAAAGTAAAAAAGAGAGAAGGCTACTCCAGGTGGAAGGGACCTGATTTATAGAATCAAAGTTGTGCAAGGAACCTTTGGTGTGGGCTCCTGGCTGGTGGAAGCAATGGAGCATTTGTGGCAGGGATGGGAAATGAAACAGAATGGGACAATGAAGCCAAATGATGAGAGCTTTAAATACCAGTCCAGGAAGATAGAAGCTATCAGAGCTGGGGAACGCAGTGGTCAGACACGCAGTAAGAAAGCTCAGTCAATATTCGGGGCAAGATGGTCAGAACCTGGGAGACCTAAGCTGGGCATGTATATAGACTCAGTTACTTTTATGGACCATAAATTACACTGATGCCTGGAATCGAATACCCTGTAAACCATTTCCAACTCCCGGTTGCATCTATGGTGAACCTGAGGCCAAGAGATGGGTAGCAAGAGGTTCGAGGTTAAGCAGAAACCAGCCCAGCAGCTTCAGGAATTGCAGAATCTCAGTGTGTCTGGGAGGTTGGTGTAAGATGACGATCATAAGAAATTTTCTCCCTTGAGGATAATGAAGCACAAAAGAAGGGGGTGAGTGCTTGACGGCGGCACTCAAAGTCAAATGCGTTGTTCTCAACAACACAGGCTGCTGGGGCTCCAGAGTAGTGAATGACACAGAGTACAGCAACTCTGGGCCAGGCTGGGGAAGAGGGCAGCTTCCAGGAGACCAAGTCAGAGGTGGCTGGAGACATGGAGTCCTCAAATCTCATTCTCCAGAGAAGAAACTCTCTTGGCAACCCGATGGCTTTTCACTGCTCCCCTGTTGTGGGGAATCATGTGTCTGTGCCTGGGCAGGGGAGTGTATACTATAGGTTATCATGGCAAGTTGTGCTGTGTGTTTCTCTTCAGGACTAGGGATAGAACCCAGGCTGTCACACAGGCTAAGCAGGGTCTTTACTGCTGAGTTCTACTCTATCCCTGGGCAATGCATACAGATTCATTTACTCTTATGGCCATAAAGTCACACAGATACTCAGAATGGAATGTTATAGCCAAGAACTCTGACCTCCTGGAAAGAGGCCATTTCTTTCATGTCTTCTTACAAGGCCCCCACTCCCTGCACAGAGATCCGCTCTCATGACTCCGCTTCTCTCCATGGCCTCGTTCACTCGGACTTTAGGCTTCAACAAAGGAGTTGGGGATAGGGCACAGCTGTTCTGTTCATAGAAGAAGGGCTTTGGGAGCCTGCACCTGTGCTTCCTAGCACTAACGTGGCTGGCCTTTACAGAGTCCGCTGTCTGCACTCACCTGCCAGGCATAGGAGTAGTACAACCCAGGGAAAGGGAACAGTGTGGGCCCAGTGGCTGACAAGCTGGTGGTCCCTGTACAAGCCAGCTCCCCTCTCCTGGTCTCTGTTTCTTTTTCTGCAAAATGGAAATTATGCCTTCCAGGCTGCTTTGTGCAAAAAAAGGACATTATGCTTGGACAAATAATTTTATTTTCCTTATATTTTTATTAATATTCTAATTATACAAGTAATTTTCAAGTAAGTGTCACCACTGCTAACAATCCAACAGTGATATTTTTAAAGCAAAACTTGGCCAAGGGTCCTTTAGCCTAGAGCCAGGTCTTACTCAGAGGAGACCATCATTATGGGCACATAGAGGAGGAAAGGGCTTGATTTTCTTTCTGTTTGCTCTGCACAGTGAGAGTGCACTACCCGTGGCCTCTGCTCAGGGTCTCCCAGATGCCACACCAGCTCTCCTCTGGTGGACTCTGGTCACACCCCAGCTCATTCAGTGTCTAGCTGAATGTATCTCCTTGTTGCCATGTGGCGAGATGCTCCAGGTTCTCAATGGGTGCTGACTGGAGATTGCTACTGGGGTGAGAGGCTGCTCAAGCCTTGCCACAGGGTCCTCTCCGTTCCTTGGAAGCCAACACAGGACAGCTGACTTTTTTTTTTAAGCCTTCAAGAGATGCCCCCTCTTGATTCAGCAAAGTCTTACTTGGTAAGGCAACCGTGGGAATGACTTTATAATACTTAGTGGTACTCTTGTGGGTTAGAGGCACACCCCTAGCCCCACCCACACTCAAGGGGAGAGGATTGCTAAGGGAAAACTCATGGTAGAGGGTTGCGTTAGGGTGTGTCTTAGTTACTTTTCTATTGTCAGGATAAAACACCATGACCAAGGCTACTGCTAAAAGGAAGTATTTAATTTGGGGGTCCATTGTTCTAGGGGGTTAGAGTACATGAGCATCATAATGGGGAGTGTGGAAGCAGGCAGGCATTGGGCTGGAGCAGCAGCTGAGAGCTTATACCTCCATCCACAAGCATGAGACAGAAAGCCAACTGGAAACAGCACAGGCTTTTGAAACCTCAATCCCTCTCCCCCTAGTGACACATACTAACAAGGCCACACCTCCTAAATATCCCCAAACGGTTCCAACAACTGAAGAACAAGTATTCAAATACATGGGCCTAAGGTGACCATTCTCATTCAAACAGTTATGAGATGTGTTTACCACAACAAGGTAATGTCCCTCCTCCTCACCCTCTGTTTGCTACCCGGAGCCTTACCCTTTCAATCCTGTGGCTTTCCCATACCTTGGCCATATTGCAGAGTTCTCAGCCTGCATATGCACATCTCTTATCACATATGTGCCTGACTGCAGGCTAGCCCGGAAACCAGGACAAAGCTTTGGAGACTAGGCACCAGAAGGGTGAAACACAATGAGAAGGGTGGAACATAGAAACAAGGAGGGGTGTGAGTCCCCCCAAACCTACATATGGCCAGAGCACCCACCTCTTCAAGTGTATGCTGAGGTACAAGCATGCCTTGATCTTCCAGGCTCTTGAGGGCCTATAGACCTGGACACCCTGACCTCTTTCTTCCCCTTCTACCATAAGTGACTTATTTGCTCAATGTTCTGGGTCCTTTCTTTGTCTTCCCTCTTGCTTCTCCTTGGTGACTCACCTGAAAAGACCCCTCCCCCCACAGGAGACCTCCTGGCAGAGGCTCACCCTGCTTGTGACTATTCTCTAACTGTGACATTCAGAATGTGAGAGCCCTAGGGACACTTTTGTGTGTATGCAGAAGCCTGGGGACAATTTGCAGGAGTTGGTTCTCTCCTTCTATTGCATGGGCCCCTGGGATTGAGCTCAGGTCATCAGGCTGGGCAGCAGGCACCTTAGGAAACTGAGCCATCTCAAAGCCCTGCCACAGACTTTCTTCAAGAACAATTAGGGAATATGAATCAGGAGCCTAAAAACATTTATTCTTTCTTAGTAATTTAACTTTAACATATAGATACGAAAGCAATCTGAGCTGCAAAGGAATACCAACTCACAAGATGAGCCTAGCATTTTGTGAATAAGAACATATCTGGACGAGGTAACCTAGATACCCACCGACAGGAAAAGGGAAAGATAAAATCAAGCACTGCATACAGTCAGCTCGTGAAATATTCCGTAGCCATTAGCATTACTTTCAGTGTTGACTTGAACATGTCAGAAATGAACTATGGTAAGATGAAAAAATAAGAGAGAACTCCTGTGCACGTGATGCCAACTCTGAAGTTGTGGAGGGGAGGTGCTGGGCCAAGGTTTTGAGAGTCTGACACCAGATCGTTTACTTTATCCATATTTAAGCAAAAGGCAATTTTGGAAAAAAGTTTTCTGATGACGATTAGCTCAGTGAGTACAGCAGAGCTTAAGGCAAGCTTTTGTTGATGCTCTTTGCAAAGTACATATGGCTTCTTCGGCAAGATGGCTTCTGCTGACTTAGAAACAATGCTTAAAGTAAGAGTCGAGGGAGAATGACTGAGATAAACATAACACCTGTGGGTATTGGCACTGGCCTGGCCCTAAGATAACACAGAAGTCACCTAGGCTGTTGTAAAGGACAAATGACATCACTCATAAGGATGGGTTTTTATGGCCTAGAAGTAATGCTCAAGGTTTTAGGGGGGAAATCCATGAAAAGTAAAACAATATTCAGGGTATATGGGTGGGGCCTGGCTCAACAGGTAGCAAAGGGTTGCCCCGTTTTAAACTGCATTCATTCCCAGCATTCTAGGAGGAACAGCTAAGCACCTCAATCCACTGAGGAGACACGCTGGGTGTTTAACTTTTTCTAGCTTCTCCAGGGCTGATCTTTGTGCACAAAGACTGTTTTGCCCTCTGCACACCCTATCCATGCACTTAGTCCTACAGGTAAGAAGAGATCTCTGTGCCATCCCCTTTCCGAAGCTCTTTGAAGTTACCAAGGGGTCTTTGAGAGCTTGTGTGAGCTGCATCTTCTGCAAGAGTGACAGGACGCTGGCTTACTGGCACTTGGCAGGTTATATGGAAGGTACATCCTATGGGAGGAGGCCCTCTTGCATCCTCTTCCCTCACTTCTCCCCTGTGGACTTTCCTAAGAGCTCTTGGCAGATCTTTCTGTCGCACATCCGTATCTTCCCAGACAGGACACACATTGTCCCTTTGTACGTGTGTGATGCTCCTGGCACCAGTGGAAGACTCATTGTCAGTGTGTTCCCAGCACAGACCATCTGGGATTTATGCTGAGAACACCAGCATTACTCCTTTGGATGAGACTGATTGCTGTAGCTGATCTTCTGGTAGTGGGCTCTGTCCCTCAGGAAATGATCCCGGATTTTTGCTCTATGGGTGTGTTGCATAGCAGTTTCCCCATAAGATTAGAACCTTCCATCTTGGAGGAAAACTTTCTAAGACACAAGATGTTAAAGGGTGAGGTGAAACAACAGGTTATATTTTTATATACTCTTTATTTTTTAATTGTTTTTATTGAACTATATTTTTTTTCCATTCACCTCCCTTCCTCTCCTTTCTCCTTCTACCTTCTCCCATGCTTCATTTCACATGCTCCCAATTTACTCAGGAGATCTTGTCTTATTCTATTGCCATGTAGATTAGATCCATGTGTGTCTCTCTTAGCATCCTCAGTGTTGTCTAGGTTCTCTGGGATTGTGAATTGCAGGCTGGTTTTTCTTTGTTTTATGTCTAAAAGCCATTTATAAGTGAGTACATATGATATTTATCTTTCTGGGTCTGGGTTACCTCACTAAATGTGATTTTTCTAAATCCAACTATTTGTCTGCAAATTTCAAGATATCATTTTTTTTCTGCTGTGTAGTACTCCATTGTGTAAATGTACCATATTTTCTATATCCATTCTTTGGTCGGGGGGCATTTAGGTTGTTTCCAGGTTCTGACTATGACAAATAATGCTGCTATGAACATAGTGAGCACATGTCCTTGTGGCACAGTAGAGCATCCTTTGGGTATATACCCAAAAGTGGTATTGCTGGGTCCTGAGGAAGGTTGTTTCCTAATTTTCTGAGAAATAGCCATACTCATATCCAAAGTGGCTGTACCAGTTTGCGTTCCCACCAACAATGCCTGTTCCCCACAACCTCTCCAACATTAAGTTGTCATCAGTGTTTTTGATCTTGGCCATATTTACAAGTGTAAGATGGAACTCAGTGTTATTTTGATTTGCATTTCTCTGATGGCTAAGGATGTTGAGCATTTCCTTAAGTGTCTTTCAGCCATTTTAGATTCCTCTATTGTGGGTTCTCTGTTTGGGTCTGTACCCTATTTTTTTTTATTGGATTATGTGTTCTTTTGATGACCAATTTCTTGAGTTCTTTGTATATTTTGAAGATCAGACCTCTGTCTGATGTGGGGTTAGTGAAGATCGTTTTCTATTCTGTAGGCTGCTGTTTTGTCTTGTTGACCATGTCCTTTGCTTTACAGAAGCTTTTCAGCTTCAGAAGGTCCCATTTATTAATTGTCTCTCTCAGCTTCACAACAGGTTATTTTAAGACAGGATGTTTACAGGGAAGTGAAGCAACAGGATTGTTCTAAGGGAAGGTGTACCATTCCATCCTGGAGGGAAGTGCATTACCCTAGGGAAGTAAACAATTCAGCAGCTCCAGGACATCAAAACCTAGCAGATTCACTTGGTCAAGCACATCTAAGCAGTAAGGACCATTGGGAGACACTCTTAGATAAGCCAGTCTACCTAGAAGATTCACAGATCAGCTGAGCTGCCAGGAAAAGGCTCAGACCAAATGAGCCCAGGACCCGAGGGCACTCACTCTCCAACCTGTTGAGCTGACTGCAGGCTGTGCACTATGCTCCATGTTCCTAGCTTTCACGAACTGTCATCCATGCTGGGGTGAGCTTTGGAGACACAGTTTTTTTTTTGTGTGTGTCATTTCTGCTTCTGCAAGTAACCACAGTAAAACTCATTGGCTCACCAAGTTCGACTTTGGTGGTATCTGTACTTTGGTCTGTTGTTGGTTCCCTGGATGGGGTATGAAAAATGTTTGTTCATGTCTCATCAGGAACAGTGTCACACAAGAAATAACAGGATGATATCCCAGCAGAGAAACACAATTCACTATAAACAATACCATCTGGAATTGGGGAAGCTGTAAGACTGACTAACCCACAAGGAACTGAGTGGGTGGCCAGAGAGAAGGGAAACCCAAACTCTGGCCATTGGATGAAGGACAACCCAGAACCTGGGTCTATCCTGCTTGCTAACCACCATGATCAGGAAGTCAGAACAGCCACACGGAGAAGGAGAATACTTTGGGAGGGTTCCAGGGAGCCATGATCAGAACCAGGTCATGGCAAGGGTTGTGTGTTCTGCAAACTTAGTATGCAATAACCTTGTGAAGGAAAGCAAAGTGTCACCTCCTGTCTGGATGGCAACTTTTACTTGCCACATATTCTTCAAACAGAATTGTTGACTTTGGCCGCCTGTGGGGACAGGGAGTTTGCAAACACTAGCTAGACTCCTAATGTATTTGCCGTTGGGTAAGGAGAGTGAGGGCTTGAGGATAGCCCTCAATGCTCTCTTGAGAAGGACCAAGGCTGTGTCAAGCTACCGTGCAGAACTGTGGCACAGTTCAGGGGCAGAGCACTGCAGAGGCTGCGACTAGGTTCTGAGCTCAGTCTGAGGCTGAGATCAGCTTTGGTCTTTGACTGTGCCAGACTGGGCCATTGGACAGAATGGAGACTCAATTGAGGGCCATATTCAGGGTCTGGTTGGGCCAGGATAAAGGCTTGACTTGCAGCCTACACCAGAGCCTACCCATGTCCATGCCAGGGCCAGTGTCCCTTCTCTCCTTTAGGAAATTTTACAGGGTTGTAGGAGAGGCACTGAGATTGTCTCTTGGATGGTAGCCTGGCTCTGTACGAGTGCCACTCCTGAGTGTGTGACTAAGGAAAGTTACAAGCTGAGATGCCAAGAACCCAGAGACCAAACCTTGTACAGCACAGTGTCTCAGTTTCTTAGCCATTCCAGCTCCCCTGTCTTCCAACCCAGCTTCCGCTGAATGGCCTTGTTTTCTGGCACACCCGGCCAGACAATAGACAGGCTCCTGATGTCCAAGAAGGTAGATTATGGTGGACTCTATCAATCAGGATGTTTGGCTTCCATCCTGGGTCAGTGTTCTTGCTTGGAGAGGGGTTTGCGACCTGTAGGGCATGCGTTTCCACAGGCTGTGCCCATGGCTGGGGTCCCCATGTGTTCTGATATTGATGATGGGGCAGCATGGGGAGGCTTCCTGAAGAAAGTGGTGTTGATGCCTCCCGATAAGAGTGGAAGGCAATCAGGACAGAACCCAGCCTCCTCAAGAGACATACAAAAACCTGGCAAAACTACCCAAAGCCTTTTCTAGATGTTACTCTACTTCAGACACAATATTTTGATCGTTTCCACATACGATGAATCAGAAGCATATGCATTAATTTCCCCTTAAAAACACACACTTGTTGTACTTGGCAAAATTCAGCCCGAGATTTGATGAATGTAAGGCAGCTGAGCGCTTGTATGGGATCCAAGACCAGGAGGTCTCAAAAGCTGGAGCAGCTTGCAGCTTGTACCTGGAAACCACTTCTCCAAATCACACATGGCAGCAAACTTGAGATAGAATCTCTTGTCCCAAATGACCTTGAGGAAGACATTCTAACACCCTCAAGCTCAGGTCTAAATTCAGGTCAGATCGCAACACGCATATCCAGGCACAAGCCCAGCTCATTTACGCTAAGCGGTTTATGGTTTAGAAAGGCAGACACTCTGTTTCCCTGAATTTGATGATATCTGTTCTCACCTGTCTCCCTCCCTCTTCTGTCTCTGATACAAGTTTTCCGCATACCTGTTGCAGTTTGGGTGTTATTGTACATCAGTTTTCTCTGAAATCAAGAGTTGGACTATTCTGTCCTGGAGGGAAGCTCTTTAAGACTCAGGAAGTAAAAAAACTCACAACTCTCAGTGAGTTCCTGAAACTTACCAGACTCACAAGGTCCCTCCTTCCGGAGGCTATATAAGCCATAGGACTGCTTCAGAAAAGGTCCTGTGCCCTGTCCAGTTGCACAGAGCTCTAGGGTTTCAGCTTTGGTGAGTTGTCATTATTTAGTTAGTGCCTCTGTCTTTGAATAACCCAAGTTTCTATAATCAACCCCTCACACACAGTGCTGAAAGTGACCCCAATAAATCCAGTGGTTCATCAAGTTGTATTTGGTGATATCATTACTTTTGTCTGTCTTTGGTTCCCTATCTGGGGTGAGTGAATGTTTGTTCATGTCCTCTAGGAGTAGTGCCACTCAGCCAACGTGAAATGGCTTTCATAGGCTCGTGTGTCTGCAGCTGATGGTGCTGTTTGGAAGGCTGTGAGACCGTTAGGAGGTGAAGCCTTGTTAGAAGAAGTGAGTCACTGGAGATAGGTCTTGAGGTTTGATAGCCTAGCCATACTTCCTGCTCACTGTCTGCGTCTTTTCTTCCTCCTCCTTCTTCTCTTCCTCCTCTTCTTCAGTCCCTCCTCCTTTTCACCTCATTCTTGCCCTCCTCATTCTCTTTGTGTATGTGGTGTTACTTGTATTATGTATGGTGTACTTGTGTGTGCATCACTGTGTGGGGGATATGCACATCTGTGTGCACATATGTAGGAGTCAGATGAGGACAGCACACAGTTTGTAATATACCACACTATAACCACTAGTCTGCACTTTAGTCTCAAAGGGAACTCCTGAGTGCACAGCCGTGTAGGAGTTAAGGGCACTTAGGTGTTGAAGGAGAGGCTGTGGAGATGCCTTGGTAAACAGAGGACCCTGGAATAGACAAGGTAGGACAAGAGGATGGATTGGAAATTGGTAAAGCCATAAGGTCCTGCCATGGGAAGGAGACAAGGTACTCTCAGGTATCAAGTATAGACGGATTTTTCTTTGGGCCACGAGCTCACAAAATGAGCTCACAATGGAGACTTATTATTAAGTTTGGATGCTTAGGCCTGTCTCACTAGCTCTTACAACTGAGAGGGATGGGGAGTTAGACCAGAGAGGCATGACAGGTTTCTAATAGCTCCTTCCAGGGACCAGGACTTAGTTTTGGTTTACTGGAGCTGGCTGGAGCTGAGCAAGCAGTTCTCGAGATAAACAAAACTTAGAGGCAACCAATCATCAGGCACCCTACAGCCTTCTGCTAGATAAAGATAGCTTTCCCTACCCTGCCTCTGGAAAGTCCCTAACCACTAGAGCCACCTACCAATCCTATGAACTTTTTGTTTCAACCCACCAATCAGCCCCCAGACTAATCTCTCATCCCTGGAATTCTCTTAAATCTGTTTAAAAGGAGTGTGTGAGCTTCTCCGGGAATCGCCATTTGCCACCCCAATATATTGGCAGTTTTTAATAAACACTCTTGCTGATTGTGTATGTGACTGGTGGTCTTTTATGGGATTTCTTGTGGACTCCAACAGTTACTTATTAATATTAATCCATTTGTGGCACTCTACATTTTGCCTTGTGACTTTTTACCTCTCTTCCGTCTTGCACCTCCTGTTTCCTCTCCATGTCCTCTGGTGTCTCTTCCATGCCTAGACTCATCTTCTCTTCTTCTTTCTCTCTTCCCGGAAGTCCCACCTAACCTCTTCCTGCCTAGTTACTGGCCATTCAGCTCTTCCTTTATTAAACCAATCAGAAGGCATCTTGACAAAGACACATCTTCACAGTGTACAAACTTCTTCAAGGGCCTGAAGAATAGGTAGATGTGTGGTTCTGGACTTAGAATAAGCCCCTTACCACACTCTGAGTCTGCTCCTCAGATGTAAGGATCTGGCTCAGTTTGAGTAGATGTTGAGTACTGCCTACCTCACTGGAGTGACATTATAATAACTCACATCCCAGGTCAGCCATGGGGCATGTGCATTTCAGAATTTACCTTGCTAATTCTTATGCACATTCCCCGGGCTCCATTTTCCATTCCCATCATTAACTGCAGCCATAGGCACAGGGGGCACAACCGATTTCCACCTTTCAGAGTGTAGGTCCTGACATGGGTGGCAGGGCTGGGGAGGGCTGGGGAAGGCTGGGGAGGGCTGGGGAGGGCTTCTTGTATAAACTCAGTGTGATAGAAAACTAAGGCACAGAAAGAGCACGTTGTGCCAAGTCTGGGGTCAACACAGCAAACGCTTAGCAAATTATGATGTTAATGCTGCTGTTATCACAGTAGATGAGCTTAAACATCAACTACTAGGGAATCTTTTCACAAAGGGAGCAGCCAGAATACTGGGGACAAGGAAGAACCCAATGCATCTGAAATAAAAAGCCAGTATCTAGGGAGACAGAACCTATCTCAAGAGGAGTTATATTCCAGTAATGGCCAGAGACAAAACAGGGTCTTCCACAGGGGGTGAGTCTCTCATCACTGAAGGTATGAAAGGGAAGGATGGAGAGTCTCGGTCAAGATATATACCTTGAGTGTGGTAAGTGGAGAGGGAGGGAGGGAGAGAAGGAGAGAGAGAGACAGAGAGAGAGACAGAGAGAGAGACAGGAGAGAGAGACAGAGACAGACAGACAGAGAGAGACAGAGACAGACAGAGACAGAGACAGACAGAGACAGAGACAGACAGAGACACAGACAGACAGAGACAGAGACAGACAGAGAGAGAGAGAGAAGGTGAAGGTCCAAAGAGAGTGTCTTCCTTCCCTGCTGGGGGTAGCGTGGGAGAGTCTACCATTCTTGAGGGTTGAATGTTGAAGCATAAGCCCTGGAGTCTATCACCAAAGAACTAAGTTAAGCTGGGCTTTGGGCTTCTCCTCAGTCACCCAGCAGCAGCCCTGCGGAGTGGGGTGGTGGTGGAGATGTTTGAGGGGACTCCGCAGCTCTAGTGAGCAGAGGGGCAGGCATTAATTAAAGCACAGATTGACTGCCAGTCATGGGGAACAGCATCAGGACTTAGAATTGCTTAATAAGAGGGTTTGTTACACTGGTTGGCCTTGAGAAGGCCATATTGATCAGGAATCCCTGGCCTGGAACTAATGGAATATTCACCCCCCAAATTGCAGTAACTGATTACTACAAGGACATCCCTTCTCTTGTGACTTGGGAAATCACTAGTGGGGTGTGTGAATGAGAGTAAGCCGTGGTTGTGGGATGGGAGAGGGTGAGCGGGAAGAGGAGGAGAGTGAACCAAAGGGCAGGTAATGAAATGGAGCCTCCTCCACCCAACAAAATCAGATATGGAGACCTAGATAAGACCTTAACTCCTTGTCTGCAGAGAGAAAGTTCCTTGCTGTCCAGGTTGATTAGGCGGTGTGTGCAGCAAGTAATTTGAATGTTGGAGCTTTCCTTATGTTAGTCTGGGGGAATAAACAGTTATGAATTCATTCCTCTCCCTGTGCTGCCCATTCCACCAACAGTGTGCCTGAAATAATGCTTATTTGAATAATCCAGGGTAATACCTTAGGAATGTCTGTTAGGGCTCATACAGGAGGATATGGATCCAGGTGTTCCAGGAATCTGCAGGGCTCTGCCTTGTAATGTGGGCACATGGTAAGATCTCCCAGTATCCCAAAAGGCAATGTTCATCTCCTGTTGTAGGTGCATCTTCTGATGTTGAGCTGACTGGCTCCTCATCTTCATACTCTGGTCAGAACTGACCACAGACTGTGGATGCATGTGAGCTGAAATGTGTAAGACCCTGATTCTCAGGGCTCTCAATATGTGAGAGCAATGGAGAACACACTAACCAGGGTGTGCACACCATCAAAGAGCCACGGGAGGTTTGGGGGGTGAGCACTCCATCCTATTTGAACTTGAGCTTTGAGGACAAGTATGAGGGCTCCTGACAGAGAAGAGTGGAGAAAGGGACAAAGTCAAAGTGTAAGGAACAGTGTGACATCTTCTAGAGACACTAAGGGTCTAGTGCAGTACAGGTGAATATGTCTGGCCTTGGGGCTGAGACTGGACCACCAAGATTCCCAAAGAGAAGAGGGCTGTTGTCAGAGGTCTGAGCTATCAGGGCTGGCTTAGGGGAAAGGGAGGGGAAAGCCTGGAATGATGAACTGACTTGGGAAGCTGAACTGTTGGTGAGAACTCAGATCCACAGTATGTTTTGGCAGAAATGGCACATTAAGTTTTGGCTGTGCTGTGTGAGGTTTGAGGAGATGGCCAGGAAGTTCAGAAGATGAATGCAGACAAGTGTGTGTGTGTGTGTGTGTGTGTGTGTGTGTATGTGTTTGTGTGTTGTATAATAGCAAAAGTCACATGACAAAGGCACTTGATGACCCAGTTAAAACCCAACAACACAGAGCAGGGGAGCAGCCTGAAGTGATGGAAGAGCCACATGCAGACGTGCATGGTAGAGGCTCTTCATGAGCGGCAACCCAGTATTTTAACAAATTCTTGATTCTGCAGACTTAACAGGAAGAGGGGCGGCCAGGTTTTTAATAGCAATTTATCTCAATGTGGGCTTTTACACCTCAATTTATCATTGTCGCTGACAACACTTGGATTAATCTGTTGCTCTGTGTCTTTCTTGCTGCTGCGAATCCCAGAAGGATCAAAGGGAATTGATATACATAAAGAACTGAATTTCAATTAATGCAAGCCCGTGCTAATTTTCCAGCACGTAGCCCAGAAACATTCTCATTCATTGTGAATTTGTTGAGGCCATTCCTCCAGGGAAAACACACCCATAGATTTACTTATATTTTTTTCTGGCATCAAATTCATCACAGAGAACATTCTAGGTTGGATTGGGTGCTGTATCTGCCCCTCCCTAGCTATCTACATGGAGCTAGACCTGGAGGAGCCGCTTCAGTCTCAGTCTCTCCAGAGCTGCTGTCATTCTCTGCACCCTAGAGTTACAGCTGTGTGTGTGCAAGTCTGGAAAGGGAGCCCTCAAGACAAGGCGTTCTCAGCTGTGATCCCAGTCTAGCACCTGCCTCTGCCCCACCTCAGCCATTTCTCAACTCCTGAGAAAGGGGACATCAGTGAAGGGGTCAGGACAATGGTTTCTCCTAGAAGCTGGGTCCTAACTCCCTCAGCTTTAGATCTGGAGAGAAACACAGACAAATGAGAAAAGCACTTGCCACAGTTCCTCGGTTGTGTGTGCCAGTCAAGACCTCATATTGGCATCCACCAGCTAAGTGGCTTTGTAATTGCCAAGACCCACCTCAGTCTCTTCACGGAGCTGCTCCTAGGCTCTCTCACCCTCGTGCCTGTAAACAGCTCTTGGTTTACCAGGGGTGTCAGCTTCCTGTAGGCAGAGACAAGGCTGCCAGGGTGCAATTGTGCTGAGCCTCCACAAAGATGCCTAGAAGAGTGAGGGCAAGTAGTGTTCCAACCCATGCTTTACTCCAGGCACTCACTGAGTTGTGTGCACATGCATTATGCAAGTGTGTGGTGGGGGCACGCATCTTTACTTTAAAGCATCATGGCAAATACTGCCCCCAAGAGGCTGTGGCTTCTCAGAGGGTGGCTCTGTGAACCTGTCTTCCAGATAGTCTCTTCAAGCCAGTTGGCACAAAACCACTCTGCACTTGCCTTCCCTGGGCTGGGCAGCTGAACACACCTCTTCCCATACCCCAGGGGTGACGCTGAGTGCCAGAGCTGGGCCTCCCTGCCAAGTCAGATGCTGAGTTTCCCAGATGGGCTCATTAGCCTCTCTGGGTCCAGCCAGCTGCCCGACTCTCCTGGACGGCCATGACTGAAACTTTGTTTAAATTGCCTTGGTCCAACTTAAAGAAATGTTCAACATCCATAGTCATCAGGGAAAAGCAAATCAAAACTACTTTGAGATTTCATCTTACACCTGTCAGAGTGGTTCAGATCAATAAAATTAAATACAGCTCATGTTGGCAAGGATGTGGAGCAAGGGGAAAACTCACCCATTGCTGGTGGAACTGCAAACTCATGCAGCCACAATGGAACCAGTGTGACAGTTCCTCAGGAAGATGAGAATTGATCTACTGCAAGGTCCAGCTATGCCACCCTCAGGCATATTCCCAAATGATGCCTCATACTGCTACAGAGACATTTATTCAGCTGTGTCCATTGCTTCTCTGTTCACGTATCTAAGACTGGAAACAACCTCCATGTCCCTCAACAGCGAAGTGTTAGGCATTTAAAAAATGAAATCATGAAATCTGCAGGTAAATGGACCATTCTAGAAAAAAAGTCATACTGAATGAGGTAATCCAGACTCAGAAAGACAAATAGGGTATGTGTTCACTTCTCTGTGGATATTATCTATTAAGTCAGTGATAACCAAGCTACTATCCATAGAACTAGGTATAGAGTAAGGGACTGGGTGATAGATCTTCCTACAAAAAGGGAAACAGGATAGTTGTAAATGAATTGGGGGGGTCTGGAATAAGAGGATCAAGGTGGGGGGAGAGGAGGAGAATAAAGGAGGGAATACAGGGGGAGACTGATAAAATTAAGGACCCTTTGAGGTGAAGTATGAAAACCTAATACAATAGAAGCTTTATCAAATACATACATATCCTAAGGGAATATAAAAGAAATCACCAAATAACAGGGGAGACAGAGCCCCAACTGGACAACTCTTGTCACCAAATTAAGTTCCCAGTACTGAGACTGGGTTATATCTAATTGAATTGTGGACCAAAGCTGCCTCATGGGAGCCCTCAAATAACCCAGGCTGCCCTCCACAACTGACAGCAAAGCCCCATTAAACATGGAACATGTTGAACTGGTGCCTGCATAGAGACTCCACCCCTAGGTACTGGTGTCTTTGGTACATTAAACTACTCTGCAGTCAACCAAGGGAAAAATATGAGCACCAACCCAGCCACAAACCCTTTGGTCTACAATGGTGTCCTGACTGTAAGATTTACAGTGCAATGGGGACACAGAGCTTGTGGGAGTCACCAACCATTATCTGATACCTGATTTGACTTAAGGCCCACTACATGAGATTCACACATATGCAACACTGCTTGGGTGACCTGAGACAAGATAGCCCAGGGGGCCAAGGATAAAACCAAACACTGCTGTTCTTTTTCTGAAAAGGGAACAAAATGACTCCTAATGGCATTCTGCTACACTCATAGATCAGTGTCTCGCTCAGTCATCATCAGAGCAGCTTCCCCCACAGCAAATGGGAACAAATATGCAGACTTACAGCCAGACATTACATAGAGAGTGAGAGCCCTTGGAACACTCTGTTCTAAATGGGATGTCTCCATCAAATCCCTCCCCTGGCAGCTCAGGGAACCCTGAAGAAGAGGAGGCAGAAAGAATGTAAGAGCCAGTAGGGATGGAGGACGCCATAAAACAAGACCCTCTAAATCACATGCGATCAATGCACATATGGATGCATAGAGACTGAGATAGCATGCATAGGGTCTGCACGGGTCTCCTGGAATCCAAAGGAGAAGTGAACACATGCCCCATCCCTAACCCAAGAGCTATTTCTAATTGGTAACTACTTTACAAATGGAAGTTTAGTTTTCTTCAAGGGACTCTCACTGGGGAAACAAACTACTCTTAAGAATAGGCTGCCTGTCCACAGTAGAAGCCCAGCAGAAATGGACTTGTGGCATCAATGGAGGTTCCTTATCTCACAGGGTTTTGTTAGGAAAAGTAATTTTATCTTTTAAAGATATTATAATATCTCAAAAATATACACATACATATGCATGCACACACACATATATGTACAGACACGTGCACGCGCGCGCGCGCGCGCACACACACACACACACACACACACACACACACACACACACACACAAGGGTTGGCTGCCCCATAGTCAGCCATTCTCTCCAGTTTGACCAGGTGTGGCTTTCTGTAATCGTCTCCATCTTCTGTAAAGCAAAGCTTCTTCGATGAGGGGCGAGAGCTGTGTTTACCTGAGGGTATCGAGACAAGTATTTATTAGAGAGTTAGAAATTATATTAATTTAGGAACGGAGCAGCAGTAGGTTCTCCTCAGAGTGCTATGACCTCTCCAGCCATGGGTAGTGGACTGAGTTTACAATACCAGGCACGAATGCCCTCCCATTGAGTGGGACTCCAGTCCAATTAGATAGCTGCTGGTCACCTGCAGGATAAAAGTACCATATTCTACATTGAGTATGCTAAGAACAGCTACTTTAACATCTGACACATTTTGTAGAAGACAAAATGAAGTTGGTTGTCTATTTTCAGTGGTTCTAGGGGCATAAGAATATCCCGGGACATCTTAATATGCATTGGGTTAGAGGTGCATCTTGATGAACAAAGCAAGAGTCAATGACAGAGAAGTGTTTCAGGGCAGTGAATGTTCTGTTTGGTAGATAGTTCTTCCTAAGGTCACTATGGTCTCCATAGCTGTTGAGGGCCTGATGAGTCGAGGCTTACCCTGAGGCTCTGAGGTAAAGAGAAGGAGCACAGCTCCTCAAATCCAGGAGCATGCTCAGCAGAGCCAATGACAGCCTGAAACCAGGGCCTGGGGTCAGTCCTGGGGCTAGGGCCTGGGAGATTTTCCTGAGAACCCGATGAACATAGAAGAAACACAGCTTCTCTGAAACCAGCTATAAGCTTAGTAGAGGCGGTGATGGCCTGGAGCCAGGGCCTTGGGGGACCTGTGGCTTCAGATTCTGAGAACCCAACTCTTCCCACCCTAAGGGGCTGTCGTCAATAGTCCCAAGGATGCTGTGTGCTCATCTGTGATGCTTTGTGCAATGCTTGATTAACTTCCTGCCTTCTCCTTTCTGTTGTATGACAGCTTTTTGCTGACACTGTCTCATTTTTAACTTCAAGAAAACTGTATATACAATACTGTATTTCTTTTAAAAATCTTGCTTGTAACACAGACAGACAGACAGACAGACAGACAGACAGACAGACAGACAGACACACACACACACACACACACACACACTTGCCTTGGTCTGAACATAGTGGAGATTCAGAAAGGAAGCCTATGGCCCCGTCCTAGCTTCAGCTGCGCCCTGGCTCTGGATGGAACTCTGGGTGCCAGCCCAGGCACTGGAGCCTGCTCAGAGTTCGCCCTGATATCCCTCTTGCTTTTTCTCTGAGGTCCAGCCACTGTTTGCTGCCTTTCCTCTTTGGGTTGCTGGACTTTTTTGCAGAGATCTTCTCCCTAATGTCTCTCTTCTGGATAATTAAAGGGGCTGTTCTCCGTGTCTGGGTCTTAATTTGTAAATGTAGCTGATTAACAACTTAAGGAGGTCGAACCATCAGCAGAACATTTGAATGTTGCCATGGTTCCCTAGTGTCTTGGCTTATTTTCCCGTTGTGATAAATATTATCCTGATAGATGCAACTTAAGGCAGAGGGTTTTGTTTCACTCACAGTTCAAGATCTAGTCCATCGAGGTGGGAAACTCTAGGCACTGGGAGCTTGAAGCAGCTGGGCACATTGCACCCTCGGTCGGAAAGCAGAGAGGGATGGATGCAAGCTTGTTAGTGCTCAGCTCACTTCCTCCATTTCAACAGACTGGGAGAGAGGGCTCAGCTGCTAACAGTGAACCCTGCTCTAGAGAGGATTGAAGCTCGGTTCCCAGAACCCACTTCAGGAGGCTCACAACATCCGTAACTCCTGCTCCAGGGGCTCTGACATCCTCTTCTTGTCTCTCCGGACACCTACACTCACATGCACATCCGTATCTCACGTACACTCATAATTTAAATTTTTAAAATAAATAAATAAACTGTCCAGGATCCCCTACCCAGGGAATGGTCACACACACAATTAAGATACTTTCCCCCATATCAATGAACATGATCTTGATGATCTCGCCCAGGCCTGCTGAGAGCCCCATCTCCTAGGTGATTTTAGATTCTGTCAAGTTGACAACTGACCTTAACCATCACACCTGGAAATGAAAGTACAGGACACTGCTCAGGACCATGTGGGGGAGCAGCAGGGCTGGCCAGGAGGCACAACGTAAGGGCAGATGTATAGGGTACGGTGCACGTGAGCAGGAAAAACAATGGTACTGGGGTAACAGTCTACTTGTAATAACTCCAGTGGCCTGGGGGCCATGGGAACATCTTAAGTTACCTGGTGCTTGGGCCTGGAATGACCTACTCTGGGGGAGGGTGGTCTTGCCTGGTTTGTGGGCTTGGAATGACCTACTTCAGGGGGATCTTTGACTTGATGGTTTGATGGCTGCAGGCTAATGGATTCTAGATTGGCAAGTTTACACATGGGGCCTTTGGGTGTCTGCCAGAATCTGCTGACCTTAGGAAGGTAACTTCTTTTTTAAGATCTCTAAATGGGATAGTGTGGGGTATACAGAGAGGAAAAGAAAATCATAGTAATAGAGCCACCCCGGGGATGAATGGACACAAGTAGGAAACTGAAGCATCCAAGACAGCACCATGAAAGTATGTCTGTCCCGAGAAGGTGAGGACTTCCTGCCTGTAAAATGGGAATGGCCCTTTCCATGGCTCCTGGTTGTGGGGAGGAATAGAAGAACAGCTAGGCATGAAAGTATAAAAGTACAGCACCTGTCCACCTCCATGGGCCCTGGGAGCATAGCAGCCCTAACCCCCCACCCCCATCTGCTCCTCCATAGAACCTAAGACTCAGCAGAGTGTGGCCCTGCTCTGAGCCAGTACAGGCTGCTCAAGCTGAGCCGCCCCCAGCCGCAATGACATTCAACAGGTGCTGCCTGTGTTTGCTTAAAACATTTCAGGGAGTAGCAGCAACACACTGGCTCAGGAACGCGCTGTCTGCCATTTGAAGCTGAGCGGGAGTGGGGCTTCCGAACACATCCCCATGCAGAGATCGTGGCATAATTAGTATAATTATTAGGGGGTTAATGAAGCCGGGAACAGCACATCAAGCACACATTTAAACAAAACCTTTTTCTAAAGTGGGAGAAATTTGCCTGCGCGACTTTCACTCTTGCCCTCTCTTTTACAATTGGGATTTCAGAGGTTGTGCTTGCTATGTGGGAACGGGAGCTCACTGCTTGCCCAACCCTGGATCTTTACTCCCAAGGATACCTGCGACATCACTAAACAGGGGTGATAGACACAGTTCTTTCACGGTTTCTTTTCTAGCTGGTGACCAGTGCTGGAAATTGCACTCCCTTTCTGGACTTTGCCCTCAGTTTTCTCTCCACTTTAACTCTCCTAGGTGGAGGCCGCCACATTCTCGCATGAATGAAAACATCACCCTGTACTAGTTCCAGAGTTCCTCTCAGGGTACCTTTTTCTTAGTCTGGGTAACCCCCAAAGGGATCAAGAGACACTCATTGCATTACTATAATAACCCGGAGACCAGGATGGGAAAAGAACATATGGGAAGGCGGCAAGGTAATAGCTCCATCTTAATCTGCGTATAGCTAAGGTCCAGAGGGCAGCTTCCAAAGTCTCAGGTCTTGCGCGGAATCATCCTGGTTTGAACTGGGTGCAGAAGCTGGATGCGGAGATACAGGCAACGTCAATTACAGGTTGGAACGTGTCTTCCAAGCCCTGAGCCAAATGACCCAAGCTGCTGCTGTATATTTTAATTTTCAGAGGAAAATACAGCATCAGCTGCCAGACACCCACTCTCAAGACAGCTCAGTTTAAGCATCAGATTGTCCTACATTCCCTCGAGTGACGTCAAACCTCTGTGAAGCTGGGTGTGAAGCAGCAGCTGGGATCAAATGCCTAGACCTAGTGGGAATCAGTCGGAGCAGGGAATGAGGGCATCGGTGCCCAGTCAGACTCCAAGCCTGGGAGTGTTTAGGCAGTGACCAACAGGTGCATGCATTCCAGTGTGTACGTGTGGTTAGTTATGGGAAAAATTGACTTTCTGTTTTCCGTCCTCACTTTTATGTACCGTTACAAGTGGTGGCTACAGTGTTAGGATATAAATACCGTTAAAGCTGCTTGACCCATGCTACCCAGTAGATGCAACTGATAGTCTGACCTTTTGCTTTTTTGTTTATCTGTCCAACCTTTCGGCCTAGGAATAAGTTCTGTGTGAAATGACCGTGACACAGAAGCTTCGGTGAACTGTGGAAGTTTGGGAAACCCTGGGTGAAGGGCTGCCCCTGAGTGGATGTAAGTTTCTAGGCCCTCAGGCTCTCTGTGCCACAGGCAAAGGGGCCTCCAGGAGCCCCAGGGCAGCCTTTGGGCAAAGCAGCACTGGTGTGGGCTTCTGGGAATGAAGGCAGCTAGGAGAAGTATGTAGAAAAAAAACACAGAAAAAGTTGCTAATGGAAAAGTACTGCCACAGTGCCTACAGTATCAGAGCATCTCAGGTTGTAAGCTGTGCGAAAACGGCCTGGACATCCTGCTCAGTGCAGTTCTGACTGAGGGCTCTAGAAGCCTGAGGACCTCTGTTCATAGTGTAGTCCAGGCTGTTGTTGTGACTATTGGTCTAACTCTAGCCCTTTCATGCGCGCGTGCACACACGCACACACACACACATGCACGCACACACACAGACATGCACGCACACATGCATGCATGCAAGCACACGCACACATGTGCACACTGGCTTCGTTGAGAACTCTTCAATCCAAGATTAATATAGAGTTATTGGGAAAGCCCTGGAACCTGACAGCTCTGAGCTAACCCAGCCCTTCCACATACCTGCCACTCCTACTTACCCCACCTCACCAATGGATAGGACACTGAATACTCTGGACAGTGAGGGTTTTGGATTAGTGAACTTGGAGCTTGATCATAGCAGAATAGAGCCTAGAACCATCATTGGCATGCCAGCATCTGGGGACTGGGATCTTCCTGGCTAGGAAGTCCCTTGGATGGACAGGATGGACAAAGCCCATTTTACAAACAGAGAAATAGAGGCCCAGGGATGAGCAAAGGCATGAGACAGGGACTCGGAACATCAGATCCCATACTCAGGCCATTCCCTATAGTTGGTGTGTCTGTTCAGATCATCTTGAACCTCAGATATGGAAAGTAGATACATAGCAGCAGTAATGTCCCTACTAAGGTACCAGGGGTTGGAGTTCACACATGAGAACTTGGGGTACCCTGAATGAAATACTGTGGGAAACATGACCACCATATTTCAAATCACCCTGTCCCAGATGTGAGGCAATGTGTCTCCTGGAAGCTGGGTGTGAGTGAACAATCTCCTGCCTTCCGTGGACAGGAATCAGGAATGGCTTTTGGTGACAAGCTATGGTTTTCCTCTCTGGTTCCTCATCCTGTATGGGAAGCTGACAGTAGTCTTTATAGAGCAAATGAGCAGGTTTCTCCACCCACATCAAGACCATGAGCCCAGAGTTTGGTCCACACAGCTCTGGAGGGGACAGCAGAAAGGAAGCAAGGTGAGGGTGCATTTTGGTGGCAGAGGATCAGTTTGGGTCCTGGTGTTTCCTCTCAGCTATCTAGGTATGTATGGCACATCCCATTCCTCTCATCTTGTTCCTGGTACTTAAATGGAGCACCTGGTCCCTTCCCATGCAACCTTATCAGATTTCCCAGTAGAAGAGGCTGAAGATGACTTCCTTCCTAGTGATGTGGGTCCTGCCCAACACTGTCATGGAGTTGCCTGTGTTGGATGGAATCTTTCTGTTTCTCATCTGCTCTGGGGAATGAGTTCATCATCATCACCCCAGAGGAATGAAGAGACTCCAGAAATGGACCAACACTTGCCTGGCACCAACACCACAGGGGCCCCATCTGCCAATGAGGGAAGGTTTGCTGTCATTTCTTAATTTTTTGGTTCTTTTGCTATGTGACATTATGGGTACAATAGCTGACAAATGGGGCCTCTAATTAGTTGCTGCGGTGAATCTTAGTGGGGTATGGGTTCTTCATCTGTATGATATGGGCCATCCCACTTACTTTGCAGCCCTTGCATTATGTCTTGATGACCTATGATGTAAGACAGCACACAACATGGAGCTCACTATGCGGACGGAGGGCTCCCCAGAAAGGAGATCTGAGAAAGGGCAAGAGTCATTTGGTGAGAGCTGGGTTTACGTGTTCAAAATGGGTGACTCAGTGCCGGGTTCAGATGAGGGTCACAGCTAAAATTCTGTTTCTGCTAGATGACTTAATATGGGCCTCAGACAGTCAGTGGGTAAAACCCATGGCAGGTGAGGGGCAGAGCAGAGGAAAGTTGGAAACCCCCTCTCCTGAGTGCCAAGCACCGCCGAACACGGGACTTGCACATGCTCTTCTGGGCCGTGGGTTCATGTGCTCTCGTATAATTTTCTGGGCAATGAAAGCAACTCTCATTTCCTGTCAGTTTTACATCAGAATAGTGGTGACAAGCCATGACAGGATGCTGTGACAACACCACATGTGTCTTTTGAAGCTAAGATTAGGGGCTTGGAGTTCTCCCCAGGCCCCCAGTTCTCCTCCTTTCCTGCTGTGCTAACATTCAGATACTCACTCTGGGACCAAGGCTTCCTTCAGCAGATGCCAGAGGATGCTGAGCCCTGCCTCTGGCAGATTAGCCATTCAACATGTGACTCCGTTTAACAGTTGCCACTTAAGGGGGTAGGGTGGAGGTCACTGTAGTCCTTGGACTCCCTGGCTCTCTGTGGAGGGTGTCTTGCTACAGCTAGTCTTCAAATGCCAGTGAGAAGAATGTCTGGGAAGGCCATCCTGGCTGCATTGTTGGCTGCCTGCCACTGTGGCACCACAGATGGGCAGGGAGATGTGCTGAGATGGGTCAACTCAGGAGCAGGAGTCTCAGTGACTGCATGCACTTGACCTGGGTACCTGCACAATAGAGGATATTGTCTTTTCTCTGCTAGGACCAGAAACCTAGTCTGTACCCATGTCAGAAAGTTCAAATAACACACCACACCACACACACACACACACACACACACACACACACACACACACACACAGAGAGAGAGAGAGAGAGAGAGAGAGAGAGAGAGAGAGAGAGAGAGAGAGAGAGAAGAAAAGGCAAATTATAAAGAAACAAAAGGATTATTTCTGAGGAACAGCAACTGCTATCATTTGGGTGACATTATTCTAGGCTGATTGTGTATGAATGTGTGCGTGTGTGTGTGCGTGTGTGTTCATGTGTGCATGTGTGTCTATGGACAACATTGCTATTTACCAACTGCTATCTAAGGAGGGCAGGTTCTGTGCAGGGAGTGGCTGTTGGGAGTTGACCTGGAGCCTCAGGATGGGTTTGGACACGTGCAAGGGTAGCCTAGATGTGGAGCTGGGATGAGGGAGGAGAAGGACTGAATTGCTCTGCTTCATAAAGAGAGAAGAGCTTGCATGTCCCAGGGCCAATCAAGAGCAGGAAGGAGAGCAATAGAGCTGAAAATAGAAAGAAAACGAAAGTGAAGCCCCAGCCCAGCAGCAGGCTGTGCCTTGCTTGAGGGAGTGGCCAAGGTACTTCTATAGGGCCACCTCATGACTGAACTACAAGGTGCTTGCTTTGTTGCTATGAAAGGCTGCAGCAGGCTCTCAGGAGCCTTCCACAGCATCCCTGACACACACAGACTTATGAGTGTGCAGGGAAGCATTAAAGAAAAGGTTTACTCAACAGAGGTACAGAAGACAGTAAGATAGCCCTGACTTTGAGGACATTCAGCAGAAGGGGGGAAAATGGGCTGGGGCAGGAGAGGACAGAGAACCTGACTGTGATCTTGTCAGCAATGTTCCTTCAGCAGTCCATGGAGATTGGGGTTTCTCAATGTATCGGTTGGGATTTAGACAGGCATTTCTTAGATCTGCAGCTGTAGGCTGGCCCTCATCACCAGGGATGTGTATGCATGTTTATGGGCTTTGTTTAAGTAGAATTTTATTTCACTTGCTGTTTTATAGCTCTTTGTGCTCATCCCTGCACTCTTGTATCTTGGCCCAACACTAAGTTTATGTCTAGTTTGCTTTTCTTGCCATCTAGACAGTGAGTTATTAGACAGGAACTACAGTGTCTGTAGTCTGTGCCCTCCTGATGGGCTCGAGGCAATGTCCGATACTTCTGTAATAGCATCTCTCCATTTATATCTTTACACACTTGTTGAGGTGGCCACTTGAAAACTAGTTTCAGGTCGGAATAGGAAAAAGAAAAAATAAAACCACCACTCTGATAAAACATAAATAGCATTGGTCATTTTTCCTTCCTTCCACCACTGAATGTCTGTTTGAAGGCCAGGCCAGCATGTGTGGGTGGTGGTGTGATTTTTAGTAAAAAATGACCAGTGCTGTCAGGCTGTTAATGGTACAGTATCAAAGCTCCTAATCCCAGAAGAGCCAAAGGAGCACAGTGCAACATCCTTCCTGTGCACTGGACCTGGGTCTTTTGGGCCTTTAATACCTACTCAGATTCTAAGCATGGGCTGTGACCGCAGTGTAGTAGTGGGCAGCGTGTGCTCAGGGAATGGATTTGTGACTCATGTGAGCAGATGCCATTTGGCTCCATGTAATGTCAGGGACTTTCTGAGCTGGGTGTTTCCTAAGATGTCCATTCACAGTACAAGCACAAGTCATTCCCGGCTTGCTTTCTGTGCGGAAGTCTGCGATGCTGGAATGAATTGGGGAGGTGCTATTCTTCTCCAGCTTTCCAGAGGAGCAAACAGAGGAAGAAGGGGCTTGAACCCTGGCCTTTGGGAGTCAGCCTGCATACTCTCACCAAAGGCCAGATTCCTGGGGGGTGGACGGAGCTCTGGATCTCTGTCCCTGTATAAAGCACCTCTCAGGCAGAGCTGCAGATGCAAGATTCATCCTCCCCAGGTTTCCCCATCTGTGTGTCTGTCTGGCAGCTGTGAGCCCAAGGGGGGGCATTCTAGATGGGCTACGCAAATGAATAATTCAATGACAAGTGAATAATTTCCATGGCAACCTTGCTAGCCCATGACCCACTCTGCCACCTCCAAGGGCCCGGTTCACCCTAATAAAGAAACACATTTGTCAGACGACACAGAGCGAACTGGGATAAGGCTATTTCAAGGGAATAGGAATGAAACTAGGTCAGCTGATGGCAGCAGAGCGGGACTTGCAAGAGTCCTGTCAGCAGGCAGGTGCTGGTGGAAGGTCCTGCATCATGCAGGGCTGGAAAGAGGCCCCTTCTGATGGGGGAGAGACATGGAGTTCAGCTCCAGGCTGTCCTGAATGCAAACTCCACATTATTCAGCAGCATGCTTAGGTCCCTGAGACACTACACTGTCAGGACCTAGGACACTGCATCATATTGCTTTCAGAGTAGAAGAAGGGAAGTGAGGCTGAGAAAGTGCCTCTTGGAATACATCCTAGGTGACTTAGCCATTGAGCAGGCATTGAGGATGAGAATGGAATCAGAGATCCAGGCTCACCATGGAAGTAACCACCAGCATACAGTCAGGACCTGGTGCCCCACACTTCTGTGTGCATAGAAGGGCATTCATTCCTATGTTTCTACAGGATACCTGGTTACCATGTCTGGGTGGGTTTAGGAAGCACTGGCTACTCTAAGACAGGCCTGGGAAGTCTGGAAACTCCATGCCCATCATATGCTATTCTTAGTGTTTTTCTCCAATGCCCATGCTGTTCACTTAGACGGGGCTTCTCTGTGCTAACCATGCAGAGCGCCCCCGATGATTTGGTTTTAGGCTGATTGACCTACCTTTCTTAGATACTTCTTTTGTAAAATAGAAATAACACCTCCCTCATAGTATTATCCTGAGACTACATAATGTATGCAGTCTTGAGATAAATACTTCAGTGGCAGTGGTGCCTGCATTTGCTGTTACTGTTGTTTGTGTGAAGGTGGTAGAGGCATCTTCCAGTACGTTGGCTCACAGCATTCTTACCCAAGCCTTTGGTTCTTTGAGACTTACATCCTATGTAAGCTGCTGGTCAAATAGAGGCTTATTGTTTCTTCCTCCTTTCAATAAGAGGCAAACGTGGAACCTAGAACCATGAGGCCAATCCAGAGGAGAGAGACCCTGGCAACCTTGGGAGCATGTCTTAGTTGCTTTTCTGTGGTTGTGATAAGATACCATGACCAAGGCAACTTATAGAAGAGTTTATTGGGGCCTTCTAGTTCCTGAGTGTTAGAGTCCATGTCTGCTACTTGGCAGGAAGCACGGCAGCAGGCAGGCAGGTGTGGGGCTAGAGCAGTAGCTGAGAGTTTACATCATTATCCACAAGTACGAGATAGAGAGAACTAGCTGGGAATGGTGTGGGCTTTTGAAGTCTCAGAGCCCACCCCCAGGGACACACTTTCTCCCACAAGGCCACACCTCCTGAGGGCCACACCTTCCCAAATAGTTCCACCAACTAGGGACCAAGCATTCTAATATATGATCCTACAGGTGGTCATCCTCATTCAAGCCACCACCACCACCAGGTTAAAGGCACTAAGCAAACAAAACAGGAAAACTGCTCTCATCCCCAGGAGTGAGTAGTACCCTCCCAGTAGAGAGAAGGGAGCCTCACAAAGAGAGGCAGGTGGTGGCCCAGTGCCCCACAGACTTCTCATGACTGGAACCTCATTCATTGCTGCCTCCCTTAGGGTTCTGGCAACTGGAAGAATCCAAGGAGAAAGGCAGGGTGGAGAGCAGAGGAACGGTCTTAAAGGCTGCCTCCTCAGAGGGGAACACTTTGGAGTGCAGCACTTTGGACGGAAGCCACGGAGGACTCAAATGAAGTGACAATCTGCAAGGGTGGTCTTTCTTTTTCCAACCCGGCATGGCTGCCAACAGCAAATAACATCATCTCAGGCCGCGGGAGAACCGCAGCTTTCGGGAACTTTGGTCCTGTCGATGCAAATCTCTCAGCACTGCCTTCCGCCTTGGCAAAGATGTCCTTCTAAATTACATTACTCACACTGGCTCCCACCGTCATCGGTCATACACTTTGTATTTTATCTGCGGGCCATCATCAAATATGCACTGATTTGATTTGGAACCTTCGGAGTCATTAGGGGTCAGTGCTTTCCTTTTGTGTCCCTTATGGTTCGGTACACCAGGTAAAGAGGATACTAGGGGTAAAAATAATAATTAATAATAATGATACCCAGGAATCTGAAAATCAAGAAGGACCCACAGCTTGGGGACCTAGTGGAGCTCTCTTCCTGGGTCGAGGTTAATTGTTAGAGCCCTTGGTGGGTAATACAAAGCCTGCGCTAAGAAGAGGTTGCAAACTCGAGGTGCTATGAACCTGATTTTGAATAGTCTGGATGCACAATGACCCACTGTAAATACAAGAATGGCCATATCCTGAATTTGATCACAGAGCAGAAGGGCATGAATAGGGGCTCCGAATAAAAGATTCACTAGGCACATTGTAACAATGTTAATGTCTCAATTCTCATAAATGTACCCAGACTGAGCAAGGTGTAACAGTGGAGAACCTGGACAAAGGCAATTCTCTCAGTTTTGTTACTCTGTTTCTGGCTTTCAAAGTGCAATCATCACACGATTGCATAGCCCTTGGTCCTCGAATCACAGTTCCGACTTCAGTGGAAGGCCAGCCTGTGCTTCTGGATACACGTGATGTGATGATCAATGTGGTCATGCTAGCTCCATGGTCTCTCACTTGTCCCTCTAAACTGCTGGCCCCAGGAAGAGGAGGGTGAAAGCTGACTTTAAGGTGCATCAGCAGAGAGGGAGCCATCTCCTTCCAGGGGATGGTATTAAACAAAGAGAGCTTCATCTTCTAATCACATTAACTCACCCCAGGGGGTGTTTCCCGGCCCATTATCACATGGAGTGGTTGACTGGGTCTCCATTTGTCACGGCAAACATCAGGCATATGGTAATGGTCCCGTAAAACATGCCCTGTTGGGTCTTAATGTCTATTTAATGACACCTGCTATGAAGGCTCCCATAACTGAACTCATAATGGGAGATGAGGGGATATTAGATTTTGGTGAAAGAGAGTTCTCTGAATGACAGGCTGCCTCTCTCCAGGAGGCCCGTGCTGGGCTGGGTAGGGTGGGAGTGGTGGTGCTGGGCTGGGTAGGGTGGGGGCACCTGGGTCTGAAGCCTCAGAATCTAACTGCAGCATGGATGCTAAGAGATATAATGGCGCTAAGTCCTCTGTCCTAATGCAGGCAGGGACACTGAGGCCCTGAGGGAAAAGCACAGAATGGGTCCAGTGTGGAAACAGGGCTTTGCATCTCTCCTGTTAACTGTTAATCTGTGATTATAAGTCCAAAGCATTTCACCGGCTGCAAAGGAAGATGGAAGTTAGGTGACTGTAGAAAGTATCACGGCTGGGGATTTAGTTCTGGGGAAACTGTCCAGCCTCCCAACCCCTGTTTTATCAAAGTGTACTAATTGCACAAAGTAATGCTTCATTATAAAATTCCATGTGTGTACATAATATTCTTTAATCATCTCCGATTGTGGTATCACTTGTTGGCCCCCCTCCCACTGATCCAACTTAGAAAGGCCTAAGCCAGGGCTATTCCGTGACAATGGAGAGGATGGAAGTCAAGTAGAGTGTGTACAGGTGCCCAAGGATGCCACTGGGAAGTCAAATTCCCTCCACCCACCTGCTTTGTCAACCAAGGCATATGGCTTTGTCCTTACCCTCACACACTGACTAGTTCTTCCATACATAAACTTCCGAGGAGAAGACAGAAGCTTCTCATGAAGCCTGTCCTCCATTTGGGAGGCGATTTCCTCACCAAGAGTCCCACCTGCCTCCTGTTAGCCGGAACTGAGATGTGGACACATGGCTGCTCGTTTCAGGAAGGGAGTCTGGAAAGAACATTTTTCCAGGGTGTAGTACCGCCACAGTGAAATCCATGGGCGTTGGGGTAGCAACTAGCTATATCTGCGTAGCATCAGTTAACTTCTTTGATTCTTACAGCAAGCCCATGCTATACCTACAGCTGATGCACTCTTGTGAATGAGGGACTAGTGGGGCAAATAGGTTTAGATTCCTTTTTTTTAAAAAAAAAAGTTTATATAACCATTAGTTAGAGTGGCTGGGGATAGCAGGCTTGTCTGTGACTCCCATGGGTCCATAAGAAGCCTGAGGGTAGGACTGTATTTTCATCATCTTGCTCATCTTCCTGCATTTACATCACTGGGCGTCCTGGTCAGGAGGATGACTGAGTCCCTTCTTGACATCCTAAGGAGAATCTATTCCTGTATGCCCCTATTTCAATACAGAATAGAGGTCAGAAAGACCTCTGTCCTGGCACAATATGCCTCTAGGCCCAAGGCATCGGGGACTTGACTGTCTTGGACTCATTTTTGTTGATTACCAGCCTGGCCATGCTGAGTTGAGCACAACCAGACTCCACAGGTCTGCATTGTTTCAGAGAGTGTCTTCAGGAAGTTGTAAGTGTGTTGCACTGGTTCCGTCACTGGGTGTGGCTGACGCAGAGGATGAAAGGCTGAGTGATCCCCGAGTCAGTCCTACCCAGTTACAAGTGTGTTTCACTTGCACCTTCCAGGGTGTTGCCCAAAGCACACTTTTACTACAAGAAAATGCATTGGATATCGACACACGGTAAAACTGCCTTTAAATCCACTTCTTTGCTAGCTCATATGGTCTGTGAAAGAGGAAAAGGCAAGCTCGTAATTACTATAGATTTTTTTAACATATTCACAGATAATTGCTTTTGACTATAAACAAGGGCAGTTGCAAGAATGATTATTTCATCTATACTTGGTTTGCTTTGGGATAAGAACTATGGAAGGCGTCTTGGGATGCAATTATTTGAGCACACATCTTTTGCCCTCATTTAACAGGATAGGATATGCCTCATCCCAGCTTACAGCCATACCTCATATGTCCTGGTGCCTTTGCTAAGTCTTAGCCCAAGTGCTCTTCATCAAACATATGAGTAAATGAAGGAAGGAAGACCAGAAGCTTCTGGAGGAGATAGTGTAAGACCCTGAAGGGAAAGGGCTCCTTGTTTGTGGTTGTTGTCTACAGTTATCTATCAGTCTGAGTTAGCATTTGGACTCAAAAGAATGAGGGTTTAAGCACCTGAAGTAGTCCAGTTGTATTAGTTAGTAGAAGTGTTGGTAATGCTGCATAACAAACATCTCCCAAACTGAGTGATATAAATAAAACAAGTGTATTCTTTAAGAATAGTGGGTCTACAGGTTGATGGAGATGTTGCCTGGTGTAGCTGGGCTTGGCTAGGTGCATCTGCTTCATGTTATTGCTTCATTGCCTGTGAGTTTCTTCTGGGGTCTAGTGTGAGTGGCAGAGTCTCACTGGCAGGTGGTTTCTAGTGGATCATTAAAGCATGGTCCAAGAAAGCTCAGCTGTGTCCAGACATTCCACACCTTGGATTGCATTGTATTTGCCAGCTCCTTGCTCATATAAACAAACTGTACAGACTCTGTGAAAGTCAAGTCAGAAAAAAAAACATTCTGTAGATTGCTAGGCTGTGGGCTGAGTGTGCCAAGTAAAAGTCTACATGACAGAGAAGAGGCTGGGGAGATGGCTCACTCAGAAGAGAGCTTGTCATCCAAACACGAAGACCTGAGTTTGATCCCTCTAGAGCCAGTGGAACACCATGTACTTGTAGTCCTGGAAGACGACTGGAGGATTTCTGGGACTTGCTGATCTGCAAGTCTAGCAAAAACTACGAGCTTCAGATTCAGTGAGAGAACTCGTCTCAAAAAACAGGGTGGAGAGTGATTGAAGAAGACACCAAACATGGACCACTGCCCCCCCCCACACACACACAGAGAGAGAGAGAGAGAGAGAGAGAGAGAGAGAGAGAGAGAGAGAGAGATGAGCTGGAATCTACCACAAAGGAAACCCTAGAGATAAAGAGTAGGGTGTAGAAAAGTGAGACGACAGAGAGAATAAAGAGGAGCTAAGGATGGGGAGGGAGGGGAAGTGAGGAAGCTGCATCTAGGTTACAGGTTTACTGAGTTAGGGCTCTTAATAACATGAAAGGTTAAGACTTCCTCCGAGCAGGCCCAGTCTAAACCTCAGAAGCATAGGATGCGTTCATTAAAACATTCAGAGACACAGTTTCCTGAGTCACGAGGTCTGCTGATGAGAGCGAGAGCAGAGGTGTGGGTATTGGGCACTGTTGAGATACCCACTCCAGCTCTGAGACTCCGTGTACCCCAGGCCAGCTCACCCCTCATGCTAATGCTCCTGCCCCAGCCCCAGGTCATGCCACCCAACAAAGATTTTCTTCACGGACACTCATCGCACTTTGGTCCTAATTGTCTGTACCTGTGACACCATCATTCAGTCCCTTTCTGAAATCCCCCATGTTCTTGGGTCCTACCTCCCGGTCCGCATCTGTGCCTGCTGTGGCGTGGGACAGAGTGACCTCACCTGGACCGACTGCCACATGGAAACAGTGACACTACCCCCAGCCTGAATTACAGCACGAGTTCAAGCCAGCAGTGGCTTCGGTGCCATCTTCACTTCCCTTCAGTTTCGGGGTGGCTTTGTGCCTGATTCATTGAGGTCTCTCCCAAAGACCCAGCCAGGGTCTGGCAAGCTGGTGTGCTGCGGTGATGCTTCCACGCTTCCATGCTTCTTTCTTCCCTGTGTAGACAGGAAGCTCAGTATGACCTTGAGTTACAAAGTTAAGCTATGCTTTCTGCTTCCGGGTCAGGACTTCAGTCCTGTCCTTCCTCTCCATCTCTCATCAGCCTGCCTCACGCTGAAGTTACTCCCATGCTAGTGTAAGTGAGCCTGTCTCTTAAAGTGAGTGCCTCCCTCCCCACTAACCCCATCCCTTTCACCACACAAGGTTCAGCTCAATGCTGCTTTGTACAGAAAGTACCTCTGATTTCCCACCAGGAAGCACCTCCTGCCTCTGAACTCCTAGCTCATCTCTGCCTCTTCTGGAGCACTGGTTAGTCAGCCCGAGCCACTGTCTTCTCTGCCTGCTCCTCACTGGATGGATTTCCAGGTCATGTGGTTGGTATTTGTTCCAAATTTTGATTTAATCCCAGAATTCAGCCAGTGATTTAAATTGAACCGGGTTTTAATAAACTACTCAATACTTGGCCTACAAATTGGGGTAGATGGTTGGGGGGGGGGGGGGGAGGGTGGAGAATGAACACTCCTATCCCAAGCTTGTATTTTTGGAAAACAGAAGGGAGAATCCATGTTTTTTTGAATCCAACTCTTTGCAGAATTATTTTGTGGTCTCTTTCATTGGGCCAATTACATTTATGAAGATAAATTATGACAGGCGAGAACCCACTTGCATGGATTACTGTGTGCTAACTACATAATTAGCGGCCTCGTCTAGGAAGGGAGTTTGTTAGATATTTCCGTAAGAAAAAAAGACATTATGATCCATAAAAACAATGAGCAATGATAATTTCATTTTTATTGGTCATTTAAAAACATTCACTGATAATTCTCCCCATGCTTAATAGGCATATGTTTGCTTCCTTCAGAATACACCCATAAATGCATCGCGAAAAGCACTCTTACATAATCGCTCAGCCTCGCTTCCATCATCAAAGACTTTCAAAGACGGAGAGTGTGGGGTGAGGCAAGGGCATTTGAGCAGGTGGTTCCCATTATCCTGAATCAGAGCCTGGTACCTGGGCCAGGTCCAGCACTCACAACCACACTGTTCTCAAGCCAGAGGAGCAGCACACCTGAAAGCTCTTATCCCTGGCTTTCATTTCAATTAGCGAACAGCCTGAAGCCACAGACTCTCCTCTCTCCTGATAGTCCTGAGGCTCTGGAAGTCCTTGCAGGAGACCTGGAACCCCGGGCCAAGCCAAGGGCAGGGGATGATAAGCGCTAACTATAGGCTATAGGACTGAAGGACCAAGGCTGGCCGCGAATGAATGGAAGGTGCTTGAAGGCTACATGGACCAGACTCGACTGGTTGAGACTTCTCAAATTCTATCCCTTGAGATTGTGGCAAAGACTTCAAGCTCATTGCCACTGCTTCTTAGCTCTTCTGGAAACAGAACTGGATTGTTGAACACCCTGGGAGCTAGTTAGCAGCCTCTCATGTTCAGAACAACAGCAACAGCAAAAGGATGCTTTCATGTGTTTCCAGAAACATGAAAAAAGAAATGGTTTCTATATTACTAGTGAAAATTAGATTCTACACATGAAGTGTGTGTGTGTGTGTGCCTCTCTCTCTCTCTCTCTCTCTCTCCTCTCTCTCTCTCTCTCTCTCTCTCTTTGTGTGTGTGTGTGTGTGTGTGTGTATGTGTGTGTGTGACTGCTGGATTCAAGATACACTTTCTCACCATTACAAGGCCAGCAACCTACGGAGAACAAGGGGATGGAGTCGCTAATTGGTATCCTCTCAGAGGGGCTCGCTGACCTTGGGAGCATGCTGATTTCATTCTAGAAATAATATTTACCCAATAATTTTGCTTTGAAGTGATTAGATCCCCACATCTGTGTGTGTAAGGGCACCCATGAATGTGTGTGTGTGTGTGTGTGTGTGCATGTGCAGAGGTGTCTCATATGTAAATAAATATATGTATGTGAGCACATGTCTAAGTGAGGCAGAAATTGTATCTATCTCTGTATGTGTGCGCATGTCTTCACGTGTCGGCATTTATATGTGAATGTGCATATGTGTGAACTTGTAAGCTTGTATGTGAGAGTAAAGGTGTTTGTATGCATGTATAAGTGTGTATGTGAAGGTGTGTGTGTTTATGCTGTTTTTCAATCTCAGTGTTTCTTTATTGCTATGTCACCAGAGTTCTCCCAGTGCAGAGCAAGTGGAGCAGAGGGCACATAGGGGACACCCCTGAGGTCCTCCTCTGAATATCAGATACTTGGCTCTTGTCTTTTGTTGCCTCTGTATAAGCCCCAGGTCCTGTGTCCACTTCCTGATCTAAGTGTGTCTGACATAGTGTTCTGTGTGACTTATAGTTTTACAGATTGTTGCCATGGTTTTATCTCCCCAGTTTTTGCATCAATGCCCTTGCTTTCACCAGTGCCCATGGTCCCCGCTGCTCACCATCCATCCTTCCTCTTGTCCTCTGCATCCCATTGGCTTCCTGACTGTACTATGGCATCGTGTAGCAGTCTTGGGTGAAGTTTGCGCTGGAGGATAGTGTAGCACAACCTGAAGGAGCCCAGGTGATCCACCTCTGCTGGAGCTGGACACAGCTCTACAGTCCATCCTCCCAAGGATACTCATATTCCTTGGCGTGCTTTTAAAATGACACTCACTGGAGTAGCTGTGACAGTAAGTGCCTCCGTGGAATGCTACTAACCAAAGAGAAGGCTCGCTTTCATTGCTTGGATTCTAGAAAATGTCTTCCTGAACTGAGTGAATAGACAGCTTCTCTAGCTGGTGACTTTTGTCTTATTCCTCACTTGATTGCTAACATATGTCTGATTCATCAAACAGTTAACAGTTCGCTCCAAATGAAGCCAGCGGTTACTATGAGAGCTGCCATTTTCAATGGGACCATGGGGAACTCCATTCCTTACCAGTTAAATCAAAGTCAGCATAATATCTGCCTCCTGGGATTGTGCTGAGGACCAAGGACAGTCACATTCTAACTCTCCGTAAATGCCATCTGTTATTATTGCCGTAGATGTTGTCACTGTGACTGAGTGACAACGGGGGTGAACAGCATGGGTCCTGCCCATGAGGAATTCACAGTCTAGTTGGCAAGGCAGATAAGGAGCGAGAGGCAGCAGGATGGAGACGAGACTGTGGAGATACCACAGGAGAGACTCTTCAATTCTGCCTGAGAGAGAAGAGGCTCCCGAGGGAGGCAGGTCCATTCAGTTCAGGCTATGAAGGATGCTTAAGACTTGAATGGTCCAAGAGGGGAAAAGGCATTCTGAGCAGATGGAAGAACTGCCGTCTAATGTTGGGGCAGCTGGCCCAATCCCTGCGTTCAGGGGCGTGGCTGCTCCAGCGGGGTAGCCATGCCCCTTAAATAGGATTGGGGAGCCGGAAGGTGCCCGTTCGTTTGCCCCGCGCTCACTCCGCTGGACCCTTGGTTCTGTAAGTTCCCTTATCTCCCTTTGTATTAAAATTGAATAATTATAAAAGGACTATTTTTGGTTATTTCCAATCTTCGCCGCTTCAGTCTAAACTGACTAACGAGATGGACTAAAGCATACACGGGAAATTAGAGTCATTAGGCTTGTGTGGCATGTTACAGAAAGTCTCCAGTGCCATGCCAAGTGGGCCTCTGTGTCTTATTCTGCAGGCCATGGAAAGTGGTTCTAACATCTTAAGCAAGGGATTCTGGCTACTGCCAATGGTGAAAGCTGTCATTATATATATAAAAAATAAGTGCATTTACTCAGTACTGAGAAATATTTTCAGGATTAAGAGGCCAGCCTTTCAGCTTTTCAGCGAGGTGGGCTGCTATCTGGCAAGGGTCAAAAAGGTTGACCTTTCAGGGGCTGTGGGACCCTCATGTCCAGAGCAGGTAGCCATCTTGAGCTTCCCAAGGACCGTGAAAAAGACAGAATTTAGCATCACTCAAGATTTCTTCTATTTCTCCAGCTCTGGCGGGGTTTGGGGGACGACGACTCTGAGGGGGAAATCACATTGAAGAAACTGAGGCACTGAGGTGAATCACAGAGGAAGTGGCAGCCACATGGGCCCGAGTTTCAGTCATTTTCCTGCCATCTGACTTGTTGTGTGAACACCGGGGACAAACAACTTCACCTTTTGGAAACCTGATTTCCTCATCTGTCAAAAGAGAAAGTTTCACAGAGCTACAGGAAGGACTCAGTGAAGGAAGACTTAGGAAGCTTCCATCTGGGTGCTGGGCATACTACAAACCCTCGCTAACGGGGCAGTTATTACAAAGACTGCTCACACGGGCCTTCCAACCCCCTCTGTCCTCACTCTCCCCCAGCTGTGCTCTGAGCAGGGCTTGGCTGGCCGCAGGATGTACTGCTACAGGAGAGTGGGAGTGGAGTGGAGAGTGCAGCCCCCGGCCCGGAGCGTGCAGCCAGAGGAGAGCAAAGCTCGGTTACCCATCTTTTAGCACTTCCCCTAAGAGGCCGAGAAATGTATCATGTGTCTTTTCCCTCTCTTGGACCTTTGAAGTATGAGCTATAAAAGGTAAAAAAAAAAAAAAAAAAAAAAAAAAAAAAAAAAAAAAAAAAACATCAACGGCGCTCTCTCCATGAATATTTATTGAGATAGCACTTTTAATACAGAGCCATTTGAAAAGTGAATCTCTGAGGAAAAACACATCTTTTGCAGCCATTGATCTTAAAATATTTCCTATGAATACACTTGCCACTAGAAAGATGACGCCCCGCTTTTTAGTATTTGTTCTGGGTGAAATCACAGATCTGGCCTCGGTGGTTTTCACAGGCTGAATAGTATTGACAAAACCATCTCCTGGACCAGATTCAACTTTTATTCTAGCCTCTGGTATGTTATTTCCTGTCATTTTCCCCCAAGATGTCTCTGGGACTCACAACAGCTGGTACACACTGTTAGCGGGTGACCCCAAGAGCAGGTGGTGAAATCATCTACATGAATGCTGGAAGGGTTTGGAAAGTCGTGTTGTCCAGTACCCATCCTCGCATGTGAGGATGCTTTTAAAGATTCAAATAGGATTCACCTCGCCACCCTCCCATTGGACAGGCCAAGGTTAAAAGGGTAAGAACTATGAGGTCTGCGTGGGGCTGTGAATGCCAATGGAATCCATAACTCCACTGAGAGCAGAAATATGAATTGTTACAGACCTGTCAGAGAACAGGCCACACATTGATTAATATGAAAATAGCACATGCCCTTTGAATCCCCAGTTTATACTTTGGGGACTCCAGCATAAAAACGCCCCTGTGGAGTGAGGCTGACTGCAGCCTCAATTGTAACGAATCTTGTTTCAACATCAAGAATCAGCCTGGATATGCACTCCCACAGAGGGGAGGTGGACAACCAAATTGTTCCCTGATTCTGCCGATTAGTGGTCTCAAGCCAGCACTTTTGATGTTATTTAATGTTACTTGTATGTATTATCTTGTGTGCATGATGAACAAACATAAACCAGAAATTTTAAAGAGTTCAGACAAAAATAAATAGGGGTCAAAGTTTGAATATGTTTCTCCTCATGTCAGTGGGGTGGAGCCACCCATATGAGAAACTCATCTGCAGAAGCTCATGTTGCATACGAAAGGAATGAACAGAGAACATGACTCAGCAGAAAAGAAAAAATCAGGGTGTCCATTGTATGGCCATATGTCCTCCTAAGTTCTGTCAGTATTTGTGGGTGGAGGTAGATGCAGACATGGCCACTTGTTACTACACATGTGTTATCTGAGTTTATACAAATGCAGAGAAAGGAGCGGATGTTATTATGCCTATTCTCTCGGGCGGGGGGGGGGTGCTCATAGGAAAGTGGGAAAAAGACAGATTTGGGGAAATGATTTTGAAAGGTCACTGAAAATGAGAAATATCAATAAAAGGATGCTAAATGAAAAGAGCTGGAAGCTATGAATAGACAGACTCAAGCCTGTAATCTCAGCACTTGGGAGGCTGAGGCAGGAAGATTACCAAGTTCAAGAACAGCCTGATCATCAGACTTTGACCTTGTTACAAAACAAAACATCTGTGCATCTACGGGTCATTTTAGCTCATCTTGGTCAAACTAAATCAGCATGAAAAGGGACAAGAGGGGCTGGAGAGATGGCTCAGAGGTTAAGAGCACTGACTGCTCTTCCAGAGGTCCTGAGTTCAATTCCCAACAACCACATGGTGGCTCTCAGCCATCTATAATGAGATCTGGTGCCCTCTTTTGGCATGCAAGCAAACATGGAAGGAATGCTGTATACACAATAAATAAATAAATCTTAAAAAAATAAAAGGGAACAAGAGAGTGGCATGGATAAATGAGAGAACTGACTTGGTGAGGTGACAGTGTTTGTCTTGTATTTAGATCATCATTTTAGGACTATATGCAATGCCACCTTCTCAGCATAGTGACACCATTCATCCTGCAGAGACCTCAGAATGACCATGTGACAGGCTCCGTGGACCCACATTCCCATGTGTTCATTTCACACAGCCAAGAAACAGGACAGGGTCTCTCAGGTCTAAGCTCAAGTCAGCAAAACTAGATTCCAATCATTTCAGCCTAGGCTCTAAGGCTGTAATGGTCCAAAGAGAGACAAGTCACAAGGTCAAATCCAGTGTCTGCTCATAAATGGTTATGACAGTGACAGTCCTGAGGGAAGGGGAGAGTGTCTTCTAAAGGTTCACAGCCAATTAGTGCTAAAGTTTGTTCTAAAACCCAAGTCTTTGGAGCTCCAAGGGGGGAATTTTCCCATTCACTGAAGTATCATTTGCTACCTCCCAGGGCTGGTGACTCTGAGAAAAGATGGCTCTGATTGATGAGGTCAGGGCAACAAGAGGAATCAACAGGAGGCATCTCTGAGAAAACGAGAGGCTAACTCACTAGGAACTGCACTTTATTAAAGAGTCAGAGTAGGTGATGGGGTCCGTAGTGGTTAGTTTTTCTCAAAGTCACACAAAATGCCGTCTTGGAAGAGGGAAGCTCAGTAGAGGAACTGCCTCTATCAGGTCAGCCTGTGGGCACCCCTGTGGGATGTTTTATTGATTAGGAAGGCTCAGCTCACTGAGGGTGGGGCCGCCTCTTGGGTTATAAAAAGTAAGCTGAACAAGACTTTGAAATGAAGCCACTAAGCAGCATCCCTCTACAGTTCCTGCTTCTGTTCACGCTCAAGTTCCCATCCTGAATTTCCTCAATAATGGACTGTGATTGGGGTGTATAAGTCAAATAAACCCTTTCTTTCCCAAGTTCCTTTTGGTGGTGTTGTTCATCAAGGCCACAGAAAGCAAACTGGGGCAGAAACTGACAAGGAATGAGACCTCTTCTCACATTGCTAAGCTATGCTGCGTTGTCAGGACAGGGCTACCTGAGACAAGGACCCTTGACCAGGTGTAAAGGAAAGAGCAGGAGCCAGTGCGGGCATAGATGCTGCCCCTGCCTTAGCTAGGAGTAGGACAGTAAGGTAGCCACATGTAAGCCTAGCCACACCAGCACAGCTGGATGGGCTAACACATGATGTCGCTGGCTCATTTCCATCTATTGTTCTTCTGCAATTGAAAATACACATAAATTTGCATACGGCATCTCTGGGCCAAGATATTTATTCAGTTAGAAGATTTGCTCTCTGGCATCCCAAGCACAAATTGTCCTTTTCCTGGTCCTATACAAAATCACATGGATCTTTATGTAGCTCACGGCTCTGAACTGCAGAGCCAAGTGCAGTCCACCGAGAAGGGGGGTGGCACACGGGGGAGGTCCTGACAGTACCTGTAGAGTGAATATCGGCATCATCATTCTGGGTACTCAGAGGAGCAGAAGGCAGCACCAGGCCCAGGATGCCACCCTTAAGGGAACCCAGCTGTGCCAGAGATGGCCCCACTGCCCCTGGCTACTGGGCTGTTTGAGAGGAAAATTGAATTATAATCTTAACATCCTTTGTACATTTAAAAATTTGTCAGAGCAATTAAATGCTAATAAGGCAAGGGAGATTAAATGGATAGTTTCCTTAAAGATTACCCTCCACCACCCAAGGTCAGGTAGAAATTGGAAGTAATGTAGTGGTGGAGTCCTATCACTCTGGCTGAATAAATGTCACATGAAAGCAAGGAGTCATTCAGTTTTCTATATTTGAACATCTCATTAGACTCTGTGTCATTTAAAGATGTATCGGTGGCAGAAAGGTGACACTTGAGGTCTCTCATGGTAAGCCAAGCCCTTCATTATCTGATGGAGGTTAATGTGGCCATGGTATGGGGGGAGCCTTGGCATATAGCGGACTAATGCATTCCGTTAAGAATAGGTTTCATGGTGGGCCGGGAGCGTGGGCCGTCCACTAGGGTGTCTAGCCAGAGTGATTCTTGCTGGTTGCATGACAGGTAGAGGCGGAGACCATGAGAGAAGTGATGGCAGGGCTGGGGTTACGGTACTTGCTGTGCTGTGCAAGCATGGGAACCTGAGTTTAGAGCCCCAGGAACTTTGTAAGGACAGGCACACAGCAGCATATGTAATCCCAGCATTCTTGGCAGTGAGATGGGAGGCAGAGACGATGGGGACTGGCCTCCATAGCAGCAAACGGGAAGAGGTTCTGTCTGAAACAAAGCAGAAGACGAAAGCCGATATCTGAAGCTGTCCTCTGATCTTACACACGCCCTATGGCATGTAATGCCTATATATGTGCTCTCTCTCTCTCTCTCTCTCTCTCTCTCTCTCTCTCTCTCTCTCTGATTAAAAACAGTGATAACCATGGTTGGAAGCGATGAGATGCTAGAAAATCATCCTCATCTCCAACAACAATGAAGGCAGGAGCCCAGCAGGATTACTGGTCCAGAGAAACTCAGCTGAGGATGCTGAAGGCTGTATAAGGGCGAGGTGAGGCCCAGGTGCAAGAAATCTCAAGATGCCTGACTTCAGGGTAGGTCCTGAGGTTTACTGTCTTTGGAGGTTTGTGCTCTTCTGCACTCCCGGACTGGGTTGGGCGACTTGCTTCTCATGGGTACAGGACTGATCAGTGATGTGATGCCATTTCCAAGAACTGGTTACAGAAGATGGTGTTGGTAGCTTGCTCACTGCCTCTTTGGTTGTTAGGGATTAAACCCAGGGATTTATGCAAATGTTTTTACCAACTGAACTACATCCCAAACCCCAGAAGGGAGCCTTCTATCAAAAGAAAGCAGTTCTGCTGTAAATTTAGTGGCTGGTTTTAGGTGAGGACCTATAGAGCCATGAGAGGTGGGGAAGCTGCTATTCTCTACCTGTTCTGAGGCAAAGAAGACCAGCACAGGCTCTGGTGTATAAGCAAGATGTGGAGCCTGTTGTTAGACTGTCTTTCTGAGCATCCATGGTCAGAGATTTTGCCAGTTTGTATCCTGTTCTTCTCCAAGAGTTAGGAACAGATGATTGGCCACAAACTAACGTGGTGGCTCAAAGCCGCACTCAGGCAGAAATTGGTGTGTGCCATGTTTCTCTCCTCCTCCTCACACCTGCCGCTCTGGGCACTTTCAACCCAGACCAATCTCCGAACTATTTAACAAACCGCTGGTAGCAACACTCCACCAACTGTCTTCCTCAGCATCTCCCAAATGGCAAAGGCACAGTTGTGTTTCCCAGGACAATACTATTTTCTTAGGAAACTCCTAGAACCTAGGTGATCTTAGGTTTCCATTAGTTCCTCTTTATATTCTACTTACAGTTTCCTGGCCTGCTGTGCAAACCAGGTTCTCTGCTAGTGGCAGAGATTGCAAAGGTAAGTACAAAATGCACGCTGTCCTTGGCTCCAGCGGCTTAAAATTCTAATGATGGCAATATATAAATAAAGCTTTCCAAGAGAATGAGAAGCTTTGGAGAACATTTTCATTGAATTAAAAGAAGCGGATAAAAATAAAGAATGGGAGAGATAAAGAAAAATTATCGTTACTATTATCGTTACCATAAAATGACTATTAGACACTGTCCATTTGAGGGAATGTGATCAAACTTGAGAAGCCAAGCGAATGCAAGTCCATCTGCTATGATGTCATTGGTGAGGCCCTGTGCTTTGAGTGGGATAAAAGACTTATTTTTTTCACATGATTATGTGGATGAATTAAGCCAGATTTTAGAATCGACAAGCTAGATGAGGCTTTAGATAATTCGTAAGCTTTAATTGTTTTTAAAAGAAGATATTGAGATTCAGAGAGAGGACATACTTGCCCAAGGCCATGTAACAAGCAAATTATCCTCCCAGATGGGAGCCCAGGTCTTCTTGGTCTGAGTCAGCATCTGTGTGAGGCTCTTAGGATGTCTGAGAGTTTCAAAGGCCTGATATTTTAGGACTGGCAATAGACTGATCAGCAAGTATCTCTTTCTCATATATACATATATATGTATTTATATAAAATAATAGATGAGCTATCTGGTAGTAGGCCAAGGAAGCACATGCTTCATTCCAACAGTCACTGGTGCTTTGGCATTGGCTCACTTGATTACTCTTCCTCCAGCAGTCAGAGCTGCCATCCCCAGATGATACAGTGGTTCACTCCCACTTTGGAAGGAAGGGCACACATCTAGCGTGTGTCTGGAGGTGGCCCAGCATACTTCCTCTGAGCAGCTTTCCAAGTACTAAGGATGCTTGATCGATGGCCCTAAGGAGGGAACTCGAGCACTCACTGTAAAGTCTCTTGGCAAAGGATTAGCAGTGAAATAAACAGTGTCACTTCCAAATGAGCCGATAAGCACATTTATTTAATTTCCATTGAGTTGTTGGAATTTTTTTATATTTGTGTATAGAGGGAAATCTATAGTTTCAACCACAAAGTGGTAACTATGGACAAGGATACTCACATTAACCTCTGGAGATCCTTGCCTTTCTCTACACACCAAAAAGACCTCCACCCTGGCGTTTAGGACATTCGCACTAGGACATCCAGACTTTCCAAGAAGAGCTAAAGGGAAGAGACGAAATCACTTCTTTTGTCCCTCCAATTTCTAGTCCACAATGGGGTTATGGGGGCAGGGCAGAAGAGAGGACTCTACTTGCTTTACCCCCCCTCCCCTCCAATGACGCTACTCCTGTAATACCCCATATTTCATTTGGAGAAAAACCACAGCTGGATGGTTCTCCACACCTGGTGCATTAGGTTTCTGTTTGCTGTGACAATACACCTGTCACAAGTACTTGAATGAAGGAAGCGTGTACTTTGGTTCACAGTTTGAAGACACAGTCCATCACTGAAGGCACAGCACAGCAGCTAGAGGATGAGACAGCTGGACACACTACATCAGCAGCCAGGAAGCAAAGGCAGACCAGTGCTGGTGCTCAGCTTGCCTTTTCCTTCTTCACTCAGTCTGAGGTCCCAGCCCGTGGACCGGTACAGCTCACAGTCAGCCTGGGTCTTCCCGCCCAACGAACCCAATCTAGAACCTTCCTCCTAGACACGCCCTAAAGTTTGTCTCCTAGGTGATTCTGGATCATGTCTACTTGATGCTCAATACTCACCATCGTACCTGCCTTCCTTCAGGAGGCAGTTTACAGCACATGCAATGGATCTGTTATTGCTTGAAGTGAGCCTCACCTGCAGTCTGAGTCCATTATCAAGAATGTCTCCCAACACCACAGATTTTCTCCACAAATGCATTATGAGAAACACAACAGGGCCAAGCTTTTACAGTTGCTATAGTTGTTACCTTGGTCTTCTTTTCCGCCAAGCGGAGACAGTAATCAAGTAGTAACAACATCAGAGGACTGAGGTGGACTGGGACAATGGACAGTGTAGCTCAAGTATCCAGTAGGAATTCTTTCCTAAGGACGTCCAGGTCACCTTCATGGACTGACCTACACACTTGTCTTGGCACAGCTTCTTACGAAGTCTCTCACATTCAGTCTCACACTGAAGAAAGTAAACTTTCAAATCCCAGAAGCTTTCTTCCTTACCGAAAGTGAGAGTGACTTCATCGTGGTCTCAAGTCATTTGGCCAATTTAGAGACCCAGTGTTACCTGTCTCCTCTTGCGCATCTAGTTGGGGCTTATAAGTGTTACCCAATGTTCCCAGGAAAGTCTATGAACTTGGCTCACATGGTTGCACAAGGACCAGTCGCTGTAACCATAGAGGTGGACTATGTTATTGATGTAAGTGCAGACCAAGGTTTCTACCTGATGATGGTGAGACTCACACTACGTGAAAATCCAGAAGAAATGAGGGGCTGTGATGACAGAAGCAGGGGGAACAGACATTGGCAATGGAGCCAACAGCCACCAGGCCTCTCATTTTTGGGGTGAGAGACTGAGAACAAATCAAGCTGGTCATCACACTCCCCATCTCTCAAAACCCCTCTACTCATCCTTGTTCAGATCAACATGCCCCACACCAGTAGCAATCAACACGCGATCAGAGCAATCAGCTCCTCCCTAGCTCTCCGTGGGCTGCTTCGGATACACTGGATTCTAACATCCCGTTTCCTGAGTCTAAAAGAAAACTGGGCCCTAAGGATTTTTGCAGCCTCAAGAAGAACCTTCAGTTCTTCCTCCCTGCTCTTGGGGCCGCCATGAGAACCAAGGAGCTCTTGCTACTTTTAAGAGGAAAAACTGCATTCTGATGTGCAAACACGCTCGCATATTCATGCACTCAAAATCTAATTTTAGCTGCAAGAAGCTTCATTATAAGATGTTCACATAATTAAGCAGTTTTCTTCTCAGGGCCTGGGAGCCTGTCTATTCTTCTCTCCCATTTACACATCACTGAAATTATCAGAATGTGTTTTAGTTCTTTAAAATTATATATTTTGGTTTTTCCAAATTGATCCACAACAGGAGATAAAATCCATGAAAATTGCATGTTTTAAACACAGGTTTGTGCCACTTCACAGCCTTGCTACTGGAGTTGGAATCTGTAGACGGTTAGGGCTTTGCTGTTCTCTTCTAATTGGGTCCCGATGCAGTTGTCACACGCCTGCTTTGCAGACAGATTGGCTTTTATGATTTGGCTAGTGGGCATAGGATCATCCTCTCTAGTGAGCAGCTGAGAGTCATTTATGAGTCAGATGGACTTCTCTAAAAGGGTGGGCAGATGCCCCCTCCTAATGAAGCTGATTGGGTTGACCTGTGGAAGGTCAGCTGCCACCACAGGGCCTTTGCACTCATTTATTCATGCAACACAGTGAGCCATATGAATTGGTAGCGCTCCAGCTGCCAGGAGGCAAGGCCTTTGGGTACCTAGCAGCTGTGAATGTATCACCCCAACTTCCCAGATAAACTCTCTGGAACTGCTATTCTCCCAGACTCCTGGGATGGCAGGGGAAGACCAGGGTATCATGTCTGGCTGCAGACCCTGCCAGGTATCCCTCCACACTTTGCCCTTTCATGCCTTCCTTCCTTTGGGGATCTATTGGGTGACCAGCAGGAGGCCACGGATCATCTCAGGAAGACTCTAGCTCTTTGCTCTCCAAAGTCTGACATCATGTCTGCTGTGTATTTGAGACTCTGGGACGCCGGTTTTTCCTGGCTTCCCTTCAAGGTATCATGGATTCTCCTAGGGAACTGCCTCAATTGTTTTTTCAAATTGAATGGTGAAGATATCCCAAGCCTGCAAAGATTGATGGAAACTCCAGCCTTCCCAGATTTATGCTGAACTGAGTGATCCTAAGAGAGGGCCAAGAATAGGTTCCTTAGATTTGGTCTTTGCATAGTGCCTTAAATATCCTGCATGCTCCATTTATGTGATTTCAAAAGGCTATTATTTCCTTTGAGTAATTCATTCCTCTATCCTGTCTTCAAACCCCCGAACTCTGCCTTCCATGTGATCAATTTTGCTGGCAAGGTTTTCCATTGAGTTTCTTATTTGATTTATTGACTTTTTTTCATTTCCAGTTTAATTTCAGTTTGGGTTTTCTTTAGAATTTCTACCTATTCATTGAATTCTACTTTCATATCCTAAATTTCATTCAACTGTTTGTTCTCTTTCCACACTTCAGATGCTTTATTCCCATTCTGAGTTCATTCTGGTGTCTGTCTGTGTCCTATTTGAAGTTTTTGAACATGCTTATAATAGTTCTTTTGAACTCTTTGTCTTGCTTTTTTTTCCTAAATTTTTCTCACGAGGGGCGCTTACTATGGGACTGGCAATTCTTATCGGGGACAGGCTGTCTTCTTGTATTGCTTATGTTACTCCAGGGAGACACAGGCGTCTGATGTTAGGTTGAAGGGCCTGCATGACTGAATAATGCTGAGCCCAATAGCCAGGGATTCTTAAACAAAATTTCTAGTGCCAGGTATGGCACTCCCTGAGTTGCTGGCCATTGTCTTCTTAGTTAGGGTTTCTATTGATGTAACAAAACACCATGACCAAAAGCAACTTGGGGAGGAAAGGGTGATTTCACCTTACAGCTTATTAAGTCCATCACTCAGGGAAGTGAGGACAGGAACCCAGAGCAACAACCAGGAGGTAGGAACTGAAGCAGAAGCCGCAGAGAAGTGTTCCTTATTATCTTGATCCTCAGGGCCTCCTCAGCCTGCCTTATTAAACTATTTAGGACCCTCTACCCAGGGACGGCACTGCTTCCAATGGCCTGAATCCACTAACAACAATCATTCATCAAGACAATGCACTGCAGAGTTGCCCACAGGAATATGATTGGGGCATTTTCTCAGTTCTGACCCTCTTTTCCAAAGAGACTTGAGTCTGTGTCAAGTTGACAAAAAAAAACTAAGCAGGGCAGCCAGCCATGGAGGCCCCAGAGTCATGGGAAACGAAAACAACGTGCATCATTCTTCTTGAATGGCTACCAGAACTAGTTGATAAGACACTATTGCTAAAGAGATCACACATTTTGTGTGCAATACACAGAAAAATAAAGCTGTAGCTGAGCTGGCATCCTCTCCCCTGACGGCCAGCTTTCACAGTACTGAAAGGTGCTAGGCAAACTACTGGCCGGGGTGCAGGGAGAAAGACTTTGTCATAGTTAGTTCTCACTGTCAACTTGAACCTCCTGGGAAGAGGGAACTTTAATTGAGTTTTCCCCATAATATTAGCCTATAGCCACATTTATGGGCATTTTGTTGATTGGTAATTGATGTGAGAGTGCTCAGGTCATGGTGGGTGGTGCTACCCATAGGCAGGTAGTCCTGGGCTGTAAAAGGGAGGTAACTGAGCAAGTCCAGGAAAGCAAGTCAGTAAATGGCTCTACTCCTCACTGCTGAACAACGGGATACTGATGGATTCTGGGAATGGGGCAGATACTGTCTTCCTCACTGATGATGCTGTGTCCTCACTGATGATGTCGTGTCCTCACTGATGATGTCGTGTCCCCACTGATGATGTATGTCCTCACTGATGCTGTGTCCTCACTGATGATGCTGTGTCCTCACTGATGATGTCGTGTCCTCACTGATGATGTCGTGTCCTCACTGATGATGTGTACTCACTGATGATGCTGTGTCCTCACTGATGAGCTTGTCATGCCCCAACAAATAGTTTCAAACCTGTGGTTTCACAGATGGCCCTGATTAAACTTAGTGGGTTACAAAACAAAACAAAACGATATGGGTGTGGGAATAGGACTCGTAGGCAGGAGGCAGGGTGTGATTAAAAAGGATAGACTCTACAGGAAGGACAGGCAAGCTTAGGAGCAGATATACAGCTAGCGGAGGCGTTCTGTGGTACATACTACCATCCTATATTCCCAGATAAGAACACCTACCTAGCCAGGGAGCAGGTTGGGACCTTTCCATGACCATCCTCTCAACTGTCCACACTGCTTCTCCTTCTATAAGCTTTGCTTGGGTTGAGGGATGTCTCCCCGAGGGCATTCCAAGGGCAAGACCCTATGCCTTGCCAGGGTCACCTCTCATGGAGAAGCCCTATGGAGTTTAGGCCCAACCTGTTCTTCACCCTTGCCAGGGCCCATCAATCCCTACCTCTTATGCCCTCTCTTGTCCCTTGCTCCCAAACTACATCCATTTCTGAGCACAAGACATGCAGCAAAGGTGACCTAACAAGGCTTGTGAGCATAAGCAGTTATTCTGGTCTCAGGCTGGCAGGCTAGGCTGAACTCTAAAAGGCTATGAGAGCCGAGTCCATTTCTACGTCCCTCCTCTATCCCCACCTACCCACTCCCTCTTCCTACTGCAGAGGTAGGGGGACCTCCAAACCTCCGCACATGCACACATGCTGTCCTTCCTTTCCTAGAAGGGCCTATTCTCGTTTAAAACCACCTCTAGACTGCCGTAAAGCATTCCCTGAAGATCCTGGGGATGTAGCTTACTTAGCCATTCTGATATAACATAACACATACGTTCCTCTGTGACTGGCTTCCCACACCCACTGGGACAATCCCACACTGGTGAGATGGGCGGGAAGAAGGTCACACCCATCATCTCCCTGTGAGTAGCACAGAGGGCAGAGTGGGGGGTGATTAAGGAAGACTATATCCCTATCTTACTGTCTTTTGATGAAGACATGGACCAAGGATGGGGAACAAGGGTAGCTACTGAAATAAAGCCTGAAGTGTGGTAGAGGCAGTGTCTTGTTAGCAGTGACAGGCAGAGTCAGAATGAATGTGGTATCAGGGAGGGCTCTGCCACAGGGGGTGGGCAGAGGCTTTGTCAAGCCTCTTCAAGGAACACACAGCACTCTGTGCTCTTTTGTGTAGCCCAGGCTAGCTTCAGACTCACTATATGAAGCTGATGATGAGCCTGAGGGCCTGAGTCTACTGCTGAACCTCCAAAGTGCTGAGAAGGAAGGTGGATGTCTCTATACTTGGCTTGTATAGAATTTTCTGTGTGACCTCCACAAGGCATGGGCTTGCTAATGTGAGGGGCAACTGCTCCTAGTGGTCCCTGAGATGACCTATCATCTAGGGTCTCTTTTTCTCACCACAAACCCCTCCTGCTGGCATGTGGTCTCCCTTGAGTCTGGGGGGTCCCCTGTAGGCCAAGCTGCCATCCCAGCCTCTGGCGCTCACTCCGTACAGACAGGGTTTGAAGCTGCAGCTTTCCAAAACAGTTGGGTGGAGAAGCAAGCGGACTACTCTTAGATGCCCTGGTGTTGTTAGCTAAAAGAGGGTAACAGCGCTGTGTTGAACAGTAGTGGCTGTTCTAAGGTCAGCATGTGTATGCTTGCAGAGGGGGGTGGGGGCAGCAATGGGTCCCATGCTGCCACAGTGTTGCCAAGTCCCCATCCATGGAGAAGAGAGAGGCAGAGACACAGTGGTTTGCAGTGCCAGGATGTCACAGCACACACATTTATGGGATGTCAGACAAACAGCCAGGGTCACACAGTACCCATCAGCAACAGTCTGTCTGTGTACCTCCATCCCCCCACTCCCCACTGTACTGCCCGGAGCAGTACCGCCAGCCCAGAATGGTATTCCAGAGCCAAGGGCCCCAAAAGTCCAGTTTGTGCCCAGCTGGACCCAGGAAGCTAAAGGCCTCCCAAAGCCTTAAGTGTGTGCACGTGTGTCTATATGAGGCAGACAGCCAGTCTCTGTAAGCATACACCCTGGCACCTGTATGTATGTATCCACATCTGGCTGTGTGTGCAAAGCTGGGAGTGTCTGGTCCACCCTATTCAAATGGCTTAGGCACATTAAAATGGGCACTGTGAGTGGTGGATGATGTCTAAGTGTGTCTGAGGATGTGCAAGTGTCTGGCAAGGAGTGTCCTGCAATGCGCATCTGTCTGGGCAGGCTTGGTGGATCCCCTGCTCATGAAGTTGCACCCGCGAGAACACCTTGCTGACTGTGCGCCAGCAGCCATGCAGCCCAGGGGTCCACAGATCAGTGCACTAGAGCAGTGTTCAGCCCATTAGTGCAGCTGCATCTCAGCAGGACCAGGTAGCCAGGGTGGGCATATCATCTGGGCACATACTCCCTGGGCAGGCCAGCCCAGTTATGGTCACGCAAAGCCTGGTCCACTGTCCGGATATAGCCATTGATCAGGTCCTTCATCTCCGGGGTGAAGGGCTCCGGGTCATGAGGGCGCCGGCCACGCCGCCTGAAGCTGCCCTCTTTGTTGTTCTCGACACAGAGAAGCCGTTCCTCGCTCACAGAGACGTTGAGGAAGGCCACCATCTCCCGCAGCGTGGGCACCAGACTGCGCCGCAGCTCTTCGTAGTGCACGACCAGGAGCCGCTTCCCGTACTTGAGCCAGTCTAGGACGTGCGAGGACCACCAGGAGGCGTAGCTATTCACAAAGTCTGGCCACTCTGAAACAGGGAGAGAAGTCCTGAAGTCAGGGTTGCCTCCTGGGGCTGCTGGCTCTGTAGGGTCTGTTGAGGAGAAGGTGCTGCCTGTTTTTGACCTCTCGACCTAAGGCTGGCCCACTTGGGTGTCCAGTGTGAATGAAGGGTTCCTGTCAGGTTCAACTTGGCAGAGGCCTAGATCTGCCTGAAAGACAGTGGTCTTGGGTACCATTTTAAGATAGATATAGCCTGCCATGTACCAAGCGAAAACTGGCCCTCTTTTGTGTGCTGTGAGTTCTTTGACCTTTGGGACTATCCTGGACAAGGAGTGTGGTTGGGCCTGTGGGCCCCAGGGCATGATGCCATAGCAAGAAAAAAAAGGGGTCAAAATCAAGAGGAAGCCCAAGCAATCTGTCTCTGTGCAGATGACCCCATAAGCATCTTGACCTTGTCCCTTGGGCACATTGAATTTTAAGGAGAGGGTGACACTCAGGGTTCTACTGCCTGCCATCTGGACCAATCTGCCTGCATTCTCTAGGGCAGTGGTTCTCAATGTGTTTTTGGGGCGGCTGAACAACCCTTTCACAGGGATTGCCTAAGACTACCGGAAAACACGGATATTTACATTATGATTCATAACGGTAACAAAATTACAGTTATAAAGAGGTAATGAAAATAAGTTTATGGCTGGGGGTCACTACAACTCGAGGAACTGTATTAAAAGGTCGCAGCATTGGGAAGGTTGGGAACCACTGCTCTGTGAATGGCAAGTGGTTAATGTATGCCATCAGCTTCTGGGCCCCAGGAAGATGAGGGTGCTGAGTAGCTCTGTCCGTCGTGCTAAGAGAATGTGGTGTGTGAAGTATGCATGCCAATTTGAACCCATGACATCGCTGGGAGGCAGGATGCAGGATGGAGACACAGACAAGGGGGGAGCTTCAAAGCTTTTGCAGATCGGTACCATGAGATGCCTTTTTTTTTTTTTTTTTTTTTACAATATAAAGAAATTATTTTTGGAGTGAGAAGAGTGTGAAAACAAAGATGGTCCCAAGTAAGAGTTTCCAATGATGGGCAGCAGATCTACTACACACCTAGAACCCTAGTGCTCCAGAGGCTGAAATAGAGAATTAGGAGTCAAAGCCAGCCTGGGGTACATAGAAATTTCCAGAACAGTCTAAGCTGAATAATATTTTGTCTAAAATATTTCCATATTGTCTAAAAGTTTCCACAGTTAAGCTACTGATATGCCTGGCATGCTATGGCTTGCTTTCTGTCATCTTCAAAATAATCCTATGAGATGAGACAATCCTGGTCTTGAAGATGGAAAAACAAGCAGACAAACAAACAAACTGATCTCTTGGGAAAAGGCTGAAGCTTGCTCAGGGTTCTAAGGCTTGTAAGCTGACCTGAGCTCAGCATGAGTATTGCAGGCGGATGGGGCTGATCTCTTGCCACTGTCCCTGTATGCCTGAAAGCAGAGGATGGTTGTTGGGGTTTGGCCTAGGCAGAAGGCACTACGGATGGAAATGACTGGAAACATCGGGTCACCGGTTAGCCCTGGAAGCACAGGTTCAGCTGGTGCTGGCCCTGTAGCATCTCTACCCAATGCTGGCCTGGGTAGCACAGGTTCAGCTGGTGGTGGTCCTGTAGCATCTCCACCCATGCTGCCCTGGGTAGAGCTTTGCTCATGACTTAACTGACATCGTCACCTCCATCAAATATCATCATAATGGGGATGAGAGTTCAATCTATGAGCAGAGGGGGCAAAGACCAGACCGCAGTGCTTCAAGGGCAGGCTCTTCAGCCAGGGCCTGACAAATGGTAGAATTTCAGGAGATGAGGTCAACAGGATCACTTCATAAAGAGAGCGTCCGTCCCATATCAGGAAACGAGGGTATTATGACTGAATGTCTGTAACATATATTGACGTCCTTAGACCTGAATATGATAGTGTGTATAAAAGAGGCTTTGGGAGGACAATCTAGGTTAGATGAGGTCATGGGGGGGTATGGCCCTTGAGATGGGATTAGTGTCCCTACAAGAAGAGAGTCTCTGACATATGGCCATGGAGTACTGTCTGAAAGCTGGGAGAAGGGCCTCACCAGACATGAAGAATAAATAAGTTATTTAAGTCCCCCATCTCCACTGCCTTGTTATGGTTGTCCAAGATGACTAGGAAGCAGGATTAAGACCCAGCCCTGCCCACCACGACCCAGGTACCCTGGACAAATCAAGTTACCTTCTGGGCTCATCTGCAGAATTACTTGGACAGTGATTCCCCTTCAAACCACAGAAGAGTCAGTGGGGGCCGCTTAGGAAGGACCATCATGCTAAACCCTGGACACAGACCAGGTGTGCACACTCCCTTCTCACTTCTGAATGGCAGGTGAACATGGCCTCCTGATTCAGGCTGAGGGGCAGACGGGGACATGTGCACCTAGGGCTGTCTCAGCTCTATGCAAGTCCTAGGCCTATGTGACCTCGCCACCCACCACTGGGGGTGAATAAAGGAGGATTTTGGCTTGCCATCAGCATGGCAGTCATATAAAGTGCCATACTGTGTGGACAGAAAAAGCTTGGGGATGATGGGGAGAAATGAGTGTGACCAGGCCTTCCACAGCCAGGAATGTGTATTCTGACCTTGCACCACCCTACTATACCCGCCAGGCCCCTGCCCAGGCCATCCGCCCCTCACCTTTGCTCTTCCAGTTGCGGTCAGGGGCATAGCCCAGGTGTCCAGCGCATTTCCTATTAAATTCGGCAACTAGAGATCTGTAGGGGTTCCGGATCAGCAGAATGGCAGAGTCAAACATCTCGATCTCCCTCCGGCCACTCTCATGTGTCTTCACACAGATGGTGCGCCGGCTCCGCCAGTGGTCTTTCTCACCCTTGAACCCTGCTCAGGAGGAATCAGAGGACCTCTGTGGAGGAAGGTATCCTCACCCCCACTTGGGGTGATCCCACTTCCACAATAACACAAGGACTGATGAGGGGGTAATGGGGGTTCTATGAATGGGGACAGGAGAGGCCTTCAGAGGAGTGACTGTTGTCTCAGGGAAAGTGTGAACAGGAGGTGTCTACCAGTAGGGAAGAGGATGCTCACATGGGCAAGAGGCAAATTACCTCCTGCAGCCCCCAGGGTCTGATTATAGATACACATGTTGGACTTTCCAGGGAGATCATTTCAGAAGAGCATTGTAAAGAATTTTGGCCCAGATGAAGACAGAGGCTCAGAGTGGGTATGTGACCTACACAGTGTCACACAGCATCCTGACACCTGTGTGCCCTTGAGTGTTCCTGTGAAGCTCCTATCTTCTAGTCACCTCTCCAGGAGAGACAAGACAGCCATCATCGGCCAGTGACTGTAAACAATAGTAGCCTCCCTATGACCTTATGCCATAGCCTCTCACAGGTCCCTGGACTATCACACGTGTAAAGATTCTCTACTACAGGATCCAGGGCAAGTCTGGCAAAGGCCTCACCCACGACATTTGAGGACTCATAACCCTACTCCCATGAGTGGAGGGTTGTCCCCCAGACCAATATCTCTGCTACCCACACCCTCCCTTGGATCCTTGGTGAAGCACTGTGCACTTAGAATCGCAGTGACAGCTGATGGAAAGGAAAGCTCAGACTGGACTCATTGGTCCCCAGAGTCACAGGATTCCACAAAGCTCTCGTGGCTCCTTGTGTTGGACTTTGTTTGGTGGCTAGTGCTATAACTTGGTAAGACTGGACTCAGCTAGGAGACAAGGCTCTGGGCACACCCGTGAAGGATATGACACTGGCCACATCCATGGGGGACAATCTTGGTTTGGGTTAATTGAAGGAGCCACACCCACCCTAAAGGAAAGTGACACCCTTGCCCTGAACCAGGTCCTGTGACACAAAGGAGGAGGAGGAAGCACCCATTGCTTTTCTTTTTCCTGACTGCAGACACGGCCACCTCAGTCTTCGGCTCCCTTGACTTCCCCAAAGGACTCCATCTCAAACTGTGATCCAAATAAACCCGCCCTTCCTCGAGTTGCTTCCGTCAGCGTTATCTTGTCAAAGCAACAGGAGGAATAAATATGACAACAATAAAGGAACAAGAGCAGACCCCAACTTTGAGGCGGTGGACCAGAAGGTGGTATGGTCCAAGTGTGGAGCACAGGGGCTTAAGGGAGCAGAGCAGGAGAACCCACAAAATGGGATGCTCTGGAGGCTTTCTGGATGATGCCCAGAGTCCCTAGTCCATAGGTCAGCCTCATCCAGGATACCAAGCTCAGAGAACAGGCTCCTTAAATCCCCATAAACTTGTTTTGGGGTTTTGAAAACATAGATGCCTCCCTTCGGTAGTGGTGGCAAAGCATCCATATCTAAGGTGGCATCAGCACTTTTCTGGTACCTGGAAAACGCAACTCTCAAACCCAGAACTGGGGGTTGCCCACCAAAGCTTGCTACTGTCATGGGTCAAACACCAGAAGCATTTGCCTTGATTGATTTTTACCAAACAGGCTAGGATGCCATTAAGAGGAAGATTCAAACTATAGCCAAATGAATGCTAGGTCATGTCTGAGAGCCCACAGCCCAGGTGCCTCTTGGCAGCCCTGAAGCTGGCAATTCCACTCTTTGGCCACTTATCTGCATGTGAATCCAGGCAGCTGGGACAGGCCTCCTAGGCAAATATTGTAGGTCACTACAGACTGGGCACAGGGGTCAGTGAGAGAAAGCAGGGCCGTGTGCTTATCTGGCAACTGTCTACCGCATCTGTAGGTGCCCTTAGCATCTCAGGGAAGATGGGCTAGGCTACACATGCACAACCAGTTTAAGAACTTGCTGCCAAGCACACTAGGTTGTTTGGTTTCTGACAGTATCAGCTCTTTTTGCAAATCAAACTCTGGTGCAGAAGCCCAGAGCAAATGCTGTACCCCGTGACAACTGAGAAATGCATTTTGCCAAATTTAGACGCCACTTGACTTGTCTGAGGGTCTGCGTTCTTGAGCAGCACACAAACTTGAGCTGGTTAAGTTAATTTTCTCAGCATAATGAGGCCTCCTTACTGTCTGGGGAGCTATGGGGGAAATTCCAGTGCTCTGAGGAGGGCTGGTTGGTGAGGGGACCGTAGGGGGCTGCCTCTTCTTCCCCAGCACCCCTGGCTTACCCTTGTTGTACAGGGTTCCATCGAAGTAGTAGCTTCCTGTGTAGAAGCCAGTGGCATGCTCAATCAGGTGTCTTGCCCATGTGTTCCCAGCTCCAGGGAAGCTTGACAGAGCCACAAACACTTTAGACTTGTTGGGCAGGAACCTCCTGTCTGTGCACCGGGTGTCTGAAAGCCCAGAAGTCACCATGGAGTCACTCACCCGCACTGTGATCTCAGAGCTGTTGCTGAAGTCCTCTGGACAGGGACTGGTGATTAAGCAATTTGTCACCTGTACCTTGAGTGACTGGTGATATAATAAAGCCTTCCATCCCTGGTGGTTGGGAGTTGGGTGTTCTGGGGACACTCACCCCACTCTATCTCTTTGGGACAGCCTAAGTGTCTTGGCATAACACAGAGAACTCCAGATTCTGCTAGGGGAGATGGACAGAACTCTGTCTGGACCCAGCCATGCCACTGCAGCGCAATGAACTGAAGCTGGGCTGATCTCAGGCCAACAGCTGTGCTTTTTATGGTCTCTCCCCAGGGTTGCTGGAAGACATACAAGTCACTAGGGGGCAATCCCTAGAGGCACTAGACAACAGCGGGGATGCTTCTCTCTATGAGTTAGTCTTCCCCATCAGTCCCTAGGATCAGCAGAGCCCAAGTGTGATGATGCTCACCCCAAGGGACTGCTAGCACATGGAGGCTTCTGAGACCTAAGTGCCCTTCCTGTGCCTCTGAGTCTTGTGTTAATCCCTGAGTTCCCTTCTCATTGCTCTTCCTCTCTGCCTCTTATACTACCATCCCCAATAGCTGATATTTTCAAAAGAAGCCTGGCCTCACCCGGCCTTTCCTCTCCCTTATCCACTGAGAAGAGATACAGGGAACACTACATATCCTGTACCCTGTGGCTTCACAGTCAGGCACACCTAGTCTTTCTAGCCTTGGGAGCTCTTTGGGCCCAGACCAGCAGTTCTCAACCGTTTGCGGTTAGAATGACCCTTTTATAGGTGTCACCTAAGACTGCCAGAAACATCAAATATTTACATTAAAATTTATAACAGTTGCAAAATTACAGTTATGAAGCAGCAACGAAAATAATGTCATGGTTGGGGATCACCACAACTGTATTTAAGGGTCACAGCGTTAGGAAGGCTGAGAACCACTGCTCCAGACCAACACAACAGTCCAGGTGGATATGCAGAGCTCACCTTGTACAGGTGTCTGGTAAACCTCACAGTAGCCAGGTAGCTCCTGAGCTTCAGGGGCCTGGCTGCACAATGTTCCATCCACAGCATCCCGCAGGCTGAACTGGGGGGTAGGGTAGGTACAGTAACAGTCCCAGCCCCGGAGGACAGCCAGAGGAAACTCCTGTAGGGAAGAAGAGGAGGAGTGTGAGGTCAGGGAGGGAGTGGCTTGTACCTGCACTTCAGGTGTTAGCTGCACTCTGTGGAGGTGCTGCCACTCACACAGGCTCGGCAGGGATGACCAGAAGGCTCTGTGTCCAAACCGGAGGTAGTCACAGAAGTGAGATGTGACTTCTGCCCTGCAGGAGCTCAGAGCGAATGGGTGACAACTGTCGCCACACTGTGTGAGCATCTGGGCACAGGCAAACAAAGCTCAGAATGCTGGGCAGGTCCTGGAACAGGGTCCAGGCTGTGGCCGGGCATCTGGCAGGAGTGGTAGAGTGGGGGCATCAGGGAAGAGATTCACATAAGTGAAGCTGTGAGGACAGGAAGCCAGCTTTACTGACACGGGCAGCTTGGGACGTGGAACACTGCTTCGTTAGATAACAGACCCGTGGCTAGTTACGTTCCCCCTGGAAATGGACAAAAGCCAACCTTTGACCTAGAGAGGTCTTACAGCAGAACGGGGTCAGATCCTATAGTCTTTTCTCCAAAGACTGAAGAGTGGAGAAACACAAATCTTGTTCCTTCCTGACATGCTCAGATGATGGATGGGACCTTTCTGAGAATGGAAAGTCTCCACCAGACAGAGACTGGACACACCTATTTCTGAGGGCTCAGCCAGCGCTCGAGTGGGCTTCTGCTCACTTTGGAGTGTCCACATCATACAGCAGAAAGAGAATCCCGAAGGCCTGGATATGAAGTCTGGTTCATGTGTACAATGGGCAAGATGCTCAACCACTCAGACCCTCACCATTGATAAAAGACAACAAAATATACCCTGTAGGTTGATGGCTAGATGAGCTGAGCCCCGGTGGTTATTCCTGACATCCAGTAGGTATTTCACATAGGAACGAGGCATATTTGGTTTCCTTCTGAGTGTTTGCCACAGTTCATTCAAGAAATGCATTCAGACCCCTCCCCAACACATGTCTGTGAGCACCCACTATGTGCCGGGCAGTAGGTGGGCCATTCAGCCCCACTCCCATGTCTCCCAAGAGGCACAGCAGGCCTCTTAGGCTCAGAGCCTGCGTGACAGAGGGAGGCAGTGGGTGGAGGATGGTGTTTGTTGTGAAGGGAGCCACTGCACAAACCTTTTTATTTTTTGCCCACAGCAAGAAATCTCATAAATAAATAAGGAAAATCAATAGCGTTTTCTGTGCATGGCTTGGTAAAGCCGAGGAGCTATGCACTCATGTTAGACAAGAGATAGTGTCACAGCCAGGGGAGGTGAAGCGGAGCCTGGGGGACACAGCCAGGAAGAAATGCTAATCACTGACTCCCACGGCACTGTAGAGCCTCTCCTCTGAGCCCAGAAACCCCTGTCCCCCACCTTCCCATCCTTCTTCATGCTAGGATGGCGCTGTGCTCACTGACACAAGGGACTGACAGGCCCCACTGTGTCTTTAAGTAGATTCCATACAGGGGCCCCACATGCTTTACAAATAAGCCCCTTTGGTAGTCTGACTAGGGACATTCCTGGAAGTCCGTCCCTATGGATGTAAACTGGTGAAAAGTGGTATATGGCCCCTGCAATTTCACCCCCTTCCTTCACCGTACCAGCATCCTGCCTTATCCTTCAGTAGAACCTTCACCCCAGCGGGGGCTTCCAGGCCCCTGTGTTACCTTAGGGGGCACACAGTGGCTTGGCAGTGCCTTGCTCATTCCCGCACAGCCTGTGATGGTAGAGTTTCAGAGTGGACCTTATTTAGAAACAAAGTCTCCATAGAGTTAATTAAAACGAAGCCTTCAGGTTGGGATGGCCCTTCATTGTGACTGGTGTCCTCACAGGAAGAGCAGGCTAATGTAAACATCTAACAACCCTGGGAGATACAGGCCAAGGAGAGAGGCTTTAGGAGAAACCAAGGCTGCTGGTACCTCCAAGTTATGATTCCAGCTTTAGTCTCCAGAGCTATATGTGAGGTTTAATACCTGCTGTTTAATCTGCCCAGTCTGTGGTGCTGAGGCAGCAGCTTGAGTCAGTTAAGACACCGGCTCTCTCTGTTCCTTGGCTACTGAGCCAGGCTCCCACCCCAGGGCCTTTGCACCTGTTTTTTCAATGGCCTGGAATGTTCCTCCCCACACACCACTCTTGCTTTCTTCTAGCCCCCATCTCAGTGAGGCCTCCTCTGTCCACCCCTTTCCAAACTGAGTGCTCTCCCTGCTCCTCCTTCGTTGTGCATACTGCTTATTAAGTTCCTAATGGAGTGCTCTGACCCCACATCTAGAGCTTGGTCAGCTCTGATGAACACACAGGCAGCACTTCCATCCACTGAGAGGTCCCACTGTCCTTTCTCCTACCTCTCTCCCTGCCTCAACCTAAGCAACCGCCATCCCGCTTTCGATCACTGCGAATCAGCAGTATCCATTCTGGAGTGTCACATAAATAGAATCGCAGAGTGTGTGTTTTCGTGAGCATGGCTTCTTTCATTCAGAAAACCATTTGTTTAATCCGTCCCTGCCACTTCACACATCGGCAGCTTGTTCCTTCCTACTGTCACATAGAATTCCACGTGTGGCTGGACCGTGTGCTGACCAACTCACAGCCGTCCAAGCTGTTTCCAGCCACTGTGGACAGAGCGGCTTTGAGACATCTAAGGATGAATGTCTCCTGTGTAAACACCCACGGACTTTCCTGCCTTTCTCTTCACCGCTGCACTCACCACCGCACAGCATACCCTAGATTTTATTTCTTCTCCTGGTTTGTTGTCTTGCCCTGTTCTCAAGGATGTAAACAGGGAAGGGATTTCTGTGTCCTGTGTGTTGCCAGACCCTCAGGGTCTAAAACAGTCTTCTAATGTGTGGCAGATTTTTAGTAAGTGTTTGATGAATGAACAAACGAATGAATGAATGAATGAATGAATGAACATCCTTTTTAGATTCCACCACCATCAAAACCTATTAACAACAAACCATGCCATATTCCTGCTAGCTAAAGTCAAGAGCATCAAAGGCTGTAAGGGAGGGGAAAGCGGTTACCTCTGAGTCAGCCATCCCATGCCTAAAGCCCTGCTATCTTGGGATCCTTGCTGAGGCCAACAGTGTCCCCAGCCCATGCTCTGCTGAGGCTGGAGGGCTCCTAACTCTCCTCAGTGGCACTGATGCTGCTGAGGTCGAGCCTTCCATTCTCATATCCTAGGGCTGCCACTTCATGTGCATGTCACTGCCCCCACCAGTGACCCAAACCCTTTTGCCTCCCTGAGTGGATTAAACTGTCAAGTTTCCGGGTGTTTGCAGAGCAACGGGGGAGCTGCACATAGTAATACAGTTTTATTTACAACATGACCGCTTCAGCGACATCCCTGGATCCTGAAAACACAGAACAATTTTCAGTCCCGTGGGATTTCGAGGACACGATTTCCATAAAAATTAAATATTGATGAATCTTATCTCTCTTCCAACTTTCAGTTCTCCCATGCCCCTGCCCCCACTCCAACCTTCAGCGAGGAAAAAAAGACAGAAGGAAAGGCGGGTAGGGAACAAGCTGAAAAGAGCCAGGCAGAAAAAGCAAGCAGAAAGCCTGAGCATGGCGTGGGGTTGTTGGAATCCAGCAGAGACTGAGGAGAGGCAGTTAGGTCTGCATCCTGGGGCAGGATGGATACACAGCGTAGTCTTGATCCTGCACCTGCCTGGGATGGAGACTTGGGCAGGATGGGACTGAGCCTGACCAGGAGAAGGCATCAGGCAAGGGCCAGGTCTTGAGACAGAAGGTAGGGCTCTGTGTCTCGCAGGAAGACATGAGCAAAGGCTTGGTCTGTGGCTGTGGATATCTCCATTCATGGGATCTAGGGGTGAAATGAGCTTCAAGTGGTTTCCAGAAAGTACCCAACAGCTAGGATGGTGGGGATATGGGTGTGGCTCAAAGATTGGTGCTAGAGGCTCCACCAGCAAGACCACTCAGTGTAAGGCTCTCCATGCAGGCCCTTTCCACACATCCAGCCTCTAGATGCCAGAGCTCCCGCTAAACATCCATCCCACGGGGACAAGAAAAAGTCCAAACATGATGGCTTGGGGAAACCTATGGGTATCAGTAGGCTTGTCATGGCTTTGAGAAGACCCAAGTCCATGGGTAATCGGCAAACTAGACCAACTTCCCAGAGAATATCTTCCATGAAAGCCAAACACTGTAAGAGAGAAGAACTGGCAAAGACACATCCAACCACCAACAGCCCAGGGACCTGGCATCTAACCATCAGGGCAAGAACTAGCTCCTCCTGAGTCAGTTTCTCAAACATGTCCCACCAGTGAAGGACTCAGAGGACTCAGAGAAACAATCATCACCTGGACAATGAGCTACTCGGGAAGCACAAAATGTTTAAGTCGTGACATCACTGGATCCATGCCACTTTCCTGTAGGCGTTCTCCCTCCATTCAGCACAAAAGGTGGAGGATGGGAGTGACAGGACCAGCCAGCATCACACATGCAAAATAGCAGGCAGGGACTAGGACTTGAACAATCACAAGTTCAAGCCCTTCTCAGGACCAACTTGAGAAAGACAAGACGCAGTCAGAAAAACATATCAAAAGTTTGTTATGTACTTCCATGTGTACATATGAAACCACAAATCCTTAGCTCCCTTGTTAATGCAGCTCAAGGAAATAATTGTGAATGTGCTCGCAGGTTAGAAAAGAAAGCAAAGAGTACAAAAGAAATAAGGAAGTAGGCCTGAGATAGGTCCATTAGTGAAGTGCTTGCCTTACAAGCATGGGGACCTGAGTTCCAGAACCCACATTAAAAAGGGAAGATGTGGTGGTGCATACTTGGGATTCCAGAACTGGGGAGGTAGAGTCAGGTTGATCTCTGGGGCTTGCAGGCCAGCAACCCAGCCTACTTAGCGAGGTCCAGGTTAGTGAGAGACCCTGCCTAAATAAAACCCAAAGTGGATGGCTTCTGAGGGACGATACCCAAGGTTGTCCTCTGGCTACCACATGCATATGTACCTGTGAGCTCTTGCACATGTGTGCTTGCCCATGTGTGTGAACACACACACATCCACGCTTGCGTGCATATACACACATACATATGCATAAAAGAAAGAAGGAGAGAATGGAGTGAGAGAGGGGGAGAAATGAGAAAGAGAAAGAAGGGAAGCAGACAGAGGGGAAGAAAAGGAAGGGAGAGAAAGGGAAGGGAGCAGAGGGAAGAGGAGGGGAGGGGAGGGTGGAAAGCCATATAGCTACAAAAATCACAGCACGGCAACAGAAATGTCCAGGTCATATTAAAGAAGAGAATGAATGTAAGATGCAATGGCCCAATGTTTACATTAGAAAACAAAGCTCTTGCACACGTACCTAGGATAAGGTCAAAAGGCTGCTATGTTTTAGCTCTTATTTTTTCTGACGTAGTAAACTTATAGGTAAGTTTTATTTCTATTTTTGCACCTTCAAATTTTCTGTAACAGCTTCCTTTCTACCTTTGCAACCAACTAAAACAATGAGTACACGCACAGTTCAGCATTGCGGTTCTGTGTGGGCTTTTAAACGACTCTGCTACGTGATGTCCTCGGGATGCAACCAAGGTCTTACAAAGCAAAACAAGAGCTCAGGGATCCCCGTCCACGGACCTTGCTTTTTTGAGATCAAGTCTTACTATGCAGTCTAGGCTAGCCTCAAGCTCACAGTCATATGGTTCCTGTGCCTCCTGAGTGCTAAGACGGCAGGTGTGTGCCACCGTGTCTGGTCTAAACACCAGTCCTGAGCTGCTCTCAGAAGGCACGTACATGGCCCAACAAAAGAAAACCCTGCTATGTCAAGGATCATTGATCTTAGACTCCCACAGAGTCCACCATAGGCAAAGACGGTTGCTGGGGGTCTCCCTGGGGTGGGACTCTCCCATCTATTTGGGCTCAGGGGGATTTAGTCAGAGCAGGAAAACGGGGGGGGGGTTACACAGGCTCAGGGTCACGCTTTCCTTTCCAGTTCCAGAGGGAGGGAGGCGGCGGGGGAGGAGGGGGGGGGGCGGGGAGGGACAGTCACACCTTATTAACCTGCTTGCAGACAGTGTCAGACTTCACGGCTTCCCATTTTAGAACCCTCACTCCCACAACAGTCTCTGCTCTTGCACACAAATATCAGTCTTTAAATTAATCACCCTAGATGGAACCAGCACGATGGAAGTATCTAACCCGCCACCCCGGCTGCTTCCCACCTTGCATGGAAGAAAGGAGGCATCAGGATCTCGAAGGTGACTGAAAGGAGCAAGCTTCCTTTTATCTCCAAAAAATCAGAAATTAGACAAGGCCATTTTAGAGGCCTTTTAAAATGCATTTTTCTTTTCGGTGGGAGGGGCAGCTGGAGAGATGGTTGAGTGGTTTAGAGCCCTTGTGGCTGTCCTGGAGGCCCCAAGTTCAGTTCCCAGCTTCCATGTTGGGTGGCTCACCATTGTCCAGCAGGGGATCTGATGCCTTCTTCTGGCTGCTGCAGGCACTGCAATCACTGTACATATCTGACTCACATAATCTTAAAAAAGACATTTTTTTTTCTCCTGTGGCGTAGCCACCAGTAAAGAGCCTATGCTATTGTAAACAACCCTTCACCCAGGATCCTGTAAACAGCCCTAATGAAATTCCCATCAATATTAATAAAGATGTGAAAATACACAAGACACTAGGTGGGAAGAGAAAAGGGGTCAACAGAAAGAGTAGGGAAACAGGAGAAGTTGATGGGATGGGTGCCCACGATAAAAATACACTATGTGTATGGTGAAAATGCCAGAATGGAATTCATTATTATAGATAATTAACATATGCTAGTGAAAACAGATCATTAGAGGTTGGTTTTTGCTCCCAAATGTTCTTTATTGCTCAGTTACCTTCCCGGAGCTTCTTAAATCTGTGTTATCTAACTAGTCCGAACTAGAGATCCTTCTCTCTGAGCCCACTAAGAAGCTTCAGCAGGTAGCTCAGAAGTGCTGCAGGGAGGGGACATTCTATCTTCTGCTTCTTAGCACCGCCTCTCACATCTGCTGCCCTAGGCTCACGCCCTCAGGCTTAGCTCTGCCCCACTGAACACCCTGCTGGGAGCACCCCCCTTCCCCCGCCCCATCCCACCCCCAACCCCGTGACTGGACACATTTGTATTGCAGTATGGGTCTGGCCATTCCCACTGCATGTGGCATCTGAGCTGATTTTCTGCCCCAGTGAAGATGTGACGAGTCTGGCGCTGGTCAGTCCTGCCATGACACTGGCCTTTCTAGGCAAGGAAGTACTTGGACTGGGGACAAGAAAGTACAGCCAAGCATTCCTTTGCTGTTGTCCTACCACGCACTCACTCTGTACAGGAAGGAAGTCAGGAATCCACTCCCTGCAGAGGCCAAGGGCAGACCAAGTTCCAGTGCATTCCCCACCCCAGGCCTTAACGCAGAAAATGGAATTCAGTGCCATGGGAAAGGCAGGGCAGGGCAGACACATTCAGTTTGGCTCTCTGGGGCTGTGGGTCTCACCTCCACAGATCTTGGCCAATGTCTGAAGTTTGAGTTGTGACCCCTGAGGGGAGAGTTCCTGTTGGCATCCCATGGGTAGAATCTGGGGTCCTTGCTAAAATATCCTACAATGTGGAGTTCCTGAAACAATGAAATCTCCAACCCTCAAGGTCCAGTCCAAGGATGAGACCTTGCTGAGGGGAGAAGCCAAACCAGGAATCTGCAAGCTGAGGCCTTGAGTCCCATTATACCAGTGTGTAAGGGGAAGACAAGGGACCAGATTCACACTCTGATGCATCAAGGATATTCTACTGGCTCTGCTCTGGCCACAGCTGGAATCCCTCACTCCAGAGCCAGATCATAGGTTTGCCAAGCATCTCTGAGGCTGACCCTGCAGAATGTTGCCTCCTAAGGGGATTTATGGAGAACTCTACCAGCCAGAGCCACTCTCCACACACACAGAATTTGTCACCTTCTTCCCAGGTGGGCCCATCCGCTCAAGAGGATTTGGCTCCTGTAGCAGCTCTCAGCTCAAGCCCTTCCCCCATGAGCTCCACAGCTCCCTGTGGTCCAGAGCATCCTGCCTACAGACGGAGAGTGTCACGAGTGTCACGCTACTCACAGCACCCCCCCCCCAACTAAATCATCAGTCGCTTCCTGTTTCCTGTTGGGGACAAGTAAAACAAAACAAAAAAGAAAACGACCGTCCACTCAACACCAACTCCCAGCTGCCTCTCCTTGCAATGTTGCGGTCATCACACAGTGGTTACCACAAAATGACCATCAACGTCCATTCCCCTTATCTATCCGTTCACACTGCCCTAGGTGCTCCAGCTCCTCCTCCCCTCTAAGTTATCTACCTCTCCTCCAGCCACTAGCCTTACTCAGCCAAGCATCCCCAGCCATTAAACCCTACCTGGCTGAGCCTCACCCATCGCTGGGCTCTGCAGGCACCTAACACATGATTTTAGCGTGGTAAACATTAGCCTAGGCGATCCAGCCAAATCCTACTAAATGTACTTTGCTAAAAGTCACTTTCAATTTGATCACTGTAAAGGGTGACTCTTTTACAGCTGCAAACCCCTGCAGCTCTCAACAATAGGACTCAAGGAAATGTCCCCCTCCGGCTCCATCGGACCGACCAGGCTGGGACAAGAGAGGAGTGAAATGATTCCCACACTTGCTACTCGGAGGGCACGGGCACCTTCTCCATGTGGCTCTGATGAGCTGTGCTGCTGCAAATGCTAGAACTAAGTCAGCAACTCACCCCTGAGATGCATCTGCAGGGGAGTCAGACAAGGTGCTAAGGTGCCAAACGGCTTATGATACCGAGAGCCTGCGGGGATCTTCTGGCACACGTCACTGTAAAGCTGGAGCGATGTGGATTTGTGCCAGCAAATATGAAGGAGAGCTGAAAATAGCAAGGAGTTTCTCATCTTTAAATTATTGTCTGCAACCACCAGGCAGAGCTCTCTGGGCTCTAGAAGGCTGCCCAGGGGGGAGACACATCCAGAATACTGGGACATTTTCCTAGGAGGTCCCCTCCCGGAAGAAAGAGAACCCTTCAGGAGTGGCCACATTCCCTCCCTCGTCTCTGTAAAGAGGTGCAAAGTTAGTACAACCTTTGCCAAGGGCAATCTGGCAGCAGAGACTGAACAACAAAGATACCTCCTGAACCCACAGTGGTTTTTTTTTTTTATTCTCTCTTCTTTTCCTTACAGACTCACTCATACAAAATGACCTAAACATAGTCACTGCAGCACTGTTTGTAAAAGCAAATGACTAGACACAATCTAAAAGCTGAACGGTAGGGGATCGGCTAAATAAATTATAGGACATCTGTGAGGCTGGGAAAGACTGGAGTTCACTTTCTAAACCCATACAGAGTGATCTCTAAGGTGGATGGTCTGGCAGAACAGGGCCAGTTCAGTGGAATGCAGGCCCTGTGTTACCCGTAGCTGTGGGATTTGTAATGGACCTGTCTAGGATGCAACCGACTGAATATTCAGTTTCTGAATGTGGTCATAGGAAGCCAGGGCAATGAGCTGACTCCCAGGGAGGAGGCTAGGTGGGAGGGAGGCAGGAGCCAGCCAAGTTGCCTTGGTATCCCTTTATTGTGTTCTACATAAACACATCACTTACTCAAAGCTAACCAGAGGGGTCCAGGCCTGCAGTCCTGGTGACTGCACTTTCTCCCCCGCCCGCTCTTTTTCTCATCTCTCCCTTACCTTCTGTCACAAGAGGTTGTAGTGTCTAAAAGCACAGATGGTGGAGTCAGGAGCCCTGGCTGTGCCTGTGTCCAGGCTTATCCCTTTGCAAACCTGAGCTGAATCCTACAGCCACCAGGGATATGAGGGGTCCCATGCTGAGATTAAAGCAGCCTTTCTTTGCAAAGGCTGACCCCTCCAAAGCTGCTGGGAAGTCTGCCTTTATCCTGCTCTAGACCAGTGGCATTCTACATTCTGAAGTTGGGGTTTGGTGGGCCCTATGGGGAAATGGCTCAAAACTTCAGGTTATTATCTCCTTGTAGCCCCAGGCAGGTCTGGCAGTTGTGTGGGTGCCCTTATTTCCTCCCCCACTGAATTCAGTTCCCACCATGAGGATGAGAAGAGACGTGATTTCCCAGGCCAGATGTCTGCGAGTCCCCAAACTGGTGACTGCTCTGTGACTTATGGGCCGGGCTTTGCAAACGCTGGTGAGGCAAAGCTGGGGAAGTACGTCAGCAGTGCACCCGGGCGAGAGGAAAATGCCTATAAAAGCTTTGTTCTTCCTCCACCTTGCCAGAGAAGCATTTCCAGAGAGCTGAGGAAACAGGAAGAGGGCAGCACCCTCTGCGGTTGTAGGGTCTGGGTCAGCCGGAGGACGGACGTCACAACCGCTGCCCTGCGGCTGCCCCTGCTCCATCCAACGCCCACAATGTGCCACGCCGCTGTCAGGTCCCAGCAGACAGCTCAAGCGTCCTGCCTTAGCTGCCTCAGTTTCCTCACCTGCCAAATGCAGGTCATCATCCCAGCCATCCTGTTAGGCCTCAGGAAGGTTGAATGTGTTAACGAGTGCTTGAAAATGATTAGCATTTTGCGTGCAGGTGTGATCAGTGTTAGTTTCTGCTCACGGTCATTGTCACCATCGTCACAGGCAATGCCCTCTCCTCCCTTAGCTCTGCTCTGTTATGCTGTTCAATACCACAGAGCCTCGAAGCTACTGCATCAGCCCTAGACCCAGACCACTGTCACCTAGGGTCACTTGCAGAGAGGCAGCATCCACCACAGTGTGAGGTGGCTGAATCTCAACCTAATGCCTTGTGCTCTGTGGACACAGAGCTCCCCACCACACCTCATACATTTCTGACTTTGAATTTTGCAACCTCCACCAGCCTTTGCCCACAGCTCTTTCTCTGCCATCGAGAAAGGACACAGTGTGGGGACAGTGGCTTTGGTGCCTCGCCCAGCTTAGCCCCAGCAGAGTTCCACTCCCCTCCAAAGCCTGCATTGAACCACAGGAGTGGTTGTGACATGGCCCCTGCAGCCAGTCACAGCCCTTAGCACAGAAAATGGAAAATCCATCAGCTGTCCCTAAGGATTGAGCCAGCATCTCTGAGTCCAAACAAGGTCAATTTAACATGTGACATTTGTGCCAAGAGCTTCCATGCAGAAAGACATGCAGGCACATTCTTTCTAGCTTTACAGCCTTCCCTGTGCAGCCTCAAATCATAGAGAGTATTACCTGTGAACTACCCAACACACCCTGTGTTGTATGGCCTGACCCTGCCCTCTACTCCTTGGCTGCCACTTGGGCTGTCAAAGTGGATGTGTATGGTCCAGCATGGGCCCTACCCCTGCTCTGAAGCCCGCCATGCACACTGTATGACTGACGCACCACACAACAGTAATAGTTCTTACTTTCTGGGAACAAAATCCAGAGCATGTCTCCACAGTCATGTTGGCCTGTGTCAGGGAGGAGGAGAAGGTATGGGTGACATTCTCTGGCAGTGGGAAGCACCCTCGGTAGGTGGCAGTCCGTCCTGCAGGGAAGAAAATGGGGTTTGGGTGAGAAGTGGTATCTGTGGTTGGCTCTGGGTCCTAAGGCCTATGCGGATAGACTCAGGAGGGGCAGATATCACAAGAGAGGGGAGGGGGAGGGATAAAGGGTCCAGACAGTCTTGAGCCAAGTACCTGAGAAACATCCACCATGGGAACCATGGTCACCCAGGGTCTCTGACAAAGGTCAGAGTTAAGGGGTCGCCTTTCCTGCCAAATATCTTGGGTGGGGGTAGGGGTGGAGGTGAGGGGTCTGGGTATCTGTTTTTCTTTCCTTCATTTTGCATTTTACTTCATGCTAGCTTTCACAGAAGGTGAGCTGGCAGGCTGGTAGTCTAGAAAGTTCTATGACTCCTGAGAATACGTATGGAGAAGTGAGTGGACTTGGGCATCTGGACTGCCTGTTGCCTCTTGCTGTGTTGGGGCAGACAAGGCACTCCTGGGCCTTCTAGCAAGGCCTCCTCACTCTGGTCTTGAACTCCTGCCCGGGTTCTAGACATACTCCTCAATCCTGTGTCACAAAGGAGTTTTCTTGCCAAGTTGTTCTTCAACCTTCTGGTGGATAAGCTCAGCTCACTATTTGGTTCCCTTGGTACTGAGCAAACCTTCTGGAATGTTCCAGCACCAGCTGCTTGGGGATAAGTTTCTTGAGTTGGCATCTGATTCGCATCCCACATTCTTCTTCCTATCAGGTCTCCTGAGGCTTGACATCTTCACTTATGCTTGTTCTCCCTGCCACATCTGGCCAGCAGCACAAACTCTCGCCAGGTTCCATCAGGGCAGGAATTTCTCCATATAAACTGTTAACTCATGCCAAGTTCTGGACCTAGAAGCCCATCTTGATTGACCACAGAACAACCAGGGGTCTGTGAATCAGTGTACAGAGCCAAGAAGGCTACCTGCTACAGAGAAAATGGCTGGCTTCTAATCCCCAGGCCCTGGGCTGTCCAGCCTGTGACTAGCCCTGTGTCACAGACTCGAGGGCTCTTCCTCACTGACAGACATCTTTCAAGCTCTGAGGACTGTTATGGATGCATTGTGTGTGTTCCAATGCCAGCTCCTGACAGCTGTATCCTACCCATCTCCCATCCCCCCACCTGCACAGGACTGTGGTACAATAGCCCAAACTAATGACATACATCACACACAAGACTCTGTGCCATCCCGTGGCAAGGTCAGGCCACAAAGAACAAAGACTTAGCTCAGGCCTCAGAGCTCAGTCACTGGCATGAGACAGAGGCTGAGGGTACAGGCTGAGAAGGACAAGGGAAGGGAGGGTCACTAAGGCAGGCAAAACACAGGAGAAGGAAAGTAACTAGTATCTCAGGGAGTCCAAGCCATGGCAGGGTTGGGGGGCAATGGGGAGTCATGAGACTCCAGAACAGAGCTCCCAGAAGGAGGCTGTGTGTGGTTCCCTTGGCTCCCTGCAACCAGCCTCAACTCTGAAACAAGAGATGCCAAGGGGTGCTGAGTGAGTGAATGAATAGAATGAGGCACAGTATCCTGGTGGGGGGACGGAGCTCAGCATGACCGACAACAGGGAAGCCACCCATGTGGCTTGGGTGGTCACAGAAATGGTCTGTGCACATCACTGATGTGACTGCTCGTGGCTAATGCCATTAAGTGTAGACTGTTCTATAGGCCTCACTATGGATCCCCAGATGAGAGCCCTGGGGCCTCGCAGGGCAGATGACACTGATGAAGTGTCAGGACTGACCCTCATCCCAACTCGAAGGCAAGGGCATACTTGTGCGTGTGTCCCAGCAGCCGCAAGCTGCACTTTATAAAGGGTGGCCACCTGGTCACCCCTGACAGCCTGTTAGCATAGCTCCTGGAGAGAGAAGCAGTGCAAAGGTCAGCCACACAGCGGGCTGCAGAGACGGCACTGACACCACCGCCAACACAACCATGACAGCAGCTCTGGCCCTCTCAAGATCAGAGGTTGTCCTGAATGACCGGACCATCTGTCCCTCAGCCGATCCCGATCGAAAGCAGAGGCAAAACAACAACAACAATAACAACTAAAACCCAAAACCAAACAACAACAACAAAAAACCAAAAAACCAAACCAAATCAAACCAAACCAACCAACCAACCAACCAACCAACCAAACAAACAAACAAACAAAAAACTGGCTGTCTCTAAGTCTGCTGGAAGTTGGTAGGGTGGCCCAGAGTCTACCTCAGGCTGATCCTGCTAGGTCTCGGGAGTAAGAGACCAGAGATCAGGATAAGAGATCAGATATCAGACTAATCATCTAAGGCCAAAGAAATAAAAGATCCAAGAAGCGAACACAGCCAGTCCAATCCTCAGAAAGCCATAGAGGTGTCCAAGGGAAGACAATGTAAACCACATTTGGCACACACTAGGTGTCAGTGGGTTTCTGCTGAGTTCATGGACTCACTAGCAAATCCTTGAGCTCGTCTGCATTGTCAGTGTCTTCATTCCAAGCCACTGCCCCATCTAGGCCTCCTGGCTCCCCAGCACATCTGTCCGATGCAAGAAGCGCCTGAGCATCTCTAGCAGCCAGGAAGGAGTCACTCTCCCTGTACTTTGGCCCTATGTGCAGTGACTGTGGCCCCCCATGGTCCTCAGGGCTGGGCTATTTCTTTCCAAGCTGTGTAATTCTGAATTGTATGCTCATCTTTGGTGAGAATTTATCTGAGAACCCTTGATGCCATTGTATGTTTGCATAGCTCCCCAGAGAGAGATTTTGTTCTTGCTTCTCCAAGGTCCTCCAGAAAGCTCCAGAACCAACCTTCATGTTAGAGCTTGCAGGCCCTGGTAGATGGTATAAGTTAAACTCCCAACACACACACACACACACACACACACACACACACACACACACACACACACACACACATGGGGCTGTAGATGCACATTCTCAAGTCTTATTTTATCTCCTCAAACCAGTTTCAGCCCCTCAAGTTCACCACCGTAGGGCTAGAGACCTAGCTCTATCCAAAGAAGTCAGAGAACAGACTGGAACCCCGCAAAGGGAACTGAGCTATCTGTGACCACACCGTCAACCCAGGCTTCCTACTCAGCTTCTTCTGCCGGGGACAAGGGAAAGTGTGTCCAGTCATGATCCTAGGCAGTTATAGTTTTTGATGGCCCTTACTCTCTCTCTGCAGCATGGCAGGAACCAGTCTGGAGCGGGTGACAGGGAAGGGAGCTCCAATTCTGGCCTATGGGCTGTGGGTAGGTTGAGTAGGGCATGGGTGACATATAAACTCTCGGGATGAGGTTGGCACACTCACGCTTCCTGGAGCCCGACTGCTGCAGCCCCACGCTGTACACGGAGAGCCGACCAACAGCCCCACAGAAGGCGCCCTTCTCCCCCTTGCATTCCTGGTTACACTCCTTCAGGCTGACGCGTGTGACTGGCAGCCGGTTCCCACAGTAGCACTCCGCACCAGCCTCCAAGCCAGCATAGACATAGGACCTGCAGGGACACAGTGTGAGTCAGTCCAAGCCGGGCCTAGAGCTAAGGCTGGAATCCAAACTATGGTTAAGGTTGGAGTGAGGTGATGACAGTTGAGTCTTAGGGATGGACTCAAATCTACAATAAAGTTTAGGTGAGCAGGCAGGGGCATTGCCAGTGTTTCTCAACCTGTGGGTCCCGACTCCTTTGTGAGGGCAAATGACCCTTTCACGGGGGTCAAATATATATATATATATATATATATATATATATATATATATATATATATATATATATATATACTGCATATCAGATACTTACATTGCAATTCATAGCATTAGCAAAATTTCAGTTATGAAGTAGAAATGAAGTCATTTTATGGCTGGGGGGTCCCCACAACATGAGGAACACATTAAGAAGATTGGGAACCACCGGCCTGGGGAATCAGGTTCCACCCAGAAATAAATGCCATCTAAGTATAGGGAATAATGTTTTCTTTGGAATAAACTATTAAGCCCCGTGGATCTTTCTTGTCAGCTTTGAGACTGAACTTCAGTTTCATCTATGGCCTCAAGTTACAAGGAATTCCATTGGTGATGGATGCGTGGGAATGCGGTTCTCAGGAGATGTGCAGAGCTCTGGTGAGCAGCGTTTGCTAATTGCTGTGGTGTAAACTCTCAACAGGTGACCCTGAGCTGCCTAATCACAGGTCACGGGTGGAGATTCAGGTGTGCCCAGCATCAGCACAGCACTGGCCTGAAGCCCACGCAACAGGTGATACTCCAGGGCCCTGCTGCCCAGCCCCTTCTCCTTGCCCCCAGGTCCCACCACAGCAAGAGAGAGCAACACAGGAGAAACAGAACCCACAGGGCATCTCAATGGGCCACAGCTATGGGAAGTGAACCCTGAGTTCATATCCCCTTTCTGGTGTGAAAAGCAAAGAATCAAACTCCACAGAGTGACGAAGTCCCGTTTGGTTGCTTGTGAGATGGTAGATACTGTCACTCGATCCCTGTGAGCCTCAGTTTCCTTAAAAATGAAGAGACGTTCACTGAAATATGAACGGAACATTGGCATCCTCATGTCCAGCCTCACCTTCCTCTGAGCTTCCAAGCATGAAGAAGGTGGGGCCTGTCTTTGCTTTCTCTAGGTATAAAATGGGGGGTAACTCATGACTGCCTAAAAGAACGAACGGGGTGGGACTTGACTTAGAGAGATAAGTGTAAAAGAATCTAAGGTGATAGAAACAAGTCAAGACACTGCTCTTCCTGTCTTCTGACATGAACATGTGCACCAGTGAGCTATGACTGTCCTGATGGTAGGGGCTACATGACATATGTCTGATGGCCACAGGAAAGCTGACAGTATCTGAAAAAGCAAATTTTGTTGTACACACAAGTAGAAAGGGTTGCTCTAACCGCTGAACTGGTCCTCGATATCCCTTTATTTGACTTTTTAAAAACAGATGAGCAAACTGAATCCAGGGACTTGAGTAACTAAGTTTTTGGTGGGCCCTCACACTTCCATAGGATACTCCTAGAACGCCCATGGGTCACAGGGAGAGTCCCTGGCACAGCAGGAATGGAAGCTAAGTCTCCAGATACTTTCCAGCACCTTGGTCATATGCTGACAAACTTTCTCCTGGGATTAGAGTCTGATGAATGAGGGTGTAACAACATCAGGGTAGTCAACCAGCAACCATGATGTCCCCTGGTTCTGAGCCTGTCTTCTGACCTTATTCTGGTGTAGTCAACAGCCTCGCTCAACACTCACCGCTCAGCGCAGGCGTCCTGACAGTGCGACACGGTCATCTTTCTCAAGTCATAAAACACTGCCCCCTTCAGAGTTCTTTCCTGGCCCTCCTCACTGAAGCATCCCAGGTAGGTGCCTGCAAGGAGGGAGCACAATAGAGGTCAGGCCCAGGAGTCAGGGAGCACCACCAGCCATGGGAAAGTCTGCCTGCCTGGAACCAGTGAGGAAAAGGGGGGATCGCCAGCCCTGCCTGACCCACAAGCTTCTCTAGAAAGTAGAGGGGATGAAAACTGTCCTTCATCTTTTCCTAGCACAGAGCCAAGTGGATAGCTGGGAAGCTTTCTGCTTCTTTGCTTAGTTAATGGCCTGCTATGCACCCAGGTAATGGCCCACTGTACACCCAGTTAATGGCCTACTGTGCACCCAAAGGTAGTGCCAGGAAACTGGAGCCAGACTGCAGCTTTCTCCACCACTCCTCTTCCCTATGCTTGGATATGAGTTTTACACACACACACACACACACACACACACAAACACACACTTAGTATTAATTGTATATACTGATGGGCTACAGTGCAATGATTCAACATATAGGTGCAATGGTCAAATCAGGGTAGTTGGCATTTTTATACAGTTGAGTATTTGTAAACATTGATGGTTTAATGGTCTTACCCTCTCTTCCATTCTTAGGCTCAGAGAGGCCCTTTACCTCTACTGCCACATTCACATGAGCCAGAGGGAGGACAGGATCCAGGGAAAGTCTGGAATTAGCTAACCTAAGACATATCATAAGCAGGGGTCTCTTTAAAACAACCTATCTGCAGTGTGTTGCTAGCATACGTAAACATTCTGTAAGTTTGAGACAGGTGCCCCTATAGAACTGATGTAATCAAGTTTTCGTGGAGCCCTCTGCCACACCCTGAGCACTTCCCCAGTCAGCGACACTTGGGGATGACTCCATAGGGTAGTAGCACAATAGACCCAAGCGTGCACACACAGGTGGGAGCTGCTGATAGCCCTGCCCTGTCACTGATAGGAAGGAGCTGTCTTCCAGACTTGCAGAGAAACTTGGAGAATGCAAGCGCAGCTCCAGGCTTGTAAATGTCACATGCATCACAGTATTTTGAAGAAATGGCATTTGGGAATTTGCAAACACACTCTCACATGGTCCCCAAACTGGAGAGGCACATCCACAAGCACTATGTTGGGAACTGGATAGGACACCTGTGCTGATGCTGCACACAGTCTGAGAGTGGCAAGCTCTGCTGCTCAGGACCTCTTAAATGTCACCTGGAGCGTGTACCAGAAACACGGGTCAGGTTTCCTAACAGCCTCCTGGCTTCATAGGGCTGGCCAGAGAAGAGGGAGGTCATGGGCCCTCACAAGGAATGGTGGCTTCTGCTGAGCACTGTGGGGAAGGGTTCCATGTCCATTCCTTACTGAAACAAGGAAGGGCTCTTCAGTCTATGAGTGCTGCCAAAGTAAAGGCGACTCAGACTCTGCCGGGTCATCTCGAATGTCCATGTCTTAGTCTCCCCAACTGTCAGGTGGATGCCCACCTTTGCTCTGGACCAGTTCCCTCCTCCCTTCCAGTCAGAGCCTCTCACCTATCCTAAGGTCAGGGTCCTTCCCCTGTCACTCCGGCTCTCCACAGGACCTCAGGACTCAAAGATGTTGTCTTAAAAATACAGGCAAAGTCAGCCAAGTCCCAGTCATTAACTTGTTGTTAAAAAAAAATCTAATCCGGAAGCCTCCTGGAGGGTAGGGACAGCATCTTTACCCCAAGTGACTCTCCAGGGTTAGGAAAAATGCCACTGCTATCACCTAACTGGAAACAGTGGGTCGCAGCTCCAACAAACCGCACTGGTAGTCCCAAAGCCTCAGGGTAAAGCAGAGGAGTCCCAGGACAGAAAGGTGGCCCAGCTGAGCACACCTGGTTCTAAGTTCCAGAGGCCTAAACTCTCAGGGCAGAAGACAGTCATGGCAGCATGAAGCTGTCTAGGGCTCCAGGGACTCTCAGGTCAGAAGATGCCAGGAAGAGGAAGTCAAAGCCACCTTCTTCAGTATGGCCTCTTGTAAATTCCATGCCTCCTGAGGCCACCTCCATGGAGGGCTGGGCATCAACACATGTGGCCACACTCAGCATGCCAACCACAAGCACCTACTCCCTGTGGGGGCTATTTCCCTGGTATGGATCCCTGTAAACTTCTCTCTCTCTCTCTCTCTCTCTCTCTCTCTCTCTCTCTCTCTCTCTCTCTCTCTCTCTCTCTCTCTCTCTGTCTCTCTCTCTCTCTCTCGCTGCAGGACTCCCCAATCCATCATATAAGCTGCAGAAAACACCCAGCCAGAGCAGCAGGCATGAATTATTCTCTGCTTGCCTACTTAGTAAAAGAAAAGCAGTGTCTGAGAGATTTCCAATGTGTTGGTTGGCACAGCAAAGAAGTCCATCGCAGCTTTCGATTAAACATTCCAACACAAGTTCTGTCGCCGAAAACGAAGCACGAAGCTGGAGAGGCACCCGGTCAAGACTTGCTGGTGCTGGAATGGTGCATCCCTGTTTCTGAGAATGGGACAGTGGAGGCTTGAATTCCTGCTCTGCCAGGACAGGGCTGTGTGACCTGGGATGTGACCCCCTTCTCTAAGATGTAGGTTCCCTATCTACAAAACTGGGGCATGGTACCGATCCAGAAGCTGGTTGTGAGAATTCTACAAGATAACATGTGTCCAATGCCTAACACAAGCCTCGGAGTGCCAGGGACCCAGGAGTGACTATTTTATTTTGAATAGTTCATTCTGAAGAATGAAGAATTCTCAATGACTTCCCTGGAACTCACACTCTTCGCTGCTAAAGTGGCGAGAAAGCTGCTTGCATCAGTAGGCTCTTTGAAGATTACATTAAACGAGGTGACAGATGGACATCTACACAAAGCGATGCTCCATACATAGCAGATGCTCAAATAAATACTGTCTATTATTATTCTGATCCTATAGTCTAACCTAGGACCTAGCGGGACAATGGATCAGTAAATATTAGTGGAATAATTAGCACATTAGTAGACGAGAGGAAGGCAATGGTTTCCACAGCCAGACTGCGGAAACTAGAAGTGGCTGAGTACTGAGCAGCTGGACTCTGTGACCCCATGAAGAGGGAGCCCCCCACCCACTGCCTCTCCGTCCAGCAGCAGCTCATTCTTGGGGTGAAGCCAGGGTTGTAGACACAGATGGCCCCTTTGGGTTGTGGGGGAGCAAAGGAGCCCTTTGTCACTTAACATAACAAATGGCTTTTCTAAATCCCTGACAGAGGCAAGAATGTGCAGAAAAGCAAGAACTTTTCGAGGGACGCAGGGATGCGCTGGGACGATCCTGAAGCGGATTTATTACTTTGGGCTGAAAGGAAGACGATGCATTACCGCCTGTGACTCTGCATCTGTTCATTTGCACATCAGAATGGACAAGTTGTGAGGCTATTAACGATGGCTTTGGAGATATTGGAATGTCTTTGAAAATTACTATCAATAAAAAACAAACTGGCTATGGAGAAGTTACTATTTTTCCCCTAGTAAACTTACTGACATTTTATTCCATTATGGATGTTGTCCAAGGTATAATGAAATGCTCAGTGATTGATGGAGACTCCTGCAGCTTCCGTGGCTTGCAGGATCCCTTTCAGGGGATGGCGGGATGCCCAGGCTGCAAAGAGATGCTTGCTTTGTCTGCTGCCCCAGCAGCTGGGCGAGAGCTACACTGTGGGCCACTCTCTAGACCAAGGAGACCTGCTTGGCCATGCAGGGCCAGAGAGTCCTCCCAGAGGAAGGGACAGGGACTCCCAGGCCAGTGGTCTGCCTTCCTCTGCAATCTCTGAAGACTCCCAGCATGTCACCACACCTCCCTCAGACACTGCTTTTGAAGAGTCTACAGGGAGACCAATTTTATCTTTAAAGTCCTGCAGAAGATTCAGAATATTTAATCACCCATGGAGGGATGGTGCTCATTGATCATTCTGAGTTCTCACTGCCAAGCCCTGAAACTGGACCTTGGATGCCCCATTGTACCCTGGTGTGGTCAGAGTTAACCCTTTCTCTGTTTGGTAATGGGGACACTCTGGAGATCAGGGAGAGGGACTATCAACAGATAAGGAGGTATACCATCTTTTTCCACACCCAAAACCATATTGTTGGACAGCAGTTGATCACTGTCTTGCTTACATCTTACTGTGATCTCTCTTGCTTTCATCACTACTGTGTCTCTAGGGGTAACGAAATGGTTCTCTCAGATATATCTACGACCAGAACCAGATCACCGGGCCCTTTAGTTCCCTCATATGCAGAGCAGATATAAAATGTCTGCTCTGCCTCAAGCTCCAAGCCACGCCTTCATCATCCTTCAGTAAGTTCGTGCAGTGTTATCTGGACATATAGCTGACTCCACTCCAGAGCACTCAAGAGCCCAAGGCAAACACACATGGGAACTAATGCACTAGGTCTTCAGTAAAAGAGGATGGAAAGAAATGAAGAGAAGACTTCAGGTCAATTTGTTGAAGGTCATAGACCCATGAAGTGGCAATAGCAAGAGAGGAACTCAGCTCTGTCTTCAGCAACCATGTACTTCGCAAAACTTCCTCTCAAGAAACCCATGGGGTCCTCTCCTGGTCACCTGCACTTTAGTCTAAATTAATTGTCCTGGTAATGCCTGCTTAGAGACCCAGTTTCTTGGTGTGTTGGAGAGATTACAGAAGGCACACATGTATAAAATGGGATGCACCACTCGTTCCTCTGTCTCCTCTTACTTGCAGGCCATGCTAAAGAACCCACTGAGACGAACATCAGTTGGATGATGTCTGAAAAACACCCTTCCCTAGAGACAAGAGCCCACAGCCTTCTAGTCTTCACTTAGTTGGGCCCACTGAGTCATCTCTCCAGGGAAGAGAAGCTGGGCTCTTTTTATGCCTTGGAATCTTCTCATTCTCAGAATAAATCAAGGGCTGGGGTGTGAGTAAACAGTGTTTACCTAGTATCCCATGGCCTGGGATTTGAGTTTCAACAACACAAAATGGATGAATCAATCTATTCATCATCCATCCATCCATCCATCCATCCATCCATCCATCCTTCATCTCAAATGCTAGTTAGGCCTGACACTTTCTCTCATCCCCTAAGCTTGACGCCCCACTTGCCTTATATCCTCCTACAGTCTTCCACTTAACACCCTAGGCTAAGAAATCTGTACACTATGTTTAATATTCTATGTGCTATGCTTAATATTCTATGCTAAGTACTCTATGCACTATGCTTATTACTTATGCTAGGCACTCTACAGACTATGCTTAAAAATCTATGTTTAGCAATCCATGAACTTTATTTTTGGGACAAGAGAACCTGGTGATTTGGGGCACAGGACTGAATAAGGTGACAACAGGCTGATCAGAGCTAACCAAGTTCAGTTTCATTCAGGCACAACTTCAGCACTTCCTATATGTTCCCCCAGGCACCTAGCACATTCCCTGGGCCCTGTACAGAGAATCTACAGAACTCTGTGCACAGAGTACCAGGCCACAGTGGACCATCTTGGGACACAGAGCAGTGTGAAGGTGATCCCATCGTTGCCCACTCCTAGGCCTGCCACTCCAGGCTGCCGAGACGTGTTCTGCTTCTTCTCCGTCCCCTCCCACCTCCAGCAGACTCCATCAGCTTGCACCTGCTCCATGGTACACTTTTCCTGGCTGCCTTCTTTCCTGGTCTCCTGCCACTCCCCAGACACAGGGTTTCCTGCCCAGATCTACCTACATCTGAGTTCTGGCTTTGGGACTAAAACCCCCAAACTATGAAAATAACCTTGACCATTCACCAAACAGCCCCGTGCCTCAATGTCTTCACTGTGAACTGGGGAAATAATGGCGCCGGATATAGTGGCTTCACGGAAGAGGAACACTGTAGAGACGAGCCACTTTTACTAAAGTAATAACAGTTTCCAGTTAGCAGGCCAAGTAATTCATGAGGTACCCCTGACAAGTGGCTCTTGGCTTAGGAGTGCACCAGGAGGCCCTAGAACAGCAGTTCTCAACCTGTGGGTCACAACCCCCTCCCAGGGGTTAAATATCAGATATCCTAATATCAGATATTTACATCACGGTTCAAAATAGTAGCAAAACTACAGGAACAAAGCAGCAACGAAAATAATTTTATGGTTGGGGGTCACCACAACATGAGGAACTGTTCTAAAGGGTTGCAGATTAGGAAGGTTGAGAACCACTGGTCTAGAGAGTAGATAAGGAGATTTCTGGTGGCAACCAAAGCAGGAGATTCTGCTTTGTTTGATGTATGACAGCCTGGGACTGTGCTGGTCTCCAGTTCCCAAGGACAGCAGTTGCTCCGGCTCTGAGACCCATGACATACTGTTCCATGAGGCCCATGACATACACCCCATGACATACTGCTCCAGGCCACCCCAATACATAACGGTGGAGTCAATGACTCTATCTCCACCTGAGAGGACCCAGAAACAAATGATGTAATCAAGGTCACCCAGTAGGGTGTGACTGAGTCAAGATCAAAGCCTGCACTCTGGGTGACAGTATCACATCCCTTAGTTGCCACAGGGCCAAGAAGAGGGGCAATGCATGGAAGCCTGGGTAGGGTTCTTAGCAGCAGCAGAGCACCTACCTTGGCTGCGGCTCACTGCTCCAGGGGCCTCAGGGCCCAGGGTGGGTGGTCCCTGGGGGTCACTGGTGAGGTGGTGGAGCCAGCGCCGCCGCAGTGAGCTGCGGTTCCTGCGGGGCCAGCGGATTCCAGGTGGCAATCGGGCCAGAGGACTCCCCAGTGTGTCCACATCAAGTATTAGGTCAGGGCTACTGTGGGGGTCATGGAGGCTCCTGCCATCCAGAAGGCCCATACCCAGTGCCACAGTGGCCACTGGCAAGGCCTGCAGGCTGCCAGAAGCCCGGAGGGCCTGTGGGAGGGCCACTCTGGCCCTCTGCAAGAGCAGCAGACTACCAGTCATCAGGTAGGCGGCTGTGAGGAAGAGCAGCAGGAACTGTGTTCTGCGGAGAAACTTCTGGAGTCTGAAGAAAGGTTTGGCCATGCCCTTGGGCAGCAGGGCTCCCAGCCGGAGCCTGGGGACGGCTCCTAGCACCTGGGCAGGAGGGACGCCAGGACCTCCAGAGGTGTCATCCCAGCATCCTGGCTCTGGACACCTGTCAGTACACTTCTGTGCTGCTGTCCCTGTGCGTTTCAAATGTCACCATCGCTTTTCTCCTGCAGCCACAAGCCCCGTGTTGGTAGTTTCTGCCCAAGAGTCACCGTCTCCCCCATCCCTCAGCTCTCCTGGCCCTCGTCAGTCTCAGGAACCTAGAAAAGTGAAGAAATAATATTAAGATGCAATAGAATCCACTGCCCCCTTCCTGGGCCAGGGTACTCCCCAGCCCTATGGCTGACTTAACAAAGTGGTAAGCTTTGTGTCAGGAACACTAGACAGAATGTTCTGATCTCAGCTCTTCTGCTGGCCAGCTGCGTGACACTGGGAAAGTTGTGGAACCTCTCTGGGCTTCAGCTTCCTCGCTTGTGACATGAGGTTAACAATGTTCTGGACAGTGGCCAAAAAAGGTCCAGTAATGACAATAGCAGTAAGTAGGAGGAAGGCAAGCAACCATGGCTTCCACTGACTCCTCAGTGGCCTCAGGCAATCAGCTCAATGAGTTATGCTTTCATCTCATTTGACTTTCCCCAATCTAGTGAGTTAGATAATGTCCCCACTATACAGATGAGAAAAACAATTTCCTGAAGCCATACAGCTGGGGAGCACAGGAACCAATGCTCCAAAGTCTCTCTCCAGACCTGTTTTCTAAACTGCTACCCAGCTCGGCCTGAAACACAGCTTTACTAAAACACATGTGTGTTCCCCACATAGACAGGGGTATACTGAAAATACAGGGGTACTCAACAAATACACACAGGGACCTGGCTCCCCTGGGATGCAGTGAAGCTGCCATCTGTATTCTGGGAGCAGTTTCTACAGAGGTTGGCCACTTACCCTCAGGAAGACAGGCCCGAGGGAGGGAGAGGATTTTTGGTGGACTCCTTGCTAGGGTGCCAAGGGACAGGATAACGCCAAGAGGACGGAGAAGCTGGTGTGGAGGAGGGAAAGTCTGCTGGGTAAGCCTGCCCAGACCAGTGTTCATGTTAAGCTGTGGTTCTCACTGGCGGCGTCTCTAAAGTGGCTATTAGGGTTGGTGGGGGGCCCTGCAGCTGCCACGAGCTGGGCTGCTGTGTGAGAAGGGCCCGGAGCACAAGGACAGGCCTGTCCCAGAAAAAAGGACCCTGGAAGCATGACTAAGCCGCTGGCCGTAACTAACATGGTGAGGGCAGCGCTTCAATGGCTGTTCTGTGCACAGACACGGCCTGCTGGGTGTGGGAAGAAAGACAATGTTTTGGCTCTGGGGCCCAGCATTCCAGGCTGCAAGGAAGCTGGGGACCAGGAGACCATCCAAAGGGGCCCGGACCAGCCTGAGCCTTCCGGATTAAGTTCTGAGAGCCTCCAGGATGACAGAGGTATGGGAACACAGGTCCTCATCAGCAAATGACAGTGGAATCCAGCTGAGCAGGGCAAACCTTTGCAGATGGTCTCCTAGTCTTTCCTTTCTGTCTAAGCTGGTTTGTCGCCAGACCCACCCCTGCCAGCTTCAGATTTGTAAAACCACAGAGAAAATCCCATGAAATCCGGACTGATCTGTCTGCCCCCAGCCTGGGCTTCTCCAATGCACAGTGCACAGGCTGCCTGGGTGAGCCTCCTTAACACGCGAATCTGATCATGGCTGGTGTTCCTCTGCTTAAAAACCTCTTTTCAATAGCTCCCCAGAGCTCGGGGATCAACTGCAAGCTCCTTAGCATGGCACACAAGGTCTCCCTGTGATCCAGCCCTTTGAGACCCATTCTCTGTGTCTCAGGGTCTCCACCATGCAGGCACATACATACAATATGATTGCAGCAGGGTTTCCTGCAATCATAGTGTCTATGACTCCCAGGCTTAGCATAAAGGTCACTTCCTCCAAGATTTCCCTGATCACATCCACCCACAGAGATAGAAAGATAGATAGATAGATAGATAGATAGATAGATAGATAGATAGATAGATAGACAGACAGACAGATAGACAGACAGACTGCACCCCAGGTCCCCAACAGCCTGTGCAAAGCCCTCCCAGCACACATCACTTTGATGCAATTAGCATTGTCTACCCACTCTTCAACCACCCCAAAGGACTCTGATCTACCCTAGTGGACGCCATCCCCTATTCATTTAGTCACTGTCCCCCAGCATGAAGCCTGGCACAAAGTGATACCTCAGTAGTCTTTGCTAGTGAAGACTGTTTTTTGTTTTGCTTTTCTCCTTATGAATGAAAGGGTGGTTAAGTGGACAGGAAAAGTCTGCTCCTGAGGGGTTTGACAGCAGCCAAACTTCAGACTCCATTCACCCATAGCTGGGAGGAAGCCTGAACTGGAGTGATGCTGACCAACATGTGGGCAAGCAGAGGTCTCAGCACCAGAGTTGAGGTATAAGACGCACATGGATTATCAAGAACACCTAAACACCTAAACGTTGGACCTTTAGTGTGCTATAAGAAGGTTCCCAGGTAATGTTTGCAGAAGGGTTCTGGATGCAGAAAGTTAGGGTCCTACTGGCGTGAACTCCCGAAAACCACAATAACAGGCGTAAGGTGGCACATCTGCTGTGGGAAGAAAGTTTCCGGTGTGATGGAACAGACAGGTGGGTGATGCCCCCACCCCTGCGTCCCCAGGTGTGCTGGGGCTTCCATCTTATGCTACAGATAGGTTGTGCTATACAAGACAAGTAGGGAAGGGGGTAGTGGAGAGATTTCAGCATGAACCCACCAGGCTTCGAACTCACTCCTGCTCTCCAAGACCTGGCAAGTCCTCCTAGAGTCCCCTGGACCAGTCCCCGGAGTGGTCTCACTATTGCAGGCAGTGTTGAAAGTCACATGCAGGCCAGAGTTCCACAGCCCAGGGCCCCAAAAACAGGCTTTCATTCTCAAGTCTTAAAATGGCAAAGCTAATTCCCAGGCTGGAACCCTGAATGAGGGCCAGCAGGGTGCTACATAATCAAAGCACCCTGAACGTGCCCTGTCCTGATCCCTCCACCACACTCCACTACTGCAATTGCTAGCGTGCAGCTCCGCTCATCTGTCAGGCTGATGAGGCCCCTCCAGGTCACAGATCGACCTGGCCTGTCTCCATAGCCCCAGATGCCAGCAAACAGCTGGTTGAGTAGCAACAGCAAGAACTTGTTAACTCAAGGGACTGGGGACTTGCAGCGTGCATAGAGTTCACAGACAAGCTTAGAGGTGTAAGACAGTAGAGCCAGCTGAGACCTGGCAGGAATCTGGCCACTTTTCATCTGTACTGGACCTAGTAGGCCACTTGACCTGTTGTACCCCAAGGTCAGCCGACCTTTATTAGAGCCAACCCAATCCCAGGGCAGAAAGAACCTCAGGCTCCTTGTCTGTGAACGGGAAAGTAGATGTGGTTGTCGATCCACACTCTAGTTGCCTAGACTGTGGCACACACTGGCTCTGAATACCAAAGAGGTGCACAGGAGCTGCTGGACGAAAAGCCCACAGCAAGTGCTCCTGGGAAACTGTCTCCTTCTGTCCTGCCCCCCTCTTTCCCAGGACAGGCCCAACAACTTCCTCCTGCTCGAAGTTGATCTAACTGCTGTTGGCAACTGCTTAATTTTCAGTGACACCATTTATTAAGCTCCTGCAGTGTGAATAAATAGATTAGATGACCTATGTATCTCATGGGCCCCGAGATCCTCATGGGAGGCAGAAGGTCTGCTTACCATCAGTTGAGAACTGTCCCCGTACCTGCCTAGATCTGAGTCAGTATTCACACCCAGACTTCTGCTCCTGGAACATGTGGCCAATAAGCTCCCTGCCCCTTTCCTCACTTTAGTTCTGGTTCTGCACGTGGCAACATGTATTCTTTAACATGGAGTGTGTCTCCATCACAGGGCTAAAACTATGCCAGGCAGAAACTCCTCCTGCTCTGGACTTTCTAGAGCCAAACCTAACAGGCACTGCCATTGGCAGGCTAGAAGGCTGCCTTTGAACCCTTCCTCATTTTCTGGAAGTCTCCAACATCTCCCCTGAGGCTTGCTTTACTGCTGCTTTTCCTTATCTAGAGCCCACAGAGTACTTGGGGTGAGGGATCCCCACTTGAGGCTCATTCAGACCAGACAAATGCCCATCCACCACCTTGCTCAGTGCTCTATACATCTTTGGAATTATGAAATTATTTTAGGGCTTAGGGAAGGAGCAGCTGAAGTTCCCTAGGAATGCGAGGAGAATTGAACCCAGAGGCTTCAAGGAGTCTTGGGGAAGAAAAGCAGACTCCTAGAGCAAGGGGTACTCAGAAAACTGGGCTCCTCGAAGAGGGCAGGTGGCACCTACCTGTGGGCCAGGTTGGGGTTAGAGTCCTAGGAGTGGCAGCAGAAACAGGAGGGGAACAGACCAGAGAGGAGAGAATCACCAAGGCTAGCCAGTGCTGGCCCCTGGGATTCAGTCATGTGACTCCACCTCAGGTCTATCTTCTGGCTAGAGAGAAGAAGCATTAGTGGAGAACAAATGCCCCCCTCCCCCACATGGCTCTTAGCCACTGTGGCCACCAAGAAAGGGTGATTCCGAGCTGTGTGCACATAGGGCACCATCGTAAAGACAAAGCACAGGGTTCGACAGGCTGTTCTCCAGTGAAGATAAGGACCTATGCCCCAGCTGCTCAGAGCCTTGGATCACTGATCAGCCAGAAGCTAATGGCTCTGTGCTTTGGGAACCTCAGTGGAACTGTAAATGGGGATTGACTCCAGTGTCCTCCTACCTCTAATTTTCCATTCTCCACCCTCTGCTGCCCTATTCAATGCCTGTCAACTGAACTCCGTCCTTCTCCCAGAGATTCTGTTCTCCCAGCATCCAAAGAGAGCAGTCATACTGATGTACAGCATCCGTGATACTAGAGCTTTCAGAAGGAGCTTGGAGGAACTGATCCAAACTCCTCCACTGCCACTCAGTGTCCTGTCTTGGTCCACACTCCCAGCCCCCTCTCTCTGACTATTCCTTACAGAACACAATGTCCCAAACAGTGTTCCTGGACAGCATCAGATGTTTCAAGCCTCCTTATGGTGCATGTTCTTCAGACAGCCAGGGATGCTCTGCCCAACTCACAGGCCTGAAATACTTTCCTGCCTTCAAGGTTCAGCCCAATAACACTTTCTCCATAAAACTTCCTCGCCCCCGGGGCAGAGTGGCTCTGCAGCACTGACAGAAAGGCTGGACACACAGTGAGCTGTGGCTGCAATCTGGGTCTTGCAGCTGCTTGTCAATATCCCTACATCCCCTCCCAGTCTGCAAGACACTCCCAGGTACAGTCAATATCTCTGCCCTCTTCTGGGAATATCTCCCTCATTTCAGGGTCCTGAACTCCTAGTCTGAGGCTGCAAAGGGAGGTAAGGCACCCACAAAACACAAACCTGCTTGGCCCTTGCAGGAATGGGGTAAAGACTGTATCTTTGAAGAGGCAAAACTCTTTGAACTTGAGCACTCCAAAGAAAGAATTCAAATAAAAATGTTTCTAGGGGCTTGGGGAGATAGCTCAGTGAGATCCTGAGTTCAGATCCCCAGCACCCAGGCAGAAGCCAGAAGCCAGGCATGGCTGTGCTTCTTAAGCCCAGTGTTGGTGAGGTGGAGAGAGGCAGATTCCAGGGACTTGCTGACCAGACAGAAGAGTGGAAGCAGCAAGCTCTAGGTTCAGTGAGACACTTTGGCTTGTAAAATAATGTGGAGGCCATACGTGGTGGTACATGCCTTTAATCTCAGCATTTGAGAGACAGAGGTTAGCCTGGTCTGCAAAATGAGTTCCAGCTAGCTGGAGTTAGATAGCAAGACCCTGTCTCAAACAAAAACAACCAAACAAAACAAAACCCAAACAACAATAATACTGTGGAGAACAATAGAGAAAACCACTGGACATCAACTTCTAGCCTCTGCAGGTGCCTGCACACACAGATGTGCACACACACACAGACTCCACACCCACATACAAAGTTTCTTTACAAGTATAAAATATAATAGCTCATTAGCTTAATTAATTCATAGTATACACATAGGTCCAATGTCACATGGTATCCCGTTAAAATACACAGTTACGATTTGTCAGTCACAAATAGTTAAAACTAGTCTTACTAAGGTCAGATTTCATGCAAATGAGGTATATTACCTTCAGTGAACTTATGACTGGAGTTCATACGAACAGTAAAGTTTTAGATGTCACATTAGAGTTACAAGTGTGTGACATGAATAAGCAGATAAAGAAATGAATGAGTGATCTTCTCACAGGCTCATGACATTATTTTACAAGTCATTATCCCTGTTACATAGAGGCAGAATGTGAAACATTGGGGGCCAATTAATTCAAAGAGAGATAAACAGCTAACGCTAGACAGAACTCCAGCTTTCTGATTCCAAGTGTGTGGCATCCCTTGCCCTGTCCCATGGCCTTCATCTACCTAGTATCAGATGGGGACCCTTCTATGCACTGTGCTAGAGTGCCACATGTGGCTGGAGGGGCCCCCTTTCTATTTGGTTGACCCAGGGCCCATCCCCACATGGCACAGCCAATCACAACCCCTCCTAAGTTAGCACCCTCACCCTAATTCGTTCATCTGTTTCTGTGCCTCCCCTGACGGTGAGTCCCTGGGGGTGGTCTTGGGCCTTGCATAGAATGTGACAGGTTAGATGGGTGTTACAACACCTTTGAGGGACTTGGATAAATCTGGCCAGGAGAGTCAGGCAGCCCTGTCTTTCTCTGACTCCATTTCTTCCAAAGGATGGGGACTCAAGCTATGGGAGACGGCCCAAGACACCTTTTGCATTCCTGTCCTTACGCCTGGTTCCTTCATGCCAAGGTGATGATCTTTTGGGAGGGAGCTCACATCCAAGCAGAGAGGAGGAGTCTTAATGCCTACAAAGAGGCATACAGATACAGAGATACACAAATAGTGTTTCAGATACAGCTCAACATAGTGATTACTAAAGTTAAGATGCACAGAAATATACGGATGAGAGGGAGACAGCCAGATTAGTAAGTCCAGAGGAAGATTAGGTCATGTTCCCCAAATAAGCAGGGCTGACCTCAAGATCAGCTTGGGATCAGATATCAGGACCCCATTCTGTGAGTATGACTACCATCCATGCCGTGTAAATACAGATCCCCAAGGTTTAAATGCTGAGCTTGGTCTTGACTTCACAGAGAGCTGGGTCTCAGGAAGACTGACCAGGATAGAGGCAGATGGGAGTACAAGCTGGGAATGTCTGCAAAGAGAAGTGGATCTGTCCCACTCGGCCCTGCACACATATGTCTCAATCTGGGCCTGGAGGCTGTGGGTTCCAAGGTTCTAGTCAGTGACTTTACAAGAACTACCCATGATACTTACTTGTGCTGCAGTTTCCGGGCTGAACTGGTTGAACTGAGACCCACAGTTAGCAACAGGCCACTGGTCCAGAATGTGCCCTCTGCTGGGGGAGGCACAAAGGAAAAAGGGACAGGGGTCCTCTCTTAGGTCTAAATCCAAGTTGTTCTCCACTTCTGGTCAGGACACAGTGCAGAACTGTCTATACCAGGACTTCAGTGCCCACTGAAAAGAGGGATTCCTTCACCCCAAGATAAGTTTCTTCCAAAGCTCTATGGGAACAACGATTTCGGGATGGAGGGGAACAGGAGGTTAGGGAGGCAAGGAGATAAAGGGACAGTCGCCCTACTTCTCCCAGTCCAGCAACTGGCCAGGTCGCCTTCAACCACTACATAACTGAACCTGTGGACTTGGCAGCCTCTCCCCACTGACATTTTATGGAATTTCAGCTAAGAGAGCATGCTTGAGAAAAACGAAAGCTGCTCCTACATCAGGGAGCTCTCCCCAGCCCTAGTATCCATTAAGTGGGCTAGCGATCAAGAGGGGATACTGTAGACAGAACGGGGCCACCCAGCTCGAGACTCGTCTACTTTCACCCCCTACAGCCCTCACTTCCTGTGCCTAATGGGACCCTGATCCCAACTATGTGTCCCCACACAGGCTGACGAGGATCTCCCTAAACAGAAGTATGCTGTACCGGTAACAGGAGAGATGAAGTGACAAAAAGTACAGTGGTATCCCGAGTGTGTCCATTCTGTCTGAAAGTAGCCTGCGATGGAGAGTGAGGGCCGCGACCCAGGGTAAGGCTGTAGGGCTGCAAATGCCCATTTGCCAATAAGGAGATGAGGCACAGGGCCTCTTTCCACTCTGACCTCCCATCGGCTAGCTGGCAGGACTAAATACCACCCGCGGAGCACAGACACCAGGAAAGCTGTTAGACGGGCTACCCTGAAGCAGCTGACCCAGCCAGGGCCGCTTTTGACTAGCAACGAAAAATGCCACACACACCAGCATCATGCCACGAATCCCCCATCCATACCTTAGGAAGATGTAAAGAGCGAGACTGGGTAATTTTCCCAACAAAATACATACGTTTCGGTTTTGTCTCTGCCTGTGTTCAAGTTCACCGAGAGACTGGAGAAAACCCTGCGCTGACCGGAAGCCTGGCTTGGGAACGGAACGAGAGAGGGGGGAGCAGATTCTGGCGAATATCTCCACCTAGGAGGAAAGCAGTGCGCACCTCAAATCCTGCTCTGAGCCCCGCCGGGGACTCAGACCCGGTGTACACCGGCTCCTGGCGGAGACGCGGCTGGTTGCAACTGCCTGTGCACCCCCCAGCCAGGACCCAGGACGTGGCAAGGCGCTCCCACGCATCCGCCACGGTCCTGGCGCGCCGAGCGCCGGCCCGGGGAAGGCGCCCCGCCAGTGCGCCCCGCGCCCCAGCAGGTGCAGCCCCGCGCGCTCCCAGTCGTGTCTACACAAACTTGTTTGCCCGCGACTGGGTAGATCCAGCTCGCAGCCTGCGCCAGGGTCCTGGGTGGGGGACCCCGGATACAGGACTCACCCCGCGATCGTGGCCGGCTGGGGCGCCCGCCTTCCGGGGCGCCGAGCCCGCAGCCCCGCAGTGCCCGGAGCCCAGACGCCCGCACGCCCCCGGCGCCCGTAGCGAGCACAACCAACGCGCCCAGGCCCACGCCGCACAGTTCCCTCAGGTGCGGACTTCCGCGCTGAGAGCAGTGGCGGAGCAGGCGGGCGCCGAGCTGAGCCGCGGCGCTGGAGTGGAGCGAAGCTGCGGGCGCGGAGCGGGCGAACGGGCGCCCCAGTCTGCACCATGCTCACTCGCGCGGCCCGGGGGACAGCGGCCGGCCTCCGCCGGGTCCTAGAGGCTCCGGCGCCCAGCGGTAAGGCCCGATGTTAGGCTTCCAAGAAGGGTCTCGGCTTCATAGTTAGGGTTAAGGAGCGGGGGGGGGGGGGGGGCGTGATCTGTCCTGGTCTGCTAGACAACGCTTACACACCCGCGGGTCCACACGCGTTACTCGCTACTGCCAAGCCAAGACACTGACAGCCGTCTCATGCACCCGCCCCAGCCTAGCACTGCAGCCTTACTGGCTCTGGCACGCCACCATGGTGCTCACACCAGGCTCGCACACATGAACACACTGGGCATTGCCACTCACAGCAGTACGCCACCACACTCACATGCAGACGTGGTGGCAGACGCACAGTGGATGATACAAATACACATGAATCACCAGCCACCCCACACTCACACACTCTGTGGGTTCTGCTCTACTCACTCAGAAACAGGGTAGAACACCGGCCAGGTGCACCACACACCACACACACCACACACACACACACACACACAAAGCACGCAGTTGTATCAACTCTAATACAAACACACAGGACACACACTGGATCACTGTCCCATGCAGAGGTAGGCACATTCACCCATCCACTGTGTCACATATCCATTAGAAACACGCACGCGCGCACACACACATTTGATACGTGAATTTGAATCACCAACCCAATGATAAAGTGCTCACACTATATCCATACAACACCACCTGGGGTTCTTCCAGCAGCTTATCACTCTGGCCCACCTCACACATAGTGACAGTCCCTTGAGAGGGACATTGCAGCAAAGGGACCACACACCACCACCAGAGAGAGAGGAGAGAGAGAGAGAGAGAGTGGAGAGAGGTCACGGGAGAGACGAGGGAGAGAGAGAGAGAGAGAGAGACGAGGGAGAGAGAGACAGAGGAGTGCCGGAGAGAGAGATTCCGAGAGAGAGAGGAGAGAGAGGAGAGAGAGAGAGAGGAGGAGAGAGAGAGAGAGAATGGACACACAGGTTTATACACTTGCCTCTTCTTCTTGAAATGAAGGCTGGCCCCTAGTCCTCAAAGGCTTACCCCACTGGAGAAGGTCCCCACTCCTCCTCTTCCAGCCCCCTAAATCACAGTATTTTCACCCTGCCTCTGCCAGGAAGGAGGAAGGAACAGCAGTGGGCCCGGGTTTCACCCAGGACTGACAGCTAAGATGCTGCGGAAGGCAGAGAACAGGATGAGAGACAGGCAGCAGGAGCAGGTGGAAGTGGCTTCTAACCTACTTCCCTGAATGGAAGGTTCAAAGTTTTTTTTTGCTTCCACTTCCGCTAGGGGCAGAGCTGCTCGGCCACTCAGAGAAGTGCGGTTTCAACAGGTGCAGGGCAGCAGTGGGGCTTCAAAGAGGACTAGTAGAATGCTTCTGGAAGGTCAAGGCACCCTGATGAAGAGCGGAAGGACTCGCTGAAGTTTGCGCAGAGGAATCTTGTGTCTGGAGATGACGACTGAGCTCTCTGGAGCCCCGGGGAGTCTTGGATGAGAACACAGGGAGGGAGGAATTCTGTGCTATCTCAGCAGTCCAGGCCTGAAAAAAAGTACCTCTTCATAGCCTTTAATAATCGTTATCAGCACTAACTTGCCGTGCCCTTTCACAAAGCTGTTTTGTGTTTAAACCCTCTCCAGGACTGGCTACATAATTTATAGAGTCCAGCGCCAAAGGAAAATGTGGTGGTAAAAAATTATTAGAATTTCAAGACATGCAGGTATGATTTAAAAATACAATTCAGGGGTCACTGGAAAGTACAGAGTTTTGTGTCTTGCATAGGCCTTAAGCCCATGAAGTCACCCACGACCCCCTTATAGCCTTTGTCCCATTTAATACTTATGACAGACTAACTTCATGTGCATCCACTTCAAAGACTGTGTTCTTGAGGCACAAAGGGAGTTGATTATCCAAGGGTTGAGGCAAGGACAGCCCAGGGGATATCCAAACCAGCTGCTCAGGATTCCAGACACTCCCTTGCAGTTGCTACTTGGGAGAAGATGCCACCTCAAGCAGCAGCAAGCTGAAACAAGGGAGCTGAGTTGTCTAAATGAACGATGGGATGGATATTAAGGGAAGAGTTCCGTGTCTGACTGCACCTGCAGTGCTCAGCACTCCAGGAAGGGTTTCCTGGTCTCCCTGTGTAGAGACACCTGTGTAAGCATGCTCACTGACTCTAGAAAGGAGAGATGAGAAAGGGGACGTGAGAAGGAACCCATCGAATAGGTAGTTGAAGAGGGCTGGGGAAAGGCAGCTTGGGTGTTTCTGTGCTGGGATGAAGCCCTTCTCTCTAGTATTGGTTGCAGATAAGGCTTTGAGAGGCAGCCTTGCATAGTCACCTTCAAACCATGCCAGCCCTCTCTCTGTGCCTAGATCCTTTTTCTGCATAGTCAAGATCCACTGCTAATCATCTCCATATCACCTGTTCCATGTGGTAATGGCATCCTAACATCGCAGGGACTTCTACCGTGGTCCTACCATGGTGTTGCCTCAGGTACAGCTAGCTACTCCTGAGTAATGCAGCTGCCCCTTCTCCTCTTGTAAGTCTAAGACTAAGAATTAAGATAGTCTCAGCTCACCCTAGCCCTGTCTCTGTGTTTGCTTCTTTACTCCATCTGCTCCACTTTATGGACTTAATCACTTGATCCCAAGTATATGCATTGCCTCCTAACTTAGTTCTGTCTCCTGGACTTTCGTCTCCCCCCTCCTCTCCTCTCTCCTCTTCTTCCCTCTCCTCTCCCCTTCCGCCCCTCCCCTCCCTTCCTTTCCCTTCTTCCTTTCATGTTGTGCTTTCTTTTCCTCACTGAGAAAGACGCCCATCCTGTGTTAGATTCCTGTTGATTACTGGAGACTGTTGCGCCAGCTCCCTAAAGAAGCATCCGGCATGGACAGCTGGACAAGAAAACAAACCTTAAACCTGGGCCAATATGTCTGTAAATAAAACAGCACCGGACACAGCGTGTAATCTATTGTTGTAAATATCCCATGCAGGGTGTTTTTTTTTTCCTGGTAACCACACACTGTTGAGTGTTCTACAGGCCCACAAGGTTTTTAGTGTTTGCTCCTTCTCCAACTGGCCTGTTGCCCAGGAGGCCTGTCCTGCAGGGGAGTCCAGCTAGAGCACCTGCCCACTGTTCACTTCCCAGTCCTCATAAGATTGATCACTACCTTCACCTTGCATCTTTGCTGGTTCTTCGTCCTTTTTTAACCTTCACAGGTGACACAGCAAGAATTTGGGCCCTGGATAACTAGGGGGATTTTGTTCCTAAAGAGCCACTCAGTGCATAATCCTTGGTACATACACATGCTCACTCAATATTCATTAATTTTTATTTGTTCATTCACTCATTCATTCATTTGGCTTTTGAAACAGCTTTACTTCTCTCAGACTTCCGGGTGCTAAGGTGGTGGTTCTCCACTTGTGGGGGGTTAAACGACCCTTTCATGGGATTTACACATCAGTTATCCTGCATATCAGATATTTACAGTGCAGTTCATAAAAGTAACAAAATTATAGTTATGAAATAGCAACAACATAATTTTAGGGTTGAGGGGCACCAAAAGATGAGGAAGTGTGTTAAAGGTTTGCAGCATTAGAAAGATCAAGAACCACTGTGCTAAGGTTACAGGTGTCAACCAGTTTGATGGTTAACACCGTGAATTTAATGAGTTTCAAAGTCACCTAGAAGGGAAGTCTCTGGGCATATCTGTGAGGAATTATCTAGATTAGCTTAGTCTCTGGAGCTGGCTATGAAGAATTATTAAGATTGGGATAAGAAGACACATACTGAATACGGGTAATATTATTCTACCAGTTAGAACAGGCGTGTAGAAAGGAGTAGTTATCTAAGCGCTGTGTTCAGTGTTCTCTGGTACCTAAATTAGATACAATGGATCCATCTGCCTAGGGTTCCCACTGCCAGGGCTTCTCCATCATGAAGAATTGTGCCCTCACACTGTGAGCCAAAACAAACCCCTTCTTCCCTGAGTTGCTTTATTTGATATTTTGTCTTAGCAGCAAGATAAGCCACCATGACTGGCTTAAGCATAATCAATTTCTAATGTGCAATGTGTCTAACATGACATTTCCCATGAACCCAGGTAGGTCAGTGTCAGTCCCTAATGGATGCTGTGTTTCCTCTGAGAAACGCAAGACACTGCTTACTAATGTTCTGTTTGCAGACATCCCTCTTGGTTCCCAGCCATCTCCCGATTGGCTACCAGAGTCAACCAGCCACCAGGAAGATCCTGGATGAAAGGGAATGGCTCACTCTGTGGTATCTATGGTCAGGGAGGAGGGTGTGCCAAAATGAGGAAGCCAGTAACATTTTGACTGCCTGTGTTTGAGTGCTCCCCTCTTAACCCACACAGCTGTTGCTCCACTGTCCTGGACTTCAGGGTCACAGGGAATTGACAGTCCCCAAGTAGCCTGTGAAGGCTGCCTTCCACTCCTGTCCCTTTCCCTAGGATGTGAACTTTAAGGAGAGAGAGAACCTTCGACATCGTCTCCAAAAGAGAACACAGTTTCCTTTCTCTTTCACCTGATGCTATGGATACTTTGTGTCTGTGTGCACAGTGAGACTCCAGGCTGGGTTAGTCGCTTCGCTGGGCTGGACATATTTATTTGCTTTCTCCCGTGAGTGCTGCAGTGACTTAAACGTGCCTCTGTGAAGATGCCAGGTACACAGATGGTAATTGCACCCCCTGCTGTGCCGGGTCTGCAGAACACAGGACTGAGGCGGGGGTTGTGGAACAGGGTAGCAAGCCTGGCACTGCCTGGGACTAGGTAGCCTCTCTGAGTGTTGGTCTGGATAGGAGAATCTGCACTCCCCAGGCATGGGCCAGAAACACCCAGAAAGTTGCAACAATTCAGAGGTAGCAAAAGGGCACAGTGCAAAAGACTTGTTTCGGTGGCAAGACCTGAGAAGGCTGTGCTGCCTGGTACAAACCTATGCCTCTGAATCCCTGTGTCTAGCTGAGGAAGGCATAGTACTTCCCTCAGAGGTAATGACTTAGTTCAGTTTAGTTTTAATTTCACACTTACTAACGCGGTATCTGCAGCTCATAGATCTAGGAGAAATTTCAAATTAGTCTGACTATTTAAGAATACTTTTTAGGAGGCTATGACCTCTCTAGCTACTCTTGCCTCTGATGGATCTGGGAAAAGTCAGCTGGGAACCTTCTGAAAAGGATTAGCCACTCTAGACCCCATTGACAATGTTAATGATCCACAGAAGAGGTCAGAATAGTAACATTAGCTGGTGTTTGGAAGGAGCTGATCTGCACCTCATGGAGGAGTTCAAGACATCAGCAGCTATCACTGTGGTGGGAAAAGCCAGTGCCAGACAACAAGAGTTTGACACAGACCTGGAGGATAGGGGAGAATTGCTCCAGACTCATGGTGAACAAAGCAGTTTCTGGAGATGGAATCTGCTCTGGTGAAGATGCTGTCAACACTGCTGAAATGGCCGAGGGTCTAGAATGTCGCATCACCTTGGCAGACGAGCAGAGGTGGCATTAGAGAGGACTCATTGATTTGGAAGGAGTTCTACCATGGGGGAAAACACTGGTTCAGCCTGCAAGATGGGAGAACATTTGATGCCTAGATTGTGCATCTAGAAGAGTGCAAAAGTAATACACCATATCTCTGATGATCCAACTCTGACACGCAGTCCTGGCATTGATCCTAACAGCGTGGCAAGTCCTGGAATGAGGGTCCTTGGCTGGAGGATTATAGTTGTCTGGTTCCATCTCCCACAGGTACAAAGGCAGCAACTGGGTTATTCAGAGGAAGAGAAAACCATTAAAAATCTCAACATACCTGTGTGGGCTGCAGTAGGCATGAATGCCATGCTGTTGGCTGTCAGCTGGAAGGTATACGACTAGCAAGCAAGCCACCGTACAAGAGGATGGTGGAGTGTAGTGGTATTTCAAATGTATTTTAATAAGTAAGGATTGCCTGAAGATCTGAGAGCAAAACAGTCCCACTGGTCAGCCTTACAGACCAGGTTGTGGTAACACACACTTTTAATCCCAGTAGCCATACTGACACGCACCTTTAATCCCAGTAGCCACATTAGTTGCCATAGAAACCTGGCGGTGCATGCTTTTAATCACCGTGGTACACACCTTTAATCCCACTCCTAGAGAGGATTATAAAACATAAAACGGGAGGAGACAGCAGCTTTCAACATACAGTCTCATTCTGAGATTCTGGGAAGCAGGATCGCCGTTTCAGACTGAGGTTGAGGTAAGAGCCAGTGGCTGGCTGTTTTGCTTTTCAGATCTTCAGGTTGAACCCCAATTTCTCTCTCCAAGTTTTTATTAATCATGCTTCAGTGGAGGCTCCTCCACCTTACTTTACTCTCTCTGCCCACCATCAGTCTGTCCCACCAGACACTGATGCCTAAAGAAGCAGCACAGCTTCTCCCCACTTTTATAAATCTTCCTGTAAGTCTGCCACCAAAGGTCATGAACTTGCAAATGATCTAAATTAAGCGACTGGCATACTTCATGCATCAACATAAAAGATCACTTTCATTTTAGAATAAGTTAAAGCTCACAAGTCAAGTTTCAAAGAGAATGGGGGTTCCCCTATGGCCCCATTCATTTCCCCTGTGGTCTGCATCTTATATTTCTACAATAATTTTGTCAAAGTTAAGACCTTGACTGACATTGGCACATGGCTGGTAGCTGAACTCCAGACTTAATTTGGATCTCACCAGTTTCCCCATTAACATCCTTTCTTTGCCCCAGGGTGCCATGCAGGGTTGCAGAGTTCATTGAGTTGTCTTGTCTGCCCAGTGTCCTCTGGACTGTGATGGTTTCTCATGGTGCCTGAGCTTTAGGTGACCTTGACAGTCTCAAGAGAACTGTCCCGGCAGAATACCCTTAAATTTCATCTCAAATTCCTGGGCATCTCTACCTAGAGTGGTAGTTGAAGTGCCTGACACCACATGTTTGTCTCCCGGACATGCGACCCACTGTCCAGGAAGGGCAGAGTCTTAAGGAAAGGGAGAGGAGAGATGCTTCCATGGAAGAGGTGCTAACAGAAGCAGGCCTGGCAGATGGCTGGAGGATGGAATAATATTTTGGAGGTAAGTTCTGAGTATGCCACTGGCAGATATCCAGAAATACACCCACAACATAGGGATCACTTCTTCCTTTCCTGTGCCTCCTGCATTCCAGGCATCTCCAGGGCACAGGCAGGGATATTCATTCATTCCTGTATCATCTGAATCCTAGGTGACCCAAGGGTGCTGATGGGGCCTTCTGAGAGGAAGAAAAGCTCTTCCCAGCTTCCATGTCCAGCTCTGACCTTCATTCCCCATGGAGAGCTCTATCCATTTCCTCAGCGACTGGGGCTCTTCCTTCCTCTGTTCACACACCTGTGTCTTCAGCCCTCCCTCCTCAGATACTTCTTCCTTAAGTCTCCTCCCTACTCCCTACGAAAGACATCCTCCAGCAGACCAGTGAGGAGCCCTCCCCACTTCCTCCTCTTCTCAAACATCTAATCAGATATAAAAGAAATTGCTCCCTCTTCCCTCAGAGGCTAGCCACTCCCTCCTGATGCTGGTCTAGGGATGGCTTTCGGATTCCTCCCCATACTCTTCAGTGGGCTCACTCCCCACTCTGCAGCCACTTGGGGCTCCAGTATCCTCTACTCCTACCTTGTTCCCTGACGCATGCATAGGTTTCTCTTCTCTTTCTCATTTGTAAAGATGATCCTGAAATTTCTGTCCCTAGTGCTCTTCTCTGTTTGCTCCTCTCCACAGACCAGCTCTCTCCACTTTAACCTCTACCCTCAGCTGTCTTATCTTACCCTCAGCCACAGCTGTCTTACCCTCAGCCACAGCTGTCTTATCTTACCCTCAGCCACAGCTGTCTTACCCTCAGCCACAGCTGTCTCATCTTACCCTCAGCCACAGCTGTCTTACCCTCAGCCACAGCTGTCTTATCTTACCCTCAGCTGTCTTATCTTACCCTCAGCCACAGCTGTCTCATCTTACCCTCAGCCACAGCTGTCTCATCTTACCCTCAGCCACAGCTGTCTTATCTTACCCTCAGCCACAGCTGTCTTATCTTACCCTCAGCCACAGCTGTCTTATCTTACCCTCAGCCACAGCTGTCTCATCTTACCCTCAGCCACAGCTGTCTTACCCTCAGCCACAGCTGTCTTATCTTACCCTCAGCTGTCTTATCTTACCCTCAGCCACAGCTGTCTTATCTTACCCTCAGTCACAGCTGTCTCATCTTACCCTCAGCCACAGCTGTCTTATCTTACCCTCAGCCACAGCTGTCTTATCTTACCCTCAGCCACAGCTGTCTTATCTTACCCTCAGCCACAGCTGTCTTATCTTACCCTCAGCCACAGCTGTCTTATCTTACCCTCAGCCACAGCTGTCTTATCTTACCCTCAGCCACAGCTGTCTTATCTTACCCTCAGCCACAGCTGTCTTATCTTACCCTCAGCCACAGCTGTCTTATCTTACCCTCAGCCACAGCTGTCTTATCTTACCCTCAGCTGTCTCATCTTACCCTCAGCCACAGCTGTCTTACCCTCAGCCACAGCTGTCTACCCAGGGTCTCTTTTTAATGGCTGACTGGCTCCTAAAAGCCCTCATCCCTAACCTGGAAGTGGTCCTCCCTTTCCTGTCCCTGAGCCTCTTCTGTCCCCTGAACACCTTCTCTTGACTCATGGCTCTAGCATCCTCCAATGAGCTGAGCCTCCACATTCCCTTCCCTTCTGCCCATCTCACTGAAAACTCTCATTCACCTCACATGCCTAAATCCTGTTTTGATGGCTCTCAACTTCTCAAACTTTCTCCACAGTGCTTCTTGTTGAGCATGGATTGAGATTTGACAATTCTCATGTCCTTTTGTGCTGTTCTCCTTGGATACAGAGTAAACCTAGGCTCTGGGGTTGGGCATCTAAGGCCTTTCAGTCCCCAGCCCATCTTAAGCCCACACCACACGTGGAGTCCTATGTTCTTTTCCACTTTTTTTCCCCAATCAACTCATGATGCATGCTATCCATTTTTTCACACTTTAACCCCTGTTATTTCTGAATGGAATCTCATCTCTGTACTCTCTTGATCTCTGAGACTTTCATCTTCCAGGGTCCTAGGACACATTTCTACCTCCATCCTATATATAATATTACCAAGATTCTATACCTGCAATTAAATCTCTGCCTTTCTGTCAGGGTTCCCATAGTTTTATGCTCAGACTAAAACCCAAGATGGGGAGACCCATCAAAGCAAGGAGAAACAGGGTATATGTGTGCATCTGTATATTGTATATATTCAGCATGTGCATATGTGTGTGTGGTATGCATGTGTGTGTGTGTGTGTGCTTTCATGTGTATTCCTGTGTGTGGTGTGCATGTATTCAAGTGTGGGTGTATAGTGTGTACATGTGTATAAGTGCATATGTGTGGTGTGTGCTTTTATGTGCATGAATGTGTGTAGTGTATGTGCACTTGTGTGTGCAAAGATGTGTGTGCATGTGTGTGTGCATATGTGTGCATGTGTGCACATATTCTAGCTGGTGCTAGTTACTGTTCAGAAAGTACTGATTTCTCCTCAGCCAAGAAGGCAGGAGATGTGTTCACACTTAGGAAGACTCTGTGGGTTGCTGGACCCTATGAAAGTTGTGTTCATGTTATTTTATTTATTTAACCCTCCCCAAATCTTTGCACAATGCATGCTGTTGGAACTCCTTTTTGCAGATGAGAAAACTATAACTCAAGGAGGGTTAAGTGATTAAGCCAAAGCCACACACCTAGAAAGTACAAATGCTAGGACTAGAGATTTTGGATCCAGAGGATCCATTCCCCAAGTGCTCAGCCTTACTTAACTGCCATGTTTACCCACCTGCTTACTCCCAAGCCAACCACCTCCAGGGCACACAGGGATAGTAATGGAAATTCCGGAGAAGCCTCAGGTGCACTCACTGTGTAGTTAACTTCCTGGCAACACAAACATACCCATCCCTCCCCTCACAACCAGTCTCTTAAATTGGGAATGAACTTTAAGGGAAAGGGGCTTCTAGGTTGTTACTAACCAGGAACATGGCAATGCCACTGTCAGAGCACAGGAAACCTGAAACAGGGAGCTCCTGGTCACTTAGAGGTCACTGAGGCAGACGGAGATGCCCTCTGGGGAGAAGGAGAGAGGATCTGCAGAAGGAAGACTTGCACACAGTTCCTTCTTCATACCCACTGGGTGCCTGATGCCCAGGCAAGGGAAAGCTACCTCACAGCTGAACTTAAAGATGCTTGCCTAAGCGAAGAGCCTGCCCTTCCTTCATTATCCCTCTGTCTCCTCTGTACCCAGGAGAACAAAGGGGAAAGGCACTAAGAACGAATAGAGAGGAGCCTGCTCAGAAAGAGCAGCCTTTGCCGTACAGCAGATGAGGTGACTGCTACTCTAGGACCACATGACTGCATATCTTCTGCAAGTCCCTTCTCCTAGAGCAGTGGTTCTCAACCTGTGGATCACGCCCCCCTCCTGGGGCTCACAGGGGTCACCTAAGACCATTGGAAACCACAGATACTTACATTCCAATTCAGAGCAGCAGCAAAATTACAGTTACAAAGTAGAAAGAAAAATAATTTTTTTTTGGTTGGGGGAGTCGCCACAACATGAGGAACTGTACTAAGGGGTTGCAGCACTAGGAAGGCTGAGAACCATTGGCCTAGCGGCTCTTGTCTCCTCACCTGAAAGATGAGGAGCAAAATGATTAAAGGAGAGGAGGCTGGGTGGATCCTCGACACTCACTGTACCGCTGCCATACATAAATGACTTTCCTTATTTCTTTTCTTGTGAGCACCTTATCATACTCCCTAGCTCTATTTTCATTTGGAAATCTACTGGTTAACATCTAGTTCTGACTTTAGGCATGCCTTCCAAGATGCCGGGGTTCACTACACTGCTCCCTCAGAAACTAGGGTTGCATCTGCACAGGTGGAACACAGGAAAGTCATGCCTGCCCTTGGCTGGTGCTGCATGCATCATCTCCCTATTCCTGCCCATTGAGGATTATGTGTGAGGTACCTCCTGGGTATAAAACACTGAGGGGTAGTGAGCAAGAGCTGGTGGCAGGCAAAGGACCTGGGAACACAGAAGGTGTCGGTAATTCAAAAGAACCTTCTGACCTTGCTGTCATTGACCTGGGCAGTCCAGAAGAGAAAGAAGCACATGTTAAAGGAAAGACAGACTTCAAGAACATTCAAAATGAAAACTGTATGGAAAACAATTATTATTATTTTTTTGTATTTTTATTGGGTATGTATGTAGGCATGTGTCTCTGTTGTGTGTATTGTTGTGTGTGTGTGTGTGTGTGTGTGTGTGTGTGTGTAAGGGTGTATGTCAGAAGATAATTTGTAGGAATCAATTCTACCACATGGTGCCTGGGCATTGAAGTCTATTCATCAAGCTTGGTGGCAAGGGTCCTTGCTGCCCTGGTCCATGAACAGCATTGTAGAATGGTTGGTAAGAGGAAGACATGGTTGAGGGAAGTCTAAAGCGGAACAGATTCCTGTTCTCAAGGAGATTACAGGGCAGTCTCGAGACAGACTAGGTTGATTAGCTAGGGGATTAGCCTTTCTCCTGTTGTCCAGAGCCTCAGTGAGCCTTTCAGTAGTAGACAGGAGCCATAATCTGGAGAAAGGAAGGATGGTAGGTCCTGACCATCATTTCTGGGCCTGCCTGACTGTTGCTATGGCAACCAGTGGTGGGTCACATGGAGAAATATCTCTGGTTCTTATATGAGGGTGATTCTCAGTCTCAGGCTGAGTTTGGGACCAATATCTGAGGCACCCGCTTACCCCTTTGAGGGTCCCCTGTGTTAGAAGCAGTTTCAACATCCCAACAACAAAGCACAGGGCTCCAAATGATCCCTCATACCTGAGGAACGACAGGACTCAGGTGTGGGTCAGGCTCTCTGGCCAGCCTCCACCCAGTTCCATCTGCCCAGCAAGGAGCAGGGAAATAAGAAGTGACAGGAAGTGCCAGGAATCACTAAGACGGTGTCACCTCGATTTGTAGGCAGACGGAACTGCTCCTAGTGAACAGGACACTTTAGAGACACTGTATCCCTGAACAGTCCACCTGAGATGAGCAAGCCCTTGGTGCCAGTCTCTGCTCTGTCCCTGTCCCGTCACCTGTCCCTGTCACACTCTTCTCCGGGCTCAGCTGTTTCCTGGACCCCCACCCCCTGTATATCCACAGCCTCCTGTCTTCAGAACTCCTCTTTAAAGCCTCATCAGAGCCATCTTTTATTGTCCATAAAGACATCTGGCTTCTCCGTGGCAAACCCCAAGTACCCTTTTACCCATCTTGAGGACCAGTCTCCTAGGAATAAATAACTCTCCGTTGTTTTTTAAAGATAACCTTTACAGAGCTCGCTTATAATAACATCCATCAATTATGGGGTCAGACTCCTGGGAATAATGAATTACTCCATCTGTGTTCCATGTCTTTGCTGCCTTTTATTTTCACCGACAGATTGAGAGGTTTTCAGGCTGCAGCGTCTATCCCCGAACAGCACTGTGTCGCTTTCGGAAACCGTCTAGACAGAGCCCTGCTTGTTACATGACAGACCTGGGAAGGAAATGTTCCAGAGGGAGACATTGCAGAAAAAGAATTTCATCTCATAAGCAGGCATTTACAATATTTCCTTCCCGGTACAGGCCACCTCACCTCCCGCCCCAGTGTTTTTACCACCTTTACTCAAGGCATGACTCACAGCCCTATATTAAATTTGTTGAAACCTTAGATTGGATTTAGATGAGTCCCAATCTATCATATATAGATTTAAGCGTATAGAGACATGGGTACCCATGAATGCTGCATCATGCACACACATGCATGCATACAGTTTATAAGCATACAGGCATGTGCACACATGCATATGTAAACAATACACATACGCATGATGAAGCTGCTTGGTGGTTGAACAGGCACACGCAAGCTCATGCACACATACACACACACACACACACACACACACACACAAAGTGCATGGTATATAAGAGTACAAGGGCACATGAACCTTCACAGGCTTGCACACATGCATGTACGTGCTCCTTCGCTTATGTGCTCATTTTCATCCTGATACTATTGTAAGATATATATATATATATCTCCAGTGTCTTGGTCCCTTGGTTCTGGCCCTCAGAGTGGAGGCAGTCGCAACACCTAGTTGAGACACTAGTGGGCACTGTAATCAGGAAGGAAGCAAGACCTAATGCTGGCTCTGCCATTGCAGTACCACAGGACATGTCCAGCCTTCTGCTTCTCAGTGGGTGTGAACAAGCAAAGACAGGTGCTGTTATCTCTCAGCCTGTAAGATCTTTGGGGGAGTAGGCTCTGTGCCTCCATGGAGGCAGACAGAGACCACTGTAATTCCCTCCACAGCCAGCATATCTCTGTCTCCCAACCCAGCTTATTTACGATGCTTTTAACTCCAAGCAGACCCACTTCCAAACTCCTGCCCCTGACATAAATTACCTTAAAGGCCCGATTTGTATCACTGTGGTTGGATGGCGCCTAACCAGAAAGCACTCTGGCTTCTCAACAGCTTCAATCCAGGCAGCACTATGGATTAATTTTTTTTTCACCCTAATTGAGCACTTCAGAAAGGGGGGTTGAAAATCTTCAATAGGTTTCATTTTTAGGGAAAGCAATTTTGACTTATTAGGCACTGTTGGCTTCAAAAATGTGCTCACTAATGACTTCTATTTAAATATTTTCCTCCAGCTGAGACACTTTAAAAAACATGGTGTTAATGGATTCAACATCCCCTAAATGAGGATTTTTCCTACTGTGGCCTTTGAACTTTCTTGGCCAGATATTCTCCAGGGATAAGGAGGTGCCAAGTGCACCTTGGGAAGACCCTGGAGATTGGGTGATGGCCACTTTCCCCTCTCCCTAGCACTTACAGAAGTGATGATTTGCTACCTGGAAGTGTAAGTTGAGACAGGATCTTTAGGCTGCCCATCCCTACAGGATTAAATCCAAGCCATTGAGCCCCTTGGAGAAAGTCCCAGTGCCCTTTACCTTAGATTTCTCTCCTCACTATCTGCCCTCTTGAGTCCCAGATAAGAATATATGACATTGAAATGCTCCATCCAAACTCGTGCCTGTCTTCATGGGTGTGGGAACCTTTGCGGTTTCATGGGACCTGGCACCAAGAGGCCCACGGCTAATTTTTGACTTGCTGTTTCCATCTTGAAATTTTCACTTGTTGGTGAATGCTGTTCCACATTTTCAATCTGCACTGGGCTCTGTCTATTACACATATGACCATGGCTAGGTTCAGGGCTCCACACACACACCCCCACACGCACACATACACACATACACACACACACACACACACACACACACACACACACACACCCTGTTCCCATCTTCTACTATTTGTTTATGCAAAGCCCAGCCCTACCACTCCTAGTTCACACAAGAGATTTTGGGAAGGGTATAGTGGACAGGGCAAAAGGCACGGCCCAGGGCCTGAATGACATCAAAGGCTAGAACATTGACTTAAGTATGGACAACCAAAATGTCCATCTGAAAAATGCAGATATCCTGTCCCTACTTGCTAAGTTGTTGTGAGCTCCGAGGGACAATGTGGGAGCACGGGGATGTGTCTGGTACCAGAGGACTGGTTGACACTGTCTGGCACCGTTGCCATCCCTTCAGGACCAATGTCATACCGACCCCTTATGAGGCCTTTCCTATCTGTCTGGACTCCTTCCCTTCCAGGTAGCTGGCGCCTGTCTGTGCTCTCTAGCTTCCTTTCCTGTCAGTACTGCAATTACACTGGTGTGTCACAACTGTCTGTCAGGAGAGCTTAGGATCACTTTACTTTGCTGGTGCCAAGATCCCGCTCAGGCTTGGGCAAAGAGAGAGGTTGCTAGAAGAAGGGTATCTGCTAGAACACAGGGCAAGAATATTATCTGAGTCCCGAAATGAAAAGCCGGAAGCCTCCAGAAATGCAGGATGACCCCTCTTACTTCTAATAGTATTTAAGCATTGTTTTTTTTTTTTTGGTTTTACGAGACAGGGTTTCCCTGTAGTTTCTAGAGCCTGTCCTGGAGCTAGCTCTTGTAGACCAGGCTGGCCTCGAACTCAGAGATCCGCCTGCCTCTGCCTCCCAAGTGCTGGGATTAAAGGCATGCGACACCACTGCCCGGCTTAAGCGTTGGTTCTTGCACTCAGTCTTCTTCCCCCTCCTCCCTCTTCTGTCCTATCCTTTCCCTCCTCGACCTCCTCCCCTTGTCCTTGTCCCGCTCATCGGTTTCTTCTTCATGGCCTTCTGATTTCACCTCCTCATTCTATGTGCTGCAAAGGTGGATACTTCCTGATCCAGCCTCCTGCAAAGGCCTAAAGGGTCCCCTTGGGTTCCATCTCATCAACAATAGGCAGGCGACTGTTGTATGCCAGCCTGCCAATTCCTTTACACCTGCTGCTCACTCCACCCGTCAACCTTGGCTTACAGGGCCACGAAGCCTTATCTTTGCCCCTTACAGTCTCCAGTCCATGCTTAGACTATAAATTGACGTTGAATACAGGAGGAAGGCGTGAACTATGGAGGAGGGTTTACCTTCCAACCTGGAAATAATGCGATCTCCTAGTTATTGTGCTCCTTGTAGAAACCCAGTTGATGAGGCTGTGCCAGAATAAAAGCCTCTGAGGCAGCAGGTCACCCAAGGGTCGCTAGAGGATTTTGCCTGGTTCTTTACCTCCCTTCAAAGAGAATCCTGCTGACCTTTCCTGCTTACCACTAAAATCAAATCTGGGCCTGATCTCCCTGAATATGCAGCGTGCTGCTTGAGGATTTAAGTTGATTTCCACAGGAGGGAACCTGCTCACTCAACAGAATCTATACTCTCAGAAATTATTAAAAGAGCAGAATTACATTCACTGGGGTCAGAGGGCCAGAAACACTAGAAACGCAATCCCAGCAGAACTGCAGTTAATTGGCACCCTGGAACACATTGGGACGCCAGAAATGCAGCTGTACTGTGTGTTCTTAGACCAAAGCCAGCACCAGGGACCCTGCTCCACTGGTATGGTCCCTGAGCTCATAGCACTGGTAGCTCCAGGACAATCTGCTCTTCCTTGATCGAACAGGACAGGAGCAGGTGCGAAGAGGAGAAAATGGCATGCCTGGATACGACTCCTTGGACTAATCCATTTAGATGTGAATTTGAAACGCACTTACTAAGTCCCATTATTAATGGCATCAAGAAAGGACTAGAAGGAAAATTCCTTCTATGCTCTCCTGGTTTCCATGTGGAAGGCTTTTCTAAGACACTCTCCGGTCCCTCTCTGTCTCGTTGTCCTCTCAGGAAAGAGCTGGCTGAAGGTAGTCGGCACACCCAAATGAGGTCGTACAGCTTGGCTCAGTACAGTAGTGCAAGATGCATAGACCTTTGTCTTTGTTCTTCATTCAACTTGTTCGGACACAAGGTTGCACATGAGGATGCTGTTTGTCGAGGTGGGCTGCTCAGAGTCCCCAGTTTTTGCAGCAAAGGTCAAAAGCTACAAATATTTTCTAAGATCAATGTTTCACGTGGCCTAAGTCAGAACCTTCTGGTCTTTAATGCAAGAACCATTAAAGAATATCACAAAACTGCAAAGCACAACTGGTCTAACTCAAACTTTTAGAAACCAAGGTCAAAATGCTTTTCAGGTTGCTGTAGTTGAATTCTGAATGTCCTTAAAGACCCATGTATTCGCTATTGGCTTCATCTGCAGCCCACGCCACCGCTGGGAGGTGACAAAGCCTTTAAGACATGGGCCCTAATAGGAGGTTTTCTGGTCATGGTGGAGTGCATCCTTGAAGCTGAGGGGATGCTCCATCCTTCTGTTTCTGCTTCTTGATCACCATGTGTGAGCAGCTTGTTCTGCTATGTGTTTGGTCCATCCTGTACTACCTTGTCACAGGTCAGAAAGCAATAACACCTCCAAAACCTCAGGAATCAAGCATTTCTTCTTTTTAAGTTGCTCAATGCGGATATTTTGTTATATTGACAAAAGACTGACAAACATAGAGGAGTCGCAGCCGCAGGCTCTTTTCTGTCTTCTCATACTCAGATTTGACGTCTTAAACCTCAGTTTTGTTTATGTCTCTTAGTAAACTGAAGTTTTGGAACATGTGGGTAAATCCTTAATAAATTGTACCTTAGCCCCCGTTTTGGGTTTTGAACAAATTGGGAAGAAAAATAAAAAAGTAAAAATAGAGGCCAAAATGTCAGGCTATGACTGCTAGAGACCAGGTGGAAAATGTGGCATCGTGCCTCTCAGGCAACTGTGTTGCTAGCACTAAACCCTGAAACTGGCAGACATCCCCACCATTGCAGGGACAAGCCAGATTGCAGCAAGCTTCCCACGTGGAGGGAGGGGTCATAGCTGAGGGAGACGTAACTGGGAGAAGTTGAGAATAGCTATTGTTCTTCTTTTTTTCCCTGTGTGTGTGTGTGTGTGTGTGTGTGTGTGTGTGTGTGTGTGTGTGGTGTTCATGGGTATGCACATATGTGGGCACACATACATACATGTGTGCAGGGGCAAGGAGGAAACCAGCCAACATTAGATGTCTTTCTCCATTGCTTACCACCTTATTTTTGAGATATGTCCTTCATGGGACCTAGGGCTCCCTGACGGGGCTGTACTGGCTGCAGCGAGCACCAGGGATCCTCTTGTCTGCACCTCCCGACACTAAGATGGCAGGTGCAAACTGCCACACCTAGCCTTTTCTGTGGGTGCTGAGATCTAAACAACTCAGGTCCTGACACTTACTGCGTGGGCCATCTTCCCAGGCTCAGCTTTTATCTTTTGTGGTTATCTTGAACCCCCCCCCCCCCAGTAGAGGGCAAAGAACATTCTGGTCATTCAGGTTGGGGGGACATGAGAGAGATTATAGGGATAGGAGAGGGAGAGAGAGAGGGAGAGAGAGAGGGGATAGAAGGGTGGGATGAAGAGAGAGCTGAGATGATCTCTCTCTCTTCTAATCTTTCTTTCTCCTTTTCTTTTTTTTCCCCTCCTCTCTCTCTCTCTCTCTTTCTCTCTCTCCCTCTCTCCCCCCTCTCTCTTCTCCCGCTGCCTCTCCGCTCTCTCTCGCTCAAGATCCAGAGTTCTCCACTCTTCACCCAGTCACCCTAACTGTGTGCTAGGATGACTCTTTCCTCCTTCTTGCTCACTTCATACACAGAAACACTCACCACTAAGTCCTGTTGACTTCAAATTTGCTTTCTAAACAAACTTTCCATCTGTATTCTGTGTCACATACAATCGACACTGGTCCATGCTATCTCTCTCTCTCCTGGGAAACATTTGCTTGTTTTTGTTTTGGCTTTTTCACTTCCGAGTCAAATCTTTATCTAGCACAATAATCCTTCTAGAATAAAGTCTGGTTGAATCAGTTCCCTTCTTAGGAACTCCCGTTCCCTCCAGCTCTGCCTTCATCTCCAGGCTCCATCTTCATCCCCTGTTTCTTATCATATGTTCCCATTACGGGGACCTTCTGGACTTCCAATGCATACTGTTTTCCATTTCCTAGGGACTTTAATATGTGTAGTTTGTTCTGTTGGTTTATTTTCTTGGTTTTCTTTTACTTTTTCACCTGGAATATTTTAATCATCTTTCAAGGTAAAACAAAACAAAGAAACCAAACAACAACCAAACAGCAACATTGTAGGAAATACTAATAGTGTGTGGTTTGAATTAAGAATGTCACACACAGACTTCTGTTGGGGCCACTTCGTCCCCAGCTGGTAACACAATTTTGAGAGGCTGGGGCATCTTTAGGATTATGACCTAGATAGCAGGAATGATAGCAAAACGCCCACCCAGCTCCTGTGAATTGTGTGTTAAGTGAATGAAGCAAATATTTTAAGCACAGGTGAAAGGATGCAGGCGTCCACAGTGAGAGATGAGGGCGTCTGCAGTCCCATCAGACAAGATGTGGTTGGAGCTCCCCCAAGAATTGGGTTCACAGGTTGAGAGCCAGCGCAGGGCTGCCACCGCGCAGATTCCTGGAAACATTGAGGGAACTGGAAAAGATGTGATGCTCTGTCTTCACGTATGTCTTCAATGGCTGCCAGGCTGTCACGAGAAGGAGGAAAAACACATACTTTGGCATCCCCAAGTAGCCAGTTTGCTGTAAGGCAAATTCTGCCACATTTTAAAAATCAAAACCGCCAGGATCTCCAGGCATTTACATGGGTTCTAGGAATTTGAACCTTGGCATCCCCAAGGTTCACTAGGTTTTCACACAAGCCGTACACGAGGCATCCAGTGAGCTTCCTATTTTCTGTTCAGTTGTGTTGTGTCCCATATCTGCCTGTCGGGGGCATGGCCCCTCTCCCTGGCACAGCTGATAGGAAAGGACAGATGTGCCTTGCTCTGGGTCGGTAGGAGAGGATGAGCCCGGATGAACACTCAGGACCAGCGCATTCCAGAGCCTCCACTGTTGGGAGACGGCCCCAGAGGGTAGAAGCTAGTGGTGATAGTGGTATCCAGGGAAAGACTTGATCCATCACTTAGCTGAGAATAGAGAATAGAGAATGCACAGGAGACAGCGGGAGGGACACAGTGAACTGAAGGCCCTCTGATCCCTGGGCTGTGAGCGCATCCACTCTTTTTTTTTTTTTTTTTTTTTCTTTTTTTTTTTTTTTTTTTTTTTTCAAGACAGGGTTTCTCTGTAGCTTTGGAGCCTGTCCTGGAACTAGCTCTTGTAGACCAGGCTGGTCTCGAACTCACAGAGATCTGCCTGCCTCTGTCTCCCAAGTACTGGGATTAAAGGCCTGCGCCACCACCGCCCGGCGCATCCACTCTTACCATTCCTAGTACAAAGGTTATTACAGCAATGGATTTGGCCTAATGAGCCTACTTTAAAGAAGATCTACCTGCCCTTGGGTGCTAAATGATTAAAGTACTTGCCAAGGTTCAAATTCCTAGAACCCTTGTGAATACCTGGAGATCCTGGTGGTTCACCTGTAATTCCAACCTCTGAAGAAGGGCCCAGAGCAAGCTGGCTATCTAGACTAACCATATCGGTGAGTTCTGGGTTTGATTTGGAGACCCTTCTCAAAGAACATGAAAGTGAATTTGAGGCTGATTCCTGGCATCAATCTCAGTTCTCCACAGGTATGGGCTTATATTTGTATATGTAACCCCAAATATGCACGGACCTACATGCAGGAAAACATGAATACATATGCATATGCAATACACACACACACACACACACACACACACACACTTAGAAAGGGGGTAGGGTCCTACCCGTCCTCTAGGCTGTCCCTACAAAACTTGTAGGCCACATCTGGAGTCCTACTCCACAAAACATACCAAAAATTCTTCTCTAGAAAGATGGTGTTTTGATTGATTAGTGATGTCTGTCAAGGGCACAGAATAGTAGCTAGTAGATTCTTGCCACCCATTTGTCACCCTTGTTTTCTCTAGAACATACATTTAAGCTCTAAAGAGGCATAACTGGATAATAGCCGTAAAGCCACATGCATAGAAGACGAGACCCAGAGAACATCCTCTTAGAGCCAGAAAATGGATTAATTTCAACATGGAGATTCGCAGCCATCCAGATTCCAATTCCCTATATTACTCAGCTTGCTTCCTTGTGGGCCTGTCCTTTAATTAGGAGGCTCTGCAAACACTTCAAAGCTGAGCAGCTCCCCAGCCCAGTGCCCGTTCCTGCCAACTCCCAACCTCCCCACAGCAGCACCCCAGAGCGCCAGACTGGATTTTGATCACGCAAATCAGGATGTATGTTTCCCACTGTGAAATAAATAGCCATCCCCCAACCACATCTTTATCCCTGAAGCCAATTAGAGGCACAGCTGGTTTCCCAAGCAGAACTGGGAGGGAGCCACTCTGTCTCATCTCTGCCTTGGTGCCCCAGGGATCCTGTATCTTAGTTGCCCTGGCCTCCAGAAAATCATGAAGCTTTTCTTGAACAAATGACCTACTGAGTGTTCTGTGACACCTTTGCCAGCCCAGTGACACACACCCTCTTACTGATGCCTCAGATTTAAGATGGTAGGGTTTGGAGCCTGGTAGACCCCTTTTCAAATGCTAATTCTACCGCGAACTTGCTATGTTGCTTTGGGCAAGTGGCTTAGCCCATCTGAGCTCACTGTGTTCATTTCTGAAATAGGAATGATGTGACAAACCTCATGATCCTTTCATCAAGGTGCTTTCTCTTCCTTCATCCATCCCACTTTCCTGACAAATCTCTATTTTGTGCATCCACTTCCTGCCCCTGTGATGCTTTTTATTCAAGCTTCTTCAGCTTTTCTCTGTCTGAGGCTCCTACCTGGGTACATAGAACTCAGTCTTGGACTGGTTGTGTTTTAAGCCAGAGAGGCTGCTGTCCAGAGCTGTCACAATCTCTCCCTGTAGAGCGACATTAAATTAGCATGGGGGCAGATTTCCTCCTTCTAGGGAAAACCCCCTGAAAGGGGGAGAGAAACAGTTTGCTGTCCCCAAAGGAAGGACAAAAGGTTTTCCCAGCCATACCTTTGTAGAGCAGAGCTGGTAACCGGGAGGAAATGGGCAAGCTAGAGGCCTCTTAAAAGGAGAAGAAAAAATCATGAACTCAACTTCTTCATATCTGTAGTTCAGGGGCACATTCTGAAGAGTCTACTGGAAGCCAGGAAGGGAGGGTTCACTGAGAGAAAGGTGGGAGCTGGATTCCAGTCTTAGCATGAGGGTCTATCTGACCACGGAGACCGTAGTAGAAAGCTTTTCCTTCAGGGAGATGTTCCCTGGAGACACTCCCGCAGCTGGAAGCGAGGTTTGTCCTCAGGAACCAAGGAAGATGCTCTGCAGCCTGCTGAGAACAGAACTGGTCCACACAGTTGCCATCAGCCAGCTGCATGCAGCTATTTAAGGTTAAAATCAAATTAATTAAAATGAAATAAACTGGAAAATTTAGTTCTTCACTCACAACTGACCACATTTCAGAGGCTCAATTGCCACATGTGGTTAGTGGCTAGAGAGGTGTGGAATGACAGCGTGCCCACCGCCATGGAAGGTCCTACTGCTCACACAAGGTCCAGGTGTGCTGGGGGCTACCCCATGCCTTACCATGCTTAGCGCCATCTCTAGGCTTCCGCCTAGAAGATATCAGTGGTGAGTGGTACCGGTGCCTGTATTCCATCCCCTAGCTGAACAACCCAAACCTCTCAAGATAGAGCCGGTGTCTTTTTAGTTAGTGCAAAAACCACTCCAGAGGAGTGCTCTTATGTGGACAAATCCACATCTGGCTGCATCAGTTTCCTTCGGAATCTCAAGGGAGGATCAACTTAGCACGCAGCTGCCCCATGCAAGGGATGGAGCCAATGTCCAGGGGAGTTCACAGGCAATTGAATCAATCCGTCGGTGATGAAGTCACAGCCCTTGCAATCTATTCGTTTCTCCTAATCCCCTCTCTGAACCCCATTGCATGGGTCCTAAGCCTTCAACACGAGTCATGCAGTTAGAACACCAGTTCCACTATTCTGTGTGAGCTCTGCCAAAAATCTCAGGTGCCCTGGGCCTCAGTGTATCACCTGCAACATAGACATGTTACCTCCCTCATGAGGCTATCGTTAAGGAAATGGACACACGAAATATCTACTTGGCAGTGGTCTGTCTGTCTGTCCAGAACTCCTTATATGCAGCTGGCTGTGGTCCCTGAATGACTGCCACTGGCATCTGAGGTCAGTTTGCCATGGTTCCTTCAACTTGCAGGTAGAAAGTGCTCCCCTTCTGGAGCATCAAACTGTACCTGAAATGGCCTGTCCATTGGGCACTGACTCTAGCTATCACAGGGCCATATGACCTGAGTCATGGATGCACCATATGACCTGAGTCATGGATGCACCATATGACCTGAGTCATGGATGCACCATATTCCTCGAGCCATCACGGTCCACTCAGCTCACCTTGGAAAAATATCTAATACCTCTTACCAAATGAAAAACAGCCCCAGAGACTTTGGAGGTTACCATGGCAACTGTCTTCTAAACTGGATTATTGTTACTTTATCAGAAAGTTCTCTTTTCCTTCAGCTTTCCAATGCCCCGAAGTTGGATGAATTTTTAAATGTGATTTTATTGTATCTTGGAGCGAAATCTTTCCTGTGTGCAGCAGAGACCTGTCCTCAAATCAGGATGAAAGCTGATGGGAGGCTAGGATGCTTTTCAAAGCCAACCTTTCTTCTCTGCCGCAACCCACAACCACTGGTAGATAGTAGCTATCTACCAGATCATGACACCTTCTGTGCCAAAGGGGTAACGTCACACTTTCCACTGGCCACTCACTGACTGAGGAGAACAGATGTGGACTACCTACGGTTCTGGAACAAATCAAAGTGGGGGATGTAATAACAGCAGCACATATAAGCAGGGCCAGCCCCAGCCTCTTCCTGTGGCTCACCCGGGACCATCTCCCAGACTCCTTTAAGCTGCTGCAGCTGCTGGTCCAGGAGGATCAGGAGACTGTGGGACCCTGACTCAGAGATGTGACACACTGGCCCTGCAGCTGATGGCTTAGGACACTGAGCAGAGAGGAGTGCTTGAGTGGCTGAAGCCAGGGTTGTTTTAGCAGTGGATGGTAGGTAAAGCCTCTTCCCCTTTGGTTCTAGGATTCGCAAGTATGACCAAGCTAACAATACTGAGATAAGAGCCCATGGACCAGCTTGGGTCTTACAAGTGCTCTGACTGAGTGAATGCACCAACTCTACTAATTAATTCCTTGCTGTATCTCTTTCAAGTTTTAGATGACAGCCGGGCGGTGGTGGCGCACGCCTTTAATCCCAGCACTCGGGAGGCAGAGGCAGGCGGATCTCTGTGAGTTCGAGGCCTGCCTGGTCTACAAGAGCTAGGTCCAGGACAGGCTCTAAAAAAGCTGCAGAGAAACCCTGTCTCGAAAAACCAAAAAAAAAAATAAGTTTTAGATGACAGAATGATTATTGGAGTTTATTATAAGCTACAAAGTGCTCCTAAGCACATGGGAGTGTTGTGAGGGTCATGCCGCTTGATACTAAGAAGACCACTAGTGGTTTGCCTGGCCCACCAGCTAAATGGTGTCAAACCAGACCTGGTTCAGGTCAGCTCCTCCAGGTCAGCCCAGCCACAAAACCAAAATAAACTCTTCCATACTTTAGCTAATTTTGTCATATTCTTTTGTACCAACAATAAGAAAAGTAACTAATATAGAATCCATTTGAGAAATACCCTGCCCCAGGGAAAATGGCCAGGCTGGTATGAATCCTAATCCCCAACCCCAAGATTAACCCTAACCCTAAGCCCTAGCTCTACAACCCTAAGCCTTGACTCTAACCCTAATCCCAGTTTTAACCCCTAACCCTAAGCCAAGCCCCATTCACTACAAAGTTCAGAGCCTTTACGGGAGACATAGCTTTCTACTGCTGAAAGTTAAGTCAAGTCAGCTAAACAGCTAAAGAGAATAAAGTGGATCCCTCCACTAAGACAGGTGCTCTGGAAGGTCCTAGGACAGGAGCTACTGAGAGAGCAGCGTCACACGCTCCATAGGTTGCTCATGGTGGGGACATCTTACATCTGTGAAGATGGAGGCACTCAGTCTAGACTCAGTACTGAGGGAAGTGAGCTGGCACATTGACTGCACCTCTATTTAGGGGTCTCTTCTTAGCAAAGGCAGAGCTAGTTCCTGGTCTACCTCTCTGAAGCTCTCATGGCCTTTTCCGGTAACTCCTCAGACTCCATTCTTGGGCACTGGGGCCCCACTTCTGTCTCTTTTTTTTCTCCAGAAACCCTTTCTTAGTCCTCAAGCCCAAGTTTATGAGACTTGGAGAAGGGGTAGTTGAGAACAAGGCTGGGACACCTGGGCGGGAGCAGAAAGCTTTGGAAGGGTCTGGAGAAGACAAAAGAATTGATAGCATCATTTAGAGAGTCAACGGCCAGCTAGAAGAAGACCTGAATGCAAAACTCAAGGGCTACTTCTTTTTAAAGAGAATCTTGCTGGCACAAGGTCAGGCTACTAGTATATTCACTATCAGTGCCCACATTGGCCCCAAGTTAGCACCTAGTGAGCAATTTCTTCATTCATGACTGACAGCATTTGGGGGAACAACTCACTGGATTAAAGGGGTGGCCTTTTGTCTTCCTATCCTGGTCTCTGAGGGCCTAAGCTTAGCTGGTCCATACTGTAAATACTGCTGAAAGGTCAGGCCTCGTGGAGCCCACAGCAGGGACATCTCAGCACTAACTTTGACCAAAGGAAGAAACAAAGCTATTCGAAGGTTTCAAGTTGCTAGATTGTTCAAAATTCCTGCTTTTTTTCCACCACCAAATGACCAACGTCACAAATCCTGTTCTACCCCAAGAACAGCCCCTTATGCCATCTGACTGCCTCCTGCCTTAGCTCTGACCACACCTTCTTACTTGTGTAGTTACTCAGCCTCCTCCCTGGTCTTTAACCATCACCCCTCCCCCACTTAAACGAGACCCTCAGGAGTCTGCCTAAGGAACATAATGTTGATGGTTATGAAATGAGGATGATGATGAGGAGGAGGAGGAGGAGGAGGAGGACAACGACAAGGACAATGATGACAAAAGCCACCTTAGCATAGACTGGGGCACTGATACACACCAACCCGATACCATGCACTTCTTGTGTATGGCTTGCTTACTCCTTATGACAACCCTGGGGAAAAGCTAGCACTATAAGCCCTGTTGCAGTTTGACTTCACCCCTAAAGTCATGTACGGAAACTTAATTAGCAACACAACTGTGTAATGGTCAGTGTTCAATTGCTCTGACAAAATACGTAAGACATCTAAACAAAAGAAATATTTATTTGGTCTCACGGTTTTCGAAAGTTTCGATCTGCAGTTGTTGGCACTGCTGTTTGGGGGACTGAAGTGAGGCAGGAAGCATAAGTGGCATTAAGTCATTCATCCCATAGAAGCCATTAAGTAAAAAGAGACAGGAAGTGCCTGACTGTGGCAGCTGGAGGTGGATCCACGGCTAATGTGGCCTATGAGCGGGGGAGGCTGGGAGGGCAAGGCAACCTGATGCAGGATTCTGGTGGACACATGAACTAGCAGAGGCACAGTGAGACAAACAGGACGACCTCTATGGTTAGTCAGCGTCCCAGTATGTGACCACCATGATGTGCCTCAAGCCAGAGTGTCATCCTGAGTTCAGTCAATGACAGCAGCATGCTCCACATGCTCTGACCAAATGTCTTTCTTGATATTTCTTTTTCATTTATCTTACACTCAGGCCACCAGCAAACCATTCAACACGGATTCTAAACTGCAGCTGGAAACTGGCCTTTCTCACCACCCCTCTGCCCTGAGACTTGCTCCCGCCTTTTCCAGCCCTTAGAAAGCCACAAGAGACTCTGAATTGTCCTTGTGCTGCAAGTTATTTCTCATAGCAAACAGAAGGTGACTTTTGAAAGTCAGAGAAGGGGAGATGGCTCAGTGGGCAAAGGGGGCTGCTGCTCAAACGTGGTGACCTGAGTTTGATCCCTGGAACACATGTAAAGGTGAAAGGACAGCCATGATTTGGCAAACGTGTCCTTTAACCTCCATATGCATGCACATACACCTGCACACATACACACACACATACAAATACACATACATCATGCACACACACAATAGTAATAGCAATGGTGATGATGATAATAAGCTGAGTCAGGCTGTGTGAATCCTATGCCATGCACTTTGTGTGTACGAGTTTGTCATAAAAACTAAATGCATAAGAGGCTGGTGATGGGCATTTTCACAAACAAATATGCACAATGTGAAAGATTGCACCCCACACCAATTTTTTGCATTTTCTTGAGCACATGTTTTTCCTTTACACCTTCACACCCTTGGGTCTTTTTGTTCATTTGGATTTATTTCATTTTTTTGGACAGGATTTCATAATGTATCCCACACTATTCCCAAACTCATGGCAATCTCCTGTCTCAGCCCACCAAGTGTTGAGTCACATCTGAGCCATTGTGCCTGGCTGCACCCCTGGGATTTGGCCAAGCTCTTCTCTTTGAGTGGAAGTCTCCTTCCCTAGATCATGCTGCCCAAGTCTGGGCACCCATGGCCCAGCTCTTATTCTCTCTTCAATGCCAATTTTCTCCCAGACCTCTTCCTCGGAGCCCGCATCAGTGAATTTAGCCTTTCTGGACCCAAGGCTGTGGACCAGCTCCTTGGCTCACTCCCGACCCCCTGCTGGGTTTATGGCACAGAGGGGTTCCTCAAACTCAGGGGCTGGAGCTCCCTGCCCAAACTGTATTCATGGTGGGACCTTGATAGATATTGTTTTAATTGGATCATAGTGGCAGAATCCAGGGGGCAGCTGTCTCCCTCTCAACTGTTCTTCCAATCAGATGTCTAATTGCTTCTCCATGATAGAAATTAATTGATTCAAGAGCCATTTTCCTAAAGAAAAGAAACCAATTTAGGATTTTAAAAATAATTGCAGCTCTGTTAAGTCCCATTTGGGAGACATAGGAGACTCAAACCCACAGACTCTCAGCATGCAGGCAGAGGCGGCACCATTTCTTCTGATAAATGATGTAGTTAGTGTCTTAAGATCACTTGCAAAGTGCCCTCCCACCAGCTGAGGCTCCTTCAAATGCCTGAGCACCCCACCCCACCATACTGGGGCTTCAGAGAGGCAGGCCCTGAGCCTGCTAACTCTGCTCCAAGTTCTAGTAGCCTGTGCCACCTTCAGGTTGGCATTTGCCAGTCTCTGCTAAACTCCCACAATAGGCTTCCAACACTGTCTATCAAATTTCATGTGTGTCCATCCTGGACCATCATGTGGGCCATGGTGACACCAAGTAGTTCCTCAAGACTTCCCTGCCCTGCCACTCTTCCTGCCAACTGATACAGAGTTTCCTGGAATACATGTTGGGACATGCTCTTTACTTTTTTTTTCCAACTTGAAAAAACTTTCCTGTCACTTTACAATCTGTGTTAGTGTTCTGCTCCGTGAGCTCTTTTTCTACCTTCCTAAACTTCAGGATCCTCCTTGAACTACTGCAATCTCTCTCTCTCTCTCTCTCTCTCTCTCTCTCTCCCTCCCTCCCTTCCTCCCTCCCTCCCTCTCTCTCTCTCTCTCTCTCTCTCTCTCTCTTTCTCTCTCTCTCCTCATTATACACTTTTATTTTAAAGATAGAGAAACTCTCAACATTTAAAAGCTCTTTCATTTTTTATCTTTTGAAATTAAAATATAACTACATAATTTTTCCCTTTCCTTTCATATATACCTCTTCCCACTCTATCTCAAATTCATGACCTCCTTTTATTTAATTGTTGTTATGACAGACAGAGATCATTACAAAAAAAAAAAAAAAAACAAGTTCATCAAAACGCAGAGAGCAGCCCAGCCCCAACTAATACACCTATGACACAACTCCTGAACCTAAGGCTCCAGGAACATTGGAGGGCTTGGAAGGATACAGGGAGCTAAAGATGCTGAGCAGGGGAGAGGGAGAGGAAGAGAGAAGGAGTTTTCCCCAGGGAAGAGTCTCCCATTTGATTAACCAGTAACAATTTTTCAGCCCCGAAATCATATACATACAGGTAACATTATACAGACTGAATGTGTTTCATTTATATATTTAATAATGTTTCTTTATAACACTTTCTGTTGTGTCCAGGCTTGCTTTGAACTATCACTTCATGTCCCTACCATAAACCCTTCAGAACCTTGACAGTGTCTGAGGAATCCTTCACAGTTCTGGTGACAGCTAATAAGGGGGCAGAGGAAAGGAGGAGTGGCTCCTCACTGTATCTTAAGTGTGAACAGAACTGGCTACAGTCTGTCAATCTGCTGTACGCTTACCCGGGAGCACCAGTGGTATGGAACAGATAGGACAGGGTTCAGGGCAAGCGGCTCTCCTCTCATGATCAGGAACCTGGATGCTTTGCTGAAACTCTGGAGAAGGCAGTTTCTCAGAGCTTGTCTTCAAGAGAAGGTAAGATGCCATGGCAATGTAGTTACTCCTGATGGTGGGTGTGAGCCTGGTAGAAATGATGGCTTTGTACCTTGCAGGCTGTAGGCTCTTCAAGGCTAGGACTACCTGATTGTTCTGTATCCTCTACATTGCTCAACACAGAGCAGAGTCTGATGGATACTGCATTGGATTCTTGATTGCTGCCTATGGTTAGCACAGGGAGCAGAAAGCAAGTCTGCAGGTTGGAAGAGTCTATGCTTGGAGAAGAAAATGACTGGCCAGCACCTCTCTCTCTCTCTCTCTCTCTCTCTCTCTCTCTCTCTCACACACACACACACACACACACACACATACACACACACACACACACACACACACACACACACACACACCTCGAGTGTAGCCTTCTTTACCCCCTCTATGCTCCAACAATTAACAGACCATGTACTCTATTCTACAGCAATCTCTTGGTTCTTTTGTAGGTGCGACATGGTAGCCTTTATGTCTTCAAGAGGCCCAGATCTTGACTCCATAAGTTTCACCTGAGTCCTGACTTTCCCTAGCTCCAGCCTGAAGTAGTTAGCCCTGCCCAGAGGTGGGTTTTCTGTGTTTGTCTTTGAGAAGTAGCAACACTTATTTAGCATGGATTATCTCTGGGATAGGGGCTTCCAGGGGAACTTTGCTTAATTCTTTATTCTTTGCAGCGTCTTCTTAACATGGGCAGTATACTAATTTAACAGCCAGAAAATACAACAAATGCTGTCTTTTCATGTGAGAAGAGATACCCATGAAAATACTACAGAGTAGCACGAAGGATATGTGATCGGGGAACTGGTAAAGAGGAAGGAAGATGGCTACAGTTATGGGGACTGGTGTTGGAGAATTAGGTGTACCTGCTTGTGTCCTCAGGAAGTTCTTCTGGGATGGAAGGCTGATGGACTCAGGCACCGTGGGCATGTGGCTGTCCCTGAAGGATGGGCTAGCACTGACAAAGGCTCCCAGGGCTAGGGCAGACATGCAAATGTGGCCTTCAAGGAGAACTAGGAGTCATGGGGGCCATGAGCAATGGTGTTTGAGGATCAGGCTGTGATGGGCATCTCAGGCTGTGGCAATCAATTGGAAGGTGGCAGTCACAGTCAGAAGGAGAAAGGGTGAGGGACTGAGCTGCAGTGGTAGGGGCTAGGGAGAAAGATAGCCATGAGAAGTATTGATGTTGTCTGTTGGTACAAAGTTCTGAGCTTGAGAGAGATGGGGCATCCAGTTGAAGGGATTAAGGGTTGGGATGAAGTGTTGGGAAGGCAGAGGCTTGTGAGCAGCAAACATTATGCTCAGAGTCCTCTGAGTGGATCTGTTTCTCTCTTATCTCAGGCACTGTGTGTTCCCATTATTTTCCCCAAATCTTCAGAGCAGATTTCTTACTGCGCCTGCGTGTTCACTTCTGGCTCTCTCCTAACCAGTACTTGAGAGTGGCCTCAGAGGACAAAACAGGACTGTTCACAGCAGTCAGTGCACAAGATCCTGGAATCATTAACACACAGACTCTGGGATGTGAGTCCAGGTGAGGTTGGGGAACCTGCATTCCTACAAGCACCCAGGTAGGACCCAGTCCACCAGACCTTGGACCAGACCTTGGATGGGCATGTCCTGCACAATGACTTAGCCATGTTCCACAGCCCAGCTGGTGGGTGGAGTCCAAGGGTATCCCAACTCCTGAGGTTGTTAGGACCTCACTCAATCCAGCTTTCCATCCTCCGGCTTGTTCCATCTTTTACTCTCTCCTTTCTCCATCCACGTAGAGCCTCCTTTCTTCATTTGTGAGCTGTTGTGAAGTCTCCATGGCCTCCTCTTGTTCTTGCTAGCTGTGATCCCAATTCTCCTCTATCTTCATGGAAGTCTTCCCATCCCCACCTGCTAAGACATGCTTCACCCTTGTGAATATGGTCCTCCTATCTTCCCATACACTCTGTCTTTTCCCCAGCAGGTTCTTGTGGGTACCCTGTACATTTTCCCAGAATGGGTCTGTATTAAATATTCACACTGAGTCTGTGCAACTCTCAGGCCAATAATCAAGATGTTCAGAGGCTCCCACAGAGCTCATTCGTGACTCTTGCTGTCCTATTCAGGATAACTGGAACCAGCCTAGACGACCATCAACACATGACCAGATAAAGAAAACGTGGCATATACACAGGGGAATTTTATTCAGCCATAAAAACATAAAGTCATAACATTAATGGCCGTTTTGAAGGATTAACAAGTAAACAGAAATAAAGCAGATTTTAAACAACTGAAGACAAGGGTCAAGCTGCCACAATGATGAAATGGAAGAAAAACTTGCATAATTGTATCACCAAATATGACAGTGTATACAATAGAATTTAATATCTACTTATGATTAAAGACAAGTAGAAAGCCAAGTGTTGAAAAGGACCTCCTTATTCTGAAGGCACGGAGCAAGTGTTGTTCTCAGTGGAAGAACACTCGCCTTTTCTGGGGCTGGGAAGGATTTACTGAGAGCAGTTCTGTTCTGCATTGCGCTAAAGGTTCTGACCTATACAATAAGGCCATCTCAAAGTGTCTAGAGTCAGAGAGAAAACATTGAGCTGTCAGTTTCACTAATTAAAAACACAAATATAAACTCAAAAAACTCTATAGGGAAATGATAGAGTAAATACTCAAGTTTAGCTAGGCCACTGAACACCAGACCAGTAAAGTCAGCTATGTTTTATTCAGTAGCAACAAACAAGGAAAAAAGTTCACATGTACCTTTTACAGTATCATAAAAAAAATCAAATACTTAGAAATAAATGTAACAGGAAGCTACAAGGGAAACCATAAGATGGTAAAGAGGCGATTTAAAGAAGCCAAAAGCAAACGCAGAGCTATACCATGTTTATGGACCAGATGATAAAACATATTAAGATGTTAGTTCTTCCCAAATTAATCTATATGTTTAAAGTAACACTGGCAGAAAACTCCAGAATGTAGAGATTCATCATTCTAGCGTTCCCATGACATTCAGGACAGTCGTTTCCAGATGTTGAGACACTATAGAACTGCAGCAACTGGCAATGCAGTGTTAATGCACAGATGAGAAGCTAGACTCTGGAGGAACTACCTACAGGGTGTGTGTATGTGTGTGTGTGTGTGTGTGTGTGTGTGTGTGTGTACACACGTGTGTGTATGCATGTGTATGAGTATTATGTATAGGTGTAAAAGTGCTGCACAGTCGTGGAACAGAGGGGTCTTCTCACTAACCACACCGGGAAGACGAATGCTGATCTTCATCCTACCTCACACCACACAAAACCTGCCAGCTGAGTTTTGCCTCTAAATACAAGGGTCTAGTGATAAAGTTTCTAGGAGGCGATAAAGGGGACTGAAAATAAACTAGAAAGAAAGTGATGGACCACCTGAGCAATGCTGCGTTTAGAACTTTGCTATCAGATGATAACCCCAAGAAAGGGAAAGACACTGGCAAGACAGTGTGGGGAAGACTGTCAGCACGTGCAGCTGACAAAAGACCAGTGCAGAATATGCTTAGGACATCTAGGAATAAGGAAGAGAAAAACACACAAAAGGCGGCAAAACGCTGTAACAGCACTTAAATGGCCAATATGCTGCAACAATTATGCACAAAATCATTGGGAATAGGGGACACACGTAAAACCACAATGAGATCTGTGAGGCTGTCTAAAGCGAAACCATTTTCAGTTCTGACAAAGATGTGGAAAGAGCCGCCTTTTTGTTGCTCGTGGGATTACATTTGGAACACCCACTTTGGAAAATAGCTTCACCCGATATTAGAAAGACGCATGCCTTTCCCCAGGCATTCCGCTCTAATGTCGGATCAGCAGAAACACTCGGCTATGAAAGACATCCAAGGGGCTCTCCACAGCAATGTGACAGTCACAGCATGGGGAAAGTCTCAAATAGCCCACTGTCCACTAGAAAAGAGTGGGTTAATGAGTGACAGTCTTTTCACAGAGTGAAGTACAATGAACACCAGCAAGCTGGACATAGGAGGGTGCAGACCCACCATACCTGCCTATACCAAACTCAAGGTGCACAAAGCTAACCTATGGTGCAGTCAAGATAATGGTCACCCCTAGGGAAGACTGGCTGGGTGGGTTTGGGGCCAACAATGATACCCTTGTTGATCTCAACAGAGCTTAAATGGATGTGTCGTGAACAATTATATCAAAGTGTCCATCTGAAATTTGTACATTTTCTGTGAACATAATTTGAATTTTAATAAAACAGGTGTTGCTGATTTTGAGGCAGGGTCTCATATAGCCCAGAACTCTCAAACCTGGAACTCTGTGTAACTGAGTCTAACCTTGAACTCCTGATTTTCTTGCCTCTCCTTCTCCCCTCCCAAATCATAAACAGAGTCAAGGGTAATGGTTCAGTGCATAATACATTTACTGTTCAAACATGAGAACCTGAGCTTGGACCCTGCTCATATAAAAGCTGGGCATGAGGTGTGTGCCCATAACTCTACTAATGGGGGAGAGAAATGGGAACTGGAGGATCTTGACGACTTCATGATGAGCTGAAATTTCAAATTCCAGTGTCAGTGAGAGATCTTGTTTCAGAGAAGAAGGGTGGATGGATGGGTCCCTAGCCTTCTCTGAGGAACTATTGACTACTGGTGGATGTTGGGAGTGGGAGTCATTGTCGTCAACCTTCATGCTTGATGACTAGTTCCATACCCATGTGGATGTCCCTGGTTAAACTCAGTGGATATACATACCTACCTACCTACATACATACATATATGAACATAAATAATTTGTTTGTTTTTGTGCATATGTGAACACACGCACATATATATGTATATATATATACATATGTATATGTATATATGGGAGGGAGACAGGTAGGGAGGCAAGGGTGTTGACAAGCTTAGGAGGAAAATAAGAGAAGGCATGGGGAGACTAACCAGAATGTGTTATTTGCATGTATCAATTTGTTAAAGAATAAATTTAATTTAAAAACTCAAAAAATAAAATTGGGAGGAGAGTATTAGAGGAACGTGAAGTCAAGATCCACAGGTGCATGCATAGAAGGGGGAACACACATGTGGTCACACACATGCACACAAACAAACAAATGTACTTACTTTTGATCTGAGACCACGTAAGCTAGAAAGGAGAAGGAAGAGAAGGCCTTGAAACATTGCTGCATTGTGGGCACTGTGAAGCTCAAGCGTCAGATGAGGAGGACCACTGCCTGGCACAGTAAAAGAGAAAGACACAAGAGGGAGTTTTTGTTTCTTCTCTTACCTTCAAAATTCCAGTGAAGGACATCATCGGCCAGGCTGACACGGTGCCCTGGCGCATCTTCCTAATGCATTCTTTGGTGAGTTGGTGATGGGTTTATGGCCTTGGGAGTTGGTCTGACATTCTGTTTTCTGCTTCCTTAGCGTGTGTTTCCCTGCACCTTAGCTACAGCACAGCAACTGCTGAAGAGCAGGAAATCAACAGAGGACTTGAGTTCATTGGGTCTGAACTTATGACTTTCCATTGTGAAATAATTTTAAGAATTGAAATCCAGAAAGTGGGGCAAATTTATGAGTACATTCAGGATTTGTAATAATTCTGCAACACTGTTTTTTACTCCTGATCTGCCTTGCCTGTAATTCTAAACACACACATACGTATGAGCATGCATGCGCATATGCATGCATTTGAGCGTGCGTGCACACACACACACACACACACACACACACACACACACCCTGATAGCATAAATTCCTGCCGAGTTCTTGGCCTCAGTTCCCCTTCATGAACAATGATGGTGGCTAGATGAAGTGATTTCTCTGACACTACCTTTCTCAGCCTCTAGATCTTGGATACATGAGTCATTGGGTCTCTTTTGAAAGCAAACACGTAGAATTGAGATAAACAGAGCCCTTGGAACTGTGAATCTAGAATCAGCTTAATCCCCAGGATGGTCACAAGGTTTCAGTTTTGTTCTAAATGCAAAATCATATTCTCTTGTAGCTGGGCTGTGGAATGGGCTGGCTGTAGCTCAGAAACATTTGCTTTCTTATCCCCAATGCAAATATCCCCAGGACAGTAAACTTTCTGCCCATAGAGTGCCAACTTTATTCACTCATCCATTCCTCTCTCCCTTCCTATCTTCCTGCCTTACACATTGTTTGTCCATGCTTTAGACTATTCTGGAAGGTCAAAGATTTGAACAGAACCCCCAACACTATCAGACACAAGTCCCTGTTTAGCACTGATGTCTAAACACAGACCATCAGCAGGTGCAATGCCTTTGGCAGTCTGGTTGGCCAGGGACTGCCTAGCTCTCTTAAAGAGTAGCCCCACATGGAAGCATCATGTGGGTCACCAGGAGCTGACCCTGAAGTGTCCATTGCTTATGGCTGTCTAACTCAAGCAACCTCCTCTGTAGTTTGAGGGATCCCCGCAATGGCCCCTCCCATGATGATGAGAAACCTGAATCTGGAAAGCAAAGCTTTCTGCTGAGGGCTAATGGAGACCCCAGCGGGCAGAGCAGAAACAGTCTGGGTAGCTGCAATCAGCCTTCATGTGGTCCTCATGAGCGGCTGCATTAATGCCGCTCTTGGCTCAGAGCATCACATTACCTGGCTTCCTTTCAGCACAGAGGCTGCTCAGCGAAGGGTATAATTTCCTGACTCTAATGCATGACAAGGTTCACTTAAAGGATAAAATAAAATTACCTTGGGAGGCAGACACTGGGAAGTCATAGATATGACTTGGCCCACAGGGAGAGCCAGGGCTGGGCAGACTGAAGAGAGCACGAGGCTCCACTACTAATGAGAGCCAGTATCCCTGGGAGCTGCTCTCTCAGGTCCGCTGGCTCAAGGCTTGGTCTGGCCAGAGTAAGGATTCTTTTTGAGGCCACGGAGGGGTGGACTTTTAATTGAACTGAATCTTTCCTGTCTGGAATCTATTTCTTTGAGTACATTCACCCCATACACTAGCCACTGGCCTGTCAGTCCAGTTTTTTCTCTTCCATGAAGATCCCTTGCAAAGGCTGGGCACTCTGCAGTCATGCATCCAGCCCCGCTGAGTACTACCCAGTCTACTGCATTATGCAGAATAACATGGGGCCAGGGCAGGAAGGGCTGGGATGTACCCAGGTTATCAGGTAAATCGTCAACCCTGAACAGAGTTTTTTGTAATTGGAGACAAGTTTATGACACCAATGAAGAAGAAGCCACCCTTACCACCTTAAATTGTCCCAGTATATAAAATGAAAAGGGACAAAAGTGAGAGGAGTAGGGGAGATGCAGCAGGAACATTCCTGTCTGGAGGTGAGGGCATACAGAATCCAGCTTCTCTTGGCCCAGAACAGATTATGCTCTATATACAACTATAGAAAAGCAGTAGATCCTCCAGGAAATCCTGTGTGTTTCCCCGCCTCTTCTTTCCCCACCTCTCTTTTGGAAGGGTAGTTAAGCAAGGAAAATGTTTGGGAAGATGTGGGTGGGGAATAGATCTCCAGCTCTGGCCTCAAGAGAGGCTCAGCAGCCCATGACTTTGTCATCTACACATGGCTGCACCACTGTCAGGGTTGGATGAGCCCAGGCCCCTCCACTCTCTCAGTCTGGGGCCAGGGTTGGCGTTAACTCTTCGAGCATCCGTCTGTCAGTGTTCTGGGTCAGAATCAGAGGCTCTCATGCTGCAAGAAGAACACAGAGCAGCTGGGCCCAAGGTTTAAGACCTTTCTCCATTTCTATCTGGACTTAGGGAATATGGAATTCTAGAACTATCTCCAGCCTAAGAACAAGGGATTCTTGGTGACTTCTGAGCTCGCTCTGAAGATTGCAATGGAGCCAAAGATTAGAGCTGCATGGAGACCGCTCCTCATAGCTCCATGAAGGTCCCCTTACCAGGCTGCCTTCTCATAGGACCTTGCCTCAACCACCTGACCTTGCTCTTCTGAAAGAGATGAACTTTGGGTAGGGTCAAGTTCTGTGGTTGAGTTTTAAGAGTTATCAAATCAGTGACTATTAAAATGGGAGGGCACAGGATCTACATCAGAACAGCAACCAGAGATGGACTACTTAGAGGAAGTGTGGACAAGGGTCAGAAGATCCCAACTTGACCACAAGAGTCTTAAACAAAACTGGCAAAACTGTGTCCCAGATTTCTGCTTATGAGCCTCCATTTTCAAGACAGACAACCACTAAGGGCGTGGGAAAGGAGCCAATGAGTACAAGGCATGAAGTCAGGTCTGTAGACTGGCAAAGGAGGCCTTCTCTCCCTCCTATTGGCTCATTCACTAGAATGTAGAGTCCACTTGGCACCAATGAGATACGCTTGAGCTAGCTAGTCTTACACTCAGGAGGGGACAGGAGTTTGGACTGAGACAGGTTTCAAGGAGGAAATACCAATATTTGAATATTCATGGAGTGAGTTTCACGGTGGGGGTGAGCACTGAGCATAACAGCTGGACGTGCAGGTTGCAAAGAGACCTAATTTTAGAGTTGTTTTGACATTTTTCCAAGGTTTAGTCACTGGTGCCCGGAATGAGAGGAGTCCTTAAATAGCGAGTGCTGCTTTCTAAAATGCGTGTCTGTCTAGTTACTTCTGATGCACAGAGAAAGTTCTAGTTAGAAACAGGAGCTGCCATGGCTTTCTCACCATAGTCAAAACAGAGAAACCACCTAGAAGTTCAGAAAAAAAAATGGATAAACTCCAATAGAGCCAAATGGTAAGAAATCAGTAATAATGCAGAGAATTGAGGCCTGCTGGCACATGCTGTAACATACGTGGGTCACCCCAAATCACATGCTGAAGACAGGAAGCCAAAACAGAAGCAAGGGTACAGGCAAGGGGATCTTGTTTAGATGAAATTTCAGAACAGGCACGTTTGTCTGAGCTAGAAATCAGAACAGAGGTCACTGTGGGGTAAGGAAAACTGCCCGGGAATGGGAACAAGGGAAACTTCTAGAGTGTTGGCATTATCTTGTCTTGGAAACATTGTATCTCTTCTCGTCTGTGTCTTTGGGTCCAGTAGAATAGAGTGACTTCTTGTCTCATAGCTCCATCTTCTGTTTTGACTCATGCCATTCAATCACCCTAGAACCTCCCTTCTCTGTAGGTCTAGAACCTTCTACCTTGTAGGAACTAGGCACACATACAGCCTTCTCCAGGAGGTCTCCCATGCTCTATTCCTGCCTAGTTGTAGTTACGCTGTCCTTCTGGTACGATCCTATACGGTTCTCTTCCCCCTCCTTTATTTCACTGGATCCTGATTACTTTCTGTGTTTTGTGTTTAGAGTTGGTTATATCCATGAATTAATTTCTTTGCCATGTTTTGACCAGGCTGTACTGTATAGATTCGAGCTACCCATTCCTGGCAGGTACTCAATAAATATAGGACACAATATGTCTAATCTTGGTTATCAACTTAACTAGATCTGGAATCAGCTAAAACAAAAGATTCTGGGAATGCCCATGAATGATTTAATTGGTTAGATTGTTTGGAGTAGGAAGACCCAACCTAAACATGGGTAGCGCCTTCCAGTGACAGTCTAGATACCAGGGAGAGAGAGGAAGAAAACTGTGTTTAGTCTGCTTGGCTTCACTCTTGCTGGCAAGTTCATCTATTCTGTTGCTGCCTCTGCTATATTACTTTGTTGAAAATAGAACCAGTATCTTTGGGCTTCTAACATAGACCAAAGACCAGCAGTTCTCTAGGAATCCTGCAGGCCTTTCATTCCAGAATGGGACAGCTGAGACGTCTAGCCTCTTGGACTGAGCAAATACAGAATTCTTGCCCCGTGCAGTGTGAGATATCCACTGTTGGACCACTCAGATCCTCTTAATGTATACAGCGTGTATGTATGCCTGTGTGTGTGCCATGTGCTGTGCTGTGTGTGTATGTGCGTGTGTGTGTGCGTGCACACACACGCACGTGCGCACACATGCACATGTGTATGTTTAATTGTGGTTCTGGGAATCAAACCAGTACTTTGAGAATTCCAGGCAAGCACTCTATTGATAAGCTGTAACCCTAACCCAAGTCTTGTCTTCTGTGTCTTCAGAAATGCACTGTATGGTACTCTGGCTTCCTTCATTTTTCAGCCGTGTAGGATGCAAGCCACATTGATCTTTGCAGAAGCATCCTTCAGGCCTCCAGAGAAGGCCAGACTGCCAACTTTTCATGGAGTAATTAAATGACAAATTACCTGCAGGCTCTCAACTGGAAAACCTGTAGCAGCGCAGCCTTTCCATATTCATAGGACTTAATCAAATCTGAAAGCACAGAAGGCCCTTCTCAGCCTTTGTCCTAGGGGCTTTTACTAATGGATGGGGAAACTGAGGCTCAAAGTGTCAGCCCTGTGACTCATTCAAGGACACAGTGGTCTTGTCCTGAGTAAAGTGCATATTAGCTTTTCCTTTCTTCTATTTCCAGGGACAAAGGACCTGTCTATGCATCTCTCTGGCAGGACAGAATCAGAGGCATTTTCCTTCTTCTCTCCATCCCCTTCCTTCCCCTGGAAAAGGAAAACGTTGTCAGGTTGGGGGATTAGTGCAAAATAAAGCTGCTGAGCAGGCACTGTCCAGCTTTCCAAGTAGACCACAGCCCCCTCACACACGGTAGGTTCAGGGTTAGGATTTCTGCACCCCCATTGTTCATGCCAGGGAGGTCTACAATCCCCACACTCCCCAGCTCTTACTGAGAGATAAAGGAGAGAAGAGAAAACTGAAGTCATAGTCTGGCTCAGTCCAAGTTGAATACATCACTGTGCCTTTATTGGTGATAAAGTTGCTAGTGTGTGTGTATCTTAAGGGGATTCCTGTGTGTGTTCTGAGAGTTACGAGCAACAAGCACTTTCATAATGGGAAAAACATCTGTGCAGGGGTTGGAGGGGCAGCCTGACTCCTGCTGCCCACATAGGCAGATCCTTTAGGAAGGATGGGGGGAACTGGGGAAGATAGCGTTGTCAGAGGAGCTGTCTCAGTTTCTAGTTTGGAAGACCAGATGGATGGGGAGGTTGCTTTAAACAAACTAAAGACAGTGAGACTCAGGGAGAATGAGACTTAAGGATAGTGTGGTCTGAAGAGACTGAAGAGCATCCCAGGAGGTGCCCGGGAGGTAGGTGGAGATATTGCTACACAGAACTCCTAGCAGAGGCCTGACTTGGTAGGAAACATTTGGGCACACGGGTGTGGAAATACATATATAAGGAGCGTGTGCAGAAAGATAGAGATACAGAGAGACAGAAGGGCAGAAGGAGAGACGGAGACGCAGTGAGTTTGAAGACCAGAGTGAGAACTCAGGGCAGGATACACAGGGGCTCTAAAGCTGGGGGACGGATAGAAGAGCTGGGAAGATGAAGGGCAATGGGGACCAGCAGAGTTGGAGCCAGGACAGTGCCGTTTCTGGAGAACCAAAGGTGGAACCCACAGACCAACAATCTCTGTCACCTGGGAAATTGGTAGATTTGTAACTTCTTCAGCCCCGCTACAGTCCCCTGCTTTAGAGGCCCAGATGTCTCTGCCTGAATCAACACCAAAGTTGAAGATTGCACGGTGTTGAAGTGAGCTCTCTTTCACATTAGTTAGGTCTATTCCTAGCTACATTTTAGATGAGTTTTAATGCTACAATAAACATCATTTTTAAACTGATATTTCTAGTTGCTTATTGCTAGTATATGTAAATGAGCTGATTTATACTGGGTTTTAATGCTTCAGCCTTGCAAAATTCCCTTGTGCATTCTACTAATCTAGTGATGGGTTTGTTCCTTCGGATTTCCTGTGTGACTCCCGGATCTTGTAGGAAGATGACAGAGAAGAGGCCTCAGATTTGGAAGTTTGTCTCTGTGGACTTAGTGAGAGTCAGGCCGTTGGAAAGCGGGAATCCCAAGTTAGACTGCAAAGCATTTTGCTGAAGGTTCTGTGTTTTCAAAAGAACTTTCTGTATTTCGTTTATAAGAAGTGTGAGCTGGATTGCAGACAAGCCTGATTCTCCTTCCTATTTGTCCCACTAGGACTGCCATACTTTCACAAGGAGCCAAGCCAGAAGTTGGCCTTGTTGACTGACTAAGCGTAGCATATTTGCCAAGTAAATAAATGTGGCTTCTCTGATGTGGGCTGGATCCTGTTCTAGCTACTGTGGCCAACTATTGTGAGCTCCAGATATGTAAGACCTTCAATCCTCAAGTGCAGACAAACCAGGATGGTTGCTCCTCCTTCTCCCTGATGTGGCTTCATGGTGTTGAGCTGATTGGCTGTCCCCCAAATCCAGAGACTATCACCGAGTACCGCCTGATGATGAGGCTGGTAAACGCAGGTCTGGAGGACTGTGAAGGCACTTCGTGGATTCTGTTTTTGGATGGTGACCTTTCAGCTTTTCAGACCTGCACCCCTGGAGTTTGCACATCAAGATGCCTTCTGCTCTGAGCTGTAGTCTCTACAGCAGTTTGTACTTTAGAGGACTGTGAACACATCTGGGTGGGGGGGACATACGACATACCCACAGAGACGGCAGGTCTTGGTGATGCTTCCTCTTGACATCCAAGGCAAATTACTCTATATACTTTCCATCTCATACCTAATCGCTTTCTGTGCAAGGAAACACGAGCAAGAGAAGCTATTCTAATGATAGCATTGAAGAGCCTCTGATTTTCAGTTTAAAGCCTGAAATTATTTGAAAATGACAAAAATTTATTACTAGTAAGAGACTCCGGGCTACATGGCACGCATGTGCCCCCCCCCACCCCGCATGTGTGTGTTCATTACTTCCTGGAAGGGACCTTCAGATTTGAAACTAGTTCCTTGGGGGAAGAGGACACCTGTGGGTGAAAAGATGATGGCTGGGATGTTAGAGGTGACCAAAGGTCCCAGCTGTGACAGTAGGTTCTGATCTGACAGCCCAGATGGAGATTCCAAGGTCACAGTCTCCAGACTCCTCTGTCACAGCCTCTCTGTGGGAGGCTGAGCCCTCATGAAGGCAACAGGTCTCAGAGTTCACTTCCTGTCAGGCTGGGTGCTTGAGGGTTCAGGTGTCCTGCCATCTGCTCCAGCGAGGTCCTGTCACACCCCAGCACTCTGGTCACTGGCTCCAGCGAGGTCCTGTCACACCCCGGCACTCTGGTCACTGGCTTCAGGGCAGTTTTATTGCAGCAGGGAGAAATGGGAACAGCTAGGCATCGAGTTGGAAGACCTCGAGTCTGGAGATTTCAAACTGGTTGTGGTGACCCATGCCAGCACTCTGGAGGCAGAAGCAGGTAGACATCTGTGAGTTCAAGGCAAACCTGGTCCACACAAGTACCAGGCCAGTCAGAACTATAGAGTAAGACCTTAAGAAGTGTCTTAGCTTAACCTCTCTGAATCTGAGCTTCCTTGTCTTAAATTTCTCCTTATAAGCCTACAAAGCCCACTAGTTCCCAGACAACAGTCATAGTAGATGGAGCAAGGATTCCGAGGGCCAAACCACACAGTGAAAGGATGATGGAAGATAGAATGTCCACACTTCCTCAACGATCATGCGACAGACTCCTGTCAATTACAAAAGACTCCATCCCAAAGCCTTGTCGACTTTTTGCCGTTGTTGTGGGGTGCAAGGCATCCAGTGCTGAACAAGGTCTGCATTGTGCACACTTGGAGACATCCTTGGAGTAGCCCTCCCTCCATGGCAAGGCAGACTTTGCAGCTTGGATGCTGCTGCTGAGGCAGGTAGAGCCTTGGCCTCTTGGGTTGGGGATAGGATGAAATCCACCAGCCTTTGTGAAATACTGGCTGATGCCGGGACTCAGATCCTTCTTTCTGTTTCCCCTGCTCCCTTGCCTTCTCTTTTCCCGCCTCTATCCTTTCAGCCTGCCACACCTCAGGTCAAAGGACAAAATCACCACCAAGACAGGTAGAAGTCCTACACGCTGAGCCTGTGGCTCAGAATCCTGACACATGGGCAGTGTTGTAAGGTGGTTGGTAGATGAGGGAGAAGAGACATTTTTAGGTTGTCGTTTTGGGTCAGAGGTCAGGCAGATTTTAAAGCTTCAAAAGAAACCAGTTTCTGGGTTCCAGAGACCAGAGCTAACAGGACACAGGACTCAACTGCCCTCTGACAAAGTGATTTCCCCCTTCCTGACTTTCAATTTCTTACCTGGCTGAATAGACAGTGGTTCCCCATCTTAGAAAGTCTCTGTAAAGGTGGATGGTATGCTTGTGGGCTCTGGAAGATAATGAGCAAAGTTAATGCAGAATCCTTCATTGTAAATACCCAGAAGAGCCACACAAATGAGAAATAATTGGTTAAAATGTAGAACTCAGCACTAAAGAGAAAATTCTCAGAAACCAAAGCATTAAGAGTGTGAGCTGAGAAACAGGATGGTCATGATTACACCCATTATCCAAACCTATGTCATGGCAATGTGGCTTTTGTTCTTGTTGCTTGAATAAAGGTTTTGCTGTTAGCCTAGAATTTGCTGTGTAGACCAATGGACTCGAGATCTGCTTGTGTCTGCCTCCCAAGTGCTGAGATTAATTGAAGGTGTCTGCCACCATGGTAGGCTACAGTAGCATTTTAAAAATTTAATTAACATTTTTTCATTTATTTTACTTACCTATCACAGTTCCCCTCCCTCTTTTCCTTCCGTTCCCCTCCTGTCTCCCCCACCCCAGCTCCCCCATCCTCCCATCTACTTCCTCCCCTTCCACTCCTCCACAGGCTCCATACAGAAAGGGACAGGCCTCCCGTGGGCTTGAACAAAGCAAGGCACATCTAGTTGAGGCAGGACAGAGCTCCTCCTCCTGCATCAAGGGTAGGAGAGACAATCTAGCATGGGGGACAGGTTCCCAAAAGCCAGCTAAATACTGTCACACACATGCAGACGGCCTAGGTCGGTCCCAAGCAGGCTCTGTAACTATTGGTCCAGAGTCCAGAAGCTCCCACGAACTCAGGTCAGTACAGCAGTATTTTAAAACAGTTCCAACTTGGATGCAGCCCACACATCCACCTTAGAACAAACAGAAAGAAACTCAAGTGATAGAGCATGAAAACAATGAGAACAAAGAAGCCAGTTACTCCAAAAAAAAGTGGATGAAGTTTGCAAAGTTGAGTAAGGAAGACACAGTGGAGCATTCGTGCGCTCTGAGGTTTTCCATAGATTCAAATAGAGATGAAGACAGCAATTCTCTGAAATTGGGCATGATATGTGACTGCTTGCATTTGTCAGAACCCATGAAAATTCATGCTGAAGAGTGAACTTTAATATATACAAAGCTTTTTTTTATTCCTTTAAAAAACAAACTAGGATGCCTTAACAGAATGTTATCTGTAACAAAGAAGTTAGACATGTATTGCCTGACCACACTGATGGGTTGGGGGTAGTAGGGGCTGACCTAAAGTGAGGTAGCACTAAAGACAAAATGATCTGTACTCAAGGACTGACCTATATAACTGAGGATTGGACTGTACCCTAGGATGGACCTGTACCAGAGGATTGCCCAGTATCTGAAGACTGGCCTAACCTGAGGACAGAATGTAGCTGATCATTTTGCTTCTCACTGAGACGTAAGTTGGCTATTCTTAAGGTACTTTAGAAGCATCCTAGGACTGAACAAATAAGTTAATAAGTGAGGCGATTGTGGAAGCCAGCTTTCTCCCCATCAGAGAGTTACAAATGCACAGGGCAGCGAGGCTAGAATGAACGCACTGACATTGGGCTCAGGCCAGACAGCACGATAGATACACAGACGGAGACAGAAATAATTACAAGTCTGGATGTATGCATAGGCTACGTACAGGCACACATTTCTTAGCTTTGTCCATTGACAGTTGGGTTAGTTTGCCTAAATGGAGGCTTATGTAAGTGCTCAGAGTACATTTGAGGCAGCCTGGGCATTATAAGCTATCAAGATGAGGTATACTAAATGCATTTCAACTTCCAATGTTTTCAGTGCATGCTGGGTCTATTGGGATGAGCCCTATTATAAGTTGAGGAGCATCTGTAGGTGACATTCTAGGGCAGGCGGATTGAGAGATACACAGTTGCCAGAGGGAGGCAATGCAGGGGAGGGTTTAATAGGTGTGACAGGAGGGAAACTTCTAAGAGTGATGAATACGTGACACTTTGTATTGATTGAAACTCTTGTCACTTCACAACACAAGCAGTGACTCGTAAGGCGTACAAGTTTTACAAGACCATTTTGGAAGTTGAGGATCTCAGATGGAACGCTGAAGGTACCTACTGACTGTATCATAAATGTATGGAACAATCCCCTGAGAAAGATGAAGGGATGTCAACCGAAAGAACCTTAGACATATGTCTGTAAGACTGAAGGCAGCAGAAACTGCATGTAAACACTTTGTAATTGACAAAGATGTTTTCCACGGGGCATGGGGTGCTCATTCTAAAACTTCTTTCTCTAAGTACTCGGTGAAATCAAGTGCAGAGGGCAGACGGTACCAGCTCCCTCTCTCACACTAAGAGTGGAGGCAACGAATAAACAGGAGGGAGAAACTGATAATCCACATTGTATCTAGTTGGCATTATAGGCACAGAGTGCATTTATCTTTAGCTTGTTATAGATACCGAGACTTGTAAAGATCTCTCATTGTTCTATAAGATGAGAAGGTGAAAAGCAGCTACATTTGTCTCCATTTACCATTGGGAATATATTCGCCAAACTGTGGATTATCGCCAAGCTCTGTGTACAGACTAGGAGTCTTCATGTACAAACCTATTGTACTCCATACTTTGTAAGTTATACACACTATGTCCCCTACTTGTGGATCATGATGTGAACTCTTGCCTGTTCCTGCCACCATGCCTTTGCTCCACTATTATGAATTCTAACTCTCTGAAACCATATCAAAATTTACAGCTTTTTTAGATAGTCCAGTTGAATTTGTAAGAAAGTTAATCTACATGGGTGACTACACCAGATAACTGAGAATGGTCCAGTAATAGAACACATTCTTAATACTGTACCTACTACATCTTCACGGAAGAAGGAGTCATGTGCTTTGCTGGCCACACTGGGTGGGGTAGAACTCAATGAAGCTGGTAAAGTCTGGTTACAGGAAGAGCTAATATTGTGGTTCTGAGACTCTTCTCTCTCATTACCTTATAGTCAACAAGGGTGGACATTTCCCTGTGAGTCTGAATGAAGCAAAACTGTTTTTTGCTAAAGGGGCAAATTATGATTCTAAAACCTATTGGAAAACTCAGAGAAGCCTACTTAAAGCTAGCCTTGAAGAAAGAAGAAGGAATATGGATGGAAGACTCTGGGGGGAAAGGTTATTTGGGAAAATTCAGAGATTCCTTGAGAGAGGAATGGGAAAAAAAGAACAAGTAAAAACAACTGGAATGGATCTCAACTACTGACAAAAACAAACAAACAAACAAACAAACGCCAAAAACATTGTGGCAAACTTGCGGAAGCTGGAAGGACAACATGGGCAACGACTCTCTAGTTCTGAAACTTGGGGTTTGTGTGAGCAGCTTTTGCTCCTGGGGAAAAGGAGAAGGCATCCATGAGGTCTAGAGGAGATGTCTACAGAGGGAAGTGGGCAACTACGTGAACGTTGTTCACTTAGTCAAAATGGAAATTTATTCAGGTGATCAAAACCCTAGCCTAGTGGTGCTCAGAGATTTGAAACATTGTAATGCCAGGTTTAATTTAAATAAACAATGATGGATGCAATGTGCTTGTAGGCAAAGTGGCACACTATAAAATATTACCAAGTAGAAGGATGTGTATATGTAGAACTAATGTTTTACTCCCTGCCTCCCTCAGGACTGGGGATTGAACTCACGACGTCACGTGTTCTAGACCAGTACCACCACTGAGCTACCTTCCCGGCCTTATAGTGTTGATGTCTGAAGAGAGAGTTTTGACTGCTGGGTTAGTTATTTGGAGCAGCCATATTTTAATGGTTGTTGACTGTTTCAGCTTTATCACCTTATTTATAAGAACGGACTTTAAAGAATACTGTAATGGAAAATGAGCTTGCTCTTTCTCTTATAGACACACAGTAGGGATAAGCTAGCAGAAGGGCTGGGTCCCACCCAGGCGGGATGGCAGGTGATGGAACAAGGTTTTATTCACCACACTGGTCAGAAGATCACAGAACTTGAAGCTTATGAACTGTTTACTTCTGGATTTTCTGTTCGGTATTTCCAGACTGGGTAACTGAAATCATGGAACGCAACACCTTGGATTGGAGGAACTATTGCACATCCCCACAGCAGTGACCACAGCCACAGACCACCTATTGGTTTGTACTGTTCTCAAAATGACAGAATCCTGGGCCTCATGAGGCCCAGTGTAACTTCTTGAGCCTAACTTGAGTCTGGAGAGGAGTCACTCAGCACAGCTTGACCTAGGCCTGCCTCTGCCCAGTCACCACTGACATGGCATGATACTATTGGCCCTTATTCCTTACTCCACCTCACCCCACCCCAAGACTCCAGCCCACTACCTCAGCCCTATATAAAGTTCCTGCCCTGATGCAATAAAATGAGTTCCTGCTTCGACAGTCTCCAGCTCATTGTGTGTTTCTCCCTGGAGGCCAGGGGGGAGGTCTGGGTGTCAACACTCACTGTCCCACTCAGCCCAAGGGAGAAACAGGCAGAACCGGCTCTGCCTCAGCCCTATCTGCTGGAGAACCCGGCAACAGAAGCAGAACATCGTGGAGAAATGATTGATTCTAATATTAAAGCAGAAACCGTACATGGTGAGTGCGGAGCATGTCGTGCCAGAATGTAAAGAAGTTTACATTGTAAACACAGCATAGAAGACTGAAGAGCTATCCTGGCAGTTAAGAGTACTTGTTGCTATTAGAGAGGACCCTACTTTGGTTCCCAGAACCCATGTTGGGCGGCTCACAACTACCTGTAACTCCAACTCCAGGAATCCAACAGAGTCTTCTGGTGTCACATGCTCATAAACTCCATATACATCTCCGTATACACATATACATAAACATATTAAAACTTTAAAAAATCTTTAACAGAATGCACTGCATGCCCACACATACCCTCCACTCACACGTTGAAAAGACAAAGGAGCTCCCAAAGAAGACTCACAAGGGCTGTTGCTGGAACAGTTGTAACCACAAAGTAAAGTAATACTGGGTTGCAACTCACAATCTGAAATAAATACCCATGGGTTCACACTGGCATAAATAAACAGTTGAATAAATAAGTGGCAGAGAAGAGGCAAATCTCTCATCCAGAATAATTGCAACTGATTTATGTAGGCACTTTGCTCTCAAAGAAATGAGCACCATCTCTCATCCTCCTAGACTGCAATCCTGAGGCTTCATGCCAATTAGTACAAGTTTGAAAGTGAGGGGTTAAAATAAAGTATCTTTACAGAAACAAAAAACCTGGCAAGCGTCACCCAGCATCAGGACAGCAAAGCTGATAGCAACAGCCGTGTGTTGTGCTGATCGCAGGGGCCTTGCTCCACTGTCGGGATAATGGCTCTCTTTCTGCAATCTTCCTTTCCCCAGTGAGCATCGTTAGTCAGATTACGAGACAAACGTTAGAGAAACCCAAATTGAAGGATATCCTACACAGTACTTGACTCTTCAAGACTGTCATGTTCCAAAGCAAAGGCAATCTAAGAAGCTGCTGTGGCTCAGAGGAGCTGAAAGAGACACAGTGACAAAATGCAAGGTGGCATTTAGGGGGAAATCCCACAAGAGAAGAATGTGTGGTAATGAGGTTCTGCTCTTAGCACTGACATCGTGACTCATAACCATCCACAATACAGTTCTGGGAATCCAAAGCTCTGTTCTAACCTCCACAGGCATCAGAGAGGCACATGGTGCACATAAATACACACAGGAAAATTGCTCATATACATACAAATGAAATAAGTCTAAAACAATTGAAAAATGAATAAAGCGGCGATATTGATCTGTGCATTGCAACAAATGCATTGAAACAATAAAGGCAATATTGATGGCAAAAACCGAGGGGTGGGGAGCATCCAGAGACTCGGTACCATTTCTAGAAGTGTTCTATAAATACAAAAGTATTCCACAATGAAGGCCTTACTTTAACTTATACTAAAAGGCTGCTTCTCTGTGCATCAGAGCAGGAGAGACTCATAACGATAAAAAAATATAGTGAACCCTGAAGAGAGAGACCTAGAGAAACTGAGGCGATCTGAAAGATGAGAAGGAATGCTGGGAATAAGCAGAAGCGAAGATGGGAGGCGTTGAAGGGCCAGCTGAACACAGCCTCAGCCACACTCTTCCTTAGAGAGACTCAGAATTCACTTTCCAAAGGTAAGCTACAGAAAAACCAGGCAGTCCTACCCTCAGGGCAAGCCCACATCCCCTACAAATATCAAACCCACTTATAGATTTTGGTGATCTGTGCCTCTTCTGGCAGCCAGGGGAAGAATCTATTTCATAATGCTATGCAACTTGGTGGCAGGTGCCAGGTCCCATTTTCAGAGAGCCTTTTGTTGAAAACTGAGCTGTCCCAGGGACTTGAGATCAAGAAATACCCACAAGTCAGGAGCTTCAGTTTGGCTTGCTAGGACCTTTGGGGGGAAGGAAGGCTGAATGTGCAGGGGTGGAAAGTAGGCTAGCTAGACAGTGATGGGCATAAAAGTGCAGACAGCAAGGGGCTGGCTCAGGCAGACAAGTTCATAAGGGTAGGCAGCCCTGCCCTTGGTTGTGGGAAATAGTTACCATCAACTGGGAATCACAGTGGAGTCTGGTAGCTCTCAGCCTGGGATAGCAGAAGGTAGGTTGCTGGAGCTGCTTTATCTGTTATTCATTGCTGGAGAGCCTGAGAACTTCGAGGTCCCAGGGCTGTCCGTGATATCTAGAGTGTCACACCTCCAGCGGGTGATTAAAACACTCAGGAGGACTTGAGAGCACATGTTTTTCTTGTTTTCTTTACTAACTACACATCAGACAGGATTAATACCCAAGTTAAACAAAGAACTAAAAGAAATAACTACTACCCAACCAAATCATTCAGTGAATGAATAGGCTAACTGACTGAATAGATGGTCCTCACAATAAGAGACACAAATGGCCAATAAACACTTGAAACGGTATTCAATACCCTCAGTCACTAAAGAAAATATAAAGCTGCTTGAGATTTCACCTCTTCCTCAGACAGAAAGACTGTCATCAAGAAAGTAAATGGCAAGAAATGTTGCCAACGAGATAAAGAACCTTTATACACTGAGGGCAGAAAGGTAGACTCATGTACTTACTATGGAAATCAGGAGGAAGTTCTACAAAAGCAAAGCAAATAAAAAATATTAACAACAAACAAAGCAGATTATAGAACTACCTGTAAGTCAGTTATATCACACTCGGGTATATATCCAGAGGATTCTAATTTAATATACTGCAGAGATACTTGCCCATCAGTGCTTTTAGACGCACTGTTCTTAGGAGTTAGCAAACAGAACCATCCTTAATGTCTATCAACTTGGCAAATGGGCCAAGTATAACGACACATATGTGTGGAGATGCCATGATGAGACCCAGCACGGTGTCTGCTAACCTAAAACGTTAACTTAAAACAAAAACTTGACTGTACCTTAGAGGAGTAATTACCGTAGAAACATCAGGGGGACAGCAGTTACAAAGAAAATAAGAGTCATTGTTTCTGGGTGTGATCTTACAGAACTTCAGGCTGTTGAATAAAGTGTTAGAAAAACACAAAGCCACATGTGGAAAACAAAACCTTGGCAGCTGGTGATGTATCCTGTTGTGTTAAAATCCTGAGGAAAATCCAGAAAATCACTATCTTAAAAGACAACACAGTAATTAACTCTGGTGGGGAGGTGATGTGGGAAGTCCTTCTGTATATGTGTTGCTTTTATTGGTTAATGAATAAAGAAGTACTTTGGCCTGTGATAGGGCAGGATAGAGCTAGGTGGGGAAAACTAAACTGAATTCTAGGAGTAAGTAGATGAAGTCAGTGAGACGCCATGTAGCCGCCAGAGGAGACAGACACTGGAACTTTGCCCAGTAAGCAATGACCTCGTGACGATACACAGTTGAATAGAAATGGGTTGATTTAAGATATAAGAGCTAGCTAGCAATACACTTAAGTGATTTGCCAAGCAGTGATTTAATTAATATAGTTTCTGAGTGATTATTTCAAGTCTGGGCAACTTGAAAACAAATGCCTGCCAATAGGGAGGGGCTAGAGGACAGCTCCTGGAGAGTTGGCAGTGATATGCCTTTTGGGTTCTGGTTACATGGGTCATATGTTTCAAATAATTAGAATCTGTACTTTGGTGTTTTGCAAACTTTTCAATGTATGTGTTATGGTTGGGGAAGAACTCAACACAAAAGAATGTGTGGAGATGTTTAATAATTGATAAAAGCCATGAATATTCAGATTGAAAAATCTTGGAACTGCTAAGGATTCCTTAAATAAAGTAAGATCTCTTACTATCTATCCATCATATATCTATCTATGTATCTATCTATGTATCTATCTATCTATCTATCTATATCTCTCTCTCTGTATGTCTGTCTGTCTGTCTGTCTGTCTGTCTATCTATCTGTTTTTGTTTGTTCATTCTTTTCTCATACAATAGATCCTGACTGCAACTCTCCTCCCTCTGCTCCTCACAGTCTCCCCAACCTCCCATTTCCCCCAGATATACTGCTCCTCTGTTTCCTTTCAGAAAAGAGCAGTCCTCCCAGGGATATCAATATCAATGCTGGATGAAGCAACCAAGACAGGGGTGGGGGGAAGGGTTCTAAAATCAGGCAAAGAGTCAGAGATACCCCCACTCCCAATGTTAGGAATCACACAAAAACCCCAAGCTAAACAACCACACCATACATGCAGAAGACCTAGTAGGTGTATGCAGACCCATACAGGACCCTAGATTGTTGTGTCAGTCTCTGTGAGACCCTATGAGCCCTGCTTAGTTGATTCTGTAGCCTGTGCTTTTGTTGTGATTTTTCCAAGGTCAGGAGTAAAATTAAGTACATGTTGAATAGCCTGAACCTCAAGCCAGAATCTGACATGCTTTAGAATATGAATCTTTTGAGTGTCAGGGCACTGAGGATAGGAAGTTTTCAGATTAAGGTTACTCAACTGGATTAAGGATACACAATCGGCAAGGTAAATGACCCCCTCAACATACTAAACAATTCTGAAGGAGAAACACCTCTGGGCCCAAGTACTTTGCATAAGGGACACTCAACTTCTGTGAGAAAACGTTTGCATTGTATTCTATCCGGAAATTGTATCCACATAGGTTGTGCTATTTTCTGAATGAAATATTTTAAATAACTTCTATTAAATTTATTCTTTGACAATTTTACACACGTGTATAATGCATTCCAATTAGTCTCATCCCAGCCCCCTTTTATCTCTTTATCTCCTTGTCTCTCTCAATTCCACTTCCTCCCTGCATGTTCTTACACTCATGTTGAATAGAATATTTTTTATTGAGCTTTTTCATTTGTTTTCATTATTGGTTTTAGTGTAGGAGAACCGATGAGAGAATGCAGGAATGCTTATTAGGGTAAATCAGAAGAGTAGCTACCTAAGAAGGGCTAGGACTGGCCAGGCTACTTAGTTCCAGGGGCTGTTGATTTTGATGTTTCCAACAGACCACTGTTGTGTAAATGTGCCCAGAACTTATACAACATCACAGTTAAGATAAATGGACTTTATGTGCTTTACTGGTGTGTGTTAAACACTGATCAAGGAGTTGAATGACGCATAAAAGCAATGCTTTGAGCACATGCCTGTGATACCCTGTAGGTATTTTGTAGGATTTTTCTGTAGGATTATCAAAGATTCATTGATAATAAAAGGAGAATCTACAGCAGATACAGTGCTAAACTCATAGCCCAGGGGTAGGGAATGCATAGGCTACAGGGCTCTACAAGAACTGGGGTAGAGGCACCCCAGAATACCATACCTTAGATCTCCTCTCTGTCTACCCTCCTGTTTCTCCCCCCCTCTCTCTCTCTCTCTCTCTCTCTCTCTATCTCTCTGTTTCCCAGTTTCTCTGACTCCCATAACACAAAATGAGGCAGAGGTCTCTGAAGGTGTTTATGGAAGGAGTGAGTTGTCTTTCAAAATTCTAGAGAAGGATTTTGCTTCAATGATCAACCTAGAGCTGGCTACAGGAGTGGGCACTCTGGAACCTGTAGCTGGGGCAGAGTGAGTCAAAGACACATCAGTGGTAGTCAAGGTGGCAGTGCGGGCTCCAGAAATGGCCTATGTGAGCAAAGGGAATCATGGATAGAGGTGGAGCCCACAATCCAATAGGTGGACTCCATTCCATGGCAATGCCCTGTGTACTTCATGTCTGAATCTGTTCCTTTAGTTTTGCTCCCTTAGTTCTGAGTAATGTTTTCTCTCTCCAGTACTATTTTCAAGTTTGTGATTACATTTCATTTCAGTTTTCACATATTTGGGGATTTGATGCTAAATCCACTGTGTGGATGAGATGGCAGGTTCTTGGGGAACAAACGACAGTGAGAAGATTGCCCAGCCAGGACTCAGCTCCAGGTGTTCACAGTGCTGTAGCTCCTACACCTGGGCATCACCACTGACTCCCTTAATGACAAGCTACAGGTAGAGCTGGCTTGCTATGGAGCCAGCACCCATGTTCCTATGACAGGGGCTTTTGAAAGACTGAAAACTATTTGCATATTAAAACAGTGGTTCCTGCAAGGGCATTCACTGCATGTTTCTGCAGCAACATCCAACCTGCTCTTCTTTGGTGGCATATGGAGTCTGGATGTCTCATCCCAGAATAGTGGAATATTCCAAGCAGATCCGACATTGCAGAAAGAGCTGGGAGGGTGCAGACATAAGCCATTAGCACCATCTCTCTGTGGTTGCTGTTATACAGAAAGCCTTACTTTCTAGGATATTTTGGAATATCCTGTCTTGATTGACCACAACTCCCTGGGGCCCATTGCCAGTACAATTGTGCCTCATAACTACTCTGGGAAGGCTATAAGAGTTCAGGAAATCTAGACTGTTTTGGGGCTCTATATAGCCTAGGCATTCCTGACTCATGGAATTCCAAACCCAAGGATTTCAAACCAGGCCTTCTGACCTCTGCCCATTGCCCTGTTCTGTCACTTGTGAACAAGGCATCTTCAGGGAAGAGAGAACACAGCTGCACACATAGAGAATAATTAATATCTCAAGACCTTTGAGAGAATAAAGAGATGCTACATCCAGGTTTGTCCAACCTGCTTTGTGCAACCTCATGTGACCAAGAATAGCTATGAGTTTGGAAAAACATAAAATCTTACTTAAAACACTAAGATGTGTGTGTGTGTGTGTGTGTGAGAGAGAGAGAGAGAGAGAGAGAGAGAGAGAGAGAGAGAGAGAGAGATTTCTTTTGAACTCAATTGAATAGGTTTTGAGTGTGAACTTTGTAGATGACAACATTGTATCACAATGTCAAAAGTCTAGACACTTCTCTGAAAGGGAGGCTTTCACAAATCAGAGGTGCCTTCCACCACAGTTAACTTTTTCCCCACTTCTCTTCAGCTCCATGAATGAAGCAGTACCATATTTTTTTACTTTTAAAATAAACTTTCCACCAAAACAGAGAGGGGCAGAATTCAATACTGGAAGGCTGGAGGTCACAAACTCTTTATTATGGTGTAGTCTACTTTTGCTATTAACATGTAAGAAATCCTTGGCTTTCAGTGCCTTGATAATTGTCTCCGAAAGAGTCTCACAGACATTGCTGGGTACTTTCATTCTTAATAAAAGTGGTAACTTAGAATATTCTTGCCAGGAATGATGCCAAGGCTTTGTGGCATGGGTTGACTTGTTGGAGATGAAGAAAAGGAAACATTTAACTTACCTAAAGTCACCTAAGTCAGAAGTGATGGAGATGAGATTTAAACTCATTCATTCCCTCTCTGGTCTCAATATTTTCTACCAACTTCTTGAACTAGCCTTTGGGAATTTAAATACACATTTATTAAAGATAAAGATGAATCTACTCAATCTTATCCTTAATATTTATCCAGATTACCAAACAGGATCCCAGATTTCCCAGTGTGATATCCAGGCAATATCTAGTCCTCATCAGCCTGCATTTACATCCGAATTGTGAGGCAGACCAAGTTTCCATAAATAGTCCATCAGTATTTCCAACCCCATATTATTCTTCTTCCCACAGGGAGATGGGTTCTTGCTTTTTCCCATGAGACCTTGGAGGGCTTGTTGCTTCAGAATTTCCAAGGGATGGTCATACAAAATAGCACAACCTCCATGAAATTCTCTTGGGATGCTATCTTTTGGAACTTAAGAAGAGTACTCAAGCAGAGAACCACCAGAAAGGGCATTTCACAAGGACAGAAATTGAGGTACCATTCTCCACTCTCAGACCCAGCTGAGATTCTCGCTGGCAGCTAGGGCTGCTTTGCCAGTACTATGAATAAGTGGGCCACATTAGACATGGACCTCATCCTGGCAGAACTAACTTAACTGATGCCACATGGAGCATGAACATGGCTTTCTCACCCAACTCTGTCTAAATTGCAGATTCATGAGCAAAACAAGCATTGCTTTGGGCCACAGAACATGATTAGTAATGTGTCATGCCACAAATGGGAACAAGTTCCAATCTCTATTTTCTTTCCAACTCATACATTCAACTGTCTCTTACACATGATCACTCCAAAGTCCCCAAGTCACTTAGATTTACTATGTTGAGCAAATCTTACTTCTACTTTGGACATAGACATTACACAAAGAAACGCCTTTCCCATCTTTGCTATGAGAACAATGCCAGATAATCTAAAAGATACATAATCTACAAAATGGTATGTTTTCTTAAGGTCATTGAAGGGCTGAGTGGATGGAGTCCTGAAGGCTAGTGTTAGTCATTGTACATCATGGTGATGGAACAGCTTCAAAATGCAGTTTGAAGCAGGGAGAATTTATTTTGGATCATGGTTTTGGAGCTTAGTGCATGCCTGGCTCTTGCTTTCAATTCCACAATGAGGCAGAACACCACAGGGGAAGAGAGTGGTGGGGGAAGAGCCATTTACCCTATGGCAGCCAGGAAGCAAGGGAGTAGGGAGGAAGAGAGGAGCTGTTGGAGCAGATAAAAGCACCTTCTGTGAAGGCTTGAGAATTCTCATCCACATGGAAAACTAGGAATTGTCTCACACCTGTAACCCGGTGTCTTTGAGTATCATGGTCTAGTTCCAGGTTCACGGGGAGATCCTGTATCAAGAGATAAGACAGAGAGTGATTCAGCAGGACACCCAGTATCCTCCTCTTGCCTCTCCCTCTCTCCCTCTCTCCCTCCCTCTCTCTCTCTCTTTCTCTCTCTCTCATACACACACACACACACACACACACACACACACACACAGGTTGCCAGTGACAAGATACTCTTCATATGCAAGTCCCAAGTGCCCTACTTATTCCAACCACTCAGATCCTACATCCCTACCAACTAAAAGTAAGAGCATCAAATTTTGACTCCATGGGCAGATTCCTCTGTTGATTAGATTGGAGTTCTCATGGTTCAATCACCTCTCAATGGTTAGATTTATTTTATTTTCTTGCAAATTCCTTTTTAGGGTCCTTAGTTTTGGGCTCATGAGAAGCATCAGAAGGCAGGAAGGAGCCTGGCAAGCTCAAGATGGTGAAGAGACACCCAAACTTAGCTGCAGCTGTTCACAGTGCTTCTGTTGTGCCACTGTGACAAAGGGCCCGAGATTATCAGCTTGATCTGGTGAAACACCCATTTTGCTGATGGTCCAGGAGGTTTCCATGCATGGTTGACTGGCTCTGTTGCTGTAGGGCCTGTGGCAAGCAGCACACTGTGGCAGGGAGCTGCTTGTCTCACAGTGGCTGAGTATTAACCACGTGAACAATGGGTAAAGAAGAAACTGGGGTACTCAAGCCTCCTCAAGGGTGTGTTCTAAGTGACTAAATTCACTCTGCTAACACCACCTCCTGACCTTTCCATCATCTCTCAATGTGACACAGGCTGGAAACCAAGCCTTCAACACATGGACCTCTGGGGACAATCACGACACAAACTACATCAGGTGCAGATACAAAACTCCATCGCTAGCTGACTAGTCCTAATAACAGCCGTCTGATGGTCCCAATCTGGTATTTCCAACATCAGTAATACCTTTAAGTCCATTTCTATTAGTTGCCTATCTCTTGTTAATATCTGGTTCTCCTATCCTTCTCATTGGTACCTAACAATTTTTATTGCATGTCAAGCACTGTGCAGAAAAAGAGAAGTTGAGGTTCATAACCTTTATTCTTGAGCATAGGCACACTTCTTTTCCCACCAGAGTCTTAGTGTTGGTGCTGAGCTAATCTAGTGAAGGAGTGATGTAGGTTAGGGTGTATTGTTGATACCTTTCTTTCTGGGTGTCTGCTGGCTCTAAATCCTGTAGAGGTGTCCTGTTGTCATCCTATGTGCAGTATTGGTCTGGCATGCCATGGTTCTTTCCTGTCCTTCTTCATGTCCAGTTCCTGGCAGCTCCTGCATTCCAGCACCGCAGGAATTGGTTCCCTTCTCTCACATTGCTGTCATGCTCTGAGAGAGGACTGGGAGGGTCCAGGGCTTTTCCTTCTTGTCCGCGACAGCCTTAAGTAGACTGTATGTTGCTGGGCTTCAGGGATTGGTCTTGTTCCTCTCTCCTGTGGCAGCTAAACACTTCCTCAGAAACATGATACAGGGTGGAAAAATTTGGATCTACTCAAAGAAATGATGTCCCTTAAAAGTGTAAAACTCTGTGTAACTATAAAAGACATTTTAAAATGGATTTTAAAACTGCTTTAAAATATAATAGACTGCCTGAGATGTTTTAAAGAGTGATAATGTATTGGGGGTTTATAGCATCTGTAGAAGTAAAATATACGTCAGCCATCATACCAAAGTTGGAAAGGAGATATGGAAATACACTTCTCTTGGTTTCTACCACTGCATATGAAGTGGGAGAGAATTATGTCAAGGAAGACTGTGGTAAGTTAAAGAGATATGTCATAAACTCGACAGCAGTCATTAAAAAGTGAAAAAGAGATATAACAAATAAATCAGCAGTTAAGACAAAGGCAAGATATTAAAAATGCCTAACTGAGCCAAAAGAAGTTAGGAAAAGAGAGTAAAATAGATAACTCTAGCAGATGCAAGCAACAGTGAGTGTGGAAGGGTGGGGACGCTGACCTCCGACTTCAAGGCTCCTGCACCTGCTGCACACTCAGGTGAGTATGGCCTTCTTCCAGATCTCAGCAGCTGTGATGTGCATCCAGCCTTCTGCCAACTCCTTCTAAGGTGTCAAGGCCACTGGTGGGGAGAATAGATCTCCTGTCTTTGTTCCTTATTTCACAATCACAGGTTGTTTTAAGCCCCAAAGAGTCTTTACGAAAGCTTAATGATTGCATCAAAAGTTATCTGGAGATAGGAATGGCCAACAAGTGGAGTACCACTCAGAAATCATGGAACCTGTGCCCTCCTCCTTCAGACTCAGTGCCCAGAGCTCTGTGCGCTTCCATTCAGTCTGAAATGGAGACTCCTCCTCCTCCGCCTCCGTCTGCTCCTCCTCCTCCTGCTCCTCCTCCTCCTCTTCTTCTTCTTCCTCCTCCTCCTCTTCTTCTTCTTCCTCCTCCTCCTTCCTCTCTCTCTCTCTCTCTCTCTCTCTCTCTCTCTCTCGTGTAGTACAGGATGGCCTTGAATTCAAATTATAATGGGGGACCCTCCTGCCTCTACTGCCCCTCAGTGCTGGGATTATAGGTGTGTATCACTTTGTCTGCTTTTCTGTAGTTCTGGGCATCAAACTCGGGGCCTTGTCCCTTCTGGGAAAGCTTCTATTGTATCCCAAGCCCTGATTTGGAATCTCAAGCATAAGACATTTTTAAGACTCAGTGGATTGAATAAATAAATGTAAAAGGACATGAAGTTGGGAGGGAGATGAGGGGTGTATCTGATCATTGTTTATATGTATGAAAAATTTCAAAGAGTAAATAAAAATTTAAAAATATAAAATCAAGTGTTTCTATAAAGTAAGAGGAGAAAAGCAACTAGTATAATATGCAATTAAAATGTATATTTAATTCAGTGACATAATAATTAAATACAAATGGCCCAAGCTACCAATTAAAATAGAAACACTATATTTTATTAACAAAAGGCAAGGCCCAATTCTCTACCATCTGCAAAATGTACTTTATATATAGATTTGTCAATAGATTAAAAAAGAAAGAATAGAAAATGATACATAATTTGAAAACCAATGAAAAGAAAGCTGGAGTGGTAATGTCAGTACCAAACCAAGTCAACCAGAAAACACATTACCAGCTAAAAAAGCACAGCAAGTCCCTGTGTGCACACATTTACCAGCAGAACCTCAATGTGTGTAAAGCAGAAATGTACTGAGATGCAAGGAAGGATGGACAAACCCACAACTGTACACACCACCATACTTCCAGTAATCAGCACAATGTGGACAGGAGACCAGTAAGGCCACACACAACCAGAGCGACAGAATGAAGAAAGGGAAAGACGTCCCAGCTCATTTTATGAGGCTAGTTTTATTCTCATGTGATCATAGGCACTACAAGAAAACGAATTTTTACATTATTTACTGAGTGGTACATGATATTTTCAGAACATAATTCCAATGGACGAATCATTCCAAGAATGGGTAAAGAATTCTAACAACTCAATAAGAAGGTAATAGCAATAGCACAGCAATAATGAAGATAAAGTCCATCCTTTTATCAAAGAAGATACAAATGGAAAGAAAGCATATAACATCCTATCTTAGTTGCTTTTCTATTGCAGTGAAGAGACATCATGACATAGACAACTATAGGATAAAACATTTACTGTGTGAGTCCATGACTATGATGGTGAGGAGCATGGCAGGAGGCAGGCACGGCACTGGAGCAGCAGCCGAGAGCTTACATCCTGATCCACAAGCCCGAAGCAGAGACAGAGGGAGAGACAGAGGGAGAGGGAGAGGGAGAGGGAGAGGGAGAGGGAGAGGGAGAGGGAGAGGGAGAGGGAGAGGGAGAGGGAGAGGGAGAGGGAGCTAACTAAGAGCGGCTTGGGCTTTTGAAACCTCAAAGCCCACCTTTAGTGGCACACACTCTCTAAGAAGGTCACAACCCCTCATCCTTTCCAAACAGTTACACTAACTGTGGACCAGGTATTTAAACATATGAACCGGTGTGGGGGCAACTCTCATTCAAGCAACAGCACATTCTATGCCACCCCTCCAAACAGTCAAAATTAAAAGCAAGCAAACAAAACGCAACAAAAGCAGTGCTGTGCGTATCAGGAGCAATGGGAATGCTCAGATAGTTGAGGCAGCACGATGGTGCGGACACTTGGTGAAAAGTTGGTGACTCTTACAGTAAAACACACATTCACCATGTCCTAGAAATCCTGTTTGTCAAGGAAGTGAACATGTATCTGCACAAAGAGGCATCCATGAATGCCTACGGCTGTTTTGTGGGTAGCAGGCCTGTAGTGATGAGTCGAGCAGGTCTGCTTTTCATCCAGCCTGGCTCCTGCCTGGTTAGCTTTACACCTGAAATAACAACACGCAAACTGTATTCATTTAAACACTGCCTGGCCCATTAGTTTCAGCCTCTTATTAGCTAATTCTCACATCTTGCTTTAACCCATATTAAGTAATGTGTGTAGCACCACAAGGTGGTGGCTTACCGGGAAAGATTCAGCATGTATGACCTGGTGGCTGGCTCCATGGCGTCTGACCCAGAGAAGAGAGGCATGGCGGCTGCCTGAGGCATATGACTAACTTCCCTTCTTTCCAGCATTCTGTTCTGTCTATTCCACCTATCTAAATCCTGCCCTATCAAAAAGCCAAGGCAGTTTCTTTATTAACCAGTGAGGGTCTTTCATCACAGGCCCACACCAGAAACAACCAGGTTGCCACTCAGCAGGTGAAGGGATAAAAACATTATAGGCCACCCACACAAGGAAATCGAAGGTAAAAGAGTCCACAGATGCAGCAATGTGGGTGCTGTGCAAAGGTCTCATTCTGGGTGAGAGATGTGATGGGTAGCAGGCTTCATTCTGCATTACTCATTTGCTACAGTCTGGAAAAGTCATGTGTGATTGTCATGGCTGTGGAGAGCTGTGGGAGTCTGACGACAGAGGAGTGGGAGAGAAGCTTTGGCAACTGATGGAAATGTTCAATACCTTGATTACAGCAGTGACTACACGACTTCACACATGACAAAGATTATGGGACAAAGATGACTCTTAACTGTATATAATTCCATTTTCAAAAAAGAGAACTTTAACGTGTCCAAGTCAAACCCACCAGGTGCCCTGCCCACAAGCCACTTTCTCAATGCATGGCATTTAGTTATCCAAGCTAAAGGGCAATTCACAAGGCCCTTTATGCCACGTGCAGTTATTAGACCCCATGGATTCCACCATCTGTTTTCTTCCCTCTTCTCTTGCTCTCTCTGTTCTCACTCATTCATCTGACTCTGTAATTTGTCTGTCTCCAAATGATGTACAGTGGTACCCAGAGTGGATGTTCTCAGAGCACATCCCTGCCTTATTCGGAGCCCTTACTTGGTATTCAGGGCACGATTGAAAGCTTAGGAAGCAACAAAGGATTGGAAAATTCCCTTCCATGCCACACTCTGTCCCCACAGCCTATGTTCCAGGCACAGTAAGCATCCTCTTCTTATGAGACGTCCCTTATTGGATGCTCATCATTTTCCTGACACAGCCTGGCTACTCATTTCTACAGACTCTGAGAAAACTTAGCTTTCGGAGACCACACACTGGCTCCAGTCTGCCAGCTCTGAATCAAGAGCCAAGCACCCGTGTTTCATGTCTTTTGGAGACTGTTTACATAATGTGTTCAGCCCTCGTCTCTAACGTGGGGATATTAACTGCCTCTGATATTGTGAGTCATGCATGTTGGCTCGACTTTCCGTCCTTGGTTTGTCTTGGTTTGGATGATAGTTGTATGATGTCCCTCAATGTAGAGGTGGTGGGGGTTTAAGTGAGTCGATCTGTGTTAAGTACTTGAAGAAGTATGACTTCTGCTAAGCACTGTGTATTTCAGAAAAATGCCCAGTGAATGAAGGGTTTGAGGAGAGAGAGGGAGGATGGGGTTGGGGAAAGAGAGAAAAATGACTGGGGAGGGTAAGAGAAAGGGGAGAGGGGAGGAGTGGGAAGGCAGGAAGGTGGATGGTGCTTTTGTGACAAGTTGCCTCTCTACAGACCAGGAGGAAGCTGGGCTCTGCCTTCCCACTGACTCTGAGTATCTAATGTAGTGCCAAGAACAGGATCTGGGCTGGGCTTTATAAAGGCCTTTGTCGTGGTCTAGGGAGCCACAGTTCTTCCACAGCTGGATCTATTAGAGGATGAGCCATTTGTTTCCAGGTCCTCAGCAACCCTTGACTGGCATTCATGGGGATTGGGTGAGTGCTGTTCCCATCCTGTGTCCTCAGAATTCACCCTCCCCAGCCAAAGGCTCATCACCATTTTCCTCAGTGACTGTGATTAGCATCAGTACCTTGTGGATGAAGTCCAGACCTCTTCCAGATATGGGTCTTAAATGTTGCCCTGTGTTAGAAGCTCCTGGCGACCTTGTCAACTGCTGAGCTCTGCTCACAGAGTTCTGGTTTGGCAGGTCTGTGGGAGGGCCTAGTGACTCACATTTTTAAGAGGCTCCTAAATCCCACTCAGACTGCTTGTGCTGAAACCACAGGCTGGGGACCTGTCTCAGACTATACATAGGACTTCCCTGCCCAGCCACACCCTAGGGTCAGATCATACTCCAACAGACAGCCATCCTCCACCTACACACCAGCTTCACTGGGATGCTTGACCATTCAAGTGTCCTTATTGGCTCCCTTTGTAGAAGCTAGGTTGTGTGAGAAGTGTCTGGGCCTGGAAGATTTGTCATTTATACAGATGTTTTTATCATTTTGAGATGCAAGCAAAGCAGCTTTTCTGGAAACCCAGTATACACTCCAGGTATAACTGTGGTATGGGTTAAAGAAAAGGAAATGGCAGGATCACTACCACTGCTAACTTTGTGAAGCTGTTGGTGAGGCAAGAGAGAAATTAGCACTGTCCAAAAGTAATATGATGTGACCCTTGCGTGTCATTTAAAGTATGCTCTTTCATTCTATTTATGTGCTTGGAAAAATGAGAATATTTCAGTAAGATTCTCACAGATGGTCTTTCTCTTAAGATTAGAAAAGTTAACTTTGTGTGTGCATGTGCATCTATGTGTGGATATGTGTGTACGTGTGGGTGCAGTTGTTTGTAGAGGTCAGAAGACACTGGCTGCCCTGGAGCTGGAGATAAAGATGGTTGTGAGCTGCCCTCCATGGGCCCTGCAAAGAGCAGTCTGTACTCTTGACTGCTGAGCCATTGCTCCAGCCCCGGGAGATGTTCTTTTCATACTATCCTCCTTCTCAAAGGATGGACACAACAGAGAATCTGAAAACACATCAATGATCTTTGCTTTTTTAAAAAAAAAAACTCAGTTACATTAAAATATTTGGCCTCTCTTGAACTTTGGATTCATCTTTTCCTGTATAATTTTGCAGGAATGCGTTAGTCATTTGGAAAACATCAGTCCATTGGGTTATGCAGATCTTTTGGGTGTTGACACATTTCATTATCTGATATTATAAATTTACATCTGTTAATATCAGCACAAATCTCATCAAATAGGTCTTTAAATATTGAAAGCTCCTGGGCTCATTACAGAAGTTATGGCATCTACGAATCTCTCATTTTCATTTGGAAACTTGATTTTTAAAAAATCACTGACAACCAGTACTGGAAGTAATTTCTCTTGAAATGAACACATTTTAATAAGAATTTGAAAGATACCTAAGCTTTGCTAAGCATTGCATGGTTATCAGTTATTCTTTCACCTAAATACACAGCTCCATAAGAAAGATTGATTGAGCTCATAGCCATTGTACATTTCTTATTTTGTCACAAGGACTGTTCAAGCAGTGCAACCTCCACCCCGTGTGTGTGTGTGTGTGTGTGTGTGTGTGTGTGTTCATATGATCACACATGTGGAGCTCGTGTTCATGTGTGTACCTGTGCTTGTGGAAGCCAGAGATGAACACTGGGTGTTGTTCCTTATCAGTCACCTTGCTTATTTCACTCACCTCTTTATTTGATTCTTGAAGTGAGATTTCTCACGAGATCTGAAGCTCACCAATGAAGCTAGGCTGGCTGCCAGCAAGTCCCGGGGACCTGCCTGCCTCTGCCTCCCCACTGCTGAGATTATGAGCCTGTGTCACTGTGTCTGCTCTTTGCATGGGTTCTGGGGGGGCAAACATGGGTCCAGATGCAAAGTCGGGTCCAGATGTGGCAAAGACTCTACTGGATGAACTATCTCCCCAGCCCCCAAAAGATGTTTTCTTAAGAGTCAATTGCTAATGATATGGAAAATGCTTGTTGCTTTATTTAAAATCTCCACGAGTGACCCTGGTGCGTTCTTCTGCTTGGTGCTGAGAGACACATGGCTGCTGCTTTGGTTGCTGCTGCTGTCCTCATTTTCAGCCATGGTGTCAGCAGCATTTGTGTACATAGCTCATGGTGGAAAAGGCAAATAGCATATTATTATTATTTTTATTTTTATTATTTATTATTATTATTATTATTATTATGAAAATCACTCTGGCCTTAGGGGGTCCTCTGAAATGTCTCAGACTCCCAAGAGCCCTAGATCTCGTTCTGAAACTTGGTCCATTTGTAGGAACTATCCTGCCGTCCTGAAGTGTTCATCCATCTTCCTCCACTTAGCCCTCCTTCCAGACTACACTGAGCAGTGCCCTGAGAGTTCCTATTCCCTGATGCCTTCTTGGGCCAGGGCCTGAAGGGGGCTTTTAGGAGCTGTCCAGGGTCCTGGTTTTCGATGTGAGGCCAATGGTGAGAGGTCAGGCAGAGGCCTCAGGATGGCTTGAACAGATGCACAGGTAGCAACTGTGTATGTTTCTAGATCCATTACTCATTCATTTCATTACCTGAAAGCATTACTCACAGATCCATAAAATCAAAAGTGTAAGGGAAGAAGAGTCAAAGTGGCAACCAGGAGAGAGAGAGAGAGAGAGAGAGAGAGAGAGGGAGGGAAAGAGAGAGAGACCAGGAGAAAATGATAGGGGCTAAGTGGGAAGAATTCTTTGACTAGAAGAGAGGAAGCTGAGTGTGGTCAGTAGAAACACAATATATAAAACAAGTCTAGGCTTGAGAATGTGGATATATGCTTAATCTTTGCAGAGAAACATGAAACAAGGAGCTAGGAGCTGCAGAACAACCATAGTCTGTCTATTTATTTATTTATGTGTGCATGCATGTGTATATGGTGTGTGTGTGTGTGTGTGTGTGTGTGTGTGTAAATACCTGTGGGCACACATGTAGAAGCCAGAGAAGGATGCCAAGTTTTTTTTCTCTCTCATTCTCTACCTTGTTCCCTTGAGGCAGGGTCTCTCACTAAATCAGAAACTTACAATTTTTCAGCTAGGCTGCTGGTAGCAAACTTGTGTCTTCTCAGCTCCCTACAGTTTAGCACCGAGGCTACAGGCATGTGCTGCTGCATTTGTATTTGCAGTTGGGGGCTTGGGATATGAAATCAGATGGCCAAGCTTGCACACCAAGTGTTCCTATTCACCAAGCCATTTCCCCGCTAAGTTCTTTTGATAAAAGCACGAGGTGAGCCAAGAGTATAAGGTTTGATTGAGTGCAGCTAAGAGTTGGCAAAGAGTCACACCATTTCTCTAACACCTCCAGATTGTCTTGTCAGTAGGTCTCTCTCTGGGGCAATGGCATTATAATAAGGAAAAGCCATGTATAAAGCTCTCCCTGCATGTCTGTGGGAGATTGATGCAAGATCCCCTGTAGACATGAGAATATGTCAGTGTTCAAGTCTCTTCTATTCAGTACTGGAGCATTTTCATAGAACATACGCACAGCCTCCCTTACACCTTAATCTCCTTATAATATCTTATTTATAATAACTGCCTATAATAACTCCTTATAATGACTTATAATATCAGCGTAATACACATGCTGTGTAATTAATTCTTGTATTGTACTATCTAGGAAATGAAAACAAGGAACTGCATACATGTTCAGCAAGGCATTTTTTTCCCTCAAATATGGTTCAAGTCATGGATGCCGAACCCTCACACACAGAGTCAGCTGTGTACGAGGCTAACTTTGCTCCTCTTTTGGAGAAGATGCAGGAAGAGATGTGGAGAGAACAGAGCTGTGAGGCAGATGAATGAAGACGCCATGAAGGGAAAGGTTAACTGAGCCTAAGGAATCAGACAGGGTTTCTGGGGACACCTGTGGTGTCCGCCCCTGACATTTGATGAAGCCTGCATGGGCTAGATAAGCATATGGCCCCGGATTTAGCTGGGCTGGGTGTCATGTGGTTCCAGAGCCATGGTGTTTTGCCTGTTAACTCATCACCAGGTCTCACTTGGAAAGAAGACATGTTGCTTGGCAGAAGCTGGCCCACAATCAAATCACTTCGCTGAGCAGGCTAGCGGCTTGTGTCTGTTCGTGTCTCTTAGAACCTCAGTGTGTTAAAGAGGATGTGGGCATGAGTCTATAATTGAGAAAAGGCTGTAAGCGTTCAGATAGTTGTTTGAAGCTTGTTGATAGATGTTAGCTCTTTTTTCAGGGTGATAGGGGAACACTTGTTGACACAGTAACATGAATCTTGGGGTGATCTCAAAATATGTTGTTTTAGGACAGGGATTAATGCTGAGGACTCAATTCGGCACCTAGATCTAGAAAGCTCAATGAGCCTCAGCTGGTGATTGGAAAAGAAGAGGAGCTTGTCAGAAGCAGGGAGATAAGAATTTGGTAACCTGTAAACAAAGGTGAGAGAAATCACAAGCCTTTTAGGGACTTGGAGGCCATACTGGCCTTGGATGGGTGTCCTCTGTGGATTATCTAGGAGAAATTTATTTCTTCATGCTTCTAGCGTTTAGAAGTTCTAACACAAAACATCAGCAAGTTTGGTTCTTTCTGGAAAACTCTGAGGGATTGTTCGTGCATGCCAGATGCTCCTCATAGTTTCTGGTGTTGCCTGTAAAATCCAGAGTGCCTTGACTTAAAGGCTTTTGTTTCCAACCTCTACTTACAATGTTCTGTGTAACTCTATGTGAGGGTTATTTCTGATGATGGCATCTTACTTTGAATACATCTGCAAAACCCTTATTTCCAAACAAGGTCCAAAAAAGACACAGCTTTTATATATTTGGCAGGGGAGGGGAGAATGTGACTTATATCAAGCCCCTACCACAAGCAATTGGGGCATTTCCAAGAGGCAGGTGAACAGGAAGGATGGTCGTAAATCCAATCAGGTTTATGTCCTAAGTGTGATGCTCAACCCCAGATCTGTAGGTTATGATGAACAAAACTGGAAAGGCAAAAGCAAGGAAACCCCAAACCTTAGTACACAAGGATTGTTAAGGGTGATGATCAGAAGCAAGGCAAGAGGTCAAGGTCCAGATGGGATCAGCAGTGAGGCTGTTTCTGACCTGAATCCCTTCCTTGGGGTCACGGAATCAAATTCTGCAGTTGTGTTGCAGGTGAGACACAGAGGTCCATACCATGAGGAAAGAGTGGGAAGAAGAGGGGCAGGCAGGGGCAGAGATACAAATAAAGCTGACAGCGCCCCCTAGGGGAAAAGTATTCCCTGTATATTCTACCCTCCTGAGCTCAAGTCTGGCCTGTAAGGCAAGAGCAGGTTCCGTTTATTCTGGACAATTTGTCCTCTGTTGTCTTGATTTTCTTGGGAGATGACTCATTTGTATGAGCATGTTCCTCCTGCATCAGGAATGGGAACCATGGAGAAGTCTGTGGTGCATCCCCCTCTAAAGTCATTGGTGACAGTGACAGAAGGAACTGGGGGTCAACAGTAAAAGATAGGGGCAAAAATTATTCAAGCTCTTAAAAAATGGGGTAATAAGGTAACTTTCTTCCTCCCGGTATGAGCTCATATAATTGTAGAGATCTTAATAAATTCAGCCTGATTAACTCCAACCTTGTGGGGGAAGGTTATTCAGTGTCATGGAATTAATTTCAACAGAAGCCAGAAGAAGAAAAAAGTGGAAGTGTGAAACAAGAAACCTTCAGTACAGAATAAAGAGGAGGAAGGTGTGTGTGTGTGTGTGTGTGTGTGTGTGTGTGTGTGTGTGTGTGTGTGTATGCAGGTGCCTTTTGGAGAGCATCTGCTGGTGGATGGTGGATGGTGCCAAGCTGGTTTCTGAAGTCACAACATGGCCTTCTCAAACCTGATGGAACCCCAGACTTTATATATTGGCTTATATACACCCCCAAATTGAGCTGTGAACTATCCCGAAAGGTCTTCAGTATGATCTAGTGCCCCTGTCTTGCTTCAATCCACCTGTCCCCTATTGAACTCTAGCGTTATCTTGCCTCTAAGCAGCTTGGGATCCTGGCTCCTATAGTGCTCTGGAGCCAGGCAGGTGCGTTTTTGCATCTGGGTCCTTTACTTACCAGTTACTTGAACTTGGAAACATTTGCCTTTTCAGACTTCGGTTTGTAATCCTCACTGGGAGGATAAAAATACTTGCAAGCAGAGTGTTCAACCCCACCTAAGGAGAAGGAAGGCTTGGGGTTGAGCATCTGCTTGCTGCTGCTGCTGCACCATGCCCTGTATGATGGTTGGTGGCGTCAGCTTGACAGAATTTCAAACCTCCTGGGAGAAGGATCTCTGGAATGCTGTGGGGGATTATCTTGATGACATTAACGAGGAGGAAGACCTTCCCACTGTGGGTGGCATCATTTTCTGGCTGGGATCCTGGACAATATACATGGTGAACAGAAGCCAAGCAGTAGAAGTATTCATTGTTCTCTTCTTCATGACGGCAGTGAGGCCAGCTGCCTTAAGCTCCTGATGCCTGACTTTGCTGCTATGACAGACTGTGCTGCTTCCACCTGTGAGATAAAATGAGCTTTTCCTTTCGTGAGTTGCTTTTGTCGGGGCATTTTATTACAGCAACAGGAGACACTAAGACCTGTCAATGATGCCAGGCCAGAGGGTAGATCCAGAGAAAAGATGTCTTACTCTCTCCAGCCTGCAGGGGGCGCATGCCTGTGATTAACATTACCCTTTAACCTACTCTAGCTGTTTGGTGCCTCGAATCCATCTTCACAATAGGAGTAACCACGGGCTATTGTCAGTTTGCTGCCTGCTGTCCTTGTCCTTCAGGAGCTTCTCTTTGTCCTCAGTGGAGTCTGAGTCCCCAGCACAACCCTGCCTGGCTGTAAGCTTTCCCAATCTTTCCGCCCTAGCAGGGCTGAACTTCTGGCCTCTCCTTGTATGCTTCTTTCCCCAGAGGACTTGACCCAGCAAGGTCAAAGCAGATTTTTAAAAATCATCACGGGTCAGCATTGTTGTTATTGTTTTAACTAGTGGCTTTAACCTATTGGTGATTGTAGAATTAACTTATTGGGGTTGTAATCAGCATCTACTAGATCTATGAAATTGAATAAAAGAGAAAACATCAGAATGACTTTTATTCAATAAAGGTGAATGTTGTTTGGCGAAATCATTGGAGTCACATGTGAGTGAGTGAGTGTGTGTGTGTGTGTGTGTGTGTGTGTGTGTGTTCCAGGGCTATGATATAAAACACATTATTTTACCATGGAAAATAATTCCAAACATGAAATCCACAGCTGCACGTGCCTCTGCCACCCAGCCAGGCTGAGAATCATGACTTAATTTCAGGAGCTTTTATAAGCATGGGGTAATGACTGGAGTCGTGTTTAGGACAGGAAGGCCCACCACTGTTCTCATTCTTCTGGACTCTGTGGGAGTTACAATAGGTATATATGGCTACACTATGTCTCTGGGGCTTCGTCTTCCTAGAATCCATACCTGGGTTCTCAGCATACTCCCCCACCTCTAAGTACTCAACCCCTGCCAGTTGCTGGATGGATAGCAAAGGCCCAGATGTCTACTGGCTGTGGGTGTTCTATGTACACTGTAGAGCCCCTGCTTTCCAACACTTGGTTGCCTCTCAGATGGTCGTGAGAGAAGCTGCCAGATCCCACTGTACCAACTGAGAGACTCTTGTGGGATCTACTCTTGGCAGGTGGTAAGGACTTGGCTTTCCTGCCCCCGTAGCCTGTGGCTGAGGGGAAATGTTGGGGAGCCAACCTGATGTGTACCTTGCTTCTGATCCAGGTTCACGGGCTCCCCAAGAACAGTGCTTAGCTGACTTCTATAAACAAGGACATTCATCTTTGTCAGCCCTAATGAACCACATTTGTCAGACAGGAACCAGGGAGCAGCTGCGTTGGAGGGAGACAAATCACTTAATCCACAGCTCCTGATGTGGCAGCCCCTGGCGCAGTGGAGATCATGGCATTTAAGCAGGGAGGAGCCTGGAGGATGCATGTGGGGGAAGAACTGGCTGCCCTCAACAGTTCCTGCTGGGAGGGACTGGGAGGGCTGGCAAACTCAGTGTGTGCATTGGCTGGTAGTTCGCTCCCGCTGCACCTGCTTCTGGGTTGTGCATCCTGCCGACACCTGGACAGGAAGGGAGGGAGAGCTGGCAGCCCCTGGTCCCAGCATGGAGCAGGCTCAGGAAAAATGATTGTGATTGGAGTTGTGCCTTCCAGTCCCACCAACTTGCTTCTTTTTAAGAGTCTTTAGGAAAGGCTATCAAACGAAAAGGACAGAAACCCATCTCAAACGAGCTTCGGCAAAGGGAGGAGTGAGGCTCGACAGCTGTGTAGCCATCATAAGGAGGACACAGCTGGGCTTCCTGAAGAAGCCCATCAGAGAACTCAGACAGGATGTCGATGACTCTGCCGCCTCCTTCCTCTGTGCTTTTTCCTAGAGAATGCGTTCCTTCATCTGCAGAAACGGGGCCGCCGGCAGCTCTTGAGTTTAGGACTTCACCATGGGAAAGTGGATAGAGATTTCTGTGACCTGAGTGGGTAGGCAGGATGGGGAGTGCAAGGGAACGGGGAGGGGGCAGGAGGGGGCTCCAGGAAACAGCTCTTACTAATTTTCAGTTACTGAGACCCTCATCTATGACACAAAAGGTGGTCGTCTCAGGCGGCTGGGATGCTGGGAACACATGGCTGACACAGGTACCGTCTCAGGGGGACACGCAGGGGTCAGCAGATGACAGGAGCTCACACCTCCTTTTCATCCTCACATCTTTTATCCCCACCTCCCCTCAATCCATACTCAGTGCAGCTCCTCTGCTAGAAATACTTTTTTGATCCAGAAAGAACAAGCAGTCATTCCTCTTAAGACACTTGGGGTGAGATCGTGGAGGATAGTGGGTTTTTAGGATGCTTCTCTGTGCCCATCCAATTTTCAGGACAGCATGTGACATCCAGGAGAGATGCCAGGCAGAATGCTATGCTTTCAGGTAGCATGACTTTGCTGGTTTTGACAGACCAGAATCCTAGTGTTCTTTGCACACTTACTAAGCAGCTCAGCCTCTGAGCCAGCTGAGGTCTCAGATGCACCCCACACAACAAGGGTCGTCCTACTTTTGAATGGTGGTACCAGCCTAACTGGCAAAGGTCTTTCACACCCATTCTCTCAGCAGAACCGTGAACCTCAGTAAGAAATATATCTGATAAAAAGAAACAGATTATTTCACATCTTGACATGGATGTATTATAAATCATGAATGTATTTATAAAATCAAATTATAGAAAGTGTATCTACCCTTGTTGTATGAGCCATGGCTTATTGCTTTTTATTGTTGCTTATAGTTTTCTATTTTTTTATAATGTCATTTTTTGCATGGATCAAAGATGAGACTGGCCCCACATTTTTGTAAGCATACAGATCTCATATATTCTTCCCACATTATTATCACATTGAACAGTCCTCTTCATACCAAGAGCTCTGTATAGTGTCCCTTCTGAATTCCAGGCTCTTGTCTTAGCTTTTTAGATGTGTCTTACTTAATCGTCTGTTGCTTTTATTATTTATAACAGAACTGAGGAGCAGTGATTGAGACCAGATGGTAACAAAATTCTGAGTAAAATGATTATGAAAGCCCAGGCTGTAAGACTAGGAAACTCTACGAGAGAGACCCAAGGCTTCCCTAAGTAGAACTACATGCTAACGGAGGTTAAAGGTGATTCCAGCACCTTTGCTGATTCTCCCATGATGCTGTCCTCTTAAGTCTGGGCTGGAACCAGCAACTGCTTAACCGGCAGAAGAGATGAAAGTGGCATTCTGGGATAGAAGTCTTGTATCATCTGCCTGGGTATCTCAGATCATCTCTGTGGGTATGCTGGGCAACCCTATTCTCAAGAGCTATGTACAGATCCTGTGGCTAGCAAGAGGAGTTCAGCCTCCCAACCATGTCCAAGACCCAGACATATGAACAGAGATCTTGGCCACACCAGACTTACTCATGTGGAATAGAAGAATTACCCAGCTTAGCTGAGTGCTGCTCTAGCCCCTGACTCCCCCCATCATAGGACACACTAAATTAATTACCTACTGTAAGCCACTGCACCTTGGATATTTTGCTCTGTAGCTACACTGTTTGCACATGCTTTGAGATGTGATCTTTAACCTGTATCAGAAAAAGTCTCAGGAGCTTCTGCCTACCCACACTGCTATTCCAGGTGGGTCTGATGAGTCTTTGACTCTACAAATATAGTTCAATGTGTCTCAAAGTATTTCATGCTGTTGGCTTGGTCCCTAGGGGTGCAGCGTTCACATAGGGGAACCTTTAAGAGATAGGGCCTAGTGAAATGAGATTTGGTCAGTGGGGGTACCATCCTTGAAAGAGATCAATGTAGTTCCCAGGGTACCCTTGGTTGTCAAAAAAAAGTACCAAAAAGTAAGGCTGGGAGCTGAAGGGATGGTGGGGTGGGCAAGAGTACATTCAGCTCTTGCAGAGGACTTAAGTTCAATTTCAGAACCCATGCTGGGCAGCTCACAACTGCTTGTAACTCCAGCTCAAGAGGGCCCCAGTTCCTCTGGCCTCTGCAAACACCTGCGCCCACATCCACAGGAACCCCATACAGTTTCACACATACTTGTACTTAAAATTAAAGATAAAATGCATCTCTAAAAATGTTTTAAAAGCAGCCTGGGCCGGGCGGTGGTGGCGCACGCCTTTAATCCCAGCACTTGGGAGGCAGAGGCAGGCGGATCTCTGTGAGTTCGAGACCAGCCTGGTCTACAAGAGCTAGTTCCAGGACAGGCTCCAAAGCCACAGAGAAACCCTGTCTCGAAAAACAAAAACAAAAACAAAAACAAAACAACAACAACAAAAAAAAGCAGCCTGGCCCCTGAATCCCTCTCATTTCCCTTTGCTGTCTGTGATCAGTTCTGTACATTCTCCCGCCACTGTCCTTCCAGTACCGCGAGGCTCCCCACCAGAGCCAAACAACTCAAAATGAGACAGCAGAGGCCAATCATGGCACACACCTGTAGTCCCAGCTCCTTAGGAGACAGAGATTAGATCACCTGAGCTCACAAAATGCAAGCCCATCTTGGTCAGCATAGTAAAGCTCTATCTTAAAAACAGCCAAGACAATCAGACGAAAGCCAAACTACTACACCCCCTGTGTGGATTCTGTTGAGAATATGTTAAAGCCTGCTCGCCCAATCTTCTTCTCCTTTCTCATTCCCTGGCCTGCATCAGTTCAGAACTTGTTAATTCTCTATTCTATACTCCAGAAGACACACTCAGAGGAGTGTTGGGGTCTTCTCCAATCCCATCTCATCCAAGCTAATCTGCCCTGCTGATCACTGGCTTCCTATGGCTCTCTTAAAATGGCTACAACTCAGACAGAGACTGCCAACTAGGAGAGTGAGTAACCCAGGCATGAAAAATGGGCATCAGACAATAGAAAAAACATTGCCTTTCACGTGTTTCCAAAAATCTCAGGATACCTGGCTGGAGAAAAAGGGAAACAGCTCTGCAAATAGAGCCCACTTCTTGAAAGGAAGTTTTGAAGCACGGGAGCTCAGCAACACACAGGGAAGGAAAGAGACACCCGTGAACCTCCTCCCCAGGAGACTGTGCTGTAGGGTGATGCAGAAGGACAGGGAGATGCTGGGGGGGGGGGAGGTGTGTGAACTGTTTGTTAATATTTACCCACATTAATAAGATGTTGAGCAACAGACTCCCCATAAAAGCCAGAGTTAAAATTAGTAAGCAGTTCGCCCCGTTCTAACAATATGGAATAATTAATTTCCACACTTGGTTTTTTTCTCCTATAAACAGTAATTAAAGAGAAATATTATATAGCTGCACCTGTTTTTCACTTTCAGCTTTCCACAGTGAGGAAACCCAATCTTTTATGGATGAGAGGAGGCACGCTCCGGGAAACCTGTAGGAAGAACAGCCTTCCCTTGAGACGTGAAAGAAATCTCAAAGTGTTAAGCCATATGGAAGCCACGCTGGGAGCGGGCTGTCCCCACAGTGGGGATGAGGCCTCGTGTCCCTCTGACTTTTAGCTTCTCAAAGGCTTCAGGGCTGTAGGGGGCAGGAGGGTACTTTTCCAGGAACAAGGAGACCTCAGTGAGTCTATCATCCTGAGGATGGGCTGACTTTTATACTGCCTCTGTCTCTCTGCCTGGACTGGATTCTCTGCCTCCAAACGAGGGTATCAGAAGTGGCCCAGAGAGAGTTAATGTGCAGAGGTTCTCAATGCCCCTCTGGCAGATGTCAGCTATCCCCAGATGCTTAGACCTCCTCCCATGAAGGGCTCCGGCCACTTGGTCAAGGGGAAGCGAGAGCAGAAGAGGCAAAGAGCTGATATTTGCACCGCACTGTACAGCTGACTCTTTACAGTGTCCCATAATCACTATGCAAAGTTATTCTGCTTTCCAGCTAAATCCCAGCAGGCACCGGGCCACATCCGCCTCATGGAAATTCTGATGTCTGCCCAAGGTACTTGATGGTTTCTTTGCAACCCAGGAGCTTGGGATAAGCCTTGTTAAGGTACAACTACTTTCTGTTTCCCATTTCACCTGGCCTTTCTGTTAACAGAAGCCTGCCTGTTGGCCTGTTGAGTCCTGAAACTCTAGTTACTTTTATTTCTGGGAAAGGGATACAGCATCAAAATAACATGGGTGACCTTTGGTTTTTCTCTTGGGTAGGAACAAAGCCATAATTGGAGGCCACAGGCCCTGAAGGAGGACTTGGAGTCGAATTCAGAAACATAGATATGGGTCTTGTTTCTTTGGCTTTAATAGACACAACTTGGGCTGTGGAGTAAGCAGGCATTACCCTCAGTGACTTCGAGTCCCTGCCACAATCCCAGAGCAGAGGTCCGTCTTGTTCAATGTCAGATGCCCTGTGGATAGTTTAAGGATTTAATACCTGTGGATCTGATTGGTAGATAGCTTGGCACCAAGCAGGAGACTATTGTTAGGATTAGGGCTTGAGTTGGGACCTTGGCGGGTGAGGGCCATGGGCCAGAGACAAATACACCATACAGATAGAGTTCGAGTGTGGAGTTTATTGAGAGAAGGGTAAAGGGGAGGGAGGGAAGAGAGGGAGGGGGGAAGAGAGACGGAGGGAGAGGGACCTGCTGGCCTCTCCAGAAGAAAAGTGGGAAGAAAGCATGAGTGGGCAGAGCTTGTCTCTTAAAGAGACCTGCATAGGTGTAGCCAGCCATAGGACCCTGGGCTAGCTAGGGTACTGCCTGGGTTCATCCTGCCAGGTGGCAGGGGCCAATATAATGCTTGAGTCCTAACAACTGTCACCCACGGATGAGAACCACAGGGGACTTTCCCCCTGAACTGGAGCACTTTTTCCCCCTGTGACATCTACCCTTTCCTCCTGGAAGGCTGGGGTGGTGGAATCTTCCAGGGGTGCCTCAGATTCCTGCTGTTTCAAAGTGTCTTTCCCTATTTGTTCTCCTCATTGCTGTCTATCTGTTTTGTCCAGTTCTTGGGATTTCAGTTCAAGAAACAAAAGAGACAAGGTAGCTAGTTTGCAGCAAGGTTTATGGCCCATCCAATTAGATGAAGATTAGAGGAGAGCCACCCCAGATCTCTAGTTCCTGAGCAGCGCGCATCAGGTAAAATGACGTGATTTAAATGTTCTCCTTCATTCTAAACCTGCCATCTCCATGTCATCTCAAATCTGGGAAGCCACAGTTGTCACATGACCTCATTGTATTAGTTCTAAACCCATTATACTAGTCCCAGCCTTTCATCCCAACAATGCTTACACCCTGTGGCTGTAATGTCATGACCCCTGTCTTGGTTCACTTTCTATGGCTAAAACAAAATACACAAAGCTGGAAACACTCTAAAGAAAAGGGATTTCTCTGGCCTCACTGTTTCAGAGGTGAGGACGTTCAAAAGCCTGATGCCAGCATCAGTTCAGTGTCTTGTGAGAGCTTTGAGGCAGAAGGACACCAACTACAAACATAAAAGAAGCAAAAGAAACATGGTACAGCAAGGTTCCTGGACTGAACAGCCCACGTTCGCAGTGATCAATCCAGTTTCAAGAGTGCAGGAACTTAGAAAAGCATTAATCCCACTTAACCAAGTACTTCTTTTTTATTTATTATTATTTATCAAATATTTTTATAGTTTTTATTGTGCTATACATTTTTCTCTGCTCCCCTCCCTTCCTCCTTTTCCCCTTCTACCCTCTCCCATGACCCCCACACTCCCAATTTACTCAGGAGATCTTGTCTTTTTTTCTTCCTGTTTAGATCCATATATGTCTCCCTTAGGGTCCTCTTTGTTGTCCAGGTTCTCTGGGGTTATGGATTGTAGGGTGGTTTTTCTTTGCCCTATGTTTAAAAGTCACTTATGAGCAAGTACATATTATATTTGTCTTTCTGGGTCTGGGTTACCTCACGCAATATTGTTTTTTCTAGATCCATCCATTCACCTGCAGATTACAAGATGTCATTTTTTTATTGCTGAGTAGTACTCCATTGTGTAAATGTACCACATTTTCTTTATCCATTCTTCAATTGAGTAGAATCTAGGTTGTTTCCAGGTTCTGGGTATTATAAATAATGCTGCTATGAAGATAGCACATGTCCTTGTGGTACGATTGAGCATCCTTTGGGTATATACTCAAAAGTAATATTGCTGGGTCTTAATGTATATTGTTTCCTAATTTTCTGAGAAATCATCATACTGATTTCCAAAGTGGCTATGCAGGTTTGTATGCCTACCACAATAACTGGAGATCAACATGTAGAAGAATGAAAATAGATCCATAATCACTATGCACAAAATTCAAGTCCAAATGGATCATAGACCTCAACATAAAACCAACCACACTGAACCTCATAGAAGAGAAAGTTGGAAGTACACTTGAATGCATTGGCACAGGATACCACTAAATATAACCCCAGTGACACAGGCACTGAGAGCAACAATTAATAATGGGACCTCATGAAACTGAGAAACTTCTGTAAAGCAAAGGATATGGTCAACAAGACAAAACGGCAGCCTACAGAATGGGAAAAGATCTTAAAACCCCACATCAGAAAGAGGACCGATCTCCAAAATATACAAAGAACTCGAGAAACTTGACATGAAAAGAACAAATAATTTAATTTAAAAAATGGGGTACAAACCTAAACAGAGAACTCTTGACAAATGAATCTCAAATGGCTGAAAGACACTTAAGGAAATGCTCACCATCCTTAGCCATCAGAGAAATGCAAATCAAAACAACTCTGAGATTCCATCTTACACCTGTCAGAATGGCCAAGATCAAAAACACTGATGACAGCTTATGCTGGAGAGGATGTGGAGTAATGGGAACACTCCTGCATTGCTGATGGGAATGCAAACTTGTACAACCAAGTACCTATTAAGGATGTCTCCCCCACTCAGGAGCTTCATATCAGAAATAGTTTTAGTGGGGACAAACCATGAACACCATCCTAATCTTCAGAACTTGTATGCAAGTTGTTATGTGGCAAAGAGAATTTAAGGATGCTAATTGATTAACCCTAAAATAGTGAGATGGCCCTGGGTTACCTGGGTGGTCCTTAAAGGTGGGAGACTGGTCAGAAGAGATAAGGCATTTGAGAAAGACTCAACCTTGATGCTGACTAGGAATATGGAGGAAGGACACTGTCTGAGGAGGGCAAGCACCTCTAGAAGTCAAAACAAACAGATGGAATCAAGATTATAGACTCTCCTCCTGAAGCTCCAGAGGACCACATTTCTGCCAACGCTTTGACTATGGTCTGGACTTTGACCTGCACAAATGTGTGGTGAACTTCAGTGTGAGTTGGGATAGCACCAGCAGGAAGCTCATCCACCTCTCTGACATGTTCTTCCCACCCACACCTTCACGACCGCAGTGTTCCCCAAGTCTAAGTCAATGGCACATTTCTTTACATATGTCACTGTCTAGATTAGAGCATTCCTCAGTCATCCCCTCCTTATCTAAGGAGGGAGAGCCCTGGTCATGGATAAAGAACAGTTCCTGCTCGGTCCTGTGAGTCCAACACCTCAGTTATGACAGATGTCTTCCAGGACACAGAGTTCAGTGAGTGCACATCTGTGGTGCTTGCAGAAGCAGGATGAGAAAACTAAGTCCTTGGGGTCTTCCATGCAGCTTTCTTTTTCCAGCAGGCACTCAAGCTGGCTTCTCATCTCACTATTAACAGAGGTAAAGGCAGTGACTGTGCTCCTTGTCTGAGTCTCACAGAGTGGGTCACACAGCAGATGGAGCACTGCTATTTATTTGTTTGTTTGTTTGTTTTTGGTGTGGTGGGGCATAGACCACAGAACTTTGAGAAGGTAGAACTTTGCTAGAGGAAATATGCCTTTAGGAGTGGGGTTTGAGGTTTCTATCTGGACTATACTTTCTGCTAGTTCTACCCACCCTACTTCCTGTGTTTAGACAAAATGTGATCTCACTGCTACTTGACTGCCTATTGGCTTCATGTTCATGACACCGTGTCTTCTTCCCATGATAGACCGTGTCCTTCTTGAGTTGTATGCAGAAATTAACCCTTCTAACCCCTTCTCTTCTACAAATTGCTTTTAGTCATAGGATTTTAACATAAAAACATAAATAACCACTACAGACACTAAAGATACTATGGTACTCTCTGGACCTTTCTCCTTGCCAGCCTTTCCTATAGACCTGTTTTTCAGAACTCATGGCAGCACCAGGGGTCCATATGTCTAGTGCTGGGAACATGAAAAGGTCATGGGAAGGAGAATCTGGCTGTCTGGCAATGGCTACTGTTTCCAGAGCATGTCACTAGCCTTCAACACTGCAACTCAGGTAAGAGAGTCTGTTTGCAAATCTAACTCAACAACCTCATTCTCTTCGCATGGAGCCCAAGGGTGACCTAGGTCCTCTGTGCTGGCAGCTATTCAAAGTGTTTGGGGTAGGTATAGCTTAAACTCAGGGTAGATCTGTGGTGTTTCACAGAAGCAGAGACGGTTGGAAGAAGGGAAACTGGGACAGATGGATTCTGGGTCTTATTGGGTAGACACCTTAGGCAGCCATAGCAGGAAGAGGTACCGGTAATGCTTCAGTGATGACCGGAGTCCACATTCAAGGAAGTAAGTGTGACTAGAAAATCCAAGGCACTTAAGAAACTTTGGGAAGAGTGATGGTGGAAATGGAAGATGAGTCCTTGGGGGATAACTGCATGGAATCTTGGAGAACGTGGGCTCCTGTTGAGCCTTCGTTTTGAGAGCAAGTCCTTCTACCTTGTGAACATTCCACTGGTGGATGGTGTGACACTCCAGCCTAATGAGTAAAACAACCTGACACCACATCTGAGTCTGCACAGCACTGGCCAATGCACCTGGCCACTCAGTGACTAGGCTTGATTCTGATTTTTTTCTACTGGTTCATCTACTTCTGATCACAGACAGAAGTATTTTGGACTTTTCTCTTTTCGTTGTAAACATTCAGGGACAGCGTTTTTGGAAAAATTATATCCTAAAATACAAAAGGTTAAATCCAATCATTGTTTTTCTAGGGATCTCACCCAAGAATACCATCAGCACGCAGAACAAGGCTTCACACAAAGCTGTCCTTCACTGCTCAACTCAGCAGAAGGCAAGAGCCAAGACCTCCTGTGCACCATCTGCAGTGACTTGGAAGCTGCTATTCTTTTGTAACAACCAATGAGCTGGACAAACCTAATACCCCTTCTTAACCCACAAAAATAGCAAGATCACAGACCTCACCGACACCAGACTGGAAGGAGCAGTGGGGGAATACAGAGAATTACAAATTAGCAGACCAGAGACCCTTGGGCTGAAACAGAAACCAGTGCGGGTAGAGAGGCCTCAGCTGTGGTAAACTTGCTGGAGGCTCATTTTAGCCATCCTGTACCACTTAAGGCTGAGGGGTGGGGAAAGATGGGGAAGGAGGCACAAAGGTCACATCTAAGGCAGTGGTTCTCAACCTGTGGGTTGCGACCCTTTCGTATAGTTCCTCACGTTGTGGTGACCCCCTAACCATAAAATTATTTTGTTCCTACTTCATAACTGTAATTTTGCTACTGTTATGAATCATAATGTAAATATCTGGCCTTTAATCCCAGCACTCAGGAGGCAGAGGCAGGCAGATCTCTGAGTTCGAGGCCAGCCTGGTCTACAAGAGCTAGTTCCAGGACAGGCTCTAGAAACTACAGGGAAACCCTGTCTTGAAAAACCAAAAAAAAAAAAATATCTGATTGCAGGATATCTAATATGTGACTAGCAAAAATGGGTTGTGACCCACGGTTGTGACTAAGACCCAATCATGATCCTAGGGTAATCTACATCTCAACACCATTGTAAAATGCAAATATCTCCCCCAAATACCCAAACATCATATTTGACCACCATCAAGAAACACACACAGCATATACTAAAAAGCAAACAGTAGCACAATTGAAAGCAATAAGGATCATCAGAACCAAATTCAGATGTGGTGGGAGTTTTGGAATCAATAGGCCAAGGATTCCACAAATAACTATGATTAATATGCATGGAATGGACCCTATGCAAGAACAGGTGGTAAAGATGAGTTGAACAAAAATTGCCCTCAGTAAATTAAAATTCTGACAGAAATGACGACTACCAGGATTGTCTTCTCAGTAGATAGAAAGGGACTGAGAAAGGAGCTTTAATGTGAAGATACCTCAGTAGAAACTTCCAAACCTGAAAGAGCAAAGAGAAACAGTAAAATCAATTGTAGTGTGAAGTGGCGGGCTGTGTCCCGCCACCCGGCTAGCTTTACCCAAAATAATTACACGGAAACTGTATTCTTTTAAACACTGCCTGGCCCATTATCGGTAGCCTCTTATTGGTTAATTTTCACATCTTTCTTTAACCCATATTTAGTAATCTGGGTAGCACCACGAGGTGTGGCTTACCAGGAGAGATCTTAACCTGCGTCCATCTCGGAGAGGAGCAGCATGGAGCCTCACCATGGCGACTGCCTGAAGCGTCTCCCCCCCTCTACTTCCTTGTTCCGGGTGGCGGGACACAGCCCACCGCTTCACACTACAATCAATGATGAAGATGAAAAAGAAAATGCCCAGAACTGTGGACAACTACAGAAGATGATAATGTAAGTGTAATGGGGACACAGTAGAGAAAGGAGAAAGGAGGCAGAAGAAATATTTGAAATAGTGGCACTTAGAATTTCTTCCAGATTGATGCCGGACCCCAAACCACATACTCCGAAGCCAAGAGCACACCAAGCAGAAGTAACAAAGCATCCAACAGGCACCTTGTCTGTCTTCCAAAAGGAAGGGGAAATAAAGACTTTCTCAGCTGAACAGAAGCGACAAATATCCAAAGCTCAGATCCACATTAAGAAAGAGATTTGGAGAATGAATAAGTAAATCTGAAAGAGAGACTCTTAGTCTTATTTATAAAGTATCTAATAGGAGCAATTATCTCAAAATAGAGAAAACAGCTTATATATTGTGTACTTTATGCATATATATGATTATGTTTAAACAAAAATCTACAACAGCAGTGACATAAATAATAAGCAGGAGAAATCTGGATATTTTATCGTTTCTGGGCACCAGCACTACCCATGGTATGGTGCTGCACCGTTTCAAAGTGAATGGGTAAGTTGTGCGTGTAGCCTGCATCTTCTGGGAAGCCAAAAGCAGTCTTCTAAAAGAAGCTTAAGTGATACGGTAAGAGAAAAGAACAAGTAGAGTAGAATTACATAAAAACAAGAAGTCATAAAAGGCAGAAATAGAGTGGAAAATTTTTTAACTGGAACAAAAATTGAGCCAACAAATAGAAAACAGTTGCAAGTGAGGTGGATATTAACCCAGCTTCATCCATGATAATTTTGCATTCAATGTCCGAATGCACCAGTTAAGACAGTTTGTCAGAGTGGATCCAAAGACAAGGCTCTATCCATTGTCTGTAAGAACTCTGCTTTACTTGCCAGGAGGTACACTATTGGAGAAGCCTGACTTTCCCTCTCCTAGCAGCTAACAACTGTCAATAGCTCTTTGGTAAGGGGTAGGGCTTCATGTCCAGCTCCTCTTTACGTTGGGATTTGGCTTGGCTTAAACTTTTATGGGTCTTATGCATGTTGTCACACCTGCTGTGAGTTTCTGTGCAGCTTCCCCTCTGTGTCTGGAAAGCACTGTTCCTTTGTACTGAACCCCATGTCTTATCTGGCTCTTATACTCATTCTGTCTCCTCTGACACAATGATCCCCAAGCATGGGAGTTTGACTTCACTTAGGAAGGTCATGTATCCAAAAATATTTAGGCAATACAAATTGGTCTTGATGGGTACATTTTTTAAAAAAAAAGTTAATTAAAATTTTAAGAACCCAACTGATGGTTCCCCCTCCTTTCTCTCATCTCAATTCCTTCCCCTCAGCCCACTGACTTCCCCCATCCACTTCTCCATTTCTAATCAGAGAAGAGCAGGCCTCCCATGGACGTCAACCAAACATTGGCATATCGAGTTGAAAGCTGGATGAGGCAACCCAGTATGAGGATAAGGGTCCCAAAAGCTGGCACAGGAGTCAGAGACAGCCCCTGCTTCCACTATTAGGTGTTCCACAAGAAGACCGAGATGCCCAACTGTAACATGTATACAGAGGGCTTAGATCAGTCTCATGCAGGCTCCCTGAATGTCTGGTAAGTCTCTGTGAGCCCTTATGAGCCCAGGTTAATTGATTCTGTGGGTTTTCTTACGGTGTCTTTGACCCCTCTGGCTCCTATAATCCTTCTGCCCCATCTTGGGCAGGATTCCCCTAATTCTGCCTAATTTTTATCTGTGGATCTCTGCATCTGTTTTCATCAGTTGCTGGATGAAGTCCCTCTGATGACAATGGAGCTAGGCATCAATCTATAAGTATAGCATAATATTAAGAATCATTTCAAATATGAAATGATTGTCAGTCATGTTCAGTACTATCCTAGGTCTCTGGGCTATCCAGCCTCTGGATCCTGGTACTCCAGGGCTCCTTCTTGTAGCATGGGTCTCAAACTGGATCTGTCAGTGGTTGGCCACTCCCACAATTTCTGTGTCACCTATACCCCACACCTTCTAGGCAGGACAAAGTGTAGGTTGAAGGTTATGAGACTGGTTTGGTGTCCCAGCCCCTCCACTGGAAGACTTGCTTGGTAACAGGAGGTGTCACGTTCAGGCTTCATGTCCACTGCTAGGAATCCTCACTAGGGTCACCTTGGTAGATTCCTGGGAATTTCCATTCCCCCAGGTTTCTAGTTCATCCCCAAGATGACCCCCAGGTCCAGTTGTCTCTCCTAGTACTCTCTCCATCCGTCCTACCCCTACCTGATCTCTCCTCTTCCCATCCTCACCACCTCCTCCTCCTGTGGTGTCTATTCTATTTCTCCTTCCCAGGGAGATTCATACGTGCTCTGCCAACCCCCACCTCCTTACTTGAGCTCTCTTTGTTATTTAGCTTCTCTGTGCCTATGGTTGTAGCAAGGTTACTTTTTTAAGGGACATAAATTGAGTGTATAGCAAAGTGTGGGTGGATGTGGCAAGAGTTGGGAGAGGGCAAATATGATCAAAACGCACTGTACAAAATTCGCAACTAATAAAAATATTTTTAGAAGTCTATTTTTCAATATAATTATATAGACTAAGAATAAATGGGGAGAGAAATATGGACCATTCTAGAAGAAATCAAGAGCAGGAGTAGCTGTGTAAATCCCAGGCAGAACTGATTTGAAAACAAGAAAAGCACTGGGGTTAAAGAGGGCTTTTACCTAGCAATAAAGGAGTGGATTTTCCCAAAAGTTGCAACGATCCTTAGTGTGTTTTTGTGTAACAACAAAAAGTAAAAATACATGTAGCAAAAATCTAACAGAACCGTAAGTAGAAATGGATAAATCCACTATTATTGCCAGAGTCCTCAGCATGCTCTATAAGAAATGACACATCTACAGAACAGAAAATCAGTAAGAACACAGCCGAACTCAACAGCACTATCAATCTACTGGATGTATGAGGTATTTATAGACATGCTCATCCAATAGCAGCAGGGGGCCTGTTTCTGGCAGGCTAACTTGGGAGTGGGGTGTTCACCAAGGCAGACTATGTCATGGATATGCAAACACAGCTTAGCACCTCGAAGAGCAGAAAGCATTGAATGTCTGCATGCAGGGCACAGTGGAAAAGAGCTAGAAAGCAATAAGGGAAGGATGCTGGATTCCCCACCCCAACCCCTGCTAATGACAATCAAGCAATAATATTGGTCCAAGAAAAACACTCAAGAAAAAGTTTAAAATACTTTAAACTACATAAATGCATGACTTATGGAAGTTTGCAGGGCTCAGGAAAAGGATGCTTAGAGGCAAGTACACATTATTTTGTGCGTGTATTAGATAGGAACACAGGCCTAAGACCAATTATTTATGTTTTCACTATAGGAAGATAAAAGAAGAAATAATGAAGTTAGTACTGAGATCAATGAAATTAAAAACAGGAAATCAATAGAAGAGATCAATAAAACCAAAAGCTTTTTATTTAATAAAATCAGTAAGCCTTTTTTCCAGACCCCAAAAAAAAAAAAAAAGACAGAAGATGCAGTGAAAGAGGGGAACCCTATACCTCATGGGAATTACACATGTGAGACAGATAATGTGAGAGACTCTGGACCTGCAATATGATTGCCCCAATGAAAGAGAATCAGTAACCAAAGGCCATAGTCTGCCAAAACTCCCACTGAGAGAGATGATCTGTGCTCATTACAGAAATTGAGTCAGTAAATAATACAGGAAGTACCAGATGCAAGCTTGTTCACTGGTAGCTCTTCCAGGCATTAAAGGAGGGGAAGAAATCAATCCTCTGTAGACTTTTGAGAAGATACAAACAGAGAGGCTACTTCACAATTTATTCTTTGAGGGTCCCCCCCATTGCCCTAACACAGAGGTTAAGGGAGAAGAAAGCTGCAAACCAGTGTCTTAGAAGTACCAGTGCAAAACCCAATAATACTAGCCAGTCAACATTAGCACACCATCTAGGGCGGAGAGACAGCGCCAGGACTGATCATGTGTATCTGGAAAGCCTGATGACATGCACTTGACCTCTGGAACTCACGGCGGAAGGCAAGTACCAAGTCCTGAAAGTGGTTCTCTGGCTTCCACATATGCTCTGTGGCACATGAACACAGGAATAATGAATGAAATAAAAATTAAATCTTATTAAGTAAATAGAGAGATGAGAGATGAAAAGAAAATTGTTATGGTCTGGAAAGATTCTCAGAGGTAATGTGCTTGCTGTACAACCACAAAAACCGAGCTTGGATCTCTTTAGGACACATGTAAAAGTCAACTATGACAATGCAAGCCTATGACCTTGCACTGGGAGACCAGAGACAGCCAGAAAATGGGAGTCCACTGGTTAGGCAGTTTAGCTGAAGAGCTAACTCCAGGTTCAGTGATGGTTGAAGGTGTAAGTCACAAACAATCCCACACCAGTTTGGAATTATGATTAATAAAATGCTTATTTATTTAAAGGGAAAAAACTTACAGACCACAGTCATAGAGAATAGCCCTCTGCCCGATCAGGAAAGGAGTCTAGGAGCCAGAAGCAGAGCCGGAAGCCAGAGAACAAGCACACACGGCTACCACTGCATTTTAAAACAAAAGAGACCACACCCAGGTGGGCTGGTATCTTAAAGGTTATTGGCTGAAGGAGCGGAGGTAGCCCCCGCAGCAGATGGTGTGCCAAGATAAAACTGGGGGGGGGGTGATGGAGGAGGATACCCAGTATCAACCTCTAGCCTCCACAATCCACAAGCACTCCCAATTACACCAATGAGTGCAATAAGAGGCACCTGGCAAGGCCAACACCAGCCTAAATCTCAAAGAAAGCACAAAAGACTCAACAACATGGAAATGGATAGGAAGCCCATTAATAACTCAAGAAAACTCTCTGTGGGAGTCTGTGGACAACATCACACTTCATGCAGAGAAACTCAGCACTTTCCCACTAAGACCCCGAGCGAGCCAAGACAGCCTTTCCCACTGCTCTTCTCCTGGCTAAGCTGCAGAGCAAACTACGAGAGAGACATGGAAAAAGTATGCAGACGGTGATAAGAAGCATGGAGAGTTCTTTGTTTGGAGAGATATCTGATCACCTTTTCAAAAATTCTAAACAAATGTTAAAGACCTCTTGTAACTACTCTTATAGAGGGCTATAAGGTTAAAGGTCAGTGTCCAAAAGCCAATTAATTTCCTATTCAAGGTAAGGAAACAGGTAAATTTAAAATAGAAAACACCCACAATGTTTTTGTAAGGATACTCCAAACCACTTAAATATAAATAAACCAAAATAATTCAAGGTCTGTATGCAGAAAACTCGAGTGAGAGAAATCCAGGAAGAAGCAAGCAGAGAGAGACGCCCTGTTCATGGACAGGGAACTCTGTGGAGATGCCTGTCAGTCTTCTCATCATGGTATGGATTCAGTCCACTCAATCAAACTCACAGCAGTTCATTTTGTGGATATCAAAATCGTTAAGTCTAAAGTTAATGTAAGGAGACCAGTGGTCCAGGATATATATCCAAGAGAATATTGAAAAGCAAACCGAAGTTGGGAAGCTTCCCTGATTCCGAGATGTACTATAACGCCACAGTATTGGTAAAGGAGCAAACCAGCGGATGGATGGAAAAGAATAAAGGTCCCAGAAATAGGCCCGTGTCAGCCTAATGAAAGGATCTGTTCTAGTTGCTTCTCTGCTGCTGTGAGAAAAACACAACCAAGAGCAACCTGGGGAGCAAAGGGTTTATTTCAGCTTACAGTCCATCCTGGAAGGGAGTCAGAGCAGGAACTCAAGGCAGAAGTCCAGGAGCAGGAACTGAAGCAGAACCACAGAGGAGTGCAGCATCCTGGCCTGCCGAGCTCGTTTTCTTATACAGCATCGGTCCCCTGCCTAGGGATGGAACTGCCTTGATGGGCCCTCCCATAATTAGCAATTAAGGAAAACGTCTCTCAGACATTTCCTATGGACAACGTGATTGAGAGAAGCCCTCCCTTATCACGTGACTCTGGTTTATGACAAACTGATGGTAAAAACTAACCAGCACATGGTCTACATAAAAAAAAAAAACTGAGTAGTTTTAGAATTTTTAGACAAATCTGTCCAAATTTAGAAGCAAGCAAGATGTCTATCAGTTGATGACTGGGTAGGTAAGCTGTGGTACATTTAAACAATGAAATATTGTTTAGCAATGAAAGGTGATGAACTCTCAAGCCATGGAAAGACACAGGGAAAACTTAAATCTGTATTACTAACTAACTGGTATGGAAAATCTGTATATTATACGATTTCAACAATATGACATTCTGTAAGAGACAATACTATGAAGATAGTTAAAAAGATTAGCAACTGTCAGGGATTAGGGTGGAGGGAAGGATAAGTGGGGAGGATGTTTAGGATAATGAAATCACCCGTGATTCTACAATGGCAGTCACACGTAAATCTGACAAATTTGGAGTGTTAAGAGTGAACTTGGCATGAACTTGAGAGACAGTGCCAGATCCAGGTTGAACATTTAGTTGTTAATGAGTGTATCACTCTGGTGGAAGAGGTGATTTTTGTCTAGGGCTGTACACAGTTCTGGGGAAGCTGACTCCATTGTCAGTCACGCTGGGATGCTTGACCTGTGTGTGTAGACTTTCCACCTTCCTTCAGGGAGAAACTCGCTGAGAGTTCTTGGCCAGGGCTGGCCCATTCAGAGCAGTGCTGTCCCTACAGGGGCTCTCAGGGCAAGGCTTCCTTTCTCCTTTTGAATAGGCACCATGTAGATGGGAGGACAGCCCACTCAACTGCTGTGGCCCTGAGAGAAGCCAGCCTGGGGACAAAAGAGACCAAGAACGTGACTTTAACACCATGCATTTCTGGGGTGTACCTAGGATCTCTACCTTTTCCCTCAAATTTGCTGTGTACCTCAAACTGCCCTAAAGAACAAAGCCTCCTTTAAACAAAAGAAAAACAACTGACAAATTACTTGAATATTCAACAGAGGAAAAGTCTTTATGCAAAGAAAACCCAACAGCAAAACATTATGCAACCACGGAACTGACTACAAAGATACTATTTTTGAGGGAAAATTGCTCTGACAGAAAATTATACATTTGGAACGCGTGAGGCTATGCAGATAACAATAGCGAACACCTGAGTGAGGGAATTCAGGCGCTCGCTGCTTTTCTTGGTTATACTTTTCTGCACTGTCTACGATGCTCATATACTACTTTTAATGAGAAGAAAAAGATTTGCTGCCTTCTGCGGGCCCTTGAGGAGCTGATTTTCTGAACTCTGTCCCTCTCATTAACCGGGTTGAGCATTACAAAGCCGGTCCAACATGCTACTTCCCAGTCCTCGCCTGGCAAAGCCCAGCAGGAAAGTTGTCTGGCTGAGACTCTAGATCCAATAAAAGCACTACAACCATGCCTCCTTTTTGGAGATTTTCCTAAGAATTCTCAACACAGCAGATGCACAACCTTCCCGAGCCTTTGACTCCTCTACACAGTCGAGTTCTCTTTTAATGCGAATTCTGGATGCATTGAAACCAGCCAGACTGTTGCTAACCAGGGTACTCCAGGCACCATAGACTGAGCTCCCAAACTTTGAGTCCAGATCCTCACAGGTCTCCGTAAAAGGTGAACATAGATCCAGGGTGGTTTGGAGAAACATCTCAGCTAGAAAGGGAAATTAATACAACTTGGCTTCAGCAGTCAAGGAAAATTCCTGAGGTAGGCAGGCTTCAGGCACAATGTGATTCAATTATTCTGGGTGGCTCAGAGCCCTGGCTTTGTCTTCCCTGCCATGTTCTTGGCTTTATTGTGTCCTCCGGATGGCTTCTTTCTGGGCTAAAGCAATTGAGTGCACAGTTGTCTCACCCACACAGTGCCCTCTCAGAAGAGAGAATGTCTTTCTCAAGAGCCCCAGAAGGAACACCTTGCTCTGACTGTGTCAGCTCTGACCTGGCCCTCACTGTGAGCTGTGACCTGAGGGATGGAGGAATGGACAGATCTACACAGGTCAAGTGTCCCATCAGGCTGGCAGTATAGTCACTTTCCCCAGAGCCATTTGAGTCCCCACACAGAAATCACCATCTCCAGTTAGGAGACACCGGAGCCTGAGGACATCCTGCAAATGTCCAGCATGGCCAGGCTGCTCTGTGAAATTGCTTTTTTTTTTTTTTTGCAAATGTATCTAAAGAGTTGTTTTTGCAAGCATTAACAACCAGAATTTTTATTCAGAAAATGCTTATCATCAATTTACAGATCTTGTTACATGGAACATTTTAATATTCATAATTGAATTTTTATATAAAAACATTTCTTATTTCATTGTTTCTGGCACTTCAAGGAAATGAATGTCTCAAGCATATTGATTCAAAATACTTCAATGGCCCAAGAAAATAAAGATTAGGAAACTAATTATAGCTTTTCCTTTTGAAAAGGAAAGATGAGTTTAATAAACAGGCCAGTGAAATCGATGCAGAAAGATGAACTTCCTCCTCAAGGCTACATCAACCCCAAACGTCCTTCCTCTCTCCTCTCTGCTCAAACTCACGGCTCATCTCAGCAGCCCCCTCATGTGGCCTCTTCTTGGAGCCCCCCCAATGCACTCTGAGTTGCGTGGACCCCTGTGGTCTCTCTCATGGGTTTCCACTGTGCCTGGCTCCCCCCTGCCCTCACAGAAAGTTCACTTGACATTGTAGTATAGGTGCTGGGTCCTGTCTGTACATTGTAGAACATTGTGATTTCAAGGAGGGAGGATTTAGACAAGAAAGCATGATATCAAGAGGAAGTCCTGTGAGAACAAGCCCAGGGATTTTCAAACCTAATTTCCAGCAAATCCTCCCATGTCAAATGGTTTCTGGTGAACAGCATTCTGCAGAAATTTGAGAATAGGCCCTGTGATCCAAGAGGGAATTGACCGAATAGAAGAGGAAAAAAGAGAGGCAGGGAAGAAAGTAGAACAAAGCAATGAGGAGACTTAGAATCCTATCAGGAAAATGAGGGTTTAGAGATGAGCTTGGGGTTTCCATACATAATAGGAACCCTGGACAGCTAGTCCCTCACACCTTGAAGGCTCGTGCAAAGGGATGGACACCTGAGAAGTAATTACACACCTGGAAAGTGGGTGGCCTTTTGGCCATGAAGGGTTGTGGAGAATTTTGATATCTCACTTCCTCCCTCCCTCTCCCCTGTCTCTTCTTCCCTCCATCCTTCCATCCCGTCTTCCTTTCCTCCCTCCCTCCACCTCACTTCTAAGCTAGGGAGAGATTGCATTCCTCTGTTGCCCTGGTTCTTCTGCCTCTTCCAGTCCTGTGAAAGTTGGTGAGCGTGTGTTGCTGCCTGCCAACCCAGTGCACCTGCAGCCCCTGGACATTTATAGCAAGGCCCAGCCACACTAACTCACTTATATCTACTTTTGTGTCAGAAAGACAGAACCTGGCTGCTGCAGCGGACAATGTGTGACCCACAAAGCCCAAAATATTTACTCTTACCCATGGCAGAAGTTTACTAACTCACTTCAGCCTTTAAACTTGGTGCTCTGCAGAGAGTGAGAGAAAGAGAGAGAGAAAGAGAGAGAGAGAGAGAGAGAGAGAGAGAGAGAGAGAGAGAGAGAGAGAGAGAGAGAGAGAGAGAGAGGAGACCGCCCCAGCAACCTTTCTGTCTCTCACAGGGATGACTCTACTGTGGTTTCCTGGATTCACCATTCATGCGGTGTTTCTGCTAACCCAGCACCAGTTTAAGAGGCTCTCACCTTGACCTTGTCTCACCTTGGGCTCCAATGCTAACAGGATTCTACCACCCTGGTCCTATGGATTGCTCCTCTAACAAAACACAGAACTGTCCTTCATGTACCCTCTCCCCTGGAAGTGTTTACCCATTCTTAACCATCCTGACTCAGCGCTTCCAGCTCTTGAACCCCCACTGCACTGACCACCAAAAGAAGCCACTGGCTTTGGAAAACTCATTTGAAAACTGAAAAATGCTGATAGCACCCCCCCCCTTTTTCTGAGCGCTTTCTTTTCTTACAGAAGAAGACAGAAAGTTAAAGATGCTATTCAGACCAGAAAATTCCTTTTTGTAGTTCAAACAAGGAGAAGAGGCAGCATAAAGTGTGCTCTGGGAAACCAATCAGCCCTGCTGCTCAGCCCTGCCACAGGCACTCACGGGAAGAAGGCACTGGTTTGAAAGGCATCCTGGAGAGCAGCTGGCCAGGCAGTGGCTTTGAAACAATTTTCAAAGCAGGTAAAGGCCAACCACGGCCTTGAGTGGTGTCCTCAGACCTGAGTTGACTGTACTGCCTGGAAGGCAGTCTTAGGATCAGGGAGGAGGCTGACTGTAGCACCTATTAGAGAGACCAGGCTGTGACCCCCACGTTTAACCATGCAAATTTGGTAAAAGCATTTCTCTTCTTGGAGGCAGGGGAGATTCTTTAAAGAAACGATGTTGCACTGTGAGCACATTGAGCTGACACATAGAACAGCAGCCCCACTGTGGGCACATTGGGCTGGCACATAGAACAACGGCCACACTGTGAGCACATTGAACTGGCACATAGAACAACAGCCACACTGTGGGCACATTGATCTGGCACATAGAACAACAGCCACACTGTGAGCACACTGAGCTGGCACATAGAACAACAGCCCCTGGCTCAGGATGGTTCAAAGTAAGATAATTTTCATCCTTGCAGTGTTGCAAAAGTAATCATGTCACCAGAAGCCATGCTTTAGCTTGAATTTTAGATTTTTCCAGCCTAGTGATATGTGGTCTGGATATTTCTCAAGATGTTAAGCAACACTAGTGAGCCACAGATCCCAGGAAGCCATAGTCACCAAGAAAAACAACATACATACTAAGGTGCACTGTGTTGGTAGGCTAGGAATTCCCATCGGTCAAGAAATCAGATGCACTTCGAGCTCACAAACATAGCTCTAATTTGCAATGTGGTTTTGGGACATTATCCCATCATAGGCATACTGGTTAATTTTTGTCAATGTGACACAAACAAGAGCTACCTGGGAAGAGGGAAGAGAAATTACCTCCAACGTATTCTTGAGTAATGATTGAGGGGAGAGGGCCCAGGCCATGGTGAGCAGGGCTACCTCAGGCAGGTAGTTCTAGGTTGTATAAAAATTAGGCCAAGCAGACCAGGGACAGAAGGTCAGTCACAGCACTCCTCCAAGGTCTCTGCATCAGTTCCTGCCTCCAGGTTCCATCCTTGACGTCCTGCTATGATTTCCCTCAGTGATGGACAGTGATTGGGATGTATAAGTGAAATGAATCCTTTCCTCCCTATGTTGGTTTTCTCAGAGCAACAGAAAGCAAGATGGGACAGCGGGTGCCCCGAGGTGTGTCTTTACACTGTTAGTCGGTACCAAAACAGCAGTAAAAGGCAAATCTTGACTCTCTTGGGTCTTCTTGCAACCTTTGCTTGCAACTTCCAAAACCCATCTGCTGTGCATCCCCCAACATTATCAGAGACCTTAAACCACAACACCAGTAATAGCAATAAAACAAGGCTAATATGCATGGAGTACTGAACATGTGCCACACACAAGTACATATTATTCAATATAATTCTTTCAACAACTCCATTATGGAGATATTAGTATTTTCCTCTCTCACAAATGAGGATCAGACTAAGATGGCTGGATAATAAGCTACTAAGACAGGTATAGAATCCACCAATACTGACCTAAGACTCTTAATCTAAACCAAAGACCAATATACAAATAGATGGGTGGGTGATGTGTAGAATTACAAACAAACAGATAAATACATTCATTCAAGTTTTACAAACAAGTTGTCCAGGCTAAAAGAATCTGCAGAAGTTTAAAGAGGTAAACTATTAAGACCTATCTCGTTTTTAGTCACAAAGAATGGGGTAACTAGGAATAGGGGTGATGGTGTCTGACACCTTGTCTATCCAAGACAATCTCTTGACACAGTGTCCTAAGAGGATTAACAAAGTGAAAGTCTAGTAACTAGAGCAAGATGGAGAGCGGAAGAGATTAGCATAGAGACCCTGAAGAGACCCCATAGTTCACATCTGTCTGTGAACATTATCACTTCAGTCCCAGCCCCATTAGGTCTCTTCATCTACGCCTAAAAGTCATTCTACCTCAGTGGACCTTATAGGAAAAGTCAAAGGAAAACCATTTTGTATCGATTTCTACATAGAATGAAGAGCAATTTAAGGCCTTTAGGGAACCCACTGCCCAAAGACACCAGCAATGGACAGCTTCGGATTTTCTCTGACTACCAGTGTGAATGTCTGGATGTTCCTCAAAGACCCCGGCTTTCTTCCTGAGCCCCAAGGGCAGCAACGGACAAAACCCTTGTTTACAAATGCTTTCCCAGTTCAGAACTGCTGGGATAAAGAAGTAGAGCTCTTTGACTTGGGTTTATCTGCTCTGCACACCCAAGAAGGTGTGGCCACACCTGTGATTAGGTAGATTTTTATGAAAGAAGATTGCGTGAAGGAATGTAACTACTCCTGGCTATGCTGACCAGGCCACCAATGCGTGTTCTATTCTGAATCCGCAAGATAGAAAGGGAAGTGAGGGAAGGATGTATTTCAGTGATTACTGTGAGCAATGGACTTAGCAGCCTTGTGATAGGTAGTGAGGACCGAGGGGCCAGAAAGTCACAACGCTGAGCCCCTCCTTTGTGATTTTGGCCAGGTTTGCTTCTCGAGCCTGTTAGTATCAGTCATCTGCTGGCTTTTAAATATCAAGGCTTATTAACTTAAGTCAGTGTGCTAGTCACATTCGTGACTGTAACAAATACTTGAGATAACAGCTTGAAAAATAATACAGGTTTATTTGGGCTAAAGTTGTTTTGAAGTCCCAGAACAGGTTTGGACCTGTGGCAAGACGGTACATCATGTTGGGAGGGAGGGTGTGGTAAAGAAGCAAGAGGACAGGAAGAAGAAGGGGTCTCATCATCCCAGGATCCGGTCCCATTCTCCTCTTTGCTAGCGTGGCTCTGATGGCATGGAAACCACACACAAGATGCCAATCTCTTCCAGGATTCATTGTCTTCTAATATTCCATGCTGCAGCCCATGCCTTTACTACATAGACCTTGGTGGGGGTTCATATTCAGATTCAAATAGTAGCGAAGAATAACCTTTCGTTAATGAATTTGTAATTAGGGCTCAGAAGGGGTGGCTAATCTTTTTCCCATCTGGGTGAGAGACAGAGTCTGTACTTGTGAAAAGGCAAATGCACTCAAATGGCAAGCTGACAGCTGGTGGGTGGGAGTTCGGGTGGACTGAGGGCCTCTTTATGAACTGCTCCGACTTCTCTGTTAAGTTACAAATAAGCTCTAAGCATGAGGTCCCTGGCACAACAAGGAGGGAATGCAGACATTTTGTAACCTAGCCCTGAAAAATCTATATCATTATTTCTGTCTCTTGGTTGACATACTCACAAAGAGTCTCTAATTCAAAAACAAAAAACGGAAACATTTCTGGTTTGGGATGGTGGTGGTAAGGTCTAGAAGAGATTGTGAAATGGGAGCGATTTGGGTGACATCTTCAGAAAGCACGATTTACTACTTTATCAGATCACTTCAGTTGTGACGTCAATCCTTTAATTTGTAAGGAAACCTTGGTTGTTTTAAATATTGAAGCTTATGACAATGAAGGAGGCAGATGAAACCCAACCTGAATTCATCTACACTTATCTTCTGAAACTTGGTGGCATAGTAAAGTTTGATGCTGCCCCCCTATACTAGAAGGCTAGCATATTGGTGACAGTAAGGAGCCTTAGATAACAGAGCAGAGATGGGAGAGAACAGAATTACACTCTGTGCATGTTAGAGTAGATGAGCCGGGTTTAGAGAGAAGGTGGTCCCTGGATAGGGAGACTTGAGACATGGAGAAACTGGCATATACACGAAGCCAAAGGATGTGTGCTGTAGGCTTCCTCTGCTACCTCCCTCACCCCTCAGGAACATATGCTATAATCTCTCATACGTTTGTGTGAATGGGTGCTAGTGGAGGGATAGAGCAATTCCTGGGAAGGCCCTGAATTTAGTGTTTAGATCTGCATGGAGCAAACAGACAAGGATATGAATAGGAGGAAGGAATGGGGTAGAGTTGGAGATTGAAGTAGAAGGAAGTAAGTCACTCCACCACACCAATGCAGAGGAATTCACAACAGAGGACTTGAACTCATCCAACTCAGATACAGGGAGACTTCAGTCATATTCCTGTAACAGCATTCCTCTTAACAGTAGACACGGGACTCAGTGATTGTAAACCTGGAATAAGGGGCTGGTGCCCTTGGGGAAATAACCATTAACCACCTCAAAGAGAACATTTCTATCCTCTAGGTTCCATTCAGTAGGGAACAAGACTGATATCATCACATCACCCCCGGGAAGCCTAGGTCCTACCTGTATCATTCTGGTGTAAGCGCTCCGAATGACATAGCAGTTCTGATACAGAATCAGTGTGTTGGGAGCTCAGGCTTGCAAATGCTTATTTCTGAACTTAGATGACTTGCAGGGCTTTGTGCCAAAAGACAAAGCTGGAGACCTTTCCTCCTAGGGTACCAGCAAGGCTCATAGACAATCCTAACAGAAGGAAGTGTAACCATTGATGTTGGGGGGAAAGCTCTAGCAGGCAGGCTTTGGTGAGGATATGAAGGCTGTCTTGTGAAAGCTTCCAGAAGAGCACCTACTGTGTAAATCGACACGTCACTTCCCACTTAAAACCTTCCAATCACACCTCATTATAGTTAGGAGGAAATCCACACACCATGGTCTGTGGACCCCATTCTGATCTAGCTCCTTCTTACTTCTGCCCACTCACTGACTTAACCTCCCCGTCTCTTACTCCTCAGACACAGCAACGACATTCCTATACAGTGTCTCCCCATGCTCTGATCTTCGTCAGGATTTTCCTCAGTCATCTCTCTGAAGTATCAGTACATCAAAGGAGCACAGTATAGACGATGGGATCACTAAGTAACTTTACTTTATGATAACTGAATTTTAAAACTGTTTCAGGGGTAGCCATCTCCACCTGTCCCTAAATGGAAACTAGAAATGTCCTTGGTTTCCCTTCGTGTCCTTGGGCAATGGACAGTTCCGTAACCATTTTCAGTCATAAGCAAATGTGTCTGGTGCCAAATATTAAGCAGTACTTTAAGGAGGGAAGACATCCCCATTCCCTTCACATGTAGACTTGTACCTAGGGTCCCAACTTTGAGGAAGGGCACAGTTGCCCCCCCAACTCTGCTCAGTTCCCCCTTCAATTTCTGGCTGTTGTTTCAGCTCCTGCAAGAGTAGACACAGGGGCAGGCAGGTGACTTGCCTCCCCCTGAACCTGTGATGAGGCTTAGTGTCATGGCAGGAGGCATGTGGGGCAAAGTTGCTTACCTCACGGCAGCCAAGAACAAGGGCCAGGGACACTGCATGGCCCTCAAGATATGCCACACTGGTCTACTCCCTTCAACCAAACACTACTGCCTCAGTTTCCCTCATTTTCCCATAGCCTGTCAAACTATGAATGGATCAATAGACTAATCCACTGTTGAGGTCAAAGCCCTCATGATCCAGCTGTTGCTCAGAAGCCCCGCCTCTGAACTTGGCTACACTGGGGACCTAACTTCCACTACATGAGTCCTTGTAGGCACATTTCAGGTCCAACTATAATAAAGAGGCTAAAAACTTCGAGGCCCTCTCTCTTGAAGAGTCACTTTGACACGAGTGTTATTGGCTATATGAACTTGGAGAGGGCATGAGCAGAGATCCCAGCCCCAGCTGGAGTTTTGATCAAAGATTCTCAATTGAGGTCCGATCTAAGGCGCCCAGACTCGACAGGCATAAAGGGAAATAATAAACATGGTATTTTGTGATACAAAATGTGTGCGGCCTCATTACTCAGCAATGGAAAACCAAGACCCTTGAATGGTTTCAATGGTCGTTTTAATATCCGCCTCACACTGCTCTAAACCAACACACTTGAATGGTTGCAATGGCCACTTAATACCCACCCAGCTCTGCCCTTGCCTTTCTTTTTTTTTAAGATTTATTTATTTATTATGTATACAACATTCTGCCTCAATGTATGCCCGCATGCCAGAGGAGGGTGCCAGATCTCAGTACAGATGGTTGTGAGCCACCATGTGGTTGCTGGGAATTGAACTCGGGACCTCTGGAAGAGCAGCCAGTGCTCTTAACCTCTGAGCCATCATCTCTCCAGCCCTGCCCTTGCCTTTCTTGAAGTTATTGTCAAGTTGTGAGTGGTTAAAATTCAGCAACCTCAGTTCTTTCTTCCACAACCACAATAACTTTCTATTCCATACCCTCAATTTTTTTCCTGCTCAGAAAGTGTTACTAGAAGACCTGACTGAGCCACTGGTGGCAAGCCATAGAACTGAAAGGGCATTTGGGACAGCCTTCTCAGTGGCCCTTCTCTGGACTCTTATCCCCTGAAGATATATTTCCCCAAGCATCTAGAGATAACTGCTTCTCTTTCTGTTTCCCCATAAGCATACCCCCACTTCCCACGCTGTAAGCACACCCCCACTTCCCACGCTGTAAGCACACCCCCACTTCCCACGCTGTAAGTATGCCTCCACTTCCCATGCTGTAAGTACACACCCACTTTCCATGCTGTAAGTATGCCCCCACTTCCCACACTGTAAGCATGCCCCCACTTCCCACGCTGTAAACACCCCCCCACTTCCCATGCTGTAAGCACACCCCCACTTTCCACGCTGTAAGTATGCCCCCACTTCCCACGCTGTAAGCACACCCTCACTTCCCATGCTGTAAGCACACCCCCACTTTCCATGCTGTAAGCACGCCCCCACTTCCCATGCTGTAAGCACACCCCCACTTCCCATGCTGTAAGCACACCCCCACTTCCCACGCTGTAAGCACGCCCCCACTTCCCACGCTGTAAGCACACCCCCACTTCCCACGCTGCATTTGAAGTCCCTGCTGTGGCTTCTGTTTTCCTGTCTGTCTCACTCCTTGTCTTCAGTCAGCCTGAACCTTTGACCATAATAGAACTTTCATGATTGATTATTGATAGTGACAGATTGTAGCAGAGACTGGAATCCAGGTTTGCACTCTACACTACATCAAGAGAAAACAAATTAAGGTTTGTGGAGTGGGCGAAGGAATGCAATACCAACCACAGGCACGGTGGGCTCTGACCCTCCTTCCTTGGACCTACAGTGGATTAACCGTTGCCTGCCTGAAGGAGTTTAAATTACCTATCCATCAGCCAAACACCCGGCCATTAGGCTCTTGTCCAAACTCTTCTCACACCTCAGCCTGCAATTTCCTCTGAACAAAGTGAATGCGCTACCTTTTCACAGGGGAAGATTAGTCTTCTCAGTCAGGTGACAGGAGCCAAATGGGAGGTGAAAGTGTTCCGCTTGCTCTCCGCCATCTGTGAACATAACCCAAGCCACCCTCAGATTTGCTCTGTCCCTGCTTGGCTTGCTCTGAACAGGGCTGTCGCTGCCTTGATTGCTTTTCTTACGCTGAGTGCAGACTGTGGGTGCGCCCCCCATTCCCACTTGCTTCTCTTGTCTCTTTGGAGGAAGCATCTGATGCTGTGTGCATCTGTCTGCTGAGCACTGGTCCAGGACGGACTAGAGCGGTGACAGGTGATGGGAATCAGCACCAAGCACGGTGATTGCACGTTTAGGATTCTTTGTTTCTTATTGCTTTGTGGGTTTCTGTCCATATGTTATTCTTAGTCTGGGATGTCATGAATCCTGGCCCATTGGGGTTGAGCTGAATTCAGCAAGACTATCCTTTATTAAAATATGACCTGACAAATTCAGCCTGATTCTCTTTGGAAGCTCAGAAGTAACATAAATTTGATAATAGAATAGGGTCCAATATTCAAACCAAACAATCCCCTTCAAATTCACTTGGAAGAAAGATGCAGGGAAGGACAGTGTCCCATCATTACCATGACACTTACACCATCTTCCTTCGTATGCATGGAGATAAAAATGGAATGGACATCACTACCCATGGCAAATGACTTCTTCTCAAATCACTTTATACCATTAACATGACAAGAGCCAAGAGAGTCAGGAAATTCAATCCTTTCTGATGTCTGCACAGAAGATGAACCGCCTCAGAGAGATTAGGAAAGTGTCTTTCTCCCAGTGACTTAAAGACATAGCTTTGCAGTGTGTTAATGAAAACCCCACTGATGTTTGGCATTTTATCAACTGTCAAAAATTAGATTTAGCCGTTCTGTGATTTTAATTAGTGTTAACCTAGTTAAACCAGCAGGTAGCCGCCTGGATTCAAACAACCACCTTCATCTGCATAAGCTTTTATTGGTTTTACGCTCAGAGGAAGGCATTGGTGGAGAAAGGATTTCAGGAGAAGGTGATGTTTGAACTGGACTTTGAAGGCGTTTGATAATTGTTCAAAGAGGAGAATCTCCTTCCGGGAAGAATGAACTGCATGCACAAAGCAGGAGACCTTAAAAGAACATGACACCCAGAATAGCAAAGAGTCCAGTTTGTCTAGAGACGAGAGGGAAGAGGCAGGCGGGGCTCCTGTGGTTATAGGGTCTCAAAGTCAGAGTCAAAGGCATCTTGGGAGAAATGGAGAGTTATTGAAAGCTTTGGGGCAAAATGTGACTTGATTCCATCTGGGCTTTAGAAAGAAAACTCGAAGAGCAGTGGGTGGAGAGACAGGAGGAAGCTAGGAAGGAAAGATTCAGGGCCTGCCTGTTCTGGGGACTTCTTAAAAGTCTGTGCTCTTAACGGAACAGGGAAAGTCAGAGAGCTGATCAAGAGCTTATATGAGATATCAGAGCACTGTGGAACAATGGAAGGCAAGGGTTTTCTGGTCGCCAGATAACGCATGTGAGAGCAGGGTTTAGGTGTCTGTGACCTTTGGTGAAATTCAAGGACAAAGACATAGCATCAGAGCTGGAGAAACAAAGGTTGTTTAAGAAGACAGAATGATGGGATAGGGTGACAGTCTGTTCAGAGCTCGGACAACCCCAGGAGAGAAGCAAGACTTTGGGGTGGGTAGGAGTGGGAGGAGTGGGGAAACAGTAGGGCAAAGTTTGCACACTCACCTGTGAGCACAGCCTAGCCTCCCTGAAAATAACACAGGCTCTAGAATTTGTGTTTGTGTTTAGTTTTCAAATATGCATGCAAATTCTTCAACACTCCTTTCTTCAAAAGGTGGCCACAAACCCCCTTTCCCTTTACACAGAGGCTAGATCTCCCCAAATTTGTGAGACACAATGAAAGCAGTGTTAAGAGGAAAGTTCAAAGCACTCAATGTCTGCATAAAGAAACTGGGAAAATCCCAGTTAACACTAGCGAGTTAACAGAACACCTGAAAACTCTAGAACAAAAAGAATCAAACTCACCCAGGAGGAGTAGATGGCAGGAAACAATCAAATTGAGAGCTGAAATCATCTAAATCATCTAAATGGAAACAAAGAAAACAATACAAGAATCAATGAGACAAAGCGTTGATTCTTTGAGAAAATCAACAAATAGACAAAGCTTTATCCAAACTAACCAAAAGGCAGAGAGAGAATATCCAAATTAACAAAATCAGAAATGAAAAGGGGGACATAACAACAGATATGGAGGAAATCCAGAGAATCACCAGGTCACACTTTGAAAACCTGTACTCCACAAAATTGGAAAACTTAAAGGAAATGGATAATTTTCTCAGTAAATATCACTTACCAAAATTAAATCAAGGTGAGATAAGCAAATTAAATAGACCTATAACTGCTAAAGGAATAGAAACAGTCATCAAAAGTCTCCCAACCAAACCAAAAGAAAACAAAAATCACAGAACCAAATGGTTTCAGCACAGAATTCTACAAGATTTTCAAAGAACTAATACTAATACTCCTCAAATCGTTCCACATAATAGAAACAGAAGGAACATTGCCAAACTCTTTTTACGACACTACAGTTACCCCGATACCCAAATCTTATGGCTTACTTCTAATGAGTATAGCAAGAAAAGACTGGTAGTGTATCATCTTCACAATGAGATCACAAAGGCAGGCCTGTGAGCTTTGCTTAAGAGGCTGAGACAGGAGAACGGCAAGTTCAAGGCTTGCTTGGTCTATAAAGTGAGTTCAAGGACAACCTGGGCAGTTTAGTAAGATTGACTCAAAACAAAGAGTAAAAAGATGTCTGGGCATATAACTCAGGCAGAGTGCTTGCCTAGCATATGCAAGGCCCCGGGTTCAATCTCCAATACCCCCAAAACAAAACTCTAGATCATAGGACATCACACCCTCCTCTGAGCTATCTCTCAGATCACTCACCCAGAGAAGACAGCTTTCATGCCTAAGGACACTCCTGGCTTGAGGCCTCCAGTTAACAGGCATGTGAGGGCACCATCTTGTAAATAGATAGTCTACCCTCGTACAAGTCTGTGGGTGACTACTGCATCTTTGACTGTTTTAATTGTAGCTTCATGAAATACCCTAAGCTACAACTCAGCTAAGTTACTCCTGAATTCTCAACCCACGGAATCATGAGAGTAACACATTGCTATCATGTTTGGGATAATGGAGCCTGCGTTCATATACAGACTCTGTCATATATACGTTACATAAATGGCATTATACCTCTGTTTACTGAATTGTAGAATATAGTGAGACTCATAGCCCAGGTTTGATGTAAGAATTGAGTAAGATGGCCAATGGTGGTGATGCACCCCGCACTCGGGAGGCATGATCCACTCGGGTGGATCTTTGTGAGTTCGAGGCCAGCCTGGTCTACAAGAGCTAGTTCCAGGACAGTCAAGGCTGTTTCACAGAGAAACCCTGTTTTGAAAAACAAAAACAAAAAGAAAAAGAAATGAGTAAGGCGGATAACAGATATGAAGCATATTTTCAATCTGCCACCTATTGCCAATAACCAAAAACACCTGCCCAGTTATAGCCACAATGAGAAACTTATCAAGCATAGCTTACTTCTGACACCCAGTCTGGCCTGAAAAGTCTGAGTGAGGCTTCAGAAATATGATCTGCATGTTCAAATTGCCACCGTTTCTAGTGTCCTCAAGTGGCCTCCCAGGTGACTATGGTTTACTGGAATTCTGGGAAAATGTACGGCAGCCTAAAGCATCATATTGACCTCTACTTGACTGCCACAATGGGAGGAGAGAGCATGACCTCTCTGGACAGTTATGAGGCAGGAGCAAACTTAGAGTTTGTGGACAGGTTTTCTCAGTTTCATTCTGGCTTAATCTCTTTGCTTTCACCATGACAACCGATATCCCATAGGCTGATGGGAGGAGTATCTATATGGAGTTTTATCTAGTGGTCTAAGCTTCTTGTGGCCTCTTGGGCACTCATGTCTATTAACGCTAACAAGATTTGAGCACAGGAAACCTATAGGTCCCCTAACTCCCAAATGGCTGAGAAGCACTAATATTATGCAAATTGGAAGGATACAATCTAATTTACGAGAAGAGGGTGGATAACCCCAGCAGGTTTGAATTGTTCCTCAGTGAAGAACAGTTCAATGACAGCTCTCAATTCTGTCAATGTTGCTTTGGAAGCTGGTACCATAGCAGGATAGATCCCAACTCACTTTGAATACTGTCCTTCACACACACGCCAACAGTGCAAATGCCAGATCCCTAGACGAGCTGAGAATTTTTTTTTTTTTTTTTTGGTTTTTCGAGACAGGGTTTCTCTGCAGCTTTAGAGCCTGTCCTGGAGCTAGCTCTTGTAGACCAGGCTGGTCTCAAACTCACAGAGATCTGCCTGCTTCTGCCTCCCAAGTGCTGGGATTAAAGGCATGCGCCACCACCGCCCGGCTCTGAGCTGAGAATTTTATCCAGATGATACGGATGGAAACTGGGGTAGATCCCAGACCCTGAAAGAGATTACAGAGAAGGTTGGGATGTCTCCTGATCACATGTAGTTCTGGGAAGATGTTTAAAGTCAACAGTGAACTTCTCAAAGAGTTGAGGAAGGACACAAAGTTGATCCCCGAGCTTCTGGGTCTCCCAGTATAAGAAATCCATGCAGAGAGCTCAGGGGTGGCAAGCCACCATAGGTGCATACAGATATGCTGCCCATGATCGGGAAGAGGCAATGTCTGGTATGTCTACCCTCAGAAGCAGAGCAGAATGACCACTGCAGAACTTTGTTGTTGTGTTAGAGTCGGAGTTTTCAGAGGCAAACAGCAGGGGCTGTATAGCTCTGGGCCAGACATCCCTCCACCCACCTCCTTATAGAACTTTAGACACTGATCTTTGCAAGGGGCATCACAATCATTCTGTAAACAGGGATGCCCCCCGTGGTGGACTGCTCCTGATGCTACTAAAGTGACCACAGATACCTGATGGTCCTCATTAGTGACGGCCTGAAGTCCAGTTCACAGCATCCATTCTTCCCCTCTTGCCGTGGAGGCCAGGGAGGGATCACTTTGGTAGTCTAGCTAAGAAGGGAGTGAGATATGGGCAGGTAGAGCCACTCTTTTCTGATGTTTCCCATTTAGCAAGCAGCTTTTGCAGCAGAGCAAGTTTCAGAGAGATTTTTATCTATTCGCAGAGGCATGGATGGTTTTCCTGGTGCTGTCCTTTTCTAAGAGTGAAGTGTGGGAATTGGTCGACTGTTCGTGAGAAAGGAGAGGAGCCGCCAGCTCTTGGTGCTGCAAGACCCTGTGCAGCCTTTCTGTGACGAGATGGATACATGGGCTGACATTTTCCCAGGAAAAAAGTAAAGCAAGCTACACAATTATACTTATACATGACTCTCTTTATGAAAAATTCAAAGGCTACCAAATTTTTTCAAAAATATGTATTTATATATACAATTACATAGAAAATATTCCACACTATAGAGACTCTGATAGCTCCCACTAGAGAGGAGAGCAGTAATAGCCAGCACATGAGGACCTTCACTTTATTGTTAGAACTTTTGTCGTGAGGATCAATAAATACATTATTTATGCAATTAAAGAAATTTACATCAATTCATATGATTGTAAATAAATATTGCAGGGCCAGATTTACCCTATTCCATTCAAATGGGCCAAGAAAATACATCAGATATTTTTCTTTCTACCCAGTGGTTTGATAACCCCACCAGCGAGGGAGCTCCCTGGCTCACTCACCTAAAGACAAGAGGAGGGCTATGGATCTCGGCATCTGCTTCCATCAATGACTGAATGAAGCTTCTTTGATGACAATTAGGGTAAGCACTGGGCTGAGCCCCAGGAGTCCGGTTGAAGAGAGGGAGGAGGGATTGTATCATGGGGGGGGGGAGTCAAGATCATAAAGGGGGAACCCACAGAGACAGTTGACCTTAGCTAGTGGGAGCTCATGGGCTCTGAGCTGACAGCTAAGGAGGGAATGGAAAAAGAGGAGGGAGGGGAAACTCTGGTTGGTATGTAAAATAAATTAGAATTTTAATTATTTTAAAAAGAGGAGGGGTGAGGATGAAGGTTGAACTTGCCAATCAGCAGTGCTTCTGACTCCGATAATGTGATGTTCTCTTCTGAGTGGCTCAGTCCCTTTCTGACATGGTCTTCATCTCTGGGCTTTCTTCCTCCAGGATCTGCATCTCTCTGGGGTGGTGTCTAAGCATCTGGGAGCCTCCCCACCTTTGTGGCTGAGAACAGAAGGTGACGTGGGTCTTGGCTCTGTCGCTGGGTACCAGCTGCACTGCTCCATCTTCATAGGCATCATGCTGACACCTCTTTGGGACCCAGCTTCCTAGTCATGCCACTTTGCATTTTTAGGAATTCTGCTTCAGCAGGTTGCACAAAAACTAGAGTGGGGATCAGGTAGCAGAGACCTCATCTCTTAGAACTACTCCTCATTCAAGTCTTCTCCTACTGCCTAAGCCCATAGCAGCCTGCCCAGGAGTCAGAGCTGGTTGCTCGTTGACAATGAGGGCTCCCTTCTTACTGCACCAGGGGTGTCATCCACATCCTTTATCATTTTTAGGTAACTCTATGATCCTTCTTTTGCTCTTAGCAGGTAAAATGCAGGAGACTGGGGGCATTTCCACCTCTGGCTCCTCTTCCGTAGCTCTCCTCTGTCCCTTTTCTATGATGGGAAGAGTAGACTTCAGCCTCTTCTCCTCTCCTGCCCACCTCCAGTTTCCTGTGTGGCCAAGGACAGCAGGGTTCATAGATGATTAAAATGGGTTTCTACAAACAGGAAACTAACTAGCTCCACATCTTAGCCCAGAGAACCTATGGAGACTGTCTCTTACAGAAAAGAAGGAAGAGACTGTTGTCCCTCAAAATCCACTGGGAAAATTTTTTCGTACCTCAAGCCCTCCCCCACATTGCCCTCATTCCCTTTCCATTCCTGATCCCAGTCAGAAGTGCAATCTTGGCAGCATTCAAACCAAATCTTTCTCATATGCTTGAAGTTCAGCAGGAGACTTGGGCACAGCCCGCTTCTAAATGTTGAAGAGCAATAGGATCCCTTATTTGGATTGGATGATGGTTAGGTGATGAGAGCTCTAGATGTCAGTCCCTAACATTTGTACAACAACAAACTAAGCCACAAAGAAACCAGGGCAGGTAGAGCGTGGAGGACCAGGAACATGACCTGCCAGTCTCCAAGTTCTCACTTGCTCACACTCCAGTGATCCACCCAGATGCCTAAGCAGCACGGTGACAAAGGGGGGCTTTGTTTATTTGGGGTGTGATGAGACAGTGACCTGGCATAGCAAGTGGGCAGCTGGGCCCCTGCCTGTGGCTCACAAGTGTGGGTTTTCCCTTTGTAACAGAAGCTCTTTCAGGCAAAGGTAATTAATCTCATCCAGAAGTGACAGGTGGCAGGGGCAGCCTCTTTACTTTTAGACCGCTGAGCCTCCAGCACAGAAGGAACTTGTCAAATGCAACAGTTGGGGTCTAACTCCTCAGCAGCCAAATAGGAAGTAGGAAAAGAGACCTGGGATTTTGAAAATTCTCTTTTATAGCTTTTGGGGAAACAGATTTCCAATAAGCCTACAGCTTCCCGTTGCCAGTGGCAGAAAACCCAAAATAAGATTGCCATATAGCTGAACACCACATAGCTGATATAGGTCCATGTTCTCTCTCTCTCTCTCTCTCTCTCTCTCTCTCTCTCTCTCTCTCTTTCTCCCCCTCTCTCCAACTCTCTCTGGTTTGCCCTCTCAGTTGATCCCTTTCTCACTGAGTTCTTTCTTCAAGCCTTAAACATGGGTATCGGAGGCTAGAGCAACCCTAATTTCTAGATACAAAGACAGTGGAGACAGGAGGCAGAAGACGTCTCCATCCTGATGTTCACAGAAAAAGTGTGACGCTCTCTAAACAGATGTTCAGGAGCCAGTCACGATCGGGTCACCAAGTAGCTTTAGCCTGGCTGCATGCCCCATCTTGGATCATGACTGGGATTAATGGAGGAACAATCCAGAAACAAAATTGGAACCGTTGCCAGGAGACCAGAGAGGCAGTGTTTGAGTGCCGAACAGAAAAACAAGCATTGTTCTTTAAAATCATTGGTATGCAATAAGCTCCAGTTGCATACAGAGGGCATTCTGTGCCTTCTCCAATAACCCTCTGTCTTTGTTTTCTTTCCTGTTGCTATGATAAAAATGCTTAGGCCAAAGCAACTTTAGGAAGGAAGGGCTCTTCTGGCCCACAGTTCAAGGTACATAGTCCACCATGGTGGGGGAAGTCAAGACAGCAAGAGCTTGAAGCTATTAGTGCTGCATCCCAGAAATCAGAAGAAGAAAGCAATGAAAGCATGCTAGTACTCATTGTAATTATGCCTCTTTTAATGCAGCCCAGGAGCTCCAAGCAGGGAATGGCTTCCTAGTTTCTTTAGTGGAATCATGATCATCCCCACAGGCATGCCCAGAGGCCATCTCCTAGGAGAGTCTTGATCCTTTCAAGTTGACAATTAACACTAACCATCACACTTTCTCAAACCCCAGTTCAACTTTACAGATGGGCTCACCTATGTTACCCAGCTCTACATGGCAGGGGCAGAATTTGAAACTCTGTGTAAACTTATGCTTGTGCTGATGTCAGATTTGCCTTGAGCATGATGGTGAAGATTGCCTAAGATGGCCAAAGTCAGTGAGGCCTCTTCTTGGGATCAACCTGGTGTGGTACTTCCGTCAATACTGCAGTTACCTGATTGTAAATTTGTTGTTGTTAAATGAGTTCAGTCTGGGTTTTCTACCACTGAAAGATGGAAAGACACAGAACTCATGTTCAATATATCTGGTCTGCTTTAAGAAAGAGAAGCCATGCTGCTTTCCAAAGATTGGGCTCCTGTAGAGTCAACATTCTTTCTAGTCCAGGCATCTCACCACTACCCATGTACACACCTGCAAGTTCAGGCTCATCCTCCATTCATTTCTTTTGTCCCATCCCCACTACTTTCCTGCTAATCACCACCCAGAATCACTACTGTTTTTATTCCTGCTCTTGTGCTGAATCTGGAATGTCCCTTATCTTATCTGGACCAGATACAGCCCTTTCCGGAAGTCATCAGGCATCAAGAGGCAGGAGATCTTCATGGAACACCCATATCTGGATGCTACTGGAGCATCCATCTTCATGATGTTAGCTGCAGGAATGATGTGGGAGAGTCTTCTGTTTGTGTTGCTCCACACTACACAGGAAGATGCCTTGGAAGGCTGTAGTCATCAATATGGCAGCAAAGATAAACATTCAAGTGAGGGGGCCATAGATGAATGACAGTTGGCATACCTGTTCCTAGTGTCCCACATTTGGACTGTCAAAACCAAGTTGAGAAATTCAAGCTCTGAATCTAGCAGTTGTGCCTCAAGGTGAAACAAGAAGGAGAACTGGGCGAGGCTATGTTTTGGCTGCCTATTCCTGAACCCTGGGAAACCCAAGCTTCCCATGCCCTGCCCTTACAAAGCACTGAGCTCAGTAGGTGCAGAAGAAAGAAGGGAACAGTACAGCCAAGCTCTCTCCGCTTTACCCTGTGGTGGGGACCCATTCCGTCCTCTACCTCCTCTTACCACCTCCCCTCCACCTCCCTCCTCCAACATGGTTATTTAGATAGGTAAACAGACAGACAGACGAACAGACGGACGGACAGACAGACAGACAGATAAATAGATAGACAGATATATAGATAAGTAGACAGACAGACAGACAATACACTACCAGGGTGAACATTTTGATATCTGTCCCTCACCAGCTCAGTCTCTGAAACAGAGGTCTTCAGGCTCAACTGTATATTAGATTACTTGAAAGTCTCTCTGTTTCTCTCTTCTCCCTCCCTTGTGCTGTGTGTTTATGTAGGGGAAACAAATGTTTATGCCTCTGCTCTAACACTCTGCACTGTTCCCTTTAAACAGGGTCTCTTACTGATCCTAGCGACAGGCTGCTGGCTAGCAAGCACCAGCAATCTTCCTGTGCCTTCTACACCACTGATGTGTGTGCACAACCATGCCCAGCTTTTTTGTGGGTGCTAGTATCCAAGCTCAGGTCCCCATGCTTGGAAATCAAACAATCTTCTGTACTGAGTCATCTCCTCAGTTCAGAGATTTGCTTTTAATAAGATGCCTGTCCACCCCTATTGAGTGGGATAGCACACATTTTCCACTGTGACCCACGGGGAATGTTAATGAAGACTAGGACCGAGGGATCCCTGAGCAGACAGAACCAGACTCAGGTTACTCCACCTGATTGATTTCCACACAAAAGCTAAAGGAAACTGCAGTCCTTTGGTAAATGGTTCTATTTTAGACAAAAACAAACTGTGGCTTTGGTCAGTCAAAGGAGAGGAAGAAAGAAAAGGAAAAAAAAGGAAAGGGAAAGGAAAAGAAAGGAAAGGAAAGGAAGGAAGGAAGGAAGGAAGGAAGGAAGGAAGGAAGGGAGGGAGGGAGGGAGGGAGGGAGGGAGGGAGGAAGGTAGGGAGGAAGGAAGAGAAAGGTTTGTTGTTGAGTTGTCTTGTCTTAAAGTCTTTACACGAAGCACCCTATATGCTGTTTTTCTATGACTGGGACTGACAGAGCAGGCTCCTATGAGGTGGCAGTGGCCGGACCCTCAGCCACATGGCCTGCAATGAGGCACTGTCAGCTGCACATTCTGCCTCTGGTAACTGGCCCGCAGCAGTTTGGCTGTTCTGGGGGCTTAATGCTCATTTTCACTCTCAGAACACTCCAACCATGAGGAACCTTGTAGCTGAAACATGAAGCCTGCTCCGTGGTTACCCAGACAACCTAACCTCTCTCTCTCTCTCTCTCTCTCTCTCTCTCTCTCTCTCTCTCTCTCTCTCTCTCTCTCTCTCTCTCTCTCTCTCTCTTTCTCTCTCTCCTCTTCCTTCCTTCCCTCCCTCTTGCTTCTACCCTTTGTTACTCTTTGGCTACTATGAATGAAACATCTCTGAATCATCTCTGAATATGAGTAGATAAACATCCCCTCAAGATCCCATTAATTCTTTTGAGTATTGACCCAAAAATAGAATTGGTGGATTTGTTGGCAAATCTATTTTTAATTTTTTTGAGAAACTTTCATGCTATTTTCCATAGGGGCTAAGAGAGAATTTCTTGGAATTTTTCTAGTATTTAAAATGATTAGGGAATGAAGCTAACCTTCACCTGTTAAGTCTGACTCAAAGATTTATGTTTTAACTTCTGGATGGTGACCAGAACCTGCATAAAACATTAATGCAGAATGTTTCACTCAGCTAAATCATACTTAGCCTGAGTTGGCTGCTCTGAACATGATGCTGGGTTCCATTTGCTTCTCTGGCCTTGGAAATAGGCTTTTTCTTCAACCCTAGTGGATGTCCTGTCCTCTGTACCAAAGCCACAGCACACACACATGCACACACACACACTCATTCATAACACATTCATAGCACATATATGTATACCATAAAATGCAATATACATACCACATAATACCAAACACACACAACACCATACATACATGCATATTCACACCAAATACACATACTGCATATACCACATAGTAATACACACACAATATCATACTACACCACACACATATATCCACATCAAACATATACATTGTATATATACACACACACACATTGTACATGCACACACCAAATATACAAAACCCACATACCACACACACACACACACACACACACACACTACATACACACACTGCAACTTTTAGTAACTTCAGGGTCTTGGGAGAGTTCTAAGAGAAATACCAAAGTCGCAGATGGACAAAACCATAGACTTTCATCTCTCTTTGTCCCATCAGTGACCTCCTAAGGCCATGTCCAGCCTCACGGTCTAGGATCTTTGGGAAATTCCCCCTTTCCTCGTATGTTCTGCCATGATGCTTCTGTCTTGGCACTCTGCCATCTGTGAGCCCAACAGTGAGTCTAACCCTTGCTCGTACACCTTGAAAATATGAACGAGAGGCCATCATAAGATTCATTGAGATCAAAGATATACATGCAAAAGTTGTAGCCTTTGTTTTTGCCTCCAGCCACAGGACAGCTCATATTTGTCATTCCCTTCTCTTAGCTGCTGGTGACTGTGGGGACCTCCCCAGAGCGCATCCCTATGGCTGTTGGGGTTTACTCTTCTCTGCAAGCCCACTACTCTCAGACTTCCTGGGGCTTTTATGCCACACTGCTCCTCAGTTCTTTGTGAAGATACTGCATGTAGTTGACTCAGATTGTCCACCTGGTAAATAAACAGAAACACTGCACCCTTGGGTGTCTTCCAATGCTGATGTGTCTACATTGTCTCCTGTTTATTCCTTCCCAGCTCCCTTAGAGGAACCCAAACTCCAAACCCTGCTTTCATAGAGCAATCAGCTCTTTCTCCTCAGAGACACTAACTGTTCCTTTAATGACACCAGGAACTTAAAAATAACCGGGGTGACCCTGGATTCCAACATCTCTTGTGGATCCACCCTTTCCTTTCCGTGGGTGACTAAAACTTACAAGCAGGCACATGAGGAGATCCAGGCACATTATGAATGAGGGTAGGGACATAGCTTCGCCACTAAATATCAGGCATGGACTCAGAGAGTCCATCCTGCAGCACCCAGGGCTCTCAGCTGTGACTATCTCACTAGCTGATTTCTCGATAAAGCGTTCAAAGGTTTTTATTTGTTTATAATTTAGTAGATTTAGTTTATGTGTGTGTGAGTGTGCATGCACACACACACACACATGAGTACACATGAGTGCACACATGATGCAGGTGACTGTGGTGATCACAGACATCAAATGCTCCTGGAGCTGGGGTTACAGGGGATTGCCAGTCACCCCACTGGGAACTGAACTTGGGCCCTCTGCAAGAGAAGCGTGTGCTTTCGACTGCCGAGCCATCCCTCTAGCCTCCACTCACATGTTTTTAAAGGCAGCTACTTGCTGAAATAGAGTGTGACATAAAACCAGGGAGACTCACGGGCTTCAGTCGTCTGTGTCTGCTCCTTTGAGCTTCTTGGCTTTTTCCATAGACTTGAGATGTGATATGGTATGAAAGCCCCCAGGTAGCCCATGAGTGGCGAGACCACAGTGTAGAGAAGTGTACACAGTGTAGAGACCACAGTGTAGTGTGTAGAGAAGGGCAAACCTCAATTACCAAAAGGAAAAAGTGCTCTGGGGCGATCTCACCACAGCCCCTTCCACAACAGACACACCCAGGCTACCTCTCCATTTAGAGCCCAGGCTTGGGTGCCCCCAGGTCTGCCATGGATGGTTTGCCATCCAGGGCCGTCATGCTCTTCTGCTAAATGGGAATAATAGCAGACTCTGCCAAGGATTAAATAAACCACCGAGTGTAAAGCAGAAATAACAGGGCCTGGGATCTGAAGGCACCATGCACCTCTGTTCTTATCGCCACGACATGGGGGGAGGCATTTTCTCCGGGTGCCTCTTGTTGCAGATCTTTGGAACAGACAGCTTTTGTGTAGACTCTCAAGGATGTTTGTACAGCAAACAACCTTGGAAGATACATCATCTCCCTCCAGGGAAGAGAGAAGATTTGATTGTTGTCCAGGATAATAAAGAGAAATTTTCCATCTGGGGCAAAGGTTGAAGTGGGTTTGTTTTCAGCCGATTCATAAGATGCTGGAGTCTGCTAAGCTGTGACACAAACTCACTTCACAGATAGTATCTGCTTGGCTCCTGAACTTAGGGGTCAGAGGAACCAGTTCAAATAGGGGGCTCATAATGCCCACTGTGCTAGCCTTCTGTGGTCCAGGAGACCCTATCTTCTGCTAGCACCCACGACACTGTGGCCAACTATAGTTAGCTTTCAAGCAAGCTCAGGCCACCGCAGACTTCAGATTTCTCAGTGGATACAGGAATAAAGCTAACTGTTCTTTCTGACAAAGTTGACTCAGTGATAGCGGATTCGAGAGCAATTGTGATCCACACCCTCCATCCAAGCTTGCATGAACACTTTACTCGAGACCCTTTCGAGCAGTTCCCTTCCTGTGTATATGGTCACTTTCTTGATGGAGTGCCACCGGGAAAACTGGACTTCCTGACTAAGTGAATTGATAACTCCTAGACATCTGAGCTTTGTGCCTCTGTCCCCCAAGCAGCAATCTGGTATCTATCTCTCTAAAGAATTTCATATGCTAATGTACCAACTTGTAAAGGGCTTCACTGTCATTTTTCTGGTTAGGGCTTATCCTGCTTGCAATAGGGTTTCCCAATTTGCTGTGACATTTTAAGCATCGTGGACTTTATTTTCTCAAAAGGCCAAGTGACAAAGTAACTTGAACTACAGCTTAGAACAACTGGAGGACAGTGACAGGGAGATTAATGTTCCCTGTATCCACTGCCCAGGGTATCTACACCCCTCTCCCCAAAACCTGAGCATATGTGATTCGACAAAGGAAATTACAACAGCACACAGAATCAAGGTTGCCAATCAGAAGACCTGAAATAGAAAACGTGTCCAGTATTCAATTAGAGGGGTCAAAAATCAAGAGACATATTTCTGGTTTGGAGATGGAAGGCATCAAGTGGAAATTTCTAGAAAATGAAAAGAGGCAAGAAAATAGATTTCTCAGGAGTTTTCAGAAAGGGACACATCTCTGCCGTCACCTTGATTTTAGCCCAGTGAGACACAGCCTCTTCCAACTTCCAGCCCTGTGAGATAGTCTGGATCATTTTTAGCCACTGTGTTCCTTGCAATTTGATACAGCAGTCATAGGACTGAATGCAAGGACTTTGCATTGCTCTGAAGAAACTGAAGGTAAGGACCAATAAACAGTCAAGATACAGAGCCATGCCTCCACACTCCAGAGACACAGACAAACACACACAATGCTTCTCCTTGTGGTGGGTCCCCTCCATGGTTCTTCTTCCTATAAGGCTTGGCAAAGTACACCAGCTCAGCAATAGCAATGTTCCCTCTGGGGTTGGTTCTGGTTTAGTAACCCAGACCTTTGGCACAGGTAGACAGCATTCTTGTGGTATAGTCAAGTTATTTTACACCATTCCTGAGCATCAGTTAACATATGTGAGTGAATGGCTTTAGAAGCTACTCTGACTTAATCCTGAAGAATCCATCGGAATGAAACCCAGTGGCAGACAGACCAATGCAGAGTTGAACTGCAGTCCTCTGAGTGGACAGGAACTACTTGAGATCTTTTGAACAACACATTATTGTATCTTTCTGATGATTTCTGCCCAATGATTCAGTGAGGCCCTCAACACAAGAAGGAAGAATCCAGAAAATTTAGAGGTCTTATTTAGGCTCAGGGAATGCTGCTGAAAAGGAGCCCGAAAGAATGTAAGAGCTGGAGGATGGGGAGAGGGCCATGAAATGTCATCTTCTGGACGTGACATTGATATTGCACCCGTGAGTGTTTAGCTGCAGCAAAGGCCGGGGGCCTGAGCGAGCTTTGTACAGTCCCACAGGTGTTAAGCACAGGGGATAGAATGTGAAGCACCAGGAGTGGGAATGAACTATAACAAAATGTAAATAGACCAAGTAACAGTCCCTTTACGGAAAGGTTCAATTCAGCTCGCAGTTTGGGAAGTTCTCATCCATGATCGCTTGTCCCCATTGTTTTGGGTCTCTGGCAGAACAGAAGGTCACGGTGATAGCATGTGGTCTAGGACACTGTTGACCTCACAGCAGATGGAAACCAAAACTAGATAGGAAAATATATAATAACCCCAATGTCCCCTTCAAGGGGATATTCAAGATCTCTCCTCCTCTGACTAAGCCCCACCTCTTGAAGATTTCATCATTCCCCAATAGTGTCGCAGGCTGATGACCAGAACTCTTGTCTAAAACACAGCTCCCACCTTAAAGGGAGTAAGAGATGGAGTCAAATATGAGCAACTGTGGCCCAGAGACAGATTTAAGTTACCCTGGATTCCACGATCCAATGCAGTGACAGTTTCAAAAAGTCTTTGTACCAAAAGAACCAAGGAAGTCATAAAGCAGCACATTTTACAAGGGCATTGGGGGCAAAGATCAGGTGGGCCTGTGACAGCAACATGGGGGAATCTCCAATATCAGCCTCAGGTGTTATAATCTTAGGATTAATTAATTAATTAATGACATTCTTAGCCTTTGGGTTGATGGAAGCTCCTGGAGTCTGTGCAAACATTCCTAAGGATTTACCTATATTCTCCAGAATACACAGTGGGCAATAAATGGCCATTCAGGAGGCCTATGATAGCCCCGAATAATTTGACTCTGGATGTGTGGCCTTCCTACTGCCCACAATCATTGACATTCTAGACGGTTAATCAGCCTTGGAGAATTCAACACAGTTTCTTTTCGGGAGAGCTGTTAAGAGCCCAGAACAGCAAGGAAGCACTAGGTCGGGAGACAGGAGACTGGGCTGTGATCCAGGCTCTGCACAGTAGCAGGCAAGTCTTTCCTCATTCGCTGGTTCTTTCAGACTCTGAAAACAAACAAACAAAACCCTCAGGCTCCATGACTCCGCCTGTGGTCCCAGAGTGCCAGCCACTGTAGATGCCAAGAGCAGCCTCGCCTAGGACACAGAAAACTCCATCTTTCCTGGCTGGGCATCAGACAGAAACGATGAACTCCTGCTTCAGGAGGAGACACCTGGCGCCAAGAGGAGCCCCAGGTACTTGCCACTCATGGAGACAGTAAGAGTTTGTGACTCTGAACTCACCAGAAGGTCAGCTGGGTCAGGGCCGCAGCTCCAGCATTTGCTTAAATCTCTGTCCAAGATTCTTTCAGTTTGCTGCAGGAAGATAATGAGTTCTGAACCATAGCAGAGGCAGGCCCTCGGTGAGTTTGACACTAGCTGCTCTTTGATGAGAAACCCATGCATATTAATCACATAAAGGGGGAAAAAAGACAGAAAACTACCATTGCTCAGTCAGAAAGAAGGTACTGAGTGTTGCCATGTGGAAGACTCTTCCTGGCATTAGAGACCAGTTGTAGGTGAAGGAAGAGGCCAGTCTCTGTCCTTGGAGACAGCATTCTCATGGATGCAGATGAGAAAGTCAGGAGGGGGAGAAGGGATGGCTGAGACAAAGCTTGGTTAAGAACAAATTCACTGTGCATATAACCACAGAGGAAGCACTATGCGTGGTCCCTGAGGTGGGAAATGGCTTCCATCAACATCTTGCGGAGAGCGTTCTCCAGAGACTGTCAAAAGCCAAGAGCTGAGGGTGAGTGACTTAGTAGGAATGGGAATCAAAAAACTCACCACCACCAGGGTTCCAGAATAAACTGGTTTGGGCAGTCTGACCACAGAGGACTCAGGCTTAAAGAGGAAAGAATGGAGGGGAGGGGCGTAAGTTGAGAGCAGCCTCAGGAAGGGGCCATTGAGCCTCAAGACTCGGGCCTCCCAGATCTAGTCATGCAATATTATTCTGGAAGGTGGTAGAAACCTGGGAGGCAAGGCATCCTGGAGAATGCAAGATCACCAACGGTGTGCCTAAAATGGTTATACGTGGTTGTCTTCCCACCTGCCCCCTCTTCCTGTTGGCTACGAAGTAACTAACCTCTACCACCCGAGTCTCCTGCCATGATACTTTACTTCATCAGGGAACCTAAAATTAGCACAGGACAGGATCACAGATCTAGACTCTGGAAACTGTGAACTGAAACAAATCCTCTCCCTCTAAGCTGTTTATGTTGGCTGTATTGTTACAACGCATGGCCGGCACAGGAGGGAGGAGGACTGTCTAGAAAATGACAAGTGTGAATACGAGGCTTCTGCCTGGCCTTCAGGCTCCTGGGGAGGAACTGAATTAAACAGCGTGACCCCAAAGGCTTAGAAAATACCAAGAGCACAAGGAACCCACCTGTTTCTACCCCAGCAGGATCTCCCCTTCATATGGTTAAGAGACTCCATGACCCTAAGCATGTGCTTAGAGACAGTCATGATGCGGAATATTAAAGATATGCTACATTTGTTTATGCTGTGGAACATTTGTTTAATGATGCAAAGATGTGTTGCATTCTTTTATGTTGCATTTGCTTAACTCTGTGAAGCTGTGTTACTTTGCTTGTCTAAAACACCTGATTGGTCTAATAAAGAGCTGAGTGGTCAATAGCTAGGCAAGAAAAAGAATAGGCAGGGCTGGCAGGCAGAGAGGATAGGTAGGAGAAATCTGGGAAGAGAATCAAGGGGTGAAAACAGGAGGAGGAGGAGGAGGAGGAGGGGAGAGAGAGAGAACGTTACGGGGCAGCCACCATCTACAAAGCAAGCCATTAAAGGAAGGTATATAGAATAGAGAAAGATAAAAGTCCAAAGGCAAAAAGTGGGTGGGATAATTAAAGTTAAGAAAAGCTTGCTAGAAACAAGCCAAGCTAAGGATGGTCATTCATAAGAAAGACTAAGTCCCCATGTGATTTATTTGGGAGCTGCATGGCAGGCCCCCAAAGAGCAAAGAGTCAAAAGTGAAAAAGCAGCCAACAACAGGTCAGGGTTATTCTGTACGGCTGGGAGGAATCTTGTGGCAGCCCCAGGCCTTCTGAGGTATTAGGATCACCTGCCCCTGCCCTTTGCAGATTGGGTGCTCTTGAGGGATCATGAGGGTCAGTCTTGGTAGAGGGAAGGAATAGTGTCCTCTTCCTGCACCTGGAGCTTCTCCTTCTGATAGCAGGTAAAGGACGAGTCTCATGGTCCAGGTATCCTAGCCCATCAGGGCTTACTGTTTCTTTTATCTTCAGGTCTGTTTCAAAGCAACCTTGATCAAGACACAAAGGCCACCAGCACACCAGCTTCCTTCCTTCTCCTCTCCCGGAACCCACACCACAGCCTGTATTTACTGTGATCATCAACTCCTATCTGCTTAAATTCCAACCGCTTTAAAGACTCCCCCAGGGCTCTCCCCTCCGGAAAGTCTTTCAGGATGCTTTCATACTTAATGGTCCTGGAGATTTCCTGCCCTGTTCTTGGGAGCTTACTGTCTGTCTCATCCTCCTATTCTCAGAGCCCTGGGATGGCCTCTGTGCATCAGCCTAAGGTCAGATCTGATGCCCTTCCCTAGTCCAGTGCAGGGTGCAGAGCAGTCTTTATTTTGGTAGTTTTTGCTGTACTGAAGGATGAATGTGGGGCCTCACATATGCCACGCAGGAGATCGAGCAAGAATATACTCCCAGCCCAGAACAACCTCTAGATAAAGGGCAATTACTACTGACCAAACTCGGGACAGAAAAGAGATCTGAGAGTCCTGCAGTCTCCCTCATCCGCTTAACATGTCTTAACAAATCACATAAAATTTTATCCGTCATATAAATTAGGTTTTTATGGAGTGTGCAGATCACCTACAAGACACCTGTGGAACTGCCAGGGAGGCAGAGGTGCTTCTGAAACAGACAAGCATTTACCACAGCCTGGCCTCCACCTGCTCATCCTGCCTGGATGCCGACATGTTACTGTCCAGAAGGATTTACAAGGGAGGATTTGGCACTGCCGGATGGGGTCTGGAACACTGTAAGTTGACATCCCATGTCTGCTTTGATCTGGCTGAAATGTGGAACAAAGCAGATCAGCTCCCTAACCCTGAGCTTCATCTACACAGGGAAACCATGACACCTAATCCTCAGTCTGCTGTAAAGACCGAGATAGAGTGCTTGTCCATTACAAAGGACTACATAATTTTATTAGCATTAATGCACTGATCCCCAGGCCTCTCAAGAGAGGTTGTTTGGGAATTTAGTTCTGTGACTCAATAACATTAATACTTTGTTGTAGAATATAAACAGGTCTTCTGTCTGGAGACCCATAAAAAAGGTCAAGGAAAAAAACTGGACTCTAGAACAGACCATGCCCTGGTTGAGTCAACCTGGGTCACACCTTGATCTTTCTGAGGTTCTGTCAACCCCACAAAGTAAGAATTAATCATGGCCACTAAAAGGATTTTTGATAGGACAAAGCTGTATAGGAAAGCCCATGCCATGTCATGAGACTGGATTATGCCAGATGAGAGGAGACAAAACTAAGCATAAATATGTTGTGAACATTCAGTGAGAAATGGCAAAATTTGAGCCAAGGTATTTAAATATGTTACTAGGATCTTTCCAGTAATGATTTCCTAGGTTTGGTTAATATTTGACACCATAAACCCTCAGAACCCTCAACCCCATGGCACTCCCAGGATCTGAGAACCCTAGGAACCCAGGACCCTAAAGATATTAGAAGCCCTAAGACCTTAGAACCCTCAGAAACTCAAGACTTTAGAGTTTAGAACAGTCAGGACTCAACACCACCATCAGAACTGTTGGGCCATTCAGAAACTCAGGTCACTTTAGGGCATATGTGCCTTCAGGACATTAAAATTCATAGGGCATCAGAACCTTCAGGATACCAGAATGTTTAAAATTTTCATGACCTCAGAATACTCAGGACATCAGGGACCCTCAGGGCTTCAGAGTCTTCAAATGCTGAGACATTAGGGACACCAAGAACCCCCAGGAATTCAGAAGGGAAGAGCCTGGGCCACTCAGAACCTTCAGGACATTCATGACATGAGAACCCTCAGACCTCAGCACCCTCGCGATCAATTCTCAGGTCCTTCCTGCATCCTCTATAGAGCCAGCCTGGGCTTGAGCTCTCGATGCTCGTGCCTCTGCCTTCCTAGTGTTAGGGTTTCTAGCATACATTGTCAAACATGCGCTACCACACCCAGCAATCATGGGCTCTCGGATCTCTGGATGTGGGCGCCTCTCTTACTTCACCCTAACACAGCCCTAGCTTCCCCTCACACCCATCGCCACACTTTTGCTCCGCTTCTTCTGTTAGCCTCTCTCTCCTCAGGGATGGATTTCACTGTGGCTGAAGTGTGAAAAGACTCTTTGGGGAAGTTTCTACAGACTTCCCTGCCCCATTCTCAGACCCTGAAGAGGTTTTTTCAAGGAGTTGCAGACTCCAGAGTGCTCAGTTCCTTGCCAGAGCCCCATGAGGGCAGTCTGCATTGTCTTCCTGTATAACTATCAATAACTGTCTGGAACACTCTTAGGGTCTGCAGGACTTCAGGATGTCAGACCCCACTGGGCCTCAGCACCCAAAGTGTCCCTCGGACCTTAGGATCCCAGGAATTCAGAATCTAGAACTCATGTACTCAAAAGAAAAGTCCTGGTTGCCTGGTCCTGGTCATGCTTTGGGGGTAAAAGGTCCATAAAACCTTTCCATTCACTCCAACTGCCTTGTCATGTAGCAGGGGAAACTGAGGCCCAGACGGGGATAGGTGCCAATCCAAATCTTAGCAAGAAAGTCTCAGACAGAGTTAGGGCTCAGTGCACAGTGGCCCATTGTTGCCAGGGAGTTCAAATCACTGTTATAAAAAATATTTTAGGTGCTGTGTCCTTGAGACAGTCACCTTGACTTGAAATCACCCACACACAACTGAAATTCTTTATCTCACATAGACTTGAATCCTAAGTCTGGCTCTATAACTTAATACTGTACATCTTTCAATCAGTGTTTGGGCCTCTGAGCTCAGACCCCCCTCTGTGAAGTAAACCCACCGTTCTGAATGCAGGCAAGCACAGCGGCTCAATCCACCCACCCTAGCTAGGTAGGAGTCCTGGAAGCCCCAGCGGGGCTGCATAGCAGAAGAAAGTTGCCTGAATAACGTCTCTATAGTTTTGTATCTTAGGACACATTTGTATATCCATGGAACCTTGAATATCCACACAGCATTCTACCCAGTGTGTGTGTGTGTGTGTATGTGTGTGTGTGTGTGTGTGTGTGTGTGTGTGTGTTTTGTAGGTAGCTAGGTAGCTAGGTGTAAATTATTGTTAAATAAAAATATGCAGAATAGTAAACACACACACACACACACTCACACACACACACACACATGACTTAACTATTGACTATGCGTCGGAGACAGACCACATGTTTGGTGAGCCATAAGACTAACAGAAAGGCCTCTGACTGTGGCATTGTAACACGTCTGTTGATGACACAACAAAGTTCTTTTGTGCAACTAGGGCCAGTGCACTGTAGCTGCTCTTGCATGTTTACTAAGCTCTCCTTTTGTTGTTAGTTCAGAGAGTACTCCTTCTACTCACAGAAGAAAAACGTAGCTTCCTGTCAAACAGTGTGGCACCTTCTACACCATGGTGGCTTCTGTACCTCATGCTTGGCACATGGAATGGTTCAGCTGTATCATCTGCGTTCGTATAAGTCCACTCTGTGATGGCCACACAATGAGAAAATTGCCTAATACTTATCAGTTAGTCATTAAGCATGGGATTACATTCCTACTAGTACTACTACTACTACTACTATTACTAAAATATTTGGTTTTTTTTATCATTGTGTCTGTGTGTGTCTATGGGAGTGCATGTCCCATGTGAACAGGTACCTAAGGATGCCAGAAGAAGCATCAGATCCCTGGTTATGAGCTGCCTTATGTGGGTGCTGAGAACCAAACTGGAGTCCTCTGCAAAAGCAATGAGTGTCCATCACTGAGCCATCGCTCCAGCCTATCATTATTGCACAGTATTTTCCCTGCTGTATACAAGGTTCACTGCTAGGAGCCGGGAATGCAGGGTGACTCTCACACACCTCCCTACCCTCGAGGAAGGTACACCCCTTGCTCACTGTTCCAATTCAGTTAGAGCTGGCCCTTATCTCTAGTTCTGCCAAAGTTGTTCTACCCAGTCATTCCCAAACTGAGTGTTCCAGAATGTATCTCCATCTTTGGCTTGGTGACCAGGGTCTTTAGAACATAAACAGGTTTTGACGACAGTCAGCAAATGCCCCTCTCCCTTTGGGGATTTCCTTTACACCAATTTCCCAAGAGTGGGATCATCAAGCCAGAGGCTGTGGTCTTCTAATGACTCTTGATGTGGATTATCAAATTGCTCTCCAAAGGGGATGCTCCCAATTTACACACGGCCACTGGCCGTGTATGGATGCCTTGGTGAGACCGTAACTGTCTCAGCCCTGGGTGTAATAATTAGATTTCTTAATTTGTGCTAAATTAATAGGTGTAAAATTACATCTCATTTTAATTTGTTTTTCTTTGAGAGTTATGAAGGTTGAGCACTCTCTCTAATAAACATACACTTGGATGGCTTTGTTCATTTATTCATTCATTTAAACTTTACACATTAACCCTGCACCTCACAGCAAAGCCTGCAAAGAGGCAAAGACAGAAATAAAGAGTACACAGTCCTCACTTCCCAGCATCTTTATCTAGGAGGAAGGGTAACAGACAAGCCAACAGTCCCAAGACACCAAGCAGACGGTGTCTATGTATTGAGACAGGAAAGAAGAGAGATGGAGGGATGTGAACCAAGGAGAGCATTTTGCCCACAAATGAGGGTTTGGAATGGTAGCTTCAGCTGTTTGGATCAGTGCTGACAGTCTGATGGGTGTGCAGGCGAGGACCTTGTACTGTTTATCTGTTAGTTTTCAGGGCTGGACTTAAGTGTACAGTATTTTTGTTTTAAGATTTACTTTAGTTTTAAAATTATATTTTAATATAATTTATATTATATAAATGTTATATATAAATACACACATGTATGTATTCCTACCTGTCTATGTTGGGGTACTGCATGTAGGTGTTGTTGCCTATGAAGCCCAGAAGAGGGTGGGAGATCTCCTGGAGCTGGAGTTACAGAAAGGTTGTTAGGCCAAATAGGTGGTGGGAACTGAATTCAGGCCTTCTCCAAGAACAGTACTCACTCTTAACCACTGAGCAGGCCGCTCGTGTGTAGCCTATGCTGTCTGTGTTTGTACATTTGTGTAAGTTTGTGGTTGGTGTGAATTATTGGTATGGTGAATAGGACCATTCTTTGAGAATGTACCAGACTGCTTTGGGCTATCGTTGTACTGAACGTGTCAGTCTCAACTCCGTGTGAGGTGTGCTGTAGACTCTGCCGTCCTGGACAAAGAGGCCATCCAGGCTTCAGCGCCTGTTGGTGGACTGTGGTGGTCTCCATGGGGCTCTTGCCTGCAGAGGTGCTCTGCTGTGTCCACTCCTTCTGGCCTACGGGCCATGTGCCAGCCAACCTTGAGCTGTCCTCCACTTGTGTCTGCAAAGGAGGGCCACCCTCATCTCTGCATGAGTTCTACTGCTGCAGGCAGACTTTGTCAACTCTGTCCAGTCTCCTGTCTGTCACCACAATACCTGGTAAGTTCAGTGCCCCTTCCTGTATGTGGGCCTCCCTGGGACAGAGGATCATCAGGAATGAGTGGGCCAGAAAGAACGTGGTCTTGGCTTTCCATGAACTTGGAAGGTTTGATGGAATACAGGAATGAACATCCTTTAGGACAAGTTCCCAAGGCAGAAGGAGAAGGCTGGCAATTGGCCTGTGTGGGCATGCAGCTGCTGAGGGCCTTGTGTCACTTGTGGAGGACAGCCACTGGCCCCAAGGGTAAAGGAGGTGTGGAACAGAACTGGTGTTGACAAAGAATTAGACACCCATCTGTCACCTGCCTGGACCTTCTCCTTGAAAGCTTGAGTCATTAGTCTTTCTACCTGATGGGAATTGTCAGCGCCAGACAAGCAAGTCATCTCACTTCCTAATGCAACACCCTCCCCCCATGTGAAAGCTATGAGTAAAGGCTTTAAAAGCTACCACAGTGCTGGCTGGGGTAAGGCCTGGCTATAACCCTAGCAGTGGAGATGCTAAGGCAGGGGGATAGAGAGTTTAAGGCTACCCTGGGCTACACAGCATGTTTATTGAGATATGAGTATGCCACACAGTGCACCCACTTAAAGAGCACAGTCCGGTGCTTGGTAGTATGTTCTGAGATGGACAACCATCAATGCAGTCTAAAATTTAGAACAGTTTCCTTGTCCCAGATAGGAGCTCCATCACTCTCTGCATTGATCTCTAGTCTACTTTTTCCTCCAGCCCTAAGTAACCAAAAATCTAATTTCTGCCTTCTATAAACTTTCCCACTCTGGTAATTTCACAGAAATTGAATTGCTAGCATGCAGTTCCTGATGACTGCCTTGATTAACTTAATATAGTCTTTTCAAATTTAATTCAGGCTGTAATTTGGTTCAGTGCTTAATATTCTTTTTCATGATCAAATACTATTCCACTCCTTTGGGACAAGCACATCTAGATCCACTAACATTTGGATTGTTTTTACCTTTTGCCTATTGTCAATGATGCAGCTGTGAATATTCATATACAAATTTCTTATAAGTGCATGTTTTTATTTTGCTTGCATCCATGCATGCCTGGAATTGCTGTGACTCATCGTGATTCTCTGTTTTTACTTTCCAAGGAAGGGATGCACTGTTTTCTAAAGTGCTCACACCATTTTTTATTCCTAGTGACAAGGAATGAAGGGTCTGATTCCTCCATAACTATGTCAGAATTTGTTATTAAAGCAAAACAGAAAACCAGTAGCCATCCCCGTGAAGCAGCATCTTGTGGTTTTGATTTGTGGATCTCTAATGACCAATTGTTAAGAATGTTATAGATACTGGTTCTTTTTCTTGTATATTTTTCATCTTTAGTTCCCATGAATGGATGGATCTGAGGCTTTGTTGTTGCTGCTATTGACAGTCTGCACACACACACAAGCTCCCTGCTAACTCATTCCCTTGTAGACACTTTCCTCTCGCTGTGTCTTAGAGGTTGGTATTGTCTGAACCCATCACCCAAATGCTCCCTTGTTGAACCCTGACTCTCAAATCATATGCTCATATATTTGCAAGCAGAGCATTGCAGGATTTTTAGGCAAGATGAAATTGTCATTGTCAGATTGGCCCCCATGACAGCTTTAGCAGCCTTCTACAAAGAGGAAGTGACATTTGGGCTGCCAACATGTCCATCTTACTGTGTGGTACCCTTGGCTATGTTCTGAAGCAGCAGGAACACCCTCACCAGATGGTGAGCAGGTGCTGGCAGTCTCCAATACCTTGAACCAAATAAACCCTCTTTCTTTATAAATTACCTTATCTTGGATATTTTGTTCTAGCAATAGAAAATGAACTAAGATAGGGAAAAATCTTTCCCCTTTAGTACAGCTGCATGAATTATCCTGCAGTTTAGATCAGCCATAGTTTCATGGCTTGTGGGCAATTCCTCCATGGACCTATATTGAAGTTGCTTTAGATATTCGCTATTGCAAGCTATGCTTCCACTTAAGTAAACCTGAACACATGTCTGTAGGGGAGTGGGAGTGGCATCTATTTCCTAGAAGTGAGCCTGCTGGTTCAAAGGAACAAAGATTTCAAGCTATTGCAGGACTCTGCAGTGAAGCCCAGTGGGACCATCACAATTCACACCGCTAATAGAGCGGAGAGTGTGGATGGTTGAGTCTACGTCCTAGATCTATATTCTGATGAAGGAAGCTTTCCCTACAGACAGTGCATTTCCTTTCAGAGGGCTTTAGAAACAGAGGATGGACCAAAAACTCTACTACTGAGCTATTTCTGCATCTCCTAAGATCCCTGTTGCTAAAATCCTCTTCCCGCTCTGAGAGTTCAGGAGTCTATGAAGCCAACAGCCTGTACCAGATGGCAAAGGCTTCCCAGCTTCCCACTGCTGTCAGTCCTGCCCAGCCCAGCCTGAGCAGTATCTTTCGAATATAACCAGGGTCCCCAGTGGATGCGTCTCTGCATAGGGAACAGCCCACCAGTAGAATGTAGCAAGATCAATGTGATCCATGTGTAGCCTCTTGAGAAAGCCACGATGTGTGTGTATAGGGGAAGAAGGGTGCATTTTCTACACACAGCAAATACCTTACAAATTCCTCCCCCTCCATCTGCCACCTTCCACAGCCACATAGCTGGCAGTTGTTCCTCAAATATCTTTCTCTCTTCTCCCCCTAACTCCCCATCATCTTGTCTTCCCACAGCCCCTCCCTCTTCCACTTTCCCCTTTCACCCACTGGATGATTTTCTTTCTTTTTTATTCCAATGCAAAGCTCCAGCCCTCCCTTCTCCCATCCCCAGCTTCCCACCAGCATCCAATTCTGTGCTGTCTAAAAGCCCAGGCACTGAGTTGGCAAGGCCAGGGCTCTGCTCAGAAGACACAGGAGGGGTTGCTGGGAGAAAAAGTGGTGAAGAACAAATGGTTTTCCGTTATTTTGGGGGAGAGAAAGAGAAGGGAAGCTGGGAATGTTTGCCCATTTGTAATCTGTGCCTTGGGTTAGAGCAGACACACACCTGTTTATGGGTGGGGGGGGGGCAGAATAGGGCAGGCAAGCCCTGCAAAATTCAATCAAGCAATAAGTGACTCTAAACTAGCCAGTCATCCTGAGTTATTACTATCTGATTGAAGGTAGCTCGGCTGTGTCTTAAATGGTCTGGTTTGTGTGTGCAGACAGAGCTGGGCTCTGGAAAATCTTCCAATTGACTGATTTTACTTTTGAATAAAGATTCTATACTTATTTGCCTTAAATTTTATTTGCAAGGGGCTGGGAGTGCTAGCATCCACACAAGTCAGAAACAGGTTTAGGATTCCTTGGAGCTGGTGTTATAGGCATTTGTGAGCCACCCAATGTGGGTACTGGAATACTAAGGGGTTAGAACTCCAGTCCTCTGTAGAGCAGTAAGCGCTCTCAACAGCAGAGTCATCCCCCTCAGCCCCAAGATGTTTCTCTTTCACAGACCCAGAGACAAAGCAAGCTTTTCCCGAGGCTGCACAGCAAGCCAGTTGTCCAGGCAGGGGTGAGTTTAGAACCCCAGGTCCTCTATTCAGTTGTCCAGGCAGGGGTGAGTCTACAGCCCCAGGTCCTCTATTCAGTTGTCCAGGCAGGGGTGAGTCTACAGCCCCAGGTCCTCTATTCAGATTCAGCTATAGAATTCATGGGATGAAACAAAAATGTAAAGCTCAATAGTGATTCAGAATTTCCAGACAACAGCAAGGGAACTTGAATGTAGGAACATGTTCTTCTAAGTTCAAAGCTCCATGACTACTCAGGTTGCTACTCTGTGAAGCTGTCTGTGAGGTTTAACCTAGCCTTGGTTGGTGCTCTGTCCTACCTGTTTGTCAAAATCAGAGAAGGAGAATGATTGACTGGTGAACGTTGCTTGTACCAACCAGATGCCTGTTCTACCTGGTCCATACCTCAAACCTTGCTGTACAGTAGATCATCCGGGGAGCTGGGCAAAGTTCCCACGTTGAAGCTACTCTCAAAGTCAAAATCTCTGCAGGCAGGATAAAGGCATTGGTATTATTTTTTAAAATGTCCCAGGTGACTCCAATATGAAACCAAGTTTGAGAACCTCTCATCCCAGAGGCATAAACTTGGAAGAAAGGCATCATGAGTGTGGAGACTGCTAGGTTCTGGCATCCAGTCCCTAATCCCATCCCGGGAGCAGGGGATCAGACCAAATTCAATCTAATTGCAGTCTTCCGTTGTTAACGCCAGCACAACCCGTACCCCAGAGATGACTGAATACATAAATAAATAGGCTTGAGCCCTTCTTAGCTTATTCAGGCTTCCCTGATAAATATGTATTTGGGGAAATTTCTAAGAAATGTAATATTGTGTCTCTTTGGAATGGTTTGGTTCTATTGGGAAAAGAAATGTTGAAGAGGTTCATCAGATGGGCTCTCCCTCCAGACTCAGCAGTTGAAGCGGCTCTAACTGCAGTCCCGCCTACAACCCCTCACCAGGGAGGAGAAGCCCTTAGAGGGACAGGGGGATTTTGGCACTAACCTGCCCAACAAATATGCCTTGGGGGTAAGTGGGACATGCCCTGGCCCCTTTTTGGTCTCCAGGCTCTATGTGGCCAGAGCTGTGTCTGCTTCAATCTCTAGTTGTCAGCCCAGCTTTGTGACCCTGGGAAGACCATTCTGCTTCCTGAGCTATGGTATTGTCTGCTCTTGTGTCTTGTACATCCTTTTAAAGTAGCTCACTCTTTGGATAACTCAGACTTCTAGAAAATTCTGTCTGACTGCACAGACCCATCCCTGTTCTTCGGTGCTTTGGCTTAGCACATGCAGTTCAGAGCTCCTGTTTCCTGGACCCAGAAGTCTAGTAAGTTTAGTGGATGGAACTTGCTGTGACTTCACTTTGTCCCTAGACCTGAGTCAGGAATTTAGTCCCTGGAGTCTTGAATTATGAAGAGAATAGAAATTAATCCTACTGTGTAGCTAGAACTGGACCTTTGAGAAAAGTGAACTATGAAACTAAACAGAGCCCTCTGTTCTTTAGTATCTGCATCTGTTTATCTTGTAATAATAATGAAAACCAGACTACCACAGTGTGTGTGTGTTAGGGCAGATACCTGCCCTCCCCTGCAAGCGATAGATGTAACTGACCCTCCCCAGTTCTGCTAGCTCCAAATTTGATGCAGTGTAATCTCCTAAAAGCATCCTTCGCCATCAATAAAGGAAAAGCTCACATTTAGAGAAACTGTCTTGAAAATTTGATCCACAGACTCCTTCAGACATGATTATAAAAACATAATTTGCATAAACATCCTAATCTTATTTTATATTTTTTCTGATAGCATAATAAAATAGAGAGGAGACCGTGAAGTGATCCGAGGAGAAAGGCTGCAGATACTAGCGCCTGTTCCCATCACCTTTGGAATGAATCGTTTATCGCCAAAACCTAAGGAGGGATAAAGATGCAGTGAAAGGCTCATCCATCTTCCACAGTCTATGATTAGACACGCCCTGCCAGCCAGCATCCCCGCAACGGCTGATTGCAAGTGTCTGGTGGGACAGTAGGCTGACTGACTTTAGTGGTCTGGAAGTGCATGCTTCCAAGGGGGTGCAGCCCGGAGGACTGTCACTTGACTACTTTGTCAGTCCCGAGGCTGCAGGAGTGGGGGCATCACCTACACTAACCCATGGCTAGAGAAGCTGCCTCTCTTGGAATGTGAGCTTCACTTCATCTAGAGTTCTCACCTCATCACAGAGATGCTAGAACTGAGAGAAGCAGAAATCAGACCCTTGGCTAATGTTGGGGCTTTCCTTTGTCCAGGGATGAGCAGCAAATACTGTTCAGGATCCCCCAGCAGTCAGTCACTCCCTCCTGTGTACAAACTATGGCCATACTGTGTGGTAGAGAGCAGCAGTAAAAGATACATATTTCTGAATGTGACAAGGGTAGGATCCACATGACCCAGGGAAGGGCAATCCCTATGGCTGCAATTCCCAGGAAGCTCATATGAAGCTGGGATGTCCTTGGCAGCCATCCACCTCCCTCTGTGGGGTCTCTTTATGGGACCAGCCCTTGGTTAGAGGTATGACTCACATTTCAAGAGGTGGAGGTCAATATCAAGGAGTGTAGAAGCTCTCAGGTCTCATAAAAGCAAGTTTGAACTCACTTAACCCCACCTGGAACAGACTTTATTGGCAAAGATAAGTCACGTGGTAAAACTTAGTGTGGGAGAGAATGACGTCAAGGAGGTAGAGTATATTGGCAACTATCAACACCCCTATTATGAGCCCAGTGGCAGCCACCCAAGCACTCCCCTTCCTACACACTGAGCCTGCATCCTGGATGAGCCATGCTTATGGGCTGCCACGGAATGCCATTCTATCTTGCCTTTCAGTAGTAGAAGAGGGAGAATAGAGTCTAGGGAATTGGATTGAAGTTTAATATGACAAAGGGCTTTCTGCCAAAAGGGATCCAGCTGGCTCAGCAAAGAGTAATATCTTTGTCATGTGTGTGCGGGGGGAGGCATATACTGAGAGTGGAATGAAGTGGCCACCCAGCAGAGTTCTCTGAGCTTGGGGAGGTAGGGAGTGGGGAGGCCTTAGGACCCAGCTCTCAAATTCTGCCACTTTCCTAGAGTAGGTTGGAAACAATGGGCTCAGAACCTAGAGGCCAGAGTTGTAGGCAGCAAGGGCCAGGAAGGAACAATGCCCTAATCATGCCCACCCAGTCATCCCCCCACAGTTAGTTCCCCACTAAGAAAGCATCATTTAGCAATTATCAATCCCCTCACCCAGGGCAATAATAAACACGGATAGACTGCTTCAAATCCTCCAGGGACTCCCATCTTCCTCTCAGCCAGTCCCTAACCTTAGCTGTCCCTATATTGGGATGGCTTTGACCCTACTGTTTTCTATGCCAATGACCCCATTCTTTGGGCTCCAGTCATAAGAGAATCAGCATTCCATAAATACCAGACCTCCCCCTGTTATAAGCATGTACTCATCACAGATTTTTAGGATGCTTGTTTCCCAAGCCAGGTGGACTCTGATTCAACCTCCAAAGCCCAGAGGAGATGGGCAGTAGGTTTGTAGGACCTACAGGGACCCAGATTCCAAGAATCAAGAAAAGCAACACAAAAGAGTTGACAATGATAGGAAACCCTAACTCCTATCAGGTACCTACTTCCTACCACACAGCTCTACAAGATCTCACAATAACTCCATGAGAAAGGTGCTAGCTTCTCCCCATTTTTTGGGCAGGGATGCTGAGATTCACCACATCCAAATACAGAGCATAGGCATTTTCAGTCCCTCTTCCTTTGCTGGCTCCTTCACCAACATGTTGATGGTTCTCCTTCACATGGAATATTCTCCTTCCTTTAACTTAAGTCTCTACAATTTTCTCCTCTCCGAAGAAAATAGTCATTGTTTTTTATCCACTCCAAAATATTTGTTGGGCATTAGTCTTTGCTATGTGTGAGTTCGCTTCTAGTTACGTCTGGCTTCATCATTAAGTATTGATCAGGTACTGAGCAAAAGTTTAATGGAAGCTTGTTGGGTAGATAGAGGGCTGGTTGTTGTAGGGATGGAGGAAAGAGCAAAGACAATGAGGATATATGGAAGGACAATGGTGAGTTAATGAAGGTGAATGGGTGAAGGAATGGTTGGATTGATGGGTAGATGAGGGATGATGATGGATGTGTGAATGAAAAGATGGATGATACATGAATGGAGAATGAAAAGATACATGAATGGAGAAGGGTGGATGGATGGACATCTTTATGAAATTCTGGTTTGTTTGTATTGATTAGAAAATCAAGTTTTAATACCCAGGAGCCCCCATTTAATCTCAGCCCAGCCTCTAGTGGCTTTTTGTTCTGTTCCAAGAACAGACAGGATTACTCTACCCATCTCCAAGTTCCCACAGAGGCCATTTGTCTTAAGTGTTGAGGGCAGCTCTGCGGTGGTACAATTAGTTCTCGTTAGCAGCCACTGTAACCGGACTGTAATTTCCAGGCTGTTGGATGGTAATTGCACATGAACAGCTCGGCGAGGCTCTGCACCTGTAATGACAAGCGGAGCCTCTTCCCCTCTCCAAACGCTGCTCCGAATGCCAACAAGCAGGTGAGCTCCTGATGCCGTATTAGCACGCGGTGATCTTCATTACTAAATGACTCCAGGGCTGTCCAAATGAGGAGAGCAATTAGGCCGACCAGGGGAGACAAAGCAGCCCTTGATGAGCATAATGATGACACAGGCAGAATCGCTTTGGCCTGGGGCAGAGTAGGAAACCAGAGCCCAGGACTCTACAGTGGTGTAAATCAGCCATGCTCAGCTCCTGGGCTCCTCTTCCGGTCACCTGGGCCTCCATCACCACTCCCAGGGCCTCAGTGCACACAGAGAAGAAACAACCAGTATTGTTATGCAATCAGAAGAAAGTATATAATCAGAACTCCTTACTGAAATCAGCAGTTATGGGATGGACTCTTTCCAAGAAAAATGTTAGTCGCTAAAGGGAGGTAAATAATTGAGAATTGTTTATTTCCAAATGTGTGTTGTCTAGTGCAGCAATGAAAAAGGCCCCATGATCTGGTTTATCCTCCAACCAGTAAGTCCTACAACTTTCAATAAGACAGCAGGAACAGCCATGATTTCAGGCTTCTGCCCATGCAGCTCTAACTTTCTAGAGTGTCTTTCACCCCACCTTTCGTGGCTGTCACTATTGCTTAGCATTTCCCCACATCAAACCATCCATCATTCACTGAAGCTCCTTAAGACACAGGGTGTTTACAAGGAGGTGAAACATCCCATCCTGTGGGGCACTCACTACGTTCAGGAAGTAGACAATTCAACAGCTTCAGGAAGTCCCCCAAACTAACCAGATTCAGCATAATTATAAACTATAAAGATTACTGTGAGATACCATCAGACAAACTTGAGCTGCCTAGAAGAGGCTCAGATAATACCAGCTCCACCGGCAAGAAGCAAAGGCCAGCTAGTCCACCTAAACAACTAATCAGCAGACCTAGATGAGGCTCAGACCATCTGATCTTCCTGAAAGAGACTGTTGAGCAGTCTGAAAGCTGTGCATTGAGCTTCAGGTTTCCGACTTTCTTGAGTGTTACCTGTGCTGGGGTGAGCTTTGATGACGTAGCTGCCTTTGGGTCATTTTTTTTTGCTCCTGAAAGTAACCCCAATAAAAATCATTGGTTCACCAAGTTGGACTTGGGTGGTATCTATATTTTGATCTGTTGTCAGTTCCCTATCTGGGATGAGTAGACACTTGTGCACATATTCTTAGGAACAGAGTCACATAGCAGCCACCCACTGTCCTATAGTCTAACTGTTGAGTCCCTCATGCTTCTAACTATGCCACTGTGCCGACTTCAGTCCTCTACACCATTCCGTCTTACTCATTACTCTGTAGCTTGGGGTTCACGTGGACGGCTTTTCTATCAGGGTGGGATGTGTATATGTCTTTAGTACCTGAAAAATTTTGAACTTGTTCAAACAAAAAATAGGGAATGATGTTATTCCCTATTTTTATTAATAAAGTTTTATTGAGACACAACCATTTTTATTTGCTAGACTCTTGTCTACAGCTGTTTTCATAGCTCAAATCTAGAGTTCAGTGGTTGGACAGAATCATGCAGGCTACAAACCATGAAGTGTTTTCTGCCTGACCATTTACAGAAGAAGTCTACCAAGCTTGGCTCAGGCTGAGAGAGGCCTACACAATCTCTCAGGTAAAACCTTGCCTCATAGGTTAGATGTCGTCTTGGGCAAGGGTGAGAATGGTCTTCTCAGTCACACAGCGAGACCAAGGCGGAGCTGGGGACAGAACCTGGGCTTGGCACTCTTATAGATGCGTCTGTCCTCCTCCCAGGGCCAGGGAATGGAGCGGTACAATTTCCTTTGACTTTAGGCCATGCTTCAGATTCAATTTGTCTTTGACAAAACTCAGTGTTAAAATTCACCTTTGATCCAACCCCTGACTGTCCAACTCCAGGCTCAGCTGCCTCCTGCTCACTCCTACTTGCTTGGTTTGTGGTGCTATGGACAGAACTGCTCTGAAGTCCCTGGAGGCACAGAGGCACATCCTGCCTACCCTGGGAGCCAATCAGATACTACTTATCAATACATGGGCACTCTCTGCTATTGTTCCTCAGCTCTGCCCTCTTCCCATCCCTGTGCCTCAGGAGCCTGCAACCTTCCTGGGTCCTCTCCCTCATTTGGAGACCCTGACCTCTTCCATGCTTGATAGTATATATATAACCTTCTTCCCTGGGTGAGATTCCTTTGTACTCCAGTTCTCTATGCCTGAGGGTGTGCCTCCATCCCAGTGTGTCTCTTCATGTTCATGACGATGTGATGCCTGGGGACATCCATGTGCCTGCCTGTGCTCACTACATGCAGGCTTCAAAAGAATGCAGTCCTATAAATGTGTACATTTACCTTTGTTTATATATACCTGCATATGTATGTGGCCGAATGAGTGAATTGTAGGCACGCACTTCTAGGTATATGAACTTCTAGGTAGATGAATGTGTGACTATAATGTTCATGTGTTTTATGTCATATGCTTGTGCCTGTATGTGACTGTGAGTGTCAAAATGTCAGGTCGTGGCCTGGGGAGATGGCTCAGTGGATCAAGTGTTGCCGCATGTGCATGGGGATATGAGTTCAGATGCCAAATCAATATAAAAGCTGGGTGTGACTGCTTGTGCCTGCAGTCCCAAAGCTGAGAGTCAGAGATGGGTGGGTCTTGAGGATTACTGTTCAGATAGTCTAGTCAATCTGTGACAGACTGTGAAAAAAAAAAAAAAAAAAACCCAACCAACCAACAAACAAACAAAAAAACAAAAAAAACAAAAAACAAAAAATAAACAAGGTAGAAGGTGAGTGATTGAACACCCTACATCAACCCCTGGCCTCTGCATGCACACAAGAGGATGTGTGCTCCATCACAGACCACGTAGACACACATACACATATATCATGTCATTTTATCTGATAATCAGATGGGATGCCTCTATTATCACAACCATCTGTGACAACCACCTCTAAGGAGTTATGTGACAGCAATTTGCCTCTTTTCTACAGAACTTCTGGTACATCTAGAACTTTTCAGTCTGATTAATGTGGGCTTCACACATTGCTTAAAGGTAAAAACTGTATCTGCACAGAAGTGGTATCTAGAGCACAGAGGTGGAAGGCTCCTCTTTAGGTCACACAACAAGTTGGCCAATGAACCAAAGAGAACCCTCTTGATCCTCAGACTAGTGCCTTTTGTGTACCTACTGTTTTTGGCTACCTGAGATGTTGTCAGAAAATCAGGGCCAGTGAGGACATGAGATCTATTATTTGTCCATTAAAAAAGTTGAATTGCTTTCTCTTCTTTCCTTCCTCCCTCTTTTTTTCTTTCTTTCTTTCTTCCTTCCTTCCTTCCTTCCTTCCCTCCCTCCCTCCCTCTTTCCCTCCCTCCCTCCCTCCCTTTATTCCTTCCTTCATTCTTTCTTTTTCTTTCTTTGTGGAGTGGGTGAGTAGGTATGTTGTATGGTGTATATACTTGTCAGCAAGAGTGCATGTGAGTGCCTATTCACACGTATGCCTGTGTGTGGAGGCCACACACTGATGATGAGTATCTTAACTCATTTACACTCTATCTTGTTTGTTGAGACAGGGTCTATCAGTGAGCCTGAAGCTTTTCAGCTTGGATAGGATTGACGACCATGAGCTTCCAAGTCTCTGCCTTCCAAGGACTGGGGTTACATACAGGCATGCACCATTGTGTCCAACATTTTATGACGGTTCAAAGGAAATGTATTGGTTAGTTTTGTGTGTCAACTTGACACAAGCTAGAGTCATCAGAGGGGAAGGAACCTCAGTTGAGGAAATGCGTCAATGATATCCAGCCATAAGGCTCTTTTTCAATTAGTGATCAGTGGGAGAGAGCCCAGGACATGGTGGGTGGTGCCATTCCTGGGCTGGTGGTCCTGGGTCTATAAGAAAGCAGAGTAAGCAAGCCATGGGAAGCAATCCAGTAGGCAGCACCCCTCCATGGCCTCTGCATCAGGCTCTGCCTCCAGGATCCTGACCTGCTTAAATTCCTGTCCTGACTTCCTTCAGTATTGAACAGCAATCTGAAAGCATAAACCAGATAAATCCTTTCTTCTCCAACTTGATTTTTGATCATGGTGTTTCCTTGTAGCAATAGAAACCCTAAGACAGAATCCAAATTCAGGTCTTCCTAATTATGTAGCAGGCATTTTTACCAGCTGCTCTTTCCCATCAGCCCCGACTTGCTTATCTTGTTGCTATTGAGTTACTATTATTCTATGTTGGGAGTATAATACTTTTGTTTACTTATTAATGAAGTGTTTAGAATAATAAAGATTTTTATTATATATGAAGTCAAGTATTAGGGTTTTTTGTTTTTTAAGTTTATTAGGTTGTTTATTTATTCTTTGTATGCTATATCTGAACCACAGTTTCACCTCCCTCCACTCCTCCCAGTCCATTCCCTCCACCTCCTTTCTCCCCCAGATCCACTCCTCCTCCCTTTCCTTTTAAGAAAGAGCAGGTCTCCCAGGGATATCAACCAATCTTGGCATAAAAAGTTACAAAAAGACTAGATACAAACCCTCACGTCAAGGCAGGATGAGGGAACCCAATAGGAAGAAAGGGGAACGAAGAGTAGGCAAAAGAGTTAAGAGATACCTCCCCATTCCTACTGTTAGGAGTCCCACAAGAAAACCAAGCTACACAACCATAACATATATGCAGAAGACCTAGCACAGACCCATATAGGCTCCATGATTATTGCTTCAGTCTCTGTAAGCCCTGCTTAGTTGATTTGATGGGCTGTGTTCTTGTGGTGTCCTCAAACCCCCTGATTCCTACGATCCTTTCTCCCTGTCTTCTGCAGGGTTCCCTGAGCTATGACTAATGTTTGGCTGTAGGTCTCTGTATCTGCCCCCATCATTTGCCGGAAGAAGCCTTTCTGATGACGATTGGGTGAGGCTCTGGTCTATGAGTATAGCAAAATACCGTTAGGAATCATTTCATTGACTTTGTTTTTTGCTAGACATATTTAGTTCTGTCCTAGATGTCTGGGCTATCTGGCCTCTGATTCCTAGCCATCCAGGTAGTGTCAAGAATGGACCTCAAGTTGGACCTATCATTGGCTGGCCACTCCCAAACGTTCTGTACCATCATTACCCCAGAACATCTTGCAGGAAGGACAAATTGTAGGTTGAAAGTTTTGTAACTGGGACACTGGAAGCCTTGCCTGGCCAGTTCAGGCTCTGTATCCCCATTTCTAGGCGTCTTCACTAGCGTCACCCTCATAGATTCCAGAGGGTTTCCTCTGCACTGGATTTCCACATGACCCCAAATGCCCCTAAGTCCAGTCAACTCTTGCAGTACTTTCTCTCTCTGTCCCCCAACTTGATTCCTCCTATTCCCAACTCCACCCACTGCCAGTCTACTCCAAGATCCACTTCCTCTTCCCAGGAAGATTCACGCATCCCTCCATGAGCCCTCCTTGTTACTCAGCTTCACTTTGTCTGTAGATTGCAACATGATTATCCTTTACTTAACAGCTAATATCCACTTATAACTGAGTACACACCATGTTGGTCTTTCTGGGTCTGGGTTACCTCAGGGTGATTTTTTTTTCTATTTCCATCTATTTGCTTGCTAATTTTATGATGTCATTTTTTTAACAATTGGGAAATATTCCATTGCATAAGTGCACCACATTTTCTTTATCCATTCTTCAGTTGAGAGACATCTAGGTTGTTTCCAGTTTCTGGCTATAATGAATAAAGTTGCTATAAACATAGTTGAGCAAGTGTCCCTATGATAGGATGGAGCATCCTTTGGATAGATGCCCAAGATTGGTATAGCTGGGTCTTGTGGTAGATTGATTCCCAATTTTACGAGGAACCACCATATGCATTTCCATAGTGGCTGTGAAAGTTTGAACTCCCACTAGGAATGGAGGAATCTTTCCCTTGCTCCACATCCTTCTCACCAGAAGGAGCTGTCACTTGTGGTTTTTATCTTAGTCATTCTGACAGATGTAATGTGGAAGCTCAAAAGTTGCTTTTATTTGCATTTCCCTTATGGCTAAGGAGGTTAAACATTTTTAAAATGCTTCTTAGCAATTTGAGATTTCTCTGTTGAGAATTCTCTGTTTAGATCAGTTCCCATTTTTACATTGGATTATTTGGTTTCTTGCTGTCCAGTTTCTTGAGTTCTTTGCAGCCCTTGTTTCATTCATAAGAACCCTAAAACCATGAACATTTCTCCTTTGTTTCTGTTAAAAGAATTTTTAGTTTTATTTCTGTGTTCAATGATATTGTCTATTTTGAATTTATTTTTTTTTGTGTGTGTGTATTAGGGAGTCAAGGTTCATTTTCTTCATAGAGATATCTACCTGTTTTAGAACAAGTGTTGAAAAGATTTTTCCTCTCACAATTGGTTTATCTAGAGTCGTTGTTGAAAAACATATGACTGTATACACACACACACACACACACACACACTCATGTCCAGTGACCTTTGTGTCTATGTGTATGCCACTATTAGTCTAACTTTATTTTATCTAGGTAAAAAATTAGAAGTCAGAGAGTACACATTATTCAAGTTTTTCAAAATTATTTTAACTTAATCCTTCATATTTCCATGTAGTTTTTAAAACCAATTTTCAATTAGAAAAATTACCACTGGAATAATGATTAAAATTGAATTGGATTTATTGATAAAATTGGGGAGAATAAATGCTTTAATAAAACTGAGTTTTCCTATCTACAAACATGGCATATATCTCCACTTATGTATAGCATCATTAACTCAACGTTGTATGAGGTCTTATACAAATTTTTAATTATTGTATTTTATCTTCACTGTAATATTGAAATGGTATTTTTTAATTTTCATTTTCAACTTGAGCCAGTACAGATAAATACAATAAATTTTATAAATTTGAGTTGTTATCTGCCAAAGAATTTTATTCTTGTTCTTTGGTCCATTTGTACTTAGTATAATCTTTGATCTGGTTAAATTTAAGTCTATAGCAATTTTCCCTTTCCAGAGGCCAGCATGGGTGTCTTCCTCAATCATTATTCACCTAATATTTGAGTCAGAGTCTCTCATTGAATACAGAGCTCACCGATTTGTCTAGGCTAGTTGACCAATGAGTCCTTGAGGGACCCTCCTATATCTTCCTCCCAAATACTGAAGTTACAGATGTGTACCAAAAAGATAGGTGTTTTACATGCATTCTGAGAATCAGCGCTCAGGTCGTCCTGCTTGAGTGCCATGCACTTTATCAATAAATCCATCTCTCCAGACCCTGAAAGTTTGTATTCTCCCCATTTTCTACCCTTGTACATTAAGTCTTTAGAACCATCATTTAACTCACTTTCCATTAGTTTGATTTATTTAAATAATACCTATGTAAAAAATCCTGGCCTGGATTATTTTACACTCATTTTTGTAATCTGCTTTTACTAAACATAGATTTTTACACTTTTACTAAATTAGAGATGTCTGGGTTAAGAGTTATTTCTATTCTCTATTTTTGTTTACCGACTTTAAAGGTGTTAGTCCCAGACATAGAGAAATGACTCTACTGGTTCAGAGTGTGCAGTCCTTAGAGTTATCTGTAACTCCAGCTCCAGGGGAGCCTGACACCTCTGGCCTCCATAGTCACCGGCATTCATGCGCACATACCCCCCACATACATTCAATTGATTGAATATTATTAATAATGAATAATAACTTTTAAGAGTGATGTTAGTCTTTTGTTTCATGGCCTCTGCTATTTCTGAGAAGTCAGTGGTAATTTTTGTCACTGGCCTTCATAGATAATGTTCTTTTTCCTTCTGTCACCTGCCAAGAATATGTATAAATATTTCTGGAAATTCTCTGAACTTTTTGGAGCTGTGTGTCTATATTCATTCTGTCAAATTTGTGGGGGGATTTCAGCAACTTATTTTTGCTAGTACTATCGCTTACATATTTTTCTCATTATTTTGACTTACTGTATAGAGTATACATATATGTGTACATATATGTATCGGTTCTGGTGAAATTTGCTATTTCCGACTTATATTCTGTTTGTGGAGCTTCTGCTAGATGTGTTAGACTCCCCGACATTGTTGCATGAGTTTCTGAGGCTCTGCTCATTTTTCTTCAGCCTTGTTCCTGTCTGCTCTCTAAAGATTGTCTCATGTCTGGTGATCTGTCTTCACACTCCCTATTCATTCTGCTGTCATCTCTAATCTGCTATTAAGCCCATCTGGTACATTTTTAATTTTAATTACTACAAATCGCATTTCCAAAATTTCCAGTGGGTTTCCATTTCTCTGTTGAGATTCCCTGTCTTTGGACCCAGTACGACTGCATTTTTTTTCTCTAAATTTCTGATTGTATTTGTACAACTGCTTTATACTCAAAGGAAATGGCGTGCTCCTTTATAGTCTATGAGCTGCTTTCAAGGCAGGGTTGAGAAAAGCCTCTAGGGCTGGCGAGATGGCTCAGTGGGTAAAAGGAGCTTGGGGTAGGAGGCTCTCCTGTTCATGTGTTGCTTTCATTGGTTAAATGAATAAAGAAACTGCTTTGGGCCTGATAGGGCAGAACTTAGGTAGGTGGAGTAGACAGAACTGAATGCTGGGAAGGAGGGCAGAGTGAGAGACACCATGGATCTCCTGCCTGAGATGGACGCTGGTTAGAATCTTGCCGATAAGCCACAGTCATGTGGCAATACACAGATTAAGAGAAATGGGTTAAATTAAGATGTAAGAATTAGCCGATAAGAAACTAGAGCTAATGGGCCAAGCAGTGTTTTAATGAATACAGTTTTTGTGTGGTTATTTCGGGTGTAAACTAGCTAGGTGGCCGGGACAAACAGCAGGCCCTCTCTCTACCAACAGGAGCTTGCTGCCAAACTTGACAACCTGAGTTAAATTCCTGGGGTCTACGTGGTAGAAGGAATTACTGATTCCCCAAAGCTGTCCTCTTACCACCACATACATGTGCTCTGTGATGTTCATATACACATGCATGCATATACATATGCACGCACATACCAAATACATACATACATGCGTCACACATACATAAATGTAACTTTTTTTAAAAGAAAAGCCTTGAGGCTCCTTCACTGTGCTGCTGTATTGAATTCATATGTGCAGCTATTGGAGCAGATGGAACCTAGGCTTTGTCCAAGCATCCAATCAGGTGACTCTGAAAGTACCCAGCCCAGAGCCTCCCCTGGGAGAGGCTTGCATAGCGCCCAACCTGCTTGTGATGGCTGAGTACAGATCATGGCAGCTCAGGCTGCCGCAGCTTCTCCTCTGGGTGACATTTCCCTTTAAGCAGCAGAGAGTTTCAGTCTCAGGGTCTGAGACTCAAAATTGCTCCTGCCATCTCGGAATAGGCAAGGAAATGTTTCTCTGCTGAAAACCACATTTACTGGTTATGAAAATGATTCTGAGCGTTTCTTCACACCTCTGTATCGATTCCCAGCCCTTCTTGTTTTATTGTACAATAACAGGACCCAGTACACAGAATATATTACTGCACAAACGTCAAAGAATCTCTTCCCAGGGAATTATGTGAAAGCCAAGCACTTAGGTCTCCAGCCTAAAACAAAGGCAGCAAGTGGCCAGAATAACATTCTCTTTTTGTCATTGGTGTACTGGCCTCATATCTAACCACAACAGGACCAGTGCTGAGTCCTGGGGAAGAGACAGAGCACCCCCAGACTGATTGAAGCCAGGGAGTTTCCATCATCATCACAGCCTTCAAGGAGACTAATCTGTCCTTAGCCAGCCCCACTGTGGCAACCACTCAGGAAGGGCTTTGTGTTCTTTGTGAAACCTCATATCCCCATGCCAGCACGGCAAAATGACCGAGTAATGACTTTATAAACAGCCATCTGATTAGCCTGATCCCAATGGGAGGAATACACAGGTGACCAGTGTATGCTGGGCCCATGAGCAAGGGTTTTCATCCATCTCTGTCACCGGAGGTGCCCACAAGCATTTGTCAGGCTCTGACAGGAATGGCTAGTCGGGGGCAGAGGGAAAAACAATGGGGCTTTTTGTTCTGTGCCAGCTCCCCTCCTGCCAACTTCCGACAAAGGAGTCAGGTTCAGTAGAATAAGGTGGGGAGCTTCAACAGAGGGAAGAGAGATGGATTTCAGACCAAGCAGGGGGTCATGGAAACCTGGGAGTGACGAGGAGAGGCCACGTTGAAAGGGTGACGACAGTGTTGGAAGTTTTGAGAGCAGGACTCTTGGGTGTTTGACTTGCACTACAAGGGCACAGTTGCCTTTGTCTACCATCTCTGGGGTATGGAGCAAGCAGCCTATGACCCCTTCCCTGGACACAGGGCCAAGGAGATGCCGAGAGGGAAGGAGAAGCAAAATGCCCTACCTTCCAGATCATTATTTGGAGACTGTAGCCATGATTTCTAACCAGCCTTTCTATTCCTCCAGCATCCCAGGACCCCGCTGTTGGAGCCAGCTGTGTGCTAGTGATGAGCCGCATGGCCCCATGGGGCAGTGATTTGATTACTTTGACCAAGGGCTGTCTCTGCACCACTGAACACCAGAAAAGCCAGTCCTCGCCAGCCTCCTTTTTAGACTGCCTCAGGGGAAGCTACCTTAGGTCTTATTGTGAGGTAGACAGCCCGTTCTGATCATTGCTCTCTGCATACAGAATCCCATTTGACGAAAGCACTCCAAGGCTGGGCCAGGGTAGGTAGAATCAAGCTCAGACCTGGTTACCCTGTCTCTGAGCACTCAAGTCAAATGAACTTGTTCTTTGGGACTGGGATAATGGCTCAGTCAATGAAGCACCTGCAACATCTTTATGGAGATCTGAACTCAATGCTCAGAACTCAGGAGAAAGCAAACCAAACCAACCAGGCATAGTAGCATTTCCTTGCAGTCCCATAATGGGGGTAGTAGAGACAGGTGGATCCCTGAGGCTTGCTTGACAGCCTGATCAGGTTAATTAGTGAGCCCCAGATCTCTTGTCACAGAACCTGTTTCAAAAACAAGGTGAACAGCTCCTGAAAATATCAAAGGTTGACCTCTGGCCACCACGAAAGGAAAAGTGTGCTCCCCCAAAGCCTTCCCCCCAATAAATGGCCCCTTGATCACTTGAGATTGTTTCCCTGTACTGTGGAGAATCTCAGTGGATTAAAAATGACCCCCAAACCAAAGAGATACATATATCTTCAGATGTGAAAGAACACAACCTCAGTTTTCCTTGTACATAAAATGGGTATAATCATTCATAATTCCATACAACTATTCCCAAGTCTGGCTAACTTACTCATATACTCCCAGCCTGGTGCTGTCAGAGCAAAAGGAAAAGTCCTGAGGAACTGGCAGGAACCCAGTGACAGATTAAATTCAAGTCAGAGACCTGCTTCCCAGAGGCTGAAGCCTGCCGGACCAGGGCAAAGCAAGAAGGCTCACTTGCTCTTAAATCAGCCTATTTTGCTTTACTCAGAAGGTGACCAGAGAAACCAAACAGCATCAGAACAGATGTCTTAGACAATGGGACAGGGGTCCCCCGGAAACAGTCCTCCAAATCCTCCTGAAAGAGTCCTAACACAGAGATCGCAAGCTTGTCTTTTCCTTAGCTGAGCTCAGACCCTGTTTCCCAGTCTGGACCTTTGTTAATGTCTGGCTCGGAACATAATTGAGCCCTGATCCTGGTTCTGAGCAAGGATGCAGTGTCTGCCCATCTCCTTCCCTTCCCAAAACCTGCTTGGAACTCTAGGGGCCTGGAGGGGAAGGTGGACAGTTTCTGACAATGGAGGGGACAGATACAAACACTGAGAATCCAGGTGTAGTGTGGAGCTGCGGGCAGGCCTGTTTTTCATCCTGCCCAGCTCCCGCATGGTTAGCTTTATACCCGAAATAACAACACACAAATTGTATTCTTTTAAACACTGCCTGGCCTATTACTCACATCTTGAATAACCCATATCGAATAATCTGTGTAACACCACAAAGTGGTGTCTTACCGGGAAATATTCAGCATGTCTGACCTGGCGGCTGGCTACATGGCATCTGTTTCAGAGAGGAGAGGCATGGCAATCTGCCCCAGAGAGGAGAGGCGGGGCAATTGTCTGAGCCATCTACCTCACTTCCCTTTTCCTGTTCTGTCTACTCCACCTATCTAAATTTTGCCCTATCAAAAAGCCAAGGCAGTTTGTTTATTAGCCAATGAGAATCCTCCATCATCCAGGAGGCCTTGCTCAGCACCCCAAATGTTAGTGCCTGGTAGTGTCAGCGAGGAGCCTACCTTGCCCTCTTATTCCGCCCCCCCCCTCCGCTTCTGCCCTCTTTGATGTGGATACAAATGCCAGAGGCTGATGTTTACATTCCAAATTAAGGAAGAAGTCAGCTCTTTTAAGAGAGGACAGCAGAGTCCTCAGCCATGGCTCCCAGCTCTATTTTAGCCATTCAGACAACTAAAACCAAAGTAACAACAAAACAAGCAAAGAAATCCCAAACGAATATGTTATCCCAGAGATGCCGTGGCTACCGAGAACTCTATCAGCCACCGTTTGGGACTCTCCGCTTTGGAGCCACCTCTCCTCCAGATTTCTTTTCTATTACTAATTCCTTTTCTAGTGTAGTTCGCACTCTGATCTTTCAGGCATTCCATACATCTCCATGAAAGCCATGTATTGTTCTCTGCCTTGGATAATCAGACACCAGGTATCTCTCCAGCCTCTCTTAAGACCTGCCTGACGTATCCAGTACCCAGGCCTCCCCTGGCAGGCCAACCCAGGCAGCTTCCCATGGCTCCATCCTCAGCCTTTGTCTCTGGATGGCTCAACTGATCCCAGGAACAGAGACTGGAAGGATTACCTTTCTTTCTGGCCCAGCTGCACCTAGATCAAGTGACAATAGAGTTGTGACATCTCTCCCAGAGGTAAAGTACAACCATGGAACCCCAGAATGGAAGACTGAAACCAAGTCTGGGCCCACAGCCAGGCCTGAGAGCTGGGAAGTGAGATAGAGCGGGGACAGTGAGCATGGGAGACAGGTGGCCAGTATGCTTGACAGCATCCCCATGGATGTGGAAAGTCCCCAGTGGCCCTGTATCTGCAGTAACAATAGGCACCCTACAGATCCCAGGGCCAGCCAGCTTGGGGAACACACTGTGTAAGACCCAGACCACGAGCTGTCAGGACCGCCAGACCCTCCCAAGGTTCCTTCTTATATTTACACGGAAAAAATCTTAATCCAAAAAAGTCTTCATGCCATACTTTTTCCAAATTTCAAGTTAAGATGTGTAACTATCTATCTAACAGCTCTGTTCTGAGGCCTAAGAATCGCCTGGCACTGCTGTGCCCCTTCTGCCCTCCTGGGTCCTTCCCCATTGTCCTTGTGGCAACTCCAGCAGCCCAGGTATGCTAGCCAGAAACCTGGTGTCATCCTACCCTCTTTAATATTCCAGGCTCTGTCTTCACCGTTCATCCAGAGAGCAACCATTTCTTCCCTGTCCACGGCACTCACTAGGGTCTCAGAGGCCATCTCTTCCTCTCCCCCTGGCTCTACCTCTGTCTTTGCCATTATGGCTCTGTAGAATGCTTTCAATTGCAGATTCAAACTACTTCTCTCCAAGACTCCTTGGACCTATACTTGGCAAGAAAATCAAGGTCTCTACAATGGACCATGAAGCCACCGTCATCACCAGCCCTTACTTGTGCTGCACCAGCTACACCATAAACATGCCAGTCCAGGGCCCAACAAGGCTGAGTATGGGGCTGTCCTGAGTCTGATGAACTCCCTCAGGTCCTAAGGGAGTGTCCCTAACCACTTACTTCAGCTTTAAGCCAGTCACCCCAGCTACAACGTCTGGCCATTTGTAATATTCCCTCACACTGTTGTTTTGTACAGTATGAAGAATGGTATGTGATAGCCATTTTTTGGGCTTTGAATTAGTGAATTTATTAAACAAACAGCAGGCCAAAGTTCAATAACAAATAGCCGGTAGATAGCAAAGTCTCACCAGATTGAGTGCCCAAAACACGCAACAGAAATCAGTTACGGAAGCTCCTTTAAGGCAGACAGCTAGGATTCCCAAGAGAGGGAGTTTCAGAGAGAACACAGTGTCCCCTCCAGAGATGCTTCCAGGTAAAAGATCAAATAACATACAGAGACAACATCATCGAGTCAGGTGCTCTTAGCATCTAGCAAATACTGACTGGGGGAGCTGAGGCAGTCAGCTAAAGCTTCTGGCTGTGCCTCCTCCAGGACTGAGCATCCAGTGCAGGGAACTCTTTTGTGGTAGACTAACAGTGGCTGCTTGTTGAAGATGGCTTACCCTCTAGCTATTCCCAAGGACACAGTGCTCTTACTCTTGGGCTGTTTGGCTCTTCTCTCTCCTCTGTGTCACCGTGGGGACAGCCCATCCCTATACAAGGGGGCTAGGAGGACACCTAAAGAAACGTGCTTGGGTCTGAAATGGGATGGGGGTGCCCTGACTCGGGAACTAGCTTCCTTGGTAAGCTCAAACAGCGTATGACAATTTACCAATCTGATGCGCTTTATAACCGTCTAGTTCTTCTTTTCCTCTGGGCACCTGCTATTGTGCCTAAGGCATGACTGGTTCAGTTCATTCACTGTACGTGTCTGTTGTTGTCTGTGTGCTCATGGAAACAGGAAGTTTTAACACTGGAGGATGCAAGCACCTGGCATATATGTGGTTGCTTAGTAGATATTTATGGGGTCAAGCAGTTGGAGTGTGCTTTGGTGTGAACAGAACTTCAGCTCAAGTCCTGTCTGTGCAACTGGGACTCTATGACTTTGTTCGATTGATTTCTTGCCTCTGGACCTTAGCTCAGTTTCCACATGTGCAGAGAGAGGTTGGTGTTATATGACCCCTGCTGGAGGTCATGGGGCTCCGCAGTCCGTCCTCTTCTTGTGGCTGAATGTGGAGCAGCCCAGGCCTTGGCAGGGCATCTGCCATGTCTGCAATGGTACTAGGGAGCAAGGGGTGTGTTTAGACAGCACAGGCTGCAATTCTAGGGCATGAGGCTTGATGCTCTGCCGGCATTCGGAAGCACCCTTTCCACATGAATAGACTTTCGACAGAGGAAATGATTTTAATCAGCTGAAGGAACAAGAAGTCCATCTATCTTCCATTGTTTAAGGGAAGAATTCATCTCAGGAGTGGGGTGGTGATGGTAGTGATGGGCGGAAAGCTGGAGCAGATTTAAATGATACGGGGAATTCTCCATAAAGCCCAAGAAGAGGTCACTGGGGTTCAGACAATACAGGGCCAGCTGTCATCAGTGTGTGTGCCCTTCTCAGTGGGTGGAACATGGGGTAATGGCAGTGATCATAACAGCCACCTTCTTAGGTTACAAAATCCTTCCATGGTCATTGTCTCATACAATTTTCATAAGAACCATTCGGGGCCAGCATCACTTACCCCGGGTCCAGACGGAAGTAGATATGGTCACAGATGTCCTGCTGACACAGCCTTCAGCTCTATCAGAGTCTTTCTCCAGGTTGATTCCAGCAAGCTTCTTGCCTCTGTAACCTTTCTCTCCGTGTGGAGCACATATTCAGGAAAGCACCCTACAACAGTGCATTTCCTGCCCAGACACTCTTACCCACATCAGCTAGCAGTGCCAGCAGCACCCCGCCTTGTGTTTCTCCCCAGTCATACCCAACTGCACCCCAAAGGTAACCTGCCACCTGTCACCACCCATTAGTATTGAGATGTGATCATCTGCTTGATGGCATGCCTGTCGTGTGCATTTTGCTTGAATACCACGTTCCAGGTGGAAAAGCAGCTTTCTAGAACAGGTGTTTGGATTCAGCAACCAGCCGACCCATGCACTGAGAGCCCCCACCACAGTAAGAACACAGGTATTTCAGTTACTCCACCTTGATAACATTCGGTGATGACAGTCTTCCAAGTTAAAAGGAGCTGTAGGGGTTAAATAGCATTCCACTGTGGTTTGGGTGGGTTGTTGTTTGGTTGGTTGGTGAGATGGGGGGGGGGTCTCACTACGCAGATCTGGCTGGCCTGAAACTCATGATGGAGACCAGATTGGCCTCGAACTCAGAACACCTGCTTCTGCCTCCTGGGTGCTGGGACTAAAGGTGTGCACCATGCGCCGGCTTCTGCTGCAGTTTTAACAGAACCCCTTTTCTGACACTTGTCAGCTCTTCAGACACCTGCTGATGTACAGGGACTTTTCAGGGCTTGCATCCATTTTCCCATTGATTTATCAGGGCTGTTTATCTATTCTGAAAGTGAATCCTTCATTGGGAATATAAGTTATAGCCAGGAGAGGAGGACCGAGGAGGCTTACTTTTTGCCAGATGGCTAGAGAGATGTCTCATCAAATTCTTCAGAAGAAACACCACTAGCTGCTTCTAGACTCCCTCTAGATTGTTTTACCCTAGAGGGTGTTCTAGGTTCATTGTTTCCATCCACCCGCCTGCTTCTTCTCCAGTAGCAAACTGCTTTTAATTGCTGAGTCTTTACTGTTTCTGTACTTACTGATGCTGGATCCACTTTGGTACTATTTCTCCCGTTAGAACTTTCTAGTTATTTTTGAAAGATTTTTTTTGTCCACATAAACTTTGGTTTGATTTTCATCAGATTCTCAAGCGATCCTGGGAAATACCAATTAGAATCTCGTTTATTGGCTAATTTTGAAGCTGTGCTAGTCCCTCCTGTATTTAATATTACCATGACAAGCAAGGTCTGCATTGCTGTTCAAAGTCTCCTTCTCCCAACTCTGAAGCGACACCAGGAGTCTTCATAGGGGTCCTGATCGCCCCAGGCTAAATTTATACCCAAACATTCTGGGATCTTCAATGTTTTTCAAGTGGCAATTTTTAGTAGCAAGAAAGAAATGATTGGTCTTGAATATTAATGTCAGAATCTACAAATGTCTTCTGTTGTTTTGGACAGTCTTTATTCAGCTTCCTTGGATACTATAGTCATGTCATTTGCAAAGGGCCACACCTGGGCTCCTTATTCTTCTGGCTTGTGCTGTGAGGACAAGGATAGCTATTCGGGCTACTTGAGAATCACTCAGGAGACCATGAACGAAGCGTGCACACTAGGTTTCGGCCCAGCACTGCTGACAATTTGAGCTGGATAATTCTCCATGGAGGGGGGCATGGGGCATGTGCAAATGTCTTCAGACCTGGGCAAACTTCTGGAGCTGAGAAGCACTGGCTGAGGAAAAACAGCTGGATCCCAGGACCCTGGAACTGCCTGTGACCAAATGGCTTCAGGGCAGCTGTCTCCTCAGATCTCTTCATTTCAGAGTCTCCTGGCAGGGACTTTGTTGTTTTCTTTGTTTGGAATATCTTATGTCCATTTATATCTCAGCCAATCACTGCAGTGAGCAGTAGGAAAATCATATACCAACCAATATGGGGATGAGAGCCCTCACTCAGGATGGGCATGAGAGCAGTGAAGCCAAATCTTGGCTACCCACAAGGAGGAGAGCCAGACAGTTGCTGAAAAGCAAATTACCCACTTCCAAGATGTGAGGTTGGTCAGCATGTTTCAAAGAGGCAGCAGAGATAAGATGCGGTAAAAATTCCTCTCTGGCAACAACTAAGTCTGTTCTGTGCTATTCCCCATACGTGGATTAACATAACACAGTATGTCTTAGCTGCAGATTTTATAATTTTGGAAGACCTCTGATTTGAGGAATGGGTGCTGCCTGAAAGTAATGTTTGATTCTTTAAATGTGCTGGGGAAATTTCTTCCATTGTTGCTTTTAAATTTTTCTTCACTCTTAACCATGGTCACAAGTGAGATTTGTCTAACATTTTCTATTTCTGTGCTTTGTCAGATTTGGGTATCTGTGCTATGCTGGTTTTGAAAAGAAGAGAAAAAGCATTTGGAAGTCTTCCTTGCTTCTCTAGGCTCTGGGAGAGTTTAAATAGTATCACAATCATCTGCTACTTGAACATTTCAAAGAACTTACCTTTGAGATACCATCTGGACTTGCTGCTTTTGAGGAGAAGTTGCATTTTTATAACTTTCTCAAATTCTTTCATTGTTTTTAATACAGATTTTGCTTCTTATGAAATCAATTTTGATCACTTATATAGTTCTTAGAAATATGTCTTTAATTCATCTTTCGAATTTATTTCCACTAATTTTTTTTATTTAAGAGAATTTTTAATGCGATATATTGAGCCTGTTTTCCCTTCCCCTACCTTCTCCCAGGCTCCCCCCACCCCACTGTATGTTCTTTCTCTCTCTTTCAAAAAAATCCCACAAAAAACACAAAAAAATGGAAATCAAGACAGCAAGCCAACATGACAAAATAAAGGAACAAGCAAACAAAAACCATGTCAAAACAAAACAAAAGAAACAAAAAAAGACTCCAACACGACACACACAAGCAAACAAACCCTATGGAATTTATTTTATGTTGCCCAACTACCCCTGGGCATGGAGCTCGAACAGGAGGAAACCGGTTTATTATTTTCCAGCTAGCATCAACTGAGAGTAACTTCTGGATTAAGTCTGGGATCCTGTGTTCACGTCCCCCTCTCAATGCTGGAACTCCGTCTGGCTTGAACCTGTGCTGGTCTTATGCATGCTGCCATAGTCTATAAGCTCCTCTGTACATAATTCCTCTTGTGTCGTGACAACACTGTTTCCTTGGAGTTATCCCTCCCCTCTGGCTTTTATAGTCTTTCTACATCCTCTTCTGAATAGATGCCAGAGTCCTGAGAAAAGGGATCTGATAAATATATTCCATTTAGGACTGAGTGCTCCAAGGTTATTGGTTGCTCTCCACAATCTGATAGTAAGGCCCTATTGCTGAATGCAACACTTACTTATGTTGGGGAACACAGAGCGACCAAGCTAGAGCTCAGCTAGAAGCTCACTCCTGGACTAGCATTCATAGTGCTGGACAGCACTTTGCACACTGCTGGAGGAGAAAGGTAACCACCAGTCACCCAGCTACGAACCCTGCCTGCAAGATATAGTGATGTGATAATGGCACAAAGGTTATGGGAGTAACCAACAACTTTCTGATTGGATTTAAGGCTCATGGAAGGAAACTGCACCTAACACTGCTAAAGAGGCCAAGACGCTAAGACTAGATAGGTCACAGGCCCAGGAGAAATCCTACCGCTATCATTATGCTAAAGGAACAGAGCAGAAAATGACTCCTAATGACATGCCGCTATTCTACATAGAGCAGTGCCTCCCTTGGCCCTAATTAGAGAAGCAGCTTCCTATAGTATACAGGAATTAACATGGAGATCCACAACTAGGCAATGTGCAGAGTGAGAGACGTTGGAGCACTCAGTTCACTCATTTTTCTTCTTTATAAAAAGAAAAACAACCATTTGAATCAACAGGGTTTTCTCCTGTTTTTTTTTTCTTGTAGTAAATTTGAAAGATTTCCCCAATAATCTCTCAATTTTATTGTGCTTCCTGCCCCCTTATAAACTACTATTTACACTTACTTGCTAATGCTACTATTTTTCTAGTTACTGTCTTTTTTTCCCCAATTTCTTTGAATTTACCTAGTTGATCTTTTTTTTTTAGCTTTTCAAAATAGATGCTTTATTTGTTTGTTGCTAACTCTCTGCTGTGCAACATGCTCCTAAATTGCAGGGTTGAGTAAGGAAGTAAGATTCTCAAACACAGCAGTGAGCTGAGAAACAGAGAGCCACACAGAAAGAGAGATAAGAAATCAGGAGCAAAACGACCATGGAAAAGCAGCAACAGGGCTGGACAATGAGACTAAACACACACTTTAGGTTTGTGTTTATTTGCAGAGAGCTATGCTTTAAGTCAGACCTCTCTCCACAGGCCAGCAGGGCAATGTTATATGCTGATCCCAAATTAGTGTATGGCTAGAGGAGAATTTATAAGTTCTCTGTAGAGAGGGCTACATGAAACTGGTGCCTGACTCATGAAAACTACAGAATTCTATGGCAACATAGGAGAGGAAGGCCCTGGAGAATCATGGAATCCCCATTGCAGGAAGCTAAAAATGAGAGGGGCCATGAAAGGCCAGGAAATAAGAAGCCATGCTAGAAAAGGACTCATCAGATTTGACCACCTTTCTTGTTACAGTGACCAAATATTTGACAGAAAGCAACTTAAGGTGGGGGAGATTTATCTTGGCTCCCAATTGGAAGAGATACAGACCATCATCCCAGGAAAGGCTTGATGGTAGGAGCCCGAGACAACTGGTCACATTGGGTCTGTGGTCAATAAGCAGAGAACACACTGAAAATGAGACACAGCTATGAAAGCTAAAGGCCATGAAACTTTGGAACCCATTTCCTAAAGCTTCCATGACCTTCAAACACCACTGTTAACAGCTGGAGGCCAAGTGTTTGAACACATGAGTCTATGGGGAACAGTTCACTCTATAGGAGCCTCTTAAGAAAGCATGAAAATGAAACTCATTTGGAAAGGAGTTAAGTTGAAACGAACTCTAAGAACAATGCACATGGGCCCAACTTAGAAGGGTTCAACATTCTCTTAATAACGATCTTAAATTTTCTGCACTCTGTTTCTTTTCTTCCTTTTCCTTGGCTGCAGACCAAAATGAGCTCGAAGCAGAGGAAGGCAGGGGTGGAGGTATCAGAAACATGGGGTTTCTTAAGACAATAGCTGTAGACTGGATCAGAAATAGCTCCCAAATGTCATGCTGAAGGCTTGGCGTTAGCTTAAGAGGCGGAGTCTAGCAGGTAGGTCTTGGGGGTCACAGGCAATGTGACCTTCAAGGAGGTCACGGTCATCTACTCTCAGTCTCGCTTCTGAGTCATGAAGTCATTGATTTTGTTCCACCACATCCTCCTGCAGTGATGTATTCCTTGACTGCAGATCCCCAAACAGTATCAACCAACTATAGACTAAAACAATGAACCAAAATCAACCCTTAATCTTTGAAAGTTGATTGTCTCCAGTACTGTCTTAGTGATGGAGAGCTGATTCAGCCGTATTTGGCCTCTGAGGTTATTATACGATATTGACCTAGGGAAAGTGACCCAGAAAAGCAACACATACCACATCTTCATTTGATCCTCAGTGCAGAACAGGCTAACAGCACAGTAGAAAACTCATGTTTCCCAGTCAAAGGAGTCCCGCTTGCTTGACACGCTAATTATATTTGTTTAGATTATAAATGTGTAATTTTTCTTCCAGTTCATATTTCTAAGGGCCAAAATTTAGTATTTTTATTCTCATGCATTCTTTCCCTCCAGGTAGTCTTCTATATCAAGAGTAATTTATTATTGGATGCAGGAGTTATTTGTAAAGATTTCTCTTTAGTTCTAGGCGGCTGATTTGTGTGGGCTGTTCCCATCTTGATTTTCCTTCTAAGCTTTGGTGTCTGGGAGTCAGCTAACATGAATAAAGTATCAGAGTCCTGACTTACACAGGAGTTGGTTCTAAGGATAATGTATGGGGGGAAATGTGCTTCTCATTTGCCCACGCTTTTCCTTTTTGTGCTGTTCTCCTCCCTTCCAGGAAGCTGTAATAACTCCCCTCTACCCTTGGTGACTTGGAATGGCATAGTGGTTTGAGTTAATGTGGGTCTTTTGTTATCTATTAAGCTGGTCCTTTGGATGCTTGAGTCCCTTTGGGAGATTTGATATTGGTTCTTTCATAGTTTGTCCTTTCCATTTTTCTGCTTCTCTTGGAACTTCAATTGGATATTAGACTCTCAAAAGATGAAAGCCTATATTTGTAGTAGAGTCCCAGGTTGCTCCCCTAGCCGTACCATCATCCTCCCATTTTCCTTCCTGTCTTTTTATGGTCTGTTTTAGATTTCTTCAGATTTTGTTTCTCATACTTTTAATAATTTAAAAAGTAGAAGACAACAACTAAAAACATGCTGAGAAAAAAAAAACAATGCCTGAACACACACAAACCACGCACTAAAATGCCCCAAAGCAGAAATAGCTGAAGAGCCAGAGAGCAAGGGTAGAGACTGATAGGCAAGTGAAATGTACACAGGTTCTCCAGCAAACATTTTATATACATACTACATTCTATAGAACCTATAACTAGGAAGAAGAAGAAATGGTTCTACCACACTGTGGATATACTGAATAACAGTGTCTCAGTTAGGGTTTCTATTGCTATGAAGAGACACTATGACCATGGCAATTCTTATAAAGAAAAAATATTTGAATGGGTGGCGTACATGTGCATCTTCGTGGTGCAACATGCCTGTATGCAGGCAGATATGGTGCTGAAGAAGGAGCCGAGTGTCCTACAGCTTGACGTGCAGGCAACATGAAGTGGTCTGAGTGTCACACTGAGAGAAGTTTGAGCATGTGTTAGACTTCAAATTCTGCCTCGACAGTGACACACTTTTTTCAATAAAATTACACCTACTCCAATGAGGCCACACCTCCTAAAAGTGTCACTCCCTTTGGGACCATTTTCTTTGAAACAACCACAACTAGCAAATGTAAAGTTTGAAATGATTTCTTATGTTGTGATTTTCTCTCTCTCTCTCTCTCTCTCTCTCTCTCTCTCTCTCTCTCTCTCTCTCTCTCATATAGGGGTCTCACTATGTAGCTGTCCTGACCTGAAACTCACAGAGAGCAACCTGCTTCCGCCTTCCAAATGCTGGGATTAAAGCTGTACATCACCACATCTGGCCCTCAAATGTAAGTTTTAGGGCTGGAGAAAAGGCTCAACCATTAAGAGCACTGAGTACTCTTGATGAGGACCTGGACTCTATTTCCAGCACACACACGGGGACTCACAACTGTCTGTGACTCTAGTTCCAAGAGACCCATCTCCCTCTTCTGGATTCCGAGGCCGCCAGACATATACATAGCACACATACATTTGTGCAGGCAAATACTTTTACATATAAAACAAATAAGTCTAAAATGTTTTAAATAATTTTTAAAGCAAGTGAAGAAAAATAAAAGGAGTACCAACAATCACACTTTAGTTCCCAACATCATGTTTCTCTGAATTTTGTTTTCCATGACATTCATTTCATTGTTTGACTAGCAGATGTAATTCACTCTTAAAAAGCTCCTGAGGACACCCCCTAAACTTTCTCACTCTCTCTGATCACCTGTACTACTTTTTTCTTTCTAAAGTATTTTTTTTTTTAGTATTTACTTATCTTTTTTCTCAGCGGTAAGGGGCCCAAGCATAACTTTTAGTCTTAAAATATGAGTTTTTACTTTAATCTTTGCTTCTTAAATGTCCTAGTATTTGCTTCTAAAGCAGATGTGCTATAGTTTGGATGTGGGAGATCCCCCAAATTCTTATATGTTAAGATTTGGTCCTCAGGATAACACTACTGGTGGAGATAGTAGAACCTTTAGAAGGTAGGGCCCTGCGGGAGGACTTGAGGTCACTGAAGTATGCTCACGAATAGAATTCTGGTACTTCCGCCTCCTTTTATTCCTCTTTTAATTTTGAACCATGAAATCAAATCATCAGTTGTGTGTACCTCGCACTCCATCATTATAGTGAACCCCGTCACCAGAGGCCTCAAAACAGTGGATCTTCCAGATTATGGCCCCGAACCATGAAAACCAGGAGCCAAAACAAACCTTTGCTCTTTATAGTTCAGTTACCCCAGAGGCACTTTGTTACCATGTTATCATAGTAACGTGGCTGGCATAAGAGATTGCTAATTCCTTTCTATAAAGAACCAGATAAAAGAATGTTAGACTTTGAAGACAATATGGCTCTGTCAAAGCCTACTTCCGTGCTTCTGCTACAGCAGTGCATGATCAGCCAAAGATTTCACATGTGTGTGCGTTCCCATAGAAATTTATCTACTGAAGCAGGTGATAACAGAAAAGAGCAAGTGAATAAGCTGAACTTGGCCTAGAGGCCAAGCATCACATGATCCTCCGTGGTATTGCTATTGCACAGTGCTAGGCAAGATGCTAATATGGGTGAGGAAGACTAAAGCTATGCATTTCCTCTCCAGTGAGCCTCTAACTATCAAAAATCAGAACTATCTTTAAAGTCTCAGAAACTGAAATAAAAGGGGAGGAGCATTTTTAATGGGAACAACTTTGAAGAAAGGTAGCATTGTGCTGGGCTCAGGCTGGCCATAGGCTGATGACATCATGGTGTGTTAGTGGTAGAAACAGGGGCTTCATAGGATCCTAGAGTCCATGGCTGATAGTCAGACTGGTCTGACACAGCTTCAAGCTGTTGATCCTCATGGTGTTCCATTAAGTCCTGACAGACTAGCTGTAAGTTGCTCAAAAGAATGGCTGATCCATATAGTCAAACAGATAAGAGTCTTAGCAAAATATATATGAATTTTTATGCTGCAGATGGGAGCCTAGACAGTCAAACCTGAGATGGAGGAAGTGATTTAAAAGATCCACAGCATATGCTTGGTTATATCAACTGTAACAATGCAAAAGATGGGATGTGAACATCCTCCAGCTGTGTTGGTAGGTAAAGATGAATGTAGTGGCACACAGCTGGAATTCCAGGACAAGGGAAACAGAGGGCAGGATAAGTTCAAGGCCAGCCTATATGCTGAGACCCTGTCCCAAAACAAAACAAAAATAAAAATCACACAAAGACTCCGAGTATACTCAATATACAATTTGAGTATGATATTAGTAGAGAACAAGGTTTAAAAATGAAAAGAAATTGCTAGAAATTGGGTTAAGACGTTAAGTTTTGATGACTATTTCTCCTAGCAACTAAATTTTCTACAGTTATATTACCTTTATGATCAATTTTTATATGCACAAGAAGTGACATTTTTAGGTACATAACTTATTTATAAAAGCCAAACTGGAATGATTAAGACTCTCAGGACTCCATTCGTTAAATGATTCAGGATCTGGGAGTACCCAGTCTGAAGAGAACCAGACGACAGGTTCCCCATCATCATCCTTCAGCATGAGTGCTGTCTTGTGAGAAAAATGAACTTCATTCTTAAGAGGAGAGCAAACCATAGACTATCAGGCAATACTGTTGCCCAGCATAAAAGATTCTCCAGTACAAGACTTGGCTTCCTCTGGGGTGGAGTGCTCAATTGCTCAAGGCTCCCAGGAGAGCCTAGCTGTGACTGTGGGAGATCAAGAAAGATTAGAAACAGGTAATAAGCGTGGTGTAGGCACTAGGACTCCTAGTTCCCACTCCTAGTTCCCAGAACTAGGAGTCCTGGCTACTTAGGAATCCAAAACAGGAGCTCACTTAAGCCCACAAGTTCTAGACTAGCCTACACCATATAAGGAGAAGGAGGAGGAGAAGGAGAAGGAGGAGAAGTAGAAAGAGAGGAAAAACAAATGAAAACCAAGAGGAAGCAGAAAAAAATCAACTGGGTGATTGAGGCAGGGCCAGAGACTTTGAAATGAAAAGAAACTATATTTGGGGGAAACCTCACAAGTGTAGAAAATTTGAGCCAGAAGACCTCAAATATCATTTAGACTAGAGTCCCCCATTGCTTAAGAGGACTGTTCTGGTTAGTTTTGTTGTTGTTGCTGTTGTTGTTAACTTGGCACAAGTTAGGGTCATCTGGGTAGCAGAAACCTTAATAGAGAAAATATCTCCATCAGATTGGCTATAGGCAGGTCTGGAAGTACTTTCTTGACTAATGATTGGTGTGGGAGGACCCATCTGTGGCGGTTTGAAAGAAAACAGTCCCCAAAGGGAGTGGCACCACTGGGAAATGTGACCTTGTTGGAATAGCTGTGGTGTTTTTGGTCTTGTTGTCTCACTGTGGAGGAGACTTTGAGGTCTTATATATGCTCAAAATACCACCCAGGGTCTGAGACCACTTCCCGTTGCCTGCAAGATGCAGGACTCTCAGTCACTTCTCCAGCACCATGCCTGTCTGCCCGCATGTCACCATGTCTCACCATGATGATAATGGACCGATCCTCTGAACTGTAAGCAAGACACCTCAATTAAACGTTTTCCTCTGTAAGAGTTGCTGTGGTCATGGTGTCTCTCCACAACAATAGAAACCCTAACTAAGACACTATCCCTCTGTGAGGTGAGCGGCGCCACCCTGGGACAGATGGTCCTGCGTTGTACAGGAAAGCAGGCTGAGAAAGCCGTGACATACAAGTCAGGAGGCAGCGATCAGCCATGGCTTCTGCTCCGTTCCTGCCTCCAGGTTCCTACCCTGAACTCCTGCCCTGACGTCCCTTCCTGATGGACTGCAACTCGTAGGCTGAAATAAATCCTTTCCTCTCCAGTTTGGTTATGATGTTTATGGCAGCAACAAAAGCACGCGATGATAAGTACACAGAGAGTCAGAAATGGCCAGAGCGAGCCTAGCATGGTGATAGGCACTAATAATCCTAGCTCCATGGCAGCTGAGGCTGGAGCAGGGACAGTCCAAGGCCAGCTGGGGTTATAAAACAAGACGCCGGCTCAACAAACAAGCAAAGACTCTAGATGGGAGGGTTAAGATGGGGGTCAGGTTGAGGGAGAAGGTGTGTGGGGTCAGGGAGAACTGTGGATGGAATATAAAATAAGATTTAAAAATACATTAAAACAAAACAAACAAAACAAAAGAATTAAGAAGATGTCCAGTGTGGGCTCAGGGCACACAGCCTGTGTTTACAGATTGGTAGGTGTACACTAAACATGACTGAGTCTTAGGCCACCTACTCAGTTGATACAGTGCCTCCTCAGGAACCTAGGTTTCCGCTCCAGCCCTGCCCCACAGGACATTTCTGTTTATTTTCAGAAATGAGGACAAAATCAGTGAGTGCTGTGGGCTCATGCTGGAGAATTAGGATGGGAACGGGTTAGTCAGAAGATGGCAGCTATGCCGGTCTGTTCGGCTCACTTTGTGTGTTCTCTCTGTGTGTGTCTTTCTCCTGGTGTGCTTCTCTTTCTATCTCTGTGAAGGTGGGGGCTGCTTCTTCGTTTTCCAGCTGCCCAGACGTGAAATTATCACACAGCAACTGTATTAATTAAAACACAACTTGGCCTATTAGCTCAGACTTTTTTTTTTTTTCTTTTTTTTGGTTTTTCGAGACAGGGTTTCTCTGCAGCTTTTTTAGAGCCTGTCCTGGAACTAGCTCTTGTAGACCAGGCTGGCCTCGAACTCACAGAGATCCGCCTGCCTCTGCCTCCCAAGTGCTGGGATTAAAGGCGTGCGCCACCACCGCCCGGCTTAGCTCAGACTTTTTATTACCTAACTCTTACATCCTAAATTAACCCGCCTCCATGATTTTACATTTCACCATGAAGCTTGTGGTTGGCTTCTGTCTCCTTTGGTGGCTACATGGCGTCGCCCTGACTCTGCCTTCTTTCCTCCTCTTTCTGCTTGGAATTCCTGCCTTACTCCATTTTGCCCTGCCATAGGCCAAAATACCTTTGTTCATTAACCAATAAAAGCAACACATATACAGCAGGACTTCCCACACCATCTCAGTCTATCTCTATCTCTCTCTTTTGCACATACAAATGCATGTTTGTGCACTTGCACGCGCACGCACACACACACACACACACACACACAGAGAGGGGGAGAGGGAGAGAGGGGAGAGAGGGAACGTAATGAACCCGGGTGCTCACTGTTCTTTGAGTCTGTCGACAACAGCTCTGTGATCACTCTGCTTTCGCTCCCAGTCAATATTTGAATGTAGGGGATGTTTGTTGGAAAGTAATGAAATATCTGTCTTAGGCTGGCACCACAGTGCCCAGAGGTGAGAGCAGAATGTACCCACTTCATATTTCATTCCACAGAAATGCCCTCCTCTAATGAAAACAGTCATGTTCATGTCACGGGGCCACGCAAAGGAGTGGGAGTGTTTCTTGGGGAAATGTGGGAAGAGTCAATCAATAAAAGCCATCAGCCCTGCCACGTTCCTCAGGCACTTTCTATATTCATTTATCTTGGACCTGGGAGTGATTACGTTAGGATCTTTTTCCAAGGACACAGAAAATCAAAACAACTTTGCAGCCCAGTTCTCCCAGGAAAGGTTTCAGTTTCTTCAAATACACATTTCCTGTTCATTTCAGGCTCCCAGGTGCCTGAGAGGCCCCTCACCTAGTTACTCACGGACAACAGGTGTCACGGGTCTGTCTTCATCCCTTAATAGACTCTGACTTCTGGATAAAGGAAATAAAAGAGCAACCACCACAGAAGGCTACCCCGGCCCCCTGGCCCTTCTAAGTGTCCAGGACAATTTCTCTAGAGAAATTAACTGGCTGCTTTGAGAATTAGAAGCCATCCCAATCACCTAACACACAGCAGGTGAAAACAGCCGCAGGGTAGCCCTTCTCTCTGAACAGATGCAGATTCACGTCCCGTCATAGAGAAGATGTTGGTGATCCCTGTAGAGCTTGATCCTTTTTTTTCTCAGGGTAACATCTCATGAAACTATAGTATCATTTTCTTATATCGACACTGATAGAATCCACTGATCTTACTCAGATCCCTATTTCCATGACCTCGTCTCTATAAGTTCTCTACCTGTTAACAGACATGGTTTGTGCACACAAACTACAGACAGGAAGTATTCCCTTTCCTCCTTCCTCATGAAGCCCTACTCACTCCATTTACCAAATACTTATCTCTGGAAACCACTGACACCCCAAGCCCCCAGCAGCCACACATTTATCTTCTTTTACTGTAATTCTGCCTTTTTAAAAAATCTGTCATATAAATGGAGTCTTGAAGAAAGAACCCATTGGGATTGGCATTTCCATTCGTCTGTACTGTTTATGGCTTCACCAGCTGGTGTGCCATCGGTTGCTTATTCCTTGTGCTGTTGAGCTCTGGTTGCTGGTATTGGGATTACTGTTTGGTGGACCATGCACTGTTGAATGGCATCTGGGCTGATTCCGGTTTACAATCATAATCAATAAAAGGCCATGAGAAGTTGTGTGCACTACATTTCCTTTGTTCTGGGATAAAGACTTGGGACTGCAGTCAGTTTGTTGGGTCCTATGACGGTCTCTACAGCCCTGTCACACTGTTGTTCCTGTGGCCACACTTATCTTCAATTCCCTCCAATGATGCCAGGGTAACCCAGCCCTGCACCCCTCCCAGCCTTTGTTGTTGTAGCTGTTATGTGACATTAGTCGTTCTGAGTGCTAGGCTGTGGATGTAATTTGCGTTTGCCTAATGCCAATGGATGCTGAACAGCTTCTGATATTTATTTGTCATCTGGAAAGCGTCGTGGCCAAATGTCCAGTCATGTGGTCTATTTCCTAATGGGGTCCTTTTAGACACCTGTTGTTGCCTAATTACACAGCACAAATTTCACAGCAAACCCATGCGGGCCTTTCCTCATAAGCAACTGTGCACTGTCCCCCAGCCCTCTAGACCATGAAAGAGCAAGCCATGGAGGAGAGTTGCCTTCCCTTGTCCTTTCTTTCTTACCTGTATAGTAGCATAAAGACCTATAGCAAGCTCCAGGAGAGTGCGTTTGAACCCCAGCTCTGCCATGTGCTCATTACCCAAGTCAGGTGCTTTCTTCCCCCCTCTGACCTGTTTTCCCATCTGAGCAATAAAGGTAATGAACTTCAGACCTCTAGCAACTGAGGTCTTGTTTCTTTCTTGCCCCTACCTTGGACTTTACATATGCCCACTGGACCCACACCTATATGGAGAGAAGGTTCTAGCTGCATTCTTGTGCTTGGCATTGCCCACCACAAACCTCTGTGGTCTTGGTCAACAACATTGGCTCTTCGGTTAGGCATCTTCCCTCCAACTGCTGCAACCCAACATCCTTACTAATGCTGCAGTGGGAACAGGCTCCATCCCCAGCTTCAAACTCCTCTGTGGCCAGCCAGCAACACACAGTCAGCCTTCTGGTAATCAGTGTCTCCGTCCACCCCACTTCCTTACCCTCATCACTGAAGCCCAGGGTGGGATCAGGAATAGCACTTTCCTAGGCTAAGGAGAGGGCATGGTAAGCGAAGTGCTTGCCCTGCAAATGTGACAACCCGATTTCAGATCCTTAGAGCCCAATAAAGCTGGGCGGTGTAGCACAGAGCTGTAATCCCCGCACTCCTATGAGGAGATTGGAGATAAAGACAAGAGATGCCATGAAGGCTCATGTGACTCTCCATTCCTGTGAAGGCCAGCTAGCATGGCATAGAAGCTGTGACTAAGAAATCCTGTCTAAGGCAAGATGGAAGGTAAAGTTGACTTCTGACCTCCACATGTATGCTGTGGCGTATGTGGGCCTGAACACACAACACACACACACACACACACACACACACGATACACTCACAAGATTAAAGAAAAAAGAATAGCCTCATCCCAACAGGGAACAGGAACCAGAGAACACCCCTCCCTCCCAAATAGTCAGGCATATGAGGTGACAAGAGATTGTTACTGATGCAGAGGTGATGGGGGAGAAAGACAAAGGCTGAGGCTCAGTCCTATTCTCTGAGGCTAAAAATCAAGATCATTCCTTCAGCTGTGAGTTAAGACAGTGGGCTGGGTTTTCTGAAACTTGTATTATTTTTTTTTAAAGCCTAAGTATGTCCAGGTGCCCTCTATAGATCCTGGCCATTTGGGTAACTCTGGCTCACCTTCCAGTCTCCAGGCACAGGGACTCTGCCTTTGCCAGTGCTGCTGAGCACACAGAGTAGGCTGCACTGCCCTTTCTTAGGAGACAATAACTGCCCTTATTTCCCCCGAGAGTCTGAAGTCTCTGTACCCTGCCTCCCCCCCCCCCCAACTACCAGAAGCCTATGATGTACAAACCAAGGAGATACCTCTGCTTCAGACAAGGTAGCTCCCTGAGAGGTCGCCGGGAGGGTGACACAGGTCAGCACCATGTGCAGTCAGATGGGCAAGGATGACCCAGCTGTGTAGCCAGCACCATCACACGCTCAGGCTTCACCTGAAGGTGCATTCGCTGCTGAAGCGATCTGTTCTCTTCATCCAGGCTCATGACTGCTTTCCACCTGCAGTCATGCATGACAGATATAACGGCAAGTCCACCCTGACTACCTGTCCTCTGAGACCTCCGGGGACATTTTCCATCACCCAGCAGCTATGACCCATTTATTTCTCTGTCCCACTTTCCAGCCGCCAAACTCCTTAGAGGCATGAACCACTCTACCTGCCAGCAGCAAACAGCACAGCCTGCATTATAACCAACAGAGTCTAGCACCTGTTTGCTGAGTTTGTTAGCCTCAGCATGCTGCCCATGTGATGGGAGCATGCCTTATCCTTTAAAAGCACACATGTTATTTGAGAGCAAGAGCAATAAAGGAGAATTGTATCCAGAAGACAAGAGACAGACTGTGAGATCCTCTGGTGGTGAATATCCGGCTGCCACTGAGCAGAAGGTGGCAAAGAAGAAATCCAGAATACAGTGTGAGAGACAAATAGTACTGAGAGAAGCTGAATGTCACCCAAAGGTCACTGGAAGCCATGGATCCACTTTAGATTGGGAAGCCATGGATCCACTTTAGAATATTCCCTCTGGACACAAGGTAGAAAATGGATTGTGAGGAGCCAGTGTAGGGCACTAGGGCAAAAGATAACAAGCTAACATTTGAAGCCATAGCCAATTATTCTTTATCAATAAAAGTTGGGAGTCAGATATTAGGGTAAAACCTGAAAGATCAGAGAAGAAAGGAAGCAGCCACCAGTTGCCCCCTACCTCTTCTGTTTCTTCCTCCCCCCAAAAGGCTGTGATCCTCTCTCATCCCTGCTTTACTATTTCCTGTCTCCTATCTGCCTACAGTCCTCCAAACCTTTATGGTTAATTTTGATCAGCTAGTGGTTAGCTCTTCCTTCTGACTCCAAGCAAGCCTTATTTTTCAGAACACAATCAAAATATCATACAACACATGTTGGGAACAAGGATTAGCAAAAAGTTTCCTTGGAGTCTAAGGACAAGAAAGAAAGGTCTATGGCCCCAGAGTGGTGGATCCTAAGCTCAGTTCCCAAACACTGGCTACGTATGGGTGTCAGAGTCCAGGAAAGAGAAGCTGTGACTTTGTGGGACCCAACTTTGGCAGCAGTGGCTGCTTCCCAAGTGGGAACCTGGAAGCAGCAAAGAATTCCTAGGACAGAAAGGACATTGCATTCCAATGTTGAGTCCTCCTAGCCATACCAACAAGGGAGGACCCTCACGAAAAGCTTTTACAAGGGAGACCATGCCAACTGACAATATTCCCAACACTGGGAATGCCCAGCATGTAGCAGAGGTGACAGGAAACAGAACATTGGCCTCACTCTCAAACTGCCCCTCGACCTTCAGGAAAGGTTGAACACAACATGCAGAGAGGCAGGAGGACATAACCACTCCAGAGATCAAGTGTGCGCTTATTCAGAGATGCTTCCCCAGCTTTTGCCGACACTGTAGGTCACCAGGAAAACGACTTTCGTTCAGTTTCTCATGTGAGGGGGAGACATGTGGGCTCATTAAAACTGTATGAGTGGAGATAACGGAATAGAAACAAATGATTCATCTCTGCCACAGAACAGTCAGTCTCACGCTCGCCACATGGGTCAGGTGTAGAAATGGCAGTGGACTACTTGAGCATGCCCCAGTATCCAGAGGCTTAGTATTGTGTAGACAATATAGCCATATAGGCTACCAACATTTCCTTCTGCCTTCTGGATTATTGATCTTGGGGATTACAACTCTTGAGTCTTAGCCATCTCCCAAGGTCCTGATGAGGAGCAGAAGGAGAGAGAACATGAGAGAGAAACTCAGGACCGTGAGGGAACGGGAACCTCCAGCTGGCGACAGATGGGGAAGGTGACTGAGCCCCACATTGGAGCACTGGACTGAGCTCCCAAGGTCCTGATGAGGAGCAGAAGGAGCGAGAACATGAGGGAGAAAGTCAGGAACGAGAGGGGTACGTTCACTCATGGAGACGGTGGGACAGAACTAATGGGAGATCACCAACTCCAGTTGGAATGGGACTGATGGATCATGCGACCAAACCCGTCTCTCTGAATGTGGACAACAGCGGGGGCTGACTGAGAAGCAAAGGACAATGGCTCTGGGCTCTGATTCTTCTGCATGGACGGGCTCTGTGGGAGCCTTCTCAGCTTGGTCGATCACCTTCCTGGACCTGGGGGGAGTTGGGAGGACCTTGGTCTTAGCAAAGAGTGGGGAACCCTGATGGCTCCTTGGCCTTGAGAGGGAGGGAGGGGAAGTATGGGTGGAGGGGAGGGGAGGGAAGGGGGAGGAAGAGGGGAGGGAAGGGGGAGGAGGAGGGGAGGAGGAGAGAAGGAGATGGAAATTTTTAAATATAAAAAAAAATAAACCATGAGGAAAAAAAATAAAAAAAAATAAAAAATGTATTTCCTTTCCAAAAAAAAAAAAAAATATCCAGAAGAGCAAAGAGGTCAGGCATTCCAGAAACCACTGAAATTGGATCCAGCTTGTCTGTCGCAGTTAAACAGAGTGACATCAGGTGAGTTAGTACTTTTCAACATCAGGATTTCCAGATGAGGAACAGGAGAATCATAAATATTTAAAGTTTGAGCCAGGTGTAGTATGATTTCTGGATTTCCAGCACTTGGGTGATGGAGGCAGGAAAGTCATGAGTTTTGGGTAAACCTGGACCACAATTCGATGTGTGGGGTTTCTTAGTAAATTAAACAAGATGGTGTCTGAAGAGCACACAGGATGAAGTGGGTAGGGCAGCTGTGGCTATTTAGATAACATAATTAAGGTTTTGGGAGAACTGTGGGTCTCTATTATGTTTCCAGCCTGCATGTGTCCTCAGGCTGAGGAAGCATCTTGAAGCTGTAAAGTGGGGGTACATTGTCCTATCTGCTCAGAATGCCATAACAAAGTACCACAGACTGGGTGACTTAGATTGTGGGGTTTTATTTTCCCACTGTTCTGAAGACTGAAATTCTAAGATCATAGTTCCAGTTTAGACAGTATTCTCCAAGGCCTCTTCTCTTGGCCTATCCTCAGCTGTCAACCCTCTGTGTGCCCATGTGGCTTCATGCTTGGGTGGACAAAAGACAATGTCTTTGCTTAGAAGGGCACCTAACCTGTTGAAGCCAGGCCCCACATCTATGATGTCATATAACTTGAATTATTTCGTTAGAAATTCCAGCTCCTTACGTAGCTGTACTGTTGGGGCTCCAGTGCATGAAGTGAGAAGGGCTTTAATGTTCTGTCTGTAATACCCAGTTTAGGCTGGATGATGGGAGTAGCTGAGCCAAGAGGCCTACCTGCCCAGCCCCCAGCCATTGCCCCAAGATCATTCCAGAAAACAAGCTCCAGCTCCTTACTGCGGAGAGACGTGCAATATTGAAATCGCTCCCCTAATCTTTATGCGATTGCCTTCTCCCTGATAGAAATATTGCCTCTTGCTGAGTATTTATTGTCCGCTTCTCTCCAAAGTATTGACTTTATGTAACAGTTTGATATACATCAAATCCTTTACAGATTTAATAAACTCCTCTGGTCAGCCTTCTGTTGTGAACACAATGAGATTTATGGTCATCTTGGTGTAAAATCCTTTTTCCTTGAAATTTTCTACTTCTAGATATCAAAAGATAAGAAGGGGAACATCCATCATCTTGGAAATCGTCCCCCATGTCTGCTGCCGGGTATTAGTCAGAAATGACTGGTGGTTAAAGTACTAAAAAGTGACAAACGTTTCACTACCAAGCGACTGGGAGAAGAGGAGGACCTTAAAATCCTTCCCTTCCCTTCAGAGAGGGGTTTTCTTTGCAATTTATCACAGGAGCCGGTGGAACAGAGAGCAGCCTAATTTGAATTAGATGCATGACCTCAGCAGGACTTGACTAAGAGCTTAGAGAGCAGAGTCAATCCAGGATCCACTTAGCAAATACTATTTTGACCAGGTAAGCCATAAAGCACTGTGGGGGAAAATAGGGAGTACAGAGAGGTAGAAAGTAGTCACCTGTATGTAAGCTAGCTTTCCTCTAAGGCCTTCTAGTACCTTCTTCATTGCTCCACAGAGTAGATCCCCTTGGCCTGTGGTTTCACTTTTGTTTCAAGGTGCTGTTGTCAACCATAGCCTCCAAACTAAAAGTTCCGCAGGTAAATCACACACAGCATGTCCTCTGAGCAGTCTGATGTAATCTCACGTTGTCATACTCTGTGAACCATCCTTTGGCTCAGCGTGTCCACACTGTATGCGTTACCCACCCGTGAGTAACTTAGTAACTGCCATGCTCACAGTATTTGTGTTCAAATAACTCTTACAAAATAGCCGGATGCACATAATCTACATCACCCCATTTCATCATATAGGTATTGCTTCATCTCATGTCACCCAAGGTAAAGAAGGCTGTGTGCAGTACCGTAAGATACTTTGTGTGAGAGACAGAACGCATTCATATAACTTTTATTGAAATAGATCACATATTTTATATTGTGGTATTTGTTAATCTCCTAATGCACCTAATTTATAACTTTAACCTTTAAGATAGATACATATTTATAGGAAAACCCACTACATAAAGAGTTTAAAGTTTGGGGCATCCCCTGGGAATCTTGGGAATTATTACTTGCCAGTAAGAGGGACCTCTTCAGCACTTGCGTATGTATGTCTCTCTTAGACGAAGTGTCATACAAGAAGACTCACTCGTTTCCCAGCAGCCACCGAGGCAGCTAGGGTATTTGTCCACTGAAAACTGCCAGAATAAATCTGGCTGGGGTTGAAAAGACTCAGCCAGGAACAGAAAGGCCTTCTAAGTAGCTAGTGAAACATATTGGGGTTTAGAATTCTCCCTGATCTCCAAAAGCCACTTCTGAACAGAAATGTAATCTGAACAAGTAAGCGGGGGTTGGGGTGGGGGGGCAGGGAGCAGGCTTTCAAATGTTCTAGGTGTTTCTCTGAAGAACCTATGGGAAAGTGGGGAAGAAACAAGAAAGAGATTTATGGAGTCTCGGAGCCTCCTGTTAAAATTAAGTGTGGTGCGGAGACTGGGTTTTCACATTTAATTGTCTTTCTCACAGTGGTGACATGCCAGTCTTTCCTAAGAGCCTATTAATTCTGTAATTTAGTGCAGCAAGAGCTCCGGGATCAGCCCAGCCAGTGTGGGTTTTTTTTTCCATCCTCATTGACTAGCTGTCATCTGGCATGAATGTTAGGGTAGCTTTCTCCTTGAACACTCTAAATATCCCCAAATTAAAAAGTTTTTACAGTCAGTTTAATAGAAAAAAAAAACCCGCTTGCACATCAATCAGCAGAAATGGGGTCCACGACACCGTATGTTATGATTTTAATTATAACTAAAAATAACCAGGTTTATTGTATGGGCCCCCTTGGAAGCCAAGTAGGGGAGAGAGAGAGATGAGTCAAGTACTGGGTGGTGCAAGTGGCTTTTAAATAAAAAAAAAAGATGATTTATGAATGTGGTCCCCAAACCTGCTGAGCAGTACAAGGGCATATATTTGATTAATGGCTGGTTTGCCTTGTGCTGGCTGTCTCCCTTATCAAAGCATCAGTACAGATCTGTCTTGTCCCTTGTTTAATTAGGATTTCCAGCTGGACAGACACCTTTAGAAAAGGGGCTCAACATCCCAGGATGATTCTGAGGTGCTACCCCATCACAGCAGACAGGGCTGCAATGCTCTAAGCAAAGTCCAAGAGCTGCTGGGACTCTCATTGTTCTGGTACAGCACAGATCTACTGAAGCAGGGAGGATGCAGGTTTGCAAAGAAGCACACGCATCCCTGTTTCTCACAGGTCTGGATGGTTACTGGGGACTCACTTGTATATATGATGTGGACAAAGAGTCTAGACCTCACTGTGCAAACAGCGAACAAATAGCTCCAACCCACCAAATCCTGCATGACTTAGTCCATGAAACCTGCCCGGGTGACAAAGAAATGAAGAAAGGACAAACATACAGACGCACGTATAGAAAAGCCAGGACCAGATGGACGGTGCTCGTTCTGATGGAGCAGCACCAACCACACACAGGAACCCAGAACATTGGGCTTTTTTATATACAGGACAGGGGGAAGGGTTAGCGAGGCTGGGTAGAGGTCTTTTTAGGGAAGCAGTCTCAGGTTGCTATCAGGATGGAGAAGGAAGCTACAGTGACTGGTTTGTGCACACCGTCAACACTGGAATTCAGACAAGGGGAAGGCACTGGGGTCCTTGGCATGACCATGCCCACGACAATAATACATATTCACCCAGAGCTTCATCCCCCCTTTACTCATCCACTCAAGGTTCCCTCTGCTCGCCACAAGATCCCATTGTTTGAAGAGAGCATCCTTTTGACTTCAAAGCAGAATACTTCCTTTGTGGTAAAGAAGATGTCCTTCTGATCTTGTCTCTGTCCTTACCAATTCTATTCTGTGGCCTGTTAGTCCTTGTGTGTGTTAATGGGTTTTCATAGTTTTGTAGATTCATAACTATTTTTAGAATTCATGCATGGCACTGTTGTGAAGTGTCAAAGCACCTCATCGAGGAAACTGAAAACGACTGAAGAGGGAAAGATCAACAGAAACTTCTCATGAGGGGCACCTGGGGTGGGGGAGGTGGAGCTGGGATTTGGAAGAAACACAACGGCTCGTGCAATACTGGTTGGTCTTGTTCCAATGGTTACTAGGGGGTCTATTCGCAGGTACGTGCCATGATAATCACTCATTAATGTTTTATGACCAATCATATTACATATGTACTTTTGTATGTGCTATAGGCTTCCTAGCTACAGTTTTGCCTTTGGTAGTCTATTATCTATGATTAATACAGACTGTAAAAATTGGACAGAAAATTCTAGAGAAAAACAACCTTTTCAATTGTATGTCATTCCAGTAGCCTCATGATAGCTCATACCATCCTGCTCCATCCCACCAAACATATGAATTCTCACTTTGTCCAGTACATATACCTGGTTACTTTTAGTAACTCAGTAGCTAACTCAGATCTCTGATCCCCTATAGGATTATAACAGTGCTTTTCTCTAGGACTCAGTGCAATTCTCAGCTTCAGACACTCACTGGGGCTCTTGAAACACAGACCCCATACTCAAAGATGGGGGACTATTGAACTGCTTACTTTTTTAAAAAGATGAGTAAAAGTTGATCAGCTGAGGCAATCAAACCCCTAATGTATGTACAAAACTATTTCTTTGTAGCATTGAAGAAAATACACCCACATACTCAAAAATAAGGAAGAGAAATCTTTGTAGTTCCCAAAACAAGGCTTCTAAATGAAACACGGCATAAGTAGTGTAACAGCAGTAACTGAGGCCGGGACCACACAACCCTCTGCAGATTTGTGGTTTCTGAGGACAGGAAACCACTTCCTACCCACTCAAGGTAGCACCAGGATCTTCTGGACCTGATGTATCTAAGTGCTAAGGGGATCAGGGCCTAGTGGGCAGTCAGCATGCATGAAAACCCAAGGAGAACAGAGCTCATGTGCATTTGAGGGACTATTAATCAGCTAGGGTGCTTGGAGGAGGACTGCAGAAGGGGCATGTGAGGGACTTGAAGAGGTCAGGAGGGAATGGCAGCCTAGGCAGAAGAACTGCAATGGCAGAGCAGAAAGGAGACAGCCTTGAGACTTGCCAACCAGAAACGAAAGAGAAAGGTCATGGGAATTTAGAGCTCAGCAGGGAGACTAACCCGAATGCTGGAGGCAGCCAAAGAACAAAACTGGAATTTAGAGATCAAGCAGCGTGCAGCAAAAAAGGAGACAAGAGGGGTTGATGTTTTAAAAAGAAGCTGAAAGACGTGCAAAGCTGCCTTGAAAGCGCCTGTTGGGATCCAGCCATTCTCGGAGGCTCAACAGAGGTAACTGGCGGCGGCAGCACACGAGTGTCAGGAATGCCAGACTTGAAATAAGACAAAGTCCACAGACCCCAAAAGAGCAGAGTGGGATAAATGAAAACTCCATGTCTAGATCCACAGTGATAAGACTACAGAACCTGAAGGGACAAGAGGAAGGAAGGAAACAGACCTCCTCCAGAGGCCATGAAGCAAGGACTGAGCCTGTGAGACCCACAACCTGAGGCCATCACTACTCTATCCCACTGGGTGTGCTGTCAGAAGTATGTCAGGTTGCCTGGGTTTTCTCCCTGCAAGAGAAGGGTACCGTGACTGATTCCCACAAAGACTGAATGAGTCAATCTACCTGAAGCCCTTGGACAATTTCTCCCACCAATAGGAGAGAGCGCTATTCTTATGCTAGCTCTTCTTTGTCAGAGTTATTTGCCTGTGTGTGTGCATGTGTGTGCAACAAGCCTGTGGAAGCTAGAGGACAAGCTCTGGGTTCCTTCCTCAGGAATAACATCCATCTCCTTTTGAGGCAGACTCTATCATTATCTCAGGATTAAATTAGCCCATTAAATTAGTGCATCAGTGTGACCCGGGATACTCCTATCTCCGCATTGCCAGCGCTGGGATTATAAGAATGCTCCACCATGTCCAGAATTTTTATGCAGGTTCTGGGGATTGAACTCAGATCCTTGTGCCTTGTGCTTGTCTAGAAGGTGTATCCATGGACCTATCTCCCCAGGTCAGGGTCAGGAAATGCTTTTTTTTTTTTTTTTTTTTTTGGTTTTTCGAGACAGGGTTTCTCTGTCCTGGAACTAGCTCTTGTAGACCAGGCTGGTCTCGAACTCACAGAGATTCGCCTGCCTTTGCCTCCCGAGTGCTGGGATTAAAGGAAATGCTTTTTTTTTTCCTTTGTGCCACATTTATCTCTCAAGTTGTCCATTTTTTCCTGGGCAATATTGGAAGTCAAAAGTGGAGTTTAGCTCAACCCCTGTCTCCTGTCTGGGGGTTGATACAGTTTTCTTGTCTGGGAGGAGAGAACAGAACTGTGTTTGTGGCTTATCCTTCATGAATTGTAGTTTTGTACGGCATTTCATTTAATCTTTGCAATACTGTGAGACATATCATTGGACCGTCATCACTTGGAGGACCAAACCTGGATAATGAGAAGCTAACGGGTTTCCTTAAAGTCCTACGGTGAGGAAACAATGGGGCTCTCTGACCTCAGACCCATGCTCCCCACAGCTGGTGTGAAGGCGGAGGCTAGGGCAGTCAAGAGTCCTGGACTTGAGACTTGTCTCTGAGTTTCTACTTTCAGAAACACTTGGTCTGGCCTCAGAAAATGGAGTGCTCCCCGCAAGCAGGAAGGAAATAAACCATCATGATGCCTTCTAACAGCTTCAATAACCAACATGACATTGTGAAGGACGTGCCAATATTTGTAATCTCTCCTGACAAGTTGTTAAGTATTTATAGAAACATTTTCTCCTGGCCCTGCTTAAGGAAAGTACTGTATCTAATTTCCTCTGGAGACATGTGCTGGGGAAAATCAGAAGGATGATCTGTCATCATAAATAGCAATAAATAGTCACCCTGAAAGACTTGCTTGTTGAGCAAGGTTGCTTGAATATTAACATCTCCCTTTAATCTTGTCTCCAGGGGAATGAGTTCACGGCTTGGACATGTGCTGAGCTCTGGGGTTGCGGGGAGCTCAAGGCTGGGGGCTGGTGACTTCTGAAGCCTGGATCAGTCTGGGGAAACCAAGGCAGGAGTAAATAGATGGGTTCTGGGGATCAAGGAAAAGCGTGACTGTGAAATATGATCACATTGGAAGTGAATGTTACAAGATTTCAGCCTGCGTGTTTCCTCTTCCCCTGGCCATTCTTTTCCTCTCTCTGGGACTCGCTCGCTCATGCTTCCTCGTCTATAAAATAGGGTGAGAGGCTAAGATGGAGGCTCTGTTTGCTCTCAGATCCTATCAGAAAGTTCTAGAAAGAACTGATAGCAAACGGGCAATTCATTGTAACCCAGTGGGTCACAGCCAGGCTAGATCTTTCTTGAAGAATACTGGATCTTGATGTCCCAGCACAGAACCAAGAGGCTGACACACATCTTCTCTCTCCTCTGCAAACATTTTCCAGCAAATGGCTTTTCTTAGGGCAGTACTGGATCCGGCCAGACTTTTAACTTTGTGTGAGCCAAGTTACACTTTAAAAATGGACCTGCCTGGGCCTTCCTAATGAGAAGAGACTCAGGAGCTGGGGACTTAGAAGAACAGTTACTGGATACAAAAAGATTGTGGTAAATGAACTTAGTTTGTATATCTCTGCACAAGGGAGTAGGCAATCCAAGATTCATCCTCATGGAGGTGGCTCTAAAGGGAACCAGCCGTGGCTCCATCAATGGAGCAAACTGATGACGTTAGCAATTCTCAGACGCCGAATGAGCAATTTGGGGTGTAATGAACTCCTCATTACTTGTGCTATACAAACAAGGGTTTGCTGGTTGCCTCTTAATGATGCTGAAAGCAAAATCCCAAGCTCAGGTGTGTGTGTGTGTGTAGTGGGGGTGCTGAAGTAATTTTCTGTAGAAAAAAAACTTTTAAATTACTGACTGATTTAATCTCTTCCCAACAATTTTTAGATTGTTCTAGCTCATTTTCTTTAAAAAAAAAAAATGAATACCCTAAGATACCAACAAAAAGAGAATGGCCCTGTCCTCCCCACAACATGAGCCAGGAACATCATTGGGGGGGCACTGCCTGGATACCTTCTTCCTTTCTCACAGGCTCCAACTTCTGTGCTTATCAACATAGATCAAACAACAAAGTAGAGAACCCAGAAAAAAAAATGAGGCTCAAGAATCAGAGACCCGAGCTAGTTCCTGGTTTATTCTAGGTTGTATTTGGGGAGATTTCAGTTCATGATCAGTTTGCCCTATGGCTTTTGAGACTGTGGTGAGAGACAGTGAGTGCCTTCATGGCCAGATCCCATGGAGAGAAAGTCACTTCTTGATGTTCAGGAAGCTAAAGAGAGAGGAAGGGCTGGGGTCCTACTGTACCCTACCTGGGCACACTCTTAGTGACCCAGTGGGAGTCCTATTATTCCCTGCCTGGGCACACTCCTAGTAAACCAGCGTCCTCCCACTCAGTCAAACTCTTAAAGACTCTACCATATCTCAATAGCACCGTGGACTTGGATGTCATCCGTGGGCCTTTGCACATGAATCAGTGGGGGAACTCTTACCCAAACTTCATCAAACAGCCAAAGAACAAGGTGCAAGAGAGGCAAAAGAACTGCATAGGGTCCTGCACCTCTGAAGCCAGGGAGGTCCCTCTGCAGCCCTGCTTCATCTCAGTCGGCATGTGTGCATCTTTTCCAGATGAAATAAAAAAGACAGGGGCATAAGACATTAACAAAATGGTGAGTTGTCAGCCCACCTTAGGGAGATTATATTACAATACAGCCCAAGTTTAAGCCTGTAAAGTAGCTCTTTCTCTAAAGCGCAAGACAGTGAATACTTTAGGCTTTGTCAGTCATGTGGTTCTGTTGCAGTCCAAAAGTTGACACTGGTAATAGATAAGTGAATATGTGTGATGTGTGTCAGGTAATTTCGTTTATGAAAACAGGCTTAAAGACTGGGGAGATGGCTCAGTGGGTAGAGTGCTTGCTGTGTATGTATGGGGATCTGAGCTTGGCCCCCCCAGCACCCATGTTAAAGCCAGGTGTGGCAGCATGTCTCTAACCCCAGGACAGGGGAGGTGGGCAGGCAGATCTCAATAGCTCATTGGCCAAACAGCATAGCCAAATTGGCAAGCTGTAGGTTCAGGGAAAGACCCTGGCTCAAATAAGAAGTGGAGGATAATAGAAGCCACCCAATGTCAACCTCTGGTCTCCACACATTCACACAAACATGTGTACATCTCACACATACACGGTGGGTGGGGGGAGGCTGACTGTAATCTGTGTCTGGTCTGGTCCATAAGCAGTAGGTAACCAAGACACCACTGTCCATTGTTAGCAAGCATTCAATTCCTTGGTGGCTGCTGGCCTCCAATCACAGACTCTAATGCTTTCTCTAAAATCTTTATATTCATAATGTGTACACTGACCAGTAAAACTTTTCTATACACTCAAATTAAAATCACCAAACTAATTGATTCTCCAAGTGAGAAATAATTCTAATAAGAATTACCCCGCGAGTCCAGCTAGAATTACTGTACATTAATGCTAGAAGAAATAATAGCCCTGTTTCATTTTGTAAATGTTCTAATTTAATGTCACCTAAAAGGTACATAAAGCAGTCTTCAATTTCCTCTTCCCATGAATCTGAAGTCAGCACTTCCCTATTCATCTATTCTGCAGAAATGATATTGAATTCTTGCTATAAATTAGTCTTTGTGCTAGGTTCTCAATACACAATGGAGCGCCTGAAATATGAAGCCTAGAGGACACAGACATTAACGCTGTAGCGTTACAGACATACACACGTAGAATCCGTACGGTCCCAGGATGGTGGTGCTGTTAAGAGGTGTGCTTACCTTCTCCAGAACGTGTCTGGGAAAACTTCATGAAAAGGAACTGTAAAATGAGGACGATATGGGAGAGTTCACCGAGTATCAGGAAGAGATAGGCATTGCAGCATGGGACGTGTGCCACATGAGACTACACCGTCTGCCTGGGGACACCAAAGAGCTTCAACCTCAGCTGCAAGTAGCATGTCCCCAGACGTTCCTTTTCAGCCTGGAGACTCTGGCGAAGTCAAAGCAACGGCAGAAAGCAGATGGAGGCTAGAGCATTCAGACAAGGACTGTGGGTAAAACCCACCGGTTCCCGACACTCGCCCCCGCATGCCAGCGCTGGACACATCGGTCACGTCTGCAAAAAGACCCTGCTTCCTGAACATGTGCCAAGTCAGCTATCCCTTCTGATATGAGCTGACGATGCCCTTTCTTGTGTATTCTCACTTATTACAGCCCTTTCCCGGGGCAGGAAATAAGAGAGAAGCACTAAGAAAGAGCTTTTAGCCTGGCCCTCGTCACCAACCTTCTATTATGCTAATTAAGGAGCACTACAGGACAGAGTATTTCTTGGTCCAACTGACCTTGCAGTGCTGTGGCAGGACCTGACCACCAGGCTCTTTGGCGTTTTTCTGTCTATCCCACTTAACCATCTGTGATGGTTTGAAGGAAAATGGCCCCCATTAGCTCATATAGTTGAATGTTTGGTTTCCTATCTGCTTAGTTCATTCATCACTAGTCATTTGACCTTATCAGTAAATGTATCAGCATCTGAGTAAGCTTTGATAAACTCATCTTGCCAGCATCCTCTTCAGTCTTTGGAAATCCCATCTTTTACCTTCACAGCTGCTCTCACTGAATCAGCCAAGTTTGAGTTCTCTATGGAGCTTTCTTGCCTAACATGTACAAGAGGTGTAGCATCCCGGTGCCCCAAGCCAAAGCCTTGAGAGATTATGTTTCTATTCCCAAGGAGGGAGGAGGAGAGTCCAATAAGAATAGAACAACCTAGTCATGTCAGCATATCTCCCTCGACTTCCAGAAATTACTAAGATGGTTGTTGTAGTCCATTGACCTAACAGCCACAGTAACCAAGTCACTTACAGACAGGCTTACTCATGGCATCCTAGTTAGGGTTTCTAATGCTGTGAAGAGACACCATAACCACACCAACTCTTATAAAGGAAAAACATTTAATTGGAGTGGCTTTCGTTTTTGGAGATTTAGTCTATTATTGTTGTGGTGCGACATGGTGGCATGTGAGCAGACACAGTGCTGGAGCTGAGAGTCCTACATCTTGGTATATGCAGGCAAGAGAAAGTGGTCTCAATCACTAGTCATGGCTTGAGGATGTATGAGACTTCAAAGCCTGCCTCCACAGTGACACACTTCCTCCAATAAGACCATACCTACTCCGAAAATGTCACGACTCCTAATAGTGCTATTCCCTTTGGGGCCATTTTCTTTCACACCACTACACATGGGGTAGATGAAAATTCCATTAACCAGAATATGAAGTATAAGGGGAGGAAACAAGACTGGGACAGGGGGATTCCAAGTTTAGTCTTCACTCAGCTGAGATTGCAGGGTAAGGAAGACATTCAGCAGTCAGAGGCACTGTAAGAATTTTAATTAGAGACAGTTTTGAGAGGCACTGTAAGAGCTGTGAGAAGAATGGGAGAAACATTGGCCAAGGATGAGCCGATGGTAGTGGGGAATACCAACATTTATGCATCCGATGAATAATACCTGACTGTCAGACCAATGTCCCCCTTCTATGTGACAGTATTCAGTATATACATAGTAGATTCTTGAGAATTACTTCTGCCTAATGGAGACACCAAACTATAGACAATTATTAGGAATTCTCACACCTCAACTTTCTTTTTTAAATTTTTTCCTCTTTCCTTTTTTTATTAAGAATTTGGTTTTAGTACAATCTTCTCATTTTACATAGCTCTTCCCATTCCCACTCTCTCACCTCCTCATGCTCCACCCTTCCGCCCACCCCATCCACTCCTCAGAGAAGGTAAGACTTCCTATGGGGAGTCAACAAAGTCTGACACTTCACTTCGAGGCAAAACCAAGGCCCTCCCACCTATATCTAGGCTGAGCAAGGTATTCTTCCAAATAGAAAGTACTCCAAGATGTCAGATCAAACACTAGGGATAAATCCTAGCCCCACTGCCAGTGGTCCCACAGACTGCCCAAACCTCACAACTGTCCCTCACATTCAATGGGCCTAATTTGGTCCTATGCAGGTTTCCCCACTATTCGTTCAGAGTTGGTGAGCTCTCACTAGCTCAGGTCAGCTGTTTCAGTGGGTAACCCATCAAGGTCTTGACCTCTTTGCTCATATTATCGCTCCTCACTCTCTTGGACTGGTCTCCGGTAGCTTGGCCCATTGCTTCGCTGTAGATCTCTGTATCTGCTTCTATCAGTTGCTGGATGAAGGTTTTATGATGACAATTAATATATCCATCAATATGATTACAGAGGAGGGCCAATTTAGGCATCCTCTCCACTGTTGCTTAGAGTCTTAGCTGGGGTCATCCTGCGGATTCTTGGGAATTTTCCTAGTTCCATGTTTCTCGTTAGCCTTTTGATGGCTCCTCAATCAAGATATCTCTTTCCTTGCTCTCCCCAGAAAAAAATTTCACAGATCTTGAAAGAACAATATTCAACTTCATATGGAAAAGCAAAAAACCCAAAGTAGCCAAAACAGTCCTCTACAAAAAAAGGAACTTCCAGAGACTTCACCATTCCAGATATCAAACTTTATTATAGAACTACAGTAATGAAAACCACTTGGTATTGACATTAAAACAGACAGATTGACCAATGGAATCAAATCCAAGACCCTGATATTAACCCACACACCTATTAATACTTGATTTTTGACAAAGAAACTAAAAGTATACAATGGCAAAAGAAAAGCCTCTTCAACAAATGGTGCTGGCATAACTGGATGTCAGCATGTAGACGAATACAAATAGATCCATATCTATCCTCATGCACAAAACTCAAGTCCAAATGGATCAAAGGCCTCAACATAAATCCAGCCACACCGAACCTCACAGAAGAGAAAGTGGGAAGTAGCCTTGAATGCATGGGCATAGAAGAGCACTTCCTAAATACAACACTAATAGCACAGACACAGAGAACAACAATTAATAAATGGAACCTCCTGAAACTGAGAAGCTTCAGTAAGACAAAGGACACGGTTACTAAGACAAAATGACAGCCTACAGAATGGGGAAAGATCTTCACTAACCCCGCATCTGACAGAGGTCTCATCCCCAAAATACATAAGGAACTCAAGAAACTAGACATCAAATTACCAAATAATCCAAATTTTAAAAAAAATGTGGTACAGATCTAAACAGAGAATTCTCAACAGAAGATTGCAAATGTTCAAAGGACACTTAAGGAATTGTCCAACATCCTTAGACATCAGGGAAATGCAAATCAAAATGACTCCTAGATACCACATTAGACCAGTCAGAATGGCTAAGATCAAAAACACTGAAGATAGCTTATGCTGGAGAGGATGCAGAGTAAGAGAAACACTCCTCCATCGCTGGTGGGAGTGCAAACTTGTACAGCCACTTTGGAAATCAGTGTGGTGATTTCTCAGAAAATTGGGAATCAATCTACCTCAAGACCCAGCAATACAACTCTTGGGTATACACCCAAAGGATGCACACTCATACCACAAAGACATTTGCTCAGTTGTGTTCATGGCAGCATTATTTGTTATAGCCGGAATCTGAAAGCAACCTAGATGCCCCTCAACTGAAGAATGGATAAAGAAAACGTTGCACATTTATACAATGGAGTACTACTTAGTGGTAAACAGCAATGACATCTTGAAATTTGCATGCAAATGAATGAGACTAGTAAAAACCATCCTGAGTGAGGTAACCCAGACCCAGATAGACAAACATGGTATGTACTCACACATAAGTGGATATTAGACGTAAAGAATAAGCAGCCTATAGTACACGATCCCAGAGAAGCTAGGTATCAAGGAAAACCCTAAGAGAGACATACATGGATCCCCCTGGGAAAGGGAAACAGACAAGTTCTCTTGAAAAAGATTGGAAGTATGGCAGGGGGGAGATGGAGGGAAGAGGAGAATGCCTCAGCTTTCTAAGAGAGTTGGGGATGTCCCACATAGCTTGTCAGTAGAAAAGGGGAGGGACAAACAAGAAAAAAAACCTTCTCTTAGATTTAAGTTCTTATATGCCAGTTATTCCATCAGTGCTACTCAGAAACAAAGCTTAGGTACCACGCAGAAAAGAGTCAGCACGAAAGGATAACAACCAATGTCCTTGCCAAGTTTGCCCTTCCCTGGTGTCTCTGAATTCGAATGGCTAGTGGTTTTTTACACTGATGCAATCTTGCCCTAAATGACAGCTGTGCCGCTTCTGCCTAAGCCATTTGCAGTCACAATACGTGTCATGCTGAATACCTCTTTCCAAGGTGGGGAGGTGCGGACTGGAAAGAAGATGTCTAACGTGAGCTCCCACAACAGCTGTAAGCAGTAGGTCTCTCATGAACCTCCCAGCAGGCCAAGTTTCATGCATGTTGTCACAGCTCTCTGGCAGGCATGAGCTAGCTGTGCCTGTAAATTCTACTGGAGAAGGCTTCTCCCGACCTTCCGCTGAACGAGCGTCTTTTTCTCTTGCATCCTTTACTGTAAGGAATCATAGTCGGGATGGCTGCTATATGCTGCATGCTGCAAGTCCTCAAGCGAACAAAAATAAAGACAATCTTGAGGACTCCCAACTTGCACATTGTGCTTACCAGTCACTGTCACTGAGCTCAAATTTGGCAAAAATACTTTCCCTTATCCAACCAACATCCATCACCACTTCTATAGCCACCTATACTGAAGGCTGGCCACTGGCTGGTCACTGGATCCCTTCTTACTAACACACACCGGAGCTCTGGTACATGCAATTTACATTAGCCTTAACACTCAGAAGTGGTTTTTGCATGTTTTGAGATATGCTTTCACTGTGTAGGTCAAGTTGACCTGGAAGTCACTGTGGAATCCAGGCTAACTTCTAATGGTGATTTTCCCACATCCACTTCCCAAGTGCTGGGATTGCAGGCATGAACCACTGTGCTTGGGCAGGAAAAAAAAAAAGTTAACTTTTAAATGGACAAACTCCAAAAAAACACTTTCATTTCTTTATTTCCTGTCCTCGGTACTCTAATCCAGGGTCACACAATTATTTGTGTGATGGGTCTACTTTATATTCTCAACCTGTAGCTCTCTATGGCGATTTGAATTCATGGGATATTCCCTTTCCACAGCAAAATGCTTCTAGATGGCTAATACCAGCTCTCTCTCTCTCAAAGCTCCTATGTCTTATGCAGATGCAACACTTTCAAGTGTGTATGGTGCTTGTGATTACTATAACAGAAATTTCTTTAAAAGTGGAAGCATATTTGAGCAGTGACGATGACTATATATTAAATCGCTGCAATGAAGTAAAGTGATTTTGAAAACTGACAATAGAGGCCAGGAAGACAATATGAAGAGAGATATTCACGTTTCTGAAATGGTGAGAATGTGTTGATGAATGCAGATAGGATTTGATCCAAGAAGAAATAAAATCAGAAAAAAAAATTCTAAGAGAAAAGACATTGAAGTGGTACCACAGAGCTCCAGACTCAGAGGCATTAGGAGAAGAGAGGGGAATCTGGCCATCTGTAAACAGGTAGGCAGGACAGGCATAATGACATGTATCTGTAATATCCCAGCACCCAGAAGACAAGAGCAGAGGATCTAGAGGAGCTATTCTGGGCTACAGAGAGAATTCTAGACCAACCTGAGCTACAAAGTGAAATCCAGACCAGCCTGGGTTACACAGTGAAGCCCTGACTTTAAAAAATAAAAAAGTAAAATGAAGAAAGGTAAGAAAAAAAAAAAACAATTGTGGAGAGGTGAGGAGGCCAGCCACTGGCCAGTCCCTTTCAGTGACTTCAGACAACAGTGAAGTTGTGGGTGTGTCACACTGAGCCCAGTGAGGTCCCGCGACTGTCCAGACTACCAGGAAGAATGGGCCTATGCATGCAGAAAGATGAGAGCTTGTGCAGACCTCCCTGTGAATTCCTTCCTGCCTGTGATTCATCTCAGCCAAGGGCAGCAAGGGAACACTGCACAAAGCTGAGGACACCTGCAAGTCTCACCAAGCAATTAAAACCCAACACTGTGAAAAGCAGAGCAAGACTCGATGTTCTCATGTACTAAAAGCTCAAAGGCACACAAAACAGACAACATCATATTTCCTTACAATTAATTAGATCTCCCAAAGAGCAAAGCTTAAATCATTAAAAAAAGAAATATCCAATCAGCAGCTGAGCTCAAGACAGGTAACTGTGACCCCATGAGCCACTGTATACTGTAGATGCTACTGAAAAAATAAACAAAATCATTCCAGCCTAAACAGCCTCAAGATGGTTTATTAAAATATTTTCTCTCTGGACAGAGAATGAGAGTATAATGTGTGAAAGTAAGGGTGACCCAGCACACACACACACACACACACACACACACACACACACACACATACACACACACATACACACACATACACACACACATACACACACATACACACACACATACACACACACACGTACACACACACATACACACACACACATACACACACACACACATACACACACACACATACACACACACACACACATACACACACACATACACACACATACACACACACACATACACACACACACATACACACACACATACACACACACACACATACACACACACATAAACACACACACACACACACACACACACACACACACACACACACAGAAATAGCAAAGCAAGGCTGTCTTTTGGTCTTGAAAAACCACAAACAAATGTACAAATCTCCAGTCAAGACAGTGAGGACATAAGAGAAATCAAAAAAACAAAGACTGCCAAAATTACAAAGTCTAACCAATTACAGATATGAAAGAGACTATTTAAGGTGTAAGTGGAGGGCCACACATCTGACGATACATGGGGAGCACAAATTGGATCTGGTAGGTGAGAAAAGAGAAAGGACACAAAGTTGGGTGGGTAGGAAAGAGGGGCGAACCTGGGAAGAGATGGGAAAGGGGTGAGCGGGATTAAAATGCATTGTATAAAACTCTTAAAGAACTTTGAAAAGATAAAAATGAAAGAATAATATTTTTTTAAAGAAGAAAACCTTGGGGTCTGGAGAGATAGCTCAATGGTTATTTTAAATAAATGGAGAAATTCCTACATGTTGGTTTTGAGGCAAAGTTTCATTATTTAGCCCCAAATGGACTGGAACTTACTTAGCCAAGGCTGGCCTCAAACTTAGAGCAATCCTCCTGTTTCAGTTTCCCAACTGCTGGGATTACAGGCATGTACCCCCATGCCCAGATTTTTGTTGGTATTTTGAGACAGTGTCTCACTCCATTTAATGGCCTGGAACTCATTAAAATTGCTAGTCACACAAGAGATCCCAGAGTACATAGAAAGGGAGCCATATTCATTCATAAGGTATCCGTAACCATTAATACCCAAACTGAGTAAGCATGACATCAAAGCAGCCCTACTTGCCAGTCACGAAAGCTGTGTTTGCTATCTGTCAATCACTAAAGCAGGGCCTCGTTCTTAAGTGTTTCAGTTTTCAAATTTAAATAACATATTAACATATCAAAAGTATTAAATATCACTGTATTGAAATATCAATATATTATCACCAAGAAGAATTTTGCTTAGAAGTCAGTCATTATAAATCATCATATTAATAAAAATGCAAGATTATCTCAATAGAAGGTGGAAACATATTTGACCAAATTCAACGTTTTATATCCTCAGTACACTAAGAATAAAAGAAAACCTTCTTGAATCTTACAAGCCCATCTGTCACTAAAGTGACAAACACAGCTAATGGAGAAAACACATAAAACTTTGCATACGAAAATAGAAAAACTTCAAAGTCTGAAGACGATACTGTTGCCATGATGACTGTGCCAGAGGGTTCGTCACTGCTGAAGAAAGAAATGAAATGGGTGCCTAATTATCAAGAAGGAAGAGGGAGGCTCACCAGCGCTTGTGGACCAGGTATTCCCTTCTCTTGGAAATTGGCGGAAATCAAAAGAAAAAAAAGATTACACTTAATTAAAAAGTTTAAATTTGCTAACCAGAAATAAATAAACAATTAGGGGAAAAAACAGAAATAGAGCCAGGTTTGATATCCCCTAGCCCAGGAGCCAATCCCAATCTATTCCCTGTGCTCATAACAAAGCTTTTGACAATGTCAATCTGCCAGCTTCTTCCTACAAGGTCTGTAGCTCCTTTCTCAACGGCAGACGAAGAGCCTATTGCTTGAAGCAGAGACCATATGGCCTGACAAGCCTGAAGTATTTACTGCCTGGCCTTCGTGACAAGATTGCCAGCCTGTGGAATACAGCCCCGTGTTCATGGACAAAGTGTTTAGAGATAAATTCAAAATGAGCAGATAATTTATGTAGTAATAAAAGTATTAAACAGTAAAATAGGATCTAAGAGAAACTTAAATATAAATACTATATATTAGACAATATGTAATATATACTGTATATATAAGTAGAATCTATACAGCGTGTTATGCTGTTTAATACATATAGCATAGCAAATATAATTCAAATAGACTATATGCTATGCTATATATTATGTATAGCATAACATATGATTTGTATAATATATGCATATATTTGTATATGTATGTTACATATAATGTCCTGGAATAAAAATATTATCGATATCTACTCTCCAAATTAATCAATGAACATAAAATAATTCTATTTAAACTCCCAATAGAGTGCCTGTTAAATGTGACACTGTATTGCCAAAATTCAAATAAAAGATAAAAGTAGACAAAGAATTCCACTCTGACAAACAGCTCTGTTTCAAACAACACCCAGAGCCCCATGTACACACAAACCAGAAGAGTCAAGCAGACAAGGCTGGACACAGCACTGGAAACCATCATCCTAAATACATCAAAGTATCAACAAGATGGAAATCGCGGAAACAAAACCCGCTAAAGGACAGAAAGCCAAAGCAGTTAGCCTGGCCTCATAGCGTGTCTCTGCCTAGCAAGTTCCACATCCAGAAAACATGGCTTCTAAACTAAGGAGATGCTTTTAAAGTCTCTACAAGACAAAGAGAACAAGAGTTTCAGTCCAGGCATTGAGCCTGGTAGCTGCCCACACTCAGCTTGAGATGCCAAAGAGCTATATCCAAAGATGTAAGACATCCAGGGGTAAACAAGCCTTGGAGAAAGCCGCCTTTCTGCCTCAGGTCCTCAAAGCTGGACCAAGGCAATCGGAGATCACAAGTTTTGTCAGAATCAAGTATCAAGGGACAGTTGATGTGTAACACTTTAGAGTGGATTAGAAAAAGAGCCAAGTAGAAATTCTAGGCTTAAACATACAATGAAATTAAGACTTCAAGACATGGATCAAAGGAGAATTGGTTAACTCCGATATTCATGAGGGGAAATAATATTTAAAGTGTAGGCAGTGAACAAAGAAAAGAAAGTTACAGAAAAGAGCTTCTGAGACATGGAAAACACAGTGAGAAAAACTTGCGTGGGTTTAGCTGAATCCCAGAACAGGGAAGAGAAAGCAGGTCAGGAACAAAATATGAACACATAAAATGCCTTTTAAATTCCCCCAAACTAATGAAAGAAATTAATCCATGGATCCAAGAGCTAATGAATACTTAGAAAACTAAACAACAAGTTATAGCCCCCAGAAGCATAAGAGTGAGCTGTGGCAGGTGGGTGATAGCTCGTCACGGGACCAATACAATCCTAGGAAGAAATGGGTGTACAGCAAGCAAAACGTAGACAGCAAAAACACAAGATAACAGGAGGGATGACTCAGGGGTTAACTGTGTTCCCCATCTCTGTGATAAAGACTATGATCAAAGGCAAACACCTTACAACTCTCACGTCATGCTCTATCACTGAGGGAAACCAAGGCGGGAACCTGAAGGCAGGAACTGAAGCAGAAGTCATTGAGACACCGCTTTCTGGCTTGTTCCCCATGGTTGTTCACTGTACTTTCTCAAACACCCCAGGACCACTTGCCCAGGCAGTGTGCTGGGCCCTTCCCCATCAATCAGTTGAAAAATTTCACCTATGGACTTGACTATAGGGCAATCTGATGGGGGCATTTTCTCAACTGAGTACCCTACTCTTGGATGACTATAGTCTGTGACAAGTTCACATGAAACCAACCAGGACACTACTCTTGTAAAGCACCCTGATTCAGCTTCCAACACTCACAAGCACCTGTAACACCAGATCCATGGGGAATCTGATGTCCTCCGTTAGTCTCTGGGGGCACTGTAAGCACATGTACTCTCTCTCTCTCTCTCTCTCTCTCTCTCTCTCTCTCTCTCTCTCTCTCTCTCTCTCTCTCTCTCTAAAAAGTTAAAAAGCACACAGGAAGAGAATACCCAGTGTACTAAAAGAAAACACCTATCAATGTGGAACTCCGCAGCCAGCAAGAATGCCTCTCAAGAGCAAAGTGCATTAAAATATTTTCAGAAGAACAAGCACCAACAGATTTCAGCTACTTCTGCCAGATGCTAAATGGAAATGATCTTAGTTCACCAGCAGCAGTGAAAAACAACAGCAACAACAAAAAGTAATGCATATAAACGAGAATGAGCAACTGCAAGGGGAAAAGCTAATGACTCCGCCTTATGAGCTCTTAAGTACAGGGACATTTAGAATATGCAGCAGAAAGTGTGAATAAGTCCAGGACTGAGTGGAACTGAAGTATTTTGAGGTGCAAGAGGGAAATGAGGGCACTAGCTAATGGTGGACTTGGTGAGACGATGAGGATGGTGAAATTTAGAGAGACCACTGAGGAACAAAAGAGAGTGCATTACTCCTGAGCACCAGAGCAACAGAGATGGATGAATGCATGTGTGAATGTATACAATTTTTTTTAAAAAAAAATCAGAAATATTAGTGAAGAATTATTTAATCAAATGTTTGAATAAATATTAAACT